>NW_028274811.1:90786712-93286712 GCF_037043125.1 Eumetopias jubatus
CCTGAAACTGGGGCCTTACAAGAAAGACCTCATCAGTCATTAGCCCAGAAGGTCAAACCAGTGCCCGTGTCAAACCCATCCATCTTTGTTCATGGATCAAGTGGTCTGAAGAAGAACAAATTCAGACCCACATTTCCAAGATGACATGGGGCAAGTTTCCATTCCGTCTTAGGTGGTCACTCTCGAGACCCAGGGATGAACAAATTGTTTCTTTGCAGGAAAAACAAACCAACAGACAACAATTTCAGTTATTACTGACTGCATTTTCAGAATGAGGACAATCAAGTTCATGGGGACGTGACACTGAGTATTCTTAGGGTCACTGTTTTACAAGCCAAGTCCCAGGCTTTTGAAATTCCAGTCTCTTCTCTCAAGAATCAAGAAGTGACTTACTTTGAGCTATACCTTACCATCCCTCTTGAGCCGGGGAAAAGGCCTCAGTTACACATTGTTAGCATTTCAGGATAATATCCTACCATGAAAAACTTCCCAAAATACACAAAATTTTTTTCATTATATTTTTCCCCAATCAAAACAGCTATCAAGTGAGAACCTACAATATTTATAAATATAATTTTTAAAAAAGTCCTCAATTTTGGAAAGGTTGAAAATCTGTTTTATTATTATTTAAAGATTTATTTATTAATTTAGGAGAGGCAGAGGGAGAGGGAGGGAGAGAATCTCAGGCAGACTCCCCACTGAGCACAGAACCAGATGCCGGGCTCAGCCTCACGACCCTGAGATCACGACCTGAGCCGAAACAAAGAGACAGACGCTTAACCTACTGAGCCACCCAGGTGCCCCTGAAAATCTGTTTTAAAGTGCTTTGCACATTATTATTTAACTATGGTTCTTTCAGACATAACAACAGGACCATGCAAAGGTGCTTTGGGACTGTGCCACCTCCTCCTTGAGCAGAGTAGGCATCCTAAACCATTAGCGCTGAGGTTGCCAGATATAGCAAGTGAACATTCAGGACACCCAGTTAAAATTGAGTTTTTAGTAAACAACGAACAATTTTTTTTTTTTTTTTTTTTTTTTTAGTGTTAAGTATGTTTTGTGCAATACTTGCAGTATCTGGCCACCCCTGTTAGGGTCCAAAGGGGATTTGGGCAAGGCGTCCAGGACCTGGCCTGACACTCACAGCTGGGGTTTGGCATTCTTTTCAACGTAAAAACAGTCTTTCAGAACATCAGCATCAGACAAGACCACTCTGCTCCCAGGATGGCTATCAAAACAAAAACAAGACCCCTCAGTAATCATGTCTGAAATACAAGAGCATTGTCCAAACCACCAAACCCCAAACACCTCCATCTGCTTGCCGATAATGGCAGTCACTTCTTTACCAATGATAACTCCTGCCTTGCTCTGCTCTGCCCTCCCGGCAGAGAAGATTTATTGAGATGACCAATCATAGAATGACACCACCTCCTCGCAGTGTCCAATTCAGGGCAAAGCCTTGCTTCCTTAAATTCTCCCCCCAAAATCTCCTATCATAAGCCTAAACCTTTTAATCAGTCATTTCTAATATTCTTCTGCTAAGATGCCCAGGTGTCCTTAGGCTATACATTCTCCCTCGCTTCTCGTGTAACGAACCCAAAGTGCTTCATTACAGGTGTATTCCAGCTGCTCTCTGGCTTCAAGACATAGACTGACATCCCAAATGCCCCAACTGGGGACTGGGTAAGGGGAAGGTGGGGAGATGTGGATATGTTGCTCCCACAGTTAGCTAAGGCCTTCCATTCCTACCTGCCGGCTGCCAGCCCTCGGCCTGGACCTCGATGGTGGAGAATTCTTAGCTTCCTCTTTCAGCTCATTAGCTCTTCATGTAACATCATATGCTTGATGTCTCTACATAGTTCTGTTGCGGGCTTCCAATATCCTGGAAACAGCCAGCAAAATGCTACAGTGGAAAGATTCCTAATGAATGGAGATACTGACCAAACAAAACAATGACAAAGTAGCCATCACCGGGATGGCTCATTTAAGCCAGAGGAAGAAGCAGGCAAAGAAGAGGCGATGTGGAGGGTGGTTCACAGTGCTGGCTTTGCCTCTGCCACCGGAGTTTCTGGCCTCCAGACCACAAGGACTGTCTGCTGTCAGATCCCCAATCACTGCAACATGGCCTTCCTCCAGCCCCTGGAATCTGAACTCTTCTAAATGCTCTGGCTAACTACCTAATCACTATTTTTTTAAAAGAACATTTTATTATGTTAACCAAACCTCTACTCTGCAATTAACTCTAATTACACAAGCAATTAAATTGGGAGTAAGATTATTTTGCAGTTTAAAGCTATTTATGCCGACACTAGGGTTTTTCTCTATCTAATTAATTCTTATTTCTTGGTTATAATTGTTATTTAATTAACAGACTTTCTGACTTTAACGGCATGGTTTTTTTAAGCAATTGTCTGTCCCCATGCTCACACACCTGAGCACATCACGTCTGCTCTGTTGGAGCCTCCCAAAGGGGGGACAGAAGAATCGGCCAATTCTGTTGAGCTACTTGGAAACGAAACTTGGGTTGGTTAATTTGTCACTCAAAGGTAGGGAGGAAATCATTCCAACACGTGCAGTAATATAATCTGTAGCATATTAAGTACTCTGATTAATGGCCCCAATCACTAGTATGAAATCTGGGGTCCTCGGTGGGGTGGCTCAAGGTCCTAGAACTATCTTCAGTGTTTGAGACTCTCCCAGTGGGGACTGTTTGTACACCCACAGTGAGTTCACACAGGCTGCCTCAATTTGTTTCTGGGTGGAGTCATACCAATTTAGGGAGAATCTATCAACAATGGCTTTATGATAAGCAGTTGACTCAGGTCAATCAAAAACTCTGATTGGATGCGGATGAAGTCAGAGGACAAGGTGCCTGTGAGAGGGCTCAGGTTTGAATAGGTAGACCTATCAGTGGAGACAAATTTAGAAGTGTTCCTGGGGTATGATATCCACGTGGTGACATCTTTTAAATGAAGGATTTCTCTGACTCTCACTGCAAAAAACCAGATGTATAAATGTCTAGGACCTGTGGAACATTTGCAGCTGTCCCCAACCTGTCCTTAATTTGTGTTCAGGTGGAGCACCCCCTTGCCCCCCGCCACAGCTGTGGTGGCCCTTCCTGAGAATATACACCTTCTCCCTGCCCTTCTCTGCCCTGACATTTTTCTAGGTATCTGGACATTTGTGCTAGTGGCAGCAATTGCTAGGGCTCAGATGGGACCCGCCTTCAACAAACAGACACATCTGTCCCAGTCCCGTACTGCAAACAGGAAAAACCCAGGGATATCCCATGTGCGGGATCCCGGTCACCACCCTCCTGCCCCAGACGTCTCTCCCTAGGCTTGCAGAAAGGCTCCGAGAATTTACACAAGGTCTGATCTCTTTGCGTATGACCCCTTGTATGGAGCTCTCAGGGCTTTGGTGCCTTACACATGATAAAAAGCCCATTTACTGGGTTGAAGACGGAGAAGGAAGAACTAGAATGGTTGAAAGGGGACAGTCCCTGTCATCGCAGCAGCCCCCGCCCCACACCCACACACATGCACACCCGGCTCATTTTATCCCCTAACAAACCGGCCTAGAGTACCTGCCCACAAGATCATGGATCCAGGCACATTTCATCTCAGGGAGCCTCAGGGAGGCTCCACTGCAGGGTCTCTCTCCCCACCCACTTCATGCCTCCCCTCCTTTTATAAAAAAAGGGAATAAAGTTAGGTTTGGGGAACTATTTCCATCAAGATGGTCACCCCAAAGAATAGCCTCAGCTGGGCTCAGGGCTGGGGGTCTTCATGGCCCTCCCAATCACCCCCCTCTTCTGCCCATCAGGACAGAACAAGTTTCTTACTTAACTCCTCTCTCCCAAAGCCATATGTAGGATTCTGTGGTTATTTCTCATTGGCATATTTCTCCTTAAAACCCAGTCAGACAGGAGAAGGTCTGTCATTGACTGATCTCAAATATGGAGGCAAATAAAATCATTATGTGGAAGCCCTTAGAGTTTATCTAAAAATGTCTTTATCTCATCTTCACTTTGAAAGGTATTTTAATTGGGTATAGTATTCTGGATTAACTGATGTTTTCTTTTGGCATGTTAAGATGCTATCCAGTTGTCTTCTGTCTTCTGTGGCTTCCGGTGGATGTCCACCATCATTCATTTGCTGTTCCCCTATTTGTAACGTGTCTTTTCTCCTCTGGATGATTTTTTACAATTTTTCCTTTATCTTTTGCCTTCATCAGTTTGATATGATGCGCCTAGGGGTGCTTTTACCTGTTGTTGTACTGCCTCAGGTTTATTGGGACTTTGGGATCCGTAGGTTCATGTTTTCACCATGTTTGGGCATTGGTAAGTTGGGAATCTTCTTGCAATATTTTTTCTGCCTACTGTCTCTTCTTCCTGTCCTCTGGGTCTCCAATTACTCCTTTGTCAGACCATTTGATACTGCCCTATAGGTCCCTGAAACTGTGTTCATCAAGTTTTCAGTCTCTTTACTCTCACCCGTGTATGCTAATTCCAACACCTGGGCCATCTCGGTGTCTGTTTCTATTGACTAATGTTTTTTCATGATATTGAGTCCAGGTTCCTTCTTCTTCACCTATCTAAGAAATTCTTACTGTTTTCTGGACATTGTGGTTGATATATAATAGGGAGTCTGCGTTGTATTACTCCTTTTTAAAAGATGTGGGGTTTGCTTTGGCATGTAGTTGAAATACTTGCAGATGCCTATGATTCTATCAAGGTTGATTTTATTCTCTGACTTTGTCCATAGTCCTAGGATGTGGTCCTTCCTTTAAGACCCGGTCTGTACTTCTAAGTCACTTTCCTTTTGAGGGTCTCCACCAAATGTGTGGGGTGCTCATGAGGTCTTTCCACTCTGACTGGGCCAGAAGTCAAGCCACTTTTTGATAAGCCATGTGGACTTTTGCCTATGCATGTGGAGTCCAGTCCTTGCCCAGAGGAACCCCCATGCAGACTTTTGGGGCCTTTCCTCTGCCCGTCTTCCTCTCCTCTGGTACCCTGGCCTGCAAGCTTGGGTCACTTAGTAGCACTGAACTCTGATCTCTACCAATTCAGTTCAGGGAGATTGCTTTGCTCTTCTGTTTCCACCATCATGCGTGGAGGCCCAGAGAGTGATCCTAGGCAAAAAGCCAAGGCAAATATGGGCTTTTCTTTTATGTTTTCCTTTTTTCAAGGATCACAATCTTGTGCTGAGTATTGTCTAATGCCTAAAAACAGTCACTTCATGCATTTTCTACAATTTTATGTTCGTTAGTGGCAGGAAGTCAAACCCAGTCTCAGTTACTCTGTCGTGGCCAGAAATGGAAATTTCCTCCTTGCTCTTCTTGATTTCATATCCAATCAGTCATAAAATCTGTAAGTCATTAGGGCTGTATACCAACACTTCTGGTTTTCCACCTTTAGGGCACAAGATAGGATCATGCTTTCCTATCCCCCTGAGTTGGTCATGGCTACCATGTCACTTGCTGAGCTAAATGAAAGTAAGTAAAAGTGATCTGTGTCTTTTCTAGGTAGAAACATTTAAAAACCAGTGTGCATTTCACCATATTCCTGCCTCTGTGATTGGCCATATGTCACATAGTAGAAATGCTATCAGCCTGGTTCTCTAAATGAGTATGATGCAGAACAAAATCCCCTAAAAATCCCCTAAAAAATCTTTGGGTTTTTTTAAGCTACTGGGGTTTGGAGGATTGTTTGTCACTGCAGCAAAATCTAACTTGTTCTAACTAATAAAAAGTCCCATCATTTCTACTTCCCAAATTTCTCTCAACACATTTCTTCCTTTTCAACCCCACTTAACCCTCATCATCTCCCACTAACACTTCCTTCAGTGTCTCTACCTCCTTCCCATCTTCAGAAGGCCCTTCAGTGACGGTTCTTAAATGAATGCTGGTGATATTATCCCCTTTTAATTACAAATCCAGGATGTCTCCCCACTTCCCTAAAAATGACGCTTTTGCCCTGGCATCAAGACTCATCACAATCTGGCTTCCACAAACCATTTCAGCCTTAGGTCCAGCAAACCCAAGTACTCTCTGCCTAGGTCACGTGAGTATTGCTTTTTCCTCAAACATGAGTGCCCTTCTCTTTCACCTCACTGCACTTTGGTGCATGCTGCTCTTAGTGCCAGAGATGCTGTTCCTTCAACTTTTCTGCTTGACAAACTCAACTTTCCAGTTCCAGCTCAGCTATCATCTACACTGTGAGGTTCTCCTCCCCCCAACCCCTCCCTCGGCTTGTGGGATTTGTATGCCAGTTTTTCCTCCTCCTTTACCACTCTTCGTATTTTAAGATCTCAGAGATTATTATTGGATGTGGTGGCTGAGCCTGGTCCTTGTTTGTATTACATTTGGCCTGCACACTAAATATTTTTTAAAGGTGGAATTATTTGGAAAAATGTCAGGATTAGGGAATTTCATAGACGCAAAATTACATTTGGGTTGCTCTTTAGAAATCAGAAGATCCAGCCATCCTGGGCTGTTTTACTGCTTGGCAACAATCTGGTAGAGCCTATTCTCCTCTCAGATTGGGAGCATGCATTCTTTTTTTTTTTTAGATTGTTCCAAGTTCTTAGTAGGGTAACCTTGGACTGCTTATCACTACCGTATTTTATTTTTTTTTAATTTTTTATTGTTATGTTAATCACCATACATCATTAGTTTTTGATGTAGTGTTCCATGATTCATCGTTTGTGCATAACACCCAGTGCTCCACGCAGAATGTGCCCTCTTTAATACCCATCACCAGGCTAACCCATCCCCCCACCCTCCTCCCCTCTAGAACCCTCAGTTTGTTTTTCAGAGTCCATTGTCTCTCATGGTTCGTCTTGGGGAGCGTGCATTCTGATTTGCAGGTCATCCCAGTTTCATCCAGGCACACACCAACCTGTGCAGTCCGTCTGGGAGCTGGGTTAGCAACTCCTGAAATCTAATGACTTGTTCATGTGCCTGTCTTCTATTCCACCTGGTTGTTAACCCCTGCAAGGTGGAATTGTGTTTTATTCATTCCTGAACACTTTGGGATCTATTACAGTAAATCGTGTTTAGTAGATGTACGTGCGCGTGCATGCACACGTGCACGCACACACACACGCACACACATCACAAGCAAGGATAATCACTGTCTTCCGGGAGTACATTCTCTAAAAGTGGGTCCTCCCCAGTCATTTTGATATGTGGACATAACCACTGTTAAATCTATGATGAGAGAACATTATAGAGAAAGCAAAGTAAAAGCCAAACCAGGGAATGTTGAGAGAGGACTCTCCAAAGTACTGCCATTTTGTGTGTTATTTACCTGGCAGCCAATATGATAGACAGTGATCCAGGTTTTGAGGCTCATCCTAATGGCATAATGTGCCTATACCTCTCTGTGTGTCTACCTGTATCTGTTTATGTCTCATACACACATAGCTCCCTACCTACCTGTGAGCGTCCATGTGCATAAATACCTGACCCTCTCTCATTTCCCTAAATCAGCTTTTGCCCGACTTTGTACGTCATCTAAGGCTCTTTGCACAGTGGAGAAGGAAGGTGAAAGACAGTCGATGAGCCAAGCTGGTTTTTAATCTTTCTGGCGCAAAAAAAGAAGGAAGAAACTAAAAACAACCTTCACACGCCTAAACACAGTCTAGACTATGTGAGGAAGTCATTTGGGATATTAGGCACTTGGGTGACAGAATCCAACACGTCAACTTGTATGCCATGCTATTAATGTTGGTACTTCTTGGTTGTTATTCAAGTTCACTTTAAATAACACCAGATTTTTTTTTTTAATTACTCACTTTTGCCCGTCTGGATTTGAAGTAATGGAGAAAAACGAGACAGCAGGAGTTGGGTTTTTCTTTCTTTCTTTCTTTCTTTCTTTCTTCCTTCCTTTCTTTCTTTCTTTTTTTTTTTTTTTTTTACATCTCAGAATGTATTTTTATCTTTCTCCTGGAGCCATTTCCTCCCGGGTGTTGTGTGGTGTTACATAATGAAACAATCATACCATGGCATTTTTCCCTCCTCAGGCTTCAGGGGATACAAGACTTTGCCAACGAGACAGATTAAATGTAACCTTTAATTGCCCAAAGGGTATGCTAAATAAGCTAAGGCTTATATCTCTCAAAAGAGAACAGATAGTAAAGGCTTGCAGGTCTCAAAGGCATACTTCTTTTTTTCCCTATTTTTTTTTATTGTGGTAAAATACACATGACATAAAGTTTACCATCTTAGCCATTTTTAAGTGTCCAGTTCAGGGGCATTAAGTCTATTCACGTTACTGTGCAACCATCCCCACCATCCATCTCCAGAACTCTTAATCTTCCCAAATTGAAACTTTGTCCCCAGTTAAACAGCGCCCCCCCAGCCCCTGATAACTTCCTTTCCTCTTTCTGTCTCTATGTTTCTGACTGCTCAAGGAACCTCAGAGAAGCCGAATCATACAATACTGGTCTTTTTGTAACCTGCTTATTTCAGTCAGCGTCATATCCTCCGGGTTCATCCATGTAGCAGGTGTCAGAATGTCCTTCCTTTTGAAGGCTGAACAAAATCCATATATATGCAGTATGTACGTGCCATGTTTTGCTTATCCATTCATTTGTCCATAGATGCTTGGGTTACTTCCATTTTTTAGCTCTTGTGAACAGTGTTGTTGCCAATAGATGTGCAGCTATCTCTTTGGCCGCTTTCAATTCTTTCCGGTACATCCCCGGAAGTGGAATTGCTGGATCATATAATAATTCTATTTTTAACTTTTTGTGGAACCTGCCATAGCAGTTCCACAGAAGTTGCACCAGTTTACATGTAATGTACACGGTTCCAGTTTCTCCACATCTTTGCCAATATGTATTATTATTATTATTTTTTGATAACAGCTACCAGAATGTGCGTGAGGTGGTGTCTCCTTGATTTGCATTTCCCTAACGATTAGCGATATTGAGCACTTTTTCATGTGCTTATTGGCCATTTGTATATCCTCTTTGGAGAAGGTCTATTCAAGTCTTTTGTCCAAAGCATACTTTTTGTGATGATATCCCCACTCTGGGGTAGGAGGTTCACAAGAGACGGGCACTCAGGTGCACCGGGCACTCCTCATGGCCCAGGTCCCGTGCCAGGCTTCAGAGTTCCCTGATAAACTCATCAGCGGGGGCGGGGGGGGGCGTCTCGAGATAGGGAGCATCATCAAGGAGGGTGGCAGAGAACACTTCAGAGGGGATTGCAGTGACCGACACATGAGACTCTCTGGGGACGGGGTCCCTGCCGAGAAGGAGCAAGGTGGGGTGGAGGACAGAAGTCCAGGAGAGAAGTAAACCCCTTGCGGGGTGAGCTTCAGGAGGCAGTTGCTGTAGTGGGTAAGAGCTGGACCCTGCAGCCCAGTGTAGTAGCTCTGTGACTTTGAGCAAGTCACTTCGCCTTTAGAAGCCTCCATAGTCATCTGTAGAATAGGAATAATAATGCCCACTGCACGGGGTGGCTCAGAGAACTAAATGTGATCATATCAACAAAATGCTTTGCAAATGTCAGGCTAATAGCTGATGCCCAGGGAAAGGTAGTTTTCTTAGTGTTTTATAGAACCCTGGTCTTCTAAGAACTGCAAGTTCAGGTCAGTCAAACTCCAGATGCTTTGATACGTCCACCGTACTCTGCAAAAATCTGTAATATCCATGGAAGGCAATGCATACAGCTCTTTAGTACAGGTTCAAAGTTTCTCACGTCAGTGCGGCTGCCCTACATCTTGCTGTTATCCCGGTGCAGCCTGAAGAATTCCAAGCCCAGGTGTAGCGGTCCGGAAGGACAATATCGGGATCAATGGTTTCAATGAAAACTGAGGCAAGGGAGAAACAACTTTCCCTGAGGGGCTGCTATGTCCCAGGCACTGTACCGGGGCTCCGTGCGTGGGATCTCATCATGACTCCCAACCTCCCATAAGGTAAAGAATTTTACTTCCATTTTACAGGAGAGAAAACTGAGACTTGGACAAGGAGCCCTTGCAAGAGGTCAGGGGAACAGGGACAGTGGCACAAGGATGTGACCTTGGTTCTGCCTTGATTCTAAAACCACTGATCGGGCTACCTGGGTGGCGCAGTCGGTTAAGCATCCGACTCTTGATTTCGGCTCAGGTCATGATCTCGGGGTCATGAGACAGATGGAGTCTGCTTGAGAGTCTCTCTCTCCCTCTCCCTCTGCCCCTCCCCACTCTCTCTCTCAAATAAATAAATCTCTAAAAACATAAAACCACTGATCTTCCCATTCATCCATTTTCTATATTGGATAAATCATGTTTTAGGATTTATATTAGACATATTTACGGATTCTTGGTCTATTTTGGCACTTGGTGTCATGATTAGACTATAGAGCTCAGCCACATCCATTTCTTCTTGGACTTTCCTCCTACCTTTCCCCTTTTAATATCCTTTTCTAATTTAAAATTCCTTCCTCTCTTATAAGCCTATTTTCCCTGGATCTCCCCTGTCAGCTGGAGGGAGCGTCCCAGAGGGATGTGCCGTTTTGCATTTGGATACATGGTCCCTGAGGGCAGCCTGCTGCTGTGCTGCTGAGCTGACCACTTACACTGGGCAGGCGATGGCTTTTCCCCTTCTGAGGGTCAGCAGCAGCACAAAGCAGCCCTGGGGGAGAAATGACCAGGGGATTTCTGATTCCTTTGGGAGTCACAGAGGGCACTAGGGGTGAGAAGAGAGGAAAGGGGGCCCGTGAGGGGAGGGCATGGCCAGAGCACAAGCACAGGGCATCCCTCAGCCCCGCCCTAGTCTCTGGTTGAGCTCCATTTCCCTAGAGCTGCCAAAGATCTACCGTGCTTGTTAATGACCAAGGGTCACAAACTCAGGTGTCTATGGGCTGGGCAAGTCCCCCAAATGAGTGGTGGGGGTCAAAGGTATCAATTTACTTTCACGACATTACTGCCTCTTTGGCCCTCAAAAACAAACCTGGCAGCAATTTTGCTTCCTTTTCAGTTCATTAAACTTTTCAGCACTCATCTTCTCCGTATACTAGATAGAGTTTTAACCATTTTTTTTTTTTTTTGATGGCGTCTTCAGTTGTAGTCTTTCCATAGAGGCTCACCTTATTTGCATATGAAACTCATAAGAATATTTTTAACTTCCGCCAGAAAAACGTTCTCCAGTTTTTCTCGAAACACATGGCTCTTTTTTTTCTTCAACGGTTTGTTTGTCTCTTGTGGTAGAGGTGTGGGCACAGAGAAATAGTCCCCTTCCAAAGGCACGGCATCAGTGCAAGTGATGCATTGTCATCGTGACATGAGCGCTGGGTCAGGGAGACAATAAGGAGTGGCCGGACTGCAGAGATAGGTCCCGCTTGGTGGGGCGCCTGCTCCTCCGCCCCAGCTAAAGCCTGGCAGCAGGGAATCCTCGCCCAGTGTGGCCAGGTCTTTGGATTTTTCAAGAGAAACCAGGAATTCTGAGTTTTAGGCAAACATCTCCTGATTAGTATGTAATGGTTACTTATTAAAAAAAAAGAGAGAGAGACCACAGCACTGTGTGAGCCCAACGGAATGGTTGTGCGGTTCCCATCCACCTCACGGACAGTTGCTCTGTGACTTCTGTAGGCTCTTGGGTTACACTGCTTCACCCCAGAATCACCTCTGCCCCTGCTGCTGACGCACCTCCCTGATCTTATGTTGTCAGCAATTTCTCCTACAGAACTGGGAACGTTTTGTGGCATTTCACACTATTTACTACTCTTTCCTTCTAGAATTTCTCTTCCCCTTCATTCTGCCCCATTGCCTCCGAGTTGACATGAGATCATTCATGCCTGCCACGGACCAGTGCTTCCAAGCTTGGCCTCCTAAGAACCATGATTTGTCTCGTGCATGTATGCTTGCACTATTACTGTTTACTTAGCATTGTTCTCTAAATATACTCATTTTCTTATTTAAATAAACTTATATTTAAGGAAACCTACACCCTTATAGAAACTGGAAAACCAGCATTGCTTATTATGTTTGCCTGCATCTCACCCTAATACTAGCGGCCGGGACAGAAAATCCCCAGACCTCAGGGGCTACACGTAATAAAAGTGTATTTGTACTTAATGTATTAAAAATCCTTGTTCGTGCAAAGTCCAAAGCAGGTGTTTCTGAATAGGCATTTCCCTTCTTTCTGGTGGTGAAACCACCCTCTCAACACTTGGGATCCAGGGCCCACCATTGAAGGGAAAGAGAGTTCATGGTGAGAGCGCAGCAGACACGTGGCCACCTTGACTCCAACATGACATACTTCACTTCCGCTTACATTTCACTCTGGTCAGAACGAATTGCATGGTCCTTCCCAGATTCAAGTGGACCAGAAATGTAGGCAATGCCTGGGCAGTCACTTTCCAGCAACAACTGTACCGTGGGAGAGAGGCACAAATCTAAGCAGTCGGTGAACCATTTCTGCCTCGCCAGCCATCCAAAGCAACAGGAGAAGAAAATACGGTGAAGAGTCTTAGCTCTTCAGATTCCCTATACCCATCTCTGAAATCTGTCTTCATGCTGTTGAATTGGAGAGATGCAAAAAGAGCCTTCCCTTTGCCCCTGGTTCCCTTCCCCTAAGTCTTCAAGGTTCCTGCCCTGGGTGGAGGTAGAGGCTGCATTTGAAATGAGACTTGAGGCCAAGATGTAAACCTAGCCAAGCTGCATTGACCGCCCCTGCCCCTCCCGCCCCCAGCCCTCTGAGCACACCACTGAAAATCAGCTCTCCACCACCAGGGGGCCCCGCCACTCCCTGGGAAACATTCCTAGAAGCTGAGGAGGCTCAACGCTTGGTCATCGGCTCAACTCAGTCAGTGATGTCATGCTTCCACCCTATGCCAACTCTGCTTCCCCAGAAGCAACCCAAGGTGGGCTTGGGGGCATTGCACCCCGTGGGCCCCCCTCTCCTGGAAGTTCTCTTCCCCTTGAATTCTTCGACATTCACTCTCCTGGTTTTCCTTTTATATCAGTGACTGAATTCTCTCTCTCTTATAAAACTGGTCTGTGTTAAAAAGCTGGAAGTCAAAGATCTCATCCACTTCCTTCTGTAAGCAAAGAAACTGAGGGCAGCCAGAAGATTAGGGATGTGGTCTCCTTACCTCTTGTGGACCGAACTGTGTCCCCCACCCCCAAAGGTGTATGTTGAAGCCCTCGCACCCAAGGTGACTGTATTTAGAGATGGGGTCTTGAAAGAGATTGTTAAAATTTAATGAATTCTAAGGGTAGGGCCATAATCCCACGTGACTGGTGTCCTTATAAGCAGGGGAAGAGACACTGGGGACAGGCACACATGGAGGAAAGACTGTGCCAGGATGCAGGGATGAGGCAGCCACTTGCAAGCCAAGGAGAGAGGCCTGGGAAGTAAGCAGCCCAGGTGATACCTTCTAAAAGCATCCCGTTGTGTATAGAAGATCTGGACTCCCTGCCCCAGTGTGGCCCCATCTAGGCCTCAGAACAGTCTGCCCCTCACTAGTGCTTTGCCTGGAATATTCTTCTAAAGCACTCGGCTCACAGCAGGCTCCTTTCACCGTCCTTGGGCCTCAACTCAGATGTTACTTGCAGGGCCTGGCCTTGACCCCAGCCTGCCTTTGCCCTTCTATGGATGCATGCTCTCTATCATAGTTTTCCAATTTCTTAAAATTCATAATGTTTATCAGAATCTGAGATCATTGCGTATGTATTTATTTTTGTTTATTTTCGGTCTCCCTGTTTCAGATCTGCACACTAGATTCTCCCACCTCTCGAACACTGCCTGTAATAGAGAAGGTGCTAGGAGAATGATCTCTGAACAGATGCATGAGTGAATGAGCACACAGGTGGATGAGAGGCTCCTGTCTGAGGATCCGGTGAGAGCAGCATTTGCCGGAGTCAGGAGAGATGATTGGGATGCTCTGAGATGAAATGCTTTTCTGGGTGCTGGCTTCCTTCATTCCCTAGTAGACTCCATGTAGGTGCAGATACGTTATCAATGACATGAAAACAGCACAAAATGGAACTTTAGCAGAGGCTTTTAGTCAGATTCCAAGGAAATAAGAATTTATTCAGGGCTGAGTGAAATAACTAAGGTAGATTGGGAAAAAGGCAAACAAACCAAAAGAAAAGTAAACTAGATAGTTAGATCGATAGATCGATCGATCGATCGATAGATCGATAGATATAAAGGGTGTGGGCCAGGTAGCTAAGTTATGTGATATGTGTATCTTGGTTGTCCTTTTCTGAGAAGGCTACCAGATATCTAGACCTGTGGGTCCTAGCCAAGACCACTGTGGTAGACTGGCCTCGATTCCTTACCCTCCCAGTGTCCACACCCTCTGCCATGTGACTATCTAGTTTCCCACACAAGGGGAAAGTTCTTCTCTACCCCTGTGACATTGGGCTTGGCCATGTCATATTTACTCTTGCCAATGGATTGTTAGTAGCAGTGACACAATGGGGATTTCGAAGTGCATTTGCACCCTGGGCTATGTTCTCATATCTCTGCCACTTCCATGAGAAGAATGTGCCTATTGGTCCCAAGAAGATGAAAGACAGTTGGAACAGAGTCATCACAACCAAGTCTAGCCTATATAAGCTGATCTCCAGCTCACCCACAGGCACTTGAAACAAAGTAAATCTTCGTTTTAAGCCACTGAGTTTGGGAGTGGCTTTTCACACAGTATCCGCTGGCTGATGTAGCCATTTGATTTGAGACACCCCTTGAAGACGGGCGCCTGGTGCACACAACCCGTGGCACCCATTTTGAATCTCTGACCTAGTCCACTTCACTCTGTGCTTTATTATCTCTGCTCAACCTTCCTGGTTCTGACCTGGTGGTTGATGCCCACTGGTCCATTGGTGGCGATCCCTCTGCTTTTATCTGTTGCTTGTTTCCACATCTCTGGGTCCACAATCTAGCTGTCCTCCCATACCATGATGCTGGTTTCTCTTTGGCTCTCTGGCTTTGCTTACTGCGGGCAAACACCCTCCCAGTCCAGCCAGGGCCCTGGTTTGGAGCTCTGTGGTCCTTCCCTCACCAATGCAAGACACAAATAGAAGGCAGCCATGGAACCTCCCAGGCACCTGGGCTGTCACATGGGGGTCTGACTCCTGACATGCCACTAATGTAGCCAACCCATTGATAGTGCCCACTGAAACCTCTTTCTGGGACTGGATCAACCTAATGCAGGTAAGAACCTCAATTTTCATAGAGGCATTTATAAAGATAAACAGGCCCAATGACCAGATTTTTATTTTCTCCTTACCTCAGAGGACTTTAGCACATAAGATAAAAATTTTTGTTAGAAATTTAATTCCCATGTGTTTCTCTTACTTCTCTTCCCTTCTTTGTGGCTTCAAAGGATTTCAGGCTCTCTCTCTGAGGTGCTCCATCAGAGATGCATGTGGGGATAGAGATTGCAGTGGTGGAGATAAGAACAGCAGCAGCCTTGGGCGCCTGGGTGGCTCAGTCGGTTAAGCAGCTGCCTTCAGCTCAGGTCATGATCCCAGGGTCGTGGGATCAAGTCCCACATCAGGCTCCCTGCTCAGCGGGAAGCCTGCTTCTCCCTCTCCCTCTGCCACTCCCCCTGCTTGTGTTCTCTCACACTCTCTCTGACAAATAAATAAAATCTTTAAAAAAAAAAAAGAACAGCAGCAGCCTGCCCCACGCCCAGCCTGGCATTCACTTTAATCTCTGCGAAACTGCTTTGGCCCTCACTTTCAGTCCTGACAAGAGTTTTTCAACTCTGATCCCCACCTACCGTTGGCTCCCAGGCCCTTCTTCCTTGCTTCGAATCCAAATACTCTGTCCAATCTGCTAATGAGACAGCTGCTCTTTTCTTTTTCTTTCTTTTTTTAAAAATTTAATTTTATTATGTTATCTTAATGACCATACATTACAACGTTAGTTTTTGATGTAGTGTTCCATGATTCATTGTTTGTGCATAACACCCAGTGCTCCACGCAGAACGTGCCCTCTTTAATACCCATCACCAGGCTAACCCATCCCCCCACCTCCCTCCCCTCTAGAACCCTCAGTTTGTTTCTTGGAGTCCATAGTCTCTCATGGTTCGTCTCCCCCTCCGATTCCCCCCCCTTCTTTTTTCCCTTCCTTCTCCTAATGTCCTCCATGCTATTCCTTATGTTCCACAGATAAGTGAGACCGTATGATAATTGACTTTCTCTGCTTTTCTTTAAAGTCCCACACACACTATTTGTCCAGGTCTGTTCTCCTTAGAAAGCTTCCCGGTCTTTCCATTGCCTTCAGACTGAAGTGCAAACTCGCAGCAAGGCCTCCAGGGTCCTCATGACCCGCCACCTCTGATCTCCACCCCCGAGGCACTCAATATTCCCATTTTCCCATCTCCATAACGTTTCTTGGCCTCTGGCCCCCACCATGACAGTGTCTGGGGAGCATGTTTGATGCATTTGCATGTATCCTAGTGCATCCAGCCTAGGTCACTATCTGAAGAAAAACAACTTCACAGAATGACCAAGATCACAGGCTTTGCAGACCTAGGTTCAAGGCCAGCCTGTGATTCCTTCTGGGTGTATGGTTTGGGGCAATGATTTAGAGTCTCTTCATGTGCAAAGCAGGGACAGTGTCACTTCCCAGGATTAAAAGAGACAATGCCTGACACAGAGTAAGCATGCAATAGATGCTAATAAAATTAACATTGTCGAAGGGCTTGTTCTATGCCAGGCATTGTGCTAAGTAATTTAAACATGTTAACTCTTTTAGTCTTCCCGACGACCTTATAAAGTAGGTGCCACTGTCATCCCCCTTTGACAGATGAGGAAACAGAGGCACTGAATGTCTAAGTAGCATGCCCAAAGTTACAACCAAGCTTTGCAACCAGGCAATGTGACCCCGGGGGGTCCACAATGCTACTCTGCCTCTTAGTGCTTGCTGCCAATATGGCCAATGACGTTGTCCCCATGCCTTGAGAAGAGCTCTTTCTTTGCAGTTGCCCATAATCCTTAGCATAGGGCCTTGTGTATAGTGAAAGAGTGGAAGAAGTCCCATCTTTTGAGCTCCTACTATGCATCAGGCACCTTTCAGGTATTATCGAATCCAGCTGGGCTGGAATTATCTTCATTCTCAGATGAGGAAAATGAGACTCAGAAAGGGGAGGTGGCCTATTCAAGGTCACACAGCTTATAATTTTCAGAACCAGGCTTTGATTTGAAACCTCTCCTTATATGACTCCAAAGGTCATGCTATTTGCAGCACTCTCAACAGGAAAATAAATGTGGGTTGGCTGTCTTGTCATACCAGGGTGAGAATGGGCCATGTACTTCTACCCTGGGGTCTTTCCCGGTGGGATGTAGAATAAAGGGAAGTGGGTTGGAAGCATTAGGATCTTGATTCTACTCCTGCTCCCTAAGGGTCATAGCTATGTGGTCTTTACTCAAGTCTCCTCCCCTCTCTGGGCCTTTTATCTCCGTCTATAAGGTGAGAGAATTATAATTTATTCCTGAGAGAGCTTGTTTATATTTCCTCTTGCCTTCTCCAGGTGCTTCTAAGTAATGATGCCAGAGTTGCTCCTTTTCAAGAAGGAGGCTCAGAATCACATACTCATTGGAGAAGTATGCTTTCCTCATGTGAAAGTAGACTGTGTTTGGTCCCGAAGAAACTTGTTAGGTGTACTCTCCCTGGGACATTCAGGGAGAACCTGATGGTAGTCATGGAAGATGCAGAAACTGGACTGTAGATGCCTCTCTGTTCTCCCGCTCAAAGCCTGGGTGGGACAAGCCCTCTACTAACACCCAGATGAAGCCAGGCATAGCAAATGTGCTTGGGTCTGGAAAACAATGAGGGTCTGGATTCTCCTGTTGTAAAGAGTTTCCCTAAGGAAAAGAGTGGAAATGTTGGACAACAGGCAATGTATTAGTGAGGATAGGTTATGTTATGCTGCAGTAACAGAGCAAATGCAGAACCTCAAGAGTTTAATATAAAATAAAAATAAAAATATCTATCTGTATATATTAATAAAAATATATATTAATAAAAGTTCAGGGTAAGTCATTCTCTTCCAGGTAGGGCCGTAGGCTGTGCCCATCTCGTGTCTCTGCCATCCTGTGGCCCCAGGGCTTCCTTGACATCAACCAGCCAGCAGATAGGGTTCAGAAGATAGAGTTAAGGAATAAGAAAGCATACTTGAGGGGCACCTACAGACGGCCGGCCCGCACCTACCTTGGGTGGAACAAGAGAACGGGTCAGTTGCAGTCTTCCTTCCACGTACAGGGATAGGAGCTGCTGTAAACTTGCCATGGAAGAATTTATTAAAACCTCAAAAAATCATTTAACTCACTTTAGAGTCAGAATTTTGCAAAGCTTCCTTTCCCTTAGTTTCAGAGACGAGTCTGCCTCTTTGCCACATCCTGCTTTGTGCCCTGGAGTAGGTCCCCTCACCTGTCTCAGCCTCTATTTCCCTGTTTGTAATACGACCACCACAGCTCCCTCAGCTGGATTTTTGAGAGGCTTATAGAAGGTAATGAATGTGGAAGTGCTCAGGATGTTGCCAAGCAGGCCGAGTACCTGAAGCGCTTTTAGCACACCTAGAATGCGTTCTCCCAGTTCAGCATGGGCTCCCTTTCCATTATCTCAGCAGCAAGCCATTGTCAGATAAAAACCCTCTGTGACTTGCCTTTGCAACACATTTTCTTTAAAAATCTTTTTTCCTTTTCAGGAGATAGAGGCAGGTGGCACGCTGTGTAAACCGTGAAAAAAAATGATGAAAATATCTGCAAGTCTTGTGCAGTCTCCAAATATTTCAACATAAATATTTGCTGGAGGTTGGTCCAACTTCCCAGTCCAAGAGGAGGACAGGAGGTGAGCTTCAAGCTATGTGGGAGCAAATATCCTGGAAATCTGTCTCTTGGTGGGAGACTCAGTGAATGTTGTACAACCTGAAAGGTCTCAATTTAAAGCCTGATCCTCCCTCTGTGCAGCAAAAGGATGCCACGATTGAGTGAGGTGTCTTTTCCCAGCTAGTCATTGCAGCCACACCATGCCTCCACACAAACACACATGCTGTTCTCTGCTAGGACTGCCCTTTCCCACCTTGTGTGCTTGAGGATCCTTTATTCATCCCCTGAGAAAGAGGAGACAGAAAGGACTTCTCTGGACTGCCTTTCTTAACTGCCCCATCCCCAGAATTTCTACTCATCCCCCTCTGCTCTTATCATCACCGCCATCATGATCAACACACTGTCATCCTCACCACCACCACCACTACCATCACCACCACCACCACCATCACCACCACCACTACTATCACCACCACTACCATCACCACCATCACCACCACCATCACCACCACCACCCTCACCACCACCACTACCATCACCATCACCACCACCATCACCACCATCACCACCATCACCACCACCATCACCACCACCACCCTCACCACCACCACTACCATCACCATCACCACCACCATCACCATCATCACCACCACCACCACCACCATCACCACCACCATCACCACCATCACCACCATCACCACCACCACCACCATCACCACCACCACCATCACCACCACCACCACCACCACCACCATCACCACCACCACCACCACCACCACCATCACCATCACCATCATCACCATCACCGACATTATTAGGAACTTAATATTGCTCAGGCATTGCTTAAACACTTACATTCAGTGCTTGCAACTATCCCATGAGGAAACCATGCGATGAGGTGATAGCCCAGATCACGTGGCTATATGTGGAAAGGTGGCCAAGGAAGTACAGGACAGTAACTCTGAGGACTGTGCTCTTGGTCATTACCCGATAGCTCCCTTCATACCCTCAGCTGCTCCCCAAGAGCTGGGGCTGTGCCTCATTCACGTCTGTGTTTCCAGCCTCTGCCACAGACCTATCACAGAATAGACATGTAACAAGTTTATCTGAATGAATGAGTGAATGAATGAATGAATGTAATTTTCCCTAATACATCTCTGAATAAAAGTCCCAGCATATAGAAGTGGTTCCCTGAGTATTAAAAGAATACGTAACAATATAAATTAACTAGGATCCCTAAATGTAGTCCCTAGTGCTTACTCCCCACAGCTCATGCAGTCACCTACTGCAGACCCACGCCTATGTCAGCATCTTTCCAGGCCATCCCACCCCAACACTATCTGCCAGACTCCAGAGGAGGGACTAGTCCAGGGCTCAGCTGAACCTCTAGGACATCCAAGTTGCTTCCTTCCCTCCTGGCCAAGGTGTTACCAAAGAATCTGGGACCTGGTGCATCTGAAGTGATCTCAGGAAAACTCCTCTATCCTTTCCAGGGGCCTTGCACCGGTCACCATCACCAGTTCCTCCTGAGTGTCAGTCTACCACCTGACATATGTCACTGCCAGTGACTGAAAGCCATCTAAGTGCCATACTCTATGCTAAGTGCTTTCCATGCATTGTCTCTAGTCATCCTCACACTCTCTGCAGCCAGGGTGCTTCTCCCCATTTTAGAGTTGAGAAAACCAAGGCTCAGAGAGGCAATATGACTTGCCTAACCTTACACATTTGGTAAGAGGAAGAATCAAGCCTCCGACATAGGCTTTTCTAGTTCCCAAACTCAAGATTTTTCTGATATCTTAGAGTCCCTCCTTCCTAACCCCAGGCTGTTGTCTGAGGTTTTGGTACCCAGCTAATTCTTGCCAGTTTCCTGGGGTTACCAGTACTCTAGGACCACCAACCCCTGACCACACTCTCATTACATATAGACACATCTCCAGGTGGTGCTCCTCCCATCTGGTCAACCCCAAAGGCAGTTCACAGTCAATGCTGGTTGGGTCATTACTGCCAGATAGTAAGCTGAATGGGCACTGGGTCCTGCTTTTCAGCTCTGTGTGCTGTGCTCTCGATCCTAGGCTCTCCCCAGCCCATCCATGCCTGCTGTCCCCAGAGCCAGGCCCAGCAGCTGCCCCAGCTCCCCTCTTCTGCCATCCCAGGCCAGCCAAAAGAGTGCCAAACTGTGCAGCAAAGGCAAGCCCCCTTTGGGTTTTGCCCTCTGCCCCTCACAGCGGCAGCCAGAGGAATTCCTGGCCAGGAACATGCCTCTCCCAGCAATTTGCAAGAAGCTCTTTTGCAATTTATAACTCCAGGTCTGCTGAAGAAAATAGGAATGGATGGGCTCACTGAGCAGAAAATGCCAGAAGGCATTCCAGAGCCCAGAATCCCAAACGCAGGCCTTCTGCAAGGGGACTGAACAGACAGGCGATGCTGGGAGCATATTCTTGCCCCACGTCAGGCTACACAGGCTGAAAGGGTTGTTTATAAATGCTAGGGTATATGTTTTCAAGGCAGCTATTGAGTGGGAATCAGAATAGAGCTGTGGGAGAAGTCATGCAGACGTCCTAACCTTCCTAATCCCAGCATTGACACGTACTGGCTCTGTGGCCTTCACTCAGCATGCAGTAACTGTTTTTCTGCACCTACTATGTGCCGGGCACAATGCGAGGCACCAGGGATACGATAGGGAATGACATTGAAAGAGAAAATCTTTATTGTGGTAGGGGAAGGGGATACGAACTAAGTCCCAAATACACAAATGCACAGTTACAGGCTGTAATGATGTAAGGAGGCCAGCACAGAAAAGAGTGAGGGTCTGAGATAAACCAATAGGAGGCAGGCCGTCCTTGGGGAAGATGGTCAGGAAATGCCTCCCTGAAGAAGCTGGAAGGAAGGCCTGAAGGATGTGGAGCCAGCCGGGAAGAGCGGGGAGGAGCCCCCCAGGCAGAGGGCACAACACAGGCAAAGGCCTAGAGACAGGAAAGAGTTCAGCATGACCCAGAAGTGAAAGAAGGTGGTTGGAGCAGCTGCCCAACGGGGGGCCGGGGTGGGGAGAGGCCATTTGGCACAAGATGAAGGTGGTAACACGGGCAGGGTCAGAGCACGTGGGCCAGGTGGGCCATGAAAGACTGAGTTTTTGTCTTAAGAACGAATTGAAGAGTCTTTAGGCAATAGAATGACATGCTCCATTTTACGTGTTTTTTAAGAGATCACCGTGGCTGCTGGTAGTTTGGAGGAGAACGAGACTGAAAGCTGGCAGGCCACTTAGGAAGTGGAGTAGTGGAGGTGACTGCGGTCACCTGAGGGACAGGTTATGGCAATTGCAGCATGTGGAGGTGGCAGGAAAATTGAAGAGATGTGAGTAGATTCAAGAGAAATTTAGATGCGGAAAAAATCGGTCTTAGTGATAAATGAGTTCTGAGGGTGAGAAACGGGAAGATTCTAAAATGAGGAACAGCTGAATGAATTTGGTGCTATTTTCCAAGAGTGAGAGACCCAAGGAAAAACCAAAAGGCATTGGTGGGGAGAGGTTCCGGGGCTGGGTTTTAGACATAAGATTGGGAGACTCCTGCTAGAGATGGTGAGTAAGCAGTAGGAAAGATGAGTCTATAGTTAGGGCAGAGGTTGGGACTGAAGGTATAACTGGGAAATATCAACCTACAATGTTATTTCAATCCTTGGAACTAGTGAGAAAAGAACTTAAGGCCAAGCCCCAAGGAGGCCCACGATTTAGAGGTGAGGCACGCTGCTGCTCTTCTCTGACCCTCATAGTTTTCATCTGTAAAATGGGATGATAATCATGCCTACCTTATAAGAGGATCACAAGAATGCTGGTCCCTTTTTCTTTCCCCTGGTTGGGGGGGTTAAGGACTTGGGTTTGACAATTTGGCCGTACCTGTCACTCTCGTGTGGGGTATGATATTTGTGGGTTCCATTTCCATATTGCATGGTCCACATTTCCAAACCTGTTTTCTCTTCCCACCTTCCGAACACTCCACGAACACACATGTCATGGATACCTTACTCTCCTGCTGTCCACCCACCTCCCTGGCTCTTCCTTCTATGTCTCTTGGCTGGCTCATCCTCCTCGTTCCAGACCTCCCAAGTTTATTTGGAATGCCACAGAGCTCTGTTCTGGACCCAACCACTGGGTACACGTTCTGTCTAGATCACCTCACCCAACTCTCTATTCCTAGTCAGTTAACATAATTTTCCAAAACTATTATCTATGACAGGGTCACAAACATTTTCTCTAAACGACACACAATACATGTTTTCAGGTCTGTAGGCCATATGGTTTCTATTGTGGCTACATGACTTTGCCGTTGTAGGACAAAAGCAGCTACGGAAAACACATGAACGAGTGTGGCTGTGTACCAATAAAACTTTATTTACAAAAATAGGTAGCAGGCTGGATTTGGTCTTCGGTTTTGGGTCAGATTGGCTGACCCCTGGTCGATGATAGAAATGTAACCCCAGTCATTGAGCTTTTAGGCTTTGAAAGCTTCAAAGACAAGTTCTTGCAACTCAAAAAATCAAATGCAGGACTTTCCATTCTCCCATGCTGAACTGTAATGGTGCTTTCTTTCAGCAGGTAGCATAAAAGACCCCAGTGTAGAAGGGCTCAGCTGCTCGAGGAGGCATTTGGACACATGGGGAAAGAGAACTTTTGAGGTCATTACAAATACGGGGGGAAGGGCATTGTTAGCTTTTAGCAACCAGAGGCCAAGGGGACGGAACGTCTTGCAATGTGTAAGATGGTCCCTTGCAACAAAAACTTGTCCCTCTCCAAACGCCAATAGGGCCCCAGTGAGAAACACTTCCTAGCTGCTGTCTGCATGGCGGAAAGGTCAGAGATAATAGGAAGCACACTGGTCAGACAGCCAAATGCAACCCCACAGCAGAAGAAACCGTGGGTGGCTTATCTGTGCCCTCCCCCAGCAAGGCCCTGGGGCGGGTCTACAGTGACCTGCTGATCTGTCTCCTCTTGTCTCCAGCAGCTGCCTTGCCCTGGGTCGCCCATGAGTGCTCAGAGTCCCCAGGATGGTGGAGATTGCCCCCATGACCTTCCCACCCACTCTGCCAAGTGCAGTTGGCCTGTCCTTTGCTCTGTGCCTCCACTTTTCACCCCTCTCAGCTGGTGGCACTTTTCTGTATGATGTGCAGGAAGTTTATATCCAAGTCCATTAGCTGTGTAAGCCACAGTCAGAAAACTAATCTCCTCTAAGTGTTTGCTGGGGATTCATTCTGACCATGACATGGTTTCTTATAACATTTTGTTTTGCCTCCACCCAAGTAAAGTTATCCAATGTCTCTGGCAAGCAAGAGGCAGGGAGCTCGCCAGACCCACACCCCTACGTTTGGGGGGAAGTGTCACCTGCTAAGACAGAGCTTATACACCCACACCTTTGTCACACACAGATGTCTACGTGTCCTGAGACTTTCTCGTGTGTGATCATCCTGCAGGTAAGGCCTTCCCCAAGATTCGTTCGGGTTCAAGGTCTGTGCTGGTCCCAGGAACTCATGGGCAGTAATGGTCCAGCCCCCTCATCCTGAATTGCTCATTGGTTGATGAGGGAAGCCAACAGATAAACAGTCACTCCCAGGGTGACAAATGCAATGAAAGGGAGAAAAAAAAAAATTCTGCACAGGACCAGAAGCAAGAGAATTTGCCCAGCTTGAGGAGAGTCTACAGGCTTTATTAAAAAAAACAATTTGTTTGTTGCTGTTGTTCCAATCAAAGTAATATTTGCTCATGGTTAGAAAATCAAGCAGTGCAAAAGGATTTATAATAAAAAGCAACCACCAAAAGGAAGTCATTCTTGAGATGAATTTTGAACATTAAGGAAAAGTTAGCTGGGAAAAGGTAGTGGAGCAAGGAGAGGCTGTTTCAAGAAGAAGGGACAGTGTAGACAAAGGCATGGAGGCTAGAACGTTTAGAGAATGAGGCTGGTGGGTTGTCGTTGGGCTGCATGATGTGAAGAAGGGGAGGGGGGCGGTGCTGCAGCGTCTAGTAGGTGGAGGTCAGGGACGCTGCCAAACTTCCTACAATGTAAAGGATGGCTCCCTCAATAGAGAAGAATTTTCCTTTCTAAAATGCCAATAGTGCCAAGTTGAGAAACCGGGTTAGGGCAGTGAGTCACCCAATCGGGTCACTTGTTCTCGGGGGTCCCTCTGTATCCCACCAGAAGCACATCGGCTCTTGTGGAGAGCGGTCTTACTGACCTGGTTGTTAGAATCCGAGTTTGTCTCCAACTCTAATCGCCTAGTCTGCGGAACAGTGCCAAGAGTGGGGAGTCTCACAGACCTGGGTTTAAGGCTTAGCTCAGCTTGGTCACAGTGGTCACCCAGCACACGACATTTACCACCTCCCAGAGGCACAGCATCCTGTGTTGAGGTGGGAAGAGGGATATGCATCCCACAGAGTGCTCCTGGACAGCATTACTCCGAAGATAGAAACATGTGGCCTCTTCATTTCCCTTCTTGCTTTGGAAACCGGGAACCTCAATATCCACTGAGAATTTAATGACTGAAGGAGCCCGTGACTTGAATATCTGTGTATTCCTTTTTCTCCTTACCCTTGAACTCTCAGTCAGGTTCAGAATGTGGTCTGCATAACTTATATCTTCCCTGCTGGTGACTTTTAAAAAAATGAACTTTCCTAAGATGGGGTTTACACGAAATAAAATGCACCTATTTTAAGTGTACAGATGACTTTTGACAAATTTATATACCATGTCTCCATCACCATCATCGAGATCTGGAGCATTTCCATCTCCCCAGAAAGTTCCTTTGTGCCCTTTGAGGTCAATCCTCTCCCTTTTCAGCCCCAGGCAGCCCTGATCTGCTTTGTGTCACTAGAGATGGTTTTGCTGTATGGAATCATCCAGGGCGTGCCCTTTATATCCGGCTTCTTTCAACATACCTTCCTGACACCCATCCAAGCAGTCGTGTGTATCAATACTTCATTCCTTTTCATTACTGAGTGGTATTCCTCTGCATGGATATACCACAGTTTCTTTATCCAATCACCTGTTGATGGACACTTGGCTCATTTGCATCTTTTCTGTTGTACCTCAAGATGCTATGCACAGCATATATCGCTTAAAATATTTTAATAGTATTCCATTTCACTTAGATTCAAATTTCAGTTTTCCCTTCTACGTCCTCAAAAGTCCCCTCTGTGATCTGGCTTCTGCCTACCTGTCTGAACTTGTTTCCCTCCCTCTCTCCTCCTCACTGGCTCCTTTCAGTTCCTCAAATAAGTCAGAACTGCCAAAGAGACACCCTCACCCTCACCATAATCCTGCTGGCTCCAAACCAGCTGAGTGCAACTGGCTGCCCGCCTGGGATGTGCATTAACCTTCTGGAATCATTAAATCAAACTGATACTTGAATCCTAATCTCTAGTGAAGCATTTTATTTATTTTAATCCCCTAAGCACTTCAGCTCGACTTTTCCTCTGGGCCTGCCATTCTGGGAGAGCTCAGAGAGCCCACCTCATCCTTTCTGATTGAAATCCCCCACAGGCCTACGGGTGGGAATGTTTCTAATGATTTGCTTAACCCTGTGACAAGTCATTTTTTTAACCCCATAGTGATTGCTTCTAGTATTAACAGTGGCTGGGGCGGGGTGGGGGGAGATTAAGTTTTCAGGCTGTGCTAAGGTTACAGATTTAATGGACGTTTTTTGAGTAGCTATGGTACCTCAGTTAGCAATTTCACATGCTCAGTTATCAAATTTCATCCTCAAAAGAACCGTGTGAAATACGGATGTCTTCTTTTCTGGAGGGAAGATGGGATGTCTGCAAAATGTGCTGTACTGGCCAGAAATTTCTCTATGACAGTCTGCTTTTATTTTTCATCTTGAAATGTTTATCTTAGTAAATCTGGGATGTGCAGAGTTCTGGTTTCCAACAGTGGCAAACTAGAGTCTTTGGATCAATCCTCTTATTGAAAACCAATTTAAAAAAATACTACATGATGTCTGAAAAGCACACCACCTTTGAAGCATCAGGAGGCTGAAGAGGCAACAAGGTTGTCTTCCTTGTAAGCTAACTCTAACAAGAGAGGTAGGAGAATTTAAAAGCACCAGTCACTTATCCCTGAGAGCATTTGTCATTCCCCCACACTTGGGATCCTATAAAGTGGTTGGGAAGGAGAAAAGGGGGTCAAAAACCATGGGCCAAAGTGTGAATATTGAGAGGGTGTCTTCCCCACATTGAAATAAGTACCCCAAACTTTCTACCATCAGATAAGGGAAACCAGATCTGAACTCACACTGCTCCACCAAGGTAAAATTCAGAGACTTCTTTGGCACTGAACAAAGCAGGAGGGGAGGGAATGAAAAAGGGGAAATATTCTGAGAAATTGTGGTTGGTGACCTGCTCTATTATGGATTTGCATCCTGGGAAGGCATACCTTGGGTGGGCTTGGCAACTTTAAGTTGTGAACTTGGCATGAGTCGGTCCCGACTGATAGTGTCCCCAGCACCTGGAATAAGCAAGGCAAGTCTCCTAGATCACTGGGAGCTCCTCACAAGTAACTGCTCATGGGCAATGAACAAACAGCAATTGGAGATAACAGGGCATACAAGGAAACACGATTTAGGAATGAAAACCAAGAGACAGTGGAAGTGGACCCGCACAGACTTGAGATTTTAAAACAACTACATTTACCAAATTTAAAGAAATAAATGATCAACTTAAAAATAAGTTCAGGGGCCAGAAAACAATAAAAAATGATGTAGCAGACGTGAAAATAAAAACAAATATAATGAATACAGATTGGACCCAGCAGAGAGAGGATTAGAAAATTACCTGGAATACAACATGGAAATGAAAAAAAAGAAAAAGAAAAAAGGAAAATAGGGAAGAGAGGGTAATAAATAAAGGGGGCACATTGGGAAGTTCATGAGTTTGTTCAGAGATTCAGAAGAGGTGAGAGACAGAAGGGCAGAGAGAATACATGAAAAGACAGCAGGTAAGAATCTTCCAGAACTGTTAAAAATCACCTATGCACAGATTCAAGAAGTCTAGAAAATCCCAAGCAAAATATATTAAAAAGAAATCTGCATCTGGACATTGTAGTGAAACTTCTCAAATGCAGAGTCAAAGGGGAAAATCTTGAAGACAGACAAAAAGACAAATGATTTTTAAGGACAATGGATGCCTTTATAGCTGACTTTCCAATAGAAAATATGAATCCCCACACCCATAGAATCATATTTTAAATGTGCTGAAAGAAAATAACTGCCAGTCTAGAATTCTAAGCTCAGCAAAAATAAAAGGATTTTTAAAAAAGGAAAAGAAAAAGGAAGAGAGAATTGGTCATGAGCAGAACTTCACTGAAGGAAATACTAAAGAATGCATTGCTTCAGGCCCATAGTTGCCCTAGATGGAAGGTCTGGGATATAAGAAGGAACTAAAGAACAAGGGGAGTGTTCTACGTATGGGCAAATGGAAATTAACAAGATATATGAAATAATTGTAATAATGTCTAAAGCGATTAACATTGAAAAGTTTTATTTAATAAAACATCAAACTACAATAACATTTAAATGCGTAAATGGAGTTACCATTAAGGTTTTCATATTTCTGGGGAAAAGCAATCGTTTGGATAAATTTCTACCTTGATAAGTTAATTATAGATGATGTAATTTTTCAGGTAAACAGTAAAGATTAAAAGCAGAGTGTATTCAAATGTGGAATTTAGAAAACATGAATAAACAAACAAAAAACAGAATCAGATCTATAAATACAGAGAATAAATTGGTAGTTGCCAGAGGGGAGGGGGCTGGGGGGCTGTGCCAAATGGGTAAAGGGGAGGGGGAGAGACAGGCTTCTAGTTATGGAGTGAGTAGGTCACAGGGATGAAAGGCACAGCGTAGGGAATAGAGTCAATGGTATTCTAATAGTGCTGTGTGGCGGCAGAGGGCAGCTACACGTGTGGTGAGCACACTGTAATGTACAGAGATGCTGAATCACTGAAACTTATGTAATATTGGGTGTCAACTATACTCAGGAAAAAAAAAAAGCCCAGCATATTACTTCCAGACTTGAAGAGTGATCAAAAAATAAAGGCAAAAGAAGATGTAAAAAGAACAGGAGAGGGGCACCTGGGTGGCTCAGTCATTAAGTGCCTGCCTTTGGCTCAGGTCATGATCCCAGGGTCCTGGGATCGAGCCCCGCATTGGGCTCCCTGCTCAGTGGGAAGCCCGCTTCTCCCTCTCCCACTCCCTCTGCCTGTGTTCCCTCCTTCACTGTCTCCTCTCTCTCCCTCTCAAATAAATAAATAAAATCTTAAAAAAAAAAAGAACAGGAGAAAAGTACAAATCTTAATGTAAGATGGTGTAAAGTATCCAAGGAGCTGTATTTTATAGACTCTTAGAGGCATTAATTGTAAGAAGGATCATTATTTTATGTACCTTTGATAAAGAAAAAGTATTGGCCATTAAAACCACAACAATGCTTTCTTAACACTTAGAATTTTTATTTCTTACTAATGAAAGAGCTTTTTCAGATTTCTTTTTCTCATAAATTACTTGCACATATAGGAGAAGGGCATATGAGTCAAATAAATGGGCTAAGATCTTTCTAAATCTTCCTCATATTCAGAAGTTTTTTTAAACTTTTCTTTTTACTCAGAGTTGTAGATGTCTATATTTTCTTTTTTTTTTTTTAATTTATTTATTTGGCAGAGGGAGAGCACAAGCAGGGGGAGCAGCAGAAGGAGAGGGAGAAGCAAGCTCCCTGCCGAGCAAGGAGCCTGATGTGGGACTCGATCCCAGGACCCTGAGATCATGACCTGAGCTGAAGGCAGATGCTTAACAACTGAGTCACCCAGGTGTCCCGTAGATGTCTGTATTTTCCCACACATCCAACTTTGTGCTGTTGAGCGCTGGGGTGACAAAACATTTCATAAAAAAGGACTCCACTGTTGCCTCTTAGATTTCTTCAGAGCTGCAGTCACTCTAAAGATGTGAGTCTGTGTGTGCAGGCAATGACGAGTACATCACAACTGAGACTTGGCCCACAGTGAATGCACAGCAAGTTCAGAGAAGTCAAGGTGTGGATACACATGCATTTAAACCAACGAAATACATATCACTAATTACATTAAATATAAATGAACTACATACTTCAGTCAAAAGGCAAAGGTTTAAAAGCCCACAAAATCTCTATACTATTTTACTATTTATAAAAGATACATATAGTCAGTCCTCATGATTCACAAGAGTTATGTTCTATGATGTCACTGTAAACACTCATTTAGGGAATACTGAACTGTTGCTCTTACGGGAAGCTCAGTCTCACATAGGTTATAGTCTTAAATCCTAAAAACTCATCCTGGTAGATTCTATTTTCTCTCTCTCTCTCTCTCTCTCTTTTTTTTTTTACAAATGAAAAAATGAGGTTTGGAAGTGTAAAATGACTTGCTTGAAGCCCCCCTACGAACAGATGCCAGAGTTGAGATTCAAACCTGGTCCAATGGACCCCAGAGCCAAAGCTTCTCGCACTCCATTGCCCAGCCCTCTACCATCTCCATCCTCTGCTCATCTCCATGTGAGGCTGAGGCAAGGAGGCAGAGAGCATTGCCTTGTTCAACCTCCTTTGGGGACGTGCACATCAAGGGATTAAAAATGTTAGCTGCTCTGCACGTGTCTGCAAAGGACGATGAAAGAGCCATGAGTAGTGATAACTGTCAGAACTATATTTCCCAAAGTGCTGCAGTTTGATGGTAAAAAATAAATAAATAAATGAAGGAGGGAAGGAAGGAAGGAAGGAAGGAAGAGGAAGAAGAGGGGAGGGAAAAAAGGGAAAAGCCTTTTACAGACCATCCATCCATCCATCCATCCATCCATCCATCCACCCATCCATCCATCCACCTGTCCAAAAACGTTCACTGTGGACCTACTCTATCCTGGGAACTCTACGAGACTCAAGGAGTACAGGGATTAGCAACATGAACACATGCAAAAAGAAAGGGAGTGTAGTCTCCCCAGGGATGTCCAGGGGGCACATTTTAGAACATCTATTGGTAATTCATTTTTATTGTATTCTTTTTCATTTTTGTGTGTGTGTTCATGTTTTAAAGCAGAAAATGTGTTAGTACAATGGTGCAAGCATGCAGTGTGTGGTGTAATAAGCATATGATAAAGGAAGTCCTCATTTTTTGTTTTTGCTTTTGCTTTTTTGATGAGTAGTGCCATATGATCAAAAATCTTCAGACAGCGCAGGGAGAATATTAGGAGACTCCAGCTCACCTTTCCCAGAGGCTCACAGACCTGTGTACATGTCTCTATTTTAGCATCTATAATGTCTCACAATGACCTGTGTGGTATCATAATGAAGAAAGCAGGCTCTGGAGCCAAACAAACTGGGCTTGTATTCCAGCTTTGCTACTTACTATCTGGAGTGACCAAGGTGCCTCGCCTCTTGGGGTCTAGGTGTGGAAATTCCACAAGTTACTACATGAAAAGTCTCTAGAAGAGTATGTATGGGACTCAATACCACACATTATCCCCATCAGCGCTGCTGGGAGGAGACAGCTGTCTCCCAGCTCTGCACCTCGTAGATATGCACAGGAAAAGGTGCTGATAAAATCTCCTAGCTGGAGATGGATTCAGGAGATCCTCCCTCCCGTTCCCCACCCCGCCGCAAAATACCAAATGCCTCATCAGCAAATGGAAGTGAGCCACATTCAGGAGCGTTCCCTCCATTTAAGTCCAGAGACACATATGGTACAGGAAAAGCCATTTCATCCCATCTCAGGTGTTAATTACAAGCTTCTAGCAACCAAAAGCTCTGAAACACCGAGGAGAAGAACTTATGCTATTTTTAGCAGTATTTTGACAGCTATATTAATAGGCAACAATTTTCTTACCAGGCACCAGCTGATCTCCACTTGCCACCAAACAGATTGGCCTTCAGTTCTGCAAGGATAAGAGAGCAGAGATGGGAAATCGTGCCTTTATCCTGAGAATCTCTAAGAACAGGCTCCCTGATGTTGTGATGGTCTCAGCCATGCCTTCTGTTCATCGCTCCGTGGAAGTTGAACCCCCTTTTTCCATTTCAACCTGCAAAATCAGTCGAGGGGCACAAAATGGCAAGATAGCCTAAGACCCAGCTGAAGCCCCATGGCCCTTCTGCTCTCGCCATCAAGAAAAACAACTGGACTGGAAACACAACCCTTGGGACATGAGGACCAGGTGGAACACGAATAGCTTGGCCAGTTGTTCTCTCTCCAGTTCCTACGTCTGGGACCCATGCTGTATAACGTGCTGCTGCCAATCCCTGGCTTCCAGATGAACATGAGGCGCCTTTTCACATGAAGACACTCATAATTTAATCACCAGTTCCTGGGTTCAGGGAGCCGAAGCTGCCAATGCTCATTGGCACATGGCAAACATGGCACCCTGACCTTGGGGCGTTGGTGGGGAGCGAGCCAAGCCTGGACCTGCCGTCCTTCCTGAGTGACATCAACAAATCTCCACTGAATGAAATCAATAGTGACTGATTCTCTAATGTTTAGACACTGTCATTTTATCAGTGAGAATGGGAAGGGGAGCAAAGGGCCGAAAGAAAAGGAGAAAGGGAGGGACGGGGGGAGGGAGGCGAGGTAGAAGTAGTTTATCAAGATATAAATTCCAAAGAACAAAACAGCAGTGCCCATGATTATTTTATAACCAATAACAGATTTTAATATTTGCCAGTGGCACTCCAGCAGCAAGATGATTTTTCTGACCAATACAAATAAAATACATGTCCAGAGGAGCACAGGATTATCAGTCCAGAGTTCTGGATGGGCAGCTGGGGTTGGAATCTTGTCCTCATGGCTGGACCAAGTAAATTCATGTCTCTGCCCCCTGAGGTTGTATATTACTCAAGGTGGTATTGGAGGTATAAATAAAATCAGTGCACTTCCTGGACTTGGTACATTAGTGTTTCATGCCTGGCATGGTAAACACATGATAAGCAATTGCTTTAAACAGAGAGAGTCCTTCAAGGGGACCCATTACCAACTAACTAGGTCTTTGTGGATTGCAGAACTCTGTAACTTTTCAAGTTACAAGGGCAGGAGCCCTTTGGGGTGTGGGGGTCCCTGGATGTTGGAGCCTCCTGAAAGTGCACAGCTAGGGAGGAGGGTGCGGAGGACAGGGCTCATCCGCGGAGGCGCAGGCCGTCTGCCTGCAGGGGATAAAAACACCAGTGCGCTGCCATACCTGCCCATGGGGCGCCCACAGATGAAAGCTCCTGAGAAAAGAACCACTTGGAGTCTTGGGAACGGCGAAAAACTGTATTTTATGTTCCTGTCTCTGAGTCAGAATTCACCTGGCAAGTGACAGTTCTGGCTCTAAGAAATCCACTTGCCCAGAAGTCAAGGGCTGCAGGATGCCTTTTCCCGAGGAGACTGAAACTGAGGCCCTCGGTCACAATTCCTCCCTCCTTGATGGGCTTCAAGGCTGACTCCTTGTGTCCATGGGAGAGATAACTAGCTGCACTCTGATGTTTTTTTGTCTCGATTCACGCAGCCCAGAACATCTCCTTTCCCCGTCACGCCTATTACGTGAACTGTAGATTCGGAGCTGCTGCCGTGATCTCATTCGAAGGCTTTCTCCTGGGGGTAGGAAAGTCTCAAAATGCTTTTGGTTTTAACCTTGATGCAGTTCACAGACTGTGTCTCCCTATGAAAGAAGCCCTCCCCATCCCCCCTCACCCCGCCCCACTCTAGGCTGCCCTGGCTGCCAGTGGACTGGATCTGTGGATCCAGCCCCAGCTGTCCCTGCCTCTGGCAAAACTAGCGGGCAAGTGGGCATGGGAGAGAGAAACTGGGTAACTTCTTTCCCGGGGTTTTCCGGACGCCATGAATCTTGCTTCCCTCTGGTCTAAGGGCCAGATGTGCTCCCTGAACTCTAAGCAGTACTTGCTCAGTGCGAGAACCAACTGTGAGTGAGTTTGATTATTTTGCTCTCTCCCCTGCACATACACAGAGATTCACATACACACACAAACACACACACACACAGTACCTACAAAAGCCTCTCTTTCCCTTTGGTCAAAGTACAGTTGCTTTGAATCCCAGCCCGTTCCCCATTCCACACTCAGGGGAAGCCCCGGGTCTCTGGGATTTCTGAGTCTTCTGCTCTGGCTGCCCCCCCTCCACGTGGGCTCCCACGCCCTCCCATGTCGCTGCTGTACCCAGGCCACACGCCCCAGACATAAAACTCAACTGCCTTCCTTTAGTTGTCCCCGAAAAGCTGTCCTCACACTCTGGAGCGTGGTAAACTTCAAATCCGGGGAAGGGGAGAGAGTTTAAGACACCTGCTCGAATAGAGTCTCTGTGTCACTGTTCCCAAAATGCCCTCCAGTCGCCCCTGCCCGTCACCCTTTTTCTGTCTCCTCATCTCTCCAGTTCGACTTTTTCCATACAAGCCCTTTTTCTGCAAAACAGTAAGTAAAATCACCTCCTCTCCTCAACTCTCAGTAGCACCTGCCACCCAGGACCTCACGTCCAAGCCTCAGCATTTTTCTCACGGCCGCCAGTCCTGGGGCCAGGGGATGCGATTTGACGCAGGTGTCTCGGCTTGCCCTTACCCTTATTTTCTTCTACCCCTACCACCGCTGCGGTGGTGACCATCAGTATAACACCCGGTGCGGGAAGGAGCATCCCACAACGGAGGGCACGCAGGCCTGGAACCAGACAGGAGTGCCCTGGGATCCCAGCTCCGCCCCTGACCGGCCGTGTAAACTGGGGCAAGATTCTTAATCCCACTAAGCGTCAGATCCATCAAATGGTGGTGAGGACAGTTGCCGCCACATAGAGTCGATATAAAAATTAAACCACACATGTGAGCCCTCAGCACTGCTCCTGATAGAGCCAAGTGGTGGATAAACGGTGGCTGGCATTGTCGTGCCCTGTCCCGCTGCACGCCCTGGCCTGAGCCCAGGTGAATCACACCCGTGTGTGCACACGCAACCGCTCACACAGGGCAGAGCCTGCCTTGCGTTTCCATTGCACTTTTTAACACTGGCTTCCCCGACAGTGAAATTAGGCCTTCGTTTCTCTTGTCCTGTCCATGATTCTGTAAACTCTCTAAGGGTAGGGACTCATTTTAGCCACCTCAACTTAGGGCCTGACGTCCTGTAGATACTCAGCAGATGTTGACCGAATGAAATTGCTTGTCCTGAAAGCGGGGGATTGTGGTCCCACCACACCTCCGAGTAGCTAGTTCTCTCTGCAGCACGGGGAGGGCGGGGAGGGGTAAGGAAGATGGGGTGTTCTGATGTGGTGGTCATCACCCCGAGACATAGCCTTCATGGGAAAATAGCAACACCACAGCTATCTGAGGATCTCACCACAATTTTCTGGAAAAACTGTCATGGCTAGACTGAACTCAGTGAGAAGTTGCATAATAAATGGTATTTGAATGAATGGATGAACAGATCACCCATTTTGTTACTTGGTGTTCCTTAGAGAAAGGTCCTCCTGAAAAATTCTTCCTGGAGCCCAGGGCCAGAAAAAGCTTATTTCTCTGCTGTACTAGAAGTTTCCTTTTCGTTGGCATTCTGCTTCTTTAAGAACCAGCCCATCACCACCAGCAGGGCCCGGAGGACAACCATTCAGAGAAGGGCGTTCACTAGGGCGGCCCTCACGCTCCCCCTCACTCCCTTGTCTCTACTGGTGCTACCTGGACTCCAAAGCTGCCCAACAACCAGGGCTTTCGTGGGGTCTGGTCCCACAGTGGGGCATCCCACATGGCTGTTTTAGCTCTCTGCCCTTTGCTTGGTTTGCTGGCTGGTTTACCACTCACTCTGCCTCTCTGGAACATGGGTCCTTAGCCTGACCTCTCTCTTTTTATGATCTTACTCATTTCTCAGTTCATAATGCCTATGATCTGCTCCCATGAAAAACCCCATAAAGTTGCAGGCTAGCGTCTTGGTCTCTGTCTCCTCCACCTCCTCATTACCTCAAAGTGCACGGCTGGACCCTTCCTGCTACTAGATAATGAGAACTGTGTGACCCACTGGGTTTCCTTCTTCTCCTTGACTGCCAGGGAACTCAGAACTATGCTTTATACTCAGTATAAAAGTTAGGTTTTTAGATGCAATCTTTTCACTCCTCTTGCTTCCTTGGCTCTTTTAGCTTTTAACTTAGAGTTTGTGTTTTTGTATATCTGCTTCATTTGTTTTGCAATGGCAGATTTTTTAAAAAAAGGTAAAAAAAAAAAAATCCAGTTTCACTGAGCCGCTTAAAATTCTACACTTATCCTGTACAGCTTCTCCAGGGAAAAGGGAAAAGGAAATCCCAGTCTAGGCTTACCATCTACAGATGCTGCCGCCAAATCGCCTCACTGTCCCCGCCCCATTTGAGCATCATCTACCAAAATCCTTTGCAGCGCAGTCCCAGCCCTTTCAGCCTCTCAAAATCCAAGCACGCCCTGACCACCAGGCCTGGCTCTCAGGCCTTGGTCATCAATCTCTTCTCCCTCAGCTCACTGCTTCCTGGTGACCTCCTGCCTCAGAGACTCCCACCTGAGTGTCGCCCTTGAGAGTAGCCCCTGTCTGGGTGTGGTGCAATCTCATGCATGAGGCCTTGGCAGATAGATGGACGGGATCCCTCATCCTCTGTGGCCCTGTGGCAATTCCGGTGGTTTTCCCAATTTTGGTTAGCTATGTTTTCAGCTGAATAATAATAAGAAGAAGAGCTAATATTTGTTGTTCTTCCTGTATTTGTAAGGCATTATGCTTTGCACTTCATATGCATTCTCTTTTTTAATTCCTCAATGAGGGAGAAGCCATTTTATTCTCCACTTTAAAGATGACAAAACTAAGGTGCACATCTGTTTTTTTATCTGCATCCAGCACATAAACTGCAGGGTAGTAGGACACTGGCTGTCTTGTGTGCCCTTCTTAGCATCTGTCACAGCCTGGCCCAGAAGTTCTATATGTAATTTCTGATTTATCAATGTATTGACCCACAGAATGAAACACGCATCCCCCAAAGCAATCATAACACCTCCCTGGGGAGATGAAATAGGTCATAGAGTTCTGAAATGCAGCTGAATCGGATTCTGCCTAAGGCTGCCCCAGCCGACAGGACAATGTTCTTGTGCGACACTGTCAGAGAACAGAGGTCAGCTGGGGTACAGCCCTGTCCCTGAGCCTGGCTGCATAGCACTGTGGGGTCTGGGGGCAGAGTCTTGCTGAGGCCCAGCCTCCCTCTAGCTTTCATCTCAACCCCTTCTGCTGTAGCTTTTTCTCTCTCCCCACGAGTGCCTTAGTGGACTGGCATAGAGTGGATGTCAATGAAAAGAAGGAAGGAAGGAAGGAAGGAAGGAAGAGAGAGATGCTCATTTTTCACATTACTGCTCTACAATCTTCCTATATTGGAGGCTGATTTAACTGCAGCAAAAAGCACTGCCAACAGCTGAAAACTTAAAACAAAGGGTCTGTACAAAAGAATCTTGTTCCTCCTCCTTTTCATTTATTTAAAACTGCTTTACCCTCTGTAGTCCCGTCTGGCTCCTGCATAAATTACTCTGCATGCCCGGCCTGCTGTTAGCATGCTCGCCTCTGCCTTTGCCCCTACTTCAGATCTGCCAGTTAAGCTTTAAGCATCTTGAAAACGTATTGTCTGGAATGAAACAACCAATTATGCTTTCAGGTTTTGTGGCATAATATCGCAGAAACCAGCAATTACAGAATCAGAGTGGCATCAAATGGGGGAAGAAGGGAGTTAGCACGGATTATTCTTTAAATAGCAGTTACATGAACTCATAATAAATAGGTATTAAGTGTTAAATGTATGATAAGTAATTCTTGACAACGCAATTATCCAAACAGAAGAAGGAAAAGTGGCAATATGGCTTTGTCAAACTCTTTTGTGCACAGCACGCTCAGTTAGATTGAGAGGTGGAGGGAATTTGTCTTTGTTCCAGCCGGCAGTGGAGGCGAGAGTGCAGATGTGGGTACTGAAGGGAATTCAGTGGGTTTCTTGAGAGATGGCGAGGTTTCCAAAGAGCAAAGCCTTTTCCACTGGGGCAGAATGTGACTGACCAGAAAATTCCATGGCAATAAGCTCAGTGTAATGCATAGCCAGTTCATTGGACACATATTTAGAGAGTCCCTGATAGGGAATACCTTGCATCTTAGTGGATAGCCTGGTGCTGAGCAAAAAGCAGACATCCAAGAAGCGTATGTTGACCTTATCTGGCACTTAGAGGCAGGACTGCTGTGGAAGGCCATGCGGGTTGTGCACTGCACAATTCCAAGGAGCAACATTCATATAGATTAAGATATGAATGGCTTTCCTGGATATCGTGAGATGCTGTGGTCTTGCTTAGAAAGTGCCGTAGAAGTTGTATCTGTGAGTTTGGCACTGAAGCTTGATTCTCAAACAAAGGAAAATCAAATTTCAAGTCAGTCAGTGGTTTTTAGCAATATAATTTAATGATTGAAATGAAGTACCCTATGGCCAGACAACTTGAAGTCAAATCCAGGCTTCCGTTACAAGCTGTGTGTCTTTGGGAAAAATTACTTAAACTCTCTGATCCTGTTTTCCTAGTTATAAAATTTGGATAAATAATAGTATTTACCTCCTGGAGTAGTTATTAAAGATTAAATGATGTAGTGGATTAATGAGTTTGTGAATAACTATTCATAAAACTTCTCCCCTTTTCCTCACAGGCACTCACTAGACTACACTTCTTAGCCCCGTGGCAGTTAGGTGAGGCCATGTAACTGAGTTTGGACTAATAGGATGTGAGTAAAAGTGAAGCATGCTACTTTCCAGCCTGGCCCGGAAAAGTCAGCGGAGAATTCCAAAATCCTGCAACATGGCCAAGGCACAGGATGGAAGAAGCCTGGGTCCCTGAAACATCGCGTGATGGAGAGGTCCCTGCCAATCAGGTACACTGGGCAAGAAATAAACTACTCTTGTAGAAAGCCACAGAGACTAGGGGTTGATTGGAAATAGCCACCGCCATTACTGTAACTAACACATAATTTAGAGGACAGTGTGTGTGTTGTAACCATATTACTTTGGGTGAGGTATGGTAAGGCCAGACACAGATCAAGACAGATAAACTGGAGTTTCATACACAGCTCTGTGGAGAAAACACAGTGCCACTCCAAAACCAGTTCAGACCAGTGAAAGGAAACTGAGCTACTTAGAGGCAAGCTCTGCAGAGGAAAAGTGCTAGAAATTTCTGGGCGATCCGTAGCCCTGTGCCACCATGTAGCTATGCTGCTAGAGACAGAAGCCCAGCTGAGTCCAGACTTACAGTCATTCCTGTCCAGGTGCGAGGCACATCACTCACCCTGGGAACGCAAGCCACCACGTTGTGGGTGGCCCACCTGGTGAGGAAATGAATCCTCCTGCCACCTGTCACGTGAGGGAGCAGATCCTTCAGCTTCAGTCAAGACTTCAGAAGACTACAGCTCCTACCAGCAGCTTCACTGCAGCCTCCTGAGCCAGAACCACCCAACTAAGCTACTTTTGGATTCTCAACCCTCAATGTCTGTTGTTTAAAAAATAGTGTTGTCCTTCCTTTGGGCCCTGGGTATCACATAATCACAAAACTATAAGCTCAGAGGTGCCATCTAGGTCAACTCTTTTCTATTTCCCCATTATATAGATGGGAAAACTGAGGCCCAAAGAAGGGAAGTGATTTGCTCAAGTTTTGCTTCATGATGCTCATGTCCCCAGAAATAATCCTTACTCTACAAAACCCTTTGCCTACCTTAATTTTACCTATTCCTCAAGGTCTAAATCAAGGTCTCCTTTCTTGGGGAAACCTTTCATGGTCTCCACTGATCTCCAGCCTATTAAATCCTACAATGTGGTTAGTGTCTCTGCCTCATGTCTCTGTCCCCTATTGCCTCTTCACAGGAGAGGCAGAGCTGCCCAGTGAAGCGGCTTGTGTCCTTCCCCTGCTTCCAGTCCCCTAGCATAGCTTGTTGCAGTAAAGGCTTCAAATTTATTCAGATTTCCCTGTATCTGTGTTGTTAGATAGACCCTTTCCTTGAGTAGGGACCTGCCCTTGAGCAGACTGACTCTCGGCTTTGCCAGTTCACTAGCCTTGGCCAATGGGACCATACAAATGCAAAATCAGAGAGACCTGGAAAGAGCTGTGTTTGGGGTCTTGCCCTAGCTTGCTGTTCTTAGAAATTTGAGTCTCCCTGTGAACAAGCCCAAGCCTGCTAAGTGATGAGAGGACACGATGTCCAGTTGCCCCGGTGGCCTAGCCAATATCCAGCAAAACCCCAGAAGCGAAGCTGCCTTGCAGAGCATAGATGCATCCATTAGCCCAGCCAAACCAACAGAAGAAGCAAACAGCTAAGTCCAGCCTAAATCACCAACTTGCAGAAGCAATTCAATCAATGGTCGTAGGTTTAGTCACTACATTTTGGGCTGATACACACTATCATGCCCAGAACAAAAACCATGGCCTGCAAAGCCCTATATAATCTCTTGGAACTAAAACAACCTACACACCCACAGGTACTGTCTACATTAGTATGATTTTACTTGCCACTTCTTCATCAACACGAGTTCACTAGTCCAGGAAACTCTTGCCTTGGAAGGTAAAAGTTGGCAAGTAACTGTATTGTTCATTCCACAAAGTTCCTGAGAGACCCATCAACTCTCCAACAAAGAGCATCAAACAGTAGTTTTCAACTTTAGACAACGAATCCCCTGCCTCAAAATCCTTGAGTATCCTTCCAGTATCCACCAGTGTTAAGCTGTTGTGTCATGACCCTCAGCCGCTCCTACCCATGATCCCCCCTGGAAAGTTTTGCCCTAGACCAGACTTCAAACTTCTCCTATATATCCTAACTTTGTCTTTCCTTGTCTGAGACACTACTAAGACCCTGCTGAAGCGGACTTCTTCCTTCTTTAGGTAAGAATAAATTATTGCTTTGTTGAATCAACAGGTGGTTTTGGGTGATTGTTTTCCGGAAGCCAGCATTGGTCATTTCCATTTTGTGCTACCTGGCCCACAACTTGTTCATTAGGTTCTGGCCACATGAGCCTCCTTGCTCTTCCCTGAAAATGGTGAGCATGTATTGTCTCAAAGATTTTGTGCTTGCGTGTCCACTACCTGGGATCCACTGCCCTTCATATTTGCCTTTTGCATCTTTCCCTTCATGCAGATTTGTGCTCAAATGCCACCTCCCCAGAAAGTCCTTCCCTAAGGAACCCCTCAGATGCAAAGCATCCATGTCCTTCACTCTCTAACATCTTGACCGTGCTTCATTGTTGTGTTTCTTCATAGCACTTATCTCTGCTGAAAGTAACACACACACACACACACACACACACACACACACACATTGTGTGTCTGTGTATTGTCTTTCTCCCTTTTTAGAAGGTAAGTTCCTGGGGAGAGAGCACACCATCTGCCTCCTGCACCATTTTGAGAGCAGAGTCTAGAACACAGGTGCTCCACAAACACTTGGTGAGTGAAGTCTGGATATTGAGTGGATATTGGATGTTGTTGTTTTATTAAAGTCATTACTGTTACTGTCATCGTCCCATTCTGTGCCATGCTTCTTCTGTCCAGAACCCAACTCCCACTGCTCTCCTCCTTCCCAAATCCTTCTCAGATGTCTCCGAGACCCTTTATTCAGAGGAAATAACCTCTCCCACACACCCTCAAACTCTTCCATGAATCTCTGCTCTGTCTTCTCCTTTGGTGGAGACTAGGCTCTCTCCTAAAGCCATCGCTTTCTCAGATGCCCATTCCACAGGTGGGACCTGAGCTGAGCATTTCTTCCTGCTCACCCCGCTTCTAGATTGCCACTCCTCAACCTCACATGAAGCTCTTGTTCCTCTGACCTCCCACAGCTGTGCTTTATAGTCCTTTACCCTTCCTCACTGCTGGTCTTCTATCTGCTAGCACATCCTTCTCATCTCTCACTAAAGACTCAGGCTCCTGGTTCCATTCTCCCTCTCCCCTGCCCTCTGATCCCCAAGCCCTGTTGGTATCAAAGTGACTCTAGCATCAAAGTGATGTCCAAACCTGGTTTTACCTCTGATGTTCCCTTTGCTCATGAGCTTTGCCTTTTCTCCTCTCCAACCACCCACTGCTATGGACAAGTTGCTTACCCTTGTACCCTTATTCCCTTGTCTCTCTCTCCTTCCTGGGTCCACTGCAGCCCAGCATCTGTGCCCACCACCCTGCATAGGCTGATCTTATCAAGGGGATCAACAATGTCCTTAGCAACAGTTAAACCCCATGGATGCTCCTCTGTTCTCCCATATTGACCTTTTTACTGTAGACAGTGATGACTCCCACAGCAATACACACTCCAAGTATCCTTCTGATCTCTCTGTCCACTCAATCTCATTCTTCTTCTTGAAGGCTCATTCCATCTCTTCCTTAAGTGTCGAGGTTCCTCAGGATTGTTTTAGTTACTCTTCAGTGTGGACTCAGTGTTTCTTTCTGCCTCATGTTGTGCATTCCTCTGGCTTCAATAACTCTCAATGCCGATGCCTCCACAGTTGACATCTTCAACCAAGCTCTCTCCTGAGTCTCTGACAACCTATCTGGATGTCCACAGGTGCATCAACTCACCTTAAACCTGTTATTCTCCAGGTGTTTCTATGTCACCTAGAAATTCTCAAACTGATCACCTGATATTTCCTTGGGGTAGCTCTTCTCCTTCTTCTCACTTTTGTCCTTCTCTCTTTCAGCTCCCATTGGTCTAGTCTACCCACTACATATTTTGTAAATTCGTCCATTTCTCTCCAACCTCACTGCTCTATTTCATTAACATCCCTCTCATAGATTCCTGCTCCTGCCCCAACTCTTGCTACGGTCTTAGGGATTTTCTAAAATATAAATCTGGCCAGGTCAGTCCCTTGTGTATATCCCTTCCATGGTCCCTTGTTGTTCTTAGGAGACAGTCCAAATCCTTGTGATGCCTCCTGAGGCCTACGTTGTCTGGCCCCAGGACACCTTCTCCAGCCTGGCTCATGTCACTCCAGCTCATGTTCAAGGCTCTGACCATACAGCACTACTTTTAGATCCTTGAACAAGACTAGAGTATCTTGCCTCTGGGGATCTCCCCCATGTTATTCTTCTACCTGGAATACTTCTTCAGTATCCTCTATCTCTGCTCATTCCTATTTATCTTTCTGACCCTAGCCCACAATAGGCCCTCTCCTCCAGGAAACCCTCCCTGTTCTCCCAGGCTAAATTAAGAGCCCCTTTTCTACTTACCTTAGCCCAGAAATTGGCACAGGACATTGTAACTGACTCTTTATTGGTCAGAATCTTGCCCAGGCCATCAGCTTGAGGTATGCACTCTGACTTCCCACGCCGGCATCCCTGGTACCCAACACAGGCTCTGGAACAGACGGGACTGGGTAAGCACTTAGCGTATAAATTAAGTTGTAAAGGGATCCATGGCGATGAAGAGATTGGACATCATCAGTTTTCCGCCAGCTCTGCTCACCAACATCAGGAGGGGCTGTAAACTACTTTACCCAAACAATCCTTTGGTTTTCACATCACCAAAAGTCTAGGGCAGTTTGACTAATTGTTTTACCAAGTGAACAGAACCTTGGAGTCATTTTAGGTACTCTATTTTGTAATATTTAGTGTCATTTTTTTCTTAATTTCAAATGCAATACATGCATAAAGTAAAAATTTGTCAAACACAGGGAAATAATAGCAAAATGAAACCCCCCATATGCCACCACACAATGAAGCCTGTTGTTAAATTTTTAATGTGTATTCTTCTAGCATGTTTTCTCTTCAAGTCTATTAACCTTTTAGCTTTTACGAAAAGTTAATATCTATGGCACATGCTGTAGCTTGCTTTTTAAAAATTAGCACAGTTAAAATGAACATTTTTCAATGTCAGTATATATACTTCTCTTGGTCTATGGACTTAGTGAGTGTCCTGATTTTATTACATAGATGTACCACTGTTCACGTCACTAAACCCTGAACTGAGGAGGGCTGGACGTTTGGGTTATTTCTGTTTCCTGCTGGAGAAATCTTAAAATTTTATCTTTGTACACATTCATTTTGACTTCCTTAGTGTGAAGGATGGACATTATTAAGACTTCTGATACATATCCAAAATACATACTCAGAAATTCTGAATTAATTCACTCTCACCAGTAGGTATGAATGGGTTTTTATCATTAAAAATATGTACATATATAATTGTCTACCTAGCAGGCCACTATGATCATGAAAATTTATGTCTGTTATTACTAGAGATTGAACTTACTAAAATACATTTTGGGAGCACACAATCATTCTGTACTTTTGACTGTTACAATCATTTCAGCTTAGTTTGCACACTTAGAGAAAACTCAGTCACCACTACCTGACCTGACCTCCATCTAAGTTGGGCTTACCTGTGTGGATTTTATGTGCATCTCTTTATACACTATGGAAGTATCGATGGGATGGCCCATTGGTTCTTTGGGAAGAAATTGATTCAGCACACATTCATTGAGATCTACCATGTTCTAGGCCCCACTTGAAGCACCAGGACCCCAGCAGTGAATAGACAACCAAGATCCTTGTTTACTGGATACTTACATTCCGTTGGGGCAGATAGACAATAAAAAGTCAGCAAATAAACAGTGTAAGATGACTTCAGCAGTGATAAATGGAGTGAAGAAACAAAGGGTGTAACTGAAGAGATAGATAATAGATGTGCTAATAGAGAATGGTTGCGGGTGGATGTGGGGCACTCAGCTGGGGCCTTTCCGAGGACACGTGAGCTTCGGTGAAGTGTCTGATATGGTGGGAGTGTGTGATGTGTCTGATGAGAGGGGTATGTGTCCCAGACAGAACAGAAATTGCATGAAGTTGGCACATTTGAGCATCAGAAAGGGGGTCAGGGTGTCTTTAGAAAGGGTAGAGGGGAGAAAATGCTAGAAAATAGGTCTGAGAGGTAGGAAGGGGCTGGAAAATGTAGACTTTGGGGCCATGGAAAAGAATTTTGAATACTTAATAAATAACACGGAACTTTCAAGTTTCTGATGTCATGTTCTTTTCACAAAATCCTGATTATTTAGTATCTCTAGTCCCACTTTAGACAGTTCCTGGCACAGATCAGGCCCTTGGTCCATTTGTTAGAGAAAGAACGGAGGAAGAAGTGGATGGGAGAGGGAATATACCAAGACACAAGCCACAGAGCCCCCTCTGAGACCCCGCTGTTGGCATGGAAGAAGCTGATAAAAATAATCACCCAACTACTGGAGCCTTCTTCAGGTTCACTGAAATTGCAAAAGTTTCTCAATTCAAAATGATATCCTGACAGCAATAATTCTGAGAGAAAGAGAAGTCATTGCAAAACATAGGATTTGAAAGACTTTGAGTTAAATACAGTACAGCACCCAGAGCGCTCATTTGGTTAATTGTGGGTGGAATTATTTGAGCAAAACATTTTGTGCCTACAAGCACCCGCAGGTGCAGGCAGAGAGGCTTGTGAGAATCTTCAGCCAAATTCGGTCCTTAAAGTTCCCCCAGAAGTTGGCACTGCTTTCCTTTCTTCGTGGTTCCTTCAGTCCCTGCTTTGATGGCAGAAACGTTTATGTGACAGCTGTGAAGTTTTTTTGGCGAGTGTATCCACTCAGGCGGATTTCCTGTCTCCTTTCCTCCTCAGCAGATGCCAGAAAACAACTGAATGTGTTTCTGAGTTTATTATTTCAGGGACTTCCCAGATAGACTCTCTAGCTCGTAGACAGAGACCAAAAATTTATTCACTATACCATTCATTCATTCACCCCCCCCCCATTTTATTAAGCTCCCAGCACTTGTTAGACAGCAAACAGGAGCATAGCTCTCACCCTCCCAGAGCTTACCATGGGTTACATAGGCAATCATTAAGTTATGATTAGAATAAAGGCCGTGAATAGTAAGTCCTGAGTGCTGAGAATGGGAGAAGCTAACCTGTGCATGAAGATCAGAGACGTCTTCCCTGGGAAACAAATTTTGAACTGAATTTAGAACAATGAATAGAAATTAACTGTAGGTACCAGGTCAGGAGGGCAGGGGATAGAGAGCATTTCAAACAAACGGACACACAAAATCCTGGAGTGGGGAGAGCGTGACATGTTGGAGAATTGAAAGACCTGTGTGTTATGCTGAGCGAAATAAGTCAATCAGAGAAAGACATGTATCATATGACCTGGAGTGGGGAGAGCATGACATGTTGGAGAATTGAAAGACCAGTGTGGCTGGAGCTTAGGAAGAGGAAAGAGATAAAGCTTAAGAGGAGATAGCCACTGGGATAATGTAGGTCACGTTGAGCAGCTAGAAGCTTGATCTGAGGAGCAATGGAATACTGGGTAGCTCTTGCTGCCTAACAAATCACCCCACATTGCAGTGGCTTAAAATAGTCGGTTATTTGTCGCACGATGATGGGGCAGCTGAGAATGACTGGTCTAAGTTGCAGTCAGGTGTTCATGCTGTGCTCAGTAATCTCACCTGTGTTCAGTCAATCTTGGCGATACTTGGTTGGTCTTGGCTGTGCTTTCTCATGTACCCACAGGTCAGAGGGGGGCTCTGCTCTAGGGTGAACTTGGCTGGGGAAGCTCTAGATCTACAAGTCTCATCACCTTAGGACAAGTGTGCTGGCCCAGGCAAGTCCACTTGAGGATGATGGCACAAGCATGAGCAGGCAGGCAAAGCATCCCAAGCTGTACTGTCACCTCCATCTTGTTTTATTGACCAAACCAAGTCATGTGGTCAAACTCAGGTCAAGGGTAAGAAAACAGACTGCCTCTTTACTAGGAAGAACTGAGCAGTCACTGGTTAAAGGGTGTGAATGCAGACAGAGGTGAAGAACTGGGATCATTAATGTAATGTGCTACCAATGGGAGGCTAATGACAGTTTTTAAGCAGGTTGTTAACACTGTTGTCCAAGGGAGTTCTCCACAGCACCAAAATCTACTCCTAAGAGGGCCTGAAAATGGCTTTGTAAGATATCCAGACACTTATCTATTATCCTAAGCTCTGTTTCCACCCAAACTCGAGAAACTTAACTCTTCCATTTCAAAACCAGCCCCTCTCCTCCATCACTACTACCATTCTCCTGAGTTTCTATGCCTATCATCTCCTCCTGAACTATCATAAGTGACCCACCCACCTTCCACATTGCCTCCAGAGAAGCCTTTAATCTTCTCTTTTACACAAGATAAGGCTTTCCGTCCTTGTCTTGGCATTCAAGGCCATTCTTAAGATGGTGCCGCATTTCCTCTCCAGGCTTATGTTCCATGCTTTTTTGCCCCAGAAGCACTGTGATCCAAACATAACTGATCCACTATCTTCTCCCAGCTGCCTTTACTTTGGCATACTTCTGAGATCCTGCACACTTTTATTTTCTCTGCTTTTCTGCCTAGAATTTTCCGTCCCTTTATTGTTCATCTGGAAAATTGTTCATCCTTCAAGATCCAGCTCAACGGTCACCACTCGTCCGTTATTTCTGCCTGTCTTCCAGGGAAGAACTATTGGTCCCTCTTCTCTGCTTCTCTATATCGTACCTACTTTAGTGTATGCTATTATTTGCTTCCTGTCCTGTCTCCTCTTATAGCACTGGGGACATATATCTTTCTTGGCCATGTTCAAGATAAATTTGGTATAAGAAAACAATATTAAAATTTTGCTTCTACTTATTTTGACTAGTAGGCTTTAAAATTTTATATTTCTTATACATGTTTTATAATATATTAGTGTAGAAGTATAAGAATATCAATTATAAATAATAGTTAGAAATAATTATTTTTTATTTTTTAAATTTTTATTGTTATGTTAATCACCATACATTACATCATTAGTTTTTGATGTAGGGTTCCATGATTCATTGTTTGTGCATAACACCCAGTGCTCCATGCAGAACGTGCCCTCTTTAATACCCATCACCGGGCTAACCCATCCCCCCACCACCCCTCCCCTCTAGAACCCTCAGTTTGTTTTTCAGAGTCCATCGTCTCTCATGGTTCTTCTCCCCCTCCGATTTCCCCCCCTTCATTCTGCCCCTCTTGCTATCTTCTTCTTCTTTTTTTCCTTAACATATATTGCATTATTTGTTTCAGAGGTACAGATCTGTGATTCAACAGTCTTGCACAATTCACAGCACTCACCATAGCACATACCCTCCCCAGTGTCTATCACCCAGCCACCCCATCCCTCCCACCCCCCACCACTCCAGCAACCCTCAGTTTGTTTCCTGAGATTAAGAATTCCTCATATCAGTGAGGTCATATGATACATGTCTTTCTCTGATTGACTCATTTCACTCAGCATAACACCCTCCAGTTCCATCCACGTCGTTGCAAATGGCAAGATCTCATTCCTTTTGATGGCTGCATAATATTCCATTGTATATATATACCACTTCTTTTTTATCCATTCATCTTTCAATGGACATCTTGGCTCTTTCCACAGTTTGGCTATTGTGGACATTGCTGCTATAAACATTGGGGTGCACATACCCCTTCGGATCCCTACATTCGTATCTTTGGGGTAAATACCCAGTAGTGCACTTGCTGAATCGTATGGTAGCTCTATTTTCAACTTTTTAAGGAACCTCCATACTCTTTTCCAGAGTGGTTGCACCAGCTTGCATTCCCACCAACAGTGTAGGAGGGTTCCCCTTTCTCCGCATCCCCGCCAACATCTGTTGTTTCCTGACTTGTTAATTTTAGCCATTCTGACTGGTGTGAGGTGGCATCTCATTGAGTTTTTGATTTGGATTTCCCTGATGCCAAGTGATGTTCAGCACTTTCTCATGTGTCTGTTGGCCATCTGGATGTCTTCTTTGGAAAAATGTCTGTTCCTATCTTCTGCCCATTTCTTGATTGGATCATTTGTTCTTTGGGTGTTGAGTTTGATAAGTTCTTTATAGACTTTGGATACTAGCCCTTTATCTGATATGTCATTTGCAAATATCTTCTCCCATTCTGTCGGTTGTCTTTTGCTTTTGTGGACTGTTTCTTTTGCTGTGCAAAAGCTTTTTATCTTGATGAAGTCCCTAAGAGTTCATTTTTGCCCTTGCTTCCCTTGCCTTTGGCGATGTTTCTAGGAAGGAGTTGCTGCGGCTGAGGTCGAAGAGGTTGCTGCCTGTGTTCTCCTTTAGGATTTTGATGGACTCCTGTCTCACATTTAGGTCTTTCAACCATTTGCATGGTGTGGTGTAAGGAAATGGTCCAGTTTCTTTCTTTTGCATGTGGCTGTCCAATTTTCCCAACACCATTTGTTGAAGAGACTTTTTTCCATTGGACATTCTTTCCTGCTTTGTCAACGATTACTTGACCATAGAGCTGAGGGTCCATTTCTGGGCTCTCTATTCTGTGCCATTGATCTATGTGTCTGTTTTTGTGCCAGCACAATACTGTCTTGATGATGACAGCTTTGTAATAGAGCTGGAAGTCCGGAATTGTGATGCCGCCAGCTTTGCTTTTCTTTTTCAACATTCCTCTGGCTATTCAGGGTCTTTTCTGGTTCCATACAAATTTTAGGATTATGTGTTCCATTTCTTTGAAAAAAGTGGATGGTATTTTCATGGGGATTGCATTGAATGTGTAGATTGCTCTAGGTAGCATTGACATCTTCACAATATTTGTTCTTCCAATCCATGAACATGGGACCTTTTTCCATTTCTTTGTGTCTTCCTCAATTTCTTTCATGAGTATTTTATAGTTTTCTGAGTACAGATCCTTTGCGTCTTTGGTTAGATTTATTCCTAGGTATTTTATGGTTTTGGGTGCAGTTGTAAATGGGATCGACTCCTTAATTTCTCTTTCTTCTATCTTGTTGTTGGTGTATAGGAATGCCACTGGTTTCTGTACATTAATTTTATAGCCTGCCACTTTACTGAATTCCTGTATGAGTTCTAGCAGTTTTGGGGGGGGGGAGTCTTTTGGATTTTCCACATAAAGTATCATATCACCTGCCAATTTGGATGCCTTTTATTTCTTTTTGTTGTCTGATTGCTGTGGCTAAGACTTCTAATACTATGTTGAATAGCAGTGGTGATAGTGGACATCCCTGCCGCATTCCTGACCTCAGGGGGAAAGCTCTCAGCTTTTCCCCATTGAGAATGATATTTGCTGTAGGATTTCATAGATGGCTTTTATGATATTGAGGTATGTACCCTCTATCCCTATACTCTGAAGAGTTTTGATCAAGAAAGGATGCTGTACTTTGTCAAATGCTTTTTCTGCATCTATTGAGAGGATCATATGATTCTTGTTCTTTCTTTTGTTAATGTGTTGTATCACGTTGATTGATTTGTGGATGTTGAACCAACCTTACAGCCCAGGGATAAATCCCACTTGGTCATGGTGAATAATCCTTTTAATGTACTGTTGGATCCTATTGGCTAGTATTTTGGTGAGAATTTTTGCATCCATGTTCATCAAGGATATTGGTCTGTAATTCTCCTTTTGGATGGGGTCTTTGTCTGGTTTGGGGATCAAGGTAATGGTGGCCTCATAAAACGAGTTTGGAAGTTTTCCTTCCATTTCTATTTTTTGGAACAATTTCAGAAGAATAGGTATTAAATCTTCTTTAAATGTTAGGTAGAATTCCCCTGGGAAGCCATCTGGCCCTGGGCTTTTGTTTGTTGGGAGATTTTTGATGACTGCTTCAATTTCCTTAGTGGTTATAGATCTGTTCAGGTTTTCTATTTCTTCCTGGTTCAGTTTTGGTAGTTGATACATCTCTAGGAATGCATCCATTTCTTCCAGGTTATCTGATGTGCTGGCATAGAGTTGCTCATAATATGTTCTTATAATTGTTTGTATTTCTTTGGTGTTGGTTGTGATCTCTCCTCTTTCATTCATGATTTTGTTGATTTGGGTCATTTCTCTTTTCTTTCTGATAAGTCTGGCCAGGGGTTTATCAATCTTGTTAATTCTTTCAAAGAACCAGCTCCTAGTTTCGTTGATCTGTTCTACTGTTCTTTTGGGTTCTATTTCATTGATTTCTGCTTTGATCTTTATTATTTCTCTTCTCCTGCTGGATTTAGGCTTTACTTACTGTTTTTTCTCCAGCTCCTTTAGTAGTAGGGTTAGGTTGTGTATTTGAGACCTTTCTTGTTTCTTGAGAAAGGCTTGTATTGCTATATACTTTCCTCTTAGGACTGCCTTTGCTGCATCCCAAAGATTTTGAACAGTTGTGTTTTCATTTTCATTTGTTTCCATGAATTTTTTTTAATTCTTCTTGAATTTCCTGGTTGACCCATTCATTCTTTAGTAGGATGCTCTTTAGCCTTCATGTATTTGAGTTCTTCTTGACTTTTGTCTTGTGATTGAGTTTTAGTTTCAAAGCATTGTGATCTGAAAATATGCAGGAAATGATTCCAATCTTTTGGTACTGGTTGAGACCTGATTTGTGACCTAGGGCATGATCTATTCTAGAGAATGTTCCATGGGCACTAGAGAAGAATGTGTATTCCTTTGCTTTGGGATGGAATGATCTGAATATGTCTGTGAAGTCCATTTGGTCCAGTGTGTCATTTAAAGTCTTTCTTTCCTTGTTGATCTTTTGCTTAGATGATCTGTCCATTTCAGTGAGGGGGGTGTTAAAGTCCCCCACTATTATTGTATTGTTATGAATGTGTTTCTTTGCTCTTGTTATTAATTGCCTTATATAATTGGCTGCTCCCATGTTAGGGGCATAGATATTTACAATTGTTAGATAGACACTTTAAGTAGGATATAGTGTCCTTCCTCATCTCTTTTTACACTCTTTGGTTTAAAATCTAATTTGTCTGATATAAGGATTTCTACCCCAGCTTTCTTTTGATGTCCATTAGCATGGTAAATTGTTTTCCACCCCCTCACTTTCAATGTGGGGGTGTCTTTGAGTCTAAAATGAGTCTCTTGCAGACAGCATATCGATGGGTCTTGTTTTTTAATCCAATCTGATAGCCTGTGTGTTTTGATTGGGACATTTAGCCCATTTACATTCAGGGTAACTATTGAAAGATATGAATTTAGTGCTATTGTATTGCCTGTAAGGTGACTGTTACTGTATATTGTCTGTGTTCCTTTCTGGTCTATGTTGCTTTTAGGCACTCTCTTTGCTTAGAGGACCACTTTCAATATTTCTTGGAGGGCTGGTTTCGTGTTTGCAAATTCCTTTAGTTTTTGTTTGTCCTGGAAGCTTTTTATCTCTCCTTCTATTTTCAATGACAGCCTACCTGGATATAGTATTATTGGCTGCATATTTTTCTCATTTAGTGCTCTGAAGATCTCATGCCAGTCCTTTCTGGCCTGCCAGGTCTCTGTGGATAGGTCTGTTGCCAATCTAATGTTTCTACCATTGTAGGTTACATATCTCTTCTCCTGAGCTGCTTTCAGGATTTTCTCTTTGTCTCTGAGACTCGTAAGTTTTACTACTAGATGTCAGGGTGTTGACCTATTTTTATTGATTTTGAGAGGGGTTCTCTGTGCCTCCTGAATTTTGATGCCTGTTTCCTTCCTCAAATTAGGGAAGTTCTCTGCTATAATTTGCTCTGATATATCTTCTGCCCCTCTTTCTCTTTCTTCTTCTTCTGGGATCCCAATTATTCTAATGTTGTTTCATCTTATGGTATTGCTTATCTCTCGAATTCTGCCCTTGTGATCCAGTAGTTGTTTATCTCTCTTTTTCTCAGCTTCTTTATTTTCCAACATTTGGTCTTCTATATTGCTGATTCTCTGTTCTGCCTCATTTATCCTAGCAGCACCCCCATTTTTTATTGCACTTCATTAATATCCTTTTTGATTTCAACTTGGTTAGATTTTAGTTCTTTTATTTCTCCAGATAGGGTTTCTTAAATAACTTCCATGCTTTTTTTCAAACCCAGCTAGTATCTTTAAAATCATGATTCTGAACTCTAGGTCCAACATTGTACTAACGCCCGTATTGAGTAGGTCCCTGGCAGTCGGTACTACATCTTGTTTTTTTTGTTGAGGTGATTTTTTCCATCTTGTCATTTTGTCCAGAGGAGAATAGATGAATGAGAGAACAAAGTGCTAACACGGTAACAACGTCCCCAGAAAATATAGTCTAAACAAATCAGAAAAGACCTGAAGCTGGGGGAAAAGAAAGGGAAAGAAAGAAAAAAGAAAAAGATAAAAACAGAAACAGAACAAAACAAAACAAAAAGATTATGATTAAATATGATCAGGCTGGTGCATAAATCAGTGCCACACACTAGATTTTGGGTGTATTTTGGTCAGTTAGAAGAAAGTACCTCCCTAAATTTTAAAGAAAGAAAAACTTATATATGTAAAAAAATAAGGGTTGATACAATGAAGGGATGGAATATGACTGTAAAGATGAAATTATAAAAAATTTTATAAAAGGAATTGATAAGAAGTTGTTTGAAAAAAGAAAGAAGAGGATTTAAGAAAAAGAGAGAAAAAAAGGGAGAGAATGTGATCAGGCAGGAGACTAGAACAAAGCCATACACTAGAGATTTAGGGTATATTTTGGTCTGTTAGAAGAAACTGTATCCCAAAATTTTAAAGAGAGAACAACTTATATATATATGCCAAAAATAAGGGTAACTACTATGAAGGGATAGAATATGACTCTAAAAATGAAAAATAAAAAAGATTTTTTAAAAAAGGGATTGATAAGATGTTGGTTGAGAGAGGGAAAAAGAAAAATTAAAAAAAAATACAGTTAAAAAAATTAATTTTGAAAGACTAAAGAATCATGGTAAAAAAAACCATGAATTCTATGTGCAGTATTCCCCTAGCTCTGGAGTTCTGCCATTCTCGTGATTGGTAAACTTGGTCTTGGCTGTCTGTTCTTGCTGATCTTCTGGGGGAGGGGCCTGTTGCCGTGGTTCCCAAATGTCTTTGCTGGAGGCAGAATTGCCCCGCCCTTGCCGGGTCCGGGTTAAGTAATCTGCTCGAGTTTGCTCTCGGGAGCTTTTGTTCCCTGCAAGCTTTCCCTAAAGCTTTGGAGGATGAGAGTGAGAACGGCGACCTCCCGATCTCAGCCCCGGAGGAGCTGAGGACTCAGGGCCCCACTCCTCAGTGCGCCCCCAGAGAAAAGCAGTCACTCCCGTCTCCCCGGTCTCCGGCCACACTCCGTGCTCACCCGGCCTGTGACCGAGCGTTTCTATCTCTGGCACCCGACCCCGTGTGGAGTCTCCAAACCCAGCAGATCCCTGCGGTGTGCTCCCTTGCCGCTCCTCCCGGGGGAGGAAGGGGAGTCTCCCCAGATCTGCTGCTTGTTGGGTCCCTGCTGGAGGAGCAGTGGCCCGACTGTCACCGATCACATTTTTTGGCAACCCCGAGCTGCGAGCCCGCCTCTCGGCTCCATCTCTGCAGCCGGCTTCCCCGCTCCAATACCTGAGAGCTCTGCAGCACTCAGGCACCCCCGGTATTTCTGTGACCCCGAGCGTCCTGAGACCACACTGTCCCGCGAGGGTGCCACCCCCTGCTTGGCCACTGGAGCGACATCCCTCAGCGGAGCCGACTTCTAAAAGTTCCGATTTTGTGCTCCGCGGCTCTATCACTTGCCAGAAGTGGCCGTTGGAGGCCCTCTCCCCCGCCGTCTAACCTCCCGAATATCGCCTCAGATTCACTTCTCCGCACGTCCTACCTTCCAGAAAGTGGTCGCTTTTCTGTTCAGAGAGTTGCTGCTATTCTTCTCTTCGGTCTCCTGTTGAGTTCATAGGTGTTCAGAATGGTTTGATCCCTACCCAGCTGAATTCCTGGGACCAGATGAAATTTAGGTCTCCTACTCCTCTGCCATCTTGCTCCGCCCCCCCAATAATTAGAAATAATTGTTAAAGACATATGCTTAAAATGTTTTTAAAGATTGGTGTGCTCAGGAAAAAAAAAATTGGACACCATTTTTCTAGATATTACACTCTAATTGATGGGACCTCAATATCAAAACCAGACTTGAACTTACTTAATTTTAAATTATGGTCCAAAGTACTAACTCCCCCAGGATATTTTCATTGCAATGTTGAGCAAAGCTGCCAGGTAAAAAGTAGAAGGCCTATCACCTATCTTCACCCCCCAACACACACACAAATAGCTATCGAGGAAGATTGTATGGAATTTTTTTTCATATAAATTTTGTTAGTTAACATACAGTGTAATGTTCCTTTCAGGAGTAGAATTCAGTGATTCATCACTTACATACAATGCTCAGTGCTCATCACAACAAGCACCCTCCTTAATACTCATCACCCTCCTAACACATCCCCCACCCACCTTCCTCCATCAACCCTCAGTTTGTTCTCTATAGTTAAGAGTCACTTACATGGCATATTGTAGTTTTCCTGGACTCCTGGAAATAAACCAAAAATTGGTTCTGGATATGTAGGAAATATATCTCTGCTCACTGTTGTGAATGGATCAAAGGTTTGTATTCCTTAGAATCCTAGGGAAAGACTGAAGTAGGTTTTCTTTATGATTTATTCTAGAATGTTTGTTTATGTAGGGAGACCTCCCAGTCTGCCCCCAACATAGTTGAGGGGAAGAGCCTGGATTTAGGCTGTTGGCCCTACAAATAATCTTCATTCATAAGACTCTCTCCACTTCTGGGCCAGTAGATTGACCTTTCCCTTCCGTGGTTGCCAGAAATGGAAGTGTTACTTAAATGTCCTTGTCACTGGAACAAGATGCCTGTTACTATATTTAATAGCAAGAGCTGAGTCCCCCAGAAACATTATTTGTTCTAACAATAACAATAATGGCTAGCTTTTCCAAATACACACTGTGTCCTGGGCACTCTGCTTCATGCTTAATCCTCATAATAACCTTGACATAAATGTTTTTAGTATCCGCATTTTATAAATCAGAAAACTCCAAGGCCACACAATTAGTTAGTGGTGGAGTGAGGATCAGCGCCCAGGTTTGTCTTAATCTACAGAGATCGCTTTTAACTATTATGCTAACCTAGGTCTAAAAATAAATCAATTAATCCAAATGAAGAGGCTGGAGAACATTAAGAATTTTTTCCCCGTTCTAAAATTCTAAAATTACTTGAAAAAAATATTCTGAAATATTAGGTAATGTACTCTGAAGTCAAAGAACAATGTCTTTGTTTAGCAGCTACTGTTCTGGAAGCTCCGTGCCTCAGTACCCCATCTAGTCAACCAAATACCTGAGGTTACCCATACAGATCACATGCCATTAAGGCAAAAACAAAACTCCCAAATCTATGGTTACAACAAAAGCCTTGCATTGTCCGCACCATTAAGGCACATGTGATTTCCTGCTGTTTTCTCCTTGCCAGATGTGGAAACGAATGTCTTAATCTGGGGAAAATTTTATAATTGCCAAAGATGACTATTCTACTTCTTTCAGAAACCCGGGTTCATTTTTAGAAAAGAAAAAATAAAAAAGATTGCATAATGGTTAAGTGGAAATTCACAAGCAGGCAGGCAGGCAGCACACATCAGATGCTCATTTCTGCTATAGAACAGAGGGATGAATTCCAGCTCAAATGTTAGTTTGATTATGCTTCCAGGTGGGAGATCACTTTTATAGAGTTTAATCTAATTTTTAAAACTGCATATCAAATAAATGTTTCCAGGGATGTTGTCATGAAAAAGAACACAGCTAAAAAGCTGAACAAAAAGCTAAACAGTGTTGACAGATTATCTAACTTAAAAGGAATAACGTGAGCCACAGTTATTCAGTTGCAAGAGGGAAATTGAAAAACTAAGAACTGGTGAAGATCTTGAGCACCTGGATATTTCTCCTTAATTTGCAGCTTCTGCCCCCAATCTGGCCATCCACTCCTGTCTGACCCATTGGTTCTTGGCTGGCTGTTCCCCCTGCTCCTACCCCCACACCGCCAAGCAGACTTCCTGACGTCCATTCTTGACAAGGCACTCTTTCCTCCAACCCCTCTCCTTTGCAGGGGCCCCTATCACTGCCTTTGGTCCAGTTTTCATTCCCACGTATACGAATTACGATGAGCAGGTGAGGAAGCAAGATGACGAATTTAGGTTTGAGATCCTTACAGGAAATGAAGGAGGGAGAGAGACTTCCCCTGAAGGAGCAAGCATCTTGAGGGCAAAGACAGGGTCTTAGTTTGGATTCCCCCCACCCCCAATGCAGGACCTGGGGTAAAGATTTGGGTGCAAGTTGTTAATTTGGAAGGTGAAGGGAAATGCCGGTCAGGGAGTGAGGAAGTGAGACGAGAATAAGAAGACAGTCAGTTAAGGAGTGCGTTCCTGAGCCTACCTGCCCTGCAGGTTACTGGTGCTTTATGGAGCCAGAGAGACTGACAGACCCAACTCAAAATCATCCCGCCGCAGGCTGGGCCAGCTGAGGCACTGCACATCTCCCATCTGGCTTGGGCTGAGGGCTAATGCTAGAGACCTTGGTTTGCTGAGCTGCGGCAGCAAGACCAAACCCTCAGGCAGGTGGAAGATGCACATTGAAAGGGTAGGGGGACACGGGTGCAGCAGCTCCAGTGGAACAGACATGACACCGAAGGTGACCACGACAAACAAAGGCAAATCCAATGTCACATGTAAGTCAGTAACAGAGCTTAGCTCATACGGACTATATTGAGGTCACTTCCTTAGCCTCAGTGCCCACAGTGTTACTTGGTTCAGCAAATACAGAAATGAACACTTGTTGGATAAATGTACAAAGTGCTACAGGAAATACAGAGGAGAGAACGACTATTTCCCACACTTTTGCCGCAGAAACTGGCTCATGTTTCGCCTTTTCCTTTCCTTCCCAAGCAAATTGTATTCCTAGCCTCCTCTGCAGGTTGGTGAGGCCATGGGACTGGGTTCAGCCCGTGGGATGCTCAGAGGGAGGTCACCACCTCCAGGCCTGCGCCGCTCCAGCCCCAAGCACGGCCCTCCGGGTCTTCTTCCCTGTGCCTGGACGGAGAGAGCCCCAAGGGTGTAGAGGCAGGCTGAGCCAAAAGATGGGAGAATCCTGGGTCGCTGAGTTAGCTACTTGGAGGAGAACCGCCTTGGAGAAAAACCAGGAACACTCATGTTGGACATTTGCTGATAAAGAAATAGGCTTTCACTGGGATAGGCTGCTGAGCTTTTGGAACTGTTTATTACAGTTGGCTAGCCCACCCTAATCCAGTGGGCGCTCCGTAAATATTTGTGAGCCAACAGCTGAGTGGTTGTTCATTGGAAAAGATGGTCTATTTCACTCTGCTCGAAGTTGGCAATGCTAGTGGGGAAGGCTGGAAACGGTGGGTCCCTGGTGACAGCGGACAGGAGAGGGGAGATGACAGGAGAGCCAATTTCATTCCGTTCCCTGGGGTGCCAGAGGCCAGCCCTGCTCTCAGCTCTGTGAGAGGACCTGTATTATTTAAATTTCTCTTATGAAAGTATGAGCCCATTTCTCTTTATCCTATTCCCAGTAAAATGGAAAAGGTTTGGCCTCCTGCCTGCATAAAATTACCTCTCACACACTTGATGGTTATTATTAAGTCACCTCCTTCACCTCTCCGAAGTTCTTGACTCATTTTATAAATCAATATGGAAACTAGCTTTGCAATTTCAGCCCTTCGGAAAATGAAGCAGCCTTGCAAGAGAATCCGCATTGCGGGGGAACTGGTCGCTGGGGCCCGGTCTATATATATGAAGTGAGCAGTTTCTTCTAGAGCTGGCCAGCTGATCCTTCTCCCCTTCCTTGGCTCCTTCTTGAAGAAGGGAGGCTGAGGCAGCGACAGCCCGGAGATTTCCAAAGGGAAATGGAAGAAAACATAAGACACGGCCTCTGTACCGGGCACTGTACGCTCTCCATCGTACTTGAGTCTGGCAACTGTCCTATGAATAGGTATCATTATTTCCACTTAACAGATGGAGAAACTGAGGCAGAAATCGATTAGATGAAGTCCTATGCAAGAGATCAAATGGGTGATAACGCTGTGGGAGCCACAGTTTGAAGCCAGTGATGTTCATTTCCACTGTGATTTATCGTTCTGGTGCCTGGAGCTGGTTACTTACTATCATGTGTTGAATTGTGCCCCCGAGAAAGAGGCTAGAGTCCTAACCTCCAGTATCTCCGAATGTAAGCTTATTTGCGCAGTGGCAGTATTGTAGCCAATGAGGTTTATCCGAGGCGCTATTATTGCTAATTGAAAGTCAGGTCTTTGCAGATGGTCAAGGTTAGATCAAATTAAGGTTTTAGAATGGGTCCTGATTGGATACGAATGGCATAAAAAGGTGGCGTTTGGACACAGACATTCAGAGAGGGAGGATCATGTGAAGACAGGGTGAACGCAGTTTGGGCTACCAGAGGCTGGGAGGGAGGATCGCACCAGATTCTCTCTCACAGCCCTCAGAAGGAAAAAGCCCTGTCAACACCTCCATTTCAGACTTTCAGACTCCAGAAGCACAAGACAATACATCTCTGTACTTAAAGTCACCCTACTTGTGGTACTTTGTTACGGCAGCCCCAGGAATCGAATACACTTACCGCCTTGGAGTCTCACATTTCTCAGCTGTCAGGAGGGAAAATGAGCAGTATCTCCCTGGGAAAGTTTCAGGGCCAGCTGAAGGAGATAATGCACTTACCACACCAAGCACGGCCCAGTCAGTAGCCGAGTTATTCTCAACATTATTCTGCAGGAAAAACTCCCCCAGGACTCTGCAGAAAAGACACCAGTGGTTTTATCCCGCCCCCCCCCATTCCTTAGGGAGAACAATTTCTTACTCTTGGGTGCTGTCTCATTTTCTAGGGAGTCTCTTTAATAAGGCAGGATTAATTCCAACAAAATGAGTAGAAGGTGATTTATCTTCCAGGCTTGTGTGAGGAATAAAGGAAAGCCCTGTAGCCAAGTGCCAAGTCCTCTTCAGCTGTGAAGGGACGTGATCATTTGCCCATGCGGGCCTACTTCTTGCTGAGGGAATGTTAGTGAAGCTCTGACCCAAGTGTCCTGTCTCCACGTGGGTTCTCAGTCCTGCAAACATCGTCTAGTGACCAAAAGGACTGTCCGTACGACCCAAGTCCTTCCTTGCGTTCGTTCGGTGTAGTGATACCTCCCAAAGTCTCTACTCCCATGTTCCACAGCCTGCTCCCTGGTTTCCAGCTCTCAGTGTCTCCAAAAAGCACCTCCTTCCATACCTTTCCATTCTGTGCTTTGTCTCTCTTGCCCCCCCTCCTCCCCATCCAGGTTCTGTTTTCTTTGTCCTGCCCCAAATGCGTAGGATAGAAGTTAAACCGCGAAGCAAAGCCACTGTGCTCTTTAGGGGCAAGGGAAGATGAAACCCTGAGAGCGTGTGGGTGTTAATCCTTTTTGTACCACTGCGGTGGGGCAGGGCTGATTCGATAGAAGGACAATGTCAAAAGCACCGTCAATATGATCTGAATTTAAATCCCCAATCCGGCAAATGCCAGCAGGGCATGGTACTTAACTTCTCTGAACCTCTGAACGCTTATCTGCAAAAGGAGGATCCAAATGCCCATTTCACCGGGTACGCTGAGGATTAAGTGAGATCACGAATGCAGATCACGTGGTGGTGTCTCACCATAGTAGACACGTGGTCACTGTCACTAATCGCCACCAATTTGTTAAACAAGCTTGATTTGGAGGATACGAGCAGAATGCAAAGTGAGTTTGATCACTGCTGTCCCTTTACATTTAGGGCAAGTTCTCTCCCTGTCCCCGGAGGAAATTTAGGACAGACTCCAAGACTCAATCTGGTCATTCTTCGATCACAAAATTCCTTAAATCCCATCTGCTTGCCCAAACAATCTCGTTACAGTAATTAAAATGGCTGGTCTGGTGTGGTAATCGTAATTTCTTCCTCTTCTCTCGCAGGCCTGCCACCTGCAGTGGGTATAAAAGGACACGTTTCTTTCATCTTGTCGGCTGTATGCTTCTATCCCTCCCCAGTTTTGCCAAGCTAGGCCTTGCGCCTCCAGGATGGGACCTAGCGGGAGGAAAGAGCAAGAAAGGTCTTACTGGACAAGAAAAGTCCTGTATTGGGTGCCGTTTCAAACCGACTATCTCCTTTGGCAATTCTTCAGCAGCCCCCCCACCCCTGATGCTGGGAATCGGTCTCTCCCCGGGGTCCGAAGACCTTTCAGGACCTTCCTAAGGGATAAAGCCTGGAAGCCATAGCCTGGCCTTCAAGAATCCGGCAGGTGGCCCCACCCCACGCTCCTGGGTTTCACCCTGGCCTGGTCCCAGGTCCTGCCCCGTGTTCCCTCCACTGTTGCCTCACAGAAGCTTCAGCTCTTCCCAAAACAGATGGGGCCCTTGATCACACTGGAGGCTGCACATTTGCAAATATGGATCCCTCCACCCCAGACCCACTTTTCTCTCTTCTGTACCTTGGAAGGGGCAGCCCTCCCGTGAAAAGAGATAAAATAAGACGCCGTGTGACAAAGGGACCATTTCACTAGGGTGAAAATCTTCAATAGTGTTAGGGCATCTGGCTAGCCATTTGAGAAAAAAAAAATATTGATGTGAAGTTTCTACCTCACACCTCCCTGGGTGTGAAATAGTATCTAATTGTGGATGGTTTTGTTTTTCTTTGATTACAAGGTCTTCACTACTGTGAATAATGTTGCAATGAACGTGCAAATATCTCCTTGAGACCTTGATTTCATTTCCTTTGGATATATACCCAAAGTGGATTTGCTGGATCATAGGGTAGCTCTGTTTTTAATTTTTTGAGGACCCTCCATACTGTTTTCTGCAGTGGCTGCACTATAATTACTTGCTTGTGATTCTTTAATTCGTCAGAGCTGGAGGCTGGGGTACACAAAACCCTGCCAAGAAAATAATACTCACCATACACATAAGACCCCAGCACGTTAACAGAAGACCCCAGTAGCAGACACAGGAAAACAGACCAACTAATGGGATCAGGGTGGCCTCCTTAATCCTGGTCATGGGGAGAAGTTGTGGAATACGAACTTACCTTCCCTCTTCTATCATCCCTGTCCACATGCCAGTCCCAGAAACGTTAGGTCCAAAGAATGAGGTGTCCCAGAGGCAGACCACCTGCCCACTCCTTGGCTCCACGTGGAGAGAGGGGACAAGTCAAAGAACAGACTATGTGCCCATCCTCATCTGAAGCTTCTTACATCACAGATCTGGTCATTTTGAATTGGGCATCATATTGGAGTTTTAAAATGGACTGGACTGCGCTTTAATAAAGGTAGGTTACAGAGAAATTATGCCATCTGCCCAAATCCTCTTGCAAAGATAGCTAGCAGGAAGAGAGGCTTAGAGCATCTTTGAAAAATGACACCTTTTTATTTGTGTCCTTCCATTAATTGATATTCTTTAAAAAAGAGAGAGAGACAGAGAGAATATAGTGCAAAATAGCTAGTGTTCCAGATTTCACATGCACAACCCAAACTGTCCACAAAAGAAGAGGGACTTTTTCTTCTCCCTGACAGTTATTAAACAAAAATACCAGGCTTCACTCCGATTGGACCAACTTGGATCACTTGCCCAGCCTGAAACAGCCACTGTTGCAGGGGTTGGGGATATGGGGGGAAGCTTTACCAATCACTGCGATGAGGAAGATTGCCTCAGTCCAATAAGGGCCCAGGCCTGGAGAAGGTGCCGGCTAATGGGGAAAAGGAGGGGCAATAAATAGGACTATCCCTTAACCTTCCCTCTGGTCAATAAGGTGTCTCAGTCCTGCCTATTTCATTTGCATTCAGTGTGAGGCTTGGAACACATTGTAATTCTCATTGAAATGCTATTTAGGAAGTTGTTTATTTAATCAGTGGGGAAGTCAGCTATTTATGAGCTAACAACCCAGAAAAACATCTTCTTTCCCATCCAGATCCAATAAGCCTGCCAAAGGAAGCTTCTCTGGGTCCTTAGGCCTTTCTCCCCAGCCCAACCCTGCTCTGCTCTCTGCAGGCAGTAGAATCTCCCTCTAAGTGATAATACTAGCAACTCACATTTGTAAACTGCTTTGCAATTTTCAAAGTGCTTTCACATCCGTTATGCCATTTAATCCACAAGGGGTGCTGGGGGAGGATGCTGGTTTGGATGCAGCCATGTGGTTTTCATAACCACGTTGTACTAAGGATGGAGAGAAAGGATTGTGAGTGAGACACTCTGTGAGGCCAGGGCAGTATTTGTAAAGAAAAAAAACCCCAAAGGGAACAGCAAAAGCAATGGCCTCATCCCAGCTCTATTAGAGATGCAATGGCCACTACTAGTTTGATGTGACTCCTTCTACACACTTTAATAGCTCCTTTTTTTTCTTTCTTTCTTTCTTTCTTTTTTTTTTTTTAGAGAGGGAGAGTGAGGCTGGGGAGGGTCAGAGGGAGAGAGAATCTTTTTTTTTTTTTTTTTTTTTGGCGGTGGGAGAGAGAATCTTAAGCAGACTCCACACCCAGTGCTGAGCTGGACGCTGGGCTCAATCTCAGAACCCTGAGATCATGACCTGAGCTGAAACCAAGAGTAGGGCGCTTAACCCACTGAGCCACCCAGGCACCCTTTTAATAGCTTCTATAGTAATAGAAATTAACAAAATAGTAAAATTCTCATCCCTGGGTTCCTTCCTTTATACTTCGCTAAGACTAGTGATACATCCACCCAGCTGTTTCCCCACGTTTCCTGTGCTATTTCTTTTTCTAGCAAAAGGTAAAAGGGCCAAAGATATTTCTGGATAGAAACTTCTCTGCTGCTTTTTATCATTGTTTATAAGAAGATTTGTGAATGTTACTCCCAGAGCATTTTGGTGTCCCTGTCTCACAAAGAAGAGTTGAGAGATCCATTGGTTGAAGGACTCCATTGGGGAAAAGGGCATACGTTTTGGATTCCATGTGAAGAAGCCCCTGGGTTTACATACGTTGAGCTACTATACCTACGATTTGGAGCACAAGACATGCAGCAAATGATTGCCATTGAATGAACCAATGTTTCCTGCCATGTCATATAGGCCTCTTCATACAAATGTGATTTAACACTTACTACACACCAGGCACTGTCCTGTGTGCCTTACACACATCAATTTACTCAGCCCCTACAACAACCCTGTAAAGTGGTACCAGTCATCCTTGTTTTTTAGGTGAAGAAATGGAACTGAACTTAGGTGATGTATATCCTCAAGATCTCACAGCTAACAAGTGACAGAGCAGGGCTTCAAACCTGGGTCTGTCTGGCTTCAGAATCCTTGTTCTTAGACGTTATACTAACTGCTTCTGGGGAGAGGCAGACCATAGTTGTTGCCGGGTTTAGCAAGTAAAAAATATAAGAAATCCACTTAAATTTGAAGTTCAGACAAATAACAGATTTTTAGTATAAGTATTTCCCATGCAATATTTTGGATATACGTATGCTAAAAAAACTTCATTGTTGTTCTGAAATTCAAGTTTAACTGGGAGACCTTGACTGGGGTGGGGCAGAAAACGAAAACAGCTTTTCTAACGCTGTGGCCCAGATCCCTCCACCGGCCAAGGGTAGCCCCAGGAGAGGTCTTGGTCCCCGACCAGTCCAACTGGTCCCCTTTTCTTCCCTGGAAGAGCTGGTGTAAGAGGAGAAAGGTAGGGAGTGGAATACAGGGACCCTGCTTTGTGAAAGCTCCCATTGGGCCTCTTCGCTTTTAGGAAAGACCTACATTAGTACCTGTTTTCACTAGAAAAGAAATCCAAAGAGGATTTTGCTTTTATCAGAAAAGGGGGAAAGCAAAAATAGTGTTCTAGTGTTCAGGGTGAGGTTTGCATCGAGCCTTTACAAAGGCGGCAAGAGCAGCCCCAGCGGGCTGCTTCCCGGAAGCCGCACTCCGCATCCCGGCACCAGGCCGCCATAGCTCTGAGCTGTGTGTGGGCTTTATCTCGATTACTTTGTGCGTCTGTTAGCAAGAGGTGTCCGAAGGTACCAGAAAAGCCTACAAGAGGTTTTTTTTGGGGGGGGGGTCTGGGAATGCTCAAATTTTTTCCATATTAATTAATGGTAATTGCTTCTGCGTTTTATGCCATCCTAGCTTATGAAAGTTTTCGTAGGAGCCCTCTACTTTCAGAGAGCTAAGGACAGTTGCATACAGAGAAGTGGAATTTCTCTCCCCCAAACTTGCCACTTCTTATCTGATAATGAAGCTAATCTCTTACAAGAGCACCGTCCTTTACAGTTTACAAAACACTTTCCCTTTAACCTGCAAGTTGTCTATGGGATTTTTGCCTAAAAGAATGTAGCCTCCAATGTGGCAGATTTCCCATCAAGCACTCCAAAACGCTTGCCTTACGGAATTCGCACCCTATTAACCTGGTGTCTCTCTAAATGTTTTTCTTCTTCAAAAATTATAATTGCATATCATTGTCAGCCAGAATTATTTGGACAGCGATTTGCACATTAGTATCTACTCAATTATCATTTCCTGTGGCTATAATCCTAACCCAAAACAAAGCTCAGAAAGATGTCTTTTTCTCTCTTTAAAATTGGTTCTTTTTGTTGTTGCCTTATTTTTCACCTACTTTTATTCCAAGTGGATCTTTCGAACTCCAAGAGAGGGGAGTGGGCTAGACCTGGACTAGACTGCATGGAACAGAGGTTCATTTCCTTACTTCTGAGCAAAGTAAAGGCCACTACATATGCTAAAGACACACGCACAAGAAGCTGAGTGAGAATTCATGAAAGGGAAGGATAAGAGCTCACCTTCCACTGGGGCCTGAACGTTCCTTCTGATGTTCCTCTTTGTGGTGTCAGGGAAACACCTTTGGTATCAATCAACCATGGAGGCTGGGGAGTTTGCAAAGCACAGAAGGTACTAGGGAACTCAGACTTCTTATCATTAGGAAGGAGGGGTTTGGCCAGGAGATGCTGTGGGGCAAAGTGGGGGAGGAGGCGTGGCCCACATGGCCAGTTCCCTCCTCCCACCCTCTCCCAACAAGCGGTAACCAGGGCCCTTCTCCAGCTCTTTCAGCGGAGTGCTGCTTACAATTTCACTGCCTTCAGGCAGTATTTGGTTTGGGGAAGATGGATGAGAACTACTTGGGACCAATAGGAGACAATCTCTTTCTATGTGCATGTAAGCAACATGCTCTTCAGCTGGGAAGTTTGGGTTCTCTCCTGGGACCCCATGCAAGAGTTTCTCTAAGCCCGTGATGTCCAGCGCAGTGGTCATTAGGCACAGGTAGCTCTCGTGCACTTGAAACATGGCTGGCCCAAAATGAGATGTGCTGGGAGCATAGAAGATGCACATCCCATCTTGAAGATTTGGTTCAAAGAATGTAAAATATCTCATTAGTAACTTTTGTGGGCATTACATGTGGAAATGACAATGTTTTGGATATATTTGGTTCAATATTGCTAAAAATTAATTTTGCCAGCTTCTCTTTACTTTTAAAGATTGCTACTAGAAAATATTCAATTACAGATATGGCTCATGTCTGTGGCTTGCTTTAGATTTCTACTGGACTGTGTTGCTCCAGGGTCTATGCCAAGAAGTGGAATTCTTAGGTCAGATGCAATTTTAGTCAGGGTCGTAATGGGAGGTGGATGACATACTTAAGGGGGGGTTGTTCAGGCTGGGTTAGTGAGGATATATATTCCCCAGCGTGGGGGCAAAGGTGAGAGAACCAATCCAGGGTGACAAAGAAAGGTGAAAGGGAGTTGCCGGCACCCCCAGACCCGAAGGAAACAGGGAAGAAGCAGTTTCCCAGACTGGAGTAAGAACTGCGGAAGAGTCCTTCTGGGCAGAAGTGTGGTCTTCAGTAAAAGAACGCAGCGGCTTCCAGACCATGTCCAACACAGGGAAGATAGGGGGTGTAGTAAGTGTCCTACCCTCATTCTCATTCCACCTTCAGATCACTGCTGGAGTCTGCCATTGCTCCAACTCAACTGGAATCAAGAAGGTGGTTCGTGATGCACTCCACATGGGCCAGGCACAGAACGGTGTGGAGCATGGAGAACAGGTCTGGAAAGGCAAATGGAAAACATCCAGCATATGAGCGGGGAGCCTTGTCAACTTTCCTCCCAGGTGTCAAAATGTTTTCCAAAGTGGTTGAACCAGTTTTCCTCCCATTAGCGTTTGGAAAGACCACCTGTGCCTACATACTGTTACCAGCACTAGGTGTTGGAAACAAACACTTTTTCAGTCCAATACTGTGGAAATAGCATATCGTTGATAAATTAATTTGCATTTCTCTGAATATTGATGAACGTGAGTGCCCCTTTAAATGCCTCTTGGCCATTTGATCTTCCTTTTTAATGAAATATCTGTTCATGTCTCTTGCTTATTTTTCAATTGGATGTTTTGTCCTTTCATTATTGATTTGTGAGCATTCTTCATATTTTCTGAATGTCAACCCTTTGTTATTTATATGTTCATCTCTACTGTGGCTTCCATTTTCACTCTATTGAAGTTTTTGAACAACAGATGTCAGTTTCAATACTAAAGAGTTGATCAGTCTTTTCCTTCATACGCTATTTCTAGTGTGTTATTTAACAAAGCCATACCAATTCCAAGGTCACAATGTGTGTGTGCATGTGTTTATAACTAATATGTCTTATTGTAAAAAGTATGAAAACATAGAGATAAGCAAACGATAAAAAAGAAAAAATTACTCATAATCCCATTAACAGAAATCACCACCGGCATTATTTTTTTAATTTAAATTCAAGTTATATGTTAATATAGTGTAGTACTGACTTCAGGACCACTGGCATTAATTTTTCAAGTCCTAAGCTCACATAAGAAGTTAAGGTGGGGCCCAAATAAGGCTCATGAAAAAAAATCCATTATCAACATTACATTCTTTCTAATAATATCCTGCCAAAACATTTAATCCTACAGCAGAAATATTTAATATTGACTAATTCTTATTTCTTTCTTTGAATTATTGGTTTTTCTTTTGCTCTAACCTAGCTTTGAATTGCAAGCACTCTCATGCTTTAGGCAGGAAGAAGAAATGTTTGAGTCAAAGGTGAACCGGATAAAGAAAGGCAAATGTTGAGGTATGGCCTCAAGGCATCAGATAACAGAGAAGTCATCTGGAATGTACCATATGGAAACACAAGCCAGGCCTTCTGCTCATCTCCCACGCAGTTCACCAAAACTAAACCCGACAGCATCTTGTTTACAGAAAGAGGAAATATTTCTCTTTGCTCTTGAATAAAATCTTTAACTCTTAGGGCTACCCTGATTTGATTCTGCAAATGTCACTCTCTTAACTAGTGAAAAGCAATTTCCAGGCAAAGCCTTATTTATAAAGCAGGTGTCCTACACATCTATTGCTATGTAGCCATAGCCCAGACGTTAGTGACTTAATCTAACGACCATTGTATTACCTCACCTGGTTTCTATGGGTCAAGAATTCAGTAAGAGACTTGGACAAAGAGTTCTGGCTCAGGATCTCCCATATGGTTGCAATTAGATCCATAAGCTGGACATGTGGTGGTCTAAGGCAGCTGAGAGCTGACCAGGAATCTCTCTCTCTCTTCATGTATTCCCAGAACCTCCCCCTGTGGTCCCTCTCTGTGGCGGTCTCTCTGTGTGGGCTAGTTTGGGCTTTCTACTAGCATGTTGGCCTCAGGGCACTTGGACTGCTTTTCAAAGAGTGGGTGTCCCAGCTCCTAAGGTGGGAAGTCGCATTGCCATTTATCACTCAGGCTCAGAAGTCACATAGTGTTATTTCCACCATTAAATGGTTGCAGAAGCCTCCCAATTTCAAGGAGAAAGGCCATAGACTTGACTTCACAATGGGAAGAGTAGAAAAGAATTTGAAGACGTTTTTAAGCCACCGTAGCCTGCCCTTTAAGCGCAAAGTATTTACATACCTCCTTCATTTACATACCTCCCAAGGCCCCCTTCCCCCAGAAGCTTGACCACATTTCAGTGTCAGTCTCAGGCTCAAGGTCCGAGATCTTATCAACTAGATCAGGTCTGGGTGCAAGTGAGCATCATCATGCATGGTTCTTCTCAATCTAAAGATCCGTGATCTACAGAGGCAAACTACCTGCCCCCCAGGTGGCCACACACAATGGTGGGACAGATATAGGATAAGGCTTGGTGCAACAACTTGGGAGATGTTCTCCATGAGTCTTGAATTTGACTGCTGGGTTCTTGGTTCTGCTGACTTGCCTTCCTTCCCTTTCCACAAGATAAGGCTCATGTTTGCAGCCTTCTTCTGACTCAAAAAAAGACTGGGTAACCAAAGATCTCTTTTTTTCTTGGGCATTCTCTCTGTTCCTTTCATTTCAAGATGATGCAATTCCTCTAAAAACTTGGTGGGTTTCCTGGGTACCAACTTGCAACCCTCTATTAGATAGAAGACACACCCACAAATGTCTTCTAGAGAGACCTTTTTCCTATTTTGGACTTTCTGTGAGGCAAAAAAGGATAATTCCCTTAAAATTCTTATAAATTCTATTGTTCTATGATATAACAAAGAGGGCTTGCAAGTCATGTCTGTAAGATCCTTATGAGGATATTCATCTGTTCATAAAGGTCTGTAAGGCACCACCTCAGATTCTGGGGGGATCCTAACAAGGGGTTTTACCATCATGCCCTTAGCTTCATCTTTACCTTGAGACCGCATTTTCCTGAGGGTGCCCTGGATTTTATCTTTTTCCTGAAGTCTTTCATTTCCTTAAGAATCCTTTGCTGGCTGGAAAGACTGTCCTGATCCCTATATATTTGCATATATTCTCCAAAAATACACTCAAAAATTGAGTATTCTGTTCCTTAATTCATCTCTCTCTCACATTTCACTACAGGCAGCTAGAGGAAGTCAGGCAGCCCCTTTGACACACTACCAGGAGCCTCACTGGCTAGATCATTATCAAGTTCATTAGGTGCATTTTCTGTTTTCCACATTGGGGCTGGTAACAGGAAACAGTGTTGCTAAACTTCCCATGTACAGATCAAAGTTCAGGAGTGGTCTTTTCACTCTGCTTGAATGAGGGTGACATTCACTAAGACACACAGGAGAAATTAAGATGAGTTCAGTTCAGGAGGTGTTGACATTTTCAGATGCTGCTAAGACATCTGGAGGTGGAGGTTCAAAGGGGAGCCCTGGGTCCCCTAAAATACAACCTCCTAATGACCTCCTTCTTTATCCTACTCTTAATGGGGTCTTACATGCTTCTGCAGGACACTCAGTGGCTCTAGGTGATGGCCTCCTTCTACTTGGGCTGCCTACTCTCAATTTCTCTAGCAGGTGCAGGCCAGGACATGAATGAACACTCTAGAATATGACATTAGTTATGACAAACAAGCTCACCCGAGGAACACAAATCCTACCCTGGAGTGGCTGTAAATATGTCTCCTAGGTAAACAATGATTCCATCCTGTCTACTCGGGCATCTAATTCACTGCCTTGGGGTGCCTCGGCCTCTGTGTGGTCAGAGGAGAAAGGTGACCTTTAAGATCAACTCCCCCAGAGCTTGCAAACTGGTGGCAGGAAGGCTGAAACTGGCCGGCAGAGACTGTTTATTTAAAAATGGAATTAATTGACAACATTAACAAATTGGGAGATTTTACTTAAAGTGTTTGAATTTCAGCTTCTTTTTGAAAAATCAGAAGATTTTTTTTTTTTTTTTTTTTTTTTTGCCACCAGGCATAAATTCCCACATGGCAACACTTACTGGAGCCAAGCTGGGGCTGTGCCTCCAATTTGTCAAGGACTGGGAAGAATGTGGGGAAACATTCTCACCCCCCACTGCTAAACTGGTACAGACAATTTGGAGGACAATTTGTAAATTTCTATTCAAATTTAAAATTTACATTTTACAGAAATACTCAAACATGAGCACAAAGTTAGGTTGTACTATAATATTATTTGTAGTGAAGGAAATGAAAATAACCTTAATTTCTATCTATAAAGAACTGGCTAAAAAGATAAAGATTCATATATCAATTCCATTGAATATTATGTAACCATTGGGGGGAAAATGAGGTGGTTCTCTATCAAACTGACAATGAAAGATGCTTAAAGTATGTTAATTTTTTTTAAAAAAGCCAATCACAGGGTAATATGGATAGCGTGATCTCCTTTAGGCTAAACTCAAAATTCTACTGGCAAACAGTGCCGCAAATGGCAAAAGTGTAGGGCTTTAGGCTTAGACAACTTGGATGCTGTTGAGCTCCCCAAAATACCACTGAGCAACTTGTCAATAAGGCAAAGCTAAATTTATGAGAATTCACTGTCAGAGCCTTAGTCTCATCCCAGAGGGAAATCGGCAGTACCCTCACTGTAGGACTCCAGAGCCTGGGCTCAAGTGGTCTAAGGCATTTTTCAAAGGCAGGGGCTGACTTGAATTGGAGAAAGTTGATGATACCATAGCTTAGGTGTTATGGACACAAGGTTAGAGCAATAATGTGAGGCTTGGTTGGTAGACTGTGGGCTGGCGAGCAATGCAGTGCTGTCTTTCACAACTCGATCTGCAGAAACTTCCTGAAGCAAATAATGAAGTTATTCATTAGTTTACAGTCTCATCTTTCCCAAGCAAAGGTTTTCTGGGACAATCAACTGGCATAGATAGCCCAAATCTTATCTTTCATACAACTAAGTGGGAACGATGCAGATCGTCTTGGATTCTTTGTGCAAATCTCAGCTCTACCATTTTCTAGCGGGGGGAATTGGGGCAATTGATTTAAAGTTCAGTTTCTTTATCTGTAAATTAAGGTTGATGATGGTAGCAACCCCAGGGGGTTGTGGTTAGAACTAAATAGGATTCTAGCACCTGGAATATAGAAAGCTCTCAGATGTCAGCGACTTGAATTACATCTGTATATGAAGGCATAGGGAAAGGGCTAGTGTGGGATTTCTCCACCTTGGCACTACTGACATTTTGGGCCAGATAATTCTTTGTTGTGGGGGCCCATCCTATGCATCCTAGGGTATGTAGCAGCTTTACCCACGAGAAGCCAGAAACACCAACCCCTCCCATTTGTGACAAACAAAAATGTTTTTAGACATTGCAAAATGTCCTTGCTGAGAACCACTCACCTCGAGGCAACTGTTGTGTGGGTTCCACAGGGAATATAGTGGTCTTAATAACATGACAGATTACGGCCCATATTGTAGCTTGTTTTTTATTCCTGGAGTGTTTGTCCTGTCCGCCCAGCTAAATTGTAGGCTACCTGCTGGAAGACTAAGTGAAGCATCTCTGCAAACACTATTGACGTGCAGATAGTAAGAGCTAGAGAAGGCTTTGCTGGGATAGAACTTCAGTAGTTGCTTCCAGACAGGGTAAAAGATTGTGCCTACTGACCCATGTATGGGTCTTGGAAAAGAAAAAGGTCAAACCCATTCATTTTAGAGATGAGTTCAATTAAACATTCAAATCTGAAGATGCTTCTTAGCCCAAAATGTTCTGCCTTTAGGCTTCAGATGTGTTCCGGAAAATTCAGAATGACTTCAAATGATTGGAGAGAGCTATGGGCCAAGGGAACCTGAGTTTCCAACAGAAATCATTTAAAAGAGCCTCCATGTGGCAGCTTTGGGCATGGTTGCTCCCCCATTCGGGGCTGTCAGTCTTTGCCAGGGCCTGGGAGAGACGACGGGAGGCATGTGAGTCCCAGCGACCTGGTACCTGCTCTCAGGGCTTCTAGCAAAGTGAGCCACACTCAAGCTCCCACTATTGCTTTTTGGTGGCCTTTAGGTAATTTGAGACTGCACAGTTTTTGCTGAATTGTGGACAGGAGATGAGAAGCTGGGTCAGCCCTCACTTCTAAAAATGGTGTGCAGTGGGAGCGCCGTGCCAGAGACCAACATCCGTTCCCGCAACCAGATGCCTCTTCCCGAAGCACAGTCTGATTTGAAAAGTGGACCAACATAATCCCCTGTCCCCATGGTAAACAATTCTGGGACTGCACATATTTTCTTGATACCATATCAAACAAGACGGAGAGCAAGAAAAAAAAAATAACAACCAAGTAACTTAGCCACCTGCTTCAAGAAGTCCCTGCTCGTAGACGTAGGTATTTGGACACATATCTTTATGGCAGCATTATTCACAACAGCCGAAAGGCACAAACAACTCACATGTTCATTGATGGATGAACAAATAAATGAAAATGTGGTATGTTCATACAGTGGAATATTATTCCCCCTGAAAGAGGAAGGGAGTTCTGACACCTGCTACCACATGGATGAACCTTGAGGACATGACGCCAAGTGAAATAAGCCAGTCACAAAAGGACAATTATTGTGTAATTCCACTTCTAGAATTGTCGCATTCAGAGACAGAAAGTAAAATATGGTTACCAGGAGCTGGAGGAGTGGAGAATGGGGAGCTAGAGTTTAATAGGGGCAGAGTTTCCATTCGGGAAGATGAAGAAGTTCTGGGGATGGATGGTGGTGATGGTCGTACAGCAATGTGAATGTACTTGAGGCTACTGGACTCCACACTTAATAATGGTTCAAATAGTAAATGTTATGTTATACACATTTTACCACCACACACACACAACACAAAGGAAGAAATCCGTGCTTCTAGACCCTAAGTCTAGGAACTAACTGCAAGAGCTTACTTATCAAGACTAATCGTTTGGTCATCAAGGCTCACCACAAGATCCCCACTGTACGCCCCCGCCCAGTCCACACCTGTTGGGTTTTAAACTCTGCCCAGCCTCATCCACTTTTCTTCTTTGCATGATCCACTTTAAAATCACCCAGCCCAGACCCTAAAACCATAAACATCCCCTCCTCTTTTTCCCATGTTGGAACACCACCAAGATTCTGTTGCCCTGCTCTTCCCTCTTATTACACTAGGCCTAATAAACTCAGCTGTGCTTTGTCAACAGGTTTTTTTCGGTGTTTTGTGGGAAGTTGACAGTAGACAGAGCATGGATTTCCTTGCTTAAAAATCTTCTGGGGTCCCTCAACACCAAAATCGGAGTTTGCAAATGGGCAGCTGGCCTGGCCTCCAGATATGTTCTATTCAGCTTGCAACGGGGATCAAAAACAATTTGAATTTGCTGCCAAATGTTCAATATTGGGAGTTTTCCCAAACAATATGAAAGTTACTTCTCTGGAAAATTCAGAACCAAATCCATGTGCCATCCTTGTCTCAGACATTCCGGGCCAATCCATCCAAGGCATTCTCTAAGCAAAGATACAGTATTGGATGTGACTTGACTCTTGGCATGCCCAGCACAGGGTCAGGTATTGGGTCTTTCTTAGCTGTAGGAAAACATCATGTCACTCAGAGGGCCTTATTCTAACTAAATGACAAAGGTCTTACAAGCCATGACGTTGGTGAAGGATGTTACCACTTTGGAGCAGGTGGAGCAGGCTTGAGCCTGGACTCTACCACTTATTTCTAATATGAAATCAGGCTAGTCCCTTAGCCTCCAGGAGCCTCAGTTCCTCACCTGTAATGTAGAAATAGCACACGGTTGGGGAAGACTTAATGAGCAACTAGATGTCCTGAAACACAGTGAACACATGGTAGATAGAAGCTGCCATGATGTTATTTTAATGACATGCACTAAGGCTTTTCTTTCTGTGAAATCTTCCTCATTTTCATCCATTTTTGGCAGAAGACAGTTTCAGTCCCACATTCCAATCGCGAAGTGTGACTCTGAGCTTTGAAGACAATGACCGTTACCATGGAAGTATTTCTAACAAAAGGGAAAAGTAGGGAGCAAATTTCAAAGCTTAGGAGAAACCTTTATCTCGAGTGTCTTTAAACGACTTCTAAAACCCATGAAATTAATTGTCCCAAGATTCTTTGTGAAGAATATTTTTGGCTCCGGGTCTCCACGAGACGCCTATGCTGGAAAACACATGGGCACAAAGAAGTGCACACTCATTGGGGATGGGGGTTTCAGAGGGAACAATATTGAACTGCTGATTCTGTTTTCAAAATATTTTTACTCTGGATATTTTTAATGGAGAGAAAGCTAGGGAAAATAATACAATGCATGCCCTGGTTTTAACCACCTGGTTTAAACACATCATAACATTTTGTCATTTGCTTCAGATCTTCTTACCAAGGAAGAACAGTTACGGGCATAACTGAAGCATCTTGTATATCTCTTGCTGATTTCAACTCTTCCCTCCTTCCCTAGAGAGAACCACCATCCAGAAATTGTTGGGTATCATTTCCAGGCAGGAGGTTATACTTTTATTATAGACAGCATGTAGCTATAAAGAACACACCTATATTTTGTGTGTGTGTTTTCAAACTTCAAATAAATGGTATGGGACTATATGTTTCCTCATGCTATTTTCTTTGTATCTTTTACGTAGCTCTGGTTAAATCATTTTAAGTGCTTTATCGTCATCCATTGCTTTAATGCCTAGATTACTTTTGATTCATGGCAAAACTGTATCAACCTCAGGAAAAAAAGAATGATCCCATGTCTTGTCTTTCAGGAGCTCCTCCCCCCCTATAGTATAAAGTCCAAATTAAGCCTGATATTCTAGACCCTTCAAGATTCAGCTTGTTTCTCTCTCCACTAACCAGCTGCTGCTGGCTATTTCCCATGCATGGCATCGACCAAAAATCTTGTCTCCCCAGATTACTCCTATTCATCCCTCAAAACCCAGTTGAAATACCACTATCTCAGGGAACCATTCCCTTTAGACTAAGTTAGGCAGCATTTCCTTGGATTCCCATAACCATGATTACAATTCTTAACTCATACATTGTCATTTCTCTACTCCCCACCATACACACCTCAGAGTTTCTTAACTGTGATTTATTCAACTGTGTATCACTAATATTGAGCATAGCCTTGGATGCATAATGGCAGGTGCTCAGAAATGATGGTTGAATTGCAGAAAATGATTGTGCATACCATTTTTGGAGAGAGGGGTTCTTCCAGGGTCCAGGGGAAATACGATTTGGTCTCCTCTTTAATAAGCTTGCTGTGAGAATCTCCTCACCTTCCCATTCCTTGATGGCATAAGTTAACCCTTGCGTCTGGGGCTTTACCTGCCCTACTTCCAAACAACTCCAAGGAGTCCCTATGTTGTAAGCCAGATACCACACGTGACTGATGGCTGGAACTCAGCTCATTTGGAGACAGGTCCCACTCAGCTTTGGATGAGAAAGGAGAATGTTTTTAAAAAGATGAGCTCTTTGGATCACAGGTTCTCCAACTTGGTTCTGTATTGGGAGCCTGTGAGGAACTTTCAAAGGAACAGATGAGGGTCTCACCCCACAACCCCCGCTCCCCCAGAGATTCTGCTGTCACTGCTCTGGGCTGCTCGGGCCCCAGGGTCTGTTCAAAGCTCCCCAGGTGATTCTCACGTGCAGTGAGTTTCAGAGCTTTCCACCTCACGTGCCATAGTATTTACCCCCACCTCTGGTGCAGGTGGGAGAGGCCGGGATGCTCTGGCTGCACCCATAATTTATTAGACACAGGCATGGTCATGGTCAGGATTGGACACACTGGATGCCCAGACCCAGGATGGGTTCCATGGTCATCATCATGATACGCACTGTGTGAAACACTCTACCCAAGTGACTTGGTTCGGTTTTCACATGACCCTGTGCGGTGGGTGTCATCCCATGTGGAGTTCCACAGAGATGAAATTTTCTGGCCGAAGATCCCACGGCTAGGCAGTGAAAGCTCTGGAAACTAAACCTGAGTCTGTCTGAGGATAATGCCCGAGCTCGCCGCTGTGCCTCAGCCCCGCTCAGGTTTGTCCCCTCTTTGACAACAGAGGAGCACCACAGAGCATCATTGAGTGTGGGGAGTGCCATAGAGCTTTTCCTCCCCTTCCATGGCTTCCTTTCTAATCCTTCCCGTCTAGGTGCCCAGAACACGTTCTGGAAGAAGGCAGAGGATGAATACATCTATTCGTCTTTCTTCCCAGCCCTCTGTCCCTCCCTTCCTCCCAGATCTGCACACCTCAACTCCCCCCTCCGATCCGTACAGCCACTTGCCTAACTGTAGCCCTAACCTCACTTTTCACTTAAGTCTGAACCCTCTCAGTTACTGGAGAATAAAGCAAAATGAAAGAAAGTGGAACAAACTGGAATTCTTTTGAAAGTGTAGTTTTGATTTTTGAATTTGAAAAGTCATCCCTAGAACCCTCTTACATCCCCAAACCCGTTTCAGCCTCGTAACAGCCTCTGCTGTAAGTTGTCGTGTAGCTTATTATTATCCTCAGCCCGTGAGCAAGAAGAGCAGAGCTGGAGACATGGAGGGGCTGTCTGTGGTCACCCCCAGTACACCAGAGGCACCTCTGTGATGGATCCTGGCTTGGGAGAAAACCCACACTCCACTGCCTGCACAAAGGCTCATCTCAAAAAGATACCTCTGCAGAACCCCTTGAAGTGATCAAAACAACAGGATTCCACATTTGAGGGGTCTTATTTGATGTGTTTTTAATTTCCTGTGTTATAGTCATCCTCGTTTCTTTTTCTTCTGTTTATTCATCAGATAAGTAGCCCCCCCGCACGGGCCTCTCCTGGCACTACAGGCAAAACAACCAGAGTCGCGAGGGCCCATTCTAGACAGGTGCTCAGTGATCCTCTTCCTGAGCACACTTCCTCTGCCGGACTCAAAATTCACCCTTCACACCCCGTTCCGCCCCTGCCTGTCCCACTCCGTCCCAGTTTGCTGCTCTCTCAAGTGAGGACTCCTTCTTTGAGCTCCAGTCCACGGCCAGTGTGGGGTTTGCGAGCCCGGCCTTCCTCCCACCACCAGGTTGAGGAGTGAGTCTGCATAGAATCTGAGTGATGAGCTGAAAGGTGAGTTCAAGTGCATGCCCCCAGGGACGAGAAGTAAAGAGACCCAAGGAAGAAAAACAGCACATACAAAGGCCCGAGTCAGGGAAACACCTGATGGGAAGTTCAACATGGCCACACTGTGAGGTTCATGCAGGAGGCGAGGCCGTGTGGCAGGTTCAGAGGATGGACACGGTCCCAAGATCTCCCATTGCACAGAGAAGAAAACCCTCATCATGATAACACGCCTCTGCATGACCCGGCCCCCGCCTCGGTCTCTGTCCTGCTCTCCCACAGCTCTTCCCCAGCTGCAGGCCTGCTTTGAACTCACCATACTCCTTTCATCTTCAGGACCTTGTATATTGTCTTCTTTCTGCCTGGGAGCCTCCCACCCCCACGCCCGCCCACATCCCACTTCACTTAGTGCATTCATCAGGAGTCATGTCCCTGAGGGTGATGTGAGGCTTTCCCAGACCACCATAGCCCAGCTTGTGACTGTCTACTTATTTGTCTGATTATTGCTTTGATGACTCTCTTTCCCCATTAGGATGTAAGTGCATTGAGAGGGAATTCTGGGTCTGTCTGTTCACTGCTTTTATCCCCAGTCCTGAGCTCAGAGTCTGGTACACACGGGTGTTGATAACACATTTAGTGGGTATATGGAAGGACAGATAGATAGATGGATGATGGATGGGTGGAAGGATGGGTGGATGGACGGGTGGATGGAGATTAGTGGATAGATGGATGGAGACCAAAGGAGTTTATGCAGGGGAGGAAAATGCCAGATTTGCATTGAACAATGAGCTCCTGGTTGCAAAAGAATTTATTTAGAAGGGAAAGAAGTTTCTTTTGCCTCCAAACTTCAAAGCTGTCAAAAAGTGAGCTTAAGGGTGATCTCAGACTGACTCTGGAGATTGTGGCTCTTGAGTCTGTCTGCCTTGGGTCTTTTGGCTTTACAACTTCGCCACCTAGTGGCCAGACTTGTATTCTTCACGGGAAGAGATGTTCACCACTGAACTCGAGCCTGTCCATGGAACAAGGGCACCCTGCTCTGCGGGAGCCCCTCCTGCCGCTCCACTTCCCCCGGACTCGTTCGCACCTTGGGTTCTTAATTCTTACAGTTATCACGTCTTCCTGGAAGGCGCTTATGAAAATCGAGATGTCTTGCTTTAGAAAAATCAGCGGAATTTAGAAAATGATCATCTTTTAAGTTACCAATGATTAATGTGGGACAATAATTTGGGGGTGGACTTTAAGGACTTATGTACAGAGTGTCTCTTAGTACCGAGCGGTAATTTTAAGTGTAAATGCTAAGCATGTCAACTTAGAGCCCAAATCATTGATTGCATGGGCACGTTCAGCATTAAAAAAAAAAACAAACAAACAAACTATGAAAATAGGCTGGCCCTGATTTCTTTGCCAGGCTAGCGAGCTGCGGGGTGTTGACCCTGCGGATCCCCGACAGAGCCATCTCCTTCCATCTCTACAACATTCCATAGTGGGTCCTCTGTGCCATCTCTGTGCTGGCTTATGAGGATGGAGAGGAATGAGGCAGGGACACGGGATTGAGGAGTCAGGGAAGCATATGGGACTGAGTCAGAGAGGCCAGGGTCTGGTTCCCAGTACCACTTCCTACCTCAATGACCTTGAGCAGGACCCTTAACTTCTCGGGGACCTGTTCTGCTCATCTATAAAATGAGGACTAACAACATCAGATTTAATGGGTATTGGGATGCCTATTTTACAGCTGAGATAGAAGGTGCCAGAACCAGTAGGGGTGGCTCCCCAACACCCAAGGTCAGGACAGGTCTTTTGCACTCTATTATGTGGAATAAATGAGCACATCACACGAACAAGCGGTTGGCGCATCGTTTTAGTGACAGCACGCCCTTTCTTGCCTGTCTAAATGTCAGCCTCAGCCCCACCACGGATTCCCTGCCGTTCCTCAGGGCTGGCCTGGAGCTCTTTCCTTTCTCCGCAAGAGGTAAAAGAATTTGCTAAGTACTCTGAGATCTCCAGATGAAAGAACCTCTTGAGACACCACCTGTATTTCTCTAAGAATCCACAGATCCTTGTGCGGTTCTTTGCCTTTTTAATTTGCTTGCCAAGCAACTCTAAAGCAAGCAGCCCTGTTCTTTGATTTCTCATTTGTAAGACCCAAATGTTTCAGGTCCTATTTGTCTTACCTCCGTATCTACATTTCATTTTCTGCTGTTTCTTGCACTTGCTCGGTTTGCTTATTTGAAGTCATCCATATTAGATTTTAAATCATTTTAATCAGGAATGAAATGTGGGGGATGCACTGTTTTCCAGCCCAGATGCCCTTTTTTTGTAAACCTATTAAAATGCAAAGTAGAAATAATCTGCAAATTAATATTCTCTGCTTTCTACACACAAGTTATAAAGAAGGTCCAATCTGGAGACAGGAAACCCACGGGCATTTGAAAGGGGTAGTTTATGGTAAGGAAGCATTGACTCTAATGGGGACAGGAGTCACGAGAGATTGTCCAGCAGGAGGTAAAGAGGGCCCTCTTGAATTCCAGGAAGAGAGCACAGCATCATGGCACACCTTGAAACTCCTTTTCAAGGGCACAGGGACGCCTCCAGGCCTCTGGCTTCAAGCAAAGAGCCTGACCTTGCACCTGCCTTGTGGGACAGCTTCAGTCACTTCCTCTCACAGAACTTGAACTCTCAGCCATTTCTTCTTCTACATGGCCGATACCTCTTCCAACATCACCCACCATTTGGACTTTCTCTTCCATTTCTCGTCCATGGAGATGTTTTCTTCTATTTGAACCAGCTATGTCATTTTGTTTTATTTTAATCTTATCCATTACTGCTGTTTCCATAATGCAGCCTTCTTTATGTGAGGTCTGTGGACTTCCCGAAATGCACATAGAGACCTTGAAGAAGTTTGCATACAAATAACTAATTGGCTAGAACACAGATGCTGCAGATGGACATATAATACGGCACAATTTTTCTGGAGAACAGTATGGATCTAGAGCCTGAAAAATGTTCCTATTCTCTCAACATTATGGACTTCTACAAATGTAGCCAAGGGGAATATCTTGGTCTGTTTGGGTTGCTAGAACAAATTGCCATAGACGGGGACGGGGGATGGGGGTGGCTTATACAACATTTACTTCCCACGTTTCTGGAGGCTGGGAAGTCGAAGACCAAGGTGCCGGTGGAAGTGATGATGGGTGAGGACCTTCTTCTTCTGTTTGCAGACAGCTGTCTTTCCATCATGTCCTGACATAGTGGAGAACAGAGAGAAGAACCAGAAGAAGAAGAAGATTCTTTCCTGTCTTTCATAAGGGCACACATCCCATTCATGAAGAGCCCACCCTCACGACCTCACCTAATCGCAATTACCTCCCAAAGGCCCCCGCACGTTGGATTCCAACATGTGAATTTTGGGGAGACACAGACCTTCAGTCCATAATAGAAAGAATCTCAGGTAGGGACAACATCTCAGACCCAACGATGCTCCTCAAAGCATTATTTTTAAACATGAGAAAAGAGGGAAACCACCTGAAATTAGAGTAAAACCGTAATGGGAGAGAATGAACTATTGTGCAACAATTAAAAACATTTCCTGAAGCAACTTTGCAATGATGCGGGCAAATGTTCATTGATGTCATGTTAAGTAAAATTCAGAAACTACCGCCCTATATGGGATATGTAGTCAAAGTCGTATTTTTTAAAATATGCGTGCACATTGAATACAAAAACTAGGTGGTGCTTTTCTCTTTGTTTTGGGGATTGAAGGAAATTTCTGTCTCTTTCTTTGTTCTTTCTGGGATTTTGCATGATTTCTACTCAAGAACACACTTAAGTTTTATAATTAGGAAAACAAAAGCAAGGCATCTGAAACATAATAGCGTTCGCCATTCTGACCCCTTCCTCTGGGCCAGGGGCTGGAAGAAGAGGTGACCAGTCCATGAAAAATATTGTCAGTGGGATAATTATTTACTCAGATTTTTCTTTTTTGCTGTTATATAGCTATATTTTCTTTTTTAAGGAACCCAAAGAGGAGGAGATTATGGAAGGAATAGAAATCTGAGGTAACTTGGGATTTTAAGGGTGAAGATATTCATGAGTTCAGCACGTTTGTGTTGTGGGCTGGCGTAGGTCAGAAGAGGTCCTGTGGGCCTAGGACAGAGGCAACCAGGACAAATACTGTGTCTAAGGAGCCAACACAGTTCCAAGGGCAGGGTGATAGAGACGAACACTCAGCTCTCAAATAGAACTAAGGGAAATAAAATAGGGAATGGAGCAGATGGGGCGGCAGGGTTGGCTGTGACTCGATTCTCTCTGGGGAGGTGACATCTGGGCTAAGAGCCACAGGATGCAAAGAAGCCAGCCATGGAAAACGCAGGCCAGGGAATTCCAGGCAGAGGAGCGGCAGGTGCCAAGGCCCTGCTGTGGAAGGAGCGCGGGGCGCTCAGACTGCTCCACTGGGAACACGCACGGGGCAGCCCGCTGCACCTCTGCACCCTGCACCGGCTGGGCTGACGCTGGATGCAGGGATGCCACACTTGCTCCTCATGCATTTCCAGTGCCCTTGACCTCTTCCACAGCCAAGACGACAAGCGTGGTGGGAGACCGGTACCACTGCTGGGACCTCCCTGTGCTGGAACTTTGCAGAACACCTTGCCCATAGCCAGTTTCCTGCTAGGTGGCTGAGGCTGACGGGAGCCTAAACCACCGTGGCCACCGCCCCATCTCTAGTGGTCACACTGGACCGCTGGGCTCTGTGATGGCGAAGACGCTCTGGGCCCAGAGCTGCACCACCCCAGCCCTGGACGCCCAGGGCTCAGCCCGTCCTGTCAGCCCTCAGCACCTGCCAACACCGACGATTCGTGCCTGCACCGGTGGGTGTGTCTGCTGCCCGTGTTGAGTGGGAGCTCCGCGGTGCACGGCCACAGAGTCGCCCAGGTTCCTCTACCCCTGGAAGATGCCTGGCCCTAACTGTTTGCTAAGAGCCTCTGTTGTCTGCCATGTTTCTCTGCATTTTTTGAAAGAGAAAAACAACAAAGGAAACTTCCATCTGAAGTAAAAAACAAATTGTGTGTCCAAGGAGCTATTTTTAAGAAAGAGGGAATAGAGTGCCAATCCTGCTCCAGCCACTCTCCTTGCGAAGTCTCGCTGCCCCCCGCCCCGCAAGATCCCCCTTACCAGCCCGTGCGCCCTGAGATTGCACACACCAGCTCCTGGGCTTTCCCTTCACTCCGCACTCCTGCTGGTTCTTGCCTGTACCCCGAGGGCTCTGCTTCCCGCTCAGCCCCGCTCCACGGGAGGCACCCACTGCCTTGGGGACAGGACGTCACAGTGGGATCAGAGAACCAAATCCCACACTTAGGTCTTTTAAGTTCAAAAGCCAGTGACAAGTACAGAGCAGAACAATGGTGATGATGCACACTTGGAAATCCAGCTTCCCAGCTCCCCAGACTGCAGAAGACACTGCAGGGGCCGGAAGAAGGCGGGGGGCGTGGCAGGGGGGGCTGTGAGGATGGCAGCCGAGGGGGCTGCAGGGACCGGCCCCCCCAAGGTCAGGGGGCCTCACGGGGGCCAGGTCAGGGCTGCACAGGGGATAGCTTCTGTTTGAAGGGACAGTGGCTATTGCCTTTGCAGAGGTCACTCAGTCTTCTCAGCCACATCTGGGGAGGGTTGTTCTCTGTCTCCCAGGACAAAGATGGGTCCTGGTGAATGGGGGTTGGGAGGGATACCAAAAACACAGAATCAAGGAAGGAGAGTACAGAATGAGTTCAAGATCTCCCAGGAGTGGAATGGTCCCCTTCCATTATGCCCATTTTGCAAATCAGAAAAATGGGACTCAGAACTAAGTTAAATGGTGTGTACAAGGACAGACAGTGATTAGAGAAAGTTTGAACCCAGGTCTCTTTGACTCGAGGATTCCTGAGCTTTCCACATCACCCAGTTCCCTGCATTAAGAGGTGGCACTGATCAAAATCTATTTCCTACCAGTTGCAAGTGGCCCTAGTGGTCATTAAGGATTCTTCAAGTGAACCAAGGATCAAGGGATGTGCCTGTAGTTCCTGAGTGTGACCACAAGAGGGCACAAGCAGCCCACAGACCCACCCTGTCCCATCCTTCCAGGTGGGGCCCCTGCAGGTCAGGCTTCACTACCAGCTGAGAGCTTGCCCCTTGCCTCACTTCGTTTCTGTATTCCGGTCTCTAGTCCACAGCCCACCACACAGTAGGTGTGAGTAGGAGTAAGACTTGCTGGGGAACAGAATGCCTACTTCCTGTTTGTGGAAGTTTTGAGCCTCCATCGACAAGCCAGAAATTAAAATCTAATTGCTCCAAACCTGGCCCGAGAACACCGCCCCCAGGAGCACCTATGGTGGTCTTAGAAGGCAGATTCTCAGGCTCGGCTGGTCCGTGCTGTCGGTAGGACCAGCTGACAGCTGAGTTCTGGTCCCAAGGGCCCAGGGGGAATACCTAAAAAGTGGCACCCCTTAAAGAATGAGGCCCCCTTATTTGGGTGTCAGTTGCTTCACAGAGCATGACCACAAGACCCCAAGAATGAGGTCCTCTGTGTGGGGATTTTTCTTGACACTTTTCCCAGCCAGACTTCCAGGGTCCCTGAGTTGGGGTTTAGAAATCAAAGTAAGTTTTCTTTGGAATCAGAAACAGGGGCAAATCGGTAACTGTTCAGTGATGCCCTCCAACTTATAAAATATCCCAACTCCTTAGTGTTCAGGGGTTTCCTTTCTAGAACATTCCAATGGAGCCATTCCCATTACTGCAGCCTTACGAGAGCAGAGGTATAGTCCACTCCATCCACAAGAAAACTATAGGTTAAGTATACTTTGAGTTCCAGATTTACCCTGAACACTCAGGAGAGGGATTGTCTCAGTGGTGGAAAAAACGAGAGGGGGGTGAGCGTGCGGGAAGAACTGGAGACCCGCGAACAAAGGGCTGAAGGGGTCTGAGCAGCTCCACAGAGTGGGAAGAATTTGGAAGCAGACCTCTGCAGGGATGTGGATTTTGGGGCTGTGGTGTCTCTGAGCCCTTGTGACACAGGGGGACATGGGACAAGGAGAGGGAAGGTCATGGAAGCAGAGCCAAGCTTGAGATGAACACACCCGCTGCCATCAATACGAGAAAAGACCCACGTCCTTCCATGTGCAGCTTTGCTCCCAGGCAGCCCGGCGGGCCAACGGGCACACGTGGAAGGGAGTTTCAGGGCAATCTTGTAGCTTGAGGTGGTTCATGCACTTTGCCGGGGTGTTTTTCACTCATTACTGCGCTGCTTCAAAGAAACAGGATGTGTCGAAGTAATTGGAATATTCAGGCACTAGAAAACGTCCCCGAAAATCCTTCAAATATCAAAGGGCAGTTAGGCAGGGTTGAGGTGGAGCATATTTATGCTATGGGGCATAAATTAAGGAGAATCAGATTTAAACTCCATAAAAGTCAACTCAACCCAATTCACTGAGCTTCTCCGTAACTCTACACTAGGGCTTGACCCACCCCGGATAATGTCGAGGTGACTTTAGAGGCTATGTTGATGAAACTTTTTTAATGGTTATGTACTTATTTAATAAGAATTGAAGAAAAATATAATTGCACTTTCAGCCCGGAATATAAAGCAGTAAGACAAAATTTTATTTTTCAATGCATTTGCCTGTATTTTAAAGTTAACCGATTTAAAGAAACATTAAGTAAATAATATTAAAGATGGTACGCAGGAAATACAAAAATGTGAAGGCAGTAAGAGACTGACGGATTTGGGGAAACACTGACCTGTTGGCATTGATCTTTGAGCAGAGGTGGTTGCTGGAACCAGGTAGCGGCTGTGGAACCTGTCCTATCAGTGGCCCTCAATAAGACACACCTCTCCGTAGTGCGGCCCTGTGACTTGCCCTATCTATAGAATGCAGTGGAAGTGATGCTGGGCCCTTTCCAAGCCTAAGCCTTAGGAAGACCGGGCAGGTTCTGCTTTCAGACTCTTGGGAGCCATAAGCTCCATAGCAGGAGTCTGGTTTTGCTGTTGGAGAGACAAGTGAAGGACCACTGGAGGGGTCATGTGCAGAGGGTGAGGTCCGGCTACTACACGGAAAAAGAGGGAAGCTCTGCATCCCGGCGTCCTAACTGAACGCAGCCCCCAGCCAGCCCCCAGCTGAATGTGCCGAATGCATGAGTCACCAGCGGCAAGACCAGCCGAGAAAACTACCCAGCTAAGTCCAGCCCAAGTGCAGAATTGTGTGCAATTAAAAACGGTTGTTATCTTAAGCCACTAAGTTTTGAAATGGCTTCTTAAGCAATCAGAGATAATAATCAAAAGGGTATTTTGATGCAATGCAGCTTTCTTTCTGACTCACAGTATACTTCAGTGTGGGCTGAGAGCTGGGGATGTTCCGCTCCATGCAGTCATTCAGGGATTCAGTATACTTCCATACAGTGGTGTCACCGCCTTCTAAGGCCTTGGAGCCCTTGCCCAAATCCTTTACACCTGGCCACAGATGAGGAGAAGGGGACAGTGTAAAGGATTGTGCAGGATGTTTGGGGGTGCTGAGCCTGAACAGGGCCCTGCCAAACTTAAAGGGGACTGGAAATGTGATTAAACTACGAGGCCAAGATAAAGAGAAGCGCCGATTTGGAGAGCCTTACCATCTCTCACATTCATTATTAAACGCACACACATAAATCCTAATAAACAGCGACTGTTATAATAGAATATGAATAAATGGTTTGGGGGACCCTGAAAAAAGAGCAATTAACTTTGCATGGAGACACACGGCCAGCCAGTAAAATACATGGAGTGGTGGCAGTGTTTGACTTGGGCTTTGAAGGGTGACTAGGAGTTTGCCAGCCAGAAGGGGAAAGTGAATCTAGACAGAAGGCAGAGGGTCATGAAAGAACACATGATGTGCAGAAAACAGTAAAGGAAACAGAGCTGCCACCAGATGATTGAGACTGAGTTTGGATGACATGGTTTGCAGGCTCTGAGTTTGGCTGCACTAGAGGACGCCTGAGCCTTTTAGTTATGTGAACGTGAGGTGTAGGCCATTTTGAGATGCGTTCCGTTATTTGTAAGTCAAAGAGCCATCTTCTCAATGTGAAACGTAAGGGTTCTTTATTTCTAAGGAAATAACATCCAAGGTCAGTCTCCTAAAAGTGTAGCCGGATCATAAACATAAAGCATCCTCCGTCCAAGCTTCCTTATGGGTCCCACTGTGAGAGTCCTTGATTGGTTATTTCGTTATTACTTTTCTAAGTCAAAGCATTTCCATTTCTGAACCTGCGTCCCCTCTTCTGTCAAAGAGGCACTGGCGAAGCGATAGGACAGCGTCCACTCAGTTCCTACTGGAACTGTGCCATCCAAGGGCTCCCCCTTCTCGCCACAGATGATTGGATGAAATGTAGCCACCTGAGCCTTGATGAGCCAGTCAGATTCTTTCCCATGAGGACAACAACTAGGAGACAAAATGTCCAGGGATACACTGATAAGCCCACAGGTGGGATGTGAGATCTGTTTTTAACAACTTTCGAGCTGAAAAGGTAGCCGTTGGAAACCTATTTTCAGAGGAAGGCTGGAGAAGAGAACAGAACAGCAGAGAAGCCATGCAGCCCCAGGATGGGGAGGAAGGAAGGTGTGGCCGAAGGAATCACTTCCCATGAGACCCAACTTAGTCTCCTGCTTTTGTTTGCCAGGACACTTCCTTTAACCTACTGGGAAACCACCTCTTGTTAGATAATTGAGCACTTACTGTTCTTTGCAAAACACTTAATTCCTGGCTGAAATAGAGAAAAAATAGAGTAATTTATTGGGGCCACTGTAAAAATAATAATACTGTATCATAATATAGAAGTATGACTGCGAAGCAAATTGAGGATAAAAATAGCTTATGTGAATGTTGTGTAGACTAAATGAGATTATTCATGAAATGCATGGTTCCTGACACGTATTACGTGCCCCAATATGTGTGTGTGTGCATATGTGTGTATCTAAGTATGTGTGTGTGTGTGTGTATCTAAGTATGTGTGTGTGTGTGTGTGTATCTAAGTATGTGTGTGTGTGTGTGTGTGTGTGTGTGTACCATCATTATTATTCCTCCCACAGCCTCTGGACACACATATTCATGAGTCTGTCACTTTACTGTGGATTTAGCAGAGAATGGGAGAAGGGAATTCACCTTACCTGGTAACTACTGCCAACTTCAAATCCCTCTTACACATTCTCTTCTACAAAGCTCCTTTCTGGCCATGGCCCCACCAAGTATGTCTTTCTCTGTCTTCCCCTGAGAAGGCCCCAGATTCATGACCTTTTCTGTCCCTGCAGGATTCCCACCTCCACCCCAAACATGCGTACCCAAACCCATCCAGGTACCCAGCAGAGCAAAGGGCCCTCCACCAGAAGTGTCCGTTAGATGGCACGGCTTGCCTTTTGTGCTACCAGTGGTCACCATGGTTGAGAAGGCACCGTGCTGGCTCCAGTGACCCGGGCTGTTTGGCAACAATGTGAAGCTAGAGGCAGCCCTGCCAAGAGGCTGATGGAACCATCAAGGGCCAGGGTCTAATTCAGACTCTTCATGACAGATGCTGTGTGATGTTGACTGGCTGCCCTTCCCCACTCCTCCGCCTGCACAGTGCCCTCTCTTTCACCTCCCTCGCCTGTCTTAAGGACTCTTGAAGATGTCATATTAGGCGATGCCAAGTTGTCAGGGAAGGAGGTGGAGCCCTAATGGAGCATTAGGACCAATCGACGGGAACTGACAAAGGGGAAGGAGGCCTGAGGCCTGTTCTGCAGGGAAGATATTCTGTCTCCAATAATGAGGAGAAGTCTGGCAGGAGAGAGGGAGTGGAGAAGCTCAGAGAAATCCTTCTAATGTACTAGATATGTCAGGACATGTCTAATTCTCCACAAAGATCCAAGAGAAGTTAAATGTGCCTGATGAACAGGAAGTGGGCATGGCCAAGCTGCCAACCCACATCACAGTTAAACTAAAGTGGCCCCTCCATGACTCTTGGTCAAATATTTTGGTTAACTTGATTTCACGCCCACAGTCTACAACTCTACAACACAGACATCCAAACAACTATTTTATTGGCCCCAGGAACTGTGATGCACATAAGCTTTTAATTTGCTCAATACCATTGCAGACTTTTTTAAAGATACATAAGTCACTGATACCGACCGATAGTCACTGATGACCTCAACTTCCATCAGCACCCACATTGCCAGTTTGAAATTCCAAAAATACTGTCAAGCTGAGGACATCGGAAAGCTATATAGTGGAACCAGAAATGTATGATAAAAAAGAAATACAAGTGACTGGCAAGTAAGGGAAAATATGCTCACATAGACTGATAGTTAAGTAAATGCAAGTTTAAAAGACAAGAAAATGTCATTTTCATGCAGCACACTGGTAAATGCTAAAACATTCAATAATTCTTATTTCTGGAAAGAATGTCAGGAGACAGAAACCCCTACTCTTTGGTTGTGATTGAAAATTAGTACAACCGTGTTGAAAATATCTTAGCACAATCTATCTAGATTGAAATAGTGTATATTCTTTGATCCAGCTTTTCTGCTGCTGCGAGTTTTCCTGTATAGCTGTTTTACATAGGTTTGAATTCTATGGAGTTGTCAGAATAGATGAGCTGGATTTACATAGAGCAACATGGAATGCTGTCAAAAACATACTGTGCATAAAAATAAGAAAAAGCATGAATTTGAAGCATAATTGAATGAATATAAATATAATAATACGCCAGACAACATCACATCTTTGCAGATACGTATATAATGTAAGTGAACGGTGAAGGATGGATAGAGGGTGGGTGCCCGGGGTGAGAGTAATGGCAATGAGGAAGGAGGAAAGTGAAAAACAGTAATAAGACAAAAAAAAAAAAAAGGCTAAAGAGAGGTTTTATGTGGGTAATAATCACTCTGTGCCGTAAATTAAGGAGCATGGTAGACTCAATTAGGTACAACTGAGGTCTGAAAAAAGTAAAATTAAAACAAGAACAACAAAAGCTCCCAACTATTCTTGCCTAAGATACAAAATACAGGGTTGCCTGCCTGCCTCAGTCGGTAGAGCATGTGACTCTTGATCTCAGGGTTGTAAGTTTGAGGCCCATGTTGGGTGTAGAGACTACTTAAAAAAATTCCTTTAAAAAAAGATACAAAATACACAGGCTCAATAATATTAACTGAAACATTTGTCATAAGAACAGTAAGTTCAAAAAATTCCAAATGTCCACTAGTAGGGTAAAGATGAAATAAATTAGCTGACATCAATTTAATAGCATATTTCAATGCAGCTTTGAAAAATAAGGAGGTGATTCTATATGAACTAATATGGAATTTTCTCTAAGACATAATTAAATTGTGAAAACCACATGATCATATAAAAGAAGACCACCATAGATGACTTGAGCATTTATTCTCTTCATCCTATTAGTAGCTTGGTACAAATGCTGACACAGTAGGTCTGATTTTAAAGTCAATGGAAAAAATAGGTGGATTCCAGCCACGAAGTCAAGGAGCTTCCCCATTTCCAAAAAGATTATTTCTTTGACAATGAAGGTCCCATTTTACATGGTCACCCAGATGTTCCCTGCCCCTCTTTCTCTATAAATGTGGTAGAATATTTTAGAATACTTTAGAAATATTTTAGCTCCTCTCCTGGATTCCTTCCTAAGATACCCTTGTCCAGTTTTGCCTGGATGAACCTATATGTAACTAGAATCTCAGAAGGAAAAGAGAGAGCAGATAGAGTAGAATAGAAAAGATGATGGATGAGAATTTCTCAAAAATGGTAAAAAAAAAAAACCATCTACCACATGTCTAAAAATCTCAAAGAACTGCAAGCAAGATAAATACCCGTCTCACCCAACTCCCTAAAAATGCTTATGCATGTCATGTTGAAACTGTTCAAAACTAAAGACAAAGAAAATCTCGAAGGCAGCTAGAGAAAAAACATACTATGTAGACAGTATCAAAGACAAGAATTACAGCAAACTTTTCATCAAGAGCTATGCAAGCCAGAAGACAATAGAATGGCATCTTTAAAGTGACAAAAGACAAAAGACCAAAAAAAAAAAAAAAAGCTGTCAACTGAGAATTCCTTTCCCAGAGGAAAAAAATCTTAAAAAATGAAAAACATAAGGCAGTGTGTTTCTGGATTTGATAGGGTAAGAGGGAGAGAATATACGTTCTCACCTTAGATGTTAGAACGTCAATAAAATATATTACAATTCCTTTGTAAATATTCGACAACATGTAGCAATATCAAGTGGTCTCACATTAACATGAATGGGCTTCCAGAAGGTCTACGATGGCAGCGCAGTGGGTAGAAGCAACATAATAATATATTTGAAGAAATAATGGGCAACTATTTCCCAGGTTGAAAACCTACAAATCCAAGAACTTAAGAGAACACCAAACAGAATAAACAGAGAAAAACATCATTCCCATATTGCTGAAAACTAACAGTAAAGATAAAATTCTTAAAGCAGCAAAAACATTACATACAGAGTATTACAGACTTTGCACACAAAGAAAGAAAGAGAAATGTGTTACTTCTCATCAGAAATTATGCAAGCCATGCGTAGGTATATGAAATGAACCATGGTATACGAAGGAACCATGGTATATGAAAGAACCATGCGTTCATATACCAAGAGGGTGGAGGGAGAGAAAAAAATTCTTAACCTAGAATATGACACTCAGAGAAAATACTTTTTAAAATGGATATAAATTAAAGAATTCCTCCTACAAACGTCACCTGCATAACTGCTCAGCGTGAAATAATCTTCAGGAAAAATTTTTCAGGAAAAGGGAAAGTCATATCAGATGGGAATTTGGAATGAAGAACACGGGAGGTGGTAAATGTGGGGATGAATATAAAAGACATTGTTCTCATGTGTTAACCCCTTTAAAAGAGAGCAGTTTAGAACAAAATTAATAACAGCATAGAGGTGGTTTATAACACACTGCAAGTAAAGCAACACCTCAAATGCCAGGATGAGGTGAGCCTGAGCACACTGTTGTAAGGTTCTAACACAACGCAAAGTGATAGAATGCTATTTGAAGGTAAATTAGGACAAGTTAAAGATAAATATTGTAAACGCTAGAGCAACCACTTAAGAAAATAATACAACAGACAAGTCTAATAAGCCAATACGGAGATAAAATGGAATTACATACATATTAAAAGAATCAACTAATTCAGAAGAAGACAGGAAAAGAAAAAAAAAAGAACAAAGCATGGATTTAACAAATAGGAGGAAAAAAAACCCAGCAAGACAGTAGATTTAAACCCAACTACTTGTATCAATAATACTGGCCTATATAATTCAATTAGAAGACAAACCTGCTCAATGTGCTACAGTGAGCGCTGTGAATCATGCAAGACTGTTGAATCACAGATCTGTACTTCTGAAACAAATAACGCAACATATTTTAAGAAAAAAGAAAAAGAAGAAGATAACAGGAGGGGAAGAATGAAGGGGAGTAAGTCGGAGGGGGAGACGAACCATGAGAGATGATGGACTCTGAAAAACAAACTGCGGGTTCTAGAGGGGAGGGGGGTGGGGGGATGGGTGAGCCTGGTGATGGGTATTAAAGAGGGCACGTTCTGCGTGGAGCACTGGGTGTTACGAACAAACAATGAATCATGGAACACTACATCAAAAATTAATGATGTAATATATGGTGATTAACATAACAATAAAAAAATTAAAAAAAAAAGAAGACAAACCTGCTCAGCTCTGGTTAAAAAGGAAGACACAACTTTGTGCTGCATACAAGAAACCCACTCCACATATAAAGACACAAATAGATTTAAAGCAAAGGATGGAAAAATATATACCATGCAAACACTAACCATAAGGAAGCTGTAGACAAACAGCCAAAAAGCACGTGAACAGATGCTGAACTTCACTAGTTCTTAGAAAAATGCAAATCAAAACTATGAGACACCACTTCACACCCATTAGAATGGCTATTATAAAATAAAATAAATTAATAATAATTTTTTTAAAAAATGGAAAATCACAGGTATTGGTGAGGGTATAAAGAAATTGGAATCTTTGTGCATTGCCGGTGAGAATATAAAATGGTGCAGCCACTGTGGAAAACAGTATGGCAGCTCCTCAAAAAAGTAAACATATAATTTGCTATGGTCTCAATTTTTGTGTGCATCCTTCCCCTCCACCTCCCCCCACCCCAAATTCATATGTTGAAATCCTTATCCCCCATGTGATGGTACTAGGAGATGAGACCATTGGGAGGTGACTGGGTTATGAGGGTAGAGCCCTCATGAGTAGGAATCATTCCCTTATAAAAGAGGTCCCAGAGAGAACACCCATCCCTTCCAACATATAAGCACACGGCGAGAAGTAGGCAGTCTCCAGCCCAAGAGAAGGCTCGCACCAGAATCTGCGCATGCTGGCCCCGTGACCCAGGACTTCCCAGCCTCCAGACTGTGAGAAACACATTTCTGTTGTTTATGGACTGCCTAATCTGTGGTGCTTTGTTATAGCAGCCCTTACTGACACAGACAGAATTACCTTACAATCCAGCAATCCCGCTTCTGGGTATGTACCCCAAAGAAACGAATGAATACCCATGGTACAATCTGTTGACAACCGACAAAGAAACATAATGGAAGGTGAGCCTAACCAGCTGTTAGTGTTTGCAGACTGTTACCCTCCTTGGCACTTTGTGTTGTGTCAGTAAAATTTATAAGGTGACATTTCAGAATCACCATTTGTAGCAATTTACAAGCCATTGAAATTCTCTTTCTCATGACCTCCATTTTGCCATCATCACAGAGAACAGGTTGGAGTTGCTTGCAGGAATGCAGTTTTACCACCACGTTTTCTCTTTGTTAAGTGACAAAAGAGCTGACCTTCATTTAATAGCTGGGTGTCCGATGTAGGCCACTTTGCCGGCAGTTGGCTAAATTCTTTCTCTGGGTTGGGTCAAACCTGAAGATGCCACAGAGCCCAGTGAAGGTGCAAAGTGCTGTCCCTTCACTCATGCTTCGTCCAGCCTGGAAAGCACCACTTACTGAACCCAGGGCTGTCCACATGACGCCTGAGGTCAGAGGCCAGAGGTGTCCTTGTTAAAGCCCACGTTTCAGAAAGGATCCAGGCCAGGGCAGGGCAGGTGGCCTAATGTGCATGCAGCCGCTCACCTGCCCCAGGACATGGGGAAGTTCCCCAAGACCGAGACGGGGGGGCCTCAGATACTGTGCGCCAGGAGGAAGGGTGAAGTGACACCCTTCACTTCACTACTGTGTGCCAGTGGGCTGGCATTTATGAACACTTAAACAAGGAAAAAGTCACCACCATCAAGTCATTTGAGATTTCGCCAGCACTTTGATCTTTCCAGAAAGCCACTCCCGGAATGAAGGGGCAGTTGGCAGTGGGGATCATTTAAGGGGGGGATGTAAATTATTTAGGACTCGGCTTGTATGCAAGAAACACTTATCACAAATGAAGGACTAGAGAAGGGACATTCTCCTCTGCTCGGTGTGCAAAGAGCTCAGACCCCATGGTGGCAAATGCTTCCACGTCCTTCAGAAAGGAGGAGCTCCTCATCAAATGTGCCTCCCCTCTCTGGAAACCAAACGATAGCCTAAGGATGTCTCCATCTCCTGGGCCAACTTGCTGGCGTAGTCCGCTTACCAGGGCCCCGGTAGCCAAGCCGAAAACAGCCCTACCACACCCCACACCAGAATTTTCCCACCAAGCTGTACCATTTCAGCTTCCCCTTCTGCCTCCTTTCACAAGGAGAATCTCCAGAAGGAGATAATGCCTTCAGCTCATCTTAGTTCCCAGCCAGCATCTTGATAGAATTAGAGAGCACTAACATCTCAACAACCATTTAGTTTGCAGAACACTTCCACCTTTGTCACTGCATTTGACCTTCACCACAATAACAGAGGCTGCCATGGTTTGGGTCCAACACTCTTCACAACATTAGGCCTGGTCTTAAAAAGAGCTCTGTAAGGTCGGTACTATTGCTACCTCCACTTTACAAACGAGGGGACTGAGGCTCAACAGTGGGGTGACTTGCTCAGGCTGACCCAGATGGTGCCTGGCAGAGCAGCAATACAGCCTTGGGCCAGTCCATATGCCGAGGCTCTGCTTTGCTCCCCAACCCTGCTGTCCCTTAAACAGGGGTCTGTGGACCCCCAGGGCACCTGCTCTCATCTTTTGAGGGTCCTAGAATGTCTACCAGGATCGTAAATTTTGAGTTTTCATTTTGTTGATGATTAGCCTGAGATTAACATAACGTAAATTAAGACGGGAGCTTGCTCTGCGTCACTGGGGTGACCAGCATAGAGTGGGACATAGCTGAGGGATTCCAGTGCCTGTGTTTTCTTCAGGGTGTAGAATGCGTTGACTCCAAGGGGCTTCGCAGTCCAAAGGCCAACAATACATCTCAGGCATGTGTTGGTGACATGCGAGGACCAAATGCTGCCATGGCCTCCCTGTGAAGAGAATTGCGGTGACGTGAGTAGAGAGAACGGGGTGAGAACTGGGATACCCCAGACGGCTCACACAGCTGAGCACACTGAACCCGAAGATCCCTGAGCCGCCAAGCTCAGAGCCCTGTCCGAGATCCCTGCAGCAAAGCAGCAGAATCCACCACATGAAATGATAATAGTTAATTTAAACTGCGTCAGGTTTTACGGCTTCATTTATATTCCATTGCAAATTGTATTTTTAGAAACCCATAGTACTCTGGGAAAAAGGTCTTTGATGATAAGGCTAATTTCAATGGGCCCTGTAATGAAAATGATTTAAATGAACAGCTGAGCTTGGGTCCAAGAAGAATGTATTAAACCGCTGCCCCCAACATTCACGTGAGATAGACAACAGTCCACCCTGGTTTTGTGGATGAAGGGGCTGGGTGAGAAGAGAGAAGTGGGTCTCCAATATCACATGTCTCGTCAGTGTTCAAACTGGGGCCAGAATTCCAAGTCTTTCAAGGGAGTGAAATAAATAGAGACAGGTAGCAAACTGGTGGTCCATGGGCCAAATTTTGTGCTCATCCTTCAAAGTATTAAAAAATTAAGGTATTTCACATAAATGTTTGCTGGCTTTTCTGGAAAAAGTAGGTGATCCGGTAACGACGGGCCACATTCCTACGTGATAATCACTTGGCAGAGCTTGGAGCAGCCATTCTCTCAAATCCCCAGGGATCCTGTTCCAGCGTGGGGTCTGATTCAGGGGGCCTTGGGTGGGACCTGAGACTCTAGTGCGGTGTGACTGGTCCAGACATCTACTCTGGTCTCCTCTGCCTTCAACCTCCACTTTTAAAGATCTCTCTGATTATTTTGGGCCCATCCAGATAATCCAGGATAATCTCCGTATTTAAAGTGAGATGATTTAGCAATCTTAACTCTATTTGCAACCTTAATTCCCCTTTGCCAGGTAACCAAACGTATTCACGGATTCTGGAGATTGGGAAGTGGACATCTTTAGAGAGCCATTATTCTGCCTGCCATGGTCAGTAAATATGCATTCTTATTGCTATTATTACTCAAGTCAGGTTAATTTCACTTTTTTATGCTGCCCAAAGCATTAATCAGAGAATCGAAGTCCTTAAAACCCAGTTTCTCCAGCACATGGTAATGTCAACTTGGACTCTAATTGGTTTTTCTCAGGTCGAACAGTAACCAGCTGCTGTCCTGTTGCTTTCTACAAGACTCACATGTGCCCTCTCGGTCCTGAAAGGTTCCACAGAGCTAGTGAGCTCTGGTCAAAGCCACTGCCAGCTCAGCGGGGCTCAGACCCTTGAGAAGGTCAAGGGTGAACATCTGATGTTAAAGTCAGAGCTAAAACATGACACAGCCAGGACAACAAGCATTTTCTGAGCAAAAACAACGTCATCTCTTCCTTCCCTTGAAAGCCTGAGCTGGCCTTTGCCAGGAGAGGAGGCACACAGTCTGGCTTAGTTAATGAAGGTACATGATAAGTTCCTGAGAAGCACAGTAACTGAAGCCACGTGGGCTCCAGCGAGAAATACCCACAGTGACGGCAGTAGCTCACCTGTCGGAGGCTCTTTTTATCTAATCAGAGACAAAGTTCAACAATATTGACGAGAGTTGTGATGACCTCAAGTACATGGAGTTCTGGAAGAAATCTTAGAAGCTGAGCAGTAACACAAGGAAAAGGTATTGGGTTTAGAGTTCTGTCCACTTTTTCGCTTTTCATTTGTGCTGCTCAAATTCTGGTTAGGTTATGAGCCAGGAATCTAGGGAATCTTTTTCTCTTTGCAATTCTCCTAAATTCAAGCATTTGGCACCTATTTACTGAGAACCTAGAATATGTCATTGAGGTGAAGTGGGAAACACACTCACATTAAGAAAATTCTGTGTAAACAAGGTAATTGCAGGTGGCAGCTTTGGGCATTGAAGGCTGTAGAGCAGGGCGGTGTGATGACAGTGATGGGGAGGGAGGCATTTGGGAGGGCTCTCTGGGATGGAGATGCGCGGGCTAACATGGGAGCAATGGGGAGGGGCAGGCTGGGAAGAGCAGAAGGGCCAGAATTCCAGGCACAGGGAACAGCAAATGTAAAGGCCGTGAGGAGAATCGGAAAGAAGGCCAGTGCAGCCAGAAGGCAGGAGCGAGGTCCTTCCCATGCTCACTGTGGAACCAGGTGATGGCACGGCCTCCCTAACTGCCCCCTTCTGCCCCCAGGCTCTTTTCTTAGAGGAAAGAGAAGGAGTAAGGGTTCAGGACAACCTAGGTTTCTACTTGGGCTTCTTCACTGATAAGCCTTTTGACCTAAGGAGAGGGTTTAATTCCCAAGGGTCTCAGTTTCCCCATCTGCAGAACGGGTATGGGTCCCCCGACTCCGCAAGGCTGTTTTAAGGATTTTTGACAACACGTGGTACAAAGCAGGGCCGCAGGCCCCCTGACCTAGGGTCCCCGGCAGCCTGACGCATCCCAGCAAGAGTCATCGTCTGCGAATGCTTTTTCACTTCCACTCCTACGTCCCTTTGCCCTTCAACCTTTGCCTTGCCCTCTACTGCTTGAAGAAGCAAGGATAAAGTCTTCCACCCAGAACATAAGGCACTCAGCACAGTCCCAAATTACTTTTCTTTAGTCCTCTTATTTCCACTAATACTGCATGAATCCTTTCTCCTTGTAAGATATTCTAATAATATGGAAATACATTTTATACAGAGTGAAACATCCGTCTCCCTCTTAATTCTTACTGGCTGCTCCCCAAGCCACCTCTACCGATAGTTCAGTGTGGATCCGTCTGCCCTCGCATATTCATTTACATACATGTGCATGCTCAGAGGCAAACACACATGTGATGCTTTATACAAATACAATATCATACACCGGGGGTCCAGCTAGCCCAAGTAGCGAATGCGTACACCTTTGCCCCTGTTGAACCCCTCATCTGAAGTTTCCATGCCCCCCCTTCCTCTATGCTTTTACTCTCTATAAAGGCCTAGAAAGGCCTGGGGGGGATGAATTTCCACAAGCTTCAAGCCACCTTCCCAGCCGCCTGCTGCCTCTTCCAAGGACAGTTATTTCGGTGAAACATACACATTACACCAGATGTATGTCAAGGCCTGCCTTAGGCCAGTATGTGTTTGCTTCCTCCCATCCCCTTACAGAGCCTAGAACAGGCCTGGGGTCACACTGCGGTAAATAGCAATAACCATGCTAACGTCTACAGCTCACAGCTAATACTTATTGAGTGCTTGCCCCGTGTCAGACACCATATAATCACTTTTACACGAGAACTGCAGCAAGCCCGGGAGCCTGGATCCCGGGCGGACTCTGGGGCGCATGGATTTAGTACCCAGTAGTACCCACTCTGCCCTGGGTGGATCCCACTAAAGCCAGATCCCACGCGTGCACGAGAGCCAGGTGTGGTCGGTTTCCTTCGGTGGCCGTGTCCCCAACAGAAGAGCCCTACCCCTGCCTCATTCCCTGTCTCTGCCTGTGCCCCCACATCACCCCCCAAGCCAGCCCTGATTCCCAATCCCAGCCTCTCACTCACTCCTGACTCACACCTGGATTCTTTTTTTTTTTTTTTAAGATTTATTCATTTATTTTAGGGAAACAGGGTGTGCGAGTGGGGGGAGCGGCAGAAGGAGAGGGAGAGAAATCCCCCAGCAGACCCCACGCTGAGCATGGAGCCCCACGTGGGGCTCAACCTCACCATCCTGAGATCAGGACCCGAGCCGAAATCAAGAGTCAGATGCGTAGCTGACTGAGCCACCCAGGCGCCCCTCCCACCTTCCGTGGGGGTGGGCTCCCAGGAAGCTCCACTACATGAGGGAAGCCAGCATGAGGCGGCCGGCTGACCTTGGCAGTGAGCATTAGGAATGGAAGAATCTCAGCTCTCCCAGCCAAGAATGTGTCATTCCTGCCTCACATCCCACTGACTCAGTGAACCTGGACCGAGAGCAGGACTGCTCAGCCTCATCAGCCCAGTTACGTCCTTACAAGCAAACCAGTTTTTATGAAGCCACGACATGATGATGATATAAGTATTTATGAAGGAAAGGCTGTATGCAAATTTCCATTTTCTGTATTACAGAGCTTTTCTTCAAGCAAACTTACCGAGGCAAACCTCTCTAATTACCTTATATTACCTTATGTGGCTGACATGATTCCCAGGACCTATACAGTGAATGGAGGGCAGACCACTTTGTTCAAAGGGTATTATTAGATGGCTACAGAATTTATAGTTAAAAGCCTGTTTGTCTCCTAACAGATTCACAGGTGTAAACTTCCAATTATAAAATAAATAAGGGATGAAAAGTACAGAGTAGGGCATATAGTCAATAATATTGTAATAACATTGCGTGATGACAGAGGGTAACTATACTTATTGTGGAGGGCGTTGCATAATGTATATAACTGTCAAATCACTATGTTGTATACCTGAAACTAATATATATTATATGTCAACTATACTTCAATTAAAATAATTTCCTGGCACTTTGATATGGCGTAGCATGTGCAATGCGATTGAAAAACAGAACATGAAGGCCATTTAACAGCACTGATATTCAGTGAGATGAAACTGAAAACATCAGGTTAACGTTTTACTCTATTAAATTAACCCAGAAGTGTTTTTTAGTAAATGATGGTCAATGCTGGTGACATTATGGTGAAGCTTCCCCATTCATGCCTAACGACTGCCACATAAAGAAGTATGACTTTTGAGAAGCATTTGAACACTGCCCCTCCAGGGTATAAAATGTTCCTATCCTTTTGCTTAGTAGGAAAAGTTGAGTGATCTTCACTAAAGGAAAAATAATCCCTCAAAGAAAATGCTAAATATTTGAGGATGCTTACTACAGCATAATCAAAATGGATAAACCTAGGAACAGGATAAATATCCAACTGTAGTGGCTTGGTTAAATAAACTACGATATGGGGTGCCTGTGTGGCTCAGTCGTTAAGTGTCTGCCTTCGGCTCAGGTCATGATCCCAGGGTCCTGGGATCGAGCCCTGCATCGGGCTCCCTGCTTGGCAGAAGCCTGCTTCTCCCTCACTCACTCCCCCTGCTTGTGTTCCCTCTCTCGCTGCGTCTTTCTCTGTCAAATACATAAAGTCTTTTAAAATAAATAAATAAATAAATAAACTACGATAAATAATGTTATGTAGTCAAGAAAAGATGGTAAGTGTGAGGAATACATAGAAACAAAGAAGTATATTTATGATACAATGTTCACGAGTAAGCTACAGAAGATACAGCGTGAAATGTTTGCTACAATCACATCTACGTGCATTTGAGCAGAAGGGACCCCAGCAATGAAACAGTGGTGTCAGCATTGTGCAAGACTTTTCTAAAAATCACAATCGCCTTTAATATGTTCACACTGTGTTTACAGTGAAAATAAAAGAAATTGTTGAACTTGTACATATTAGTGCCGAGATGGTTTTAGAGCTTTTCCTCCCGGTGAAGTGTATCTTTTGTGGCTGGCTTAATCAGCTTTCTGTGCCCCCCATGAGCGGTTAAGCCTATATTATTCCTTTATCTACCTAAGTGTCCTGGGATAAAAGCTCCAACCTTTCAACGCAGCGCCGTGGGGGACAGGGCTTGTACCAGTTAATTTAGTAAAACTCAGTGGCATAATGACTCATCATTGCCCTAAATCAAAGTGGTTTTTCTAAGTGAGGCAGTTGTAAACCTAATCCGTGCTTTTTGATCCTAGCCAGGCTGGGGGCAGGGAAGATGGGCCTTAAAAAAAATAAAATTATATTAATGAGTTCAGTAAGGATTATGTGCTTACTTACTGTGCACTCCCGTGTTAAACCATTTAGCACAGGGAATAAACACCCGGATTCTGGAGTCCATCAACCTGGGTTTGACTCCAGGTTGGCCTCCTACCGGCTCTGTGGTCTTTGATAGGTTACTCAACCACTCTGAGCTCTATTACTCATTAAGTTTCTACTACATGTCAGGCATGATGGTGGGCCCTGGGGGTACTCTGGGGAGAAGATAGACAAGACCCCTGCCCTCCAGGGGTTTGCAGTCACTCTGACTCATAGCCACGAAACAAGGGAAGAAGTACAAACCAAATAATTACTTCTGATGATGAGTTTTACAGAAGAGATAAATGGGGCTGGATAGACGCTAGCATAGAGTTCCTGCTTCAAATAGGATGTTCTGGAAAATTCTCTTCAAGACGGTGTCTTCAAGTTAAGATCTAAAGAGTAAGAAGGATCCAACTTTAGAGTAGCCTTGGGAAGAGAGTTCTGGGCATTAGAAGAGAAGCTGGGGATTAGAAGAACACCCATCCGTAGGTCTGTTGTGGGGATGATGCTCCTAAACCTGGTGGCAAAGTTTCTTACTTCGGGCCCCTCAGTAAAGAGCAGCCACTTGCCACCACTGCTGTGGCCCTATGCATAATGGCAACGAGGGACACGCTGCTTCCAGTAAGAAGAGCTATGGGTCTGCTGTTCACGAGCAGTTACCTACCAGCAGACCACCCTTGGCATTCATTCATTCTCTTTGAGCCTCAGTTTCTCTATCCATAAGAGGAGGTCAGTTGCGCCGTGTGTAGCACGGAGTACTCCATAAATGGAGAGGATGATGATTATGACCATGACGGCAGTGACGCTGGCAGAGATGCTAAGACCACGTAACAGCTCTAAGTGACACTCATGAAGAGGGAAGCAGAAGCACTCCTTGTGCGGCTCTTCACCTTGGCATCCCCAGCTCCTGGCTGTTGCCTGGCACGGAGAGGGTCCTTGTACCTCAGGGGGCCCAAACCCAACACAGCTAAGGTTGTCTGTGGATCTGAGGGCAAAGGCGGGAAGATGCATCTAGGCTTTCACAGAATGTTTCCTGTACACCGCCCTTCATTCCCAGCTCTTTTCCTTTCTGCAACAAGCCCCTCAAACTGCAACTTCCATACCCTTCTTGCACGTCCCACTTGATTCCTGCCCTGTGACCACACTCTCTGGCCATGGAGGAGAGGTTAAGCATTTGAAGATGGACAGTCAAGATATCTGCTATCCCCTGTACAGACTTTGATAAGAACAAAACCTCCTTTGTGTTCTCCAGAAGGAATCCACTTGCTTCAAAAACACCACTGTAGACTTTGTAGTGGAGACAGAAAAGATTGCGTACCCCCCAAATGTCTTCATAGAAATCCCCATTTGCATGCCTCCTCCCCAAACACCGCAAGGGGCTCTCCCTTGCCCACCTGCCACCAGCTCGGCTGACGCAGGGCTTCCCTGCTCCCTAACACCTCCCTGCTCTTGTGCAGCCCCTCTCGACCTGTTAGCCTGCACCCATTAGCGAAGCGAAGCTGCACCCCATCCTCCTTAGGGGGTACGGGGATGGGGGTGGCACTGCTTGCTTGCCAGGCCACTTCTTTATTAAATGGTTCCTTAAGAATCTTTGTCTGGGGGCGCCTGAGTGGCTCAGTCAGTTAAGTGGCTGCCTTCAGCTCGGGTCATAATCCCAGGGTCCTGGGATCGAGTCCTACATCAGGCTCCCTGCTTAGCCGAGAGCCTGCTTCTCCTTCTCCCTCTGTCTCCCGGCTTGTGTTCTCTCTCTGTCAAATAAAAAAATAAAATCTTTAAAAAAAAAAAAGGATCTTTGTCCAATACTTGTTCCCTAAGAATCATTAGATTGGCAAAATTGTGACAATTTGCTTTGAATAACAAGGGAAGAAAAAGGGTACACCTTGTATCTGGTAAGTAAATTGAAATACGTATCTATGTATATGAATATGTATTATATATTTTTTGTGTCTACATATCTGTGTATATATTTTTGTGTATCCATGTTTGTGTGTCTAATACGTCAGGATAAAGAGAGGGAACCAATGACGGTGAAGGTGGAGTTTTTACTGAAAAGGGAAAAGCTTCTGGTTGGATGCTATTACGTTGTTCTGACTTCATCTCATACAAGAAGGGATAAGTGGGCTCTGCTCAAAGTGAAAAATAAACTTGAAAAAACACCGAGCAAGCCCCAGCAGCAAACAGGCCTGCCATCCTTTCTCTAGAGAAGGGCAATTGCTGCTGATCTCCTACAGTTACCTTTCCTCTGAACCCAGCAAGGATGATGTCAAGGACAAAGTGAGATCTCTGAGTCATCAGCAGCACTGAAGGGCTCGGTGGCCTGATGGGAAAATGTTCCTCTCTTGGGTGACCTCCAAAATTATGCTTCTAACCGGGGTGCAAAACGTATATGGGTCAGGGGCGCCTGGGTGGCTCTGTCATTGGGCATCGGCCTTCGGCTCGAGTCATGGTCCCAGGGCCCTGGGATCGAGCCCCGCATCATCGGGCTCCCTGCTCGGCGGGAGGCCTGCTTCTCCCTCTCGCACTCCCCCTGCTTGTGTTCCCTCTCTTGCCGTGTCTCTCTCTGTCAAATAAATAAATGAAATCTTAAAAAAAAAAAAAAAAGCATACAGGTCATTGTCAGGCTAAAGGTCCCTGAAATTTATTCAAACAACTGGCTGGGGCTACAATGAGATAAAGGGCTGGAAGAGAAGTCACAGGTGCGGTGTCTCCAGGGCTTCTGCTCCACTCCAGAGGGAAATTCCAGTCAGTGGGTCATAAATTTACAGTGAGTCCCCATCAGTCTCTCCCTGGTGCTTAAGACCATCACAAGAGTAAATTGCGATGTATTCAATCACTGATCACTTGACTGCTGTTAAGAGCCTACTATGTGCTCCCTGAATAGTCAAATACCTGGAACTCAACAGCTAATATACACCAGGCACTGTCGTGGGCTCTGGAGATATAAAGTGACTTATTCTGTAGGGGGGGGAGACACGAGCATTACAATAAATCAAAAAAGTACATATTAGGTATTTCTTGGGTGGCCCCAGTTTAGACATGTTATTCCAAAGAAATTATTAATAGCACCCTCTTTTGCTTTCAACAGCATTTGTTTGGAAGATAAATTACATGGTCACCCTACTGATAAGTCAGGGAGGACAAAAGTTGGATTTCTCAAAATGGCGACCGTGGCAGCTGCAGTTGAAGTGGAATGTTAGGGAAGAAAAATCTGGTTGGAGCAGGTCAAAGAAAGAATGGGCAAGGAAGCAATGGAGACTGTGAGTGTAGACAATTCTTTTAAAGAGTTTTGCTCTGAAGGGGAGCAGAAAAATGGAACAAAAAAATGGAGGGGTGAGAAAGTTTGTTTTTAATATGGGAGAAAGATAGTATTTTTGTATGTTGATGTGACTGATCCAGGGAGAAGGGAAATTTTGATGATGCAGTGAGGAAGAAGGAGTGGAGACTGGAGAGCCATCCTTGAACAAGAGAGAGGAGAGGAGAGCTAGTGTGGATATGGAGGGAATGTTAGGGATAAGAGTGAGCACAACTCATTTATTGTACCAGGAAGAAAGAAGATGGATGGGTGGATGATGGATGGATGGATGATGGACAAATGGGTGGACAGGCAGGCAGATAGACAGAAAGTAGATACACACATACATATATAGCGACATAGATACAAGATAAGATAGGCCCAGATTCACATGGTTAAGCACATGTGATGGTGGATTCTGGTAGTTGCCTTCATATTGCTTCCATTTTCTCAGCAAAATAAGAGTCAAGAGCTTCTTTGGTGAGGAAGCAGTGTTAAAGACTTGAAGAAAGAGGGGAAGGTGTGACATGGACATCTGGGAGAGCCGGAGAGCAAATAGACCTGGAAAAGATACAGAGATCATCTGGCATCCCACAAGGCTGGTTGAGAGGGCCAGGAAGTGAACCTATAGAGGGATGTCATAGATATTGGTAATGATGATAGGGTATGACTGTGGGAGTGAGCAGGTGAGGTGGCACACGGGGCAAAACCATGAGTAATGAGTGGAGAAGAAACTAAGGGGCCAGTGTATTGGAAAGACTGTCTGATTGTCTAATAGATCATACTACCAAAGCCCCATGTAGGACTTAAAGATACTTAGGGGGACAGGACAAATTCCCTCCCTAGGAGCAGAACACAGTCTGATGAGAAAATGGGGCACATAAAGAAATGATGATAGTACGATGTGGTAGGTGACATATTCTGGGTTCTCTTTAAAAAGTGGAGCATCAGGGGGCGCCTGGGTGGCTCAGTTGGTTGGGCGACTGCCTTCGGCTCCGGTCATGATCCTGGAGTCCCGGGATCGAGTCCCACATCGGGCTTCCTGCTCAGCAGGGAGTCTGCTTCTCCCCCTGACCCTCTTCCCTCTCGTGCTTTCTATCTCTCATTCTCTCTCTCTCTCAAATAAATAAATAAAATCTAAAAAAAAAAAAAAAGGCATCTAAAAAAAAAAAAGTGGAGCATCAGGCAGTATGAGCCAGCAGCCTGCCTGACAGGTCAGCCAGAGCCCATTGCCACCCATGATGCACGTTTCTCACCCCGGGACTTGCGCAGCCCTTGTGCGCATCTGACCTGAAGCCCCCGCTGAAGGGTGGGTTAAAAAGCACATACAGGAAAGAGCTTTTCCCATTAAAGGCGCTCAGTAAATATTTGTTTTTAACAAGGCAGAGAAAGAAGGAGGAAGGACAGATGTTTCCCTGGCAGAACCACCCGAATTTGAAAATAAAATGTGGGGGGTAGGGCAAAAGAAGAAACCAAAAGTGCTTTGGAGAAGTCGAGGCGGGGCAGCTGAGTGGACTTTGCGCTGTTGGTGTGATTCTGACTTGCCCAGAGTTGACGTGCTGGAGTTCTGCAGGTGAACTAATGCTTTTGTTGGTGGATCCAATAGCTGAAAAACAGACCCACCTCAAAACACCTGAGCTAGGGGCTACGTGCAGAGTCTACCAAACTGTGGCTCCCACAAACACAAATGGCACTGGGGAGAAAGGTCGTAGCCTTAAAAAAAACTGTAAGATTTCAAGCTGGTTTACACACAGACAGAAAGATATCCATCAAGCTTTGTTGAAAAGCACTAAGAGATTTTCCTGACAGCCCTTCTAGCCATGCTCATGTGGAGTCTCTGGAGAGAAATGATTCTGTCTGAAAAAAGCAGCTTTCTCTGTGATTTCTCAAATAGATAGATGGTCAGAGGGCAACAGAGAACTTAATGAACTTCAGTTTTTCAAGTGAAGACTGCCCAGGTGTCTTGGACTAAGAAACAACAGGAAAAGGAAATTGCCTCAAAAAATAAGCTCAGGGCAGAAAGGAGAGAGAACATCCAGAGATTTGGAATTTGGAAGCGAGCATAAAGAATCAAACAAAGTTTCTGGAAACCTTTTCTCTGCAGAAAGTCGTCATAATTTAGACACTGAGTAGAATTGACAGGTAGAGCCAATAGGACCTTATGATATCATCAGATGATTACATTCAGCTAGTATTCCAGTCTCCCTAAGCTTTCAGATACGTCCCTCTATAGTACAGTAAGGAAGCTTACCCTTCTTGACTTCATTTAGTCTGGACTATCTTTGGGTTCATATTGCAGTCAACCAACAAGCAAACTGTTAACAGTCTTTCCTAGCCCCTTGAGTTAAAACACTGCATTTGCCATCCCTGCATAGTGGGCTGTTATCAGTCCATTCAGCCTGATCCAACTTCATATTCCTCCCACCTTGACCCTACACCTGTTCCTCGGGGTTCCATCCGCATAACTTAGCAAAGTCATGCCCATCTTTTCATATGTATCACACTTCATCACAGGTCATACTTTGTACCTCATCCTTTGGGGTTCTGCTGGAATGTGAGCCTGTAGATCTAGAAGCAAGCAGAGGTGGTGGGGCTAGGTCCTGAAGAAGATCACAGTGTCCTACAAGGACACTAGTTAGTTCAGGTAGGAGTAGAAGAGCTGCTTCTACCAGCAAAGAAGGCTCAGTGGAATTTAAGGATCCACAGTCCCCAGCTTCATTGGAATCTGTCCATATGTCTCCTGACCTCAACAAAGTGGACTCTATGGCATTGAGAACTCAATGTGCATCATAGATCACTCACAGGACTAAACTTCAGATTTGTTTTTCAGAATCTTGGGCTTGAGGGTTCAGGATAAAAGGGTCGCTTTCAGGAAAGTCATAGAACTTTGCCTTGAGATATTAGATGGTTGCACTAATGCCTTTTCTTCTCTTATTCCATGCCTCAGGCTCGCTCGGGGACCCTGTGATGTGACAGGGTTGATTGGCAGGCAAAATGCTGCAGTTCTAATTTCCCAACAACTCATACTTACTTCTAACAAGTGTAGTTTCATGGTCAATTCTCAGTATAGATAAATTCAACCAATTTATCAAATTAGAGAGCCGACAGCCTGTAGGTGGTGAGTCACAGGCTGGGAGGGATGGGGCAGGGGCTGTGGACTGCCCCCCATCACGTGCTTGCAACTTTTCCCCTTTTGAAAATATTTTTTTGTCAATTACATCTCTTGAATTACCCACAAAGCCCCACTCTAATCCAGTTTCCCTAGATTAAAGACACTGAGATACAATCATATTAAGCAACTTACTCAAGATTATTCAAAAATGAAACCTAGGTCCCCTGTCTTCACATCTATATGGTATTTTTTAAGACAAAAAAAAATTGTGTGCCAGAAAATGTACTATTTCTCCCTATAAAATACAGTTAACTTCTGTTTCAAGCCTGTGTTTGTCATGATATCCAAAAAATAGAATCTAATCAAATGCAGGTAAACTCAGTCCCCTCAGCTTTTCTCAGTCAGATGGAAATTGGGTCAGTTCGGGATTCTTCCTCTCTGGCCCCTTCTCCCTGACTCCCTGGGCTGGGGGCCTTAGGTGGCGTCCTGGCCAGTGGGGTGAGGAGGTGTCCAGTCCACAGTCATACTCTGTTTACCCAGGCACCCGAGCAGTGTCCTGCCCGTTTCTGAGCCTGCCTCCCCCTCACAGCAGACCCTTCTGAGCCTCTGAGAGCCTGGTGCACTGGGCTTCACAGACCACACTGCACCCTGTCTGTCCTTTGGGGTGGCCGAGACTCCTCCACCCCCCCGCCGTCCCACCACGGCCTGTTCACCACACTCTTGGGCACCTCGGGGCATGGTTAGCACCTCTCCTGTGGCCTCTCTTCTCCATGGCTCAAATAATCAATCATTCAAGGGTTGCAAAACTGGATCTTACATTGTGGAAGTTTTTAAAATATGTCCAAATTCTTTGGTACTTCTCCCATCAGAGGCAGGCTCTAAATCTTCTGCCCTGGAATGTGAGCTACCCATAGGGACTCAGTTCTCATGAGCTAAAGGAGGTGGATGTGATGCTATGTGACCTCCAAGGCTGGATCTTGAAGGCCTTGCTCTCCCCGGACATTTGCCTTTGAAGCCCTGAGTCATTATAGAAGAGTCCAGCTACTCTGAGGCCACCATGCTGGGAAGACCATACAGACAGACCACAGTTTGACAGAGAAGCTGAGAGGCCCCGGCTCTCCTAGCCTGGAGCTGTTGAACCTTCCAAGCCCAGGTTCCAGGCTCCAGATACGTGAGAGAAGAAGCACCCACATGTCCCGCATTCTAAGGGCCTGAGACAGTAACCTCCTGAGGGTCTCAAAGCCGGAACTGTTGAATGGAGCTGCTCCTGAATTCCTGATCTAGAGAAAGCACAGAGGCTGTAAATGATGCTTGTTCTAGGTCACTATGTTTCTAGGGCAGGTAGAGAAAACCTGTCTGGAGTCTACTGCTATAGAATCCTTTTGGTTTGGGGAAATACAGAGGGATTAGGAATTTAAGGTTATATAGTTCATGTGAGGTCATGAAGCTAATGGGATCCGAGCCTTGCCCCCAACTCTTAAGCCCATGACTTTGAACTACATTCTGCATTGCACATTGTACCCCCTCTCCACACTGTCTGACCATCAGTCTTCACCACATTCACCAGTCCCCTGAATGACAGGGCTATACATAAGTTTTGCAAATAAGCACATACCATAAGGAAATCCCAGGATAGGCTGCTGAGGATGTCCATTATAACAAAGGTTAAGTCAGAGCAAGTTAAATTTCTTCCAAAAAAAAAAAAAAAAATCCATACACCCATGGGAAAGGTCTTACTTCGGGAAAGAATAAGAATTGAGAATGTTGAATATCCCTGTCTTAATAAATAAAATAGCTGTGTGTTAAAGATCTCTGTGGAGTTGACATCCATGCCTAAAATCATTCCATTATCGAGAGGTTCTTGTAATATGTATGAGGAATTGACATTGTGGAGGTCTCTTAATAGTTCTGATTAGGCAAGCCTCATACTTTTCATCGGGCGCTTTGACATTGAATAGGACTAGATGAGACTAGGCTACGAAGCAATTCTTTTAAAGATAATTTTGTTTGGTTGCCACGTAATCGATCAGGTGTTGAGCAAGAAGGCATTGCTTGGCTCTCACGAGAATATGAGTATTCATCCAGAAGTTTTTGGGTTGGGGGTGGTGACTGCCTCAGTCATGCATGCCTGTCTGATACAAGACAGGACAACAGGATCCTTTTATGCTGCAGCGATCTGTGTCTCTATTGAAGACTCCATTCAAAGGATGAAAATGTGCAAATCATAGGAGATGAAGCAGGAAAAAAATATGAATTTAAGCCCCAAGGACCTACAATTATGCTGATAATGCCTTTCATTATCGTAATTCTGCATTAATCTGCCTTCCGCGCTGTGGGTAATAGCATTTCTCTCTGGGGTCAGCGGGGTTGGGGTTTCCATGGGGACTCGCTTACTCTCTACAGAAACTTGGCTGCATCGGAGGAGAGTAAGGTTCTTGTTTTGACAGAATGATCAATGACACCTACGGAGATGGTGGCTTTTCAATGAGGGGAAGATGCAAGTCTCCATTTGCAGGCTTCCTTCATTGCCCTCCATGTGCTCGAACCGGGAGGAGGCTTGGTCCAACATTTCGCAGAGCCTCATGCTGACAGAACACGAGTGCATGCTGGTTCTCTCTGTGGAGATACTCTTCATTAGCCCTCTATATATTCTATGGGGAAACAGACACTTTTTGGCATCGGGTAAAAATGGGCACCATTTCTTTGATAGGCAGTTTGCCAAACTGTAACAAAATCAAAAGGCATAAACCTTCTGAATCCAGCTATTCCACTTCTAGGAATTTCTTCTAAAGGTAGACTCATACGTGTAAACAAACACACAGGCACACGAACGCCTGGGGCATACTTCACTGTTACAATCCTTTCACTTCGGGGACAGATGCCTCGTCTCCTTCCCTAGATTATATGCATCGCATGCTACGTGGCTTTTCCGCTGAGTCTAACGGATGGTGGACGGGTCTACATGGCAACGTGTCAGTACATGAAGGGTAATAAGCTTTGCACTAGGGAGAGAACCGGGTTCCAACTCCAGTTCTGGTCCCACAGAGCTGGGCTGTGACCCGAGTCAGTCAAGCTGTTAAACTCCTCCAGCCCTGAGTGCTCTGATCAGGAAACAAGGAGGCTGTGCTGGGTACTGTGGAGGTCGCCCCACTCCCCGCCAGCCCTAGTTTTCTATGATTCACTAGAACAGTGCTTTACCCTGGGACAGTGTGGTCTACGGACAGCTGCTATGTTTTCAGAATGATGGCCATAGATGTCTGCTCAAATCAAGGAAAAAAATCCTAACTCGATGGAGTCATTTCCTGAGAACCGCAGAGTGAGTTGTCAGAGCATGGGCTGTAATTTGGGAGGTTCGTGCTTGTCCCCTTGCAAAGCCACCAGCTTTTCTCTTTCCTGTTCTCGCATACGTGGCATTTCTGCAGGGTGTGCAGGTGCCCGAGGCTGAAGGGGCAGAAGAATAGTGAAAGAGGAAGGTAACAGAGGAGCAAGGGGTTTTCCGGCAGCTGATATGTGATCAAATAAAAATCACCACCTCAAAGCAGGTGTCGGGTGAACAACTGTGCAGTGGCTATCACCCCACAGGTGCTTTCACTGGCTGAGATGGTTTGCCATTTCACTTGCCTCCTTTACGTGCCCATTCCTGGGAAATCTGGAAACTTCCAAGAAGTAGCCCCACCGGTGGAGGGCACATAAATAGGAAATCAGCTAATAGAAAGCGAGTGTTCCACTCTAGCTCATTTGTGTTTGCGCCTAACCGATTGCTTTGACCAAATGATTTGTTTCTGGTCCAGTTGAAATCAGGGTTTCCATCCACTGCTCATGAGCAAGGGTCAAGAGACACTGGTGCTAGTTTTAACTTCTCCTTTTAACTATTTTGGAACCGGGAGAGTGTTCGGGAGGGGGTGGGCAATCCTGTGGTGGCGATTGCAGCTCAGGTGAGCATCAGAAAAGGGACTTCCTACCCCGATGGCTCCTTGAGCCTGCAAGGAAGGGCTCAGCCACACACAGCTGATCGCTCCGGTCTTTCTGGAATCAGTTGATGAGTTGGATTTAATGGTACCGTTGGACCTTTGGTTAGGCTCACTGTTTCTCCCTTCACTTGGCATTTTGTCTCTGTAGAACTTTTTAAATCTATTATTCAGAATGTTTTTTTCTAATAGAATTCATTTTAACCTCACCACCGCTGAGTAGTATTGTAATGGCTGTCAGCCAGGTTCTAGAAATAGTATCATTGAATAGAAATGGATGCTATAATTTGGTCTTTAAAACTGAAACCGAAGCGTACACATTTAGTTTGCTAACCTTATGAAGAATGGTGAGCACGGAGGTGACCCTTACTTGGTGAAGAAATAACACTAACAGCATTGACCAACAATAAACTTCTCCAATGAAATATTTATTTTGAGTGTTTCCAATGGAATATTTTTGATCAGGCAGAAAAAAGAAAGCCTCGCAAGTTCTCTCTCTCACGGTCACTCTGACAGAGGCTGGCACCAAAGCATTCAAATGTTTCAAATCATTCCCACTAATCAACAAGTACAATACGGAGTTATGGAAGGGTTTCCTGCACAGGATGATGTGATAAGAGTTGGGGTTTTGTAGAGATCCCTCTGGGCCCAGATGGAGGGTTGATGGGGAGGAAAGACAGGAGCAGGGAGGCTGGCTGGAGGCTATGGATAAACCCAGGCATGAAGCCCCCAAGACAGAATTGTGACAGTAATGACAATTCAGGGCCAGGACGAGAGCGAAATGGTTGGAGTGCTCCTTCTTAGGCTGTGCAAGGGCAGGACTTCTGGCTCTGCTATCACCTGCTCTCACAGTTTCCCCCCTTGGTCACCCACCTATGTCAAATAACCAAAGGTCCCATCCACCTCAGGACTGCTCCAAAGTTAGCAGAGGTGAAAGCCTAGGGCCTCGGCCACAGTGGACACCCCCTCAGCGAGGCTTGTCTCTGACACTGATATCTATTTCTTTTGAAAGACCACAAGGCCAATGGATTCTTTTTCTTGATCCACTAAGCTGTGAGTTCATAGCCTGTAGCTCCCATTATTCTCTCTCTCTTTTTTTTTTTTTCTTTAAGGGTTGGCCTCAGCTGTCTTATTAAATATGGAAAACATCTGTGCCTGGGGTTTTAGCAAATATCCCCACATCTGGAAAATATTGGTCAAGAGTCTAATTAACTATGTCAATGACAAATTGTTCTCACAGGAAGTATTTAGGACGAGTAGATAATTGGGATTTAGTGCCCTTGGCCTCTGTCTTTGCCTTCTTGTTTACTTCTCCTAGCAGGGGTGGGGGAGGCAGGCTCCCACCCTGACCCTGCCACACTGGTGCAGGAAAGCCAGGCCCATGGATCAAGGAACTGCCCTAAAGCCACACAGCAGTGCCCCCTTGTTGGAACCTCTGTCCACTCCACTCGGGGCTCACATTTCCTGTCAGGCCCATATGCAGTTTGAAGATAAAACTCCAAGGAGAATATTTTGTTTTTCTTCCTTGGGCTTTTTACCTCCACCCTTCACAGAGCCCTGAACCTCAGAGGAAATGGAATCCCTACCTCTCTCCCACCCCCAGCGGGATAGTACCAACTTCTGAGATAATGAAGTATAATGTACTTTCAACACTGTGCCTCCTGCCCTCATGTGAGGAAATTTCTCATTAATAAGGGGCTTTAAGAAGCCCTTTCCATCCCCATCAATCTTCAGGAACACCCTACATCTCCTCATCCCTGACCCCCTTGACCTCTGCGGAAGTCCTGATCCAAGATGGCTTCCCAGTCTCTGACAGGGAGACCATCTTGGACAGCCGGCAAAGGCCTCGCCTCAGTCTCATCAACCAAGAGCAAGATGGCAAACTAGGGCAAAACCAGCAAATACTAGAAACTTATATTTTAAGGTCGCTTTCTGGGCTGGGGCATTGAAGACTCCTTCCTTCAGGCACCTTGAGGCTTCCTGTGTCTTCAAATCCACTCCTGAGCGGGGTCCATCGACTCTCTCTCAACAACAGTCCCCAAACCCGCCCACTGCCTCCCGCCTTCATAGCCATCACTGAGGTCTTTCCCATCATCCTCTCTTGCCTGGACAATGGCAATGTCTTCCTCAACGGTCTCCTGGCTGCCACCTTGGCCCGCTTCTGTCCATTCTCTGCATGGCAGCCAGGGTGCTCTCTGCTAATGGAAATCAAATAACGTCACCTCCCTTGGTGGCCTCCCATCACAAGGAGAATGCCTCAGTACCTTGCTCAGTCTTGGGCTTGCCCCATCTGGCCAGTGCCCCTCTGGCCCGTAAACAACCTGCTGTCTCCTTCATAGGTCTTACCGCTATCTAAAGTCATTTTCCATAGTCATTTGCTTGTTGTCCGTGAATATTCCAAGCTCTGTGACTGTAATAAGTTTGTCTCATGATGATGAAGCAAGCAAGGCCCCTGGAGCAACAGACTAAAGGAGACAGTCACTCTGGAGTGCCAGGATCTACACTGTGTGGCCCCAAGCATAAGTGTCTCCTTAAGTTTTGTGCCCTAGCTGCCTCATCTGTCTCACCGAATTCCCAGCCCTGTTCCCAGGGCCATGTCCCCCATGCCTGGCACGTAGTAGATACCCAGTAAATATTTTTCAAATGAATAAATGCTGACATTCTCTAAGGTTAAATGTCAAATGAATAGATTTTTCTCCACGGGTGTAAATTCACCCAACTTCCAAATTCTGTCCAATACACTCAGAGCCTCCCCCGCTCTTCAATGCCACTGCCATTGCCTGGCCTGGACCATCATTTCCCCCAGTGGCCACTATGCTCCCCCACCTACAGTCCTTCCACACCCAGGAGCTCCTCCCCTTGCCACCTGCCATTGCCTGTTCTTCCAGGCTCATCCCTACTAACTGGTCCTCCCATGAGCCTGTCACTCTGTCTTCCACACTCTGTTAAAGGGATCGACTGTATCTGTATCCAAAATGCAGGTCTCCTCACATCAACCCTCTGCTTAAAATGCTTCCAGGTTTCCCATTGCCTATGCCTAGAGTCCAAACTCCGCAGGCTGCCATGCAAGGCTCTGCATGATCCAACCTCTGTCATTTTCTCTCCTTCTGTCTCTCTCCCCATCTTGCCCTAACTCTAAACTCCAGACACTCCAACCTTCTCCCAGCTCTGGGCATCTGCATGGCCATTCTAGCAGGGATTGCTTCCTCTGGGAAATCTTTAGCTACCCCCCAGGTCCCCGCTCGAAGACCACCTTTTCTGTGAAGCCTTCCCAGATAAAGTTAATTTCCTTTGCTCTGGCTTCCTTGTGATGGGCCATTCTTCGATTTGAATTATACTCCTTTGGCACTTCTAGAAATACTTAACTTCAGCTAGTAATACCCACCTCTGTGTGTGCATCCCTCCTCTCTGAGCCTGGGAGGGAGAGAGAGAACAAGTCACGAGCACAGCATGAGGATGGCGAACATTAGAACCTACCGTTCTATTCTTGGGCTGACCTCCCATGCATTTCCTTTCGAGCAGCATTCCCCGAGTGTGGGGGGAACAGACCGCATGATGTGGCAATGCACAGAGGCGCTCTGCTTAGTGGCGCTGACTTAGCTGGGAGGCAGATTTCCACCACCACTTATTCCCAATCACGGCAATCACAAGGCCAAGGTACAGAAGACTGGTGCAGCCACACACACGGCCAACACCACTTTATGACACAGGGCCGGCCTCAAGCTCAGCACCTTTTCTGGGCAGCAGAATCTGGTTTAAATTAGAAAATCTTGCTTGGCTTTTATTCTCTTTCTTTTTCTATTATCTTTAACTTATGCCAGGTGATACGGTTTTCCATTTAGAGAAGTAAATAAAGAAATGCTTTCCTAAATACGCTTTTAAGGGGAAAAATGTGAGCCAGGTTAAAAAACATATTAGGGGACTAATAGCTCAGGTGGTTTCCAGACGTGGCAGAAACTGGGAAGTAGCAAAAGATTCCTGCTCACCTCCCTTAGTTGAGGATTGCTGGGAGGCAGCTGCCCAGCCTCCCTGCCGAGAGGAGGAGCCGTGCGTGCAAATAATGATGGGGTAGGCACACACCGCTTCCAGACTGGCCCTTGAAGACTCACAGGGGACCCCCAGACCTTCATCTCCCCAGTCAAATGGCTACACGGCCACACCCAGGGCAGCCTCGGGGTCCTTGGGAGATGCTGGGGCCTTTGTTTGCCTGGGTCTCTGAAGGAGCACAGGACCGGAGGCTCCCCATTCCTACCCCAACAGCTATGAAGCTTCATATGATTGAAGGATAAATTTACACTGGGCTAAGACACTGAGATTTCCGGCTGCTTCTGCACAGTAGCTAACGTTATTAAGACTAAAGTCTGAGAAACAGAGTTTGAGATCAGGGTTCCAAGAATCAAGGAAAGCTAGATTTTCAAGTATCTGCCCTGTGGAGAATGATGTTTCCCGAACCAGACCCTGCCTGTTCTCCCCTTCCCTCCCCCTCCACTCCTTTCCCCTCCCCTCCCCTCCCCTTCTTCTTTTCTTTTCTTTCCTCCCCCCCTTCCTTCTTTCCTTATTTCTTTCTTTCCTGTATCCAGTGACACTCTGAGAGTTCCAAAGAGCCCTCTAGAACAGAGATTTTCTAGATTCTCTTCCTTTCTTCTGTCTCTCTTCCACTTCCGTCATTCATTCCTTTCTTTCATTTTTCAGCAACAGAATGATGTATTTGGATAAAGGCCACCATGGATCCCCAAGACACAGGCGCAAACCAAGGAAAGGGCAGGATTGCCACTTAGCTCAAGCTGAGGCCTCACATTTAGACTTTTACACTATCACCCAAGTATTTTACACATAGAACACTGGCAGATCTGTGCGTGTGTTAAAAACATCAATTTGCTGCAAAAAAAAAAAAAAGAAAGAAAAAAAGACAAACAAAAAACCTGCATCAATTAGTTATATGTAAACAATGAAAATATACCCAAAGTTTCGTCTAATGATCCACATTCAGAATGCATGGGACATGACTGAGTATTTCATACACAGCACAGGACGGCTATGGGGATGGTGCATGCACGTTGGAGTCTGACTCAATTAAATTAATTTGCACTGGCAACTCTGGGTGCTGTGTCTTTGCTCCATCAGGTCTTACAGATGGCTTCACAGGCTGCTTAATTCCTACAGAATTCACTAGCAAAACAGTCCTCCTTTCTCAAACCACTCCTGGGATGCGGCTCATTGGGTGCCCTCTAGTGGCCAGAACGCAGCTTCAGTCTGTATTTCTCTGATCACACCACGTTGGGTCAGACAGACTTCGCAACAGATGCCATCCTTCATTTCTTCGTGTGGCGCCCCCGGCACCTGGGGAGTTTCCTGAAGCGGTGCCTCACGTCACTGCCTTGATGGTTGATGATGCCCCAACCAAATCCCCGTGATCCTCTGCGGACGCTGCTGGCTTTGCCCCAAACTCTCATTCCCCGAAGACGCCATGTTGTTCGGTGTTTCTGTGCCGTGGTCCACATTCTCCAGTGGCACCAGGCCCCACTGTTAACCTGAGGAAAGAAGACGAGCATCATCTGAGGGCCCACCACGGGCCAGGCGTGTGCCACACGACTGAATCGTCACAATATCAAGCGTGTTGTCAGAGTTGTTCCCAAGTTGACGGAGGAGCAAACTCAAGCTCAGCGAGCTGAAATTACTGAAGGTCCCACAATGAGGAAAAACAATGACAAAATAATTCAGCCTCAGCTGCCTGCCTACATCTTTCTCCCTGATCATCTCAGGATGATTTATTAGGGCAAAGGGGAGGGAACATGTGTGCTGAGCCCAGTTCGGACCAGGCACTGGTACTGGGCACTGACACGTACTCGTTTTGTTAACTTCTTGTGACTATAACTTGTTCAGGAGTCACCCATCATTCCGTGTATACATCCATCTATTCACTGACCGATAGCTATCCATTTCACATCCACCAAGTCCCAAGGATTGTGTTAGGCACAAGGTACACGAAGAGAAAGGAACCCCGGTAAAGACCGATTTCTGGTCTCAAGGTCCTAACATTGCAGGGTGAGAGACAGATAAGCCGAACACTCATACCGAGATTGTCATGAGGCCCAACCACGGCACAGAAGAGGGCCTTCTAAGTCAGAAGTGGCAGGGCATGGAGGAGGGAATGGGGTGAGCAATGTCCTACAGCAGTTAGTAAGTTGAAAACAGTGTTAAGTAGTACTTCCTGAGACTTTACCAGGCAGGATGCTCTGTGCACTGGGTTATGTAATTCTCACAACCCCCTTCTGGAAGGGTGTTATGATCCCCCGTGGCATAGCTGAGGAGCCTGAAGAATGCAGAGGTAAAATGACTTTCCCAGCGAGATATGGTTTGTTTGTGGTGAAGCCAAAATTTGAAATAGACTCACTGCCTGCAGCGCCATGACTTTTAACCCCTGGGCTTGGGCCTCAGCTGAGGAAGATGGTAGAGGGAGGTGGTCATGGGAGCCTTGAGTCTGATAGGATTTTGGCCTTGATCTGAATATATTGGCAGAGCTGTTGAAGGATTTGGAGTAAGGAAATGCTATCAGACTTGATTTTATAAAGATGGGTGGGAGAGGTGGTCTGAGGAGAGGAAACCAATAGGAAGCAGGTTGCAATGATCCCGTTCAAAGAACAGGGGGAGGGACCACACTGGAATGTGCTGATTTGGAGAAGCTGCTGAGACGCTCAAGTGGGCAGATCAGACAGGCTGCTGGGTGTGTGAGTCCAGAGTTAGGAAAAGAGGTGGGGTTAGTAATAAAGATTTGGGAGTTGTCAGAATGTAAATTCATGCCAAGACTGTGGGTAGGATGCCTCCAGGAGAATCAAGTTGAGAGGTGGGGAGAAGGACACAGCAGGTTGATGGGGGGTCTGGCAGCTGTGGAGGACACCAGGGAGCAGCGAGCCAGAGGCGTCGGGTGCTGCAGAGCCGAGGGAATCTGAGCTTCCAGAAGGAGGGAGCAGGGAGCACATGCCTCGTGGGGTCAAGACACATGGGGACAGAATGAGTCCATGCTCCTTCTCTCTGACCCTGAGTTTAAGATTGAAAGGAGATCAGGATTCAGGGAAGTTGTATTTGGTTCCCAGCAACTTACCCACCACGAATTTCAAAATCTCTCTCCATCTGGAATGCAGAAAATGATTTGCAGTCCTCAGACAGTTACAAGGGCACTGGGTTTTGCCAAGTCACATTATTTGACAGAAATGGGCCGTGAAATGCCTGCTAATTGCTACAAGATTTAACAGGGAGAGAAGGGCCTGAGCGGGAGGTGCCTTGTCAGAGTCTCATGCGGGGAGCGGGGAGCCAGGCAGTAACAAGACCTAATGGGCCTGCTTCTCTGAGCTCCAAATTACCAGGATCATTTTGTCCCGGTGAAAGAAGGATGAAGCTTTTAAAAATGGGCAATTATGACATATTTTTTCATTGTTGTCGAGAAAGCTAAACCCCAATTATCCCAGCTATTTTGGAGGGCTTTTCAAAAGGCACTCATGCCATCTTTGAGCTCATCATCTCCCCCAGGCTCCAGGGAGAGGTTTATTTGCTGTAATAATCCCGGTTGATCCTCTCTCGCCATACCTGACAAGTCCTTGCAGTGTTCTACCCACATGTCCTGTTTCTGCCCTGGAGTTGGACCACAGGGCCCTTGAACCAATCAAAGCAAACAGTTTCCAAATAACCAGCCGTGCTTCTGCCCTGTCTGCAAAGGTATTGGAAGTGTTTGCCGTCTTACCACACGCCCCTCATTCTCTGATCTCCCAGAAGCTCTTCCTTAAATCATGTCATTCCCCTGATATAAAACCTTCAGTAACTCCCTATTGCCTAACAAATCTGGCCCAAAGACTATTTCCTCTGGAATTTGATCCCCAAACACCTTGTGCATTCTCATCTTTCCACCCTTCCATCATTCATGTGCTTAACACACATACGGAGCCAGTTGTATGTGCTGGGCACTGTAACAGGTGCTGGAGGGGTAGAGGAGATGGTCAAGGAGGCAGATGGTTGGGAGGCTTTGTTGAGTGAGGATGAAGGACTTTGGACACAGAGATGCACTCTCTGCCCCAGGGCTTGGACAGGGAAGGCTGGTGGCGGGGGCCATGCACGATGACAACACCTAGACTGAGTGTTGAAGGAAGTGGTCACAGACTGGAGACATATTTAGGTGGCAGTTGCAGGGGGCCATGGGGAAATGAAGATGATGCTTAGGCTTCAAGCATGGACAGTTGGGTGGAAAGTGGTGCAATTGCCATAGGAGAGGAACCCAGGAGAAGAAATGGATTTGACAGGTAGGGGAATGAGCTTCTTTGGGGACTCACCGACCAGGAGGAGCCTACAGATAGCCAGGAGGAGTACCCAATGGGTCGTTGCGGATGGAAGTCCGGAGCACAGTGAGGGGTCCAGGCTGGAAAGAGAGAGACATGAGAGCGGTATTCTCAAAGATGGACATGATAGCTCTGGGTATGAACAAGACCACATGGGGAGATAGTTCTGGATAAACAGCCCTGGGGAACACCAGCCATTAAGGAGCCATATGGAAGAAGATCAGACTGCAGAGGAAAAGCCAGCTCCCTCATGAGCCCTCTGCCTTGAACGTGTGCACCTGTGCTTCCCCCAGTGGGGACAGGCACTGAGAAGTGCTGAGGGGGGTGCTGGTCAGCCTTAGAAAATCGGGACAGGATTTGCAGCCAAAGTAGCTCTAACTTCCATGATGCTTCTTCCCCTCTCTTGCATAACACAGAGGTGGCTGGTTGTTATCACGAGTTTCTGGGAAGTAGTCTCTATGTCCTCAGAATTTCCTGAGTGATAGGAGTGTCTTTCTTTTGCTCCTCAGACCACACCTGCACTTGTGCTAAAGAGATGCATAGCGAGCCCTGGGTGGTTTATGCTAATGAGAGGACCACAAGATGGGGCTGGGCCCGTCCCAGAGACCATCCACGTGACGAGAGGGTTGGGCCTTGAGCCACATGATATCAGCCTGACCTCTGGGGAGAAGAGGAAGCTGCAGATTGAGTTTTATGGCCAAGGATTAAATCCAGCATGCCTGTGTCATGAGACCCCAATAAAATCTATGGACACTGAGGCTTAGGTGAGCTTCCTTGCGAGTGTCGTCACACATTGATGGGCTGGGAGGATAACGCCTCCTTACCCCACAGGGAGAGGACACAGAAGCTTCACATTTGGGACCCTCCCAGACTTTGCTTTGTGTGTCTCTTCCTTTGGCTGGTTTTGATTTATATCTTTTATAATAAAACTATAATCATAAATACAGCTCTTTTATGAGTTCTCTGAGTCATTTAGTGAATTACCAAACTTGAGGGAGTAGTGGAAACTCCTAGATCTGTAGCCAGCTAGTCAGAAGTGCAGACAGACTGGGGACCCCCAAACTGATGATTGATGTCTGAAGGGAGGGCAGTTTTATGAAGTTTAGCCCAGTTCCAGGTAGTTGGTGTGCAAAGTCACTATACACCCATCCTCAAAATTTATATGAGTTTCCAAGGAGAGGCATTAGCATTGACAAGTCCTTCCTTTGTGCTGTTTCTCACTTCATCCTAGATATAAAGCTCTGAGGGCAGTGCTAAGTATTATCATCCATGTGTTACAAATGAAGGAACAGTCCTAAAGTTATCAATTCTGCCCAAGATCATGCACCTAGGAAGTGGGGGAGAATAAACCCAAAACCAATGCCTTTAACCACTCCACTAACTTCCCCCCAACAGGCTACTTACCTTCACATTTGATCTGGAAGATCTAGAAAAGTAGTGGAAATGAGTTTATTTATCAGCTAATTTATTATGCCATATTTCTTGAATGCCCACTGTATGCCAGGCACTGTGAGATCATCAATTAATAAAACGATGACCTCTGGCTTCATGGAGCTGGTGTGTGTGTGTGTGCGTGTGTGTGAGCACGTGTGTGCGAGCCCGTGTCCCCATGCAGGCGGCGGCTATGTAAGGACTTCGTTTATACTCTGAATGAGATGGGGAGCTATTGCATACTTTTGAGTAGGGAGGAGAAACATGATCTAATTTATATTGTAAAAAGATCACTCTGGCTGCTGTGTTGAAAATAGTCTTGTGAGAGCAAGGGTAGAATCAAAGAGGCATGTTAGAAAACGAACAAAATCATCCAGGTCAAAGATGATGATGGCCTGGACAAGAGTGGGAAGAACGGAAGTGGTCCAGTTCTGGGAAAATGTTCAGAGTAGAACCAGCAAGAGCAGCTGATAGATTGGACTGGGATGTGACAGAAAAGAAGGAGTTAAGGATGACTGCATGATTTGGGGACTGAGCAACTATAAGGTTGCCGTCAGCTGAGATGGGGAACAGTGTGGGGTGGGAGGTAGAGAGGAAGATGTGGTGGTCCATTTAGCTGAGTTGGAGATGTCTCTCCGACATCCAAGAGGACATGTCAAGTGGGTGGTGAAAACAAGTAGCTAGGGTTCAGGAGAAAAGTCTGACTGGAGATAGAATGTGGTGGTCATCAGAATACAGGTAGCCTGTGAAGATGAGATCATCAAGGAAATGAATAGAGTCAGAGAAAGGGAATGAATCAAAGACAGAGCCTGGAGCAACTCAAGACTGAGAATGAGACGTGCCCAGCGTCATGGAGGAAAACCAGGAGAGCAGAATGTCCTGGCAATCAGGGGAAGAATCTGCCTCCACAAGGAGGCATACTGGAGTCTGTCCAGTGCTCTGAGAGGCCAAGAGAGATGGGCTGAGGATAGACCATTAGATTCAGCATGTGGAAGACATTGGTGCCCTTGGCAAGAGCAGTTTCAATGGCACAGAGATGAATGCCTGGTGAGAATTCAAGGAGAATGGGGGACACATGCGAGACTCTGCATAGAAAGAACTTTCAAGAATTGCTTCAAATGAAACAGTAGCCAGCAGGGAAAGTGGACTTGGAGAAGTTTTCTTTGTTTTCCGGTTTTATTAAAAAAAAAAAAAAAAAGATGGAAGAAATAATGAAGTCAAGAGATTTGAATCATTGGATGGATCTAAAGCCAGGATAGAGAAGGAATGATTGTCTAGGAGAATCACTATCGATGCTAGGTCCATGAGCTTACATAGTAAAATAGACTCAGGGACTTCAGGTCTAAATTAATCAGGAAAAAATAATGATGATTCTAAGGTTCATCTATGGCCCACAAGTTGAAGTGGCACCTTCTAGAAGTTTTGCTCAACTTTGGGTCCATCAGGACATCCAGAGGCAATACTAAATCATCCCAGAACTCAGGGTGGAGACGGTACCAGGGGGACAATGTGCCAGGAGCTGGAGCTGGAAGATCTTCAGGGCAGTGCAAGTTTCAATCCAACTGTAGTCCAAGGATGGTAAGCGTCCTCTCCTTTGGCTGCTTCTTTAGTTTGTTGTCGTTGCTGTTTCATTGTTTTTCCCCATTTCACAAATAGTTCTGGCTGCCTGAGCTGAGATGCCATGGGCGTCTCGAATTTACCAGCATAATTTTGTTCCCAACCCCTGGGTCCACTTCAACATGTCAAAAGAGTTGCTGAAAAGACTCTTTATCACATAGATTTTTTCCTCCAAACTCTGAGTGCTGCCACTGGGCTGAGGGGGACCTTGAGCAGGCTCCTCCCCTTTCTAAATGTCCGTTTCCTCAGGAAATGAGGGAAATCAACTTCACAGGGTGATTCTGAGGCTACTTGGCATGTGAAGATGTCTGGTACAAAGTGTGCAAGTAGTAGGTGCTCAAACAATGTTGCTTGATCTGAGATCAGGGGAGTTCCAAACAGAAGTTGTTATAGAGCCCTGCCAGGCCCTGGACCCCATGCTGGGAGGAATCAGGTGAACAGGGAGGGATGGTGGGGGGCCGTGGAGGCTCAAGGCAGGGTGCTACTGAGGCTGCCAGGGAAGCACCCCGTGGGGAAACAACATTATAAGTTGGGTCTTGAAAGATGAGAAGAAATGCACAGGGTGCAGGGAAAGGCAAGAGGAGGGGCCTCCAGACAGAAGGAAGAGCTCTGTGACTCCACAGTGGAGTTTTCAAACTCAGCCAAAGCCACCAGGAATAGTTACTGTTTTCTTCCTTCTTCGTTCTTCATCTTGGCTTTTTCTAATCCTCCAGAATTAAACAGCTAGAATATTGCTTCTTCAGAGAGATCTTCCCTTGATCATCTGCTAATTCAACGTTTTGCTTTTTATTCCTTCCCATCAGCCTGCTCTTTTCTTTCTACCACTTACCGCAATTTGCTATTAGATATTCATTTGTTTGTTTGAGACTGTAGACTTTGGTATGGAGCTTTGTGGGGAAGATCCCAACTCCCACCCCGACCACGTATGTCATCTTAGAGAAGTCATTGTACCTCTCTGGGCCTTAATTTCCTCATGTGCAAATTGAGGTAAAAACTACACCTACCTCATCAGGTTGTTATAAAGACCCAATGAGAGAAGTCATCGGAGCCCTTAGGGCCTCCCCTAGAATCACATAGGATTAATTGTTCAATAAATGTTAAGCTATTTTACCATTCTTCACAAAGTCTCCACAAGCGGATGTTAAACTCCATGAAGGCAGGGACCTTGTCTGATTTTAGGCGCTCGATATTTCTTGAATGAATACATTTATGCACAAAATTGGGCTGACTCAAACCAGCTCCAAAACTTGACTCATGGTTGACATAAATGGGCCTGTCTTTCACCTTTCTCTGCTTGTTCCTATGTAGTAGATTCATCGTCTACTGTTTTAACAGAAGTCCTATTTCTCTTGGGAAAGGCGGGCCTCTTGCATTCAATCATAAATGAACAATGTGACATCTGAAACCAGACGGCAGTTCCTTGAAGCCTTGAGCCTTTTACATCTTATCTTATTTTCAGTGTTGTTATTTGTGACTCTCTTTAATGGTGAAGCAACAGCTGTAAAAAGTTTGGCCAAGCTCATTTTGAAGAAATGGTTGCTTGGAATTGGTGATTCATATCTGATACGGAGTCTCGATCAGATTAGCTTTTCTCCAGTAATAGCAGTACCTAGTCATTGGACTCAGTGCATTATAGTTGCAAAATGTAATACATTGTAGGTCACCTGGTACAGCTATCTTATTGGACAGATGAAACGAAGCCTGCCAGAGGGGAAGCAATTTGTCCAAGGTCAGACCATGAATTAGAGCTGAACTGGGACCCTCCCCAGGCTCAAGAAACTCAGGTTGAAATGGAACGAGATCAGATGGCCCAAGAAAGAGATTTGCCTCTTGTTTTTTATCGCTAGAAGAGGGAGTAGGTCCTCTCGTGCCCATATTTTTCATTTATTTTAAATTCCACAAGTAATACATGTATATTGCTTCCATCAAAATAATTTTAAATTATAAAGCTGATGTTCCCTCTGCCCACAATGCTTAGACTCTCTCCCCTCCGAGTCCCTAAAAGTGTCCACTGTCGTTAATTTGATGTGTTTTTTTCCAAAAGCTCCTTTGCATCATTACAAACATATGTGTGAGTAGCCGTAACATAAATTACTATAGTTTAGTGTGACAACTTTACATGAGTAGCACCATACCCCCTGTGTTATTCTGAAATTCAGGTTTTCTGCTTCAACACTATGACTTGAGTCCTTTCTAAGTGAGTACATATACAAGTACCTTTCTCTTTTTTTTTTTTTTAAAGATTTTACTTACTTGACAGAGAGAGACACAGAGAGAGAGGGAACACAAGCAGGGGGAGTGGATACATTGTATTCAACTGTGTGTATACCTTGTAATGATCTATTCCCCTGTGGGAGGAGACTTAGGTCATCCTAGGTTTCTCCCATTATAAGCAATGCTACCATTCAAATCCTCATGTCTGCCGCTTGGTGCACATAAAGGAGGGTTTCTCTAGGCAACGATACCATGTGGATCATTGCTGGTCATAGGGTGTGCACGTTTTTAGCTTTACTAGAGGACGTCAGATTGTTCTCCAGAGGAGCTGTTAGAATATACACTCCCACCCCTAGTTTCCAGGAGTACTTGTTTCTCCACATACTCACCAACACGCACAGTGTCAAATTCCCATCTGATGGAAACAACTGCTTCCTTGATTTATACTTTCCCAATTGCTGTGGAGGCCTGGCATCCTATTGTGCTGCTCATATGTATCTCCTTGTGTGTGAATTGCTTATTAATATCGTTTGCACATTTTCTATTGGGCGTTATTTGACTTTTCTCCCACCCCTATTTAGAAAGAAATTAAAACACTTAAGCCCTGCTGAAATTTGACATGAATCATAGCTCAGAAATCTCAGGCTGCCTAAGAGAATGATTTGAAATGTTGTTTTAAAAGGGTGGGGTGTTGAGGCTCGATGGGGAGTTGTGGATGACAGGCAGATCCAAAATGAAAATAGTCGTCATGGAGACTAGGGGGCAGAATGCAGAGGGTGGGGAGGTCTTGAGTCAAATCTGCAAATCCCTTTGCTGATAACCAAGTGCTGGTGCACTGAGGGCACATGGAATAGGGGCACACGGGGGCTGGTGGAGGCCCTTGTCCACAGAACCAGTGGAAAATATTTTATTAACAAATTTTATATTGGCTACATGTTAAAATGATACTGTCCTGGATATATTAGGTTAAATAAAATATATTACTAAAATTAATTGTACTTCTTTTTTTTTTAATGTAGCCACCAGAAAATTAGAAATTATATATGTGGCTCACAGGGTGTATCTGTTGGAAGGTGCTGCTCTGTGAGATGGGGACAGTGAAGTTTCCGGTCCTAGCCCTTCAATCAAAAAACGCCGTATGTCACTTCCCCGTCTGGCCCTAACTGAACTTACAGGGACGTACAGACCAGGAGTCCAAACTCCGGCATTTCTTCTTCGGTGGAAACTCCAATACTTATAAGGGTGACACAGTCCACAGCCTGGCTCTGCCTCACGCCCATGGAGGGTCGAGCTGTCCCCTCGTCCTGGGTCCACCGGAAGGCAGTTTCGGTTAGAACTGTGGACGGGATCTTTTCGCCCGCTGTTCTCAGGCCGTTTCTTTGCCAGGCTTGCCGTGCAAAGGAGGAGGGGTCACCTCTCTCATCACCGCCGGCCTCGGAGACGCCTCATCATGCTTCTTGCTGTTAAGCTGTTATCACCCAGATAGCCTAGTTTTATTTATCAAACACAGTGGTTTGGGGCTCCACCAGTTTATCAATGAGGATTCTTACAAGGAGCAGAAAACACACCTCAAGTTGGCTTAGGGAGAAAGCCTGAAAGGAGGAGGGATGTGTACTGGCTCTGGGACGATTTCTCTAGGACTGCCTTAAGAAATGTAGCCTCTCACAGCTCCAGAGGCCAGAAGTCCAAAACCAAGGTGTCAGCAGGGCCACTCCCCCCACCCCCCCACCCCTGGCCCACCCAGGCTCCAAAGGAGAATTGGCTCCGTGCCTCTCCCAGCTTCTGGCCGCCCCGGAGCTTCTGGTGGTGGTGGTGGGGGGGGGGGGTGTCACTCCAATCTCTGCCTTCACCTTTATGTGGCCTCCGTTGTTGAGTCTCTCTGTGTCTCACTCTCCTTGGACTTAGGCCCCACCTTAATCCAGTATGAGCTCATCTCCATCCCTCCCTTAATCACATCTGCAAAGACCCTATTTGCAAATCAGGCCACATCCCGAGGTTCCAGGTGAACATGCATGGCGGGGGGCGGGGGGGCGGTTGGGGGTTGGGAACCGTGCAATCCTCTACAGCTCTGTTCACTGCAAAATCCAGGATAAACTCGCAGGGCCAGGGCTCACCTTCTTTGTGCCCCTGTGCTCAGCCTGCTTCCTTGCAGGCATTAGGGTCACTCACAGGCTCCACACGGGGGCAAGAAGGCAGCCCCAGACTTAACGCACTCTCTGGTTCAAGTCCCACAGCAAAGAGAATTTTCACGAAAGATGAGTAGAAAATCCCATGGGAGGGAGAGGTCCTCACAAACCCACGGGGCTATGACGGGTGGGTTGGCGCTTTGGCCTGAGCGTGAGCTCCAGGGGTATTGCTGCCTCCAGACAGGAGTGATGCTCAAAGGAGAATCAGGAGCTGGGGACGGGAGGGGAAGGAATGTTTGCTGAGGAAGCAGACCCTAAGTATTCACGGCAGCCAGGCTCAGTAACAAATTCTCCAGCAGCCAGCAGCGTCAAAGGGACGTCTTTAGTGCTGTGGTCCAGGAAAGCGGGCTGAGTGGGAAGCAACAGGAAGGGAGCAAACTCTTTCTGGGGATCTCAGAAGACTTCTTCAGACAGGTGGGCTGCGTGTTGAGAAAGGACGAGTGTCCCCCTGGCCTGGTGGAGAATGTCAGCCACGGGAGGAAGGGACAGGGCTGCCCAGGCACTAGTGGAGAACCCAGGGGGACTGCAGCCCCCGGACACAGTGGGCGGGGCAGCCCAGCTGACGGCGGACCGGGCACGAGGGCTATGCATGGGCAGGGCTGTGCCATGGGGGCACTGTGCTTGGCAAAGATCACTCTAGAAGAGTTTACCGGGGAGAAGTGAGGCAGGGAGGCCAGGGAGGAAGTGGAGATGAACACAGTAAGGCTTTCCCTGAGACAATTATGTAGACGTGGATAAGACCAAGTGGAGATGCGTAAGAACAGTTGGGTTTGAGAATATCCTTGGAGCAGAAAGGGCAGGCCTGCGTGGTGGATTCCATATGGGAGTGGGGCAAGGGTCAGGAGGGAAATAAGGATGCAGACGATTTTCAGAATGGGATGCTGGGCGTCTAAGCCTGGGAACATGGAGGGGGGCAGAAGAGAGATGCGGTGAAGATGGAAAAGTGGGGTTTGAACAGACCAAGGTCAAGGTGCCTGAGGGGCATCCAGGTGGAGGGTTTCCAGGCCTTTGGAGATACCAGAATATTGGGCTGTGGATGGAAAGAATTGAAGGCTTCTAGGTGTTAGCTGGAGCTGGAGTATGAAAGAAAGGACAGAAGTGGGGAACAGACAAGGTAATGTGGACTACCAGAATCTCAGAGCAGGATGGACTTCACAGAAGTGGCCAGGAGGTGGACACACTGAGCTTGTTGGAGTTCTCGGCGAAGAGAGCGAGCCTGGCACCGGGGCCAGGCTGGCTGCTTGGCGGAGCTCAGATCCAGCCTTCCGCACTGTGATGCACACACATGGGAAGAGGCGGGGCCTTGGTTCAGTACAGCTTTGGAGCTCCTCCTGTCCTTCAGCATCAAGCCACAGAGGCCCCATCAGCTCTTACTTACCTGACCTGCCAACAGCCACATCGTCTCTTCATCCAGGCTGCCAAGGTTCTAGAAGAGGGAGAGACAAAACAGTGCTCCCCTCTACCCACAGGCTGTGCTCCCAAGGGGCCCCAGGCTGACTTAGGTCAGGAGCCCATCATCCTTCCTGCTCCCCATGACAAGGACACTCAGGGGGCACCTTGTATCTGGGCCACTGCCTAAGAATCAGTTTCAAAACAATCTGCAGGTGCAGGGACCCGAGAGAGGCCATCATCAATATCCCCAGCTGTCTCTAGTCCCCAAGTGTATGATTCTCAGGACAGGAGGACTCCAGAGCTGCTGTCCACCATCATCTACACACCTGCCCACAGCTCCCACTAGGGAGTCACAACTTCTCCTTTTCCATCTTCAGATCTCCCACAAGTGCCTCTCATCAGCACGATCTAACTGGACTCCTGCTGGCACCCAAATCCAAAAGAAGTCATTCCCAGGCTATAGCCCTCTAGGTACAGAGGAGAGCTTAGGAGGGCAGGATGGTCCTAAGTATTAACCAGACAAAACGCATCACACAGGTTATGAGTGAAACCCTTCCCAAAGCTCCTAGCTCTTAACATCATCACATCAGGGATTAAATGTCAACATGTCAACATAATGAATTTTGATGGGACACACACATTCAGTCTACAGAAACCCCACCCCCCCAAATCTCACTGGCTTACAGCCACAGACATTTATGTTTCATGCCCATGGGTCTGCAGGTTGCCTGGGGGCCAGCTCAGCTGGACTCACTGGGCTCCAGATTGCAGGTTGGGTTGATGCCTTCTCCCCAGTGCTCCCCATCTGGGGCCACTGGCTACTTAGGCCATGTCCTCCTTACGGTGGATGACAGAGAACAAGAGAGCAAACCAAAGCACACACACGCGCGAGCACAGTTAAAGTCTCTGCTGTGGTCACATCCGCTCACGTTCCGTTGCCCAAAATAAGTAGCCAGTGCAGCCTCAAAAGGCAGGGGAGAAAACAGTGGGGCTGGAAGGAGAGCAGGGACAAGCATTCCTCCCAGAGACTGTGGCCAGAACAAGAAGGGATCCAAAATGTATGGACAAAGAGTACAATATACCGCAAAGCCCAAGAGAAAAGACACGTGGTCTCTGACAGTGGGGCTCTTCCAATGGAACAACCCCATTCATATCACACCAGAGCAGACTTTTGGTCTCGAGGCCCCTTCATATTCTTAAAAACTGTGGAAGACTCCAAAGACATTTTGTTTATGTGGGTTATATCCATCAATATTGAAAAATCAAAACCAGGGGCGCCTGGGTGGCTCAGTCCTTAAACGTCTGCCTTCGGCTCAGGTCATGATCCCAGGGTCCTGGGATCGAGCCCCGCATCAGGCTCCCTGCTCAGCGGGAAGCCTGCTTCTCCCTCTCCCACTCCCCCTGCTTGTGTTCCCTCTCTCGCTGTGTCTCTCTCTGTCAAATAAATAAATAAAATATTAAAAAAAAAGAAAAATCAAAACCAGTTAATGCTTTAAACATTTATTAATTCACTTAAAAATAACAACAAAAATCCATTTTGGCCACAAATAACACATTTTTATTAAAAATAGCGTTTTTTCCCCCAAAGGAGGCAAAAAGTGAAAAGCGTGGCATTGTTTTACAGTTCTGCAAATCTCTTTAAAAGTTTGGGTTAATAATAAAACTGGATTCTCCTATATGCTTCTGTACTCAATATGTCGTGATAGGTCCTTTGAAGTGTGGGAAGAAAATCTGGCCTCATGCAGATATGGAAAAGGACGGAAAAGGAAAATGGAGGAGCATTTCAATTGCTTTTTCAAACATTCGTGGCTGTTCTTCTATAACTACATTAAAGGTGTACAAGTAATAGTTTCTGAAAGGTTAGCTTCAGTGTGGAATCTGAAACTATACCATCCGACTTTCCATCTTCGGTTGTACTAAATACCATTGGCCCCTTTGGCATTTTTTTCTTAAAAATTTTATTTTTAAGTAATCTCCACACCCAATGCAGAGCTCGAACTCACAACCCTAAGACCAAGGGTCACGTGCTCCGCCGACTGAGCCAGCCAGGCACTCCAGCCCCTTTGGCATTTTAATGGATCTTTTACCAATACACAATTTTGTATTGGTTCTCTGAGTCACAGGGGTCATCCAAAATGTTGACACATCTCATTATACAATATCAAACTACCACATTTGCTAATATCACTGTGGATCTCATTGGAAATATTTAAGTACTGAGAAGACGTCAAGCTCACATTGATACATACAAGTTTTAAAATTTTAATTTCTGTTTTAAAGCTTGAAATTTTCTTTAGAGATTTCATTTATTTATTTGTCAGAGAGAGTGAGCGAGCGAGCATAAGTTGGGGGGAGAGGCAGAGGGAGAGGGAGAAGCAGGCTCCCCACTGAGCAAGGACCCTGATGTGGGGCTCGATCCCAGGACCCCGGGATCATGACATGATCCAAAGGCAGATGCTGAACCGACTGAGCCACCCAGGCTCAGTCCCTTAAAGCTTGAATTTTATCATTGGCAAAAAAATGTGTTGTTTTCCTTGAAGTAACAAGCTCACTTTGTTCATTTGAGATGTTTGCCAAATACCTGAGTCTGAATAACCAGAGTTTTTCTGCCAGTCATTCTTTCAAATGAAAAGGGGGCTCCATGAAAATCATGTAGCTCATTCAGCTACCCCATCACAAAAGTGCTCTTCTGGAGACAACCATCTCACTTAGTATGCAGCAAACGTGCTCTGTGCACACTTCCCACTGTCATACAGAATATTAAAAATATGTGTGCTCAGAAGTTGACATTTAATAAAATAATATATTTTTTCTCTTTTATGAAGGATATTCTTAAGTAAAACTGGCATTTTATTTTGATTTTGAGTGTGTGGCAGTGAAAAATTCAAAACCAATTCGTACAATGTGGCGCCACCACCTTGATTTTCACCAGTGGTTTTACCCCTTGTCTTAGTCAGGGTTCTCCAGAGAAACAAAACCAATAGAATGTGTATAGAGAGAAAAAGAGAAAGAGATTTTTTTTTAAGGAATTGGCTCACATGATTTATGGAGGCTGGCAAGTCTGAAATCTGCATGGTGGGCTGGCAGGCTGGAGACCCCAGAGAGTTGATGTTGCAGTTCAAGTTCAAATCCAAAGCTGTAGAACCAGGAGCTGCTGATGTTGTAGTTAAGGTCCAAATATTGTCTGCTGGAGAATCCTCTCTCTTGCTCAGGAGAGTCTGGTCCGGTCTTTCATTCAGCTCAGGCCTTCAACTGATTGGACAAGGCCCACCCACAGATTGGCTAGCAATCAGCTTTACTCAAAGTCCACCTATTTAAATATTAATTTTATCCAAAACACCTTCATAGAAACATTAGAATAATTTGGCCCAGCCAAGCTGATATATAAAATTAACCATTACACCCACCGTTGCTTTTTTTTTTGCTCTTTCAGTGCAAGTGTCAACATAGGGAAAGGGCAATGTCTTTGTGTTATTATGAAGATAGTTTTGAACCTGTGGCCCCCTGAAAAGGTTTCAGTGACTCTCAGGAGTTCTCAGACTACACTTAAAGAACTGCTACCCTATGGAGAAATCCACTGTTCAGCACACACAGAGCTTCATTCGGCTTCTTAGAGCACTCTCCCGAATAGGAATGGGCTGACAAGCATGCCCAGACATTTCACAAAACAACAATGAGATACCACTACACACCTATTCCAATGGCCAAAATCCAGGACACCGTCAACACCAAACGCTGGTGAGGATGTGGAATAATAGGAACCCTCGTACATGGCTGGTGGGAATGCAAAATGGTACAGCTACCATGAAAGACAATGTGATGGTTTCTTACCAAACTAAATGTACCCCTACCACGCCATTCAGCAGTCATGCTCCTTGGTACTTCTGCAAAACAGTCGAAAACTTATGTCCACACAAAACCTGCACACAGATGTTTATAATAGCTCTTTTCAAAATTGCCAATACTGGCAAGCAACCAAGATGTCCTTCATTAGATGAATGGGTAAATAAATGGTGGTACATCCAGACAATAAAATATTATTCAGTGCTAAAAAGAAATGAGCCATGTTTCCTCCATGAAACATGTAAGAAACTTAAATGCACTTAAATTTAAAAGTGAAAGAAGCCAATTTGAAAAGACTACACACTCTATGATTCCAGCCATATGGCATTCCAGAAAAGGTAAAACTATGGAGACAATAAAAAGATCAGTGGTTGCCAGGAGTTGGGGATGAGGAGAGGGATGAATAGGCAGAGCACAGAGGATTTATAGGGCAAAGAAAATACTCTGTATGATATTGTAAATGGTAAACTATAGACTTTGGGCAATTATGATGTGTCAGGGTAGGTTTATGCTTGGTAACAAATGTCCCACTCTGGTGAGTGACATTGATAAGAGGGGAGTCTATAGGTGTGTGGGGAGAGGAGATTTGTGGGAAATCTCTGTACCTCCCTCACAATTTGGTTGTAAATATAAAACTGCTCTAAAAGAGAGTCTTTAAAAAAAAGAAGAAGAATTAGAAGACCATTTTCACAATGTGGCCTGATTAATAAACTTAGCTTTTATCAGATCTAGGGTGGGGTGGGACTTGGGGTTAGAGTATCATCAGAAGAGAGAGCATGTTGTGAATAACTTCGGAGAGATTTGGAAAAAATTGTTTCAGAGGAAATGATGAGAAAATTGGGCCTTGGCCAGAGCATGAAAACCAAGGAAAAGCATAAGAGAGGCCTTGTCATGGACAGGCCATGGAGATGGCTTTTGCACAAGGCCGACACCAACTGCCATTTGGGTGAGCTCCCCCTTTATCCTGCAGGTGATGGGGCCGTCCAAGGATCTTCAAGGAGGGGAGTGAGCTGGCAAAATGTGGGAAAAGTAAACTGGGGTGCTAAGGGCTGTAGAGTCAGAGAGCATGGCTCCACATATCAGCTTCACTACCTACTCACCTGTGTGGCCTTGGAGAGGTTAGGTCACCTCTGTGTCATGCTGTGTTAGTGCCTGGCACTTAGTAAGTGCTTGGTGAATGTTAACAATTATGATGGGAGCGATGGTGACGATGACAGTGATGTTTGGAGAAAGATCCCTTTGGTAACCACCCTAAAGAGGTACTTCTGGAAACAAGGAGACTACGAGGAAAACCCCCAACAATTTAGCAAGACCTGGAGCTGAAACAGCCCAGGAAACCAGATAAGTTGGGATCATTGTCAGAGACCTGGGTGAGTAACTAAGGGAGGAAGGAAGAGCACTTGCACCTGCTCAGGGCTGGTCCCCAGAGCAGAGCAGACCAAGATCCAGGTGGAAGCCAGCCGCCATGAGGTGGGGAGCCCCTGAGGGGGGCAGGCAAAGAACTAGAAGAGTGAACAATGAGCTCTCTCTCCTTGCCTCCTTAATTCTGGAAGAGGACATCTCTGAAGCCAAAGGAATGGAAACTCAAAGGCTCCCCACTACCGTTTTGATTAAGCAAAATTTTAAAACACTTTTTGCAAAGGTGGTGAGAGCCGAGGATGGGAGAAGAATGGATGGAGGCCTGGGTGCTCCTAATCCTCCCAAGTAGCAATCCTCCTGAGGCCAGACTGGGCCTCTCCATCATTTGGCAAATGAGATAACTTGGGTTTTTGGAACTTGGATATTATGTAACTAAGCCATCCGGGAGGCACCACCTGCAGAAGCCTGGGCAGCAACAGTGAGAGAGCTTCTGACTTGCTTTTTCTTCTTATTGGACACCCCGATCCATATGCCTTAAAAAAAAAAACCTCACATGGACACTGAAACTAACAAGGGCCCTGTTTACTGTCAGGACCAATTCCTCTGAGCACCTAGAAAGGCCAGGGAGGGGGAAGGTCTGATGAGGGTGCCTGGCCACTGTCCATTTGGCAAGAACAGAACTAATTAATTGCAAAGGCAATCAAATGAGTGTTTTTATCTGAAGGACACAACATGCTTGTAACCTTTTCTGTATCCCTCTGGGGCATCTCAGAGGAGAGTTTTGATGTCTCCTGGTCATGTTACTTCTGCTTTGTTAGAAGTTTTCCCACTTGTCACAGGAAATTGGAACCTATCAGACACAGTGGCATCAAACAAAGGGCACAAGCCCTGTCCCCACCTCTCAGAAGACAGCTTTGACGAGTTTCCCTGTTACAACCATTCACCACTGGATGCACTATCCCCAGCAGATTCCATGAAGGACTCTGCTTTTCAAATTCCATGCAGGCCTGGGAGCTTTCTGAGAACTCTCTGGAAGGAGGTGGTTTTTATCACCAGCCAAATATCCCAGCCTGGTATGGTTTAACATAATTAGTTCTCTTTGCTTGATGCCTGATTTTTCCAACTACGTCAAGAAAAATGGGCTTCGTCTAATCCATGATTACAGAGGCATGAGTTTGTTACGGAACCTGGACTGGATCGCCCAATGGAAGAACCAAGCAGCACCCGGAGATTTTGAAGGATAGGAGGTTTATTTAACGCCAGCAGGTTTAGAGGACAGTGGTCTCCAAAGGTCCGAGGCCCGAGCACAAACAAAGGGGGCAATTTATACACTTCTACTTCTGCATACTTAGCACTTTTAGCGCGTGCACGAAGCGGGGCAGGGAGGAGGACCCGGATTGGTGCCAGCGGAAAGCAGAGCAGGGAGAAGAACCCAGAAGAGCCCAGGGCAAGGACTGGGACTCTCTCGCTGGCTTGGTCAGCCATCTTAGGACACAGATTTTCCTTATCAAGTTCAGCCCTCCTAAAAAAGGGTGTTAGAGAAAAATTAAAAAATGTTTTTAGTTAGGACCATGTAATAATAAAGAAATTAATAATAACAATGATAAAGACAATACTATTGATTACCATTTATTCAATAGCCATAATGTCCCAGCCACATGCGACTTCAAGTTGTAAAATAACCTTGCAACATGGGTATCATTGTCCACCATTTTATAGACAAAAAACCTACAACTCACAGAGAAGACCTGGCTTGCCCAATGTTGCATGGCTGATGTGTGGCAAGGCCCAGATTCAGACCCACAACGTGAAAACGAATTGATCTGACTATGATTACGCCTCACTAGTTATTTCTTCCCAGCTGGATCTGTGCAGAATTTGAAAGGAATTCCTGGCTTTGCTTTGAGCTTACTTAGGGGGCTGGTGTGGCCCTTCCCTCGTGGCGCTTCACTGGCCTCCAGCATTAGAAGAGTTGGAAGGATGTTCTCCAACCTCTGTCCCTGCTGGGCCGGTGCAGGATTTGGGAGTTTGGGCATTACAGAACAGCGAATTTTAAAAGAGATTTTATTTATTTATTTGAGAGAGAGAGAGAGAGAACAGAGGGAGAGTGAAAGGGAGAAGCAGGCTCCCCACTGAGCAGGGAGCCCGATGTGGGACTCGATCCCAGGACCCCGAGATCATGACACTGAGATCGGGACACTGAGCTCATAACCTGGGCAGAAAGCAGACGCTTAACTGACTGAGCCACCCAAGTGCCCACAGAACAGCAATTTAGGGTCTTTGGAATCACGTTAATTCTTACCAACCTCAAGCTTCTATGGTTAAATCTGGAGTGTAACAATAATAAAATAATAATAATAATAATAAAATAATATATTTTGGTAACATAGTTAAGAGCCCAAGCTCTGAACTCAAACAGACCTGGGTTCAAATCTTAGTTCTTTCTTTTACCTGTCTGCAATCTCAGAGATGCCAACCAGCCTCCTGAACCCCCTTTTTTCTCTGTAGAATGGGAATAAAAATGCTAGTCACATTCAAGTTTAATAAGATAACCCTGCAAGTGTCTGGCACATAACGCGTGTTCCCACTATGGTTATATTTCTTCCTTAATACAGTCAGTGACACTTATACATAGTGACACACATAGTGTATATACAGTGTCAGACATAGTGACATTAATACAGTCAGTTCTCTTGGGACTGTCTTGGTAAACTGGGGACAAATTTCATCCTGTCACTGCCATGCTTGAAATCTTCCAAGGCTCCCTCAGTGGGACATGTCCCAGATCCCAGTGTGAAATCAAGACCAATCCTGACCCAGCCCCACCCACGTTCCACCTTAACTCCCTCCCAGCGTGGTAAACACTCCTTCCCTCCCCTCACCCCTGCTACTCTACTCCTAGGCCCTCCGCACACTCAAGCTTTCGGCCAGAATGTCCCTCTCTGAACTCCTGAAAACCTGGTTCACCTCATATTGCTTGAGTATTACAGTCTTCTTTGTCCAAGAAATGTCTCGTGCACTAGGTAGTAAGACTCCAGAAATGTTTGCAGCTATTGGGAGGGAAGTCTGGTAGGATACATACTGTTGTGGGTCTAATAGTGTCCCTCCTTCCCCCCAAAAAAGATATGTTGAAGTCCTAACCGCTCCCACCCCTCAGGACCTCAGAATGTGACTTTATTTAGAAATAGGATCATTACCGATATAGTCAATTCAAGATGAGATGATACTGAAGTGGGGTGGACCCCTAATCCAGTAGGACTGGTGACCGTGTGAGAAGAAGACAGGGACACAGGAAGGGGCCACATCAGGTGCCAATAAAGGCAGAGATTGGAGTTTACATAATTGCAAGCCAAGGAATGCCAAAGATTGGCGGGAAACCACCAGAAGCCGGAAGAGGCAACGAAGGGTTCCCCTACACGTTTCAGAGGGAATGTGCATGCCAATACCTTGATTTCCAATTTCTGGCCTCCAGAACTGTGAGACAAGACATTGCCATTGTTTCAAGCTATCCCACATGTGGTGCTTTGTTACAGTCACTCCAGAAACCTAATACACACCCCAGCTTTGTTTTCTGCTAGTTTGTCCAATTATTTACTCCATACTTTCTGCATTTTTACAACTAAAATATATCAGTCATTTATGTTCAAAAATACACATAGCCTACTATTTTAAAACCCAAATAATACAGAAGTGTATAAAATAAAAATTCATGTCTTCCCATGATCTAACCTCTTGGCAACAACTTGTTCATGTATTTAATACATTATTTATTACCTGCTCCTTCCCAGACTAAGTACTGTGGACACATTAATCCAAAAAAAAAAAAAAAAAAAAAAACCAAAAAAACCCAAATGATTGTTCTGTGCACTTGTAAACTCTTGTTTTGCTTTTTCCAAATGTCCACTTTTGCTTTGACCATTTATTACTTTTATAGTCAGAAAAAAATAAAGGTAGAAAATAAATGAAATTTTAGGAGGGAGGAACAAAAAAGAAGTCTTCAGGAAACATACACGCCAGTCTCCCTTCCCCTTGGCCCAGGGGAGGAGGGGAGAGGCCTGGCGCTGGTCGTGAATGAGTTGGTCCCCAGCCTGCAGAAGGCCTGGGAAGAGGCTCCACTGGCTCCAGGGGCCAGTGGTGCTGCCGTCTGATGGGGTCGTGGTGCTGGCTGCAGGCTGAGCCCCGCTGTGGTTTAGCAAATGCTATCCCATCTCATGCTCACAGCAGTGCTCTGAGGCAAGGACCATTGTTATCTTCACTTTCCAGAAGAGTCTCTCTTCTGCCATTTGCCAACTATGTAATCTCAGGAGTTTGCCAGTGTGGAACCAGACTAAATTGCTTGGGACTATTAGCTATCTATCGCTGCGTACCAAATTACCCCCAATGTGGGAGCTTAAAACAACACACAGGTATTATCCCTCCCCCGCCCACCGAGTCAGGCGTCTGGGCACAACTTAGCTGGGGGTCTTCCCAGGTTGTGTGATCAAGGAGACAAGGCTGTGGTCATCTCAAGGCTCGACTGGGGTGGATTCACTTCTAGGCTTCTGAGGGTCATTAGTTGAGGGCTTGTTCAGAGCCACGTGGGCCTCTCTCTATGACAGCGGCTTCGTCAGAGTACAGAGTCAAGAGGGCAGGAGGTTGCCAGTGGGAGGGAAGGCACTGGCTTTTATAACCTTGCCTTATAAGTGACGTCATCATTTTCGCTGCATTCTACTGGTTAGAAACAAGTCACTAAGTCCAGCTTCCACTCCAGGGGAAGGAATTATACAGGCTGTAAATACCAGGAAGTAGTCATCACCGGGGATTATTTTATTTTATTTTATTTTGTTTTATTTTATTTTATTTTTTCAGTAGGCTCCACATGCAGCGTGGAGTCCAACGCAGGGCCTGAACTCATGATCCAGAGATCAAGACCTGAGCTGAGAGCAAGAGTCGGTGGCTTAGCTGACTGAGCCACCCAGGTGCCCCCACTGGGGCTCATTTTAGAAGGCCTCCAGCCACGCTTGGGACAACTGAGAAAATGCTGAGCTCAGCCACCAGCAGATCAGTCTGACCTCTTATCCAATCCGCAGGAAAAAATGCGTGTGCATGTGTGTGTACATATGCACACAGAAATATGTGCATGTGCATATATATACATATCTGTATACTCTACATGTACATAGATGGCTATATATGTATGCGCACATGTACACGCACATGTACTGTATATACATTTACATACCACGTGCGTGGACGCGTATATACATTTATGCCTGGGTATGCATATACATACACATACATGCATGTGCGTGTGTATGTACATATGTATATAGACGTGTGTGTGTGTGTGCATAGTGTGTGTGTGTGTGTGTGTGTGTGTGTGTGTGTATTTTTTTACAGAGTGTATTTTGAAGAAACATCCAGATGATAGCCTGGATCTGAAGGGTAGGATTGTCAGCAGGAACGGGAAAGGGTCAGAACCATATCTTAGGACATTATGCCTTGGATAGTGCTGTGAACAGATTGCTTTCCCCGGTCAGTTCCCAAAAGAGTGAGCACGCAGAGGAAGGAGGGCCAGTAGGTGGAAGCTGAGATGCGTTAGGGCTGGGGGCCTAAGGGGTGGGGCCGGGAGGAAAGACCAAGCAAGCCAGAACTGGAAATTCCTTCCAGACTTAATAATCCCGGGCATCATTAGTAACCAAAGCAAGACTTCAGAACATATGTTTTGTGTTGACAGCGGACCCTTAATTAAAACAGCCCCGGTGAAGAACAGTCTGATTAAAAGAAAAGTGGTGCTTAAGAATAATTTGACTGTCGATTGACATGGGTTGGCAGAGGGCAAGGAATTCCCTCTCTGGTTCTACAGTCCTCCAGGGGACCGGGGACCGTGTTTGCCTCCCTGTGTGTCAGGCAGCATGCTAGGCAACTTCACAGCCCTTGTGTTGTTTACTCCTCAAAATCAATTTCATTTCCCTTTTCGAGAGGTGGGAACTCAGCCAGAGAGGCTAGGTGATTTGCTGGAGGCGTCCAACTAGCTAGCGTGGTCAGAGCCAGAGATTGAGAGGGGGTCCCTCGGCATAGCTTTCACTTGTGCACAATTTGGATTGTCCTGTCGAATCAGAATGTCTTGTCAGATATAAAAACCATATGCCTCCTCTGCGCATTCCTTCTTGGAAAACCAGTGGTTTTCGGTACCCTCGGTGTTGCTCAAGGGCACAGCAACCTAATGTCTCCATTTCATCCATGGTCTAGAAAACACCACGGTGGGATTGAGACGCCCTCCGCAGTTGTCGGCCTGTCTGTCTTTCCAGGGAGGGACGGAGATGGAGGTGGTGGGACGGAGAACGAGGGAGGCCTATTCCATCAGACGGCTGAACTCATTTTTGGATTTGATGAAATGAACCACTTCCTGGGAAAATTAGACCTTTTCTGAGGAAGTAAGGGTGTCTCAGGAAACAAATATACTCTAACTGTGGGTTGGAGTGGAGGCTTTTCGGGGAAGGGCGAAGAATGTGATCCTCCCTGGGACGTTGCTACAGCTTCAATTTTGGGGTCCCCCAGAGAGGTGCACATGCTCAGAAGATCTGTAATCTCCCCAAGAATCCTATGTGGTGAAACTATCATTACCCCCACTTAAACATTACCCTTCACTGGCTTTTTTTTATAAGGAAAAACACTGTTTACTTTTAGTGAAATAAGAATTTGTTGTCCTAAATGACCAACTTTCGTAGGTGAAGTAAAAGCCAGAGTTAGAAATTGAGAGACCTGTCTGGCCATCATTGGCTCTCTCTGGTGGCTAATTTGACAGCCTCGCTTTTAATATCCTGTGACTCTTCCACTCTCACCAAGGGTCTTGGCTGATGGTTCCCAGAATGGTCATCTGACCGAGCTGGACCAAAAAATGCCTTCCCTGGGATTTGGACGTGGATTCAGAAAGCATGCCAGTCAGTTATTGTCTGAGGGCTGAAACCGTGGCATTAAAAAATCTCAGACCACGTCACCATGAGTCCTACCTCAGCAGAGCCAGCCTGCAGTTAAAGAGAATAAAGCTGTCTACAAAGAAAAGCCAAGAAATGAGGCAAAAGCAGCATTCTAGAACATTCCCTGCCCTGGTTCTGATGGTTCCTGAGCCTAGCTGGGTAGTTGCCCTTCCCGAGCCTTGGTTCTTCAGCCCTTCCTTGGATTCATGTATTAATAAAGTCCTCTTTTTACTTAAGAGTTGGGTTTCTGACACTTGTGACCAAAGTCCTAGCTAGAACACATATAAGAATTTCCCTTGGGGACAGCCCAGTCCTACTGAAAAAGCCAGTGCCCCCACAGGGAGAGAAAGTTTCTGAAGCTTCAGCAGCACCTCAGCTTCTGGGTGACCATTCAGGGGACAACCCACGGTTTAGGACAGAGAGCGAGAACCATCAGGCTGAGGGGACTTCATAATGGCGATTGCAGTGACCAGAAAGGCAACCACTATGTTCTAGTCAATTCAGGCTGCGTTAGAACTCCAAGACCCACGAAGCAGGACCGTCTCTCAAGCAGAAGTCTGAGAAATTCAATGAGAAAGTTTTTATCCCCGATGTTATCCCCGATTCCCTCAAGGAGCTGGATGGACTAATCAATTAATGAGGGTGATCCATCTGTCCATCTGTAGAGTGGGGAGAGTAATAATCTTTGTTTGATAGAGGCATCATGTGGTTTGATCAGCACTGCATGTGGAAAATTGCAGGGACTCTAGGAGGTTTCTATGGAGCAACCCTCGCAGATGTGTCTGGAAGCAAGCCCGCCACTAGCAAGCAAGGCTGTGAAGAGCTGCTCATCTTAGCCCCCTTGGAAAGTTACAAGCATGCACATTGGTCTATTAAATGTGCTGAGAGCTGAGAGGCTCTACAGCAGAAACCTATTTCATCTTTGTTTAAACTGGTGTTTCCCCAATCTGTTGGACCACAGAATCGTTTTTCTCTCTCTCTCTTTTTCCCTACAACACACTTAAAAAATGGCCCAAGGATCTAATATCTCATCTCAGCTAATCCTGCCGCAGGGCAAAGAAATAGTGTCACCCACAAATCTGCTATGCTGGTCTCACGTGTCCCCCCCTTACCGTAGATGGTAAACTAGCCTGGATTTTTTTTTCCTCATACATTCATGTGACTTACTCAGCATTCATATTTTTAAAACAATGGGGAAATTATATATCTGCCTTGATTTACTAGGAGGGGGAAATTAAGTCTCTTTGGTTTGGATGCCACCATCCTAGGAAAAGAAACAAACCATCAAACCAAAAGACTAAATTTTCTCTGAGCTGGTTACTAAGGAATTGAATGTTTAGAGAAATCAACTTGTAGTAAAATTACCCCTAAGTGAATCCACGTATTGCAGCATACCCATGACGAATCCATAGCTTGGGGCAGGTAGATACACAGGGAAGGACTGCAGAACAAAGGGCAAGATTATGAGTTTCAGCTCTGACTTTACCAGCTCGGACTTTGGGCCAGTCATGTCACCTTCCCTTGCCTCAGTTTTCCCTTCTGATCCTTGAGAATAATAATGACCATACCTCCCTTCAGAGCCCTTTTGATAATCAGGTGAGGTTGTGGCTGTGAAGATGTTTGGTCATCAGGAAAATCTTATAACCCGCGTTATATTAAATGTGTTCTATTTGTTACATTATATTAAATTTGTTTTATGCCATATCAAAGTAGTATAATACAATTGAAATTTCGTGGACAATGTGTGTCGATAACAAAAAGGTCTACATAATGAATATTTCAGGCCCTGCTAGACAATATGGTCTCTGTCACAACTACTCAACTCTGTCACTGTAGAACGAAAGCAGCCACAGACGGTAATGTAAACAAATGGTTGTGGCTGTGTGCCAATAAAACTTTATTTGTAAAAACAGGCAGCCAGCCAGACTTGGTCCATAAGCCGCAGTTTGCCAACCCCTGGGGTGTAAGATTCCACAAGTAACCTGCAAAAAAAGCCAAACAAAACAAAACAAAAAACCCCAAAAACAAAGCATGCAAGGAATACGAGATTTTTGTGGTACTTAAAAAATTAATTTCCCTTTAATATTATAACGTTTGTTTTACAATGAGTAAAATAGGCATCTTTTATTAAACTAACCTTGTTGTCATAAGATTCCAAGGATTGTCATGGGTTTTCTACACGCGGCAGAACCGTGGATCCTGGGAACGGCTTTCAATTCCCACTTCCTTTGCTTCAAATTCCAACTCTGTAGGGGTCCTGGGGACTTTTCCCACATCATAGCCAGGGCCGTTTTGTGGGAGGAGGGGTCTACATGCCATTCCTGAACCGCTGTCTTACAATTACACAGGCTGGACTCTCCCTTTTGTCTGCTGGAACTCGATGATCTCACAAAAAAGCACAGTCTCTATCAGTGGTTCTCAACTGGGGCTGATTTTGTCTCCCCAGAGGACATTTGTCAATGTCACAACTGGGGGCTTGCCACTGGCATCTAATAGGTAGAGGCCAGAGATACTAATAAACACACTACAGTGCACAGGACAGTCCTCACCACGACAAAGAATGATCTGGTCTGAAATGTCAATAGTGCTGAGATGCCCTGCTCTGGACTGATAGACTTGATTAATTCATGTTATAATCTGTAATATATAATACAGTATAAATTATCATTGATAACATTAATTAATATTATTTATTAACGTTCAAGTCAAATAACCATTTGCTTACTTATTTACATTCTGTGTCTCCCTTTGTAATAAAGAGGACTTGTATTTTCTCCAGATGCTCTGTTTTCTTAAGTCACGGGGGTCAACGTGAGCCCCGCCCATTTTGCAATCACACCCCCCGGAAAATACAGAGTGTGAGGAAGAAGGGAAGTGGCATGGTCAATATTGACTCGCCTTCTCTCTTACGAACTTAAATGTGAATATATGACCTAACGTCCTCTCCATTCCTCCTGGGTCTGTGTTAGGTTAGGGAAGAAACAAATGCTAAAGGAATTGAAAGTGATTGATTTGTAGGCATGTGTGATAACATGGTTTTTCCTCCTCTCCCCCTTACTTGAGTTTACAGAAATATTAAGTCTAATATTAGTAGCAAGGGATGGAGAGAGGGAGAGTGGGGAGTGTGTTCTGGTCTTCTGAAATGTAATACAAAGACCACCGGTTATAATAATAGCAGTTGAATAATAATAATAAAGTGAATAGCTGACACTTTTGAGCACGTTCGATGTTCCAAGCACCAGATGAGGCAGCGACAACGTTGAACGCTGTCTTGTGGAGCCTCGCAGCGAGCCGGGAGGTCGCCGCCAGCATTATTTGGGAAGGTTAATGACTCGCCCAAAGTCCTACAGTTCTCTAGCAGCGACAGGAGCAGGCACTTAGACAGTCTGGCTCCAATCGTTAACTTTTTAACCCCATTTTTGTAGGTATCTGTCTCCGCGTGCCCCCATCCCCACCCCACGAGCCTAAAAGTTCTTGTTTATAGTCCCTGAAGGGCCCAGGACTAAGCCTCACTCACAGCCAGACTCGCTAAGCCCCTGACTTAATCAAATTGAATCAAAACCAGACTTCGGCTCCGCTGAAGGCGAGCGTCTCAGAGGCTGCCGCGTGGGGGCGCGCTGGAGCCAGCGGTTGGGCGCAGGAGGTGCTGAGACCCAAGGACCCGATGGAGCAGGAAGGAAAGCAGGGAGGGGGTGGGGCGGGGGAGAGGCCTTCCCGGGGGAGGAGGAGCCACGGCCTTAACTCAACACATTATCGCACGTTTTCTGCATTGCAAAGACAAATATTATTCCATCAGGGAGATGTCTGTAACCACTTAATTAAGCCTCTCTTGTTGAAACAGAGAGTGGTGACTTCAGTAATTGCCCGTTTAAATGGCATGAAAATATGTGCTCTGCAGGCCAAACGCTGGGCTGATCACCGACATCTTTCCCCACTGTCGCTGTGTGCTGGGTCTGACACCAACCCTGTCACTTTCCTACTGAAATCATTCAGCGGCCCCTCAGTGGCTGGCCAAGAGAAGCTCTAAGAAGGGTCAGGGGCATGACTGCTCTAGCTGCCACATGGGTTAAAATATTACACTCTGGGGACTTGGGGGCAGCAAGTGAGACTCTAAATCTCAATAAACCATAGATAAGAATAGTTCCTCCTAGGATTATCTCAGGGCTTCTCAGCCTCAACACTGTCTACACCTTAGACGGGATAATCCTTGCTTGTGGGGGGCTGTCCTGTGCATGGCGGAATGTGTAGCAGCATCCCTGGCCTCTCCCCACCAAATGTCACCTCCTGACCAGTTGTGACAACCAAAAATAGCTCCAGATGTTGCCAGATGTGCCCTGGATTACATAATTAAAAATACATATATATTACAGAAAGCACTTTCCCCATACCAGGCACATAGAAATTGCTCCTTAAGAATATTTGTGATTTACTTCTAACCTGCCACTATCATCTTCCCGCCTGAATTTTTGTCATCTTCACTGGGAGCTCTAGAGTGTCCTCAAACCCATCAACCCCACTGCTACCTGAAGTTGGCTTTCCTCCTTTCTTTTTTTTTTTTAAGATTTTTATTTATTTATTTGACAGAGAGAGAGAGCCCAAGCAGGGGGGGGCACGGCAGACAGAGGGAGAAGGAGAAGCAGGCTTCCCGCAGAGCAAGGAACGGATGCGGGGCTCGATCCCAGGACCCCGGGATCATGACCTGAGCCGAAGGCAGAAGCTTAACAGCTGAGCCACCCAGCCACCCCGGGTTTCCTCTTTTCTTAACATTTATCCCACGTGTTACATCTGTCTTTCTTTGTCATTGCTTCACTATGAAGACTGCGGGCAACTCGAAGGTAGAGGTGGTGTTTCATTCTCCTCTGGGCCCATTATACCTGTTACATAGTTAAAAACAACACTTGCTATTATTATTACACTAATAATGATCGTTTTCTGAGTTCTTATGTGCCAAGCACTGTGCTAAATATGTTGCCTGCATCGTCTTATTTAATCTTCACAGCAACACTGTGGACTTCATACCTTTCTCATTCCTATTTTACAGAGGACGATACTGAGTCAGGCAGAGGTAGGTAACTGACCCAAAGTCATACAGCTAGTGAGGATTCAACCCCAGCTCTGTCTGGCTCCAGAGCCCATGCTCTAAATCAGGGCTTAGCAAACTTTTTCTGCAAAGGGCCAAGTAGGAAATACAGTTTTGCAGGTCAGGTGGTCTCTCTCACAACTGCTCCCACTCTGCCGGCATAGCAAAAAGCAGTCATAGGCCATCTGTAAATGAGGGAGCACAGCTGTGTATCAATAAAACTTTATTCATGGAAGCTGCATTTTTAATTTCTTTTTATTTTCATGTGTCACAAAACATTCTTCTTCTTTTAATTTTGTCTCAACCATTTAAAAACGTAAACACCACACTTATGGGCCACACACAAAAAAGCCGGGGGTCATATTAGGCCTAGGTCATAGTGTGCCAGCCCTGGTCTACCCAATGTACCCGAAAGGAAATGATTGACATGATGGACACTGGAAAGGCCATCGGCCATTAAGACCACAGAATGGAGATCCAGGCTCCTGCTTTCCTAGAACCAGAAGCTAAGTGCTACCTCAGTGTTCTGTTTGGCCTTTCTCAAGGGCAGCAGTGATTACAAGCTCTGGAGAGTGTTGGTGCATCCCACATGGACATGGACGTGTAACACTTAAGGAGCACAAATCCAAAGAGGCCCAGCCAACACCCTTTACTTCTAGATGCTGGAAGGGCTTCCCGGCATCACTCAGCATCATCTCCCATCTCAACTACAGAGGGCCTTCCCTATTAGGAGACATTTGGTCACAGGACTTTTTCAGGTCATCTCTCAACGCCTAAATGCATTTGTGCCAACCACAAATAGAAACAGAAATAGCAAGAGAAAGCCCCATGGAGGGGACTTTGGATGTTTGTGGCAGAATGGTTTTGTACTTTAAACAATGAACCCTGGAAAATTCAGGCAAAGAAGTTGTGATCATTATTTATGGGCCCTGATATAAGGAGGTTAAGAGGCCAAAATTGGAGATGGTGGGGCAACAACAAACTGAAACTAAAGTGAGAACAATAATAATTGCTAATAAAGTATTCACTATGCATGATCTCATTTAATCCTGGCATGCATAGACAACTATCATCCCATTTTACACATGCAGAAACTGAGGAACTGAGACTTAACGTTGTTGAGTAAACTTGGCCAGCACACAGGTTAATATGGGATGAAGCAGATTTTATCTCCCTGAGAGGACTCCAGCACTAGCCCTCCAGTTGTGTCTCTCACTGCCATTGCAAGCATAGTCTTTTCTATTCTTTTTTTTTAAAAGATTTTTTATTTATTACTTATTTGAGAGAGAGAGGGAGAGTACACAAGTGGGGGGGAGGGGCAGAGGTAGAGAGGCTCAAGGAGACTCCCTGCAGAGCAGGGAGCCTGATGTGGGGCTCAGTCCCAGGACCCTGAGATCATGACCTGAGCCGAAGGCAGACACTTAACCAACTGAGCCACCCAGGGGCCCCTAGTCTTTCCTATTCTGACAATCTTTGTCCTCCTAAAGATAATCTCCTTGCCTTGGCTTGTCTGCATCCCCTACCCCAGTAGCACTAAATCTGCTTTCTCAGGGCTTCCAAAGAAAATTGCTCACCCCATTGCCTTGTAGCTCTGTCTCCATAAGCAAGCTAAAGAGAGGCATTGTCATTTAACTATTTGCCACCTCAAGCCTTGCCCAGTGGCTAAGCTTCTAAAACTCTGTGAAGGTGAATTTAATTGAGTGGTCTTAAGTAAATAAGATTCTCCTGCATGTTTTAATTATGAAACTCATCAATAAAAAGGAACAAACTGTTGATACGCACAACTTGAATGAATCTCTAAGGAATTATGCTGAGTGAAAACAGCCAATTTCAAAGGGTCACAAATCATATGATTCCATTTTTATAACATTCTTGGAAAAACAAAATTATGGAAAAGGAGAACAGATTAGTGGTTATCCAGGATTAGGGTGGAAAGGATGGGCAGAGGTGGGTGTGGCTATAAAAGGGCAACAGAAGGGATCTTTGTTTTACCAGAACTTTCTATATCTCGACTGCATCAGTTTTCAGTATCCTGATTGTAATATTGTACTATAAATTTGCAAGGTAATATCACTGGGGAAAATTGCGTAATTATTTACAACTGCTTGTGAATCTACAATTAACACGAGGAAAAAGTTTATTTAAAAAAGTCATAAGTGCGGTGACATCAGTGAAAATGCTGGAACAGGGAACCCAAAAGTGTATCCTTTCAGAAAAGCAGCAATAAACAAAAGCAATAAAATAAAAGCAGCAATAAAAGACCAAAGTCAGAACCAACTTGATCAGAACCCTGGAAGTGAATCAAAGGTTTACAGCAAATAGATGAATGCTTTGAGGAAGACAAAAACAGCTACTCATGGTAAGACAGCTTTGTGACATTTTAACTCATTCTGGCCCCATCCCCTCTCCCAGCTTGGCTTGAAGACAATAGAGTAAGTATAGTATAGGGTCCTGGTACCAGGGCGGGCAAAACAGACCCTATTCCCAGTGAACCGACTGTTGTTTTGACCTGCCTGTCGGGTCCCTGAAGGACAGCTCAGAGGGCTTTCCTTTACTTCACCCAAAACAGAACTCCTGGGCCGAGGTGGCTACAGAGTTGGGGAGGAATGTTTGTCAAAAGTCTTTAAAGGCAAGTGTTGTGGCCATAGCTACCCAGGGCAAGGGATAACAGTGGAAACAAACCAACAATAGGCTAACTAAAAAGTTTGGGAGGAAAGGCTGAGGAAAGAAATGCTTTGGGGAATAGGGACTTTGAAAATTTACCTGAGGTTTCTGGAAATCTAGAAGGCTAGATGCATGCCTAGGGCCAGGCACCTGCTAGGAAAAGACCTGGCTGACCTTCAGGTTCTTCACAAGCAAGAAGAGAAAGCTAAGGCAGAACTGAAAACCTCTTGGCTGAGGGCCAGAGGTTCCCAATGACACGCACACGTGCACGCACACACACACGCACAGCCTGCTGGTCAAGACTGGGAATTTTGTTCTGTTGGTTCCAGACATTTAAAGAAATTTCTGTTGAATCACTAGTCAACCACAAGTTAATGGAACATAGACTTCAGTGGCCACACATAACAAAGAATAGAGACTGCAAAATTAGTTCAGGAAATTCACTAAACAAACAATAACGAGCAGCCTCAACAAACCCTGGGGAGGAAAGAGAATCTGATTTCCAGAATTGCTATATTAAAGTACTCAAATTTTCCATTTTTCAACAAAAAAATTATGAGGCCTGCCAATGAACAAGAATGTATGGCCCCCACAACATTAAAAAAAGGGAAAAAAAATTAATAGAAAGTGTTGCTAGGAAGCCCAGATGTCGGACTTACTAGACAAAGACTAAATCAACTAAAATATGCTCAAAGAAGACACCAAGAGCTCAATTAACTAAAGAGCTAAAGAAAACCATGATGATGGTGTCTCGTCAAATAGACATTTTCAATAAAGAGGGAGAGATTACTGAACGGAACCAAATATAAATGATAAGAGTTGAAAAAGACAAAAATTCCCAAATGACAATGGCTAAAACTCTTCAAACAAAAGGCACAGGTTAGGGCGATGAAAATGTTCTGTAATTAGGTAGTGGTGATAGTTGTGCAACTTCTTTGATGTACTAAAAAAATACGGAATTGTACACTCTTAAAAATGATTAAAGCAGTGATTTTATGTTATGTGAATTTTAGCTCAAATTTTTAAAGTCATACATGCTCATGGTGCAAATTGTTTAAAATGCAGAATTATATAAATTAAAAGTGAACATTAGTCTCTTATTACTCAGAACGAATAAACATGAATGGTTTTTCTGTGTGTCCTTCTAGACCTTTCTATTACACACACAGATGCACATGCTTGTGAAGATAAAGGTTAAAGTTTTGTAAAATGAGATCCTAATCATAACATATGTCTGCAATTGGCCTTATTCGTTTCACATGAATATCTATCCTCAGCAGCGAAGGACTTTACATTCTCTTTTTAACATTTGCTTAAGCCTCTGTAGAACAGAGGTACTATCATTCCTTCTACTGTTCTATAGATAGATGGTTAGAATGCGCACAACTTTTCGATGTTATTCCCAATGTTGCCACTAACAACTCTGTGCATATATCTTTGCTCACTTGAAGAGGTAACTCTGTAGAATGGATTGATTCCATTTAAATTGCTGATAGTATATATTAAGTTGCTAGTAGTGTATATTGTATGTTCCATCAAGAAGTGTTCTGGGAGCCCAGAAGAACCAACTGGCACCTTTCTTTGACACCCCAGTGGCACCTTGGGTTGTCCTGGCAAGAACCCTGAAGGCTGCTGCTGTCAGAGAAACAAGACTACGTAGCAAAGAGAACTCTGAAAACTTTGGAGCTGCCATCTTCTAGAACTGTGATGCCAGCACCAATCAGAGCTTCCATTTTCTAATTTACAAACATCTAATGATATCCGTGCTTAATCACAGAGATGCATCTGGGAAGAGAGACAAACGGTGGCTAGAATTATAAATGCATGTGAAAGCAATGATAATCTTGGGCCCTTGAAAAAAAGCAAACTCAGTTAGCAACCTGCTTCTTCGTTTAACTTTAGCCATTAAAGGTCCTTTTCAATGGTTGCTACCTTAAACCCTATCTAACATCTGCAAGAATTTAGATGTCTCCATTCTTCCAACATCTCTGTTTGCCTACACAAATCCCATCCAACTTTTCAAAGCTGGATGTATGGATGCTGGGACAGTCCGAATGCTAACAGGGAACCAACCAAACCCTGATTCCACAGAGTCCCAACCCCAAAGCATAGACACACAGACATATTGGGTCCCCATAACTGATCAAATGTCAGTGGATGAAATAAACTAGAACCTAAGTCCCAGTAGTGTTCAATCTCCACCTTTGGTTTGGGGTTTCAGCTAACAGTGAGGAAATGACCAGGTTCTGGGAGAGCAGAGTACCCCTGATTTCCGAAGTTCAGCACTAATTCTATTCCATCATTAACCTTGGTCTTCACACTGTGGAAACACGTGGGGGAAAGAGCTGTGCATGGACTCTGACAGATGACAATTGTAAACCTCACTTTGTCATGTTAAGAAAAATTATCGAAAACATGAAAACAATGCAAAAAGATGGCTATCTAATGAGCTCACCCAATTATGTAGTTTAGTAATAATAAAGAATTATTTAATTCTCTGGGGAGTGTTTCTTTGTTTGATTTGCTATTTACTATTTAAGGCTCAAGCTCTGTGAAGTTGTGTGCTAACTTGTAGAACTTTACGCAATAGTCATGCATTGATGCCAGTTGGGTTGTCCAGGATGTTGACTCTGAGACGGAAGTGTGCGTGAGGACACTCCTTAGGGGGTGCTCTCAGGATCACCACTGGTGAAAAGAAGAGAGAGAAGCAGAATGGACAGAAGGAGAAGTTGAGCTCAGATTGCTCACGATGTAATTGATTTCTGTCTGGAATAGAGGTGGGTACCCGCAGAAGTTAGGATTTGCATTGCCCTGTAGGACATAAACCGGTTTTGTCTCTAACTTAGCAAATTTTTCTCAGCATGCCTTTCTTGAGGGACAGATTGTATCTCAGTTCCTCAAATGCTCTACCATCCTGCTGGTTTCCTTGTTACATGGACTCACTATAATATTGGAATAAGAGTCATGTTTTCAACTATTTTAAAAATTATTTTCTGACAGTGACTTCCTGCTTCAAACTCCTGGTGGCTTTCCAGGGCTCATAGAATAAAATCTAAACTCCTTATTGCAGCCCTTGAAGCCTTGTGCCTTCTTGTCTCTGCCTACCTCCCTGACCTCCTCCCCGCTGGCCACTCACCCCAGTCACAGTACCTTGACATTCCATGAGTGTGCCCGCTCTATCTCAGGGCCTCTGAATGAGCTCTTCCCTCTGTCGGAAGGCCCGTTTGCCAAATTATCCCCAAACTCTCACTTCCTTATCACTCAGGTCTCAGCTCACAAGCCACCTCCTCGGAAGACCTGATCTGACCGCTAGAGCTACATGTGAGCCCCATGCTCCCACCCCCCTCCCGCCAGCCTCCAGGACCTCGCCCTTCTTCTGCATGGAATTGAGTCATTTCTGATATGATCTTGCTCATTTATTTGCCTATTTAAATATCGTCTATCTCCCTGTCAACTGCAGGAGGCCCAAAGACTACTAGAAAAACCTGTTGATCAGGCAAAGCTAAGTTTATTAAGAGCACTGTGGTCAGGGAGGGCACCGCCTGGACAGTCTCCATGGAGTGTCTGAGAAGGGGAATTGAGAGGAAGGTCTCTGCAGTGTTTTAGGTCCTTGGTGTCTGATTTTTAAGGCAGGTCTTGCAAGACAGAGACCGGTTGAGACTGGACAGAGTTTACGATGTAACAGCTCTCAACTGGTAGACAGTGCAAGGCAGGGGTACTGAAGTGAGTCTTGATGAGCAAGCTGCTAGTCTTCGTCCTTTCTTTCAAAAAAATTGAGATATACTTGACATGTAACACTGTATTCGTTTTAGGTGTACAACATAATGATTTGATAGCTGTATATGTTATGGAATGATCACCACAATGTTTAGTTGACATCCATCACCACACATAGCTACAAAAAATATTTTTTTTCTTGCAGTAAGTTGTAAGATATACCCGCTTCACAACTTTCAAATACGCAGGATGACTTTGTTAGCTGTGGTCACCATGCTGTCCGTCACACCCCAGGACTTGCACTTGTCTTATAACTGGAAGTTTGTACATTTTGACCTCCTTCACTCATTTCCCCCACTCACCCCCACCTCCTTGCTCTGGCAACTACTGATCTATTCTCTGTATCTATACATTTGGGGTTTTTTGTTTGTTTTTTAGATTCCATGTATATGTGAGATCATAGAGTATTTGTCTTTCTCTGTCTGATATATTTTACTTAGCTTAATGCTCTCAAGATCCATCCACATCGTCACAAATGGCAGGATTTCCTTCTTTTTATGGCAGAATGACATTCCATTGCGTGTGTGTGTGTGTGTGTGTGTGTGTGTGTGTGTGTGTGTATCCATTTGTCCACTGATGGACACTCTGATCATTTCCATGCCTTGCCTATTGTAAATAAAGTTGCAATAAACATGGAAGTACAGTATGATCTTTTTGAGATTGTGATTTCACTTTCTTCACATAAATATGCAGAAATAGAATTGCTGTACCTGTTAGTTTTCATAAGTGAGTTGATTAGCTTGGTTCACTTTTTTACCTTCCAGAAGCAAGTATGTTCTGGAGCTTTTGCAGCTATGTTAGTTTTGCTGGGTCCCAGCACTGTCTAACACAGGAACAGAGCACTATGTTGGTCACGATACTCTTCCCACAAATTGACTGGAAGCTGCTTGAGAGCAGGAACGTCACCCCTCTTGTTCATCCTACTTGCTTTGTATGGAGAGACCCTAGCACAGGGCCCACCATGTAGTAGGTGTTGAATAAATATTTGTTGATTAAAAATTATTACTTTGTCATTAAGGGCTGATCATGACCATGGATAAGCCACTTTCCTTCTGCAAAATAAAGATAAATAAATTTCTTGAGTATCTGTCATTTGCCAGATGCCCTCCTAAGTGCTGCAGACTCAGGGGCAAAGCTAATCAGGTTTTCATCTTCGTAGGGCTAATACTCCAATGCAGAAAGGCAGGCAATAAGGAAGCCAACAAATGAATAAACAAATGAATTACAGATTGTGTAAGTCCATACTTATGTGCAATTCTTGTTAGAAAGCCAAATGTATTTTCTTGAGAATGAGTCCAGAGAAAAGCTACACTCCACTGAAAATCATAATGAAGACAGTTTGCTTAAATTATATTTCATTATTTTTATTACAAAAGCAATCTGTGCTTGTTGCATAAGTGAAATAATGTTTTAAGTATACAAAGAAAAAATTAGAAAATCTACCACCAGCACCTCCAAGCATCTGCCTGGTGGGAGCCCTTCTGCATATTTTTCCAGGATTATACACAAATAAAAAAATATATACATATATACCAAGTTACAGCATCAGCATCACGTATAAAGTGTGTGTGTGTGTGTGTGTGTGTGTGTGTGTGTGTGTGTGTGTTACTCTGTTTGTTGTCAATAAATGAAATCAAGGGCACCTGGGTGGCTCAGTTGGTTAAGCATCTGCTTTCAGCTCGGGTCATGATCCTGGGGTCCTGGAATCGAACCCTGCATCCGGCTCCCTGCTCAGCGGGGAGCCTGCTTCTCCCTCTGCTGTTCCCTCTGCTTGTGCTCTCTCAATCTGTCTGTCAAATAAATAGATCTTTAAAAAATAAATAAATAAACAAACTCATACTTTATACATGGTACTGTCTTGGTTTTTGCACTTAATAATCCATCATGACATTCACTCCAGCCAGTAGATAAAGATCTTACTTGATCTTTTGAATAGCAATGTGACGTCCAAAAGGTGCAAGCCGCCACCCAGGCTCAACCAGTCTCTACTAGAGGATATTACAAACTCAAGATTAATGCCCCAGCTCAACAAATTCTGACTCAATCAATCATAGCATTTGCCTTCTTTGAGACAGAGCAAGGCAAACATTCTTTCTCAGGTGATCATACCCAAATAGCTGGTGTTAGCAACAAGATTTCTGACATGAAAAGTAGACCCAGAGGCTAACATTGGATCAGAATCTTTTATCATTTAAATTCTATTTTCCTTTTTTTCCCCAAATTTTATTTTCTTCTGACTTGAATTCTAACTTCAAGAAAAAAAAATCATCTAACACAAGCACGAGTTAGCTATGATTCCATATTTACCTTAATGGTTATGATATGTGTCTAACACTTTCTTTGGAAATCTATTTTTTTAAAGGTTTTACTTATTTATTTGACAGAGAGAGAGAGCATAAGCAGGCGGAGGGACAGGGAGAAGCAGGCTTCTAGCTGAGCATAGAGCCTGACATGGGGCTCAACCCCAGGACCCTGGGATCATGACCTGAGCCGAAGGCAGACGCTCAACTGACTGAGCCACTCAGGTGCCCCTTTCCTTGGAAATCTTGATGTTTAAAATAAATATTTTTGAGACACTTGCCTTTTGAATTAGATGGAAAAATGGTAACACTTGCAAATGGAGATAAATAAAGGAGATTTTTGTTCTGGTCTTTTGAGACTTAGACTGTAGTGTGGACTTAATCAAGAAAAGGGATTTTGTTTGTTTGTTCCTCTTAAGAAAATGCTGACCAAATGTTATTCTTTCTCAATGATTTGTGACATTCATTTTTTGGCTGGACTCTTTTCTGAATCTTCTTGAGTTACTCTCCACCTCGTCCCAGTCTGAGAGCTTTTAAAAGACTCCTTGACTCCTTCAGGTTTCAAAGGTACTCTGGCTCCCGGCATGCAAGGGGGAGGAGCACTAAAATCTTTTTCACTTCCTGGTGGACCCCATTAGTTGACAAACAACAGAAGGGTGAGCTTAGTTGCTGGTATGAAGTCCAGGCTCGACTCCTGATCCTGCCTTCTCCTAACTGAAACCTTGGACAAGTCACTTAGCTTTTCTGAATCTCAGTTTTCTCATTACTAAAATGGAAGGGACAAGGAAGCAATGTGTGTTGGGAAGGGACATTTTCTGTGTTGTGGGCTTACAATGAGGTAATGTCTCTGGAGCGTCTGAACTCGCTCGTAATTCATAGCTGTCTTTATTAGGAGTAAAACATAATCCCCGATCTCCAGAGCTTACACTCTTTAGGAGAGAGATGTATAAACAAAAAAAATACCATGGATGGGAAAGAACAAAACTACAGAAGGAACAAAGGCCCATGAAAACTCAAAAGAGATACACAAAGGAAGGATATTCAGCTATATTGGTAACTGCAGGTAGGAATGTACAGGATGGAGAATGTGGAAAGGGGGAGGTCTGGCATCCTGGCAGTGGGAACGGATTATGTGAAAACATGGAGGTATGAAAAAGTAGGTCAAGATGTGGAAGGGAGGGCATGATGGAAGGACAGACAGAGGCATGATGGAAGGTGGTAGAAAGCAAGAAGACTCTGCTTCCATGGGAAGCCTCGCATTTGATCTCTGCTTTCCCATTGGAAGAACTGTCCAATCTCCCAGCCATGTTGACCACTGTGGCTGATGCATGGTCCTGGATTCCCAGAGCCGTCCTTAAGGCAACCCAGGGGCCCCATTCAAATTTTAAGCCCATCCCTAAGAGAGAGGGTGCTGGGCCTGCCTTGCCTCTCAGACATTTGCTACATATCTGAAATGCTTCTTGACATTGAAGAGAGGCTGTTTCCACTTACAAATCTGAAGAGGGAATTGGGTCTTTCTGTGTTGAGGCCCAGAGTGGAACATAACCATGATTTACACACCATAAACTTTTGTGAGTTTTACTCACCTCAGTGGTCTGCTGCTAAATGGGCTCACAGGGGAGTCACAGTGACTGGCAGATTTTCTGGGCAGCCCAGGACTGGGCTTTGAAAGACAGAGGTGAAGGGCGCCTGGGTGGCTCAGTTGGTTAAGTGACTGCCTTCGGCTCAGGTCATGATCCTGGAGTCCCTGGATCGAGTCCCGCATCAGGCTCCCTGCTCGGCAGGGAGTCTGCTTCTCCCTCTGACCCTCCCCCCCATGTGCTTTCTCTCTCTCTCAAAAATAAATAAATAAATAATCTTTAGAAAGACAGAGGTGAAGTTTGAGCACATTCTCTTCTTTAGACTGTAGGCTGCAAAGGCTGAAAGGCCAAAATCCAGCTCACCGCCAGTCCTGTGTGGACCTGCACCTTCTTGAATGAAAAACTTGTCATATGTAACGTGGAGAGCAAAGTCGGTCAGAGAGTCAGCGATGGGGTTATACATCCAACTCAGATGACCCTGGAAGGAAGGCTCCATGAGAAAAAGGACTTGATGCAGTGGTTGTTGCCTTCATGCAAGTCCCTGGCACAGAGGAGGCTTGGAGCTGGGCCCTCTGTGCTCCTTGGACACCCAGCGCACCATCCTTCACTGCCTGGTGCCACAACCTACGAACATCCAAATTCCTCCCCAGCTCCCAGGTGTTCTCTGCCTCCAGCTCTAGGGTCTTCATCACTGCCCTTGGCCAACCCTCCATCAGCACAAAACAGGCTTCCCCGACCACAGGATCTATTGAGTTAGGCAATGCCCCCAAAATCTGGAAGGGAAGCAGCCTTTCTCCAGCTCCTTGTGCCTTCCTTCTTTCTTCCCCACTCATCCTCGTTCCTCTTCCTTCTCTTCCATCACCAAGGAACCTCCATGTCTTCCCCTTTTGATACGGAGAGCATGTGGTTCTCCCTGGCACCTGGCCCCAAATCTGTGTACCCAAACCTAAGTGCATATCCCAGTGTTTTCATCAGGCCCAACACTGAAGGGGGGAACCCGGCTTCAGAGATGGCTGGGATTATAAATAGTAAGAAATGTTTTCGCTTTAAGGGATCCACACTCAGCTCAAAGAAGCAAATCCTACCCGAGAGAAACAAAACAGCCAAACTCTTGTCTTCCTGAGATTCATCTGGAACTAATATATTAGTTATATATTGCATAACCAATTGCTCCAATACTTAGTGACTGAAAAGAATTATAATAATTTATTACCTCGCGTGATTTCTGCAGGTCAGACACTGGTGAGCCGCTCACCTGGAAGCAGTGGTGGCCTGGGGATCTTGCATGAAGCTGCGGTCAGATGTCAGCCAGGATGACTTCAGTCATCTGAAGGTTTGACTGGGGCTGGAGGATCCATTTCCTCCAAGGGCCGTTGGTAGGAGACCCCAGTTCCTCTCCGTGCAGCTACTTAAGTGAACTCACAGCATGGCAGTTGGCTTCCCCCGGGGCAAGTGATCCAAGCGACCAAAGTAGGGACCTACAAGGCTTTGTGCGACCTATCCTTGCAAGGCACACACCATCACTTCTGCCGTATTCTATTGGTCACCGAGACAGCTTCGACTATATGTCTGGAGGAGACTACAGAAGGGTGGGAAGAATGGCGGGAATGGAGTGGAATCACCCTGCAAGCTGATTGCCACCAGCTCACAATCTATCTGTGTTCTTTTCCCACCGGTTTCTGCCTTGTTGACCCCTGGTTTCACTTCCATTCCTTCTGGTTTCCTGGCTTCGTCCATTAGCTCCTACCGCTCTTGACCATTCCCTGATTCGAGCTTCATCTCCTCTTTCCTCTGACAGTTAAAAATAAATGATACACTCGGTAATAATAAAACGGGGATTTCACACCCACCTCCATCTAACTGTTGTGTAATAAATCTACATAAAATGCCTAGTGCGGCACTTGGCTCTTATTAGGTATGCAGTAAATGCGAATGGCTCTTTTCATTATTGTTACTATTATTACTGATTGCTATTGCATTATTATTAACTCCGCCACTATCAGTACAATCATGCCATTATGAACTGCCTTGTGGAAAGTCGAGCCTGGCACCTCTGCCCCGCAGCGGGTAAGGAGATGGTAGGTTCGTGAAAAGCTGTGTTGCCCTTTTCTTCGCCTTAGTGCCTTTCAGCGCAGAGTGCTGCAGTCAAAAAGATGCCTTAGCAGATTCCAAAAGCCTTGAAAAATAACCCCCGTTTTTACTGAAGTCTTTGAGGAGGAAGCAAGGAAGGATGGGATTTCATGCCGGAGCCCAAAGACACATCTTCTAAAAATTTCTCCAGACGTTCCCCCTCCCCCAGTCCCAGTATCTGGGCATCTGGGCAGCTGCTTCTGGAAGCCTTGCTCCCTGCTCTCCTCTGAAACTCTCCTGCCTGCCTCCCATAGTGTCTCCTACTTAATCCTCCAACTGCCCCATCTCCTTTTTTCTCCTTCGAAGAAGACTTCAAGTGAGAAACCGAAAGGCCTGTTTAAATCACTTACAGCACTTGAATGTTGCCGTGACATCTAATCACTTCCCCAGAAATCACTGACAATCCCTTTCTTACAAATTCATTTTCACTGTATTTTATAGAAGTATTGGTCCACATAAGATTAGAAATGGAAAACCAAAAACAAAAACCAAGTGACCCTTCACTGAAAATAATTTGAGATGCTCTAGAGTTCCCAAGAAACACATGAGGTTTGTGTCCAAGTCCCTTTAGTATCTGGCTGCTGTCATATACCAGCACTCCCCTGGGTCAAGATGGGCAGCTAGCCGAACCTGGGTTCAAATTCCAGCCCTTGCCGGACCAGTTCTTCCAAAGCTGCCCTTTCTGAGCCTCGCTTTCCTTATCAATAAACGGGGGGTCATAAAGCTTGTCTCCCAGTGCTCCCAGTGCCCAAGCACCACTCCTGGCACTGAGAATGTACTCAGTAATTAGACGCTCTTATTACTGCTGGTGATGTTTTCATCAGCTATCAGAAGACAATCACCCTCAGTGGCTTCAGTTCCTAGGATACATCCTGTGGAGCTGTTTCATTCACAGATAGGGCTCAGGGCTCAGCTGAAGAGAAAAAAAAAATATTCAGAGAGAGAGAAAAGAAGAAAAGCGGGAGTGCGTGGGTGACTTTAGGAACTAGAGGGGTCTGAGTTCAAGTTTGGTTGCCAGGTCGGCAGTCCCTTCTATACTCTGCCTTTCAAATCTCTTAATCTGTAATAACACCTATTTCACAGGGTGGTGGGAGTTAGAACATATACGTGAGGTGCTCAGCAAATAGTGGGGTGTCAATTCATTCTCTATGCTTCTATGATCAGACTGTCATTTTCAGGAACAAATCAGAAGATAGGCACTCTTCCTCTGAACTCCCATAGCACACTGTTGCCATGCGGAGGCTTCTTCATACCTGAGTTCATTGTTACGGATGGTCTGGAGGGGATCGGAGAGGGAAGCATCATCGGCCATTGTAACATGGGAATATCTGCTCACGACTTGACCGCTTATAAACCTGAGTCCCGCTCAGACTCAGACGCTTCCCGTGTCACACAAGCCTTCTCGGAGCCCAAAGGGTCGTCTCAGTTGACTGTCTCGTGTTGTCACCTGGTGACACAACCCAAAAACGCCACAGGGTTGCAGGAGGTCTTAGAGAGTGGTGTCAGCAACGGTCTCCACCACTCAGCAAGGCTTTGACCAGCGGGGATGAGGCGGAGTTAGAACAGCTTACGGTGACGAAAAGACCTTTCAAAACGATAACACTTCAAAAGAGAATAAATGTGAATAGCAACAGAGTAAAAATGATGCTTAGGGAAACAGATGAAATCTTCCAGTATTTTTTACAAAACAGGTCCTCTCTATGATGCACTGTGAAAATCAGGTGTGACCTGAAGGATGCTGAAACCCAACATCGTTCTTTCAGTTTCAGAACGTTCCCTTCAGGGCAGTTATAATGTCTATTTTGTTGAATGCAAGATTTTTAAAAAATCTGTTTTGACTTTTTCACTTCTAAGAAAAAGTCCTAGTCACAGTCTTTGTTTTGCTATGTTCGCTCTGAAATTCTAGGTCCTTGTTTTAAAGCATCTATATAAGTGGCCTTCATCTGCTGTGACTTGTTCTGGAAAAAGGAGAACCTGTTTTTCCTTATCCTGGTTTCTGATTTGCTGTTGCCTCAGCCTGGAATGCCCCCTTACCCTCCACCCCGGACCCTGACATCCCTGTGACTCACTTTTTTAGGTAGTGGTCTTCTGCACCTCCCTATCTCCAAAAGCCTCCTATGCACAAACGCACACCCACCCACACGCGCACGCGCATGAGCCTCACCCACACATCTATTCCTCTACCCCCCGATCCTGCTTTTTTTCCTCCATAACATTTATCACCCCCTGGCATGTTAAATACTTTTTTTTTTCAATTATTTGTCTGTTATCTGCCCCAAGATCAGGGACTTTATCTATTTAGTTCACTATTTTGTCTCCAGTCATGGGTATGGAGGAGGCTCTCAATATTTGGGGGATGAATGGATGGACGGATCAATAGATGGCTGGATGCAGGGATGCCAGCAAGTAGGGCATTGTGTTGAAATATGCAGCTTAATCCCCTATCTTCCCTCCAGACTGAAGATGCGCTGAGAGTGGGGTCTATGGCTTCTTTGTCCTTTTTAACCAGTTTTCCAGGGATCCAGCACTGAAGGTTTCCACAAACACCTGCTGGGCTCGAATAAAGCCCCAGTAGTAGTCCTCTAAATTCCCAACTTCTGAGCATCTTCAAAGCCCCAGTCCCAAATAGTGACATCAGCCAAGGGGGCAGCCCCAGGCTCCAGGCCTGTGGACTTTGCCATGAGTGTTTCCGTGTCTTAAACCAAAACAAAAGAACACAAAACTCCCGGGAAACTGCCAAACAAATCCCCTGCCCTGCAGGCCGGAAGGGGGTGGACAGGAGCAAGCAGGCAGAGGCCATGGGAGGGGGCGCAGGGTGACGTTGGTAGCCGCTCGCCTGGAGCACAAAGTTCTCGATGTTGGCTCTCTGCTGCAGATTTATTAAAAATGCCAGTCTAACGAGCCTTCGTGGCCAGCCCATGGAAAGTGGCGTGCTGTGTGTGACCGGCGCGGCTCCTTGGCTGGACTCTAAATCAATTCAAGATGTATGGCGGCGGCGGATGGCAGTCGGCTCGCGCTGTGTGCACTCCCGCCACCGCCCCTTCGGGTGATACTTATCAACGGGACAGAGGGAGTGCCACCCGGCGGACTGGAAGCCCGTGCGCTCTTGTCATCTCCACACACCGAACCCACCCCAAGTGCTCCACCAAGGGCCTGGCCCTTCCCCTGGACACGACCAACCCTTACTCAGCCCAGAGGAGCACCCCTCATGACCCTGACCCCCATGAGGCTCTCCCCCAGGTGTCCTCCAGGAACCCTGGGCAAGCCTGTGCAAAGCCTGTCACCATCCCCACTTCTTAGAGGAGGGTTAAAAGTCCAGCTTAAAAGTCCAGCCAGGAACCGGGCCCCAGTGAGTGATAGTGCCAGGATGTAAGCCCAGGAGTGACGAACCCCAGGTTTGAAGTGAGCTCTTTTAAACCGAATGTGGAGGTTGAAAGGGGCCATGTATGGTTTGGGGACTAGCCTATAGAAAGATACTCTCACCCTGCTGGGGAGTAGTGGTGACACCCTCCTGTGACACAGGGACTCCGGAGGCCCACCCTGCTCCACATGCATGCCAGCCTAGAGCTAAACTGCTCTGCCTCCCTAGTCTCCTCATCCCCCCCCGCAACCCACCACAAGGGTAATAAGGGAGCATCTTCACTTGTGGTTCTGAAGACCTAATTAATGCCCAGCCCGGGAGAAGCTCTCAAATACCAATCTGCAATTATTATTACAAATAAAGGTTAGTTATTCCTATCCTGCAAGAATACAGGAGAGATACAAGAAAATGTAACTGGTATAAAGGGTGTGAAATGTAAAATGTCCGCCCAGGGTCTTGGGCAAGCCACCCCCTCTGTCTGTCCCTTGGCTTCTGAACGGTACAATGTTCCACTGTTCTCAATGGGCACTTCCGCCGGGTGTCCCCACAATCGTGGCACAGATATCTATGACAACGTGTAGTCTTCCTTCAGTTCACCAGCCCCAGCGCCCAGCAGACTGCCTTTGCCCATAGGGGAACAGACTGCAACCCCTGGGTCTACCCCCTGCCGGCGACCGTACCAACCCATGTTCTGAACCATTCCATCTAGCTGTCACGGCTGCCCTGTGAGCAGGGGCTGTTCTCATTCCCATTTTAGGGGAGGAATCTAAGACCCCGAGATGTGAAGTGACTTGCTCAGGAACAAACATCCTATTTACGGCATAGCTAGAATTTGAGCCTATATCGAGTTATCAACCACAGCACAAGTGGGTGTTTACTGAATTTGTGGAAAAACAAGGAAGAAGAGAGAGGGGAAGAGCTTGAGAAAGGAGAGTGGATTTGGACCCGAGGAGGACCACTTTGGATAAGGTTGGTAATAACAGGAAATGACTCTAAATGAACAGAGGCTCACATCTTATTCAGGAAAAAAAAAAAAATGTCAGTGTGTGTCTGGATGTCACACTTAGCTAGGTCACCCCGTACACTTAATTCAGAGAAGCCTCTCTAAATTTTAAATATAAATACAAGAGCAGGTTGTCACATATTCTGCCTGTTCTAAACTTCTATCCGTAATGGCTATGGGCTCTTCGTCGCTCTCAATTCAACAACCGGGTAACCATAGCTGTGTCCCAAGAACCCCGTCTCCCACTCCCAGGAATACGGAGCTTTGGGGGCATATACGTCCATACATATGCATGTGGCTTTTTCCTTTTAGGAAAGATTCCTTTTAAGAGTGAACACACATCCGTGGCCTTGCAGATAAGAAGGCTCAAGAATCCTTGCAAGTCTCCATATTGTTGAGTGGGTTTAGGGGCATACTTGAGGGCTTGGGGACAGCTATTTACCCTGTTAGTCCCTCCCCCATTCTCTCACCTCCCTTGACGAAGGAGACATGACCTTAGTAAATACATGTCTTTCTCCTGCTTCTAAAGACAGAAACAGAATCATCACTAACCCTCGGACAGAACCTCATAGTTGACAGAGGACTCTCACCTTCCTTCTTTGATCCAACCCTTGACCAGCCCTGAAAGGTAGGAATCACATGCCCATTTCTCAGATGGGGACTCCGAGACTCTAAAACAGAATGTGCGGCCAGGGCTTGCTCCAGAGGAGCCTAAGCTGGACCTCGTGCCTGTCTGACTCACAGGCTGTCCCCTCCCCAGGGATGGCGCCACAGGCGCTCCAGGAATGGGGCCTTGGTCCAGCCTTAGGCTTGCGGCACTAGGAAAACCTGTGTCACTGAAACCATCACGTCAGAGGCCACTCCGTTCCTTCACCTAAGGTCATGTCCAGCAGCTTCCTGGCAACTGGAAATTCACAACCAGGCTTTGGGTGAGTCAGTCAGCTGGAGACAACCACCAGCACTGTCTGCTGAGGGGCCCACCAGCCCTGCCCACCCCGGGGCTAATGCCGGCCCCGGCACCACCCTCGGTAGAAACAACTGGAGGTGAACCTGCTCAGCCCAAGCTCTAGCTCCTTCCTTACCACTCCCCTGGGGTCTTGCCCTTTTGTGCCACGGACACCAGAGCATAAACCTTGGTTTTTTAAATGCATAAAATAAAATACATCAAATCACAAAGGAAACCAATTAAAATACAGTTGTAAAAATAGTTTATTTTGCAATAAACTAATATATGTGCTTTCATATTTTACATCCTAATGTCAGGACCTAAGTTATTATTACATTAAATAATGAGATCTAAATAACAAGATCTAATGCCCAACAGAATTTGCAGTAGTGATGAGCATAAATGATACTGTATTTGCAAATGTCTCACAATAGGAAAGTATCTTGGATTCTATGGGTATCCCAGTTGTCAAAGCTATTAGTTTGTGGCCTGCATTCATCATCGAAGGAAATGCTAAATTTCAGTTAGAAGTTAGTGAAAATAAAGATTTTACGTTTTCCCTATCCAAGTTCATGAACCCCTGGGTTAAGGCAGGGGCTCGGTAGATTCAAGGTTAAAAAGCCCCGTACGCCCATTTACACTTATATGGTGCTTTAATCCCCTGCTGACAAGCAGGATAGAGTAGTGGCTGGGAGCTCCAGCCTGACAGGGAGACAACATGCATCCAAATCCCCGCCTTGTCCCCTATGTAACTGTGTGACCCAGAGAAGTTACGTAACATCTCTGTACCTCAACACCTCATCCATACAGCAGGCGGTAATAGTAATCACTACCTCAGGACATTGGTGCTTAGCCCAGTGCCTGGCACAGAGTAAGTACTCTATTAAATAATTTTCATTTTGATTGATTGTTTTCATCTGACCTTTCAAGAAAGCCCTAAAGGGCAGTAATTATCTCCATTTTTCCATCTGAAGAAACTGAGACTCAGAAAGGAGAAAGTTATGTGCCCAGCATAACACAGGCTTTTCTAATCATGATACAGCCAGAGGAAAATTCCAGAAAGGTAATCTGAAAGAAACACAAGTCTGGACAGTGAGGAGATCCTAAGGAGAAACGCTAAATTATCTAACTACTTGCCAGTTAGGTGATGCAGTCTTTAAATTAAAAACACTGTTTTAGGGGTTTTTTTTTTTCCTCAGCAGGCAAAACTGTGCTATTGCTGAATATATATCAGCACCAGTCACTATAAGTAAAGCTTGCTCACTGTATTCTCCAAGGTAGGTGTCTGCAAACTGTAGTGGGCACGTGCTGCCACTCCAACACCCCTGCCTCTTGGGGAACTCCCCCCATCTCTCCCTCTCAGGCCATGAGGTACTGTGGGGCCGCCTTTCCGTACCTACCCCCACCCCCACTGTGATCCAGATGAGCCACAATTCAAAGGCTGGCACAAGACCCACACCAAACAAAACCAGGGTCAACCCGGTGGTTTTAGAACATTAAGAAAAGGGCACTTTCTTTCTCTGAGGGTTACTGAGAGCCATTGCTAGCCATCTTTATCAGCACATGGGGAGAGCCTGTCTGACAAAGAGGACAAAGCCAAGGGGAGCAGGACTGATCATTGGAGAAATAACATCCTAATGTCAGGACCTAAGGACCTGGATCAAACCATACCTGATGGCCATCTCTACTGTACATGTTTCACTTCTGTTTAATACATTATCTTTCCTGTTTAATGTGAGTTAGGTGTCTGCCACAAAATCGTCTTAACTAACAAAATCTCCTTATTTTCTTGCCTCCAGCCTCCCTAGTTCAGCTGAGCAGGTTCCACTGTGCCCCAAACTCTTATAGGCCTAAGTCTCCTGCAGTTTCTTATCCTTCTGGTGGAAGGAGAATGTCTTCAGCCCCTCACCATGGAGGGTGGAGCCATTTGCAGACTTAGGGTTCCAGAGAAGCCCGTGAGGCTACGTTGTCCTGAAGTTCAATTCTGGGCTCTCCGCTGTGGCAGCAGGATGTGAGGTCTTGAGCCCTGTTCTACATCATATCTGCAGGCCCTGATACCAGGACCTCCATTCTGTTAGTCCAGTGTCTGAGTACATGAGATGGGCTGCTCCCCGAGCTAATTGCTTTCCCCCCAGCTATTTGCTCCAAGGCAGGTCGTCAACACACCAGCATCTTTCAGCTTAGTCCTAGGCTGACTCGTATCAAATTTTTGACACCGTTTCTATATCTGGCAAAGAAATGGCTTGGAAAGTCAGACTTGGGGTAGACTATTAAAGTGAAAATAAATGCCTCATGGAGATCATTTAAACCTAAGCCATTACAAATCCCAGCTTTAAGAAGGAGGGCTAAGATTTTCTAATGCCCTGACAGTTAAAATAGTCATTAAAATCCAGCCTGATTCTCTAAGCCATGATTTTTAAAGTCCTATCGGGAAAACCGAAGAGGACAGAGTGGGTTTGTGCAGTGGTGGGACGATTATGGGAGAGGTGAAAGGAAAGAGAGTTTTCTCCTCCTAGCTTCAGGGAGGCCCCTTTGTGTGGCTGCACAAAGGGGCCTCCATGGTCTCAGGACCTCTCATAGAGAACTAACTGGCTGTCTCTGAAAGCTTCCTTAAAGACGGATTTCCAAGTGGGACCACACATGGCTCAGAATAGCTTGAGGATGGAGACAGTCTCCCCTCTGGTGCACAGAGAAAAGGACGGAGCTCAGAGGGTGATGGCCACAGGACCATGACTAACATGTAGCTCTCTGGGCCGAGAGTTTAGCCCTGGGCACTGCCTTGGGTGAGGCACACCTGAGGGAAAGTCACTGATCTGAAATTCGATGGCAGTAGCCATCATCTGAGGGCACGTCCTCTGTGCCAGGCAACGTTCTGAGGCTTGATGTGCCCTACCTCAGTTACACCTCATAGTAACCCCATGGAGTCAATGCTACTACCAGCCCCAGCTTACACGAGGAAGCTCAGGCTTTCAAAGGTCAAATTCCCATGTTAGTTATCTGTTGCTGTGTTCAGAATTACCTCAGAACTTAGTAGCTTAAACCACTTTTATTAATCATCTCAGAGTTTCTGTGGCTCAGGAATTTAGAAACATCCTAGCGAGGTGGTACTGGCTTGGGGTCTCCAAAAAGGTTATAGTGAAAATATTGGTCAGCGCTGGCTGAAGTTAGCTAAACGCTGGTCTGCAGCTGGGGGATCCCCTCCCAGGACATCTCACTCACGTGGCTGTCAGCAAGAGGCTTCAGTCCCTCACCGTGTGGGCCTCCACACATCGCTGCTGGGGTGTCCTCACAACATGGCGGCCAGGCACACCCAGCGTGGGCAATCCAGGAGAGAGACTAAGGAGGAAGCCACCATGCTTTGTACATCCTAATCTCAAATGTTGTGCAACACACTTCCGCCACACTCTGTACCCTCCGAAGTAAGTCAGTAAGAGCTGCTCAGCTCACACTTAAGGGTAGAGGATTTCTGCTCTACTTAGTGAGGGAAGAAGTATCAAAGAGTTTGTGGACATTTGTGAAAACTACCACAGTACGTTTATACAAGATCACAATGAGGCTGAGCCAGAGGATAAGGCCTGGCTTCAAGGCACAACACTATTTTGCCCCTCAGCGAACAGAAAAGGAAAACCTTCTCCTATGTGTCGCCGACACAAACATCAGTTACACCATTTGAACAGATAAGACCTGCATGTGGTAAAACATTCAAAATTATACAGAAAGGGTGTATCGTAGAAAGCAGGTCCCCCTTCCCACCCCAGGCCCCTAATTCTTCTTCCCACATGCAACTGCTGCTGACAGTTTTGCATGAATCCTTCCAGACATCATCTAAGCCAGTGGTTCTCAGTGTGATCCCGTCCAGCAGCAACAGCATCACTTGGGAACTTGCTGGAAATAGAAATTCTGAGGCCCCACCTCAGACTTAATGAATCAGAAACTCTGGGGGTGGGGCCCAGCCCTCCCTTAACAGCCCTCCAGGTAAGCTTGATGAACACCAAGGTTTAAGAAGCACTCCTCTATGCATATACAGGCAAAGCATCAATCCATTTCCAGCCCCTTATATGTTCCCCCCATCTAGAGTGTATCATCAGTGAACTTTTGTACATCCTGAAATTATCTTGTCAATAGCATGATTTCAGGTGCATTGTATTATGCCTGAGTAAAAACTATAAGTCCTTGATATCATTTGCCCTGCTTTGGTTAATTCTTTTTTTTTTTTTTCCTAATGTAGTGAGAACTCTGCCCATATGAAAATATCCAGCATGTGCCTTGATCTCTGGAAGATCCTGGGCCTTGCCTGCAGTTGAAGAAGTCCATTCAAGATGGTTCCACTACAAGTCGTCTCATATGTCCAGATTCCATAGTATTTCTCCTGCTGATATCCTGCAATTTTCCTCCTGGTGCAGAGGATGTGTGATGCCAGGATGTCCCAGGGGGATCTTGTTTCTGCCAATGCCTTTTTGAATATTGTTAGAACTCCCTCTTCACACAAATATGATTGAAGCCTATGAATTTTGTTCACTATAGTTAAACTAATGATCATAACAATGGCAGTAGGAATAAGGCGGTTGTACCCTAAAGAAAACAAAACACACCAAAGAAAACGAAATACTCTAAATTCTAATCCCGACAAATCAGGAAATGTCTCTTTATTCTACCAAATGTATTCCAAATACAAAAGAGCCCACTAGAGGCTTCCTTTAGCTAGCAACTCTAGTTAACTTTAAGCATGATTCAATTTACAAAAAGCCATTATTCACTTATGCAATGTTCTGGGAACGCATCCATGGAATAAAGTGACGTCTGCCGAACAGCCAGGCCGTGAGGACAGTGCTGATGTCCTCAAATTGTGTTAATAACATGCAATACATCTTACCTTTTTATATTCCATGTTTTAGAAAAGCAGTAACTAAAATACAAACATCATATTTCATTTTTTTCTAGGCATTGTATCAACAAGCAAGCATCTGGGACTTCTGGCCATGTGTCAGAATATAGATCCTATGCGTATGCATGTGTTTCTAGGATACATTATCTGTAGCAAGTCTGTTCATGTTATCTTGGGCATATGAGTTATCTATTGCATCATAACAAATTACCCCCAAATTTAGCACCTTAGGCAACAAATATCTATTATCTCATACAGCTTCTGAGGGTCAAGAATCGAGAGTGGCCTGGCCCAGGGTCTCCTGTTGGGTTGCAGTCAAGCTGTTTCCCAGGGCTGTAGACTCTCCAGTCCTGAGCTAGGGCTATGGGGTATGCTTCCAAGCTCACTCACATGGCTTTACGCAGAAGGCTTCAGTTCCTTGCCACACGAACTTCTCCATAAGGCTGCTGCTGACATGGCTTTCCTCAGAGCAGAAAATGTATAAGAAAGAAACAGAAAGACAATGATACCACCTTGCCTTTTATAACCCGCTTCCCCATTTCCACCTTACTCTGTTCATTAGAAATAACACTAGGTCCACTGTGCAGTCAGAGCTAGGGCTATGGGGTATGCTTCCAAGCTCACTCACATGGCTTTACGCAGAAGGCTTCAGTTCCTTGCCACACGAACTTCTCCATAAGGCTGCTGCTGACATGGCTTTCCTCAGAGCAGAAAATGTATAAGAAAGAAACAGAAAGACAATGATACCACCTTGCCTTTTATAACCCGCTTCCCCATTTCCACCTTACTCTGTTCATTAGAAATAACACTAGGTCCACTGTGCAGTCAAAGCAAGGGACTGAATGTGTGTGTGCGGGGGGGGGGGTGTAGTGTGTGTAATATATGTGAATCGGTGCATGTAAAATGTGCCAAGTATTTGAAAAAATGCTGTCTTCTCATCAAAATAGCTATTTTATGTTTAAAATCATTAGGTGGCTAATCTGGTTGTGTCATTTACCCAGCCTGGCACCAACTAGGATAAAAAAAGAAGCAGCGTTGGTAACCTGACAAAAATCAAAGGATTTAAATTGGGGGTGGGGGAAAAGAACTGAAACACCGACCAATAGGGGGTTATTTAAATAAGGTATGCCTACTGGGCCATCGTTAAAAATAACCGTACTGTCAAAGAAAATATGGTGCCATAAGAAGATGCTCATCATATAATCTTAATCAAAAACTATGAAAAAAAAAAAGACTATGAGCCCAACTTATATGAGAATGATACCTATGAATTCACAAGTAGCATTTCTTGACTGTACTGTACACCAGGCATTATGCTAATGTTGTAAATCAATCCTTTCATTTAATCCCCACAATTGTCATGTTCATATGTTCATATTACTATCTTTTAGATGAGGAAACTGAAGCACAGCAAGGTTAAGAACCTGCCCAAGAATGGGACAAAATTTTTACAAATCACATATCTGATATGGGTCTAGTGTCCAGAATATATAAAGAACTCTTACAACTCAACAACAGTGAAAACCACCCAAATTTAAAATGGTTAAAGAACTTGAATAGACATTTCTCCAAAGAAGATATACAAATGGTCAATAAGCACACAAGAAGATGTTCAACATTGTTAGTTATTAGGGAAATGGAATTCAAAACAACTACGAGACACCACATTGTATCTCCTAGGATGGTTATAATAATAATAATAAATTAATTTTTAAAAATAAAATTTAAAAGAACAGAACATAACAAATGTTGATAAAGACGTGGAAAAATTGGAAACCGCCCCTCATACATTGTTGGTAGGACAATAATATAATGCAGCCGCTTTGGAAAACAGATTGGTGGTTTCTCAGAAAGTTAAATATAGAACTGCCATATGGCTCAGCAATCCCACTCTGAAGTATATACATCCAAGAGAATTAAAATCAGGTGTTCAAACAAAACTGTGTGCAGAATGTTTATTTGTGCAAAAATTTCTGTGGTGCTATTCACAATAGCCACCAGGTGGAAACAACCCAAATGTCCATCATCCGATGGATAGGTAAGCAAAATGTTGTATATCCATACAACAGAATATTATCCAGCCAGAAAAAGTAATGAAGGTATGGTACATGCTACACCATAGATGAATCTTGAAAATATAGTACTAAGTGAAAGAAACCAGACACAAAGATCACATATTATATGTTCCATGTATATGAAACGCCCAGAATAGGCAAATCCATAGAGACAGAAAGCAGATTAGTGGCTGCCAGGGCTGGGGGTGAGGAATGGACAGTGTGCTTCATGCATACAGCATTTCCTTTTCCAGGTGAGAAAATGTTTTGGAACTATATACAGGCGAAGTTTGCACAACATTATAAATGTACTAACTGCCACTGAATTGTACACTTTAAAACAGTTCATTTTATCATTGTATCTTTTGTGAATTTCAACTCAATTTTTAAAATAAAATAAAGGGACGCCTGCGTGGCTCAGCTGATTAAGCATCTGCCTTCAGCTCAGGTCATGATCCCAGGGTCCTGGGATCCAGTCCTGCATCGGGCTCCTTGCTCAGCAGGGAGCCTGCTTCTCCTGCTGCCTGCCACTCCCCCTGCTTGTGCTTGCTCTCTCTCTGGCAAAAAGATAAATAAAATCTTTTAAAAATAATAAATAAATAAATAAATAATAGAAAACGTCCCAAAGTCACACAGCTAATATATGGAAGTATTTGGACTGAGGTGGTCTGGGTTTCAGAGCCTACATTTTTCACTAGATCAAGAGGAAACATCAGAAAATTAACAGAAGTTTCCTGGATGATGGGACTGAAAGTAATTATATTCTTTTAAAAAATGTTCTTCCCCAATTTTTCCTTAATAATTTAAGGATGGGGATCTCTGGGTGTCCCATGCGTCACCATATGACCAAGGGAAATTAAGAAGGCAGATTAGCCACAGGTTTGTCCCTGAGTTCCCAGAATTCACAGCTCTTTGTACTCTGCTGCCCACCCACACCACACCACACCCATCCAGCTACAGAAGACCCTAGAGATCTGGTCAAATCTCCAAGCTGCACGGAAATCCCCACAAATCTGGGCACTGTGGCGATGCATAGCCATTTTCTCCAGGGAGCACCTTTCCCCTAGGTTACTTACTGGGGGTTCCAAAGAGGGATCCTTGAAAGAGTCCTCAAGAAACCTTAGATGTCTCACAGTTTTCTTTTGCTTCCCTGGAGAAGTGCCTTGGAAACTCGGGGATTTACTCTATGAATGACTGGTACTTGCAATTTGGGCAAAGATGCATGTATGAGGATGTTTATTGCAGTACTGTCTCATAACGGTACAAATCTGGGAAGCAAATCCATCAGGGCACATCTACACATTTTTTATGAAGAACTGGAGTTCCCCCAAGGCCAGATATGGAAATATCTCCATGTCTCCTGGACTGAAAAATAATGACAACAGTAGGCAGAAAAATTTGAAGTGAAGATCATATTGGGTTGTTTAAAAAGGTTATGTCCAATATTCTTAGAGTACTATACTGTTTTGATCTTTTTTGTAAGCATGTGTACATTTGATTTGTGTGATAAAAATCTAGTTTTAATAAAATAATAGCAATACCTAATTGCAATGAAGCAGCAGAATAAACTAGTACATACAAACATGCTGCTATATACCTTGGGGGGGGCGGAATACAACTAGCAATAGAGCTAAATTTGCATCTGAAAAATGATTAGTCTGTTGTTTGTTGTTACTGAGTCTGCATAGAGAATTTCTGGCTCCTCCCAAACCTATTGAATTAGAAGTTTTAGGAATAGGGCCAGGCTTCCATATTAAAAAGAAGTCCCCCACGTGATTCTAAGGACCACCTCCCGTTTGCCCCCACTCCCCCTGCACACACAGAGCAAAGAGCACTGGCTTTGGCTCTGCCATGTACTAGATGCCAGGAAGCTGGGGAACTAACTCTTCTGGGGCCCTCAATTTCTTTATCTGTTAAATGGGGAGAAGAGAAAGAGCATGATAGGTCCAGATCTACTAGTAGGGGATAAAGAGGAGGCCATGGGCATGACCAGAAGAAAGAACTTGGGAATCATTCCCACTGGGGCTTAAACACCCCCATTTATTAACCATGATTTTTACCTCCTTCAGGCTTAATAGTACCTACCCCCTGGGGGTTTTGAAAATTAAGCAACAATTCACGCTAAGTGTGAGTACAAAGCAGGTATGCAACAAAAAATAGCAGGTGTATTTGATAAATCTTTGCTCCTTCCTCTTCCAAGGAAAGGGATGGATAGTGAGTAGGGGCCACTGAGAATGGGGGCACTTTGCCCCAGACTTTCAAAAATCAAACTATAAATGGTGTGTTCCATTCCCCCAGGTATAAAGGAAATAGTCATGCCCCGACCTGGCTCCAGGATCATCCTAGTCTGTGTCTTGCTTTACCAACTAAAAGGGAGGCAGGAGGGGAATGAGCAGAAAATGCACCACCGTGTAGGCAACCAGGCACCTGCTAAGATCCTGTCCGTGTCAGGACTCAAGAATTGGAGCAGTTCTAGAGAATAACCTGGATGTCTGAACCTCTGTGCTACATATGAGGGACTGGAAGATATTTGTCCCAAGATACACTTTACCCTTGAGATATTCTCCCCAAATGAGGTTACACAATCAGTTGCAGAAACACTTGGTCCCATTTGCAAATAAATACGTATTTTTTTTCTAAAACCTGTAATCATCTTATGATTCATATGCATTGTGCTTGTATCTTAAAAAGCACAATTTAAAAAAAAATCAAGTTGCCAACGCCAATATTTTACATATAGTGTAATATATTTCACTTGGTTTTGGCATTTCTTCTTTTCTTCTTGTTTTAATTACTGGGGGAGCCTCACAATCCGGGTGTGGCCAAGCCCCTGGAGATGCCCGCAGCTCAGGACAGCTCCTCCCAGGGCCCCGCAGTCCTGGGAATGGACCCAGCCCGCCGCCGGAACGGATCTCCCGGCGAGCAGAAGGGACCACGGGCCTCCGCACCTGACAGGCCCGACACCCTGGCCAGGGCGGGCCCAACAAAAGGCGCCCTGAAATGCAGCAGGAGAAAGGGGCTGCAGCCCCCGTCGGATGGGAAACACTGCTGCCAACCAGCCCCGGGGCCGTGCCGCCCTTGTCCCCGGAGTGAACTCTCCCTCTCTGCGCCCAGCTAATGGCGGGGCGCGCGGCCGCGGCCCCTCTTCTCCCTCCCTTTAAAGAGAAGGGCGCGATTGTGTGGATTTCACAGTCTGAGCACAGCTGAAAGGGAGAGAATTAAGTCTCCCTCACGGCTCTTTTCAAGGAGGCCGAGGCTGCGATTCGCCTTCATTCAGAATATATGAAGCTTTTGTGCGTCAGGGCCGGGCAGCCGCCGCGGCCCCGCTCCCCGGCTGACTCTCTTTACAGTGGAAACGTACAGTAATTAACACGGGTTCCGCTCCCGCCCGCGCCCGGAGTTGAAGGGGGCCGCCGCCTCCGCGCGCCTGGGAACCGGAGCCGCGGGGGCCCGCGTTTGTCCACCTGAGAACGCCGCGGCGCATTTGTAACCGTGGCCTTGCAGCCCGAGAGCCATCCATTCTGGCTCGGAGCTGCCTGGCTGTCAGGGTGCGCCGCGGCCCCCGCATGTGTTGCTAATAAAAGCCCAGCCCGCCGCTCCACCTAGCAAGCTCCCGGCAGGGGCACTGCCCGGGCAGGGGGAGGAAACCCCGGGGCCAGCCACGGTGACCCTCAGGGGCTTCTCCATCTCTGAGTACGGGGAGTCTGTGATTCTGAGGGGGGGCAGGAGGGATGTAGACAAAATACTTAAGCCTTCCTCCATGGGAATTGTCACCATGAGATTAAAATTTAATTTAATTTAATGGTTTTTTTTTTTTTTTTTTTTGGTCTGAAGGAGATGAAATCTGAAATCTGGCCCGAGTGGCTGAGGCCTGCCAATATTTTGGCGGTGCTTAGTTTTCAGGCTTCTTTTTTGTCACTCTACTCAGATGATTCATGCTGGAAAGCATGCTGTATCATTTATCCAGTAACTTAGCCTAATAAAACCCCCCTTCAAATATGTTCCTTAAAGAGCCAGAAGAATTTGTTCCTGTAGACTCAAACCTATGTTCTTCATAAAGTCTGATTGAAGAAATAGAGCTCTCGGGGCGCCAGGGTGGCTCAGTCCTTAGGCGTCTGCCTTCGGCTCAGGTCATGATCCTAGAGTCCTGGGATCGAGCCCCGTGTTGGGCTCCCTGCTCGGTGGGGAGCCTGCTTCTCTCTCTGCCACTCCCCCTGCTTGTGTTCCTGCTCTTGCTGTGTCTCCCTCTCTGTCAAATAAATAAATAAAATCTTAAAAAAAAAAAGTTTGGGGACTGAAGAGAGGAACTAATCTGATGCTTGCTGATGAAACTCCAACACTGTCCCCTTGGCTCCTTCCTTCCCTCTCTCTCCTGGTGGGGTTAAAATGCACGGCTTAACACAAAATTTTGAATGCAAAGTTAATTTTTAAAGACTTTCTCCTGAGTGTAAGCAGGAGAGTTATGTCCATGTTCTAATTTGAGTTCTGGAGGAAGGAAAGCTATGTATTATGAGACAAGTAATTACTGAAGTAACTCAGCGCCTGCCCATGGTTCAGTGTCGTGGTGAAAAAGGCTTCTACCCAGGGCTGCTGAGGTTTTTAGAATGGTGCTCCAGAGGCCCCTTGAAAGGTGGGTCACCTGCATCAATCCGCAGGAGGCCTCTCAAAGCAGGTACCTCCGTCTCTGGGCAAAAGTCCCCTTCCTTTCAGCAAGGTGCTGCAAGTGCCAAGGTTGGTCCCAAGGCTGAAATGGCAGGTCCCTGTTGGACAAGACTCCCTATTAAGGCAGCAGAGCATGGTGCTTAAGTAAGCCCAAGGGCTCTTTCTGGGTTCAAGTGTTGGTACTACTATTTACTCTGTCATCTTAGACAGGTGTCTCAGTTTCCTCCTCTATAAAATGTCGATAATATACCTACTGTTTTGGGCATAACGGCCATCAAATGATGTAACACATGTTAGCTTTTGGTTCATTATTTTTAATAACAGCGACCATTTATGTAGCGCTCACTCTGCGCTTTACCTGTATCGCATCATCGCATCATCAATGGATATTATTATCCCCATTTCACTGATAAGGAAAATGAAGCTCAGAGAAACAAAAGTGAAAGAACTGGATCGATGTCACACCATGACTTTAAGGGCCATGGTGCAATTCCAAGTTGTCCTGGGAGGAGGGAACAGAGGAGCAACCTGGTCAAGAGTGAGATAAGATGGTAAGATTCAGGCTCTCAGCTGGTTGAGAAGTAAGTGATTTTTAACCCTTTAATAAGGGGCCTTAAAACCCGTATATGCTCTCTCCTCTTCCCTGCCATACGGCCTGTGTGGTTGACTGTTCCTTGCCATGTCTTCTCACAACTTTCTGGATCCAGTGATCCCTGGCCAAGAAACAAAAATAGAACCGTTGCATCCCCCAGTGGGTTTGGATGAAAATGGTGATAAAATCAGGTACGGCTCCAGGAGGAGACACCGGAGAAGAACCAGACTGGGTCTACAAGGGCTCACAATGACATGGCGGGCATATGCACCCCCCTATCAAGGTCACGTGAGGTGACACACATATTCACACTCTGTCAAGCTCACAGTCAGACAGTACAGGTATTCATGCTCCTATTACGCTCACTTGCTCACAACACATCACTCTGTAAATATCACTACCATCTGAGCAATTGGGCACGTTTTCTTTGGAAAAAATGACTTTTCTCTGTTTCTGTGCTTTCACACTAGTAGATTGGCTTAGTAATATGTGAGACCTTTTGTTTGAGGGAAAGAAAAAACACCTGTATGCGAATACACTTTGGGTGTTAGGGCACAGCACAGTGGTTAAGAGGCTTATCTCTGGCATCAGAAAGTCCTGCGTTCAAATCCCATTTCTACCGATTACTAACTCGGTAACCTTCAGCAAATTCTTTAATCTTACATAAATTACAGACTTGTCATCTCTTAAATGGGAATAACAATAGTCCTTGCCTCAAGGGGTTCCTGTGAAGCAAACCCTTCCCCATAGGCTGGGTGTTTTGAATTCCACCATTAGAGGTTTATTGTCTAGTATGTTAGATTTTACATGTCAGTGTCATGACCTACTCACTTAATCCTCCCTCTGAGGGTTCGCCATCTAGTTTACAGGCTGAGCAAGAAGTATTTCTTCTCTAGTCCCACCCCTACTCCACATCCTTGCCTCCTTCTTCTCCAGAAGTCTCTCCTGACCCCTCATTTTGGACTAGGCCCTGCCATGGTACTGACATGACACCATGCCCTTGCTCTTCCTGACACTTAACACCTCTTTAACCATGTGCTCTACTCCTGTCTCCCAAGTCCGGTTAGAGAGCCATGACGAGAGGCACCGTATCAGTCCTGTTCGTGCCTACATAAGCTCTGTGCTAGCAATGAGCACCTCTGTCACCCAGACTGTGGCCTTGAATTCTGCTCCCCACTAAAAGGGACCGGCACTCCTTTGGAGAAATGACTGATTCCATGTCTGAAGCAGGAAATGTACAAGTTGAGCCTGGATCATCTTTTACCAGAAAGCAAGGAGGCATTCAAAGATGATTAAAGTTATATTAAAAAGAAGCCAACTTTGAAAAGCTCACGTCGGCCAAAGAGGGACCACTTGTGCATCAAAAAATAACTGGAATAGACTGAAATACATAAAATATGTTTAAAGCCATGAGCCTATTGACCTTTGAAGAAGGCTATATAACTAACTGATTCTTCCGAAAAGTGGTAACTAAAGAGAAAGGATCAAACATTCCTCCTGCCTTTCCATATTGACTGTGCCATGGGCAACCAAATAGTTGATGGAGAGAAGCTTCTTTTTATGGAATTATTATAGCTAATAAGTGAATAGAGAATGATAGGATTAGGGTGTTACTACTTCAAAACCTCTGAAGAAGTAATGAATCTAGGAACTGATCATCACTGAAAGAGAGATAACCAGTTACTGGCCTGTGATGGAAGAATATAATGTCACCCATAAAATAGTCTTTCCAAAAATAGAACTTTAATCTGATCAAACCTCTAGATCTAACTAACAATTTACAGGAATTACAGGGGACAGAGGAACCTATTGTATGACACCACAGGGATGCTGATGGGACGGGAACACGTATTGACGAGAGTCCTGGTGTTGGACAAACAAATGCATTGGAAGAAAAACAAAGAGAAGGGGAAGGAAACCTAGGCATTAAAAGAAATTTTGAGAGACATATCAACAGATTGCAATGTATGGAACTTATTTCCACATTAATTTCAATAAATTGGCATTTAAAAAAATCAGGAGATAAATTTAAACACTGCCTGGATATTTAATGATATTAAGAAACTAGTGTTAATTTCTGAATCGGATAATGACATTGTGCTTATTTTTTTAAATAATTTATTTTATTTTTAGAGATAGATGCGAAAATGCTTATGGGTTAAATGATGTCATGTCTGAGATTTGTTTGAAAATAGTCCTGGGAAAGAGGAGAAGTGGGTGGGAATAGTTTAGACAGAACAAGATTGGGGATGCGTTGATAACTGGTAAAGCAGGGTGTTAGTAAGTGAAGTTCTTTATACTATTCTCTCTCTTTTGTATAGGTTTGAAAATTTCCATAATAAAAAGGGGGGAGAAAAAAGACATTGCAGATATCAGCTTCTGTCAGAAGAGACATTTTGTTGTCAGGGCCTCTGATGTCAGGGGATGGCCACAGTCTTTGGACCAGCTGGGGCTAATTTCACATAATGAAAGAATGTGTCCATTTATTTGTTTGTGTTAATTCTACTGTCTATTTTCTCTGCTAGAATGTGAGCTCCAAAAGGCCAGGATCTCTGTTTTGTTCACTGGTCAGCCCAAGGGCCCATTGTTGTGACACTGAGTAAGTCATCTGTAAATACTTGTTAATGGAGTGCTCCTCACATGAAAGGCCAGGACCGATATTTCCATTTTACAGAGGAGAACACTGAGGCAGAGAGACCTGACGTTCTTGCCTAGGGTCATCTAGTGGGTTAGTGGTGGGGCTCGACTGGTACTCCAGTGTCTGCAAGGCTCCCATTCAGTATCTTTTGGTCAGTCCGGACATCTCAACCTGGCGCAGGAAGCTGAAATGAGGTCTACAGGTCCTGGCATTTATAAGTACATACTATCTGTCCTTCTTAAGTGTTCTGCCTGAGAGAGACAGGGAGTGGGAAAAGTGGGGATAATAGTAACAGCTCATATTTCTTAGGGCTAGACGCCATTTTGAGCACTCCACCATGGTGAACTCACTTAATGCTCACAACAACCTGAGAGGGGAGTACTACTGGCTACCCTAGGAGGCCAAGGCCCAGAGAGCGCACACATTCTGACCCCAGAGCCTCAGATCTTAATCTTGACATTAGAGCCTTAACCCCTGCAAAAGACCATTGAAAAATAAAACTGTACTGTAGGGGGCTGGTGCTTCTACTGACGGCAGCAGAAGTGGTGGCCTGAAGGCTGGACTCTTGAGGACAGGCAGATGGAATGCTCACCTGACAGTAGCCATTGGATAACAGGTTAACAGGTTAACAGCTGATAACTGCAGGGTCACATTGTTCTCAATTATCTAGCCCTCTGAGGACAAGGGGTCAGAAATCCCACAGTAAATTCCAACCCAGCCACTAACTCTCTCTATGGGCCCGGGCAGGGCCCTTCCCCTCTCTGGACCTCAGTTTCTCCATATTTCAAACCAAGAGAGTTGGACTAGACAGATGTTCCCAAAGGACACTGCATGCTCTGACATCCTTTCATTCGACACTGAAATGCTATGATCCCACCAAGGGAGCCATGGTGTGTCTGGGACGTCTCCACATCAAGCAGTTGGAGGCTCATTTTTAACCCCTCATAGATGTCTCTTACAAATTATCCAGGGTCATGGATTAGTTTAAATACAAAAGCTTAATTTCCTCTGCTTGGCTACTGTTATAAGGAATGATCAAAAGGAGTCAAGGAACAAACACAGTTGGCTGGAGAGAGAATGCCCGGGATGAACTGAGGGACGCCCTCTTCCCCGGACCCCTCCGGGTTTGGAAATCTTTGGGGCCTGTAATTCACTGCTGCATTAGGCAGTGCTGAGATGAATCATAACATTTGGAGCCGTCAAAGAAAGGGAGAAGAAAGGAGACAGAGGCCAGGGAGAGTGAAGGCTCAGTGTTTTCTCAGTTAAATACATGTTTTCACTGCAGTGTGATGGGCCGAGAGCAATGAATGGCCATGATTTAGTTATCTTTTGGATGGATGATTTTAAATGCATGTTGGAAAGGCTTTCATGAGGCTGACTTTTAAAGCCGAGGCACAGAGTGGAAGTCTTTGGTGGGGGAGCCGCTGCTTGTCTTTCAGAGGTTGTGAAAGCCCAGGGCCTGGAGATTCCTGCTGCAGGCATTTTTGTTTCTATGTTTTCCACTGGCACACGATCGCTTCCATCCCAGAATCCTTCAGACTCTGGTCAGACACCTTGTCATAACAAAGGAAGAGGGGTGAGATGACACTGCGAGGGGACAGAGGGAGGACGTGAAGGCAAAAGGTGTGGCTGTAGAATTCTCTGAATCCCGGCGATGTTTATGTAGAGCTTCTATGTACCCATTGCTCCGGTGGGGCAATGTGAGGGGTTGGAGGAGACAATGAGCAATGACCAGTGCCAGATAAATCATTAAGATGACCGCTCTGCCTGACCGTTCATGAGCGAAAGGGGTCATTGTGGAAGGGTTGTTCAGTCACACACCCACCTGCCTCAACATTGAGAGGTTTGGTTTTATCCCCCATATTATCCAAAAGAACACCAGGGAAGACAGCTAGGTTAGCCCTTTTTCTATACCCCAGTCCACTCCTGCAGTAAGACCCCACCAGGCCCTGTTACTACCTGCTTGAAAAGATTTAGCAGCCGAACTCAGTGCCCAGGGAAAGGACCAGAATCCTTACCGTGAGGTATGAGGCTCACCACCAAGCCCTGAGGACGTTCTCCAGGTGAAGCGTCGTAAATAGCATTTTATATATGTTGTCTCATTCTATCCTCACAACATCATCCAAGACAAATACTATTGTCATCCACATGTTGCAAATGAAGAAATCAAGTTCCAGAGAGGTTACGTGCCCTGTCCAAGGTTAGTGGAGTGAGGATTTGAACCCAGGAGTCTGACCTGGAGTATGAACCCTTCCTGATGCCCTTCACAAGCCCATTTGCTCCTCCTGGGCCTCTGACTGGCTGCACAATTCTGTGCCACCCTATTCCATCTGTCTGTGCTCTTCCTCCTCACCTCCCTCTACGTGGAAAGAGATGTTCATGCTTCAAGACATGGTTAGAAGTTTACTTTCTCCATGAAGCCATGGCGTCAGCCCTGGCAACTTGGTTTCTTCTTTCGGCCAACTCACAGGGCTCTGAAGCTTCCCTAGGTGATCGTACCGTGCCCCTCTGGGCAGTAACTGTGTATCTCCCTGGCTCTTTCCTCATCAAACTGGAAGCTTCTTAAAGACAAGACCGCAAAGGGCTGGCACAACCTGGAGGAGAAGACAGACATAAATCCCCACATAAACATATACTTTAAAAGGGCATTGGGGAGGGGAGGGGAATTAGGTGAAGGGGGCAAAAATTGAAAAACCAAAGCTCAAACAGATATTTACACAGCCACGTTCATAGCAGCGTTATTCACAATAGCCAAAGGTGAAAGCAACCCAAATGTCCATTGATGGATGAATAGACAAACAAAATGTGGTATATACATACAATGGAATATTATTCAGCCTTAAAAAAGGAAGAAAATTCTGAGACAGGCTACAATATGAATGAATCTTAAAGACATCATGCTTAGTGAAATATGCCAGACACAAAAGGACAAATAGTGTCTGATTCCATTTACATGAGGTACGTAGAGTAGGCGAGATCATAGAGACAGACAGTAGAGAGATGGTTACCACGGGCTGGGAGGGGGTGGGGAATGGGGAGTTAGTGTTCAACTGAGCACAGAGTTTCAGTTTGGAAAGAAGAAAAATTTCTGAAGATGGATGGTGGTGATGGTTGCACAACATTGTGGACGTAATACCATTGTACTGTACACTTAATGGTTCGAATGGTAAATTTTATGTTGTGGATATTTTACCATGAAAGGAAGGAAGAGAGGGAGGGAGGGAGGGAGGGAGGGAGGAAGAAGTACCTGTAAGGAGAAGAACTAGTTTCTATGACAAGCACTCATCGCAAGTAACACTGTTTTCTATACCATTCCCCTCAATTTATATATATATATATATTTTAAGATTTTATTTATTTATTTGACAGAGAGAGACACAGCGAGAGAGGGAACACAAGCAGGCGGAGTGGGAGAGGGAGAAGCAGGCTTCCCGCGGAGCAGGGAGCCCGATGCGGGGCTCGATCCCAGGACCCTGGAATCACGACCTGAGCCGAAGGCTGATGCTTAACGACTGAGCCACCCAGGCGCCCCCCCCATTCCCCTCAATTTTAAAATAGTGGAACTAAAAAGAAATCACAAGAGAGCAGTTGGCAGCCCCCGAGTGTGGTGGAGTATGCTCCTGCTCTGTCTGATCTCCTTGCCTGGGGAGTTTGTAAATGAATTGGGCATGTAAGAAGCCGATCTTACTGCAAGAACTGCAATTGCAACGAGCACCCACTGCCACCATGCACTTGCCAGGATCAACCTCTAAAGGATGCACGAATATTCCCACATTATCCCCCACGCCACCCATCTCCCAGGCTGTAGGGCTGACTTAGCCCCTAGCTCCTTTGAAAAATAAACCATGTGTCCTTTAGCTTGGATTTTCGGTTTGCAGCAGAAGCCTTAACTCTTCTGAGGACCTTGGGACCCTTTCCCCGCGTATGAGCCTCTCCTTCCTCCTCTACAGAATGCTATGTGCCTCGAAGACAGCAAGTAGGTGACAGAACTTTTCACTGTAAAGTGGTGCTTACTTGTTTGTTCTGGACCAAGCCCCGCCGTCAGAGCCCTGCACGCCTACCATCATGCCCACCATCTATTTTGAGTAGTGGGGTTACCTGGCTTCTTGGAATCCTCTAAATAACCAAATAAATGAACCGACGCAATCAAACTGGAGCCCTCAACATCACAAAGTGCTCTTTGTCCATTTATTTTACGTGAGCCATTTAGTTTTAATTTACGATCATATTTCATAACCTACCAGCAAATGGCCTGCAGTATATTTGTGAAAAGTGATGAAGTCCCAGTAACATGAAACCTCACTCTGGCCCGGAGTTTAGAAATCTGGGCTCTGATAAGTGTAGGGCAACTGTCAGACTTGGGGGAAATTTTTACAATCTCTGAATTAGTAATACGTGAAAGGTCAGGTTTCTTTAGAACAACCTGAAAAATCAAGATAAATTTCACAAAGGTTCACTGCACCCCAGACCGGGACTCTGTGAGCTGCATTATGATGTCCTTGAGAAAGTCATTGTCTCTCCTGAAGAGATTTCTAGTTGAACACACTTCCGTGTCTAAGGGATGACCCTTTTTACCCTGAAACTGCTATTTTTTTAATTTCCCACCTGATTCCCAGAAGTTTTTTGCTTTAAACCCTATCATTGATCTCACCGTCTCTAGAAAAGGTAATTATGCCTTCCTTAGGCCTCTGAAAAAACACATCCAAGGGCTACAGAAGCAAGGACCATAAGTCCCATATTATAGAAGAGAAAATTGAGGCTCTCAAGACAATAGAAGAAAGTTTTCTGTGGATTCGCCTCTCCTTCTGAACTCGCTGCCATGCAGAGCCAGAACCCCTCCCCTTGCACTCCTGGGAGCGAGTGCACTCATTAACCTCTGGACCACACTGTAAAACGAACTCCAGAGAAGTGTCCTACGTCCACCTAGACGATTTTATAACTCAGGAGGGTTTCATTTAATGCAATGTTTTGAACGTGTTTTCGCCCATGAAATATAAGGACAATTAGAACTGGCTCTACAGAGTCTGGCTAACACAGCAGTCAGGGTCGTGAAAGTTTCTTTAATATTCTTCTGTGACTAGTCATCAGAGACCTGAACCAATCAAGAATTTTTCATAACTGCCTTGATAGCACTACCTGACCCATCTTGCCAAATGAAAATCACTTTTTATTGTCTTATGAACCAAACCTACTCTTTAAAAGTTTGAACTCGTGACATTTTCTAAAACGTTCAAAATCAGTTCAAGCCTGAGCCCCCAAATGTTCCTAGAACTGTTAGGTCCTTTGGTCACCTCACTGATTCAATGAACACCGTGCTTACCAAGCACCTACTTGGGCCACGCACTGTTCTGAGCACCAGATACACAGCTCAGGGAGGACAGAGCACAGATGTTTTCTCCTATGATCTTCCTATCTGCCTCCTTCTTCCCACTGCTAACTTCTGCCTCGGTTGACAGGAGTAAATCAAGACCCAGAGAGCCATCAGTGGCTAGTTTGGACTTGAACTAGGTAACCCAGGTATCTCGTTTGGTGGTCTTTGATGGAAGCGCCAAAATATTAATTAAAGGAGGACATAACCAGAGCAATCTATTCAGAAGGGAGTACGATGGCATTGGAGACTTGCGTTATTGCCCAGCAAGCGTGCTATTTTTACCAAGATGGCATGTTATAAGATGAATAAAAATAGCAAAGTTTTCTTTAAAAAAAAAAAAAGCTTTTACTCACACTTTCTCTAAGCTTGGGAAAATATGATTTGACCAGATCAAATAATACACACATGTTTTTAATTTGGAGTGGCTGTGAGAGATAGATTATTGAGGACCAAATCCCACCCCCCCATCCCACCCCCCCCAAGCCTGGTCCTTGATCCAGGCTGCCTCTCCTGGTAAGCTACAAACATTTAAGGTATCATAGGCCTGGATTTCAGGTTGCTAAGAAATTGAAATTTCTAAGGCCCATTTGAGCTCTGATCAGCTGAGATGAACTAGAAATGTAACTCTTCCTCTTTTCTTTTTCCGTGTGTGTGTGTGTGTGTGTGTGTATTTGTTTGTTTCAATATTGCTCTCTACATAGCTGCTGCTAGGTGACTTGGGGCAACTCACTTGTACTCTGAAGTTCCTGTACCATATCCTCACAAAATTCCCTTCTATTTTGAGATTCCTACCTTGAAGGACAGTGTTGTCCTTCAGTGTTACGCTACCCCAGCTGGAGATATTAACCTGAAGTGTCATTTGGCTTCCGGTGGCAACTTGTTTTATAAATCAATTCAGAAACACAATGGGCCTAAGGACAATATCTGTCATCCTGTTTTCTGCTCCTGTAGGCGACACAAACCCCAAATTCTTGATGAAACAGTGAATGCTCTGCAAAGAGTACTTTTGAGAACATGTTCCTTGGAGTCCAACAATTCAAATCCAGCTCTGCCATTCACCAGTGGTGAGACCACAGGCAAGTAACATAATCTCTCAGGGTCTCAGTTTCCTTAGCTACAAAATGGGGATGACACATTACTGTGTTGCTATGCAGATTAAAATGAAATCAGGTAAGGGACTTGATGTTGCCTGGCACATAGGAAGTGCTCATTTAATCCAGGTATTATCCAAAGAGGTGAACAACATCATCTTTTTCTTCCTAGCTGTAGTGAATTTGAGTAATTCTGTTTGGAGAAGCTCAGCAAAGTCCTGGGGTGGGATAGGATCAACGTTCAGGATCCTTGGTGTGTCCTGAGTCCTGAGGAAAAATATTCTTCACTTGCTGCTGATTTAGGGAGAAGGAAAGGTTTAGTTTGTGTGCCAATAATGTTGCAGTTTTGAACCCCAGAGACTCATGACACAATCATTTTCTTTATCTTGTTATGAAAAGCACAATGATTTCCGCTTTCTAGCCCCAGACTTAGCCAGGGATTGTGTGTGAAGGGAAATCTGGGCATTACTGCCCCTGAAAAAGACATCTGAGGCTCCTCAGCTTTCATCAGTCCCTGATTTGGGAAATCTTCTGCTTTCTCTGATTGTTTCTTTCTTTCCGAGACCTAATTTCCTTGGCACTTGCCTGTTTACTCACAAGGGAAAAATCAGCTTTCTCTTCTCATCAAAGTGGGCTGTGCCTGAGTGATATCTACACAGGGCAGAGATGTCCCTAACCCTAGGAATAACTTAGATCTGGAGGTCCAGTCCCCAAAGCAGGGCCACCTCATACTGCCCTGAGCCAGCACCAGGGGGCGGGTACTGACGTGGCAGGAGCATTGCCCCGCCCCCACCCCACATCCATTAGGGATGACTTCACTGCCCGGTTGCTTTCCTGGAATTCTCAAGTCTGAGATCTTATTCCCCACACCCACCCCGGGACTTTTTACGTTGTCTTCTTGGCTCCTCTCTGTTCCCGTTACTAAACAAAGAGAAATCCAACTGGAAAGACTAGACGGGGTGAATGGCTAATGCGGTGGGAAGGAGGAGGGATGAACATTTTGCAGCCCTCAGACTTTCCCTAAATTGGCCAATTTCACATCAATAAGTGCCTCATCCATCACCACCACCTTTCAGGTGATTTTCTGCGATGGGATTTCAGGAGGCACTTAGCGTCTTATATATGATTTCTTTACAAAGTCAGTTTTTCCATCATCAAGCATTCTCAGTATTGAAATAAAAATAGGCAGAGCTTTGCTATTTAAAAAGCTCTTTTTATATCAGGTCCTGCAACCCAGAAACCTCTTTCAGGGACCTATACACTTTCTTGAGTTCACAAAGAGAGAGAGAGAAAGAAGAAGAAGAAGAAGAAGAAGAAGAAGAAGAAGAAGAAGAAGAAGAAGAAGAAGAAGAAGAAGAAGAAAAAAAAAAAACAGCCAGACAGACGTCTAGTCCCCGGAGGACTTAACTTTACTCAGATGGGAAGAAACTACATAATGAATTGTCAAGCCTGGCTCTGCTTCTTTGCTGTGTGATCTCAGGGAAGTCACCTTACCTCTCTGGGTACCCTTTTTATCTTCTAAGACATGGGGATAATAATAATATTTCATCTATTACCTTGAGGGCCAAATGAGGATGTGAGTGTTTTGGGCACTGGAATATATTATATAAATATAATAAGGGATCAAGGAAGGGTATAAAGGGAATAAGAAAGTCAAAGACTGACTTCGGATGACTCTTGCACTTTTCATCTTTTTTTAAATTTAGAAGAGCTCTTAATAACAAGAGCTATTCAAATAAGTACAAAATAAAATTCTGGGTAATTAAATATTACATCATAGTTGGCATTTGTTTTCAGCAAAATTTAAAATGCATATTATAATTGATGCTATCTTTGATTAGATGAAATACATAGTATATATTTAACATGACTCTTAATACATATATTTCATATATATATATATTATCCTGCTTTTTTTTCTGCTGGACGTTTTATGTCAATATTATTGTAAACTGACTTAAGCTAATCTGGCCATTTGGCCTCATGTGGTAAGTCATTGGCCCCCTCTTCATCTTTGTTGAAATGTGCAGCCTCCCCATGAATGACAAACTACATAAAATACAGACATGATGTGGTCTTTTTTAAAATAAAGGCTCTTGATAGAAGCAGGACAGGATCGTGCAGAGGGCCGAGACTGACACGGACTTGGGGGTTCTGAGCTCACCACCTGTGCGATCTCAGCATCACTGTGACCCCTTTCTGGGCACTTTGCTGTCAGAGGTTTGCTGTTCTGCTCTGTGAAAATGGGAGAACTCACGGTTCTTGAATTTCAAGGTTTCTAGGCAGGTAAAGAGAGAAAAATGGGAGTGAAGGATGGCATTCTGGCAGAAGGCAAGTCAGGGCCTCAGTTTGAGGACGGGCTCCCTTCAGCTCACATGCAGGCTCAGGCCCCATGGTCCTCACCTAAGAAATGGGGATTAGAAAATGGGGGTACTTCACAAAGCTGTAGGGAGAAATAAATAAGATCCCATAAAAAGTACCTGCCTTAAGGTGCCTGTGGACACACCTTAGCGCCAGGGCCCCAGGTAAATCTCTGGCCTCTGGGAGGCACTATTGTCTCGTGCTTTCACTCAAGGCCGGTGGAATTGCTGGGTCCTTGGGTCTCTTCCCAGTGGGGCCACTGCTTACCTTTGCCACCTTAGGCACGTTAATGAAGGAACCTAAGGTCCCTTAAGTCAAATGGAGAGGGTGACTCCATCTCGGGTCGGTGCTGAGACTCCACCTAGCCCATGCGTGTAAATCGCTGGGCAACAGTGTCCCGCACTTGCGAAGCGCTCGGTAAGAGGGGACAGTTATCTGCTTGGCTTGCTCCTCCGGCGCCGAGGTGTAAGTTTAATGATGGGGGATGGGGTGGGGGCGGGATGCGGGCGCCTGGCCGGCTGAGGTTTCCTGGGCCAGCGGAGCGGGCCGGGCCAGTGTCAGCGCGCATTTATTGATGGCAGGTATTTGGGGAGTAATTGAGCGCGGCGGCCGGCCCGGGGCGAGAGTGGGCCTCCACGAGCAATTAAATGTGATTAGGCCGAGACCTTCGGGATCCAGCTGGGTGATTGATAACCCGGCCGCATTCCTGCCGGGCCCGCGACATCAAACGGGCGGCCGGCGGCGGGCGGGGCAGAGGGGCCGCGCGCGGGGACGCTGCCCTTCTCCGCCCGCCGCTGCCCTTCTCCGCCCGCCGCTGCCCTTCTCGCCCGCGACGCCCGCGGTTCCAGGGAGAAAACGGGCGACGTGTCCTCCTCCTGCCCAGGGGTCTCTCCCTTGCTCGCTGGCCAGGTGCAGCGGGGGAGGGAAGGGCGTGGAGGGGACGTGGCGGCGAGGAGCCCCCCTGCGCGAGGGCGACGCGCCCAGAGAGGCCAGGCCGACCCGCCTGGGGCCGGACTCCGGGAATCCGACACGAAATCGCGGGAACCGGGGGGAGAAATAATGGCAAGAGAGAAGCAGAGGGGAGAAATAGGTGACGGTGGGAATGAGAATAAATCGAAAACGGAAAAATATTGAGAGACGCAATGGGGGAGCAAAGTGGCAGGAAAAGAAGAGGGAAGAAAAGAGGGTAAAAGAGAAAGTTGAGAATGAGAGCCCGGGAAGGAATTGTATAGACGGTGAGAAAAAAGTTAGAGGTGTAAAGTGGGACCAACATGAAAAAGAATGAAGGGAAGGGACAGGGAAATAAAGGAGACAGCCAAAAGGGACAAGGGGGGGGCGGGGAAGGGGAGGGAAGAAACTAAAGATGAGGTGGGGAAGGAGAGACAAAGAATGGGGAAACAGGGGAAAAGATTAGTGAGAAGAAGGCAAGAGAAGGCCGCCCTGGCCTGGGTCCCTCCCCAGCTTTACCCACTCGGTCCCAGGCCCTGCCTCCATCTCAGCCGATTTTGTGCCCAGAGCGAGGCACCGCCTGGTGCCTGGGAGCCCTGGCATTTGCCCCCATCAGCCTGACTCCCGCCCAACCCGAGCCCCAGACCAGCCCCTTCTCCCTCCTGGCTGAATGAGGGGGTCCCCACTCCAAGCGCAGAGTGATCAGTGGGCTCCCTGCACCCCAAGCCTGGGCCCCACAAGCCATAAATCACAAGTGGAGGTCCTGGGGTTCCGGGCCCGTTGCCTCGGGATCCCCGGAGTGTCCGGAGCCAGGGAGCAGTTTCTGTCTGTGCTGACTCCACAGACAGGATCAAAACAGCATGAAAGAAATCAGAGCGAGAACGTCGTCGGCGGGAGCTGGACTTCTAAAACCCCCTTCCGCCCCCATAGGCTTCAATATTAAAAAACCCCCTAGGAGCCTCAGACACTGTATTAATTAGTGCAACCACCCATGAAAAGTTGGGTTTGGAGCGGCATTCTTTGCCCTGTGTGAAAAACCAAGTCTAATAAACAATTGTTAAGTTGGCCTGTTGCCGCTGGTAAATTACATAGCATTAAAAAAATAATGCTTTTCATATTAGGCACTAATTAAAGGTTGGGACAGCTTTAAAACAAGAGAGGGAGGGGGGAAATCAAAGAAAATATAAAAATGTTCTTTCAAGAGTTATGGGAGGTTAATAAAGTATGTCTGTTAGAGTGAGCCTACTTTGCCCCTAGCTACAGCCAAACTGGAGCCACCACAATTGGGTCTCAATAAGATAATGATATTCCTTTCTCTGCTATTAAAAGCCTCCCAGTGCAAACTTAAAATGATTTATTTAATTTAGGAAATTATGAGGTGTAACTTCAAAGCTCGAGCCGTTAGTAATGGAAAATACCAGGTTGTTTAAAATTATAATAATAATTGTTTGGAGGACTCAGGACATCAAAGTGTTTTCATCAACAAATGCAGAGGGGTCCGGAGGAGGTTGGAAAGAGTCAGAGGAGGTGGATGGAGTTTGGATTTGATTATTATGAGCCTTATCAAGGCAGGACTCGGGATTCCCGAAGCCTGGTCCTCTGTTCTGCTTTGAAGCGGGCTATGTTGGAAAGTAATTTTACTGCTTTTTATTTAGTTTCTAGCAAGGAGGAGGTGAGGGGGGGCTGGGAGGGTGGGGGTGGGAGAGGGGTAGAGGGGTCCAGAAGTTGACAGCAGACTTTTCTTCATTGCTCTCTGACCAATTTCATTAAAGAGGCCTACAGCATCACCAATCTGGAAATTTTTTTTTTTTCTTACACTGAAGAAGGACACAGGCGCAATCAACTTCACCAACTGGGCCCTGGGCTTTCGGGGAGGGTGTGTGTGACGTGGGTTCTTTTATAAATGAGGTTTATGTTTATTCCAAACCCAGCAGTGGTGAGGGAGTGGGGGTGGGGGAATGGCCTCTCCAACCCGTGGCAAATGAGCGGCTTTTATAGCAAAGAATGGCCGTGGGAGTTTTCATTCGGTCAGACAAGGTTCTGCTCAAAGGCAAGGATCCTCTTTTCAGTCAGGTCAGGCAGACGTTTAGCCAGTGCCTTCTCTCAGCCAGCCGGCCCTTCGCTGCCTACCTCCCGCCGGCCCTGCCCCAGCCCTGCCTCTGCTGGGCCGCAGGGGGGAGCGGGGGAGGCTGAGCCCCAGGTCCCCAGTGAGGGAGAAGCAGACACTCAGTGGGAAGGGCCCCCCCCCCCCCGCGCCCAAGTGAGATGGGGAAGGGGAGAGAGACGCTGCAGAGATGGGCTCTCAGGGTTTGGGAATCTGGGGGGCTCTGGAGGCCCCTACATCATGTGTAAGACAGCTCTCCCAGGGCTTGCCAACCCTCATGCCTGCCACCTAAGGCTCATGCTTAGGCCTGAATTCTGCTGCTGCCACTGACTGGCTCTGTGACCCTCCTGAGCAACCTCTCTGAGCCTCAGTTTCCTCAACTATAAAAGGGCATCAAGGACACCTCCCCCAGGGGCATGCAAGGATTAAATGAGAGGTATGAGAAAATGCCTACTTCTGACTGCACAGAGCAGGGGCTCAAAGAAATGTGCTTTCTTCTCCTTTCTTCCCCTCTTTCCCCAAAGCAGAGCTGTCTTTTTGGAAAAGTTTGGAGGAAAGCGTTGAATGTATGGGAGGACGTGCGGATTTGTGTGCCAGGCTTCTGGCAACCTGGGCGAGGATGTCCAAGGCCAGCAGTCTCCTGGCATCTTCGGCTCTAATTCCGCAGGCACGGCTGCCCGGCTCCGGGGTGAGTCAGGGTCTTTCTGCCGCCGCAGGTTGTTTGTCCGGTCTCTGGAACCTCGGGAACGCCTGGCACACCAAGCCCGACCGACGTGGGGACTCTGGCGACAGCCGACCCGAACGCGGGGCAGGAGGTTTGGAGGGAGCCCCAGAGCTAGGCGCGCCGCCGGGCCCTGGGAACCTCTGGCTGTGGTCTAAGTCCCTGCAACCCGGCCGCATCCTCTCCTCGGTCACCCCATCCTCCCAGCGCCGGGGTGTGTGTGCTTGAGCCCGAGGCACTTTTTTTTCTCTCTCTCTCTCTCTCTCCAGGCCTCAGTTTTCCTTTGAGATTTGGGGCGATTGGGGTAAAGCGCAGTCGCCCAGACCTTTTCCAATCCACCCCATTGGCCACGCAGGTCACAGCCCCGATTCTCCTAGTCGCACCCTGGTTTGCGAACCCCTCCTCCCGGGGGCAAGCTATCTTAACCCGGAGCTGGAGTCTCCCGATCCCCCACCCTGGCTGAGATCGCCTGAGGCTGCGGGGTCGAGCGGCGCCGGGAAGGAAGCTCGGTGGACGGGCTAATTAGGGACCCAACTTGGCGGCTGTTGACGAAACCGGGAAGGGCTTTGGCCTTTGGAAAACGCATCCCATAAATGAGGATGGCTGGATTCCGTACTGGGATTAGGAGTTCGGGCTGGGGAGGCCCAGTGGGATGGCAAAGACGAAAATTGGGGAGATTTGGGACACTCCTGGGGCTCAGCTCGGGAGTGCAGCGGTGGAGCAAGCAAGAAATCGGCCCCCAGCCGCGGAGCAGGTCCGTGGGCTTGGATCACGCACGGCGCTCGAGCTTGTAGATCTCAGACTCGTTGCCCGACCCCTGGGAGCTTCCGCCCGACTGGGAAATGGAGTTTCTGGCGCCCACCTCCAAAGTGGGTGTCGGCGCAATGAGAACGTAAGACGAAAGCGCCAGTCCTCGGAGATGCCCAGTGCCAGTCTGCCCACCGCTCAGCTTCCACAAGTTCTCCATTCCCTTCTGCCTGCGTTCCCAGGGTCACCGGGGCTGCTCATCCGAAAACAGACCTCCCAAAGGTACCATCAGTAGCCACTTCTGATTTATTTGTGCAATAAAAAGCGGAATTTAAGATCCGTCTCAGCCTTCCCACCCATTGCCGACTTTTTTTAGTGGTGATGCCTCAAAACCCAAGTCTGACCCTGTTCTGTACCCAGTGGAAAGGAAGCCTGCAAAGCAAACGGGACTTGAATGAACCACCTTCCTCCTTCAAACCGAAAAGAGCATTTGTTCGGGGTCCATCTCCTTGGAAGGAGTTAGGAATGGTAAACGGAATGCGATTTGACACACTCCTGAAAGGGCAGAAGGCATCCACCCCCCACCCCCCAACCCAGAGAATTAGTTACAATCTCCATTTGCAAAGAGCTATAGGTCCCTTTCTCCCAGTTTTAAATCTGTTGCTGTTTTGGTAACTGGGAGATTTCAAGTTCAAGATTTTCCCTTGATCATCTACAAACCTCTCAGATCCCTCAGCCCCTCCACTTTCTTCTAAGCTTATCTTTCACTAGAGTTTGAAAAACGAATAACAATTCCACTTCTTTTCCATGAGTAACACAAACTGCCAGAGGAAACCTTTCAAAGTATTTCCTTGGCTATTTTCAATCCACTCCCCCACCCCAGGCTGAATCTGGGCACAACTCTTAATTGATTCACACTAATATCATTAATAAAAACCACCAGCCCCCTCCCCCAATCTTGGTGGTGTTTTTGAGTTGAACTCAGCTAAGAACAGAGAGCCCCCTTTAAAATAACTGTGTTTGGACAAACTTTACTGCAATAAAACAAATGTTTAATTTAATTCAGAATAAGAGATAAGAAATAACTCTTCAATAAAATATATAAAATTATACAAGGCACCCTTTCAAAGGGATAAAAGTATACTGGGTGGTGGTGAGGGGAAAGATGGAGAGAAAGATGAAGTACCAGGGAGCTAAATGGGCTGTCTGACAACACCATTTTTAGCAAGTCAAAACATGGCTTTACCCTCTGCCCCCAGCATGTTAAAAAGTATATAAATTTTTCTAATAAGTTTAGCACATACAATAGGTACACACACAGCGAAAGCATGATTTTTTTTTTCTTTCTGGATCTATTCATTGTTCAAGAATATTTAGCATATAGGTAATGGTTACAGTATATTTATTTTTTTTAAGCAGAGAATTAATTACACTCCCCGCCCCCAATCACCTTTGCAATGTGTGAGGACTGACTTGTACCTACTATTTCACAGAAACCATCAATTCCCCTGACATGCTTTAACTTTCTACTCTCCAATTATCTGAAATGGAGTTAAGCAACAGCCTTGAGAGGAATTAGGAAGTACTTCCAAGTCCCACCTTACCTCAAGGCATTCTCAGGATTCTTCTCATCCCCCTTTTATTGATCTTACCAAAAAAAAATTAAAACTTTAACAATCTGTAACAATGTGGACAGAGGGAAAAAATATAAGGCCAAATATGGTAGTATCTAATGAGTTTTAAATGCATGTAAAAATGCAAAAACACGATGTGTCCTCATCATTTTGAGGAATCTCTCCATATCTACTTCCTATGCATTGTGCCTAATTCTAACCTTTGTTTTCCATAAGCAAAAGTCAATCATCCCGTCAAAATCACCAAATGTCAGCAATTTTAGCAAATAATAGGTCTCTCCTATAAGAAAAAACAAAATGGACTTAAACAGTCTCTTTTAGGAAGGTGATATATAGAAAAAAGTATATATATGTGCATATAAATTTTGCCTTTCAAAATAATCTGAATTTTTACGTCTGCTGTATAAAAATGTCATTATATTTTATTATATATATATATATTTATATAGAAAAACCATCAGAGCCAATCTTTGTGAAAGGAGGAGGGGGCATCTAGAAGATCACACCAAGAAAATGGGGCTTGGTGCCTCCAGCCTAAAGAACAAATTCAAACTATGTCTGTGGCCCTGTGGGCCTAGCCGCTTAGGGTGGCGCATGCAAGGTTTGCAGAGCAGGAGTACAGGCTTGGTACTGCCTTCTTGGAGAGGGAGGAGGGGGGACCCATTTAAACAAACATCCATCAACGGAGTCTATGGAGCTGGTCTTCCTTAGGATAGATGGTACATGCCATATCCGACTGGAGTCGCATAGAGTCCGACGGGCGGGATGGGGAGCACAGGTCTATGGAAAGGGTAGGAGGCTCCATATATGGATGCTGCTTGCAGGGGCGAGTTGATGGGGAAAGGGAGGCTGAAGCCAGAGGGCAGCATAGGTTTTGCAGCCATTTTCAGCTTTTCTAGTTCTGCCTCCTGCAGTCTTTTCGCCTTGGCCCTTCGGTTCTGGAACCAGATTTTGACCTGGGTCTCTGTGAGGTTCAGAGAGCTGGAGAACTCTGCACGCTCTGCTATGGAGAGGTACTGTTTCTGGCGGAACTTGCGCTCCAGAGCCAGGAGCTGGGACGTGGTAAAGGGCGTTCTTGGCTTCCGATTGGTCTTGTGCTTCCGCAGGGTGCAGGTGGTGGGGCTCATGTGTCCTAGGGAACAGAGAGGGAGTGAATTAGCAAAAGAAGTGGCTTTCTCCCAGGTATGCCTGTGCGGGCCTCCCTTCTTCATCCTTCAAAAAGGGACTTCTGTCAAATCCATGTGGGGGTTGGGGGGGGGAGGACCATATTTAAATGGATAAATTGCTTTATTTAAGAAATTGAGTCTTTTACAAAAAGTTTGGGAATTTCAGTGTACAGAACTTTCTATATGGGAAACACCAGCATTATGGATAAAGGAACTAGAACAGCCACGAATTGGTATCAAGGGTGCCATAGTGCTCTCTGAGAAACAAAACCCCATCTCTTCTGAGCTTAAGTTCTCTGGTCTTTAAAATGGGGAACTGGGTTCATAACAATCCTCACTTCTCTAAGATGCTGAGATAAGCCCTTAAGAAGACAAGTGAAAGAGGGTCCAATAAACTGGGTTGGTCCCTTCTCCATGCCAGCAAAAGTTGGAGTGCATCAGCATATTTATGAAGGATAATCGTGCAGATAAAGGTCCGCGGTAAATTAATAGCATCTCCCGATTGGGAGCAGCCCCATGCAATAAACAACCGCACAGCTGTCATTCCATCCAGTCTACAGATTATAAAACCTGAACATCATTTTACAGATCTGGATGTGGGATAAGTTTCTTGGCCGGGTGCTTCTGTAATATAAAGTTTACTAAGAAGGAGGGAAAAATTAGCTTGCTCATAAATGTAAATGTCAGGGGAAATCATGCTGCCTCCAAGTTGAGAGCATGTGATGACATTTTAGTCATCTCTAACCATTCTCTGGTTTAGAGCAAATGTGTAAATGATTAGTTTGTTGCCAGAATTTAGAAAGAGGGAATAACAAGCAAAATAAAGGTATGCCAACCACATCCAGACTCCATATTTAAAATGGATTCAATTATAGGAAGTCACAGGACTGGGCATCGTTGTGATTCCATAGTTATCAACTAACTTTGGGCTTCTTTTCCTCAAAGGGAGGTGGAGGCAGGAGTGTGGAGCTGTGGGACAGAATGCTAAACAATTAATTTTCTGCATTTGGCTTTTATGAGCTATGCTAATTTTCCACAAGTAGCCACAGTAGTAACTCCAAAGTACTCATGGGGAGAATGTCGCATTTCTTGTTTAGTTACTTCGATGGCCCAAGAAAGAGTTTACACTTCATACTTGAGGGTGACACAACAAGTCCCACCCAGCCTCCATTTCCAACAAGAAAGGGATTCCTCCTAGTGTGACATTATTAACCATCACTTCAGTGACTAAAAAGTAAGAGGCAGTAGGTTCTACAATCGATCAAAAACAGAAACCGGAGAGAGAGGGATGGGTACACAGAAGTCTAGACTTTTGCATACTCCCTAAATAAGCCAGAGAGCTTAGGCACCTAGTTCTTAATTTACAAATAAACTAACAACCCTGTTGAAGACTCAGAGACCTGCTTTCACCCTTCACAAACCAGACCTAGCTCCCTGGAGGACTCCACTGTCTCAAGGTACATACCAAGCTCCCAGTGTCTACACTTGATCCTGCTCCATGTTTGCAGGAACTCTGTGCCCTGAATGGTCATCCCAGTCATCCCGGCTGCTTCTAGAGGCTGCATTTGAACTACAAAACGCCAGGCTACATGTATCAAAGCCATAAAGCTAAGAGTCTCCCTCTCAACACTCCTCACCTCCACCCCCACCCTGCTTTTTAAACCAGTCAAAGGATGGATGCAGATTATAGAAAGCAAAACAGCAGTTACCCTACTTCCTCCAAATAACAAACCTGGCCAGTGGCTCCCTCTTGCCCCAGGCTCCTGTGCTAGAAGCTCCTTGGACCCACGATTCCAACCACAGGGCTTCTGCTGTCATTTCTAGGCCCAAAGAGCTAATGAACCACTGTTGGTTTTAAAATTAAATCCTTTCTCCAGAATCTTGGATTTTTCTCATGGGAAGGTCATATCCAGGGCCCCCAAGCAGGGAAGTTCATCCTCTCTGTGAGGGGAGGGGGGGGGCGGTTTACAGAGCCAGAGGGGAATTGCCATCCCACAACCCTAAGGCCCAAGGAAGTAGGGATTTCTGACCTCTGGACACCTCACTGTAAGGCCTGAATCGCTGATGTGCTGATGGGCACTGACCCAGGCCTAGAAAAACATGCGCACTCAATATTTGTCTAACAAATTAGGTTCCTTAAGTTTCTGAGCCTCTATTTCACCATCAATAAAATGGGTAATACTGTGCTATGTGGTTCAGAGTACTAAATTTTAGAATGCCCAGAGCCCTGTCTACCACTGGATAGGTGATCATTAAATATTGCCAAGGTGTTTTTGTTTTTGTTCTTGGGGTGGGGGGGAGTCGTTGGTCAAGCCCAAACTCAGTGTGTGCTGATTCCTCTGAACTCCGCCGAAATGTCCTTGTCTGTTACCAGGAGGCCGGCTGCGGACACACAGAGATCAGATAAGATAATATAGTGAAAAGTGCTATAAAGCACTGTGCAAACTTGAGTTTAAATTCTTTGAGTCCTTAATCTCCACACCCTTTGAATCTTTCAGAGTTTCTAACAGGGTGGAGGAGCTATGCCGGAGGGGACAGCCACTGCCTCCGGGGTATATGGCCTTGTTTTGTTCACAAAACACTATGCAACTCAGTCTTGAGGGCTGACTGAAGGAAATGAAGGAAGGTGTGGGTTCTTCTCCCAGCTTTGGAAAAAGTCCCTCCGCAGACCCCCCTTTCTCACCTTTTCTAAAGGTGCAGTGGGGGGTAGAGAAATCGTAAAGGCCAGGAGATAGAAATAAAAGGGGCTATAAGGACTAGAGTTCTCCAAATTGTGTTAAGGACCCAGGCCCAAAATAAGTGCTAAAGCTGGAAGAGAAATCAATTCTCCTGGGCTGCTTGCCATCCTGCCTCATTGGCAGGAAGCGGGGTGCAGGTCTGGGGACCTCTGCTTGGTTTCTCTAGGGAGAAGAATCAAAGGTGGTCAGGACACCCTACAGAGGAGCAGAGCTTGGACACCTAGGGTCCCTTGCCCAATTCAGCCATTGTTGGTGACCTGGACCAAGCAAGTTCAGTCCTCTTAAAGTCCGGGTGTCCGCATAGGGACTAACCACCTTTCCTGTGCTTCTGCCTGCCCTTCAGGGTTCCAGCGATATCAGGATCTGGTGAACTAATGAGCATCATTTTGTAAACCCTCAAGCGCTGCTGGAAGGTTGTTAATTATTACTATGAGCCGAGAGAGCCCGCGCGCTTCGGACCCCAGCCCGCTCCCGGCGAAGGTGCAGGCTGCGGGGACGACAGGAAGACATTTCGTCCCGGCATCAGTTTCTGCCTCCATCCCTTCCTGGGATCCTGCGGGATTAACTTCCCTAATGGAAGTTAATGATTTCTACCCAATACCGGGGGTTAGATTTCACCTAGACTTATCTTTAAAATGAGGGCACATCTCGCTGGGTTGTGAACTCTGAAAGGAGGTACGGCACCTCCGCCTCTGCCTGGCACATATTCGAGTGCTCATTAAAAGTGGATCTCTCTTCATTCTCCAGACAGAAACCCGGTGGACGATGAGACAAAAATAGGCAAAGTGGTTGGAGCGCGGGGCTGAGAGCTAGAGAAACCGATAACCGAGCGACCCGGCAAAACCAGCTACGCTGCGCCCTTCAAAGACCAGCGAATCCTCAATTGTGTCGGATACTTTGCACAGCTAGGGGATCCCGAACACGCGCTGCGCGGATCTGACCCAGAAGGTGTCTTGGCTCCAGTCGGCTCGCAGAACTCTGGAGATATCAAGGGGCCAAGAACTCCCAGGCTCGCTCTCCCGGGATTATAGTGCAGAGGGGTCTCCGTACCCCCAGCCTGGAATACCGGCCCCCTAGCTCCCTCCAGAAATCCACGGACCCGCCTGCCCCTTGTCTGGCCCGGACGCTCACTCACTTGGCGGCGGCGAGTATCTGCCGGGTTCCTGCATCCATGCGGCTCCGTCTTCTGAGTTTTCCGACTTGACCGAGGCGGTCTCGAAGGGCTTGACCAGCGGCCCGGGGCTGTGGGCTTCCCGGGCGCCGTGTCCGGGCAGTAGCAGTGGCCGCAGGGTGGCCCCGGCGGAGGCGCTTTCGGCTGGCAGTGGGGACGCCTCTTTGGGCGGCTTCTTGTCCGACATGAGCGCCTCCACGCTGAAGGGCAGGCTGGAGACCTTGACGCGGCGCTCCTCGGCGGCCCCCTCCGCTCCCCCAGGCCCAGGGCCCGGCCCAGCCACCATCGCCGGGCCCTCCTCATCAGACGAAAACAGGTCATTGCCTTTGGACGGAGAAGCCATGACTTCTCTGCCCTACGTAGCTCCCCGCGCGCGACTCCGCTGGCAACCCGGCAGCCGCGACTCAAACTTTTTTGGGGGGAGACGGGAGGGGCGCGCTGGGAGCCGAGCCTTTCCTCCAAGGGGAAGTGGGAGATTCGGCTCAGCCAATCGGCGCCGGCTCTGGAGCTGACGCCACAGACGCTCGCCTCTGATTGGCTCTCCAGGAAGAGGCTGGGGCCTCTTTTTTTTTTTCCTGTTTGAAATAAATTAGGAGTTAATTACAGGAGCAGTCAGCAGAGTTGTTATTAGGCGATCCCTCAAGGGTTATAATCACGCCAAAACTGAAAAGTCCATGGCGTAATTAAGGCCGATTATTTAAAGAGGAAGTTCGCCGAGTCCCATTTCTTCTCTCTTTTGACCCCTTTTTAAAAAGGCACCTCGCGCCCATACCACTTCCCCCAACACCCACCGCCAGAACACGTTTAAAATCTGCAACTGACATTGCAAAAACATTTGTGAAGCTCCTACTATACGTGGAAACAGCTAACTTTAGGAGTCAGCACTGAAAACACGGGCCAGCATCCCTGCTAAAGGCAGTAATACATACATGGAGCTTGCAAGAGTATTCCTTTCGCCATTGGCGAAAGCCCTACAGCGAAACCTATTACCCCTAGAAGAAGAAGGGACGGAGAGAGACCGAGAGGTGGTCAGAGACTGGTCTTCCAAAGTTCTGACTGGAAATTTTAAAGCAGTGGTCCGCATCTCTTCCACTCGAAACAAAACCAGCGCACTCTTAGAAAAATTGCAGTCCGCGTGTTTTCTTTCCCTCGAATCTCCTCTCTGGGCGACACCCGGATCCGACCTTTTCCTAAGGACTACGTGTATTGTGTGTTTCTTGCGTTTGTTTGAGCCTGTTTGTCATGTGTTTGGGTGCCAGTGTTTGCCTTCAAGGGGGAGGAGGAAGGAAAAGGCGCCGATAATACCTAGTGCTTCCCTTCCTCTTGCAAATCTCAGAAATACCGGCTTCCGAGTTTGCACACCCCAGGCCTATTACGTTTTTGAGAAGAATATTTTTATTCATTGCACCTGGTTTAAAAAAAAAAAGCATAGATATCCTCACCCCGCCCCAAATTATACCCTGGGTAATTACATCTCAAAGACTTAGTGATGACTGTACCAGCCCAGGGACAGGGGAGAGAGCTAAGAGTGTGCAGAGGCATTGGTTCTCTCCGCGGGCTGCCAGGCCAAGACCAAAGTGACCCTTTCCATGCTGCAGCTGCTCTTCCCTATATCTCAATGATTAACCCAGAATGATGAGATAAATAGAAGTCTCCGAGCTCGGCCTTGCACACAGCAGATGCTTGCTAAACAGTTCCCAGACACTTGGAAGGAAGAGACATTGTTTTTAATTACTGAAATGATCAAGGTTTGGAGGCTACCTCCCAGTGCAAGAGTCTTAGAAACCTGACCCCCAGACCCATCTTTCTGATGCGCTGTTTCCTTCATCCTAAACCTCTGCCTAGAATGAAACTGTGCTGGCGGAGGATACCCTGAATAGACATGATCTGAATCTTAGGGGGTAAAAACAGTCTGCACAGGCCAATTAATTCAGTTTGATTAGAAATGGTTCTGAAAAAGTTAAAAAGTAAAGAAGTTCTAACCACAGTCTTCTAAAACCTCTGGGTCTCTCTCTCACCAACCATATTCTTCCCGCCACCCCCCCCCAACAAATTGGAAGCTCAAAGAAAGTTTAAAAAAAAATTAAACTATCTGGAGATGTATGCATTTTCCCCTTGAGTCATACTTGATGATAGTTGGCTTGATATACATCTCAAATATAGTACAGGTAAATCCAGATTAAGTCCTGTGCCTTCTAGAGGTACCCAGCAAGGTGCAGGCTATATATTTTGGAAGCCAACCTGAAATTCGTTTAGCCCTAAGCTGCCAAAGTGTACAAAAGGGTTCAGCTTTCAGTTAGGCTATACCCAGCCACTGTTTTATAATTGTTCCTGAAAACTCTCTGTTAATATTTGCCAATTTAGGGGCACACACGCTCATTCCTGGGAAAAAATGTAAAAATACATACTACTAGACTTCTTTTGTTTTAATGAACTTTTCTGGGACAGGTTCCCCTCACTACTTTCAGGTCCTGATGTCCAGACAGGGAAAGAAAATTATGAAGCTGGAAAGAGGAAAATAGAGACAAAACAAACTAACAAACAAACAAACTGGTGTTTAAAACTGCGATGCCAAGCTCTGTCCATAAAATGAGCAGGAGAGATGCCCAGAGGGCAACCAGCCTGCCCACCTTTTCCTCTACCCTCCCCATTCCCAGCTCCCTGGTGGGGTGGGAAAATTCAGGAAAGGGTCTCACTTCAGTTAGAAAAAAGGTCGAACCTCAACAGAACCCTAGCCCTTTACGGAAAGCCCCCTCTGTGCTTTTGCTTCTTCGTTGGCTGTGTTTTCTGGACATTCACCTCTTCCTGGCCGCGGGATCTTAGTCGCGTTACTTTGCCTCTCTCAACCTGCTTTTTTATTTCTAAAATGAGAGATAATAATCCTTACCTCCCAGGTGGCTCTTGTAGTAATTAAATTCAATAGGCTACATAAAGTAACTAGAAGGTGTAGGGGATCAATAAAAAATACTATATGTCAGAAGCAGGAGCAATTTATCGAATGCTTTCTCTCTGCTAGATATCCAAAATGAGGCTCATCGCCAGCTTTCACAGAGTTCACGATAGGTTCTTCGTAAAATCTCCCGGGCTGAGAATTTTGCGCAGCCTTAAAAGTGCGCGGTGTAGGTGTAGCCCCTTGTCACAGGACTGACTGTGGCGCTTAGGGGAGACTTAATAAAGGTTAGTTCCCGGGGACGTTGACGTAGCTGCAGTATCTGTAGGAAGAACAGTGGGGTTTCAGAAGGAACCCCAGCGCGAAACTTCAACTCTGCAAGATATTTTAGTACCTGTCCTCCAGGATCTCATTTGTTTCTTCCAACACACCGCTCCGGGCGGGGATTATTTTCCCCATTTTACAGGGAAAAGCCTAAGGCTAGGAAGCACTGAGTATGCTACCCAAAGTCACGCAGATTGGTAGTGGAGGACCCGGGATCCCCACGCGCAGCACAGGGCCCCTCCTCACAGACCCTCATCCTTCCACAGTCCCGCGCTCCCAGGGGGATTTAGCACGTCCCGGGGCCCTGCACCCAGCAGCCGCGCACGCGCACCGCAGGCCCCAATGTAAAAACACTATTTGCAAACTGTGGAGGACGGGGCGCGGACCCTAGCGTTTGCAACCCCCAGGACCGATCGCTGGATCCCGGCGGCTCGGAGGAGGCGGGGGAGGGGCGGAGGAGGGGGCTGTAGACGGGCCAGGGCTGCGGGCAGGCGCCAGGCGCGGGGAGATGAAAGGCGGGCTCCAGGGGAAGGGGCTGCGCCGGGTGACCGGCTCCAGCCGCGCCGGGCGCCCCGCCCCCGCCCCGCCCCGCCCCCGCTGCCCCGGGCAGAGGCGGCTGCCCGCGCCGGAGCCGCGTTAATTGCTCTCGGCCCCGGCACTCAGCCTGCGCGGAGCCGGGACAACCTCGCTCCAGGAGGAATGACAATTCGCCCTAATGGGACAACCTCGCTCCCAGAGGAGTGACAATTCCTCCTAATGGGCCTCTCGTTAGCGGCCTATTCTTCCGAACCCGGTATCAGAAGCGGGCAGACACGCGGGCGCCAATGTCCGCCTGGAATTCCACAACGCGGCTCCCCCATCGCCCCCACTCTCCCAATCGTTCGCTGTGTGACGTCGGGGAAAAGGCTGCTCCTCTCTGAGCTTGTTTCTTACCTGTGCCGTGGGAAGTAGGAAGGAGGACAATCAGACTGTAGTGGGGTGGGCATATTTCCAGGCATTTAAAAGATCACTTGCAGAGTTACAGAGCGGGAAGAGGGGTAGACTGGCTGCTGCTTGAGGTTGCTTGGGGGGCGGGGGGAGGACGATAAATCCCATGTTTTAGAAATTCTGGACGCTCAAACCGGTTTTCCAGGGCCCCCGCCCGCTGGAAAAAAGGGTCCTTTGCCAAAGTGTTCTGCAGATTGCACAAGGTTGCCTGAAGCCTGAACTTTCACTGGCTTCCCATTTTACAGATGAAGACGTCGCGGCGCAGACAGGAGGGAGGCTGGCCTAAGATCTGCTGTGGGACGACGAGCCTAATTCGACCCGGTGCCCTGGAAGAAGCCCACAATGAGGATGCCCTGGGAGCGGGGCGGGGGGAGAGGGCGAGAAGAGAAGGCGGCAGCCAGCCTTGGTACCGCTTGGCGGCCGGCCTCAGGAGCTTGGAGAGGGATAGGCCAGTCCCTGGAGACTTCCAGTTGTTTCTCCCCACCGCAGGTGTGAGGGTTGTGAAAGGGGAAAAGAGCCACGAGTTCCATTCCTTCTCTAGCTCTAGATTCAAATCCACACCCTACTTTTTACCATTTGTCATCCAACTGGGCCTCAGTACCTTTCAGAAGGGGCATCCTAGTGGGCAGCTCACAGGGTTGCTGCTGGTGAGGACAAGGTGAGAAGCCTTACCAGAAAAACAAGTAGCACAGAGTGTGGCTGCAGCGGGCACCGCACTCACAAGTGGCTGTAGCAATTGTGTCTGGAATCCTGGAGCTGCCCGGGCTTTAAACAGGCTTGAACCCCGTATTTGTTGTGCAACTTGGGATAAATCCCTTCATCTCCTTGGTTTCCTCGTCTGTACTATGGAAAGGGCTAGCATTCAGTGAGTGTTGTATATTATCCTTTCTTAAGTCATTATTGATATTTTTACCTCCTTTTCCATAGATCTGCCTGGCATCATGCACATCTGGGGTCCAATGACCCCATGCTGGAGGATTGGAAGCAGGAGTCTGCAACTTTTTTCAGCATTGCCTCCCCACCCCCCACCCCTGCCACCCAAGTTGGTAAAATGGGAATAACTACCCACCTCTTCAGAAGGAAGCAGATTGGCAACTCTGGAGTGAGGGATAGCGACTGAGGGAAGAAGAAATGCTTTAGACAAACGGCTCACCTCCAAGTCACATCTGTTTCCCAGTCCTTGGGTACAGCTTGCTGGCACCTTCCCAATCCCTGCTCCAATGGGAGGAAGTTTCCCAGGAGCAGGGCCCAGGCTCTGATAGCGTGCTGCATGAAAGGGGTGTTTTCAGGAAGCTGGGTGCTTTCAGTCCTATGGAACCAGTCTAGCCATCCAGGATGGCACCCAGGGGATCCTGCCCTGCCATTCACAAATCTCTGCCCACCCACCCCTTCTCAGTTTGCCCATCTGTAAAGCCAGAAAAACCACCCATTCTGGGCTGGGCTGGGCTGAGGTGAGGTTTGAACCAGGGTTCAGTTAACTGTCCGCTCTCTTATTCCTCCAGCAACCATATGATGTAGGGGCCCTGATGGTTCCCTAAAGAGGAGAAAATTGAAGCTTAAGACTTTCTCACAACTAGTAAATACCAGGGTTTTGCTGATTTTTAAATTTATGTATTTTGCCTGAGGCAGAAGTTGCTCTAAAGGTGGGAGGGGAGGCATCTGGAATTGCTCACAGCAATGAAGTATCTACTATTTCCACTTTCTTTCACCTTGACAGATGGGACCCTTGAGTTTGGGATGGGCTAAATAACTAGCAAGGGAACACAGACAAAGGGCACCCTGGATTGTGGGTTCCCAAATCCTTGGGCAGGAATCTCTGATCTCTCTTATTTGATGGCTTCCAGAATTGTTTCAGCTTCAAACCTCTGCCAGTTGGGCATGGTGGGGGGGAGGGTAAAGGGAAAAGGAAACGTGGGGAATTGTTTAATGGACATAATTATATTTTTTAATTAAGGAAGACAGAATCTCTTTCAACTGCCCCACCCCTAGTAGCCTGGTGGGAAGTAAGCAAGATTTGCTTTACCTGTAGGATGAAGACAACTAGAAGCAATTACTCTGAATTTTGTTAGTCATTTCTAGGGGAGGGGTTGGGACACTGGAGCTGGGCCCCAGGCTTGTGTCAGTCTTGGGAAGGGGCTGCAGGTCACCACAGGCAGGAGGACCCTTGTGGGGGGGGTAACAGAAACTGCGCTCAACCGGAGCTGGAGGTGTGGCAAAGCGCTTTCAAGTCCCAGTCCCAGACTTGGCTTGCTCCTCAGAATTGTACTGGGGTGCAGAGATTCCCACTCTCCTGGAGTCCCTCTCGGCCTTTGCCTCCTGTAGTCCGTCACCCCATTTCATTGAAGGTGGAACTGTAGCTCAGAGAGGCACGGCCACTTGCCCAAGGTCAAAAAAAAAAGTCGGGCTGGAGAGCACATCAGGCTGGCCCCAGAGGGGAGCGCTGAGCCTTCCAGCCTCCGGGACCCTCTGATGCAGACACCCGGCCTCCCAGGCCTGGATCCACGGAGGTCTGATTTCAGAGTCCCTGTGATAGGAACTGTGTCCAGCACCCAGAAGAGCCCCTAGCACAGCGAAGGTCTCAATAAATACCAGTTGACCAAATGAATAAATCCAGAAGTCAAAGTCGCGGCGGAGAACGTGGGGGCAGCTCACAGGACTCGGAAGGTCGCCTTCCCCAGTGACTTGGAGCGAACTTGAGTTGTGAGGAGTGGTCTCTGTGTCTTGACAGTTGGAACGAATGTTGGACTCATGTGAGAGGGGACAGAGTTTTTGATTGTCCACAAAGAAAAATAGGGCTCATTCTACCTCAGACGCTGAACCCACCAGACTTAGAATTGACCTTCACACTCCCCCAGAAGTAGCTGCACATTTCAGAGTCTGAGCAAGAGTTGCCAAGTTTATCTCCCGCACAAGGTCACGTAGCAACTAAGTGAACCAGTCAGCATTGGACCCCAGGTGAAGCTGACTCCAAACCCCAAACTGGTTTCCCTTTATTTTTCTGTGATTGCATTTCTCTTGTCCCTGGCTTGACACAGATAGGCACTCAGCATCACGCCATTAGCTTCATCTGCTCCCTTCTAGTAATAGCATGATTTTGTTGCATTTCCCAGATTTTATAAAACAAGAGTGTGTTTACACAAGAGGGGGAAGAAAAAGACCTAAATGTATGTAGAAATATAAACTGAGTTTCGGTTTCTCTTCCCTCTTAATAATAGCAGCTGCTGCTTATTGGACACTTGTTATGTGTCAGACCATATACTCAGCGTGAGACCCGCACTAACTCACTGAATCCTCACTAGAATTCTCTCTAGCTGCGTGTATTATTATCCTCATGTTACTGATGGGGGAATCTGATTCTCAGACGTGGAAAAATCTAGATAAATAGAATTTCTTTTTAATTATGTTATTTACAAAGAGGTAATTCTCTCCCTATCCCCTACCTCCTTCCCTCCAGACCTAGCAAATAATAGTCACCACCATTTAAATAGGAAAAATAATTTTATTAGATCCACAAACTTTAAATCTAGTTAGGCCTCCCTCTGCTCATAACTTTAATAGCCTATGTGTCTTGTAGCTTGATAAAATTGGCACTTTTCCCATTTTTCACCTTTCCCTGGCTCACGGCTTTTTGCAATGGCTTCCAGTTTCTGTGAGGAGGGCAGGAGGGTGAAGGGACAGGCCCCTGACCACGGCTAAGAAGCAAGCATTCTGATCCCCTTGGGTCCCTTACTTGCTGGGCGACTGAGCAGGTCCCTCCCCTCTCAGGATTCCTGCTTTTCCTCACAGGCAAAATGAGGAGGTACAGTTGCATTTCTTATCCCTCCTGGTTCTGTGGCTTTATGATAAGTGAGCGGGTGAGTGAAAAGTTCAGTCTGCTCCTAGTTCTGCCTACCCACAGAGTGACTGAAGTCTCCAGGAAAGTGGAGACGTAGCATGGAAAGATCACCAGGAGGTGGCGGGGGGAGCACTGGTTGGAGCCCCAATTTTGTCCTCTCCCAGCTAAGTGTCCTGGGACAAGTACTGCCACTTCTCTGAGCGGAGCCTCCTTCTCCCCATCTGAAAACTGGGGGTGATGAGCCCTATCTCAGGGAGTCTGGAGGATTAAATGGGCTCCTGGATATAAAACGTGAAGAGCAGTCAGGCCAGCATATCCCCTGGGTGCTGGTCACCTGTGTGAGAAAGGAGAGGTCCTGACTCAGCAGAAGAGAGGCCTAGGAGGTAACCTGGAGGATAATTGTTGATGATAGAGTTATCGCTAACACAGTTGCAGGCCACTGCAAAGAGGCTTATGAAAATCGTGCTTGCTAAGAATCCTCAGGACCATGGGGCAGCACAGGGCTTCTTGGCCCAACTGGGGGCACGGTCCTTCTCGGCAAAAAGAGTCGAGGGTTCCTGGACCCGGCAGGAAGGAACATCTAGGCACATGACAAGAAAGTCATTCCACTTTCAGGGATCTGCTAATCCTCACATTATATTCAGGAGACCGTCTTGGTACACCTTTAACACCTTGACAATGATTGCTGATGTCCTGTGGACAAAGGACCAGGCTGTGACCTTCAGGAGGCAACAGCATCTAGCTGGAAAACACCAGCATCATGTTGCCTCCACTCTACTTATTTTCAGAGTTTACCTCTCTATGGTTGATGGCTGATACTGTGACATAAACTTCCCTTTATAAATCTTTTTTTTTAAACAAGTTTATTTAAAGTTAAACATTAATTAAAGAATACCACTGTTGGTGCCGGGATAAGGCCAACAATCATAATGATTGTTCTTCCACAAGGGAACAATCATGTAGGTGGATGCCTGAAATTTGCGTTAACACTGATTTACAGGGGGAAACACTGCATTTCCAACTGCATAAAGTCTGGTTGGAATGCTGCTCCACCTCCTCCTAGCTGGATGGCCTTGGGCGAGTTACTTACCCTCTCTGGACCTTGGATCCCTTATCTGTAAAGCTAAGGGGATAGCGATCATTCCGATCTTCTAGGTTTGCAGGGAAGAAGCTACTACAGAGATAATAGATGGAGGACCACACCACATTGGATGGATGGGGTTGTTTGTAGCATTAGTAAACAATAGATAGGAGAATTTGTTCAAAACACTGGCTTGTTTCCCCTGGACCAGGCTCTCAGCTAGCTTAATAGTAATTGTAAAAGAGGGGAAGAATTCTTTGAAAGCGAGAGTTCTGTTTAGAAATCACTTACCCTGTTTAACTAGCTCAGCATTAGTGCCCGCTTTGCAGACTGTCATTTCTCTAGGGGACACTTTTAGAATCTTCATAGAACATCACTAGACTCTGTAGGCAAAATCAAGACACCTGTAAATTGCAAATAGAGCAGAAAATGTTTTCACTTGTCCTTTGCAAAAATGATTAAACTCTTTGCCTGGTCTGTCCTTTCCCCCTTTCTTTTACTGGCGCTCCCTATTCCTCTCCCTTCCTCCCTTCATTTATCCCCTTTTCCCTCAGGCAGCTTTTCCTCAGTGTGACTCCCAGAAAACATGGGCTACTCACCGTCCTGCCCCCTAGAGTCCCCTGCTTGGGGGGCAGACAGCTTATCAAGTACCCGAGTACCCCCCACCCATGTCAAAGGACCGTCCCAGCGCCAGCCTCGGATGGCAGAACTCTTCCCCTTCATGCTCATGGTGTCGCCCGAATACAGTTTATTACACATCTGAGTAAGTGGCCAACATTTACAAACCAGGAAACATTCCATAGACATCTGGAATTCTGGCTTCTCTGCATCAGTCTGCAGGTGAGAAGGCCCTAGGTGTGTTCTTTTTAGATGGGACATGTGTCCTAAAGACAGGATATAATGGAATGTGGTGCCCAAAGGGACAGGGGACGTGTGGGATGGTGGGATGCCCAGAGGGGGAGCAACCCCTCAACCTTTGGGGGGCAGGAGAGGGCTTTTGGAGGAGGTGGCATTTGGACTGAGCCCAGAAGGATTTGCCACGTCGTGAAAGGGAGCTACTTGCTGGCAAAAGAGGCGGTATGTGAAAAGGGATAAGAATTGAAATGACTTGGTCTGTGTGTTCGTGTGTCAAGACAGTCGGGAGGAAGTAGGGGTGCGTACAGGCCGAGTGGAAGGGTGGTGGGGTGGAGAGCCAGAACCCTGAGGGTTGCAGTGAGACAGCGAAGGGTCTTTCTTCCTTTTCTTTCCTTTCTTTCTGTCACCTTTTATTAAATTCTCCTTTTAGAATATCAAAAGCAATGGATATTCACCCTAACTAGTAAAGCAAATCGGATATGCAAGCAATTAATAATCTTAATTCTCTTTCCATCAGTATAACTAGGATTAACAATTTCATCTGAATCCTTAGATACTCCTCATTACATATAAAGACAAAATAGCCTAGATACATAAAGGCAGAAATGGACAGAGTCTTTGTGTGTGTGTGACTCTATCAATCCATCACTTGCTTTCTTGTCTAATTCACGTCATAGACACTTAATCATTTCAATAGATAGAAATCTAACCCATTCTTTTTATACTCCATAGTAGGGATGTATTGCTGTTTATTTAACCATTTCCTTATTGACACAATTTCCCCAGAGTGTTACTACTACCAACGATTTTTTTTACCTATTTTATTTTATTTTTTAGTAATCTCTATACCCAATGTGGGGCTCGAACTCACAACCTTGAGATCAAGAGTCGCATGTTCTTCAGACTCAGCCAGGTGCCCCACTACCAACAATTCTTGAAAGAAAGAAAGAAAGAGAGAGAGAGAGAGGAAAGAAAGAAAGAAAGAAAGAAAGAAAGAAAGAAAGAAAGAAAGAAAGAAAGAAAGAAAAAAGAAAGAAGAAAGAAAGAGAGAGAGAGAGAGAAAGGAAGAAAGGAAGGAAGGAAGGAAGAAAGAAAGAAAGAAAAATCCTTGCAAACCTTCAGACAGACTCAAGCTCTTATCTTAAAGGTTTAATTTCTAAAACTGAGATTGCTGGAGCCAACTGAATGTCCTAATCTGAACAGATATTGTCAGGTTATTTTTAAAAAACCCCTATTCCTGGGTACATTTCCAGTAGCAGTACCCATCTCTCCCCCAGCTTTGCCAGCCCTCGATAGCACTGCTCTGTATTCATTTCTGCCACGGCCATAGTTTTGAACAGGGGACTAATAGCATTCCGTACCCCTTTGGGAAACTCCCTAGGAGCATATTGTGGAAAATGGGGAGCAGGGGTAAGGAGAGGTATGAGAGAATCAGTTGGAAGCTGGTGGGAGGCTGCTGTGGAGTGTGGGTGCAGCACAGGGAATGGAGAAGCGGGGAGGGACGAGAGAAGTCAATCGTGGAGAAGTACTCATGCTCTTCACTCCCTCCCAGGGCTGGAGGGGTGCCCTGCTGGCCTCACAGGTCTGACTGCACAGGAAGGAGATGGAGTATGGCCTATCCTCCTGCTATCCTCCGGCTGTTTCTTATGCTCCTTCCTTAGTGGCCACCCACCCGCAGCCTCCTGTCCTCCAAGATCAATTTCAGCAGCTCCACCTGTCTGGAGCCCTGGGCCAAGGCAGCAGTCCACTTAGAACAGAAGTGTGGCCTTGCTCCCTCCACTCAGGGCCTGGGCGAGTGGGCAGGGCTGGGTGGATGGACAGACAGGCTTCCTTGCAGGGCAAGCCTTGGAGCCTGGCTTGCCAATGAACTCACTGGTGACTTCACAATGCAGCTTGATAATTAGCAGTGTTGTTTCATCTAATCCTCACTGGTTTGCTTTTTCACCTATGCAGCACCTGGCAACAGATGTGTTAGAAGTAACAACAATAGCATTCAAAGTCTTGGATCCATAGAAGAGGGCCAGGAAGGCCCGGCCTGCTGAGACTGGGGTGGGGAGTCCTGCTCGAGCTCCTGGGATGCCCTTGAAGTCTCTGTCCAGCTCCCTCTGCCCCTTATTCTTTCACCCTAGTGTTTTCTCTGTCTCCATCTTTCTCCTCGGCCTTGGATTGAGCAACAGACTTATTTTCTCACAGGCCCCCATAGGGGAGCCCGGAAGCCCAGGGATGGGGCCATCTTATTCTAAAGGGTTTCCCCGGCCCTGCGTGAAGCTGAGCCAGTGCTTCAGGGCCTCGGGAGAATCTGAGATTGTCATCAGTACAGGACAGCCTGTCCAGCCAGCATGTTTGCTCAGCTCCTAAATAGTCCAAGAGAGTGTGGTAAGCTTTCCTGGACAATGGATCCATCTGACTTCACAATTAGCCCCATTCTCCGTGGAGCAGAATGTGGGCCAGCTGGGGACTAATTGCTGAGATTTCACTCCTTGCATGACCTCCTAACTGATTCTTGAGCGGTCACATGGGTGTCCAACCTTACGGGCATCGAATGGAAGTATTTAGCAATCCCGGGTGTGGCTGAAAGTGTGAGGGGTCTAATGGAAATGAACTATCCATTCTGGCTTTGACAGTCGGTCCTCCAACCAACAGCCAGGTCTTTGCTTGGAAGAAGTAGAGCCCATCTTTCAGTTCCTCAGCACTGGCCCAGGACACGGTTGCATAGGATCAAAGGAAGAGGGTAGGCTGCAGCGTCACTCAGACCAAAATGGGGGCGGGGGGGCTATGTGACCTCGGGCAAGTCCCTTAATCTCTCTGAAACTCAGTCTCCTCATCTGTAGAATGGGCTGGTGGGTGTTGGATTATAGTGATGTTGGATTGTAAGGATGAGGTGAGCGAGCACCTGCCGCAGCTTTTGGCACTGAGAAGGCACTTGAGAAGTGGAAGTGACTTCAGTTTTTAAAAGCTGTTGACTGAAAGGACTGACAGAGACCAGCTGACTCTGAGAGGAGGAGGGGTGGTGGGAATTTTTCCCTTGCTCCCACCCAAGTCCATTTCTGCATCAGGCTACTGGTTACCTAGGCGATGCCAGGCCACAGAAGCCGAGCCCGGCGAGAACTTGCACAGCTGCAGAGGCTCCGTGGCGGTGTGTGTGGCTCAAGAAGAAGCCGGCCTGGCCATGTCCTGACACCGCCAGTGTCAGCCCTGGCGACTGGCCGAGGTGGCTGGGACAAGGGGCTTAACTCCCCTGGGGAAAGGCAGCTCAAAAACCAGTTGGTGTCGCATTAAAACGGAAATAAATAAATACAATTTTTTCAATTACAAATTAAATTCAGTTAGACAACCAAAAAAGGTCTGTGTCAAGGGTAGGGGAGGTCCTCAGACTTATTTATAAACACAGTAAAATAAATATATAAAGGGAAGCAGCGAGAGTGTTTGGGGGCTGATCTTGTCTGTTTTTCATGGAGCATGTTTCCCATTACAAGGGGAAAATGCAGGCCACACATGGGCAGAGAGGAAATATGCAGACGGGAGAATGATTGGGGGTGCCGGGGTCGTGGGATAATCCGTGAATTTGTTTTCAAAATCTTCTTGAGCGTTCCGCTACTTTTACAATTAAAAAAAAGTGTAACAAAATCAACTCTCAGTTGAATTCAGCTGGAACTCACTTAGGCTGTTGGTGTGATGTCCTGTAAGATGCACCTTTCCGCTGACTCCAGGAAAGGGCGGCGGTGGTTCTTATTTTTATCCTTCTATTTCTCCCTCTATTCATCCAACCCCGGTGGCCAGGTCAAGTTCGAATCTGGGTACCTATTTCAGAGAGGGTTCCCTTGCTGGCTGCTTGCAGCACACGTGGTGGTAAGGCGTGGGGGCAGTCTGCCCACCATCTCACAGCCTTGACTTTATCATCCCTATTTACAGGAGGGGAAACTGAGGCTAATGGGGGAGCCAGCCATCAGGGTAGAGTAGGTTTCAAACTTCAGTCTCCTGGGTTTGTCGGGTTCTCTCGTAGCCCAAAACAATTCCTTCCTTGGAAAATGTCTCCTTCTGGAGTGTCCCTGGCAAAATGGGAATCAAGACAGCAGTAGGTACACCCCTGTTGCTGGCGTGAATTTGGGGGCCCCTCTAACAGCTGACAAAAGGGGCAAACACATAAAAATCCCTCTTCTCTCGATCTCTTTCCCACTCTTGGGCAACCGAGCATTTTCCTTGTTGAGAAAACCCAAGTGTCATAAAAGTGATTTGGATAGAAAACAAATAAAGATCTGGTTTGGGAAGGAAAGCCAAAATTCCTCATTATCAACAACACTGCTTCTTCAGATAAATATTTACCTAATCCAATTCTTCTTCCTCTTTTCACTCTTCCCTCGACAAGAATGTTCCTCCATCTCAGCGGCCACAGTGGCCCCTGTTGGAACAGACGACGTTCAATGTTTCCATCGTAAGGCATGTTTTTCTGGGGTTTATTACTCAGCTGTAAAAATGTGCTCTAGGCAAGAACTTGGCATATTAAGTCTCATCTCAGAGGTAATTGGTGGGGATTTTTTTAAAAACCTTTTTTCTTTTTACAGACAAACTTGGAAAGAGAAACAAAAAGGTCAAGAATTTACTGTTGGAAACTATGGGTTTTGCCCCCATGGGTTTTCCTCTTTGGTTTGGTTTGTTCTGTATTATTTTTGATCTCCTCGAACCAGATATTTGGGGCAAAGTTATAGAGGCTATAATCCCAGACATTCATTTATTCTTCCTTCAACAAATATTTACTGAGTGCCTACTATGTCCCAGACACTGTTTTAGGCTCTGGAGATTCGTGGGGCAAAAATACCCACGTGGTCTAGGTTCTCATGGGGCTGACGCGCGCACACACTCACACACAAACCCCACGTGCCACCAGTTGGGGAAAAAAAAAAACACCTCACTGTGGAGGAAAAACAAGGAGGAGAGTACAGGCACTGGGGCTCTCACTCTAGACACGCTGGCCTGGGAGGACCCTCTAAGGAGGCAACATTTGCTCCAAGACTTTGAGGCTAACAGGACCCTCATGTCAAGTCTGGGAAGAAGGAAAGTCAGGAAGAGAGGAAAGCGGATATGCAGGCTGCAAAGAGGGTGGTGTGTTGGGGGTGCACAATGAAGGCCTCTGTTTCTGGAGAGCATGGAACTGGATGGAATGTGGTGGAAGACAGTATCTGGCACCCATGGGGGCCCAGGCAGATCATGAAGAGGCACTTTAGCTTGTCTCCTACATGCAAAAGGAAGCCAGGGGAAGAGGCTCAGTAGGGCAGGAAATGATAGAATCCTGTCTCTGGAAGATCCTTCTGGCCTCTGTGTGGGATGGATTGAGAGGGGCACCTCGGAAGCCGGGGGAACATTCAGGTGGCTGCCCCGGGTGTGAGCTCTTGGTGGGCGGGGCTAAGAGAGAGGCAGAGGAGACGCAGGGAAGGGTGTGGATTCCAGCGGTGTGGAAGGGACAACTGGACACGACCTGCCGGTAGGTGGGGCAGGGAAGGAGGGCTGGCGAGGAGCTGGGGCGGAGGTGACCAGTCAGGGCTGAATGTGGTGCCATGACCCGAGGTGGGGAAGGAGCGGGACAGGTGAAGGGAGGGAAGGGGTTGAGAAGGACTCCCAGTTTCTGGCCCTGGCCCACTGGGTGGTGCTGATGCTGAATGAACAGTGTGAAGAAGAATAGTTCTAGGAGCTGTGCAGACTCTGCAATCACCCAGCCTGGGTCGGGTCCCTGCTCTACCATTGACCACTTGTCAGCTGTGCAACCCTGGAGAAGGGTTTTTCCCTTATTGTGTCTCAGTTTCCTTCTCTCAAAAATGGCAATAATAATAGAATCTGCCTCATGGGGTTGCTGTAAGGGTCACACAGGCTCATCCAGGTGCCCAGGACAGCCCCCATATGTGTTATGCACAGATCAATGCAAGGAGAACAGCATCTTACATGTCGTCTACAAACAGAACTGCATTTTGGACACATGTTGATTGAATCATTTCTTCAGTAAGCACTTCCGGCCTCCCTGCCCTCATGGGGCTTGCTCTCTGCCGGAGAACCTAGCCATTAAGGAAATACATAGAATACACTGTGCCCAGCGCTCCTGAGGAAGGGAACAGGGACCTACATACGAGAGAATAACAGAGAGAACAGAAATTAGATTGTGCTGGGTGGTTGGGAGGGCACCTCTGAGGAAGTCACACGTCAGCTGAATAGGGCTTTAGCAAAGAAAAATGGGGGGATCATTCTTGATCTAGGGAACAGTAGAAGGCCGGGAGGTAGGATAGGACGTGGTGTGCTGGGAAAATGAGTGTGAGACAGTGTTTGGGGCAGACAAAGCGGGGGGCGGCGGGGGGGTTAGCATGGTGGGAAGAGACAGCAGGGCCAGATGGCCCAGGGCCTGCTGGTCATGGTCAGGGGTTGAGGTTTTATTCTAAATGGGATGGAGACATGTTTGAAATGTCTCAGGCAGGAAGTCAGAAACTCTGACTTGCATTTTTTAAAAGAACAACTCCAGCTGCCATGTGAATTGGGTGCATGTTGGGAAGCAGGGCAGGCAGCACCAGTGGATTGAGAGAAAGTACAGGCAGGTGGCTGAGGCTGTGGATCTCTAACAGATGATGGTGGTCCCTTGGATGGGTTGGCGACCGACTGTGCAAAAGGAGAAACAGATGTGCCTGAGAAAACTTCAGAAGTAAAACTGACTTCTTCTCTACAAGGAGGCCATAGAGATTCACTAAAAATGCAGATTTGATCTATTCGCTCCCCTGCTCAAATCCTGTCAATGGCTCTCCAGCGCCTTTGGCTCCCCCCAACCCCCTGCCAAAATCTCTTGCCATGGTCAATGCCCTCTCTCCCCATAATGTACTGCCCTCTGTTCCTGGACACTTGTCATCCCTCTCCAAGCCCCAGCTCCAGTCTCCCTGCCTCCCTCTCTCTGATGTCAATCTCAGGGCCCTCCCTACCTCAGTCCGGACTCCCTAACTGGGGTCTAGGTGTGCCCACTGCGGTTACTGAAATGGAAAGTTGGGTAAGGCCTCACGGATCAAACTAAACGGATCAAGAAACTATCGTTTATCCAACAGGTGCAATCATCTGAAAGGCCTCTATAGTGAATTTCCGTTGTCCCAACTCACGCTTGGTGCCACTAGCTAGTTGGGCTAGGGGAGAGGGGGACTAACGTTTGATTGAGAACGTTCTCAGGGACTGTGCTTCACCCACCTCATCCTGTCTCATTGTCACAAGAAGCCTGTGAGGGAGATGTGTCGGATGAGGACACAGAGGGTCCAAGAGGTGAAGTGACTTGCCCAGAGTCACTCAGGTAAGTAGGTGGTGGGCTGGATTCAGTCCGAAGTCTGATGGAAAGCCAAACCACAGTCTCCTCCAGGCCTGAATGTCCCCCTCATTGTATACCCAGGCTTAACACCCTTATCTCCCTTGGCTGGTTCCATTGAAGGAGGGACACTCAGATTCAAGAAAAAGAGTCTGGGTATATTTCCTTTTTTTTTTTTTAAATATTTTATTCATTTATTTATTTGAGAGAGAGAATGAGATAGAGACAGCATGAGAGGGGGGAGGGTCAGAGGGAGAAGCAGACTCCCTGTTCAGCAGGGAGCCCGACGCGGGACTCGATCCTGGGACTCCAGGATCATGATCTGAGCCAAAGGTAGTCGCCCAACCAACTGAGCCACCCAGGCGCCCTGGGTATATTTCTATTATGGACTGACTTGTGTTTGTCCTAAACTCCATGTTGAAACCCTAGCCCCCCATGTGATGGCATCAGGAGATGAGGCCTTTGGGAGGTGATTAGGGGGCTAGACGAGGTCATGTGTGTGGGCCCCTGTGATGGAGCTAGAAGCTTTATAAGAAGCGGAAGAGTGAGAGATCTTTCTGTCAGCCATGTAAGGGCCCAGCAAGAAGGCAGCCATCTGCAAAACCAGGAGGAGGGCTCTTGCCAAGGACAGAATCTACACCACCTTGATCTTGGACTTCCTAGACTTCATAACTAAAAAATAAATCTGTTATTTCAGCCACCTAGTCCATGGTACTTTGTTATAACAAGCTGAGCAGACTAACACACTGTCCTTCCTGGTGACAGTCTATGTCCCTTGGGAGGACTCAGGTCCTTGCTACCCCTAGCCCTTCAATCTTGCCTTCTCTTGAAGTAGTAGGGAGGTGATGCCTCCACCAGATGGATGCTTGGCTCCCCTCAGACACGAACCTATAATTCCACAAATTCATGGGTGAGACAAGAAAAACCAGAACTGTATTTATCCCCTCGCTTTCCATTTCCCAGGTGGCAATGTTAAGGCAGAGTGAGGTCAACTCTCTCAACCTCTCTCAGTCATGGCCCTGGCAACCTTTAAGTGCAGTCCAGGCAGACTGTGTTGGAGCCCATCTTTAGTGGGCATTTTTCCGAGCAGGCTGGGCCATCAGCAGGCCCAAACACACTGGCATGCACGTACGTCTAGAATGAGTCATGGAGACTTGGCCCTGGGAACTCAATGCCCATGAACCTCAGCCCAGCGCTGGGCTTCCACCTCCCACTCTCCATCAGGCCCTCCTGATCCCCAGCATGGATGCAGCCCTTGCTAAGTCCCCCCCCCCGCCGACTTCCCTGTAGCTCTTGCCTCTGAGAAGCTCGGTCCTCCAGCACCACCAGCCTCTGCAGCGAGCAGCTGCCTCTCTGTCTGGGAGCGGCCTTACGGGGTGTAAGTGTGACTGGTTCCACACTTCTGCTGGGACCGTCCCGTCCCCACCCCCACCCTAAGACTATTAGATCAGAGTCATATGGGTCAAGTTCATGAGTCTACATTTAGGAGCTTCCTGAGGGGTGCCTTTTATTTATTTATTTATTTATTTACTTACTTACTTTTTAAAGATTTTATTTATTTATTTGACAGAGAGAGAGAAAATGCGAGAGAGGGAACACAAGCAGGGGGAGCGGGAGAAGGAGAAGCAGGCTTCCCGCCGAGCAGGGAGCCTGATGCTGGGCTCGATCCCAGGACCCTGGGATCATGACCTGAGCCGAAGGCAGACGCTTAACGACTGAGCCACCCAGGCGAGGGGTTCCTTTTAAAAACAAGATACAAAGCCAGAGGTTGTAACAAAAAGGACTGAGAACCTAGTCATATATAAATGAAAAATTCCTTAAGAAAAAAATATAGTCAAAATGTCAACCACAAAACTGCAAAGGCCATTTGCAACATAAAGGCAAAGGGACACTTTTTTGTTGTTGTTTTATAAGAGACTGAAATAAATAAAAAAAGAATCCGATAGCAAAATAAGGAAAAGATGTAATCTGACAGTTTACAGAAATGGAAATACAAGGGTACAAAACATATGAATGAATAATTTCATTCTCTTTTGGAATTAAGCAAATGTAAAGGGAAACAAAACTCCAGTACTAGTTTTTCCCCTGTCTTCAATAACAGTAAAGCTTTAAGAAAGGTATGGAGGAATAGTTACTTTCTTACTCTCCTGGCTGGAGTACAGATGGGTGCAGAGACCAGTTAGGTAATATCTATCAAAATGTAAACTACATATGTCTTTTGATCCAGCAGTTCTCCTGTGAGGTCTTTATTGGCCTTGAAGGATCTACTCACAAAAGAATGTGAACATGTGTACCCAAGGATATTCATAGCAGCAAGTTTGTAATAACAAAAAGTATAAACAATTTAACTGGCCATTAGTAGGGATGTGTTAAATGAATGATGAGCCGGCTATACAGTGAAATACTGGGATTACATGGAAAAAAAAAAGGAGCTAGAAGTAATGATCCCTGTTATAAGTAAAGGAGACATTTTTTTAACAGATATGGAATGAGTGCCTCTTGGGTACTTGGTGCCCTTCTAGGCACTAAGAATCAGGAAGACAATCACATAGACCAAGTCCTCGGAACTGATGGTCTAATGGAGGAGATCAGATACTAAAGAAACAGTACACTTATAATATTATGTTAAGGAGTGGTAAGTGCTGTGAAGAAGATGAGAGCAGAGTAAGGGAATAGGAGTAGGAGCAGTGTGAAGGGACAGGAGGAATCGAGGGGTTGGAGGAAGGTGCAGACAGGGCAGGGGGTGACTCTAACTAGCGTGGTTCAAGGAGTCCTCTCTGATGAGGTGTCATGTGAGCAGGAACCTGAAGTGAGGGAGTGAGCCGTATGCCACATCTGTGGGAGGAGTATGCCAGCTAGATGGGACAGCGTGTGCAGAGGTCCTGAGGAAGAAGTGGCTAGGCTTATTGAAGAATTAGCCAGAGGATCAGAGAGCTGGAAAGCTGGATGTGACAGAGAGGACGGAAGGAGGTAAGAGCAGACAGCTGGGACCAGATCTTGGGCAAAGAGATGCTGGAGAGTGAGTCAAGCTTATTTTCTGGAAGGATAAATAGGAAACTTTTAATACTTTACATTTAGTTAGATTCTAGTATAGGAAGAAAAGGGGCATATACCTTATGCCTTATACTTTGCTACAACATCTGCATGTCCTTGCTACATGAATATATTATCATTACTTATATTTACACTAATGTCAAAGGGGGGCTCTGTCTTGAAGCCCCATGGGCTGGTCAGCAGGCCTCTGGGCTGGTCTTTTCCCAGCCCCGCTCCCTGGCCTGGACCATCAGCCAGTCTTGGAAGCCCCAGTCTGCTTCACAAGTGCAGCCTTGAATTGAGACAGGTGAGGGCAAATCTGGACCTGCATTTCTTGCTGTCTTTCCTACATGACTTCCTCCACAACAGGACCAGAGGGACCTGGGTGCAGGCCTCTCGTGTGTGTGCGATCAGGTCAGAGCTGAGTGATCAGACTCAAAAGCTGGGAAAGTGGAGCTCAGCTTTTCCAGAAAAATGGCATCCTTCTCACCACCAAAGATGAGGCCTGGGTTTAGACCCTGAGACCATTTGGAGCACTCCACCCAGAGAAGCCAGCAGGAGTCTTGGAATCACTGCACATTACCCACCCCTTCAAGTGAGGATCTCCAAGCGCCTTATAAATATTAATTAAAAGACATAGCATCCTAAGAGGGGCTGGTATAATTATCGCCATTCAATTGAAGAGCAAACAGAAGCCCGTCAGCCTGGTGAGGAGAAGGTCCTCGGGGAGCTGCCCATATGCCCGTGAAGAGTAATAAGCTCTGATCCAGGCTGGATAGGCGCTAAGCCAGAAATGGGTGTCATGAGGCATGGGCTATATTCACATTTTACAGATGGCAGGACCAACCTCCTGAGGTCCTTTCTGAGCTAGAAAGTGGCAGAGGAGGGACTCGAACCTGTGTGTTTGGGATTCCAAGCCTGGGGTACTTCCACTGCTCCCACACTGCCTCTAAATAATTCTCTTTATTGCTACACAGTAGTTTGTACTTTCCAGAGCATTTAAACATCTTATCCATTCCTCACGGTAACTCAGCTAGGCAGGAAGTGTGGAGGTAGCTGGCTCCATTTTATAGATGAGGAAATGGAGGCTCAGAGGGGAGGAAGGAACTTGCCTCTATTCTTATAAAGCAATAGTAGCTCATGTCCATATGATTTACAGCTTCCGTAATGCTGTCTGGTTTTGGTCATTACAAGAGCTCCACGAGGCAAGCAGGCCTGGTGTTATTTTACAAATGAGTAAACCAAGATGGAGAGAAATTACGAGAAAAGATGAGGAATGAACATTTATATGTCAGACGCTGAGCTATGTTATCTCACTGAATCTTTCTAAGAAAAACATTTGCAAAGGCATTTCATTCATTCATTCATTCATTCATTCATTCGGCAAATGTTTACAGAGCCTGCTGTGGATCTGGTGCTGTCTCTAGACACAGGGAATACAGCAGTGAACAAAAGAAAATCCTTGCTGTCCCTGAGAATATATTCTTTTGGGTGTGGGCGAAACAGACCATAAAAAAACAAGTAAATGTGTACTACACCAGATAACACTCAATGCAAAGAAGAAAAATAAAGCAGGGGAAGGCAACCGAGAGGTGGGTGGTGTGAGTTTAGATACTGGCTAACGGAGCAGGATGATAGGATGGTCTGATAGGGTGACAATGAGGAGAGATCCGAGTAAAGTGAGCCGATGGGGGTAGCAGTTGGGTCTTGAGGAATGAGTAAGAGCTGACGTGCTTTGGAGGGAAGCAGAGGCGTAACCCTGCTATAATAATAGCCCCAGTGAGGGCAGCTTCTGGACCCCGAGGGTTTAAAATGTGCCCCCAATTTTAAAATGTTGCTTCATGGAATCCTTGCAACTGTGGGAAGTGGGTGTTGGGGGAAATTGAGGCTGGAAAGTTAAGTGGCCGGCCCACCATCTCATCGCTAATAAGTTGCAGATTTGGGACCGGATGCTGGCTGGCACCAAGCTGGGGCTTCCTACCAGCCCACATCCTCACATGGAGGACTCAGCAGGAAGTTCAGGGAGACGGGTGCTGGGCTTTTCAGACTGGAGGGAGCAGGGGACAGAGTGATGGCAAGTGAGGCTGGCCCAGTGGGGAGGGCCAGATCCTTCAGGGACTTGAAGGCCATGCTTAGAATTAGAGCTTCAACCTGAAGGTGGTGGGAGGCCATAGAGGCTTTTTAAGTAGGGGCAAGAGAGCAACAGTTTTGAGCACTCTGTCTGGAGGGAGGCAAAGAATCTGGAAGGCTCCTGGGGCAGCTGGAGAGGGATTAGGGTGCTGCCATTTACTGAGATGGGACAGTGAGAGTGGGGAAGCTTCTTTTCCTCTCCCAAGCCACCTGTTAAAGAAATCCCATCAAGTGTAGAAGTTCTTAAACTGGGGTCCACGGACCTCTTTGGTGGTGAGGAGGGGAGAATGTCTTTGAAGCTGGGTGGGAAAACATTACAACTTTCTATTTGCTTTCCTCTCACTGAGATCTATTACTTTCTTTCATTATAAACGTAGGCAACAACCCAGAGCAATGTTACCAGTAGCTGTGATTTTGTCACTGGTAGACACCACCTTTTCTTTTTTTTTTTTTTAAGTTTTATTTATTCATTTGAGAGAGAGAGCGCGCATGAGAGAGAGAAGAGCGCACAGTTGGACGGAGGGGCAGAGAGAGAAGCAGGCTCCCCGCTGAGCAGGGGCTCAATTCCAGGACCCCCCCCCCCGCCCCCATCATGACCTGACCCAAAAGCAGGTGCTTAACCAACTGAACCACCCAGGTGCCCTGACACCACAAGTTTTCAAGTCACATTACAATTATTGCAGATATCTTGAAACTTCGTTTCTATTCATCACTGCTTTAAAATTATGAAAGTCATTAGCTCAGTCCCAGATTTTGTTACTGATATATTAACAAAGAAGCATCTGAGTTAACACACCCGCAACATTTTGACAACTGTATTTAAATATAACTGGGTGCCTTGATTATTTGATTTCATACATTTTTAATTTTTTAATTTTTTTGATTTCACACATTTAAAAACATTATTCCTAAAAGGGATCCATAAGCTTCAGCAGTGGCCAGAGGTGCCCACCACCCACAACAGGTTTAGAACTCTACAACGGGCGTCAGCTGTTTCTTGGGCACCCTTTACCTTTACTTCTCTGCTTTGGATCTCCAAGAGGCGGTGGTGGCTCTGGCCTGGAGGCTTCTGGAGGCTGAGGTCTGGTTTTGTGCAACTCTTTAGCCTCAGGGTTCTTGGAGAGAGCTCAGAAAATGTTATTTTAATTTGGATTTGATGTTGACATTTAAAAACCAAAGGTTTTTGCACACATCTGGATTTCTGGCTTCTCTTACGAAATCAGAAGGTCTGGCAACTCTGGGCCTCTCCACCTCCCATGGTGCAATGCTGGAGTTAAGCAGCAGCTGTCGTGATGGACAGAGCACCATTCTCAGCTTGCCACAGCTCCCGGGCACCCACTGCAGGGGCACGCTCCCCAGTGACTCCCAAGTCATTGGCGGTTTTGATCCCCAGGTGGGGAAATGGTTTGGGGGGGGGGTGGGTGGACATATTGAACAGCAAGTGGCGATTCCCTGAACTAGCCCCTGCTGTACTAGTTAAGGAGAGAATATCTGAGCATGGAAACTTTGTCCAAGCCCGACAGGTCAGAATACAGGTAAATCAGGAGCCAGAGACAGTTCCGGCTCTCCCTGATCCCAGTCTTGCTTCTTGCTTCACTGTACTCACTTACTGAAACCTTTCTGATTGCTTGGCATTGCACCAAAAATAAAATCAATGTACCTCCTTTCCCTGGGTATGTTCCCCTCCATATTCCCCTCCTTCTCAGCATTCAGGACAAACATCATCTCCTAGGAGGGGAGGGTTCCCTGACTTCTCTCTAAAGGTGTGCCTTTTCCCTCTACCCAGACAATTTCTCTCCTGCTATTCTGCCTTCTTTTCCTCAAAGCTCTTACCATCATCCCCAAATTCCATTCCTAGCTTACTTATTTACCGTCCCCCTCCCAGCATGTAATATTCGTGATGGCAGGCCTTCATGCCCTGACACTGCAGGTCCATCTTGAGCTTTTAAGACATACTGTTGAAAACACAGAGAGCAGAACGGTGGCCTTCTGCCAGTCCTGTCCTGCACCTCTTACCCAGGGGTCAGAGTCAGGCTCAGGCACTGGGCGAAGTTGGCTGGTAACTTGGCGATATTAAAAAAGCTGCCTTCTAAGCCTTTGTCAAAATACTCTTGCAGCCAAAGGTTGTGCCTGCCACTGCCTTTCTGTGGGTCTTGGGGACAATCACTTAGCTTTTCTGACCTGTTTCCTCATGCATGTCACCCCAGGGGCTCAACAGCATTTACCTCGTGGGGCTGTTCAGGGAGAATGAAACGCAACCTGCAGAAGTTCCCACCAGCACCTTTGTGCATAGTAGGTGCTTGACTAAATCCACCGAACCCTTCACCATCCCCCGCCCCCCCCCCCACACACCCGCTCTCCCCTTTCAGCTGGAGCTGGAAGAAAGCATGTCAATCACAGGATAATTTACGCAGCATGATATGCCTTTATTATTCCACGCTGAGTCGGGGCTTCTACTGTCCAATGAAGGTCAAAAGGAGGTATGGCTTTTATCTCTCCAGCAACTCTGGAAACACAGGGGGGAGGGGGCAAACTCACAGAGGTTTCCTCCTGAAAACAAACAGATCCTCTCCCCTGCCCTGAATAGCTTTCTGCAATCAAAGCTGTTAGAGTCTGCAAGCAGCGGGACTTCGCCCTGAGACTGGAGGGAGCTAATAAAGCATTGAATGGAGAGAGTGACCCCTAACTGGCAGAGGGGTCCCTGCTGGGCCTGGGGCCCGCGCCTGCTGCCTCGTGGAGAATCCAAAGGTCACGTGTCATTAGTCAGTGTCTTACAACGACCCTTTCAAAATTATCGATAAAGGGGAAGGAGACCCTTTCTGTTTCGACTCCCCAAACGATCTTCTTCTTCTCTCTTTTCTTTCCTTTTTTCACTGTAGGAAGAGCTACCCGGCCACATCTTTTTCTCGTTTCTTTCAGAGGCAAAAAGAACTGGATGGAAATCATGAGTTTCATGCTTGGGGAACAAATAAAGATTGAGACCAGCTTCTTTTTCTTTCTGACACAGTTTCCCAGTGCTGAGAAGTCACTCTAGTTGGTTTCCCATGGACACTTGTCTTGTTTTGCCCTCGTCCTAAAATCCTTCTCAACGGATCTACAGGCTTCTGAGGCATCTCTCGCCTACTTTCTCACCTCAGTTTGGCCCAAGGCCTGGGACCTCTGCAGAGTTGAGAGCTGTGAACTTCTTGCTATGGCCTTCTCTTTCTGTGACTCAGTTTCCTCATCCGTACACTACAGGTGGAGTCCTGGGCCCAGAGGGAAGTGACCTGGATGACCTCATTAGGGTCTGACGAATACTTTAAAGAGATAATCAGCCCTTCCTCTAATGGGAAGAATGACAATGATCTTATTTCCTTTTTGATTTACTTAAGCCCCAGCAACCTGTGGTTGGGGTAAGCCTTAATCTTTAATTCATTAGCCACGGATTGATTTGATGGCATTCCTGGGTTTATAGGTGGTTGTTATATTGCTTCTTATTTGTCGTACAGTTTGTGAAGTAATTAAGGGCCACATCAGACCTCACCTGCAAATGCCCATTGCAAAGGCGAATCCCGATGTGTGCGCGCGCGTGTGTGCCTGGAGAGTACGGATGTATCACATCCGGCATTGAGCAGAGAAAGGGGATCACCTGTAGTCCAAATTACTCTGGGCAATCAATCCCTTAAATCATTCATAAAGCACTGTATATGTGGTTATGTGTGTAGCACTGGACGGGTTTTATAGCTTTGGACATCAGATGAAGCACTTGCTTGGTATTTAGAGGACAGGTTATGTGAATATTTTATGTCTTCAAACACTAGAATCTTGCTCCTCGGGGCGAGATGCTCAGATAGGATTCCTCCTGCCGCCAGCAAGCAGCTGCCTGGCAGAGACTCAGGCAGGACCTTCAGGACCGTTGCCCCCCCCCCCCAACCCTGTAGAATTCCTGCAGAGGGAACCCTGGCCATCATCAGGTCAGGATCTGGAACAGAGCAGGTGTCCAAAACCTTTACCGAGTGAGGGAATGTAAACAAGGAACCCGGCCCGAAGTTTGTAAGCAGGGGAGGGGGGTAGAGGTGGGCATGTGGAAGATGAGGGGACAGAGATGGAGGGGGATCAGCAGGGAAACAATGGTGGGGGGACAGGTGGTTATGTTAAGGAAAGAAGCAGCTCATGAAGCTGAGCTTATTGTTAAAGTGAATGGTCTGAGGTCAGAACCTGTGTGCTCCCAAGGCTTCCCTGCCAGGATGCGGTCCTCTGTTTCCTTTCCTGCCCTGCTTGGATCTCTGTCTTTCCATCCCTGCTGCTTGCTATAGCCTCATTATCTCTGCCCTGTCTGTCACGGGAAGCTGCAGGCTCCTCCAGGACAAGGAGAGCCACCCCATTCACCTCCAATCCCCACAGGCTTGTCCAGGGCCCGGCAGGAGCAACCGGTCAGTCCCTCCGTGTCTAAGTCCCACTGGGCTGTGCCTGGACTTTCTGCCTTTAGCACGTAAGACCCCACCATAGGCACCTGCTGGCTCCTCCCCTGTGTTTTCTAGTCATTTCTAGAGGATCCCCGAGCCAAGGTCTCTAGCCTAGCTGCAGGGATTCAGTCTCCGGCCTGCCTTTCCCAGACTTCGCCTGGCTTGAGAAATGGGGATTATTGGGTTTGGCCTGCTGAGAAACAAGCCCCGGACTTCTTGATGCCTCAGTTTTCCGATCTATAAAATGGGGCTCTATAATACTCCCAACTTCACAGAACCCTTTTAAAGATTAAATGAACAAAAGCATGTAAAGTGCTTAGGAGAGTGGCCGGCACAGAATTAGCTGCTATTATTAGTCCTACTGCTGATTTTAGTTTGTTTTAAATTATTATTTTATTTTTCATCATTACCACTTATTAGTTTTATTTTGTTTATTACTGCTTATTATTTCATTTCTTATAATGATTTCTATGTTGTTGTTATTGGTTTGATTCCAGGTATTCTTTTTATTATCGCTACTTTGCTATTATGGCAATGATTCCCAATGATTACATCTTTACCAGCTTGGATTACCTGCTGTCATAGGGGAGTACGACATCCAGGAGTATGATGGCTGACTGTCCCTGGTGATGTATATGCATCAATCTCAAATGGCCATGGTGATCGTATATGTGGCTTAAGTATCTTACCTTTCCTATTTATTTGTGGTGGAGAATTTATACATTGATTCATCCCTTTATCTAACTTTTTTCTTTTAAAATTTTTTATTTAAATTCAATTTAGTTAACATATGGTGTATTATTAGTTCCAGGGGTAGCATGTAGTGATGCATCAGTAGCATTTAATAACACCCAGTGCTCATGACATCAAGTGCCCTCCTTAACGCCCATCACCCAGTTACCCCATCCCCCACCCACCTCCCGCTAATTTTTCTTTTCTTAAATCACAAAACATGGGGTGTTAAATGTGACATGCCTAAGATGGCTCTGTTCAGACTTTTTAAGAGGACACAGTTGCCAAAAGTAGGTGAACATCACCTACTCTGACCCTTGGCTTTTTCTGCGTGTGAAATGTGGACAGTAACACTATTTACTTCATGGGCCTGTGATGAGGTGTGAATGGGATACTGTGAAGCTCTTAGCACAGAATGGTTCACAAATGTCAGCTATTGTTGGCTAAGAGATAATTCCTTTTTTAGAAAGAGATTGCTCTTGGGGCCTCAGTATCTTCATCAATAAAATGGCCATGCTGACTCGGTGCCTGCCTGCTATGAGGGTCTGGGGCTTTAAGCCCTGGGTCACTACTGATTCTTGTCTCCTTCCCACTTGCTCCTCCGTGGAACCCAGAGAACCCCTGTGAAAGAGGAAATAAAAAGCATGGCCTTGCCCACTGCAGAGGCTCATTCCCACAGGGAGCCCTGAAATATTAGCCAGGCCAACAGTGCAGTAAACACTGTGCCCAGGCCCTCTGGAGCAGAGAAGACAGCAGGGTTCTTTTTAAGTTTTCCCCTGGGGATTGACATTTTATTAGCATAGAGATAAATAACTCCAGATAAGAGGCCTTTTACATCTGGGGCTGTAGGAACGTCGTCTGGGAGAGAAAACATGACGTTTCTTGCCAGGGCGGATCCCAGCCCTGGAGGAAGGAGGCAGGGGCCCCACCAGGATACGTAGCCAGCGGCTTCCCAGCTCGCTCGGTGGGAAGCAAGTTTTGACAACAGCAATGCTAATTGATTAAATGTTCTCATCAGAGATTACAGTGCAGCGAGTGATCACATTTTTATTTCTTTCAGGAGGGGAGGACCCGCCCTTCTTTTAATAGCTCAATTTCTCTGTGTAGAATATGTCCCGAAGTATAGGAGGCCCTGGTTGGGTTCCTTATTCCTGGCCCTGAGGCCCAGTCACTCTTTGTTCATGTTAAATATGTTTACTACAAACTAGCTTGTGCAACTGCCTTTGATTTGCTCGGTTTGATTGGAATTTGAACCCGCCGCTGGACGGAGCGCTGGACTTCGGAGTTGGGGCATTGAATCCTGGTCCCGCCATCCTGCTGTATAAATGTGTGCGGGTTCGGGAAGGCATTCGCACTCTCTGGGCAGGCCTCACTTTTCTTATCTGTAAAATGGGGATTCCATATACCTATTTCTTAAAACAAATACTGTGCAGGAGCTGGTTAATAATAATAATAAAAAAACCCCACGAGCTTCCTAAAAAAAATAAACCAATAAAAACAAATAAAAACACACTGTTAAGAAAATGAAAAGGCAGTCAGAGACTGGAAGAAAATATTCGTGACACATATACTTGACGTAGGATTTGTAATCAGAATATATAAAGAGTTCAATAATAATAACAACACAGATGGCCCAAAAAATCGGCGAAAGAGCTGGACTTTCCACCATGAAAAGCTAACTTTTCATGGTTAGCAAGCCCATGAAAAGATGCTCAACGTGACTAGTCATGAGAGAATTGCAAATTCAAACCACAATGACATGCCACTACACACACATGAAAACGGCTTAAATCAAAAAGGCTAATGACACCCATGTTGGCTGGAGCAGGAAGCAATGGAAATTTGCACGTAGCAATAGGCGATGTATAATGAATGGTAGAACCACTTAGAAAAACAATGTGGCCGTTTCTTTTCATAAAATTAAACAGATACCCATTATAAGAAGACCTAGCAATTCTATTTCTAACTTTTTACTCAAGAAAAAAAATGAGGACTGAATATGAACATTTACAACAGCTTTCTTCATAATAGCCAAACCCTGGAAACAACCCAAATGTCCGTCAGAAGGTGAATGGATAAACTGGCATCACCTTACCGTGGATACATCTCAGTAATAAAAAGGAATAAACTAGTGATGGAAGAAACAACCCAGTTGAATCTCAAAAGCATTACAGTGAGCAAAAGAAGCCAGACTCAAAAGAGTACACACTGTAGGGTTCTATTTATAGAAAATTCAAAAATAAGCAAAATGAACCTTCGGTGAAAGAAATCTGAACAGTGATTATTTTGGTATGGGTGGTGGCAGGAAATCACTGCGAGGGGGCACAAAGGATTATTCTGGGGTAATGGAAATGTTCTATATCTTGATTGTGTTGGTGGGTTTCACCGGTGCCTACATTTGTCAAACTCCAACTGTACGCTTAAAATGGGTGCGTTTTTATTGTGTAATTCACAGTCCGATTAAAGTTGATTTTAAAAAATTACCCATTTCACAGGTTGATTGGAAGCTAACTAGCACATCGTAGCCTCTTAATAAATGTTATTTCTGTCATCGGAGGGATACATGTCAAAGGTAACTGAAAGGTTGTTGAAGAGCTGATCAAGATCCTTCTCCCCCAGCTTGGGAATAGAGAGATGCATTTGGTGCTGGTTCTGAGAACATGGGGTGAAAAACTGTGGAGAGATACCTCAGACAGATGCCACAGGAAGGGGATCAGTGGCCTCATCCCACCAAATCCGGGCTTCCCTTTCCTCCTGGGGCCCCACAGTGCTCCCTGTGAAGGGTGGGGTTCTAATAACCATCATTATTATCAAATCAGCAAAACTGATTTTGCTTTCCATCCTTTAAAAGTATATATTTCCTTGTAGGCTGGCTTGTAAAACTGATCTGTGCTCTTTAGCAAGTGTTCGGAGAACAAAGTAAGAAAAAGAAAATCACCCCAATCCCCACTCCCCCAAAATGAGCCCAGCTAAAGTTGAGTGGATTTCTTTCTAATCTTACCCAAGTGTAGGTGCTTTCTTGCTTTGGTTGGGATCATATTATAATATACGCAGTTTTCACGCCTTCATAAACTCTCCACCCATGTCGATTTAAGGTACAATGCAGAGCGTACCTCATGGTCTTATTAACCATTCCTTCCTGTTGTCTGCTTTTCACCATTATAACTAACTTTGTAATGGCTGTCATCATTCAGAAAGGTTTTTTTTTTTCTCTATGATTAACCTAATTTTCTCAAAGTAGAGTCCTAAAAAGGGTGTAGAAACACCATAGGAATATTTTTAAGGCCCTTGATACATAATGCCAACTTGTTCTTCAAAAAGTCGGGACCCCTTTGGGTCAGCAGCAAGGCAGGTGTGTTCCAATTACATCACACTGCCCATTCCAGGCTTCATTTTTTAAAAATCTTGGATTTGGGTAGGCAACACTAATCTTTTCTTTCTGGCTATATTTTACGTGTCGGCAGGATACTGATTATTTTCCCATCTAGTATTCAATCAGGTGGATCTCCCCTTGTAATCGCCAATTGTTGCCCTTTCCCACTTAACAGTTGGGATCTCAGCTTCTCCTTTTGTAGGAAGATCACTGAGCCTAAAGGTGGGTGAACGACTGTACTGAATTCTTGACCTCTCTGTGCTCACTAATGTGAATCTGGAGTTCTGCTCCGGGCCCCGGAGTGCTGATTCTCACACTTCATTGTGCACGCAATTCACTTGGGAGCTTGTTTAGCTGGAAGATGCCTGGACCCGCCCAGATTTTGAGTTAGGGGGACAGGGGTGGGCTCTCTGGATCGGCAGTTTTAATAAGTATCCCCAGAGATTCTGATGCTGGTGGTTCACAGAATCATCTCCAAAGTGAAAAACACTGCCTCGGAGAGGGAGCTGGTTGTCATTATCTGTATTTCCATGTGGGCACGGTCAGTGTGGTGAGCACGGTCTGAGATTGCCAGGCGCATAGTAGGCTTATTCAGGCTTATTTCATTGGTTGGTGTTTCTTAATTCTAAGCATCCAGTAGGTGCTCATTATTATTTCTGCTTCACCCTTAGGGGCTAGGCATGCAGCAGACACACAGTAGTAAAGACTTGCCACACCAGGTAAATGCAAATGGTAGGCATACAATAGGAGTTCAGTGGAGGTGTGGGACAAGGAGCTACATGGCCAGGAGTTAGTAGTGACTGGTCTTAATGCAGCCCAAATGTTTTATCAGGGAGAACGGGCTTGCAAGAAGGTTTCTCGGGTGCCTGCTCTGGGAGGCTGAAGGAAGAGGGTTCAAGGATCAACATACTTACATTCCGAACTCAACTAGAAGAACCTGCAGATCCTGTGAACAAGGCTGTCTCCCCAGACCCTCAGGCTTGTGTCTCTTGTCACGTGAGTTTCCCTTTTTCCCTGGGTTTGACATTAGGACTTGAGCTCTTTTAGGGGCTCATTTTCCTCAGGCAGCCAGCTCGAAAGAGTCCGTCACCTGGCTAATCCTAACCAACTGCTTGCCCCCGGGTTCCCCCTTTTCTTTCTTCTGACTCCATCCTTCCATAGCTTCTGAAGTGGAGGTCTTCCCTAAGACCTGTAGAGAGAAGCACCAACCCTCTCCCCCAGCAGAGCCCTCCACGAGCTTTTAGAAGGATGCAGAGGCAGAGCTCTTCCTTTGAAAGATGGGAATCCTTCTTTTAGGTGCGGGCTTTTTACTAGAAGAGCAAGAATGACTCTTCATTTCCTTTTGTGGATTGAATGCCATTTTGGGGGATTTTGGGGTTACACCTTGTGTTGGCATGGTGAATACTGTCCACAAGCCTCATGGTCCAGCCAGGATGCAAAATCCCACCATCAGCCCTGTGGGACTCCTGAAACACCTTACTTCATAAGCGTTCACCACATTTCCTTATAGAACTCAGGATGTTTACCGAACCCTCTGCTCATGGGGCTGTTTGTGAGCTGGTGGGCATGCAGGCATGTAAGGTCCGTTCTTTTGATTAGTAATAGCATCCTCCTGTGTCAGCCGGCTGTACCCTCTGCAGCCAAACTCAGGTATCAGAAAGAATAAAGTCTGGAAGCATAGAAGGGAGGGAGGAGAGAAACTATGGAATTCTTAGCAGCCAATAAAAGTGATACCATAGAAGAATACATAGTGACATAAGATGTCCATGAACCATTTGCAATGGAAAAAATGCAAGTTACAGCATAGCGACCTCATTATTTCAGTAAAATATTAACAGTGGCAATCAATAATGGAACTATCAGATTTTTATTATCTTCTTTTTTATTTTTTTATGTTTTCAAAAGTTAATACAATAAATATATTGTGCTTTTCCATATATTCAAAGTACACAGCCAAAGAGCATTAAACGAAAAATAGAATTCTCCTCCCTTCGGATCCACCATTCTTAGTCTACAGACCTAAAATATACTCGACAGTTTTTGTGTGTGTGTAATCTTCAAATATTTCAAAACATAATAAAAATGTATACATTATATGTGTGTGCATTTTAACACAATAGTATCATACCATATCATGCATGTATGTGGAACTCCATGCTGCCTTATTCCTTGTTATGGCTACATTATATTCCATGGCATGGATGTGTCATAATTTATTTACGTTGTCTTCTCTTCGTGGTCATTTAGGCCATCCATAGTATTTTTTCCCTATCAACAAGTATCATATTGTACTTTTAAAAATAAAGAAAAAGAAGGAAAGTGACAAAGCAGGATGGCAGGAGCCAGGAGTTTAATTGCCAGGGAGAGATACTGAGATACAGAACAAAGAATTAAAAAAGGCACAAACATCCGAGTGAGTAAAACAAAATCCAACGAACAAAAATCTCAAAAACTCTCTGTTGAGCTCCTTTCTGTCCCTGTCTCCTATCCCCCCAGAGTGCCCGTCCTGAGGGAATGAGGATGTTCTTAATAACTTGATGACCCCATAAGCTCCTAGATTTCCTCTTTGAACCCAGGGCCCACAGTTCTTTATCTATTGGCTGGCAGATATATACCATCTTCTAATACAAGGGCCGGATGTATGGGTTTGCTGTTCAGGAGAGAGATCAGTGTTTCTCTGGAAATCACAGACATACAAACCTAAAACCTAATCTAAGGCCACCTCTTGAACAGAGTTATGTACAGAGGGGCATGTGCCGATTCTACCTGGAAGGCTCAGAACAGGTTTCACAGAAGAAGGCACAATGGAGTTGGGTTTTGAAGGATGAATAGGAGTTTTCCAGCCAGAGACTTGGGGAAGGACATTGTAAGTAAGGGGAATAGCCAGGGCAAAGACACAAACATCTCAAAATGAGGTTTGTTTAATTGAGTGATGGTGATTTAACTGGATGGCTGAAATATGGGGAAGTGGCTGCAATAGGCTGGAAAGACAGGTTAGGCCAGGTTGTGAAAGTCCTCGAATGCCAGGTTAAGGAGGTTCAGCTTTTTATTTTGAGGGGAATGAGAGCCAGGGAAGGTTTTAAGCAGGGAGGGGACATAATGCGATTTGTACTGCAGAGATGATCTCATGGACAGACAGAGTGTCTGGACACAGAGTTTGGAAGCAGGAAGATAGGGCAGGCCAAGGCAAGCAGCACAGGAATCTTTCTTCTGTTTGTCCCTCGGTGATCCAAGTCCTAGGAGAGCTCGTAGTGAAAGATGATCAAATACCGACAATTTCATAGGTTCAACGTACTGGTTGGCAAAGGACTGGTCATGCCTTGAATGCTGACCAACAGAAAAGTGGGCAGTTATGCATCCGTGTGGATGAGTTCGCTTTATGCAAGTGCAGGAGGTCTAGCATTATCTCCAAAACCTATTAGGGACTCGCTGGTTTTTTAAGGTCTGATAATTGAATTATGTGTATACTTTAAAGGAATCTTTATCTTTTAGATATGCAAGCCGCACTGTTTACAGTTAAAATAATATGATGTTTGATATTTGCTTCAGAATGGTCTGGAACAGGGTGGGGTGGGTGGGAGGTGGGTGGAGGTATAGAATAAGCAAGATAGGCTAAGAATTGGTGTTTGTTGAGGCTGGCTGATGGACACAGGGGAATTCACATTATTATCTCTCTGCCTCTGTAGAGGCTTGGCAAATTTCCATAATAACATGTTTTTGAAAATGCAAGAGGCAGAACAGTTTGTAAGGGACACTGCCATTTGTATAAAAGGAAGGGCTCTCTGGACGTGTCTACATACACACAGGCTACACGCTGGTAAGAGGCATAGAATGTTTTTGGAAGAAAGGTCAGGAGCGAGAAAGGGATGTACTCTTTTATACTTTAAAAGAAACTGGGGCATGTATTATTTTTAAAAAGTAAAATGGAAGCACACGGTAGAAACCAACCAGAACGGATTTGCAGCCTATCACCCACTTTGCACGGTCTCACGACGGGGACTGCTCTTAGTTTCCTGATCCAGCGGCTGCAGAAAACAGTGCCTCCCTGCCCGGTGTGGCTGGAATCGGTCTGGAAATAATGTGTGCAAATTGCCTAGCCCAAGGCCTGGAACATGGAAGGTTCTCAGTAATCATGGTAATGATGGTGAAACTACCAAGTATACCTCATGAAATTGTATACGGGAAGGAGAGTCCTAAAGGGCTTTGGAAGGAACACACTATGAAGGGTCCAGGTGTGACATCCATCTCATACTCACCGTGTCCTCATTACTCATTAGGCAAAGAGGCCTGGTTTCTGCCCCCAGCTGTCCACATTAATCAGATTCACCGGATAATTGCTCTACTTCACCCGTCACTGCATATGTGCGGACTACCCTCAAATCCCAGGCTCCTTCCTCCAGGGATGAACCTGAAAGCTGACTCAGTCATTTGTACGTGAGTTAATTTCTAGAGCGAGCTGGAGGCAGACGTCCGCAAGGGCAGGAGAGGACTTTGTCGGCTCGCATTTCATAAAACTCTTTCACGGTGACGTTTGGGACGAACACAAACGGCCAACCCATGCCTGAATTCCAGTCTGGGGGAGGTTAGATTACCCCTCAGCAGGCTGTTTAGGATGGCTTGGGGGCCTCTGGCGTTGTTTGCCTAGCACCCTGACATATAACAAAACCTGAACTTTGGCCCACTTTCTCAGCAATGAACTCCATCCCCCACCAGGGTGCCCGTCTTCTCTCACTCCTACCACGAGGTCGCCCAGGGGCCCAGAAGGTTAAGGAGGGTCAAGCGAGGAACGTGGGTTCTGAATCGGACATTCGGAATGGGCGCCTCTGGAAGCTCACAGCGAGGGTGAGGTGCCGTAAGCCACCGCTCGTGAGAGTTATGTCCTCAGTTTCATTTATATCTTTGTTAGAAAGGGGATTCTGAAATCATTTTCTTTCCCTCCGTAACTAACCCATGGATTTGAAACGGAAGGCCCTTGGTGCACAGGGAACTCGGAAATGCCCGTCTGCACAGAAGTATTGTTTGGAAAATGAAAGTGATCTCAGGGGCTCGGGATCTCTGGAGCAAAACTGTCAAAGGCCGCCGAGGGTAATGGGTACTGGAGTCACTCACCACTGGATTGCCACAGTCAGCAGCTCAGCGGGAGGAGTATCAGCTGAACCACTGTCTGGCTTCAGGAGGACACAGAGAGGGGTAGGTGGGTTCTCTCAACTCGGGCCGGCCCCACAGAAGCCATTGTGACATGTTCGGAAGAAGCCCAGGCTTTCAGGCAAAGGGCTGGAGTTCTCCACCCCCTCCCCGGGTAATTATATATATATATTATACACATATTATCTATATATTATATTATATATAATTATAGTTATATAATAAGTGCCAATATATGCTGAGTATTTACCATGTGCGAGGAAGTGTGATAAATGCATTTTACGTGCATTTACGCATTTAACCCTTACAACAATCTGAAGGAGATGGTATTTTATTCCTATTGTCCTGATGAAGGAGAAGTTTTGAGAGATTAAGTAAGTCAGCCAAGGTTACACTGCTGACAGATAAAGATTTGAAGGACGTAGGTAGGCTGGCTCGTGAATGTGTGTTTAACCTGCAGAAGGAATGGAAAAGAAAGGAATCTTCCCTAAGCGATTGTCAGGGCACTTTCATGGAGTCATAGCTGACTGACAACCTCACCACCTGTGGGCTGGGTATGTCCACTCTTAGGTCTCTTTTGGTTGCAAACCACAGAAACCCAATTCAAACCAGCTTAGGGGAAAAATAAGAGGAGAAAATATTGGTGCCTGTAACTAAAACCATAGGCCAGGGCCTGGCTTCAGGCACGGCTGTCCCCAGGACATGGTTCCCCTCGGCTGCCTCAAGACATCTGTGTCCACTGAGGAACTAATCTCCAAGGTCGTGGGAAGGAGATGCTCTGATTGGACAGGCCCAGGTCACTCCTGAGACCCAAACCATGTGGACTGCAGGTGGACAGTAGAGTGTCCAAAGGAAAAAAATCAAGATGCCATTAACAGAAGAGCCATTAACAGGCTGGGTGGGCCCAACTGAATGATGTCCATGATTGCTTATCCCTGGGGAAGGAAGTGAAGAGTCACAGACCAGAAGTGACTGGCCCCAACTCTCAACTATACCCTTTGTGTCTAGCAACATAATAGTAATGGTAACAGTAATGGTAACAGTAACCATCGTGGTGGTAGTGGTATTAATATTCTCAGGTTGTTATGAAGAATGTGTCACAGTGTCTGACATAGAGGAGGTGCTCATTAAAAGTTGCTACACCGAATGAGTAACAATTTTCATTAGCCAAGGAGTGCTGTGCCAACACCACCAAATTCTGCTCTGACGGATCTGATGTAATACGACAGTCTTCTCCCTTTTGGCATAAAGTGGAGAACACAGTCTCTCTCTCAAGATCCAGAGCAACATAGGAGGAGAGGGGTGCGGGAGGGGGAGGGGATCTGCCTTCACAAGTCCTCCTCGATATTTCCCCACCAAAAATCATACCTCCCGCAGACTCCCACATGCTCAGTGGAAAGCTGCCTGCTCATTCCTGGGTGGGAGCAGAAGCACAAGCAAATTTCTTAAAAATGATTTCTTTACTTGCTCCAAGTTGAGCTCAAAAACTTTGCTGGGATTAAGCTAATCTTTGATCCAGATTTAATGAAGGCACAAATACAGACGTATGCCATTTGGATTTGAGACACACTCAGGAAAAGTGTCAGCAAAGCAATTTGCTAAGACTAATGAATGGCTTTTGGCAAAGGGGTTCAAAGCCGGTGTGTCAGAAAGAGCTTTGTTAGAGGCAGGGGAGAGGCTGATGGCGAGGACTGGCGTTTTCCTGCCGCATTCGCATAGCAGCCCCTCTCCGTGGCCAGACCAAGGCGGAGCGTGGGAAGGGCGGGAGGCAAGCGAGTACCAGCCCAGGGCGCGGTGCGGCCGTGCGTGCGGAAGCGGCTGAGAGGGTCCCGCGACGAGGGGGGGAGCACCCAGCGGCAGAACAGATGAGGTGGCCCCAAAAGGAGGCTTAGGCGTCCAGGCAACAGCAAGTGCCAAATAGGTGGTCTCAGGACAGCAGCCGCCGCGGGGACAGGGCCGGGAGCAAACTTCCTCACCTCTCTACACGCTCTCTTGTGTCTTAAATTTTGGACGATACGCATGCGTATGACTTCATAAAGCCACATTACAAATACGCGAAATGTGCTATCTGTGCGCGTGTGTATGCGGCGATGGATTCCGGTGCGCACACGTATTTGCGAAAGTTGAAGAAATGGACTGCAAGGCTGCGTTTTGCTTCCTGGAAGGAAGAGAGTGCAATGGTCATAGGTGGTTAAGGGGAGCCTAGCTTCATCGGTCAGGATTTATTTCTTTTAAGAAGAAGAGTAAAAGCAAGCACGAAAGATTAGGCGATTCTCAATTCACCTTTCCTTTGTATAGTTCTGGTCTTTGGGGAATATATTTTCATACTATTCTTTTGTTTGTTTCAAGCTTTTCTTTCAATTGCAGTTAGTTAACATATTATCCTTTATGTGTTTTTAAACACTTTCCAAAACAAAACTGGAACTGCTTGAGCACAGCCTGGCACATCTCGGGCATGGTGAGAGAGCATTCCTGTAGAGTTCAGGTTCTGGGAGGGGGTCGGGGGGGGGGGAGGAAGTGCTGGAGAACCATGGGGCCCAGGTGGGACATGTGGGCAGGGTCACTCCTTATAGCTTCAATGTGCAAGGACTCCCAACCCCAGGTCTTACTCCCCTCCTGGGCTTGAGAGCCTAAATGTACTAAGGAGCTTGGCCTTCAGCAGGAAGAAGGTGATTCTTCTGGGTAGGAGGGGTCTGGAAGGGAGAGGATTGGAGGTGGTGGTGGGAAAGCTTTGGTGGTGGTCTGGGCCGGAGATGGGGGGCCAAGAACTGTGGCAGCTACAGGAGGAGTGGAAAAGAGGGGTCCCCTCTGAACCTTCCCAAGATCCCCATGTACCCAGTGACCCTGGAGGAAGGCAGAGAGGGAATGAAGGAGGCAAGTTAACAGACATCTGGGAGGTCAGTGGGGACAAGATCACCAGGAGCAAAAAAGCCAGAAAAAACCTACGGAGCGGGAAACACACACGGGGCCTAGAAGAGGTAGCTCGGCCAGATTCCTGGCCTCTGCACCCAAATCAGATCCAAGGTAGATGAGGGGAGAGCGCAGTGGACAGGCGTTGTCACTCCTGCCCACGCTGGGAATTTTCCTTTGCAGTTCCTTCTCAGCAAGGAGTCTTTGTCCCCAGCCCTGGGACGTCATTCCAGGCTCCGGTAAATGGAACACTTCACACCCGCTCAGCCAAGTCCATTTAGTTGGAATACTCTCATACCCTTGTCAAAAATGGTGCCAAGGTGTATAAACAGACCAATTTCTGGGATTGTTTCAATCTAATCATATTAAATTATTTGCTCTCTTGGCCTTGAGGGGGTTCCAAGGGAAAGTGATTGAAGTCAAGTCCAAAAATAGCTACCTTTGATTTCCAATCCTGGTGCTAACGTGGGTGAACTTCTTAGAGCTTCTGGTGCTGACGTCAGTGATCCAGAGATGGTCTGAGTCAGGGACTGAGGGGAGGGGGGCCAGGGAGGTGGACACCGGTCCCTGCTTATTTTTCTCCCAAAGCCCCATGATGGGAAGAGACATTTTAAGGAAGGTTCTTAGCTGTGATAGCGTCAAGTGCCAGCCGCCCCACAAAGGGAACATAAATCAATGTCAGGATCACGTGTTGATCGGGAAGAAAGAGATTGTGACCAAGTCTAACAGGGGAGAAAGAGGCCAGAGAGGAGAAATAGTACCTAAAACCTGACATGCTTTGACCACAGACCCCAAAGGCCAACACATGTCAGTTAGAACATAGTTGGGTGGCAAGAAGCAGAGTGCACAGGAACGCCAGGGCTTTGGAGCAAAGCTGATGTGGGTTCGAATCCTGTGAGCTTCCTATCTATGTGACCTTCTGTAGGTTTCTGAATCTCCCTAAGGCTCAGCTGTCTCCTCTGGAAAACATGAATCACAGGCGTTAAGCAGAGTTTATGTCCTTTAAGGACATCTGGAGAGTTCCTCGCTCTGGGTATCATTTGCCGAAGGCAGGCATTTGAATGAATGTGTTCCCCTTTCCAGCCATTTACAACATGGGGGCCTTGCACGACTTTGGGTCCCAGGGCCTTTCATAGTGCTTTGCACATTGTAGGTGTTCACTAAATGTTTACTGACTGATTAGAAGGCGATTCTCAATTCGTCTTACATTTGTATAGTTCTGGTCTTTGGGGAATATCAAACAAAACAGAACAAAACAAAAGACATAGTCCCCCTAAAATTGGTTCTAAGCAAGAGTTGTGAGAAATGCATTGAGGTAAGTGCATTGGAGTAGAGAATATATTAGCCAGTGGACTCTGATGGAGAGGTTACTCATGCCCTTACCTGGGAGCTCCATCCTAAGGCTATCAGCAGTGTCCCACACACTGCTACGTCTCTTCTAGCTTTGGGAGAATGAGCATTAGGCATATTCCTATCTGGTAGCCTCTAAGTTCCAGAGACACTAGACGGGAAGACAATGTTACCTACAACCATGGGATTCAAAGGCAAATATCCAAGTCAGAACTGATCTCTCTTTTGATTTATCCAGCTATCTCCTGGGTATCTCCAGCTGGTGAGCTCATCACCTTCTCTCGCCGGCACTCCCCGTTTCAATAATTGACACCACCATCCATCTGGTCACCGGGAACAGAAGCATCCGTGAAATTGACAAGTGCTTATAGAGTGCCTACTCCTAGGCACTGGGGTACAGTAGAGAACAAGGCAGAACAAAAACTTATCCTCATGGGACTCACACTCTAGGGGGAGAAACATGGCTTCTATTTATTCTGCCCCTAAATATGTTTGTTTGCAGTCCTCTCCATTTCTAATGCCATTGTCAGAATCCTTTTTCACTGTCTAGGCTATTACAATATATCCTTGCTGGGTTCAGATCCTCTTCAACTCCCCCTTCCAACCTATTCTCGAAAGCAATCTTTATAATATTCAAATCTGATCATGTCATTGTCCAGTTTAAAATGGCCAATGCGTATTTGCCAATGGAATCAAGTCTAAACTTTTAGCCCTTTACGTGAATGGAGAGGGTGCAAACAGGTGGCATAAGACCTGTATCTTCCAATAGACAGATTTTGTTTGATGCACACAATGTTGTCTTACAAGGTATTTAAGAAACAAATTGGTTACTGCGGGGGCGCCTGGGTGGCTCAGTCATTAAGCGCCTGCCTTCTGCTCAGGTCATGATCCCAGGGTCCTGGGATTGAGCCCCACTTCGGGCTCCCTGCTTGGCGGGAAGCCTGCTTCTCCCTCTCCCACTCCCCCTGCTTGTGTTCCCTCTCTCACTGTATCTCTCTCTGTCAAATAAATAAAATCTTTAAAAAAAAAAACCAAATTGGTTACTGCTGCTTACATATTGGGAGATGTCACCCAAAGTTTCAGATTTTTAGTTTTTCTTGAAAAATTCTAAGGTCTGGCACCATTGGGCCAGCATTCCTGCATGGTCACAACTCTCTGGAGCCGATTAGCCTTGTCCACTGATACTGAGCTAGATATAGATGCCATTTATCACTTGACACCTGATACCCTCTATTCATTTTTGCTGCCCATCTGGATCCTTGTAAGTATTAGAGGTTGTACCCCTAAACTAACCTCATTTCAGCTTACCTTTTCAGCATCATTTCACTCGGTTCATTATCTATGTCCTGGTCTCACTGAACCACTGTGGTCTTTCGTGCCTATATGCCTCTACTCATGCTCTCCCCTCTGCCCCTTCTCCCTCAGCACTCATGAGTAGCTCTACTCAAGGCTCACCTCTCTCCTGGAAGGCTGTCTCCCCGCTCCTCTGTACATCTCTCTCCCAGGGCACTGTGTTACTCCCTCCCACTATTAGTATATGGATTTGTTTGAGTTCCCTCCTAGCCTGAGCCCTGGATGGGGGGGAGGAACAATGTCTCTTATTCATTCCGCAAATCTGTACCAAGTTTCTACAGTGTGTAGGTCCCAGATGTCGGCACTGTGGTGAGCAAGTCCTTGTTGTTGTGAAGCTTATATTTTGATGGGAGGATGTCAATCAGTAAATGCATAGGTTTATTTCAGGGAGGCTTAAGGTCTGCAAATTGTGTATAGCAAGGGGATGTGATGGATGATGACATAAGAATGAGGGACAGTACTCATTTAGCAAAGGTGGTGCGGGAAGACCTTCTGGAAGAAGGGACATATGCAAAGGTAGAAGGGACATATAACGAGAAGGAACTAAACCTTGGAAGGTGTGGATTTTGTAGTCCTGGCACAGAGAGGTGTTGGGAAATACTTGAGGAATAAACAAATGGATGTATGAACCATTTACCATATACGCATATGCATACATGGGAAGATAATGATAACATCATATAATCACGTAATATAACAGGCTGGGCATTAAACAAATTACATTTTGCAGCTTCATTAGCTGGACTATTATGAGTCCCAGGTCCATGCCCAGAAAGCCAGCTGGAGGGGTCCACACTGACCTGTGAGTCAGGACGCCTGTAGTTCTGCATCATTTAGGATTGCCTTTGGCTGCAAGTAACAGAAGAGCCAACTCCCAGTGGCTTAAATTGTAAAAATATTTATTATACACTCAACACTGGCATTCTTAACCCTTTATATACTATGGCAGTCCAATGAAGCCTACGAACTTCTTCTTGGGAAAAAAGATTATTGCTAAAATAAAATGCACACAATTACAAAGAAACCAATTATATTAAAATATATTCATCAATATATCAAAAATTAATTGATCATATAGATATCTTTGTTAACTCATTAGATAACATAATCTAGTGGCAGGTTGAACAGCTACTAAAACTTTGTAGTAATGATGAATGTAAAGGATGTTTCAAGATATCTGCTCCAACTATAATTATTATATGAAAATACCTATGGTTTCTATGGGTAGCCATGGTCGGCAGCAGAGTGGCCCCTCAAAGATGTCCACATCCTATTCCCAAAACCTGTCAATATATTAGCTTCCATGGCAAAAGAGACTGTGTTGGTAGAATTAAATGGCTCTTGAAATGTAGGGAGAGAATCCTGGGTTATAAGGATGGGCTCAATGTTATCACGGGGTCTTTATAAAGGACAGAAGAAGGCAGGGCTAAGTGACGGAGTCAGAGTAAGAGCTGTGATGGCAGGAGCGGAGGTCTGAGTGACCAGGATCACAGGCTGAGGAGTGCGGGCAGCTTCTAGGAAGCTGGAGAAAGCGAGAAGATAGATCCCCTCTCGAGCGTCCAGTAGGGCAGCGCTGCTGACCGACTTTGGGTTTCTGACCTCGAGGCTGTAGATTTATGTTGTTTTAAGCCACTGAGTCTGTGATAATTTTTTTAAAGCAATTTTGATTTTATTATTATTATTTTTAAAAGATTTATTTCTTTATTTTAGAGAGGGAGAGCACGGAGGAGAGAGTCTTAAGCAGACTCTGTGCTGATCACAGAGCCTGACGTGGGGCTCAATCTCATGACCCTGAGATCATGACCTGAGCTGAAATCAAGAGTCAGACACTTAACTGACTGTGCCATCCAGGTGCTCCAGTCTATGATGATTTTTTTTTTTTTTAATGGCACCCATAGAAAACCGGTGCCTGTTTTAGTACAGGCTGTAACAAATACCTAAAAACGGAGATGTGGTTTTGGGATTGGACAGTGGCAGAAGCTGTAGGAATTCTTACTGCATGATAGAGAAAGCCTAAATGGCCTTGTGAAGGTTGTGAGTAGAGATATGGATGTTAGTAAGGACTCAGAAGAAAGTGAAGGGCATGGGGGAGAAAAACTATATGGTTTAGAGAATATTTAGATTATCGTAAACAGACTGTTGTAGGAATGTGGGTACGAAAGGCATTCCTGGTGAAGCCTCAGAAAGGAAGGAGAGCACAAAAGCAGGGTCCTTGTCATATCGTGGCAGAAAGCTTAGCTGAGTCGCATCCTGCATTTCTATGGAAAACAGAGCTTGGAAGTGGTGACCTTGAGCCTTACAAGCAGAGTTTGGAAGTTATGAACTTAGATATCTATATATATCTATATATACCTATGTATTTTGCTGTGGACATTTCCTAGCCAAATTTGAAGGCGTGTCTTAGTTTCTTCTTGCTGCTCACAGTAAACTATGAAAAGAAGGAGAGGGAAGAATTGTCACACAGAAAAAAGACCGAGGACTTGATGACTTGAAAAGCTCTCCGTTTCTCCATTTGCTAAAAGATGTTATCAAAAGATACCACCATTGGATTTGCTGCCAGGAAAATGTGCTCTGGAGAGAAAGCTGAGGATGTATCCAACCTTTTGCTGGTGCTGCAGAAGTTCCCAAAGGTCAGAGGATGCAGCAGCCATGGGGAGGGTTCTTTGAAAAGATTAAGTGTGTTGCTCCTGGATCTGCTCAGCCATCACGGCAAAAGCCAGGAATGAGGACAGAATTATCCAAGAAAGATCTGTGTGTGTGTGTGTGGTGGCGGGGGGTGGGGAGTGGCTGCTTGTCTAACAGAGTGAATTCCTATGACATACATAGGAGACTCACAAGGTTACAGGGAATTCTACATCAGCAGAAATGCTGCCATTTCGGACTGGCAGTCCAAGGATGAAATAAAAGTAGACTGTCAGACTCCCCAAAATGCTACAGGCAGAAAAGAGGGTGATAAAAGTGCTTAGTTGCAAATACTTGCTCCCCTTCAAGAAAAAGGGAGGGTGATTCTGAGGGAGAACCACCGATTCAGAGGGGGAGCCTTGAACCACAAGGGGATATTCCCAGGCCTTAACACCTAATATGGCCTGATTTTACAATTGCTTGGGACTGGCCACTCCTTTTTCTCTTCCATTTTTTTTTCTTCCCCTTTTTGAATGGGAGTGTCTATAACTGGTATCCCATGCCTGGCTCATCCTTGCATTTTGGGAGCAGGTAAGTTGTTTTCTAGTTTCACAGGTCCAGAATTGGAGAGGAATTTTGCTCCAGGGTAGATCATACCCACAATCTCACCCATACCTGATTTAGATGATGAAATTTGAGACTTTTAAGTCGATAAGATTTAGATGAGATTTTTGAACTTTGAGTTGATCCTGCAATGGCTTGAGCCATTTGGGGATGTTGGGATGGGTTGAATAAACACATGTGGGATGGAGGTGACTCTTGGTGGGGGGACAGAGGATGACTAATACAGTGATAAAGTTCCAGTACTAATGCTACTGTAGATTGTTGCATATGTTCATTATTGAAGAAAGTAATACATTTCAGTTAGAAGTTTTGAAAGTCATGATGTAATTTTTCCCCCAACCAACTTCATAACCCCTCATGTTAAGAATCTCTGCCTAGGAGCAGATGGTCCCTCAGAGGCACCAGGTTCTTTTTGCTATCCCAGTGTTGGGTGAGTAGACCAAGTTTTCCCTCACACCACAAGATGGCTGCTGCAACTCCAACCATCACATTTTTATATACCAGCCTCCCAAGCTGGAAGGAGAGAAGGAAGGATGAAGGGAAACAAAATGAAAGGACTTTTTCTGCAAGATGCTTTTACCTGTTGTCAGGGATGAAATCTTTCCTGGAAGTGCCCAGTAGACCTCCTCTTTTGTCTCATGGGTCACATGCTCAGCCTGGTATGTGACTGCTGGCAGAAGGGAATTAAGTTACTGTGATTGGCTTAGACCAGGGATCAGCAAACCTTTTCTGTAAAGGGCCAGATAGCAAATATTTTAGGCTTTATGGGCTGTATCATCTGTGTTGCAACCACTCACTCTGCTGCAGAAGCAGGAAAGAGACCATAGACAATATGTAAACACAAGTGTGGCTAAGGTTGTCAGATTTACCAAACAAAAATACAGGATGCTCAACAAATTTAAGCTTCATGTAAACAACAAATGCTTTTCTAGTATGACCATGTGCAATACAATATCTCAGACATACTTATCCTAACAATAATAAATACTAAAATATTCATTGTTTATCTGAAATTCAGATTTGACTGAGGTGGCTATCACTGTGACCAGCTCATGTTGGTTTGCTAGAAGCATTCCTATTTTCAGTACCAAAACTCCAGAGTTTAGGGAACTCTCTCATTCCCTGGCAAACTGGGACAGTTGGTCAACCTACTAATAAAGCTTTGTGGACACTGTAATTTGACTATAATATAATTTAATTTAATATGATTTTCCTCTAGTTTTCCATATAAATCTCAAGTTCATTTCATAATCATTCTTCTTTTGATTCTTTCAAACCATTTCAAAGTATGACAAACATTTTTAGCTCCTAGGTGGCACAAAAACAGGCAGGGGGACGAGTTTGGACTGTAGTCAGTAGTTTGCTGATCCTTGGCTTAGACCATTCGTGATTCATCCCCTGGGGATGGATGTATTGCTACTTACACAGAATTAGGGTTCTATTAACAAGGAAGGCAGGGAATGGCTGCTGGGAGGTAACTAAGGATGTCTACCAATGAGCAGACATCTCCTTTTCTGAAGACCTGTGTCTTTAGCTGGCTTTGGATTACTCAACCTTCACCTCTCAGGCATCTCTCTTGCTTCTCAAACATGTGTGTTTCCCTTAGAGGCTTTTAAAACAAACTAGGGGTGATCTACACCTGGAAAAAAAAAATTTGCACCTCTTCTTCAAATGTGTAAACTGTGGTCTTGAGCAAGTCTGTTCCTTTCTCTGGGCTGTAGTTCTCTGAGCTCTCCCCATCTCAGCCTGCCCCAGTGAGAGAAGAAGACATCTTCAGTCTGTGAGAGTGTTAAGTTTTCATAACTTAAATGGTACAGATTAATGTCGATGATTTCATCAAATGACCAGAAGACCCGGCAGCATAGTATTGGTTTCCATTTTCCAGAGAAGGACTTTGAAACTCAAGCAGCTGCCCCCGTTTTTTCCTGCATCTTGCCTGCCCCACTTCGTTACCTGCCTCCACCCTGGAGGATCTAGAGGGAAGAAAGTTATACATTCTAAAATAGTGTAGATCCTACTGTCCTTGCTTGTAACCTCCCAAATGAACAGAAGTCCAGATGGTGCCTGTTTATCTGTGGTTCTAACCCAATTAGGACAAATTATCATTTCTTCGGTTTAATGTGTCTCCTGGGCATCCTTAAACAGTCAACAAAAACCGCATGAAGTTTGCATTGTTTCAGCTTTTCCATCAGCAACTTTTATGATCAGATTTAGAAATTGGTTGTAAAAAACTGGCTTCAGACCCCAACTTGGCAATATCAGACAATTCAGTTCTTTCCTGTCCAAAATTTAGAAGAATTCTCCCCTAGGCAGTCTAAAGAGAGAAAGAGAATGAGTGAGATGCGAAGTTTCTTGGCCTTTAAAAGGCCTTTCTTTTCGAAGTGAGTATGCGGTCATTCCCTTGGTACTGAGGGGCGGCAAATAAATGAACGGAAGGGAAAGATAAAGTGGCCCTCACCAGCTTCTCCTTTGAGCTTTTTGAGTTTTAAGAGGAATGATCCCACGCCTGTGAGTCAAGATCCTGAGAAGAAAGGTCTTGTGCATTCAGTGAGTAAGGAGGACCGGTTAATGAAATAAATGGTCACACTGAGCAAAGCTGACCATTTGTTACCCTTCCTGGATCAGCCGATTTTTAACAACTGCAGATGGGTTTTGAGGAAAAACCATTGCATTGAGACACTGTGGTGTGTCCCCTGCCCGTCCGCAGGTGGCTGCCCAAATTGCTCCTGCCCGTTCCTTTCCAAAGATGTCGTCGGCTCTTTTTTTTTTTTTTCCTTTCACTGGGTCGTGGTGGGGGGAGCAGTGCGGGTGACTCCAAGGGACATGTTCACATCCTCGCTTCCTAGAGTCTCTGAGCATTCAGGGGTGACCGGGTTCATTCCTGCTGACCCATCATTCCTTCTCAGGATGCCCTTCAAGAGAAACAAAAGAAGGGTCCTGTGAGGTGTCAAGCTGCGACTCGTTCTTTGCCCAAAGAGAACCTTCTTCACCAACAATTACCACATCATCATAAACACTCGGGAGAGACATGATGTAAAAATGAAATTACTGAAAACATTTCTGGACTAACACTTGGCTTTATATAAACTCACAGACAATCCTATAAGGCACTCAAGCAGATTATGGGTTTGAGCAAAGCTGGAAAATTGCTGCCATTATATTGTTATTATTAACACCTTGTAATTAGCCCTAAGGAATCCCAAAGTTCTCTTTCTTGATTTGGCTTTAATGAAGGAAAATTACTACCTTTGCAAGTTGGATGGCGCCCGTTCTGATTAACCTTAAGTATATAGGACTATTATTTTGAAAATGTTTGCTGTCATGTGAATATTAGCATTACATACAACTGGGAAGGGGCTGGGGGTAGGGAAGGTGGAGAGGAGGAGTTCTTCTCTTCTCTTTTCCTCTCCCCCGCCTTCCCCCTCCCCCCCGCCCCAAGGAAGGTGAATCATGGGCTTACTTCGGCTGTGGTCCTTGCTTGGAAGATCAAGAATGAAAGCCCTGTGAAGGCCATGACCGCAATTCCTTGGCCTTTGCCAAGCTCCACTGGCAAGACTGTTGGCTGCCAGCTTCTCAACCTGTTGATTGCACAGGCTGGTGGGGTAATTGTACGGGGTGGTTTTACCATTACCTTGTGAGTGACCCTATGGGGATGAGATCATACGGGAGTTAGCACCTAGTGCAATAAAGCACGTTTTATTTGCATGTCCCAGAGCTCTCCAGAGGCCCCTTCTGCAGCCTTCACAGGCACCGTGTCTCCAATGAAACGCCGCCAACATTAATAAAAGATCCCTCTATATACCCCTCAGCTCCCCTCCCACAGGCAGTACACTATTTTCATTACCTTCTCTGGGAAAACCATACATTAAAGAGAACTCGTTTGATCTTATCTGTAATTAATTTGTATTTTGATAATATAGAGGAGGAATTTTTACATGTGATGACTTACCTGTTCATTATTTTTCTCTTTTGAACTCCTGTGACCGCTTAATAATTCAAGCTGGAGCACGGTGGATTATGACATTTTCCCCGCCCACCTTTCAGGAAGGGGAAGGTGTTGCCTCTCACATAGAGACAAATTGCTTTAAATAATGACTTTGTGCAAAATTAGTCATACATAATTGAAAAATTCTATAGATGAATACCAAAGTAACTTGAGATGATCAGTTTACATAGGTGCTTGAAGCATGTCTTCCTGCTGGAAGCTGCTCTAACCTAGGAACTTGGCAGTTGGTTACATTTTTTTTTTTTTCTCCTTCTTCCTCCCATTTTCCCATTTCCCGGTAAGAAGGTGAAAAGGCTCATTTACAAGAAGGGATGGTGCAACAATATTCATGCAGAAGCATCACGACAGCGACAACAATCGTAACAGTAATGGTAGTAATGGTAATCTCACGAAAGGGGCTGACGTCTCCCGGGGGCGAGAGGAAGGGACGGTGTCTTGGAGTGGAGATTTCAGTATGCCGATGCTCCTCGAAGCTCACTGAGAAGCAGTGACACACAGCTCATATGTTACCAGGAGCCAAAGTCTAGCAACACCCCAGCCCATTTGACATCTGGTATACCTCCCCAAGCGGGTATTCTTGATGCAAAACATATTACAGTAAATGTCTCATTTTGCAAAACGGAATTGGCTCCTAGGTGTTCAGCTCCTCAGCTTGAGACTGTCTGGCCGCATGTGCACACACCTGGGCTGAATCCCACTTTTGTCTCCCACTCTGGGTGGATCCCCTAAACCTCCCAGTGGGCAGGGTTTTGGTGAAAAAAGACGAAGCATTGACTGATTCGGGCCAGTGCCTGGCGCATAGTAGGTGCCCCACACATTGCATTGCTTCCCTCTCCCCCAGCAGGTTGAGTGAGCTGGACAAAGGCAGGGTGAGGCCTTTGTTCGTGCCACTCCCTCCCACAGGCCTGTAGGGAAGCGTTTAATCTCCCGGTCTCAGTTTCTCTCAATGATAATGGGATAATAAGACGTGACAGCTACCCATCTGTCAGGGTAAGAGGAGAATTAATGAGTTAATGTTTATAAAGTGCTTTGAGATCTCCCTCTGAAAGTCTCTTCAGATGTATTTTATTGGCATATTAAGACTTCTATCATCTGTGGGAAAAAAATCCAAATAGAAAAACATAATCATAACTCAAAGGAGCTAATGAGGATATTATGAGTGTAAATTCGCCACTTCATTTGCTTGTTTATGGAGCGGTTTCAGATGAGAAGGAGCATGCCTGTCCTGGTCCTCAGTGTGTGGCAATGCCTTGGACCTGGTCTGAATGCCGGGAGAAGGACTGTTTCTGCGGCAGGGGAGAGAAAAAAAGCAGAGGTGTCCCCCAAGGTGTGAATTTGTTGAGGCAAAAGATGACCCATTTTCTGTTTTCTGAGTGTTGCCTCACATCGACTTACTTAATCTTTCATCATTAAATGATGAGAAAAGTTACACATTTGCTTACCTCGGTCAAAATTTGCATTTGGAGGCTAGAAATCATTGGTCGGTATGAAATAATACCCCTATTTAGGAGTAGACTAGGTTTGGTCTGAATGAACTTGAACATCCCTATAGCACAGTGTTTCTCAACCTTTTTTTTCCTTACTCTCCCCATGATGAGACTTACGGAGATTTTTTCCCCTAATCTCTGAGCCCCCTACCCCTGGGAAATTTTAATATCTTATATATACTGTCTATCTGTTTTATGTACTGGATGTCTATTTGTGCTTTATACATTAAAATAATAATTTTTTTTCACTCTCACGACTCCAAGCACCAATATGCACACTCATGGGGGTAATCTCAACTCTGTTAATAAGGCATTCTTTAGCATAGGGTGACAAAGTTTTCACTTGTTAACAAGACCCCAAGTCTTAACTGGGCCTCAGCTTTGTTCTCAGGCCCACCTCCCCAGATAAGTATTATTGATTATAGGGAAAACTTGGAAAGAACCCTAACAATTCAAAGTCAAGGATTGGTTAAATAAGTTACGGTGTGTTTATAACATGGAGCACTCTATGGCCAGCACACACCCAATCTGTGTTGGATTGCAGAGGGATTTGAGGGACACAGTAGGCTCCGCGGTGGTCCATTATGTAGATATGTCTAGAAAAGGCCTGGAGCTGTATCTGCTGGTGTCATTGTTGGCTTGCAGAATTAGAAGGGCTTCTTCCTCTTTCTCTCTCTCATAGTTTCACCTGTGCTTTTTTGTTTTTCTATAAAATATATATAATTACATATTTAACATGGAGAAAGTAAAAAAAATTAGAGAGAATCTTCACACTACGGATTTCTAGAGACAGTCATGTTCATGGTGAATAGTGGTGGTCCCGGCTCTCCATCTGGTGAGGGGCCCATGTGGCCTCCTGGGTTTTCACCAAAGATGACACCCCTTTGCTCATTCTCCTGGCTGGTAAATCATTTGGATCCCCCCTTGAGGCAGCAGCTCGGGATCCTCCAAGTCTAGCTCTTAGTCTAAGAAGGCATGCTCAGCCGACCTGCTGTTGAAGTTGTATGAAAAGTCTGTCTGAGGGCAATGAAGAGAGATGAGTGTTAGGGAGTCTGCATCCTCCCCCTGGACTTTCTGGGGTCTCTGTTGGGCCCAGTAAGCCTGCTGGAAGGGTAAGAACTGGGCAGAGCTCAGCTTAGCTCCCTTAAGAAGTGTGTCTTCTGAAGCATTCTTTGTCATTTCTCCTACATACTGTGTCCAGATATCAGACCATTTGATGTCAAATGGCTGTTGACTGGTTCTTCATCGTTTAGCACTCAGGGCCGCGCTGGGTACATAGTAAATGTAGATGTTTTCCAAGTGAACCAATCAAGGTATTGGGCATTGGGGTAATTAATGTTTTTGTGGAAGATTCCAAAGGGCCTAGCCAGCCCCAGTGCCAGCCACCGACTTAGTTCTGAATATAAATACATCTCTTGAAGAATTTAAGAAGCAGAAAAAGTTTCCTTCAAATGTTATCCTTCCTCCTATCAGACATTGAGAATTGTGAAACCTATTCTATGACCCTTCTTGTCTTTAGTTTCTTTCTACTTTAGGGCTTTTTGTACTTGCTGCAGATTCTGCCTGGAACACATGCCCCCCAACTATTTGTTGCGCTAACCCGTCCTCACCACCCTGTGACTTTTTCAGGGAATCTCTCCCGACCGTCTCCATGAAGCAGGGCCCCCCCCTGTTAGCTCCTCTCAGAACTCCCTGTGTTTCCTCCCCCTCCCCTGGCACTTATTGCAAGGTGTAATTATATAGTTATATATGCAATTATCTAATGATATTAATAACTAGCATTTAATGAGTACTTACTAGGCACCCAGCACTGTGCAAAATGCTTTAATCCTGAGTTCGTCATTATCTAGTCCTCATGACAATATGATAAAGTACTATTATTACTGTCATTTTACAGAAGAGGAAACTGAGTCTCAGAGGGCTTACCCAAGGAGCCTGAAGTTGTGCAACCAGTTAGTAGCAGAGTTAGGATTAGTGTGCAAACCACCTGCTTCCCAGAGCCGACCCAGGGAGCTTTTGTAACCGAGCTCCCCGATGCATGTTGCATGGGGACAAATCCAGATAGTAAGAAATTAGGAGTTTCTCATGAAAATACAGGTGTCTAATCTCTCTTGAAAAATTGAAAGATGCAGCAACCTAGCAGCTGAAAGTGAATGGCTTTGTGGCAACTAGCAGCTGAAAGTGAATGGCTGCTGCCCCTTCCTAGGGGACACATACTCTCCAGCTTGCCCACTCCTGTCAGCCCTCTTTCTGCTTTGGGCAGAAAGTTGCTTCCATCATTCATTTAATATTCATTCTCTCTGAGCTAGGTTCTAGGCTGTGCTCAAGGATTTCATAGTGTAACTGGGGAGACAGACCTATAAAGTCACTTATGGGGCAGGAGATGAATTCAACAATCTGAACAATATGGCTGGTGCTATGAAAGTCCATAACCGAGCCCGGTGTATGGTGGGTTTGGGGAGTGGTGTCAGCATTCCAGATGAGGATGCCTTGGAATGGAGTCTTGAGAGATGTAATGAGCTTTCCTAGAAAAGTGAGGGACGACTCCCTGAGCAGACAGAGTAGCATATGGGAAAAGTCATGGAAATAATGTACATAGGAAGTTCTTAGAACTTCAAGTAGTCTAGGATGGCCAAGGCCAGGAGAAAGGGGAGAAGATGGACACTGAGCCTGGAGAAAGGGGAAGAGTCAATGACAAAGGACCTCGGGTGCTAGAACTGTTGTGGGGGAGGCTCACAAATCCTGGGGCTCCCCTCCTTTTTCCAGGTACGTGGTAGAATTGTTCTTTTCTGCCCCGTTGGACATCGGGTGGTCACAGGACTCTCTTTGACTGATGAAATGTGAGTAGAAGTAACACACATTGCTCCAGAGCCAAAGTTTTGAGTCAGTGCCCTATTCACTACCTTCCCTTTTCCTGCCTTGGTGTCGTGTGGACACATGTGGAAATGGAGCTTTGTCAGCCTGGGCTTCTGGATGACTCTGATGAGAAGAGCCCTCCCCCCGCACCATCAACCATTAACCTGCCATAGGCCAGTGACCTGTGTAAGAATAAGCTTGTCGTGTTCACTGACATTTTGGGATTGTTTGTTATCACAGCATGACAGGGCCCATCCTGCCTGATCCATCTGCCCAACTCAGGAATGCAGAATTGACTCTGTGATCCAAAAAATCCAAATGTCCATTTCCTTCTAGGGACAGTGCAGAGGACACAAATGACTAAAGAGGCAGGGTGAAGTATCATGGACAAAAGAGGAATGTCCCACCCATCCAGGGGCACCCCAAAACTCCAAGGAAGCGGGGCTGGTAGCTTCTTTCATTCCTGAAAAATGTCACGTCCTTCTGCATCTCCATGTCTTTACTCATGTTGTCGCCTCTCTCTTGACTCCACCTGGAAAATTCCATGCCTCCTTCAGGTGCAATTTAAATGTCATCCTTGAATGTCAATATTCCCCATACCTGTACCACGGCCACCCAGGTGTTGTGCTGTAATAATTGTCACTATTGCCAGGAGAGAGGGCACGCTAAGATGCCTCCTGGGGCTTAGTAAGTCACAAATGTGAGTGAGGGGAGTGGGTGAAGACCGCTGCAGTGGAAGAACACAGGACCCAGCTTCACCAGCAGACATAGGGCTCAGCTCCAGCTAATCATGACCAAGTGGGAATACAGGCCTTAATCCAGCCCATCTTCTGATTTTTTAAAGAGAATCATGAAATCTGCAATCATATGAAAGCAAAGTTTTTTCTTTTTTCCAATTTTAGCCCTTATGCAGCTAGTGTGTATATTGGGTTGTGGGAGTGGGGGCTATGAGTAGATTTGTAAAAAGACGAGGGGCTGGTGCAGACCTGAGAGTTGACAAGATCCTCAGATTTCAGAAATGGAGGCAAGGAATGAGGAATGAAAGGAGGGGAGGGACTCTGGAGATATTTGAGGGGTAGAATCACCAGGACTTGGTACCTTGATGAGGATGGGGAAGCCACTTACTGACTCAGGGTCCACAGGGTAGACAGCATGTTCTAAGGGGGAGATTACAAGATCATCTTCAGGCAGTGGGCAGAAGATTGTCCAGGTGCTTCCCGAGGCCCCTTCTAACTCTACATTTCTATCACTGATCCTTGATTGTAGGTCAAGCACTGGGTTAGCATCTGGGGGTACAAGGTACTAAATATCAGGACTCTGCCCTCCAGGAGCTCTTGACACAAGATTTTTTATCAGATTATTGTTCATCAGCTACACATTGCAGGAAATGCAATATCACAGTATCCTAAACAAGAGAGAGGTTTATTTCTCTTGCATGAGGGAATCCTGGAGGCAGACAGAGAGTCCAGAATGGCTGGATGACTCCATGATCATCAGGGACATTGCAGGCTTCTATGTTCTTGCTTCTTTGTCATCTTCATCATGGGACTTCCATCTCATGGTACACGATGGCTGCTAGAGCTACTGTTATCACATGTGCATTCCAGCCAGTAGGAAAGAAAAAAAGAGAGAGAGAGAGAAAGGGAAGTGTACTTCTCTTTTTGTGCCATTAGCCACAACCTAGTGACATGGTCACACTGAGCTTCCAGGGAACCTGAGAACTATCTTCATTTCATGTGCCCAGCTATAGTCAGAGGTTCTGGTACCAAAGGAGAAGGGAAGAACAAATACTGTCGGGCAAGTAGCAGCCTTGGCCACACATGCAGCAGAATATAATCTTGCTGACTGAGGATACTGGGGGGACTAAGCGTCCTTTGCAGCCCCGGACCCTTAGTCCGAATCACAGACCAAGAGGACCGAGTACAGGTCTGTATCCCAGCAAATTCAGCAAACAAAACCTTCATCACAAGGAACCCACAGAGTGGTAGTGGGGACTGTGTGATGTTCAGGCAGCTCTGCCTTCAGTAGCCAATCTCAGCAGAGGGCCAGTGGGAAAAAGCATGCTCAAGAAGCCTGAATAAAGATGCCCACACGCGTGGCATCTTTACTGACAAGTCGGTGGGTGCGAGTAGGGAGTGTGATGGACCGGCTTGCACCTTTAGTGCCCCCAACTTGCCATGCGACTTGGTCAAGTCACTTCACCATCCCAGAGGCTCAGTTTCCCCATCCATAAGGCGAAGCAAGGAATTGCATGCCTATAGTGTTGAGTATGTGAGAAAACATAAAAAGCAGCTTGCACAACCCGCCTGGGCTGCCAGGTGCAGAATTGTTGGTTTCCTTCTTTCTTTCACATCAGTTTAGCCAAAACATAATCATCTGTGGGTTTTTCAGGGAAGATAAAGTTTTGATTGCAGCCTTGGTATTGGAATTGATGGGTGATGTGACTGGGAACCCAAGAGACAAAGGGCTGGTTAGTTTCATAACGTTAACATACACTTGACGACCTTGGCAATGAGGGTTGTTCACTTCAGCTGATATTTATTGTCCTGGCCTGGGCTGTGTCTGAGAAACACCCAGCAGAGGCACCAATAAATGGCTGGCTACATTTGGGATTTGAAAACTGATCACAAAGCTATCATTATTTCTGCAAGGAAGGACATGTATGTCACTTGTAACTAAATGGGGAAACTCCGTAAACGTTAGGAAAAGCAAAGCCATTAGCCACCGTCTGTGCCTCACTCCCTTCCAGCCCGGTTATAGGGCAGGAAGGGACAGTTGAAGAGTTGGGAGGTGCCCCATCACTACTAGATCTTGCTTAAGAAAGTTTGCCCATAAAGTCAAAGGTCTACGTGGCCCAGGCAGAGAGCTTCGAAGTTTATTTGGAGGTAAGTTGTGGATAAGCCGACAGCTGGGAGGGGTGGCCTTGGGGTGGAGGCACCACCTTGCATTGGCCGTCATGGAGTTGGGGAGTCCGTCACACGGAGGTGGGCCTGGTGCTTCCCAGGGAAGGGCCCGGTGACTGTCACCTATTGGCAGCTTGTAGAAATACTCAGAGAGGTTGGTTCTTCCATGAAACACACTGTTGAGACTCCTAGGTCCTAGACCCTGGAACCCCAGGGACCCCCTATCTTCGTGGAGCTCGAGGAGCTCCTCAAGAATACTCCTCAATACTTCTCTTGGAGCATGAGGACCAGCTCTCCTCCCATGGGCTGGCCCTTCTTCTGAGGAAGACAGACAGACCATTGTGTCAGGGAGATGGCCAACTCAGGACAAAGGCAACACTTTCCCAGATCTCCAGAAAGCCGTTCACTCTTCTCCCTGGGGACAGGGCTCATTCTCTCCGACCTGGTCTCTCGGTGAATGCCTCTCCATTCTCTCCACTGGACAAGATTTATAAACCCTGGAGTCGGCCTCCACGATTTAGACTGCTGTTCTCCATCTTCCACTTAACGTGGGCCACAAGTTGATTGACTTCCGTCTGGAAACCTCTTGTCTTCTGCTCTCCTCTCGAGTTCCCAGGGCTCCAATCTGTGTCTCCCCTTCCCCTGGGCTTTCGGGGGCCCTCACTGGCCTCCCTGCTTCCCGTGCAGCCCTGTCCGACAGTCTGCCTTCCACACGTGCTGCGTGGACATGTCTTCAAAGAGCTTCTGAAAGCTAACTCATTGCCCTTTTTCTATTCAATTTATTTTTAGGCCCTATCCTTTTCTCTTTTAGCACTCACAAATTATGTACCTAAGAAACGCTTCTTTTATAAAAACATCAAAAGACCCATCTGAAAAGGGGATCAAAAGTTCTAATTTCTCTCAATTCCCTCATCTGAATCTGTTCTCCTCAATTGACTGCTATTCATTTCTGCGTATTCTTACCGATTTTTTTTCCTCTCTGCCTATATTTTCATACAAACCCGTATCGTTTGGGGGTTTTAGACATCTAAGTGGGACCACACCACGCATTTTGTTCCTCCATGTGCGGTTCCCCCGAAATGACACCAGCCTCTGGGCACCTCTTCACAAGAGCACACAGGGCCCCCTTGGTGCCTTTCATGCTGCCCAATATCCCAGTATCCAACCGGCACAGCTGAGGTCATTCGGGTGGTTTATACATTGTAGCTGTTTAAACAATACTCCTCAAACACATCCTTAATGCACATTCTTGAGCACGCATCTCTGTTGGTGTGTATTTTGGTTGGGCTGATTCCTGTGAGTGAGGTTGCTGAGTCAGAGGGTGAACTGTCACATCTCTGAGGTAGAGCTGTGGGGACCCCATTGGCTGAGAACCCCCCCCCCCCCACCTTGGCTCTGCCCGAGCTCCTTCTCCAGGCCTGACTGGGCCTCTTTCTCTGATACGCATCCCCCATGCCTTGACCCAGCCAGACTCATCTCCATTATCTCAATTCTTTGAGCTCTTCCAGGCCACACTGAAACGTCCTCCTGCTCCTCATCTGCCCGTCTGGCTCCCACTTATAAATTAAGAGCAGAGTTACATGCTACTGTCTCTGAATCATCTTAAAAAAACAACCCCACTCTGAATGCTCTGAAGTTCTGGGTCTTATTTACATCTCCATCCCCAGTGCCCAACACTGAACCTTGGGTAGGTGAACACTGAGCAGTTGACTGCTGAGGAAAGGGACGGGTGAGCGTCCCTTGAGAGTTCCTAGGCACTAGAGAGGTGCTTGTCTTGACCCAGTTTCTAGGGAGGAGGGGGCCAATTTTGTCCTCTATTTCCACAGCGTGTAGTGTGGGAGACTGAGCAATGCCCCCCCACAAAGTGCATCCACACCCCAATCCCTGCAACCTGTGAGCATGACAGGTGTAGGTGTTGTTTTTCAGTTTAACTACTTATTTTATTTTTTAAAAAAGATTTTATTTATTTATCTGAAAGAGAGAAAGAGCACGAGCAAGGACGAGAGGGAGAAGCAGACTCCCCGCTGAGCAAGGAGCCCGACGTGGGGCTCTATCCCAGGACCCCGGGGTCATGATCCGAGCCAAAGGCAGACGCTTCACCAACTGAGCCACCCAGGTGCCCCTTAACTACTTATTTTAATCAAACCAGAATATCTACTACAATAAGCAATTACTAAGGTTACAGTGACTTGAGGGACAACCTTCGCATTCAGCAAGGTTAAGTCCCTCCTTACATGATTTTGGAAACCTTATTTATTAACCGAAAGAAGTTGCTTGCTGATAAGAGTTGCTCACATGCTGTGGCTGAATGTAGAAGTCACTTGTTGTGCCAACACGACAAAGGAAACCATGTGCTTAAGGACTGCGGTGTTTCACCCATTCACCGAACAAAGAATACACACAACTACACAAAACTCACACAGCAAATATCGGAGACCCTTTATCAGTCTAGACACTTCACATTGCTGATGTTGAAATGTTTTATTACTATCTTAAGACAAGTGTATCAAAGGCTTGGCATGATTTCAACTCATATGTGGAGTATAAAAAAAATGAATACACAAACAAAAAGTAGAATCAAAGCTATAAATATAGAAGAGTGCCTGGGTGGCTCAGTTGGTTAAGCATCTGCCTTCGGCTCAGGTCATGATCCCAGGGTCCTGGGATCGAGCCCCGCATCGGGCTCCCTGCTCAGTGGGAAGCCTGCTTCTCCCTCTCCCTCTGCACCTATCCCCCATTCGTGCTCTCTCTCTTTCTTTCAAATAAAGAAATAAAATCTTAAAAAAAAATGGTGAATATAGGTAGTGTTAAGAATATGCCTGGATGTTTTCCCCTGGGGTGTGGGGGGAGAAGGTCAATAGGTGTTAAGAATAAAATGCTTAAGGGCGCTGGGAGGGGGGCATAAGTAATTGGGGGAAAAGTGTTTTGTTTTTAGATTTATTTATTTGAGGGTCGCCTGGGTGGCTCAGTTGTTAAGCATCTGCCTTCGGCTCAGGTCATGATCCCGGGGTCCTGGGATCGAGCCCCGCATCGGGCTCCCTGCTCAGCGGGAAGCCTGCTTCTCCCGCTCCCACTCCCTCTGCTGCTCCCCATGCTTGTGTCCCCCCCCCCAGTCAAATAACAAATAAATAAATAAAGCTATAAATATGGAGAACAAACTGGTGATTGCCGGAGGGGAGGGGGCTGGGGGGCTGGGCAAAATGGGTGAAGGGGAGGGGGGGGTAGAGGCTCCCAGTTATGGAATGAATAAGTTGTGGGGAAGAAAGGCAGCATAGGGAGTACAATGCAACGACATTGTAACAGCGCTGGGGGATGGCTGAGGGCAGCTACCTGTGTGGTGAGCCGAGCAGAACAACGAGAGAAGTTGCATCGCTTCTTTGTACACCTGCAACCAACGGAACGCTGCGCGTCAGCTCTACTCAAATAAGAAATTCAAACCAAACCAAAGTGAACAATCCCCTTGGCATGATTTAACGTCACGTCGCTGATTTTGTTTTTACGAACATCCGCACTTGTGGCCACACCTCCAATGTCAGGCCTGCTTGCTCTGGTGAAAGGGTCTTCGTGGATGAGATTCTATTTGGAGCTTCAGATGAGGAGGTTACCCTGGATTATCTGGGTGGGCCCTAAAATGCCATCACAAATGTCCTTGTAAGAGGGAGACAGAGGGAGATTTGATCCCAAAGGCGAGAAGGTGATGGGACCACGCAGGCAGGGAGAGGAGTGGTGGGGCCATCAGCCTGGTCGTGCCGGCAGCCCTCGGGAGCTGGAAGACCCTCAGGAAGAAGCCTCGAGAAACTGCTTTCGCACTCCTGGCCTCCACAGCTGTGAGAGAGTGAGTTTCTGTTTTAAGCCACCACTTTTGGGATAATTAGTTACAGCGGCCACAGGAAGCGGACGCATGTCGTGAGTGTTGTTAATGGCTGAGATGGTGCCGGATGCCGTGGGGACTCATCATAGATGAGGGACATAGCTCTTTCTTTGGAAGTTTCAGCATCACCCTGCCCCCGGCCCAAGGAGACAGGTTCAACTAGAGTAAGACACCCCAAGAATGGTATAATGAATGGCATCTAAGCTGGGATTGGTCGGGCTGGCTCAGAAACTCACATGGTAAAAGTTAGAAGGTGGGGGTGCCCTCCTGCAGAGGGCACGGTTAGCTGTGGGAACTATGGCAAGAACTGTGAGTGCATAAAGGCCGACCCGCAAATGGTGTTCTTCAGTTGTCCATACTCGGCTAGAGACATCGTGTGATTCTCTGCCTCTTCTATATTTGGGCTTGTTGGACCAGATTGTCTTAATGCCTAAGTTATGTCTTGGCAGTTAACTTGGTAAATTTGGAAGCGGCACTGACTTACTGGCCTCTTTTATACTACTATTATTATTATTTTAACATTCAATGGTCCCACAGTGGTCATTTAAAGAGTTAATGTAGCTTTCCAGAAGTTCTTAACATATTTTTAGCCCTGGAGGAATTTACCCCAATACAATCATGGAGCTATTACTTTTATGAGTATGATTTTTCTTTCTTACACAAATATTGCATCAACAGTAACATCAAAAATTAGCCACAATCCCACCAACCCACCAATTTTTGTCCATAGTCCTTTCTTGTCTCTGTCCGTTTGCGGATAAAATTTTTGATCATCTCCATCATAGCTTAGGTGCCCTTGTGTAAACTTTTTTCCCTTCTTGATATTGTAGCAGAAGCATTTTCCATGATGTTGCATTGTGTTCGCTAAATAAAAAAGATGAAGACTGTGTCCAAGTCTTTCACCAACTGAGCCAACAATTATTCTTTTGTGGGGCACTTTCATGGTTTCTGATTTTCGTATTATTGTCGGTAAGGCTGCAGGATGGCCTGGTCTTCATTTTGGGTTATTTACTTAGATAAATTTCCAAGCCTGGCAGAATTTGGTTAAATCCTGTGAAAATGTGTGTGATGTTTGAAATACATTGCCAAATTATTTTTTAACAAGGCTGAACCAATTGAACTTGCCTGACAGCAATGCTGACATGTTACAGTTTCTCCTCATGTTTACCAGCATTAGATGTTATCATTACCACTGAGTTTATTTCATATTAAAGACAAATGCTCGTTGTTTCATTTTGCCTTTCTTTGAGTGCTCTCAAAGGTGGGATAGCTTTTCATGCTTGTCCCTTAAATGTACACATTATCCTCTTCTTTGCTCACTTACATCTTAGGGTCTGGACTTTTTTTTTCTTTTGTAATCAAGTTGAATGCACTTTTTATACCCATATAAGTATTGATTTTGTCTCCCAGATTTACTACACTTTTTAAAAACCTTTCAAGTCTCCACTTTTCCTTGTTACTCTAATTACACAAGAGTTTAGGGCATAATCCTCATGCTCTGAAATCAAACAGATATGGATTCAAATCCCAGCTCACCCACGCTTGATCTTGGGTAAGATACTTAACATTCCAGAGCCTCCATTTTCTTATCTGTAAAATGGAGACAAGAGTCTCCTCTCCATAGGGTTGGTTTTCTTCTGCAGTCTGCTCTTTTGATTTTTATATCAGTGACTCTCGCTCCCCCTTCACCCCTCGTATAGAAGTTTTACATGTTTACATAGTTGACTCTGTCTGTCTTTTTTGGTTTTTCTTTAAAGTTCCCAGTGAACTGTCTCTGGTGCATGTTCTCAGGATCACAAATGATTACGGCCCTTTGGTGCCCAAATGTGTTCCAGATGGGCAGCGCTCACATGGTAGCATTGGTTCTGAGGCCAGCCTTTCAGCACGTAGGCTCCTCCCGTAATCCAAACGATGGGTGTCTGGACTCGGAAGGTGGAGATTTTCCAGGGCAAAAGGGAAAATGGACAGGGTTACTCAAACCCTGATGGAATTGTCTATCAATGCCCCCGAACGAAAGTTAATATTGTTCCAGCCATGGGCAAGAATGCCAAGAATGCTTTGTAAAGTTTTATCTTTGCAACTCTCCATTTTAATTACCATCAGGAGGTGACCTACATGCCCGCCAGGGAACTTTCACCCCGCTGTGTGGGTGAGAGCTATGACACACTGGGGACCCGGCCCCTGCTCCCCGCTTCTCCTCCACTCCCTCCACTGTCTGATGATGGGGAGAACTGGCCTTTGGTGCCAGATGCCTCGGAGTTTGGATTCTGTCTCCACCACTCTCCAGGGCTGGCAAGGTCACTCGTGCCCTCATCGAAAACATAGGCATAGATGGTATCTGCCTCAGTGGTTTGGTTGTGGCATTTAAATGAGATGATAGAGCTGGTTAAGGGCTGAGATGAGGGTGAATGTCGAGGCTCTGCCCAGTTCATTATTTGACCATGACTCCTGCTCAAAACCCTTACATGACTCTCAGTTTTATAGCTTGAAGTCCAAACTGTTTGGTTCTTGAGATTTTTTTCATGATCTGACTCATACTCCTCTTTCCAGTTGCATTTTCGGCTCTGATGCCTATCAGCTGTGTGGTCAGGATCCAGTTATGTAATCTCCCTGTGTCTCACTCTCCCCATCTGTAAAATGGAACAATAACCTCTATCTCATAGGGCTGTTGTGAGGATTAAATCAGCGGCTACATGTAAAGAGCGCAGGAGAGTACCTGGCCTCTAGTAAGTGCTCGATGAAAGTGACCGACTATGGTTATGATTATTCTCATCTGCATCCCCCCCAGTGCATCCCGGGCCTTATGGCCCCATACCTTTGCAGGTGCTGCTTTCTCTGTGCCTGGGAGTCTAGTCTCTCCCTCTTTGCTGTCTGCTTCATTCCTTCGGGCTCAGGCCATCTATGCTTCTTCCAAGAAGCCTGCCCAGGCTGACTGAAGTGCCCCTCTCTGAGGCCCACCCAGCTGGCCACGCTCATCCGTGGGCAGCAGTGGGCCTAGCACAGGTGCTCGAGTCTGACTCCCGTGCCGGCTCCGCCTGTTGGCATTTTCACCATCTTGGGCAAGTCACTTAAAGTCTCTGTGCCTTGAGGTTCTCGTACACTGGATGCACCAGTGGCTAAATGTTTTGAGGCTAAAATTAGAAGACGTGGGTAAAGAGCTTAGGATAGCACCTGACACATGGTGAGCACACAATACAAAGAACTATTCTTTTTACATAACTTATACTGTACAGATATTATCTGTGTACTTTTCTCCTCCCCCCAAGACTATGAGCACCTTCAAAAAACAGGGACTGCATCTTATTCATCTTCATTCCCAATATCTGGCACATAGCAGGTGCTTAATAAATGTTTGCTAAATGTCAGTAATCCCAAAATGTTTTTTCTTAATTGACTCAGTTTTCTGTTGAGTGAAACCTTTGAGCTGCCAGAAGAAAGCAGTGGCTTGCATCTCAGACGTATTTTAGAGGTGACTTTACAAAGGCTGGTGACTTCTCTGAGCCTTAGTCTCCTCATTTGTAAAATGACGATAATTATATCAACGCCATGGAGTTCTGGGACTACTAGAAATAATGTATGTGAAAGACGTATCATGTTCCTGGATGGAAAAACTGAATCTTGTAATGATGGCAATTCTTTCCAATTAATGTGCTCAAAAATCTCAATGGGATTTTTTTCTTAAAACGCACCAAAATGATTCTCAGTTTATTTGGAAAAATGGCAAAAGAAGATTTTGTAAAAGGAGAATAACAGAGTGAGATTCTCATCAGATGCTGAAATGCATTTGAAAGTTACAGTCACTGAAATGATCTAGTGCTTGAACAGGGATGTCACATAGGTTATTGCGATAGAATAGATCATTGGAAACCAGTTCCTGGGTGGATGGAACCAGCTGTATGATGAGGAACTACACACAATGGCATGTAAGACTTGGATTTAATCAATAAAAGGTGTTGGGGAAACTGGCTATTTGAAAAAAAAAAGATCATCACCTCACACGATACTTCAAAATAAATTCCAGATGGATTATAAATTTCAACATAACAGATAATAAACATATGAGTAAAAAATAAAAGCTAGAAGGGAAACACATACATATGTTCCTTTTTCATATTTAACTATGATCCATCTGGATTATTCTCTCCTCACAATAGGAAGCCACTTTCTTAAGACAATGATGGTGGAAGAATCTACACATAAAAATATGACTTAGTGTGATCATATAAAATTCAAAACGATTTTTTACGTTAAAAATCATACAATTTTTAAAAGATTTTATTTATTATTTATTTGAGAGAGCCAGTGAGCACAGAGGGGGAGGGAGAAGCAGACTCCCCGCTGATCAAGGAGCCAGATGTGGGGCTGGATCCCAGGACCTCGAGATCCTGACCTGAGCCGAAGGCAGACGCTTAACCAACTGAGCCACCCAGGCGCCCCGAAAAATCATACAGTTTTTAAAAAGACAGAGGAGGAACGTTAAAACAAATAACGAGGAACGAAACCCCTTCTACATGTGAGGTTAGTTCACATCAAAAAGAAAACAAAAAATATATACAAATAGCAAATATGAGAAAACAGTTCAACCTCCCTGGAATAGCCGGATAAAAGCACAATTCAGTCTTTATCAGCCCGGTTCCTCTCCCGACCGAGACCAGAGCCTGGAGGACACAGCAGCCACTGCATCCCCTCCGCACCAAGGGCACCCCAAGAGCGTGGGTTTTGTTTTCTTACTTGAGCGGCGGCAAGCACGGGCACAGCACTGTGGGCTGTCAGGGACATCTGGTGGCAAGGGAGCGGTCTTTTGAACCCAGCGGATTCGGGGCTAATCCCAACTTGTTAACTGTGTGACCTGGGGCGAGCTCTAGGGCCTCTCGGAGTTGCTGTGCCGCCATCTGCAAACGGGGATCATGACCGCCACTGGCCAGGGTGGCTGCAAGATTTAAGAAAGACAGCGGGTGAATGCACTGAGCACAGTGCTCATTTGGTAGCCACAGGTGTGGCCTATCCAGAGGAAGGAGGGAACCAAGGACTTCTACCTGCTACAGTCAGAAGGAGTGTGGCCTCCTATCATTTTGTTTCCCTCCAACGAGATGTCCTGTATTGTGCTACGTGTTAATTGCTTCTGTCTATTTCAAATATTATCATTATTCAAGATCCCTCCTACAAATGTTCTCTTCTTCCATCCTGTATTAAAGCTTGGTAGATAGGTCTTACTGTCACCATTTTAGGGTTCAGGAAATAGAGGTGTCATGCAGTTGCCCAGATAAAGCTGCAGTCGCAGTCGGACCCTTCTATGCTTCTCTGCACTGATTTCTACACATCTTACCTCAGTGCACATCACAGCAAGCTTTGGAGGTCCAAGTGGTTTTTCCTTAAAGAGGAGGCTTCACCTTCAGGGAGGGAATATGGGTGTTTCCCAGGCTCGTAGAGTAGGAAATGGTAGAAATAGGATTCCACCTTGATCTTGCTGGGTACAAAGCTCATCCAGCTGGGGTTGGAAGCAGTTCCTCAAATCCTGCCTCTTATAATGCCCTACAGTATCTGGAAGGTACAGGTGACAGGTTTTGGGAACTGCCATTCCAGCACAGGGGCCTTTCCTCCTTCCTGCCTAAGACTTCACTCCTAGAACTGCCTGGAGTGAGTGTCAACCAACATGCATTGGCTGGATGAGTGAACAGATCAACGGAGATGTAGGGAAATGCCTTTCATGTGCAAAGCAAAGATTTACTGAGCCTGTGGCCATTCCAAGAAAAAAATCAACACGGGAGAAAAAAGCCTATTTCACCAAAGGTGCTGTTTTAAAAAAAGTTTGACACTAAAATAGAACTCTCTAAGCACTAGGTCTTAGGCGCTGGGCTTGGGCACAGCTGCAGCCTGAACCCAGCTTTCCTGGAGAGCAGATGTCAGGCTAACCACTCCGTCTGTGCCCTTGGACTCTGGCCCAAGCTTACAGGATGCTTGAGTTAATTCAGGATGCCCTAACAGACATTCCCTAGGCAGTGTTTGGGATCTGGGCAGGGGCCCCATGGCCAGATGCCTTGGCAAGGTGCAGGATTTAAGCCTGAGTGGCTGGCTGAGATGATGGGTGCTATGAAACATTGGAAAGGTCTGTCCCAGCCACATATCACCATTAGACAATGGGTCGGGATTCCTCCTCTTCCTGCAGAAAACAAACAGAACCAGGAAGGCCTGGCTGTGCAGACTGAAGGAGTGGGCAGCCCTGCCCCTCAGCTGCACCTCTTCTCCCTGGAGGAGCCCCAGGCCTGGCTTCTTGTTCCTTTCTTGCCCGTGCAGCCCCGGGTGTAGCACCACCCACCGCAAGCCAACGTTGGGCCATCTTGGGGAGAACCTTTGGAACCACTGATCCGTAATAAGCTTGGACATTGTAGACCAAATCAAATCCCCTCAGAGGAAGACAAAGGAGGAGAGAGCTAGCCCTTAATGAGTGCCAACCATGCGCCAGCTGATCTAACCTGCAATCCTTTGGTTGTTCTCACTATCCTTCGAGCACCTACTGTCCCCAGCTTTGGGGCTAGCTGCATGCGGGGAAGTCAGAGCTAGGAATAGATCTCCTCCCCAGAGGAAGCAATGCAGGAGTCAGAGATTTGGGCCAGGCTAGAGTCAGGCTTCAGCCTGGCACACAGGCCCCCAGTGACCCACCTTCTGGTGGCCCCCACTTATTCCTCTCATACCCACTCACGCCCACCTGTTGTTGAAAGGGCTCCTGAACTGTCCCCATCTTCTGGGCATGTTGTGTAAAGCCCAGCCCCAGTTCACAAGCGCTGCTCACCACTGTAGGGGAAGGCTTCCTATGCTCAGCTCCTCTGCCCCCAATCTTGCTAAGACTATCATCCTGTCATTGATGACCTCACAGTTGCCAAAATGGGAAGATTTTTTTTCTCCTTTATGACAGTTAAAATATTGTTTATCTTATCATGGAAAGAAAAGATAAAATTGCAAAATTCTCATCAAACTCCTGTATACCCAGGAACAAGCCCTCGTCTCCAACAAGCATTTGCCCCGCGTAGCCATGTTGACAGATTGTCCTCGATCCCCCTTTCCTTCGGGGCTGGGCCATGGGGGGTGCACCTTGCGTCTCAGATTCCTCCCATGGCCCACATAGAACTGGACCCCGAAGCGGTGACCCATGCACACACGTGCAATGAGCCACGAAAAGGAGTGAGTGAACGACCACATCTAACCCCTGTGACATGACTTGCCTGAGGGCCATGCCCAGGTGTCCTGACTCCTGGCCCAGTACCAGTCACACACCACAGGCCCGCATGGCCTCTGTCTACCTTTCTACGGGTGCACTCGGTTAGGCTGTTTATCTCCCCAGGTTCCCCGTGTACCTCGGAACAGATATCCAGTGAAGTAATAGCCGGCTCTGACCCAGCCAAACCAGCTTTCCCTGAGAGATTGTTCTTCTTTCTCTCTTCTCCTTTATGTTTAATTTTGTTATTTTTCATGACAGCTCACATTATAAACCAAGATTAAAAGCATATAAATGAAAACATGTTCTACATAGCGTCACAGCCTTACCATAAACACCTTTTACTGTAGACAAATTAGTCGCTAGATTCAGGAACTGAAATTAAACTTCTGGAAATCTCTGTTGTATTTGAAGACGAGGAAGGTTTTAGAATCAATAAAGATTTTATCATAAGCCTAGTATTAGCTCTCCCTCACTAGCAATTAATGTTCTAAAGGAGGGAGGGGCCAGATGGTCTCTGAGTACCTACTGTGTGCTGTGTTTGCTGCATGTCTCATTGTGTGGCAATGACAAAGGCCCAGGTGCCTGCAACCAGGATGATCTGAGCTCAGATGCTACCCCTCCCACTTCCCCGCCAGGTAACCTTGGACTATGACCTTATCCCTTGAAACTCTGAGTCCATTTCTGTGAGATAGGGAAGACCATCCTGACCTCGTTCAGCTGCTACTGGGAGGATTAATTAAAACAAGGTCTGCAATGGGGCTACTACACACATATATTAAAAGTGAAATAAATAGTAATCACTCATAATAATGGTATTATTCATCTGACTCAGCCAGAAAAAATATTTTGCCAAAGTGAATTTGAACAAATGAGTGATTTGGTTGAAAAGATCTGCTGGAAATCTGAGGGGCTAACAAGACAACATAACTAAAACAAAAATTTGGTTGAAAATGAGTATCTCCGATAGTTAGCTTCTTCTTCTTCTTTTTTTTTTTTTAAGAGAGGGAAGAGGGGGAAGGGCAGAGGGAGGAGGAGAGAGAGTATCTCAAGCAGGCTCCAAGCCCAGCACAGAGCCCCACTCGGGGCTCCATCTCACAACTCTGAGATCATCACCTGAGTGGAAATGGACAGTCAGGAACTCAACCAACTGAGCTACCCAGGCGCCGCACCAATAGGTTTCAAAACGTCACATACAAATTTGTCTTCCTTTACGCAAAGCATTTCTGGATTTTTTTTTCCATAGGGTTTTCTATTTTATTTCTACATTATTTTCAATAATTTTTTCTTGCCCTTCATTATAATAGGGAAAGGTTGGGGGCACAATAAATATTCATTAATAAAAGAACAAACCAAATGGCCAAGAAAAGAGGAAATCATTAAGATGAATTCTTGTACTATGGTGTTTTAAGTGAACTATGGGATGTTACAAAATAGTGGGTATGGCAGGAGCTCATTTTCGTAGCAAAATATTGTGTCTGGGCAAAAGGGCATGGTTACGTCTGTATCACAGGGTGGGGGGTAGGTGGGAAGGAAGGAAGACTATGGGGGCTCTTTATGTGTTTATTTTGCTTCTCTATGTATATATTTTACTATTTCTGAGAGGAGAATGCATCACATTTATACTAAGAAAGAAACTAAAAGAATAAGCTCAAACTTTTTTCAGTCTTCAGTCAAATAACTTTTTTTTTTTTTTTTACTTAAACCTATTTTATTTGTTTCAAGCCAATTCTGCCCTTTTGGGTTTTGTGATATATTTCAGAGTTGGAGCACAACGAGGTTGAGGTTGTTCCCCCGTCTGTGCAGTGGGGATAGTAGTGTCTACCTTGAAGAGTGACTAGAAGGATTAAGTGAGATGTTTTTTATAACATTTTGCGCACAGTCCTAGGCACAGAGTAGGTCTGCAATATGCAACAATTCAATGGTGTCTTTCTTATGGACATTTGGTGGGTTCTAACAAGTCTTTGTTTCTCACATTTAGTTTGTGTCTTTTGCCACAGGTTGTTGCAGGGAGTTCCTCTGGGTGAATGTAGAGGTGTTCTCCTACCGCCCTTATTTGCATGCCTGTGATACCATCCCTACTGCGTATCACAGTTGTGACCCTCCACTCCTATCCACCCCCACCCCCATTCCAGGCTATTCTGCACACAGCAGCTGGAGCTGCTCCTTTAAAAATTTAAATGGATCACATTGGTTCTCAGACCTCCAAAGGCTCCCCATTATATTTAGACTGAAACCGAGGCCGACTGTGGTCTATGATCCCTTGTGCCACTAGGCCCTGCTGCTTCTTCAGACTTATGTCCTGCCTTGTTCTCACTCGTTCACTATGGACCACCCACACTGGTCTGCTTGCTGTTGTCAAACACACCCAGGCTGTTCCACCCCAGGGCCTTTGCACATGTCACCTGCTGTGCTAAGAAGCTCTTGCCCTGGAGGCATGTGTGGCTCTCGCTAAGTGCATTGAGGTCTCTGCTAGTTGTCACCCCTCTAGCTAGGCCTTTCTGGATCCTTTTGCTGCTCTTTCTTCATGGCATTTACACACATTATTCAATAGTTACATGTCTGTTCATCTGATGCTTCTCCTCCCACTGAAATGTGGGCAGCCTGATGGAATGGACTTTGTCAACATTGCTCACACTTGAATGCCCACCCGGACGTTAGAGGAATACCCATCATATTGGACTCCCAGTAAGCATTTGTTGAATGGATGAGTAAAACAAATGAGTTAAGTGTGACCTTAATATTCATCACAAGTAAGTACAAATGATCTCCTGAAAATGGATGAGAAATAAACATACTTTTCCCCCAAAAGAGAAAACAAACCCTGTAGCATAGTTGAAATTCTTAAAGAATTTCAACCAGTTGCCAAACCACCCAATTCTGCACCAAAATTAGTAAGACTTGACAAATGGCAAATAAGAATTTTCATTTTTCAACCCATCAACATTCTGCCCAGTTATCAGATTAATCAACTTACTTGTGGCCAATTTTTTTTCCCAACCAAGTCACCAGGGATCAGCATGGTAGGCATGGTAGGAAAATAGGACACATTTGGGGTCCCTGGGAGAGCCTAACTCTGCTTGACCCCCCCAGAGGGGCAAACCCCGATTCTCCAATTCTGGGTATCAGGCTGTGTTTCTATAGGAAAACCACCTTTTCCTCCCCACCTCGGCCCCCCTGGGGTGTCCCAGTCCAGAAGGGCCTCTCCCCTCCCGGAAGCACATAAGGCCCCTGTAGCTACCCGTCTGGGACCACGTGCTTTCATTCATACATTCAGAATAACAGGGATAATATTCTGTTGGAAGAAGAAAGGAGAGAGTGAGGGAGGGTCTTCTGATCCAGTTTCCACTGTGTATTTTGGAAGTGTGTGTGTGTGTGTGTGTGTGTGTGTGTGTGAAAAAGAGAGACATAGAGATAGACAGAGAGAAATTGAGAGAGAGGGGGATCGCCAGTGTGTTTATGCATAAGAGTCACGTGTGTTTCTGTGTCTGGCTCTGTGCATCGAATGGTTGTCTGTTTATTATCTAAGTACCTCTGTGTGTGGCTGTGTCTATGAGTTTGTGTCTGTCTGCTTGCCTGTGCGTCTCTTTGCGGAGCTCTGCCTCTGTCATTATGTGGACTGTGTGTGATCTTCTACCAGTATGGGGGGTGCGGGGGTCATCGCGGCAGACACATCGTGTGAGCGCTGCCTTCTCCTCTGTGAGCCGGTACCCTTCAGGGAGCTTGTGCTGGTTTGGAAGAAGCTGGGAAGAAGGACAAGACGGCCCACGATATCAGCCTTGAGGAAGAGAGGAGGGGCCTGAATCAAAGGCATCAGAACTGGATGCAATGAAATAGCTAACCCTGGGCCGGGTCCACCCGGAGCCCTGCATGTAGCAATCTAGGCTTCTGAGTGCAGCCCACAGGGCCTCTCAGTTGGCCCCTGGTGATCTCTCACTGCCCTCCTTGTGCTTTCCACAGTTCCCAAACGCCCCCTGCTCTTCCTGCCTCAGACCTTTGCTCTGGCCATTCTTTCTTCCTTCAGGACTTTGCTGGGACACCTCCTCCAGGAAGCCTCCCTTGACCATCATGGAAGAGCTAGCTAGCCTCCCCGCCTCGGTCCCCATAGGGCCCCCACACACCTCCATTTGGCCTCTCCCGTCCTTCGATTGTACGTTTGTCTGTGGCCTCACTCTCACCTCCGACAGGCCTAGGAGCGCTCTGAGCACAGGGACCTGGCTTATCTGATTCTGTACGCCCAGTACCCAGCACAAGGCCTCACCTGTGCAGAATGGATAAGTGCCACAGAGTGGGGTTGAGCCCAGCAGACCTGGGAGCCAGCCCTGAGCTGTCGCAAAATGACGTGACCCATCTTTTCTGCTTCTTGACAAATATCATCTCCCTCATGTCATCCCCAGGATGGGGAAGTGGGAGAACATGGGAGCAACCTGTGGCTCACACAGAACCTCAGTCGATGCTTCTCGTTCTTGTCCGAATAACTTAAACACGATAAACGTTTTTTCCTCTCTCTCTCCAAGCTACTCCTTAGAAGAGAGGGAGTTGTCTTTCATACAGCGCTCTTACAAAGTGTCTCATTCGATGGGGAACTCTCTCAATTGCTTTATTTTCAACGACAAAGAAATGGTTGGGGAATGTACATTAGCCTAAAACCACCTCAAACAAAATAGGTTTAGAATTCTTAAAGAGATAATCTGACAGAATCTGTAAGAAAAGGAGTCAGAGACATTTTACACAGATTTAGCAATTCTTCCTCGGGGTATGACCTCAAATTACAAGTGCTGGATGTCATGGCAAATAAGCCTTTTAAAGCTCGGCTTGAAAAAGCAATGCTGAGTGGTTCTTTTGTGCAGAGCACGAACTTACACACACCCAGAGAAAGAATAAAAATCCCGACTGCGCTCATGTCATGCAAATGGGATGCAGACTCTTGTTCCCAGTGCCGCCTGGCCTCAGACGTGGAACCAGAAAGTGCTGGATTTCAGGGCGGTGAGACTGAGGTGAAGAGAAAGATCTGGAACGCTGGGTGGGATGACGCAAAATGGGCCTCTGGGGCTCAGACCCTTGTGGAAGAGCACGGCGAGCGTCGGGGCCAAGTTGCTTCATGTGACCTGGACGTGGAGAAAAGCGAGCTTTCTTAAAGGAGCATTTTTCATTTGGAAGAACAGTCACGAAACAGGCCATTCTGTTACTTTGTAACGTGAAAAGGATCATCACTCCTGCCATCCGCCGTGGGATACTCACCATGGAAGGAGCGGTGTGCCAAGCACATTGCCTAGATTACTATGTTTCCCCTCTCCTCAGACTTATAAAGTAGGTATTGTCTTTTTATTCACTTCGAGGATGAGGAGACAGAGGTTTGAGAACTTGCCCGAAGTCCCACGATGAGGGCTTACAGCTGGGGTTGAACTCCAGGCCTGACCTCTTCACCACGGCCTTGTCCCAGCTCTTATAAACATTTCCTACTGTTTGCACAAAATGATCGTATCAGAATGGCAGGAGAGTGTTCTAGCAAGGAGTTGTAACTTAATTCTGCTGGTCACCCCTTGCTTGCGGGGCTCCGTGAGTCCGCCTGCTTGCTTAATGGAGAGATGAGTTCTCAAAGCCAAAAGCATAGAGAATCCAAGATTATAATGCAGAGGAATGAAGGGTCCTGGAGTAAGCAATAGGGAGAGGTGGGGGCTGTGGAAAAACAGAGAGCCCATGCTGATCTAAAGGGGATAGAACTACTGCTCCAGCTCATTGTTGCCATTAAAAACATGGCCCTGCTATCACCAGCTCTTCAAATATTTTCAGAAGCCAGAGAGCCAGATTTTGGGGTAAAGTCTTATCTTTAAGAACTGATCACCAGCTCAAATTAATTTTGCAAAATCTATGTAGAGTAAATAAGCTATATCTGGGTGTGAGAGTCTCAGCCTCTGTCTGTGACCACCACTGCAGCCTGGGGAAGCTGGGAGAGTGTATCCTAAATCACAGATTCACACCCAGCTCTGTCCCTTATTCTTTGGGAACCATCCTGAGGTTCAGCCTTTCCTGTCTGTAAGCTGGGGCAGCCTAATAATACTTACCTTATGGGTTTGTTGAGAAGAGCATGAATATGTTTGAGTGTCTAACTGACATTACAAATCGAATATAGCCAACACTGACCTCCTGTTTCCCAGCCTCTGTCACTTTTGTTGTTCTCACTGTTTCTTCTATCAGGGCACCATCACCTTCCTGCTGCTCCCTCTGACAGAAATCTTCTAGCCCTGTTGGACCAAAAAAGGCTCTGCTTCCAGAACTTTCCATTGGCTCGTTCCCTCTTATCATCCAGGTCTCAGCTCACGACGTGTCATCTCCTCAGAGACACCATCGCTGTCCACCCTATCTAGTGTTGACACCTGCCTCCATGTCAAGTCACCATGACCCTGCCGCCATGTTGCTTTCTCATTAACCTCAGCATGATCTCATGTATTTACCTGATTCAGAGTTTATTGCCTGTCTTCCCAAGTAGAACAAAGACCACACTGGTCTTTGTTCGCTGTTGTACTGTCACTACCTAGAACAAGGCTTGGCATATAGTAGGCACTCAAAGGATATCTGTTGAATGAATGAGTGAATGAATGAATGAACGGTGCTGTGGGAGACAATGAAATACAAGAGGATAGAGTGGTTCTTAGAAACTGGCTTTCAGAGAGCAGAATGGAGGGAGGTTGATGTCTGGACTACTTAGAGAGAACCTGGGGTTGTTTAGAATCTTGCTATGAATCAGCACCAGGTCCTGCCCATTCTTTGCTCTTTTACCCAGTAAAATGTGATTGCTTGAGAAGCTATTAGGGAGATAGACATACTGCCTCCTGGAGCACAGATAGAAACAGCTCACAGAATCGGGCAGGCCAGTCTGAGAAAGGTGAGGAGGCTAATCAAGCTTTTTACCCAATGCACAGAGGCTCAGGGTCTGTTGCCAAGAGTGTTTGGTGAGACTTGAACATTGTTTATTTTGACAATTAGTCTCTTCCTATGGCACGTAGATTTCCATCTCCATCAGTGATTAAAAAAAAATTTCCAGGGCGCCTGGGTGGCTCAGTCAGTTGAGCATCCAACTTGTGATTTCCACTTGGGTCATGATCTCATGGGTCATGGGATTGAGCCCTGCGTCGGGCTCCACGCTCAGCGGGGAGTCTGCTTGGGATTTTCTGTCTCTCCCTCTCCTTCTGCCCCTCCCCCTGCTCTCATGCATGTGCTCTCTCTCTTTAAAATAAGTAAATAAAATAAAAAATTTCCTTTTAGAATAGATGTCATTTAGTGTTTTTGAAAAAGGACGGCTTTATCTTAAAGAAAAATAGTAAGTAAATAATTTCGCAGGTACTGTGTGGATGTGACAATCTGACGTTGGCGCTGGAGGCTGCATGACCGAAGTCCAGCAGGTTCTGGGCAGGTAGATGCAGCCCCCTGGGAACCGTCCTCAGAGATCACAAAAATATGGTCCCAGCCTGACTTGCCAATTGTTTCCTTTTCCTGTACTTCATTTGGAAACGTTGCCCCAGACGTCACTACTCCCTGCCTTACCCGGGCGCCCACCTCTGGCTGCGGCTCACACCCACGTCCTCTAAGATGCAGCCGCTTCTGCCACCAGCCTCCTCTCAGTCATGGTACTTCTGTAACACGGACAGCACTTCCTGTGGGCCAGGTGCTACAGGTACGTCTGTACTCAAGGCTCCAGCAATTCTGGGAAATTTGTCCTCATTATTTCCATTTCACCGAGGGGTGAAATGCTCTGACCAAGATTCCCCCACTGGATAGGGCCAGGACAGATTCTCACCCCTCGTCCTGACCCCAGAACCCAGGCGCTTAATACACCCCCCACCCCCACTCTTCGACACTCTCGACACTTTCTTTCTTTCTTTCTTTTTAAAGATTTTATTTATTTATTTGATACACAGAGAGAGACAGAGAGAGAGGGAACCCAAGCAGGGGGAGTGGGAGAGGGAGAAGCAAGCTCCCTGCGGAGCAGGGAGCCCGATGCGGGGCTCGATTCCAGGACCCTGGGATCATGACCTGAGCCGAAGGCAGACGCTTAACGACTGAGCCACCCAGGCGCCCCTCGGCACTTTCTACATAGTCATAGACTTACCTGGGTTTCTTCTTCTGCCCCCAGAACTTGTGAGCTCCTCGAGGGCATGTTCATGAGTCACTCTTCAATTTTGGAGGGTTTGGTCCCTGTTGAGGATTCTGTAAACCTTGTGTGAACCTTGAGCCAGATTAAGTTGACATTCTCCTGATGGGTTTCAGGCTGGGCAGGACTGTGAATCTTCACTGGGAGTCTGGACAGAGAGGCATGAGGAAGGAGGAGGGTACACTTCAGGGGAGAAGGCTCTATCTTTCAAATCCTTCTAAAATGAGGGTCCCATTGGGAGCAGTGTCCTAGAGTCGTGGAAAGGACAGAGTGTGGGTTTGAGTCCACTCATTTTCTCACTGTATGATCCTGGGCAAACCTCTGCATCTCCTCAAGCCCAGTTTCCTTACCTGTAAAATAGGGCTGCCGGGAGGCATAAATGAAGTCAAGTCAATAGAATATTTAACGCTGGGCCTGGCACACTGGAGGTCCTCTTACATCTCATTGGCTGTCTGCCTACCTATTCTCATCTCCCCTGCCTTCTGCTTGCATTAGACATGCCTGTGTGCAAGGACCATTTGGGTTTAAAACTTTCCCACTGGCAGGATATCCTTGGGCAATTGACTCTTGAAACCTCAGTTTTCTAATCTGTGAAATGGGGATGATAACTGATTTACTACCGGCTTGTTTCGAGGGTTCATGAGATAATGCGGTACTCATAGAAACAGCACGTGGCATGTAGAAAATGAGGATTTGTGAGAGGTGCCTCTGTATGGCCTCATTCCTCAATCAGATCTGAATCAACCCAACCTCTCTTATTGCATTGCTTTTTTTCCCTTCTTGTTTGCAACCACAGAAACATTTCAAATTCCACAGTAAGTACCAGGTAGGAAGATGCAGAGATAGAAAAGAAAATAGATGTACAAAGCTGAGTACTCCTGACAGTAATGAGGCCTGAAATATCAAACTTGGGGCACAGGCATGGAAAATATGAGTGAAATTTAGAGTCCATATGAAGATCTCTTCAAAGTCCTTTTTTTTTTTTTTTTTTTAAACTTTCTCTAAATGTTATCAAGGTAAATAAATATTCCTAATCCGGGGAAAATCCAGATTACAGTGAGGTTCAATTCAAGTCATCGTGCACCTATTGAGCAGCACCCACTGAGGGCCAGCTGATCATCCCAGTCTTCCCAGTCTTCACAGGAAGACAGGCAGGAGAATGAAAGACCCTGAGGCAGCTTAGTGGTGAGACAGAGGTGGGAGACATTGCTGCAGGGGCAGAAAGGGGACAGGTCAGAGGAATTCCAGAAAATAAGGAGGTTGAGGAGGTGAAGTGGGCATTTCTGGTCCCATCCCCAGTGCTGACACTGGAAACTGTGCCCTGGGGCATCGTTTCGGGTTTGCTCTTTGCAAGCTCAGAAACAGACATTCACTGACTGAGGCAGAGAAGGCATGTGTTGCAAGGATGCTGAATAGTTCATAAAGTGGTTGGGAAGGTAGACTTGGAAAAGGACAGAAAGTGTGGGTGCTTTGGGGGTCCTGAAAGCCAGAGTTGGTGGACAACCTCATCAGTGATGGGAAGGAATATGCTTCCAGTGTTTCTTTGGTTTTCCTTTCTCAATGTCACTTGGCTTAAGATTCCAAGTTCAGAGAGAGGGAACTTGATCGTCATAGCCAAGGTCACTTGTGTACCTGAGACTGTGAGGCAAGAGGTGAGCCCTTTGGCTGACAACAACATCTCGACCGTACCTAGAGGGGGAATGGTGATTCCCCAAGTAGAAACGAAGGTGACCTGAGGATGAAGTACTGTGGTGCTCACGACACTGACACGACACTCATTGTTCACTTACAATGAGTAAGTGAACAAAGTTATGACAATGATGCTCCAGTTCCATTTAGGTCTGTCTGTATGAGAATTTTAGTCAGCCAAGCCCTGTATCAGGTGCTGGAGGACTGGTGAGTAAGACTGGTTTGGAAGTAATCGAACCCAGGCTTTGAACACAGGTGCTTTGATGCCAAATCCCTGCCTCTAGGAGTGAATGGTCTAGAGGTGGGGGGCATGCCAGCAGAGATAACTGGAGGAAAGGAAAGGAAGTGGGTACCTTGGGTGGTGGGTAGATGGGGTCGATCCTCATGGATGTTCCTTGAAGGAATGGAGGTCAGAACTGCAAGAACAAGGAGAGCCTCATGCAGTACCTAAAACCCCAAGAAGTTGCCTCCTTATGTCTAGGCCATTTTGATTCCCTCATGCAAGTCAATCTCAAGACTTGCTTGGTCAAGAAGTCTCCAGACCCAGATTATCCAAGCGTAGAATCAAGTCAACAGTGGGATTAATCAGGCACAGGAGGTACAACCCAACAGCCCTATCTGAAAGGGGTTATCATGGATGAGGTGCTCTCTCTATCTCCTTCCCCAGAAGCCATCTGTCTGGAATGCCATGGCTTGATGTCATGGTGGCCAGGCATGTAGTAGGTGTTTAGTAAATGGTCATAGAAGGGAAAAGAGACAGAAGGATGGAAGGAAGGGGTAGACATAATGCATAACAAAGAGGAGAGGGAATTTTTAAATGAACAACTAACGGGAAAATGGAAAACCGAATGAGTAAATAAATTCTACAGGGATAAGGGAAACATGGAGGAATGGATGCACGAAGCTGTAAGAAAATCTACACTCTGCCATTTACTAGCCATGGGATCCTAGGCCAATTACGTAACATCTTGGGGGGGGGGCGTCTCAGTGTCCTCATCTCTAAAATGGGGCTAATTCTGGCGCCTCTCCCACAGGGTCTCTGTGAGGATTAAATGGGAAGATGAATGCAAAGCATTTTGCTCAGTTAGCTATGCTAACTCATGGGCTGAAGTCCGAGTGAATAAATGAATAAAGAAAATTAAGAGAAGGCAGAAGAGAGGATGAGAGGACAGTGGAAGGTCTTCCTGGGGCCCCCTCTTCATCCTTTGGTGGCCGGCCAGGGCTGGGAACTGTCTGCCTCGCAGACAGGGTAACTCTCTCTCCCTGCGCAGGCTCAGCCTGTTTGATTTCAGGAGGAAGATAAGATGCCTGGGCTGCTTTTTCATCTTCTGTGTCTCCAGGCCCTCCCCCGGCTCACCACCCCCTTGGCAATTGAGGCCTTCAAAGTTCCTGCTGGCTCCAGATCTGCAGATAATCGTTTACTGTAATCCTACCCAGGAAAGAAGCTGATAAAGTCCAGATGGAGTGTGAGGTCTTCAAACTCACTTTCTCTGCCCAGATAAGGCTGGGGCCTCGCAGGAGACCCCTTTCTCTTGGGGAGAGAGGCAGAGTGGCTGGTGTTGCATAGTTCACGCATTTGGGAAGCGACTCTCATTTACTAGGGGAGCTCCTTCCTTTCCTGGGGGAATGGGGGAAGTGAAGAAGGAGCACCAGATTTGGAGTCAGCTCAGCCTGAATTCCAATTTTAGCTCTACACTAATTAAAATGCCAGCATGAATCCCCATTTTCCAGGGGACTGTTATGGCTCAGGGATGCACTTCATGTGGAAAACCCTGGGCCGGGGGAAGGTTCAGGCTGGGGACTGACTCTTGTTTCTCTGAGGGCCAGGCTGGTCGTTCAGACTCCCCCATGTGGCCCAGGAAGCCTCCCCCAGCATCTGAGCCTTAGGGTAAAGACCAGCCCTCAGGAAGTAGCCACGGAGCCCCCCTCCCCCCCCCCCCCCGGGTGTCAAACAGGCCTGGGTTTGAATTAAACTCTCTCATTCACTAGCTGTGTGGCCTTCCACAGGTTGCCGAACCTCTCTGGGTTTCTGTTTCCTCATCTGTAAAGGGCAAGCTAATAATCTCCACATCACTGGCTGGTTGCAAAGGGTCAAATGAAAGAGCATACCAGACAGGGTGCCGTGATTAGAAAAATATGCAAAAGGGAGCAGTCACTTGTCTTCTTGCCAAATTGGGCCCATGCTCCCCCAAAGTGGAGAGGCCACATGGTTAGACCGGGCCAGGGCACGCTGGGAAGGCCTACCCTAGTGCCGCATTCAGGAGGGACCGATTGCTTTGTGATGCGGGACCCTCTGACCCATTTGCTCAAGACGTGGTACTCTGGGCTGCGCCCACCACCCTTTCTGCGATCTGGTCTCTGAGCTTCAGGGCCCGATGAGGTCCCGAGGCCTGACTGCCCAGACCGGGTGCAGCTGAGGGGCATGGGTAGGACGCGGGGCAGCAGCGGCTCAGAAACACCCTACAAAGGGGCAGGGAGAAGGGCCGGGCTAGGCCCCCGAGGGGGAGTCCTGATTAAGCTTGATCCCTCACTCTGACTTATTTTCCTATCCCTTTCTGAGACCCATTATGTAAATCCATCTAGATTTAAGATCTGACCCTAACTACTTCTAAGAGGATTTAGGGTATTTTAAGATTAAAACCCAGAGCAAAAGAAGACTTTTAAAGAGATAGTCTGGTGCTCAATCTCATAATGAGAAAAACACAATTGAAACTACAAGAGATGCCCTTTGCACCGATCAGATTGGCAGATTTGAGGGCTGATAAGACTCTGTGCAGGTAAGTTTATAGGGAAACAGGCATGCTTGCTGCTGGGTGAGCAAGGAAAACATGTGTATCACCACTTAGCAAGTCCACTGGGTTCTAGTTGTTAAAATTAAAATGTGCTGTCCTTTGACCCGGTGATTCTAGAAATTCCTCCCGCACATATACTTACAAACATGAGCAAAGGCACTAAGACCAGACTATTGGTTGCAGGATCATATGTTGAGAAAAATATGGAAACGATCTAAATGTCCATTAATTGGGAACAGGTTAAACAAATTATATTGTAGCTATTCAAAGACAAATAACACAATCTAGGGCAGAACAGTATGTATAGTATGCTCCTCAAGGCGTGTGTGTAAAGGATAATACAGATTTGTATATGCACAAACCAGCTTGCAACCGATCACAGATGTTGCCCCTGGGGAGGGAAACTGGATGCCTGAGGCTCAGAGGAGAGAGGAAGATTTACCCATCATGATATTTTAAAACTGTGAATTTTTTACTATATGCGTGTATGAATTATTAAACCAAGTAAAGATCGAAAGACACCCCCCACCCCCAGCAAAAAGCAAGGATATATCAAGAACCACAAAAAAGTCCCCACAGAGAATCCATCTGAAATTCACCATGGAACACGCACAACAATTTGCTTAGCCAGACCCTCAAGAAACATTTAAATAAATAAATTGGAATTACCACAGGAAGCAAGCAGAGTAAATGCTTTCTGGTACTCGAGCCAAATAGTTTTATAACACTTGTGCAATCTATTTTGCTGTCAGCTTACTGATGCAAAGACAAAATGGTAAACAGGCCGCACTGCATAGTTTGCATTTTCTGACATCACAAGGGCCTTACATTACCCTACAGAGATAACATTTCTCCTAAACCAACAAGCAATTAGCAGTTTCCCCCTTGCTCTCTGGGACCCTCCCTGAGAATCTGAAATGCCTGGATGTAGCACACTGCGTTTACTCCACTCCGGGTAGAAGCACCATCCTGGCGTGCATGTGGCCCTCCTGCCACTTGGGGGTGAATTTGCCAAAGGGGCTCTGTTTCCACCTTTCAGAAGAGAGAAAGGGACTCTGGTAGAGGAAACCTATACATGCATATAGGTTTCCAAGCTGGAATAAGAGAACAGAGTTTGAATTCATCCTGGATCAACCTGACTCTAGGAGCTAAGTGGCTTTGAACAAGGTGGCATAACATTGCTGACCCTCCATCAACCTGTCTGTGAAGTGGAGCTAATGACTACAAATGGGATACAGCACCTGGGCGTGATCTCTGAGCTGTATTTTAAATTCTCAGTAGGGAGACTCAAGATCTCGTTGCCATCAGTGGAGGGGAACACGCTCACTCCACCTCGAGTCTTGGCAGTGCAAACCAGAATAAACTATTCTGGGCTAACCATGTCTAAAAGAGCAGCGAATTCAGAAAGGAACAAAGAATGTTTGCTGAATGAAAGCCCTCGCTGATGTGTGTGGTGTCATCTCTGAGCCTCCAATTCCTTATCAGCAAAATAAACTTTGTCTAGTGTTGTCAGGATTAACTGGAAGTCTGTGGTCCCAGAACATAGCGGGTACTTTGTAGGCATTCAAGAAGCATTAGTTTCTCTCCCCCAGCTTAAAAAAATTTTTAATTTAAATTCAATTTAGTTAACATATGCAGTATTATTAGTTTCAGGGGTAGAATTTAGTGAGTCATCAGTTGCATAGAACACCCAGTGCTCACTACATCAAGTGCCCTCCTTAATGACCACCACCCAGCTATACCATCCCCCCACCTTTTAAAAATTTTTTTTATTTTTTATTTTTTTAGAATTGAGAAGAAAGAATTATTCTGGGCTAATGACTTTTTACCTTCCTGTCTCCCTCAATATAGTAAATTTCCCAGTGTAGTTGCAATGACTATCCTGCCCTTGGATTAATGGAGAATATCCAGCTCAATTCAGACACGAAAGTGCACTTTCCCTGGAAGCAGGGGCCAAGCCTGATTACACGCAGCAGCTATGAATTACACACTGTAGAGAATTGACATTATTTTCCAGGTTCTGCCCATAAAACGTTCAGTAAAAACTCAGTCAGGTTAACCTATAACTCACTGATGGACCTGAGGATTTTCTGTGCAAATGGCACCATGGGCCCATGTTGTTTTGTCCTGGGAGAGTCATATTGTATCAAGATGTGTTTGGCTGCAATTAACAGCAAACCTACTTGAGGTCTAACTGGTATCTAGAGTGGGCTCTAGAGATGGTTGATTCAGCAGCCAAATGATGACATCAGAGACTCAGGTTCTTTTTATCTTTCCAGTCTGCCATCTGTAGAGCTAGCTTCAGCCTCGGACTGGTAGCAAGATGGTTGCTGCGGATCCGAGGTTCTATCTAAACACTGCAACAGCCTGAGGAAGAAGAGACCATCGGTTTCCCTAGTTCCATTTTAGGAGGAAGGAAATTCTCCACAGAAGTTGCTCGGTAGACTTTGTACATCATAGTAGCCAGAGTTGGGTTACATGCTCTCTTCCAAACAAATCATGGCAAAAGGTTATCTTTGGACCCATCAGGCTCACCCCTGGAGGTGGGAGCTGGGTCGGATGCTGGGAAACAACCAATGGTGTCTCAAACATTATCGTGTGCAGACAGACCTTAAAGTGGCTCCCCATGCTCCCTTCCTCCCTTACACCGTTGTGTAAGCGTCTCTCCTTGAGTGTGGACAGGACCTGTGAGTTAGCTTCAATCAGTAGAATATGACGAAGGTGATGAGACATCACTCCTGTGATTGTATCGGACTATGTAAGATTCCATCTTGTTAGCAGACTCATTCTAGAATGAGGCGTTCCTTGCTGGCAGCCATATTGGAAAACCTCTGTGTCTGGGAACTGCAGACAGCCTCTAACTGCCAGCAAGAAGCGAGGCCCCCAGTTTTCCAATCACAAGGAAATGATTCTGCCAACAACCCAAGTTTGGAGGCAGGTTCTTCCCCAGCAAGCCAGCAGATGAGACTGCAGCCCCGCTGACACCTCAACTGCAGCCTTGTGAGGCCCTCTGCAGAGGACCCGGCTGAAACACACGGCAGTGCTGTTTTAAGCTGCTAAGTTTGGGGCGATGTGCTATGCAGCCACAGAAGATGAATATGGTCGGTGTCCTTCTTGTTGTAACGGGACTGAAAAAAATTAATTTTCTTAATAGTTTGTGCCAATTAGGGAGAAAATAGCTTTGCCTGGAGAAGTTTGTTCAAAAGAGCTTGGGAAGAAGCTTTCTTTCTCGAGGATCTGGATGGCATTATGTGCCAACTCCTCAGAGGAGGTGGGAAGCTGCACTTCAACAAACATAAAAAAGAGTTTGAGCTTCCAGGACACTTTAGGATCTGAGAAGTTGACGGAGGAGAGTATCAGGGGCAGTGGTTCCTGGGGGCAAAAGCTCCCTGAACCCCAAATCCTCAGTAGGGGTCGAGTGGGTGGTGTAGTTTGCTAGAGTAGCACAAACTACATGGCCTGAACAACAGAGTGTAGTGTCTCATGGCTCTGGAGCCTGGAAATCTGGGATCAAGGTGTCAGCAGGGTTGGTTCCGATGTGAGGCTGCGAGATAGTCTGTTCCATGCCTTTCTCCTGGCTTCCGATGGCTTGCGGACAAGTTTTGGTATTCCTTGGCTTATAGAAGTATCTCCCCAATCTCTGTCTACATCTTCACAGGCCACCTCCCTAAGTGTGTGCATCTGTCTCCAAATTGCCCCTTTTAATAAGAACACCAGTCATATTGGATTATCATGTTGGATTAGGAGTCCACCCTGCTTCAGTATGGCCTAATTACTTTGCATCATCCCTGTTCCCAAATAAGGTCGCATTCTGAGACACTGAGAATGAGGATTTCAGCACACGAATTTTGCAGCAGACACAGTTCATGGGCGTTAGTAGAAATCTGGCGTAGAACTAGGGGCGCCTGGGTGACTCATACGGTTAAGCGTCTGCCTTCGGCTCAGGTCATGATCTCAGGGTCTTGGGATCAAGCCCCGCATTGGGCTCCCTGCCCAGCGGAGAGCCTGCTTCTCCCTCTCTCTCTGCCTGCCACTCTGCCTACTTGTGCCCTCTCTCTATCTCTCTGTCAAATAAATAAATAAATAAAATCTTAAAAAAAAATCTGGGGTACAACTAGATTTTCATCAGCTCTGGGACTGGGGTTTGCAAAGGTAATTTAGTTTCATTTGAAGAGGTTGGTAGGCCCCCAACTGACATCTGTGTGAAGAAAGTCCCCAAGGTCTATCCAACAATTGCTCAAAAATGACATGTATTCCTAGGAGAGGTCGATTCCTCCAGAACATTCTGCAAAATGCTCCATACTCATTTCCTTGAGAACCATGACTCCTGCTATTTCATGGCCTTGCAATGCCATGATTTAACTATGACTTGTGTCTCTCCTATCCAGTGGCAAGGAGAAAGGCCTCTGAACTTTGCTCCTCTCGATGAGAAATGAATCTTGCCGATTAGGGCAGCTGTGAACACCAGCTTCCCTGGAGAGGAAGCTGGGTGCTGGAACACTCCTGGGTACCACCGTCAAAAGCTTTCTTTCAGGGATGAGGAATCCATGGGTATTTCCCTGTCCTTCTCCTATCTGGAAATCTGGCCACCAAGCCAACAGGTATATTTGACTATAATTAATAGTCTACATGTCCTTTTAAAAAACACTCATGTTAAGGTCCTATTTGACTAATTCTTATTCTTATTCTTCTTACTTTTTTTGTGACAACACAGACCAAAAAAAAAAAAAATTGTGTTTCAATGGGAGAGTGAGGCAGGGCTTATTAAATCATCAACAATTCCATTCAGAGTATATACTCTGGAGAGAGGCGGTATCCCTGGAGGTAGAAAGGGGAAATGGTAGAAGACACTCTCATTCTTGTCTCTGAAAAATACCTTGTACACAGATTGATTTCTTTCTTCCTCCTCGCCTTCCGCTTCTTCCACTAGTGTATGCCAGGTACTGGATCCACAGAATGTTTAAGTTAGAATGGTCAGAGAGACTAGGTAACCGCACAGCTTTGAGAAAAACAAAATTGACGCAATTCCAGCCTCGGGGTCACTTCACCACTGTACCACGTCATCCTGCACATTTGGGGATGAGAGAACCCGTGTTGATTTTTGCCATGCAGGAGAGCTATGAAGCCCATTCCCTGCTCACCACCCACCCCTCCTGCTGCCGCTCCAAATGATGAGCTGGTCAACAGGCTGGCTTCTGGCTCAGCTTTTTAAGACTCTAGATTTGTCTGTCTGTCTGTTGTTTGTCTATCTTACTGGAATCAAGATGCTCTTCTAAGGGTCAGCAACTTTTGCGGTCCACATGCTGTGGACCTGGACAGGGGCAGAGAGAAAGGGCCAGTGGCAAAGAGGTGCATGACACAATGACAGCAAGACGACCTGAGAAACAGCAGCAGCAGCAATAGCAAAACCTTTGAGTTCGGTAGCAAAAGCTGACGGATCCCAGTTTCTGATTTCAGATTCTCTGGACACGTGGTTCAACTTCTGTGACTCTGGAGAGTAGCGGCTCAAAACCACCCACAGGCCAGCGCCGAGCGCTCGGCTACTACCATGATATCACAGATTATTTTGCCAAAACTTGATGTCACATGGCACTGTGCGGAACTCCCCAGAGCCGTGAGTCCCTGGCATGCTACAGCACACGTGCTTAGCGGAGATGATTCTGGAACACGGTGTGCTCTAGGTTCGCCACCTTGTCCTGACTTACAGTTGCACAGATTTGCCTACTACGTGTTAGTGCAAAAATAGCCCCCCTCCCCCGGTTTGCTCTCCCTTCTTGGTCCCAGCTGGACAGGGAAGACATTAGCAGCTGTGTTCTTATGCAATAACTTTGGAGTCAGGTCCAAGTATGGATTCCAGCCCCGCCACTCCTAGCTGTGTGATTTAATACACATTTCTTGACCTCCTTCTCCACCTGTTAAAGGGGGATAATAATAGCACCAGCTCAGGGCTTGTTGTGCGGATGAAAGGGAATGACGGATGGACAGGGCTTGGTACAGTGCCTGGGATATGAGGGCGCCTCCTAAATGATTGCCTTTCTGGAGGCCCCTCCCAGTGCTTTGGATTCGGGGTCTCACAGCTGCAGATCTCCACCAACTATCCTTTCCACCCGTGCTTCAAAGGCTTTCATGTGGTAAGAGATCCCCTGGGGAGTTTGCGAAAAATGCACATTTCCGGATTCCACCCCCAGACAGTCTGACTTAGCAGATTTGGATTGGAACCCAGGCATTGCTGCATTTTAACCAGCATCCCCACATGATGCTGTTAGAAGAAGTCCGTGACACAGTCTTGGGAAACCTCTACACACAATGTGAGTGTTAAGAGAGAGGAAGCATGTCATGTCAGCCTGCCTCACTTTTCTTTCCTTCGGGTCATCGTGGCCCATGGTGAGGGCTCCTGCGGCACATCTCTTGAAATAAGATAAAATGTTCTAGTCCAGGGCCCCCGTGTTCAGACGGTCACGTGGCACGAAGCATCAGGCTGAATGCAACGGTCAACAGCCAGAACTTAGGTTTCTTGCAAAGGGGGTAACTATGACTCCCCTCCTGTCGATGTCTGCCATATTGGACAGCAGGTCCAGCGTTGCCACATTTTCTATTTTTTTGCAAAGGATTCCCAAACTGTACAAATTAGTATCAAATCTCCTAATTTTTACAAGTTGGACAAAATGTACAATAATTCAGAAACATTTTTTACACTCGTGTGGGCCAAAGAAAACATGTTTACACCCCTGTAGTGCCTCCTGGCCTGCCAACCGGCCATCCTAAGGCTAATCCCTCCTTCTCATCTGGAGGATGGAGAAACTGGGGACCCAAGAGGGGAGGGGAGCTGTGGAAGACCGAGCAGCCCAGGGAGTCTTGGAGCCAGGACTGGACTCTGCTTTGGCTCTGTAGTGATCGGTGTTCTTCCCCAGGTGTGGAGAGCAGGATGATGCCCCAGAAGTGTCGCAGGCTTCCTTCCAGGCAGATCTCCAGGCTCTTTGGGCTAAGCTCCCTGATCCGGCTCCACCACCAGTTGGAGGATCGGGAGAAGGCCTGTGGGCCGAGGCAGAGCCTGGAACTGAGCTTACTCATCCCTCTGCTGCCACCTTCTTTCTTTGATGTCTTGATGTTCTAGTTCTGGCACCCCGTGAGGCAACGGCACCAGGCTGCCTGCCCCAGCAGCCTCCTCACACCAGAACAGCTCTTGGCAGGGCTTTCCGGGGACTTCAAAGGTAGAAAATTGCCCTGGGATAGCTTCTCGAAGGCGCCTTCCCAGTGTGAGCACTGCGAAGGGAGAACAGAGATCAAAGTGGGGCCAACCTTCGGTTATGGGGAAAATGATGGGCAAGCCTGCTCTCTGCTGAGCAGAAGGCGTGGAAGGGCCTTGGGGGCTGTCCGGGGTCTGTGCAGTTGGGACCAGAGGGCTGACTTGCTCCTTCCTCCAGTACCGCCCCCCCCCACCCTGGGTATGACCAGGGACTGTGCTGACTAAGCTTTCTCCCTGTGTCTCCTGAGCCCCGTGGCCCTTTCTCTGGTTCTCTTGGACCTCCTCAGACCCAGCCCTGCATCTGGAGGAGGAGGAACCACTCCATCTGACCTGCTGGAAGCCCGTGATTGCGCGAGGGCGGGGAAGCAGGCCAAGCGCTGATAAATCTCTTCCTCCTGGGAAGCGCCAGGCAGTGCCCCAAAAGGGGAAGTGATCTGTGGGCCAATCTGCTAATGATTTATTGCTGGGTCCTTAGGCCTGGCACCGTGGCACCGGCCGCAGCGAGCCTGTCTGGAGAATCTTCCCAGCAGGCATCAGGGAGCTTGAGGTAGGAAATCAAGCCCCCAGCTGCCAGCCACCAGCCACCAGCCACTGCCACCCTCATGCCCGGAAAGGGCTGCGTTGGTCTGTTTGTTTTGTTTTCTCAAAGCAGGCAGGCTGCAGAGCAGTGGTCTAGGGAAGGCGTGTGGACAGACTAGGACTCGGGGGGGGGGGGGTTGGTTGTTGAGTGATGCCTTGGCGCCCAGCTGGGGCGGGGGCGAGCACAGTGCTGTCCAAAGGAACCGGAGGCTCAGCACTGAGCACCCAGACAGACAGGAGGAGCTCTGCTCTGCCCTGGCTCAGCCACTGCTCACCGCCGGGGTGTCCACAGTCATGAATTCATTCTTTATAAAGGGTAATCAGTGCCCACGGCAAATATTTCAAACCGGTTTGAAATGAAAAAGTGAATCTCTCCCCCTTTCCAATCTCACCCCCAAGAAATAATGCCCCAAGTCTCCTGTTCCAGAGAACATGTATTTTTTCAAAGGAGGTAGGTACACTCTTCCTCTGCTTCGTTTCCCTTTGGCTTAGCTTTCCATGGTGGGAGCTGGATCAGTTCTAGCAGCTGCTAGTGCTCGGTTGTATGAAAGCGCTGTGGTTTATTCATCAGCTCTCTGTGGATGATCTTTCTGATTGCTTCCAGTTTTTCACTCTGATAATCAAGTGACAATGGGCATTTGTATATCATACAGTGGTTTACTTGTTTGCTTGTGTCTCTGGATGTCTTTTAAAACTTGTACCGAGCCTATGCAAAACTCTTTTTCTCAGTAACACTTTGAGGGAGGGACGATGGCACCCCTTTTCCAGATGAAGAACATAAACGAGTAAAGTGATTTGCCCTGTGTCACATTTCTGGCATTTAGAGCAATCATTCATTCAACAGATTTTGACTGACTATGACTAGTGTCGAGCCAGCAGAAGTCCTGCTCTCTCGGTGCTTACGGTCTAGCGGGGGAGCTTGTGTATATGTATGAGCTCCGCTGAATGCCTTGAAGACAAAGCCATGGTGTTACAGGAGAATGGCAGGTGGACTGAATAGAGATTGTGCAGTCAGAGAGGGCTACATGTAAGGCAAGATGTCACAGATGGAATGTTTACATTCTCCCAAAATTCATATGCTGAAACTTAATGCCCTATGTGCTGGTATTTGGAAGTGGGGCTTCTGGAAGGTGATTAAAGATCAGTACCCTTATAAAAGAGACCCCAGGGAGCTACCTCGTCCCTTCTGCCTTGTGAGGAGGGAATGTGAAGATGGCCATCTATGAATCAGGAAGTGGGCCCTCACCAGACATCGAATCTGCCAGGCTCTTGATCTTAGCCTTCTGGCCTCCGGAATTGTAAGAAATAAATTTCTGTTGTTTATGAGTCACCCAGTCTACAGCATATATATATAAATGTATTTAGTATTATGCTATAACAGCTGAATAGACTAAGACAGATGGGAAGGAGCAGGGGTTAGCTGGGTGAGATTGTGAGAACAATTAGGCTCCAGGCAGAGAGAATAGCATATGCAGAGGCCCAGGGTGGGAACGTTTCCATCTGTGGCGTTCAGCGCTGGGTAGCAGATCAGTGTGGCCGGGGAGTGTGAGCACGAGGGAGAAGGGAGAGAGGCAGTTAGTGAGATGGGTAGGGGTCCAGATAGATAGGGCCTCAAGGACCATGGAGAGGGATTTTGGATTTGTCTGAATGCAGCAGGAGGACACTGGGGCCAGAGAAACTATTTTGCTGGGGCACCCTAAAGATACCATGGCAGAGCCTGGAATAAAATCAAACCAGTCTCTAGTAGAGTTTTGACGTTTTAGTAAGAACAGTAATGATAACAATAAGTTAACATTTATTGAATGTGTACTATGTGCCTGCCACTGTGCTTAGTATTTTTCACACTCCCTATTTTAGTATTTGTAACAACCCGTTTGGAGTAAGTACTATTGCTATCCTTCCCATGTTATAGGTGAGGAAACTGAGACCGGCGAGATTAAGTAATCGTCCAACTAGTTGAGGACTCATGGCACATTTGTCAAGGTAGACCACATCTTGGGCCATAAAACAGATCTCGATAAATTTAAAAGGATCTGGGACACCTGGGTGGCTCAGTCGGTTGAGCGTCTGCCTTTAGATCAGGTCATGATCCCAGGGTCCTGGGATCAAGCCCTGCATCGGGTTTCCTGCTCAATGAGGAGTCTGCTTCTCTCTCTCTCTCACTCTTTCTTTCTCTCCCTCTGCCCCTTCACCACTGCTCGATCTCTCTCTCTCTCTCAAATAAATAAATAAATAAAATCTTAAAAAAATAAAATAAATTTAAAAAGATCAAAATTATACAAAGTGTTTTCTGACCACAATGGAATTAAATGAGAAACCAATAATAATATGATATCTGGGAAACCCCAAATATCTGGAAATCAAACAACACATTGCTAAGTAATTCATGGACTGAAGACGAACTCACAAGGCAAATTAGAAAATATTTTTAAAATACAACAAAAATATGATACTTTAAAATGTGTGCAATGCAGCTAAAGCAGTGTTTAAAGGAGAAGTTATAGCTTTATATGTTTATATTAGAAATGAAGAAGTATCTAAAGTCAATGACCTAAGCCTCCACCTTAAGAAAAGAGGAATAAAGAACAGAGTAAACTAAATCTAAGGAAGGAAATAATAATGATAAGAGCAGAAAATGATGAAATACAAGACAGAGAGACAATACAAAAAATTAGCAAAGTCTAAATTTTGTTCTCTAAAAATTGTCGACAAAATTAACAAACCTCTAACTAATAAAGAAAAAAAAGGTATACCTATCATCAAGATCAGAAACAAAAATGGGATTATCATCACAGGTCCCGTAGACATTAAAAGGATAATAAGAAAATACTATGAGCAGCTTTATGCTAACCAATTTGATAAATTTGATGAAATAGATGAACGTTTTGAAAAACAAAACTGACCAAAATCAATGCAAGAAATAGAACATCTAAATAGCTGCATATCTATTAAAGAAATTGAATTTGCTATTAAAAACTTTTCTAGGGGCGCCTGGGTGGCTCAGTCATTAAGTGTCTGCCTTCGGCTCAGGTCATGATCCCAGGGTCCTGGGATTGACCCCTAGGTCAGGCTCCCTGCTCTGCGGGAAGCCTGCTTCTCCCTCTCCCATTGCCCCTGCTTGTGTTCCCTCTCTCTCTGTCTCTCTCTCTATCAAAATAAATAAATAAAATCTTAAATAAATTTTTCTAAAAAGAAACCATCAGGTCCAAATGGTTTCACTGGTAAAGTCTATCAAATATTCAAAGAAGAAATAGCACCAATATTACACAAATATTTTCAAAATGTAGAGAAGGAAGGATCACTGCCTGACTGCTTTGTGAGTCCAGTGTATCCTTAATACCAAAACCTGACAAAGACATTATAAAAAAAAAAGAAAGAAAATTACAATCCAATATTCCTCATAAATATAGACACAAAAATCCCTAACAAAATAATAGCAAATTGAATCCAACAACATATAAAAATGGTAATACATTATGACTAAGTAAGATCTATTCCCAAAATGAAAGTTTGGGTTATGTTTGAAAATCAATCTTTAATTGTAATTCAGCAAAGCAACGGAATAAAGGAGAGAAACCATATAATTATTTCAGTAGACGCAGGTAAAGCATTTGAAAAAAAAAAATTCACCCAGTCCAGATAAAAACTCATAGTAAACTAGAAATAGTAGGGAACTTTCTCAAACTGCTAAAAGGTATCTATAAAAAAATCAGCAGCTAACATCATACCTAATGATGAAAGATTGAATTGTTTTCCTTGAGATATGGAGCAAGGCAGAGATGCCTGCCTTCACCACTTCTGCTCAACATTATTCTAGAGGTTCTAGCCACTGCAATAAGGCAAGAAAAAGGAAAAAAAGGGGGGGGCATAAAACTCAGGAAGGAAAAAATAACTATCCCTGCTTGTAGGTGCTATAATTTATGGAGAAAAATCCAAGGGAGTCTGAAATACAACTATGAGAACTAATATGTGAGTTTAGCAGTGTTGCAGCATATAAGATTAATATACAAAAATTAATTGTATCCTTATATACTAGCATCAAACAGTTGATGAAATTAAGGTTGCAATCCTATGTATAAGTAGCAACAAAAAAATACTGAAGAAATCTAGCATAAGACATCCAGGACTTCTGCATTGAAAACTACAAAGCATTGCTGGGAAAAATTAAAAAAAACTTAAATAAATGGAAAAATGTCATGTTTACGGTCTGATAAGACTCAATATTAGTAAGATGGCACTTTTCCCTAAAGTGGACTATGCAATACCAATAAAAATTCGCGCAGTTTTTCTTTTAGTGGAAATTGACAAATGGATTCTAACATTTATGTGGAAATACAAAATGTGTAGAATTACAGAAACGACTTCTCAGGAAGAGTCAGATAACTTATCCTATTTGCTTTCGAGACTTATTATAAAGTGACAGGGATCAAGATAGTTTTGGTATTAGTCAAAATACAAGCATATAGATCAATGGAACAGATTAGAGAGTCCATAAATAGACCCACATGTCTTTGGTCAATTGTTTTGACACGGGTGCCAAGGCAATTTTGTAAGGGAAGAAAAGTCTTTTCAACAAATGGTGCTAGATGTCCATGTGAGGGAAAAGTGAACACTGACACTTAACCACACCATACATTAAAAAATGAATCAAAATAGATTACAGAACCAAGTGTAAAACTTGAAATTATAAAACTTCTAAAGGAAACTGTAGAATATTCTTGCAACCTTGAGGTAGGCAAAGTTTCCTTAGTTAGAACCCAGCAAGTACAAACAGTAAAAGAAAAAAAACCAAAAACAAGTTAAACTTTAATTAAAATAAGAACCTTTTGTTCTGTGAAAGACGTGGTGAAGAAAGTACAAAGGCAGGTCACAGAGGAAGCGAGAGGAAATGTTTACAACGCATGTGTCAGAAAAGGGATCTGAATTCAGAATAAAAAGAACACTGACAACTCAATAATAAGAAGACAAGCAACCCAGTGAGAAAATGGGCAAAAGATTTGAACAGATTCTTCTTAAAAGAAGATACGAGAAAGAAGTCGTCAGGGGCATGCACATGAAATGTCAGTGAGATAATGCTAGAGCCTCACTCGAATGGATAAAATCAGTGGTGTGCTGGTAAATATTTAGCAACTAGCTCTGGCTGGGGTGGGGGTGTAGGAAACCTGATTAGGAGTGTTTGTTGATTTCTAAGGTATAAGTACTCCCACCATGGTCAATTTGAAGCTACCATCGAGAAGATGTCACTGAACCCAGAGTTGGGAATTGATGCCTACGATTGGCTCCCACAAGTTGGTGCAAGCTGGTACAGCACTGGCTAAAATGTTTAAAACTGACCCTACTAAGTGTTGGTGGGGTTGTGGGCCAGCCAGAACTCTCCTACTCTGCTGTTGGGGCTGTAAGATAGTAAAGCCACTTAGCAAAAAATGGTTTTGTAATCTTTGATGGGTCAAGGAAATGTTTGTAATTCTGATAATGGGGATAGATTCACGGGTGTACCCATATGTCAAAACTGATCAAACTTTACATTTTAAATATATGCTATTTTGTGTACTTCAGTCACATCTCAATAAAGTTGAAAAAAACATTTTGCAGCCTTCAGGCTTGACCCCAAAGCTCGGTGATGGGAAAACTGAGGGAGGAGCTGGGTTTGCAGTTTCACAAGCTCCTCAAAAGATTCTTACAAAGTCAGAGACCAACTGAAGAAGAACCCCCAAATTTGCAGTAAGTTTAGCTGTCAAGATGGATAAAGGAAGGCGTGTTTACACTTCAAAATGGAGCCTGAGGAGCTTTGATAGTAGTGTTTGCACTTTCTAGCTCTCCTAGCTTGTGCTGGGAGCTCTCCTGTGCACGGAGATTTGCCTGGCATTGGCCCTCTAGGACGTGGCCAGGATGGGGTAGCTGACTCTCAGTGCGGCTGGAAACTACCGGACTAGATCACATCACCTCCCCACCCCTTCCTAACAGGGTAACCTCTGCGCACATCTGTCTGTATCAATTATCTCCTCTCGTGCATCCAGGGCACACCAAGAAGTTGTAACGTAAAACCACTGCTATCATGTTTTGCTCATGAGTCCTGCAGTGAGGGCCGGGCTCAGGGGGGATGGCCAGTTTTTGCTCCATGTAGGGTCAGCTGGGGTGTTCCACTGAGGCTGAATGATCTACTTCCAAGCCACTTGGATGCTGGTATTACCGGGGACCTGGCGCAGCTCTAGGCTGAGGCCTCTGTCCCTCTCCCCTATAGATCCTTCCATGGGCTGTTCTTTGGGGCTTTCTTACAGCATGACGTCTGGTTTCCAGGAGAGAGCTTTAAGGGTACCGGGCACAAGTTGTATCCCCTTCGATGATCTAGCCTCAAGTCACGAAGTGTCGCCTAGCTCAGCTGACCAGCTTCATCCTTTAATGCCCTCCCTCATGCTCACCCTCTTCCAGCCACATGGTCTTTTTGTCTAGAACCAAGTGTGTTCCTGTTCCAATGTGTTTGCTCCTGCTGTTGCTTCTGCCTGAAACACTTCCCGTGCCCCTAGATCTGCACAAGACTGTCTCCTTGTCGTCATTCAGGTCTCAGCAAACGTCATCACCTCAGAGATTTCTTCCCATCCGTCCCTCTTCCCTTCCTACCCCTGTAACTCCTGCCAGCGCTATTCAATAGAACTTTCTGTCCTGATGAAAATGTGCTTTATCGGCAGCGTTCATCATGGTAGATACGGCCCACGAGACAATTGAACACTCGAAATGTGGCATGTCTGACCGCAAGGCTGGATTTTAATTTTTATTGAATTTTAATAAATTTTAAATTTATACATACAGCTAGTAGCTACTACATCGCAACGCTCAGCTCTGCCCCATTATCACACTCAAGAACATTAACACTGACACAACACTATTATCTGATATTGATGCCATTGTCTAATTATATAGTCTGTATATTGTCTAATATATAGTCTATTCTCAGGTTTCACAAATTGTCCCAATAATGTCTTCTGTGGCAATGTTTTCTTCTGACCTGGGATACAATCCCAAGGTATGTATTGTGTTTGTCTTGTCTTCTCATTGTCCTTTAATCCGGAACAGTTCTTAGCTTTTTTTTTGTCTTTCATGACCTTGGCATTTTTGAAGAGCGCAAGTCAGTTGTTTTGAGAAATATCCCTCACTTTAGATTTGTTTGCTTGTTTCCTGATGATTAGATTCAGGTTATGCAGTTTTGGGCAGAATTGCGATTTAGGGATGTGTTCTCGGTGCCTTGTATCGAGAGGCACATGATGTCAGTTTGTCCTATTGTTGAGGATACTCATTTTGATCACTTGTTAAATGTGGTATATTCTCCAGAGTTCTCCGTTGTCAACATACCATCCTCTTGGCGGTTCATAACTAATCTGTAGGTGTTACATCTGTAGATGTAATTTGAGACCATGCGAGTGTCCTGTTTCTCATTAGATTTTCACTCACTGGTCTTAGCATTCATTGAGAATTATGCCCGAATTAGGTATTGTAAGGGACTTGCAAATATTTTTCTCTTTATTTTCTTCTGTATTTATTAGTTGGTATTCTGCAAGGAAAAGCTTTTCTTTTCCTTTTTTACATTTATGTATTTATTTGTTTGAATCCTTATGAACGCATGGATTTAAGCTCACATCTAGGTTCTTTTGATGTGTCCCTATCAGTCTTTGAGCTTTTCTTACTTTCTGGCATGATAAGATGCTCCTGGCTTATCTTAATTTATTTGTTTATTTAGTTAAATGTTTATTAGCTGTTTTTCCCCCACTAGAAGATAAGCTCTCTGTCTTTACCACATTCTTCACACTTAAATCCTCAGGTATAAATTGGCCAAGAGAAGTCTTAGAAATATATTTCTAGAACTAATAAGGATTATTCTGCATGAAGAAGGTTCAAGTTTCATGCATTTCTTAGCTGTATGTTCACAGCAACAGAGTGTGGAGACAGCGAGGCAGCAGGACTGGTTAAGAACATGGGCCATGGAGGTAGGCCTTCCCGGGTTCCCCTCTAAGCTTCATCACGCCTTAACTGCTGACCTTGGACAAGTCACTGCTCTCTGAGCCTCCATTCCATCATTATCACAAAATGGGACATCACTAATAGTACCTAGTCACACGGTCGTTTTCAGGACGAAGAGAAGAAACATAAAGTGCTTCGTGCAGTGCCTGGAACGTGGTAGCTGGCCAATAAATAGTAGCTATTATTATTATATACATTTTCTCATCTAATCTTTCTGGTAGGTCTGTGAGGTATCTCCATTTGTAGATAAGGAAACTGAGGTTCAGAGTGGTTAACTAACCAACCGATGGTCACACAGCTAGATGGTGAGAAAACCCAGATAGGAACCAAGAGAGGAGCTTTTCTAGTTTAGTGAAGGGTGAGAGCCGGCCCAGATGAAGCAGGGCCCTTTTACACCTGGCCTGGCTGTGCAGGCCTCCCTCACCCCCACCCTGCACCCCCACCCCACACAGTGTAGGCAGGGGGAGTCGCTGCTCATTGTAGAGAGAGGAAGTGACCAGTGCCTGACAAGAGCGTGATAGTCTTTTTACTACCAGAGGCTCATCAGTGACACCATAAACCATATATTGCTAGACTGAGAAAGGCGACAAAACAGTGGTTAAGATCATGAACCTAAGTTAGACCTGGTTTTTCATCTTGGGTGGGAGGTCTTGGGTAAATTACCTAACCTCTCTGGGTTTCAGCTTATCTATAAAATTTCAGGGCGTTTGCCCAGGCTGCTCCCTCTGCCTGCAATGCTTTCCCCTCCACCCCCCACCCACAGAGTTAACCCCTTTATCTCCCTCCTATCCTTATGCCAGTCCCTGAGGCCTACCTTGATCAACCTGACATGAAAATGAAATTCATCCCCTTTTCCTCACTCTATTTTCCTCATCTCACTGATCACCATCTAATGCTGTCCCATTCACTTATTTATTATTTTCATTGCTCATTGCCTTCCCACCTCAGTGGAATGTCACCTCTACCAGAACAAGGATTTTGTTCTGTCTGGGTCACAGCTGTATTGCTAGCACTGAGGAAAGTGCCTGGAAATAATAATAGCTAGGGAAACATTCCTGGTTGTTGTCAGTGTAAACAAGTCACACCACTGTGCTAAATTGTAAGGAAATGCTCAAAACACGCAATGCTATCCAGTCACGCTGATGTTTAAGACCCTCTGGAATTTGATCATGGTTTTAATGCGAAATTCCTACCATTTTTTGTTGTAGCCTAAGGCTTCCCAATAGGCCTGGGACTTTCCAGTGCCACCAGCAGCATATCCTCACCTGGGAGCTTGGGCCCCCAGCGTGATGGAGTAGGAATAAGCCGCAGAATAAAACCCGCAGGTGATTCTCGTGCACGGCCAAGTTGGAGAAGTGCTAACTTACACCACCTTCTTCTTTTCTGGAATCTCTTTTCCACCTCTCCAAATCTTAATTCCTTGTTCTGCCCCCAGCTTCTAACTTGACTTAAAGGCCCTTTGCAATTTTGCTTCTATTTCTCTGAGGGAACTTCCCACATTCCTCTGTCCTTTCTTGAAGATAACTCTCTACATACTTTTGTCTCCTTATGCCCCCCTTCATCAGACCGTAAGCTTTTTGAGGGCAGGGCCTTCCCCTACTTATCTTCAGATCCCACTACCTCCGCCTGCCTTAACTTAATAGGGATCTGTCCTACGTGCAAATGAATCATTTGATGTCTTTGTCTCCTTTGTTTATTCTAAGGTTCTAAGGATTTAAAGATGTTTAACACAATATTACTTCCATGGATTCTTAGGTCTTAAACTGCATGCTTCCTAAGGGCAGGATCATTCGGTCTTCCCAAGGACCCAAACTAACTTTTGTTATATTCAGTGAACATTGAGTACAACCCCAGTGCCAGTCCCCAGAAAAAGTGGTTGTCAGGGAAATATATGTGATTGAAACACAATTTCTAGAAATAAACTCACTGTCTTGTGGAGGGGATAGAGCCTCCCCACCTGGACACACTAACAGGGGTCTTCTTTGTAACATCATCCAAATCACTGGAAAACAATCTAAATGCCCACCTGTAGGAAGAAAAAAACCATGGTACAATCATGCTGTAAAAATTCTATTCAGCAGTTTTTGAAGAGAATGAGATAAACAAAGGGTTACTGCCTAGGAAAGCTCTCCAGGACATGATGAATAAACACAAAACATCTTGCACAATGTGTACCATTTGATACCAATGATACCTTAAATAATGTACTTGTTTATATTGAACATGTACAAAAGGATTGAAAGGGCACACACAAATTAATAACAGTGATCAAAGGAGACTTTAGCCTTAACTGCATTTTTTTAAATATGGAGAACACATGTATGTATTATTTGTGAAATTGTAAAATTCATAATAATTTAAAAACATAATATTAAATTCAAGTAATTTCAAATAAAAAATAGGGGCACCTGGGTGGCTCAGTAAGTTAAGCATCTGATTCTTAGTTTTGGCTCAGGTCATGATCTTAGGGTCGTGGGATCAAGCCCCGTGTCAGGCTCTGTGCTCAGTGGGGGAGTCTGCTGGAGATTCTCTCCCTCTTCCTCTTCCCTTCGCCCTTGCTCTCTCTCTCTCTCAAATAAATAAATAAATCTTTAAAAAAATTCAAATAAAAAATAAAATGGGGCAACGTGACCAGAACTGGGAGGTGGGGAGATATCAGGGCCTTTGGAAACTACATGCAGCCAAGTTACCCATTTTATGGATGACTCAACTGAGACCCAGCAGAAGTTAAGTGACTTGCTTAGACTCCCGCAGTTCCTAGATGAAGTAGGCCAGCTGGAGCACAGGTGCTTTGTACTGAAGGTGGAGAGGTCCCCGAGTGGAGGATGAGGTGGAAGGGCCCCAACCCCACTAGGCTAGATGCGGTCATCCCCAGCCACCCCCATATGTCTGAGTCTGATCTCGATTAATCTTTTTAAAATGAAGGCTTTTGTCTCTTGTTCCAAGACTCCCTTCCATAAGATGATGGAGACATGGAAGTTTCCTCTTTCCCTGAGGGCAACCACCTCCCCTTTGCTCCTTTTTATCTGCTTCCTACAAACGTAGATCTTTGATGCTGACATCTGCTGCAACGTTGCAAAAGGAACTCTATCAATTACTCCTCCTCTCCCAGTATTCTGGGCCATGGGCCAGAGACCTAGATTCCCAACTCCCTCTCCCAAGTTTTCTGTTTCACCCTGAACTTTAACCTAGTCACCATAAACGCGGGCAAGACCGGTCTCCCTGGCACAGGTCTGATAGGCATTACCCCTGGGGAGCCAGACTCTTTGATTTTTCATGCCTCTCTCAGACCCCAAGGAAATTGCAAAGAATTCACTGGGAAGGCGAGCAGAGCACATAAAATCAAACAACAACAACAGACTTGATTCCAAAAGTGTCTATATATTCATTTCAAAAGACTGTAGAGCGGAAGATCGTTTCCTTGGTAACAAACACGCAAAAGTGATCAACTACAGCAAGATGCTGGGTATGATACATCTCGCAGAGAGCTCAGTGCGCGGGGAATGCTGAGAAAGGGGCTTTGAAACAAACGAAGCGTGGTCTTCAAAGGTGCCCTGTCTAAATGCTGAAATATTTTGAATTGGAATTGAACGGAAGGCAGTTTTAGGGTTTCACTAACCAAGGTCAACTAGCACTGGAGGAAATGTGGAAGCAGCTGAATGTCAGTAAAGGCTGAAGATGAAAATCAGCCCTGCGCTGCACATTTATTACCAAGAGTGAGTGTAGCAGACATGGCAGAACCAGATTTGGAAATGGCATCTCTAGTTCTGTTTGGCTAAATTTGCCAAGCATAATAGATTAGGAGACATTATGGGTGTACCCAAGTAATTGCATTTAATCGTTTGTGCAAATCAGATGATCTATCAGCAACAAGCCCAATTAATTAAAGGCAGACACACAAGTCAGATTGAGAAGGAAGGAGGAGGGCTGGGTTTGTTTCAAAATTAAGCCTGTGTTATTTTACTTTATTTTGAAAAGCCACAGAGAGAACACACCTAATAACAGTAGCTTATATGGAACATTCCATCAGGACACGGTAGGGGATATTTACTGGACTTCCTGGGACCCTGTCGGGGACCTAAGGTTCACAATGCTGGCGAGGGAGTGAGAGAGGAAAGAAACTTTCAGCAGGAGCAGGGCTGGTCTTCATGAGCACAGCTGAGGGGAGGGAAGGCAGGTGGAGAACAGGCCTGGGATGATTTGAAAATCAAGTGAAAATCAAGTTCAAGGCATTCCTAAAGTGGAACTCTATCTAGTCTTTATCTAGGAGACCTCAAATCCCATTATGCAGGATGGAGGGAATGGACAATTTCTAAAACAATCTTTCCCATATTTCTGCCCTTCCTGGACACCTTCACAATTTTTAGAATATTCACACGTCTCTTGTCCTACCATTTACATTTTTCCTTTAAATTGGAAAACTGATTTCCAAAAGGGTTTTATACTACTGCCAGCCACCATTTCGTAGGAGCGTTTTCACCACCTACACACCAGTGTCATCCGCCGGATCCACCAGTCCACACCGCGAGAGCCCACGCAGATGAGTTCCCATTCTTTTGAACAAAGCACAGAAGATGCAATGCCCCCTGCTTTCTCATTGGCTAATTTTAAAATATCCCCTTTCTTTTTCAGTCCATGCATCCTGATTTCCTTAATGAGTTCCCAGACTTATTGTTTGCAAAGTCAGTTTACAATTTACAAACATTTCTCCTCTACTGTCCTCTTTATTCGTAGCTGAAATTGAGCTTGGCTCTCTCCCTGGAGGGAGAGGAGAGATTGCTAGCAGGAAAGGGGACGCCGAGAAGGTGCATGCTTCAGAATACATATATTTTGGATGCCCTGGCAGGTTTTTAGGTAGGCTGATGCAGCCTTTCTTGGTTAAGTCAGGTCAACCAGCTTTTGTTCTGAAGGCTTATTTGTGTCATTGCCTTTAGAGGCCACCCTGATTGCCTCTCTGAACTTTTGCAGTTTAACTCAGGTCCCTACCCCCACCCAGTCTCAGAACTGGCGCCAGAGCCACCTGCCACAGAGGCTGGCCTGCAGGTTAGTGACGGGTGTGCATAGAGTGCTTTAAGGTCTATTGGTGAAAGATGGGAGATGTCTCAGTGGTATTGGCTCAATGTCTCCAATGACAGAGCAAAGGCAGCCTGATCAGAGCAGTTGGAAGAAGCTGGAATGGGTGGGATCTGAGGGTGCAACACTGTCAAAGACCACACAGGGGATAGAGATCCCTTTGACATCCATTTCCATATGTTCAACCCACTCCCAACCCTACAACTTCTTCTTCCCTTGTTCCAAAATGAGTTTGGGCCCAGAATCCATTTTCTGTCTCAAGAACCAAAGGAAGGGATGGTAGAGCTATGACCAAAATGAAAGGGATTAATTAAGTCATGACACCAGATGGAAAGACAGCTTTATGATTCAAGCCCAAATGAAGACACCACAGCATCTGAGAGTTCTTGACACCTTGATTGGCCGCTTATTTGTTTTAAAAAGAGTTTCTTTCCCAAACCAGTGTCTCTTGTTCATCCTAGTTGGAATCTGCCTGAGGCTGGCCAGCTGCTATTACTTCCCACCCCAAATGGCGACCGGTTATCAAGCGCCTGGAATGAGCCAGGCTGTGTGCTAGTCTTGCACTCAGACAGGTCTGAATTTAACCTTGCCCAGTGTTTTTGAATGCTGATACTACACCCACCATCTTCAATGTCATGGAGACCTGAAGGCAATTAGGACTTGCTTTATAACTTAGTTCCTTTCATGGCCTAGGGGTCAGGTCTATCTGGCATCTGGTCTATCTGGCTATGTGAAAAAGACGATCCAGTAGCCATGTATTGCTTCTAACCACAGGGCACCTCAGAAAAAACCACCACCCTTAGAAGTTCTTGGCTATTAAATTCAATGTGCGTAAACATGCATAGTATAGAAGGGGAATAAATAAAAGCCTTGGGGAGAGAAAGTTCTCATTCTGAAGTTCCACTTCTGCCACTAACTAGCTTTGCCTTTGATTAAATAATAATAATAATAATGTTCTGAGCATATGCTGGGCATAAGATGTTTTCTGTGCATTATTCCAGTTTATCCTCACAAGTACGTATGAAATAGGTACTATTATTGGCCTCACTTTTCTTTTTTTTTTTGAGAGAGAAGTGTAGAGGGACAGAAGGAGAGAGAGAGAGAGAATCTTTTTTGTTTGTTTGTTTGAAATATTTTTTATTTATTTTTATTTTTTTAATTTCTAAATTTTTTTTATATTAATGTATAATGTATTATTTGTTTCAGAGGTACAGGTCTGTGATTCAACAGTCTTACACAATTCACAGCGCTCACCATAGCACATACCCTCCCCAATGTCCATCACCCAGCCACCCCATCCCTCCCACCCCCCTCCCCTCCAGCAACCCTCAGTTTGTTTCCTGAGATTAAGAGTCTCTTATGCTTTGTCTCCCTCTCTGGTTTCATCTTGTTTCTTTTTTCCTTCCCCTCCCCTGGGATCCTCTGTCTTATTTCTCAAATTCCTCATATCAGTGAGATCATATGATACTTGTCTTTCTCTGATTGACTTATTTCGCTTAGCATAATACCCTCTAGTTCCATGCATGTCATTGCAAATGGCAAGATTTCATTTTTTGATGGCTGCATAATATTCCATTGTATATACATACCACATCTTCTGTATCCATTCATCTGCTGATGTACATCTAGGCTCTTTCCACAGTTTGGCTATTGTGGACATTGCTGCTATGAATATTGGGGTGCACGTACCCCTTCGGATCCCTACATTTGTATCTTTAAGGTAAATACTCAGTAGTGCAATTGCTGGGTCGTAGGGTAGCTCTATTTTCAACTTTCTGAGGAGCATCCATACTGTTTTCCAGAGCGGCTGCACCAGTTTGCATTCCCACCAACAGTGTAGGAGGGTTCCCCTTTGAGAGAGAGAATCTTAAGCAGGCTCCACACCGAGCATGTAGCCCAACGCAGGGCTCAATCTCACAACCCTGAGATCATGAGCTGAACTGAAATCAAGAGTCCAGTGTTTAACCAACTAAGCCGCCCAGGTGCCCCTCGCCTCAACTTATAAATGAGAAAACTGAGAAGAGAACCCAAGGTGAGATAGCTATAGTGGTAGAGCCAAGATTACTTTCAACAGGGTCAATTATTTTTTAGGATAACCAACCATCCTAGTTTGTCTTGGACTGCGGGGTTTCCTGGGATATGGGACTTACAGTGCTAAAGCCAGGAATGTCCCAAGAAAACTGGGACGAGTTTGCCACCCTAATATTTTTGTGCATGTATTTTACCACAAACACCTGGTTCATCTATAGATATTTTGTTTATATCATTTTATTAGCCATAGCTTTGAGTTTTCTTCATTGAATTCAACTCTCTTCCTCGTATTTTCTAAGTCTCAACTTTGGTGGGTTTAGATTTAGGTGTTAGGTTTAACTTGTATAGGTATTTCCCTACCGGTAGTATTCCTCATGATTTAGATTTTAAAAAATGATTTGTAGTTATTTCTTAGCTCATGTATGGTAAAATCATGTGCAATTCTCATCACTGATTCTAGGATTTTATTGCTCATCACATTATTAATCTGATTGTACCATAAACTTGTCACAATCTTGCCTACTAACTGGACACAGCATTAACAGTGCACAGAGCAAACAGCACAGTCAAAACAGTACAGTTAAACCTGACTATGGTCAAAATAGTGGATCAAGATGGTAGAGATGGATTTGGCTTTGGAAAGAGAAAACTTCCACATATTTAAAATGTTTTATTCTTCTGACATTAACGAATAATATAAATTTTCTACTTTGTGCCTTGTACTCTTCAAGATGCTAGATCCAGTGGTTAATGAGACATGGTCCTTGCCCCCATAGTCCAGCAGAGTGAATTTTAACAACTAATTATACAGCTAATTACTTGATTTCAGTGATAATCCAGACTACATAGGAGAAGGATGGGGACTTCCACTACATGTGGACAAGGGCACTTGGCACAGCCAAGGTGACAGCTTCAGGAGACTGCAAAGATAAAATCAGAACTCTGTGCCTGAGTTAGGGATGGGGTCTTCAGCTATGATATTCTGTTCTGGGGGCCACTGCCTTTGGTCAAGGTGAGGACAGAACGGGCCACCTCCCTCCTGCATATAGTTCTTCTAAGGATTGTGGCAAGGGTGGGGAAGAATCTAGAGTTGGCAAGAAAGGAATTGTAGAACTGGAGAGGACTGAGGCGTGGTGCGAGGCACGGCTGTGAACCCCAATGCCTCCTGACATTACCACTATTTGCAAAAGTGTGCCTACCCAAAAGGCCCCTGGGAAATGACCCTTGTGCCATCATATCTGGAGCAGCAAACCCCCACCCAGGAGAGGATATATATTTGTGTGTATTCAGGCACTAGGCATTTTTATTACATCCTCACTACAATCTTTCCAGTTAGCATGATCACATCACACCTGTATTTCATGTGAAGAAACTGAGGCTCATAGAGGGGAAGCAAGAAAGTCACCCTACTAGAAAATAATAAAACCACACACTAGAAAAAGCATGAACGTTGGGGTTATTCATCCTAGACACCCTCAAAAATTGAGACCTCTAGTTTTTCCAAGATGGGAATAATAATCCCTTTATGTTAGCGTTGTTTCTTTTTTTTTTTTTTAAGATTTTATTCATTTATTTGACAGAGAGAGGCATAGTGAGAGAGGGAACACAAGCAGGGGGAGTGGGAGCGGGAGAAGCAGGCTTCCCGCCGAGCAGGGAGCCCGATGCGGGGCTCGATCCCAGGACCCTGGGATCATGACCTGAGCCGAAGGCAGATGCTTAACAACTGAGCCACCCAGGCGCCCCTATGTTAGGGTTGTTTCAGCGAAAAACAAAAACAAACTAGATCACATATAATAGGTTATAAAGCACAGAGAAGGTGCTCAAGGTAGAGTGGTTTCCTGCTGGCTGTCCTGTCTCTTCCCTACTTCAGTTGCTTCCCTAGTATCATCCTAATCTTGTAATCTCTGAGCTGTGATCTTTGAAGGAGTGGAACAAGCATAATCTGGCTGGGTTTCCCCAGGAGGCACAGAAAGTGGGCATCTCCCAGAACCTCGTGTTCAGTGCTCATTGCTCACCAAGCCTTAAATGATGCAGGAGTAAAGAGGGAGTGCCCGCTGGGGGCTGCATGATCAGGGAAGCCTTCCCAAGGATGTGACAGACCATAACGTCATTTCCTGACCAAAGTGCTCGAATAGGAGCTGACATGGGATTTGTAAAGCATGCCAGAAAAATGTACACATATGGTATCCTGCATGGGGAAGAAAATCTGAGCATCCTCCCTTGGTCAATTTTTTTCAAAACCGAACAACAACAATATGAGAAAATAGTACTTAACGTTAAAGCATTGTAGACACACATATTCGACCAAAACCCAAATCAAAACAAAAACTAGCCTTTGGAGTCAAGCCAGTGTGGATTTGGATCCTTGCTTCTCCATTTCCAAGCTGTGGAACTTGAGGCAAAACCCCTTATTTCCCCAACCTGAGTTTCCTTCTTTATAGACTAAGAATAATAATACCTACTTTGCAGGGCTACTAGGGCCGAGTGAACCAACACACGTAAAGCACATAGCTCAATGTGGCACGTGGTAAACATTCCTTGTCTGATGTTTAATATCTTGAGCATTGTGCCCGGCACTGGAACATTAGCTCACCATTCTCTGAGTAAAAGCCCTTTATGCACTCGTAATTTATTTGTTCAAATTTTTTTTTATTATGGAAAATAGCAAACGTATAAATAATGAGAAAGAACAGTATAACGAATCCCCATATGCCCACCACCCACCACCAACATTTATCACCTCACTGGCTAATCTTGTTTCATTTTTACCCCCTCCCTGCTCCCCAAAGTTGGCATATTTTGAAGCAAATTTCAGACATTTTTTCCACAGACAGACATTGGAAGCGATTATTTCCAGTCAGCTCCTTAGTTCTCTCTTCTTTGTCAGGGGAAGTAATCCAAATTCCTTTTTTATAGATGAAATTTATTAAGGTAAAATTTACATACAGTACAATGAACCCTTTTCAGGGTAGAGTTCTGAGTTTTGACAAACTCAAATTCTTTTGACAACACTTCACTGTTGCTTTCTCAACTTTTAAAAATCTGTATTGCAACACTAAGTAGATGAATGAACACCCAAGGTAGTTTGCTGTCTATACTGGCCTTGACATAGAAGAAGAGGAAAAAGCCTCTCTCAGTGGCCCCCTTAATCACAGTTTATTATGACTTGGAAACCCAACATGTTTGATTGGCTAGAACGTAAGCCACCCAGGAATAGATTTATTAGCATCAAGTATAGTTTAGAGCAACCGAGTTTATGTTGATGCTTTCATTCCAAATGGCCCTAATAAAAGGTTTCTAAGAAGCTTGATTATTATTGGGTTTATTAATAACAAACCCTAAGCATGCCCCTATTGGGACTGTGATCAATCCAAATAAAAATAACTTTGCTAATTAAAAAGAGATGTTTTTCTGGTAACTGCTATATGCTCAACAACATAGAAACAAAGAACCAAACAGAAAACAAGTGCAGATGCCAGGAATAATACTACCACTTCCTGCTTCCTGGATCCCTCTGACCGCCTGGGCTATATACCAGCAAGAGCGCCCTCTATTGTTCCCCAGTTACTTTGCCATCTCTTTGTCTCTGGGATTTGGTAAGATGGCACCGTTTCCTGGCTAAGAGAATTTATGTGGGCTACTGCATAATTTGGATGAGTATGAAAGTACCATTCGGAGTCCCTTCTTTTTTACGCCTTTATAAAAGGACAATCTTGGTTACTGCAGCACTTGCCTAGGGGCTGTCAAAGCTGAACGTTGTGTTTCATCACAACGAATTCTAAATAGTCGAAGCTGTTGAAGAACTGTGGATTTGGAAGAGCCTGAGACCCCAGGCCCTTACAGGACCTAATTATAAACTCTTTCCTAACCGATCATCAACGGAACTTCTCTAACCCACTCCATACAAACCCATGGGCTCATTGCATCCTCCCCAGAGGTCTAGTTTTCAATGATTAATTAGCACAACCATCACAACCCCCCCCCCCCCCCCCCCCCAGCGCTTAAAAATCCCTGACTTTCTCCTGCTTGGAGAACTACTCAGTAAATGTCTTCACTGGCAAGGCTTCCCTTGCTTGGCAAGTCACTAGACTCATTTTTTGTTTGCTTGTTATTGTCTTTGTTTCGTTTTCTGTTAGTTTTCAGTTCTGGTGGTCTGTGTTCCACTCTTGGGCGTAAAGAATGACGGTTTCACTGAGATCGCCTTGACCAGCCTAATTCACCAACACCTGTAATCTGTAAACTGGAAAACCTGAGCCCCCTTCTGCTCGGTTTGCTCTTCCCACACTGTGGGCAAGGGGCCCGCACTCACAGTCGAGCTCCGAACAGGGGGCTGCGTTCTTGCTGACTTTCCTGCGTTTAATCTATAGGTTGTCTGACCCGTCCACACTCTTGACTTGCTTTGTCGTTCTGGCCCGCCGTCTCCTGTGAGACTTGCTTCTAACACTACAGTTCGTTCAGTGGCAGTTTCTAGTCTTGGTTTGTTGTGTTTATTTGTCTATGGTTTGTCTGGAAAAGAGAAGCAAATATGCCATTCCTCGAGCTGACCTAAATCTGTCTTTTGGCTAAGGAAGCAATCCCTTCTATGTCTGTTTTTTTGTTAAATATATAGACTGCCAAGTTCAAAAACAGTTACTACATCTCCCCCACCTCCCTAGGCTCCCAACATAAACTCTTTCAATTCCACAATGGTCAGTCTTGCAGTTGGCCGTAAACTTGTTCTTAATGCCACACACCAGCTTATCTGGTCCAGAAAAGACCAAACCTATGAGTCGGGTTACGGATTCTCCAATTCTACGGAGCCCTGACGTTAATTGGTTTATAGAGACTTAAAAGCACTTACATGAATTCAACAGAGAACTCAGGAGTTTCCAAAAGACAAAACAACTTAAATTGCTAATGCTCTAACTATTTTAGCTCTTTTGACATCTTCTGTTGAGACTGCAGCTCTGACAAAGAAAGATTTACCTGGAAGCTGTGATCTTGGTCAGTAGTTTACCACACCAAGATGGAATGTAGTTCATTCAGTGCTTTTAAACAGTCTAAAGTCTTTATTGTTGCTACATAATGTAAAATAAGAGAAATATATGATCAATGTGAATCTTTGAAAATTAGCCTATTTTGATGACTTCTCTCTGATTCAATCACAAAGTAAAAATAATGTTAGCATAATATTCTAGTTCATGCTAGAAAGCATATTTAATCTGGATTTTCTGAATTTCCTATACTTGTCTTAAGCTAATATTGTTCTCGTAAGTGTTTAAAAATACAAACATGTAAAGGTATGTGTTCAGTTAGATTGATGATTAACTGGTATCCTCATAAAAAAGGGTTCATTTTCATAACTTCAGCCAAGCCACAAATTACACGAGTCTACAGAATTACTTAAACTATTGGTGTGACTTCTAAAATGGCATTTTTCTGATATTTTTAATATCACTAATGATTGTACTGTTTTGAAGGATGACTTTGATTTCTAAGATCTCTAATGGATTTGAAACCTTGAGAGTCAGCAATGAATAATTTTTATTTCTCATTCCTAAAGCGGAGAGGAAAGTAGGTGCAGAGTGAGAATGCGTATTAGTGTCCTATTGTTGCTGTAACAAATTATTATGAACTTGGTATCTTCAGAAAAATGTATTCTCTTACAGTTCTGGAGGTCAAAAGTCTAAAATCAAGGTGTTGGCAAGTTTTCCCTCCTTCTGGAGGCTTCAGGGGAGAATACATTTCCTTGCTGTTTTCAGCTTTCAGAGGCCACCTACCTGCATGCCTTGGCTCTTTCCTCCAATCTTCAAAGCCAGCAGCTAAGCATCTTTTCTCCTCTCTGACCTCCTCCCTCCCTCTTATAAGAACCCTGTGATTACATCAGGCACACCTAAAAAATACAGGACAATCTTAACACCCCCTCAGCTTAATTGAATTTGCAAAGGCCCTATTGCCATGTGCATTAACATCGTCCCACGTTCCTGGACTGGGATGTGGATTATCTTTAAGCGGCTCTTAATCAGCCCACCACACGTGCAATCATTTACTACTTCTATTCTTGCTTGTCCATGAACGCATTAGCCTTTTTATCACATTTAAGCCAAAATGGTAAAGTCAATATGACATGTTAACGTCTTATTGTTAAAAAGATTAATAATGTTAAAGATTGTGTAGTATGCCTATTTATATATGTTTTAATATCTAAACATAATGGCATAAAAATATCAATAAGCAAAAACCTTAAATATGACAGAAAGGAGAGGTCTGATAAAGGAAAATTATGATCTTACACTCTATACTTCCTTTCTGCATGAGGGAATGAAGAATTATTCCTGTCAGATGAAGGAGCCATTCTTGGGTTTAGTTTAGGGTTTTTTGTTGTTGTTGTTGTTGTTTGCCTTTTTATTTCCTTTTACCATACCTGTAGGTTGTTTTAAATGAAGGAATAAGGGTTCTTCACTGACATCCTACTGGTTCTTGTGTTAACTTCTGTGAATCTGTCCCTCTGTTTCCTGAGGTGGCCAAGAGGACGCCTTCGCCTTGCTCTGTGACCCGTCCATTCTCACGACTCTTTTTGATAGTGCTTTCCCCCAAACAAGGCCCCAAATTTAGACTCATAAAACTCTAAGGATGTCTTCGAAATTTAAAGTATCTTTGGGTTTTCCTGGCTAGCCGTTGGGTAAACACAAAGATTTGCTTTTTTTACTTTCTATAAGGAAAACACAATAAAATAATTAGATTTGGGGGCGCCTGGGTGGTTCCGTTGGTTGAGTGGCAGACTCTTGGTTTCAACTCAGGTCATGATCTCGGGGTCGTGGGATAGGCCCTGTGTTGGGCTCCGTGCTCAGCGCAGAGTCTGCTTCTCTCCCTCTCCCTCTCCCTCTGCCGCTGCCCCCCCACCCCCACTCTCTCTCTCTCTCAAATAAATAAATCAATAAAATCTTAAAAAAAAATAGATTTGCCTTGCATTCCTCAGATTCTAAGTAACTCAAAATTACTGTGAGAGCTTATTTTTATTCACCAAACTGTTTGAGCTTGTTATTTTTTCTCATGGAATTCTGTGGAGTTCCCTTCTATTAAGGTTCTGTACTGAAAATGTTACTAGCTGCATTTATGATAAGATATATTCATGGAAATGTATTTGTTTCTGATTGGTCTACAATTAATACCCTTATGTGTAAGAATGATATCTTCCTGGTTAATATTCAGCAGCCAGTTTTGGGCACAATAACACTAGCTTTAATGTCAAAAATTTTTAAAGCAGTGTAATGTATGATTTTGCTGATGGTAAGTTATTATTTCACAGGAAAAAATTAACAAAGCTTTTTTTTTTCTTAACTCTTTTTGAGAGATCAAAGGAAATGTCCTTATGCTTGTTGAACTCACTACACTATTTTCCGTTAAACTTTAGGTATGTTTGGTTACAATGGCACTTAGATGCCTGAGAAGTTTACTTACAATATTTATTAAAGTGTGGAGTGAGTGATGCCCTTTGTGACTTTATGTGTTTCTGCTAAGGTAATATTGCCACCCAAAGTAGGCCTTGGGGAGAGAGAAGAGTCTACCATCCTGGTAGAGTTGGTTGGGTTTGTACCCATGCTGGGGTTTCACCAAAGGACCTGCCTGTGCAAGAGCAAATGTCCCAGAGGAGGGAGAGGTACGGGCTCTATCACCTTGCTCATGGGCTTTTCCCTTGGTTTGGGGTTTCTGATTAGAGCACTGCATTAGAAATTGTCCATAAAAATGTCAATCACACCAAAGGAAATTGTCCAGAAGGTGTCTGCTGGTCAAGCTCAATGGTGAAAGCCTTACTCCCTTGCTCACTTGCAGTGATGTTGGGCAATCAATTCACTTGGGTTATTTACTGACCAAACAAGGCAGCTTTTATGTACTGGTTAACCTCCCACCCTCCACCCCGTGGCGTTTGGATTAATGTTTCAAGATAAGTCAAGAGGTTCCTATATAAAATTCAAGAACAAGAGATTCCTTGTCCAAGGTGGGATGAACCGACCAATGGAATCTCTCCTCATGACTTGTCTATATAAAGGCCTAATTAAGGGGCACTTGAATGTTAGTTGTGTTGTGCCTAATTGTAGCTCTTGTCAAGAATATTGTTACCAAGGTCTTAAATGCTGTTGCACAGCCACACTCCTATTGTTGCATACATCAGTTCATTCTATGTCCAAAGGAGACCTAAGTGAGTTCAATAAACACCATGGGAATGGCACTGAAACCCTGATGGTGGTGTGGACCTAAAAAAGTGGAACCTTTTCTAACTTATCTTAGGAGGAGGGAGAACCACGAGGAGAGGAACTTCCATTTATAGCAGGATTTGCCTAGGCTTAAAACCCAAAGCCTTGTGCCACCACGGTTGGCTCCACACAGTTAAACCTGATGGATTTGGAGGGACCCTTATGTCTCAGACCCTTTGTGGACATAACTGGAGACTTCCTGAAACATGACAACAGGACTTGTTTTAACCAACTCTATTCAGACCTGTGGCCTAACCCCATCATCTCCAGCGTGCCAGTCTTTGGTGCTAAATCAGACTCACTACAGGAGCACCCTGCTTCTAGAACTTACCGAGAGCCACTCCCTGTATCTCACTCCTGCTGTATGCACCCTTGACTGGCAAGTTTCTACACTTAGTTTTATCATTTTCTTTTCTTTACCTCTGGTGTTTCTATTTTGTTTTCGATACAAGAGCACCTCTTGTTTCTGAATCTAAGTCATCAATCTAGACACAGATTCTCCTTCCTTATGAAAATGAAATTAAAAAAAAGGGGGGGAAGCTAACCTCTGGACAGTTAAGGTGAAAATTCTCCCACACTTACGTACCTGGGTCCCTGAAGTGGAAAAGTCTCATCTTGGTTTATCAAGCTCTAACTCAACAGAGGTCAGGTTCCGTTAGCTGTGTTATGAAGTAACAAACAGAGCTTAAACGTCAACTTATTTTTTATGTCACATGTATGATTTTTGCCATGTTTATATAGGATTTTTTTCTTTGAATTGACTAAATTTTCCTTAGTTTTCCTGATTTAAGGAAACAAGCTCTATATTACTTATTATAAATGGAGAGCAATATCACAGCAAAAGCCTAATTTAATGTAAAAATAAAAATCTATGTATTTTTTGAATAAAGGTTTGCTTTTGTACTAAGCAGTGGCATGCCGATCACACTTTGTGGAAGTCTGTTGTGATCTAATGGCCAAGGCCCCTGGAGGTCTTTAACCCCGGTCAACCATCACAACACCACAAGTTCAGAAGTGAGTTAAAAGCCAAGCCTCCAGCTGCCCAGCCTACTTCTTCCATTGTCCTCAAGCCTCTTTTTCCATTAGCATTTCCTTTTATACCTCCACAAATTAAGCCCTCTGGTTCATCCCGCTCTCCTCGCTCTGTGTCCCCTTTGGATTTACCTTAGAATTTGGTTTCCCAGCTTTGATCTTTGATACTCCATGTATTCACTAGAATAGGATTCTGTGGTTGCACACAACAGAAACCCAATTCTGACTAAGTTAAATTAAAAAGATATTTATTGGAAAGATTGGCGGAGTTTGTAGAATGGAAGGAGAAACTGAAAAACTGGATTCTTTAAAGGGTGAGAACGAGGGAAACTCTGAGGATCAAGGGTTGCTGCAGTTAGCGCACGATCTCTTTAGGAGACACTACCTGTCTTCATGCTTTGCCTCTTCCTCTCTTGTTTGTTGGCGGTCAGCATCAAGATAGGATCCGTGTTTGGCTTATGGAGCATCGTGCCCAGCCCTTCTGGGGGGAATACTGCAGAATTCCAGCCTCAGCACACAGGGTTGAGGCATTTTGGGTGACTCTCTTCACTTCTGTTAGCCTCAGTTCCCTTATCTGTTAAATGATACCTCACAGGGTTTGGAGGAAATAGTTATGCAAAGCAAAAGCCACTTCGATCCCTAGTGGAGTGGATATAAGCAAAGCCCTTGGAGCCAAGTAAATCTGGGTTCAGATCTTGATTCAAATGTATACAAGCTATGTGTCTGTGCAATTTATTACATTTCAGTTTCCTCACCTGTGAAGTGGGGATAATAACAGTATTTGCCTTATTGTGATTAACCTTATATTTAGCACATAATAGATGCACAAATAATGTAAGCCATACAAAGGAAGGAAGTAATACATGTGATAATAACTGTGAAGTTATTATCAATCATTCCTTCTTGAGGGTGGGTAGTGAAACCACACCTCCTCCCTTAATTAAATAGGACAGTTTTGAGAAATCTTTATCCTACAGTAAAATTTTCGTATGAGAAAGGAAGCCCTTGGTATGAATGGTGGTGCCGGGTCTTGCCTCTGTGTAATCAACAAGGCTTTGCCTGCTCCAGGCTCCGTCTCTTCTGGAGCCTGGAGTGTTCTTGGCACATCTTTTATAAAAGTCAGCCTTGCTTTCTTCCTGTTGCAAATTGCATGCACATTTCTGCTCCCTGCGACCAGCCTCCATTTCTCAACCAGTCTTCTCCAGCTTCGCCCTCTCCCTCTCCTAATGAGAACGAGTTGACTTATAATTAAGGTCATATTTTATCGGCTGGGAAAGGTAGTGGCTGGCATGGCTGGAGTGCTACAGCTCCGCACAGCGTTCCTCTGGTGGATTACCCCTGCACTGATGACCATCAGTTGTTGTTTTGGGCTAAAGATAGAAGAACGGTTTTGATGGCTTGAAATTAACAACCGGATTTATAGCTTGTAAATAGTTCTTGTGGTGAGATTTCCTTCTCTGCTCTAATCCCCTCTTCCCGTTCAGACCTCATTTATGAATCCCTTGCCAGGAGTATTCTTCGCAGAATGGAAAAACAAGAGTTTTTCTAGTGTACAGGCTGCTTCTGCTGAGAAGTCCATTAGTGGCCCGCGTGGGTCTTTGATGTGCACCAATTCCTCTCTCGGGGATGGAACAGCTCCACTGACCCCCGGCATCCCAGCTGCCTGCATCCCCCCAAGACGTTAGTCACTCATCTCTCACTCTTTCTTTTCCTGGCTCAGGGGAAAAAAACTTCTGACATTTTTTTATGATTTTTAATCTATCTCTTAACATAATGGCCCCTGCAAAAAGACAGGCAGTTTTCCTGGACACCCCGGCTTATAGTGATGGAGAAGCTGGTTTGGAAAAATGTGAACTTCCTCCAAACCACTGAAGTCAATCTAGGCTATTAGAGGGTTACAGAGAAGCCTGGCTGACTTCGCCTGTTTTCAAGTTGCACTTGCTTCTCTGGCTCAGACAACTATGCAAGGAGAAATAAGCAGAAGTCGCCGGGGAGATCCCCTCTGGGGAAGGAAGTTTCCCATTAGAAGCAAAAGAGAGAACAATCCATGTCCAAGCAGCGTTCCGGTTCATCGGTTCTGAGACTGGCGGATGGGCCAGTGCTGAGGAGAAACTGGACCATCTGGAAAGGAGGGACCCTGAGTTGGCTTTGTCTGACTCACACAGCCGCTGTGCAGTTGGCGGAATGACTCACCCCCAAACCTGTGCCCCAGGGGTCGAGCATGGGAGACACTCGGGCCCGACTTGTCATCGACAGGAACATAGGAGTCCTCTGCTTTCCGCCCCCTCCGTCTCCCCCAGTGTCAAACCAAAATGTTTTAGATTAACATGAGGGTTGTAAATGTGAACGGCATGTCAGCAAGCCCCCACAGACAACATTATTTAGTGTGCTAGCGTCAAACGTTTGTAGTGGTTGCACATTGTACCAGCACCTTCCTCAGAGTGACATTGACATCACCGTGCTCCACTAAGTTAATTTTCCCACCGTGGACTGATTCACTGGGCAGAAACCACAAGTTCACATGCCAACGCAACAGGCTGAACTCTGTGACCCCTTCGCTGCCAAACTGAAAGTAGATCATTGTGTTTTCATGCAAACAAGCACTGGAAAGCCGTTAGCTTTGATTGAGTTTGATTTTTATTTTTCCTTTCATGGCAACACGACGTTTCATGACGCGGGACTACAGTCTGCTCTTGCTGTAGCATTCTCGTGTTGGAATGTGCCCGTTACAGCCAATCTTTATCGAGCTCTTCAATGTGTTGGCCTGCACTGAGTGATTTCCATAGGAGATTTCATTTAATTTTAGAGCAGCTTGCTGGAGCAGGGGCCACACGGTCCTAATGGAGCCAAAGGAGAGCTGGAAGTTGATAGAGACGAGGTAACTGCCCAACTCACAGAAGAGCCGACAAAATAGTGTCTATAAAAGGCAAATTCCAACAGGTCATGTAAAGGAAGATCAAATGTTATTTCCACTCTTCTTACCTCTGCAAAGATCCCCCTTCATTTCCTTTCTGGAAAAATCTCCGAGCAGGTTGTTCAGGAGAAAGGGCCCTGAGGCTGGAGACACCTTGAAAGAAGAGAGGCCATGCTGATTCCTCAGGGTCGATTCTGCCCTCCGGCTGAGACTCAGGCTTCAGCACAGCAGGCCTGCCACTTGCCCTTTGTCGTCTTCCTTGAGTCCAAAAGGAAGAGATGGCCAAGCATGCCCAACACCAGGGAGCCATGAATGCGCTTCGACAAACGCAAACCCACCCAGCAGGCCTTCCACTGATTATTTAAGCCCAGCCCAAACCAAATGCTGCTCTTTGAAGCCTGCAAACTTTTCTTCATTACTCATCCCTTCTGATTTCCAGCCAACTTTCCACCATGGAAGAGCCTAAGGACCAGAAGAAAAGTGCCTTCTTATGCTCAGGGAGGAAGTATCCTGGAGAGTTGTAAAAACGCCTCTCAGGAGATCCCCCTGCTGGCTTTTCAGATCCACCAGCTTGAATCCTTAGGGAAACATCCAAAAATTCTAGGCTCTCCTCCAAAAGGAAACTGAATCCTGAATCTTTGCAACCGTGTCCACATGCATTTCAGACCACTCACTGTGAATTTGGTTGTACTGTGGTGTGAAGTTTTGGACTGATGGCCTATCATAATACTTTGGTAAAATATGAGATTTCATGCTTTCAGATTACTGTTTCCACATAGCTTCTACCTCCCAGATGCCATCGTCTTTCAACAAGTCTTTGTAAAAACTGTTCCACGGAATCAGCAACATAAGTGGGTCAACCGCCTGTGTCAGTTAAGTACCTCTATGTCCAAAACCCCATTCAAAAATGACTTTAAAAACAAAGAAGAACAATTGGCTTGGGAAGTTGAAAGGTCCAGAAGTGTCTGCCATCAGGTGAGGTTTGATCCAGGTGCTCATAGAGTATCATTGAGGCTCATTTAGCTGTATTACTTGGCTCTGTCTTTCAGGATGTCAGCTTTATCTTTAAGTCCCACATGGTGGCCTATAGAAGTCGCAGGCTCCTCCCCTGCTTTAGCTTCTGATGTAAGAGGTGAGTTTCATACCAAACCATCCAGGAGAAGAAGGGTTTCTCTTGGTAGGTCCTATGGAAGAGAGAAGGAAGTCCATAGCCCATGTCTCCTCTTACCTAATTTGTGTCGATTGTGTTTTATGACCATCATCAAATTGATTCCTATGGTCAAGAGGAGGACATCTATCCATGGGCTTAGGGCAATGAGGGAGATTCTGGAGCTGGCGTGGGACCAATCCTAGTCAGGTCTCATGGCTGAGGAGATGGGAGGGGTAGATTGTCAAGGGAGATTCGGGGCACTGTGTCCAGGAAGAAAAGAAAAGAGATGGGTCTGGGAAGGCAAAGGACAATTGTACAGAATATGCTCCCTCATGCTGCCATTGTCTGGATTGAAAAACAGAGAAGGGAAGAAAATTGCCCAAGGTGTTCGAAGCCGTTCAGGGCCTCCCACTGCTCAGGGGACACACAGAGCAGACCACAAGGTGGTCTGGTCCACACCCTGTGTGATCTGCCCCTCCAGCCACCCTTTGAAGCCCTCCCTCCCATGCTTAGTGCTCCAGCCTCCTGGATCCTCTCAGTTTCTTGACTTTGCCAGTCTCCTGTCTGCCGTCAGCCCTCCCCGCGTCTTTCCCTCTGCCTCTCCTCTCTACCTCATTAACTCCTGCTCATGCCTCCCCCCAAGACCATGACCTCAAGGTCTCCCAACCAAGTGTTCTTAGCTCCCCCTGGCCTGTCCCCTTCCGTGTGCCTTCCCCTAGATGAGCCCTTTCTTTCGTTCCTTCTAGCAAATGCCAAGTGAGGCCTCCTGTGTGTCAGGCCTCGTTCGTGAACAAGAACGGCGTGGTGGAGCTGAGAGGCTGTGTCCCATACTGTGTGGCTCCAGCGAGAAGCAGGGCTCACAAGTATGCCTTATATCACAGACATCAAATTGTGCCAACCAGAGTAATTTGTGCAAGATTACAGTTGAGGTTCAACCCTCCACGAGGGATTCTGGGCACTGTTACCAGACCTAGAAGCCGCTGTGTTCTGGGCCGGTATTAAAAATGTATGATCCCGAGGTCAGGCCTTATGTGCCACTGGAGAATTACACTCGGGTTTCCTCTTGTGCCACCCTTGGCACCCAGAGCCAGTCTTAGTCCCCAAGCCCTCAGCCCTTCATGGCTCCCGAATTCATTCCTGTCCACCCAGGCCACGGCACCACTGGAAGCCTCCACAGTTCTCCTGGGAAACAGGAAATGTTTCGTGAGCTCCTGGAGGGCAGGGGCTCCTGTCTGTCTCTGAGTTCCCAGCACTCTGCGAGGGGTCTGCAGGTTGGAGGTACCCCCAAAACACTGCTTCAGTGAATAAGTGGTTTCCTTGCCTCTACCTGCTTTCCTCTTCTGGGCCCCTCTCCACACTGACTTGGGGCGAGCTTGTCCTCCATGACAGGGCTACCTGGTGAGGGAGGTGCTGAGATCTATTGTACAGCAGAGGAAAGTCAGGCTCCAGGAGCGGAGGCCTGAGGTCACAGATGGAAGGTCACGCCATGGAAGAGCCAGGACACAACCCGGGCCATCTGGTGCCAGACACGGTCAGCCTCTTGTTCCTACACACTCCGACCTAGAGCAGAGGGCCTTAATCCGGGCCCTGGGGCTCCATGGCCAAGCATCAGGAAGCCAGGGAGCGCTCCGGATTCCATGCAAAATGTGGGTATGTGTGCACACGTCTGCAGAAGAGCGATCCCAGCTTTCCTCAGATTTTCAAAGCTCTCCGGAACCAAAAACCATTAAGAGTAACTGGCCTGGGGATATTTTCTTTCTTTCTTTTTCTTTTGACTGACACAAATGCTGACACACCACAGCCCCGCACCAAATCGTCTTAATAGTGGGTTTCCCGCGGAGCCGGGGCCCCTCTCTTCCTGGGGCACCAACCCGGCCGACCGCCCTTGGCATCCACGGCCAGTCCAAACAGCGTCTGCTGCCTCTGTCACATTCCTGAAGAATCTGAATATTAGAAGGAATTGGGGATACAATGAGGTAAATTTCCAGACAAGATAAATACAGACAGTAATATAATCCTTACATGAAGAATAAGGCTACTGTTGGAATCTCCATGCTAAAAAAATTTACCGAATTACAGGGGCACGCCCAGTTGGAATTCTGGTTTTCACAGTCTCTTTGCTTGTCAAACTTAATATCAAGGAAAATAAGCTAATTTGATTTGGCAAAGGCTCATGCAATATGGAATTGATATCTGTGGCAGCGACCTTTGATGTTTTGTATAAACAGTGTTTTCCCTGCTGTGGAAGCGAGAGTTGAATAATAAACAGCGTCTTCCCTTCTCCATTCCCTCCCCCCCTTCTCCCCCTGCCCCCACTGTCACCGGTACCAAAAAAAAAAAAAAAAAAAGGAAGAAAATAACTTTTCTGCTGCTCACAAAACTCATGGAGGCAACATTTGTTAGCTAATTTCTCCACCTTGACACTGATATTTGGGGTTGGTAGTTCTTCAGGGGGCAAGGGTGCTGTCCTGTGCATTATAGGATGTTTACCAGCATCCCTGGCCTCTCCCCAGTAGATGCTATTAGCACCCCTACTCTGCTCTAGTTTTGACAACCAGAGATGTCTCCTGACATTGCCTATTGTTCCCCGGGGGCAGGATCACCCTCACTGAGATCCACGGCCATAAAGGTAGGAAAGATAGTGCAAAGAAATTTCTTCCTTTTCTCAGTTTTAGGCATTAGTTGCCTTATCAGGGCCTTTTGCCTTGAGGCTCGGGCTCGGGGTCCTAAAGTTCCGCAGGTGTCCCTGGGGAAGAACCTTCATTGTGTCACTCCTTGCAACCCCCTTTGTTCCCAGGGGCTTCAGGCCTGCCTGGCGCACATCTGCCTGGAAAGGGGCTGCTCTCAGTCACGTCTGACTGCTTAAGCACGTGGTACATCTGACCTCATGGGGGTCCCTTGGCCTCAACAGGTTTCCAAAGTTTAAGAATTACGTGGCCTCTGGATGCGCACTTGATGCTCCCTTCCCTACATCCCATGGCACTTGGAAGAATCTCATGGCAAAGAGTGTTTCCCTGGAGTCAAGCAGGTTCAAGTCAATGATGCTCTGGAAGTGGCTCACACCAGCTCATGAAAGTGGATTGTTAAATCTTCCGGGATTCTGTGAGCCATTTGCCGTCACGTTTATAGATCAACGTGACCCAGGATGAGAGAATTTACACCACAGAAATGGGCAAATGCCACATATCAGAGCTCTCCTGCCCCCTCACCCCCACCCCACACCCCCAGCCAGTGAAGTGTTTACTAGGACACCACTAACTCAAGTCCTGGCTTGAAAGTAGGAGAGCAGACACTGCTCACTACTCACCTAATATCCATTCTCCTTGTTTCTTACTCGAGGAATTCCAGCTTTGTTTAGCCTGGCAATGAGTCCCTTTATATAACTGCATTTCCTGCCTCTCTTGCAGTTAAGGGTGCTCAAATGACATGGCTTTGGCCAATGGCATGTAGATGAAGTTTGCTGGTAAGGCTTCCCAGAAACTCTTGAAAAGGGGTCAGACTCACTGCCTGCGACTGTTCCTCCTGGTCCTTTCCCCACTCCTTGTTTAGATCACAGATGCTAGGCTGGGTGCGGATCTGACATCTTGCAACCACAAGGTGACAAGCTAGAGGAGAAAGGTCACACACAGAGCTGAAAGACAGGAGGGGCCTGGCCTTTGATGGCACAGCCCGAGACTCCCTGCCCCAGGCTGCTGCTTGGCGGGCTTTAGTAATATGCCCTTGAAGGTGATCCCTAACTAGGATCCCGGGCAAGGTGACTTAAACTTTATTAGGTCCGGTTTCCTTATCTATAACATAGAAATAAGGAGAACCTAACCCATGGGATTGGTCTGAGGGTTGAATAAGATAATGCGTGTAAAGAGCCCACCACCGCCCCGGCCCGTGGGAAGCATGGAGTGAGTGCAAGCTGGTAGGGTCCTGAGATTAAGAATTCCTCGTATCAGTGAGGTTATATGATACATGTCTTTCTCTGATTGACTTGTTGCTGGAGTGGGGGGGAGGTGGGAGGGATGGGGTGGCTGGGTGATAGACATTGGGGAGGGTATGTGCTATGGTGAGCGCTGTGAATTGTGCAAGACTGTTGAATCACAGACCTGTACCTCTGACACAAATAATGCAATATATGTTAAGAAAAAAAAAAAAAAGAAGAAGATAGCAGGAGGGGAAGAATGAAGGGGGGGAAATTGGAGGGGGAGACGAACCATGAGAGATGATGGTCTCTGAAAAACAAACTGAGGGTTCTAGAGGGGAGGGGGTGGGGGGATGGGTTAGCCTGGTGATGGGTATTAAAGAGGGCACATTATTCTGCGTGGAGCACTGGGTGTTATGCACAAGCAGTGAATCATGGAACACTATATCCAAAACTAATGATGTAATGTATGGTGATTAACATAACAATAAGAAATTTAAAAAAAAAGCTGGTAGGGTCCTTATTTCCACAGCTGTACGTATCACCCTGGCAGGCAGTATGTGCTTGGGGCTTTTATCTCTTCAAGCACAAGGACCATGTCTCATTCACTCTCCATTCTCGCTTTCCACGATGTGGTTCGATAATCATGAATTGAGTTCAGTTAATGCAAAAGGCTAGGGTAGAGATAGGAGTTATTTTCAAACAAAGGATAATTAATTTATCTTTTATTGCTTGAGTATAACCCATATCTCTAGCCTGCCCTTTAGCACCAACTGAATTCAGTTCATGCTTATTGAACACAGTGTTATATTATGAACACAATGAGCACAAAAATGAATAAAACATTTACGTCTCCACCCGACCCTAAGGAACTTGTACTCACGTTGGGAACACAAGAAAGGACCGCACGTGGCTGTGATGCAGGGAAGGGAAGTGTGAGGGTTCTCACACGACGAAGAACCAGAGTGCTGCAGGTGGGCAACGGAAGGGGTGGGAGGTAAAGAGAAGGCTTCAGGGGAGAGGAGGCATTTGGCACAGGTTTTGGGAAATGGTGGGTTCGGGTGTCCATTAAGAAGACACCAGGAGCCTCACAGATCATCGCAGACAAGGGCTGTGCGGTGGGAAACCCTGGCCCTCATCCTGGGAATGGGGCCAGGTAGAAGGTTGGAGAGTTATGTTGAAGGCATCTCCTAGAAGTTCTGACTGCCAGGCTGAGGCATTTACCTCTCACTTCCAGGCAGTGGGGAGTCACTGAAGGTTTAAGAGCTCCATGCAACACCAGAATTGTGATTAAGCAGCTTAATCCAGCAGTCTTGTGGAGATTGATTAGGAAGGGGGATGGGGATGGGAAACCAGTGAACAACTGTTAAACAGACTAACCAGGCATATACTGTCCTAAAGCCCCGCGCATGTCCCTGGGAAAGGGGGAGAAAGCTTACGGGATAAACGCTGTGTGCCAGGACACCGAGACGAGGGCTTTACTGCATTCTCTCATTTAATCCTGGGAAGAACCCCGAGAGTGGGAAACATAGTCTCGCAACTCAGAAAGCAGCCAGGTTATCCCACCTCTTCTGTTCTGAGTCACTCTGAGGCCTAGGGGACAATCGAGGCTCCACATTTTCATATCCAACTGTCCTGGGATATGTGCCTCAGTTCCTCCATTTGTAAAAAGGGCTCCCAAAGTATTACTTACCTTGCATAGGAATTGGAAAAAATAAATAAAATAATGCATTTACTTAATGCAAGTCCGTCCGCTTGGTCCTTGGTCACTGTCATCTCTTAATATAACGACATATTCAGGGGAAATCCAAAGCCATTTCTAAAAGTTGTATGAATTTGTAGGGGGCTTAGACTCTCCTGATCACCTCCCTGTAAGTAAGTGCTACTTTTTCCTGAATATAACTTAAAATTACCTCACCTGCCTCTGAACGTGGGGAGGTACTGCCCACGCTCTCCTGCCTCCAGCAGCCTCTGTGGTCGAGAACCATCCCCCAGGTCAGGGTCAGGATGCTCGCGCTCAGGCAAAGGGATCAAGTGCACACTTCCTCACTCTCCTCTCCTTCTCTCCAGCCTTACCTGACGTTGCACGTTATTGTGGGAGTGAGAAAAGCAGCCCGTTCCTTTCTTCGGTTGCATCCTGGAGGAAGATATATATTTTTAATTCCCTAGTTTTCTTTTCATCTCTATTAGCCATTGTAACTACTTAATTTGCCGAGTTCCTGTGAACTGCCTATTGATAATTGATAGATTGATTGCTCCTTCCTTTCCCATTTCCTCTATTAGTTATCCCAGGAAGTTCATTTGTGCTTTGTATGTAACCCAATAGGCCCGACAGCGCCTGGCTTGTTTGTAGGCCTGTGTAAGTTAATACTGTCCAGGAGCGCAGGGGGGAGGCCAGCAGGCCTTTGGACCAGGAAGCTATCCGGTTGCACCCCGGCAGGCCCCTCTTCATTGAGACAACCTATAGCAGAGGCACGGGGGACTTCCCCTTGCTCTGATGGCCATGAGCGGCTGCCTAGGGAGATCATGGATGCCAGGCCTGGCCCCTCTCTTTAGACTGTAACCCCAGCCTCCTAATCTGAAGCTGTTACAAGGTAGGGGTGGGCATGTCTTACTAAGTACGTTCTATGTAAGAGCTCTCATTTCTCAGCCTTCTCCAGTTATTCCTGGTTTTTTTGTTTTTTCTTATTTTTTTTTTCTTCTCCCTTTTGGGCTTATTCAGACAAGAAGCATTCACTGTAAAGAAGCATCTCTAGGGGCGCCTGGGTGGCTCAGTTGTTAAGCGTCTGCCTTCGGCTCAGGTCATGATCCTCAGGGTCCTGGGATTGAGCCCCGCATCGGACTCCCTGCTCAGCGGGAAGCCTGCTTCTCCCTCTCCCTCTCCCCCTGCTTGTGTTCCCTCTCTCGCTATCTCTCTGTCAAAAAATAAATAAAATCTTAAAAAAAAAAAGAAGCATCTCTAGGTGGGATTTTGATTTGAGGCTGGATCAGTACCAGAAGCTGCAGGTGATTATCTACAGACTCTTTTGATTTTGTCTAGCCATTTAAAACAACTGAAGTACTGAAAATCTGGAGATTGAGTTTGGAGGCAAAAATTTGAGAAACTTTTGAAGATTTAGCGTCAAATTTTAAATTTTTGGCTTCTGTTGAGAAATTGGGAAAGACTTGGTTCATGTTCCTACAGGGAAGCCAGTGAATCAGCTGAGAAGGGGAACCTCACATCTCTTGGGGTTCACTCTCCTGTGGACCACAGCCTCCAGAAATGCGCAGACAATTGTCTCATAACGGAAATAAGTCACACATGCCTTTGACCTTCTGGATCCCTGTAGGTGAGTGAGTTTTAGACCCTTGGTCTATTCAACACAAATCACTCTTCCAGGGAGTTTTGGATTTGGTGGGACAATTGTCAGATTTCTACTTGAGTTGATTTCATTCCATAGTGACATGGTCATAGTACCCAACCCCTAGCCCAACAGAAAGGAAATTCCTGGCCTTCTCATCTATTCATTTTATGGACTTAATGAGGAGTCACTCTCCATCAAGCCCCCTGCCAAAGTATGGGAATCTGAAAATGAGTTACATTTCGTCTGCCTCCCCCCGTGGGAGGTGAGTGTCATGAAGATAGGACGGGACAGGTTGAGAGCTTGTCTGTAAGGAACGTTGCTAAACCCTAGCATCTAGCATAGTACCTGGCTCATCAAAGATTAAATGAATGGGGGCGCCTGGGTGGCTCAGATGGTTAAGCGTCTGCCTTCGGCTCAGGCCATGATCCCGGGGTCCTGGGATCGAGTCCCATATCAGGCTCCCTGCTCCTTGGGAGCCTGCTTCTCCCTCTGCCTCTCTCTCTCTCTCTCTCTCTCTGTCTCCCAAGAATAAATAAATAAAAAGTTTAAAATAAAAAACAAAACAAAACAAAAACAAACAAACAAACAAAAAAGATTAAATGAATGAGTGGCATGGTCTCTGCCCTGAAGGAGCTCACCATCTGTAAACACATCATTGCAATGCCCTGTGATAAGGACTACGAAAAGGGAAGAACAAGGGACCGCAGAAATGACGGGAAGGAGTTCTAGGTGGGGGAAAGGTCAGCAGAGGCTTTGAGGAGGAAGCAGTGATGTATGAGCAGGGACTGGAAGGGTAAGTGTAGTAGGTCAGCCACAAACAAGGGGACAAGGTGTTGAGAAGTAGAGGGAACAGTATGTGGGGATAGGAGAGCAAGACATTCATGCAGCTGAGACATGGGTGGGGCCCCTCACCAGACTGCAGGCTCCATCTTCTTGGCCTCTATCCCCAGAATCTAGAAGAGTGATTAGCATGGAGTAGACATTGAGTCAATGTCTACTAAATCAGCCCATGAAAGAATGACACTCTAGCCGTGGCTTAAACAAGGAGCTGAATCAAGCTCGAATGTCTTTGCCCACTGAGGCTGACGATGGGGAGAAAGGGACAGATCTGAGGGTGGTTTGGAATTTGTAGTGATAATAAAGCTGGGTGGGTTGGGTGAGCATGTGTGGACAGGCTCTTGCTTTAGCCTATCCTGAGGATCACACACACTCTGTCATGAGGATGCCAAAAGTTCCCAAACCCAGCCCCTGGGAACTTCCAGTTGAATCTCAGAAACACCCCACCTCCTTGGGCATTCTTCAGCTGGGCAATGGGTTCTGGGCCATTTGTATTCAAAAGGTGATCTCAGAATTTCCCTGATTTGAGCCTACCAGCCCAACTTTAGATGTTGGTGGCCAAGGGAATCAATTGGTATTTACCATGTTATTCTTTCAGGGGATAATTTTACTACTTCTGCTCCATGCTGGAGGCTGGGGAGTGGAAGAAGAGGGGCAGGAAACATTCTTCTCTCTCCTGGAATCTGCTGAATACATGTCTCTTTTACTCAGTGAGTTCTCTGGGGTAGGCATTGCCCCCGTGTGTTTTCCATGCCTTAGCACATTTATCGCATCTCTGGAAGGCAAGGGCTAGGCTGATGGCCCTGCTCTACTGCACCCTATAAACCAGCCCTATGAGTGCCCATAGGCCCCCGCAGCTTCTGAGGCCAAGACCAGGGCAGAGAGAAGAGGTACTTCCAGAGAAGTGAGCTTCCCTATCTCCCTTTATCATAAACCTGCCACTCCCTGAGAAACTTTCTTCGGTCGGTGCCTCAGCTGCAGACCCTGAGGTGGGGCTTCTGCTGCGGGCAGGGAAGGGTGGACAAAGGTGCAGTACCTGCAGCAATCTGGCTGGGTCCAGATCCCACGAGGAGCTGCGGAGCGTGAGGGGCACCACAGAGGTTATCCTGCCCAAAGGCAAGGGGCAGGACTGTAAAGCTCCCTCATCAGTCGAGGCCGAGAGCAGATACAGGACTGCGGAGCTAGCGGCGGGTGGGGGGGGAGGGGGCGAGCCTCGGAGGCAGGTCTGATTAGCCCTGGGTGCAGCAGTAGGCAAGGGCCTCGGGGTGTGTTGGGGGGGGGACCCAGCCTCTGCTGTACACGTTTACAGCCAACAAGAGGCAGAAAGCTGGAAGGTTGCATGCCGGCTGTTAGAGCAGGCTCCGAATCCCCCAGCTCCTCCATACACAGCAAGGTGACCTCAGGCAAGTCACTTCACCTCAGACAGCCTTGATTTCCTCTGCTGTGAAATGGGGATAATATTAGCTTTTATCTTCCAGAATTGCTGTCAGGATTTAACAAGACTATACAAGCGAAAGGGCTTAGCACAATGCCTGGCCCGAAGTGAGTCCTCAGGTTGGCCATTATTAATTATAGTTCTTGACACTGCCGCTTCTGTCCCGACAGGCCCCAGGCTGGGAAGGGTTCTGCCCAAATGGTGCTCCGATCTTTTGCTGAAGGTTTGCTTATTCCTCTGAAGCACAAAGGGAAGTTTCCTCACAGGGTAACCCTAAGGCTTACATACGTGTATGTAGAGCATGTATATTTTTAAGAGGTGCCTAGTTACAAACCCAATTGGCATTTGGCAGGTCGTGGCGCATCCTTGGTGTCCGGAGGCTCCTGAGAGCTGTTTGGAAGGGAATGGGTTCGAAGAGTATTCGCCAAGGAAGTGTGTCAACAGTCAGCCCCTTCTTTTCCATGTGAACATCATGCAAATACATAGCCATAAATTGCCTGCAAATTACCCTGCTGCCTGTTGCCAGAGTAATGTTAGGATAAGCCTCCCTCCTAAAATTTTTAGCGAGCTTTTGAAATGAGATGTGAAAGTCATTGTTATTAAATTAAAAATTATTAACTTAAAAAAAAAAGGAAAGGCTCATTCTAGAGGGATATATTCCATCTCATCTTTGTTGGTTATTCTCCCAAATGGCACATCTGCCTCCGTTCTTTTAGATCGACCCAGGATCTGAAAGTGGGTCAAGCTCTAAGTAATCATGTGGAGTCTTGTTGCATGAGAGAGCTTATTAAGTCCACTGTCTGGCTTAACTTCTTGGATGCACGTTTTCACGGGGATTATTTACTCACAGAAACCAACACAGTTCCCTTGGCGTGCCTTGCTCCCCAACAATGCTTACTGGGCTTCAGACTCTGCATCAGGAGAAGCTGGTGGGTTACCTTATTGCTGCCCAAAGAAGCAAGATTGCAGGCTAAAAGGTATGTTACCTTTGCTGTTTTCTATTGCATCCTTTGCAACTGCAAGAGAGAGAGAGAGAGAGAGAGAGAGAAGAAGAGAGAAGTTCTAGAAAATACTAATTAAAAAACAGAAATTGCAAAAAAAAATAGAAATTGCAATCAATGCAAATTAATCTATGGTAGCAGAAAGCAGATCAGTGATTGTGTGCAAATGGGGGAAAAAGGACGGATTATAAAGGAGCAGGAGGAAACTTTTGGGGGTGGTGGATGTGTTCATTATCAGGATATTGGTGGTTTCACAGGTATGCACATCTGTCAAAACTTGTCAAATTGTAGTCTTTAAATATGTGTAGTGTAGTAGCTGTCAGTTATGCTTCAATAAAGTTGTAAAACAAAATAAATTACTTTCTTTGTTTTTTTAATAATACCTTTTTAAAATGAAACGGCTTCAGTGTTCCCAGCTTGAAATGCAAGATTACGAAATAGATCTTTAGCTGAGAAAAAAAGGCAGCTAGGCATTATGGTTAAAACCAATGTGCCTCTGAAAGCAACCAAGATGCCCTTGAGTAGGTGCGGGGATAAATAAACTGACGTGCCTCAAAAGAAGTGAGCTGTCAGGCCATGAAAAGACATGGAGGAGACTTCAATGAAGATTACTAAGTGAAAGAAGTCAATCTGAAAAGGCTACATCCTGTATGATTCTGTCATACCATAGGACATTCTGGAAAAGGCAACACTACAAAGGCAGTAAGAAGATCAGTGGTTGCCAGAGGCTGGGGGGGGGGTGGGGGGTTGGTGGTGGGAGGGATGAACAGGTGCAGCTCAGAGGAATATTAGGGCAGTGAAAATACTCTGGGTGGTTCTATAATGATGGAGACATGTCATTCCACATTTATCAAAACCCATAAAATGTACACCACCAAGAGTGAACCCGAGGTAAAGTGTGGACTTTGGGTGATAATGATGTGTTACTGTAGGTTCATTGATTGTAACAAATGTTACCACTCTGGGGGAGGGTGTTGATGGGAGGGGGAGGCTGTGTATATGTGAAAGCTGGACGTGTATGAGAACGCCCTGTGCTTTCCTCTCAATTTTGCTGGGAACCTAAAACTGCCCTAAAAAATAAAGTCTTAACAACCGAGCAACCGAACAAAAAAAATCCTTATGTGCCTCAATCTTTCCAAGGCCAAGGGTTCTTCTCTGTCTATGCAGCCCTTGGCTACGGGTATGTGGGAAAGCTAGGAATTGACCAACTTAGCCTGAGGTTGAGGGGAAACACGTTGGAGTGCTCCTAAAACCTCTTCAGCTCTCACTAGGTGGCTGGTCAGAGGAAGGGGGTTCGACACTGAGTAGCTCAATGCGGATAGATGTCCCTGCCCACTGAACACAGAGACTGAGGTGTCCTCCAGAATCCTGCCTTCTCTCTGCTGTCATTGTTGACACCATTCCTACAGCCTGGGCCACGTCCCCCTCTCTAACTTGATGCTACAAACACAGGAGACACACACACACGCATACACACACTGATATTTACACACAGCCATGAATTTTGATTAGAAGCAAAATCTGGCTATTCTTCATCCAGCCATCCATTCATTTATCCAGGAACTCTTTGCTGAGTACCTATTCCAGGTGAAGGATAGGAACCGGGTGGGTGGTCAAAACAGACACAGTGCCCGCCCTTAGGGACCTTACATTCTAAGTGGGATAGAGTAATCAAATAACTAAAAATGGAAGGTGAAACTACAACTGGGGTAAGTGCTAGAAAGCCGAGATAAAGGGCTGTAAGAACAAATAACAGGGAGATTTAGCTTATTCATAGAGACAGGGAAGGAAGGCTTCCCTGGAGAGCTGACAAGTGAGGTAATTTGAAAGCAGTATAGGAATTAACCAGGTAAAGAAGGTCAGCAAAAGTATTTCAGAAGGAAAGAATGATATGTGCAAAGGCCCTGTGGCTGGAGGAAGCATGGCAGGATCAAAGAAATGATCAAGGGCCTTTGTGGCTAGAGCTCAGAGAGCAAAAGGGAGAGAAGCCAGTGAGGTGACTAGAGGCTAGAGGGCACGTGACTTTATAGGTCATGGCAAGGAAATGTCCACTACTGATTTCCCCAGAAAAACACACCCCAAGCCCCCCAACAAAACAAACACCCTGATGAAACAAAGCTAAGTTTATTGGAACTACTACAATAAAGCAGAACGCAATCTTGACAGAGTTTTAGTAATGTCTCAGAAGGAGGAGGTCAGGGGAATCTATTTATGGAGTTTTAGGGCCCAGGCTTGATGATTTTAAAGCTGGTTTTACCAGGCAGAGAATTAGTTGGGATAAGTTTATGACATAGGCTTGATGGGGCCTCGGATGTGTGAAGACAGGATCTGAAAGTGAGCCTTGCTGTTAATGTTAATCTTCACACGTAAACTATTCCAGTAGGTTCACAGACTCAGCCTCTAGTAGCAGGTGTCTTCCAGAAGACAGGGCTAAGTTATCTTTGCTTATTCTCAGTTTTGCTTAAAAATGGACAGAAAGGTACACCAAGATTTGGGATTAGTACAAGAACAGGGAATGACCTTGCTTTCAGTTCTGAGGTTTGACTTTATCCTAAGTGTAATAGGAAACCGTGAATGGGTTTGATAGTCCCTCTGACCTGCTGATCTGGCTGTGGGGCAGTGGGATGGGTCACCATCACCATGCCACTCTCTCTCTGTGGCACTCAGCTCCCATCTGGGCACCGAGACCATAGGAAAAGATGCTGCAGAAGGTTGTTGCCCATGTTGAGGTGCTCATCTGTGCATGTCCCTGTGTCAGGCGTGGTTGCGAGGAGGCGCTTCAAAGCAAAGCAGACCTTATTCCTTGCCTGGCTCTGCCGCTGACCATTTCTGAGCCTCTGCCCATTCTCCAACCCCTAAGCAGCTTCCTGATCTGCAAAGCAAGGATAATAACAGTATGGACTTTATAAGGATAGTTCTGGGGAGTAAACGAGACGTGCATGTACATTCTTAGCACTGCCTGGCACGTGACAAGTGCTCGAGTGTTAATTACTACTGTTGCTTTCACATTTGACTACAGAGCTGAGGTCTCTTGAAGCCCCTATGCTCATTCTGTGACCCTCTTGAGGATCTAACTAATTTGCTGACGGTTCTCATCATCCAAGTGACTATAATTCTGCTCTTCACTCTTTATTCTTTTTTTTTTTAAGATTTTATTTAGAGAGAGAGAGAGAGAGCATGAGGGGAGGGGAGGGGCAAAGGGAGAGGGAGAAGCAGGCTTCCCGCTGAGCGGGGAGCCAGACATGAACTCAATCTCAAGACCTTGGGATCATGACCTGAGCCGGAGGCAGACGCTAAACCAACAGAGCCACCCAGGCGCCCATCTTCAATCCCTGTTCTTGTGTTTGGCCCAGAGCTTTGCTTCCTGTTCCCACATCTAAGACCTTGACTACCTTTGCATTCCTTCTGGGGCTGAGTGTTTAACTGTCCGCTTGTGCCAGTCTTTCCTCTGGGTCAAGGCTGTAAGCAACTCCAGGGCAGGGAAGGTGCTCCGGGTGCTTCCTTTCTTCACCCAGTAAGAGCGCAAGAGCTCAGTTCATTCCAGTGACGTGTATGGAGAGCCACTCTGGCTGGGGCTGGGTGCTGTGCACGTAGGAACGGGGCAGACACAGAACTTTTGGGGGAGCCCTGGGATTCGAGGGAAAGAGCCCAGATAAAGTCTTGTGGGGCACTTACCGTGAATGGGTGTGTAAGGTACAGACTAGGGAGGGACTGATTCTAGCCTGGGGCATTAAAGAAAACTCCGAGAAGTTGATGTCTGTACCGGGTTTATCAAAACATGCTTATGCATTATTCTTTTAAAAAGCAAAATGTGCAAATAGAGAAATTGAAACAGTTCCAAAATAGTTTAGAGTGAAAATCAGTCTTCCTCCCAACCCTCCAGTATCCCACTCAGAGGCCCCTACCTTTTTCAGGTTTTACCTGCACATATAAGCTCAAATCTTGCGTATGTAAACTTATCCCCCCAGCATACTATACACTGTTTTACTTAATTGTATAGCTTGAGGATCATGCTATGTCAGATGTGTGTTGATCTCCTTTATGATCATGATAATTACTTGTCCATAATCAGCCCCCTATTGATGGACAGAATGGCTGTTTCTTTTCCTTCGTTCTTTCCTCCCTCCCTCCCTCTTTCTCCCTCCCTCCTCCCTCTTTCTTCATCCTTCCCTTTCTTTCTTTCTTTCTTTCTTTCTTTCTTTCTTTCTTTCTTTCTTTCTTTCTTTCTTTCTTTCTTTTCTTTCTTTCTTTCTTTCTCTTCTTTCTTTCTTTCTTTCTTTCTTTCTTTCTTTCTTTCTTTCTTTCTTTCTTTCTTTCTTTCTTTCTTTCTTTCTTTCTTTCTTTTTCTTTCTTTCTTTCTTTCTTTCTTTCTTTCTTTCTTTCTTTCTTTCTTTCTTTCTTTCTTTCTTTCTTTCTCTCTTTCTTTCTTCTCTGCTATACTGAATAATGCTTCGATGAATATCTTTGTAAAATTTCTTTGGGCACTGATGTGAGACATGCACGGTAAATATATAGCAAATTCCAGAAGTAGAGTTGCTAGGGCAAAGTGTATGTGCCTGGCCAATTTTGATAGGTATTTCCAAGTTACCTTTCCAAGAAGACATCTCCACCTGTGACTCTCCAACAGCGAGTGAGGGGTGAACAGGGCTGGTGAGGGCGCCCAGCAGGTTTTCAGATAGTGCAGGTGGGGGGGGGGCAGGATGGGAGGGCAGAAGAGCCCAGGCGGGGGGTGGGGGGTAGAGCCTGTGCCGGGGTACGGAGGCTGGGGAGACCTGGTCCCAGGAGGGAAATGTGGTGGGGGGGGGGAGCGAGAGAGGAATGTAATGGGCATTCCATGCAAGAAAGGAAACATAGCGATGCATGGTATCTGTAGGACACCATGCAGACCCATAGCTCCAGAGGGTTCCCGGTTGTGGCATCAGAATGAGCTAGATTCCGTGTGTTGATGTCCTAGCTTTGGTTTTCAGCAGCTGCTATAATAAAATGCAAGTACAGCATGGAAATGCATGTGGCCCCGGAAGTGAGCGGGGCAGCGTCCCCCCCTGCTTTCCAAGTTTTGAGAAGTTGTGTGGTACCCCCCAGGCGCAGCCCATTCCAAAGCACCTGTGACTACTTAAGAATGAACTTCTGTGGGCCATGTCCCCCAAGCGACTACTAGGTTCTTAGAACAGATACTGATTAAACTGCTGTCACTCACTGCTTAAAAAAATGGAATGGTTAGGTATTTCTATTTGCCCAGGGCACCATGAAAAAATTACTGAGATGCCCGGGGCACAGTGCACAGAGAAAGTTTGGGAACTTCTGGAGTACTCCGTCTTGCAACATTTAATTCTTTTTTAATCTAATTCTGGCAGCAACACTATTAGCTAGGTACTCTTACTCTCTGCCTTTTACTCTGGAGCGAACTGAAGATCAGTGACGAGCAACATCCCACAGTGAGTTAGAGAGACAGGAGGGAATGACCTGGAATCAGTCTGAGAGAATATCTCTGTTTTTAGCCACTGTGCTGAGAGTTCAGACACTTCAGATGTCCAGTTGGCCAGTGCACCCTGAGCACTAGGAAAGCTGAGTTTTACTGTATTACTAACAAGGCCACATTATTCTTTCATCCTATTAAACCAGCAGTGCCTCGTCCTCTAATCTGAAATCCCTTACTGTCTGGGCAGTGCAGCCCCGTGAGTCAGAGGGCTGGCTCCACTGCTGTGTTCATGGACAGGAACAGGCCCTCGGGACCCATGGAGTAACATGCCCTCCGACTCTGTGCCTGGCCAGGCCCTTTTCCAGGCACCAGGACGTATGGGCGGGAGGCAACTTGGACAGAGTTTAGAAAGAAGCCCCTGTGACCACAGGGAGGGAATCAAAGGAGATGTCAGGGTTAGGAACCTGATAATTGACCCTCCCACCCCATGACACCAGGGAGAAAACAGGCCTAGAAGGGTTAAGACAGTTGTCTAAGGTGACACAGTGAGCTGGTAGAGAGCTGGGCCGAGATCCAGCACTCTTGACGTAAGCCATTAGGTGAAACGAAGAGCCAAGAAGAAAACTGTAGAAGCTTCCATTGACCACTGAGACTACATGCTCACCTCCAGTTAAACTCCAGGATGGCCTCCAAAGAGTTCCCATCAGGAGCTAACAGTCATTGTGCTAAACCCTCTGCGCTCCATCTTGCATCTATTGGCCCACACGGCCTGACTTAGTAGCCACATTTTTAAGAGCAGGCAACTGGGGTTCAAAGCAAAGGACATTTGCAAGCTAGGGACAGCTTCCCATGGCCCAGCGATGCTTCCCTCTCTTGTGTTCTGGGTGGATGGGAGAGTATATATACAACATTAGCTGCCATTACCAACATCGTCATTTGGGGACTTTCCAGTTCTCACCGGACGTCAACTCTGAACACAGGCCTTTCCATTGCCAGGTTCCAGATGGGACATTCTTCTCATGTTCTAACACCTGTAATATGAAGATCTTTAAGTCAAGAGGTCAAGAGGGCAGGTTCTGGAGGGAGGATGCCTAGGTCCCACCGCCAGCTCCATTACTTATTTACCAGCTGTGTGAGCTTGCATAAACCTTGGTTTCCTTCTCTGTAAAATGGCAGCAATAATAATAAAAAATGGAAACATTTAGCCCTCACCTATGTAGCTCTGTGTAGTTCAGGAGTCGGCAAACCTTTTCTGTAAAGGGCCCAGTAGTCAATTTTCTTGGCCTTGTAGCCTCTGATGTTGTCACTATGCAGTTCTTCAGTTGTAGAGGGGAGGCAGCCATAGACAATGTGTTAACAAATGGATATGGCTGTGCTACAGTATGATTTCCATTCATTCATTCATTCATTCATTATTCACTCATTCATTGTTATATTAGTTTCAAGTGTACAATAGAGTGGTTCAACATTTCCATACGACACCTGGTGCCCATCACAACAAGTGCCCTCCTTAATCCCCATCACCTATGTCACCCATCCCCCCACCCTCCTTTCCTCTGGTAACCATCTGTTTTTTCCTTTGTTTGTTTGTTTTGTTTCTTAAATTCCACATATGAGTGATCTTCTAGCTCCAACCATGTTGTTGCAAATACCAAGATTTCATTCTTTTTTGTGGCTGAGTAATATTCCTGTGTGTGTGTGTGTGTGTGTGTGTGCGTGTGTGTGTGTGTGTACTACATCTTCTTTATCCATTCATCTATTGGTGGGTATTTGGCCAGTATGATTTTATTTTCAGAAATAGGTGACATGCAATGGTTTGCCACCCCTGCTGTACTTTTGCCCTATATCTGCAAGCGAACTTTTTCTGACTTAGCCTCAATATATTCCTCACATTTTGCCTGAAACACACCTCAACACTGAGGCCCTTATACTAATTGTTCTTATACTTTGGTGGGGGGTGAGGAATGAAGAGAGGGAGCCCATTGAGAACCCATAAACCCTCTCCTAAAGAAAACACAAATGTATGTGCAATTTTGTACACAATTGCAGGGGGTTTAGTAGACACAGAATCCCTTCATCCTTAAGAACTCCAGGAATGCATCTTGCTCTTCCAGAAACTGCAGAGCTGGTTATCATGAGAACATCAGTCTGAGAACATCAGAGCCTGAAGAAAATTTGGTAGTGTGCCAATGTGCTAGTTATTGTCAAGTTTTATCTTTGCACAAAGCCCTGTAGCTAATGAGCGTAGTCCCATCTCCCCTGGTAGCTAACTGTACCCATGTGATCTTGTTCTGACCATTGGGATTAGCCTAGAAGTGATAGGTACCATGTCCAGGGCCTATCTCTTAAGACTGGGTATGTGCTGCCTTGGCTTCTTTCTCCTTCCCATTGACTAAAGGGTGGCAAGAATGGACAGTCACCTTGGACTCAAAGATAGAAACCACCCATTGGGGCCGCCTTGGTGGCACAATCAGTTAAGCGTCTGACTCTTGGTTTCAGTTCAGGTCGTGATCTTAGGGTCGTGAGATGGAGCCCTGTGTCAGGCTCCATGCTCAGCAGAGAGTCTGCTGTCCTGCCCCCATCCCATGCACTCTCCCTCTCTCTCCCTAAAAATTAATAAATAAAAAAAAGATAAAAGAACCCACACATTGAAGATGGGAAAGCCATCCTAAGGTCTGAACTGCCTACTCGCAGGCTGTTCTGTAAGAGAGAAATAAACTTCAGTCTTATTTAAGTTACTGTATTTCTGGATCTCTTTGTTACATCAGCTAAACCTGCACAGAGTATTGACTACACAATTTTCAGGGCCCAGTGCAAGATGAAAATGTCGGGTCCCTGGTTCAAAAATTGGTAGAATTTCAAGACAGGGACAGCAGAATCTTAAATCCAGTGCGAGCCCCTTTTAAGCACGGGGTTCTGTGCAACTGCTCAGGGCGTGTGCCCATGAAGCCGACTCTACTTTGCCCAGTACATGTGGGAACTCAACTGAGGCCCAGGGGTTGGATCATGGAGACTGGATCACTTTTGGTGGTTGGAAAGAGCCATGATTCTGATCATTTTGTGACATATCACATGCACCATGGTCAGGAAGGAACCAGACCAGGGACCTTGACTGACGCTCCCTCTCGTGGTAGGGGCTCTGGGACTTACCATCTCTTGGGAAATTTTTAGAGTTCGCTCCTTTCTACATCTGGGGGGCAGAGCAAGAGAATGCAACTGCCCAGATTATACATCAGAGCTGACAAATGCCACAGGTGTCCATGGTTGCCGTGGATGGACGTCGGGCCAAACCTCCGTGTGGCACTATCATCAGCTGTGGCAGAAAGGGCTAGACGAGTGTACTGATTTGGTGGCTCCCCGAGACCTTCCCCCATGACCCAGCAGTTACACTCTCTTCTGAGCAATGCTATGAGGACGGTACTATTTTCATTGCATTTTGAAAACCGGGAAACCGAGGCCCCACTGATTAGTGATGACGCTGGGATTCAAGCCCCAGCAGTGTCCCTCGGGAGCTTAGAGGCTTAATCGCCACCTTACACTCGACCTTAGACAAGCTCCACACTTTGCATGCCTGCCTGCCCATCTCCTACCTCCTGAGGGAGTGCACTTATTCCCATTTTCCGACACCTGTGATGTGTGGGACTTCAGGCGCAGGTTCTGGAGGGAGGCTGCTTAGGTCCCACCTCCGGCTCCATTACCGACTTACCAGCTGTGTGAGGTTGGACAAACATCAATTTCCTCCTCTGTTAAATGACAATAATAGTAAAAGTTCCTGCCTCCTTGGTTTGCTGTGATGTTAACTTAGATAACGCAGACAAAGGACTTGACATTTAGTGAGCCCTTTATAGGTTTCTCTCTCATTACTGATATAAAACACACGATAAGCTAGACTTCCCAAAGTCCTACCAACATATCTGCGTCTGCTCTGCTCTCCAAGCCCTTCCTGTTTCGGTCCTGGTCTTGGAATCTTCACTTTTATCGCTTCTCTTCTCTTGCTGCAATGTTGAAGTAAGCAGGTGTTTGTTTTGTTTTGTTTTGAAATCAGGGCAAAATGGTTATACTTAACTGAGTCTAATTTATTAAAATAATTGTCTTAATGAATACTAATTATTAAATGTTCATTTAGCTATGTGCTTCCCTTTGCTGGTACATGTACTTCATATTAGTCATTATGAAACAGACATGCAGCAAACTGTGTAATTGCAGACAAAGCATTTAAGACACAAACCAATAAAAATCAAAGGTAGGAGAAAAATGCTTTGAAGGGAGCTGGGGACTAGTCAGGACTTCCTGTGTCCTGCCAGGAACCTGGGGCAGAAGGTGGGGGTGGGGCGGGGTGTTGGGTGATCGTCCTGAGAGCCGCCTCCAGGCCTCTCTATCCAGATAGAGAGGAAATGAGACGCTGTTTATATAGATGGAAAGGAGATGCTGGGTCACATCTTTAACCAGGTCTAGAGAGAAACTCAGGCCGATGGAACCCTTCTCTTCAGGGAGGGCGCCCGCAAGTGCAGGTGGGGGCAGGGGCATCGTGGGAAGTCGGGTGTGGGCTGGGTTCTTGTCTTCTCCATGCTACCAGCTTGCTGGCTAACTGTCACAGGTTGAATTGCATCCCCTTGCCAAATCTGTATGTTGAAGCCCTCACCCTTTTAAAACCTCAGAATGTGACCTTATTTAGAGATGGGAGTTTTTCAGAGGAAATCAAATTAAAATGAAGACATTAGGGGGGCCCTAACCCCATACGGCTATTGTCCTCCCAAAAAGGACCACAGACTAGGTGGCTTAAACAGCAGAAATGTACTGCCTCACAGTCTGGAGGCCAGAAGTCCAAGGTCCGGTTGTTGGCAGCATTGGTTCCTTCTGAGGCTGTGAGGGAGGGTTTCGTCCATGCGTCTCTCCTGGCTGCAAGGTGGTGTTCTGGCAACTTTGACATTCTTTGGCTCCTAGAAGCACCACCTTGATCTCTACTTCCATCTTCACATGACGTCCTCCCGTGTGCATGTCTGTGCTTACATTTCCCCTTTGTATAAAGACGCCAGGCATATTTGGATTGGAGACCATCTTAATGCCCTCATTTTAACTTGATTACTTCTGTAAAGACCTCATCACATAAGGTCACATTCTGAGGTCCCTGGGGGTTAGGATTTCAACATATGATTTTTTTTGACGGGGACACAGTTCAACACATAGCAGTGGCTTTGGGCAGGTGTCTTCCTGACTCTGAGCTCTCTTTACCTATCTGCAAAATAAGATGTAATGAAATAACCTCCAAGGGCTTTTCAGCCCTAAAGTCCTATGTAGGCCAGACAAATCTCAGCCTCTAGATCCAGGGCTTGCCCCAGAGGCTGCAGAAATGGACACAGACTCCAATTTACAGTGAGGCACGTGAGGCTGGAAACTGCCTTCGAAAGCGAATTACAGCCAGGGCATACTTCCCTATGGGGATCTTCATCATTGGCTTGGGGAGGCCCCAACAGACAACTCCCCAGATCTCCATGGCCGAGCACTCTGCTGAGTTGGGCACAGAGGACCCCAATGCAGACTTGGTCACTGGGGCCCAATCAGCGGGCTAACCTGAGGCTGGGCTAGAGCCCCTGGGATGCGGAATTAGGTCACCCACCCTTTCCACTTAGGTCATCAAAAAGCTACGGGACAGGCAATAGCTTTAATCACCTGTGCTCAGCTACACCCAGTTGAAGCCAGAGGCCATGGGGGAAAGGTCTCCTATCTCACAGTCCTCTGACGCATCCAGTGCCTGGGCTGATTCCCATATCGCCCTGGTCACAACTGCGATTTTATCTCAGGCTCTCTGAATACTGGCCATTACAGTGGGAGAGAGGGTTCCAGGACCATTAGTGCCAACCATGCTAAATTTGCACACAAAACTCCCATCTGCCCTTGAAAAATGAATCCGCTCCAATGGTTAAAGATGCTGTCTTGTGTAAACCTGGTCTGTAGCATGTGCAAGTAACCTGACAGTGTACATTCGTCTTAGGTATTGTGGATGTTTCCTTTTGAAGATGGGTAGTGTGGAGTCACAGGGGGATAAAGGCTGTGACTGTATCAGGCCACCTGACTCATCCAGGCCAGCTCATTGGTCAAAACCCCTCCCTGAGACAATCTGTGCTCAAACCCACATGCACTGCCTCTCTGTCCTGACTTGCCCCCAGCTACATACCTTCGGTAGGGTGACCAGCTGTCCCAGTTGTAGCACTGAATGTCCCTAATCCTGGGGAACACCCTCAGTCCTAGCAAAGTGGGACAGTTTGTCTCCCTGTCCCCCTGCTGGTGCCCCCTCACCCCGCCATGAAAACACCTGCAACTTCTGAAACAGCCTGATCCCCTACCTGAATACCTCCTTGGCCTTTAAGATGATGCTTCACTCTTTCTGCAAAACTGTCATCCAACACCCTCTCCTCCCAGGTCACCAGGGCCTCACTCTGAGGATTCCACCCTGCCCTGGCTCATTCCGCTCTGCCCTGCTCACCCTGTCTCCCTATAACTGTCTGTTCGCCTCCTCCTTGCCTCGTCTGTCTTAGCCACCAGATTGGAAGCCCCTCCAGGACAGGGGTTTGGAGAACACTGGATGCCAAAGACTGCCAACTGCAGGAAGGAATAAAGGGGGCTGGCCATCAGAAATACGCAAGGGGCATTAAGAGGTACAAAGTTCCATAGTCAATAATACTGAAGAAACCTTGTGTGGTGACAGATGGTGACCACACTTATCTTGGTGAGCATTGCATAATATACAGAATTGTCAAATCACTATGTTGTACACCCGAAACTAATATAATATCGTGTGTCAAGTGTTTTTCAATTAAATAAAAAAGGAAAGAAAAGACCGCCCACCCTTAAAATTGTCTGCTTTGTCACCTTGCCACGTGCAGATAGGGCAGGCACTAACGCAACCAGCTATATTATTGTCCTGAAATAAATCAACTCTGTATTAAATGATAAATAAGCAAAAGTCAGTTTCCCTTCTACTTCTTACTCCCATGTCTCTTTCCTAGACATTTCTTGCGTATCCTTCTAGAGATAGGTTGTAGAAAGGCAAACCTAACTTTAAACACACATCCACTGCACACGCACAAATAGTAACATACTGTATACTTTCTTCTCCACCTGACTTTTTTTTCTTTGTTGAACATATATCCTGGCTGTTGTTTGGGGTCAGTACATACAGATCTGCATGTTTATTTCTAATGATTCTCATTTTCTAAGAAGCACCTATTGGCAAACTGCAGAGCCGGTCACCTTCCCCGTTTGACACACACTTTTTCAGTACCTTGGACTTGTCAGTCTTGATCATAGTTTTAATGAATTAAACTTTTTTTGTTTTGACTTTTAATGAGGTACCTAAAGGTACTAGGATTCTGCACTAGGCTAGTAGAGTATGCTTCAGAATCATCTGGAAGCCTTTTTAAAATGCAAATCGCTGGACAATCTGAAGAGTTCCTGATTAAGTAGCTCTGAGGTGGAGGTGGGGCTTGCGAATTTGCATTTCTAACAAGTTCTCAGGTAATGTGGATGCCTCTGGTCCAGGAGCTCCACTTCGAGAACTGTGAGCTCTGAAAGGGAAGCGATAGGGATGTTTTATTCGCTAAACTATTCCCAGTGCTTGGCTCAAAATAGGCAGGCCTTAAATAAGTATTTGTTGAATGAAAAATAAATTAAAGAATGCTTGCACCCTGACTGTGATCCTTTGTATGCATTGGTTTGGGGTGGAGCCTAGGCTGTCTGGCTAAAGAAAATTTGAAAAAGCTGCCCAGTAAATCAGAGGTGGAAACTCCAGCTCAGCAGGTCAGACAGGTTGGCCCACCCAGTCCTCTCCCCGCCCCCCAGGATCTAACCTTTGATGCCACCAACTCTCCATACTGATTCTGATCCTGATCACTGTTCTTAGAGACAGAAGGAGTTTCCGACATGACCCCTTCTTTCTTCCTCATTGTCCCGGTGAGCCAGCTGGGGAGCCTGAGAGGTGAAGGGGCTTGCCTGGTTTCACATGGCACTTTTGAGGACAGAGCAGAGGTTTGCCCAGTCAGCCAGAGGAATTGGCAGTACTGAGACATTCCATGCCACAGATGAAGCCAGAAGGACAGTTTTTCTCTAAGGAAACCTTTTAGTCTTGCATGAAATTTCACACAGATTCATCATTTATTTATCTAGTCGAAAGAAAGAAAGAAAGAAAGAAAAAGAAAGAAAGAAAGAAAGAAAGAAAGAAAGAAAGAAAGAAAGAAAGAAAGAAAGAAAGAAAGAAGGAAAGAAAGAAAGAAAAAGAAAGAAAGAAAGAAAGAAAGAAAGAAAGAGAAAGAAGGAAAGAAAGAGAAAGAAAAAGAAAGAAAGAAAGAAAGAGAAAGAAGGAAAGAAAGAGAAAGAAAAAGAAAGAAAGAAAGAAAGAAAGAAAGAAAGAAAGAAAGAAAGAAAGAAAGAAAGAAAGAAAGAGAAAGAAAGAAAGGAGGAAGGAAAGATTTATTGTGTATCTACATGTCAGAGACTGTTTTGGGTATTGGGGATGCAGTGATGAACACAACAAAGTTCCTGCCTTCACAGAACTTTCATTTCAGATGGGGGTGCAGACAACAAACGGAAAGAAGTAAATAATTTTAGATAGTTACGATTGAACGCAAAGAAGAAAGAAAGACAGACAGTCCAAAGTCAGAGGAAGCACGTACGGACTATTACCAATTGGTGCTGGGCAGAGCTGAAGGGTTTTTGTTCTCGTGAGTAGCTCTGCTAGCTTCTGGAATGTTCCTGAGTAGAGATGCTTCAAAACATGGAGTCTGACTCTCAGGACAGAAATCAACAAGGCAAGACCATGAGGGAGGAGCTTCTGCTTCACCAGGTGCCTTTTCCTGGGTGTTATATAAAGAGCAATGCCTCCGGAGCCAGAGAACACTGGGTTTAAATCCTGTCTCTGTCACCTTTCAGCTGCATGACCTGGAGATAGTCTTTTCACCTTTTCACCAGTTTCTCCATCTGTAAAATGGGAAATAGTGACAAGAACTACTGCTTGGAGCCAGAGGAGTAGATCCAAATAGAGACACTTTGGCTGAATTATTAGACTCGCCTGAGCCTCAGAAAATTCATTCATTCATTGAAAAAAATTTAAAAAACGGATCTATTTTTCTGAGCCTCAGCAGATTCAGTCATTCGTTTATTTAAAGAAGAAAAAAAGATCTTTAAAATAGGCATGATAATTGAAATTTCACTGGAATGTTGTAAAGGTTATAGAAATCCATACATGGGAACTTCGTTTAAAAGCTATGCATTCAGGAGCATCTGGGTGGCTCAGTCAGTGAAGCGTCTGCCTTCGGCTCAGGTCTTGATCTCAGGGTCCTGGGATTGAGCCCCGTATCAGGGTCCCTGCTCAGCAGGGCGTCTGCTTCTCCCTCTCCCCCTCCCCCTCCCCCTTCTCTGCTCCTCCTCCCCCTGCTCATGCTATCTCTCAAAAAAATAAATTCTTTAAAAAAATTTTTTAAAAAAGCTATGCATTCATAAAATAGCTGTTCCTGTATTAATATTCTTTTTTATATTTAATTTTTTTTACATTTTTAATTGTGGTAAAATACACATAACATAAAATTTGCCATCTCAACCATTTTTAAGAATATAGTTTAGGATTAAGTATATCCACACTGTTGTGCAACCAATCTCCAGAACTCTTTCATCTTGCCAAACTAAAACTATACCCATTAAACAACGCCCAACCCCATCTCTCCCAGCCCCTGGTAACCACCATTCTACTTTCTGTTTTTGAATTTCACTGCCCTGGCTACTTCATACAAGTGGAATCATATAGTATTTGTCTTTTCATGAAAGCCTATTTCACTCACCATTACGTCCTCAAGGTTCATCTGTGTTGTAGCATGTTTCAGATTTCCTTCCTTTTTAGAGTGAATCAGATTCCATATCTTGTTTATTCATTCATGCATTGATGGACACTTGGGTTGCTTCCATCTTTTGGCTGTTGTGAATAGTGCCACTATAAATATGGGTATGCAAATATCTCTTTCAGTACCTACCTTCAATTCTTTGGAGCATATACCCATACAGGGAATTGCTGGATCATATGGTAATTCTATTTTTAATTTTTTGAGGAACTGTCATACTGTTTCCCACAACAGCTGCACCATTTGACATTCCCATCAACAGAGCACAAGGGTTGCAATTCCTCCACATTCTTGCCACCAACACTTGTCATTTTCCTTTTCTTTTACCTTAAAAAAAAAAAAAAACGTAGCCGCCATCCGAAAGGGTATAAAGTGGTATCTCATTAAGGTTTTTATTTGCATTTCCCTAATGATTAGTGATGTTGAGCATCTTTTCCTGTGTTTATTGGCCATTTATTTATCATCTTTAAAGAAATGTCTATTCAAGTCTTTTCCCATTTTTTTATTGAGTAGCTTGTCTTTTGTTGTTGAATAGTAGGAATTCTTTATATACTCTGGATATTAACACTTGATCAGATATATGACTTGCAAATATTTTATCTCATTTTACATTGCTGATTGTGTCCTTTGAGGCCAGAAGTTTTTAATTTCATTTGATGTAGTCCAATTTGTCTATTTTTACTTTTGTCACCTGTGCTTTGGGTGTCATTTCCAAAAAATCATACCCAAACACAATGGCATGAAGCTTTTCCTCTATGTTTTCTTCTAGGAGTTTTGTAGCTTGGGGTCTTATGTGCAGGTCTTTGTTCCATTTTGAGTTAATTTTTGTAATGGTATAAGGGAAGGGTCCGACTTCATTCTTCTTTTTTTTAAGATTTTACTTATTTATTTAGAAGAGAGAAAGAAGAGAGAGAGAGGGAGAGAGGGAGCACGAGCAGGGTGAGGGGCAGAGGGAGAAGCAGACTCCCCACTGAGCAGGGAGCCTGACACAGCGCTCGATCCCAGGACTCCAGGATCATGACCTGAGTCAAAGGCAGACACCCAACCAACTGAGCCACCCAGGCATCCCCAAATTCATTCTTTTGCATGTGGATATCCAGTTTTCCCAGCACCATTCATTGAAAAGACTGTCCTTTCCCCATTGAATGGTGTTGGCATCCTTGTCAAAATCATTTAGCCATATAAGCAAGGTTTATTTCTGGGCTGGCTATTCTATATGTTTGTTTTATGCCTGTACCACACTGTTTTGATTATTGTAGTTTTGTAATATGTTTTGAAGTCAGGAAGTGTAACTTTCAATCTGTTCTTCCTTTTTTTCAAGATTGTTTGGGCTATTTAGGTTTTATTGACATTCCATATGAATTTTAGGATGGGCTTTTCTATTTCTGCAAAAAAGGTCATTGGGATTTTGATAAGGATTTCATAGAATCTGTGGGTCACTCTGGGGAGTATTGACATCTTAACGATATTAAGTCTTCCAACTCATGAACATAGAATGTCTTTCCATTTATTTTTGTCATCTTTAATTTCTTTCAGCAATGTTTTCAACGTACCAGTCTTTCACTTCTTTGGTTAAATTTATTCCTAAGTATTTTATTCATTTTGATGCTATTTTGAATGGAATTGTTTTCTTAATTTCCTTTTTGGATCATTAATTGTTAGTGTATATGAACACAACTGGTTTCTGTGTATTGATTTTGTATTCTGCAACTTTGCTGAATTCACATATTAGCTTTAATAGGTTTTGTGTGTGTGTGTGTGTGTGTGTGTGTGTGTGTGTGTGTGTGTGTAGTCTTTAGGGTTTTCTGTGTATTAGATCATGCCATCTGTAAAGAGAGAGACAATTTTTCTTTTCCCTTTCCAATTTGAATATCTTTTCTTTCTTTTTTCTTTTTCTTTTCCTTTTTTTTTTTTTACCTGATTGTTCTGGCTAGTTCTTCTTGTACTATGTTGAATAGCAGTGGTGAAAGTCAGCAAGCACGTCTAGATCCTGATCTTAGAGGAAAAGTTTTAGTCTTTCACTATTAAGTGTCATGTTGCCTGTGGGTTTTTAATCTATGGTCTTTATTATGTTGAGATAATTTTATTCCTAGCTTGTTGAATGCTTTTTTTTTTATGAAAGAGTATGGAATTTTATTAAATGATTTTTCTGCATCAATTGAGATGATCCCGTGGGGGTTTTTCCTCATGATTCTGTTAATATGATGTATTACACTGATTGATATATTTTTTGTGTGTGTTGAACCATCCTTGCAGTCCAGGAATAAATCCCATTTGGTCAGGATGTGTAATCCTTTTAATGTGTTATTGAATTTTTGCTAGTATTTTGTTGAGGATTTTTGCATCAGCGTAGTTTTCTTTTCTTGTAGTGTGTTTGTCTGTCATTGGTATTGGGACAATGCTGGCTTTATAGAAAGATTTTGAAAGTATTCCCTCCCCTTCAATTTTTTGGAGAGTTTGAGGAGGATTGGTATTAATGCTTCTTTAAATGCTCCATAGAATTCACAAGTAAAGCCATCTAGTCCTGGGCTTTTCTTTATTGGGAGGTTTTTGATGACAGATTCAATGTACTGACCAATCCTTTCACTTTTGCCTTATTCTATTTGTTAGAAGCAAGCCAACCTTTGAGGGGAAGGGATTACCAGGAGAGGGAAATGATTTGGGTCATCTCAGTCTTTCTCTGTAAAATGGTGCTATTCCCAATCAACTGGTTAAAGAAGATGTGCAGAGCACCTCCGCACTGCGCTTGGTATCTCAGAATTACTTGGTGATTTGCACTCCTGTTTGACTGATTTCAAGATGCAGCCTTGATTGCTGATAAATGGGACATTTTGCATCTTTGTATAAGATTCATACTTTGACAAAAGTTCCCATTTCCCTCAAATCAATGAAATTTCATAGGAATTTCAGCCATACTCTCTGTTGATATTCTCAACCTCAAGCAGTTAACAAGATAAGCATCTTGGTCATGGTATTGTGATTGTAATTTTAACACCAGTTGTCATCCCTGATCCTTTAAATCAGGATACAACAGGCTTTTTTTTTTCCCCCCACATGGTGTTTGTCCAAGTACTATATTATCTGTTTTAAGAGTTCCTGTTTTGCTGGATGGTAACCTGAGGTTAGAAATTATATCTTTTTTTTCCTCTTCTGTATTCCCAGCAGTGCTGGGTACAAAATAGGCCCCCAGTAGAGATTTGTTACATGAGAAAATGTATGAATATATGAGTGAATACATACTGCCATTGTCCTACTAGCCTTGAAGGTTCTGACCCAGTCTTCATGCCCATTGCCTGACATCATGTGTTGAAGAAGAGAATGGCAGTTTAGCATCTCCTGTTAGCTATTGTAACCACTGGACAAAAATGGAAAGATCATCTGTAATCTGTTCAAAGGAGCCATATACTGGAGATGTCATCTCTGTACTGTCCTTCTCATAGGATCAAGAGTCTCGAGGCCAGAGACTCCTTAAGTCACTTTAGTATAATAAAAAGAAAGTCATTTGCAGTTAGACTCTCCCAGAAGACTATTCTGAGACAGGGATCTGAGTTCAAGTAGCTTATTGGGGAAAGGATCCGAGGAGACATGATTGGAGGAGCAGAGGAGCAAGCCAGGAAGGGACAGAATCCAGGAGAGCTCACATTGATGAATGGATGACTGGGCACCTGAGCACAGCCTCACACCTGACCCCTGTGAGACTGTGTCAAATGTGACTCAGAGCTGCCCCCTCTCCATGAGCAGCACAGAAGGTGTGATATTTACACCAATTCCCCAGCTCATTTTTGGGGGTTGCACTTCTGCCTGCCCGGTAAGCAGAGCAACATGATTCTGTAGCCGGAGAACCCTTAGGGAAGGGAAGGTCACCAGTACTTGAGGGAGAAGCCAAGCGAATGCTGAGTGCTGAGGGGATTGACATTGGCAGCACTTGGCACAAAGATTCAAAATTAGATTTACACACTTGGACCTGAGACCTGATTTTATCCTTTACTAACAAGGCAAGTCCCTCCAAACTCCCCAGTCCTCAGTGTGCCCTTCTAGAAAGTCCTCTCTCTTCTGTTCCAAGAACACTAGGATTTCCTTCCTCCATGAAGACGTATAACTTGGGATTGTCCACAGCATTCCTTGTCAGGGTGCAGGTTCTAAAGTTTCTGTGTCGGCCGGCTTCCTTCCATTTTTCTGTTCATGTTTCACACCAGTCATCCAAGCAGACGTTCTGGGATCAGGTGGCTCTTTGCAGCTGATCTGTGCATGTCTAACCACAAGTATAATTCACTTTATGCCCTAACGTGGTGTTTATATCATTTGATGCTTTGATTACTTTGTTCAAAGTGATCTCATTTGTTTATGAGCATTCCTTAAATCCCCAGCTCCCTTAAAGTCCCTGCTCTCCTGTCCCCTGGGAAACTCATCCTTCAGACAGAGTTGTGTCCTCTGCTGCTGCAATAACCCAGGCAGGCTAAGACAGTCTCCTGTGCTTGTTGTAGTTTCTAGCATAACCAGGGTTAAGAGAAAGAAACAAGGCCAAGGCAACAAACTTTTGGCCCAGTTTTGTTAGTAGTTGCTGACACAGATTTACCTGTTACAATGTTGCTCCCTTACAACATTTGTCTTCGATCCTTGCTGTTACTTCTCGCTCCTCCGCGGTACATCTTCATCTCTACTCTCAGGACCAGATAACTGCCTTCTAAGTCTTCTATGGTATGTGAATAAGTGGATCGGGAAAAAAAATGCATCCATAGTGACTTAAGTGTGAGGAAGGCTGGAATCAGCAAAGTAAAAAGGTATCTTTGCTGCTGGACTCCTCAGAGTCTTGAATGTGCTAGCGTGTCCTATGATTCTTAGTGAGGATAGGCGAGCAGCGTTTCCAAAATGAATGTGACCACAGAACACTGCAATTAGCTAGAGAAATGCTCTGAGGAGCTAAGCTCTGGAAATGCTTTCCTGGATCATGCGTTTGCCACAGAGCTAACAAAGACTGATAATTCAGAAGGCTTCGGAGGTCTGCAAGAACTCAGTGGGTGCACTGGGCTTCTGACACAGCTACTGCAACCCCCTCGCCTCTGTTACTAAGCATCTGCTGGGTGCTGGGTGCCTTACCATCGTGGTAAACAGCTTTGTGAGGGAAGATGGAAATGAAGACACCCTCAAGGAAAAGGCTTCTTGGTAAGTCATTTGAAGAGTCAGGGAAGAGTGGGGAGACTGTGGGGGCATCTTCATGGAAGCTGGGCAGGACTCACACCCCAAACCTACCCTCACCGCCAGGACTGGCTACATAATTGGCAGGCCCAGTGCAAAATAAAAATGAGGGTGCCCTTGTTCAAAAATGATGAAGAATTTCAAGATGCTAGGAGAGCATTAAATCTGGGGCCCTTCCAACTTTGCACAGGTCGCAGCCCTGTGAAGTCAGCTCACAGAGCATGTATTTGTGCAAGGAGTAAAGCCCTGGCCCTCTACGGAACCAATCAGGTCATGCCTCCTATCCCCTTCTCCTCCCTACCCCCCTCCCCCAAAGGCACTCTTCAGAGACGGGCTTTCTCCCACTCTGCCTCAGCAGGAAGCTCCTTCTGCCAGATTTTAATGAATCAGTGGCTGATTAAGCAATGTGCCTGGAGATTACTCAGACGCAGCCTGAAACCAGAGCAAGAGACTGGAGGTTCAAAATCTTGGCTTTCTGCCCCTTACCTCTCCATGATGTGGAGCAATTTCATGTTCCCTTTCTGTCTCTTAGAACCCTGTTTTAGAAAGAGGGGTTGAAAATAACGCCTGCCCTGGAGAAAAGATGGTGCAGAGCCAAGGAGGGACATTCGAGACTTTACAAACCCTTTGCAAATGAGCCGCTACTGCCCAAGTGTAAGGTTTGCATTCCCTCTTGGAAGCTCCCGGTCACTCCTCTCTCTTTCTTTACTTACCCATTCATTCAGGCAGTATTTGGAGGGTGGGTAGAAGCAGACCAGGCAAAGAGGAAGGAGAAAGGCACTCCAGGAGGGTAATAGCTTGTGCAATTCCCCCGTGGCCGGCGGAGGATGGCACACAGAGGGGAGGAACTGCCATCCCAGCCCAGACAGCCCCCCACAGCACCTCGCGGCCTCCTGCGCGGAGAACCCTGGCTAGCCGAGAAGACGGAAGCTAATGATAAACATTACCATTGTTGGGTTGTCTGTGGATTTTAATCATCCTTATCTCCCCACTGCACAGAAGCCCAAAGAATTGACGGTTGGCCACCACCCAACTTCAGGAGGCCGTCCACCCAGTGCCGTCAACCATCTCCAGCAATTAGGCTCAGCGTGACAGTTGTTTCTGAGATGAGGAGCCAAGTGAATGGAATTAATCTCCCTGATTTAAATCCATTAGTGCCTGTGATATACTGGTTCAGGCATTTAAGAGCCACTTCACCTCACCCGGTCATGCCCATAGGGTCACACGCTGACTCACAGTTAATAGTGGGGAAGACTTTAATGGAGGGGAGGCTTTGAAGAAGTGCAGGGTGTGTTCCAAAGCTTGAAGGTTTAATGCATTTTTAATTAAATGTGCTTTAATAGGATTCGGCACCAACTATCATGTCACTGCAGATAGATTCATTATATTTGTTCAGTTAATTACACATGTGTTATTACCCAAGTGTAAACTTGGGTGACCTGGAAAGAAGCTTGACTTCGAGGGACACCCAAGAGTTCTGCTGGCCCTTTCAGGATTAGATGAAATTGTTCCCCACCCTCCAGTCCCCCTATTTGCTCTTGTGTGCCCACACCCAGACTCACACATGCGCGCACAAGTGTATTCACTCCGGCAGACAGCCAGGCACATGTGTGGACATTCTCTCTCCCTCTGTCTCTCTTCTTTCAAAGAGAAACGGATGTAGGAGATATCAAAGCTAGGAAAAAAGCTTTCCCAGATTGAGCTCCGTCCTGTTATCAGCTTCCCAAGGGGTGCTGAATATTCCTGAGCCTGAGGGTCCCTCTTCTGCAAAGTGACAGTGACAGCGATACTACTAATAAGGATAGCTCCCAGCATCGCTGTAGGTTGCCAGGACATAATGCCCTTTGTGAGAGGCCAGGAACCCTGCACATATAACCAACCCCACGAGAAGGCACCCTGTCAGGGCTCTATTCTGTCAGCTCAGGGCACCGGATCCTTGCTGTGCCCCGAGTGTTGGCATGCTGACGGGACCTCGTTTGCTCACTCAGCAGGTGTGCACTGAACACCCTCAGCTCTGACTTCCTGAGGACCTACTATGCGCCCGGCTCAGGGTCCCCGACTTCTACGTTTTTCTCACAGATGATCTACTTGCAGATGGGAAACCGAGGCTTACATAAAGGATTTATTTAATACTGTTTATTTGATTCTTATCATGTGCCAGGCATGATGCCCCAGGGGCTGGGGATAGAGAGGAAAATGAAACAGACGTGGCCCTCGCCCTTGCCCTTTCTGCCCAGGGAGTTTTGGAGAGTTCGCAAAGAGGGGCTACCATTCCTGGGCCTTTGGCTTGCTCTCAGGTGCAATCACAACGGCTCAGACCAGGAACCTCCCAGTGTAGTGGATTGAGCATCCCTCCCCATAATGTTGGTTCCAAGTCTGGGGCATGGTGGAGGTGATGGGGGCAGGGGATGCCTGGGATTGGGGTTCCATGTATAGAAGTATAGAGAGGAGACCCTCAGGGATGTCCAGGATAAACCTCTCAGCCTTTCCTGTGCTTACCTCACTCTGGGGATCTTATTCAAATGCAGATGATGATTCCTTAGGGTTGGGGGTGGTAGGGTGTGATTTAATTTTGTATGTCACCTTGGCTAAGCCAGGGTACCCAGTTCTTTGGTGAAACACCAGTGCAGATGTCACGTGGAGGTATTTGTTGGGTGGGATTTACATCGCCATCAGTGGACTTTGAGTAAAGCACATTATCCTCTAGATGTGGGTGGGCCTCATACAGTCCGTAGAAGCCTTGAGAGAAAAGACTGATGTTCCCTGGGGAAGAAGGCATTCTGCCTCCAGAGGAGCTGCAACGTCAATTCTTTCCTGGGTCTGCTGCCTAACAACCCGCCCTGCAGACTTGGGACTTACCAGCCCTCACTGTTACAGGAGCCAATTCCTTAAAATATTTCTCTCTCTCTCTCTGTCATATCTGTATCTATTTCTATCTGTAACATATTCAAACTTTAATAACATATTTTTATTTTAATTTATAATTTTAAAAATATGTAGGAAACGGGTAAGCTAATTTTAATACTATATTTTATTTAACAGAAAATATCCTACCTGGTGTTAGGTAACGTGTGATTGGTATAAACATCTATGAATGAGACAGAGAGGTATACACGTAGCTATATATGCACTTACTGTCTAGATGCCTGGTGTGTATAAGGTACAGACATCTTGCATATGTATACACCCATTCTGTTTCTCTGGAGAACGCTGACTGATACGGGGAACAGAGAGTCTACATTTCTTATAAGCTTCCAGGAGATGCCAGTCCTACTGGTCTGGGAACCAGACTCTGCCTAAAGTCATAGATAAAGATGATGTCTGCAAATGGGAACTCCATCCCATGAAAAGCCCGGGCAAATCTCAACGTTGCCCCAAAGACCTTCAGAGGCTAGTTTTGGCTGGAGCTATTCTGCTACGTTCTCTTCAGCAATTAATTCCTGCCTGACCATCTAAAAGCACCAGTTTGTCCAAGCTGGCGAGCCACTGGAGTCTCCAAGAACATGCCCTGACTGCTTTCACCCCCGAGGTCTGCAGTTGTATAAACACGGCTTTTCCCACATGCTCTAGACTCAATGAGAGACAACAGTCCCCAGTGCCAAACAGCTGGATGGAAGCTGAAACGAGAAGAAATCAGACTTGGTGCACAAGTTTCCCAGCAGCCCAGATGTCTAGCCTCCCACAAACACCATCCCGGGCCTCAGCAGCCCCCTGCCTTCCCTGACACCTCTCGAACGCCAGTGCAAGCTGGCGTCAGTAGGAGAGCTAGACAAAAATAATGAGATAATTCACAGCCCTTGCAAATGCAGTAGGGGGAAGCCGTTGGTTTGCCATGTGCCTCGTGGCCGGCAGCAGGAGGCAGGGCAGCAAACCCAAATGAAAAAGGAGACTGGTGGGGCAGAGGAGAGGATCTCATCAGCAAACAGTTTTCCTCTTCCTCTCTAGCAGCCTGGCTGTGGGCAGGCGGCGGCAGCTAGGATCCGATGGAAGGAGCTGCCCCCCAGACAGCTGGGCCCTGCCCTGTCACAGGCTGGAGGGACCTGTGATGACAAATGCCCCAGGACCCAGCCCAGCACTGCCCAGCAGAAATGTAACACAAGCCACACATGTTACTTTAAATGTTCTAGTAGACACATTTAAAAAGTCGAAAGAAACAGGCAAATTCTACTAACCTATTCGATTTAACAGAAAATACCCTAAATATTATTTCAGCATGTCATGGATATACACATGTATGAATGAGATATTTTACCTTTACTTTTTTCTTTGCACTAACTCTTCAAGATCTGGTACACTTACAGCGGTTCTGGATTCAGACAAGCCACATTTCAAGGGCTTCTCAGCCGCCTGTGCTCCGGAGTTCCCACATTGCACGAGGCTGTTCTGGATTTTTAACAACCAGCACCATGGGCCCATAGACCCTCAAGCTGGTATTTGCTGCCTGCCCTGCACTCGCTCCTAAAAACAGAAAAAGGAAAAAGGAGGGGCGCCTGGGTGGCTCAGTAGGTTAAGCGGCTGCCTTCGGCTCAGGTCATGATCCCAGGGTCCTGGGATCGAGTCCCACATCGGGCTCCTTGCTCCGCGGGAAGCCTGCTTCTCCCTCTCCCACTCCCCCTGCTTGTGTTCCCTCTCTCGCTGTCTCTCTCTCTCTGTCAAATAAATAAATAAAATCTTAAAAAAAAAAAAGGAAAAAGGAAAATAAAAAGTGAGAAAAAGTAATCTGGCTAATTAAAGATGCCAGGCAAATTGCATCTGCTTAAGGCTCACAGTGAAGTGAATGATAACAGTGGTTCTGCTCAAGCAAGCACCACATAAGCAAACTTTCTTTAAATAAACAGAAATTGAGTATATTTCAGGAACTTATTTACGCTATGGGTCACAGAGGAGGTTAAACAAAAATTTGTTTTAAAAAGCCTCTCAAAGGACACCCTCTGTGCTCCCACTACACGTTGTTGGGAGAAGGGGAGGCTCTCGGGGCTGGGAGCTGGGCCAGCTGGTGGGCCGAGAAACTGGGGTTGCGTGGACCCCAGGGCCTCCATTTGCCGTGGACGCTCCGGGCTCTTGCAGTCAAGTGCAAGCTCCGTGTGCAGGTGTGCAGGGAGGGTGAGGCTCGGGGTCCCGGAGGGACTTCGGGAAGCTGGGTTTCTGGCAAGACTGTCGGCAGAGACTGTGCAAACCCTCCCGGTGTGGCTTAGAAAGGGGCTGTATCCCACACGTGTGAGTTGTTCATTTATTCAGTTAGCTACTCATTCATTCATTCATTCTTCATTCCCTTACTCATGTATTTCTTCAGTTAGCTACTCACTCGCTCACTTACTCGTTCTTTCTCGCACTGTCTCAGGTTGGGTTCCCTGGGAAGCAGACAGGCTTACCGGGGAGCAGCCTGCAACCAGCACCAATGGAAGGGAGAGGAGGAAGGAGACAGGCCGCTGTGTGCCGTCTCCGTGGAGCCCCCAGCCCACTGTGGGGAAGTTCCCAAGATGGGTGAGCCTCAGAGCTCCCCTGAGCCAGGGTCAGGGGCTAGGCATCTATACGTCCCCTGGTGCTAATCAGTCAGATGTGGGCTGCCCTGAGCAGGGGGTGTGAGGGAGGGCAAGGCAGCTCTCTTCCACTGAGAGCAGGGGGCTGTCCACCGGCAGCACCATCCGTCTGAGGTAATGGGCTGGGTAGTCCTGAAGGGGGGCTTGGAGGGCATGTCGCACATCCACCCCACACATCCTGTAATACAGTACATAGGCTCTTGTCTCTGGCCTTCACTCGTTCATTCCCTCAGCCGTTTATTCGTCCATTTCTGGAATTTATGCACGTTTCTTCTCTGCTTAGAACTCTCCAGTGGCTCCTCATGGCCCCTCCAGCCCCTCACAACCTGAGCCCCGGGCCTTCTGAGCCGATGTTGGGGAAGACCCTCACCCTTGTTCACTGCACTATGGTTTCTTCCCATCCTTTGAACACCAAGCTCTCTTCTGTCCTGAACCCTGCTCCCTGAGATCTTTGCATGTCTGGTCCCCTTTCATCCTTTGGGTCTTAGCTCGGAGCTTCCCTCCTCAGAGGAGCCTTTGCAAATGGCTCCATGTATAGGTCTTCACCCTCCAGCCTCCCCGTCTCTGAATTTCTCCCCTGGTTATTCTCTGTACACGCACGATCTGTCGCTACCTGAAATTACCTTGTTCACTTACTTATTTGCTCATTCTCCCTCCACTCTCCACCGAAACGTAAGCTTCATGAGGGCAGGTCTGGTCGGAGTGTTTCTTCTTCCGAGTCACACAAAGATTTGTAGAAGGAACAAGCGAATGACTCAGCAATTTGCTTACTAATTAAATTATGACTCATTCATTATTCATGTATGGACTCTCTTATTCATATATTGATCAGTCCAGTCATTCACTTACTTGTTTACTCAATAAGCATTTTGTATATCTATAAATATGTATTATATATACATATATACTTTTATATATTTAAATATTCAATATATTTAGACATAAATAAATTACATATATAAACTATAATATGTATGTTACATACATATATAAGTATTTTTGTGTGAACATGGATTATATAAATGCATAACATATACATTTATATATAAATATGTAAAAATATATCACATTTACTATGAACTCAATAAAGATATTCTTAGCAACTTTATTGGAAACAGCAAAAAACACAAAATTATATGAAAAAATAGACTAACCTTGAGCTTGTCCAATGCTAGGGGATGGCTAAGGAAATTACAGCATATCATGATAGAAAGTAAGCCTTTTGCAAATGACACTTTTTTATGACTTCATGAGAGTGTATCAACAAGGAACAAGGTCAATAGTTTCATGAGAAGTAGAGAAAAAGCAAGTTTGATACAAAGGCGTGTACAGTATGATTACAGCCGTGTCAAATGTATCTGCTTTTGGGTAAAGACTAGAGGCACCCATGCAACGGTAAATAGAATTAGTCTCAGGTACCGAGATGCCGGGGATGTTCATTTTTTTTTTCAAATATTTCCTTGATATCCTGTCACATTTCTTAGTATGATAAAGATGTTTCAGCATTGTATGGCCCTCAAGGCACGGTGTGATGCATAATCCTGAGACCTGGTAAGAAGTACTATTTATAAAGATCCTACTGTGTGTTCTGTGCTCAACGTGCATTTTTTCCCTTAATACTCAAAATAGTCCTGTAAGAGAGGTTAGCCTTGCGTGCGCGTGTGTGCGCATGTGTGCATGCATGCACGTGCGTGGGGTAGAATGATGGCCAACAGGGCCTATGAATGTGTTACCTGACATAACAAAAGGGATGATGCTGACATGATTAGTCTAAGGATCTTGTGGTTGATCGTTGATTATCCTGGTTATGGGGTAGGTCCCATGGAATCACGAAGGTTCTCCTGCAGAGGAGGCAGGAGGGTCAGCGCCGAAGACATGATGACAAGAGCAGAGGTTGGAGGGCTGCAGGCTACCAGGCGAGCAGTGCAGGAAACTTCCGGAAGCCGTAAATGTGAGAGAACGGATTCTCCCCCAGAGCCTCAGAAGAAGGCCAACCCACGTCAGACTTCTGATCTCCAGAACTGTAAGCAAATAAGTGGGTGTTGTCTTAAGCCTCTAGGTTTGGGATAAGATTTTATGGTGGCGATAGAAAACAGTGGATAAATTGAAGTTAGAAAGATAAAATAACTTGTCCGAGGTTAGTGGCACAGTTAAGATTGATTCAGAGGTCATAGAAGTTTTACTACGTCTCTCCACTGCCGCCTCTCTTTGGAGCGTAACTGAGGCAGGAAGCCTTGGCTATGAATTACCCGCAGCGTTCTGCAGATCTGCAGGTACTTGGCTGCTGCCTTCTGGGTTAGGGGTTTAATCCTAAGGGCTAGGCGTCCACACATGAATTTCCCCTCCTTCTTCCTTTCCTCCCCCTTTTCTTCTTCCTCTCCTTTCTCCCTCCCTCCCTCCTTTCCTTTCCTCCTTTATATTAACTGAGCACCTGCTATGTGCCAAGCTCTGTCCCTGATTCTGAGAATACACTGGAAATGAGATAGACCAGGTGCCTATTCTTAGGGACTTCTTGCTATAATTTTGCCCAGATCCTGCAAATATCTAGAATTTGGTGGATAATCTGTGCTATAGAAGTCCAGCTTCAGCTCCAGTCCCATACATAGGTGGGGAGCGTTAAGGGTTAAAAGTACCAAATCTTCCTCTTCAGCCAGATCCTACTTCCCCAGGGGGATCCTGGAAAAGAATGAAACTGTGCTTCGAGGGGACTGGAGAGAAAAGATCTAGATTTTTCCCTTCTGGGTCCTGCTGCCTCCAGACCTCTCCAGGGATTTTCTGTCTCCCTGGGGTTTGAGAAGGACCCCAGGCTCCTGTGCTCAGCATGTCTGAAAGGGCTCAAACCAGGAAGGAAGTGGAGAAACACAATTACAGAGTATCATGGGGGAATGAACACTGAATTGGGGGTCTGGAGTTTGAGCACCATCTCTGCCTCTCACTTGCTCCCCATGTGGCTTTGGGTTGGTCAGAGCACCACTCTGGACCTCAGTCTCCTTATCCATTCAATGGGGATAAGAGTATATTCAATCGCCTCTGTCCCAGGGTTAGGGATACACATGAGAAAATACTTGTAAAGGACCCCGATGCAGTGCTAGTTGTTGGATGCTGAAGCAATCTGGGGCAAGAGTGAGCAAACACATGAGGACATTTTATAGCTTGTTGCAGTTCTAGAGATGATGTGGATACAGATCTCTGTTTACCAGGAATAGCTGCGAATATTGGTATGTAGGGCCCTGGTTCTTTATCAGATTGCGTCCACCTGCATGCCTGCGCATGCACACGTGCGCACAGGATGGTGCAGGGGAAGGGAGTTACGCGGCACAAGGCAGCATGAGACTCGAGTTCTAATTCTTCTCTCTGGACCTCAGTGCTCCCTTCGATAAAGCTATCAGTGGCCACAAACCGAGGGCTGTGCACCCTCTTGCTCCCAGATGTGTTGCTTGGATCAGAGTGTTGAATTTTTCTTTAAATAGTTGCTTACATTTTAAAAAGTAGAGATTTGGCCTAAAAAAATAAAAATCTAAGTTTTTGGATTCTCTTGAAACTCCTAAGGTCTGGGGGTCCTGGGCCTGTACTCCAGACTGCCACACCTGTTCGGCTTGGTGCTGAGTGGCAGCTTGCCCCCTGTAGACCCAGTGTGTTCTTGCCGTGAACCACAGTCGCCACCGCTCCCAAACGCTGTACGCCCTGTTGGCTGTGCTATTTCACCAGGCATGTCACCCGCCAGGCTCTGCGGTGACGGTGTCTGCCATCCCCAGGCTAGCAACATTTTGTTTCTCAGCAGCCAGGCTCCAGGCACAGGGTTACTAATCTTAAAGGGCAGACAGAGATCTCCTGGGAGAGAGAAATTCTAAGAGATTACAAGTGGCAAGTAAGGAATGCCAGAAAAATTCCACTTTCTTCTGCGACTAGGGATCAGATGTCCCAGGAGCTAGAGCTCCCCCAAGTCCTTTCCTTTGCTTCGGCCTCAGTTTCCCCATCTGTAAAATAGGCGCTGGGATGAGATGATCGCCAGGGCTTTTCCATTCCTGGGCTTTTTGATTCTCTCTCTCTCTTCTCTCAGCGACACATGTCTACACCCAAGTGCACACAGTAGATTGAATGCTTATGCACAGACACACTTACACATCTTACTGAGGATGTATCTCCACCTAAGACTGCAAACCCTGATATCGCCTCCAACCTCCCACCTCCTGCAGGTGTCCTTTCCGAGTGTGTCCTGTCGTCAGGCTTCAGAAGAGCTACCTGCAGGCATTGTGTAAGGGCAGGGAGCGGGATTAGTCAGCTCATTTCCTCTGTTACCAGTGCTCTCCCCCAGGAGCAGACAACAACACGAGACTGTCTGGCAGGTAGCAGGAGCTCAGCTGGAGAAGGGCTCAGATCCCACCTGCTGAGGGCAGGAGGGAGGAAGGCAGCAACCCAGACTCTGTTCTCATCTCCGGCTGGGCCCACGGAACTGTAGGAGCGAGCTCTCAGGGACCGTTGAAATGGTGAAGGCAAGGTCAGGTTCTGATCCAGGCCACATGCCTCCTGTGAGGGGACTCACTCACCGCCTCTAAACCAGGAAGGCCAGCTCTCATTCTAGGTGCTCCAGGGTTCTCCACAAAGAATGGAAGCTGGCATTCCAAATAATTTCATTTTCTGCTTTGCCATTTTTTTTCACGCCGCTTAGAAAGGGAGTGATTGGGGTGGGAGGAGTCTGGACATATTAGAAAAAATACAGAAATGTCAAATCAGAGTTACAAATACTGTGACATTTTAATTTACATTGAACAATTCAGGCTATCGGCCAAGAATGTTACAATGTAATGTCATTGTGCTATTCAGAAGGTAATGAATAAATTTATTAAGAACTATTACATCTGGTTCAGAAACAGGACACATATTTAAATCTGAGAAGTGAGCCTGTTCCTCTTACAGTCCGCTGTGACAGATGGATGCCCTGTTTACTGATAAGTCTAAATTGAGGCCCCCAGTGAATGAGCTGTTGGGTGTAAGGGCCACCTACCTTAAGCCTGGCCTGGGAGAGGCCCAATTTCACTGCCCTGACCTGGGAGCTGATTTGAGAAAATTCTCTGTGAAATGGCTTCCAGGTGATAATGACCTCGAAGTTGCTTCATTCAGAATCAAACTTACAGTGGCTATCACCAGGCCAGGCCCCATCTGCTTATGCTGGCATTGCGCTGCCTTTCTTGCTTTTTTATTAAAATCCAAGTCCTCCTGGGAAGGGCTGCAGATAAGCAGTCACTAGTCAGTCACCTTTTAGTACGAATTAGCTCACTGACCCTGTTGCAGTGTGGCTGTCAGTCGAGAGCCCAGGGCACCGGACACTGGATGTTGAGGCTTGGCTGGGTTGGGTGAAGCAAGCCACAGACTCAGGGGCTGGGAGATCTGGAATCTTCCTCCTCCCGTTAGCCCTGGGACAGGGGGCAGACCACTGCCTTTCTCTTTCACAGGCCGAAGTGGAGATAATGTAGCCCTCAAACCATGACAACCCAATGAACTATTCTAGGTGTTGGGTGTGTAAGAGAAATCAGTCTCCGCCCTCTCAGTAGGTTGGGAGGCAGATAATAGAGAAGTAAATTATTTACACCAGATGGTGGCACATGCAGTGAAGAGCATAAAACCAAGTATTGGAATTGAGTCCGGAGGTAGGGAAGCAGCATCATTCAGAGGCAAGGAAACTTCTCTTTGGAGAAAGGATGTCTGAGCCTAAGGAGAAAAGAAGGGCTTTTCTGTCAATGTACCTGGAGTAAGGGTTCTCGGTGGAAGAAACCACATGGACGGAGGCTCAGAGTGGGGATACAGTGGTGGGAGAAGCAGGAAGACAGCAGGTTTGGCTGGAGGAAGAGGTCAGATGGGGCTGCAGAGGACGGCGAGCCGGCATCATCCAGGGCCCCCTCGCGTCGTGCTCAAGAATGTGCGTTTTATTCCAAATGACTAGGAAGCTGCTGGAGTGTTTTTAATATATGGGAAAGCATTTTCATTATTAGGTGAAAGTGTTTTGTAAACTTGAAAACACAAAGGCAAAGTACTATTATTATCATATGTGTGAATAACAACTTTCCGTTGTAGTTAAAACTCTTAAATTGGCAGCTTGATCCTTCAGTTCCTTCCGTGAAAACCAGCAGTACCAGGATCCTGAGGTCCTGGGTGAGATGGGGCCACCTCTCAGGCCACAGGGCTGCTCAAAGTGAGTGGCATGTCCAAAGGGACCAAGCCCCAGACTGGCCACCATCTTTCCTGCTGTCCCGGGTTTCTCACCTGGGGAACGGGGTATGGGGAGGGGCAGGGGGCGTGGTGACGGGTCTCATTCCTCACAGGGACAGTGCCAGCTTTAATCAATTCCTGGTAAGGTCTTTGAGCTCCTGGACCATCACACGGGGGTTGCCTCTGAAAGAGAACCCAACGCCTCCGTGAGGAGGTTTTCGCTCAAATTTGCTTTCTCTCCAACTGCCCTGGACAAGCTTCAGAGCCTTCCACGTGTATTCTGAAGGCACCATGTATTGTCACGGCCTGCCATTCTCCATTTGTTCTTTTAATGGTCTCATTAACACCCTACTTGTCCAACTCACTGCCAATTCTGTGCGTCTGAGGAGCAGGCTTCAGAGTGCTACCTTTGTGGTCCATCAGGATGGGCTGGATTCTGCTGCATAACATGCAAGTTCCCCTGCCTGGTGACTTACAGCCTTGCAGGTTTATTTCTTGCTCAAGGTGGATGTCCAGCCCAGGTAGGCAGGAGGCTCTGCTCAGGGTACAGACAGGCACCCAGGCCAACGGATGTGCCCTCTCAACTCGGGATTCGGGGCTCCCCGTGGGAAGAGTGGAGCCCAAGACTAGCCACAACAGCCTTGCCCTGGAAGGGCCCCTTCCACTTCTGCTCACATCTGGTTGTCCAGAACCAGCCACACACATGTCCACAGCACACCTCCAGGGCTGGCTGTAGGAGCCTCTCCTGTACCCTGGGATCCAGCACCCAGTACTGGGGCACTCGGTAGATAGTTTGGGAAGTGCTGCAAACTGATCTAAGCCAATCTGACCAGTTGTCAGCGTCTTTTGGTAAGCATCTAGGGGGATGTCAGGGGGTTGGGGGCTGTGTGTTGCCTTCCCCAAGCTTCACAAGAATGTGTGGTCTACTGAAAACACGTCTCAGGTCAAATTTTGTTACTCATACATCATTTCAGAGGTAACAGGGGAGAAAGTCCCCTAACAGCAGACAGACACAAATGAGCATCAGTTCCTGTAAAAGAAGCAAAGTTCTAGCTCCTTGTCTTTAGGTGTCCTGACAAGTCTTTTCTGGGATGGGTTCACTCTGTGGTGGATGCTGCCTGGTCTCCTGGCAGATTGAGCCAAACTTCTTGTGGAACCAGGCAGCAGTCCGTGCTTATGAGGCAGAGCCCTGGACGGAGAGGACCACACTCCCTGTACTGTCTGTCTAGCCCCCCACATTTCTTGAGCAGCAGTCACTTCACCAGAGGAAAATGACCCCCAATACCCTGTATTCTAAACAACCAACTGGTTGGTGCAGATTTGGATGAGACTATTTGAAACACCTGTGAAATGTGGCTTCCCAAAAAATGTCCTTTGAATATTAACTGTCTTCTCCTTGGTGTAGATACAATTATTTCACGTACAATGGATGGACACACCGAGGTACATCCATACAATGGAATACTATTCAGCAATAAAAAAGAACGGGCTGCGGATGCATGAAATGACAGGGATGAGTCTCACAAACATTACTCTTAGTGACAGAGCCAGACACAAGCGACTGCTCCCTTTATATGGGATGTCCAGAAGAAAAACAAATCTGTGCAGACAGATCAGCAATTAGGGGTTGCCTGGGGTGGGGGTGAGGGGTTAACAGTGAATGTGCATGAGGGGCATTACTGGGGTGCCGAAAATGTCCTAAAACTGAATTCTGATGATGATGGACAACTCTGTAGATTTACTGGAACATCACTGAATCGTACCCTTGAAATGAATTATATGATACATAAGATGTGCCTCAGCAAAGTTATTTAAAAAGTAAAAGTAATGAACTCACATACATACTCACTCATCTCACTGCTTAGAGTGCATTTAAAACAAGTTACAGATAATATAACACACACAAAAAATCAAGTTTCTTTCCCAAGGTGTTTTCAATACCTCCATCTACCTGTTTGTGCTTTTGAAAGAACGAATTCATTCAGTTTGACACCAAAGGGGCTTGGGGCTCCCCTTGAAAGGCCTCCCAACAAGCCAGCTGGAAAATACAATTTGTAGCTGAGATTTCACAGGGGCATCCCCTCCTCCTAGACACGCATCGGCAATAAGAAAGGAGGTTTAGAAGATAAAAGAAACTTGGAAGACCTTGGACTTGAAGTTCCTAACCTCTACTTTAGTCTCAGTTCCCATCTGTGAAAGGGGGGGATAATCTGAGCTTCTTGTAGGCACAGCATCGGGCCGTAGCTGCTCATGGCAGAGGTTGTCATCCCCTGGGCCTTCTGCAGAAATGTGTTGTTTCTTTATAAGGACGGAGTCAGCGCTTCCACGTGTACCCTGGGCCATGTCTAAGGGATAAAACAGTGCTTCTCCAGCTGGTGGAGGTCATGCTAAAAGGCAGAGTCTGATTCCAGAGGTCCCAAGAGGTGCGGATGCCTGAGGACATGACCGTCCCTAAAGTGGCAAGAACTAGCAACCTTCGTTTGGCAGGGATTTTAAACATCCTGCCACCCCTGACGTCCCCCCCCTCCACATCTGGCTGCCTTCTGGAATGACTTGGGAAGCACAGATAGCTGGCTTTGCCAGCAGGCCTCCTGAATCAGTGTCTAGGGGGAGGTCCGTAGAATCTGAGATTTCAAAACTTCTGTGGGGTTGGGACTCACTGGTTAAGAGACTCCACAGAAGCTCGGGACATACACTTGATTAGGAAAGAGGAAACCTCGCTTCTAGTGTCCTCTCTGCCACCTTGTGACCTTGGCAGGGGCATGTCTCTCTCCGGGCCTCGGTTTCCCCTTCTGGACAAACTGGCGTGGCGGGAGAGGTGTGTGCGCACCTCTTATCCCACCTCCTGTTTTGTGACTCCGTGAGCCCCAGAGCTCCTGGCCCGTTCCCAATTTCCAATTGACCATAGTATTTCTGTGACTCAGGGGGCAGGCCCAGCAGCCGGGGGGTGGGGAGCGGAGGGCGGGCTGCTGGGCTTTCCACCCCACTGCCCCTGGAGCCAGGCACCCAGCTCGAGCTATTGTACTCATGGGAGGTCTTAGCTGGTGAGGCCGCCAGGCTGACTGCTCAGGCGCCAAGGCTGTTTCATTATTCCATCAAAGTTCATTATGCTGGGGAGGAGACCAGTAATAAAACATGATTACAAGTGTCTCCAATGAGCACTTAAAGACATAATTCGTGGTATACATTCTGCTGCATCCCTGTTTGTGGTCACATAACGCACGGAGATTTGCACCTCTGATAGACTCCAGTCTTTGCGTTAATTGAAGTGAAAAAAAATGCCCGAAGCACTTGATTCAATTTGTCTTGGGACTGAGTTGGTTGTTTCAGACGGAGGCATGATTTGCCATTTTTGAAAACACACAGTTAATTATGTGTGTAAAAGGCAGGTACAGTGTGACACAGGCGACGCAGAATTGCAGGACTGAATTGCAGCCAAGCATATCAGATGTTACTGGCAAAGGGCTTGGGGAGAAATGGCTTTTCTTTCCTTCTTGCTTTCCTTTTAGTGCCCAGCACCACCCCCCATCACCCCCTCTCCCCTGATCCCCGTCGCCATCCCTCTTCTTCTAGCAGGTGGTGATGAATGCCGGAAGGTAATAGATGATACTTTGCATACCAGAGCTGACAAAAAGGAATCCTGTGCCCTGTCCCATGTCATCTAGGTCAGTGTTGTCATCTGAGAATAGAGTCTTGATTGATGCTGACTTGTGGGTTTGAGCCCGGTTTTTCAGGATGTGGGTTGGAGACCAAGAAGGCAGGGCAGTGTGGGGAAGAGCTCGTGTATAGTTGGGTAGGATCCTCCTGGGCTGTGGCTATGTGGGCCCAGACAGGTCACATCTCTCCCTGGGTCTGTCTTGGCCTCTAAAGATCTGCCCTGCGGCAGTGCGGGGCATGGCCCAGGCTAGGGGTGTGAGGCCACGTGTTGGCTCTCTTTTTACCCCGACTCCCTGGGTGCCCTGGGGCCAGGCCCTTTCCCTCTGCTAGCCACGGTTTCTAGTCCTTGTTAAATGGGAAGTTTGGGCTAGGCAATGCCGCCCGTCGTTGCCTAACCTTAAGAATCATCTGAGAAACTTGTTAAAAACAGATTTCCTCAGCCCTAGAAGCAAGGATGTCAGATCAGAATTTCTCCAGGAGAGGCCAGGGAATCAGTACTTAGTAAATCTTCCAGGTCATCCGTGACACTTTAACAAAAGTTTTGGCTATGTTAGATAGTCACATCATTGATAATTGACATGGTATAAATGAGCAATAGGAAAGCATTACTGTCCACTCTGTCCCCAAGCCACTAGGTTCCTGCTGCCAATCATCACCAGATTAATGGTTCTGTGTGTATTCTTCCAGAGAAATCTGTGATCTACAAGCCAGAATGTACGTGTGTGTGTTTGTGTGTGTGTGTATGTACATATATACATATATATATGTTATGTTCTTTATCTCATCCTTTTTTTTAATAAAGGATAACATACTATACACATTGTTCTATATCTTTTGTTTTGTTTTGTTTTAAAGATTTTATTTGTTTATTTGACAGAGAGAGAGAGACACAGCGAGAGCAGGAACACAAGCAGGGGGGGTGGGAGAGGGAGAAGCAGGCTTCCCGCGGAGCGGGGAGCCCGATGCGGGGCTTGATCCCAGGACCCTGGGATCGTGACCGGAGCTGAAGGCAGACGCTTCACGACTGAGCCACCCAGGCATCCCCGTTCTATATCTTTATTTCTTTTTGTTCATTCAGTACATCTTGGAGATCTTTTTATTTTTATTTTTAAATTTTTTAAAGATTTTATTTATTTATTTGACACAGAGAGAGCACAAGCAGAGGGGGCAGCAGGGAGAGGGAGAAGCAGACTCCCACCGAGCAGAGAGTTGGATGTGGGGCTCGATCCGAGGACCTCGGGATCATGACCTGAGCCGAAGGCACATGCTTAACCAACTGAGCCACCCAGGTGCCCCGATCTTTATATATCAGTTCATAAGGGCAGTGATGTGCTAGAGCCAATAAAGACCTATCTCTTCTCAAGTCCAAGTTCAGTGACCTCATCTCGGTAGCTTGAAGTTGGCTGTGGTAGAAGTGTTTTCCCCATGGACAGACGCTACCTTCTGGCTGCCCCATCTTGCCGGCCAGAGTGCCGGTTGTTACACGTTTTGCAGCACGCTACTGCGTAAGTGCGTCCTCCTTTCTTTAATGGCTGCCTAATAATCTGTTGTACAGACGAACTCTATTTAGTCAATCCCCTGTTGATAGACATTTGGGTTGTTTTTGATCTCTTGCCAATGCAAACGATGCTGAAGTAAGTCAGTTTGTACATACATCATTTCACATGTGTATGTGATTCAGAAACGGTTCTAGAAGTGGCCTGACTGGGTCAAAAGTCTGTGCATCTGCAGTTTTGATTGGCATCGACACATTGCCTCTGAGAGGCTGTAGCAGTGTGCGTGCTGCCAACAGCAGATGAGAAAGATGCTTTCCTCACACCCTCCACATCATTAGCTTTTAACATCTGTGTCTCAGCGTAATGAGCATTTCCTCAGGATGAATGAGGCTGAGCTTCCGTTCACATCTTCAAGAGCCATTTGCAGCTCCTTTTCTGTGAACTGTTGATCATTTTGATCAGGAGAGTTTGAAAAACCCAGCCTCGTTTCATCTTTTATCACACACGGGGACCCTGAGGTCCTGAGAGGAGTAGAGAGTTGACTTAGCCCCCACAACGAGGATGAGAAATGAAGGGATTCAGATTAGCAGGTGTGGTCCCTTAAGATTAAATGGGGGTGCTCCCAATGAGCAAGTCAACATGCCTATGGATGTGGAATTACGGATCGTGTCAGGTGCTGCAGAACACACTAGAGGTCATGCCATGGTGGCCCAGGGCTGGACCTGGCAGTGGACTATCTTGGCCTGCACTGTGGTTTTTTTTTTTCTTTTTAAATTTTAATTTAAAATAATTGTCAAATTTCAAAATAAGAACATTTGACATACACATCCTTATTTTTGGTTTCCCTTGGAGGGAGGCAACAACCAGAGGCTCTAGCCCCACCGGACTGAACTTTCTGGGGGTAACAACCATCTGGATGTGGATAGCAGCCGCGTCTGTGATGGGCACACAGTTCACCACAGTCCTCACCACTCCTTAGTGTCCCTGGTGCTGCCCCCCCGGTCATCCGTTGTGTATCGCCACTCTTGGGTTATCTTTTCCTTATAATGAAGAGAGAAGGGAAATATTTCTTGTGTCCATTTCCCTGTCAAAAGAGGATGGTAAAAACTGGACATGGAGGGCCGCATATTTAAAGATAAATCCCAGTAGCGTCTTTCAAAGCAAAGAATATCTGGATGTCTTTGACATGTGGAAACGAATGCATGCATGAATGAAGCATCCGTATGAACCACAACTCAAGAGGATATGAAACTATGGTAAGAACCCATCAGCTTCCCTTAGTAATATCTGTCTGACCATGGAGATATTTGGTTTGAGAGATTTCCTATCCTGGCCTCAAAAATCAGCAAGGATATTTTCACAGAGATGGCTCTAGAATGTCTGCATAGGAGAGGTTTAGAGATGGCCCGCTGACTGAAAGTGGGACCCTGAGAGCTGTTTGGTGCTCAATACCCAAGCATGCTGGTTTTACCTAGATTTTCCTTTTGTCAAGAACTACTTTGGGGGCACCTGGGTGGCTCAGTTGGTTAAGCATCTACCTTCGGCTCAGGTCATGATCCCAGGGTCCTGGGATCGAGCCCCGCATCGGGGTCCCTGCTCAGCCGGGGGAGGGCTGGGCTGCTTCTCCTTCTGTCTCTGCTGCTCCCCTTGCTCATGCTTTCTCTGTCTCTCTCTCAAATAAATAATAAATAAAAATATTTTAAAAAGAACGGCTTGGAGAAGATGTTAGAGATGGGGAAGGGGTATAAATGTGAGACACCACACCTGGTGACTTGGTGTTTCCATTTTTAATACCTGTGAACATCGGTTGTAGGCCAGGGTCCTGTAGGAGACTATTCGTAGAATTGAGCCTTCCGAAGCTGTCCTCCTGGTTTTCCAGAGTGTGGTCCAGGTGCTCCCTAGTTCTGGCTGGCTTTGCTCTGAGCTCCTTGATGACACGTGGGACCTCAAATCAGCTTAGCCTCTAATGGGGAGAAGCCTTAACTCCATAGGTCCCAGCCAGGCCTCCAAGGGCCCAGCATGGGCATGACTGTCGAAGTAAACATCCCAGACCCTCCCACGCACAAATGTGCTTGGCTAGGACAGTGTCTCGATGGGCAAGCAAGTGATGCTGGCCCTAGGTAGAGTGGGTTAAGGCATTTGCACCTTATAAGCAAGTGGTAGCACCCAAAATATCAGGATCAAACCTCTGAGGAACCTTCTGCGGGACTGTAAGGAGGTGGTAAAGGAAGCTGAGATGATTAGGGGTAGTCAGGGAATGGCAGGCTGCCTTCCTCACACTGAGCAGGGAGACCTCATGGTTCCTGTGGCCACTGGAGCTCCAGACTGGTTTATTTCCTCCTCCACTATGTCTCCAGAAGGCCAAAAACTATAATAGTGGCCATTTATTAGGTGCTCACTGTATTCCAGAGACCATGCTAAGCTTCGCTTCAGCCTGTTGATCTATGGCTTTATGTTTAGCCCCATGTTAACAGAAGAGGAAAAAGAAACTTTGGAAGATGAGGTCCCTGCCCAAGGCCTCAGTGCTGAGGAGTGGGTGCCAGGTTGGGAATACGACCTAGTCCCAAAGCACATGCTCTGAATCACCTTGTTTCGTGGCAGAAGTAGCACAGTGGTGGTCTGCGTGCTGAATTCTTTCCAGATAGGTTTTTCTTGACATTTTGGTATGAATTGTTTCCCGATGCTTAAAAATCAGAAGACTTCGCATAAAAATGGGGGTGGGAGATCTGGCAACACCGAACCTATAATCACCTATGGCAGTAAAAACCAAGTAGGAGAGACCCATGCCTCCAAATTTACCCCAGTCCCCACTACTCCCTGCTGTCTTATCCCTGGCTTCCCAATGCTCTTTTCTTCCCAACATTGCAACAAATTTGAAATATACAAAAAAAAAAAAATCAAAAAATTGCACAGCAAACACCCAATACCTAGATTCCATCATTAACATGTTACTTTGCTTGCTTGATCACTTATCTTCCCATCCATCCATCCCTCCATCCATTCATTAATCTGTCTTCTTTTCGATACATTTCAAAGTTGCAGCCATCAGTACGCTTCACCTCTAAACACTTCAACATGCATATCATTAACTAGAGTTCAATACTTGTTTACAGTTCCTTTTGTTGAGGTAAGATTGATGTAGAGTGAGAGGCACAAATCTTAAGTGTACTGGTCCATAAGTGTTGATGAATGCTTACAGCCATGAACCCAAACCCCTACGGGAGAAAGAAAGAGAATATTTATCTCCCAAGGAAAGCTCCCTTATGGCCCTTGCTGGTCAATCCCACCCCCCGCTTCACTTTTGAGTATTAACAGTCTGCAGGCCTTTAGGTCTGGAGGTCCGGGTATATAGCAAAGAAGGAGGGTAGGGAGAGAAAATAGCCTCTTAACTGAATGGGGACAAAGGAACCCAGGCCAACTTTTCTTGCCTCATGGACCAACCCTCCCGCACGGGAGCCAGCCTCAGCTCTCCGAATGTGTTCTGTGCTGCACTCCCATACCCAAGGACACCATCCCACCACTCACGCAGCACCGCTTTGTGAAGCCTCTGCCCTCTGCCTGGGAGGCCCCGTTACCTGGCCATCCTCCACTCCCTTTGGAAGTTAATTCAAATGTTATACTGGCACAGGAAGTAAATAGTAAATTCGGCCTGCAAATGACACATAATCAGTATTTATAGATTAATGAGCTAATGGATGATCAGAGGATGCCATTTCATGTCCTGGCACTTAACGCAGTGCTTGGCATATACTAAGTAGTTGATAAATGTGTGATAGGTGTATATATACCTGTGATCCCTGTTAAACTAACCGTGACAGATTTATTACAGTGACAATAACACGAGTTTGTAAAGCTATCCTTTTTTCCCCTTTGTTGTCAAATTCTTGATTCGTAGAATCACATGAAGATGTAGAAGTGAACTTGGAGTTAGAAGATCTAGGTTTGTGTCCCAAGTTTGACTCTCCCTTGCTGTCTGTGAGCACGGGGGAGAGAGCAGTCACAAGACACAGTCCCTGATCTGAGGGTGGGAGGGAAAGTGTTGGAGGCGTACAGAAGCGAAGTGTAAAGACACAAAGGCCCGGGGGCACTGAGGGAAGGCCTTCCCATGTGGCAAGTGGAAAGCTGGTGTGCAAGGGAGACTCAGTAGGAGTCCGGCGGGCAGGGCGGCGGGTCCGGATAAGACAGTCTTCCAAAACACAGTCCTGAGTTAGACACTTTCCTGAAGTCTTGGGTTTTAGGTAGGAGGTGACATGTCAGATCCTATCAACTGACATGGGGACGTTGGCTTGGACGGGGACAACAGTGGAGGTGGAGAAAGGGCAGGGAGGGGCTGTTGCAGGAACACGGGAGTCAACAGGGGCTTGAACTAGGGCAGAGCAGTGAAGGCGAGCTCATAGCTCTTGTAATAACCTCTTACAGTTCCACACTCCGTTTCAGTTCCCACTGCTTTTAAAAAAATTATCTTATTTAATTTCTATGTTAACTCCATAAAGAAAGGACTTTTGTCCTTCATTTGCTAGCAAGACTGTCATGGCTCAGAGGGTTAAGCCCCAGGGTGCAGGGCTGAGGCAGGTTTGAGATCCACATCACCTTATTCCAATTTGAGGTTCATGTAACTAAACCCAAAGTCATTTCTGTGACAAAGTGGTACCTCCCTGAGCGATCTGCCTTTGAGGGAAGAAAGTTACCTCTTGCACAAGTGATTTTAGGTTTCCAATCTTCATCTATACTCTTTTTGCTGGTGCTCACGATGATTCCTTGAGGTCTTTTTGTCCCCGTCTTGCAGAAGAGGAAACTGGGGGCTCAGAGAGGTGAAGTGCCTTACCCAAGCTGAATTTACTATTTACTTCCTGTGCCAGTATAGCATTTGAATTAACTTCCAAAGGGGATGGAAGAGGGCCAGGTAACGGGGCCTCCCAGGCAGAGGACAGAGCCTTCACAAAGCGGTGCTGCGTGAGTGGTGGGATGGTGTCCTTGGGTATGGGAGTGCAGCACAGAACACATTCGGAGAGCTGAGGCTGGCTCCCGTGCGGGAGCGTTGGTCCATGAGGCAAGAAAGGTTGGCCTGGGTTCCTTTGTCCCCATTCAAACAAGAGGCTATTTAGTCCAAGTCAGAGGAGCAAAACAGAGACGGTGGTGTGTCAGACTGGATTCCAGGGAGACCCAGGGCTGTGCCTCTGAGATTAGTGTGCACGTAGACAGAAAGCCTGGATAATGTATTCTCTGGTTGACCTATGTGCGTGCATGCGGTGGAGGTGATTCCACGTGAACCTCGTGGATGTGGGCTCCTTTGTCATTGATGTTTTGTGCCCCACCTGGGGCAGAGGTGGGCCTGGGAGGGCCCGTTGCTTGGCGGGCACTCCTGGAGGTGGGATGAGGAGCGCTTTGGGAAAGAGGGCAAAGAACTCCAGTTCAACAAAACTCCTCCCACGACTTTCATCCATCTTGAGTTCCACAAAGGCTTGGGTGCTTCCTCTCCTATTTTCCTCTGACATGATGAACCACCAGTTCAGAGGGATGGAATCTAAATGTTTCTGATTCATTTACAGTTGGGTCAGCAAAAACATGCCCTGGTAGGGAGGAGACCTCCCAGGAAGTTATATAAGCTTCCTCGTGGAACTGAGAATCCTTGTTCCGGCCAGGCTTAACTAAATCAGCTGGGGCTGCACTTTGATTCTAAAGATAGAGCGGGGATGGGGGTTGGGGGATCCCTGTATTCCAGTCCAGTCATCTCTGGTCTTAATTACACAAATCCCACCCTCCGGAAACAGAAATCCTAATTAATAGTAACTGAAGGAGGACCGAGATCTATAGACCAATGCGCCTTATCTCGGTAATTTCAGAAGAGATGTGAAAAAAAAAAAAATGGACCCTGAACAACTATTTGTCTAATAAACAGCCCCCACCCCCACCCCCTTCATTTCCTGCAAAGAAAGCTCTGTTGCAGTTAATCCATCTTGGCTCCGCTCGGAGCACATTATCATTTTTATCGGCCTCATAAATCGCCTTTCCAGATTACACAAAAATATACATCGCCCCACTATAATTATTCCAGACCCCCGCCTTCTCCTTTTTCATTTTGATCCCAGGTAAACCCAGTCATTACCCGCATCAGTGTGGCTTCCCAAAACGTCAAGATTAAAACGGACCAGGGAGTCTTATGCAAGACTGAGTCAGCCGAGCAATTTGAACCAATAAATATCAAAGTCGTGTCTAAGCAGAGAACAATTCATTTGATACCACATCTGTCAACAGGCCTGTGGAGGATTTTCCTTCCTGGGGCTCCTCCCTGGCGGCCCTGCTTGCTCTTCTTCCTGATACTATGGAGAAGCTGGATTTGGCCTCATAGGAGGATGGGGCCCTGCGCCCAGGAAAGTGCTGGGTGCCAGGGCCAGGGGGATTCAGGGGCCGAGCTGCCTGCTCTCCACCCGCTATAAAAAGGACCTGCTCTAATGCCTCAGCTGGGCAAGCGCACTCTGCAATTAGCAATTCTTTTTTATTGGTTGATGTGGGCCTCTGGCCAAGAGGAGCTGGGATTGAATCAATATTCCTTTTATTATGTCATCATAGCCAAATGAATTATGAAAACAAAAGCTCAATCTGAAGCTGCCAATGCTAATTACTGGGTAGGATGTGGAGGCACAATACACAAAGGGAGCTCTGTCCGGGTGGGAGTTGTAGGAGGTGCCCTGTAGCTGGGTCTGGGGGCTGCCAGGCCCACCTCTCCCTCTGCCTACAAACCCTGTACTCCCCGAGGCAACTTGGAAAGGGTCTAGCCTGGTCTTAGATGACAATTTTAAACCAGCTCGATACAATTCAACTCAAGCAGCATTTATTGAGCACCTACTGATACCGACCCGTATGTTTTCCACACACTACCACGGTCTCTACTTACTGCTGTCTCTAGAGTCTCCTAGTAAAGAGGGTGTTATCTTTAGAACCAGACATGACCTTCAAATCTCAGCTTAGATGCTATTTATGGTGGAAACCGGGCTTCTCCGATCCTCGGATTCCCCGTTTGTAAACTGAGGATAATAAGATGCATGCCACAGATTCGAGGAGAACTGACTGGGAAAATATCTGCCAAATATTGGGCACGAAGCAGGCACTCCACAAAGATTAGTAATTCTCCTCCTCTTCCCCTCCCCTCCTCCTCCATCTTGTTACTATTACACTCCTTTTTACCCTCACCATCCTTCAATGAGCATCCCTAACGCCCAGAACAGGAGTCACTTACACAGTGTTAGTTGATTGAGTGCTCAGTGAATGGAAGGCGAGAAGGAAGGAAACTGGCCTTGGCAATGTGGAGGTGATAAAGGAAAATTCACATCAGGGTCTCAAACCCCAGAGCCGACAGCCTCGTGGGGACACAGACACAAAGCAAGTTAACTGTAATATAAGTGGAGGGAAGAGCACAGCACTTTCTCATGGAGATTGGCCACCTCTACCCACCTCCCTGCTTCTGTCTTGGAGAACTGAGTTGGAAGAATCAAACTCCTTCCTTTGTGGGGAAAGTCCTTCTCTTCTCCTCGAGTGGAGCAATGCGGTGACATCTGCAAAGCCAGATGTGCTCTCTCTGTCAAATCATAGGTGGGGTGGGGTGGGGTGGTCAGGGAGGGGTGGAGGGGGCTGAGAACAAACAGTCACAAGCCTTCCCTGGGTAAAGAACATCTCAGACTTTTCCACAGTGATCTTCTCGATAGTTCCTGAAGGCCCCCATTTGTATTCCATGTTACTAAGAGAGATGAAATGGCTCTCAAGATCACAGAATGCAAGATAAGCCCTGGGGGGCTGAGTTCTCACTTGGTCACATGATTCTGGGAAAGTCACTTATCTTCTGGAAGCTTTGGCTCTCTTGTCTGGAAGATGGGGATGGGAACAGTGTGAGGCTCACACACATGTGCGCTGTAAATCCCATGACAGCTGGGTTTTGCCTCCAGTGCTCCCTCTGTGCCTCCCCAGAGCCTCTAGGCCATCAGGAGGGGAGGACTGGCCACATGAGATTCATCTTTGTTCTACTTCTTGACTCCCGTGCCTGGTGCTGTGCTCAGCCAGCAATGAGTGGCAAGTCAGTCTTTGTTAAATGCAGCAGAATAGTTGTAATAAAAAACTCTTATGCCATGAGCAACAGGACTCTAAATCATTTTTCTTTTTTTTAAAATTTTTTATTGTTATGTTAATCACCATACATTACATCATTAGTTTTTGATGTAGTGTTCCATGATTCATTGTTTGTGCATAACACCCAGTGCTCCTCGCAGAACGTGCCCTCTTTAATACCCATCATCAGGCTAACCCATCCCCCCACCCCCCACCCCCCTAGAACCCGCAGTTTGTTTTTCAGAGTCCATCCTCTCTCATGGTCCGTCTCCCCCTCCGATTCCCCCCCCTTCTTTCTTCCCCTCCTGCTATCTTCTTCTTTTTTTTTCCTTAACATATATTGCATTATTTGTTTCAGAGGTACAGATCTGTGATTCAACAGTCTTGCACAATTCACAGCGCTCTCCATAGCACATACCCTCCCCAATGTCTATCACCCAGCCACCCCATCCCTCCCACCCCCCACCACTCCAGCAACACTCAGTTTGTTTCCTGAGATTAATAATTCCTCATATCAGTGAGGTCATATGATACATGTCTTTCTCTGATTGACTTATTTCTCTCAGCATAACACCCTACAGTTCCATCCACGTCATTGCAAATGGCAAGATCTCATTCCTTTTGATGGCTGCATGATATTCCATTGTGTATATATACCACATCTTCTTTATCCATTCATCTGTGGATGGACATCTTGGCTCGTTCCACAGTTTGGCTATTGTGGACATTGCTGCTATAAACACTGGGGTGCACGTACCCCTTCAGATCCCTACATTTGTATCTTTGTGGTAAATACCCAGTAGTGCAATTGCTGGATCGTAGGGTAGCTCTATTTTCAACTTTTAGAGGAACCTCCATACTGTTTTCCAGAGTGGCTGCACCAACCTGCATTCCCACCAACAGTGTAGGAGGGTTCCCCTTTCTCCACATCCCCGCCAACATCTGTCATTTCCTGACTTGTTAATTTTAGCCATTCTGACTGGTGTGAGGTGGTATCTCGTTGAAGTTTTGATTTGGATTTCCCTGATGCCAAGCGATGTTGAGCACTTTTTCATGTGTCTGTTGGCCATTTGGATGTCTTCTTTGGAAAAATGTCTGTTCATGTCTTCTGCCCATTTCTTGATTGGATTATTTGTTCTTTGGGTGTTGAGTTTGATTCTAAATCATTTTTTTCCCCCATGGTCACGGGAAGCCTCTGTGGTGGGGCTACCATCCCATTTTCAAAGGAAAAACTGAGGCTCCGAGAGGGGAGGGGAGGGCCCAGGTCTGCACAGCGAGTCAGGGCTGTTAACCTGGGTCTGGTGCCTTGCCTGCCCCCTCTGTCCTTTGGGAAGAAAGAAGAAAGCCAACCCTTCAGCTCTCCACAGCAGGATGACGCCAGACATCTCCAGGCTTCCCAGTTCCCTGTTTGTGCTCCCCAGTTCCTCAGCTGATTTGGGGGCTCTCATTTCCAAAGGCAGGGTCATCAGGGTCCTAGTTGTTAGTTGGTAGGAGGAAAACACCTTTGACTTCCGGTTTATATCCAGGTACCGTGTGGCCCTGGCGTAGATGGAATCAGTGAAGTCTCTTTGAACCACAGGTCGGAAGTGTTCCAAAGGGACAGGACTGCTGGAGGTGGTGGGATCAGAGGATGGGAAAATCAGGCTCCCACGGAACGTGGGAGGGAGAGAAATGGAAGAATCACATTTCCCATTTTTCCGCTAAGGAAATAGCCTCTGCATTAATGGGACCAAGATCGGCTTCATGGGTGTGTAAGCAGCTCAGTCACACAGCTTAGGGTGAATGCCCTGAGGCCGCTGCCTTGCAATTCTTAATAATTTTATTTTTGAGCTTGTGTTTTGTAGGTGAAGTCTGACAGGACAATGGAATGTGTGCTGGAGACTCAGCATCCCAACTCACACCTGCTCCCACTTCTCATTGCCCCTCGCCCCCGGCAGGGGGGGATTCTTAGCTACCCACTTCCCGCTCCATCTAGTGACCACTGTCATCCTTGTGCCAAGCGGGGTCCTGGGCACAGTAGAGAGGGCTGGGTGCACATGACCTATCGGATGATTGCAGGGCCGGGCTGCTGGCATTTCCTAGGGTTTGCACTCATTCTACAGTCATGTCCATGCCCAAGTGACTACGACATTAAATGGCAAAAAACCACCTTGATGTTTTGAGAGAGAGTTTATGGAAGAAAGGAAAAGGCTTTTTCTCTGCTTTTTGAACAAGGGCCCTGCGTTTTTATTTTACACTGGGCCCTGTAAATTATGGACTTGGCCCTGAGAGGACTTCAGTTGGACTGAACACAAATGGAAGCCATGGGTGTTTCAATTCATCGCCATTATATGGCCCAATAATGGCTGGTGTCAGGAGGCCTAGGGACGAGACAGGACAAACCATTGGGTACCAGCATGGGCTTTGCCATCAGCCTCTGCTCCCACCTGCTGTGTGATCTTAGACAAGTTACTTGGCTTTTATGAGAGTTTGTTTTCTTATCTGTAGAATGAAGATAATAATAGGGTTGTCAGGAACATTCACTGAGAACTTAAAGATAAGAGCTCTTGGCAAGGTGCGTGGCACAGAGCAAGTGCTTAAGTAGATCTGAATTATTATTGTTTCATCATTGTCATCTGCCACCTGTGTGACCTTGGACACATTATTACGGTGTGAACACACCTCACGTTGTGCCTGTTATACGCTAGGGTCTCAAAAATCAATAGTACACTCATATATATGGTCAATTAATTTTCTACAAGGGTGTCAAAACTACACAATGGTATCATCACATTGTGGAGATATCATCCACAAATGGTATTGGGAAAACTGGAAATCCAGACACAAAAGAATGAAGTTGGGCCCCTACCACACACCATGCAAAATTTAATTCAAAACGGAGGTCTAAACTTTAAAGCTAAAACTCAGAAGAAAACACAGGAGGAGATTCTCACGACGTCGGATTTGACAATATTTCTTGGATATGACAACAGAAGCACAGAAAACAAAAGGCAAAATAGATTGGACCTCATCAAAATTAAAAACCTTTTGCATCAAAGGATGCTGTTAAGAATACGAAAAGACAACTCCTAGGGTGGGAGAAAATCATATCTGATAAAAGACTAATATCCAGAATATAATATACAACTTAACAACAAAACAACAAACAACCCAACTCAAAAGTGGGCAAAGAACTTGAGCAGGCATTTCTCCAAAAAAGATGCGCAGATGACCCATAAGCACATGAAAAGATGTTTGGCTTATCATCAGGGAAATCACTGCAATCAGTTACCACTTCATGCCCATTACGATGGCTATAATTTTAAACATTTAAAAGAAAAGAAATCAGAAAAGAAGTGTTGGCAAGGACGTAGAAAAATGGGAACGCTTGTTCATTGCCAATGGGAATGTAAAATGGTGCAGCCACTCTGGAAAATAATTTGGCAGTTCCTCAAAGAGTGAAACATCGGGTTCAGCAATTTCATTCCTGGGGGTATATCCCCACGAGTTAAAAGCAGGGGCTTTGTACACGTACTTGTACACCGAAGTCCATGGCAGCACTACTCACCACAGCCAAAAGACAGACACAGTGCCAGTGTCTATGACTAGATGAATGGACACAAGAAATGTGGTCTATACATACAAGGGGATAATCACTTGTTACAAAGGAAGGGAATTCTGACACGCTGCAGACTGGGTGAACCTTGGGGACATGATGCTGAGTGGAATAAGCCAGATGCAAAAGGACAAATACTGTGTGATTCCACTTACATGAGGTCTATTGAGGAGTCAAACGCATAGAGACAGAAAATAGAATAAAAGTCACCAGGGGCTGTGGGAGATGGGAATGGGGTGTTATTATTTAATAAATAGTTTCCATTTCAGATGATGAAGTTCTGGAAATGGATAGTCGGGAAGGTTGCACAACATCGTGAATGTATTTAATGAATTGTACACTTAAAATGGTGTTAGTTATGTATATTTTACCACAATAAAAACGTTAATGTTTACTTCTTAATTTCCCTGAGCCTCAGTCTCCTCATCTGTAAAATAGCAGTAAGAATGCATGCTTTGTCCGTTCTGAGGCTCAATGAATTGAAGCAGGAGGAAGAACCCTGGATACATCAGTGGACATTAACAGGTCAGGCAGTGATGTTCTGCTCCTGGCCCTAGCATGCCATTTCAGCTGGCTGTTGATTACGAGACCTGAGGATAACACAGGCAAGTCCTTTTGGAACTGGGACTTTTCATTTTTGAAATTGTTTATCCTGGAGCACTTGTCACAGTGAGTTACTCCTCAGTCAAAAGAGGGCAATGAGTTTGGGAAATCATTAACATTTCAAGGTGCTGAGAAGTCCTGCAATTTAAAAAGGACATTTAATCATAGATGAACCCGAGATTTTTCAAAACTTCTTGGGGTGTGAGTCCTTTTTTTCCATGAGACATTCACAGACTACTTTTAAGAAAAATGTTTGTCTAGAGGCATTCAAAGGTGAAAGACCAAGGAGGCCTGTGAGTAAAGACACATGGCCAAGCCATGGAAACAGACACACCCATAATTCTGTGATTTCTCACCCTTCATTCACTGCATTCATTGGAGATCAGTTACATTCCCCCGAAGCAGCTCAGGATTCTCTGTATTCACTTACTCATGCGTTCAGCAAACCTTGACTGCACACCTACCCCGTGCAGGGGCTGGGACACAGACAGGAGCCCCCACGGCCCAGCCTTCAGGGCACTCACAGCCCAGGAGGGCAAACAGAAAGGAGGCCAACCCTACTCTGCATTCCAGGGTGGAAGGGGCTATTTGGAAACCTGGTGCCCCTCAAACTGCGACAGCGCCAAGGAGGGAGTATCTGAAGAAATCAGCAGAGATGTCCCAACCCTGCCACCATCGAGGGGAGCAAAACTGTCCCTGGAGAGACAGCTCCATGTTTCTTCATTTCCCCAAGGATCCAAGAAGGTGGAACCTCTGGATAGATTTTCTAGGTATTTAAAGCAGAGACTTCATACTGGCAGCCCTCAGGTCAGTCTATTTAACTTAATGTCGAATCTTTAAGAAATGAGCTGCCCATAAAAGAAAGGCCTCACATTAAAATTTGGATTTCCATCATTATTATTATTATTTTTTTAAATGACTGGACCCTCTGACATCTTTGGGCCCACATTCCAGCCGCTGCAGTTGTCTGGAGTTCGCTGTGCCCCTCAATTCCCTTCATTCCCCCTTGCCTCCTTCACTGATTTTTGCTTTATTCTGTGCATTTTCTTTTTCTTTTTTTTTTTAAAGAGTTATTTATTTTAGAGAGAGAGAGAGAGAAAGAGAGCAAGAGTGGGGGGAGGGGGCAGAGGGAGAGGGAGAGAGAACCTCAAGCAGACTCCCCACCGAGCGCAGAACCCAATGCAAGCCTCAAACTCACGACCCTGAGATCACAACCTGAGCTGAAACCAGGAGTCAGTTGCTCAACAGACTGTGCCACCCAGGCATCCCTATTCTGTGCATTTTCTATCTGGACTTTATAAACATTTGGTTTATCAGCTCCGTTAAAGATATTGCACTCTCCCCCTCCCCAAACTGTTCCCAAAATGTGATATATATAGATCTCAATATCATATATGAAATGTGTCTATAAAATATATATATATAACATACATATACGTTTCTCTGTTGGGTTCCCCCGGAGATGACACAGCGTAATAATACACGCTTACGATGAAAATGTGAAGTGTCGTCCCGGTTGCCCTGTCTGGGGCTTCTTGACCACTGCTGTCGGTTTTCCCTATATAGCTCTCCCGACTCGGGTTTCCCTGTGCCTGTAGCACAGCCAGTTATTTTGAAAACAACCGGTTACTGTTACCCAGTGCTTTTAGAAAACCAGTGGTAACATTTACCAGAAGTTTTCTGCGGGTGACACACATCTCTTGCTTTCCAAACAATCAGCTGTAACAGGGACCAGCTATTTTTCCAAATAACTGGTCCTTTCCAAAATTTTTCAAAATAGCTGGTGGTTTCACTGAATTGGCCCTTCATTTTTCACTTGTCGGTGTTTGCAGATCTCCCATCAGTGGGGAATGCAGTCGGGGTTACTTCTCCAGTGACTGGCAAGATCAGGAGGGGACGGGAAGGGGGGACCAGCTTGAGCTATGGTGCACGTACTACGCGCCAGGTCCCTGAGGGCACCCTCATCCACCCCCCACCTGCACCTCTCAGGCTTTCTGAGCCTCAGTTGCTCATCTCCACTGTGCCGATAGAAAGGATTGTAAAATGGCATGTTGGTGTCTGAGAGAGCATCTTGTCCAACGGGCAGGGTGTTGGGTTGTCCAACCGGAAACTGAGGCACAGAGAGGTTATGAGACTTAACTTGCCCAAAGGCACACAGCCACAGAACAGAATTAACGTGTTTTCCTAATCCCTTGGTCAATGTTTCTTCCTTTACACTGGTGTTTTCCAGACATCAGGAATGTAATGATCCCTTTTGTAATTTCTGCCGAGTGATCATATCCTTCATATCCATAAAATTAGGCACTTGATCATTTTTAAAAATCAATTCACTATTTTTACATAAAACTTTGTATCATTACCACAGATGGCAGGCCATGATCATTTTACATTGACAGGTAATTGTACAAATAAAGGCATTAAAACACACAAAATTGTTGTGAAATGCTAGCTTCGTGCTGTTGTGTGCCAGTCTTCTGTTAACAAGACGGTTAGCAATTGCTGAGAAAGGAGAGAGCTAGGTGAGTGCCTCACAGAACACTTTTCCTTGATCTAAGGAGAAGAATTGGAAGAAAATCAAAAAGGGAAATAGGTTTTCCCTGGATAGGTCCATGTCCTTTAATGTCACATGCGTGCACCACGGCGCCCACAAAGTCAATTCCCGTACCTCCACGTGCCCCCAAGCCTGGCTCTGTGGACAGCTTGAGAGCACATCCCCCAATGCATGGCAGAGTGGCAAGCTCGTTGTTGACATTATTATTATTATTATTGCTATTACTATGACCATTGTCATTACACAAAGCTGGCAGCTTTGGGGCTGTATCGGTCAACTTCTCCCTCCAGGTCTGAAGAACCCTCTGAACCACATCCACTGACTGGTCTAGCATTGTGAAGGCTCAGACCAGAAAGGAAGATAAAAGCCAAAACCAAAACCCCAAAACAAACAACAACAAATGAAATCACCCCCATATAAAATCCAGTTTCTTTCTTTGAGGCAAAGCCAGAGCTCTTTCCCTGAATCCAGAGGTGGAACTGGGAAGACGACAATCTTGTCTAAAGACACCTGTGGACGGGACTGATCTGCGTCTTTGTGGTTCTCCAATCGTTCTCTCCTCCTTCGCTGTGAACTTTGTGTCCTACCCAGTAATTAGTACTGGCAGCCTCAGATTGGCTCTTTTGTTTTCATAATTCATTTACTTTTGATGATATCATAAAGAGTGTATAAATTTCAACCCCCTCCCCTTAATGTCCTGGCCCCATGCCCACATCCACTAATACAAAGACACTAATTGCTCCTCACTCTTGTGCCAGGCACTTTGAAAACATCTTTGGCTAATGGATGGAATTAACCTTGTTTAACGTACAAATCAGCAGCCTAATTTGCCATGAATCCCGACTCTGTGGCTCCATGTACCATGGCTGGGAGGAAATGACTTCCCACTCTCCCCTAGCCACACTGGGAAAGAAGGCCGCTTCTTTTTAAAGAGTTATTTATTTTAGAGAGAGAGAGAGAGAGAAAGAGAGCAAGAGTGGGGGCATGTTGGTGTCTGAGAGAGCATCTTGTCCAACGGGCAGGGTGTTGGGTTGTCCAACTGGAAACTGAGGCACAGAGAGGTTATGAGACTTAACTTGCCCAAAGGCAAGCATTAGACACACTTTCCTCTGGGCTCCCACTCCTCCCCCTGTGGCTTTGAGCGGCGATCTTTTCATGGGGGATCCCCCTTGATGGAACGGCAGCCCCTGGGTACATTTCCAAGCAGGCTCTCCTAGAGCCCACCAAACAGAAAGACTCCCGGACCAAATGAAGAGGCTTGAACCACATGGTTTAAGTCCATTGCAAACATAAGGTGAGACACAAGAGGAGAGAGACAGGGGTTGATTAATGCCCTTAGGGTAGGCTGCCATGGGTCACGGGAACACACCGTCTGAATCCTAGGCTGCGCAATGCTTCTCTGTCCTGGCTCTCTGCCTTGTCAGCCTACCTCGCTGACAGCGAGGTTACAAAAAGACCAGAAGCTCAGGTGGGCGAGGGGGCTCAGCAGATGGAAGGGGCCTGGAGCCAGCACACGTGTGTTCTGAGACATGCAGAGCCAGCCCACCCGGCCTGCGCTGTGGTCTACTAGTTGGCCTGCTGAGCCGTCATGGCTTCTGTCTGAGGCTCCTGGACGTAGGATACTTTCAGCTAGCATGGGTGTCCATAATGGTGGACAATTAAGCCCCTGGGAACACTGAGTGCCCATGAATATGTAACACTTGGTGTACCCCGGCCCTTTGTCCTCTTTCTACACCCCCCCCCCCCGCCCCGTGCACAGGCACTTGCTCTGCTCACGTCACCTGTGTTCAACCAGCTCCCAAGCCACTTGCTCGCTTCCTGTCTGTACTTTGTTTCACCCAGCAGCCTTATTTCTTCGTTTCTCTTGTTCTCAGTAAAGCATAATTGAATGATCTTAGCTAATGTTGGAAACTCATAGAACAGATCTGAATGCTGAGCCAGGGGGAGATCTAGAGAGAGTGTTCCAGAGGAAAGAGAGAGACACTCTCGACCCACCCAGCTGCTTGAGTCACAACCCATCAAGTCTCAGACGTCTCGCAATGCCGACCACCTTGGCCATGGCCACTGAAAGGCAGTGGCTGAGAGCAAGGTTTGGGGGTCACATCCATCTGGGTTAGAATCCTGGTTCTAGTGCTTACCAGCAGTGTGACCCGCGACAACTGACTTCCCTCTCTGAGCTTCTGTTTCTTCAGCAGGAAAAGGGTAGTGAGAACCATTATGTGGGGATTTGAGGAAATGCATGTGAAGAGGCCCTTACACATGGTAGGGGCTCATTTATGTGCTGTTGTTGCAACAGACACCCATTGGGTGCTTATTACATGTCAGGTGCAGTGCTAGTAGCTGAGGACTCTGTTAGAATAAGCCAGAATAACCCAGGCACGGTATCTGCCTCAAGGGAGCTTAAATCTCCTTGGAGAGACAGATATTAAAGAGACAAATACATTGTTATCATCCATGCTGAGTAAACACTACAGTGAGAACAGGCCCTTGTGCAACCTGGCCCAGTCGGAAGAGGGGTGGGAAGGATTCTCTGGACAAGGGGGATCGGGGGGGAACCAGGTGAAGGAGGCTTGGGGTGCTTCCTGCCAGGGAGGACAGCAAGTGCAAAGGTCCCAAACTAGAGGGGGTGGGTGGCACAAAGGGGCATTGAGCGAGATGGAGAAGATGTCCGGAGGTGAGGCTGAGAGTCAGGCAGGGCTCAACTTGGCCATGGCCTTGCTGCCCCATTAGGGAGGCTACCTTTTGCTGTGAGGGCAGTGGGCATCATCCACAGGCTTTAACCAGGGGCCCGACAGGAAGCAATTGTGGGCTTTAGTTGTTGTGGAGAGAAATCTCCTCGGTGCAATGGTAGCCTCAAAGTATGCCTTCAGGCAGGCTCTCCCAGAGACCACCACGCAGAAAGGCTCCTGAAGCCCACGATTTATTGAGGCCATGTAAAACCTACAGTGAGAAGCGAGGGAGGGAGAGGGTGTTGGTTAACGAAGCTGGTACAGGTGAGTAGGTGGACAGCACCGTCCTGCGTCTGTGGTGTTCCTATGCCCTGTCTGTCTCTTTGCTGTGTCCGTTCCTGTCTACCTTCCCTGTTGGCAGGTCTCTGGGTGGAAGTAGCAGGCAGGTCCTTCCATTGGTTAGAAGGAATATGGGTGGATTCATTCTCTTCCAGTTCTTCTGTGGTTGCGTCTCTCCCTCAGTCCCACCTGTCATTTGGACAACTTCTGTGACGAGGATGTGGAAAGGTCATTCCCCAGATGATGCAACTATCTTTGGTACCCTCTATCTGAATATTTAGTTTTCGAGCCTGGCTCACATGCATCGATTCCCTGAACAAGGCTTACTGATCTCCTACCATGTGTCAGGGACTGCTCCAGGCACTGAGGATGCATCAGTGATCAAAGCTAAGTCCTGGCCCCCAGAGCTTACATTCTAGAAGGTGGAGGCCCATAAAAATCCAGTCATAAGTAAATATATAGTATGTCACATGGTGATAACGTTAGAAGAGAAATGGGGAGATCCCTCAGGGAAAGAGGCTTTCTGTGTTACCTACCATAGTGAGGAAAGCTTGCAAGGAGGAGATGTTATGTGAGTTGGGGGAACTGATGGAGGGCCCAATGCCTATCTTGGGAAGGAGTGTTTCAGGCAGAGATAAAAGCACGTGCAAAGACCCTGAGCAAGTGGGGAACAGCTTGGCGGGGTTTGAGTATTAGGAAGGGGCCTGTGTGGCTGGAGTGGAGGGAGGGAAGAGTCAGACCCCAGAGGGCCTGGAGATGGAAAAGTCACTGGAGGTTCCTCATCTGATGGACAATCTAGAAGGACCCTCCACTGCTGTGGGGAGCCTGGGCAGGAGCAGGGAGAGCAATTAGGAGGCTGTAGAGATAGCCCAGGCCCCAGGTAGTTCAGGTCTTTGAAAGATTAGGGGGAACCTGTGAAAGGGGCATGACCCTGGGCCAGCGCAGAGCCCAAGTCTGTTAAATACAATCATATCCAGGCCATTCTGATACAAGGGAAGTAAAGCGCAGGGGAAATGACTCGCTAAATATTACTTAGCAAATTAAAGGCAGATTTCCTGACTACTCATCAGACAGCTGCTTCTAGAAACAGAGTATCTCAAACGTGTGATATCTCCATCAGCGTGTCCTACTGATAGAAAGTCAGGGTGGCCTTATGTTTTGTTTCCCTATAAAAAAGGACAGAGTGAATCAAATGTTGACTTCCTAGATTGTCGTTGGTTGAATAGACTTGCAGGTGTCATGGCCCTGGTGGACGCTGCATTCAGCTAGTGGACTTCCGCTTGTACGGTACTCCCAGGCCACTTCCTATGTAAGGAGAGGCCCTACACTGGGGCCATGACCCTGTGATCCCAAGAGCTCCCCGTCCCCTCCTTGCACTCTCCTGCTGAGAACGCCTCTTGTGGCATCCTCCTGTGGTCTGGTCCTCCCCCCCAGTTACCTCTTTCTCTACAACAGGACAGAAATAAGGTGAGTATGTCAGGGTCTGATCACTAAGGCTTTGGCCCTTACATGCAAATCAAAGGCGTGTGCCCCATGTCTGACGGCACCTTCTTGTGAGAATGAAATGAGAGGACACAGACACAGAAAAGGGGGGCAGCACACCACTGAGTGCCTGCCATAGAGTAGCTGTTCACCGAAGCCTTGGATTTAACATGTCCTGTCCTCAAGACCTTGTGCCAGGTTTTGACGATGACATTCCACAAAATCAGAAGTGGAGGAGAGACGTGGAAAGAGTCTCTTGCCAAATTGTTTGGAAAGTTCCAGAAAGCCTTTTGCAACTTGATGGCCTTTCCACTTGGCTCAAGTGGAGGCCAGGCACCAGATGCTGAGTGATGCTTGGTGTGCTGGAGGTCGCAGGCCTCTCTGTGAGAACTTTTCCCTAGTCCACGGACAGCATTCAACAGCCGGGACCACAGCCCACACTCACATGGGAGGCAGGATCTAGGGCTTTTCTCCTGAGTTCCCAGATACACACATGTGATAGACACTCCATCCCAGGACTACTGGCCGAGGCCAGATAGAACTGCAGCTCGCCGGCCCCCAGCCATCCTTGACCTCCTGCAGCTGCAGTGTGTGACCCAGACAGATCCACGGACATAGGAGGCATTCAGTCACTAGTCACTGAAGAAACGAATGAATGCTTTCAAAGAGCTTATAGATAAGCGAGCTTAGCTTATAGAGGCAGACGAGGGGTGCACTGAAGTGTAGGCTCCTACTGTCAATCATGTACTTTATATAAAAATTTCCAAATCTACAGCCCGCCCTGCCAGGATCTGTACTAAGAGCTGCATATGCCTCCTGCCGACAAGGAGGGCTGTCTCCAGCTATTGCTGCCAGCACCTCGGCCCGCACCCACCAGCCTCGACCCCCAGCCCAGACCCCTCTTCCTGCATGCCCCAAGGCAGCAAAAGACAGCAAGGATGAAGACAGAGGCTCCAGGGTGCCTTTGAGGCACGCTCAGGGGCCCCAGAAGCTGGCGGGAGATGGCAGCCTCACCTGCCAATCCGCAGGGAGGAGGCATACTGGGAAAGGAAGGGAAGCCAATGCAAATCCTCAGATCTGAGGCTGTTTCAAAGTTATTTGCAAGGCTGGCTGAGTTGGGCTCAAAAACAGTTGTTTTTTAGAATAGATTTAGATTTACCAAAAAAGTTGCAAAGATAGTACAGAATGTTCTCAGATACTCTACACCCAGTTTCCTCTATTATTTGCATCTTACATTAGCATGGTACGTTTGTCATAGTAAATGAACCAATATTGATACATTGCTATCAGTTAAAGTCCACGCCTTATTCGGATTTCCTCGGATTTTGCCTAGTGCCCCATTTTTCTGTTCCAGGGTCCCATCCAGGCTACCTCATTATAATTAGTCATCCTGTCTCCTTAGGCTCCTCTCGGCTGTGACAGTTTCTTAGACTTTTATTTTTTAGAATTTATTTATTTTAGAGAGAGGGTGCATGCATGAGTAAAGGAGGGGCAGAGGGAGAGAAATCTCAAGCAGACTCCCCGCTGAGTGCAGAGCTGGACACGGGGCTCGATCCCACAACCCTGAGACCATGACCTGAGCTGAAACCAAGAGTCAGACGCTTAACCAACTGAGTCACCCAGGTGCCCCAGTTTCTTAGACTTTTACCGTGTATGATAAGCTGAACAGTTTTGAGGAGTGCTGGTTAGGTATTTCACAGAATGTCTTTTAATTGGGATTTAGCAGACGTCTTTCTCACAATGACACTGGAATTCTGGGTTTTGGGGAGGAGGGCCATAGAAGTAAAGTGCCATTCCCATCACTTTTCATCAACGGTATGTACTATTACCATGACTTCTCACTGTTAATGTTGACCCTGATCATCTGGCTGAGGTCGTTTGTCAGGTTTCTCCACTGTGAAATGGCTTTCCCTTCTTGCTGTTTCTGTACTGTCCTTGTGGGAGTGACGTCCTTATATGCAGTCCATATGTAAGCATTGGGGAGGTCTAATTTAGCTACATAAGTTATTTGGAATCCTTTTGCATGGGATGGTTGTCTCGTGTCCTCACTTATTTATTCAGTAATTGATTTACGTCAGTATTAACTCATGGGTACTTACTTTATACTGTGGATTACATGCCAAGATTACTTTATTTTGTCCCTCAGATTGGTCTAGGCTTGACCGTTGGGGGCTCTTTCAGTGGCTTCTTTAACATACCATCATTTTATTTATTTATTTATTTATTTATTTATTTATTTATTTATTTTAAGCAATCCCTTACTTTTTGGCTCTACAAAATGATTCAGGCTCATCTTATAGATTTTCTGATCCAGTCCCAGATCAGCCATTTCTCAAAGGAGCTCCCATTCCTTTTATTGAAGTACAGTATTAGAAACCAAAATCTGGGTGTTAGGTGTGCTCATTGCTACAGAGGAGTCATTCCTTCTAGGTCCTCTCAGCTGACAGAGAAAGGAAAGGTATGCATGTAGAGTAACTCATGTATATTCACATCTGTCAATATTCTCTATATAGCCATCTGCATTTATATGGAGCTAAACATGAGTTCATACTGATGCCTTCACCTCCCATCCATTATTCTATGGGTCATTCTAGTCTTTTCCCCTTGCTTGGCGGTAACTTCGTACTCCAATAGTGAGAAACATGGCTACCACCACCAACCATCCGTTTACTTAATTGTTCAATGTAGGTGTGCATGTACAGTGGTTTCAGAATTGTTCATCTGCCCTTCCAGAGGAAACAACTTTATGAACTAGAGAGCAGTGCTTATGTGCAGTTCCTTCCGCATTTAGTCTTACAGACTCCACAGTTTCTACAGCTACCTTCATCAGCACCCCCTTCCAGAAGGCTGTTTCATACAATTATCGTATAGTTAGATTATTTTGTCACAATCTACATTCTATCCTAAGATCCCCCAACCTCCTAAATGACTTTTTAAGAATTTGCATCCATTAAGGTTCACTCTTTTCTGTTATGAAGTTCTATAGACTTCGACAAATGAATTGTGTCATGTATCCATCCTTAAGTATCACACAGAATAATTTCACTGCCCTAAAATTATCCCTGTGCTTCATCTGTTCGGTTCTCCCTCAGACCCCAGGACCCCTGGGAACCACTGATCTGCTTATTGTTTATATAGCTTGCCTTTTCTATGATGTCCTATAAATGAAATAATACAGTATATAATAACCTTTTTATACTGGTTCCTTTCATGAATAAATATGTAGTTAAGATCTATTCATGTCGTGGGGCACCAGGGTGGCTCGGCCGGTTAAACATCTGCCTTTGGCTCAGGTCATGGTCCCAGGGTCCTGGGATTGAGCCCCACGTAGGGCTTCCTGCTCAGCGGGGAGTCTGCTTCTCCCTCTCCTTCTGCCCCTCCCCTGGCTTGTGCTCGCTCTCACTCTATCTCTCAAATAAATAAATAAATAAATAAATAAATAAATAAATAAAATCTTTAAAAAAAGATTTATTCATGTCTTTGCATGATTTGGTAGTTAATTTCTTTTTATCACTAATATTCCATTGTCTGGATGACTACAATTTGTTTAGCCATTTACTTATTGAAGGACATCTTGGCTGCTTCCAACTTTTGGCAATTATGAATAGAACTGTTATAAACACATGTGGGCTGGTGTTGGTGTGGACATAAGTTCTCAAAGCAGTTGGGTAAATGCCTAGGAGTGCAACTGCTAGATCTTATAAATCACAGCCACTTTTAATCTCTTTGCTCTGGCAGAACATTGAAGTACATAAAGCACTTCTTTCTCCCCTATCACAGTTAATTTTGTCTGCAAATGAGCCCTGTGAGGTAGGTGTACCAAACAGAGGTCTTAGTTCAGGTACCAGAAACTGATATTTAGGAACTCAAACAGACAAAGAACTGGATAGCTCTTGGGAGCCCAGAGCATCAGTGGCAAGCCTGGAGAAGGTGGCCTGGAAAATGGGTGGCCAAGGTAACTAGTGGTGGCAGGACTCCAAAGATTTTGTAGAAATACTCTGGTTAAGGTATTGCTTCCATTGGCCACTGGATGGCGCTGATGATGTTGTCAGAATTGATCTTAATTGATCCAGCATTTCACTTCCTTAAAATTCAAAGTCCTAGGCAGGGACAACTGGTTAACCCAAATGGCCTCTGAGGATTGACCTCAAGGGTCTTACAGTTAAGTGAAGGGAGAGCAAATACACACTATCCGTGCCCCTACTCACCCTCCTAGGAGGTGGTGGGGCCACAGAATGGAAGGAGTCCCTAAAAGACCATGTAGAGGAGAGTCACTCTGTCCACCAGAACATCAGGGCAGTGATGTAAGCAAGTAAACTTCTATAGTGATGAGCCATTATGTGCTGGGGTCTATGTGTTACATATGCTCAGATTACCCTAACTATACAAAGGGCCAGACCATGGGGGACCTTGACTGGGCTTAGAAGGTTACACTCTATGCTCAATGTAGTGGGGAACTATCGAAGAGTTTTAAAATGGGGAATCAGAAGTGCAGGCTCAAAATGTGGGCAGAAATACCTTGTAGGGGCTTGATCTTTAGAGGAAAAGTGAAAGCCTAGTTCTAGGGTTACGGTCTAAAATCTCAGTAAGAGCAGGAGTCAGGCTGACCCACTTATCTTAGAATCTCTCATGATTTATTTTTTTAGGTTGAAATAAGATCTTTAGGTGGATATTGAGTCGCTCAACTATAAAGCTTTATGAGAATAGGTATGCAACCCCATGTAATAGACTGAAAAGTGGCCCCCAAAGAGAGTGAGTCCTAATGCCTGGACCTATAAATCTTACCTTATCAGGCAAAAGGGATCTTTGCAGATATGATTAAATTAAGGATTTGGGGATGAAGAGATTATCCTAGATGATCCAGGTGGGTCCTAAATGCAATCATCAGTATACTAATAGAAAGGCAGAGGGAGATTTGACACACAGAGGAGGAGACAATGTGAAGCTGGAGGCAGAGATGGGAGTGATGTGGCCACAAGCCAAAGAATGTGAGGAGCTGCCAGAAGCTAGAAGAGGCAAGGAATGGATTCTCCCCAAGAGCCTCTGGAGTCTTTTGATTTTGGCCCAGCAATACTAATTTCAGATCTCTGGCATTTGTGGCTGTGAGGGAATGACTTCCTGTAGTTTTAAGCTACCCAGTTTGTGGCAATATGTTTTAGCAGCCCTAGGAAATGAATACACCCGGAAATTACTACTAGGGAAAGGTGAAAGTGAGTACAGTAGAAAGAGGGAGTGTTTTGGATAAAAACTAGATAAAACTAGAATCAAATTCTACCTGGTAAGTAAAACCTTGGACAATAATTTTAACACAGGCCTGGGTGTGTGGTACATATGCAGCCACAGTCCCTCCCGTGCCAAGGCAGACATGGCTAGTCCATAACAGCCCTGTTTCCCAGATAGGGCTCAAAATACTTTCCAACAGAGGTCTCTTGGCGTCTATCAAAACTAAGGTGTAGGGCACCTGGGTGGCTCAGTTGGTTAAGCGACTGCCTTCGGCTCAGGTCATGATCCTGGAGTCCCGGGATCGAGTCCCACATCCGGCTCCCTGCTCAGCAGGGAGTCTGCTTCTCCCTCTGACCCTCTTCCCTCTTGTGCTCTCTATCTCTCATTCTCTCTCTCTCAAATAAATAAATCAAATCTTAAAAAAAAAACTAAGGTGTAATATTACACGCAGTGACCATTCCTGTAATAACATTAACCATCATCCTTTGGATACCTACCATGTACCACATATTTTAAATAAATATCCTATTTCATTCTCCTAACAAATCAAAGAGACAGTTCTGTTCTCTCTCTCTTTTTTTTTAAGATTTGATTTATTTATTTGAGAGAGAGAGAGACAAAGATAGTGACAGAGAGCACGAGCTAGGAGGAGAGGGAGAAGCAGACTCCCCGCTAAGCAGGGAACCCAACACAGGGCTCGATCCCAGGACCCCGAGATCACGACTTGAGCCAAAGGCAGACACTTAATGGACTGAACCACCTAGGCACCCCAAAACAGTTCTCTTCTTTGCCCTGGTTTATAGGCAAGAAAATTGGAGTTGAAGCATCATTTCCAAAAGCAGGAAGGTAGAAAGTAGTAGATCTATTACTCAAAACCAAGTCTTTGCTGACACCAAGTGCCATTCCACCATGATCTACAACCAGTCTCTTGGATTTTGCAGCCTCAGTTTTCCCCTCTGTAAAATGGGACTGCCAATCTCCACCTTAAAGAGCGTTTGTGAGGACTCAGTGAGATCACTAGCAAAGGCAGGGGACCCAGGAGCCTGGTTGGCACAAAGCCTGCACTGGGAAAATGTTAGCCCACAGGAGGTTGGGCCCCACCAGAGGTCAGACCAAGGTCTGTCCAGGCTACAGCCGGGGCCTGACAATTGTGGGGAAGCTCAGCCCACTCCCTGTTATACCTCCACCCCACTGTTTGGCCTTTCTCCTTTAGAAGGACCACACCTAGAGATGGGGGAGCATTTGACTCATCATGACTTAGGACGGAGTACTCTATAAAGTCATCTTGAGCTGCGTGTTGTCTCCAGGACAAGGAATTACAATGACAACACCAACAGTCTTTTTTTTTTTTTAAGATTTTATTTATTTATTTATTTGAGAGAGAGAGAGAGAGCACATGAGCAGGGGGAGGGGCAGAGAGAGAGGGAGAAGCAGGGAGCCCAACGCGGGGCTCCATCCCAGGACCCTGGGATCGTGAGTTGAACCACCCAGGTGCCCCAACACCGATAGTTTCTGAACCAGGATCTAACCAAGGATGTGGGGAGGAGACCCTAAACAGTCTGGAGAGGAATAGCATTCTGACATGTTCTCCCTGAGCCTTCTGGGGGCTCTTGTCCCATTTTGGGAAAGCAGATTGAATCAGAGAAGAAGGGTCTTTAGCACGAGACAGAGCGCCAGTGTGTTTAGACCGTGGCCTTCCTAACTGCTGGCTGCATTGTCTTGGAGAAGCTTCTTTACTTCCCTGAGCCTCAGTTATCTCATCTGTAAAATGGACATATGAACCCCCACATTCTAATACGCCATGAAGATCAAATGGGTTAGAGCAGAAGCAGCTGCTCAATAAATTCCAATGCCCTTCATCCTACTTGTTTCCCGTCTGAGCCTGCCTGCTGAGCACCCCGCCCCCCACCCCAGAAACTCTGCAGCTGGTTCCAGTGGCAAGTGAGGTGTCCGTTGGGAAGGGCGGTCATGTCCTGGGCAGGCAGAGCGCTCCCCAAGAGGAAGGAAGTGCGGGCCGGCAGGGCTCCTGGACCAGCTTGCGTCCCAAGAGCTACACTCACGGCTCTCTCTGTGGCACTGGGGTGGGAAAGGAGTCAGGCGGACGCTTGTAAACCTAGTGTCAAGCAGAGAAAATATAAACTGCATGTTCTAAGGAAAAAAGTGGAGTCATTAGAGAAAATCTCCCTTTCTATTTTGGTGTCAACAAGTTAGGAATGGCAGGCTCTCGGCATAAGAAAACTATGTTTGTGCTGCTCCTTTATCACGTTCATCTTTCAGCAAATAATTACTCTCCCTCCAGGCACCCGCATCTGAACCTTCTAATTATACTATTGTTGGGTTTGATGTCAACTGAACAATAAATCAAACATGGAGCAGAATGTCTGATGGAAAATGTGCTGGGGAGTGAGTTGTGGAAGCACGGGCATTAGCACTGGTCACAGAATGGGGGCTTGCTCTCTCTTTTCCTAAGCTTTGCCTCCAAACAAGCTTCCCTTTCTCTGCTAATTCTGTTAACTTTGGGACTCTGATCTGGGCCCTGAGTGACCCACATCCTCCTGCCTCTAAAATGGGGGAAACTACATTTATCATTTCTTTCCCAGAGGCCTTGAGAGGGTTCAGTTACTGAAGGACTGTAAACTACTAGCAAATATATGGATAACGAGCAATTTCTCATAAACTTTTTCCATATGGCAATTGGCTCCCTTCTCTGTGAGACTTTTTGCTACCATCAAAAGCCAAGCTCCCCATCGGGGAAAGAAAGAGGGCAGTGTTTATTTTAATATTTTGTTTTATTTATTTTGCTTTATTTTTATTTATTTCTATTTCATTCCAGTTTACTCTATTTTATTTTGTTACTGGGGGAGGAGGAGCGGGTGGTTCTGGAAGGAGGAGGGGCAAGGTCTGGACAGTCATTGAACTCATTTCCTTGGCTTCTGGTGGAGTCATCTCTGTGCCCAGCCAGCCCGCCTGTGGTGCTCAAATCCTAGTGCGGGAGACAGGAGCTCGCTCTGACCTGTCACAGTGCAACAGGTAACGACAGAGGCCTCGGAAGGTGCAGAGGAGAGAGGGACCAGCTCTGCATGCTGCACGGTGCCTCCTCTCACTCAATTTTTCTAACCCCAAGTCTATTCACTGAGCCAAAATCTAGTGGGAAACAGTTGCTTTGGCATTTTCAGATTAGTTTAAAAACTAGACCCTGGCACCTGCTGGGGGTGGACAGACGAGGGAGGTACTCGCTCTGACCTGTCACAGTACAACAGGTAATGACAGAGGCCTCGGAAGGTGCAGAGGAGAGAGTGACCAGCTCTGCATGCTGCACGGTGCCTCCTCTCCCTCAATTTTTCTAACCCCAAGTCTATTCACTGAGCCAAAATCTAGTGGGAAACAGTTGCTTTGGCATTTTCAGATTAGTTTAAAAACTAGACCCTGGCACCTGCTGGGGGTGGACAGACGAGGGAGGTACTCGCTCTGACCTGTCACAGTACAACAGGTAACGACAGAGGCCTCAGAAGGTGCAGAGGAGAGAGTGACCAGCTCTGCATGCTGCACGGTGCCTCCTCTCCCTCAATTTTTCTAACCCCAAGTCTATTCACTGAGCCAAAATCTAGTGGGAAACAGTTGCTTTGGCATTTTCAGATTGGTTTAAAAACTAGACCCTGGCACCTGCTGGGGGTGGACAGACGAGGGAGGTACAGCCCCGGCCTCAAGGAATCCCCTGACGTGGGGGAGAAGAATGTGCAAACAGATCATGATGTAAGCTGGTGAGTGCAATTTTGTGGGATGCGTCAAGGGTATTTAGCAAGATCAGTAACTGAGAGGGAAGCATCATGGGCACCAAAGTGACCCTGAGTCCTTTAGCCCCAGAAAACAAGATGACTCAATATGCCAGTAATGGTACTTTCCTTTTTAAACCTACAGTTTATTGTTATGGACCAGGCACTGTGCTACTTTTCTATTAGCTCATTTTGTCCTTACAGAAATTCATGGGGTCATAAAAAAATCAGAAAATGACTCAACATCATATGTCATCAGGGAAATGCAAATTAAAACAACAAAGGGAGACAAATCTATTAGGAGGACCAAAATCCACAACGCTGACAACACCAGATGCAGACAGGGTGTGGAGCAGAAGGACATGTTATTTATTGCTGGCGGGAACGCGAGAGTACAGACACTTTGGGAGAGAGTTTGGGGGTTTCTTACAATACACGAGGAGAGGAACCTCCTCTTAACATATGATCCAGCGATTGCACGCCTTGGTATTTACCCAAAGGAGTTAAAAACTTATGTCTGCACAACAATCTACACATGGTGGCTTATAGCAACCGTGTTCATAATTGCCTAAACCTGGAAACGACTAAGATGTCCTTCAGTGGGTGAATGGATAAGTAAACTGTGGTTCATCCAGACAATGGAATATTTTCAGCGCTAAGAAGAAATGAGCTATTAAGCCATGGAAAGACATGAAGGAAAATTAAATGCATGTTATTGGGTGAAAGACGCTAATCTGCAAAAGCTACACACTGTATAATTCCAACTCTCTGACATTCTGGAAAAGGCGAAACTATGGAGACAGTAGAAAGATCAGTGGTTGCTCTGGTGTGGGGTCAGGGAGACGAACAGGAAGAGCAGAGAGGATTTTTAGGGCAGTGAACTACTCTATATGATACTATGACGGTAGATATCCATAGAATTTGTCCACACCCATAGAATGTGTACCACCAAGAGTGAATCATAATGTAAACTACGGGAATCTAAAGCAGCTCTAAAAAATAAGACAATGAGGATGTAATAGCCAGTCAGGTGTGCTAAGGCTGACTGTGACCTGGGCAGTGGGTTCCAGGCTTGGTACTTACTTGAGTCCTCATGACAGACCTTGGGAGCAGGTGTGTGATCACCATCTCCTTATGCCACCAAGCAATGGAGGTTTTCAAAGATTTAGGAAGGAACTTGCCCGAGTTTTCACAGCAGGAGCTAGATCCAATCTTCTGACTCAGGCTGACCTGAATTCAGAACCCAGGTCATTAAATCACTGTGCTAGACTCTTACTCTAAAGTCCAGAAGTAGCCTCCATCTCATTTTTAGTACAGCCTGTGACTTGTCCATACAACACAGGCAGAACTACATATTTTGTTCATTCATTCATTCATTCATTCATTGCTTTGGTCAACAGGTGTGTTTGGTTCTGCTCTGCAGTGGGCCCTCTGTTGTACATTAGTGTGTTCATTTTCACTGTCCTGAGAAGCAGGAACCTTGAAATACCTGTTCTGCTTTCCATGGCTTTGGCTTCATGGAGAGGAACAGATATGGAGCACTTGGATTCGAACCAGTCTGCACAATGACCTACCCCCTTATACATGACCTATTGGATCATTTGAAAGTATGGCAAAGTCCCCTTAGTGAAATGGCATTGTGCCAAAGAATACCAGGAAATTAAAATATATATAACGTATGAAGCGGTGCCTGGCACAGTTGCAAACAAATGAACCATCAATTCTGAATGAAGCTGCACATTTGCCCTGAAGGTCTGGTCCCAGGCTGAGCCAAGGCAAGTCCTGGGATGGACGGGGTGGGGCGGAGCGGGGGGAGGTGGAGAGGGCAAGGTAGAGGAAATTCTTCCCCTCTGCCCCTCTAGTCGCTGAGTTTGGGGTCTGGATTTGCCAGGTCAAAGCTCTAATTCTCCCTTTATTTAGGCTAGTAAGAGGTGGCCAGCTGACGGGCATTATGCCCACAGATTAAAGCCAGTGGCATCTGGGAAGACATTTAAATACATAAACTAGGACAAGAAATTGACTTTGAAGCCTATATTGGACTCTAAAAGGCCTTCTATAGTTATTTACAGTTACTTGGATGTTTCCATCTCTTCCTTTTTCCATATTATGTAGAGTTTGCTACCCAGTGTCAATATACCCAGACTGCCTAAGTCAATTGAACTTAGGCTATGTGATTTGGGGATAATTACTTAACCTTTCTGGGCATCCATTTCCTCATCTGCAAAATTGGGAGAGTAATGACCCTCTTAGGGTCATGGTAAGGATTAAGTAATTTGATAAAGTGCTTAGATTATTATCATTACTGGTACACTGGGAAAAGACAGATGAGGTATCTACATTTTTGCTCCTGAGGGCCCCAGAAGAGAAGATGAAAGACCAGGTTTACCGTAGCTGTGTGGGAACCGTGGCAGAGGCTGCTGTCCGGGTTGTACAACTGGGCTGGGGGTGGGGGCTGGAAGGAAGTCGCTGAGTCTGGTGGTACCAGTGCTTTGCTTGCAATTCTGATTTCCACAAGGAGGGACCACAATTGTTCATCTTTCTTTCCCCAAATTCTAGTGCAGATTCCTGTGCAGAGTTGATGCTTAATAGATACCTAAAATAAAATGAAGTTCACTTCCAGCCGTTAGTGTTTTTGGGGCTTGGACCACATTTGGTCTGTTTTTACATTCCCACAGGGCTTTGCACCAAGTTGGAGACCAGCACGTACTTGCCAAATGAATGAATGAATGAATGAATGAATGAATTAGTTCACCTGCTGGGGGATGGATGCCATGGCCTTCAGGGGCACTGTGGGTGTAAGAACACAAATTAATAGCACATTGCTCTCTAGAGAGCAGATCATGTATGTTGATAATCTAACTCTCTTGTATGAGTGTATCTTTCCTCTTACGAGCAGTGTTCAGCTGGAGAGCAGAAAGAGGGAGGGTGGTTGTGACACCAGACACACTTGGGTCCACGTTCAACTGCTCCCCTTCACAGGATCTCTAACTTTGAGGCACCTTGGTTTCCTTACCTGCAAGGATGGAATAATAATAGATATTCACAGACTCTGTCCAAGGATTAAATAAGACCCTTCTCTTAGTAACACAAAGAAACATTTCTTCTTGCCAAGTACATGTACTAAAAGGCCCTGGTTGCCTGAGCCTGGGCTGGTGCTGGGACGCAAAGATGGCCAGACACAGGCCGCCGGCCAGAAGCTCGGCGCGTGGGGTGGAGGAGGGGTGTACCGTGAACACCTCCTGGCGCCGGCCAGCACGAAGGGCCCTTTGTTTTCCATTCTGTGACCCACCATCTGTGGCAAGTGCTATTGACTTCCTAACAAGATTTTATGGAAAATATATGACTATGTTACATATTCGTATTCTGATATCAGAGAGGATAAAATATGGAAATAGTTTCTTGTAGCACGGAAAAAAATTTCATCCATCTTACAATAGATTCACACAGGGCTGAGGAAATCGAAAAAGCTTGCAACCTTGATCTTGGGGAACTGTCAGCATGTAGTGGACCTTGTGGGGTGGCTTCGGAATCAGTAGATAGAGGAGGGAGGAGTGGGGAGGCAGGGAACAGCTTAAACCCAGGCCTGGAAGTGAGAACTGGCAAAGAAATGCAGAGAGGGGACCGTAGGTTGTTGGTAGAGGATGTTCTGTGTACTTGCGGTCACAGAGGTGTCAAAGCCTCTGGAAAAAGCCAGAAATCCCTGAGTTCAAATCTCAGTTCTGCTACTCACTGGTAAGGCTGGACTAGCCAGAAGTCCTTTGAGCTTCTGTCTTTCTGGGTACGATGGGAACAGAAATCGTTACTTCTGATTGTGGCGGTGATTACGCAGGAAAATATGTGCTCCTGCGCCCAGGATAGGGTCTGATACAGGAGGTGGGAGCTTTGTGTTAGAACCCTTCCTGTTTTGACTCGATCGGCTCCTACTGCTCAATAATCAGGAATCTTCGAAATCCCCGTGCAGGAGGCTGAGCTGTAGCAGGTGGAGGTAGCCACCCCAGCAGGAAGTTAGGAGGGAGCATTTTATAGTTCTCCCTCGGCTGAACACAAAGACTGGGGTCCTGGGGCGAGGCTCAGGAGTAACGAGGGACATGGGCTCATGCACCATGGGGTGTGGCCTTCAGCGCAAGGCAGGGGGGTGTCCCAGATTCATGGAATAAAGGGAGGCTGTTCACATCAACACTTTTATGCGCCTTGTATCCATTTTTGAGACTCTCGTTATTCCTGTCCCTTCCCCCATTCTTTGTCTCCCAGATCCCAGGCACCTTTCCATCCCACCTTGCCTTGCCAAAACCATCAGATATCGCTGTCATGTGAACTAGGCAGGCCGCCAGCTGGTCAGCACTTACACAATACATGGCGCCTACTTGAAGTGTCTGAGAGACTCACCACTCTGTCAGGACCTGGAGGCAGACAGTAATTATCACTCTCTCTTACCTCCTTCTCCTCCTTTTTCTCTTCTTCTTCTTCTTCATCTTCTCCTTTCTTTTTCTTCTTCTTCTTCTTTCTTCTTTCTTTTTCTTTTTCTTCTTCTTCTTCTTCTTCTTCCTCTTCTTCTTCTTCTTCTTCTTCTTCCTTCTTCTTCTTCTTCTTCTTCTTCTTCTTCTTCTTCTTCTTCTTCTTCTTCTTCTTCTTTCTTCTTCTTTCTTTTTCTTTTTCTTCTTCTTCTTCTTCTTCTTCTTCTTCTTCTTCTTCTTCTTCTTTCTTCTTCCTCTTCTTCTCCTTCTCCTCCTCCTTCTCCTCCTCCTGCTTCTTCTTCTCCTTCCTCCTCTTATTCTTCCTCAACTTCTTCTTTGCTTTGTAAAGATACCATATGAATTGGCATTTTCCTCTGAACTCCCACCTCCTCACTCCTTAAAGGGACAAATGAATCAAAAGGTTTAGTACCAATTCAGCTCACAGTAGATTCCTGATGTGACAAGAGTGTGCTGCAGAAAGGATCCAACCGGGGCAGGGGGCCCTGAGGAGGCCACATGCCAGGCTATGTTCCCTGGATGAGTTCTGGGTCAGGTCTTTTGCATGACCTACCGGTTATGGAGTAAAAGTGAGCAAAATCTTCTAAACGGCGATGTGTCCGCCCAGGTTACAAACTGAGACTGTTTTCCAGACCCATAGTTACTCCATCCTATGTTGTCCTTGGCAAAGGTGGACAGCATACTACTTGCCCTTCAACAGCTTACATTCTAGAAGCTTCTAAGAATACAACTTCCTGAGTTTCACAAACATGTATTTGTGTGCCGGGAGCGTCAAGTTGAGGAAGGGTAGGGTTATTTGGGAAGGTCATCCCACTCAGTTTCCTCAAGACTATGAACATGGATTGATCTGAGAGAGTGGGAAAGAGCCATTCACCATTCAGAAGTAAGATTAGAACTTATTTCCCATTTTTCCAACACTTCTAACACGCCAGAAGGAAGGCAATGTCACAACATCACATTTTTTCAAAGATTACTCACTGTAGTTCACTTCTGGTGAAGCTGGGACACATTTGAGAGTGCAAGCAGGTCCTGTTAATAATTATGTTGGGACAATAGGTGAAAGCCGGGGCTGTGCTGGGGAGACAAGGACACAAGGTCACCCCACTTACGTGGCATCTTCACACAGCTGGAGCGAACAAAGCTCGTCCCGCAGTGAAGCCCGTGCATCGTGCTTGGAGGTGAGCCATAGCTCCTCCTTACTCAGAACCTATTTGTTCTTCGTTTTCTCCAGCAGTGAATCAGAAAGAGGATGAAAGGTGCTGGGCCTTTGTGACACATGACAGATGGTCTAAGGATTGCCCCCAAAACAAAGTCTAGAGAGAACTTACAGTGCTTAGGAAAAATGTTCCATGTAGCTCGGTAGATTTTCTTATTCTTTGTTCTTATAAATTTAGAGAATAAATTCTTATTCTTTATTTCTTATAACTCTAAAAATAAGATTTTCTTATATTTAAAATGATGACCTTGCATCATCAAGAACATGAGAATTTATTCAACAGCCATTTGTTGATCATTTTCATTGGCCTAGCGATTCAGAAGGAAAGATGAAGAAGGCACAGTACCTGACTTCAAGGACCTTATAGCCTGGAGCGGAAACCAATGAGAAAAAACAACAATAATGCAGTGAAATGTGTGTAGTAACAGAAGGGTGGGCATCGTGTGCAGGAAACAGGGCTACGGTTATCTTGCCTGATGTGACCGAGGGCTTCTAGGAGGAGGTGACATCGGAACTGTGCTTTGAGGTATAGTTAGGCGTTCAGGCAGCAAAAGTGGACAGAAGGGGTTCTTGGGCAGAGTGAGCAGCAAGAGCGAGAGGACTAAGGTGCTTGAGGAAGACCCTTTATCACCAGTGGAAGGCCCTTCTGTCTGCAGGATCTGGAACTTGAGACAAATTGAGGTGTGGTGTGTCTGAACGTTTAAAAGCTCTTCATCAAATTAACTGACTATTGAACAAAATATTTCTATCCAAAGTATACAAAATATGAGCATATTTTAACAGAAATATAAAGTAAATAGAAAAAGTTAAACAATAAATATTTTTCTTACAGATATTTTCTGAAAAAAATTTTCTTCTAAGATATCCAAAGTTACCTCTTAAAGTTAAAAGGCAAAATGTAATTACGATTAATGAGCATCAAACACTTGAACAGAAAGTATTTTTGAGTGGATTAAAAATATTTATTTAATGGTGAGTAAAAACTGGGGTAAAAGTCACATAACATACAGTAGGCCAGGTTGGCCTTTTTTAATTGTGCAGGTCGGTGGCATTAAGCACATTCACACTGTTGTGCAACCATCACCTTTGTCCATTTCCAGAACTTTTACGTCTTGCAAAACAGAAACTATCTCCACTAAACAGTAACACCCATCCCCCTGCCCTAGCCCCTGGGAATCACATTCTGCTTTTCGTCTCTATGGACTTGAGCCCTCTAGGCGCCTCATATAATACTTCGGAATCTTACAGTAATGGGCCTTTTGTGACTGACAATCTGAGTGAGCAGAATGTCAAGGTTCATCATATTATGGCATGTATCAGAATTTTCTTCCTTAAAAAGCAGAAGTTTTAACCATGTAAAATATTTCCACATTTGCACATTTTTCAAAAATGTTTTAATGTCCGTCCAGCTACTAAAATAGTAACATGTTAGGTTTGGACCCGCACCTGTACAAATGGGAGTGCAGGGTCAGTTGCTGGTACTGTGACGTTTCTCAGGCTCCCCGTGCAACTGTGGCAACCTCAATGTCAATTCATGTCTCGGGGGGCCTGGGCAGCTCCGTGGCTTGAGCATCCGACTCTTGATTTCAGCTCAGGTCCTGATCTCAGAGTCCTGCGTCGGGCTCTGCACTGGGCATGGAGCCTGCTTAAGATTCTCTCTCCCTCTCGCTCTGCCTCTCCCACTCCTTCCACTTCCTCTAGCTCTCTCTGGAAAATAAAATTTAAAAAAAAATTCATGAATTCCTCTAGAACCCTTCTTGGAAAGTGAAGAGAGGTAATAAAATGAGAAATGTGGCATCTTTGTGAAACCACCTATTCATACTCTCTGGGAAGGACTGAGCTCGTTGATGAACTTGCCTTTTCTCTCACCCACACCCTCCCGTGGCCCACATACTCTCTGTTCGCTGAAGAAGCAGCAGCTCCAGCGTCCGGATGGTCCAAGGCGCAGGTCTTCCCAGCATTTGAACCAGTCTGTGCTTGTTTCGGGGAGAGAAAGCAAAGGTATGGAGAAGCCTTTTCCAGGGGCCCAAATGCTGTTAGCAGGCAGTGGATGTTTAGGGCTGTGGATGGCGCTGGGTGCCCAGTCCTCAGAGATTGACCACCCAATGTGATATTTAGTTCAGGTATTTTCTTGTGTGTAATTTTGACATGTCACATCCTCTGAAGGCCAGGGCCCAGAGCCTCACAGAGCCTTCCCTGGGTCCAAGGGACCAAAAGCAGCAAGTGTTGGCTTGGGGGAATTAATGCGTGCTCCTCCTCCTTATCTCCAACAGCGCCTCCCAGCCACACCAAATAAATTTACAATCCAAGGAAAAGTAGGGTGCTTGCTTGAAGATATGGCTTCAAGCAAGGCGCCCAGGCTTCCTTGTAGCCCATCTCTAGCTGATTCCTAGACCATCTGTGGATAATGAAGTGTTCTGAGGATAGGCCATGCAGAAGTCAGCCAGGTCCCCCTACTCCCTGAAAACCTGATAAATCTTGTTCTAATTTCTCTCCTTCCAGGGCCTGTAGAAGTCCAAGGCTCGATCTCTAGGGGCTTCCACATTAAGCTCCTTCTTCTCTTGGGCATCCATTCCCGGGGTTTTTGCCACTTTGGGTGCTGTCTCCATTCTGCTCCATGTCCTTCTCAGCCCCAATTTTTGAATTCCTCAAAGAAAACAAGAATCTCAAACAAATAGGAAGTCTGTACTAGAATGGTACCCCAGGAAAATTTATGAAAAATGTTGTTTGTTTATGGAGCAGGGAGAAAATGCTTGTATTCCTGAAAGTGCAAACAACTTCAAAAGGAACGGTAGATTTCATCGCTCCTAAAACGTCCTTTGGTCACTTTAGTCCTTGGGGTGTTTCTGTGACCTTATCACCGCACTGAGTCCCTGGCATTCTCAATCTGGACTTGGGCTGTTCCTCCCCACTTCATTCTTCTCCGTGCACTCTCTCCCTTTTAAAGCAACAAATTCTCTCCTTGTCTTCCGTGGAACAACTCCCATCCCTCCTGACCCCAACACCCACACACCTCTTTATACTTTATTCTGGCTTTCAGTGTGCCAACTTCTTCCCACTCCTACTCACGAGGTGTTCCCTCCAGTGGCAGTTCTGTCCCTTAGAAGAATTCTAATGTCAATGTTAGGAAGATAACAATCTTTTTTTCTATCTAATACAGAAAGACGGTGGGAGGTTTTTTATTGCCCGAGCACCCAGTGCTCGAGAAGGCAATGGTCCTGTGGGACTGGCCACCAATCGCCTGCATTGCTGACTGCCTGGGGCGGCCACAGCCTTGTGGCGGGAAAGGGACCCATCAGCTGGAGCCAAACAAGAACCTCTTCAGAGGTTTCTCTACTCCTCCAACCACACAGGTTCCAAGTACAGACGCTCTAGAGGAGATTGAAAATCAAATACATTAGGTTTTTGTCATGTATTGGGGATTCTTTGAGAGTTGGAAATGAGCATCACAGCGGAATACAAATAACAAATTACCACAGACCTATCCTCGGGGGATCCTCCACCTCTGCTAATGGGACCAGGTGTTAATTTGCTGACTGTCAGGGCCAGAAGGGAAAGGAAGCATAGCTACTCTCATGATTGATTGTCAAACTTATTTGGCGGGGGAACTCTTCTTTCAAAAAGACTCGTTCAGATGCCTGATATGTTATACAGATAAAAATAGAAATTTTCCAGCTGAAGCAAAGAGTTGGGGACTTCTGAGAGCTTACGGTCTCTTAGAGCCCTATGACCCTCCCCTGCCCCTGCCATCATGCTGAGCCAGCTCTGCAGAGCCTAAGCTTATACAAAAGAATTATTTATAGGACATTCTGTGTGCCAGGCTTTGGGGTGAGCCCTGGAATGACAGCAACAAATAAGGCAGATGTCTTTAGCCTTCACAGAACAGGCAATCCGGTGGCTCAGACCATTTCCTACTTTCTCTACGTGATCTGCAAAGTCTTTTTTTGAAGCTTTATATTTTATTACTTCCTTGAATGGCACGTTTTCCCTATTTTTTTTTTTTTGAAGCATAGTTGACATACAGTGTTCTATTAGTTTTACGTGTACAACACAGTGATTCACAATTCTATACATTATAAGGTCTTTTGAAAGGAATCTAGAATGGCCTTAAGCTAGGCTCATGGAAACCCAAAAGATCCTGGGGCAACTTTGCTTATCTTGTGAAGAAAGTCACAGGACTCTTAATGACACAATCATTCTCTGAGTGTGAGGAAAACATTTTAGAGTTGGGTCCTGCCAAGTGCGGATAGGAGTCGTTTTGTTTAGGAGGCTGGGCTCACTTATGTCTCACACCCTGTCACTTAAGCACCCAGGCAAAGGAGGACAAGAAGAAACAGGTCTAATTTTCCATTCATTTGATCACTCATTCGTTTGGTCAATATTTCCTGTCAACTTGGTCCCCTGGGCTAGAGGCTCAAACTGGCGAGGACAGAGAAATAAAAGGATTGTAAGACAGTGTAATCAGTTCTTTGAGAGAGACAAACAAGATGCCCTGGGAACACTTTAGACAGAAGGACAAATGCCTGGCAGGAGAATAGGGAATGCCAAAGAAGATAATATTTGGAGATGGTGCAAGCTTCCACCGGTCCTCTGGCTCCTTCCAAGGGAGGTGGGGTGTGCTTGTGGCCACTCAACTTAGATCAGGCCCTCAGTCCTCTGTTTATAGAGTCTGCATTCTGTGCTCTACATCTTGCATAATTAGGAAAACCCTCGAGGTCGATTACCTGACAATGCCTTATGTGTTAGTCATGCTGCCCTCAGGGCTGGCCATTTATAAGCTTCCTGGCTGGTGACTTGGGTCAGAGTGTGCTGACCCTGCACTGGACAGGGGAGGTTGGGGAGGAGGAGGAGGAGGGGTGTCTGAGGGTCTCAATGTGACCCTTATTAGAGCACGTGGGAGGGGACTGGGTTCAGGTCTGGGTGGGGGCCATGATGACCAAAGGCTGGGAGGCAGTGCCCCTTGTCTGCCGAGTTACTCCAGGCCAACCTCTGCACCTCGCCGAGCTGTCATCCCCCACCCCTCCAGGCAATCTGTGTACTGGAAACAAGTTTCCTGCAGGAGGGTCTGTGGAAAGGGAGCCAGAATCTACCGCATTGTCTGCTTAGATGCTCCATTTTTAAGGATGACAAATACTGTGAAAGTGTGAATTTTTCCAGCTCTGAACATTCCTGGCCCATAATTTAATCAAACCGGTAAGGATGGCAGTAGGTTGATGAAAGTGATATCTGTATTTTGCATCTCTAAACATTGCCCGATGCAGGGAGGTGGGCATTTACTGCCTGTTCTGCCCTGTTCTCACCTCTCTTCGGGGTAAGCCCAGCCCGATCATGTCTAGTCAAGGCCACCCATACATCTTCCACTTACCTGCCCACAACACACATGGGACCTTGGCCCAAGGACCAGGCAGAATGCCTCATGGGAGATTTCTTTTTTTTTAACCCCAAACTCCAGCAACTGGTATCTTGGCGCTCACTGTCAAGAAAGCATACGAAATTATGCAGCATTATCAATACGGTTACTCCCTTTTGAATCTCGATATGATTTTTTTTCAATGCTTTTGCCTTCTGGGTCTTTGAATAATAAAACCCTACTCCCAGAATCTGTAATTTTCTGCAACATTTGACTTTTTTCTTTTATTTTTTCTGAGTGGCTAGCGATGTCATATACAGTTAGGTTCATTGTTTTTGTTTGTATTCAACGTTAGGGTATTATTTCATCTTTTTTGATTTAATTTCGTTTTTGTGACTAAAAGAACATGGACAGGGTTTATTAAAAGGTTCACTCAGTTTCCCTTTCCTATCCCTTCATTTTACTGTTCACACCTGCTTCTAATAGTTAAGCAGGCTTTTTTGTTTGTTTGTTTCTGGCTCTTTTTGTGTCTCTTTTTAAAAAAATAAGCATATGAGTGTTTTTGTTGAGCAAGATATCCCACAAGTCCCTACATATCAGATCATAGAGGTTTTCCGCATAAGTTGTACACCGTGTAAACACAGTGTTTATTTAACCAGTTACCTCTGGTTGGATACTTAGGTGCCTCCATGGTTTGCTCTCAATACTACTGTAATGAATAACCTGTGCATTTGCATTTTTGTGTTGCTGACGACTCCTAAGAGATTTTGAATGAATATCAAGAGGAATACTTTTAGAAGAATGTAAGTCTGAAGCTGTAGGAAACTCCGAACCGTCACTTGGTTCAGAAATTTGGTCTACAGGGAGAAATCACGCCATCTGCCCCCAGAGAGAGGCTCAGAGAGAGTTCTGGAGATATTAAAGTCTCTGGTTTTATTTGCTTATTTTATTTTAACTTATTTTTTCAAAGATTTTATCTTTTTAGAGCAGTTTTAGGTTCCTAGCAAAATTGAGAGGAATATAGAGAGAGTTCCTGTTTCCTCCTCTTTTATCCACGCATAGCTTCCTCCATGATCAACACCCCCCGCAGTGCGGTACCTTTGTTACAACGGATGAACCCACACTGATGTGTCATAACCACTCCTAGTCCATAGTTTATGCTACTGTTCACTCTTGGGGTTGTACATTCTTAGGGTTCCAGGATTAGGATGTAGACACATCTCGTGGGTGGCCACCACTCCACATACTACTTCCCCATCTCCAGGAATTAGTAGACCAAGCACCAAATCCAGGCTGCCCAACCCCACGGCCAGAGCCCTTTCTAACTAATCACCACAGATTCCGACAGGAAGAGGGACTCGGGGTCACAGAACTGGGGGTTACCCAGACCCTTTTCTATAATCTTTTCTCCTTTAATTTACTGCTGGTGAGACTAGGGCCCGGATACAATAAATGATTCACACTAAATCTCATGGGCCATTCTTTGCCAGAATCATCCATAATCTTGGCATGCCATCTGAAAAAAACCCAACATTACTTCTAGAAGTTCCTGAGCTCTTTTCTTTGGAGCGGGGGTGGGGGGGCACCTGCAGCCAGCTTATTAACTCATTCTAGAGGCTCCCAGGATTTTATGACAATTATTTATTATTGGTGGAGGGAGAAGAGTGCCTTTGCAGAGAATCATTGTGGTCCACACTGTGAAGCAGCTAGCTCTACACTTGATGGATTGTTGATTACACTTTATTAAAGGCCATTACAATTTCCAGCATTTGTCATACAAAAATATCTTCTAACAAATACCAGCTTGTTAGAGGCTGGCTGTTGGGAACTGAGTTGGTCTTGTTTTGCTCCTACCTCGTCAACTCCAACCCTAGCACCCAATCAAACTTTGACAATCAAAACCCCTTACAAGTTTCCTAATAGATTCGAAACAGGTGGGGACAGCACGGTCCACTGCAGTAGCACCCAGAGAACATGAAATATATCAAAACCCACTCCCATAGTGCAGACTTGCTTCCCATTTAGAAAACTGGACAAGAAGCAGAGCTAAATGAGCCATCTCTTTTTGTGCAAGCCATTACCAGCTAAATGATTCAAAAAAAAAAAAAAAATCCAGAGCAGCCCCTGTTGAGCTCACATAATAATGAAAAGCAGGCTGGTTGAAGTGTTGGTGGTTATACAGGGCCTGGTGCAGAAATCTTGATCAAAGCCTCTTGGCATCTGAAGTCATCAGTAATTCGACAGCCTATTTGGGTGAAAAGAGCTCTTTTCTGGCTGTCCCACTTCAGGCCCACCCCAGAGAGGGGCACGACTCAAGCAAACAAGGTCGCTGGCAAATCAAGACACCTCTTCTCAGGACGTGATACAAAACACGAGTCAGGCCACAGCCAGACGGCGCGATCAGGTTTCACTGGGGGAGCCTGTGTGTACATTACGCATGCTATTTGCATGTATGTCATCTGTTCTGGCCAAGCTGGAGCATCCTTCACAGAGCCCTGAGCGGTGGCCTTTGACCCAGATGAAACGGCAAAGCTGCTCCCACAGGGAGCCATTGCCCATTCCAGGAAAAGGGAGGTGACTGTTTAAGCAATGGGAGAGTGATGCCAAGGGTCAGTCTGGCTAATGATGATTTCATAAAATCTTTCCTGATATGCACTTGTGTCAAGCCTTGGCTGGTTCTTAGGGCCATGGAGGTGAATATTCTCAACCTCTGCCCTTTAAGAGTTCATAATCTAGTTGAAAAGATAGAATATCAAAGTACAATTACAATTCAGTGTAGTAAATAGTGTGAACAGGAAGATCAAGGGCTATGAAAACTCTGGGAGGGCCCTGACTCAGTGCTGGGAAGATAGAGAGAACCGCCCAGAAGTGACGATATCCAAGCAGAAACAGGTTTGGGAAGGCAAACTGGGGGAAAATGAAGCACATATTCTTCCTGAACATGGTCTCCAAAATGGTCATTTTCATAATGTTTCAAGGTAGTACTTATTGACAAAATTATTATTGATTATTAGCAGGAGAAATGTATAATATGTGATTGGCCCATCAGTGGTCAGACTGTGATATGCACAGAAAAAGTGACAGAAGGGTAGAATCTTATTTTTATGTTTTCTTTCTCACCAATCAATGGTACTGCCATATGCCCTCTAGTCCCCAGAAATGCACCTTCTGAATTTAGATTCTGGTTATGCTTTTGTTTCCTAAATAAGGAGGTCAGGAGATAAAGAGCAGTGGAGGTAGGGAGTAAGAGAGGAGAGGATGGATTAAGCTGAGGGACTAGTGTGTGCAAAGGCACTGGGGTGGGAAGGTACAAGACAGGCTTAAGGAATCCTTGACACATCAGTTTGACTGGAATAAAAATTTTGTTTAAGGGAATCCTGAGAAAAAAATGTTTGAAAGAGAGATTGGGACCAATTGTAGAGGTCCTTTGGTATCAAGCCAAAGAATTTGGGTTGGGTTTTCTTTAGCAAGAAATGAGAAACATAGCTTTCAAGCAAGGAGGTAATGGACCAGAAATTGTGCTTTATGAACTTGACAGTGAATTCAACCTTGTTCTAGGTTTTGGGAGAGACACAAAGTTTGAATACATGGTCATACCTCTCGAGGAGATAAAAATTTTGGTTGGGAGAGACAAGGCATATTATATACAGCACCATCTAGAGAGTGATTACAAGTTCACATTAACACGTGTGTCCTGGTCTTGTCTTGTACTAGCAGTTGGTCCCAAGGCTCTAAGTCACTTTGCCTTCTTGAGCTGCCGTTTCCAGTTCTTTGAAATGGGCATTATTCTCCCTACCTCATGCAATCATTGTAGGCAGTCAATGGGATAAGTCATGTGAAAGCAGTTGGTCGTGCTTTCCAAATTACAGATTCAGGGAAAATGGAGCTTCTGTGTTAGAAAGAAAGTTTCTCATCCTTGATGCATTATTTTCTTGGCATAGGATTCAGGAGACCTAGTGACTTGAAAGACAGAAATTGGAGGCCCCTCAGCTCTTCAAGGGCAAAGCCCAATGTGAACCATCTGGGAAGAAAGCCTCATCTGGAATATCCAAACCTATTGGTCTTCAGAGTGTCATCTCTCTTTATTCTCTGATGTACCAGAAGGGAAGCAACTCCTGAGATGGAAAAATAAAAACAGAAACATTTGCCCAGCTCACTGTTGGCATGGTCTGTGTAACTTCCTATATGTTAATGACAGTGTTATGCCTCAGAGGGTCCCCCCGAGAAGTTTTGTGAACACCCTCAGGACCCAAGGTCATCACAGCCAATTACATGTGCAGGCATTTTATTTATTTTATTTTAGGACAACTTTATTTTAGGCACCATACTCGGGCCTGGGGAGATGAAGTGGAAGCATCCAAAATTGAGTAATCGTGTCTGTGCCTTAAAGAAATTTACAACCCAATGGAAGAAGAAGGTGGAAATATGACTGTAAACAAGTAATCTTAATGCAAGGCAGAATGTTAAGAAAAGAGCTGAAATTCTACAAATTTTATTTTATTTATGCGATGTGTGCTAAGTATAATTTCAGAACCTGAACCAGGAGACGGAAATGATAGCTATATTCACTTGGATTGAGAGAGTCAGGGTGAATAACAAATTATTGTTGATATTTCTAAGGACATACGTTAGGTTGATGGGCACAGTTGAATAAACTATCTTATTTTATTTATTTATTTCTTAAAGATTTGTTTATTTATCTTAGAGATAGAGAGCACAAGGGGAGAGGGAGAGAGACTCTCAAGCAGACTCCGTGTTAATCACAAGCCCAATGCAGGACTCGATCTCATGACCCTGAGATCATGACCTGAGCTGAAACGAAGAGTTCGACGTTTAACCCACTGAGACACCCAGGCACCCCTGAACAAACTATTTTAAGTTGAGACAGTCCCATAGATTCATTATATATAAAATGGAGACACATAAGGCAGATGTTGAAAAGTTTATTCCACAAAAATTTTCTCTTGGGAGAGCATTGCATTCATTTGGAAGAAATACCTTGATATCTTGTTTAGGGTAGAAAGTGAGACTCTAGGGGGATGTTCAAGTAACAAATGTGAAGTCCCTGGGTGGACACCAAAGAGGAGAGAGAATAGAGAGCTAACTGGGTGTGGTGCATGGTATAAGGCAAAGAGAGAGACCTCCCCATAGGGAGCGGAAGTGTGAGGACGAGGGACCCTGGAGAAGCAGGGATGAATACCAACTGAGGGTGAACACTCGTCCTTGTCAGAATCCCCCAGGAAATTCTGCAGGAATGGATGAAATGGAAACTAGTCAAGATGTGCCCAGAGTGATGTAGGGGGAGGACATAAGCCCTGGGAGTGTAATTGGTTCAGAAAGACATCGTGCGAGGGTTTGATCCGTTTGGATCTTAACAGCTGGAGTGAGCCTGTCTCCCATCTGAGCTACAGGTAGAAACCTGCACGGTGTGAACGTTAGAAAAAGGAAGAAACTAAGTCCAACTGAGAAGTAGGATTCCCTCTTCAGAGGGGCAGAAACAGACACCAGTGGTTCAAATTCACCCTGTAGAGCCCTCACTTGGGGTAGGACGTAGTGGGCTCACCATTCCCACAATTCATGAGTTCTTTCTGAAAATCTTTGCCTTTGAATGTCCCAGGAGCAGCGTGCTTATTGAAGCCCATGACTATTAAAAGCACACGTGCCTTTAAATGCAGTCATGCTAATTCTTAGAATTTAGTTTAAGGAAATAAGCAAGAATGCTCAAAAACTCAGCCATATGGCTGTTCATCACTGCACTGTTTGTAAAAAGAAAAAATTTAGATATAATTTGGATGACCAACAATGGAGAATGGCTAAATAAATTATGACACATGCAAAAAATGAAATATAGTGTGGCCATTGGAAACTATAATACAGGGCTGTATTTATTGACATGGGGTAGGGCCTACAATATAATATTACAGAAAAAATAACCAAAAAACTGCAAGTATGGTCACATTTGTATAAAAAATGTAGTGTATATACATTATTCTACATAGAGAAAGGCTGAGAAGGATATACATCACCAAGTAAACAGCGATCACTTCAGGCTGGCGGGGTTGGGGTAGTTTTTCACTTGATGCTTTGTCATTTTCTGCATCACCTACATGGTTTTCACAATGTACGTATGTATGTAAAATCATATAAATTCATAAAGTGATTTCCACTTCAGGACCAAAAATCAAAATAAAAGGTTATCTATCACACAATACATGTCATATAATATATTATTGATATATGATATATATAAAATATATAATTTTTGTTAGATATTTAAACGTATGTATTTGTATACATAGAAAGAGGTCTAGATTAAAGCTCACAAGGAATTAGGAGTTGTTACCTTGGAGTGGGTGGGATCATGGATTGTTTACAATTTATTAATTTGGGCTTAACTCTATTTTGAAAATGTTTGACAATGGAAGTGTTGTTTATACAATGAGGCAGGGGAGAGACCTGACAGTGGAGTGATTCTTCTCCATGGTTCCTGGGGATGAGTCAGTCCTTTCTCAGAACCCCTACCTCTGAGACCCTCAGAGGCAAAGGCATGATATTGAAAAGTTGCCACATCCAGATTCAACCATGAGAAGGGAAGGGGCCTAAAATGAACATTTTGAGGTAGAGGGCCTGGGTGTGAATCCTGCCTCTGCTGTTTTTCTAGGTCTAGGACTTAGGGCAGGTGATTTAACCTCTCTGTGCCTCAGTTTTCTCATCTATAAAATGGGCATGATAATAGTTGCCACCGCAGAGCTCTGAGAGTCTCGGGGAAGATTTAACCAGCTCTGGTCTGTGTTCTCCCATTTCAGGAAGGAGGCTGCAAGAGCTCAGGGGGATTAAGCTACTTGTCCACGGTCACATAGCCACAGATAGCAGAGCTGGGCTTCCAAATGACTCCAGGCTCGGTGCCCCCCACCCCCTCCACAAAGATGAGGAGTCCACCAGTCATTTTCGGCCATATTCTTATTATGAAACCCAGATTCTACTGAGGCGAGCAGAAAATAGTGGCAAAGCCTCTCTTGGTAGCATTCAGCTCACAGTGTATATTTGGTCTCCCGTGCGTCATGCTCTTCCAGCCCCGTCTCCTCTCATTTTCTCTGTTTGGTTACCTTCAGGAGGCTGAACGAGGTCTCATAAATTGGTGTGGATATGGCTGAAAAAAAAGGAAGAGAAAAAAAAAAACAACAAAACAGCAACCACCACATGAGACGTTGTTTGGGAGGAGATGCATGTGATGAAAAGTCTGGTCCCGGTGTGGAGCAGCAACTGCGGGGAGAAGTAGCCAGGCTGGCAACACCCTGAGGAGCCCGTCACTCAGCCTGGCCGGCAGCGCAGAGATAGAGCCAAAGCATCTGGAGCCATGTGGACCCAGCACCTTTCTCTCCAGCCCTCCCTGGACACTGGGCCATCCCTCGCTCACCCCTGGGGTGGCATCTCCCTGGATGAGAGACGGAGCTTGAGGGAGGACAACAGATGGATTTTATTTTCACTCTAATTTTCTGGACTGAACTCTAGAAATGAAGGAGAACTGGCTCAAGTGGACCCAGAAACAGTGGATGGACTTGAACCCACACAGTGCTGGTGTGTTGGCATTTGAATCTTAACCCCAGGTCATGTCATTCCCCCTTTAAAGGGCGAAGATCTCCGGGGTGGCAGGAGAAGGGGGAGAACACAGCCCCCCCGCCCCCGCGCCCGGGCCAGACTAACGCAGACCCCACCTCCCAGTCCTTGGGCCCTTTGCCAGGCATGGTTAAGAGCCTGGAGTCTGGAAAGATATCAGGGTTGGAATCCTTGATCCCCCACTTAACAACTAAATCTAAGCCTCAGAGTCTCCATCTGCAAAAGGAAGGCGATAATAGCACCTACTCACCCAGTTGCAGCCGCTCAGGAATGGGTTCATGCATGCAGAGCTACTTCATGGTCCTAGACGCTCAAAAATAATCACGGTTCCCATTATTCACTTAACTTCTCTGCGGCTCATTTTCCTTATCTCTGAAATGGCGCTCATAACGTCTGCCCCTCGGAGTTGTCCTAAGGCTTGGATGAGACAATAACGAACGTGCAGATGCTTTGTAAACACAAAATTTCTCTTTGTTGACCAGGCTTATCTCCAGAAATCTCTCACGCCTGTGGGTGGTGTGAAAGCCCCTGGCACACAGTAGGTATTTAATTAAAAGGGCAACAGCAAGTTCTTGGCTGTGTCTGTTTGGGCCAGATAAACGGCAGGGCTCTGAATAGCTTCCTATAAACAGGCAAACTGGTTATTTCATGCAGAACAAATAAGCAAATGTCTCCGATTGTTTCCTCAGCAACAGCATTGAGGGCCTGAAATTATCCGGAGAATCACCCTGAGTCTCTGTTGCCCTTGGTTTGTGTTGACTGAGATGAAAGCCCCATCTACCTGGCGCAGGAAGAAAGGGCGTCCCAGGGGCAGGGCTCCGGGCAGCTTGTGAGGGAAGCCAGGGCCGTCATGCACACCCCAGATACAGCTGGTGGCCAATCAGGAACTTGAAAGAGGCTTGTGTGGGCTGTTGGGGACATCGTCTGGTGCCATTGCTCTTTCAAAGGGACTCAGAGAGAGTGCCCCTTGGGGTGCCGACCTTCCGGGGGAGGGCGAAAAGTCACTTCTGGCCAGAACTGTGCCTGACCAGCAATACTTGCGCACCAAGGGCGCAGGTGTGGGGATGGAATGGGGTGCCGGAGTACCTCTGCCTCAGGTAACAAACATTATCTCCTGTCATTCCTCGCACTAAGCAGGGCTCTGGGCATAATAAAAACGGTGATAACAAACTAATTTTTATTGTTTGCCAGGCTCTGCGCTGAGCACTTTACAAACAGTAGTCCACTTAGTCTCCACAATCACCCCAAACGATGGTATGGCTGAGTGAGCTCTATGTTAAAGATGAGGAAACAAGCCCAGATGGACATCCTTCTCCTGCCCCAGTGCTTAGGTTCCAATCTCTGTGATCAAGGTGACTTTTCTGAGCACGGCATTCAAGGCCCTGCATACTCTCCCAGCCCTGTTTGTATTTTCACAAAGGCTGTGTCTGCCCATCACTTGGCCGTTCCCACAAGCGCCCGGCTGGCTCTCTCCCATTTTGTGAGTTAGCTTTCCTTGTCTGGAATGCTCCCCGTGCTCCCCTACCACACCCATGGGTTCCAATTTGCCTTCAGAATTTTAGCCTGTGCCTTAGAGGCCAGGCACTTCTACAAAACACCGCTGTGATTAGGCATTAATCATACTGATTTCAAGGCACAGGAGACTGAGGCTGATAATGGTACAGCAGCTAACAACAAGGTCACAAAAGCTGGATCTGGAGCCCCATGTCTTCTCTACACCGTGGTGTTTCTCCTGAGCTCAGGATCTCCTTCTCTGAGAAGCTGTCCTTGACCTCTCCTGTTGGATTAGGCACTGGAATGTGCCAGAGCCTGCCCTTATGGGCCTGCAAGAGCCAATTATTAAATTGTTGGGAATTTTGCAAGCCGGTTGTTAAACACAGCAATTATTAAGGATTAAATTATAAGCACTTATAATTAAATAAATTATTTTAAGAACAAAGGTCATAAATAGTCAAAACTCATCACTTCCTAATTATTTTATTACATTTTACTGTTATCTCTGCTCTTAAGATTATTTACACCCGTCGCATCTGTGTGGTGGAAATTCTACATAATGGTGCGCTACTGTGCATCTCTCAGTGATGTCATATTGGCAGCTTGGAAAGCAGCATGGTTGGAGCATTTACACCACGGAAATTGGCAAACACTACCAATCAGGGCTTAGTTTCTTGTTGTGTTGATTGTCTAGACTTAAGGAAGTGATGGAGAAACTACCGATAATGCAGCTTAAAATTACAAGCCTGTCATGACTGTAGCCTTACATTGTGAATAGCACCCCGCCCCCCCTTTGAAGAAACATCCCTCCAGTATTTGGAAATTAGCAACCAATTTAGCAAAGAAAGTGCTTGCATCATGGACAAACAAGTAGGGTTCCAACATGATCCTTATTGTTTTGTTTTCATCCTAACTGTTAATGTCAATGAAAATAGAACTGCACTCCAAAAATCAGTTGTTAAACTGAGCAGTCTTCCACTGATGGGGTGCCCCCCTCGGGGCCATCAGAGCCAGCTGTCTTTCCCTCCATAGTAGCCTTGCCCCAGAGCTCTGACACTTTCCACCCATGTCTACGTCCTCCTTGCTCCTCTTGAGAGCAGGGGTTGAGTCTTTTTCTTTTCCTCAGTTCTTGGGATAGGAACTCCCTAACTGTTGAATAAATGAATGAGTGCATGTGTGACTGAATGAAACAAGAATGAGCCCTATCCCCCCAACCGATCCCCCTCAGGAAAAAACACTTTTAAGGTACTCATGAACACATATTGTATTCCTCTAACTTACCATGCATTACTGAGTACCTGCTATGTACCAGCTGTATTAATACCAACTCCCATTGTGATGAAGACCACCAAAATGGAAAGGATAAAAAATTTCCAAATTCAGCGGCACCTGGGTGGCTCAGTCGTTAAGCATCTGCCTTCGGCTCAGGTCATGATCCCAGGGTCCTGGGTTGGAGTCCCGCAAGGGGTTCTTTGCTCAGTGGGGAGCCTGCTTCTCCCTCTCCCACTCCCCCTGCTCGTGTTCCCTCACTCTCTGTGTCTCTTTCTGTCAAATAAATAAATAAAATCTTAAAATTTTTTTTTTCCAAATTGAGGGACTTGTCTGTCTCATGTTCAAAACAGCGTCCAAATTCAATTATTCCTTAAAAGAAAGCAAAGTCATCAACTCCATCATCTTCCCTCACCTGCAAGGACCCCAGATGAGTCTCAGGGACATTGTCATTCCATGGCTGAGGAACTAGAGGTAAAGAAGACCCCCGGTTGTGTTCTGATTCCCCTACAAATGTCTCTGAAAGCAGCCGTCCCTGATGACACAGGGGAGGTGATTTTCCAATGACAGAGGAAAGAGATGGCTGCTGTTGTCCGAGCCATCATGTCTAGGAGTGTCACCTTATGTCTGCTGAGGCCGAAAGAAGAAAGAACAGCTCAACATAACTTACAACACGAGACCCAGGGGATCAGAAGGCCCTACGAAAGGCCCCGGGTGACAGAGGCCTGCGGTGAACACTCCCTTCTCTCTTCCCCTTACTGCTTTCCTGTGACTCAAACTTCAAGACCATCTCAGCAGAGAAAGAGTGTAACCTGTTATCTCATTATAGTACTAATACAAAGATAGGTGGTCTTAAATTTACTAAGCTAATAATTAGTCACCGGGTGAATACGAGAAAAGAAGTCATTAGCACGACAGTCGCCTGTGGAAAGTGTGTGCGTTCTTATTTGGGAGGGTGGGCACTTTCCCCTGGCTAAGTGGGCGTGATTCATCGCAGTAGCCTTGAGACCTCCCCCGACATAGGTCTTTTTTTCCTTGAAAAGAAGAGACAAGGAGGGAGGCAAGAATCAGTTGCTTCAACTTGGAAGTCAGCGCTCAAGGAGGCATTAGAAAAGTCTTTCTTGTGGCTCAGAGCCCTGATTACCACAATTAAAGTCCAAGGTGTGGTGCTATTTGCTCAGCATGCTCTGACACATGAAAGCAAATGATTCAGGCAAGGAAAATAATTATGCATTAATTTGCGTTTGGCAACTGTGTTTTATTCCTTTGGCCCACAAAGCAAAGATAAAAGGTGACATTGTTGAAAGTGTTTTACCTGCTTTCAATGGGGTTGCCATGGGCTCCATTTGGAGACAGGCCTCTTTGGTCGGGCATTTTCCTGGCATTCTGGGGCAGCCTTTTGGGCTGTGTTGCTGCGGCAGGCCAGGAGGAGCAGAGGAAAGGTACAATAGTCGTTGCTTACTGTCCTGACCCCTTTGTTTGCAGGGTTCCCCGTAGATTTGGCCAAGTGGAAAGAAAAGGCACCCTCTGCAGGGAGAGAGCGCCAGTCGCCATCCTGGGGGGATGTCATCCCGTATCATGGTATTGCATTTGGCCAGGGAATAAAGAGGCAGACCAGTCAGGACCACCAACCCAGCCAGCTGCGGAGGTAGGCAGGGGTGGGGTGGGGGTGGGGTGGGGAGGGAGTGTGCTTATGAGTAAACTACACAGGCGGGCGGCTGGGCCAGGAAGAAATGCAGGGCCCATGTGGCCAAATAGTCCAGACGTTTACAAGGGAAGTAAGAAAATCTGAATTTTTAAAAATGAAATCTCTCAATGTTTGAATGTTGGCTTAATTTAAAGTAAAACAATGTCTTCAGGCTGCAGCTGGCCTCCAGTTTGAGGCTCTGATATGCGGCAGGGAGGTGAAACATTGGCATCTGGAGTCAGAAAGATCTAGGTTCTGAGTTCAGTTCCGTCCCTTACCAGCTGGGCGACTGTGGACAATTACTTAACCTCTCTGGGCCTTGATTTCCTGTTTGTAAAAAAGATTAACAATTCTACCCCTTCCAAGAGCTGGGCATGAGATGGGAAGATGCAAGCAAGGAACAAATTCTTTGTACAGCCCCTGGCGGACACTGAGCACTAAATAAATGTCAGTGATTATAACTATTTATAATTGAACCATAGGAGGGTGATTAAATGTCATTGTCCCTGGCTGGCTTGAGGTTGAATTGGATGTCTGGAATGTGGTAGCTACTCAACAGATAGTCAGATAATTGCTGAATGAAGGAATGAAGGAATGAATGGAGATGCCAGCTACAGGCCAGAATGAGCAACTCATGCACCATCTTCTCTTCTTGGCAATGACCCTGGTATGTTTGTGCCAAAAGCTTAGCCTCCTTGGACTTCAACTTTTTCATTATAAAATGGACTGGATGTCCCTCTCTAGCCAGCTCCAAGGGATGCTTTCCTCCTTATTGACAGGATCTTCCGAGGACTCTCAGCAAAGTTTAGGGCTGACCAGCAAGGACTTGACAACCTGACTCTGGGAGGGGAGGCGGTCTTACCATTGGGAGGACTGGTCCTTCCATAGCTCTGCCCCACATCACTGTCTACACTTCCCTCTTCTGCTCTTTGTGCCAACAGGGTGAAGCGGAAGACAGGCTCCCTGGCCCTTGGCCTTGTGGTATAATTTCGTCATGCGGAGCCCGGCTGGAGATTGAGGGAAAGAGAGAAAGGAGGTGGCAGTACTTATTCTCCATACCCCTGCCCCATTTTGCTGCAGGGGGGCCTTTCTACATAACTCTCTCTCCAGGTTCCAGGACCCGCTGCCTCCCCTCATCCTTTTGGTGTCAGGGCATAGCTACCCCAGTATTGCACTTCACCTTGCCACACCTTTGATTCTGATTGATCCTCAGGGGCTCAGGTGAGTGTGCCCGCTATTTCCTGCTGGGACCTTAGAGCTGTAACAGGAAATGCTCTTGCTCTTCACCATCCAATCCATGAGAAATGACGAAGGCCTCCAAGTGCCACATCAGAGACCCTGATCTTGGCTGTCAGACAGCGGGCTGCAGCTCAAACGTCTGTAGGCTGCTTACTGGCTCTGTGAACTTGGACAAGTCCGATGTGTGGGGTGAGATCCCCCCACTGTCTTCCAGTGCATCAGTGGCACTGAGTTGGGGCGTCTGGGCAGCCCCACACCATTTTGACCCGCCATGGCTGCTCAGGGAGGCTCTTCTATGCCTTCCGCTACCTCGTTTTTTCTTCTTTCCGCTCATTTTTTTTCCTACTTACAGGCAAGATGTTTTATTTTTCTTCCTGCCTTTCTTTCTTTCTTTCTTTCTTTCTTTCTTTCTTTCTTTCTTTCTTTTCTTTCTTTCTCTTTTTCTTTCTTATTTTTAAAGTAGGCTCCATGCCCAGCACGGAACCCAATGCAGGGCCTGAAATCATGACCCTGAGATCAAGACCCGAGCCGAGATCAACAGTCGGACACTTAACGCACTGAACCACTCTAGCGCCTTTATTTTATTTTATGTTTTTAACTGTTTTACTTTTGTTAGACTGTGCCTAAGGAAAATTGCTCCCAATGATGGAGTGTCTAGCAGCTCAAAGACAGTCTTTCGAACCTCCCAACAATCACAAATGGCTATTGTGATAGAAGGACATTATAGCTCTGAAGCATTGTAAGGTAAAAATTGAATGTTGTTAAAATTTTTCTTGAAAAATCCTTTAAAAACTAAAAAAAAAATCACCCCTCAATTTTGATATACCTGGTTTGGGATTTATAAATTACATATATAATGTATACAACAATATGCGGTATATTAAGGACTAGATATGCAAAATTCATTTTACAGTGTTTTCCATTAAAGAAAGAGAGAGAGAAAAAGCACATATGGTTGATTTTGTAGGAATCCAAGACACCTAAGTTACAGCCATACTGATTTTGTGGATGAAGACATTGAGGCTCAGGGAGGTCAAGCAATTTGTCTAAGGGCACACAGCAAATAACTGACAAAATTCAAATCCAGGTGTATCTGACTCCAAAATCTATGTTTGTTTGTTTTCCTCATGCCATAATGTCTGGATTTATGTGAGCTGGAATAAACAAGCAGAGAAACAGAAACTCAAAGCCAGCATCACCAAAAACCAAAAATAGTTTTAAATACTGGGTCTGTTGGGACGCCTGGGTGGCTCAGTCGGTGAAGTGTCTGTCTTTGGCTCAGGTCTGGGATCGAGCCCTACATTGCGCTCCCTGCTCAGCGGGGAGCCTACTTCTCCCTCTCCCTCTGCCACTCCCCCTGCTTGTGCTCGCTCTCTCTCTCAAATAAATAAATAAAATCTTAAAATAAATAAATAAATAAATAAATAAATAAATAAATAAATAAATAACAACTGGGTCTGCTGCCTTTTTTCACTCTGGTCCTTGGCTGTGTGGAGCCCTCGCCCCTCTGATTGGCGAGACCCAGCACCCTGAGCCTGGTCCGGAGGGTGCTCACGCTGACTCCTTCCTGCCGGCCCAGGAAAGGCAGTGGGAGCAGGGGATGGAGACTCCACCGCTTGGCAAGCAAGGTCGAGGTTTGTTTTGTTTTTTTCTTTTGGCCACTGATGAATGGTGATAATTGTTGGGAGATTAATTTAAGATTCTCAGATGAAGGATACTACCAAAGTGCCAGGCACAGAGAAGGGGGAGGCGGGGGGGGGGGGAAGGGCCCCGACAAGCCAGGCATTCTCCCCGAGGCTCCAGTGCTGACTCAGGCCCTGACCTTGGGCAAGTCATTTAACTTCTTTATGTCGATTTTCCTCATCTGTAAAATCAGCCTAATGATGGCTTCTTTTCCAAACCACTTTGATTCTCAGATGAAAGCTTCCATAAAAGTGCATAGGATTGCTATTAATTGGGCCATTATTATTTTTATTATTAAATAGATTAAGTCCACTAAACTTTAACTATGTTTTGACTTCCACCTGATGGGCAGGATGAGCAGTTAACTATCAGATGACAGGCTTCTCTGATGTGGCCCTTTGCAGGGAGGCCCGCAGACAGGCATTTCCTTCAACAAGGCCACCCTCGCCTGGGCAGGCCGGTCTGTACTGGGCGTGCTTGGCTATGGCTACCTCTGCTTCCATCTTTAGATTAAATGTGTCCGACCAAGTGGAGGTAATGTTCTCAGGCACTGGAAAGAACTGGAGACGGAAACACCTGGGTTCTTGGCCTCGGCTGTGTGATTTTATTGGCAAATCAGGGAAACCCTTTGCACATCAGCTTCTGTAGTTGGATAATGGGAACCAACGTCATCCCACCCACCGCGAGGGCAGGCTCACGAGAGAGCGCGGGGCAGGTGTCAATGCTGTTATCAGACCCATCATGGCCATCATCTTGTCTACGACAAGAACTCAGGGGAGGAGGGTCATCCTTGAGCTCACAGCCCACTTCTACTGCTGCTGGAAGACACAGACAATAATATCTTCCTTCCAGGATGGGGGAATTAAATAATTCGGATGAATCCCTAACCTGGTGCCGGGCTCAAAGCTTATGCTCACCTGACTGACAGGTATTACTATCACTCAGTAAGCACTTGGTGAATAGCAAATGCGAATTTTTCCCTTAATTTAAGGGGCAACGAACATCTTTCTAGATTTATGAGGCATACATCTTTCACAAAAATAAAAATAGCTCTTCTTTTTTTTTTCTTAAGATTTATTTATTTTAGAGAGAGAGAGAGAGAGGGTGCGTGGGAGAGAATCTCAAGCAGACTCCCTGCTGAGCACAGAGCCTGGACGTGGGGCCCGATCTCATGACCCCGAGAGATCATGACCTGAGCCAAAACCAGGAGTTGGATGCTTAACCGACTGAGCCACGCAGGCACCCCAGCTCTACTTTCTTTCTCACACAGCAACTGAAATTGTGCAAGTAGCCCACACCCAATGAGAAGATAGCCCAGTAAGTACGAAGGACGAATCCACATTGCCCAGAGTTCTCCTACCTGGGGTACCTACTGGGAAGCCTTGACGGTGTGTGTGTCTTCCACCTTTGGACACTTTGGTCCCTCACCATACTTGTTAGGTAATGTTGCAGATTGTAAGGTCAAAAAGGGAACATTTAGTGGCAAAAAGCCCTGGTTTCTAAGGGCCACTAAGTATCTGTGCCATGTGTTCCTCCGTGCTGAGTTTTCCCCTTTAGACTATGAAGACATTTGACACAGTTTCTACAAGTGGGGAGCATGGACACATTTGAATTTCTTTTTTTTAATTGAAGTATAGTCGACGCACAATTTTCCATTAGTTTCAGGTGTACAGTGTAGTGATTTGGCAAACGTTTTAATTTTCGAATCACTAGTTCTAGATATTTATTAGAAGTACGTGAACTAGAACAGATGCCTATATTAGAAAAATCTACAGCCAGCAAATCAAATCCATGATCTCCTGAATATATATTGAAAGGCATACATCAGAATTAGAAAGTGAGCTGATTTAGAGCAAACCGTAAGTAAACAGCAGTGCAGATGGCATTCAGATACGGCAGGCCATCTCTGAGTGGCTGGCAATGACCTCGAGTGGGAAACGCTGGACCAGATGATCTCTAGATTATTCCCAGCTCTACGATTCTCTGAAGGGACTGGTGGCCCTGTCCACCTGGCTCTGACGACACTCATAACTGACCCAAGTTTTTCACCAGATGGTTCATGTTGTCCAAAACTTTCTCTCTGCACCGTGGTTGGGACCTGCCCTTCCTGCCTCATAGTGGCCAATCCGTGCTTGGGGCAAGAGTGAATGAGAATGGTCCAGGAAGCCTTTTCAAACTCTTTCAGATCCTGTAGGCATTTACGGAGCACCTGCTGTGTGCCAGTTATGTGCCAGGTACTTTCTCATGACCTGTCTCTTTTAATCCTAGGGCAACCCTGTGAAATCTTCCCTGCACCCTTGTCGTCAGCGGGGCCTTCTGCCAGGCATGTCATTACTAGAGCTCATTTAATCTTCAGTGAAATGGAGATAAAGAAATCTGCCTTGTGCCCCTCTCTGGATTAGCATCAGGATGAAAAGAGATTGCATATGTAAAGTATCTTGGAAAATAGGAGGTCCTGTGCAAAGAGAAAGAAAAGAAAAAGAAGAAGACCTCCAGAAACCTCTTTCCCTCTCCCTCCTTCACTCTTTAACAAAATTCATTTTGTGTCATTCGATTATGACCTAAGACGTCATTTAAATTGTCAGAAGTCTCATTTCTACATGTGCAAATTCCAATTTGTCACATTCCCGCTCAGATTCGATCCCTGGTTCCTTCTATGACCAATCAGTAGGTGGCTAAATTCTAAGCCCTGGGGTCTGATAAGCCTGAGTTGGAGCTCCATCTCTGTCCCTCAGGGGCAGTGCATTCTCAGGCAAGCTGCTAAAACCCTGTGGCTCTCTCCCTCCCCTGAGGGAAACTGGAGGATGATAGGAGTCATGGGGAAGATGCAATGAGCTGAAACAGCTAAAGCAGTGGGCATAGTGCCGGACTCACAGCTTCAATAATGTGTGCAGTCTATAGTATTATCTGCTCTATGAGCCATGATTATTATTCCCACTTAAGAGATGGAGAAACTAAGGCTCAGAGAGGTGAAACCACTTGTCAGGGCTGCACAACTAGGAAGCAGGGCTGCACAACTAGGAAGAGATTTGAAGCACTTCAATGATGCCTGTCCCTGGGAAGGGAGGAGGTGTTCTTGAGGGAGAGAAGGAGGGAGGGGAGGTGGTTCTGAACAGGATCATGTATAATCATCTCTGTCTTTTGTACAGTGCTTTCTGATTTCAATGGCCTTTTCATTCATTATCTCATAAAGTGTGGTCACTGCCAAACCTGGATTACACTCGAGGCTCCTCATTCCAGAGTCTTAATTCTTCCTAAGACATCAGTTTCATAATTTGCAGCCTGAAAATCAGGGCGCATCATCTGACCCAACATTTAGGCATCATCTGACAGTAGATATTGCAGAGTTTCTGAAATTAGACTGTCCTGGAAAACTTGTTTGATTTCGTTTCTGCGCAGAAATATTTCATCTGCTTGTATATCATCCCCACGCATGTCCCCTTGAGCCCGCCAGTGAGTTCTCAGCTGACCATCTGTGCTGATTTGTGATCCCCACTGTCTTTAGGGGGTCGTAGCCACAACTGGTACCCTGGGCACCTGCTGCTAGGCACAGCAGAGAGGCGGGACGACAAGGCCAGGGAGTGAGACCTGACACGTAGATCTCTGTGCACACGGGCCACGGGTGTATGCCTCGGCACCTCCACGAAAACCTGGGCTGGAGCCCTGCACCTCTGCTTGCCAGCGGGTCTTGCACCACTCAGCTTTTCTGAGCCCGAGTTTTTTTACCAGTGAGATTGTCTGTATCTTCAAGGGTTTCTGTGAAGATGAAATGAGATAATCCATGTAAAAAAAATTTAGCTCGCTCAGCTAATAGTAATAGTAAGGGCTCAATGGGTAGTCACAATGATCACTTGAGCTTCCCCTGCGGTGGGGAGGTGGACTCCTTTGTTGATGCCCAGGCTGAAATCCAGTCGGATCCTGTCTGTGGCTATTTCCTGGGCTCTGTGAATTTTCCCCAACTCCTCCATGAGTTCCTGCAGCAGCAAAACCTGAAAACGGCCATCTGCATAGATCCCCGTGGGATTTTCCTCATGATTACTACCTCATTTTCTTGTTTTCAAGGTACACATTACCTTTTTTCAATTTTTGAATGTGTCTGAAATCAGAACAGGTCTTAAAATCTATGGGTGCATTTAACATAGCAGTAAATCTTTTCCTCCAGAAAAGCCGTTGAATCATCCGTAGCAACTCAGACTGAGCAAAAATATGAAGCTCCCATTTCTGGATCGCTTCCCACCGTGAGTTTGTTGGATGTGGGAGTGGGGCACTCAGAACTCTTGGGTTGCTCTGGGGCCAGGAACCCTTGGCGGACAGAGCCTTCCGGGAATGAGCCGGTGCCACAGCGCCCTCTGGTGTCCAGCCCCACTTCTCTTCCTCCCAGTGGAGGAAGCTGCGATCTGTGGGGGAGATCTCATGCCTGTCTTATACAAAACAGTGCGGGGGCGAGACAGACCGTCCATGAGCCCATAACTCAGCAACCACAAGCCAGATGATGAATCCGGCCCAGGTGTGACTCCTCTCCAGAAGGTCCAGGGGACCCCTCCCAGCTTTCTTTTAGCTCTTTCTGAGTCCCAGGGTCTCTGGTCTGCCCTGTGCCTGCCAGGGGTGGGGAGAGTAGGGATGCCAGGTCCCTTTGAGAGAAGAGAAGGGAAGCAGAGGGACATTTCCAGGACCCCAGTACTGCCCCATGGCCATTCCTGCACTTTGATGTCCAGCTGTTTGACAGCAGTTGGCCCCAGTCAAGCGGGTTCTGCTTTTGCTTCAAGGGCCATGATTGGGCATCCAGCCCCCAACATTGGTCAGACTCCCCTTCCTGAATTTGCTAGTCAGGTCTCATAACTGATCACTGGAGGGAAGTAGCATGCCTGACCACCCACCCTGACCCAGGATGGAATGGTAATCAAGGGGTCAGAAGAAAATGGGAAGGGACTTCCAGCTTCAGCCACTCCAACAGAACCAAGCCCATGCAATGCTCAGCAAAATTTGCCAGCAAGATCATAAATAGTTAACATTTAGAATAGTTCACCATGTACTTTGACAATCTACCTGTTGCCTCTATGGGCTTACTATACAAGAAAGACCCCCGAACCTGAACAACATCTCCAGAGGATTATTCATGTTTTAAGGCAATGGTTCTCAAACAGCAGTTTCCTGGTTAACAGCATTAGCATCCTCTGGCAGCTTTCTAGAACTTTCTAGAAATACAAATTCTTGATGCTCCCCCCACTACCAATGAATCACGAACTTCGGGGATAGAGTCCACCTGTCTGTGTTTTCTCAAGCCTTCCGGGTAAGTCTGATTGTATGCTGGAGTCTGAGAACCACTTTGAGGGAGAATGGAGGGAGGACCCATTATGAGCCATATACCTTGCTTGACACTTTCTTGTGTATATTTATGTTGGTCCGGTCAGTTTGGAATGGTCTGAAGTGATGCTGAGCTTAAAAGTGGAAGATTTCTCAAACAGCTAAGTATCCTCGCATAAAAAGTCACCATTTTGGTTAAAATGAGTCCCCAGAATTTGTGACACACAGCCTATTTAAACATAAAGACATACCAAGTAAGTGATAAAGGAGGCTCTTGGAGTTGCTGCCAATTTGAATTATATATACTTGCCTCTGTCCATTTTTGGACCAGAAAAAGTTGACCATACCTGTTTAAGAAAAGTTGTTCTGAGTTTGCAGCATCTTTTTTCCTCCAATTTCTCCCTTTCCACCAGGTTTGCTGACTTCAGAGGATTGCTTTATATAATTTTGACACAATGCAAGTGACAAATACCAACAGTCATACCTCTAGAAGGGAAGCTGATTGTGGTACTCCCCAGCTGGAAACATCAGTGGCTCCTCTCTGTTTGCAGGAAAGGTCCATTTGCCGTAGCGTGGTTTTCAAGGTTCAAGGTCTGCACAAATTGGTCCTTAGCCCGCCTTGCCAGGCCTGGTTCCTATACTCTCCCTCACAGATTTCTCTGTTGAAGTCCAGTCAAACTATCCACTCTGCTCCAAACACTCTGCCTCTGTTCCATGCTTCTCCACTGTCCCTTAATTCACAGTTCCCTGCCCAACTCCGTGAGCTCCTCTCCATCCACCAAAGGCCCAGCCCAGATGCCAGTTTGTCTATGAGCTCTTTCTAACTCCCCCAGACAGGGTTAGCCCCAACTTCCTCCCCATTCGAGGCATTGAATACACAAACACCGACTTTCAGTCAAGTATCATGTTGGAGTATACAGTTCCTTATCTGCATGTCTGTCTTTCCCCTAAAACTGTGTTCTGCTCTTTAATAGCTAGGGCCTTCTGTTATTCACTATGATCAGTGCCTGGCACATAATAAATGCTGGATAAAACTTTGTGAATGAATGACCGACTGAGGAGCCCAAAGTAAGGGGAGACTCAGAAGGAGGTGTTTAATGGCAGAGCTCCCCAACAGGACAAGTCACCTGCTCGTAGCCCCACATTAGCTGCACATCCAAGGTCCAGGCTGGAGGAACGGCCTCCAGACCGTGCGCACATCACCACTCCCATCCCGATGCGAACTTCGAAGAGGGGCCTCCCTCCGTTCTCACTGCCAATGAGTCACTGTGCTTTACAAGAGCTATTGCTGGGGGGACTCCATTGGTCTAGGAACGGTGGGAGGGCAGAAAGAATGTTGAAGACCATTGTTTCAGGTTTTTGTTTAGACTAAAGAGGTGTAAGAATGTAGGCTATTTGCCTACCTAATAGTCACCAGAAACTCATTCGTGACAAGGTTCTGATACCAGCTAGTGGGTTTCCCCTGCCAACTTTTTTCTTCACGCGGCATGGTGCTCACTTGGCAACATGATCATCAAAGGATATCCTTTCCAAGAAAATTGCTTTAGCCAAAATATGAAGGACACATGAATCCAATGAAAATCTTTCATTTTTAGGGACTTGTATCTCATCGGGGTTTGTTGGATTTTCCTTTGTTTTTCCTCCTAAGGCAGTATTTCTTTTTGTTTTCATCTTGCTTACGTAGGTGGTTGACGACATACCCAGGAGGCTGACTGAATTTATAAAACTGATTCACGTCTGTAGTTAGGAGTTCCTAAAATGAAAGGCTTCTCAGTTTGCTTCTGTAAAATGCAGAGGCTTCTCAGTTTGCTTCTGTAAAATGCAGAAGCCTTCGTCGGGCTGTAGTAGCTCCAGTGCCAGCTATTTATATTTTCCAGGAATACATCAAAATCCAGAGGATTCAGAGATGATTCAAATCAGTGAAGCATAACTAGGCACCCTTTATTACGCACTCACTTTGTGCCAAGAACTTTCAAAACGTGAGCTTATTTAATCCTCACAGCAACCCTGTGGGGTAGGTATTTTTAATCCTCACTTTGTAGACATGGAACCTGAAGTTCAGAGAGGTTAAGTAACTTGCATAAACTCACACAGCTACAAAGTTGCAGATGTGGATTTCTGTGTAGAGCTATTTGACTCCAAAGCCGTATTTCCTAATCATTATGAAGTTGTCCAGGTACAGCCCATAGTGACTGAACCCATAAACACTGTGTGAAGGCCCAGCCAGACCCCGGCTCCAGGCTGTCATTGCCACTTCTTCCAATTTTTCCATAGAAACGGGGAAGCCTGCTTTTTTGGCACATAATAAATGCTCAATAAACCATTTAAAACTCCACACAGGCACATGTGACCCTTCTGGTCCATGGGGTCCCTGTGGGAGCAGCTGAGGTCTTTGGTGTGACTGCTTCTCAGTTCAACCCCCTACTCAGTCCTTCTCCTTCCGTCTCTGAGGGCACCGACTTTGAGAGCACTTCCCAGTAAAATTAGGTACTTGATTCTCTATCCCTCAGGCTGTTTCTCTGGAACTTAACCTGTTGCACAAAAGAAGGTTAAAAAAAAAAAAATCTGAACATCTGAGCATTTTACCCCAAAGAAAGAGTTAAAGATCTCCATGATTGGGTCAGACTGGGTTTACTGGATTAAAGAAAATTTACTTCTTCTCTCTTCCTCCTCTTGTGCCCATTGATGTTCAGCAAAGTGAGGCTCACGAGGAAGTTCCAATCGTCATGGATAAAGAAGCTACAGACATACATGCACGTGTGTGTACGTGAGCAACTCTGCTCCCTCTGCTTTTAAAACAGTCTTAATCTGAAATGGCTGTGAGCAGTGGTGTGCTGGTAAATGACAAAGGGCTGTGGGTGGGGGGAAGAAGCCCTGATGTATAGCGGAGCCAATTTCCATGGTGCAAATACTCCCACCGTGGCTGATTTCAAGACACCTACGTGAGGTCACTGAATGCTGGTTGGGAAGAGATGCTTACGGTCAGCTCTGTGGAGTGAGTCAGCTCCAGGCCCCCTCTGGTCGTGAATTCCCTACTAGTGGGCAGCAGCTTCAGCCCTTGGCCACGTGATACAACTCAATCCAACAGGCATTCCCTGAGTACCTGCTATGCTTGGGGTGGGGTGCTCCTTCCCATGAGACACTCAGAGAAGACGAGGCTCCACTACACAGCTGCATAGAAACTTCACAGGGATTCTGCAGAGCAAACACCTGCCCTGGGGGAAAGTTGGAGAAGACCATTGCCCTTTATCTCCTTTGCTCCTGGGACCTACACATTCCAGAGACAGTCACATCCATGGTCCCTGGTCCTGGATCTCTGCCTCCTTCATCTTTCACTCATAATAACCTTCTCTGGGTACTGTAAGCACAAATGCCTGTGGGACACAGTTGAAACACTTTAGAATTTCTGGATGATGTTATCTCCCTCCAAAGAGGATTCCTATTGCTTCTGGAAGGCCAAGTGGGGGGTGAATCACATCTTCGCATTCGGGAATTGAGCTTTCGTGAGGCTGGCTCTCAGTCCTTGGGAGGCTTGGTCTATTTTTGTTTGCCCTTCCTCCTGGGATATCACCCTTCAGGGATGCCACCTGAGAGTCCTGGGCATTCACCAAGGCCTCTCCTCCTTAATGGGTCTTGAGTTCCATTTTTTTTTTTTTTTAAAGATTTTATTTATTTATTTGACAGAGAGAGACACAGTGAGAGAGGGAACACAAGCAGGGGCAGTGGGAGAGGGAGAAGCGAAGCAGGCTTCCCGCAGAGCAGGGAGCCCGATGTGGGGCTCGATCCCAGGACCCTGGGATCATGACCTGAGCCGAAGGCAGACGCTTAACGACTGAGCCACCCAGGCGCCCCGAGTTCCATTTTTTATTCTCCCACAGCCATGAGACTTTGCTCCGGTCCCCCCCCCCACCCCTTTTGGGGAAGGGCACCACCAAATGCTGGACTCACTTCTCTGTACTTTCCTGGCCGCCTTGCCAGCCCCCAAAATCACCTTTTGGTTTCCTAGCCTGTGAGTCTTCCAGAAGCTCCACTCAGCTTCTGTGCCTCCCCCTTGCCACTGTCCCTGGGGCTCCTCAGCCTCCCGGACTGCACAGCCTGGGGATGGGCAGAAGACGTGAGTGCCTCGGCCGCCTTCTGAAGCGTTGTCCTTCTCTCTGGGAAAGCAGACCGTCCGGCCCTGGCAGCCTAGGTTGCTCCTCAGGGTCACCCCACGGCCAGTTTTGTAAGCCCACCTCTCCTCAGGGTAGGAGGCTGGGGCTGAGAGGAGCCAGTCCATGACAGCTAGAAGCGGAAGATAGAACCCCCGACTTTTAAGGGTTGGCAACAGGTCTAGTTTTTAAAAACATATTGTGTGATCCAACTCTTAAGAGCCAAACAAAACACAGCCTTAGGCCAGTTTTGGCCCACAGGCTGCCAATTTGTGACCTCCGGCATACTGGAATGCAGGCGAATGAGAGCTACGCCGTAAGAAGGCCTCCACTCGGCTCTGTCTCGGGTTTGCAGAGTAAGTGGGCTCTGAGGGACAGAGCACGCTGGGCGACCTTTGGCCAGCCACCAGGGGACGGGCACTGCATCTGCCTTTTCCTTTTGCTCCCCTACCCCCACCCCGCTCCAAACTGGTTTCCCATTCTTGGCTTCCTAAAAGGGGAAGGCGGTCCTGCAAGGTCTGTGGAAAAAGCCCTGGGCCTGGAGTCAGACGGATGTGGGTTTGAATCCCGACTCTGCCACCAATCTGTTGTATAACTTCGTGTAAGTCACTGAACCTACTTTTGAGTCTAAGTTTCTCTGAATGGTATATTCTCCTCATAGGATTCCGCTGTGGGGATTAAACGAGATAGCGGTGTGACTGCGGCGGGTGTGCGGCAGATACTCAGTATGTGTCCTTTTGAAGCCGGCTTCCACCTCCCCTGGAACCCTCTTCACCCTGGCCTCCCTTCCCCCAGCCCCTGTTCAGACCTGCAGGGCCTTTGATCTGCTGTGTCTTTCAACCCCGGGTCCTTTGGTCTTTCCAAACGGAGACAGAGAGACAGTGCTTGTCTGCTCCCCACACTCCTTCACTATGATCTATCTACCCGAGGAGCCAGCAAGCTCCCGCCCATCGGCCGGCAGAGCAGCATCACGTCACCCTGGGCTGTGAGATTTATTTCTGGGAAGACTGCCGCTTGGGGGGAGAGGGGAGGTTGAAGAATCATTTCCACATAAAGCTTAAAAAAAAAAATAAAGAGGAAATAATAGAGTCATCCAGTGTCACTCTGGACTCAACACTTTTCTCCACTTTCTCCAACTTTGGAGGAAAGAGAACATACAGATAGATTTGTTCATCGGTGAAGGCTTCTAGATGTCACAAGTACGAGGAAATCCTGGCTATCGAGCTGTTCCAGTTACACAGTGCTGGCCGTAGATTTTTGTTGTCCCTGCTGTTGTAGTTGTTTTAAGCAAACAAAGCACAGTGAAGTAGGTGAGAAAGGGTTGAGACCTGCCCCCCTCACCCTTTCTTCTGGGGTTCAGCAGCTCCCGAAAGCAAAGAACTGTAAAATATTTTAGAAACACTTTCCATCCCACTCCAACTGTTGAGTGATTTTGGAAATACTGTGAAAGTGAATACTCTACGTGCCTCAAGCAGAGCCAAAGAACCAGCCAGAATATGAGGAAACAGTGAGCCGAGGGGAGAGGAAGAAGCGCACAGAAGACCAGGAACGTGCCTAACTCAAGGGCACTGGGCGATGGCTGAGGGCTTCCTTTGACCCCCGTTACTAGCATCCAGAGTTCTAGATTATGATTCCACATGGTGCTTAAAGGCAAAAACAAAAGGGGGGAAAAAATCAAAGAGTCTTTTGAAAGCCTCTTTAGAGGCTTTAGAGCCTTCACTTTAGAGAAGAGCTTGTTAATTTGGTAGAAGGTGAACCTACTGTTCCCCGGGTACTGTTAAAAACTGCTTGAATGTTCGCGAAAGCCGGGGGAGGTCAGCGTGACTTATCCTGCATCTGGTGGTAGCAGTGTCTGAATTCAAACTCAGCTCTCTCCTTTGCTCCCTCTGCAGTCTCTGCCTGGCTGGAAGAAAACACTTCTTCAAAAAGGTGCTTCGTGCGAGCGTGTCTAGATCCAAAAGCTCACACGTAGCTGTGTGTGCAAATTCTCTTTGAGCTTTCATCGGGGAGAATTATATAATAATATCATATGATTTTGCAAGAAGTTCAGCAGGGCTGTTTCAAAGGCTGTCAGCCAAGACACTGTTCAGACAGGGAGGCGTCAGAGCTCTGCCACTACAAAGTGGATGTTAATTACCTAAAACAATGTGTGTAATTGGCAAAGAAAAAACAGGACCTGCTCTCTCAGCCCCAACTACTCATCTATTACAGCGCCAACTGCACAGTTATTTAGCCCGGAGGAGTCATAATTAGCCGGTTTGCAAATTAATAAGACCTTAAAAAAAAAAAAGGAAAAAGGCTACAAGGGGAAAAGAATGGTGGGAAACTTTATATCTCTGATTCTCCAGGAATATATTTAGCCTGCAATTACCTCATTAAGTGTCCAAACTTCACTTAATATATGCTGTATACATTCCGCCCGATTGGGGAGGCTGGGCATGGCCCAGAGCCGGAGGGGCGAGCAGTAAGAGGAGATCCGGAAGAGCAGCGTATCGGCCTGTTTCTATCTGAAACCCGAATTGCTTGCCTGGTTTAAGTTTGCGAATGCTAATAGCCGTGCTTAATTACGCCAGGGAAATTAAAACATACCCAGGTGAACCAAATGCTATATCATGCTGGTTCTTAAAAAGCCAGGGACCGGGCGTGACTCAGTCCTGGTAACAATGCCAAACCTGGGACACTGTAATTAGCTCTTTAATCCTATTGGCCTTTAATAACAAAATGGACTTAATGAATGGGTAGTCGGTTTTGTTTGGTGGAGGATGCTTTCTCTCCCAATAATGAAAAACTTTTTTCTTCTTCTTTCTGTTTTTCCTGTTGGCAAAGGACGTTTTAAGATGAAAGAAGACTCAGCTAGCTGGAGGACGTGTGTTGTAGCATGCTTAACCAATTCATGGAATTACTTCAGATCCTCTCGGTTCCAACTTATGAGTTTCCACATACAGGGTACAACCATGACTACTATTATAATAAATAAATTGCAATGACCATTAATTCAGCATTCACTGTCTCGGGCATACAAATTATTTTAATCTCTGTATCAACTTTGCAAAGGGGGTATTATGAATTCCATATTAAAGACGAAGAATTTGAAGCTCGGAGGGACTTTGAAGTTTGCTCTGGATCATAAGTGCGAGAGGATTTGAATCTAGGCAACCTGCCCTCAGAGTCCTTTGCTCCATGCTCCCTGACCACAGGAGTCTCTTGTGAGGATTAAGGTTCAGTCTACATACGGGCCAAAGAGTCACAGTCAAGTTCTCTGAGCTTATTTTGCTGTGATCCGTTGACCTCAGGAGGTCAGTCTTGAAGCCTTCAGCCTAGTGAATGCAGCTTCGGACCCCCAACAACGTCTCCAGTTTTCCAAAGAATGCGACCCTGATTTACTGCCTGACTCCTGACAATCTACCAACAGAACTTCATTAATTGAGCTTATAACTTGCACTTGGGTAAAATGAAAATCCTAGCGAATGGACCGAGTAGAACCTATGAGTCACCAGGAAGAATGGGTGTGAAGGGGCAAGGTGGGCCCTGGGAAAGAGGCACTGTCAACGAAGGAAAGGGCTGGAAGCAGGAACGTGGAGATGCTTCAGACCAGCGCTGGCCCCTTGATCATTTTACGGAGGGTCAGCTAGTGCAGCAAGGGAGGACCCCCAATGTCAAATCACAAGTGTTCGTGCTGGACTGGATGGAAAGGGGGAAGATAAGAGTGTGGTTTCTCTGTCAGCTCCATAGGCCGGTTTCTGTCAGTTTTGCTCAATGAGCTAACACCAGCACCCAAAACAATGCCTGGTACGTGGCAGATGCTCCAAAATACGGGCCCAGTGAATGACTAAGTGAGTGAGTGAACAAACGCTCTCCTCTCCTCTCATGAAACGCCAAGTGTCGGTGATTGACATATTGAAGCCTCTTATGCCTTTGTACACACGAGTTTTCTATCAGGAGTGCCTTTCCCATTTTTTTTTAAACAATTCTTATTCTTGTAAATTCTTACTTAGCCTTCAGAACTAACCCCAGCATTGGCTCCATAGCCTGCAATGACCCCCTGGGAAAAGTAATTGCTCCTTCTCTGTTCTCTTAGAACTCTGCACATCCATCCCTTTCCTGGGAATAGTGCCCCCCCTTTTTTTGTAATAATCCTTTTAGACATCTGCTTCTATCACAGGAAATGGATGCAGAAAATGGGTGAAATGACTATTAGTTCAATTGAATGGAAATGCATCAAACCTAGTAGCTACCAACTAGACTGTGAACTCCTGGAGGAAAGGGTTATGAAATAATTAAGGAAAGTATCCAGGCTTTTCTGTGAGAATGCTGTCAGCTGCGAGTAATGATGATCTTGTCCCCAAGCTGCCTTAACCCATGAGGATAATTAATATTCTTCAAAAAGAGAAGCCCTGCCAGACAGAGGGCAAGCCTTGGGGCTGACTGATTCAGTGGCTTAATGCTATCACCAAGTCTCTGGTTCTCCCTGTTTCTCTGTTCCACCATCCTCATCACTGTCTTGAACCTCAGACTGATAGTAAAATGACTGTAGCACTAAGTCTCGTATGCAAATGTGACAACATTTCCCAGGAAGACAAAGGACTGCTTCCTTCCAAAGGACTTTCTCTTAGGAATCAAGAACATTTCCCAGCAGTGCCTTACCAGACTGTCACTCGCAGCTTGTCACATAACCTTCCCTTGTCCAGTTGCCTGTAAGTAAAGTGGAATCATTCTTGGACCTATCAGCCCCAAACCAGATGACAGAGGTAGAATCAGCTCTCCCTGACTTACATGGCTGCATGGGTTATACAGATACTTGGACACAGTTAGGGTTCTAGAAAGGAAGAAGGAAACTGGATGCGGGGCAGACAACCTTAAATGGGCAACCCATTTACAGGGTGTCTGGCAGAGGGTCGGAGCTCAATGAATGTGGAAGGAAATAAAGGGTCAGTAAGACCCGAGAGCTCACTGTAGACAAAATTCTGATGTAAAAGTTGGAGGCAATTTTGTCTCTGTTTCAGGAGATGCCAGCATGTGGATTTTCAAATCAACCAGAGATTAGCTGCCTAACTGGTGAGGTAGGTATTGGTTCAGTCACTGGACAAGGTCACATGGCTTGTACTTTTCTTAGATTCAGCCCACCTCCAGTGACACAGGGTGGGGCCTGTCAGGTTACAAGACAGAGATCCAAAGAGATCAAATGATGTGCCCAAGGCAATACCGCTCCAACACATCCACTCCTAACATTGCATTTTCTTCAACCTTTTATTATAGGGAATAGGTGAGTTTTTTTTTTTAAACATAATCACAGACACCCTTATAGTATTACTCTGTAATTGTTGTGAGATGAGAAAATATATATTAACAGTTGACATCAGAATTTTTCTTAAGAAATAAACTGCTTTTCTTGAGAAAAATGCATTTAATTGCACGCACACACACACACATGCACACACACATCCTGACTGCTTTGCATTAGACATAAGCAGGAATTTGGGAGTGGTGGGAGACAGGAAGAAAAGGAGAAAGGGGGAAGTCAGAAATGGAGGTGAAATTTTTAAGAACAGAGATGTATTCACTTTTAAGATATGGTAAGTGCTTAAATGAAATTACTGTTCTGTATCCTCAAAACCTTCATTAAAATCTTTTGTACACACAGAGGTATTGTGTGTATAGATGGGGATAAATTTTAAGACCCAGGGCAAAAGACTTCGAACAGGGGAAGAAGAAAAGTGTACACCACTTTCCACACTGATGAAGGATGTCAAATGCAGTCCTTAATTACTTTTATTTTTAGGTCTTTGGCTCCACAAGATAAAAGGAGTTCCCTCTTTCCCTAAGGAAGGAGTTGACCCTGGAACATCCTGAGGGATCAGAGAGGGAGGTAACATGGGATATTAGCTTGAAAATAGGGACTGGGTTAAGAGACACTTCATTCAACAGGCAGAGAAGTTCAAGGTTGAGCAATGAGGGGAAACCAGGACATTTGCCCCTCACCTAAAATCCCCTCATTACACTATTTTAAGAATGCAATCAAAAGCATATTTGATCAAAGAAAGATTAAAAGTACCTATCAATTAAATACATCAATAGCATTTTTTTTTTTTAAAACAGAAAGTTGGGAAAATATTTCTAACTCACATAGCAGGAAGCTACTATATTTCACATTGAAAAAAAAAGTTCTTTCTGGTCAATAAGAACATGGACATCTCAGTGGAGAGACGGGCAAAATACACGACTGGCAGCTCAGCAACAAAAATATACTTACACATATTCGTGTATGATCAATGATTTTGCCAAAAACATAGACTCAAAATAAATAAGAGAAAAAGTTAGAAAGGCAAGGAGAAATCCATAGGAACACCAGGGGAGAAGAGATCATTAAACAATTTTTCTTCTCTTTGAAAGTCAAGCAAGCAGCAAAAGAAAATGGGGGAAAAATGGGCAAAATGATTATTTAGTTCAATTTAATGGATATATATTAAACTTAGTACTTACAAACAAAGAATATGCATTCTTCTCAAGTTTCTTTGGGAAAACAACCACTCTCTAAAGAAAAATCTCAAAAAAAAAAACCCTCTTTCAAATTAGAAAATTTATTGAAATCTCCTTTGACCAAAATAATAGAGATTTGAAACAAAAATAATAATCCTAAAATAACAATGGAAGTATATTTATGGGAAATTAAAAACATTAAGCTAAACAACTCCTGAAAAATGGAGAAAATTTAAAGTGTAATTATGGGCTATTTAGACAACAACAATGGAAATTTATCAAACCTGAAGAGATGTGGTCAAACTTGCACTTGGAGAAAAGACATAGCCTTGGATTCTTGAATGAATGAAAATAAATGAGCAGAATATCCCACCAAAAAAAAAAAAAAGTCCCAAAACAAAAACACTAAACCAAAAAAAAAAAACTTAAAAAGAAAATAATAAAGTAAGCCTTAAAAAAGTAGGCATTGCTCAAAACAAAACCACAAATCAATTAGATACAAAAGGAAAAAATATCCAGTAGAATTGATAAATCTGAGAACAGTTATTTGAAAAGCCAAAAAAGAAAGTTTTATAATTTTATAATTTTAAGATTTATAATTTTATAATTAAAATAGTTCCTTAACAATGTAGCAGTAAATAATCAGATCAATGAAATGTAATAAAAGGTCCAGAAACCAAATTAAGTATAATACAAATGAAGGCTAAAACAATTAATCTAACATCTTAAAAAAAGAAAAGATATTGGAAGACAGACAAATCGTGGATCTAAAAAAAAAAAAAAACAATTTCCCTACCTCACACTATACAATAGATAAATTCCAAAATAGATTAAAATTCTAAGTGTGTTAAATACAGCCATAATCTGGAAGGATATATGGGGGGTCAGGGAATGCTGCTTCCTCCCAGTGCTCCCGTACTCATGAGTTGAGAGGGCCTTCGGGGCATGGCCACTGAAGCAGGAAGGTAAAACCTGATGGATTTGGCTTCTCGGTTTAAATTTATTTATTTATTTATTCAATCAGTAAAGAATGTCTCCAATGTCCAAGTGCTATTAAAGGCACTCGGGGAACAGTGGTGAATAAAACCAAGAGAGAGATCATGGCCCTACCAGTGCGGGAGACAGAGAAAAAGCAATAATAAATTAATATGTAAGTAAATTTTTCAGTTTTTGGAAGGTGATCAACTGTACAGTTTCTAGAAAGTGATAAGATAAATATGCATACAGTACTTTTTCTATATTTTCTTTAAGGGGACTGGGGGTGCAGAGGGTGGGTTGCAGTTATAAATAATCTGATCAGTGTGGGTTTCATTGAGAAGGCAACAGCAGTGGCAATCTGGAAAGAGGTAGAGAAGGCCATACGCCTGTCCCTGAGAAGAATGTTCTGGGTGGAAGGATAGGCCGTGCAAAGGCCCTAAGGCAGGAACATGTCTACCATTCAAGAAGTAGGAAATGGGAACTTGTGGCTGGAGATGAGCTAGCTAAGAACAGAGCACTTGGAGATGCAGCCAGGAAGTTAACAGGGCAAGAGAGATCATGGCAAGGTCATTGACTTCTCCAAGAGGGACGGAGTTATTGGAGTGGTTTGAGCAGAGGAAGGACAGGATCTGCTGTGTTTGAACTGGATCACCGTGCTGCTATGTTGAGAAGAGACCGTAGGAGGCCAAGAACTGAGTCAAGGAGATCAGTCAGGAAGCTACTGCAGCCATTCAGGCAAGCCATGAGGGCAACGTGGATCAGGTGAATCCAGTGAACATGTTCAGGGTCCAGATATAGTGTAAAGGCAGAGTCAATGGGATTTCCTGAGAGATTGGATGGGGAGTGAGTGGGGGGAAATCATGTCAAGGATGCCTTCCAGCGGGCGCCTGGGTGGCTCAGTCGTTAAGCGTCTGCCTTCGGCTCAGGTCATGATCCCGGGATCCTGGGATCGAGTCCCACATCGGGCTCCCTACTCAGCGGGAAGCCTGCTTCTCCCTCTCCCACTCCCCCTGCTTGTGTTCCTGCTCTCACTGTCTCTCTCTGTCAAATAAATAAATAAAATCTTAAAAAAAAAAAAAAAGGATTCCTTCCAGCTATGCTTGCCTGAGCAACTGGAGCCCCTGGGAAAATGGATAAGGCTGTAAATAGAGCAGGTACATAGGGTGAAGATCAGGATCCCATTTTGGACAGGTTGAGTTTGGAGTGTGCGTTAGACACAATCCAGGAGTCCAACGGCAGCTAGATGGAAGAGTGTGAAGTTCACGAGAAAGGTCTGGCCTGGAAACAGAGATTGGGGCAGGCTCAGTGTCTAGCAGCTCAGCCATAACAAAGTATCACAGACTCGGTGGCTTAACAGACATTTATTTGTTCTGGAGGCTAGAAGTCTGAGATCAGAGAACCAGCATGATTGGTTTCTGGTGAGACCTATCTTCCTGCTTAGTAGAGGACAACTTTCTTGCTGTGTTCTCAGGTGGGGGAGAGAGAGAGAGAGACAGAGACAGAGAGATAGAGAGAGATCTTCTTCTTCTTATAGGACCAGCGTCCTATTGGATTAGGGCCCTACCTTCATGACCTCATTTAATCCTGATTACCTCCTAAAGCCCCCATCCCCCAATACAGTCACATAGGGGGTTAGGGCTTCAACATGTAAGTTTTGGGGGGACACAATTCAGTCCATAGCTGTTACAAACGGTATTGAAACCCATGAGACCTGACGAGTTGACCAGGGGAGTGAGGGTAGATGGGAGGAGACAAATAGCCAAAGCACCATATAAAGGTACCTACAAAGCACATGACACACTGGGGAAAATATTTGCCATGTATAAGTCAACAAAGGATTAGTATGCTTGCTACAGACAGGATACTTCTAAATGATTAAGACACTCCCAAGGAAAGTTAGGCAAAGGACATGAACAGGCAATTCTCACAAGAAATTCAAACGGCCATTAAACATGCTATGCACTATTGCATCTCATTCATCATTAGACGAACACAAACCAAAAGAATCATGAGAACTCATTTTCATCAATCAGATTGGTCAAAATAAAAGAAGGATGATGATGTCCTGGTTTGTGGTATTTGGGGAAAGAGGCGATTCGTGCATTGTCAGTGAGAACCTAAGTAGGCAGCTTTACTACGTGGCAGTCAGGTGTAAGACACAAAGCTTTAAAAATAGGCCAATTGCACGACAAACGTATGGTGTCAGAAGTCAGTGGTTATCTGGGGGAAAAGGGAGGTGTTTGAGATGGGGATGGGTGTGGGGGTGTCTAGAGGGATAGAAACATTTCTTTCTTGATCCGGATGATGGTACATGATTGTTTACTTTGTGACAATTCATTGAGAAACATATTTCTGCATGTAGTTTATACTTCAATAAAAAATTAAAAAAATAATGCCTCTCATTTGACATAGAAATCCTCCTTCTGTGGGCAGGTAGTGGCAGGGACTGATAAAGCAGTTCCCAGCCAAGCTCCAGACCCAAGCAGGGTACACTTGCATCTCATCTCTTGGCCCCGGACATTTCGAAAGGAATCTCGGTATAAATTTGGAGTTGGGCTTTGTACCAGAATTGTCTATGAAACACGAGCCACATTTTCCAAAGAAATTGGCTTAGCAACCAGAAAATGAGTTCTATTGTTAAGGCAAAACAAGCTGCTGATAAGGAGAGATTGCCTAACTGCCCTCTTTCTTTTCCTTCAGGTCCTGTGTTAAATGTCAGCTCTCCAGAGAATTTTCACTGACCACTGCCCTCACCTTTATCCATTTTTCTCGGTCAGAGTGCCCTGTTTTCCCCACAGCCCTGCTCATGATGGATGGGTGATTCTGCTCTGCGTTGGTTTCATACTTGATGAGCATAAGCATCATTTTATCACTGTAGTATCACCAGTGCTTAGAGAAGCACCTGGAACATAATAGGTGCTCAATAAACACAGTACAAACAAATGGGTGTTTTATTCCCAATCTCTCCCATTTCCCTATCTTTAAAAGAAACAAGAGAGAAATTTCATTTTTAAATTCTCTAAGAAAAAATGTAATCACTCTGATGCCCGAACAGGGGCTTTGGTAATTGAGACGTCCAGATCAAGTCCCATTTTTACCTCTTAATGGCTGTGTGACCTTGGATAAGTTTCCGAATCTCTTCAAGTTTATCTTCATCCCACTGAGTGTGCAGAGTGATAGTTTCTGCCTTACAGGCAGGTAGTCAGATAGTTTATCATTTAATTTGGGACATCTTTGAGAGTGAAAAGGGGCTCAACTAATAATGCTACTGGGACAGGTATAAATGAGACTGTCCTGGGGTGGGGACCAAGGATGTGCATTTGCAGACAGCCTGCTGTCTGCTTCAAACGGGCTAAGGAGCTAAGGGGCTCAGTCAGTGGGAGTTTTATCCCAGCGCTTCTCTGCTGGCTATATTTTGGGTAGCAAGGTTCTAGAACAGTGGTTCTCAACCTGGCTGTCCTTTGGAATCAGTGCTTAAGAAGACCCAGATGCTGATGCAACTGGTCTTGGGTGTAGCCTGGGCATCAAGATGATTCAAATGCGCCGGTGATTGCACAGGGCAGCCAGGCATGAATCCTGCTCTGACCCTGGTTCCCCTTCATTCCTCAACCACCCTTCTTTCTCTCTTTTTTATTGTGGTAAAATATACGTAACACAAAATTTACCGTTTTAGCCATTTTTGAGTGTCCAGGTCAATGGTGTTAAATGAGTCCACACTGTTGTGTGACCATCACCACCATCCAACTCCGGAACTTTCTCATCTTCCCACACTGAATCTCCGTAATCATGAAACATCATCTCCTCCTTTGCCCATTTCCCTAGCCCCTGGTAACTTCTATTCTCCTTTCTGTCTCTATGAATTTGGCAACTCTAGGTACCGCATAGTAGAATCGCCCACTATGGGTCCTTTTGTGTCTGGCTAGTTTCACTCAGCATCATGTCCTCAAGGTTCTTCTGTGTTGCAGCATGAATCAGAATTTCCTTCCTTTTAGCGACTGAGTAGTATTCCATTGTATGGAGATAGCACTTTTCGCTTATCTATTCATCCTTTAATGGGCATTTGGGCTGTTTCCACCTTTTGGCTGTTGTGAATAATGCTGCTACGCACATGGGTGTGCAAATATCTGTCCGAGTCCCTGCTTTCAGTCCTCTTGGGTGTACACCCACACGTGGAATTTCTAGGCCATCATCCTCTCCTCTCAACCACCGTCCCCCTACTACCATTCAACACATCTTTGTTTTAACACCAGTCATTTACTCTGCACCTGGATCATCCCAAATCTCCATAAGGACCCGGCTGAGGAGCACTTGCACAAAAGGAAGGAATAATATGTAAGTTAATGGTCTCTGAGCAGAGCAAAAATCTGTCACAGGTTTGCAAAGTCCCTGAGCCTGGAGTGTTCCGTGCCTGTGGTGAAGGCTTTCACTGATAAAGCACAGGGGCTGCAATGCCAAATAGGCCGAGCTCACATTAGACCGATTCTGACATGAGATGTTGCTTTCCTGTCTGAGCTCATGACTGGGATGTCTCCAAGCCATTGTTCCCCTGGAGCCCAGCCCTCCTGAAAGCTGGGAGGCTGTGACAGGTCTGGAAGGAAAGGGCTCTGATTCTGCCTTCTTCATGACATAAGCAATAAAGTGTGGACTTGCAGGGGGCCTCCAGGACCCTCTTCTTCTTCTTGATGGTGCTTGGATCTCCAGCCTCAGGAGAGGCTTCTCTGTTTATAGCAGTACATCCTGTCGGAGGCTGAGAAGCTGTGGGAGTGACATGCCCTGCATTCTCGGAGTTCAATGCTGCTATTTGCATCAGGGCGGTAAAATTCCCTGAGCCCAGAAATCAAGCTCATGACTGTGCTAGGCAATGGTGATCTTCAAATACGGTGAAAATCAGTCAACCCTGACACTGGAAGTCCTGATTGAACCGATTCCAGACTTTCTGTGATAGAACTAGTCATCCTTGAAACCCAAGAGGAAAGTTCCAGGAAGTGAGACAACACCCAGAAAAGAGCTGCTCCAAATGGGAATTCTCTTGCAGTACCATTTCTGGAACTCCTGGCCTGCATCTCATAAACAGTCATGTCTTTCTTGCAAGGATAGCTCCTGAGCACCGGCCATGGGACAAGCTCTGCATTTTGAAATACTTATGATCAGTGATATAAAGGCAAATATATCCGCAAGTTTCCACATCAGCCTATACAAAGGCGGTCACACTAACTCAAATATGGCTGGTTTGTGCCTACAGCTGCCAACCCTCTTGTCCCCCTCCATACCTCCCCGAGTTGTGTCAGGGAGCCCCCGGGGAGCGTCTCCTGTGAGCCCTGCACAGGACCCTCGTGGGGTGCTTCTCCCCCACCGCACTGCACCCTGTTTAGGGACCATCTGAAAGGCGGGGCCCCTGCAGTCACTCATTCTAATTCCTCAGACACTGACTCAGCAGTGGTTTACGTTGCGATGTCACAGCATCTTCTCCATCCTGTGCCTGTAATGCCCTGAGATATGTGCACTGTCTGTCACAAGTACTCCCTTGGACCCCACCTTTCTCCATCTGGCCAACTCCTAGTCCTTCAACAAGACCCAATTTATGTCACACGTATGAGAAGACTTCTCTTCTCTCATTCACGCGGTTATAGGGAAAACCAAGTTGCCCAGACTGTAGAGACAAACAGAACTGGCCTTAGTCTTCCCTGCCGCTCAGCAGCTCTGTGACTCAGACCAGCTCCCTGTCCCTCATCTGTAAACAGGAGCAACACAGGTACATTCTTCAGAGGTAGGTCCGAAGGTGCAGTGAGGTAATACAGGAAGAGGTTAGCAGCACCCCTGCCCCAGTACACGTTCAATAGACGGCAGTTGTTAGAGAATTCGAGTGGACAGAGGCAGCATCTAGATGGGTTTACTTTATTTTTTTTATTTATTTTTTTAGTTATGTTATGTTAGTCACCATACAGTACTTCACTAGTTTTTGATGTAGTGTTCCATGATTCATTGTTTGCGTATACTTTAAAAATGGAATGAGTTAACATCTTCAAAGAGGAAGTTTAAACCTTAATTCCCATGCCACGACCACCACCACCACCAAACATAGATTCTGCCCCCACTTCCTTTTCGGTCCCTGGTCAGGTACAGTCACCTTTCAGTGGAGTCTGCATACCCGGGTTCCACATTCTCCATGTCCATCCTGTCACCTGGGTGGCCCCTGACCGAACAGGTGCCTCATCTCAGAATAGAGTTTTGCACAAGACACTGTTCCCCACTCTGGGAGGTTCACCATCAGGTGGAGCAGCACCCCACTAACCTCCCCTCCTCTGCTCTCCCCTGCACCCTGCACCCCTCACCCTGCCTGTATCCCCTCCTCCAGGCCCTGGACTCTTCAAAGACAAAGATGATGTCTTAATCATCTCTATCAAGCCCCTATTTGTGAATTGCTTAATGCCTTTGAAATTTTTTTTAATTTATCTTTTCCCCAGTGATCAGTCTCAGGAAAAACAAATACCTAGGATGCAAGAATCAGAATGATAAGGATTCTTAAGAGCATATGTAAAAATAAGATCAAGTTTGGAAGAGATAATGTCGTTCCTTCAATGTTCCCTCCGGCCCAGGCTACCCCTGGGTTTACACGCTCTCCATTTACTATAGTCATAGCTCTTGATCTAAACATTCACTACCTTTTCCAACAGTGTGATTGTTACTTATAGACACAGTAGGCCCTTATATTTGAATTAGAACAGTCCAGGAAAATCCAGAGGTGCAGATCTTGTTACTGTTTATCTTTCCTTAGAACTACAAATGATACCCATCAGACCAGCACAGATTAAGAAGCCTGGCAAAATCCATTGTTGACGTGAAGCAATAAAACCTCTCCTTTGCAGCACATTTGCCAAGAGATATGGGGGGAAATGGACATCTTGACAATTTTCATAATGGTAATAGTTTAGAAATAATCCAGAAATGATAAGCAGCACAGCCACCTTTGACAAAGGTGGGAATCCAATCAGGGAGGGGTACGCAGGGAGAGCCAATCATATCTGAAATGGTTTTCTCTAAAAGAACATTTGTTTCTCTAAAAGAAACAAATAAGGTAAAGCATTGGTTTTGACAATGCTAGGCGGTGGCTAATGGGAGTTTACCATATATTGCCTATACTATAATATATGTTTGAAATACTTGACAATCAAAATAGGAAACTTTAATTTGTCACCTACTCTACATCGGGCTATGTTATATGTATCATTTACCTATAAGTAAAATATCTGAGAAAATTATTCTGACATTTTGTGACTTGCCACAGACCAACAGAGCTGGTAGCTGGGTTTCCAGGCTGAGTTTAATTCTAAAATGCACCTTTTTTGCATTACAGCTACAACCTCTAATGATGAACTCTTTTGGAGTCTGTCTCCCATGGTCAACTCTCATCCTACCCCTTCTTATGTCTCCCCTCCCATGTCTTCCTGCATCCCAGCTCCAGGCCCTGCTTTTCATTTAATAATCCTATCATTTGCCTGATGTGGGAGCCCTAGACCAGATCCAGAGGCATCAGATATCTCTGATTTAAGAGTAGAGTCTGCATGCAAGTTCCCCACCTTAAGGGCACTGGCACTGGGAAGCTCTGGTTGAAACCCACTGGTTATTAGTAAGGCCACTGACCTTGCTCAGCACTGATCACCGATTCTCTCTCTTTCTCTTCTTGGGAATTGGGCAACAGAGTCCTCTGTCCTTGGCCCCTCTGCTGCAGAGGTCCCAGTTTGGACCATGTCCTCACTCACTGGACTACAGTCTCCTCAAACCTATCTCCAGTCTTACCATCTCCAGTCTACAGCCCATACTGTTGACCCGATGACCATTCAGTCACTGAATCAATGTCTACTGAGGACCTGCAGTGTGCCAGGGGTCTTGATTTTCAGAGGTGGAGAAGATATCACCAGCCCCTGCCCTTGAATGATTTACATGGAATAGATCTAAATAGTCCTGGTGGGGCACCTGGGTGGCTCAGTCGGTTAAGCATCGACTCATGATTTTGGCTCAGGTCATGATCTCATGGGTCGTGGGATCGAACTCCGCGTCAGGCTCTGCACTCAGTGGGGAGTCTCCTTGAGATTCCCTCTCTCCCTCTGCCCCTTCCCCCCACTAGTTCACTCTTTCTCTCGATCTCAGATAAATAGATAAATAAACGGTGTCTTGGAAAGATATGTCACTTCCTTGCTAAAGTGCTCAGTGATACCCTAGGCCCACCTCCAGACCCTCTGCGGGAGGTGCCTGGAAATAGGCATGTGGTAAGCTCCCTAGATGACTCAAACACTTCATTTTAAGAACCCTGAGCTAGAAGGTAAGACCTGAGACTCTTGGATTGGATTTGACAAAAAGGACAACAGAGTGGTCCTCCAGGCTGGGATGTCACAGCTCATCAGTGCTATGGCAGCTGCTACCGTGTAGTGACAGTGCCTGCTAAGCCTGCCTGAGATTCGGTAACGGCCCAAAGATGCCGAGTCTTCACTCCCAATCATGCCTGGCCCAGGAGAGCCTACAAGAAGGTTCAGAATACCTCCCTGTTCTGAAGCAAACTCCTGACTGTGGGAGTCCCCCTCATGTTCAACTCTCCCCCCGCCAAGTAGTTGGGGCTCAGATAAGTTCAGAAATATAAAAAAGAAGAAATCGCAAAAGCAGAGGAATAAAATTAGAGTGCCTAAACATCCCATTTGCCCAGCACAGGCTCATTTTACACCTGCCATCCCAGTGTAATAATTAATATTGCCTGCTCTGCTCCCTGAATTACAGGCTTGGAGGACAGATGATTTGGTGGCCCTACCTAAAACTTGTGGGGGAAAATAGCTGCATATTGTGCAAGGCCATATGGAACATAAAATAAAGGGACACTAGAGTAACTAGTTGACCATTTTCTGAGTCTCTCCAGGTTTTGAAACTTCTTCCTCAATACTTATATCCTAAGAACCCAAAGTAGGCAAAGCCTGAGAAAGGAGCCCCCTTCATTTTGGCAAGTGCCTGATACAGGTCTCCAAAGGGAAATTCTTACCCTGGCAGATGTGTGCTGCTTCTGTTTTCCACAGACTGCTGGTATGAGGAGGGCTGCTTCACCTGCTTCCCGCCAATCTGCACAGGCCTCTGTCCTGTTGGGGTGGTGGTTCCAGTCACCTCCTCTGGCCACTGATTCTTCAGAGCCTCACAGTGGCACCCAGGTCTGCAGCCCTCTGGAGTCTCAAGTATTATGGAGTTTAGGATGACCCTTCTTCATTCCCACACTCAGCCCGGGTCCTTGCCTCGGGCCAGTTCAGTTACTGGTTACCACTCACCAGCCAGGGCAACTTAGACCCTCTGCCCCTCAGGCCCTGTGTGTGGTCTTGTTTCTCATGCTAGGCTCCCTCCTCCTCGTCGAGAATCCTCTCATTCCTCCCTGAAATCTGGCTTTGATGGCTCCCCTGGGGCCCCGTGTTCGGCAGAGACACTTGTATGGGTCTGACCCGCTGTAGGTGTGGTTTGGGTTTCATCCCAGGGAGAAGGGGAGAAAGGACGAGAAAGACACTTAGTGGAAGGGGCCGTTGCTTAACTCTTGACCAGACATGCTTGCCTCTGAGTTCTGGCCCCTCCAGAATATGTATACATGAGAGAGAGAGTTTGATTTTGTTAAGGGATTGGCTCCCGTGATTGTGGAAGCTTGTCAAGTCCAAAGACTGATGCAGTAGCCTGGCAGGCTGAAGGCTCAGGGAAGAGATGCAGTTGCAGGTCGAAGGCGACCTGCTGGCAGAATTCCTTCTCAAGCAGGAGAGGTCAATCTTTGTTCTGTTAAGGTCTTTAACTGATTGCATGAGGCCCACACATTCTGGAGAGCAATCTGCTTTAAAGTTCACCGATTTAAAAGTTAATCTCATCCAAAAAACAACTTCACAGAAACATCTAGAATAATGGTTGACCAAATATTCAGGCACCATGGCCCAGCTAAGGAGGAATTTGCCATTAGTGTTGTCTTTTGGGCCATTTCCCAGGTTTATGGTTGTATTTAGCAGGAGGAAGCAGGGAAAAATTGGTCTACACTCTCTGGGCTGGCCTGGAAATTAAAAAAAAAAAAAATAGGAGAGCCAATTTGTAGGAAGTGAGAAGGAGGCTAACCCCACAGAGAGAAACAGAGATGAGAGAGAAAAGGAGTCTTCCCTGGCAGGCTCTCTGCCCCTGTCCTTACTAAAACTTGGTCTTCCAATCACTCCTTAGAGTCTATGAGCCCATGAAGTCCTGTTTTGTTTAATTCATTCGGCTTGGGTTTCTGTCACATACAACCAGCTAAAGGACATGGGAGGGTTGGTTCATTGAAATTGTTCTGTATAGGAATATATTTGGTTAAAATAGGTGTTGACAAGATCTGCCATCTGCAATGTCTTTGGCACAATAAAACTAAATGTCAGTTTAAAAAATAATAATAATTAATAAGTAAATAAATAAATTGCTGGCTGGCCCAAAAACTCAGCTATCCCGGCAGCTAGCTACTCCGTTCTGATGTCAGCCCTGTCCTGTTTCCTGCGAGGGTAGGCAAGGGTAGACATGGAGAAGGAGCCCTTTGCTGTGCTGGGGGTGGATTCTTAAAGATGGAGAGAAATTACACGTGTGGGGGCGGTCAGTCTCGGGGGGGGCGGGCAGCCACTGGGGTCCTGTCTGCTGACTAAATGGGGCCTGTAGCAGGAAATGGGGTCAGGAGACAAGGACCCAAACTAGGCCAAGGTGTCACCACAAAGTGGCCATGTGGAGAGTTTCAAATTCCTTGGGCATGGCGGCTTATGGCCGAAACGTCTGTCCAGACTGTTGCCAGTTTATCAACAGAGTCATAATGCCCTCATTGCCCCTGTCCACAGCTTCTATTTCTGTGAGGCCTCATTGAATTGCACCATAAGAATTCTAAAGTGTCTTCAACTCTGAACCTAGGGCTATTGGATTTCCCTTGACTGCAGAGCCAATATCAATCGCTCTGCCCAGGGAAAACTGTGCATGAGAAAATATCCCAGACCAGTTGGGTCCTTATAACCAGACTCGCTTCTCGATGAGGTGAAAAACCAGTTGGAATTGGAGCCTTTCAGACTGCACTTGACAACTGAACCTTTACATTTCAGCTTAAAACACCGAAGGGAAAAGTGGGGGGAAAAAAACCAGATGCCTTTCTCAAAAAAAAAAGAGAAAAAAATGAGAGAGAGAGAAAGAGAGAAAACACACCACTCTAACCTCAACTTTATTTGCATTTTATACATTTTATATATTTCATTTTATAAAAACAGTCAAGCCCCAACCGCAAGATTTCACAGATAAGAAGAAAAAGCTGGACTGTGCTTAATTCAATATTTTAGAGAGACACCCTTACGGGCAGTCAGTAAGCGGCATCCCGGCCAGACCAAGACTGCTGACGACTCTGAAAAATGTGCCTGTGATTCACACTGGGACACCACATCTCATAACACACCGTGTGTGCAAGAGGCTGTAATTACGAAATGTTTGCATTCAGCAACGTGGGTGCCGAAATACAGATGTTCCTCGTTGATGCTAATTGGACCTGACGTGGCTTTGGCCTGCTTTATAACAGTTGCCGGAACACGCAATACGCTTCAGCGTGGTCCTCTGAAGGCCTCTGTTTCATATCGCCTTTACTAGGGGGCCGGGGGCCGGTGGAGGATTGACATTAGCGCTGGCCCTCATCTGTCCCAGAGCTTGGTGAAAAATGCCTTCCAGCCTGCAGGAAGGGGCACCCTTCTCAGGGGCCCACCACGCACTTTCATTCAGCCATTTCTCTTTCTATTTAAAAGGGAAGGTTCTTCCCTCATATCCCCTCCTCCCCCACAAGTGAGGACTGAGTGACGGTGCCATTTGTTTTCATGCTACTTCTTAATGTGTCCAAGATGTGCCAGCTCTCAAAAAACCATCAATGAAGGAAGCCCTTCTCTGACACCCTGGGCTCCCTACCTACTGACCTCCCCGCCTCCACGTTTGCTTGGAGTCCTTGAATGCAAAAGGCCCTCTCGCTAGAAGCATAGATTGACGCACACTTGCGTGTACCTACTGTGTGTAAATTCTGCTGTGGATAGAAAATGAAGATAATCACGTGCAGGCTTGCTGCGACTTGGTCCGTCGGAGCTGGATTGACGTTATTATAAAAGAAAGGGTCGGGGGCATTGGTTGAACATCTCGTCTGCTCCAGGTAATGTTCAGACAGCGAGCGCCTCTGATGGAGGTAGTGAAGACAGCGGTTAAAGAGGATGGGTCTGGAATCACACCGCCTGGGGTCACCCAGCTTAACCATTGAGACGTGGCACCTGGGCAATATGGCCCACAGTTTCCTCATCTGTAAAAGGGGATCTAGTTGTATACAGCTTGCAAAGATATTGGGGAGGACGTAAACGAGTAAGTGCCCATAAAGCCTTCTCTTTAATGCTTGCCATATAGGAAATGGATGCTCAATCAAGCTATCCTCAACTTTAAAACTTTATCCTCCCAAATATGGTGAAGTACCCTTAGAAGTATAGCTCTCTCTACCTCTATGTAAGTCTGTCTGTCAGTCTGTCTTATGTGTCTGTCTATCTGTCTATCATTTGTTGCGCCTTGAGGAAAGATGTGGCTATTCTGGTTAAAGAAATCATCACCCATGTATTTATTTTAAATTAAGGGACCATTAGATTAAAACAAGATTCTATTCAAGGTAACATGAAAACATATTTTTACAAAGCAAATAAACAGACTTTAATGGCATAAAAGAAAGACACAAAGGTTACAGTGAATGCAGCAATCGAACAAGCCAGGCTACAAAGAAAGGTGAGGTCCAGCCTGGGGATTTTTTTTCCAAGATCGGCCATCCATCTGTTGAATCCCCCTGCATTCCTGCCTTCCTTACAGTTTTGCCTTTTGACCCTTCTGTTCCACTTACATATTGTTGGGTAACAAAACTACCCCAAACTTAATAATATGTGACAGCAAGTGTCATTTATGTGCTCGCAATCTGCATTTTGGGCAGTGCTCAATGGAGTCTGCTCTTTTCTGTTCCTCCTGGTGTCAGCAGGGGCCACAGTGACTTGGAGACTGGGGGCTGGGATCATCTGAAGACTTCATTAGTCCCTCCTCTGTCCAGTTGGTTGGTGCCGGCCTATGTGACCACCTAACTTCCTCGCATGAAGGCAGCTAGGTTCCAAGAGCAAGCGCCACAAAACAAGGCAAAAGTGCACTGCATTTTTATACCTAGCCTTGAAAGCCACATCATTCATATCCCATATTTTGAGAGAGTCACAAAAGCCTACAGAGTTTCGCGGGGAGGGAACATAGACTCCACCCCTCAACGGCAAGAGTGACACTGGCACATTGGAAGAAGAGCCTGTGTGATGGGTTCTTTTGGAAATAAAATTGGTCTCATTTTCTGACTTTGGGAGGACTTTCTTTATTCTTTCTTTTTTTTTTTTAAGATTTTATTTATTTCTTTGACAGAGAGAGACAGTGAGAGAGGGAACACAAGCAGGGGGAATGGGAGAGGGAAAAGCAGGCTTCCCGCTGAGCAGGGAGCCCGATGTGGGGCTGGATCCCAGGACCCTGGGATCATGACCTGAGCCAAAGGCAGACACTTAACGACTGAGCCACCCAGGCACCCCTTCTTTTTTCTTTCTTTCTTTTTTTAATCCCAAAACTTTATACCTGATGCTGCATGTATTTCCAGGACATTCCTATTTTGCTTTCTTTTTAATTGGCATTTATTGGAAATTCTTGCTGTTGAGGAGCTCACAGTCTAGTGGGAGAAGCAGATGAATAAATAGACAACAAAAATACTTGCTGGCATGTGCTTTGTTGGGGGAAATCAAAGGAGACCCCAAGCCCAGCTGGGGACTGGGAAAGTGTCCGGGCAGAGGAGTCACAGAGCTGAGTGTTTGGGCATAAGGACAGGGGATCTATGACGGTTAACTTTATGTGTCCACTTGGCTATGCCATGGTCAAACACCAACTGGTCGAACACCAACTGAGATGTTGCTGTGAAGGTATTTTTTAGATGAGATTAGCATTTGAACCAATGAACGTTGAGTGAAGCAATCCCATTTTATCCTCACCTCCTGCCCATTTCTACCTCCCATTCCTACTTTTATATAAGAAAACCAAGCTCCAGAAGTATTTGCCATTGGAAAATCCAAGGAAGCTTAGGCATGGGAGCTTCGGTTACCATGTTGCTTGTGGATAGGGAATATTGTGTTGCTTTGTCCAAGACAAATGTTGAAAAATAATTTTGCTCAATAAGGAAAAGACATGTTTGCTATTAAGACTCTGCCCAAACAAATGAAAGGAAAGTGGACATCAAAGCTATAATTCAAATTATCATATTATTTAGGGGGAAGGTGGGCAAATCTCTTGAACCAGTTATTACAGTCAGAAGGACTTTTTGACTGGATGATCTAGGTAATTGATTCAATTCTCCATTTTGTTTGAGCTGCACAGATAGAACCTATAAGACTATTTCTATCCCCACAGAGGTAGAGTGGAGGAGCGAGGAAATTTTCTAGTAAATTCAGCAATGACAGTTGCATCCATTCATCTGCATATTTGACAAATATCTATGAAGTGTCTAAATACATGCTAAGCACTGAGCTAGGTGTTAAAGCTGCAACAATAGGGAATACCCAGCCCCTGCCTTCTAGATATTCAGAATTACTGAGGACAATGACCGACCAAGGAGACTGGTTACCTGTTCACTACACCTGCTTTGTTTGCCTCCTGGGCACATAGCAGACTATAGTTCTCATTCTCCTTTGCAGCCGGATGAGGCCATGTGACCAAGTTCTGCCCATGGAATTTGAATGGAAGAAATTTGTGCCACCTCAAAGCCTTCTCCATAACATCTCCTACCTGCTTCTCTACCACAACCGGTTCTCTGTCTGCTGACTGGCTGTCTATACCCAGGATGGTCCTGGAAGCCAATGGTTGCAGAAGGCAGGGCTTCTGTCAGCTGGGTCCTTGCATGACTGCATGGAGCAAATTGTCTTTCCAGCCCTGGCTGCTGACTGGAATTAATAGGAGTGAGAAATAAGTTTCTATTGTGTTAAGCCACTGAGAATGGGGTATTCCTGTTGAGCAGTTAGCACTACCTTAGTTAATACTCTAGACAGTTTGCAGTGCAATTAAGAAAGTGTTACAATGCCAGTGTACACAAGATTTTGTAGAATATGGAGGAGTGGAATTACTTCCCCTTGAGACCAAAAGATTTGAACAATTTCTCATCAAATTGGAGGAGTTGCTGGGTGTAAAGGGAGGAGGTGTGCCAGAGAACACTCCCCAGGGGGGGGAAATAAAGATGACTTTTGAAATGTGCCTTGCAGAGGAAATGGGATTGTTCCAGGGAGTGAGTGAGGGAAAAGCATTGTGAGCAGAGGGAACAGCCTATACACAGACTTTGGGTCTGAAAACACAGGACACATTCAGGAAATGGCAAGCTGTCTTGTCGAACTGCAGTTAAACCAGCCTGGGTGAGACAGAGAAAGAGGATGTTAGGAAAAAAGGTGGACCCTGGAGAGAGGATCATGAACGGCATGGCAGGATCTACCTGAAGACCACGAGAAGGCGGTGAAAGTTACAATACAAAGCCATTGGGGGCGGGGGGGGATGAACGAGATTGGCTCCATGTCTTAGTAAAATAACACTAGTACCAGGCTAGCAGGGACTGAAATAAGAAGAAACTGGAGACAAAGAGCTCATATCTCTGAGAAGTATTTAAAGAAACTGATTTATCTTAATTCAGCACTTTCCTTTTGTCCTTGCCTACATGTGCACAAGACAGAAGATGATTTTACAATTCAGTTACATGGAGGAGAGGGTGGGATGGTCAATTCGATATTTTAAAACAAACAGCAAAAAATTGTTTGGCCTAAAGTTTGCAAGATGTTTTGATTTGTGGGTGGTTAAACTTAACCCTCATTGGGTCGGTATTTTATTGACTCTTTGGCAGAGCATGATTTCATATTTTTGAGGAAAAATAAGCCTTGCAACTTTCACATGAAATCGGAGGATTTGTTGGCCATCAAAAAGTTCTTGCTAACTTGAGTTTCTATACTTTCATGTAAAGGAACCAAAAACATTTAAATCAAATTTCCTTCCAAGGAGACATCAACTTTAAAATGATGGGGAGAGTGGATTGGCAAAATGTGTTAAGGGGCTTGGTGAGCTAAAATTATTTGGGGGGAAAATACATATTTTTAAAGGTTCATAATGAAAGCAAAACAACAGAATTCACCTAAGTCCCGATCAAAATGCCAAGAAATCCAACCCGGAGACCACCATCCCGCCTTGAATTTCAAGATCATCTGAATCCCCAACGTAAGTCTAATGATTTTCTCCAGTTGGAATTGATTTTTCTCACCTATTTTCCACTGTGGTAAGGATTAGCAGCCAAGCATAAATTCCATTGTTTTGAGACTCTTTCTGTGGTAGGTAGCCTCCAAGATGGCCCCTAATGTTCCCCACTCCGGGTATTCACGCCCCGCATAGCTCCACCTCCCATTGTACCAGGGTTGGTCTTGGTGACCAACAGCAGATAGTGAAGGCACGTGACTTCAGAGATTAGGTCATAAAAGGCTATGGCTTCCATCTTGGGGACTGGCTTTCTGTCTCTGAAATTACTTTCTCTGGGGGAAGCAAGGTGCCGTGTTGTAAACACATCTTTGGAGAGGCCCATGTGGCAAGGAATCTAACAGCCAGTGAGGAGCACCCAGGGAAGAACATAACTGCCAGCAATAAATTGTGTGCTTGCGCTTGAAAGCAGATTCCATAGCTCTAGCCGAGTCTTCAAATGGTTATAGCGCCAGCTGATGGCTTCATGCAACCCATGAGAGACCAGTCTGAGCCAGAATCACCTGGCTAAGGCACTCCTGGATTCCTGGCCCTCAGACACTGGAAGATAATAAATGTTTGTGTTTTTCTTGAGTTTTACATTTTGAAGTAATTTGTGATGCAGCAATAGCCAACTGATACACCCTCTGCTGTGAGAGCTGTTTGGGGTTTGTTGTTGTTGTTTGAAACATTAGCATGGTCTGATTTCTTGTAGAACTATTCTAGTTTTACTTCGGACTCAGCCCTCCTTTCTTTGTGTAAGCTTATTATATGTGGGACTGCCTACCATTGAGTCAATTTAAAATTATATATATTCCACGTGTGTTTCAGGCATAAAGCAATAGGCTTTGTTTCACTAACTTTTGAATTGAAAGATTATCTCACTAAATTTTCTTTTCTTTTTTTTTTTTTCTAGATTTTATTTGTTTATTTGTCAGAGAGAGAGAGTGAGCATGAGTTGGGGGGAGAGGCAGAGGCAGAGGGAGAAGCAGGCTCCACGCTGAGTAGGGAGCCCAATGAGGGACTTAATCCCAGGACCCTGAGATCATGACCTGAGCCAAAGGCAGACGCTTAACCGACTGAGCCACCCAGGCGTCTCTCTTTCAATTTTCTAATATCTGTCTTTAAGGCTGTAAATTTCCCTCTACATGCCACTTTAACTATAGTCCACATATTTCCGTGATAATATTTTCATTATCCATTTTTTTTTAAAGATTTTATTTATTTCTTTGACAGAGAGAGACACAGCGAGAGGGAACACAAGCAGGGGGAGTGGGAGAGGGAGAGGCAGGCTTCCCGCGGAGCCGGGAGCCCGATGCGGGGCTCGATCCCAGGACCCTGGGATCATGACCTGAGCCGAAGGCAGACACTTAACTGACTGAGCGACCCAGGCGCCCCTTCATTATCCATTATAAGGAGTTAGTAATGTTCATTATAATTTCTTCTTTGACGAATTATTTACAAGTGTCTTTTGTTGATATTTATTAATGCATGTTGTTGCCATATATCTTTTTGCTTTTGGTTTTGGGTTTTATTGCATTGTGGTTAGAAGTTTATTCCCATGACATTGATTCTTCAGTATTTGTTGAAGCTACTTTAGGCATAATATCTGCTCAATATTTGCAAATATTCCATGTGAGCATGAAATACAGACATGCTCTGTTTGTTGACTGCAAAATTCTGTGTATGTTCGTTAGATGGGGGTTGCGTGTGTTCCTGTTGGCCAAATCTTCCATATGGTTCTTCTTTCTTGGTCTTTCCATTTCTGAGAAGTATATTAAAATCTCCATGAAGATTATGAACCTGTCAAGTTCTAACTGAATTTCTAAAGATTTTTCTTCATTGAGAAACTACAACTACAACTACATATTCATTCACTCAAACTCATAAAAAGGACACATAACTAAACATTGTATTAAATAGAAGTCTAGATAAGATTGAGATTTATTATAAGAGAAAAAAAAACAAACCCTCACTCCCAAAATCATCTGGAGTGAGTACATGTCCTACGTCCTTCCAATGCCCTAAATCTCCTTATCCATAGAGATGAATTCTTTTACCTGCTTCTCACCTGGGCCCCAACTTCATAGAAATAAATATTATTTTTACTTGAATTGAATAATCATTAATACTTGGAACAGTGATCTGAAGGCCTAGAAAGATAACGAATCATCATTGTATTATTAATAGTGACTTTTGCGCACACACACACACACACACACACACATAGACAGACACAAAAACAAGAAAATTCAGTTAATGAAGACCCCATCCCCCAAACCTTCCCGTTTCCTGCAGCCATATCATATACCACTAAAGAATAAATCTCTTTAACAAAAATAGTACTAGGTCCTGGATATTGGCCACTTCCTTTTAGCAGGATTCTACACAGCACATTCTAGTTTAATAAGGAGTAAGATTTGGCATCATCATTTAATGCTTACTAAAAGAAAACCTGATTATTACTATTATTATGGTGGTGATTTTGCTATTATCACTCTTACTGTTGTATGGGAATAACAACAATCAACTCTTAGGATTGTACTTCCTGAACATATTTTTATTGCTAAAATTATTTTTATTTCTAGGTGACTCAAACTCCTCATGTCCTTTCTCTGTCTCCAAGACTACAACATAATCTCCACGAGGCAGGGCCTAGTTTGCTTTTTCTAGAGCTACGTGGATTAAAGATGCTGAACACGTACGTGTCCATCAGAGATTTAAATTAGCGAAGGTCTGAAGGTATATCTTACCTAGACCCCTTGTGCCCAATTTTAAAGGCTGTATACGTGGCATTTGCTTTGACAGCTTTCGCTAAATGGTAGGTACCCAGCATGCGTTTCCCGATGTCACATGCCTCACTGCGGCATCCGTGAGGGTCAGCTCTGGGGCTGGCAGGCCACGGACAAGAGAAAACAGCAAAGGTTGTTTCAAGTAAAGAAAGTGAAGCTCTAATTATCTTGAAGTAAGTCGTCAAACAGAGAGCGAATGGTGATTATCCCCAAATAAGAGGCCTCCTCTTCAGGCCTTTAATTTGCAGGACCCGTAACATAATCTGGTTTCTTCAGGGTCCTTGAAAAGAGCCTTTGTTCACCTGGGTGACATAACCCCAAGGGAAGAGCGCAAAGGAATAAGCTAAACCATTGCGAATCAAAGAACCCAAGCAGGGAGGCAAACTGGACAGCCTCTGGGATTAACCACAGGCGTCATTCTCCTCGGAACGCAAGCGTCCTCAGAGCCTGCCCTTCAGAGAATGGCCTCCTCTTCCCTGAAGAGTGCCTGCCTTGCTCATCCAGTATACCTACCCCGCACCTGGCCTGTTGCTACTTGCCCCAGGCTAGCTCAGTCTGACAAAGTGGGAAAGTGGACATAAGGACTGATTCTAAAAAGTATTTCCAACTTTTCAGGCAGTAGGCATTTCTTGAGCATATAAAGTAATTGTAAGGAGGGGCACCTTGCCAGCTCAGTCGGTGGAGCATGCGACTCTTAATCTCAGGGTTGTGAGTTCCAGCCCCAAGTTGGGCGTAGAGCTTCCTTAAAAAATAATAAATAAAATAAAGTAATTGTAAGGAGCCTGGATTCAAGACTCAGACGGAACTATGCTCCTCCAGTCCTGTCTCTGCTGGTTCAGAACCTTGGAAAGGTAACTTACCTTTCTGCACACCTCTGTTTCTCAATTTTGATACAGGGAGAATAGTAGAACCAATATCATGGTGGTGTTGTGAGGGTTTAAGAGTTGGTTTTTGTAAGCCCCTGAGCATATAGTCCCAACTGATGGGTGCCAGGCTGAGTTATCCAGCCAAAGGTCTCCGTCTAGATACTCCAGTTGAATATTTCTTGACTCTCAGGGGCCCATGTGGAAGTGAAGTTAAGGAAGAGAAACTCTCAACTTCTCCTGCAGAATTTTCTTGGGATCTGGGAGCCCCATGAATGGACTCATGCATGAAGAGTTTCTGGGCTCCCACCCAGGGCCAAGAAATACCCACTGTAGGGGGTTAGTCCAAGGACGTAAAGATTGGCTGGCCAGAGACCAAGGATTAGAATGAAGAACAAGGGCTTCGAAGACAGGCAGATACGGCTTGTCATCCCAGCTCTGCATTTCGTCGGCGATGCCACCCAGGGCAAGATACTGTGCCTCTCCGAGCCTCGATTTTCTCATCTATAGAATGGGTGTGATAATATTTATCTCCTAGTTTGGTAAGATTTGAACAAGCTAATGGTTGCAAAAAGCCCAGCGTAATCTCTGGCACAGAATAAGTGGTCAATTAATGGGGGATTCTTACCCTAAGACACAAAGGGGTACAAACCTAAATCCAAATCAAGGCTTGTTTAATAGGACGTGGGAGCATACAGGATTCTTAGTTAGTAAGAAGATAGTATTTTACTTGTCATTTGCATCCCCAGCGCCCTAGCACATCGTGGTGGCCATACTTGCCTGGTTAACAGTTGACTCCTCCAGTAACTCGGGCCTGTCCATCTCCTCCATGGACCTCCGTTTCCCATCTGGCGGCAAGGTGGTGATCTCTATCAGGACCTCTGAGTGACTTTGATCTCTCGATTTGACAGATCTGTAGGTGGGTGGGGTACACACAACCATGGTGTGACTATTACAAAATTCAACACTGAAGTCCCCTCTTACGGCTCTGAACTACAAAACAGAAAGCAATTCATGGTCTTCTGAAATGCAGATCTTAATGCTGATAACAACTGGGTTCTAAACGGAGGCCTCTAGCCCAAATTCTTTATGGAGTGCTGTAGGGGAAATGAACGTGTAAACCCAAGCAGGGAGTGCGGTGGGCATGTGAGGATCTGTTAGAATTTTGCAAAATGCAAATCAGACCCCCAGTGTCTTAAGCTCCCAAATCAAGTCACAACAGCTTTGACCATCCCTTTCCATCTCAGCTCCCCTCAGCTCCCTAACTACAACTGTGACATGATAATTCTGTGGCAACTGCCACCAAACTTGTTGGAAAACTTACCAACAAAGAGCCTTTCCCAAAGACAGATGACGATGGCCTTTCTCTCACGCTTCATGGTACACAAACAGTATGCCTCATAGGTGCTCACAGAGCCTGTGCTCTGTGCTCCCAAGTCCTCCAGGGGACCCCTGGACTGGTCCACAGGATTTATGAAGCACCTACTGAGTGCTTGGCCCTACTGAGTATTATTGGTGATATGAAAAGGCGGGGAAGTAAGCCTAAGTCCTTGAATTCTAGGAAGTGTTACACAATGGTGAAAACGGATGAGGGACGTTGGAGATAAATGTGGATTCCATCTTGGCTCCCATTTTGGTCAGCTCAGGCTGCTATGACAAAATGCCACAGACTGGGGGGCTTAAACTTATTTCTCATGGTTCTGGAGGCTGGACGTCCAAGATCAAGGTGCCCGCCCATCGGGCTCCTGGTGCGGGCCCTCCTCCCGGCTTGCAGACAGCCTTCTCATTGTGTGCTCACTCTGTAGAGAGAGAGAGAGAACAAGTGCTTTTGTCTCTTCTCGAAAGGACACTCAGCCCATCACGAGGCCCCCATCCTCATGACCTGATGACTTCCCAAAGGCCCTACCTCCAACACCATCACATTGGGAGTTAGGGTTTCCCCATATGAAACAGGGGGGACGCAATTCAGTCCATAGTACCTCCTGATTGAACCCCTTCCCACATTCTCTCCTCTTTTAGTACGTCCTCCTGCTACAGCCAAAGCAAGATTTCTAACCCATTCTCCGGGTTAAAACTGTCCAGTGGCCCCATTACCTTTAGGATCTTAGGATGCAAACTCCTTAGCCTGGCCCATAAGGCCCTGCGTGCTCTGCCCCACCCCTACCTCCACCTTGGCTCCCCAGCCTCCCTTCTGGACAGGCGACTCCCGTGCTCACCGTCCAGACCTTCTTCAAGCTCCCCAGCCTGTCTGTCCATGCGACCTGCTTATGTTCCCTGTCCTTCCCATCCCACCTCTCATCGCACGTTGCTAGGGTTCCCTGCGTAAGTGCCTGCCTTCTCCACCGGGCAAGAAGTTCCTTAAGGGCCAAGAGACCGGTTTCATTCATTGCCGAAGCCTTAGCACCTAGCAAAGTGCCAAGTTCACCGTAGGTGCTCAGTTCGTGGTTGCAGGAATGAATAAAATGTGATTCTAAGTGGGCTGCTTAATGTCCCTCTGGCTTTAGACTCTTCCTCTGTAATGCTGTGCGGAAGAAATGAGAGGACAGGGTGAAGCCGCAAGCCCCACGCCTCACATGAGGTGGATACTCAGCACGTCTGCGGTTCTCTTCCCTTTTCCTTTCCCCCCGCTTAAGTTCTTGCTACAAAGCCCAGACTCGCCGATGTGATATGAATGCAAGACAGGATAAAGCCAAGTGGAAGATTGTGCAGTCTTGACACTAAGAGATTAGGGAAGATTTTCTGAAATTGGTTGGATCTGGGGTGGGGGGTGCAAAATTGCAATGGTGCCTACTGGGTTATTTCCCCACATTTTTCGCACTTAAAAATTTTTTATTTTTCACCGTGGCAAAATATACATAACATAAAATTTACCACTTTCACTATTTTTAAGTGTTCAGTAGCATTGAGTACATTCGCAGTGTTGTGCAGCCATGACCTCTATCCATCTCCAGAACTTTTTCGTCGGCAGCTGAAGCTCTGGCTCTGTCAAATACTATCTCCCCGCTCCCCTGCCTCTCAGTCCCTGGTAACCATCACTCTACTGTCTACTGGGGTGAATGGGACCATTCTAGGTACTCATTATCAGTGGACTCATACAGGATTTGTTCTTTTATGTCTAGTTGATTTCACTCAGCACAATGTCCTCAAGGTTCATCCATGTCGTAGCAGGTGGCAGAATGCCCTTCCTTTCTACAGCTGAATAGTGGTCCACTGGATGTTTACACCACATCTTGTTTCTCCATTAATCCATCAGTGGACACTTGGGTTGCTTCCGACTAATGCTGTTATGAACATGGGTACACATGTATTTGTTTGAGGATACAGCTTTCCATTCTTTTGGGTATGTACCCAAAAGCTGAATCGCTGGGTCAAATGGCAAGTCCCTGTTTCATTTTTTTGAGGAACCACACCACTTTACATTCCCACCAACGAATGCACCAGGGTTCCTATTTCTACACAAATTCTCCAACATCTGTTATTTCCTGTTTTTATTTTTTTTCTTTTGCAATAGCCACCCTAATGGTATTTCCCAGATTTTCAGGCATCACTTCAGCAGTCCTCAAAACCTCTCTCTACATTTGCCCAGTGAACATTCATTGAGGACCTCCGAGCACTCTTGTAATTGTGGGCCTAGTGGAGTGAGCAAAATAAATTCCCTCCACCGACATGCTAATTGGGAGAGAAGAAATAAGCAAATCAAAGCAAGTAACAAAGAACACGTCGGACGGTGGTATGTTCTGTGGAGCACAATGAAGCCAGGGTGAGGGGGTAGCGAGATCATGGGTTGGGGGAGGAGGCAAGCGGATAGGATTTCAGATTTGTTTGTAATGAAAGCCTGACTCTCTGAGAGACTGGTTTTTAATTTCTTTTGAGAATTGGGGAAACCAAAGTTCAGAGAGGGTATGTGACTTGGCAAGTTTGGGCAGCTAAGGTGGGAATTCAGCCTCAGAGGTGCCTTTGAGACAGCTCCATAAGCCACCCACTTCTGATTTGTGTACTTATCGGCATGTGTATTGTTCTTCAATTAGAAGTTTTAAAAATTACAGTGTGCTTTACCTCAGAATTTCTCAGTTTTAAAGGACACCACACGCACACTGTCTTCCGTTACTCTGGGAGAGCTGAGGAAGTGAAGCGTTGGGTTCAAAAGATGGAAAGATTTGAACCAAAATGGTCTTGGAACCACTGGAGGACTGGAAGGGGCTCACGGGGGCCCCGGCCATGAGCTCGTCGCCATTTTGCTCTGCTCTGTAGCTGCTGAGGCTAATCTTTTCCTCACAGGCCACTCGGGAGACAGCAAATGGTGAAGGGGTTTTCCCCTCTCTCCAGTCCCACTCCCAGCCGGCATGCCTGCCCCAATAGCACTGGGCAAACCCGGGGGAGACACGGTTTCCTGAAGAGATGAATCATTGTAAGAGCCGCAAGGTTACAAATGGGGTCAGGCAGTCACTCAGAAGTTGCAATAAAGTTTGGAATCTGAAATAAAGGCCTCCTCATGCTCAGGAAATCGAACGGCTGCCCACAAAGGTGTCTGCAGACAAACTCTCTGCGGGTCACCAGCCTGTGCCTGCGATGACCAAATGACTCATTCTCTAAAGAGCGCCTTGGCCTGCTGCAAATTATTTTACCCGCAGGTCCCTGAGGTTCAAGTCACACCGGAAGATTGACACCGCGACAGAGGTAGACTCTTAGATAAGATCTCATGGTTGGGGTTGGTGGCGACAAAATATTTAGGAGTGTTTCCTCATCATAGAGCCAACTGGAGGGTCAGACTCCATTCATTCATTCGTTTATTCATTCATTCACTCCTGAAAGTTTTTTAGTACCAACTATGTACCGGACTACAATGTACCAGAATATAATGTTGTGGAAGACATTGTCCCCGCTCTCAGGGGCTCACACCTTCCAGATGGGGAGGTCGACCTGTTCACAGGCCCCTACGACAGTGGGACAAACGTTCCAATGGAGGGAACCCTTTGGGTCTGGGGACACTGAAGAGGGGTTCAGGCATATGTGGGGGGTGCAAGGGAGATGTCCCAGCAGAGTGAGTTCCGGGGTAAGTTTGGGGGAGAACATGCTGTGCGAAGACACCGGGACATGAGATCCTGGTGCTTGTGGTAGAGAGAACGAGGTAGAGGAAAAAAGCAGAGAAAAGAACAAGGCCCAGGACATGGACAGCCACGGTGCCAAGCTGAGGATGAGACAGGAGAGCCTTCTGAGTGTAGAAATGACGTGGTGAGACTTGCGTTTCAGGGTGATCAGCATGCAGGGCGATGGAGGAGGAAGAGATTGGAGGCAAGAACACCAGGGAGGAGGCTGGCTCACAAGGGGGACAGGGGCTCGAATGGTGGGAACAGAAATGAAGCAAAGTGATAATAGATTCCAAGAGCCACAACTGACATTCTTTGACAAGACTGAGAGGAGTCCAGGATGCCTGGGGAGCCCACAATGCCACACTGAAGCCAGGAGCAGGAGGATGTTTAGAGAAAGTCGAATAATAATTCTCACCTCGTAAGACAGTCATGGAGGTTATGAACTGTGAATGGTGTAGATCCAGTTCTCCAGAAGCAAAGGCTGAGTGAGGAGTGTTGGAGCGCAAGATGGTTACGGAGGACACCGCCAGTGGAAACAAGGAGAGCAGCCGTCCAAGGCACCGGGAACAGGTACACATCAGTGCAGACAGAGCCTCAGTCAACAGATCAGAGGGTTTGAGACGAGGCTGACCATTACAGTGTCCCCCACATCGAGGTCTTTATACCCCTGCCTGGCTCAGTCCCCGTCTGCGAGCGGGGGGACAGGGGTGGCCTCAGATGACAATGCTCTCTATAACTGAGGCAGACCCTGAAGGAGCTGAGAGCAGGACACAGCCTGGGGATCAGATCCCCGCACCTGGGCAACAAGTCCTGCCTTGAAGGGGATCTGGGTGGCACCTCCTTTTGTCCGTTACCCGAGGAGAGCCCCTGGCACAGGACAGGTGGTTAAAGTCAGTGAATCTTAAACTGTGCCTGATGGTGTCTTGGAATATTATCAACTGCAATCACTCCCCCAGTGACCATTGAGAACCTAGAGGATTAGTAATACTATTGTTTCTTTGTTCCCTACTGAGTTTCTGCAGAAGAACCTCTTCATGATCCCCACTCTCACATCCAAGTACTGGTGCGCCGCCCCCCCCCCCCTTGCCGATGGGTTCCTTGGCCCGGCTAATGTGGTGGAGAGGCTGTGGTCCACTTTCTCTTGGTCTCCTTTGGGCTCTGATGGTTTCAGTGGGCAAACCCTTCTTGGTAACAGACAACCTGGAATATGCCATGGCAGAAGGCGATGTGGAGTATTCATTCTTTCACCCTAATCTACACCACCACCACCACTGGACACCCACCACACCGCAAATCCAGCAACATTCAACCCCACATGAACCGGTGCCCCCAAGTCAAAAGCACGCCATGCCAAATTCATACCACAGACACGCCCACCCAACAAATAATCCCCCAAACAAACCCTGTTTGGGGTTCATCAAAAATACCAACATTTCTTTTCAAACGCTTTGGGTTTGAGAAAACCCCAAGCAAAATTTGCCAAACTGTTCGTATTATTTGGTTCATGCGTAATTTAAGGGAAATTCAATCCACGTGTTGCTGGTTTGTTTGCCATTAGATTGTCATGGTATTGCTATTGGAGAAGCATTTCCTATCTCCAGTGCTTTGCCTGGACAACACGGATTAGCAGTTCTTAATTTTGGAGGGGGTGGTAGAACTGGGAATCATCTTTTTGGAAAAAGCACACACATGCAAAACTCTGGATTTAATCTCGAAAAGTTTACAGGGCTTCTTGAGGCCAGGTGAGGATCCCAGACTCTGGAAGACAGTGTTTGGAGAACAACAATAATTGTCTTAAAAAAGTCAAGGGGGACATAGTAGAAAAACCCAGGTTTGAAACTTTATCCCACTGCTGATTAGATATGCTACTCTAATCATAAGAGCCCTCCAGGGTCTCTGAGACTCAGTTTCCCCACTTCTAATGTATGGCTAATAATACCCTACATAGCTATTTCAAAGATTAAAAGCAATAATAACCATAAAATGATATGTGATAATCATCCAGGAGTGGGAACTTCCAATTCATATCACAACATTCACGAATTTTCAGTGCTAGGGATGTCACCTGTCATCTTTAATAGATCTGAGCCTCTTCCAGACTTCTCAGCCACACTTCTGGATGTCAGTTTTCTGGGTCATCGCTGGAAATGTCTGATCTCACTAATTGCGTTTTTTTTTAAGTAATATAACTTGGATTTTCTTATTTATAGTAATTTTATAAAAAGACACCTGTTCATTTTAGAAAAAAAATCATAAAATGCAAAACTACCAGTAGAAAATGAAAATCCTCCACCATTCTCTCAACCCAAAGAAACTGTTCATATTCCAACATGTTTAGAATCAGTGATAGAAATGCAAATATATCCCCAAGTTTCCACACCAACCTATGTATACAAGTGAGGTCACATCAACTTAACTACAGCTATCTCTGCCCCCATCTGCTGAAGTCTCTGACACATCTCAGGAAGCCAGGGGGAATCTCAGACAGGCTCACAATAGGGCCCTTCTGTTCTGCTATTCTGTGCCCATTTCTCTGTGCCCTATTTAGGAGACATCTCCAGGGCAGTTCCCACCTGGGTCACCGCTGTCCATGTCAGTGCCTTCTGAGACAGTGGTGACATCTGGGCCAAAAGCATATCTTCTGATGCCCCTAAGGGACTTAGAGCCATCCTGAGTGCCAGGAACCTCTACTAGACCTGGGCCAGAGTGCTGTGCAGAGAAGTGTGTGATACTGTGATTTATAATAAGAAATACAGGTTCAATTTTTGTCGTTTCTGGCAGAGAGCTCTGAAAACCCTTGGAACTTTGTAGGTGGTGAGAGAAATAAAGGTGTCTTGGGGCGCCTGGGTGGCTCAGTCGTTAAGCGTCCGCCTTTGGCTCAGGCCATGATCCCCGGGTCCTGGGATCGAGTCCCACATTGGGCTCCCTGCTCGGCAGGAAGCCTGCTTCTCCCTCTCCCACTCCCCCTGCTTGTGTTCCCTCTCTCACTGTCTCTCTCTGTCAAATAAATAAATAAAATCTTAAAAAAAAGAAAGAAAGAAAGAAAGAAAGAAAGGTGTCTTGTGTTATGTTAAGGAGATGACTCTAGGACCCCACCTAAGGATGAGGACTGGTTGCCAGAGGGATTAGACAGTTGGAACTCTCAGTCCCAGCCCCCTGACATCAGGGGAGGGGAGAGGGGTGGGAGGTTGAATGCATCGGCAATGGCCAATTTGATCCATCATGCCTCTGTCAGAAGGCCTCCATAAAACCTGGTTGTGAACACTTGGGATATGGGAAGAGTGGTGGGCACTCCCTTCATAACAAGCTGATCATCTAGTAAGTAAACTGTTTTCCTGAGTTCTGTGCGCCACTCTAACAGATTAATCCAACCCAAGGAAGTGGGGGTTGTTAGAACCGCCCACCTATAGCCTGTTGGTCAGATGCCCAGGTGACAACCTGGACTTGTGATTGTCATCTGAAGGTGTGTGGGGAGTGGGGGGAGCCTTATAGGACAGAGCCCTTAACCTGTGGGATCGGACGCCATCTTCAGGTGGAGTGTCAGAGTTGAGTTGAACTACAGGACACCCAGCTGGTGTCACAGAATTGCTGGCTGTGTGTGAAAAGACCCACACACATTGGACGTGGTGATCAGAATTGCTGAAGAGGGAAAGGCCCGTCTCCTCCATCCTCAAGCCAGCTTCCCCTCCGGGCCTGCCGCTGCTGGTCCACCCCAGGGCCCTTCAGTAGCCACAAGAGGACTCCTTCACCCCAGGACCCACAGAATAGGCTGGAAGGGCTCAGGGAGCGTGCTGTCCTCTCCTCAGCTCCTCCCCATTTCTTCCCCAAATCTCTTCTTTGGTGTCTCCTTTCCTCCACTGAGATAAACTCATGCAATCAGACACTTGCTTAATAAGTTCATTTAACACAGAGACATGTCTCTATCCCAGGGGTTCAGTCGCCACTGGGGCACAGGTGATTTTTATAAATTGGGAATCATATTTTATACATCCTCTAGCATCATGTGCATCTCTACCTTTTACCAAAGACTCTTCAGAAGCATGATTTTTTTTTTAAAGTTTTAGACATTTATTTTCTTTTTTTTTTAACGATTTTATTTATTTATTTGAGAGAGAGAGAATGAGAGATAGAGAGCACGAGAGGGAAGAGGGTCAGAGGGAGAAACAGACTCCCCGCTGAGCAGGGAGCCCGATGTGGGACTCGATCCCGGGCCTCCAGGATCATGACCTGAGCCGAAGGCCGTCGCTTAACCAACTGAGCCACCCAGGCGCCCCAGAAGCATGATTTTTTAACTTGCTGCTTCGTATTATTGCATCTAATTCTTTTACCCCAATTTATTTAAGTAATACCATATTTGTGTGTGTGTGTGTGTGTGTGTGTGTATTTGTAAACAGCATTTCAATAAATGTTTTTGCACATTTATGCAAGCATTCCGGAGTCCCAAGTGCCCCCACCAGCTTTCTTTGTGACTGTCAAGACAAGTGCCCTCCCCAGAGGTCAGCCTTCTCATTCATACACGGATTTTCTCCGGAGTCCCAAGTGCCCCCACCAGCTTTCTTTGTGACTGGCAAGACAAGTGCCCTCCCCAGAGGTCAGCCTTCTCATTCATACACGGATTTTCTCCAAGGTTCCTTTCACATTTCCAACTCTTAAACTGAAAACTAGGTGTTCTTCATGCTCTTGGAATAGAAAGTTCTATCTAAGAAGGAAAGGCATGCCCTCAGTGAATTGTCACGGTCAAGCCCTTATCACAAGGATTGCAAACTGGTGACCTCTGAGCTGAATCTGCTCATAGACCTGTTTTGTTTGGCCAATACCACACATTGACATTAAGTTTGAATCCTTTAGCCACACACTCTACAGTTTGCCCCCACGGCAGAATGGTTTTCATTGTTTTGCAGTTACGCTATTTGCATGTTACAGGGCCTGGCTCCCGAAGTCCTTTGAGCTGGCTACCTGCTTTATATCTCAGCCAATGACTTTGATCTTACCCACGAATTAATCAAACGGATCAGGTGCTTATTGAGCCCTCCTATGTGCCGACTTCTGTGCTTAGTGCTGAGCACGTCGCTGTGAACGGCAGGTCTGGGCTTTGATGGAGCTTACAGACTGGCAGGAAAGATGGACAACTAACACACAAATACGTATGCCTCAATGAGCAAGAAAATGTTGGGTGATGATAAGGACTATAATAAAGATGCTATACACGTATAGTCACAGGGCTATGCACCCATTACCACAAGAAATTTTAGAACATTTTCATTATCCCAAAAAAGAAACTTTGCACTTGTTAGCCATTATTCCCTCAATCTCCTCACTGCCCCTTGCCCCCTGACAAGCGTTAACCAACTGTCTCTATAGGTTTTTCCTCTTTGGTGTTCACATAGAAACAGAGCCATACAACATAGGGTCTTGTTGGCTTCTTTTGTGTAGTGTAATGTGTTCAACGTTCATCCACGCTGTAACATGAGGTAGCACGTCATTCCTTTTTATGGCTGAATAATATTTAATTGTATGGCTAGACCACATTTTGTTTATCTATTTGTCTGTTGATTTGAGCTGCTTCCACTTTTTGCCTCTTGTGAATAATGCTGCTATAAACATTGATGTGCAAATTTGTATGTGGACACATGCTTTCCTTTCCCTTGGGTAACTGCCTAGAAGTGGAATTGCTAGATCATATGGTAACTCTATGTTTAACATGTTTTTCAAAGGAGCTGCACCATTTTGCAATCTCATCAGCAGTGTATGAGGGTTCCAATTTCCGCACATCCCTTGCCAACTCTTGTGACTCTCTCTCTTTTGATTTTAACCATACTGTAAGTGGAAAGTGCTATCTTGTTGGGCTTTGGTTTGCATTTCCCTGATGGCTAATGATGTTAAGCATCTTTTCATGTGCTTATTGACCACACATACATCTTCCTAGAAATGTCTATTCAGATCGTTTGTCCATTTTTAAGTGGGTTATTGGTCTTTTTTATTATTGAGTGAGAAGAGTTCTTCATGGTCTAGATAAAATTTGTTATCAGACACTTGATTTGGAAAAATTTTTCTCCCATTTTGGACGTTGTCTTTTCCCTTTCTTGATGACGTCCTTTGAAGTACAAAATGTTTTAATTCTGACCATGAACTGCTTGTATTTTGGGCATTATATCTACGTTTTTTTTTTTTTCCCCTTTGCTTTTATGCACATTTCCCCCTTGCTACTTTCACCTCCTACTCATCTTTTGGGAACTCATTCTCAAAATCTCTCCTCTAGGCAACCTTCTCCAGTCTCCACAGCAGAGCTGGGGGCCTTCCCTGTGCTCCCCACCCCCAGCACTGCCCCTGTTGGACCCGTCTATTTGCCCAGCTTTCCCAATATACTGGAGCTCCTGGAGGGAAGGCCTGCGTTTCCCTTCCTGCTGAGGGCCCCAGGCCCGGGACAGAGTAACTCTCCATAATGTTGAAAGAAAGAAGGAAGAAAAAAGGATATAAAAAGTGGCCTGAGCAGAGTGGGAAGACCAGACAGGACAGCTGTGCCTGGGGACCAGGAGGGGACACCTTTGGCTGATGACATATTTAATGTAGAAGGTAAGGCCAGTGGTTGCATGTGGGAGGTAAAGCTGAGAGATGCGAGGTGATTGTATTGTGGGGGCCTTGAATTCCAGAATTAACACCTACTATTTCAGACCCAAAAGAAAACCATGCATAAGCTCTGAGCTAGAACTTCGTTTTCTTCTATGAAGTAAGTGAAAGGGGTAGAAACCGAAATGTTTGCTCTACCCCATCCCCAGAACCCCACATGTTTTAAAATCTCTAGGTGCCCTGTGGATAAAAGAGCCCCGGGTTTGGAATTAAGTGACTCTGCCCCCAGATCTGACAAACTTGCTGTGACCTTGTGCAGGTCACTTAATTTCTCTGGGTTTCAATTTCTTTACTGCTATATTAATTAGTGTGCTTTGGCTCTAAGCTGCCAATTAAAAGAAGGTTATTTTGGAAGGTTGACAGGGACCAATGGACTCAAGGGGCAGCTGGATATCAGGCAGAGAGCACAGAAAGGATCTGGGACTCTTAGTTCCAGAGGCTGGAAAGCAGACCCTCGAGGGAGGCATAGTAACGGAACAATCCGTCGAGGAGGCGCTCGGGTGTGGAGAAGAGCCCTGTCCCGTTTCCCTTCCTTCTTTTCTTGGTTTAAGATCCCACTTCCAGGCAGGGAGGGTCCACTGGGCTGGCTGGGGAATTGTCCTGGCCCTTTGGCTGGGCAAGATGGGAACCTCAAGTGCCCCCCATCAAGCTGTATCTAACAAGGAAGATGTAATTCCTCAAAAGGAGATCAAGGTGAAGGGAAAAGAGGTACCACTCTCACACTGAATAAACATTGTAGCAATACCAGTGGGTAAGGGGTTAGCATCGTCACCTGACAATTCCTGAGCCTATAAATTCCAGGGGGAAAAGTAAACATCTTTCTACTTCCCCAAAAAGCCAACATTGGAATGGATAGTCTCCAATTTTGTAGACCTTGTTGAGTTCAATGTCTTCATTCTGTGAAGAAGCAGGCTGTCAAACCCGTTCCTGTACTGAAGGTTAGGGATAGCATCAGTTTTACTGATTTCAGCCCATCACATGTTAAGGGTATCGGGTATCAGATACTGCACTAAGTATTATTATACTTGCTTTCTCATTGAATCTCCCCAAGTGGCCTTTCACAATCGGAGCTGCACCCCTTTTACAGATGAGGAACCCGAGGCTTGAAGTGTGAAGAAACTTACCTAAGGTCACAGAATGGGTAGGTTCTGGAACCTAATTTTGCCCTGAGACCTGTCTGTCTCCCGATGAGGACCTCTGTTGAAGTTGTGAGCTTTTCATGGCTTCTCATGGGACCAGCTGGTCCACATGGCCTGTTTGATTGATCTCCGCCTCATGTTGTATTACAAGAGCCTTTACTCTTCTCCCAAACCACACTGGCCTTCATTGAGTTTATCGAATATGTCCTGCTGCCCCGCACTACTTTTGTCTATACCATATTCACCATCTTCTCCGGTTGTTCCCTGGTTCTTTACCTGGTCTACTTCTAACCTCCTTCAGATCTCATCCAGTGCTTCCCTTCCCTGACTCTCCAACTAGATGGACCATTCAATGATGAGTTCCTATCACGTTCCTTGCCGTGTATGGTGATGCCTTTAATAATAAGTTTCTGCACTAATCTGTGAGCTCCTGGAGCTTATGTTTGCTCTCAAGCAAGTTTCTCATGCATACCAAGTACCCAGAACATAGTAGACACTCAAGAGACATATATGGAGTGTATGAACCATGCTACTACACGCAGTCTACTTTGCAGAGTTGGCTGAGCTCTCCAGCAAAGGGAAAGACAACCAGGAGAAAGTTCTCTGCCAAACCCTGCCTCAACATTCAGCCCAACACATGTTGAGATTGTGTCTGTAGAGTAAGTAAGAATCATTTTTCCTTTAAATTTGGCTGAAAAGCAACTCCTACTCCAAGAGAGTGAAGGGGCCATTGGCCCAGATTCTTGACAGTTACAAATTGGGCACATGATAATTATGAATTCCCTTTGTTCTGCTCTTTTCCTCTCCCCAGTCCCACAAACATTTTCAAAATCTGCAAACTGTTAATGAAGAACAAGTAAAGTGAGTAACTGCATAATCTCAGCTTCCAAACCCCCTCTGACTCAGCCCTGAGGTCCTGCTAACTAATCATTTGCAGGCCCTTTGAAAGTTAAAGCCCCAGGAAAAGTCATTAGATCGGTTGGGGCGTTTTGATCAGGGACACTTGGCCATCCATTGTTTGTTACACAGTTGTGGGAATGTCCTGGCGTTCTTTGGTATCGATATTCCTCTAAATCATTTGCTTCCCAAATTTGATTAAAATAGCTGAAATAAACCAGCTACTGTTTGCACACCTGGTGCCTGTGATTTGCCAAAAATGCCTCCATATTTAATAATCTTACAGAAGGGTGAACAATGGAATCAGATCATTGTTTAAACAAATTGAGCTTTCATAACACCAAGATGCACCCCCAGATCAGACCAATAGGCTAGGTTGCTGGACAGACACAAGGTTCTCGAGAGAAACTACTTCAAAGAAAACCATCCGTGTCTTTGTAAAACTGAAACCCCATTGACTCTGTCCTATAGCCTGCAGCTTCTTTCAAAGATCTGAGCCATTTTGGTTGACAATGAAGTCTATTTTGGCTAATTAACTAAATGTCAGCTATTCCTTAATTGCCATTACTAATTGTTTTTAAAAACAAATGTTGTAGAGGAAAGTATTCAATAAAATCTATTTGCGTCAAATCTGCACAGACTGCTAACCCCAGGCAGAAACGCCACCACCAATGGCCAGATCCCTGGAGAAATCAGCAGGATTTTCTCTATAGAGGTGGGGCTGTTGCAATTACATACAGGGTCCGCCAGTGGTTTTTCTCAAATTGCAATATAACCACCGCCAGTCCTTTCTTTTCATAAGACCCTTCAGTAACCTCATTTCACAGAACGGCCTTTTAAGGCTAGAAAGAAACTCTGAGATCACCCTTTCCCAAACATCTCCCTCCCTGCCCAAACATTTCGGGGATGCCGCAGCCGGGATCCCCAGCAGACAGGTGAGGTGATGTAGATGCAGAGTCCTAGGTCCTGTTCTGCCTCGACCTCTCCATGTGATCTTAGTGCATTGCTCCTCCTTTTTGAGATGGTTTCCTTATTGGTAAAATGAGCGCAAACCCGTCACCACTGTAAGGATGAAAGCAGGTAACTGTGAAGGTACCTGTCCAGAAAAAAAAGTGTTGATTCCAGAGCCCATGCCTAGGGGAGGGGGAGGGAGAGGAGTCCTTGGCCATCTGTGGAATGGCTTCATGCTCCAGCAAGCATCATGGGAGGTATTTTTCAGCAGGTTTCCTTCATGTTTATAATAGCAGCTACATTTATTGAAAGCTCACAACGTGCCAAGTCAAGTGTGAGGCATGAAGCTCCAGTGCCCACCCATGTTCATGTATTCTGCTTCTCTCTGCACCTGCAGCGGACCCTCACCTTTGAGCCACTCCTCTGGTCCACTGTGCTCACTGGACTGTGGTATGACAGCCCCCACCCCCCGCCTTTCCAGACCTGGCCCTTCTCCTTACAATCCTTGCTCTCTTTCCCCAGCTGCCAGCTCAAGGGAGAGAAATCTCAGAACCAAGGCGGAAGGAGCCCGGGTCCCCGAGAGACACGGTGGGGGAGACGACGTGCCGTGAGCCGCTAAGCTTGGAGGTTGAATCCTGACAGCAGCTGGTGTTACTTACCCGCCTAGCGCTGTTGTGTCTGTGAGTGACTCACGCACACAGCCCTATGCATCCTCACCAGTCTCTTCATCCTCACTGTGCAGACGAGCAAGCTAAAGCCCAGGGAGGTTAGGTGACCTGCCCAGGTTCTCACAGCTGGGCCACAACACGGTTTGGGCCCAGACTGGCCCGAGAGCATGCTCTTCAGTGCATTCTGGAGACCTTGGCAGCAAGGAGCTACAGACACTTGATCTATTTCTTTTGGACTATTTCACCCTCTTCCCCCCTCCTTCCTTCCTGACTTCTTACACACTCACTAAAAGTCTACTCCATACAAGGAGCTGGACTCTGCAATCGTCCGAGGCTGTCAGCGTGCATCACACATGGTCCCTGCCTCGACGTACTAGCTGCCTCGTGGGAAGGAGACAGGAGAATGGAGAATCGCCACGTTGTGTGGCCAGGGCTTTGACGGGACAAGCAGAGTGCTGTGGGGGCACAGATAAGGCCCATGGTGACTCGTGTCTAGTGGTTTCAAAGAGATGGCTCCTAGGGCAGCCCAGCATATACAGGGCGGGAGCACTCTGGAGCCGGGTCCGGGGACAGGTGCTGATGCAGAACCGGCAGGGCTCTCAGGGTTCCCCAAGATCCCAGCTTCTCCTGCCATCTCCCGTCTAAACAGCTAAGCTGCTTCCCACCCTCTTATCATGAACAGGGACACCAAGCAGTTTATCTCCTCTCTTCGAGAGCCTGCTAAAAACAGACCAACGGGATATAACAACTTCAGAGGGTGGCGTCTCGTCAAGCTTCAGATGACCTCTCCAAGGCAGCTCATCTCCCTTGCCAGAATGGGGCCAGGAAGCCGGTAGTGTTCAAGTAACTGCTCTCAGGAACATTTAAAAATAAAAAGAGTCTTCTCCAAAAACACGGAGGCATCTCCAAAATCCAAGAGTTCATCCTCAGGATCCAAGCCACCTCAAGGAGCTCCTTCTTCAGTTTAGAAGCTGAAAGCCAAGGTCAAGTGTTTTAGAAATTGACTTGTAAGTCCACAAAATGAATAGGAATTATGCGATCACTGTCAGGGGGTGTCACTCAAGGATAGGACTAAGAAAGTCTAGTGCCTTCAAGGAGCAGCAGTCTCTAATCAGCTCAGAAATGACTCATTTTCTGTAATCATCAGAATCCGTGAAATACCAGATCTGAAAGAGAAGTTAGAAAACAATTGCATTCTATTGGAGGTGCATTCATGTTGCTCAGGGCTTGCCCATCCAGGAACCTTCGGTAGAGAGCCACACTGTTAGGTTCTTTCTGCCTGAAATTGGTGGGATTTCTGCCTTGTGTAATGGGCTCCACCCTGGGAGTCCCTGATTAGTGTGGCGTTGATGGATATTGAGTAGAAGTAGGCAGCAAACGCTCTGGAGTCAGGCTGTCAGAGTTAACCTCCCACCTTAGACTCTCAGTGTCTTACTGTGCTGTGAAATGGGGCAGGTTACCTCATCTTTCTGTGCTTCTTTTTCTTCCTCTATGACATGGAGAAAACAAATTGCCTCATACTATCATTATGAAGATGAAGTGAGATATTGTTTATGAAATCACCCACCTGAATGCCTACCTGTAAATGGTAGTTCCTTTCTCTCATTTGTGGAAAGCAGGTGCATGTTTAGGCCTTATGATTAATTATGACTATAATTCTTTTTAAAATCAGAGTATTTACATTTATCAGGAACTGTACCCTATTGTATATTATCATCCTATATGGGTCTCATGCACACCTCCTTGCAGCCCTGTGAAGTTGGCAGGGCCAGGTGTGGTCTTTATTTTATGGACCAAGAGACTAAGGTTCTCACAGGGCACTTGACTTGCCTAAGTCAATGGCTTGAGCCATGTCTGCTGTTACAATTTTCGATTTCTTTCCCCCTCTTATTTGTGATGGATCCAGCAGAGCTGTGTAGGAGAGAATGCTCCCTCCTGAGCCAATGCCGGGTGGCTGGCTACTGAGCTCACACACACCATCCCATGGCCCTCACTTTTAGGGCATCTGTGGGCATCTAGGCCCACCACCCTAGGGCGCCACAGGTTTGTCATTCCTTCACCGTCTTGGGCTCAGTCCCAATTCTCAGCAAAGTTCTCTCATCTTCCCCATGTGTCTGAAGGAAAAAAATCATCCCATCTGTCCCCACAGAAGCCAAGGCCAGCGTGGGCACTTGGCCAGGAATAGAATCAAGTTCTTCCCAGAATGCCCCGCTCAAGTCAACTTTCATGCATGGGCAGAGTCATCAAGAAGGTGCAGAGTAGGCTCGTTTCCTCTTCCTGGCAGACTTCTAGGACCACAGTTGGAAAGTGGGATGAGGGTAAATGCATGAAGACTAGTAATTAAACACAACTCAAAATAGAACACAAAGTTATGACTCCTTGGAGAAAGAGGCACTGTACAAATTATTTGGTACTAGGAAGAACTTTCTTTTCCTCCTTATGATCTGAGACTCCATTTTCTCTGAGGATTCATGTTTGTTTATGGGGCTTGTGTGGGTGCATGTGGGTGGGTGCATTCACAGGCGCGTATGTACACACGTGCAACTAGATCACATTTAAGACAGCAGTTGCCCTCTGAACAACTGGGCAAACAGAAAAGCAAGACTGCAACCCATGGGGAGGAAGACCTGCAGAGCTCGGAATGGTGACTTCAGGCCAACTTGACCCATGCTTTGAGACCTGGACGACCAGAGTGCTGCCCCTCCCCCCATGGCAGATTCACATTCACCTCGCCACAGGTAGCCATGGGGACGGGAGATTTTCCTAAAGATGAGACTATACCCCAGAGTGCCCGCAGATGACCAGCCATAAAACGAGAAGTATCCCACTGCTGATTTGGGAACACATATGAATGGGGTGCTGGAGAGCAGATAGAAAAAGTATCCTTCCCAAGATAGACTAGGGCAGTGGTTTTCAAACTATACAACAAAACTGATAGGGTAGTGAAATCAATAGGGCGTTGATTAATAGAAGTGCTCATGACCGGCTTTAAATTAAAAAAAAAAAATGAAAGAAAGACATAGAATAAACCAGAATATATTGAATGAAGTAAGAATAATTTTTGTTCTTACAACTTTTATGTGATGCAAAACATATTCTGAGAGCCCATAACTAAAATAAGCTATCCCCTGAAAGGGAAGAAGGTAAATATATTGGCTGTATGAGCACAATGAGTCTGGTGCTATTTTTGTTTTGGAGAGTTACTGCCCATTTAAGCGTTGATGTATGTCTTTTTCTTAAAAAGTCTTTGATTCAACAACGAAGAGTCTACATGTTCTGGAACCTATGGTAGGCTCCAGTATTACTAAGCTAAATGAAATGCAGCCCATGACCTAGAGGAGCTCACTGTTTGCTGAGGAAGACAGACTTGAAAATCGATATAACAGGGACAATAATAATCATTGCCCGAGAACTCACGATCTCCTACCTTCTCCTGTGGCTGTGGCAGGAAAAGATCCGGGCTTGTTGGCTCGGCATCAAGAAAGGTTGATGATGTGTGGGACATTAAAATTCATTTCACCTGTTTCTTTTTACTTTGTTCAAGGTGACCACTAGAAAAATTAAAATTACATATGTGTCTGCCATTATACTTCCATCGGGCTGTGCTACGACAGACTATTATATAACTATTAAATGAATAAACTCCAACTATAGATATTGTCAAGGATGATCGATAATACAAACTCACTACCGAGAAAGCAAGTTGCATAGCCAAATGCATAACCAAGTTAAAAAAAAAAAAACTATATACACATTACAAAGAGAAATATGAGGGGAAGTATCTGAGAGGGCCCCGGGGAGTTTGGGACCAGAGGGGGCTCGGATGTTGCAACCGAGCAGTGGTCAACAGGGAGCTTCTTGCAACGTGTGAGCAATGTCAGGAGAAGTCGATGGAGTGGTGAACCACCCTGGGGAGTAGTTGGGCTTGGGGAAGGGAGGATGTGGAAATTTGATATTTTACTGTGATTTTTTTCTGTAGACTTTAAGATAATAAGCATGTATGCATTCTCAACTTCTTAAATAGGAATTGATTATAGGACAGATGATCATTGCTGATGAGCTGACTCGGGTTCTGGAAATTGCATCAAGACTGTGTTGACTGTTGGCCCATTTCATCTGGCACCCAAGCACTGCCTTCTCTAGAACGTTATTCCGTGGAGGCCGCTTCACGCCCCATTTGATAAATGCATTGTCGATAGCTCAAGCCAACTGAAATAATAATGGGAGAAACTGGTACTTCTGCCAAGAACTGAGAACTGGATGATGCTGGTGAGTGTTTCCTGAAGCCAAAGGCAGGTTTCCCATAATTAGAAGCAATTTGCTAGAAAGTTTACCAGGCTCTTCCAAAGCATACAATATGGCAAATTGTTGAAGGTTTCTTTATTTTTCCTTTCCTTTTCGTGACACATCACAGATGCAGAACGTGGAATTCTCCTTTTTCCCGGGCCGGGGCTGTTATTTTAGAGGATCACGTCTTTGTCGAGTCAGTGGAGTGGGAAGAAGAAAACCAACTTTTTGTATCATTGTGGGAAATGGGAGCAAATTCAGAATCTTATTTTAACATTTTGACACTCAAGTCCTTTCCAACTGTCTCCACTGAGAGACCTCAGCTTTAGCCAAGCAGGATCTAGCAAGTGAAATAAACACCAAGACCAAACTCATTGAATTTCCATTCAGTGTATAAGGAAATAGGAAACTCAGACTACATTTACATGAAGAGCTATTCCCATTTCTGGATTCCAGAAGCCAGCCTCAAAGGCCAGTGGTGCCAGGATGGGTAGACTAACATTTATTGAACACCTAGTATAGTCCCAGCTCTGTGCCAGGCACCTTGCCCCTTCTGCACAGCATAGCCCTCACAATTGCCCCCACCCCACCCACCTCCCTCCCAGCCCAACAGCCCTGTTACAGGTGCGATCACTATTCTCAATGTATAGACAAAATTGAGACCCAGCAAGGCTAAGAAATTGTCCCAGGATCAGAGGCAAAGCTAGGACATGACACAAGTCTGTCTGACTCCTAAATCAGTGCTTTTCCCACTATACCCGTCTGCCATGCTGTTGGAGCCAGTCTGAAACTGATGGAAGGATGGCTATCAATTCCAAGGCTGACAATATGGGATTTACAGATCGTCCCAACTTGTGGCCTCTAAGAGAGGGAGTTGAAGCAGGCTTGCACCTCCTCCTGGTCTAGGAGCTCTAGCTCTACAGCATTTGGAACATCCGCCTTCCTGGGAGCCTTCTCATCCAGCTTCAGCTGCCCACCCTACTCCATGACATCGGCACTTGTGCAGGCAAGTGGTCCTGGAAAGGCCTTGACTCTGCACATGCAGCTGTTCCCAGCCCTGCGTTCCAACTGCGGGCGTATTATGCTTCAGACACTGGGCAGGTGGCCTCCTCAATCCTGACGTCCCATCAATCTAGTGGAGAGAATGGAGGTCACGCTGGGGAACCTGGAGTGTATGGAATATGTAGAGGAAGGCTCAAATGAGAAGGGGTTAGACCATCAGAAGTTCCTGATGCGCCACCCATCCATCCTTCCATCACCCGTCTATCCAACCATCTGTCCATCTGGCCATTCAACCAACTATTCAACCAGTGCTATATCTGAGAGAGAACAGGTAATAATTGAAGGAACAACCCCAAATGAATAGAAATTGTGTTAGGTTGGTAGAATAATAGGATCTTTATTTTCATATTTTCAATAACAATTTTTTTCGATGACTTTTAAAGATCTGTCTGGAGCCTTAAAGAAACTGGGGAAGGCCAGTAGAAAGGGTGTGGGCTTAGACAAAGGCTGCATGTTCTTGCTTACAGGTGCACTCTAAAAAGGTTGAACTCATGGGATCAGAGAGCAGAGCGGTGGCTGCCGGGGTGGCGGAGACGGAGAGCTGCTGGTCACATGGTACAATCGTCCGTTACGAGAGGAGTGAGTTCTGGGATCTGATGTACAACGTGGTGACTAGCTAATAGTGCCGTATTTTATGCTTGAACTTTGCTAAGAGAGTAGATCTTCAATGTCCTCACCACACACATACAAGGGAACAATAAGAGGTGATGAAAAGGCGAGTTAGCTTAATTAGAGGTATTATTTCACACTGTATTCATGTATCAAAACATCACATCGTACACCTGAAGTATTTGTAGTGATCCTTTGTCACTTTGTCAATCATACCTCAGTAAAACTGGGGAAAAAGTGGGCTGGGTGAACCTCGAGCCTCTTTCTCCTTGTCTGCCCTATGAGGGAGGCAATATTCATTTCCTCAGCAGCAAGGAATGAGTGAGATCTCCAAACCAGACAGCCCTTCGCAAGGGTTACTCGTAGGAGGGTTTGGGAGGCACTTGGTGAATGGATAAAGAAGGAGGTGTCTGCAGGATCGTTTATGGGGCCTGTGTTACCCTAAAGTGATGAACTCTAATTGACTCCGTAACCAAAGTCCACCTTTTAGTTTTCACGATCGGGTAACAAGTAGATTTCCCACAAGATGGAGGCTTCGCCTTCTGGAAAGCGAGCGGAAGGCAGGGGTTGGTGCTCCAATGACTTGTTGTAAACCTCTTTATGAAAATAGGCACATTTTCAGTCTGATTTGCCTTTGAAACTCAGCAAGTTCACTTGACCCCGGGGTTTAAGTGCTGCTGGAGCCCCGGCTGAACACCTTGTCCCGGGAATGGGAAAATTTAGCGGGCTGCGTCTTCCTGCCAGAGGCTTAATCTGCTTACCAGCTCTCTCACCCTTAGACCGGCTGGAAAGCAGCCTCTCTGGGTACCCAGAGAAGGATGCCCCTCCAGGATTTTGCTGAGCTTCTTGACCAGGAAGTATGGGTCTTAAGTCTTGGGAGGCTGATGGTAAAACCCACCAACTTAGCAGGTGGTGAAAGAGACAAAAGAGCAAGAGAGGGTGGGGATGGGGATGTCACACCAGTGTCCAGGTCCTCGGCTCTCCTGGGATGGCACCACTTTTGAATCTGCCCATCCATGTAGCACAGGCCCTTGGAGGACAGCGGCAGATTAGAATTCCAAGTCAGACTCGGAATAGCTTCAGGGAGTGAGCTGCACTCAGTAATTGTGACTCTGATTATTCAGAACTTCCAGCTACCTTTTCTTCAGCAGCTGGGGAGCCCTGAACTTTCTGTAGGCCTGGAGCGGGCAGGGGCTGGTTACAGTGGACATCAAGCAGGAAGGAAGCTCCTAGTGAAACATGGGCGAGTCACACATGCACCTACAGGTATGTCCTTGTCATGGTGAGAAACCGGAGGCAATCAAAATGCCCCCAAATAGGAGAGTGCTGAAACCTTTGTATTCAGTCTTCTATGGGGTGCTAGGCGGCTGCTAGAATGAACGAGGTCCCCCTACTTGTTCTAAGAATGAAATTTGTCCCAAATATATTAGGAGGAAGAAAACATTTCATATCCTAATAAACATATCATAACAAAAATGTTGAGAGATAATACATGGGAGGTGATCCTGTTCATGCAAAAAATAAATCTGTACCCCAAACTGTACATTTGCATATATTCATATACGTGAATATAAATGTGCAGCAAACAAATCTGTAACGATAGAGTGAAATGATTTAAAATGGTTCCTGTGAGGAGCAGAGTCGGGTCGGAGGGATGGGAGAAGGAAGGGAGGTTCATTCTCCTTCTGTTTATATATATTTCTGTGTATATACATACATATATATATATATTAAACAGCTTTATTGAGACTCAATATACATGCTATAAAAGTTTTCCATTTAAAGTATACCGTCCAATGGTTTTAGTGTATTTAGAGTTGTGCAACCATTACCATAATCTAATTTTAGAACATTTTCATCGTTCCAGCAAGAATCTCATACCTACCCATTAGCAGTCACAATCTCCCCCCTCCCCAGCCCGAGGCTAATCAACTTTTTGTCTTTATCGATTTTCCTTTTTAGACATTTCATGTAAATATATTTTTATTTTGTGAGGTTTTTTTTTCCTTTTACAAATATGCACTCTTGTGTAATTAAATAAGAAAATGCATTTTGTTAAAAAAGACACCACCAGAATGGGGCACAGATGTTTCTGGGGACACTGGGGTAGAATGTGGGAGAAATGAATTCACAAGCCTCCAGGATGAAAGCAACCAGTGGCCCGGATCTGGGCTGGGCACTTGGGACAGGTGTCTCTTCAACCCTCCACAAAATCATGTGACATTGTTATGAGTTGAATTGTGTCCCCCCAAAAAGATACATTGAAGGGAACTTATTTGAAAACAGGATCTTTGGAGATGCTAAGAGGAAGCCATGGGGGGGGTGCCCGTTGCTCTTCCAATAGGGAGAATGTTGTGTGTTCATCAAGGCGCCGGGTGGAGGAACGCGTCTAAAGCCGGAGAACTCCAGGAATTGCCGGCAACACCAGAAGGTGGGACAGAGGCAAGGAAGACGTTCTCCCCTCGGTCTTTCAGAGGGAAAGTAGCCCTGCCATGCCTTGATTTTGAACTTCTGGCCTCCAGAATTGAGAGAATAAAGTTCTATTGCTGAAAGCCACCTAGCTGGTGGTGCTTTGTTATATGGCAGCCCTAGGAAACAGAGAGTTACTGTTCCCACATTGCAGAAGGGTAAACTGGGGCCTAGACAGGGAAAGAGGCAGGTGTGGGTGACACTGTTACGAGGGGGCTGAGCTGGGTTTCAGTGCAGCCCGGTGAGGAGCAGTTGGTCCGTCTGGCCCCATGGGATTCTTCCCAACTTCCCCACAGACAATAGAGCTCCTCACTACAGTCCATCGAATAGACCTGCGACTCTATTTTGCTTGCCTCAGGTAACATATATGAGGAGGGTAAATAAGAGGAATATGCCCAAGGCTGTTGAATCACGGATCTGTACTTCTGACACAAATAATGCAACATATGTTAAGAAAAAAGAAAAAGAAGAAGAAGATAGCAGGAGGGGAAGAATGAAGGGGAGTAAGTCGGAGGGGGAGACGAACCATGAGAGACGATGGACTCTGAGAAACAATCTGAGGGTTCTAGAGGGGAGGGGGGTGGGGGGATGGGTTAGCCTGGTGATGGGTATTAAAGAGGACACGTTCTGCGTGGAGCACTGGGTGTTATGCACAAACAATGAATCATGGAACACTACATCCAAAACTAATGATGTCATGTATGGTGATTAACATGACAATAAAAAATTTAAAAAAATAAAAGAGGAATATGCCTAAGAGAAGTAACCCAGGCACGAGCTTGCCTCCCAAAAGCAAATGGCATCCTAGGGAAAAGCTCCTTCTGCTTGGTTCTTAGGCACATTTCACTGAGACACATTTTCGCCTCCCCCACCTGCCAACAAACCTTTCCTGAGGGTCCGACCTACCAAATCCTGAGAGAGGAAGAAAAAGTTATTTTCCTTTGGCTGCCTTTGTGGAAGCTGATTGTGTGTGTGCTAGGGGTGTGGGTAGGGGTGGGGGTAGGCAACAGGCAACATTCCATCACGCTCTCCCTACCTCCAGCGGAACTGGCAGCCCGCTACTAAAGAGCCTGTCCGGAATCCAAGACAAATATCCGAGGTGTGTCTCTTTCCCTTTTTCTCAGAATGTATCTAATCAGGATGCAGATATGCCCCCCAGAATGACCAGAAGGCAGAAGGTGGCTCTTACCAATACAAGGTGTTTGACGTTTAATCCTCACAACACCACCTTTAGTTAATTAATTACTCATTTTACAGCTTTGGAAATGGAGGCTCAGAGAGGGAAGGTAACTTGCCCAAGCATGCACAGCTAATAAGAGACAGAAGCAGGCATGGAGCTGGACAGGGTGACTCCAAGGCGAAACAAGCTCTGTGACTTTCCCCTGCACTTTGGAATCAAGCAGCCTGTGTTGAAATCTGCTGCAGATTTCAAGGCACCGGGCTTTGGGCAATAAACCTCAGATAATGGGGCACCTGGGTGGTTCAGCGGGTTAAGTGGCCGAGTCTTGGTTTAGGCTCAGGTCATGATTTCAGGGTCCTGGGATCAGCGGGGAGTTGGCTTGTGGATTCTTTCTTTTCTTCCCTCTCTGTCCCTCCCCCTGCTTGCTCTCTCTCTCAAATAAATAAATAAATCTTAAAAAAAAAAATCTCAGATAATATTCACATCTACCTCCCAGACTGTCAGGAGAATTGACCAGGGGCGTGTGGGTGGCTCAGTCGTTAAGCGTCTGCCTTCAGCTCAGGTCATGATCCCAGGGTCCTGGGATCAAGCCCTGCATCGGGCTCCCTGCTCAGCGGGAAGCCTGCTTCTCCCTCTCCCACTCCCCTCCCTCGGCTTGCTCTGCTTGTGCTCTCTCTCTCTCTCTCTCTCGGACAAATAAATAAGCAAAATCTTAAAAAAAAAAAAAAAAGAATTGACCAAACGCTTCCCTCAGTGAACATCTGGCACGCATCAGGACTTCACAGAGGTGGTAGTTTTCAGTCAGTCCTTGTCCTCCTTCTGAAATGTCTCTTTGGCCTTGCTCCTCATCAAGATCAGGGTTCAGGAGGGGAGGATCCATCTCTCACCTTCTTCATCTCCCCCAACTGAAGATAGGCACCTAGTAGGTCTTCAGGACAGTCCTGTGCCTGTGGAGGCAGTGTGATGGTGACAAAGAGTCTTGAGATTTGGCTCCGGCTAACAGGGGCTTGGCGAGGGACCTGGGGTCACATGGGGACCTTGCTGATTTCTAATGTTTCATTTCACGTCTCAGTTTCCTCAGCTGTAAAATGGGCCCATAATACCTGCTTTTTTAAGATTGTTTGGAGGACTTATCAGGTCTTACGTGTGAAAAGTACCTGCAAAAGCAAGTGCCCATTTGATCTTTATTTTTCTCTCCCCTTATTCCTTCTGTTCTTCCTCCCTTCCTGAGCTTCAGTTCCCTCACCTATAAAAGAAGGTGAATCATAGGTCCACCTCCCTGGGTCATTGTAAATGAAGGATGAAAGCCTCATATGAGTTCTAAGGCACTGGACACATCAATCAAAACTAAACTGAAAGAAAACATCTACAAGCACAGAAATGACTTGATTTTCCTGCCAGAGAGAATTGGGTCTATTTCCCGCCTACCTCAAATCAGAGAAGCCAGAAGCTAAAGGATATAATGCTTTCTTGGCAAGGAAAAAATAAAGTCCTGCAGAATGAAGAAAACTATAACACACCTTTCCAGATTATTATATCAAGTGAGAAATGGTTTCAGCTGAAGCTGTCTGAGTAAATTACTGGCAGTCAGAGGGTGAGGAAATTGAGCTGTGAATGCATTTTTATAATGTATTTATATGTCAAACTTTGCTCCTGCTCTGTATATTTTTGTGGCTTTTAGACATAAGATATTTTACCAGATTCTCCTTTCCTCAGGAGGCAGTTGTGTAGGTTAGGAAAAGGCCCCAGACAGTTCTCTGAGTAGAATATAAATTCTTCCCTCCTCCAATTTTTTTTTAGAAGAAGAAGAAAAAGATCCTTTACTGAGAAATATGTGTTTGGGGACACAAATTTTGAAGTTGAATTGGGAAATATTTGAATGTACTTAGGATGCTTTTCTTCTCTCTCTCCTTGGTGAACTCCTACCTGTATGTCAAAGCCTGGATCCAAGGTGCCCTGCTGTGACCGCCCCCCCCCCCACCCCGACCTGCTGCTAATGCTAGTGGACCCCTTCTCTGTCCCTGGACCACCCTTTATCAATCCCTCTGTCACAGCACACAATACCCTGTCTATTTCCTTGTCTGCCTCTCAGAAGACAAAAAGTTATAACCTTCTTGAAGGCAGGAGCTACCTTTGATCCGTGTGGGTGTCAGAGAACTCAGCGCAAGGCCTGTCATCGAGCAGGTGCTTAGCAAACGGCTTAATGAGTGATCGGCCTACATCCATTATGGAAGACAAGTGAACACAAAGATATGGAGAAACACGGAGCAGAAGTTTATTCTGAAGGAGGGAGATGGGCTGAGAAGTGGCTTGTTACATTCTTGAAAAGCCATTAGCATTGGACAGATAATATTAAGAGATAACCCTTTACATACTATGGAGGCTGATCATATTGAATGTGAAGTCAACAAGTAAAGCAAAAGTCAGAACAAACAAGACTCACATTGAAAATCTCGTAAATAACCGAAAACATGGCTTTGTGTCTCTAATCTCGTAGATGATTTTCTCAATCCGTCTTTGGTGGTGGCCCTCAATTTCCCATCCAGTTTTCTCTTTGAAGATGCAAGATTGTATTACTCCTCAAGAGACTTGTCTTCACAGAAGTGGATTCCCCTCAGTTGTGCTGGCTGAGAAACCCATGAAATCCTCCCCACACTTTCCGTCTGTGTGGGAAACACGCGGACCATGTCAGGTGAGAAGGCGTCCTCGTGTAGGGAAAAGTATTCCCAAGCTAAGTTCTACATGATATTACACCACTGGGTCAGGGTGTAAGGAGTATTTCCACACTTATTTATCTTTTCATATAAGAAGTGCTGCATAACATTATAATTTGTTAAAATGTGTGTATACCACATAATGTATATACCACACACAGCATTTACGAGTGACAGAAACCTCTTATAAAGTAGCTTAAGAAAAAGAGGGGAATTCTTTATGTCATTTCATCAAATTTCTCAAAGGGCAAGCCTGGCGTGGACCTTGGGGATGGCTGGGTGTTCTCTCTCTCTCTCTCTCTCTCTCTTTCTCTGAATGCCCCTCTCTTCCCCTGCCAGTCCCTACAGAAGATAGGCTTTCCATGGGTGCTGGGGAACACAGTTCCTGCCATCCAGAGTCACATTTTCCTAGCTCTATGACTGGAAGCACAAAGAAAACTCTTCCCTATGGCTACAGCGGAAAATCCCCAGGGAGGGGCTCTGAGAGCTTCAGCGCAGGTGACATTGCTACCTGTATGGTTAGAAGGTGACTGACTGGGTCCTGGACAGATATGATATTAGCTATGATAGTATATGATTTGGTAGACTTCAGGTAGGATCCTGCAATCTAAATGTTTTTTCAAATTTTAATTCCAGTGTAGTTAACATACGGTGTTATATTTGTTTTGGGTTTACAATATAGTGATTCAACAATTCTATATATTACTTAGTGCTCATCCTAAGTGTACTCTTAACCCCCATCACCTATTTCCCCATCCCCCCAGCCCCATCCTCCCCTCCAGTAACCATGTTTGTTCTCTAGAGTTAAGAGTCTGTTTTTTGGGTTGTCTTTTTTTTTTTTTCCTTTGTTCATTTGTTTTGTTTCTTAAATTCCACATATGAGTGAAATCATATGGTATTTGTCTTTTTCTGACTGGCTTATTTTGCTTAACATTATACTCTCTAGATCCATCCGTATTGTTGCAAATGTTAAGATTTCATTCTTTTTTATGTCTGGATAATATTCCATTGTACATATATACCACATCTTCTTTATCCATTCTTCTCTCGACAGACGCTTACCTTGTTTCCAAAATTTGGCTATTGTAAATAGTGCTGCAATAAACATAGGAGTGCATGTATCCCATTGAAATGGTGTTTTGTATTCCACAGGTAAATACTCAGTAGTGCAATTGCTGGATCATAGGGTAATTCTATTTTTTTTTTAAGATTTTGTTTATTTACTTTTCAGAGACAGAGAGAGAGAGAGAGAGCACAAGCAGGGAGAGTGGCAGGCAGAGGGAGAAGCAGGCTTCCCGCTGAGCAAGGAGCCTGATGCGGGACTCGATCCCAGGACCCTGGGATCATGACCTGAGCCGAAGGCAGACGCTTAACTGACTGAGCCACCCAGGCATCCTGGTAATTCTATTTTTAAGTTATTGAGGGACCTCCACAGTGGCTGCACAAGCTTGCATTCCCACCAAAAGTGCACAAGGGTTCCTATTTCTCCACATCCCCACCAATACTTGTTTCTTGTGGTTTTGATTTTAGGCCTGGAATCTGAACTTTTAAAAATTCCGTATGTGATTCTGATGTGCACTCTCAACTGAAAAATCACCGATCTATATGTACTAAATCGATTATATGGATATAGTATATCAGGTAATCTATCCAAAGATCCCAGAGTGGCTAAAAGAAATGAGCTAATCTCTATACCCCATCACTACTCGGGTGTCTATTCTGTGCTAAGTTTAAGGATACCCAGACAAGGAAGATTTGAATCCCACCATTAAGGAGCTACTGTTTAATGAGAAAGACAGATAAAAACAAAAAGTGACAATTGGGTATACAGCCTTGGCTATCTAAATACACAGAGAAGGAAGCACAAAGGTGTTTGGAATAATTAGGGAAGTCTTTCCTGCTGAGGGGCATTTGAACTGGGTCTTGAGGGATAGAAGATCACTACTTAGGTCAGGCAAAGAAAGAGCATTTAGCCACAAGGGAACCGGAGGTTCAAGAATCTGGTGGGGCTTTAGAGCCTAGTCCTTGAGTGTCACTTTTTAAGTCAGGCTTCATGACGTCAAATCCCATCCTTCCCACTTAGCAGGCGCATGACCTCAGAGAGATACTCAACTTATATACCATTTATGTGCCTTTGTCTTCTCATCTATAAAACAGAATTAGCAACGTCATTCTCATGGGTTATTATGAAGATCACATTAGTTGATATTATAAAATTGGTTTGCATACTAAGATTTTGAGTCACAAAAACCTAGGGGTATCATTGCTTGTTAACTGTGATCCTGGGCAAGTTACTGTTCTAGTCTCTGTTTCCTCATGTTAAAAATGTGGATAATAATAGTACAGATCTCAAGGGTATCGCTGAATCTTGAATGAGAAACAATGCACGGGAAATGTTTGCCATAAGATCTAGCACACGGTAAGCACCAAATACATGTTGCATATCATTATGGAATAATTATTTGCCAAGTGCTTAGTACAATCCTCGACACATAGTAGGTGTTTAGCTGTTCCCTCCCATTACAGCTTGGACTGGCCCATGGCTAGGAATTGTCTTTGAGAATCTAACCCACCCACAAGTCTCCACCAAGATGCTGAGAGGGGACAAGGAAGGGAGCCCCTGAATCCATCTCAGTCAGTGTTGCGTGTCAGGGAGGGAGGGAGGGAGATTGTCTCCATTCAATCGAGCTGAGCTTTCTCGGGCCGAGGCCCAGAGTCTGATGAATGGAAAGCTGACACACTAAGGCATTCATTCTGGAAGAAAATTAAAGCCCATTAGAAGGAAATACTTCAACTGGCTGGTCCATTCCACATGGAGTGGCATCCTGGCACATGTAATGGAATTACTAAGCAGTGGGGATGGCACAGTCCTCCTTTCCTCGGGGGTGTTGGGGAACCAGAAAGAATGTTTACATGGCCCATACCAATAGGCAGCGGAATTATGCTAACGAGCAGCCAGGCCTGCCGGGAGTAAGTGGGCATGAAGTCAGGGAGGGACCAGCGCCTGGGCATCTCCACGCCCACAGGCTTGAGTGATTCGTTCTATTTTCCAAGGCTGCATTCACACCAGGGGGAGGGAAGGGAAAACCATATGGCCTGAGCATGTCTGGAAGACCCCAAAATAGGCAACTTTTGTCCTTTGAGCCAAACCTTATCAAAGGGAGGACAATAACATCTGTCGAGTGCCTTCCCTTTGCCAGGCTCCAGATTACTGTTGCCCCTTCAAACCCTGAGACTCTAAGATAAGCAGGGAAGTGACCAGCCCAAGGTCCGAGTCAGTTTCCACCCAGGGTCCGCCAGGTGCCAAGGCCTGGGTTCTTTCACTGGAAAACTCTCCTGAATCTGGTTGTAATGCAGTAACTTGTTCTGGAGTTATCCAGATGTGGGTGCTGCAACCTACCAGCCGCGTGACCTCCGGAGTCCTGATTATCCCCATCTGTGAAATGAGACCAGCAATGCCTATTTCAAAGGATCCTGGTGGGGATGCTACTGCAATATGGGCTATGAAAATACTCTGAAAACTCTATGTTCCCTGTCCACACATGCACAGATGATTTTATTCCGCTTTTTCCAGAGGGACTCAGAGAGAGAGAGGGAGGGTGGCAAGGAGAGTGGAGAATTAACCCTTATAGGTGGCAGGCTGGAAATGTCCCAGGGTGCAGCTGGTCCTTAGTGGGTGCCTAGAGAGGGCTTAGCAAAATCTTGGTGCGCAAGGATGTAATAGGAACACAAGACAGGGAGCTTTTAAGCTAGCGCTGTGAGCGCTTCCAACCTGGTGCCAGTGGACCAGGACTTCTCAGTATTCCCAGCGCCTGTGGGCTGGCACAGTGATGCGTTCACGTGCCCCTGACTGTGGGAACGAAGAGTCGAGCTAAAGTTCCAAGCAAGGCCACAGACCTGCATGCAGGGTGGAGGATGGCTGACGAGGCCTCTCCCCACTCCCTCCAGCTCAGAGATGGCACACGTGTTTCTAGTTTGGTGTTGTTTGTTTTTTTCTTTTAATGAATTATTCTCTTAAGGTCTCCTTAAATGTCTCCCGCCTCCTGAGAGTCCCAAGCAGGCTCTTCTTTGCCTGCGCTCGGGATATTTAATTCTCGTGCCTAAGTGCCTTTATCTTCTTGTAAAACCAAGTGAGAAGTGTGTGAGAGTAAAGTGTGTGTATTTTTAAGCTGAAAACCTTTCTCGTCCAGTCGAGTGAAGAGCAAGTTCCAAAGCTTCGGGGGTCTGTGAGCGGTGAGAGGCTGGAGTCCTGGACAATCTCGCGCGGGGCCGCCTCTGCGCTGGGCTCCCGGACACGGGGGGAGGCGGGGGCGTTGGGAGGCCTGCGGAGTGGGGACCCGCCGGGACACTGTCGCCAATCACAGGCCGGAAGTGGGAGAGTTTCATCTTCTTCAAGAAATCCTGAGGGTGTAGAAAGTCGGGTGCGATATTGTAAAAACCCTGCTGAGAGGTTTTAATGGGAGCAGACACGTTGGGAGCATTCTCTAGGTCCAATTTTCTCATTATAAAACTGACCCAAGTGTACAAAACACCCAATGCATATTTAATATCTCTAATATGTGGCTGCCTTTTAGCCTCCGGAGAAGGACAGGTATTCATTTTCATCAATTACTTTTTAACTATTCTTTTTTCAAAGGGGGTGGGGGAAAGAAAACAGAGACAAAACAGATGCCTTGAGCCCTTTGATCAGCCTCCCTGCAGACAAGCAGGCTGCCCGCTAGCACCTCTTTAACTACAGTTTGCCAGGGAGAAAATGAATGGTTTCAGCTCTGCAATCACAGTGCTTGCTGAAGGCCTGTCATCGAAGCCAGAGGGACCTGGTCCCGACCAGCTCTCCTACCCCCAGAATTACAACCAGCGGGTGCAGAGTTAAATACCCCCTGTGGCCGGCGGCTTCCACGGGCCCAGAAGCTCCGGGCCAGCCACCCGACCCCCTGCCCACGTCCCCCCACCCCCGTTGCTATAAATATAGAAAACTAAGACCATACCCTCTGGCTCGGCCAGGCCAGACAGAAGAGAAAGAAGCAGGAGACAGCGGTCTTATCTCCTGCTCAAGAGTCGGGGAATGCGGCTGGCAGGGAGGGGAGGGTGCGAGAGGCAGAAGGTCAGATTTCTGGAGCATCCGGTGCAGAATAGGGCCAGCCCAGGCCGGGCCAGAGCCCGCTGCCGAATCAGCTGGGAGGATACAGGCTAGTCTGGGGGATGTTGAGCACCAAGCGTCTTTTGCCTCAGAAAGGAAAAGAGGAAAGGGTGAGAGTGACTCAGGGCCCTAGCCTCAGGCTCTCCCCCCTGGCAATTTGTGTGCATGGTCCCATTATATTTGGCCAATGGTTCCACACACTCAGGGCCAGGCACTGTGCCAGGCACATGGTAGAAGCCTGAAAAAAGTCAGTTAGATGGAGGGACTGCCAAAGTCTTAGAAGACAACATCGAAATTCACAGACGTTCAGTGACCTGCTCAAGGTCATCGGGCAGGGGTGCTAGAGGCAGGTTTAGGATCCAGGTGGGCCTGCCCACAAAGCCAGTTCCTCCCAGAAGTGTGCACCGCCTGTCTGAGAAGCGGCTGTGGACGTCCTACCCACGAAATATGGGTTGACTCCCAGGGCTGGCACCGGGGTGAGGCACTTGCCTTGGGAGCAGAATTTACGGGGGCATTAAAAACACTCAGTGATCAAGATTAATAATATTTTAATTCAATGTTTTCCAACATCAAAGTTAATGCAAAAATCTCTGATAAACAAAATACCAAATTTTGAAATGAAAACAGAAGCAGTTTTATTGATCCTTCCTTTTGCCTCAGGCTCCGCTCTGACGTGGCATGCCGCTCCTGACTTGCTGTGTGACCTTGGGCATCCATTGTCCCTCTCTGGGCCTCAGTTTTCCGGTCTGCCCAAAAGGAGCAGACCGAAGGCTCCCGGGGCCCCTTTCAACTCCAACCTGCTGGTGTAGGGGTTCAAGCCTCAGCCTGGCCCATGGGTGGTTTCTGGGGTGGGTGCGGGCCCCGCAGAGGCGCCTGCCGGTCTGCAGCTGTGAAGCCAGGGAAGGTATGTGGATGAGCACTCTCTCCCAGCCGCACTCACTCGCCTGTCCTAGTGCCGCATCTGGGTTGAGTTTCACAAGTGCCTCGCCAAGAATGTGAAGAAAGGCGCTGGGCACCGAGGTCAACTGCAGACATGACGTTGGTACATTTTTGGCTCCGTGGGGCTGGGATGGCTCAAGGGGAGTTCTTCTGGCTTTTCATGGTGATGGTGATGACAGCCTGTCATGAAGTCACTGATGGCTCCAGCTTGTCCTCCTGGGATGCCAGCTCTTGGGGTCACTTCTTTTCATTCATGTGGCTTTTTCATTTTCCCTCCAACCCCCATTAGCAGAAATTCTTTTATTTTAAGAACAATGAGAGGGACAGCTGGGGAACTGTTACAGATATTTGCTTAAATTCTTCTGACATTTGCTCATTGCTTTGTAATTACATTTCTGATTTTGTCTTCTCCCACAAATTTGTACAATAGATTGGTTCCAGCCATTCATTAGCTCATTCATTCATTCATTTACTTAAATACAATTTACTAAGAACTCCTGAGGTGACTGACATTGGTTGAGTGCCCTCTTGGCACAATGCACCAGGCCAGGCAATCACCCATTGATCCATCTATTGGCCCATCCAGCCCAATACGTGTGAAACACCTACCATGTGCCAAGTACCTGTAAATTCTGGAACCAGCCCCATCCGAAGTCTCGCAGAGCCGAGGACAGGCTGGGGAAGACTGATATTAACCCAACAGGAATAGGCTCACCGTAGCTATCACTGTGATGGTTCATGGAATGCGTCATCTTGACCTGGCCATGGGGAGCCCACATATTTGGTGAGACATTATTTCTAGGTGTGTCTGTGAGGGTGCTTCCAGATCAGATTAGCATTTGAATTGGTAGGCTGAGTAAAGCAGATTGCCCTTTCCAACACATATGGGCCAGATCCAATCAGTTGAAGGCCTGACTAGAACAAATCGGCAGAGGAAAGGAGAATTTGCTCTCTTTCTGCCTGACTGTTGAGCAGGGACATCGGTCTTCTCTTGCCCTCACACTGGGACTCACACCACCAGTTCTCCTGGTTCTCAGGCCTTTGGACTCAGACTGGAACCAAACCACTGCCTTTAATGGGTCTCCAGCTTATAAATGACATATCATGGGACTTCTTAACCTCCAAAATCATGTGAGTCAATTCCTTACAATAAATCTCTTTATATGTATAAATAGGATGTGTGTGTGTGTGTGTGTGTGTGTGTGTGTGTGTGTTCTGTTTTTATTGGTTTTGTTCTCTGGAGAACCCTAAGACCACCTCTGAGAAGAGCCAGGAAGAAAAGGCACACAGTGCTCTGAGACCATACAACAGGAGTATCCAGCTTGTCCAGGGGTTGAGGGATGTCTTCTCCCAGGGAGGGGTCATAAAGCAGGGATGTTAGAGATGGGCAGCAGCTAACTAGGTGAAGAAGGGGAGGGAAGTGCATCTGGTACAGAGATTAGCATGTGCAAATATCCTGAGGTAAGGGCATGGGTGAATATGGGAAATTGGAACAAGGTTCAGTGGCTAGAGTCCAGGGAGCCACACAACTTGGTATGAAATGAAGATGAAGAGGTACGCAGAGGCCGTATCATGCAGAGCTTCACAGGTTGTGTGGAGGGATCTTGACATCATCACCTTGACTGTGTTAGTTGTCACTGTTACTGTTGTTACCATGATTTTTCAGACGAAGAAAATAAGGCTCAGGGAGGTTCATTCACTTATCCATCCACCTACTAGGTATCAGGCACTGTGCCTGGTGCCGGGGAAATAGCTGTGAGTGGACAGGCAGGGTCTCGCTGCTGGGGCTTTCATGCATACACATGCCACAGGCGGGAGGAGGACTTGGGTCTGCCTGTCCCAAAGGCTTTGTACTCACCTGTCTTATGGCTTCCTGGGCCCGGCCCTGGGATGGAAGATGCCCAGCGTCCTCCCCATCAAGTGCTCAGAGTCTGGTGGTGAACGAGGGGGCCGAATGCCTTGCCTCTGTGGTCTGTTCACTGGGTCTGTCCCAGCATGCCCCCTCTAGGTGTCACAGTCGCACCCCAAATCTCCAAAGAAAGAAGCCGAAACTGAGAAGCCAGGTTATAACCCCGACCAGGAAAGTGGCAGAGGGAAGCTCCTTCTACCTTCACCTATTGGGCTATTGGGCCAGATCTGAGCGACCTCCCAATCTCATTTCCATTTTCGGGGATTAAAAATGGTCACAAATTCTTCTCTGCTCCTTTCTTCAAGAGTCAGAGGCTATTTCCCCTCTTCCTCACTCTGGGCTGGCCCTGTGACTTACTTTGACCAATGCCATCAGTGTGGCAGAAACGACAGGTGCCAACCTTTTCCTCCATGCTCTGGGAAGCGGCACCTTGAAGTGAAGAAGCTCAAGCTAACTGCTGAACGATGACATGTGGAGGACCGCGAGGAGCGAGCTGAGCTGGCTGAAGGCAGTCCTACCAGCCACCCAAGGCCAGACCAGCAGAGGAACCACCCGGTGAGCCCTCAAATTCATAAGCAGTAATAGATCACTCTGTTTTAAGCCCCTAAGTTTAGGGGTGGTTTGTTGTCCATCAAGAGATAAGTGAAATCCCACTGTATGGACCTCAGGGAGAAATGTAAAGAATGATCTATGGAGAGAGAAACTGTGTTGTGTTTACTCTGCATTCATTTCCCTTTCTTCTTTTAAGTGCACCCCAAATTTTTCCCCGTGTTCCTTGGGGAGCCACCCTCCCCCCACTCTCAGCTGTGATGGGTGAAGCCGAACTTCCATCAGCTCCAGAAGGGGGCACGTAACCCAGGCCTGGCCAATCTGAGCATAGCTTCCCCCTGGCCATGGTGATTGGTTCAGAGATGGACACATATCCAGTCAGAGCCAATCAGAGCTATTCCTGGGACGTTTATACAAATGATCGGGAAAGAAACAGGTAGGCTCTTTTGGGCCTGGCTTTGAACCTGAGAAAGGGTAAGCCTGTAGCTGTTAATGGTTATCTTACCACCACATGGAGAGTGGAGACCATACCAAGGGAAGCAGAGCCACCAAATGGAGAAATACTGTAGAGATGTCATCTAGAAACCCTAGATATAGCCAGACCTGGAACAATGCTGTTTCTGGACTTTTGGGTTGTGTGAGCACCCAAGTCCTTTCCTGTGGTGGCCATGAATATATGCCCCTCCGACCTGTTGCTGTGGAGCATAGTAGACTGATAGCCTCTCTGCATCCTCTACCACGTTTGCTCCCAGGCCAAGCCTCGGCCCCCCGCCCCCAGACTGCCAGCCCTGCACAGCAACGCTGGGCTGCTTCCAGTCAATGACTAAACATTTGGGGACACCAGTAGGATCCCATGTCCCATCCCTGCGGGCCCCCTCTATCTGGTGACTTTGGCTGTAGGATCCCCCATTGGCTGGGCCAAAACACTTAGAGAAATTGCACTGCACTCTAAGACTCTATCCAGCCCGTCTTCATTCCTTCTCTCCTTCACAAGATCAGACCCGAACCACCTTGCTGCTCCCCTTGAACCTTCCCAGGTCCCTCTGTCTCTTGCATGTCTACTCCCATCTTGGCATCTGCTTCCTTGGAGGACCTGAACTGATTCTTCTATCCCCTTTTATTACTTCCTTAAGCCAGTTTGAAGTGGATTTCTGTCACTTTCAATTGAACAATGTCTGATCAACACAATACTCCTACCAAGGCACTTGGGTCTTGTCCAGAAGGTGATGGAGACACTACAGGGTTTTAAGTTGAGGTTGTGATTAAGTCTCTGCGTGGAGCCCTCCTGACTCACTGGGAGAGGTGGGCAGGAAGGGGAGACTAGAGGAGGGACTCCAGTCAGGGGTTATGGGATAGTCCAGGGTACGTGATTTGTAAGCCAAGCCAAGCAGTGGAAGGGTGGATGGAAGGGAGAGGATGGATTTGGAAGGTATTTTTAAGAGAGTCTTAATAGGATTTGCTGACTGATTGGAAAGAAGGGTGGGCGGAGTGAACAGGGAGAAGCAGAGAGAGCCTCCTAGTGGCCAGCTCTGCAAATTACAATGATGATGGCGCCCCTTTCCTGAGGGCTCCCCACGGACTCTTAACTTAATATCACAGCTGCCCTAGGAGATAGTTAACATGATTATCCCATCTTAGAGATGAGAAGACTGAGGCTGAGAGAAGTTACAAAAGCTTCCCCCATGTCTGAGAGTTAGCAAATGGTGTTGCTGGGATTTAAACCCAGGGCCATCTGGCTTTAAAAATCAGTGTGCTCAGCTACCACGCTGTGCCTGGCTATCAATGTTGTCCCCTTCTCCCGCTGCTCCCTGAGCTGCCACCCCCCAGGCCATCCTTAGATTCACTCTGTCTGAATGGACAGAGGGATAGGCCAGATTTCCTCATCGTTTTTCATCTTCTTTGTTCTTTTTCCTAAATCATCGATTGTACTCTTTAAATAGCTGGTTCATCGGCTGGAGAGAGAAAAGGACTTTAAAAAAAGACCTTGCTGAAATGTATTTACTTCACTGTGGTATTGTCGCTGTTTTTCTGTATGGCCCTTGCTTCCCATAACTAGAGCTAGCAACATTTTCAAATGAACGGCAGTCCCTTAATGGCCTTGGCCATCACTTCCCTGTGCCAGCCCGGACATGGCCTTCGATGTCAGAGGCAGCTGAGTTTTTAAAATGTACCCCTATGTGATTTTGCTTTCTTGGAAAGGAAAACGATTTTGCAGAGAAAGCCATTCTCCTCTCGTCCTTCGGCCACAGAGGATGTGCACAGTACTGCCCGCGCCTTTGGGCAAACACCGAAGCTAGGTTCTTCCTACCTGTCCCATCCTCTCCCCGTGGATCCCTTATTGATTTCATTCTGTGCGCTTTACTCTTCATTTCCCACGCATCACACAGCATCCTTTCTCAGGAGACTGACTTCTCTGAAGTCCAGGTATTCAGCTGGCCTCTCCACACAATGGGGATGTGAAAAGTAGAGACAAAACAGCAAATGACCGTGCTCGGCTGTGATAAAAAAAAGAAACGGAGCAAAATAGTTTCATGGGGAACCGAAGCAGACCGGGTTTGCGCAGGGAGACTCCTGGCCTGTCTTGTTTCTGGAAGGGAACAGTGGGCTGCATTGAGACTGTGTCCACCAGAGGCATTGAGACAATGATTTCTGGGATGCCCATCTGACTCTAGTTGCTTCACAAACAGTTAGTACCCTTTGACCAGAGCCCAAAGAACCACGTAGGGCATTGCAGGCTATTTTGAATGGATGAAAGGAAAGGCACTGGGGAGGGAGGAGAAAGAAAGACTGGAAAACACTGGTGAGCACCCCCTGCTGTATTAGGCACATCATGACTCAGCATCTCACTGAGGAGCCCCCTTGACTTGGCAGCGGTGTGTCCTCCCCTACATTTCACAGGTGAAGGGAGCTGCCTTCAGAGAGCTGAGACCACCATGTTTGTAAAAGGTGGAGTGAAGCTTTGAATTCCGCGCTGGAGGACTCCAAGCCTGCCTCTCTGCCTCCCACCAGGACAGGGGCGGACACCCCCCCATGAGCAGCACGTCTCCGAAGACCTGGCCAGAAGACCACTTCATGTTTCTGACTTTTCTCCTGACAATGACAAATAAGCCAGTGCGTCACCACAGCCCTTCAAAGGTGATGCTTCAGGCCTGAACTTCGGGTCCCGTGCATGGCAGTGACTGCATCTTAACTGCTGGGCCTGCACACATTTCGCAGAGCCCTGAAGGGTCCCTTTAGAGCTTATGCACAGTCCTCTTGTCTTCTGCTCCAGCCACCCCTCAAGGCCCACTGCCACTAAGGCGCTTTGTGCCCCGGTCCCACGTCGGCTCTGTGGGTGCTCCAGCCTGGCTCAGGGATCCCCTGGCCGAAGCAGTCCCCCAGGAGCCTCACTGGCCTCTGGGCACACAAGGCGGGTGCCCGAGCTGAGCTGCAGGACAATAACGGGGACAGGCCCCGGGGGCTCCCGGCCACTACCTTCCCGAGACTCTGGTGTGCAAAGCCACGTCCTCTTTCCTTTCAGCACAAACAACCAAAACTCTCACGAAATTGACTCCTTGGGGGCCTGCCCGGGCTTTCCTCAAACAGGCCCAGGCTTGTCTGAATTCCCGAGTGGGCTCAGCTAGAATCCTTGCTCTCCAGCTTGGTTTAGGAAACAATTTTCTATCTGCTCTCTCACGTGAGCTTCAGAATAATCCCCGAAGTTGGAAGCAAAGGCAGTGCTTTCTCCTCTGCAGATGGGGAGGCTGAATCTCAGGTTGCATGCGGGGTGGGGGAGGTTGGGGGGTCAGGGTCAGGTTCCCTGGCTTGTGAGAGTGCGGCTCCCAGCCCTGCTGAGTGGCCTTCCTTACATTCCCTTCTTGTGGGCTGTGGTCCCAGCATGAGTCTGGAGTCAGACACCCTGCCTTGGAACCCTGGCTCCCTAGCAAGTTCCTTGGCTTCCCTCAGCCCCATCTCTTGGTCAGTAAAGCAGATGTAGAGACCCTCCCTACCTCTTAAGCCTGCCATGAGGAATAAACAGAACGGCCCCTACACAGAACCATCCAGGCTCCCAGCTCAGAGTAGCCGCTTACTGTCTGTCCGTGTCCCCACAGACAGGCCAGAGACAGCGATGTCCCAACCAGAACACAAAGCTCCGAATGAACAGCCATGCATCCTTCATTTGAGGAAATGCTCCCCTGCCCCAACTTGACACCTTTGCTTTAAAATGGGTATAAAAATACATCTTATTCTACAGAGTTCTTGTAAGGATTAAAGCCAATACATGTGATGACTTTTTGGGAAACTGTGGCAGGCTCATCAATTATTATTGTCACTACCAGCTTTCACCAGGTATCACTAGACTCCCTAGAACCTTCCTCGTGTGGACTTGTCAGGGAGATTCTCCAGTATGGAGGGAAAACCGAGACATGCCCTGCTGACTGAGCCCCAGGATGGGGCAAGCATGTTTGCCAACATCAGCTACTCCAAGTCTCAGGAGGGGTCTTTCTCTTTTTCACACAGACGAGGAAATGGAAGCTCAGCAGGATGACCCTACAAGCTCAGGGTTGCTTGGCCTGTGATGGGAGAAGAAGGAGAGGCAGGGATTAGTTCCATCTGACTCTTGTATGCTGAAAAATCCGGAAGAAACACTGGTGGACAGCACCTCGACAGAGCCTCTTCTGATCATTCTCCACCAGGACTTTTATTAAAAACCAGGTCATGGGTTGGTAAGAGGTAAAGGGAAGAAATAGTCCAACAGTAGCCTGTTAGAAAATGCTCCCAAATGGGAGGCCAGGCAGAGGCTTCCTGAACAGGACTGAGCTGGTAAGGAGGGCAGTGACAGGTAGGTCTGAGGCAGCACAGGCTGACTTACAACAGGGGGCCCAGTGGCACCGGCTGGAGAAACCTGATCCCAGATACCAAACGCAGCGGCTGGGGCCTGGTGGCTGCCTCTTTGTCAGGCAATGGCGCCCTCTGCTGGCAGCACACAGAGCGAGGCGGCTTCAAAGGAGGGATCTTTGGTGCAGGCTGCAAGGCCTGGCAGGGAAAGCTAATAATTGAAACAGTTAACAGTGATGATGGTAACACAAATAGTAATACTACATAAGGACATTAGCAGGAGGAGGAGAAAGAAGAGAGGCTCATATAGACCACTTAGTGTCAGGCACTGAGCTAATGTTTTGCAGATGTGATCTCATTTTGTCTCAGGTACTAAGATTTTTGTTAACTTCGGGAAGAGTAAGTGAGATTCAGAGAGGTTAAAGGACTTGCCCCAGGGAAAGATGGGCATGAATTTGTATGACTGCCACCAGCCTGCAGTCTTGTATCTTGGGGAAGGGCATTTTGGGCCCATTTCATTTATGTCCCAGTTAGCGTCTTGACAACATGGTCCATTTTTCTATACCATGTTATGCAGGTGGCTGACATGCTGGGTGAATTCAGAGCAGGTTTGCAATGGGACACAAAAACAAGATCCCCAGCCTATAGGGTTGTGAGATTTTAGTAAGTAAATATACAGAATGCGCAGTTAAATTGAATTTCCCATAAACAACACATTGTTAGTGTAAAATAGTAAAAAAAATACAGCGTAAAATAGGAAAAAAATATAGTGTAAAAAACCCCAAATATTGCCTAGGACATACTTACACCTAAAGAACTTGTTTATCTGAAATTTGAATTTAAGTAGGTGTCCTGCGTCTTACCCAGTCCCTCTCCCTAGATTAGGAGGACTGGGTTAGAAGTTGTGTGACCTTGCGGAGATTATACAACCTCTGAGCTTTAGCTGCAGTATCATGGAAACAACTTCTGGAAAAAAAGAAAAGATAGAACTTCTGCCTCCCAGAGTCATCATGATAACCCTGGCATCCCCCTACGAGCTACGATTCCTTGAACACATCATATCATCTCTCTTAGCTGCGGGATCCTCAGGAGCCAGGCAGGCCCAGGCTTGGATAACTCGGCAGATGACGAAGTCAGGGCCTGGGTCAGCTTCTTTGTGACGCTCTCAGGCTTTCCCTCCAGGTCACCGGATGTTTATGCCTGCTCCCCATACCGTATCCTCACCAAGCCATATCCAAGAGGCCGAAAAGGGTGGGGGTGCTTCCATCCCAGCCAACTTTCCCTCTTTGTCTAGAATTGGGTCAAAAGACACTGGGGAAATGAATATCTAGCATCTTCAGCCTCAGTAGAGGCAGACAGTGTCTACCTGCAAAGAAAAGACAAGAAAAATAGGTGTTGGCCAAGAGCAAATAGCTTACACTCATCCCCTGGTGGAGCAGGCTGTGGGAACAGTCAGCGAGGTCAGAGCACAGAGCGTGGGGCCCGTGCCCACGGCGTGCTCGCTGAGCCCCGTTCCTGGCTGCTGGGCCGCTGTGGTCTTCGTCTTAGTGCCACCTGCTCAGCACCGATGCATGGCGGGTGGGGAGTCAGGAAATGATTGTGGATCCAGCGGGTAAGGGACGGTGGGGCTGGGCTCAGGCCGAGGTGCAGAGACCCACAGAGAGACACGGGAGTAGGAAAGTAAAGGGGGTGACTGCACCAGTCATTTCTAAGCAGCACCAAGAGAAGGCTGTGATTTGGGGGATTTTGAAGAGTTCCCTGCCAGCCAGGTCACTGGTGCCTGGGGCCCCTACAAATGTCCTCTCCCTCTCCCCAGCTGCTTTTTTTGGGGGAGAAGCAGACACATTGCATGAGGGGGAACCAAACCAACAGCCAAGAAAATATGACTTTGTTAAAGCTGAAGAAGCAGGGAAGGTTCACTGAATTAGTAAAAAAAAAAAAAAAAAAAAGAGGATTCCTGTCTTATTGACTTCCCCCAGCTGCATGTCCGAGTCAGGCCTGGACCACGCACATGCAGCTCCCAGGCCTGCCCCCAGTGCAACTCCTTGCCCTCCCTAAATCGGGAGCTCTGTTCTCATTTTTGTATTCAGGCAGCATAGAGATTAATTAATTTGTCTTCCTTTGACCAAATTGGAAAGAAAAGTGGAATTTACATAAACATCCTTCCCTTCAGTAGAAGATTGGTTAAATAATGATGTCTTTACCATTCGGTGGAAAACTCTACAGCTGCTAAAGTGAACGGGGCTGATCCAGCTGCGCAAATTTGGAATGATCTCCAAGATATATTCTTAAGTGGAACAGAGCAAATATATGTCATGGTATCATTTTTGTTTAAAAAATATATGTGTAGGGACGCCTGGGTGGCTCAATTGGTTAAGCGTCTGCCTTCAGCTCAGGTCATGATCCCAGGGTCCTGGGATCGAGCCCCACATCGGGCTCCCTGCTCAGCAGGAAGCCTGCTTCTCCCTCTGCCTGCCGCTGCCCCTGCTTGTGCTCTCTCTCTCTCTCTCTCTCTCTGACAAATAAATAAATGTAATCTTAAAAGTATATATATGTGTATATATTGTATATTTATATCTGTGAGTTCATACACACACACGATGCATGCTGGAAGAATGTACTAGAAACTGGTGACACTGGTTTCTTCGGCAAGTGGCTGGAAGATGGGAGGGAGAATTCACTCTTATTGATATATCCTTGTTCTATTTGAATTTTTAGAATAATGTGTGGGTGTTAGTTAAATAATAAAAAGTGATGACATTTATCAAGCACTTAGATGGGTGAGGCACGGTTCTAAGCACCCTACATGTTATCACGTGCAGTCACCTTCCACCTGTGGAGTGGCACATGTGGCCTTGTTTCTGGGGAGACCGCTGACCAGTCAGGTACTACATCACCCAACCTGCCTTGCATCCACCGGTGGCCACATGCCTGGTTCTCACCAGTGAAATGTCAGACATCCCTAGGACGGGACTCTTAAAAATCAGGGTCCCCTCTGTCCTCACTTCTCCTCCCACCATAGGATGCTGGGGATTTGCAGGCCCTAGAAGAAGACAGAACTGCAGAATGAAAGGCACCTCAACTCCTGAATGACCTCAAGGAAGGAAGTCTCCTGCCAACCAGGATCACCTGCGGTGGACAATGACTTAAGACGTACATAGAACACTGTGGAATTAATTCCATGGGTGAACACAGAATTGTCGAGCTTATTTCTTACAGCAGCCAGTGTTACTCTAATTCATATCCCAAAGCTTAAAGGATTTTATTGGCTGTTAAGTGCAGAATGAACTGGCCGGGATCCACGAGTGGGCATGGGAAGCCCAGTTAGGATGTTTCCTGGGCGAGACCAGTGGTATTAGAGAAAGAAGGAGGTGGAATCTAGATGTCTGTAGGCAGGGACGTGCCAGGATACGGGAGAGGAGCAGAGGAAGAGCCTTGGCTCCCTCTCCTTCCCAACCCTGTCGGTATGACACAGCTCCGGGCCCAGAAATCACCTCGGGACACTGAATGTCCAGCCGGAAAGCCCAGGTCTTTAATTCGGTGTGAGTCTCTGTCACGTAAGGACTTCCTATTCACTTTCCCCCAATTGCCTTCAAAATGTCATTCTCTAGTCGCTTTGTTGGAACTGGGATCCAAATAAAGGATCCAACGTTGCGTTTTTTGGCTGATTGACTGATGCTGCCTACAAGTTCCTTTCTCCCACGTGTATCCTGGAAACTTAGTTCTGGAAGCTTGGTGAAACCCCAGGTGAGTGACTTTGGCAAGGATACCTTATGGGTGGTTCTGTGGACTTCTTACTGTGTCTGGAAACATCTCATGTCAGGGTGGCCCCACTTTGGTGATGTTAAATTGTCCACAGAGTTAATGTAGTGTCAGCCTAATTGCAGCATCTAGTGCAAGTCAGCTGGTCAGTCTGTCCCTTGAGAGCTTTTGCAGACATTAACGACCGTTGCCAAGATGGAGTGTTTTATTTGCACAAAGTTCATTTTCCAACTCTGTCATTCCTCCTGCCTTTTCTAGCTTTGATTCTACTAAAGAGGACATGTCTTCATCAACCATTTGCTCATCCTGAAATACGGTCTATAGAGGAAAGGCAAGAAGAATGTTTTATTCTTTCCCTTTATTTATCTATTTTCTGAATAATGAACCGGTATCCTAGCAACCTCCAAAAGTGAGCAGTAACATCATTATGCATTTGCTGTATTTCCATCCATCAGAGTCATTATTCTTTCTGATGCTAGAATCATCCCATCTTTAGACAGGAGAGAAGTCCTTCAGATTGGCTCCTCTCCCAGTCAAGATGTTTTTGATAACTTCTTACTTTCAGGCAGGATGAGAAATTTCACACTCATCTTGCACATTCTCAGTCCCAGACCTGGAGTCGGACATTACTCCAAGGGCCTCTGGTTTCTGTTAGTGGGGACTGGAATTTAGGCTTTCATACCCTTCCAAGATTTAAGTGAAACAACGATATAAAACTAAAGAAAAATCCATATCAGCAAAGGAGAACAGAAAAAAAGTGTTTACAGTGTCGAGGCGAGAGGATTCTCTGCACACGAAAGTGCAGAGATAGTCCTACCAACCGTGATGCATCACAGGGAAAGAAAGAGATACCTGCCTGGGGAGGAAGGCAAAGGAACCCAGCAGAACCCACCCCCCCACACACAGCTGGGGTTACCCGCACAAGTGCCTTGGGAAGGAAGCACATTGATAACCCAGCCCCCCAACACACATACACACATTCCTGAGCCAAACCCTTTCCACACAAATGCAAGCTGGTGCAACCCCTCTGGAAAACAGTATGGAGGTTCCTCAAACAGTTGAAATTAGAGCTACCATTCGATCCAGCAATTGCGCTACTGGGTATTTACCCCAAAGATACAAATGTAGGGACCCGAAGGGGTACGTGCACCCCAATGTTTATAGCAGCAATGTCCACAATAGCCAAACTGTGGAAAGAGCCAAGATGTCCATCGACAGATGAATGGATAAAGAAGATGTGGTATATATACACAATGGAATATTATGCAGCCATCAAAAGGAATGAGATCTTGCCATTTGCAACGACGTGGATGGAACTGGAGGGTGTTATGCTGAGTGAAATAAGTCAATCAGAGAAAGACATGTATCGTATGACCTCACTGATATGAGGAATTCTTAATCTCAGGAAACAAACTGAGTGTTGCTGGAGTGGTGGGGGGGTGGGAGGGATGGGGTGGCTGGGTGACAGACACATTGGGGAGGGTATGTGCTATGGTGAGCGCTGTGAATTGTGTAAGACTGTTGAATCACAGATCTGTACTTCTAAAACAAATAACGCAACATATTTTGAGAAAAAAAAAGAAAAAGAAGAAGATAGCAGGAGAGGAAGAATGAAGGGGAGTAAGTCAGAGGGGGAGACGAACCACGAGAGATGATGGACTCTGAAAAACAAACTTAGGTTTCTAGAGGGGAGGAGGGTAGGGGGATGGGTTAGCCTGGTGATGGGTATTAAAGAGGGCACATTCTGCATGGAGCACTGGGTGTTATGAACAAACAATGCATCATGGAACACTACACCAAAACAAATTATGTAATATATGGTGATTAACATAACAATAAAAAACAAACAAACAAACAAAAAAAGAACAAACCCTTTCCACACAAACCTGAGATAAATATTTATTTATTTGTTTATTTGTTTATTTATTTATTTATTTATTTATCAGTCAGAGAGAGCACAAGCAGGGGGAGCATCAGGCAGAAGGAGAAGCTGGCTCCCCGCCGAGCAAGGACCCTGATGCAGGACTTGATCCCAGGACCCTGAGATCATGACCTGAGCCGAAGGCAGACGCTTAACTGGCTGAGCCACCCAAGTGTCCCACGAGATAAACTTTTTTTTAAAAAAGATTTTATTTATTTATTCATGAGAGGCAGAGAAGCAGAGGGAGAAGCAGGCTCCCAAGGAGCAGGGAGCCTGTGCGGGACTCGATCCCAGGACCCTGGGATCATGACCTGAGCCGAAGGCAGATGCTTAACCATCTGAGCCACCCAGGTGCCCCAACAGATAAACTTTATTAACCTCACTTCATGGGTAATGAAACAGACACTCAGGGAAGTAAAATGACTTGCCCAGGGGCACCCAACCAGTGACAGGTTGCTAGAGACTGAAGGCTCAGCTGTCATTCCCAAACCCGCGCCACTGATTAAGAAAAATGATTCATATTTGTTGTTACTTATTTATTTATTTCCTCTCAAATGTGTGTCTTAAAATTTGGGGTGCCCATTGTGGGGTTGGAACCCTTTGCTCTCCAGGGAGAAGCTCTGGATTTGGAGCTCCTTGTGGCTATGGGTCGCTGCACTGGGGTTGGGGTGTATGGCAGGGCTGGGTCCCAGCCGCTCCTACCTGTTGTGATGTGGCTTTCTTTTCGTTTGCCAGATGTGTGGTTGTCACTCAGCAGAGGAGATTGTTCATATGGACCTGTAGACTCAGTGTGTCCGTGGGAGGAAGTGAGTTGCCATCCTGCAGTCTTCACTGTGACGCTTGCTGAAGCCGGTTAAGGAGGACTTCATTCAAGAGGAACCATGTCCGTAGGCATAGCGACTGCTGCAGTGGGGTCCTACGGGGCGGGGGAGATGAGCTCAACTCTGAATACAGCATGGACAAGTGGGAATTCAGAGCCAAGGAGCAGGGTGGAGGTCAGTGCGTGGAGGACACGTCAGGTCGTGGGGTGTTAGGGTCGCTAAATGAACACTTGTCAAGTGGAGCACGAGGTGCCCGATGGTGAGCCTCCGTTCCACACCAGACTCCAAGAGAAATTGAAATAGAGAAGTTTAGGACTCACGGGTGCTGGAGGAAGTACATGGCATGCCTTGAGAGGTCCCAGGCCTAGGGCCAGATTCGGGCCCTACCAAAAGAGTGGGGTGGGGGTTTTGGTAAGCCCCCCCCCGGGGGTCTTCTCAAAGTGGTGCAGAAGGTACACAGGCGCTGGGAGGCAGGGGAGACTGTGGATCACCAAGGCTGATGGAGATGTAAAGTTGGAGGCTGACATTTGCATCGGACTTGCAGCTGCTATCCAGGGCATGTGCCTGAGGGGCCAGCATCAGTGTAAGGCCCCCCGGGCTGCTAGGCCAAACAGAATGGACACCTACTGAGGCAACAGTACCATGGAGTAGCTGAGCTAAACTCTCAACAGAGGGATTTTGGCTAAATAGACCCAAACCAGATTCCTGCTGAAGACAGACCAAGGTGATCAAACATCACAATGCGGGGGGAGGGGGGTGGCGTGCATGGAGGGATGAGGAACATGCTTGGATATTGAGGGTGGGGGATTCTGGTTAAACTGACTTAGCAGGATTCTTGCTAAAATTGGATAAAGCAGAGGCAAACACGGAAGTCCAAGGCCTCATTGAAAAAGAGCTCAGAGGAGCCTGTGTGGAGTTTGGTCAAGGGGAGAATCTTTGTCACCACCTGGATGCTCTAGTCTCAGCTTCTCCATCTTCACGTTCTGCCTGGTCTACAGCAGCACTTATCTCAATGACACTGTATTTCCCTTGAGAGTATGACCCTCATCTTGATATGTACTCATTCATTCATGCATTCAGTCAGCAAATGATTGGTGTGAGGAACTATCCAAGGTTCCATCCCTTTGCGTCCCTTCCAGGACCTGGAGTACCAGGTGGTGTTCCCTAAATGGCTAGTGAAGGAAAGAGTGAGTGAGGGCAAGAGTGAATGAATGAATGGACGGACAATGAGGGAAAAATGGCAGGAGTAGCAGCCATGATGGTGAGACGCGCGCCCCCCGCCAACACACACACAGATCTTTTTCAGTCTCTTCCAGCAGGCAGGGAGACAAGCCATGCCTCCCAAAGCCACTGTAGGCTTGCTCTCAGTCCTACAGGGAGATGGGAGAAGTCGTTTCAGGGAATGTGTTTGCACAAGGACAGCAATCTGATGCAGCCATGATGGCATCTCCCGTCTGCCTGTTAGGGGCCTACAGACCAGAGAGCATGAACAGGAGGTGACTGCTGTCCCCAGGAAGTCACTTGGAGCCCACTGTGGACACTGATGACCTGCCAGGGCCGGCTCTGTACTCCCTCAGGCCCGAAGGCAACCCCGTGGCTGGTGAGTGGGGGCCAGAGCCATATGGAGGACGCCACCTCTGCCCGATGGCTGAAGCTGGTGCAGAGGTAAGGCATCTCCCCTTCCAACATAGGGGGCTCTTGAAGGGGCCCCGAGGACTATGATTTACAGAGATGGCAAACTGCAGAGGGACGGGCATGGGTGTCAAGGAGTGATCAGATTTTGCCTGCTCAAAGAAGACAGGGAGGAAGTGTGTTGTATTGGGTTCCTACGATGTGGGAAGCTCTGGGATCCAAGGCTTATCACCTCTTGTGTATAGATGAGAAGACAGAGGCTTAGAGAGGCAAAGACCTCCACCGAGGATACCCAGCTCATAAGTGAAACAGCTGATCCTTGCACAACATGAGTCTGAACTGAGTGGGTCCACCTATACACGAATTTTTTTTCTGACAAATACAATATGGTACAGCACTGTAAATGTACTATCTCTTCCTTATAATCTTCTTAATAACCTTTCCTTTTTTCTCTCTTCCTTTATGGTAAGAATACAGTATATAACATATGTAACATACAAAACATGGGTTGACTACTATACATATTACTGGTAGGGCTTCTGGTCAATAGTAAGCTATCAGTAGTTAAGTTTCGGGGAAGTCAAAAGCCATTTTGACTGTGTGGGAAGTTGGTGCCCAACCCCGCCATGTTGTTCAAGGGTCAACTATAGTGAGGATGTGAATCCTGGCTGCCTCCAACCTGGGCCTTGCTGGGAGCCTGCAAGGCAGGCCTGGCAGGGGTAAGGGGCTGCCTCTGCTGCAGAAGCTGCCAGACCCAGCCGGTGATCACCACTCCCCATCGCCAACTGGGCACGGCAGAAGCTCAGTGCTCCTCTTACTGACTTGAACTAGGGGCTGGGAAAAAACAGTCTCCCCAGTTATGCTCTACTTTATTTCTTTTTAAGATTTTATTTATTTATTTGTCAGAGAGAGAACACAAGCAAGGGGAGTGGCAGGCAAAGGGAGAGGGAGAAGCAGGCTCCCTGCTGAGCAGAGAGCCTGACGTGGGGCTCAACCCCAGGACCCTGGGATCATGACCTGAGCCGAAGGCAGACACTTAACACACTGAGCCACCCAGGAGCCCCATGCTCTACTTTAAAGATATTTATAGAATCAATAGCTTGTCCCTGCATTCGCGCCAGCCATTCAGAAGCAAAAATTTTTTAAAAAATGAAATGATTTACCTTAAAGACAAATTATAAAATACCTAGCAATAGTTAACACAAAAGACCTAACACCTCTATGACTAAAGCCCCACAACCTTTTTTTAAAAATTTTTTTGTTGTTATGTTAATCACCATATATTACATCATTAGTTTTTGATGTAGTGTTCCACAATTCATTGTTTGTTCATAACACCCAGTGCTCCATGCAGAACGTGCCCTCTTTAATACCCATCACCAGGCTAACCCATCCCCCTACCCTCCTCCCCTCTAGAACCCTCAGTTTGTTTTTCAGAGTCCATCGTCTCTCATGGTTCGTCTCCCCCTCTGACTTATTCCCCTTCATTCTTCCTCTCCTGCTATCTTCTTCTTTTTCTTTTTTCTTAAAATATGTTGCATTGTTTCAGAAGTACAGATCTGTGATTCAACAGTCTTGCACAATTCACAGCCCTCACCGTAGCACATACCCTCCCCAATGTCTATCACCCAGCCACCCCATCCCTCCCACCCCCAACCACTCCAGTAACACTCAGTTTGTTTCCTGAGATTAAGAATTCCTCATATCAGTGAGGTCATACGATACATGTCTTTCTCTGATTGACTTATTTCACTAAGCATAACACCCTCCAGTTCCATCCACGTCGTTGCAAATGGCAAGATCTCATTCCTTTTGATGGCTGCATAATGCACAATTCCATTGTGTATATATACCACATCTTCTTTATCCATTCATCTGTCGATGGACATCTTGGCTCTTTCCACAGTTTGGCTATTGTGGACATTGCTGCTATAAACATTGGGGTGCACGTACCCCTTCGGGTCCCTACATTTGTATCTTTGGGGTAGATACCCAGTAGCGCAATTGCTGGATCGAATGGTAGCTCTAATTTCAACTGTTTGAGGAACCTCCATACTGTTTTCCAGAGTGGCTACACCAGCTTGCATTCCCACCAACGGTGTAGGAGGGTTCCCCTTTCTCCACATCCCCGCCAACATCTGTCGTTCCCTGACTTGTTAATTTTAGCCATTCTGACGGGTGTGAGGTGGTATCTCATTGAGGTTTTGATTTGGATTTCCCCGATGCCGAGCGATGTTGAGCACTTTTTCATGTGCCTGTTGGCCATTTGGATGTCTTCTTTGGAAAAATGTCTGTTCATGTCTTCTGCCCATTTCTTGATTGGATTATTTGTTCTTTGGATGTTGAGTTTGATAAGTTCTTTATAGATTTTGGATACTAGCCCTTTATCTGATACGTCATTTGCAAATATTTTCTCCCATTCTGTCGGTTGTCTTTTCGTTTTGTGGACTGTTTTTTTTTTGCTGTGCAAAAGCTTTTTATCTTGATGAAATCCCAAGAGTTCATTTTTGCCCTGGCTTCCCTTGCCTTTGGCGATGTTTCTAGGAAGAAGTTGCTGCGGCTGAGGTCGAAGAGGTTGCTGCCTGTGTTCTCCTTTAGGATTTTGATGGACTCCTGTCTCACGTTTAGGTTTTTCAACCATTTGGAGTCTATTTTTGTGTGTGGTGTAAGGAAATGGTCCAGTTTCATTCTTCTGCATGTGGCTGTCCAATTTTCCCAACACCATTTGTTGAAGAGACTGTCTTTTTGCCACTGGACATTCTTTCCTGCTTTGTCAAAGATAAGTTGACCATAGAGTTGAGGGTCCATTTCTGGGCTCTCGATTCTGTTCCATTGATCTATGTGTTTTTGTGCCAGTACCATACTGTCTTGATGATGACAGCTTTGTAATAGAGCTGGAAGTCCGGAATTGTGATGCCGCCAGCTTTACTTTTCTTTTTTAATATTCCTCTGGCTATTCGGGGTCTCTTCTGGTTCCATACAAATTTTAGGATTATTTGTTCCATTTCTTTGAAAAAAGTGGATGGTATTTTGATGGGGATTGCATTGAATGTGTAGATTGCTCTAGGTAGCATTGACATCTTCACAATGTTGGTTCTCCCAATCCATGAGCATGGAAGATTTTTCCATTTCTTTGTGTCTTCTTCAATTTCTTTCATGAGTATTTTATAGTTTTCTGAGTACAGATCCTTTGCCTCTTTGGTTAAATTTATTCCTAGGTATCTTATGGTTTTGGGTGCAATTGTAAATGGGATCGACTCCTTGATTTGTCTCTCTTCTGTCTTGTTGTTGGTGTATAGGAATGCCACTGATTTCTGTGCATTGATTTTATATCCTGCTACTTTACTGAATTCCTGTATGAGTTCTAGCAGTTTTGGGGTGGAGTCTTTTGGGTTTTCCACATACAGTATCATATCATCTGCAAAGAGTGAGAGTTGGACTTCCTCTTTGCCGATTTGGATGCCTTTGATTTCTTTTTGTTGTCTGATTGCTGTGGCTAGGACTTCTAATACTATGTTGAATAGCAGTGGTGATAGTGGACATCCCTGCCGCGTTCCTGACCTTAGGGGAAAAGCTCTCAGCCTTTCCCCATTGAGAATGATATTCGCTGTAGGTTTTTCATAGATGGCTTTTATGATATTGAGGTATGTACCCTCTATCCCTATACTCTGAAGAGTTTTGATCAAGAAAGGATGCTGTACTTTGTCAAATGGTTTTTCCGCATCTATTGAGAGGATCATATGATTCTTGTTCTTTCTTTTGTTAATGTATTGTATCACGTTGATTGATTTGCGGATGTTGAACCAGCCTTGCAGCCCAGGGATAAATCCCACTTGGTCGTGGTGAATAATCCTTTTAATGTACTGTTGGATCCTAAAGCCCCACAACCTTATTGAGGACATAAAACCGGACAACAAGCAGAAAGAAATTCTCCGTTCCTGAAGAGGAAGATGAAGTACCATAAAAATGTGATTTCTTACTGTGTAATGCAATTCCAGTTAGGATCTCTATATTTTTTGGAAAGGACAACATTATTTTAAAGTTCTGATGGAAGATGTCAAAAAATGCAATATATTCTTGAAAACAGAAAATATTTAAATTTGTCCATTTATTATCCAGCATAATAAAGACAGTATGATGTGACCTCAGAAATTTTTTAAAAAACCAACACAATGGACAGCAAAGATCCAATGGGGCAACGACCAACAAGAGAACAGTGATGCAGGATACAGTATTTAGAAATATACCCAAGTTTACACAGAAATTTAATATTTAAAATAGTGAGATGTCATGGCAGTGAGAAGTAAATAGTACTTTCCATTTGAGAGAAAACAGAACCTGGACCATATTAAGCATGCTAATTTTTTTTAAAAAAAGGTTCAAAGTGCATTCAGAATCTAAATGTAAAAAACAAAGTGAAAATAGTAATGACATTTTAGGAAAATGACTTTGGATGGAGACGAACATCTTAAACAAGTAGAAAACCCAGGTGCCTTAGAGTAGGAGAAATAGAGCTGACTTCCCAAGATGCTTAAATTATGTAGAGTAAAAAGTACTGCACGCAAAGGCAGAAGGTTTGGGGAAAACATGGCATCTATGACAGACAGTCAATTTTCCCCAAAATATGAAGAACTCCTACAAATTAATAAATAAAAGGCGAACAATGCAATCTAAAAGCGAGCCAAGGATGTACAAAGGCAAACCCATTTCCTTTGTCAGGGAAGTACAGAATAAAATGCAATATTGTTGTCGCTCATTAGATTTGCAATGCCGAAAAAATAAATGGCGAACGGATTCTGACGTGGGGCAATCGTCATTCTCTTACAAAGGGTATGGGAGCGCTAACCGCGACAACCATTTTGGAAGGAATTCTGAAAGTGTTTATTATAGGTTCATACACACTTACCTTTGGGCCCAGAAATCCCACTCTTGAAAATCTATCCTCTAGATTATAAAAATACAAGTAGGAAGACTCATATTTCAACGTTGACTTTGGAGACAGAAGAGGAGGAATTTGCCCAGCCTTGCACCTGGATGCTCCTTGGGGTGTGTTGGGTAAATAAATCCAAGTAATCCCTCCAATGGATTGCTTTGCACCAGTGACAGAGCAGGAGACAGATCTGTCTACATCAACCGGAGAGATGGACCTGATCCGTCAGTAAAAATAGCACATGGAAGAGAAATGTGTGAAGCGCCACCCCATTTTATGTCAAACAAAAGCCCCAGCGAATGTGAAGGTATGTATGAGCACAGAGGGATGTTTAAGAAATTAAACCCCAAGCCTGCTCAGACCTGAAGACTCCACAGCCCCAAGCACAAGGGACTCCTCTGAGAGCTTGTCACTTGGGGATGGCCATGTTGGTAGCAATTATACCACGGAGACTGGCAAATGCGGCACGTTAAGGTCTTACCCCCTGGAAGCCAGTTGTGAACTCATTAACAACATGTTATTGCCACCAGGGGCTGTAATGGGGGGTGCAGGCATTGTCTCCAGAAGCCCTTACTCAAAGACATGCTTACTCCCAACACCAAGAAATGCATGGACGCAGAGTCATTTTATAGCACACGGGAGATCTTGCAGCTCCAATGATCCAGGAGTCTGTGGTTGCTCTCACAGAACACCATCCTTTCGCGAGGATTCTGCGGTCTGTGGTCTGCGCTCTGAGACGGCACAAGGGGCTATGCTGCATCCTTACCACTCGAGGGCAGTGTTGCCACAGCCAACACACGCACACCACCCCGCAGAGCTCCAGCGCAGCTCTCAGCCTCTGCTTTAAGGCAGCGGCTTCTCAGTCCCTGGGGCCCTCCCTTGGGGGCACAGGAGAAAAGGGTGGGTGGAGGACTCAAACCTCAGTGTTCTTAAACTCAACAAGCATTGATTTCAAGAACGGGAATAATGATAACAACCACACAGTGCATTACTATCTAAGCCAACTTGTTCCATTTAGAGGCCACATGACAAGACCCTGCACTACGGTGAGCCTCCCGTTTCCTCATCTGTAAGGCAGGGAGGATATTAGTGTTGACTTCAGAGGGGGCAGTGATGATTAAATAAGCTTAGAAGGGTGACTGGCACGGGGTGAGTCCTCAGCAATGCCAGTTAGCATCATTATTAGAGTTTACATAGCACAGTGATGATCTGTCCCATTCTCGAGCTCCCCCTCTGAGCTATGTGCTCTTATCTTCCATTTTCTAGAGTATAAGACTAAGGGACATAGAAGGGAAGAGACTGTCCCCAGGCTACACCAAGAGTAGGGACAAGCAAGAACTTGCATCTGGCCTAGGTGACACGGCAAGCCTCTCCGCCCTAACTCAGCTCAGCAGGGGGGATAGAGAGAGAGGAGGGTGTGCAGCTTCCTCTGGGGCCTAAGCCACTCCCCCCCTTCCATCCCCTCCACCTCCACCTGGGTGGGCTCCCTGGGGCTCAGCAGTCCCCTCTCTGAGTCCAGATCCCTTCCCTGTAACGTGAGACTTGCAATCACAGAGTTATGGTGAGATTTGGCGACAGTGAGTACACAGGACTTCAAAACAAAGAAGCCGCACATTCATGCCTTCATTCAACTCACATTTATTGTGCCCCAAAGGTAGGCAGGGCCCAGTAACAGTGCTGAGTAAACCCCCAGGGCTTGATCTAATGGGCTTGCAGTCTGGGGAGGGAGCCTCAGGTTCTTCCCCTGGGCACAAGCAGTGCTCCCTGGCAGGGTCCGAGGGTCCAGCAGGGTGCCTTTCAACAAGCCCCTCCTTGCATGCTTCCCATCAGATGCTCACATGCCCGCACATGCGCGCACACACGTGCACACAGGCAGGTGTTGGGTCTTCAATTGTGTGGCAGCATCCTTCCACATTACTGAGCAACAGAGGCGGGAATCTGTCACCCTGCAGCAGCTCAGCATGACAAGCACAGTCCCCTGCCAACAACAGCAGGCACCCCAGGAGCACAGCGGTCCTGAGCCTCACCCAGACTTAGGAAGTTGTTGTGCCAAGCAAAACTCTGGGTGCCCAGGGCGGCCCACCTGGAGAGACCACCCAGCTCACAGGTTCGCCATCAGGTGGCCATGTCCCGTGTCCTAGCTTGGCTTTCTCATCGGCAAGCCAGGGACAGCGCCAGGCCCTGCACCACAGCGGCGGGGGACCTGACAGGGGATGTACAGGGAAAGCACTCAGCAGGGTGCCTGGAGCCGGTGAGCCCTGGTGGAAGAGTCCATGCTGACGTTCTCATTGCCCACCTTCACAGCTCGGCTCGCGGCTCCTATTCCAAGCTGGGGCTCACCTCTCCTCCTCCATGCCTCATAATAAACGGGTGTTCACGACGCCTACCTGTAGTGCTGTCCCAAGGACGAAACAAGACAGAGACACCAGTGCCCACCACACAGGCCGGCAGTGCAAGGGAGCAAACCCTACCCCCTGTCGCCCCCCAGCTCCGCCCTTGCAGGTGCTTGGGCCCAAACTTCCTCTCATTCTCCATTCCTTCTCTCCTGCCCCCCATCTGGTCAGTCAGCAAATGCAGCGACTCAAACTCCAGCGGAGCCCTGCTCACCCCATACGATGACCTCTGGCTGTGAGCCGCATTATCCCCACGCCTGGGCCCCGTCAGCTACCTCCAGGGGACTGGGTTTGTCGTGTTAGAATGAGTCAGATCCTGTCCCTCCTCTGAGCTCTCCAGTGGCCCCCATCTCACTTGAAATAAAATCCAAAGTCTTCACAAGGGCCTCACTATCTGCCCCGATACCTCCCTGTCCGCTCCCTGCCTCCGTCTGGCTCAGGTATTGCTCTCTGTTTTTCTTTTATTTCTTTTTTTCAGTGGAGATATAATTGATATATTAGATTCAGGGGTACAACATAATGATTCAATATTTGTATTATTGCAAAATGATCACCAGAGTAAGTCTAGTGAACATCTGTTACCGTACATAGTTACCATTTTTTATTGTGATGAGAACTTTTAGGATCTACTGTCTCAGCAACTTTCAAATATCTAATAGAGCGTTGTTAACTCTAGTCCTCCTGCTGTCCATCACATCCCTGGGACTTATTCATTTTGTAAATGGCAGTCTGGACGTACCAGCCTCTCATCCACTCTGCAAACACTCTGCACACTCTGTTCTCTCTGTCTAGCAAGCCCTCCCCCAGTTAGCCACACACTGGCTCATCTGCTGGGCTCCCACAACAAAGAGGCCCCTTCACCATGATGAGCGGGGTGGGCAGGTGGGCAGGTGGGCAGAGTGGGGAATGCAAAGCCCTGAGGAAAATGGACTCCACTCAGTCAGAATGCGTGTTCAGGGCACCATTTCAAGAGGAAATTGAGATTCAAACTTTCGTGTGAAATCGCCTGACCTAAATGTTGTCAGTCACCTCTGCAGGTCGTTTTTGGTCCTCAAGCCACCATCTATGGTCAGTCACTACATCCTACAAACACCAGTAAGAGAAAGCAAGAGGCAATATGGGGCAATGCTGTTTTTCTCCCCCTCCCCGCCCCCCGCTCCATCCTGCCTCTCTCTTTCTTTTAGTTATGAGATGAGTTGTGTCCCCAACATGTCGTGTATCGAAGTCTTAACCTTTAGTACCTCAGAATGTGACTGTATGTGGAGATGGGGTCTTTAAAGATGCAATTAAGTTAAAACAAGTTTGGGCCCTCATCTAATATGAGGGGTGTCCTTATAAGAAGAAATTACCACACAGACACACAGAAGGAAGGTCATGTGAAGACAAAGGAAGAAGATGGATATCTATCTCCAAGCCAAGGGGAGAGGTCTCAGAATAAACCAACCCCACTGACACCTTGATGTTGGACTTTCAGCCTCCAGACCTGTGAAGAGATTAATTTCTGTTGTTTAAGCCCCCTTACGCTGTGATACTAGTTATGGCAGCCCCAGCAAATGAATTCATTCTGTCTCTCTTTCTTTTCCTCCTCTGTCTGGTGGGACAGAAAATGATCAAGTTAAAGAGGGAAGAGTGGCCGCAGGGTGAGTTGGTGGCAGATCCGGCTCCAGAAAGGATTTAACGAGCATAGATCCACCACCACACACTTCCCACAGCCGGGATGGAGGGCCTTCCATTTGTGGAGCTTCCTCTCAGGGACGAACATGGCATCCACTTGGGAACAATGCCTGGGGGTGCAGGGTGAGACCATGAGGGTACGCCCCAGCAACCAACGATGTTTTCTAAATGGATGGCTCCAAGGCAAGGGGAAGGTATGGTGAAGGCTCAGAAGAATGAAGGTGGGAAAAAGAGGAGGGGAGAGACACTATGCTCTGTGTGCTGAGACCTCCCGGCCCCCAAATCTCCTCTAAAATTCCACTCAAGCTCACAAAACGGTGTATGGGAATGGATTTCTTAGCGGAACATGCAAAGGAGCTGTAACCAGGGTCAGGTGGAGACAGCCTCCCATTAGCTGATGCTGAGATTGGGGGAGGGGGGTAAATGTGGGGCTAGAGGCGAGAAGACCTCAATCAGCAGCATCTGGAGCACAACCAATCCCCCCACTAGCCCGTGAGTTGGGTGGCTCCTTGTCCCCATGTTACATAGGGGGGAACTGAGGCTGTAAGCGTGCTGAGCCAGCCAACGCCTTGTAGCCAGAGAGCCGCAGGACCGGGATTCGGTTCTGACTCCCATGCACCGCCCTGGCATCGCGGTCGGCGGCGCGCCTCGCCCAAAGTCCAGCTTCCAGAGTCCCCAGCAAGCCCAGGCTGGAGCCGCAGCAGGAAAACAAAGGGACGGCTCGCTGGCCGGCTGCAGGGGAGCGGCTCGCCACCAGGGGGAGCGCGCGCTCGCAGCCGCCCCCGGACCGCCTTTGTCCGGCTGAGGCCCCCTTCCAGCACCCCGCTGACGCCGGAGCCCCCGCTACCTGGCGCCCACGGGCGACCAGCTGCCCGGGACAGGCTCCCCGCACGCCGCAGAGCCTGCCCGCCGCGAGGCGGCTCAACCCTGCGTCACCCGGGCCTCCTCCTCTCTGCCTGGCGAATGAACTGCATTTCTTGTCATCTTCCAGGGCCTGGCTCAAAGATCTTTCCAGCTTCTCGGCTTTCATGGAGACTTCATCTTGTGCTTACGCAGATCGCAGATCGATGCTCGGTGGCCACGGCCCAGCCCTCCCTCCATCAACCCCCTCTGGGCCGTGAAAGCATCTCCTGTGTGCAGTGCCGTGCAAATGTAGGGCCCCCACCCCCTTCCCCGTTCTGTCCAAAGGGAGCCCAGAAGCTGGTCCTTCCTAGAAATCCCCAAGCTGCCTGGCCTCCTGGGCTGGGACAGCTGCCAGTGCCTGTATCTATCCCTGCGCTGACTGTGTGGGCCCGGGAAGATCTTGTTATGGATGGAGACCTTTTTGGACCAGGACCACATCTGAGGCATCCCTGTGCCGCCCCTCCCCCCGCTCCGGCCCAGCTTGGTGGCTGCTGGTCAATCCTTCTGTGGGTTCCTAGGGAAGCCCTGGTGCCTGGAGGCACCCCTCAGATGTCCCCAGCCTCCTGCAGCTGGCCTGGGCTGGGAGTCCTTCACAGAGCCAAGGTGAACCCTACGCTGGGGAAGAGGACTTGGCAATCAACAGAGCTGGCATCTCAACCCGAGCAGGCTGTCTCCCTGGCTGCTCCCCTGCCTCCCACACACACAGACCCAAAAGTGACACTCGCTCCCTAGTGAGCTCTCACCCTCTGCTGGAAAACGTCCTTTCTGAGCATTTCCTCCTTTCACCCTCCAACAGCTTGGCAGAGCAGAAAGGCTGCCTTGCCCATTCCACAGAGGAGAAACCTGAGACACAGGGCAGGGGAGGGACTGTGCAAGCCCCGTCTCTGCCCCACAGAGTTGTGCCGTCCTCCTGGGACCTGCTGCCGACCCCCTTCCTCCTGGCCTTGACCTCTGATCTCAAGTATTCTCCCCCTCTCTCTTATGCCTCCCCATCCTGTTTCTTCAGAGGGCCCAACACCGGACACTCGGACTCTTCTCCCCTTTCTCATGTGACTATACCTGCCTGTCTCCCCTCTCAGCTCTGAGCTCCAGGTGGTGGGTACGGTGTTAATCTTGTCCGCCGTGGCATTGCCCACACAGAGTACGTTGCCCGACACACAACCGAGGTGCTGAATGAATGACTGAAAATGCAGAACACGCCGAGGCAGCATGTGACATCATCCCCAGGCCAGGACTGCAGGCTCATCTGGAAAAGAGGGAACACTTGATACACACGAATTAAGAAATCTTTTAAAGTGTATTTGGTTAAAGAGTTTATAGACAGGAAGTGATATGTCTGTATATTGCACACATTTTGCGTGTTTTAATAGCAGAAGTTGAATGGACTGACATCGTCGGCTTAGTAAAACGTGTCTCAGTGTGCGAACCACACGAAGATGGGGATGAGGGACGAGGCTTTGGAGTGTCTATGTCGCTGTTCCCGTGCGTGCCCAGCGAGCCAAGAACGCAGCTGGAGTTTGACCACGTGGAGCAGAGGGCCAGGCTGAGGGTGCCATGTCCCGGCACCGAGCAGGCTGCCCTGGTCATGGGCCCCCTCCTCCGGTGAATGAGATCATGAAAATTACAATACTAGCTAGAGGCATTAAAGTGAGCCATGGGGACTAGCCAGCCATGACCTTGCTAGCTGCGCGCGCACAGTGGGGAGATCAGGAGGTGTGTGGTGAACTTGGGTTGTCGGTGGAAGGGCTGCCCTGACCGGTGGGTTTGGAGCCCTGAGGGTCCCCTGCAGACCTGCGGCGACACCCACTTTCACACTGCCCTGTCCGCAGGAGTCTGGATTGCCACTCCTGTCTGGCTGGCTCCCCCACGACAGCTAGAGGCATCCATGGAGGGAGAGGAAGGCATCAGCCCAGAGAGGGGGACAGCTTGCTTTGGCCTCACCGTGGTGGTGGCAGGGAAAGGACTTCCCCCAGCGCTCTCGATCTGCACCCCAGTTGCCAGGCTGCAAACCACATCCTGGGGCAGGGCAGGGCACACTGCATGGAGCCGAATCCTGGCAGCCTTGTGTCTCAGTTAAGCCCCAGTCATGTGCCTGGAATTATTCTTCTAAGGTAACTGTCCCGGGCTCGTGCTGGTGACTTCTCTGGCTTTCTGTTGACAATGCTGCCCACCAGGAGGCTGTTGGCGTCAGAGCCGGAAGAGGCTCGCAAGCGCCCACAGCTCTGTACTCCTTCGTCCAGCCTTCGGCACACGCCAGGCAATGGACATAAAGACCCATAAGTTCAAACCTCAAGTCTTCCTCTTACTAGCTGTGTGAGTGGTTGGGGAAACCGCTCGACCTCTCTGGCTACTTTGTATTTGTAAAATGGGGTCAACCACTCACCGCGATTTGCTCAAGTAGCTGAGGAATAATGTGAATGTTACAAAACGTGAATGTGTCTGATGCCATCAGGGCAACTGAGGCACCAAGTCCCTGGCCCCTACTCCAGCACTGTCTCCAGGTCAGAAGGTGGACACAGTGGGGCCCGGTTGTGGGTCCTCTGAATGCTGGATACTGAACTTGGATTTCACCCTGGGAGCCATGGCAGGTTTCAAGGGAAGTACTCAGCTTTGCATTTCTGGAAAGGCCCATGGAGTGTGGATCAGAGGGGTGAGACAGGCCAAGCCAGGACATGTCCAGGAGTCCTGAATAACGGTCCCAAAGATGTCCACATCCTAATCGTCTGGAACCGAGAATGTCACTTGGCATGGTGAAAGGGACTCTGCAGATGGGATTGAGTCAAGGATCTTGAAATGGGAAATGATCCAGGCAGCCCAGTGTTGTCACAGGGTTCTGTGTGAAAGGGGGGTGGCAGAGAGGTTTGACCAGGCCATGCTACTGGCTTTGCAGATGGAGAGGGAGCCGCAAGCCAAGGAATGCGTGCAGCTGCTAGCAGCTAGGAAAGGCAAGGAAACCTTCTCTCCGCTGTGGTCTGAATGTGTCCCCCCAAAATGCCTATGTTGAAATCCTAACCCCCAATGCAATGGTATGAGGAGGTGGAGCCTTTGGGAGGTGACCAGGTCCCTCCACCCTCCCAGTGGGATTAGCACCTCTATAAAGGAGACCCTAGACAGCTTCCCATCCTGTGAGACCCACTTTGTACTTCTGGCCTCCAGATCCATAAAAGAATAAATGTGTGGTGTTTTAAGGCAGTAAATTCATGGAAAGTTTTGACAGCAGGGACAGGAACCTCATGCAGGCCTTCCCCTCTCTGGGCCTCTGTTTCCCCATTGAGGCTGTGGACACAGGGAAAGTTTATGTGCAGGCATAAAGAGGAAGCCAAGGCTGAGCAGAAATAAAGCAGGCCTTTCCAAGGAGGCCTGGACTCTCTGTGCCACCGTGGACGAGGCAGAGTGGGCATCCCAAACTCCGATGCCTGCCCCATCCAGTTCTAGAAGTGGGGGAGGTGAGCAGGTGTGAGAGGGACAGTGGGGACCGGCAGGGCCTGTGGGGAAGGACAGAGCAAGGGCACTGACCGTCGGAGGCAGCCCCACCCGTGTTGCCAGGTGAGAAGGTGGCCCAATCGCCCAACTCTGCTTGGAGAAGTCAGGATGATGGATTTTCAGGTGAAATCTCTCAATCCTCTGGTATTGCCAACCAATTAGAAAAGAACTAAACACTGAGCCGGCCAAACCAAACACATCTGCAACTCAGCCTGGCCTCCAGCTTATCATTCAAACTCTGGGCTTTGGCATCAACGTATTGGGGCTGGAATCCTCGGTCTACCACAGCCAGGTCACCTGGGCAACATGGCTGATGGCTCGGAGCCTCAGTTTCCTCATTTGTGAAGAAGGGGTAAGACTGTTTACCTCACTGGGTTGGGGGAAGAATCGATTGTGGAGTGCATGTAAAGGGCAGAGCACAGAATGAGCGTGTTAGTAAGTGGTCGCTGTTACTGATGTTACCGTCATTTTACTGCATGTGCGGGAAAGACGTTTTCCATCCTTCTGTGCCCTGTGCTGGTCCTTCCCATGGGAAGGGCCTCTGTGTCAACCGCTTTGAGCTTGAGCTCCGGAAAAGAGAGTGCACAGTTGGCTGTGCCCACATTCGCACCTCAGGGCGCGTGTGAAGTGTGAGCACACGTCACTCAGAGCCTGATGCAGGAGCGGGAGGTGGGGGGGTCCACAGAGAGCAAGGCCACGTCCACGGAATTCCAACCACAGCACCCCCATCCTGATCCTTTCTAAAGCAGCCTTCACGAACCTCAGACCGCCATGCCCCCCACACCAGAGTGAGCTGGGGCTTACAGCCCCAAATCCCCCAAGCCCCAAAGAAATTTGGTGAACTCACGGTTTCCCCAAATTTAGCTCTTATGCTACAGCCAGTATCTCCTTTCATTTGCATGTTTTTCTTTAAGTTGACTCTCATCTTCTTATACGTATGTAAATCTAGCTCCATCTTAGGAATGTGAGATGTAAAACAATGGTTTTGATGAGCTAATTATTTCTCCTTATATGTGTCAAGAAAAAGTGTCTCTGTTACAAATTTAAATACCCATCAGGGTTATGATGGCCGATCACCCTGCCTGCTCTCACAATGGCCAGGCAGCCCCTTCGGGTTGGTTGAGGTGAAGGGCAGGCAGCCTGATTTCATGATCTCTGCTTCTCCCTGGAAGTCTCTCCCAGCTTTGGTTCCTCTGTCACCGGCACTTGCACACGTGGGAGGGAACAGCAAAGAGAGGAGTCAGGCGAAGCTGGGAGCACTCCTTCAGGTGCCATTATCAGCTCTTCACTTTTTAAAATGGATTTTACAGTGTGTTGGAGTAATTCATTCATGCCTCCTGTTTGGAGGATGGTTCCCAGTCCTCGCAGTGAAATTCAATGTGTAAACTAAATATGTGGCTTCTGTGGGACCAAGTCCAAACTGTGGGCATGGCATTCGAGGCTCTTTGCAGCCCTGACTTGCGAGCACTCTCTCCTCCTGATGTGCCGCACTTGAGTCTTTGTATTCCAGCACTCCCCAGCCACCGAGGGGTGCCCTCCTGCGACGTCCATGCTGCAGTCACTGTTGGGAGAAAGCTCTTAGCCTTCGTCTGCTAAGCAAACTTCATTTCAGTCTTCAAAACCCTACTCAGCACCACTTCCTTTGTGGAGTGTCCCCTGATTCATCCTCTGAGTTCAATCTCCCCAGGAGAGTTTCTTACTCTTTCTCTTTTGCCAAATGTCCCAAATTTTTCAGCTTTTTGGCATTTTTTTTTTGCCAGCTCTGTGGGCTGAGCCCACAACACCTGTCACCCAGCTGATGACAAGAGCCCCCAAACAGGCCTCCCTACATCCCCTTCACACCTCTTACCTCCTCTAATCTGACCTCCCCAGCAATCAGGGTTATCACGCAGAAACCTCGGTCAGAGCATACTGGTTCCGTCTTTAAAATTTTCCAGCAGCTTCCATTTTACACAGAATATACTCCAAGTTCTTATAAAAGCCCCCGAGACCTGGCATGATCTGGTTCCCACCCACCTCTCTGGCCTCCTCCTCACCCTCTCTCCCCCAGCTCACTGGCCCAGTCTTCTTGCCCCAGAGTTTGCAGCTGCTGTTCCCTTCTAGAATGTTCCATGCCTACCTGCCTCCCACACATGGGTTCCCACCTACCCTGTCACCCCTCCCCAGACACACACACACACGCTCTCTCTTCAGCTATCCATCACTCAGGACTCACTGAAGAGTCATCCCCTGGGGAAGCCCTCAGTGCTCCCCCCACACGACTGGGTGGTCTTAGAAGGGATTACATCACATTGATTTTTGTGTGTCTCCATGCTGGGGACAGGATGAGACCTAGACTATGTGTGCTGGCCATTTCCCGGGGGCCGGATGAGATGTCTCCAAAGTCACTTCCAACTTGGGGTTAATACCAACGAACGTCACAGAACCTAAATGTCTTCACTCCCCAGGTGGGAATAACAATACCTACTACAGTGTAAGGATGTAATGAGACAGGACAGCAAATGCGTCTCGAGTCCACAGGAGTGTGGACGCCATTAGGACCCTCATGGGTCCCAAGCATTATGCCTTCATGGGCCCCTTATAAAATAATTTCAACACTTACATTTTATGACGACACTGGTATAAAGATAAATACAATTCCAGCCGGATAGTATTCATTTTTCTCTCCTACTTTAAAATACATTGAAACCATTTCATGGGCCACTAAGAATATCTATTCCCCTCCCCTCCATCAGCCTACATTTCATGTTCCTCTTGATCTCCTCCTGCACTGGGTCTCGGGTTCCGCCAGGGGCTCTGATGTCAGCATGGGCGATGATGGGTCAGCCAGGCCAGCTGTAACCTGGTACATAAGTCTGCCCCCATAGCAGGCCTGTTAAGTTGCTCCTTAGGTATCGAACGTCTGCCATTGCTGCTACTGTTAGATTTGTTGGTGCCAATAACTTCCCTGGTGTCATCCTGTGAGTTCCATAGTGTCCTCTGAAAGCTCTTGTCCACTTGGAACCTTAGATTGTGGCCTTCTTTGGAAATAGGGTCGTTGCACATTTCTTTAGACCTTAAGATGAAATCATCCTGGCTAAGCTCAATGATTGGTGTCCTTATGAATAGAGGACAGGACATGGAGTCACAAAGTGACACGAGAAGGAAGGTAGAAATTGAGAATGAGTCTGTAAGCCAAGGAACGTCAAGATTGCCAGTAGCACTTACCTGACAGCTACCAGAAGCCAATGGAGAGGCATGGGATGGGGTCTCCCTCACAGCCTCCAGAAGGAGCCAGCACCCGTAGAGCATTTGTCCTGATAAGTGAGAGCACACATTTCTGTGGGTGGCAGTCCCCTGGTCTGTGGCTATCTGTTAGAGCAGCGCTAGGACATAAATGTGCTCTGTTCATCCTCACAGCAGCTCTGCCCGTGAGGAAGGCACTCTCACTGTCCTCCAGGTAGACCTCAGGACGGGGGCGCTCAGAAAGTTCCCGCAGCTTGCCCCAGGTGACTCTGTCCTCCCCCAGACTCTGGCTACGGCAGGCCCAGGATGCAGGGACTTGGGCCGTGGGGTCTAGAAGTGGTGGGAGGTGAGGCTGGCAGGTGAGACAAGGCACCGCCACTGCAAGGGGAAGCTGCGTTCTGCCGCTGTGGACACCGATCACTGGAAGCACCATGGAGCCACCTGGAAAATGCTTACGTGTGATCTTGACTGAAGAAACAATGTGAAAGCAAAACTGATTCTGCACCGAGATCTCAGCTGTGCAAAAACAGAGCTGCCTGTGCTCCAAGCCTGCAAAATATGCAGCCTTGCACTCTTAGGGCACTGGATTTGTGGGAGATTTTTTTCCATCTATTTTCCCAAATTTTCCTGATGTGACGTGGTGGTGGTGGTGGTTGTGATCTTGATAGGGAAAACACGAGGAGGGACCCTTCCCTGGCTCCTGAAAACTACAAAAACTGGAAAGCTAAGAAAACTGAAGCCCCAGCACACAGCTTCCTTCACCAGCTCTGTGGATCCTGCTGCCCAAATCCCATTCCCCTCCTGGTATTGATGCAGCAGGAGCCACAGGCCTGCTGGAAACTGCCTCCCCAGGCAAGCAGAATCCACTGGGGCTGGCTTGTCAGGTGAAAGACAAAAGCAAGCCTTCATCCCCTGCCCTGACATCAGAGCCCCTGCCAGAGCCCCTGCCAGAGCCCAGGGCCCTGTGCAGGAGTCAGAATGGGAGAAGGATGGCAAGGTGGGTGAGCCACACGGACATCACCTGGGGCTCCATGCTGGAAACACCACATTTGCACAAAGCTGTATTTTTCCAGGGTCCCTGTCGCTTATTAATTAGTATTTCCTTCGACTTGCCAGGCGAGATCATCCACAAGGTGTTGGGTGCACGTGGGGCCATCTCATGAGATGGTAGCTGAACCCTTTGGTGTCAGAGCCCCCAGCTGAGGGATGGGGGTCTTCAAGGCTATGCTGATTCCTTTCAGAGGGCATTCAGGTACATTGATTTCTCTATTCCATCATTCATCTCTGCATATTAACAACTATCTATGGAGCCCCACTGTGGGCCTGACACAGTTATAGGCCCGGAGAGCAAATGGTGAATAAGATTTGTATGACCTCTGCTCTTGAGGGGCTCACAGACTAATGTGAGTGACAGCCATCTTAATTATCCCACAAACGGTGTTTAATTACAAATGTCAAGAAGTAGAGAGAGACATGAGACCCTGTCTGGGGCCCCATAGGGCTGGTTTCTCTGGGAAAGGAAAGTTTGAGCCGAGAGCTGAGGGGTGAGGTGGTGTTGCATAAAGAGTGGAGGAAGAGAGGTGGCCGTGTGGGACTAGTATCCAGACAGAGGAGCAGCATGTGCAAAGGCCCTGAGGCAGGAGGGAACATAGCACATGCAAGGAAAACAAAAGCAGTGTAGCTGAGGTGGAGAAAGTGGTAAAAACAGGAGGTCAGTGTTGAGGCTTCAGCAAAAAGGAGTAAGGGAGGAAGAATCAGGCCACACAGGGCATGATAGGATTGGCAGGGGTTTTGGTCTCTGGCCTAAAACAGTGGGAAACACTGAAGAAGCTTAAACAGCTGAGTGACATGATCAGATTTTAACCAGACCGGGAATCTGCAACCCAAGCTGGAGTCTCCAGCACAGCCTGTGGCTAGGAGCGAGTCCCGGCATCATCCCAAGTCAATTTTCTCCTTTATAAAGTGGGAATCAACAGGGCCACCTTATGGACCTGTGCCATTTAATTGGGCGTCTACTTAATGCCATGCCATGTGAGTATCACCTTCCTCACTATGGATGAGGAAACAGAGGCTCAGAGAGGTGATGTGACTTGCGCAGGGACACACGGCAGGAAAGTACCAGAGGTTGGTATGAACCCAAGTAGTCTGTCATTATCCCAGATTCTCTCATTGCCTGGCTCTGAAATGTGGCTGGGGTGAGATGAGGGATGGGAAGTGGGCAGAATGAGGTATGGAGGTGGTAGCCTCTGCACCGATTCTCTCTGCTCCAAATCCAGCTTCATCAGATGCACAGGGAAAAAGGCCACGGGATTCTCTGTGTTTGTGTCTGTGTGTGCATGTGCATGCATGCGCGCGTGTCTGTGTGTGCACATGTGTGCTATGTGCGGGTGTGCATGTCTGTGTGTACATGTGCATGCATGCACGTGTGTGCGCATGTCTCTGTGTGTGCATGTGTGCATGTATGTGTGCGCACACGTGTGTCTCTGTGTGTCTCTCTGTGTGCGCATGTGTGTACGTGTGTGTGCATGTGTGCATCTCTGTGTATGTGTATGTGTACACGTGCATGTGTGTGTGCACATGCGTGCATCTCTGTGTGTGTACGTATGTGTGCATGTGTGTACGTGTGCGTGCACGCGTGCATCTCTGTGTGTGTACGTGTACATGTGTGTGCACGTATGTCTCTGTGTGCGTGTGTGTACGTGTACATGTGTGCGCGCGCATGTCTCTCTTTGTGCATGTGTGTACATGTGTGTTCGTGCATGTGTGTGTCTCTCTGTGCGTGCATGTGTACATGTGCATGTGTGTGCGTATGTCTGTGTGTGCACATGTGTGTATGTGTGTGTGTGCGTGTGCGTGCATGCGTGCATGTGTGTAGGTCTAGTTATTTTTGGCAGCCAAGGGAACTTAATTAAGAATTGAGTTCACAGCTTTCCCACTGCGAGTTAGCCAGGGGTGCAGGATAGAGAAAGGGAGTAGAAAGCCCGGCAAACTGCAGACAGTGACACCAAAATAATGAAGCAGAACCTGAGGGTTTTCCCGGGAGGAAGGGAGGGGGCACAGATGCTATTTTGGGCCCTGGTCATGCATCACAAACCCAGTGTGCTAACGTTCTGGATTCACAGGCAGAATTCTTTCTGAGCCTGAGCTGGAGCAGAGGCAGGCAGGTCGTTGCCCTTGGCGATGGCAGAGACCATGTCATTGGACAACGGGTGTTGAGACAGGGGCCGTTCCAGAAGGAGCCCTGGACCTGGAGCCCGCCCCCTTCCTCTGGCCACTCCACCTGCCATCTTGTCTTCTCATCTGGACCTTTCCCTGTGGCCTTCTGAGCTCTGGATACCATGGGTCCTTGCCCTTCCTTTAGGATTTCAGAAAGTTTCCTGGGACATCCATCCAAGACAGGCAGCTATGCAGTGAATCCAGTCTGGACGTGGGTTTTCTTTGGCCTGCACTGAACCTCTACTGTGAAGAGGAGATTGCATGTAGAGAGCACAGCTAGGTGCCAGGCCCTGAGCTAAGTGCTGGGGGCGCATTGGGAAGAGGGCAGAGGCCCAGGCAGACCGATGGCAAGCACCAATGGCAGACCGATGGCAAATATTGCACAAAAGTGACATTATTGGATGGTGATAAGAGCCATGCAGGGGTGAGACGGGGAGGGTGGCGACCTTACACTGGGTGATCAGGGAGTCTTCAAGGTTGAGGAGAAAGCAACCAGGGGAAGGAGAGAGAGGCACTTGGCAGAGGGAGGACCTGGTCCGGGAGACCAGCGAGTGCTCAGCATTCGTGGGACTAGAGCTCAGCACACAAGTAGAGCAGGCCACAGGAGGACTGAGACAGGTAAGATTGGAGGACAGTCATCTTGAAGGTCATGGACTTCGTCATGAGGGCCAGGGGTCCACAAGGTGGGGAGAGTGTGTGGGTGTCAGTAAGACCTCATTGTTATTGATTGGTTGCTGAATTGAACAAGAATGACTCATGGGAGGTGGTCCAAAAACACCTTTATTTTTGTCTCCTGCATTAGTGGGGTAGTGTTTCTCCGGGGTAAGGGTAGTAGAGACAGGCGTAAGCCACTTAAGTCCCCTGACCGCAGCTTTAGTTCTGGAAATAACAATGTCCACTCACCTGTGCACTCACCAGAGCTCTTTCATATCCCAGCAAGAGTAGAATCAGGGAGAGGGAGGGGAAGCAGTGGTTTCTACATGACAAGTGGCTTGGCATTCTCTGGCCAGCACGGAGGTTAAAGTTGACTTTTTCTATGGGAGCGCCTCTATGGCTTCTCCGGAGGCTCCTGGGCTAGAACCCTCCTGGCTGTAACTCCTATAAGGTGATGTTTCTCCTTTGGCTGACTGCTCTCTCCTTAGGCCCTGGTTTCTGGACCTTCTCTGCATTCAGTGCTAGCTGCCTCTTTGAGGAGATCATCTCAGCAGAATGTAAGGCCTCTCTCAGCTGGTCTTCTCTGCTGCTGGGACCACATCTGGCCTAAGAGAGCACACATGTATTCCTTGGTCTGTTTTGAAAAAAGTCAGTTACTTCATCACCACCACCACCACCCTCATCAACATTACCATCATCATCACCATCATCATCATCACCACCACCACCCTCAACATTACCTAGTCATCATCACCATCATCATCATCACCACCACCACCACCCTCATCAACATTACCATCATCATCATCACCATCATGATCATCACTACCCTCATCATCAGTATCATCATCATCATCACAATCACCATCATATTCATCATCTTCATTTTCTTCTTCTTCTTCATCATCATCATCATCATCATCATCAACATTGATCTAAACCAGGAGTTAGCAAACATTCTTTTAAAGGACCAGATAGTAGGGGCACCTGGCTGGCTCATTTGGTGGAGTGTGTGACTCTTGATCTCAGAGTTGACTCTTGATGTTTGGGTCTCATGTTGTGTGTAGAGATTACATAGAAATAAAATCGTTAAAAAATAAAAAAGGACCAGATAGTAAATATCGTAGGATGGGTAGTCCATTTGGTCTCTATCACAGCTACTCAACTATCTTTGAAGCCCAATTTGAACTCACAGAGATATATAATGAAAGAGTTGGCTGTGTCCTAATAAAACTTTGAAAAAAAAAAATAGGCAGGCTGTAGGTTGCTGATTCCTGACCTAAACAGACTTCAGAAATACTATTTCTTCCATGCATGAGAATCAGATAGCCATGCTGTCGTCTATCACAGGTCACAAATCCACCTTGCTATAGAACCTCAGCCCATGCAAATACTCACACATGCGGAAAGGGGAGAGACTAAAAGTGGAGAGACTAACAGCGATTCCCCCGTACCCACCACTTTTGCTTTGATAATCACTGCCTTTCTGCCATTCCTAAGACTATCTTGGGAGAAAAAACCTAGTGGCAGTGGTGGGAGCTAGGAGACAGCCAACTAGGATGTAAGATTAAAAAGAAAAAAGAGTTCCCAGGAAACATCTTTTCTCTGCTGGAGAAGCTTGTAACTGTCTCTTTAAGTCATTTCAGAGGCTCCGAAGGTTTGAGGTCAGAGAACTCTTAGATCTTCAAACCTTGAGGCAGAGATATTTTCTGACACAGCTGCCCTGGCCTTGTCTGGCTTCCTAGAAGAACTGCAGAGAGCTGCCAGGATGAGTCTTCTTTGTAAGTTAAGCGATTTCGGTGATTCTTGCTGATGGCAGCATCTTAGAGCCATCAAAGGTCTGTGAGTTTGAACACCAGAGCCACCATCTGCGTGACCTTGGGCAGGCACTTTGCTTCTTGAGCTCATTTTCACATGGCATGATGGGTGAATAATACCTGCCTTCAGAGGGAGGCTGCAAGAATTAAGTAAAATAATAAATGTCATGTACCATTTTCTAAGATATTGGTGGATCTGGTGGGGTATAAAAATGAAGCCTCCTTTCTCTTCCATCTCTGCTTTCTGCTGTGTGTTGTTAGAACTTGCTTTTCCATTCTTTGTCAATATCTCTGACAGATGATGGATACTGATGAGTTCCCTTTCCTTGGATCCATCTCAGCCTGTTTTCTTTTTATTTCTCTCCATCATAAAGCCAGTAAGTGCCCTCATTTATTCATTCAACAATACACACCAGCATCTGTTTCATGCCCTGTGGCACAGAAGTCTAGTGGACAGGTTCCTTGCCGTCTCAGAGCTTGGGGTCCAGGAAGGCGGTTACACAAGGTCAACTGACCGGGGCCCTCAGATGTCCAAGGTTAGACTGCTCTCGAGGGATTGCTAAGAAGGACAGAGCTGGCATCAGCAAACCACCCCAAGCCGATCCTACACCTCCCTGGCTGCATAAAGTAGAATGTAAGAAAGCAAGGAAGAAAAGATCTTTGGAATTTTGAGCCATCGTCTCTGTACCTCTCGCACTTACTGAGACAGAATCAGGAATCAGAGAGATGGAGATCAAAGGGCCACATTATTACTGTAGAAGCTGTGCCAGAGGAATTGGCTTAGGTGTGACAAATGGTTTGTTAAAGCTCCCCTGAATTGAATTTACTTGCCCAAACTTTAGGCAGAGCTCTGCTAAGATAGCCAAACAAGTAAACCAAAATACTCTCTTCCTGAAGTCAGGCAGATGTGCGGGAGAGAGAGGGGAGAGGTCTGAGCCAGCTCCATCTCCCCAACTTTCCAACTGGAGGAGAGAATAAAGGGTGGAGAAAGGGGCCATGAGTTCCCTGGGGATGTCCTTTCACAGAAAAAAAAATACAGATTCCTTTTCTGTTCCTACTGATGTTTTGGTATGAGGGGGATTCATTGTCATGGCCCAGAGAAAGGCTCATTTCTACACTTGGATTTGTCTGGGAATTGAGATGGATACGGACTGTGGGAGCGTGGGTACTAGAGGATGTTGTGGCGAGCTGACACTCTATAATGCATGCCTAGGTGTGGGAGGCATTTCTGAATTGACTCCCATGAGTCCCGCCTCCTGATAGTCACACTCTGGTGTAATCCCCTCCCATTGAGTGTGGGATGGACCTAGTGGCTTGCTTCTAATGACTAGAACATAGCAAAAATGATGGAAAGCCACTTCTAAAATAAGACTATACGAGATTGTGACTTCCGTTTTGCACTTGCTCACTTCCTTCTTCTCCTTCGCATTCTCCTCCTCCCCCTCTGTTCTTTCTTCTTTTTCTCCTTCCTCCTCCTCCTCCTCCTCCTCCCCCTTCCCCTCCCCCTCCTCCTCCTCCCCCTTCCCCTCCCCCTCCTCCCCCTTCCCCTCCCCCTCCTCCCCCTCCCCCTCCCCCTCCTCCTCCTCCCCCCCTCCTCCTCCTCCTCCTTCTTCTTCTTCTTCTTCCTGGCTCTTCCCTCATGCTTCAACTGATGAAACAAGTATCATGTGGAACCCCCATGTCAAGGAATTAAGGGTGACCTCCAGTCAACAGCCAGTGAAGAACTGAGGCCCTCAGTCTGACAAGCCATGAGGGACTGAATCCTGTCAACAACTATGTGAGTGAGCTTAGTGGCAGATCCAACCCTACTTGAGCCTTGAGATGTCTACAGCCCTGGAGGACACCTTGATTGCATCCTGTGAGAGACCTGAAGAAAAGGCCCCTGTTAAACCATGTCCAGATTCTTGATTGACAGAAACTGACATAATAAATTGTGTTATTTTAAGTTATTATGTTTTGGAGTAATTTGTTAGACAGCTCTGGCTAACTAATACATAATTCCTTAGCACAGTGCTTGGCACGTGAATGCACATAAAATGGACACTATTTTTGTTACGTCTGACTCCAAAACCACTTCCCCAGCTATTGCTCAAGAGTTCCTGGGAGATACTTCTAAAGCTAGGGTTATTTTCCCTATATCTTACTTTCTTTAATTCTCAATTATCTGTGAGTCTCAGAAAATTGAGGAACTGAGGGTAGAGAAATGCTCTTCTTTCCTCTAGCTTGAGAGGCACCAAGAGACTGAAACTGAAGTGAACTGGTATTTTTCCCTCCTACTGTGATTTTGCTGGTCCCGAATTTTCTACTCACCCCATGAATTTAGCTGCAGCCCAAATTCAACCTTAGCTGAATAGCTCCAAAGTGATGCCAGATAAAAACAGCACGGCCCACATAGAAACGAGCCTCCCATCTCACAGTTGCCATAGAAATAAGGGAACAGGTGACTAATAAGAAAGCTTTGCCTGGATCTTGGTAAATGGACCCAGCCTTGATGCCTGGGAGATTGCTCACACACAAAATCATCCAGAGCTCTATTCAGATGAACAATTCCAAGAAAGCTGGCTCCACCGGGTTCCCAGAAATGTTGTACATAAACTCATAATACAAATCATGCTCTAAAATTGTCTGTTAAGTTGCTCTCTATGAGTAGTAATAATTTTCCTTAGGGACCCACCCCATCCCTCTCCGGGCTGTACCAGTGATTTCTTCCAGATGCGCACATGCCCCAAGCCTGCCAGTGAGGCTTCATTCTGGGATCCTGTTGTATCTACTTGGAAAGAGAAGCATTTTTAAATAGCAGAAACAGAATGTAAGTATGGGATTGCTTGGGGCCACCATATCAGGATAACATCCCTAGAAGAAACAGGGACAGGGCAAGAAACATATTAAAAAGAAAGGGAGGGAGAGGAAGGCAGAGCTCCCACAATACCACTTGAACGTTTAGACCCATGTGTTTCTGGCCAGATTTCAACCCTAGACTCATTGGTCACATGAGCCAACCAAATTAATTTCGGCTTAAGTCTGTCTGAGTTGAGTTTCTGTCCTTTGCAAAGGAAAGAGAACTGTTAGGGATTGAATTGTGTCCCCCAAAAGATATGTTGAAATCCTAACCTCCAGTACCTCAGAATGTGACCTGATTTGGAAATAAGGTCATGTAGATATCATCAGTTAAGATGAGGTCATACTGGAGTAAGGTGGTTCCCTAATCCAATATGATGGTGTCCTTGTAAGAAGAGGATATGAGGTCACAGGAGGATATTGCCATGTGATGGCAGAAGCAGAGACTAAAGTGATGCAGCTGGCCATCCCAGGCATGCCCAAGATCGCCAGCCAGTGCCAGAAGCTAGGAAGAAGGAAGGAAGGATTCCATTTAGAGTTGAAGAAGGAGCATGACCCCGGTGACACCTAGATTTCTGGCTTCTGGCCTCCAGAACTGGGAAAGAATGAATTTCTGTCTTTTTAAGTCCCTCATTGTATGGTACTCTGTAAATACGACAGCCCTGGGAAACTAATCCAATACCTGGCTGATAGAAACATCATGAAAGGAAGCCGAGACTTGGCACCAGAGTCTGAGATAGCGTTCCTTGCCTTCTGTCTCTCTCTCTCTCTCTCTCTAGCTGTGGGTCTCTGGGCACCTTTCTTCACCTTAGTCGCCTTGTCTGTGAAATGAGAAGCCAATTGCCCCTGTGGTACTGTGGCACATGCTTGGGATGGTGTTCGAGAAGGGACCTATCAGCGCCTATTACTCAACAACTCTACTGAAAGAACCATTAGGGATATGTGCTAAAGGATCTCAGTTGCTTTTTGGTTTTTATTTTTAAGATGTATTTATTTATTTGAGAGAGAGAGAGAGCACACCCACATGTGGGGGGAGGGGCAGAGGGAGAGAGAGAGAGAGAGAGAGAGAGAACCTCAAGCAGACTCCCCACTGAGTGCAGAGCCCACTACGGGACTCCATCTCAGCAGGACCCTGAGTTCAGGACCTGAGCTGCAACCAAGAGCGGGATGCTTAACCAGCTGCACTACCCAGGCACCCCTAAAGGATCTCAGTTTTAGAAATGACTCACTCCTTGGCTTTTGTCTTCTTTCTGTTCATTTTAGAGTATATTTAGATTCATTTAGACCTCCTTTTCTTGACTTCATTTCCATTTCAGAGGATCTTCTCGAAGGGATTTCCTACACATCCCTGTCTTATTTCCCAGCAAACGCAGTTTCTTTCATTCCCCAAGACTCAGCCTTCTTCATGTGGCAGGTGACTGACAAGCAACACAAACTGTCAGACTGAAAGACTCCAGCAAGGAGACTCAGTCCTCATTTGTAGGCTTTAGTTTATCTGGGCAAGTTACTGACTGAGAGCAAGAAAAGGAAGACAGAAACACAACTGTTTGAATTTTCTCCAATTGCTTACCTATTTGCACAACCTCATGGGTCTTAATGGGGTGGGGTGAGGACATTGAGATTACGGACGCTCCTTGTTCTGTGATGCGGGGGGGAGCCTGCAAGGTGCTATGCTTCTTCAGGGGTTGGTGGAATGGAACATTCTGGCAATGGGCATTTCGTGGGAGGATAAGAGGGAAGAGAATGGGGGAAACGCACCACACAAATAGAATTGCTAGACTATGGTTTAAAAAAGATGGTGGTTATATAGGGTCTATTCATATTCCTCTAATGTGAGCCACTTCAAAAAATCTTATTACACTGTGTTTTATCTCTTCTACCCTTGCCAGTCTGTCTCCATATCCTCAACATTTTGCAATGGAGCAGCCCACCTGTAAATGACATTAGCAGGCTCTAACCATAATCTTACATTTTTTTTTAAATCAAACTGATCCAAACTGATCTATACAGACTTCATCATTTCCCCCTCCACTGCACTTCAAACCAAGCACAAAGTTCTGAGGTCAAGTCTGTTCGTGCAATCAAATGATGGGGCACTGCTGAGGCCTGATTTGTTGAAACGCCAGTTGATAGCAACTACATTTGTGTGTGGCTTTTAATTTTTTTTTAAGATTTTATTTATTTATTTATTTGAGAGAGAGAGTGAGAGAGAGAGAGAGAGAGAGCATGAGAGGGGGGACGGTCAGAGGGAGAAGCAGGCTCCCCACCGAGCAGGGAGCCTGATGTGCGACTCGATCCTGGCACTCCAGGATCATGACCTGAGCCGATGGCAGTCGCTTAACTGACTAAGCCAGTCAGGTACCCTATGTGTGTTTTATATTCTATCTGCTTTTTTTTTTTTTTTTTTGTGGTGTCACTACTGTTCTCAGTATAATTCAGGTTGGCCAGACATCCTTGTATCTTTTGTTTTGTTTTTTTTTAAGATTTTTATCTATTTATTTATTTGAGAGAGAGAGAGAGAGCACAAGCATGGGCAGAGACAGAAGCAGAGGGAAAGGGAAAGTGAGATGCAGATTCCCCACCAAGCAGGGATCCCAACACGGGGCTCAATCCCAGGACCCTGGGATCATGACCTGAGCCCAAGGCAGACGCTTAACCGACTGAGCCACTCAGGCACCTCGTATCTATAGATCTTATTGTCATGAGCCACCATCCTATGGCTTTAAGCGGACTAGACCCTTTCATTAGATTTCTGCCAGTTTAGGAGGGCTTATGTACGCACAACTTCTCTGCCTCGGGTTCTACAACAACTCAGACACAAAACTCAGTGTCAGCTTTGGTGTCTAGAGGAAACCCACTTAGGTGAAACCGTTCGAGAATCTCTATAGATCCCAGGGAAGATGTGTATAAAGATTCTCGAACAGTTTCACCTAAGTGAAACTTGCCCACTCTCTCTGCCAGTGTTTTCTCCTATCTCCATATATGATCAAAACAAATTTCTTAACCTTTTTTATTCATAAAAGTTAAGGAAAGATCTTTTGTGGCTTAAATATCCCGGGAGGCCGGGGCCCTCATCCTCCACCCTAGGGGGCCCAGCCAGGTGCAGTTAGATGTTTTCCTCTAGAGAAATATCAGTGAACAAGGATGTGTCCATTTTTATTTACACATTAGTAAATATGTCCCTGTATGAGTTTGCCAGAGCTGTTGTAACAAAATAACAGGTGGCTTAAACAGATATTTGTCTCACAGTTCTGGAATCTAGACATCTTACATCAGGGTGTTGGCAAGTTGCGTTCCTTCTGAAGGTTGTGAGAGAGGATCTGACCCAGGCCTCTCTCCTTGGCTTGTAGATGACGGTCTTCCATGTGCATATTGTGCTCTCTCTGCTGAGTATCTGTCTCTCAGTTTCCCCTTTGTATAAGGATCCGGTTATACTGGATCAGGGCCCACCCTAATGACCTGACTTTAACTTGATTAGCTCTGTGAAAGCCCTATCTTCAAATAAGGTTACATTCTGAGGTACTGGGGATTAGAACTTCAGCATACGAACTTGGAGCGGGACACAATTCAACCCATAGCGGTCCCATTTTCCAGTTCAGGAAATTCTGCCTATGAAATGCCTCAAATTTTAATGAAGAAAGAGTTGAAAGCATATGCACATGTCTGTGGTGGTCTTGATGCCAGCAGTGGTTACATTCAGAAGCCGAACCCCGTCTTGGACAAGGACGGGGAGATGTGTTTCCCTTGGCCAGGTGGGAGGAGTTTGTTTCCCTCCACGGGGAGGTCTGTGAAGGCCTTATTCACGAGAGATCCTGACCACAAGCATGGCTACTTTGCCAAAGCTGATTTGGGAAGCCAGAATGTTAACTTTTGCCTTTTGAGTTATTATTGCTGCACAAATGATTAAAACCTGGCTCTTCAAAATTTAAGTAATTAACACCTTTGGTGATTCTCTCTGAAGGGATATCAGCTTGACTGAACGTGATAAACTTTTAATTAACTCTTATTGTTGCCAACACAGGATTTCCCTGTTAGTGTGGGCTTGTAGAGAGGTGTTCCATTATGTTGCTAAATATGCTGTCACCTTGCTGAACTGTGGCGAATCCACACCCTCAGCCTGCCATAGAAAAAATGAAAATGACTCCAGATGGGCTGGGAGAAGTGATCCCAATGTAGACTGAGTTTATACCATAGGAACAGTGGGGTTGGGACATGTGCTTGCTCATCTGCCACCACCCAGCTAAGCTAATATCATTTCCTGGGCCAAAGTCATGCTGGGATTGCAGAATTTATATTTGGTGTATAAGGGTGAACAGTAGACCCACTAATAATAGCTATAAGAGATGTATTATTAGCTACTTTTAACAGGAAGAAAAACTCAGCCTCAGAAAAGTTAAGAGACTTGCCAGAGGTCATATGACTTTTAGCAACTGAGCCAGAACTAAGACTTAGATTTGATGCCCCAAAGTTCTTCTGACCATATAATGGAGGTCAGCTTCTCCATTCAGCCCAGATTTTCTTCTGAGAATCACCATTCCTTCACGCTCAGGTCATTTAGCTCAAGTGAGGCTGACTTCACCTATTCCACTAGGAGGTTGGGGTTGGACACATGACCCAGCCTGGTCAATCAGAGTCATGACAATTGGTTTTCATGCACATGTGATGCAAATGAAGCTGAGGAAATCTGACCAAAGGGCTCTGCTCCCATGCTGGATTTGGAGCTGCTGGTGGTCATCCTCACCTACACTTAGGAAAAGTCCGTCTAAGAATGAAAGGATCACAGGAGAAAACAGTCATGGCTAAAGTCAGAGTTATCCCTAGACTTTTCAGTTAAATGAGCCAATAAAATTTCTTTTTTCCTTAAGTTTGTTTCCATTGAGTTTTTGGCATTTGTGCTTAAAAGAATAGAGATGAATCCAAGTCCTTGCACAGTGTTAGGTGGGGAACAATCTAGTGGACGGGGAACACCGGGGGCAAAAGATGTTTGAACTCAAGTGCACACTGGTGGTGACGTGGGGTCTTGGGGACCTGTCTTGTGGTTGGAACATGCCAGCAGGGGGCTGGGCTTCTGATAATTGGGGAGCCCAATCAACATAGACCCCAATCTCACCTTAACTGGTGTGTCAGATTTCATGAGCCAAATTAAAAACAAATTTGTGGCTCTAATAGTTACAACAGGCAGGTCCAGATCACATCCTGTATTCCTTAGAATGCCTTTTCCTCCCCAGCATTCCAACACCCCCTCAGTCAATAAGTTGAAGAACGCCCTGGGACCTCCTTTAAGTTCAAGGGCTCAGCAATACCTGTTCCAATACCCTTAAAGAGAAAAAAGAAACTGGGAAAATTGAATATACAAGTGAAGCCCATTTATGTGTTTGGATACAATTACTATGTCTGGTCCCAGTTCTAGTTATTTTATATATATGGCTATAAGATAAATATCTTAAAACCTTTTCACGCATGGTCTCTGCTTTTTTATATTTTATTTTTGTAATTCTTTTAATATTTAGAAATATGCGTCTGTTTGCCTCCAAGATTACCTTTCCATTATGATCTTTACATGATGCCTGCAGTCATCTTTTTCCTTTAGACAGTGTCTAATGGCTCTCTACTCTGAGCAGTATGTGTTAGACAGCAGGCTCGCCCCCTCTCCGGCCCTCTCCTTTACCACCCACTCTCTGTCTGTAGACTTCTCTTTCTTACGCTAACCTTTCCATTCCTAGGTAGACTTAACCTTCTGCTGTTTGGTTTGTCAGCTTGAAGTGAGATTCTTTGATTCTTTCATCTATTACCTTTAAGGCAAACAGTGAACGGATCTCATTCTCCCTCTTACTTCCACCTTCTCCCATTTTAAAAGTTGTGTTATTTTTCTTATGTCAGGGTATTTAACATGTGCGTGCCCCTCCTCTCCCCTTACTCCAGCCTGCTCTTTTCGTGTTAGTTTTACTGCTCAACACATTCAGGCTTCCCAGCAGTCATTTGTCCAAGTTGCTTGGGTCAAGTTTCATGTTTTCTAGATTCCTTAAGAAGAGTTCACGGGGACAGTTGTCCCCCAGCTCTTGCATATTCAAGCTATTTTTTTCTCTCTCTCCATGATACTTGAAGGAGTTTAGCTGTATTCAAAATCCTTAACTCATTTTTTCTCTTCCCCTGTCTTTTTTTTTTTTTAAGATTTTTATTTATTCACTTGAGAGAGAGCGCAAGCAAGGGGGAGGGGCAGAAGGAGTGGAAGAAGCAGACTCTCCGCTGAGCAAGGAGCCCAATGTGGGGCTCGATCCCAGGACTCTGAGCTCATGATCTGAGCCAAAATCAGATGCTTAACCAACTGAGCCACCCTGGTGTCCTGCTCTTCACATGTCCTGTGTATGTACTCTTCCATGTTCTTGCTCTTGAGAAAACTAATGACAACTTGATTTTCTTACTTTTGGAGAAAACTTTTTGTTTTTGTTTTTTTGACTGGAGGTCCGGAGAATATTTTTTTCCTTACATTGAAAAGCTAATAATTGTATCAGGATGTTTTGGGTTTAGCGTCTCTTGGTCAATTTTCCCCAAGTACATGGTCTGCCCTTGCAATATGGAGAGGTAGGTCTTCATTTCGGTATAGTGTTCTTGAATTAAAGTTTTAAATATTATGTCCAAGTGTTTTGTTTCCCTTCTTCTGGAATTCCAGTTCTATGTGTGTTGAATCTTCTACGAACGTCTCCTAGATCAAAACCTCCTCTCTGATCTTTTTATCTGTATTTCTGATTCAGTTTCTAAGCTTTGCTCACTTCTGTACACTAGGACCCTTGACGGTGTTGAGGCATATTTATCTTCCCTCCTTTACCTTAAAATTTAGTCTGTATTTCTGAAATGATTTTGTCTTGTCAGTTACCTTTTTACATATTTCTATGAGTTTTTGCATTTCTGTTCTGTGGTGTCGTTTTATAGATATTTGCAACTGCTTATGTAATTTGTTTTTAAGATTTTTAAGATTTTATTTATTTATTTATTTATTTATTTATTTATTTATTTATTTATGAGAGAGAGAGAGAGAGCACAAGCGGAGGGAGGGGCAGAGGAGAAGCAGACTCCCTGCTGAGCAGGGAGCCTGACATGAGGTTTGATCCAAGTACCCTGGGATAGTGCGTGACCTGAGCCAAAGGCAGATGCTTAACTGACTGAGCCACCCAGGAGTCCCTGCTTATATAACTATTTTAAAATTTAGGTTAGAACATTATGGTTCAGTTTTCCTCTGCTTTTTCATGAGATTTTTCTGGTGTTCTTGTGCCTCTGGAAAGGTTTTTATTCCCATTTTCTGTCATTTTTCTTACAAAATCTTTGAAGTCTTGTTTCTTTGTTTTTCATATTTGAGTGTGTTGGATTTTTCTGAACTAGTTATTAACAGTGGTTCCTATGGCCAAGGGGTAGAGGAAGAGGTGTTTGGGTGAGTTTTCCAGTTTCTCAATTCAAAGATTCTCTGTTCTATAATGAGAAGGGTAGTTTTTTAAATATGTGTTGAGATTGACTCTCTTCTGAACCTCTTCTTTCTCTTGTACAGAAAAGTGGGGTGATCACTCTTCCCAGTTGGTCTGGGAATGAGGGGGTTCCCAGGATATGAGGCTTTCAGTATGAAAACTGAGATAGTCTTAGGCCAAAAAAAAAAAAAAGGATTAAAAAAAAACAATGTATTCCCATGACAGACTGTTCCTCTTGTCCTGTTTCCTTCCAACTCCTTCCCTTTTGCTCACTCACCACATTTAAAACCAGATCTCCGTGCTTCCCCACTGAGGGCAGGCCTCTCTCCTTCCGGGTGAACCTTCTTCATGTGTTCTGGCTTCTGTCACTGCTAGGCCCCTGCTTCATACTCTGTTCTTCCACAAGGTCCTCATAGTTCTCCCTGCACTGGTCAGGATTGGGAAGCTTGACAAAAGCTCCAGCTTTTGTCAACTCAAATACATGCCTCTAGATTCACGTGTAAGTTGAAGTTCGTGGTCTTCTCTTCCTCCTTGTTAAACTAAGCTGTTGTAGACTAGGGGTGGTTTTTGTGGTGGTTGTTGTTGTTGTTGTTTTCTAGTTGGCCTGTGGATTTTTAGAAGATGTGCAAAAATTAAAATTTAGGATGGTCATCTTTATCCTCCAGGAACCCGGATGTCCAGAAAGCTGGAAAATTTGATGAATCTACCAGTAGGTCCCAAGCTCTGCTGCCATCATGGGCATTTCTGCATTACCTTTGCTGTTGAGCTTTGAGCTGCCCAAGCATCCTGCCTCACCAGTCCATCCCGTGATGACTCTCCAGTGGGCAGGCTCAGAAAGAACCACTTACCAGTTATCTTGTCATTCCAGAAACTGTGTTAAATACACTCATGCCTCCATGCCTTTGCTTATGCTGTTACTTCTGCCTTGAATACCCTTTGCCTACTTCTCCATCTGGAAAAAATCTATGCATCCTTCAAATTCAGCTCAAATGTCAGCCTTCTTTATGAAGTTTCTCCACCTCCTTTCCCCCCATCACTACCAACTCATTCTGTTATGTTAATGCATCTCTCCTTCTGCTCTGCTTATAGCATCACTTGGCTGAAATCCCCATATTGTAGTGCTTATTCCAGTGGACCTAACTTACATTCTGTCTCTTACCAGACACTGAGGTCTTCAAGGTCAGAGGATGTGCCCGATTCGTCCTGTGCCCTAAACACCCAGCACAGTGCTTGGCATAGAGTATTTGCACTCAAACCTGTTTTGAATGAATAAGTAAATAAAATAGCTTATGCCAACCTTGCATCTAAGACAGCTCCATGATGCAGAGAGCGATCACACAAAGCACTTCTCACCATTCACAAAGGCGCAGCTGACATTGCAGACTTGGCCTCCAGTAAGGAAGCCCTGGGTTCTTTTATTCTGTTTCACTATTATTTTTTTTTTAAAGAAACAATATGATGTTTCCTTAGTACTCCCCAAAGCACACCAATCAGCATACTAATCACCCCGAAGTGTCAGCTGAATCTGCCAATTTCATAAATTTGCATATTTTCCAATCAGTTTCCCATTCCCCTCCCCCCTTTCATTAGCTATTCTTGGAAGAGCTGCATTCCTTCCATATTGCTCGAACTGACTTGATTTTTATTTCTCTTTGTAAAGACAGATTTGTGAAATGATGAATTAGTCATTGCCAATTTCATGCGTTTACGCTCTGTGCATTTACACCTTATATTTATTCAGCCCCATTCTCCCCTTCTGGCTCCAGATGGTGTGGTAATACAGCCTCGAGTGTGGAGGGGCGAAAACTCATTCTCTCTCCCTCCCTCCTCCCACAGTTTCAGCTCCAGCTCAACTGTGCCAGGTTTGAATGGCGCATCACCCTCTGGCAAATGTGGCTCTGTCTGCAGATTTCACAGCCGCTTAGGAACCGGGAAATGTTAGCGAGACAAGGGGAACTGTCAAATACGGACTCTTTTCACTCCAGCCACTGTTCCCCAAATAAAGCCGCAGTGGGACGATATTTTGATATATTAGCGGATACGTTGTTTTTTTTTTTTTTTCCTCTAAAGGCCGTGGGCCACAAGTTGTCTCAAGAGGAGACTGACACAATGGAACTCTGGAACAAAAGAGTCAAGTCCTTAGATTTTTGAAAAGCCGGAAGTCCTGGTGAGATAAAAAGATTTGGGACAACATGCCATTGGGCAAAACGAGCACTGCTGGGGCTTCTTCGGCCTGAAATGGGAGTCTGGATAAATATGTGAAACAAGGACTAGGGTGGGTGGAGAAGAGTCAGAGACAGAGATGTTGGTGAGCCCTGCGGGAGGAAACAGACCACAAGGCATGGAAAGCCCAGGTGAATCCGGAGGATCTCTGAGAGTGGACAAGATCTAGTCCCTGCTTTTCAGATCGGGCCCAGGGAGGTGGCAAGCTTGTTCAGTAACTTGTTCCCAGAGCACAGCAGAGAAGAAATGGTGAAATGTCACAGCTAGATGAGGAAGGACAGGGATGAGCATGTGGCATCTCCTGTGATCCGAAATTTCCCCATTCCCATGATAGTAGGACCGGGAGAGAACAAGGAGTCAGGAGTGAGGACACCTCAGAGGACACCAGTGACATGTGCAAAGGAGGACAAATGAGGTTGATATGGAGTGGTGGACGCTGGGGGACACTCAGACCACGCCAGCATGGGCATAGAACAGATGACCCACACTGCCCATGATGCCATGGCCCTCCAGAAGCCCCCAAGAACTCAGACATGTTGGGAAGGAGAGGGAGCAAGAAAGCCCCTGACTTGGTTAAAGAGACTCTAAATTGATGAGATCATCTGGAATCAGCTGGGATTGACATTACCCACAATGGCCTGGAGAACGGAGGCTGGAGATGGACATCAAGGCCAATTTTAGAGCACATAGAAGAAGTTCATGTCTTGAATGTCTGTGTTGGGGCCTGGGGTTTGCAAACACTATGTGCCTTCTGGAACAACAGTACATGAGTTGACTGCAAAGTTTTTGTGAATCCTAGACTCCTGGCTCTCTCTGTAGAGATTCATTCAGGGCAACCACATGTTTTATGGTCTGGACATTTTATGCACACACTTGGCCAGGGTCCCAAAGCCAGTGTGAAGGAGAGATGGATGGCCTTGGCCAGCAAGCTTTCCAACACCTCCAAAAGTCAAATCAGAAATCAGAAAAGCTAATCAGCTCAACACAGATGCCCACACAAAAACATTTTACAGGGATATTTTTAAATATCTGTGGTGTGTGTGTGTGTGAGAGAGAGAGAGAGAGAGAGAGAGAGTTTATACAGAAAAATGAAAGGATGGAATGGCAAAAAGCTTCTGGAATCAAAGGGTCTTAAACTTCTTTAGATGGTAGAGTCCCTGCAGGTCATAGGCTCATCGCAGAGCACTGTGAAGAAGGGACATCTGGACCAGGAATGATATTATTGGCAGAAATCTAACCAGTAATTTTACGTTACTTGTAAAGCTTAAATATAGTTAATTTGCAGGCTATGAAATATAATGAATTATAAAAGAAATGGCCAAATTAGGCCCAAGTGGGTTTCCTAAGTTTTCTCATTAATTTTGATTTGCTTTGTTTGCACTATGTATGCCTCTTGTGTCCAATCTCAGTAAAAACCGGTTTGAAGGGTAAGCAGAAAATTGGTGCAAGAAGTGTAAGCCATTGTTTTCACTCATTAGGCAAAGCCGGGGTGGGGGAGGGGAGGGAAAACTAGGTTGTTTAATTTTAGTAGCAATTTGGTTTATTTTGGTAAGTGCTCATTGAGCACAAGCAATAAGCCAAGAACTCCACTGGACACTGGGGGAATCCAGGTGACCGAGTATGGTCTCCATCCTGAGAAGCCTCAAGGCACTGTGGCCTCATCACCCTATATCTGACCGAACCTGGCTCATCGGGGGAGCCCTGTGGGTGGAAAGTGACATTGGAGCAAGAGTGGTAGCAGCAATGAGGCCAGAGTGAGTCATGGATGGAGCATCATGTGAAAGCCACTGTTCCGACAGCTTACACGGAAGAAAGACTACTTCCCTCTATCTACATACACAAAATCCTGGGATGTGGCGGCTCCTGCAAGGTCCAGGTGACCACCCCAGTTTGTTCAGAAGGTCTCAACTCTGAGCTGGAGGAGAAAGAGAACCATGCTATGTTAGCAAGCAAACCACCCTAAAGAGAGTCTCATAAAAAAAGTTATATAGGACATTAGTTCTCTATACTTCATCACACATTTTTTATCACTTTATCTTTACTTGCTCAGTGAAGAGTTGCTGGTTGAACTCCTACCTGAGCTGGTGCCCTGCAGGACTCAACAGACACGTTGTGGACAGAGGCAGGACTGTTCTTGACGGTGTGAACAGTGCATTCCCATGTCTTCAATGGGCACATCTGTTTGCCCTCCAACTCAGGCTCCCCAGAGCTCCCCTGCTTGGGTCTGACATGGCTTTTGAAGACAACAAAATCCCAGGTGTTTGCACTTCAGGCTTCAGTTCCCCCAAAGGACCCATGCAGGGGCCAGTGACTGAAATCACACTCAGTTTGAGGACAATACTTGGCTTATTTATTCAGACATGAGTCACTGCCCTCAAGGAACTCACTATCTAGTAGAGGGGTAAAGAATTAAAGATTCTTCAATAACAAGGCAGAGTGGTATTTTTTGTAGTAGAAGGCTGGATTAATTTTGTCTGGTAGGACATGTAAAAGTGTCTAAAAGGAGGTTATGCCTAAGCTGATTTCTGAAGAAATGTGTAGGAGTTGGCTAAGCAAAGAAAATATGCTGGAAGGGTGTTTCCAGCAAAAAGAATAGCATTTGCAAAGGCTCAGGGTCACGAGACAATAAGGTGATCTAAGCTGACAAGGGGTGGTCGGAGAAGCATGAGAGTCTTGGATGACTCTCCCACCTGGCAGACCCAGTCCCAGGCAAAGTAAGGATTGGCTGGGATGACCCTTCCAGAGCCAGTGAAAGCCTGGCTGACTCAGTGCTTCCATATCCAAGCCCTGGGTTTTAATTCAATTAAATTCACAGGTGTTCATTTAGCATGTGCTTGGTCCTACTGGCACAGAGACTAGATGGAAGACAAGACATGGTCCCAGTTGTCAGGTTGCTGCCATTCTAGGAAAAAGACAAAGAAAAAAAAAAAAAAACCCAAAAACGGTCACTGAAAGGTGGAGCATGAGGTACAGAGCTGGGGCCAAAACCAGTAGTCCTGACAAGTATTCCAGAGAACAAAAATTGCACCCAAAGTGCAGATACAACCCACATCTCTACTTTCTTTGGACCACTATGTTTTCACATATTAAAATGTAGTTGCCAATATTTTTGTAAAAAGTGAGCTGTCAAAGAAAAATGCAGATTTCAGATCTCGCTTGAAAAATCCGAAAGTTCTAGCCACAGTGGCCCACATGCTGACATGGCCCACATGTTTCCCCACAGCTGCATAGCAGGGGTCCATTCAGATGAGGCGTGTTCTCGCCAGCCCACATCACCTGGCTTTCTTCATTCGGTCTCATTAGCGGTGTGGTCCCTGAACCACCTGACTTAGAGATCCAATACATACAAACCCCAGGCCAGACCTTCCAACAATGGAGACCAGGATAATAATAGCAACAGGAGTTACTCTCACCCCCTGGTTTGCTTCACTGACCAACTCGTGTTAGTTCCCAACTGCTCTGAATACTTTCTTGTGCTCCTGAGAATCTGATGACCCCTCGGCTTTCATTCAAGCATCACAGACCCAAGTGAAGTATCCAAGAAGACCCTGGCCTGCAGGGACAGAGTCCATCAAGGACCGAGTTGCTACCAAGGGAGGGGATATGGGGACAGCTTCATTATGGGAACAACAAGCATTTGTTCCATGTGGGCCCCAGCAGGAAGGCAACAGCTGCAGGATAAACAGGGCAGCAACAAAGACCCACGCTCCACTTTGCAGCGGGCAAAGCACAGCTCCAGCCTGGCTGACATCTAATTTGTAGCAAATGAGCTCATTTCTAATAGAGCCAAATATGGCTCCTTGCTTGGGTCCCATCTATCCAGACACCTGTTTTACTCCAGCTTCTCCTGCTAATCAGTGTCCCTGGGGAGCAGTTCAGCAATTATGACTTTGCTACTACACTGGGGACTCTTATCTTTTTTACCCCAGTTTTCTCCCTCCATCTGGGTGTATGTCTGTATCCACCAAGCACTTCCAACAGCTGTTTGATCACTTTTTTATGAACACCAACACTGGGGAGTGCCGTGTTCCCCTGAGTATTCTGTTGGTGCTGTGTAGAATGATTTTGGAGGGTACATGGTTGAACCTTTTCAGACTTGAGCATTAATGAGTGTTATAGACCAAATTCTATTCCCCCGAAATTCGTGTGTTGAAACCCCAAACTTCACAGTGACTGTATTTGGAGACAGGGCCTTTAAGGAGGTAATTAGGTTAAATGAAATCCTAACAGTGGGGCCATAATCCAATAGGACTTAGTGTCCTTAGAAGAAGAGGAGACACCAGGGTTTTACATGCACAGTGGATAGACCATGTGAGCATATAGCAAGAAGGCGGCCTTCTGCAAGCCAGGAAAGAAAGCCCCACCAGAAATCAACCCTGCCAATGCCTTGATCATGGACTTCCAGCCTCCAAAACTGAGAAAATACATTCTGTGATTGAAGCCATCCCCTCTGCTGGTATTTCATTATGGCAGCCCTTGCGGACGAATACGGTGTGTACCAGGAAAGAATAGATAACTAGCACATCAAAATGCAATATCAGGGGTGCCTGGGTGGCTCAGTCAGTTGAGTGTCTGACTCTTGATTTTGGCTCAGGTCATGATCTAAGGTCATGAGATCAAGCCCTGCATCAGGCTCCACACTCAGGGTGGAGTCTGCTGGAGATTCTCTCTCTCCTCTCCCTCTGCCCCTCCCCCCACTCACACTGTCTAAATAAACAAACAAACAAAACCTTTTAAAAAACCACAATATCATAGATGATATTGCTCAGGGTGATGCTTACGTTTCTGAGTTGAAGAAAAATGTTAAACAAAGAATTTGGAGGTACAGAAACGGCAAAAAATTGTAAAGATACTATCTAACTTATTGAAGATTAGGAAGATTAGGTGACACTGGCTGAGTGGAAAGGTGGCTTTGCAATAAGGCAGCCCTGAGTTTGACCCTCATCTGTGTGAGTTTAGGAGTCAGCCTCTCTGAAGTCAGGTCCTCATTGGTCAAAAACAGGCAATAGAAATTTGGGTTTAAATTTTCTCTTAACGTGTCTGTCATTTCCATGGGCTATGAGCATCTTGAGGACCATGTCCTCTACTGTGTCATTCCATGCTCTCATTCCTATGACCGGCCTCTAGCAGGATAACAAGTAGGGAAGAAGGACATGGGCTTTGCCACTTAATAGCTGTGTGCCCTTGGGAAAAGTACTCAATCTTTCTGAAACTCAGATTCCTCATCTCTAAAATGGAATTGATAATAATACATATCACAGGGTCTTGTTTTGGGAGTCAAGTGAAGCAATCCCTATAAAGTACTTAGCACAGTACCTGGCATATCTTAAAATGTTTATCATTAATATTAGTTCTTAGTAAATGTTAGTTGAATAAAAGAGTGAATGAATGTTTAGTCAAATGAATGGACAAGTATTTGATGGATGAGTAGGTGAGTGGCTGGGGTGGGTGTGTGTGTGGAGAGCTAGTTGGATGGATGGATGGATGTTTTTTTCAATCAATAAGTGTAGGTATATATTTATAAATGAATGAGTTGATTGACAGGTGATAAATGGATGGGAGGATGGACGGATGGATTTTTCAATCAATGAATGTACCTATGTATTTATGAGTTAATAAACCAATTGCTAGATGAGTAGCTACATGGATGGGTAAACTTTTTGAATGAGGTATGGTTATGTAGGATGGGTGGGTGGATGGATAGATAGATGGACTGTGACTGATCCACTTGAAACATCATCTGCTTCTTTGCATAGCTGAGGGCTCCAGCCTCCAACATAATGGCCAGAACATTAAGGATAGACAGTGAAGGTGGCCAGGGGAACAAGAGTTTTACCTAATTAAGTGGCAGTTTGAGACTTCCCCTTTTGAAGTACAAAGTCTGATTGTGGGATCATTGACAGTCTTCTTGTTAAAGACACAGAGTGAGAGGGTTGTTTTGTGTCAGGAGCTTTGGCGTTTCCAGTATTCCCAGACATTTCGCTTCCCCCTCTCAGAAGCACATTTGCTTCTAATCTGATAAGCAAAAACTCCTTGAGCAGCCATAGACCCAGCCCCCAGGTACAGCGCTATTGGAAGACGGGCCTTGAGTAATCTATCAGACCTTTTTAATTACCAAGTGCTACCTCAGAAATAATGAGCCTTTCTGTGGAGTCTGGGCAGGTTTTGAGTCAACTGGCAAACTGCCAAGAGAGTATTTGCCACAGGAATTTCATGAGAGCTCTAGTTTCTTTCAAATATTCTAGCAATGGTCTCAGAGTCTCCAGAAGGGCCAAGTTCTCAGGGAGCCAGATGTGTGTGGCTTCCTCCAAACAGTCTAGCTGGAGAGCCAGGGCATCCAATGGAGACAGTGCTACAGATCAATTCTCATGAACTCATAAAGTTAAAAAGAAAAAAAATGTGGCCCATTGCACACACCTGTTCTCTCTCTCCTCTTCCTTTTCTTTTTAATTTTCCCACCATTTCAGTGCTAACCAGTAGTCACAACTCAAGAATTCCACGGAGGCATCATGGTACTGCCAAATACAGCTTCTACCCACACCCACAGAGCAGAGGCCTGAGGCTTTCTGTGGAAACCTCCATTTCTCAGTCCTCTCTGGTTTTCCCTCTATTGGAGGCCATAACACACTCTACCCATGGTCTAGAGTAGGAAGCAGGCTGACCAGGCTTCCAGTTCTGGGGGCCCTGGGCTGGCTATTTCATCCCTCTGAATCTGTTTCCTTGTCTCTAAAATGGGATTAATAAACCCTTTCTCATAAACTGTTTTATTTTATTTTTTTTAAAGATTTTATTTACTTACCTGAGAGAGAGATAGAGACAGCAACAGAGAACACAAGCAGGGGGAGTGGGAGAGGGAAAAGCAGGCTCCCCGCTGAGCAGGGAGCCCCACTTGGGACTCGATCCCAGGACCCTGGGACCATGAACTGAGCCGAAGGCAGATGCTTAACCGACTGAGCCACACAGGCGCCCCTCTCATAAGCTGTTTTAAAAAGAAGGTGAAATTACATACACCTTGTATGCTGCTTTGCTCCTATTAAAAACTTAAGAAAATACTTACATGGTTACATGGTTACATTCAGTCTATATTATTTTGAACATCAACCAGTGTGGAGGAACTGTGCCAGACACAGGAGCTGTAAATGGTGAGTGAAACGCACCTGGGGGTTTTTGTTTATTGTCATGGCAATGTTGGCAGATGCTCACACAATAGAAACTGCTGTTATTATGACCCTACTGATTCTTGCGCAGGGTGATGCGTTGGGGGCCGGAGAGTGTGGATAGTGTGGTGCAAGCCCACCTTCCTGTGAGCAGCAGTCCTTGCCTGCCCGGTCCGACCTTGGTAGTTTCAACCCCAGAAGCTCAGTACTGATTTTCCCACCTGAGCTTGCTGTCAGGGGCTACCTGTGACTGATCTCTGGCCAGTGAGACATCAGTATCAATCTACTGGTTAGTTTTCGAGAAAGTTGTTGTTTTCTACCTAGAAGCAGCATAGATAGCAGGTGTCATTCCTTTCCCATTCTCTTCCTTCTTTGAGCCTGGACGGGACACCTGGACAAGCAGCTAATATGTTACTATGGAACGACAAGCCAACAAGCTACGAGGGGAAATGGAGTGACAGAGAAGTTTGGTCTTTCAAAGTGTGGTCAAGCCACTGCCCCAAGCCTGCACTGCCTACCTTCAGGCTTTCTGTTTGAAAAAATCAGGCCTATACGTATTTAGGCTCCTGCCAGCCAGGTGCTCTGTCGCTTGCACCTCCTAGCTTTCTTTCTTTTTTTTTTAAATTTTTTATTGTTATGTTAATCTCCATATATTACATCATTAGTTTTTGGTGTACTGTTCCATGATTCATTGTTTGTTCATAACACCCAGTGCTCCACGCAGAACGTGCCCTCTTTAATACCCATCACCAGGCTAACCCATCCCCCTACCCTCCTCCCCTCTAGAACCCTCAGTTTGTTTTTCAGAGTCCATCGTCTCTCATGGTTCGTCTCCCCCTCCAACTTACTCCCCTTCATTCTTCCCCTCCTGCTCTCTTCTTCTTTTTCTTTTTTCTTAACATATGTTGCATTATTTGTTTCAGAAGTACAGATCCGTGATTCAACAGTCTTGCACAATTCACAGCACTCACCATAGTACATACCCTCCCCAATGTCTGTCACCCAGCCACCCCATCCCTCCCACCCCCCCACCACTCCAGCAACCCTCAGTTTGTTTCCTGAGATTAAGAATTCCTCATATCAGTGAGGTCATATGATACATGTCTTTCTCTGATTGACTTATTTCACTCAGCATAACACCCTCCAGTTCCATCCACGTCGTTGCAAATGGCAAGATCTCATTCCTTTTGATGGCTGCATAATATTCCATTGTGTATATACACCACATCTTCTTTATCCATTCATCTGCTGATGGACATCTTGGCTCCTTCCACAGTTTGGCTATTGTGGACATTGCTGCTATAAACATTGGGGTGCACGTACCCCTTCGGATCCCTACATTTGTATCTTTGTAGTAAATACCCAGTAGCTCAATTGCTGGATCGTATGGTAGCTCTATTTTCAACTGTTTGAGGAACCTCCATACTGTTTTCCAGACCTCCTAGCTTTCTTAACTCATACACCCACTGATGCCAATACTAGGTGAAGCTTTGAAGACACAGCGGGACAGTATCAGCTGAGACGGGGCCAATAAAAGCAGCCCCAGGCAAAATGGAAGCCACACACTGGGCAGAATTAATCAAGAGTCTCTGGGCTTAGTCCCACATTTGGCTCCTTCTTTGCTTACTATTTAAGATTACGAGGGACCTTGGTGTGAATTACTGATTAGTTAAGGTCCCGGCAGGCTACAGAAGGCTATTTATGGAGGTGTGGGCAGGGTTAAGAGAACCTGCAGGGGCTGATCCCGCTCCTCTGACTCATACCCTCCTAGGCCCAAGGAGCATGGGAAGGGAACGGCGTACGCAGAGCCTGGAGACAGATGTGGAAGCAAAGAGAGGCCACCTGGCAGAGGCCATGGCAGTGGAAACAACCAAAAAGCAGTGAAGCAGGAAGTAAGTGAGGGAGGAGGTGAATGCACAACCCCTCTTTCCTTCAGTCAGAGCCTCCCATGGACTGAACGCTGGGCAGCCAAAAGGGAGCCAGATACGGTGTAGGCTCTGCAAGGAGGGGAGAGGGTCTGAGAACGGGGACAAGCAGAGAATGACTAGCATGATGGCCCTTGGTATTTTCATCTTACTGGGCCTCCCAATCGTGCAATGCCAAGAACACCTCTACCACTAAAAATACAAACATAATAATTAGCACTTCCTAGGTAGCTAGGCTGAAAACCAAAGTGGTGACGTTTCTTATCTCACTGGCTCTTCTCCACAGCTCTGTAAAGAAGAAACTTAGAGGAGATACTGGCTATCAGATCTCCTTGGTGCCCATCTCTGCCCAGCCACCACTCCTGGTAGTGCCCACAAAAAGAATGCCAAGTGGGGGGTTGGGAGTTCCCAGGCACCCCTGCCTAACGGACAGCCCCAGGCATTGTAATTATGCTTAACGCCGATATGCCCAATCACAGTGCTGCAAACTCCTTAGGCAAACAGAATATCTTGGATGTTCAAGCCACTACTGATTTAAAATCCTGCCAAGTGCCTGAATTTCACAGAAGCATTGACATTTTGGCCACCACGAATGCTCTCTCAACCCCGAATGCTTTCCTTCTCCATGAGCACTGCAGCCCCAAGAAGCTCCCACAGGCAACCAGGCCCAGGGAGCCTGCTCCTTTAGGATTTTCAGAGGGTTTGTTTATAGTCTCATTTACTTACTTTTTAAACAAACGAGTATAGGACTTCCTTTTACCTGACTTTAAAGAGCTATTTTCTGTTCCTTAAATAATCTGCGTTTGCTAATTAGTAACTCATAAGGAAAATGAAATCATGTGAGATTAGGCATAGTGAATTACTTATGGCTGTGTTTTCTGCTGTCACCTTCCAATGGCATCTCTCTTTGAAAGGGAAAAATAAACCTTCATAATGAGAGTGAAAAATGCCCCCTCGTCTCCTTCCCACAGTATAAGCCCGTTGACTATAGTGGTGGAACTATGCTTTGGCAGAGGAGCAAAGTAATGATTACAATAATTACAGCCATCATCAGAGCCAGTGCGGCTTTGTTTTGTTTTGTTTCAGTTAGGAAAAAGAAAAACAAGGTGTAATACTTCTTTCAACCTTCCATTCTCTATTTATTTGAAATTTGCTTATTGAGAACCCTACCATGGAGCAAATCCTGATTCTTTTGGGACACTTAATGCAGGCAACTTCACCTGCGGGAAACCCCCCTTTGGATCATGCCCCTTCCAGGTCCCCAGCCCAGATGGGTTCGGAGTTGCTACTGAGGTTTATCCCACAGACTTGTGATTTCCCTCGTGCCCCTACCACAGAACTCTGAGCTTCCTGATGGCCAGGATAGTATCCCTTCTACCCTCTATCCCCCAGGGCTCATAAGGGCTTGAAAAATAGATAAGGAACAAAAGTGATACGAGAAATTGAAAATAAGCTTAATAATTTATTCATTATTAAATAGCTATCAAGCCTACTATATGTCAGGTACTCCTCTAAGCACTTGAAATGCATCAGGGCACAAGAGAGATAAAATCCCTGCCTTCTTGAAATTCATATTCTAATAAAAGCAAACAGAAAATATGCATAATTAAAAAAAGGAGAGTAGAGAGTATGTCAGAAAGTCATAAGTACTATGGGGAAAAAAAACCCATAGTTCAGGGTAGAAGGGCTAGGGAGTGATAGAGGGGAGATTACAATTTAAATACGGTGGTCTGTTGGGCCTCACTAAACCAGTGATGTTTGAGCAAAGACTTAAAGGAGGGGAGGGCTTTGGCAAGGGGAATGAATTCCATGTAAAGGCTCTGTGGGTTGGGTGTGTACCTGGTGGGCTGGATGAATTACTCAACAATAAAACTGGGTTGTGAGTTCCCTGTTCATGGGACTATTCAAGCGGAGGTTAAAGGACCATCCACTATGAGTGCTGCAGAGAGGCTTCTTGCAATGAACAGGAGGTTAATATTATACTCAATGGTGAAAAATGAAAAAAATTTTCTCTAAGATCAGGAACATGGCAAGGATGCCCATTCTCATTATTCTATTCGTCATGGTACTGGACATCCTAGCCAGAGCAATTAGGCACAAAAAAGAAATGAAAGACCAAATAGGAAAGAAAGAAGTAAAATGATCTCTGTTCACATAGACGTGATCTTACCATGTACAAAACCCTAAAGATCCCCACCCCAAAACAAACGAACAAAAATCTGCTAGAACTAACAAACGAATTTAGTTGCAGAATACAATCAACATGCAAAAATCAGTTATATTTCTATACATCCACAATGGAAAATGTGAAAGGAAATTAGGAAAATAATCCTATTTATAATAGCATCAAAAAGAATAAAATCCTTATGAATAAACTTAACCAAAGAAATGAAAGACTTGCATACTTCAAACTGCAAAACATAGCCGAAAGAAATGCCTACTCATTCCAGGCTAATCCTTGTTCATACAGTTTCTCAATGAATCATCGTGACAATCCAGCAAGATGCTAACATAGGCAGAGCTTGCCTGATGAGCCCCTTTCATTTGATGAACTAACCCATGTCCACTCTGTGTGGCCTTGGTGACATTTTTCCTTCCCATAATCTAGGTCACAGGAAAGGATGAATGACCCATGTGGTAGCAATTAAAGTTTTGTCCTCCATTTGACATTTAGATGCTTCAAATTTCCACCTCCAGCCAAAATGGAGTGCCAGAGAGCAGATATAGCATCCTATCAGAAACAACAAAAAAACTGTACAAAATATATGAAACAACGCCTTTTAACCTTGGAATTGGGCAGCACGTGACATTTTAAGCCTGGTTCCCTTTGTTGTTGCAAGACAGTTGCCAACATCTCCTAGGGTTACCTCTTTTTTCATCCATGAGAGAAAGAGAGGAAACATCTGTTCTAGCATTCCAAATAAGAATAACAGTGAGATGAGTCTGACTTAATTGGACCAACTGAGGCGACAAGACAACCACAAAGGGCTTTGTCTGGGGGAATGTAGTGTGCTGATGGGCACCTACTCCTTGAACTGGGGGTGCAGTCAGTTTCCCCCAGCCCCTCAGCTACATGGAGGAGATGTGATCTCTTGAATGAAAATTAGACAACTATTAGAAAAATACATGAATTCTGGATAAACAATCAACAAGTGTCCATTACAATATGCGATGGTAGTAAGCCAGTTAAAGAGTGATATATCCACAAAATGGAATGTCTTGCAGCCATTGCATATAGTTGTTATACAGATCTATTTCTGTGGGAAAATGTTAAAGTAAAAAATAAAAAGATATAAAATGGCTAATGTGGAAGCATCCCCATTTTTTTTCTCAAAGGCAGGATGCATAAATAGTTAGATAGCCAAAAATATCTGAAGGAATTGTACCAAAATATTAACAGGGATGCCTGGGTGGCTCAGTTGGTTGAGTGTTGTACTCCTGGTTTCAGCTCAGGTCATGAGATTGAGCCCCTCGTCAGGCTCTGCACTCACCATGGTGTCTGCTTGAAAGTCTCTCCCACTCCCTCTGCCCCTTCCCCTACTTGTGCATGCTCTCTCTCTCTAAAATAAATAAAAAATCCTTTAAAAAATGTTAAAAAAATATTAACAATGGTTTTGTCTTGGTGGTAGGGAAATGTGAGTTTTAATTTTTTCCTTTTTCTCCTTAATTTTTAATTTATCTTCCTGTAATAACATTTGATACCTGTGTGATAACAATATCAAAATAAAGAAAAAAAAATCCAAAGAAAAATATCCTCTTCCAGAGTTTGAGCCTGTGTTTAGTTTTGCTTCGACCAGATACCTCATTTTAACAGAGTAAATACTACCCAAAACTCCTTTCTCCCTCCAAAAGCACAGACACACCCAGAAGTAGCATATTGGTAGAAGACAGATGGTGCCTGAATAATGTAAAGGTTTGAAAAGAATAAGGTCAATGTCGCCCTTTCCTCCCTGTCATTAGTTTTGGGGCAACTGGAGATGAAACGGTTTTCAGAGGACTCTTGGATCAAAGCAAACACAGAGTTTATCAACCAGTTCTTGGAAGAGTAAAATACGTGCCCAACAAGTTGGTCAGCAGGCAGTACCCTTCTCAGAGATCGTCTTGGAAGGAAGGGCAGTTATTCTCAGTGGTCATCAGACAAGCCAAGTGTATCACTGGCTAGAGCCCATTCAGCCTTTCCACTCTGGGTCCCAATAATAATGGTGACATTAACTGCAGACAATAATGAGAACACAACAAATTACATCCATGCCTTATTTTATTTAATACTACCAACCCCACAGTTGGAGTTATAGTCTATTATTTTTCCCACTTACAACATAATAAAACTGATGTCAGAAAGGTGAAGTAACTTTCTATAGTCCTTCAAGTAGACACAGAGCCCAAGTTTGAACTTAGAGCTGTCTGGGGGTAACACTGCTCTTTCTACTCTATCATACTCTCTCTTTGATCTTCTGCCAAACAACAAAGAGAACGTGGAACATATTCTCTCTGGATGTAATTTGATATGATCTACATTTACTATGAAGGGTTCAGATCAGGTTGATGGTAATTGGCTCAAGTATGCAGGGGTGCCTGGATGGTGCCTGGCCCACCTCTTCATCTCCCACAGGGTTGCAGATTATTCTCCTAAGGACAATCAACAAAGGAGAACAAAAGTATATACCACTTTGTCATTGCTTGGACTCCTGGTTGGTAAAGTTGGTTGGGGTACATGGCTTAGCCTCAAGGCCAAAGTTGGGACTTGTGTTTCTCTTTAAACCCTAAATTTTACGATCTTGTCAGTATCTCGTGAACCAGTTGATACAGGAACATGGAATGGTCATCATGCTTAAGCGTACATACAAACACACAGAAAGAGTGAGCCAGATAGCTGGCCACATGAAGTGAAGAAAGAACAAGATGGCTGGACCAACAGGGCAGGGCAGGGCAGCTTGCCCTCCAGCTGAGAGAGATTTTGCACGACCTCTCCTACCCTCTCTTTAAGGAACCTGGCTCTACGTAATCCTGTTAGCCTTCCTTCTTGGATGGGAGCAAGGAGGGAAGTAGGAAGAAAGAATCAGGGGCCTTTTACTTGTCCTGGAATATTTGCAGACAGCATCACCCTGAGGACACAACCTGTTTGGGGAAAGCATGATTGGCCATCTCAGCACACATCAGGGAGCCTCATTTATGTTGCGATCCATTTGTTTGGTTATTCTGAAGAGAAGCAATTCCTAAGTGTAATCAGATGACTTCCTCCAAGCATGAGAGAGAAACAGGTGGTCAAGCGGGCATGACCACTGAGAGTCTTCTGAGCCAGGATCGAACAGAGGCATTGAACATGCCAAGCAACTGTAATAGACAAAAACACCGGCTCCATTTCTTTTCAAAGCATTTTGAATGAATTTTTAATTCACTCCCTGCCTTGTCAATTATGAATAGAGATGCTAGCATTAGCATAATGGCTGGAGTGTGGAAGCCCAAAAACTGATTTCAGAAGAGGCACAAACATTTTAGCATCTTATATATAATCACCTCTGCTCACATCATAGCCACCAGGGGAGGAGTTAGGTCATCTGTTAATGACACTTCTAACGTAAAAATGACCATATTGTCTTCATGATAGAGTGAATTCCAGCTCGTAACATGAAAAAAAGGTAAGCTTCTAAGGGTGACAATAAGAAGAGACTGATAGATCATAATGGGTTCTTACTATGGCTAAGCACTGTGACAATATGCATTTATATATATTTTTAATTGTGGTAAAATCCACGTAACATAAAACTTACCATCTTAACCATTTTTAAGTGTGTAACTCAGTAGCGTTAAGTGCGTTCTTACTGTTGTACAACTAACCTCCAGAACTCTTTTCGTCTCCCAAAAGTAAAACTCTGTACCCATTAAATTCCCTATTCTACCTCCCACCGCGCCCAGCCCCTAGCAACCACCAGTCCACTTTCTGTCTCTATGAATTTGACTACTCTAGGAACTTATGTATGTGAAATCATACAGTATTTGTATTTTTTGTGACGGCCTTATTTCACTTCACTTAAGATCTTCAAGACTGATCCACGTTGCGGCCCATGTCAGAATACCCTTCCCCTTTAACGCTGAATAACATTCCATTGGTTGTAAATACCACGTTTTGTGTAACCATTCATCTGTCAGTGGATGCTTGGGTTGCTATTGACTACTGACTAATGCTGCCATGAACATGGGTGTACAAACATCCCTTCCAGATTCTGCTTTCCATTCTTTGGGGTAAATACCCAGAAGTGGAAATGCTGGGTCATACTCTATTTTTAGTTTCTTGAGGAACTGCCATCCTGTTTGATCTATGCACATGTTCTCATTTATTCTCACAACAACCTGTGACATGGGGATCATGATGAGGGAATAGATTCAGAGACACAGGTGCCATTTTACAGATGAAGAGACTGAGATTCAAAAGTTAATCAATTTAGGGAATATGGAGCTGTGGTTAAGAGCTTGGGGTTGGGGAGTCAGACACACAAGAGGCCATGGTGGCATTGGACCCTGTCTTTTTCTAGTTCAAACACACAGCTGTCCACAAAAGAATGCTGTTTTGGTTTTGGTTTTGGTTTGTCCCTTCCAAGATTTCGTATTTCTATTTCAAATCACTCTAAAGTTAACACTTTTAGTTTATTTCTAATCAAATTGCTAAGCAAGCAAAAAAAAAAAAAAAAAAAAAAAAAACCTCTTAGAAATAACCCTGCTGGAAGAAGATGCAATTTTATTTCATTTACGGAGCAATGATGTTTGCACAGAAAATACATTTTGGGGTCTGGTCTAGGCATGAAAGAGGGAGAAATGGAAGGAGAAGACAGGAAAATCAAGTAGTTTTCTTGGGACATAAAGTTAAAATACAATCATTTATACTGAACCAAAATCAAAATAGGTGGCTGGTGGGTCAGATGGTTCAGTGGAGAAGAAAGGACAGGAAGTCACTGCATATGGTACCCTCCACACCCACTCCCATTCATCCTGGAAATTATGAGGTACCTCACCTATTGTGTGTAATAACAAATAGCGTGATAATAAATATAAATAATAATAATATAGTATTTATATTATAGAACATAAAACATAAAGTTTAATACACATGCCCCACCTCCCAGTTTAAACAAAGGGAACATTACCAGTACATTAGAGAGCAGAGTTTGCAACTTCGCCATCATACCCTTCTCCTTCCCAGACACCCAAGGCTACCTAAACCCCAAATTTTGTGTTAACCATTCACTTATGTGTCTTAACAGGTTTATTAAATATCTATATATGCCGAAACCTGGGTGGCTCAGTCAGTTAAGCGTCTGCCTTCAGCTCAGGTCCTGATCTCTGCTCAGTGGGGAGTCTGCTTCTCCCTCTCCTTCAATGCCTCTGCACTGCTCATGCGCTCATTCTCTCTCCCTCTCTCTCTCTCTCAAATAAATAAATAAAATCTTAAAAAAAAATCCATATATGCATCCCAAATCAGTGTTTTACATATTTGGGGTTTTGGCCAATAGTTTACATACTTGGGGTTTCTTTATAGGAACAAAATCATGCTCTCTGAATTAATGGAATCATATTTTGCCATTTTTTCAGTATTTGATCAATATTTTGGTTTTAATATTCATCAATGTAGCTATATATAACGGCAGTTCATTTTCATTGTCACATAGTATTTCATAACTTGTTTATCCTTTCTCCTGCCAAGGGACATTTGGACGGTTTGCATTAATTTGCTATTGCAAACAATGAGGTAATACCCGGCTAGTCCAGAGCATATAGAGGGAAATGCAATTGCTGGCTTGTGCAGTGTGCCATGTTAAGACTTGCTAGATAATGTCAAAAATTTTCCAAAAGTATTCATAGCAGTTTATACTCTTACTAGGAGTATAAATTTCTCTGTTGCTTCACATTGTTGTCCAATATTCAATAATAACCGATTTTTTTTAAAAACTTCTGCAAATGCTTTGGGTACTGAATGGTATCTCATTGTGGTTTCATTGTGCATTTCCCCGATTACTTATAAGATGGATCATCTTTCCATATGCTTTCGACCATTTGTATTTCCTCATCTCTGAATCATGTATCCAGATTTTCTCTCTCTTGTTCTAGTAGGTTGCTTGCCTGCGGTGGGTGGTGATGGTGTTTTCTTATTCATGCCTACAACTTCTGTATCTCTTCTGCACACTAAACCTTTTTAGGTTTCAGATAAAGTTTCTGTTTGTGATTTGCCTCCATTCATTAAGGCTTCTCAGTTTCATATAGTTAAACTTACAGAAATTCTCTTTGCAGCTTGCATTTTTTAATTTAAATTCAATTAGCCAACCTATAGTACATCATTAGTTTCAGAGGTAGAGTTCAGTGATTCATCAGTTGCATAGAGCACCCAGTGCTCATCACAACATGTGCCCCCCTAAATGCCCATCACATCGCACAGCTTGTATTTTTATTTTATATTTAAAAACAGTTTCCCTCCTCTAAGTTCTTAAAGTTATTCTAAAAGTTTAAAACTTTCTTTTCCCATTTAAATCTTTAATCCATCCCAAATGGGTCCCCCGAGAAAGTCACCCGATTTCATCTTTCGCATATGGGTAACAACCTGTCTCTGCACTAATGACTGAGTTCTTCTACAAGGCCATCTCTGTCATCTATCAAGTTGTGGTACAGGTATAGGGTAACTCTGGGCATCGGGGATCCTCTGTTCTTTCCCACTGAGCTATGTGTTTATCCCTCTGCCACATCAAACCATCTTGCTATTGGTCCCCCACTTTACCATTCTCCAGAAATTGCTTAGCTGCTCTTGGCCCTTTGTTTTTGCATGTTAGAATCAGCTTGTCAATGTCCATGAAAAATTATGCTGGCATTTTGATGGGTAAGCCATCAAATCTAGAGATCTATTTGGGGAACACTGATTCTTCCTACCCATAAGCGCAGTATGTCATCCTACTTACTTAGGGTCTGTAAAAAAATATATTTAGCAAAGTATGATTGTCTGCATATTTTTTATACAAAGTCCTGGCATATCTTTATAAATTTTGTACTTCTGTAGGTCTTATCTTTTAAATTAAAAATTTCTAATTGTTGCTGGTGTATGCAGTTGATTCTTTATTTTGGTGGTATGTCCAACAGTCTTGCTAAACATTTTCATTAATAATTTTACATACTTTTTTTTAAGATTTTATTTATTTATTTAAGAGAGAGAGAGCACAAGCAGGGGGAGCAGCAGAGGGAGATGGAGAAGTAGGCTCCCTGCTGAGCAAGGACCATAATGTGGGGCTTGATCCCAGGACCCTGGGATCATGACCTGAGCTGAAGGCAGATGCTTAACCGACTGAGCCACCCAGGCGCCCCTACATACATTTTTTTAAGTAGACACATATCATCTACAGATAATTACAGTTTCTTTGTTTCTGTTACTCACACCCTCCCATTTATTTTCCTTCAGTGTAAGATGCTTAGTGGGGATAGCAAACTTCCTTGTTTTATTACAGATAAAAAGGATATGCTTTTAACATTGCACCCTTGAGGAGGACATTTTCCATAGTTACTTATTGCCATTATTGTTTTGTTTTGTTTATTTTGTTTTATATGAACTTTATCAGGCATAAGAAGTTAATTTTACTTCCAGAAAAGCTTTGTTTTGGTTTTAATCATAAAGGGAGCTCAGTTTTGTCAAACCCTGGTCCTGCATCTAATATGATGATGAAGTGATTTTTTTTCCCCCTTCAATCTGTTAATCTGGTAATTTACGTAGATAGGTCTTCTTGCTGTTGAATCAACCTTGCTTTCTCGAAATAAAACCAACCTAATTATGGTATATTAACTTTTTATCCATTGTTGGATTCCTTTTTCTAAATTTGATTGAGGGATTTGATTTGATTTAGGAATTTTTTTCAGTTACATGCTTAAATAAGATGGGTCCATATTTGGCTTTTTTAAGATTTCATTTATTTATTTGTCAGAGAGAGAGAAAGAGAACACAAACAGGGGGAGCAGAAGGCAGGGGGAGAAGCAGGCTCCCTGCTGAGCAAGGACCCCGATGTGGGGATGTGGGACTCGATCCCAGGGCCCCGCGACCATGACCTGAGCCGAAGGCAGATGCTTGATTGACTGATCCACCAAGGTGCCCAATCCCATAATAGTGGGCCATCCAGGTTTTCTGTTTTTCTTGAATCATTTTTAATAATTTATATTTTTCTAGTGTTTGTCCATTATGCCTGCTTTGAAATTTATTAAGATAAAATTATTGCTAGGGTCTCTTTTTTTTTTTATTGTTTCAGTCTCTGCTGAATCTGCATTTGTCTATTTTCCCATTTTAAATGTTTTTTAAAATTTGAGTCTTCTGTCTTGTTTGGGATTTCTCAATATTGCTGGAAGTTTATTAATTTTTTTTAGAGTTTTCAAAAAACTGATTTTGGGTTTCATTATATCTTTTTTTCCTCTTATTTTTCTTATTTTTGCTTTTATTTTTATATCCATCCATTCTTTCTGATTGCTTTGAGTTTATTTGCATGTGCTTTTTCTAATTTCTTAAGCGGGATGCTTTGCCCATTTGTTTCCCTCTCATTTTTTTCTTTTTCTAACCTAAGCATTTAAAGCTATAAAATTCCTTCGAATTTTCGATGCGAATTGCATCGCACATTTTATAATATAGTATTTTTATTATCACTCAGTTCTAAGTATTTTTAAATTTTTCTTTATGATTTCGTCTTTACGAAGTCATTAGTTATTCAGAAGTTTGTTTCTTAATTCTAAATGTTCACGGATTTTATTCTGTAGGCCAGGGACGTCCAATTCTGGTACATGTACCATCACCGTCCCCTGCTACACCCATGCCTGAGATCATGAGTCAGCCCCTGCGTCTTTCCCACTAAGCCCCAGAAGCCTTCCCCGTATAGCACTCTGGGAGCCAGAGCCAATCAATCCGAGCCGGCACGTTGAGATGGAAACTGTTGAGCATCCCTGCTGGAGGCTGGGGAGACATTCGGCCAGCCAGCCGGAGCTGCCAGGCTCATATTTGTGCTTAAAGAAAATGCCTCTGATCTCGAGACAGTGAAACAGACCCACTTTCCCCAGCCCTGGAATATTTTCAATCTCAAAGAAACAGATGCATCAGTTTAACTCAAAAGGCATTTACTGAGCAATTACTATGTCTAAGGCAGTGGGCTGCAAATAATGAACAAAACTGTTGCTGCCCTCCAGGCGTTTACGGGAGCCTGGGAATACGAGGTCTTGCACTCCGAAAGCCTCGTCGGGGCATTCCTCGCCCCTCGCGCTGCTTCCCTCAGGTGTGATCTCATTTCCGGCCACCCTGGGAGTGAGCTGGTGTTATCTCCACTTCACAGATAATGAAACAAGACTTAGAGAAATGAAGGCGCTCACCCAAGATTGCCCAGCGGGAATTAGAACTGAGACTCAGAGCCACACTGATGTGTGGGCACGGCGCCCTGTGCAAGATTACAGGGTTTGTTTTTTTTCCTCTCCCATTTTGTCCACATGCTCAGCAATTGGAAAGTGGGATGAGAATTGACAGATATGCAGTCAATTCCCTTCTCCACTACGGAAAGTACATCTAATCTTCAAGAGGCTCTCAATTACATCATGGTTAGTTGACTCAAAGAATCTTGCTTTGGGGGCCTGTTGTCTGTTTTCCTTATCTCTCCAGGAAGCTTTGGCCAACCAAGCAGACTGCTTATCTTGCAGCTTTAGGGCTTTGAAAAAATGTATTCTGTGGTGCAGAGGCGTCCTTCCCTGGGGGCCTGTGTGACACAAACGAATCCATACCGCCCAAGGTGGGGAAGCAGCCAAAGTCCGTGTGCGCTGTGGGTAAGGCAGGGCTGTACGCTTGCGTTACCCCATAGTTCCCGTGGCCCGGACACCGACTACCGGTGTCCCCTGCTACCGAAAATAGAGCGCTCCTCTGAAGCCTTCCACAAGCCTCAATGGCATACATCAAAGAAGCAGTTACCATTCATTTGCATGGAAAAAATTTTTGAGCATTCCCAGACCCAAAAAATCACCTTTCTTCGGCTTTTCTGATACCTCAGGACCATTTTGCTAATGGATGCACAAAATAAATTGAGATAAAGCCCAGATGCTCAGAGACAGCTTAGAGCTCTGGGGTTTGATGCTGAGATGCTGAGCGGTTGTTGGGGAAGGGGCTCGGTGGGGCTGCTCTCCCTTCCCCGGAGCACATGCTGCCTCTAGAATGGCTCACGGCCGAGCAAACACTGAACGCGGCTTTCACTTGTTCTCTTTTACCCATTCAAGAACAAATCCCCTTCGGATTTCTTCCATTAAGCAAAAACAGGTACTAATGTAGGTCTTTCCTAAAAGCGAAGAGGTGTCACATGAATATGATGAGCACACACGTGATTTATACCTGCTGTCCCATTTCACCTTTGATTAATAGAATGAAGATTAGTAACCCCATCTTACCAATAAGGATGGAAGACTCAGGGAGCATACATGATTTGCCCAAGGTCACACAGCCATTAAGTAGAGGGACTGAGATTTAAACCTTCGTCTGTCGGATTCTGTGTAGAGACCCATGTTCCGACAGAATATGCTACTCTATCTCTGCACCTGTACAGGGAAATAGAGTGGGAGATGATGATACCCAATAGGTGTATCCTTACATACTGACGGGTTTTTCCTAAATGGAAAAAAACATATGCTATATAATTACTATAAAGAACTATGTTAGGATTTGTCCTCAGTCTTGCTAATGTGGCCCTCAGACCAAGAGCCTCCACTTGATTTGAGTGCTCATTAGGAGTGCAAGTTCTTGGGCCCCACCTCAGACCTACACAGTTTAACAAGAGCCCCCAGATGATTCGTATATATGCTGAATTTTATGATCTCTGTAAGACACCGGAAAGCCCATTAAATGGCTTTTGTTCCATTTACAACCAGCTCTTTACTTGTCTGTAGAGCCGGCCCACAGGCGAGGCATGGTGCTTGTGTGCCTATCTCTGCATCTCAGAAATACCAGCCACAAAATCCCACTCAAGAGGAAGATCCTCCCTATTAGCCAGTTTGACTCATTTGTATTTTCTCTATTTTCTCTTTCCCTCCTTTCCTTTCTTGTCCACTGATTTATTGTTTGATTCATAGGTTTATCCGCCTCCTGTCGCTTCCTTCAGCCCACCCCCCCCACACGATGTTTCTTACATTCAAACATAAGTATGATTCCTGCTTGAAAATCGTCAGTGGCTCCCTGTTGTTGGCATAGGAAAGTCTCCATTTCATTGGCCTGCCCTTCATTGTCCTCCAAATCTGATGCCATTTTCTCTTTTCAAACTCACTGCCCCCCCTCCATTTCCCACCTTATACCCACTGATCCTTGGCTCCCCTGTCTGCTCACAGGCCCCAGCATCCCACATGTCCTGTTAGGGCACAACGACACCGTTTGCCCTTCGTTCGTCCTGCCTTGTGAACTAGCCCTGCCTGGAATCTTGTCTCCCCAACTTACTGTCATGAAAGTATTTCTTCATCTAAGAAGAAAAGATATCTCACAGGGCTATTGCAAGGCTCACAAAAGAAGAAACATGAAGTTCCTAGCACACACTGTGGGATCCATCAGTGCTAAGGAATGGAAGAGAGGGAGGAGGGAGGAAGGAGGGGTGGAGGGAAGGAAGGAGGAATAGAAATCGGCTAATGTTCTGGCCTCCCGGGCTGTGAGCTCAGTGTACAGGAAGCAGTCTGTGGCGTCCTTTAAGTCCCCAGCAAAGCCCAAGTGGAATTTTATAGGCAGCTGTGTGATTTGGAAACATTCAAGCATACTAAGCCTGTGGTCTTGGGGAGCATTTTCCCTGAGAATGGCAGGGAGCATTTTCCACCCTGATAAATAACCGAGGAGACACTCAAACATTCCTAAGTACAAAGAGTTGGCTGGAGAACACTTTCCAGGGGGGATTAGCACTCCCAGGTGCAAGCTGGGTCACAGAAATGGACCAACTAGCTAATGCTCATGGTGAGGCCAGGGTTCACAGGAGACTCCAGGGTCGCTGGTAGGAGCCTGGTGGCTCTGGTTGACACAGATTGCGGGGGTTTGCAGCACTCAGGGATGTGGCCAAGGAGGAAAGGAACAAGCTGAGTGCGGTCAGAGTCCCAGCCTCTGAGGCAGGCTGCACAAGCAGGAGATGCCCTGGCCGGTACTCTTTATCCATGCCCCAGGCAGATTTTGCTAACCTACCCCTGTGCTCCTTCTTGCCCCACCGAGACTCCAACTCAGAATCCTTCTCAACAGAGCCCACCAACAGCCAATGCAAAGGACTCAAGTTAGTACTCCGTAAAACCACACCAAACTGCAAAATCTGGGACGGGCCTTCTATCGATCAACACCATCCAGTAGAACCACCTGGGAGATGGAAGTGTTCTATGGATGATGGAAATGTTCTATGGTGTGCACTGCCCAACGCAGTAACCTACTCGCCGTGTGTGACTGCTGGGCCCTTGAAATGCAGCTAGTGTGAGAAAAGAAATGTCTACTTTTGTTTCATTTTAATTGATTAACAGTTAAATTTAAATTGCCACTTTTTTTTTTTAAATAAATATGGCTATCCAGCAGCTGTTTGTGAAAAAAACTCTGCTTTCCTCATTATTTACTCTGGCACCTTTATGGTGTTCCTCACTCTTGACCCTGCTATGAGAGGTTGCCGTGAATTTCCAAGTCTTGGGCTGGCTCCTTAAATTTAAATCGACACAAATAAAGTAAGGATTCAATTTCTCAGTTTCACTAGCCATGCTCCAAGAGCTTACTGCTTTCATGTGGCTCTATGTGTGCTAGAGTTTTGGACATTTCCCTCAGCACAGAAAGCTCTCCTGGTCTAGCACTGGTCTCAAATGTGACCGCAGGCCTCAAGCTGTGGAGGGAACAGAAGGTCTGATCACAGCAACCCAAGTGGTGTGATCCTCCAGACCAGAATCTCTAAGGCCCTGATGCCACAGCGCATGGGGATGCCCGTGGCGGCTTGCCCACCCTGCAGCCCTCCGTGCTAGCAGTCCCAGAGATGCTGTCTTGGGGGACCCATCATACTCCCCTGAGAGGTTAGAATCACTTCTCCATGGGACGGAGAAGGAACCTGAGGCTCAGACAAATTACGTAACTGAACTCAGGCTCTGATGGTGGAGGAGGAGGAGCCAGACCCAGATCTGATCCTTAAGTCTGTGCCCTTTCTAGTCTGCACATGGCCCCCAGGAATGCTGGTTAGAGAGAAAACCATTTGGGCGGGGTTCCTCAAGACATGCACTACCACGGGGGTCCACCTCTGAATCATTCAATCCGCTGAAGGGTCATTTTTGAGTCCCACTCCCAGCCCATCTGTACTAAGCTAAAAGTACATTTTCATGATGATCCACAAGTTCAAAGCACGAGGCCAGACTGTGGAAGCCTTAACAACAACAACAACAACAAAAAGGTGGCCCTTGAAGACAAAGAGTCATGTAATTAATATTCCAAGGCAGAGAGAACACTATAGAATTGCTATCCACAGAAGAATGTCTGTAACTTCTTTATTAGTATAAATAATAATAATAATAATGTATGAGCTTCCTATTGGTGTTATACCAAATGACCACCAACTTAATTGCTTAAAACAAGGCAAAGGCATTTGCTTAAAGTTCTGGAGGTCAGAAGTCTTGAAATCAAGGTGTTAGCAGAGCTGCATTCTTTCTGTAGGCTCTAATTCCTTGTCTTTTGGAGCTTCTGGAAGCTGCCTGCATTCCTTGGCTCATAATCCCATCCTCCATCTTCAAACCTAGCTGTGTAGCAACATTCTCTGCTCTCACCACACCGACATTTTCTGGTCCCAGCCCTCCTGACTCCCTTCCATAAGGACCCTTGTGATTACATGTAGGGCTCACCTAGAGCATCCAAGATAATCTCCCCATCTCAAGAACCTTAACATAAACACATCTGCAAAGTCTCTTTTGCCATGTAAGTTTCCAAGGGTGAGGACGTGGACATATTAGGGGGGAGAGGCATTAGTGAGCCTCCCATAAATAATATCACCTACTACTTCCCTTAATCAAGTGCTTCCACTGCTAGGAACACTGGACAGGGATTATTCTTCAGCCACTCAGCAGTGCTACAAGTAGTAAGATTAGAGAAGAGAGCCCTCCATCATCACACACCTAGTAAGTCACACTACAAGGATTTAAATGTTGGCACCTCTCCCCAAGTCCCCCTGAGTTTTTTCCAGGTTATCATCATGGAGAACTTCCTAAGTACTGAGCATTAGATGGGCACCTGCATGACCTCATCTGCATTGAGTCTTCTCTTCACCCTGACACGGGGTCCTCCTATCCCCAGTTACAAGTGAGAAAACAGGTTCACAAAGGGGAAACAATTTACAAAGATCAGAGAATGCAGCCATCACAGAACCTGATGACTCTGAAGCCCTCTGCTTCTTCCCTGGATGCTGTAGGCTCCATCATCACAGCTCTGATGGCCTCAGGTGGCCCCAAGCCCCAAGATGCATGGCCCACCCTGGACTTGGCCACACCACCTTCATCTCAGCCAGTCTCCCAGTGCCAGAGCAGAGAGGCTCTCCATGGCTTGCCACCAGCTTGTATTTATCAGCTGGAATGGCTTTTATATTCTACTTGCTAAATTGGATTTCTTTCAGAAAATGCTAGGGCGGCAGATAAAAGCAGATTTTATGACCATCCAATCAGAGAAAACTGAATTTCATTTGAGCAGGTGAGACTGGATGTCTTTCAGCTTTCTCTTTTCAAACCTGGGGGAAGTACTTAGATGTCGAAGCCAATTCATCAGGCTTTAGGAGGCTTTTTTATTAGTCACTTATAGCAAACATTTTCCCCTTTACAGATGGTTACCTAATGCAACAAAGTCTCTATCTAGGCTCAATGCCAGGCTGAAACTTGGAAAGCAAGGGCAGGATGTGAATGACAGCATCTCATTCCAAATCAAGAATGAGAGAATTCACAAAGGCACCAGGGTAAGTCAAAGGAGAAAGAGACGTTCCAACAAATGGTGCTGGAACAATTAGATGCCCATATGGGAAAAATGAATGTGAACACTCAGCTCGTGCCATATACAAACGTCAACTCAAAATTAATCATAGATTTCAATGTGAAGCCTAAAACCATAAAACATCTAGAAGAAAACTAAAGAAAATTTTTGTGACCTTGGTTTAGACAATTTTTACAGAAGATAGGACACAAAAAGCAAAAGCCATAAGAGAAAAAAAATGGTAAAGTGGAGGATATTAGAATTAAAAACTTCCGCTCTTCAGAAAGCACTGCTAAAAAAATGAAAAGACAGCCACAGACTGGGACAAAGTATTTGTGAAACGCTTATCTGGTAATTGGCTGTGTCCAGATTGTATAAAGAATTCTTACCGTTCAATGATTGAATGATAAACACTATTCAAAAATGGGTAAAAGATTTGAACAGACACTTATTCAAAGTAAAGCTACAGATGGCAAATAAGCACATGAAAAAATGCGCACCATCATTAGCCATTAACTAAACTCAAATTAAAACCACAAGGATACACCTCTGCACACCTACTAGAATGGTAAAAGCAAACAAACAAAAACCATCAATACTGCTATGGTCTAAATGTTTGTGTGTGTCCCCTCCAAAATTTATATGCTGAAATCCTAACCCCCAAAGGTAATGGTATTAGTGGGTGGGGTCTTTGGGATGTGATTAGGTCATAAAGGTCAAGTCTCCAGAACGGGATTAGTGCTCTTCTAAAAGAGATCCTACAGAGCTACCTCAGGAACCTTCCACCCTGTGAGGACACGAGAAGAAATCTTCAGCCCTGAAGAGGGCTCTTGCTTGACCAGGCTGGTACCCTGATCTTGGGCTTCCAGCAATAAGTTTCTGTTGTTTATGAGCGGCCCAGTTGGCAGAACTTGCTTATAGCAGCCCGAATGGACTAAGATAAACCCCCTTGTAAAAATGCAGAGCGATTGGAACTGGAATACATCGCTGGCAAGAATGCAAAATGGTATACCCGGCCACTTTGGAAAAATGACTGGCAATTTTTTATAGTTGCACACCAATTGTATGTATGACCCAGCAATTTTACTCTAGATGTTTACCCAAGAAAAATGCTGTGTCCACAAAAGACCTGTATGCAGATGTGCACAGCAGGTCTATTCATATTCATCAAAAACTAGAAACAACCCAAATATCCTTCAACTGATGAATAAATATCTAGCCAATGAAATGCTGTTAAGCTGTCAAAGGGGATCAGCTACTGATATATGCAATAGCATGAATGATTCTCGAAACACATTATGCTAATTGAAAGAAGCCAGGCACAAAAGGCTACATAAGATATGATTTCACTTATATGTTACTTGGAGAAAAAACAAAACTACAGGGACAGAAATCAGCTTGAGGGGAGTGGAGCAGGAGCCGGGGAGAGGAAGAGAGGGCATTGACTACAAAGGAGCACTAGGGAACTTTCTGGAGTGATGGAAATATTCTCTACCTGGGACCGTGGCAGTGGTTACGCGATTCTAAACCTCTGTCAAAATGCACTGAATTGTCACACCCAAGAAGGATAAATTTTACTCTTTGTCAATTAAATCGAAATAAACCTGACTCTGAATAAAAGGAATGAAAGAATTGAAATCCCACTCTCCCCCCCACCGGCCCGCAATAACAACATGCAAAAGTGCTAATGGAAATGAAAATAACAACACTGGCACAATTATTCCAATTGTAGAAATTTATGCTGTAGCCCATACAGTTAATAGCAAACATCATAGGCCTGTATTCTCCAGAGCACAAAGCCTCTGAAATTGGATAATCTTTCCCTTATCTTCTGTTTCTATCATGAAAAAAAAAAAAAAAAGGCTTTCTTTTTCCAAAACACTTTTTTTTTCTGGAAAAAGATAATATTTTATTTCTTTATATCCTGTTTCAATCCACGAAGGAATAGAGGCAGCTTACATGAATGCTTTCAATAAAGTAGAGGTTATAAATAAAAAACTGGGACCAAAGAAAATATGCATCCAATGAGAAAGTCAAGAACAGCAAGGAAGTTGGGGTGTGGATGTGCAGATGATGAACTTCTACCCACTTAGTCATGTAGTCATGAGTTTCCTGATGGCCCCAGGAGATGGGAGGGGCATGGGAAAACTAATCAGCCAAATAATTCACAGGGCACAGGACCAGAAACCCTCTAGTCCCAGTGTGAGAGAAAACGTTATCAAGGCAAGACCAAATGCCAAAGTATCCCAGCAGCTCCCTCCATTTCTACCGGCTTTGGTCTGGGAGAGAGGTAACACAGCTGGTTAACCCACCTGGAACAAACATGGTTTCAGATAGAAACTTTTCCTGCTCTGGTGTCTGCCTCTGGGTCATCCCATTGTCGTTCAGGTGGCCTCCTTCCCTCAGGCCAGATTTTTCCTAGGAGAGAAGCAGCCTGTGATGTGGTTTTTGGAATGTCGGTGAGGCCGGGAGCTGACAGCCAAGAAAGAATTCTTGAGACGTCTTTGGTGCAAAAAAGGTGATTTTATTAAAGCCCAGGGACAGGACCCGTGGGCAGAAAGAGACTGCTGCCCCAGGGTTATGAGGGGTGGCTGATTATATACTTGGGAGTTGCGGGAGGTAAGGAAAGGGGAGGTGTCCAAAAGGACCCTCATATGCTAAAGAAGATTTACAGGATACTGGAGGCCTTGTTATTGTCAAGCTAAAGTTGTTTTTCCCTCTAGTAAGGCACTAACATTAAGATAGTTGGGAGCTCCCTGGAGGAACGTTGTACTCTGCCTGCCTCAAGTGTTTGACAAGGGGCTGCAGGTTATAATGAAATTTTATTTTGTTTACTTTTCCTCTACCTCTGTTTCCCACAACGCTCACGGAAGGGTGGGTGATGTTAGGGCTCCAGGAAATTGAGTTATGGGTCTCTGGAAGTTAGGCTAATGATAAGAATGCTTTTTCCTTGTAAATCGCTAAGACTTTGGTAAACTGATGGAGACTCGTGTCTCGCAGGACTGTGGTCTCTATCAGTTCACCATTCGTTTTTCCTTCCCTTAGCTTTAGGGCAGCCAGGAGGGCCTGAGGAATGTTAAACATATCCCACTCTTGGGGGGAGGAGGTTGCAGGGTGTCAGCTTGTGCTTTGTCCTCAGCTTGCCTTCTGCTCCCTCATCAGCATGGACTCCAGAAAGAGCCCTGGCAAAGAAGCAGACCAGGTTCTGGGTCTCGGTCCTTGTCTGGACAGTGGCCGGTTGCTCATGGATTTGTGCAGGATTCCATCTTCATCTGTAAAATGGGCATACCTAATTAGGAGCCCCACACAATTGTCATGAGAATTTGTTAACAGCTCTGAAAATATTTCATAAACTGTGTGACCAGTGACTCCTATGACGGGTTGAATTGTGTCCCTTTAAAGAATGTTAAAAATCCTAACCTGCAGTACCTGTGAATGTCACCTCATTTGGCAATAGGGTCTTTGCAGATGATCAAGGTAAGGTGAGCTCATTAGGGTAGGTGCGAATCCAGTATGACAGATGTCCTTATAAAAAGGAGAAATTTAGACACACAAGAGAGAGATGGTGTGAGGACGCAGGAGAATGCCACCTATAAAGCTGAGGATGCCTGAAGCTACCAGAAGCTAAGAGAGAGGAACAGACCAGATTCTCCCTCACAGCCCTCAGGGGGAACTGACCCTGCCAACACCTTGATCTTGGACTTCTAGCCTCCAGGACCCTGAGATTTGAAATTTCTGTTATTGAAGCCACCCAGTTTATGGTGTTTTGTTATGGCAGCCCGAGAAAGTTACTATGGCACTGATGAGGGAGCAGAAGGCTAGCTGAAGACAAAGCATAACCTGACACCCTGCAACCTCGCTGCCAACACACACTCCTGGGTGGGACATGGGTGACATTCTTCCAGGGATCTCCCAACTATCTTAATGTTAATACGTTGCTAGAGGGGAAGACAACCTTAACTTGACAATGGCAAGGCCTCCATTATCTAAATACCCAAGTAATAAATGCCCTCTGAAACTCCATGAACCAGGGAAGTGCAGAGGTCTCAGCTCTCACTCCCCCAAATGGAATTTCTGGCTCCCTCTCACAAGCTAGACTGCTAAGAAGAAGCCCCTTCTGTGCCTTCCTCTGACTTGGTAGTGAGGCAGGGCATGCTTCCCTTGGGTACAGAAGAGCATTTGTCCCTTTGGTCACTTTGTCCAATGGCCTTGTGACCATCCCTTGCTATTCAGGTAGTGGGACCAGAGCTCAAACACCTCCCATGTCTTGTATGATATACGATCTGTGCAGGTGGGCATCTCCACAGGGCATCTATCAAACAATCAGGATTCAATCTCGGTCAGTCTCAGTCATCTGTTCCTGGTATCCTGAAGACTGAACCCCTGAAAAAAAACTCAGGCAACATGACTTGCTCACCCACACCTCCCACACCGTCTCTCATTCTGATTAGATCTGGTGTGTTCTTTCCTATGGCTACTGTCCCAAATGACAACAAACTTGGTAGAAATTTAGTCTCCCACACTTCTGCAGGCCAGAAGTCCAAATGAGTTGCACTGAGAGAAAATCAAAATGTCAACAGTTTTTGCACTCCCCCGGGGGCTCTAAGGGAGAATCTGGTTTTTGCCTCTTCTAGCTACTGGAGGCTGCTGCCTTCCTTGGCTTTGGCTGCTTGTCCTAGGCTTGTAGGCGACCATCTTCAAATCCTGCTTCGTGGTCACATCATCTTCTATTTCACCTCAATCTCCCTCTGCTGCTCTCTTATAAGGATATATTTCATTATATTTAGAGCCCACCTGGATAATCCAGGATAATCTCCCCAGCTCGAGATCCTTAACCTTATCAACTTTTTTGTCATTTAATGGAATATTCACCCAGGTTTTAGGGATCAGGTCTTAGATATCTTGGGGGGGGGGGCATTTTTCAGCATACCATTCCTGGCTTTAATTCTGTAACCCATCTTGGCCATGCCCATTTTGGTAAATGCAGTTGAGGTATCAGAATGCACAAGCTATATGGGATCCATCATGGTCAAGTTTGGGGTAGGGATGGGTGGTCACTGATGAAGCTACAGGGCTGGTAATTGTAAAGAACAAAATCAAGGAGATACTGAGCTTGTCTGAGACAAGATAAGGCAAAAGATTTGCTCAAACCCCAGTATTCATGGTCCAGAGAGAAAGAAGTTCAATTCTGTATCTTCATGTGTACCTATTCAAGAGCCTGCGGTAGTTTCCAGAACCATAGAAACAGCATTGCCCATGGCCCTATGGCAACTTCCTTCTGTTTTCCACTAAGTTACCTTTCCTGGAGCAGATAAAATTGGTTGTCTAATCAGTGTTTATTTCCTCCTTTCTTTCCTTCTCAACAGAGCCCAGATTTGCTTTAAGGGCTCCCCTCCCCGACATGAGGATCTTGGGCTTTAGGGAGGCGACCTCTGCCCTTTAAGTTGCAGATTAAAGTTCTGATTAGGGCACCTGGGTGGCTCAGTTGGTTAAGCGACTGCCTTCGGCTCAGGTCATTGTCCCGGGGTCCTGGGATCGAGTCCTGCATCAGGCTCCCAGCTCGGCGGGGAGCCTGCTTCTCCCTCTGACCCTCTCCCCTCTCATGCTGTTTCTCTCTCACTCGCTCTCTAATAAATAAATAGAATCTTAAAAAAAATAAAATAAAGTTCTGATTAAACCAGGCAAGTCAGGATGAGTCAGTTTACCACACCAGTGAATGGTTGTCATGAGCATATGGCAGATTACTGGTCTATTGGGACAGGAAGGAATGTCTCTTAGAGAATTTTGCAAAATGGTTTCCTTGCCCTTCCAAAGAGACACAGAGAAGTCATGGCCTCCTTTCTTCTCTGAACATGGTTGTGACTCGTCACGCCTGGAAGTGTTTTACCATTTAGTGAGCATATGGAAAGCCGATGTCAGAACAAATTTCACTTACCGAAAGTGGCAGAGTGGAGGGCAGAAAAATATGGGTCTTTAATTAGATAACTGAGCTACTGAATTAGCCAACCCAGAGAGAGCTACCTCACTTCCAGAGTTCTTATGAGGTGAGATATAATTTGCTTTATTATTTAATTTGAATTAGAGCCAAAAGTATCCTAAGTCACCTCCTGTCCAAGACCTGATAATGCCAACCCATTTTTCTTTCCAGCAACAGAAACAGAGGAACGGTCAATGTTATACATAGAAGCTTATATTAAATTTTGAATCAGGGTCCATTTTTATAAAACAAATTAGAAAAAATTGAATTTACCAAAACTCCTCTTAGAAAGCAATCATTGTCTTAGTGGGAAAAATGGTTTGATAAGTATTTGAGGTCACAGCAGAGAATGCGAAGCATTTGATCTTGGGCAGAACAGAGGAGAGATATTGATTGTGCTTGGGAGGGTATCAAAGTGGTAGAATAAGAGGGAAAATGGAGGGGAGTGAGGAGGTGGCTGAAAGCTAGGGACCGAATGCTGTCACACCTTCTGCTGGACAGTCCCCACGTCTCCCCACTCTGGTACAGTGTCCAAAAGCCACAAAATGTGGGCCACTTGTAGAAACCAGTGACAGAGCTGACTGTGGTCTCTAAGGATTATAGACAGGGTGAAATGATAGCACACAAGAAAGCCGGTTATGAAGACAGAAAGAATCACAAGGAATTCTCCATGAATTTCCCCCAAATCACGAAGAGACATTTGGTTCTCTAAGTTAGTCTTCAGCATTGCAGTCTCAGCAATAGGGTGCCATAGGTTATATCGGGGTCACGTGACTAGTTATGTTACCATTCCTAATATCTGTGTCTGTCCCACAAATCACACTGGGCTATCTGGACCAACCACTCCCAAATTTTGGACCCCCAGCCTCCCAGTGATCTTTGCTTTGAGTGCTGTCGCTTTACCTTAATCTGCCCCACACTGTGGCCAATGCAAGCCATGCTCACCAGCCCCTTTTGGAAAAGCATAGCCTCCAATGCCTCATCCTTCCAACAGGACTTTGCTCTTTCCACCTGGCTTGTAGCTTTTTCTTTTTTGCATGCATGGCATCGTGGGTCCTAGACTTTTCAGCGTGTTCGGGGTTTGAATATAGTCTTTCCATGGGAAATGCTTTCTCAGCAGAATTCCCCACCATGGGTATCCAGACCTGCCATTTGCATAAGTAAGCAGTCATTTGTACAGATGAAATGAGCAGTTACATATGTGCAGTTCGGTCCTAATAGGTACCGTATGCTTCAATTACCCATTTTCCCAGCCCCCCTGACTGATTGGTTATTAATGCAACAGATGGAGTAATTTAGCACTAGCAAAATCCCCAAATGCCACCCTTCCCTCTACTTCCCAGACCCACGAGCTTCTCCTGGCATCCTCTACTTCTTTGTTGCTGCAGAATCAATGCCAATGAACAGTATCCAACACATGCCCTTAGTTCCACTGACAATTAAATTGCATTTTTTTTTAATGAGGGTGCCACTCGGGAAACCCAGCAGGCCTTCATCGTCAAGGAGACTCTCGGCTGACAAAAGCTGGGTTTCTCAATTGCATCCCGTGTAAAAGCTGGCCTGTTTGGAGCTCTGTCGGCTGGAAGTCTTCAAAGTATCTGAAGTTCAGGGCTAGGGATAACTGAGGTTTGCTAAGAGGACCCAGAATTTTGCTGAGATCCTGGGGTCCTTGTGTGCCATCTTGGACAGACTGATGATGGTCAGCACACTCCCATCAGACCATCAAAGACTCAGAACCCCTCAGAGGTGGAGGCAAACAGGAAATCGTTCCGGCCTGCAGGTTGCACGCTGATTTCCTTGAAACCCTGAGAGTTCCCAGAGATACCTGTGAGGTATCTCTGGCAGGGAGAAGCCTGAGCAGAAGGGAAGCTGTCCTTCACAACCTTGCATCAACCAGACCTGTTCTGTTTTCACTTTGTGCACTTTATCATTTATTGGGCTTATTCATACGAATAGAAAATCCCATGGCCAAAGTCAGCTGGAAAACCCAACAGGTTATTAGTTTCAGACCTGGCCTTCTAAAACCTTCCAAATTCTTGATGTGATGGGGGGTAAGAGGTGGTAGAACAGAAGCTATTTTTAAATATTTTACAAAGCTTAATAGCGCTTCTCCGTTTACTGACTGCTCCCTAAAATGTCAGGCAGTGATCTCAACCACCCCCAGCTCCATCCACCACCTTCACGGCCGTGACTCACAGGCTTCTGCCTCCAGCACAGACCCCTTTTCCCGAATCCAGGTCTGAATCCAAGCTTGTCCACACTGCCTCTCCTCTTGCAGCTCTCAAGGCATTCCTACTCAGCTCGTCTCCTCCCTGTTGCTCATGGCCCCCATACACAGATTCTTTTCTGGCATTGTCCTCGCCACACAAGGGCAAGGCAATTTCCTCTATTGAGCCGCATAGGACAGAACCCTACAAATCCCCCTTGGCAACACTCTCTCCCTTTCTTTGCCTATCTAGCCGATCACCAGGTGCTGTCAATTTCCCTTCCTAACATCTTCATAGATCATCTACTCCCTCCATCCCTTTGGACTTCACCCTACTCCAAAAATCACTCAAAGAAGCAACTGTAAAGTTTCTTACCTGGTCCCTGCTTCCATTTCCCCTTGTCTTCTCCAAACTCCTCCCACACTGCAGCTGAAGTGTAAACTTTTGGCAAGACATATCTGACCACGTCACTCCTCCTCTTAAGTCATGTCAACGTTTTCACATCTTACGATGAAGAACACAATCCTTAACAGGGCCCAAGGCCTTACAAGGCCAGGCTGCAGCCTCATCTCTCAACACAGGCCCCTTGCTGCTGTGTTCCAGCCTCTCTGCCTTTTTATCAGTTCACTGTATACGTCAGGCTCCCTTCCACCACAGGGCCTTTGCCCATGCTGTTCCCTCTGCCTGGAATAGTTCTTCCTCCCTTTTCTGTCTAAGCACTCTTTCTCAGCTCTCTGGTTTCTAGTCCCTCTTGATTTGTATGTCCCTCCTGTGCCACACTCGCTACAATCCAGTTTATGGGTTATTTGATGAATACCTAACTCTGTTCCATCCCCCACTGGGCTTGAACGCTCCACTCTTTGAGGCTGTCACCTGGCCTCTGCAGCCTCCGTGGGTCTGGGCTGCTAGCACTGAGGCATTCCCCACTACAGTGGGCACCACGGGGGACGTGATGGAGGAACACTGACACCACAGCTGGCTTAGATGCTGAGTCGCCAGCAATTGCAGCCCGGGCTTTACAGACGTGGAAACAGTGCTAGGTGTTGCTGAGGCAGCAGCTGCTGGGACCGAAGTCAAATGACCCAGCCCAGAGGCAGATGGGGCCTCGGTTGGGAATGCTTCCTGTGAGGGTTAATTTTATGTGTCAACTTGACTAGGCTAAGGGACTCCAGAGAACTGGCAAAACATTATCTCTCGGTGTGTCTGTGAGGTTGTTTCAGGAAGAGGTTAGCATCTGAGTTGGGGACTGAGTAAAGAAGATCGCCCTCAGCAGTGTGCATGGGCATCATCCAATTCCTTGAGGGTCTGAACAGAACAAAAAGATGGAGGGAGGGCACATTTGCTCTCTGCCTGAGCTTCACCATCCATCTCCTCCTGCCCTCAGACATCAGTGCTCAGGGCTCGCAGACCTTCAGAGGCAGACTGGGACTCCGCCACTGGCTTCCCAGAGCCTCCAGCTCTCAGATCATAGAACGTCTCAGCCTCCGTAACTGCATGAGCCAGCTCCTCATAGAAAATCTCTATCTATCTACATCTACCCTATTGGTTCTGTTTCTCTGGAGAATCCTGACTGACACATTTCATATTATGTAATTATTCTCTTCTTAGCTCTGGTACAATGGCAGGAATGGGGAAGGGCATGGACTTCATAGTGAAGTTTTGAATCCTGGCTTACACCTCATCAAATGTCTGAGACTCCTCCTTTGTCTGCAGAATGGGGGCAATTGTGGTATCTGTGGCGCCAGATTGTGGTAAGACCATTTTTTTCAAGCTTTTTTGGGAGTAGTAGGCAGACAGGAATGCATAGGCAATTCTAGAAGGTTGGGGGAGCAATTTAAAGCAGTTACTGCATATATGAAATAATCTCGAAACACACGCCATCATTAAAAATGAATATAAAGTGTACATTCTAGTCCATAACGTATCACTTTTTTTAATCATTGAAAATTTCCCTCAACATAATTTTTTTTTTAAAGCAAAGCTTTAGGGGCGCCTGGGTGGCTCAGTCGGTAGAGCGTCTGCCTTCGGCTCAGGTCATGATCCCAGAGTCCCAGGATCAAGTCCCGCATTGGGCTTCCTGCTCAGCAGGGAGTCTGCTTCTCCCTCTGACCCTCCCCCATCTTGTGCTCTCTCTCTCTCTCTCTCTCTCTCATTCTCTCTCTCTCAAATAAATAAATAAAATCTTAAAAAAAAAAAACCCAAAGCTTTAGGAAGAACTTTATCCTGCAAATGTGTATATCCACCCTCTAAAACACCATCAGAATCCCCTTATGGGTGACAGAGCATCATAGTTTAAAAAACGCAATTCAGGACAGAAGACAATGACAGAAACAACTACTATTGATTGAATATACATTAGGTGTTTAACTTGCATTTCCTGAGCATCAAGGCTCAGGGAGATTAAATGCCTGACCCAACCAACACTGAGAATTTGAAACCAGTTCATCATATGTAAAGGTCAGATTTGTACCCACCAGACTGTATGGCTTCCCGATGCATGTTGAGCCCCTGGTGCAGTGTCTGGCCATAGCAGGGACTGAGAGCAATTCCCACTGTGGCCCGTGACATGCCGTAGTCAGCTGGCATCCCCAGGAACAGGCAGCCGAAAGCCATGCCCTTTCTGCTGTCACTAGGCACAGACATAACTAGGATAATTTTGCCTCTTGCTCATCGGTAGAGCCTAAATCTCTTTCTTTCCCTCTGCTTCTCTCTGGATCAGATAGCTGCAAATTTGCCAAGTATTCCCCAAAGCTATCAAGCTGTTACCATTTAATGGGGAGCCAGGGAACATCATGGCCGGTCTCTACTCTGCATTACCCAGATCAAGAGCTCCGAAGATGGAAGTAGCTGCAGCCAAGTCAGAAGCTGTTTTGCAGGTCAAGGATGCACTCATGGCCTGGGGAATTTAGATAGCCCCTTTAAAGGGAAATGTTATGGAAGCTCTGTATCCAAAGGAAAAAAATAAAATAAATTGAGTTTGAGTGGAAAAATACTAAACCAAAAAGTTTCTGCTATTCTTCTGTTAAGTTGTTGTAAAGAAGATTAGAGTCTGAGTGTGATGATAACAACTTTCCTATATACTCTCTTCTTAAGCAATCTCTTGATTATAACCATTGTGTGTATGACAGTCATCCCCAGCTACGTCCATCCATGCATCCCTCCACCCAACCCCTTGTCAACAGAGGGCACTTCCTCTGGGCCAGGCAATACCCGTTCCTTGACCTCTACCAACTAGACACTGAGGACGGTGCTACTCTGCCTCTACACTAAAAACGAACAAAGTCACCTCAGCCTGTGACACAACCCTGAAGTTGTCACCTCTCCCTTCCCTGCCCCCAGCTTGCTCCTCTTACAGCTTGTGTAGTGGCCTCACTGTATAGAGTGACTGGATCTGGCTTGGACACAAGTACAAACCCTGAGAAGTTCTACATGTACTGCATCTCTGCTGATGCAGTGAAACTCCCTTGCTAGCCTGGTGAGGAAAGAAGGTAGAATTGGATGATCGCCATTTTGCAGCCCCTAATGAAAGAATGAATTTCGGCATGAATAACAAGAGGACATTCACCTCAGGAAAAGAGACAGTCAGATCTGTCTTCCTGATCCAGCTGCTTCCTGAGCACAGTTCCGCATACACCGTGGGGCTCCCAGAGCAGCCACCCAGACCTGTGAATCTTCTCAAGCCAACCACCAGCTTACAGGAAGTACAGAGGACAGAGGAACTTAGCAAATGCCACCAAGGGAATGCAATTAGCAAAGTCCAGACTGTGGGAAACTTAAGAGGGCAAATGACTCAGTTCCTTCAGCAACAACAAATTGCAAGATGATGGGGAAAGAATCTACAGTTTAAAAAGAGTCTTAGGAGACACACTAGCTGATCACAGAGTGGACTTTATTTGGATCCCATTTCAAACAAATAAACTTAAAAAAACGTATATAAGACAACTGGAACGTATAAACACTGACTAGATGATTAATAATATGAAGAAATTACTGTTGACGGTTCTGGGCTATGATGACAGTATTGTGATTTTATCTTAAAAGGGGATTTTTTTGGTCCCAGAAACAGAGAGTAGGATGGTGGTTGCCAGGGGCCGGGGCTGGGGAAATGGGAAGGTATTCCCGAAGGGTACAAAGGTTCAGTTATGTACGATGAATAAGTTCTAGAGATCTAATGGATACCTGAAATTGCTAAGAGGATAGATTTTATTTTATTTTTTTTGTCTAGTCACACTATAATTACATTTAACCCTCTTACCCATTTTAGAATTAATACCTGAAATATATTTTGAATCTGTTTCTCTCCATTTCCACTTCCAACTTGCTAGAGTATTCCAGATCATCTCTCTCTTTTTTAAATTTTTTTATTGTTATGTTAATCACCATACATGACATCATTAGTTTTGGATGTAGCGTTCCGTGATTCATTGTTTGCGTATAACACCCAGTGCTCCACGCAGAACGTGCCCTCCCTAATACCCATCACCAGGCTAACCCATCCCCCCACCCCCCTCCCCTCTAGAACCCTCAGTTTGTTTTTCAGAGTCCATCGTCTCTCATGGTTCGTCTCCCCCTCCGACTTACTCCCCTTCATTCTTCCCCTCCTGCTATCTTCTTCTTCTTTTTTTTCTTAACATATATTGCATTATTTGTTTCAGAAGTACAGATCCGTGATTCATCAGTCTTGCACAATTCACAGCGCTCACCATAGCACATACCCTCCCCAATGTCTATCACCCAGCCACCCCATCCCTCCCACCCCCCATCATAAGAGGATAGATTTTAAATCTTCTCACTATACACACACAGACACACACACACGTGGTGAACCGTAGAAGTGGTAGATAAGCTAAGTAGCTTGATTGTGGTGATCATTCACCATGTATATGTATATCACAACATCAAGTTGTATAGCTTACACATACACAAGTTTTATATGTCAGTAATATCTCAATAAAGCTGTTAAAATAAAATAGAGGAGTTTTCGCTTTTTGAGATACACACTGAAATATTTGCAGATGAATTGATAGATGTTTGGGATTTTCTTCAAAATCATCCAGGGTGGGACACCTGGGTGGCTCAGTTGGTTAAGAGGCTGCCTTCTGCTCAAGTCATGATCCCAGGGTCCTGGAATCGAGTCCCACATCGGGCTCCCTGCTCAGCAGGGAATCTGCTTCTCCCTCTGCCTCTATCCTTTCCCCCTGCTTGTGTTCTCTCTCTCCCTTTCTCAGACAAATAAATAAATAAAATCTTAAAAAAAAAAAACAAATAAAACCATCCGGGGTGCAGACGGAAGGGGGTATAGATGACAAAAGGTTGTTCATAATTGGCCGTTTTCAGAGTTGGATGATGGCTGTATTGGAGTGGGATACACTATCATCTCTCTAGTTATTTATGTATATTTGAAATATAGTGTAGTTTTTTAAAACTTTGAAAAATAATGTCTTCAGCAAGAATCATTAACAAATATTTTGTCCAGCCCCTACCATATGTTGTGCACTAGTCTAGGTGCTCGAAATAAATCAGCAACAAAACAAAGATTCCGACCTTCCTGGAGCTCACATTTGGCAGGGGGTGGGGGGAGAAAAACCATGAATTTGATTATTATGTTTAAAACCATAGGAGAAACTGTGAACGGACTAAGCGGGGTTGGGAGTTAGAGAGGGAGCGGGTTGTCACCTTGAACTGAGTGGTAGGGACACTTGCGTGGAGACCCTGGCAGAGATGAGGGAGTTAGCCAGTGGGTGTCAGGAGGAAAGGCATGCCTGGGAGGGGTAACGGCCAAAGCGAAGGCAAGAGGCAGGCGTGTGCCTGCTACGTTTGACCAACAGCAAGGAGACCAGCGTGGCTGGAGTGAAGTGAGTTTGAAGATGTATAGACCAGAGAGGTATGGGGGTGGGGAGAAGATCGCGTAAGGCCTGTGTAAGGACTTCGGTTTTTACCCTGAACGGGGTGGGGGTAATGCAGAGTTCTGAGCAGAAGAGGTACACGATGGGACTGCCTTTAGAGTCCCCTTGGCTGCTATGCTGAGAATAGACTGTACGGGTCAGTGGTGGTAGCAACAAGCTCACTTAGGAGGCTCCTACCATAGGGGGACGGTGGCTCAGACCAGGGAGTGCAGGTGGACACAGATGCTTGGATAATGGATACATTTTGAAAGCAGAGCCGCCAAGAATGCAGACGGAGTGAAAGAAAGGAGTCTGGGATAACTCCGAGGTTTATAACCAAAGCCACTAGATGGTTGAAGTTCCATGTCACGCCACCTCAGGTGAATTTCTCTTTCACAGCCAGCAAGTCCAGAATAAGCCATCCAGGGCCGGTGAGGTTGCTGCACCTTGGTCTTGGGCCCAGACTATTCCCAGCTTTCTTCTCCACCACCCCCCAGAAACTGTGCTCAGCCTCACGGTCCAAGATGGAATCCCAGCCATCACATCCGTATTCCAAATAGTGGGATGTGGAAGGAGAGAAAGGGGGGCAAATGGGCCAGCTATATTTTAAAAACATTTTCCAGAAGCTGCCATACAACTCTTTTGCTTACACCCCATCGTTGGGAATTTAGCCCCATTCCACATCTACTTCCTGGGATGCCAGGAAATACAGCCTCTACTCCAGATAAGCCAACAAAAAACTAGAGGTTTCATCACTGAAGAGGAGGGAGAGAACAGATCCTAGGGTAAGCACATGCAGACTCTGCCACACCATCCATCTTGTTGCCCAAAGTGGAACCTCAGTCCTTCCTAGGGGTTCTTCCTCAAGTAGTGTCAATTCTACTTCCTCAATAGAATAGCATGCTGCTCATCAGCCTAGGCTTTAGAGTCAAAGAAACCCGAATTTAAATCCCTGTTCTGTCCCTTGACATCTATGCAACTTCACACTTCCACTCTGTGATCTTTTGCGTAAGCTTCTCCCAGGCTCGGAATGCCCCTTATCCTTACTCCTCAGTTAGCATGCTCCCAGTCATGCCGCGATACCCAATCCCAACGGCCCCATTTTAGGAAGGCTTCCTTGACTTTGTCAGAGTGCTGTGAATTCACTTTCCTTACTTACTGGGATAGTTTTGTACCAATGACTGAAGTTCGGGAAAATTACCTTACCTCATTTAATCTTTATGACAACCTTGCTCTCCGGAATATCACACCTATTTTACAAAGGAGAAGTATGAAAATGTGGCCCAGAGAAGTAAAAGGCAGAGTTTACACTGGACATCAGAGACCCTGATCTTTCTGTTAGCTCCGAGTCCTAGGACACAGACCCTCTATGTCTTACTCCAGTGAGAAAGCCTGGTCGCGCAGACCCCTCCCCGGTGAACCTCCGCTGGGAATGGCAGCAGACACCCCCCACCCTCCCCCACCCCCCGCCAAGCAGTGGGCTGAAGATTCCCTGCCTGCTGGGGAGTGAGTCGATACCTCATTCTTCCCTACGTACTAGGTCTAATTCATTTCTGTACGCCCAGCACACAATTAGCATTCAGAAAATGTTTCTTATATCTCAACTGTTTCCAAATATTTAAATGTCCGCATGTGTAAGAATTAAATAAATGGTAGCTATTGCTATCATTGTAATTACTGTTATTATTACAAGTATTTTGCTGTCACGGGTACAAAATTTATGTGGTTGCCTGACTCTTAATCCATATGTTTGTAAAACAAGTCAACAGAGTGAAAATTCACCAAAGAAAACCCAAACAGAGAAAGGTCTTTGGAAAGTGGCCACCATAAAGAGCGGTGTTTTTAGGGGGGCTGGCCACCCTGCCACAGCTAAATGGGCCTTCATCACTCAGCACACGGAGCCCACAGCATAATCCAGGCACGTTTGATAAAACTTCTGTCTTCTTTCCAAAGCCTTAAATCAAAGAGAAATTTGCTTGCAGCATCAACTATAATCTTAAAAAAGCAGCGCATTAGCATCAACAATGGGATTAATTAGGCTTCCCTGGAAACTGTTCAAACAAAGGATTGCGCAGTTGCCCAAGAAGGTCAAGGTTTTCGTTCTTTTCTGCAGCAGGCCCGCTCTGTGAGGGCCCACTGCTCTGGGGTCTCGTGCCATCCCCGTCACCTGTTCCCAGGGGAGGGGTCTGTGCAGCCGGGCTTTCTCACGGAGGTAGCACTCAGAGGTCCTGCGCCCTGGGACGGGGGGGAGGCTAATGGAAAGATCGAGGTCTTTGAAGTCAAATACAAGCCCTGCCTTTCACCTCTCAGGGCTTCATTGTCCTGCTCTGTAAAATGGGTGTGATATTCTCCACAGAAGAGCAGGTTGCTGTAAAAGCTGAAAGAAGTAATGTGGTTTTCCCAAACCTCAGTCGTTAGCACATCGCTATCCGGATCTCGCCAAAAGGCTGTACCTGTTTCGATGCTAATGACTGAATATTTGCTTTTAATCAGTGTATTTTAGGGGAAAAGACTATAGTCTTACCCTAAGTAGAAAAAACAGGATTTTCAAATTACGCAACCCAAAACGATTAAAGAAAAAATTTTTAAATTCATGTACCACCAAAAATTACCCTGTTAACCAGTAGGGTATTATTTGAGCCAAGCTTTGGGAAACACTGTAATATTTGCTGTGTGAAAGGAAAATCCCCCGGGGGCACAGACGGGTGGGTCTTTGTTCTCTGATAAAACCTTATTCTCCTTCCTGTCTCCCTCCTCAGCCCATGTCCTCCCACCAGAGCCTCCCCACTGGCTCTGGGCAGAGCTGTTTCCTCACTATCTTAATAGGTCCCTCCTCCCTGAGAAGCCCACGTTTCTGTACACTGCAAGGGTGCTGCGGAGGGGGACACATCCTCTCCTGCCTGGACCCCCACACGTCATGGGAGGTGCCGGAACCACCATCCCAGCTTTGGTTTGGACTTGGGCACCCTGTCCCATGACTCTCTGAGGGGAGCCAACTGATCTCTTTCTCCCAGTGTTATTTCAAGTATTCCAAGTGGACTAGACTATATTTTCCTTTGAAATTCCTATATTTGGCCTACTGGAACACTGTTGTGTTTTTCAACAGATGTATCATCAATTTTAGCTTTTTTCATTGCACATGGCAGGAAAATCCTTCCTGGATGTATTTAAGTAAATAATAGGAATTTACTGGCTCACATAACTACATAGTCTGGAGGCTTCAGGCCAGGCTTGATCCAGGGCCAAAATTTTGTGACTAGAATGAACTTCTCTGTCCATTTATTAGCTCTGTTTTCTTCAGTGTGGCTTCCTTCTCTGCAAGTTGTCCCCCTGTGGTCATGAATAACAAATGTGAGCTCTCACGGCTCAGGTATCCAATTACAAAGCCTACGGAAACATGTGAGCCTCACTGAGGCAGTCTTCTTAGCAAATCCTGGAATCTGTTCTGACTGGAAATTTTAGGGTACATGCCGACGCCCGAGTCAATCAATCCCCGTCACGAGGGATGATGCCACTTTGATTACTCAGTCCTGGGTCAGTCAGCTCCTCCAGAAAGACACAGGCTGAATGTGGTGCAGGAGGTGGCCCACCGGAGGGAAACTGGGGCATGACTACAAGCAGAGTGAATGGATATGGGGCAGAAACCACACATATTCAGGCTATCGGTATTATCTTCAGCTGCTTCAAATAGAAAAGCAAAAAAAAAAAAAAAAAAAAAGGCTTTAAAAAGTAGAAATAGAGTTCTCTCACATGAAACAAATCTGGAGGTGGGTATTGCAAAGCTGGTATGATGTCGTTAAGAACTTGCATGGAGCTTCTATTCTCCCAGTTATATCCTGGTCCTGGCTGGATGCTAGAGGCATCAGCTGTTATCCGAGTTGGCAGTAAGAGGAAGCAGATAGCTTGTGGGGGAAACAGGAGGCAAACGGGCTCCCTCCCAGCCGAGTTAACCACCACTCCCATCGCAACGAGCATACCTAGTTCCAAGGTATGGAAGGCAGGCTGGATGAGGAAATTCTCACTTCCCCCAACCAGTGGGATGAATTAGGCCCACCCATCTCTGGTGTCCAGCCTTGAGGGGGTGCTCCGTAAACGTCTGCCGGTGACAGCCATGGCGAAGACGCGTCTCGGGTAGAGAGAATAGAAGGGTAGGTGGCCCTGGGTGTTATCTGAATACGAATGGATGCACGCACTAATAGATCCTCCTGAGCCATGAATTCGGAAATCAGAAATCGTGCATCAGAGTGGATCCACCTGTTTCCGACCATGCTCAGCGCTCCCCGGCAGCACAATCACATGGTGCCGACAAGCAGCTCCGAAGCGCAGCGCCTTCGGAAGCCCTGATTCCTTAGCAAGCCAGCACGCAACTCCACGGCTTCCCTTCCTAGCCTGTGCTAAATGGGCCTTTAAACTGAGATTGTACTGCTGGCGTGGTCACTCGAATTTGCCCTCCACGTGTGTGTTGGCATGGCTCAATGTTTCTAAGGATTTTTACTTTGGATGTCTTTCCATGGTGCCTGCCCATGAGCTGTTCCCGTGGCCTTCCCAGGGGCCGTCAGGAACTACCTGCCCAGCATATGCAGGCCGTTGCTTTCAATGGATTTCAATTCTGGTAGGACTTTTAAAGCTGGGTTGTGGATTTTATCTTTTTTCATTTTTCCAGGACAGCAAAATAGCTGAGTCAGTGTGGAGTTGTACAAAATCGATCCCCTACATCATATTTCTCCAGACCCTATACCTTCAACACTTCTTTCCGTCCTTTGTTCCCCACCCCACCTTGTCCACAGGGTGAACTCCTTCTGTGTTCAAGAACCAGCTGCTCAAATGTAGCACCGCTACCCCCATCTCATCCTGTGTTCTGAGCCTCCAGACATCTCTAGCAAAACCCAGCTAGCTACCTGCTCCGGTTCTGGGGCTTTCTCCAAGCTCTGCCATCTTTGACCTTGAATCTTCTTTCACTCCTCCGGTTCCTGCCCTGTGGCCTTGACTCAAATCTCCAGCTCTGCCTGGTGCCCTGGCTGGAGGGCTGCCCCAGGCTCCAGGACACTGTGCCCGCTCCCAGGCTCTGCCTCCCTGTGGTGTCCAGGGGGTGCGGGAGGGAGTGGGAGATCAGCTTCCCTTAAGGGATTTTGTCCAGTTGCTGGAGGAGGAAGGCCTGCCTAAGAATCTGACCTGATAGAACTAAAAGACAATCATGCTTTCAAAGTGACTTGCAGTTCCCACATTTCATAGGCCAAAGGCCCAGGGTGGATGACTGTTTTATTTAGAAAAATTCATTCTGGGCCCTTTGGAGTTTAAGGCAAAGAAGCTCAGAGCTTTATCTGAGGCCCAGAAAGACACTACATTTCTCTGCATAATCAAGTCAGAAGAATGAGGAGCTTTCTCTGGGCAACCAGAAGGCAGGGAGGAAGGGCCTGGGGATCCAGAAAAACAGGGGAAAGGGTCAGGGGAGAAAGAGGGTCCCAAACACAGGGGAGCAGGCTGGGCCACGGGGAGAAGGTGGCCCCAGGAGAGACTCTGTGGAGTGCAGGTGGAAGGTTTGAGAGCAGGGATTGGAATAACTTGTTTCCTGCTCTGAGCTCTAAGGCCTTTATGACAACTCCCCTGCCCCCAAACACACAGGCTGAAGACACATCTGTTAACACGGTCAACATTGGAGGGACTGGGGGTGGGAAGGAAGGGGCAGAGAGGGGCAGTAGCCTCAAGGCAGCCCTGCTAATGGGGGTCACTAATTGTGTTGGGGGCAAGAGAGGCATACGGGACATTAAGAGAATGGAAGACATGAAGACAACCCTCGGGAATTCCCAGAGGAAGTCCTCCAAGTGTGTGATGGGGACTCAGTCCAATTTCTTGGCCATTAAGTGTGGCCCCAGAAGACTGGGGCCAGCAGGGTTCCTTGTTTTTAGTTTAGTTGGAAACCTAGGTAGGGGGCGCCGCCCAGCCCGGCCTCTCCAGAGCCCTCCAGCCTGCTCAGCCTGGGGGGCTCAGAGGCTGTGTGCTCACTGCCCACACTCAGGGTCTTGGCCGGCTGCTGGCTGCTGCTTCCACGAGGCAGAGAGAACTTGACATCACTGCTGGGTCATCTCCAGACTCCAGGGGCTGGTTTCTCTCCTGGTCTCCGGCCCCGCCAGCTCATGTGCCCACAGCAACACAGCTCTCAGCTGCTCGGCTCCACCTAGATATGGGGAGACAAGGAGCCCCCATGGGTGCAGCCGGCGTGTCCTGGAGAAAGTCATCAGGGACCACAGAGGAGGCAGGGAAAGCTGTGGGGTAAGGTCGGGTGTGGATGCCACCCTCCCTCCTACAACTTGGGCACGGCCTGGGCACTCGCCTCACCTGTCCGGCATGGTGTCATCATCTGGAAGAGGTGGGTGGGGATGCCTGCTCTGAGGGTTGTAGGAGGGGATGCAGATGGAGTGCTGGTACAGGGCAGGTGCCTTAGGCAGCACTGTGGGGCTCCAGATGGGCTTCCTGCCCTTGGCAGGACCCCGACCTGTGACAGGCATGCAGCCCTGTGCCCAGCCCCGAGGAGCCGAAGCTGGCTGGAGCTGAGGATGATGTCAGAGCCCCAGCTGATCCTGCTTCAGGTTAGGCCCTGGTGAGGAAAATCCAGTGTCGTCAGCAAAGTAGGCCATCCCCCAGGGTTGGGGGAGGCTGAAACATAAAGGCTCTGAGAACATGAACCCCCACCCACTTCAGCCCAGACCCAGGCCTCCAGCCACCCAGGCCAGCTCAGTGAATGAGATGGAGTTCTGGTAGGCCCCCATACCTGTCATCTTGGGGATAAGCCTGACCTGCTGCTCACCGTTCCCAGGAGCATGGCCTTAGTTTTCCAGACAGGAGGTGCTAGCCGCCCTATCGGTGAGGCCCCAGGCAGGTGCCCACAAGCAAGAGCTTGGGAATGAGATGGGTCTGGGGCGATCTCTGACTCTGCCACCCCCTTCCAGCTATGGGAACTTAAACAGTCACCTCCTCTTTCTGAGTCTCCGTTTGCTCATCAGAAAAGTGGAGATGCTGCCTAAGAAGGCAGGATAATTAAGTGAACTCATGTTCTTCCCGAGGCAGCGTGGAATCCCTCCAGGATTCGAGCCGGTCCAGGCCCTTGGCAGCTGCACACGCCCGAACACATAATGTGACGGCCTCAGTTACCCGCCCAGAGAAGGCTAGCCCCGAGTACTCTGTCCTCTGCCCTCTCACCGATCCTTGAGAGCGGGGCATGGGGAGACGAGTTGGTCCCCCTGAGAACCCCAGAGTGGGCCTCAGGCCCGGAGGTGAGAGACGCTTGGTACCCCATTAATTGCTCTGCTCTCTCAGCCAGGTGTGGGCATCCTGGCCGGGCAGACAGTTCAGGGGATGAGGTGGTAGGAGCTGAGGTTCAGGTTTAGGGCAGATTCGGTCTACATGGCAGAGTGCTTCAGAGGATGATGGTGTTAGAGCAGGGCCAACCTGGCTCAGCTCTGCCCCGATTGGCCATGGGCCCCTGCACCTCAACCATACTGACAGGCTTGAAAGGGTGATGAAAATCTGCAGTGCATCCTAGACTCACACAGGGACTGGCTCCTGGTAAGCCCTAAGAAAGCCTCAAGTTCTTTCACCAGATAGACTTTATTAAGAAGAACAGAAAACCCACCCCAAACTGACTTAAAAACTACCAAAATGAAAAAAAAAAAAAGAAAGAAAGAAAAGAAAAAGGAATTTATTGGCCTTATAATTAAAAAGTCCAGCGTGAACAGCTTCAGGCCCTACGTGATCCAGGGGCTCAAATACCCACAGGCTATGCTCCAGGGTGTCCGGCTCTTGGCTCCATATCCCACAGTCTCTCCATCCCAGTAGCAAGTTTGTCCAACAGCTCCTGTGCTCACTTGCTTATACCCTCTCATTTCTACAACCAGCAGGAAAGGTGTAAAGGCTTCCTCTGGGGGCCATAAGCATAGCCCCTGGGTTTGCTCCAACCCAATTTGATTGTGTTGGCCCAAGGCCCGTGCCCAATCCTTGAGCTTGCCCGGGAGGGCCTCGGGGATGGAATTTGCTGACTGGCCCAGGGGAGTTCCACTTCTGAGACTGAAAGCGAAGCCCCGGCCAACTGCATGGGGTCAGGACCTGTCCCAAAATTAGAATCAGGAGCTGCTATCGCAAGAAGGGAACATGGCTATCAGACGGGCATACATTGACTCATTACTCCACAACAACTGGAGTCACCTAAATATATTTGTCTTCCAGAGCCAGATACCTCTGTGGCCTTGACATCGGGAAGGTTCTTCTGTCCCCCTGGAGACTTGACCTCACTCTGGAGTGGCAGGAGGCCTTTGTCCCTGTACCTCAGGACCCTGACAGTCTTCACTCCCATTATAAACCAAGCACCCCATCATATGGTGGAATCGGATCTAACGGAACAGGAGGAAGTCTGCTGTGTTCATCATGGAAATGGCCCCATTCTTGGGGGAGGCTGAATCGAGTGTGTCTTCTTAATCACAGAAATCCAATTATCTTCTCTCCAGAAAGCTGGCGTGTGGAGACCACTTTCTCTAATTAATTGGTTCTATTGCCTGTGGTGGGCCTTTCAGGGGGCCTGAGATAAGAGTTCCGTCTGGGAGGCTGATCAGGGATGAGAGGCCAAGGTGGCCCAAGGCCTCCCATTAGCTGAGCCCAGCGAAGCAGCCATCCCAGGTCAGCTTTGCCGGAGACGGCCTCCCGCTCTCCGCACTAGAACATGTGTTGCCAGCACTCAGGGGAGGGGACCCTGTCTTCCCTTTGTTCCTCACTTTATCCTAAGACCTGGAAAAATGTCTCCACTCTGGAGTTGACGGGCTGGTTGTAAAGGCTAAGTGACTGGCTTAGCGCCATTGCCCGGCCTGTGCGTACACTTCCACATTTTTGCCTTCTGCTCCGCAGGTCCCTCTCTTCTGCCCGCCCCTAGTCCCAGCTAAGTCTTTTTCAGAGAGGACTTCACATGCGCTCTTTGAGTAGCCCAGCCTGGCTGCTGCAGCTGCCCTGACCCCGCCCGCCAGCCTCACAGACGCACTAGGCCTGGCCACTCCAGGCTGGCCATTGCGGAGTATGAAGAATGGCCTCCAAAGACATCCACGTCCTCCTGCGCAGAACCTGCGAATGTTACCTTAGGTGCACATCAGGGAGACTGCGTTCAGCTCCCCGCACTTGGCAAGAGGGGCACATATGGCGGAAGATAGAAAATGAGGCCCATTATATGTGGTCCTGACTCCCAGAATCTCCTCTACTCAGCCAAACCCCCAGAATCAGAAGTGAATAAGGTTCCTAACACGCACTGAGCACCCAGTAAATGCCACGTGCCACATGCTTTACGTGCAAGACCTCACTCAATCTTCACAATAAACCTAAAAAGAAAGTACTATTATTTTCCCCATTTTATAGATGAGGAAATAATAGCCTACGATCGCCTTGCTTGCAAGTAGCAGGGCCAGGAGGCGGAGGCCGCTCTTTCTAATTCCAAAGCTGCGGAGCGGCCTCACGTGCCGTCCTGCCCTGTCCTGTCACAGTGCCTTTGTCCTTGCCAGCCGGCCAGCTTTTGACACTACTTGAAAGTCTAGCCAACGGCGGACTTCACCACCGCATCCTCGCTTGCTCACGGTGGGAGAGGGGCTCGCAAGGACTGGAGAAACCATTGGATGAAGGCATTAGGCCATTCCACTGGGAAAGCCACAGACTTTCTAAAACAGTGCTGACTCATCAGGGCCTTCAAACTGCCAGCTGTGTGGCCATATTTGGCCCAGAGATGTACTATTTCTCTCCATGTGATGGCAATGCTTCCCATGCTTGTTTGCTCTTTTCTTCTTTTTTTTAAAATTTGAATTACTGTTATTTCTTTTTTTTTTTTCCCCTTTTTCTCATTTTAGCCTCCCTGAAATCAAGATGCCTGTTAAAGTCACTGTCGGGGAGCCATCAGCTGTGACACACATGGTTACCTGTGCACATCCCATCGCTGCTTGCAGAATGGGGGTTAGCAGCCTGCAAAAAAATCCTGGAGGCAACAGTGGGGTAAGCACAGAGGATGATCCTGTGCGGCCAAATGCAGATTCCCACAATGCTGGCAGAGAAGCCACACGAAGCAGTTTCTAAACGGGTGGACGGTTCAGAAGAACTTTAACCAGTTCATTTTGCACACGACTTCCTTTTCATGTATGCACAAGCTTGATATATGATAGAAATTTTGTGTCTAAATAAGTCTAAAATAGCTCTTTCTAGACATATAAAATAAATCTTTCATGATAAGAAAGCTCTGTGTCATAGTTCAACTGGTAAAATTTTCTTTCTTAATGGTACATAAAATAATGATGCAGCTTATAATAGATGACATCTTAAATTTGATGAGATATGGCGTTTGTACTCCCCTCCTCCCCAAAAGCTCTCTCTTGAGCTCCCACCCCAAATCTCAGAAAGTCTGATAATACAGTGGCATGATAGTCATTAGCTAGAGAACTGAGAGGGTGTTGCTCCTTTGGAATGCATTGTATTTTGCATTGAATGCAAGTATATTGCGCTCCAGTTTGCCACAGTCCCCACCACTCCCTACTACCTTACCCTAGACTCTCTTCAATCATTTGCATTATTATCTGGCCTCGGTGGGTACTTGACTCTGTTCCCCCTGAAAACGTAAGTTCAGTCTTGTCTGACCAGACAAGATCCATTTATGGCCCCAGCAGCAAAAATTAGTCTCTGATGATTTCCTTAGATATACCGGGCAGGGAGGAGAGATGAATTCAGAACCAAGAGCTGCTTCAGGGCAACAACACTTAAGAGTGCCCCTTCCAAGGCACACTTTCTTGGCAGTATACCAGTATCCTATCCGGTTTCATTGTTAGGCCACTGACTGGCCTCCCAGCCAGCGGATCAGACAGCGATCTCCAACCACTCGATGCCTGTCACACCTGTCCTATGAGCGTCACAGAGGCATCCAGGCTGACACTGAGCAGAGGATGCAACCAGGCTCAAGCTGAAATCCCTGCTTCCCTCTGCATCTATTCATTCATTTGCAAATTTCTGCTGAGCGCTGCTGCTCCTCTCAGCAGCAGGCTAGGCAATGGGAGGTAAAAATGAAATGCATTGTTAATGGGGGAGAAGCAGGCACAGAAAATAATAACGTGGGGAGTCAGTGTCCTAAGACAAGGAGAGAAGTGACAGGAAAAGTAAGGGTGATTATTTCTATTTTGGGATGTCAGAGAGAAGCTACAGCAAGGGATTTCGAAAGCAAGTTTTCAAAAGATGAATACTTGTCTGGAGGCTGAGCAGGGGAAGGCGTTCTAGACTGAGGAGGCAGAAAGTATACTAGTGCTTCCAGGACAATGGGCAGCGTGGGGATGACACGGGGTGGCTGGGGAGTCTTGGCGTTTGGCGTTTGGGTCTTGTCCTGCCTGCCAAAAAGAGGCTTTTAATCGTCCAGGTGGAGGGACACCACGAGAGACAAAATCAGAGGGAGGGGGGAGGGGGGAGGGTGGGTTGGGGGGACCAGACGGAGGTAGAAGACAGGAGGTGGACAAAATGGTTCCATGAGAAGAGTGAGGTAGTCATGGGAAAGACTGCAAGGAGGGAACATATTTAAGAGTATTATTCTCTACCATTCAAGCTTTCGGATCCGACTATGTTTAGAGAGTGTTTTAGATACAGTAACACTTGTGATAAACCCCCAAACCTCAGCAACTTAAATTATCTCTCACTTATATAAAATCCAGTTGGTGACAGTACTCCACATAATCATTCAGGGACCCAGGCCCTCCTTTTTGAACCTCTACTGTCCCCAAGGCCCTCAGAATCCTGCCCAAGCGGGTGAACAGGAACAATGAGAAAGGGTTCCCCGTGCAAGGAGTTTCTTGGGCCAGGCCTGCCAGGAGTAGCGATAGGGCTTCCGCATCCTATTGGCTAGAAGTCAGTCACATGACCACAACGAGCTGCACAGGAGCATGGGACATGTGTCTAAGCTGTGTGTCCAGCGGAGGGCGGGTGCAGAGCAGGGACGGGGCAGCAGAGGTGGGGAGGACGCGGGGTCAGGGACCAAGAACATCGCCACTTTCACAGAAGATGAAAAAGAGGAATCTCTTAATAACTCCCCAGTTTCTAAATTGAGCCGGCACATGAATGGTGATTCCTTTTACCCCTGAGAAGATGACTGGGGGGCAAGATGGACACATGATAAGTTCACAGACCTAGTGGGTATTTGGATAGAACTGGATATACCGGTCCTTAGTTCAAGGTCAACTTGAGCCAAAGTGAGGTTTTGTGAGCATCGAAGAGAAGCTCAAGTCTTACTGTCTCTGCTCTCAGTCTTGAGAGGCATCAATCCAAGGGCAGTTACTGGACAAAATGGAGCCCGCCCAGTCTGGTCTCATCATCCCTGTGCTCTTCACAATTGCCCCAGCCAAACAGAAGCCTCCATAAGGAATGCCAACTGTTCGAACAGTGTGGATCAAGTCTCATTTATCTCTGAAGTCTCCAAGGGGAGAGAACAAGGAGGGCCTAAAGTCCAGAAATGTTACAGCCATCCTTCCTTTTTCTATATGTCCTCTCATTTTCCTCCTTCATTAAACTGCATGCATATGGGAATCACTAGGGCTCACGGGACCTCCCCGGTTCCCTGAGTTCATTAAACTCACAAGGAACAGGAGATGCCAAGAGCTGCAGTTTGGTAAAGAAGTAAAGGGGTTGGATTTCATCGGGGAAGACAAAGGGAAGACCAGGGCTCGAGGCAGGGGGAGCCTGTGAGGTGCAGGTCCAGACCATTCAGAGGAGACACAAGCCAGTTGGAGAGGCAGATGTCCCAGGTCAAAGTCATACTTCCTTAATGATTTGCATGGCAGTCCCCTCCTCCGCAACAGTCCAGTAGGTCACATTCCAGAAGAGGGTCCCATTTGTCCCTTTGGGCAATTCTGCCCAAAGCCTGGGCTTCACATCTGCCAGCCTGTGGAGCTCCTGCCCTGCAGCAGGTGGGCCTTGTGCAGACAGTGTTGAGTACGACACGTATTTCCTCGAGGTGGCCACAGTCTACACAGGGAGGCCCAGGTGAGGAGGGTGAAGAGGAGGGTGGCAGCAATAGTGACACAGTCACCGTTCAAGGTGAGAGGACATGTTTTGTTGGTACCCGGGTAGCATTAGGACGGAGGTCCAGGAACACCCCCGTCCAGCCCTGGTGTCACCTTCACCCCTACGGGGTTCTAAAGCAGGAGACCAGTGTGCAAGGAGCAAGAGCTAAACCGGAAGCAAGAAACGCTTAATTGGGCAACAGTCTAACACCAACAGCTCCCTTGACCCACCCTGATGAAAGCAGAGCTTTCTGGCAAAACCTGGGCTGAATCATGCAGCATCGTTGGAGGCCCCAGTAAGCTTCTTCCGCATCAGACTACCCCCTTTCCAAATCTCAGTCTTGGACCAGCATGAGCTGGGGCTGATTCACAGAAAGAATGATGGCCAGGCTCCTGAGCACATCTGCCCATGCAGCTGCCTGGGGAAGGAAGAAACTGGCGGGTTTGGCTCTTAAGGATCGGCAACCTCTCCTCTCTTGAGGGGGTGGGGGGCCGGCTGGAAAGGAGCTGGGGAAAGGAGTGGTACAATGGGAGAAGTTCTTTCTACAGCTTTTGTTCTTCCTTTTCTGGTGTGCACTGAGGGCGGATACTCAAGCCAGAGCTCCCAGAGATTGTGTAACCTCGCCTGTGTCACACGGTGGCTAAATTGTGGAGCGAGATTCAAGCTCCAACAAATCAGTCACTACTCTGTGCTCCATAACGCAGTAAGCAGCTGTCCCAGGGGGGCTGTGCAAGGAGCTTTGGAGTCAAGTGAAGAGTGTCAGCAGTTCAGCAAGGAAAGGGAGACAGAAGCAGAGCCATTTGACCCGGATGTCCCAAGTGGGAATAAAAGGAAGCGCATTTCTGGTCGGGGGACCAGGGCGAAGGCAAGGAGTCCGGGGCATTTTTCTCCAGCAGCAAGTCTGGGACCCACACCCAAGCCCGGAGGGAGATCCAAGAGGCAAGTCAGGCTCCAGACACGGTACCAGGGAGTTTCTATTTTGTTCTGTAGGGGCGGGGGAACCACACCAGAGGCTTACTGGGAGCAAAGCAGGGTTGTCCCACCAGTGATCTGAGCAGCGCAGAGGATGGAAAAGGCTGCAGGAGCGTTGACAGATGAGGAAGAACCCAGAAGCAGGGCCCTGGCAATGGGGATGGAGAGGGGTTGGCCAGTGTGAGGCGCCTTTGCCAGGAGAGGTGACTGATGAGGAGGCAAGGAGAGGGAATGAGGGGGACAAAGGGAGACTCTGAGACTACAGGTAGGGGCCCCCAAACATAACACGTTAATACAAGCATCAGAATGAAGGAAGCGGGACTGGGTCGAGGAAGACAGGATGAGCAGACATGTTTGGAATCACCCAGCACCTGCTGAAAGGGGACCATATTCCTCTGCTCCAGGACACGTGTTCTCTCACACGGCAACATCTCCGAAATTGGAATGCGTTTTATGCGTGATGTGTCCAGAAAAGCCACGTGTCATCGTTTTGTTGGCAGCCTTTTCTCTTCCTTAGAGAAACATGTTTTCACGGCCCATGGTGTCTTAGATTTTCTGGAACGGAATGATGAGCTGGCGAGATGGCTGGGCGTGGCCTGGGGTCTAGAATACCCATCTGCCCTCCCCGCTGCTTTGTGGCACTTACGGGACCTGGAGCGCAAGTACCCTGTCTTCCTGGGACTCGGGGTGCTGATCTCTAAGGTGGGGCCACCAGCTGGTTCAGAAGCTTTCCTCTAAGTGCAATGAGCTATCCTGGGCTCGCTGGTTAAGCTCAGGAAGTTTGGCGTTAAAGTGACTCTAGGATTAAACCATTTTTCAGGCAGTCCTCCCTCTGCCGAGTGTACGCATTGTCTTACCCATGAAAAAGCCACCAAACAATCCAAATGTCTATCAGCTGGTGAATGATTTTTTTTTAAAGTGCATACCCATATAATGGAATACTATTTGGCCATAAAAAAGAAGAAAGTACAGCGACATGCTACATCTTGGATGAACCTTGCAAACATGCCAAGGGACAGAAGCCAGACACAAAGGACCACATATTGTAGTTCCATTCATATGAAAGATCCAGAATAGGCAAATAGAGACAGAAAGATTAGTAGATTAGTAGTTGACAGGGGCTGGGAGGTTTGGTGGGTGCAGGGTTTCTTTTTGGGGTATTGAAAATGTTCTCAAATTGATAGTGGTGAATATAGTAATATATAAAATATTATATACTATATAAGATATAGTAAGTGGTGAATTTTACACTCCAAATGGGTGAACTGTATTCAGTAAACTTTTTTAAAAAGCCACTCTGCCTCTGTTTTGGAATGCTTCCCTTTCTTTCCAGCTGGCAGGTAAGTCCTATAAAATTCTAGATGTTTACTTGAGCTGTGGACTTGGGACATAGGAGAAGGAGTCCTGAGCCACGGTGGACCTGAAGGCCTCTGTGCAGAGTGCTGGCGGGGTGATGAGGGGAGGCCTTCCAGGAGGAGAGAACCTGTCTCTCTGGCTCATGCCCTCCCAGCCTCCCCATGTCACAATTCCTATCCCTTTGGGGAGTTGTGAGTGAGAGGCAATGGAGGGAAAATCACAGAATGTCTCAGAGGGAGGAGAAATGTTTTTGCAACCCTTCTGCTTCAGAAGGTCTGTCCTGGGACAGGGCACTCTGGCCATACTGAGGCATGGGTGAAGGTTTGCTGCTGCTGGTCTGGGTTTGAATCTTGGATTTCCCATCTTCTGTGTGACCTTGTAGTACATACTCAACCTCTCTGTGCCTCCATCTTCCAATATGTAGAAAGGGACTAGGGATCTTGTCTGAAGAGGTTTTTGTGAACAAGGCCAAGACTGGAACAAGAGGGGGCAAAATTTAAGAAGGCACTCACTTGGGGCACCTGGGTGGCTCAGTCAGTTAAGCGTCGCCTTCGGCTCAGGTCATGATCCCAGGGTCTTGGGATCGAGCCCCGCATCGGGCTCCCTGCTCAGCCGGAAGTCTGCTTCTCCCCTGCCTGCCCTTCCCCCTGCTTCTTGTGCATGCTCTCCCCCACTCTCTCTCTCTGTGTCAAATGAATAAATAAAATCTTGAAAGAAGGAAAGAAGGAAAGAAGGAAAGAAGGAAAGAAGGAAGGAAGGAAGGAAGGAAGGAAGGAAGGAAGGAAGGAAGGAAGGAAGGAAGGAAGGAAGGAAGGAAGGAAGGAACTCTCTTTTAACTGTGTACCCAGCAAGCGCTCCTTCGATTTGCTGCCCAACCCCTCACTGGCCCCACCCTAGTCTCCATCAGGTTTCTGGAGATTGAAGTGCTTTGCCCAGTGCCTGGCAAACAGGGAGCTCTCAGGGAGGGTCGGCCCACATAACAATTGTCGTGAAGGAAATCTCTTAAAATTCTGAGAGTTGGACTTTCTTTCCATTGCCTTATCTTCTAAGCTACTCTATGATTCCAAAGGGCTGTGAGAGAATCGGGTCCGGGTGGCCTAGATTACCGTGATGGCAGTTCTACTCTGTACTCTGTACTCCGCAGGGCCAGCAAGAAGGGCGGGGGGCTGGGCGGGGCAGTGCCACCCGCAGAGGCCTTTCTTCTCACCCCCCCCAACACCCATCCTGTCTTCCCCAACACAGCCTCAGCCAGCTCCTCCCTCCACCCCTCCCTCCTGTAGGGATATAACGTTCTCTGAGATATTTACACATTTGAAACTTCTTAAACGGGGGAAAAAATGATCAAACTGGAGCCAAAATGCCTTGGGGAGAGAGGCAAACACTCCAGCAATTAACAGCCCGGGAATCACAGCTTTGCTGGCAGTCCACACCCCGCGCGGAAGCCTGAGATCTGGGGGCTGCCTTTGCTCGCCACTGCAGAGAACACAGCGGGAAGTCATTCTGGTTCTTTCCCCAACCCCCTCCTCCCCTCTCCCTTCCCCCTTCCTTCATCTTGTTTTAGCATAGTTTTCATGTTTCATTCGATTTGTGCATTCTTTCCATTTCCATTCTTTTTCTTTTTTAATTTTCTTTTTAAGATTTTATTTATTTGAAGGAGAGAGAGAGCACGAGCAGGGGCAGAGGGAGAAGCAGGCTTCCCGCTGAGCAGGGAGTCCGATGCGGGGCTCCATCCCAGGACCCTGGGATCATGACCTGAGCTGAAGGCAGATGCTTAACCGACTGAGGCACCCAGGTGCCCCTGTCATTCTTTTTCAGTCAGCACATTGCATGCATTATTTCATGTAACTCTCCCAGTTATCTTCCAAGATGGAAGCTATCCCCACCTTACAGGTGAGGGAACTGAGGTTTGGAGATGAATAACATGCAATTCTCAATCCCAAGGGATCCGGTCACAGGGGAGATGACCACACCAATATCCCCATATAGACATAGGGGAAGGAATGACATCTCCCCAGTGTGTCCACTCAGGCCTTTGTTAGCATCCCTATTTTATGGATAGGGAAATAGAGCTCCACAAGACTTTAAGAAATTTATCTTTGGTCACCGAGCAGGGTAGAGGTGTCGTTGGAGTAGAAGCAGAGTCTGGGGAGGTTTCCTGAAGTTGTAAGAGGCCGGGATGGTATCCCCTCTACAGGGAATATTGACTGGACTTTGGACACAATGTTGTCATGGTTACTCCAAGCTTCCGAGATGAGTAATGTGGGGCCTCTCTCTTGGTGGCTGCTGACCACAAGCGCAGAGAACAGCTGTCTGTGTATTGCTCTGCCTGCCCATGCATGCCCCCCTCTGCTGGGAACAGCACCTGCATCTTCACTTGGGCAAATCCCTTCCCCGAGGCTCTGTCCATCGGCTTTGGGTGAAGCTAATGCCTCTCCTGGCTCAAGAGATGGGTGTATGACCAGGGGTGGCCAAACAGAGCACCCTATCTCTTGACCCCATAATTGGCCCAGAGATGGGCATGCAATCTGCCCGGAACTGAGATGGGAGTTACTGAGCAGGGAGGCAGGACTGCCTGCTGATGTTGCCATATGAACCTGGAGCCAAGAAATTCCCTTTACTGACTATGCCTTTGAAACACAAACAGTCCTGACAAGCGCAGGTAGATTAGGTACACATAGTTGGGATAGGCATCAGACCCCGGCGGGACAGATCAGAGAGTGGAGTTGCTTAGAGAAGGAAGAAGTGGAGAGCTGTCCAGGATGGGGAGATCTGAGGTGGACCTTGAAGGCAGAAGGATCGTGCCATGTTTGGGGCTGGAGTAATCATAAAAAACTAAGCCCATTCCCACAGTGTGGCTGCTGTGGGACTTTTCCACCTCACCTCACCCCTCACTGCCCCTCCAGACTCCCTTGATAAAGGCTCATTGTACAGGCCTCGCCTGATTCTCTCACCGTCTCAACTCAGACCTTTCCCAGAGCCAGAGTATCCATTCGGCACAGAAGGCGTGGTGCCCTAAAACCATCATGTATGCACAAAATATTTTCCATTTAACATAGTATATATACACAGTGGAATGTTATTCAGCCATGAAAAAGAAGGAAATTTGCCATTTGTGACAATGCAATGAACCTGAAGGGCATTAAGATAAGTGAAATAAGCCAGACAGACAAAGACAAACACTGTATGGTGTCACTTATATGTGGAATCTTAAAAAAAAAAAAAAAAAAAAAAACACGCCAATTTCATGCAAACAGAAAATAGAATGGTAGTGGCCAGGAACTAGGGGGAAATGGGGAAAGGCAGGTCAAAATGTACAAGCTTTCAGTTACAAGAAGAGTAAGTTCCGAAGATCTAATGTGCAACATGGTGACTATTGTTAACCATATGGTATAGACTTGAAAGTAGCTGAGAGTAGATTTCAAGTGTTCTCAACACGCACACATACACACGCACACATAAAGTTGACTATTTGAGGTGATGGATGTGTCATCTTTCTTGATCTTGGTAATAGTTCCACAATGTATTATGTATCGCAAATCATGTTGTGCACTTTAAATATATACGATTATATTTGTCAATTATTCCTCAATAAAGTTCAGAGGGAAAGTTTTCTTTTTACTTTATCTTAAAATATGAAAAAAATTATAATGAATATATAATTATGAATCCATTGTGAATTATATTGATTCTTTTACCAACATACCCACATAGTCATAAAAATTTTCTAATATATATAAATGTTTTAATGGAGGAAGGGGCCTCGGGAGGTGAATCACAATGTGATTCTGTCCATTTCCCTCAGGGAAGCATTTCCTGGTGCCCCAGATCGCAATAGACGTCTCCATCCCTCTCTGGGCATTTATCATTGATTTTTATAAAGTAAAATTTTTTAAATATTTACCTTTGTTTTTATAATTGCTCGTCATTTCTCTCACCAGCATACATACTTCATGAGTGTGAGGGTTGTGAGCATCTTGCACGCTGATGCGGTTGAATGAGTGAATGAATTTTGTCCTGAAAAATGCCTAAGCTGCTTCTGCAGCTTTTCATCCTGTGAGCACCAAGACGTCTCTGTGGCCTCCGGCCTCGGGGGACCACAGCTTCCCGTCTTGTCCCCCTCGGGAGGAACTGACTGGTTAGGAAAGTCAGCTGCTGGTGGTTCTCTATGGAAAGAGAGCCCCGCGTCAGTTGCAATTCTATTTCTTTCATGCTATCTTCATATTATTGAGGCATATGGGATTAGGGTGTAACTTCAGGCAGATTTATCTACATTTGGGAATAGGATTTGTATGGGTTCCTCCCTCCCTCACTTATTGAAGCTGACACCTTCAAGGTTTATTGCCTAGAAATTTGCTTAAGCCCGGAGTTATTTTTCTTGATGTTCATTTGTGAAGTCCTTGTAACTTTGGTTGATTTGTTCATCCACTCATTTACTTATTTAATAAATATTTATTAGCACCTATCTTGTGGGTGCAGTAGACTTGACTTAAATGGAGAGTACTGATTGGAAAAGAGCAAGGTCCTTACAAATGTCCTTCTCTCCCAGCCCCCCTCCCTCTGGCTGCCCGCAGACAATTTCTGCTGACAACCTCTTCCCTACAGCATCTGCATCCTCATGTCATTCTCTCCCTTTCCTCTTGAACTGCTCTGAAAACTCAAAAATCTTCTCCCTCCGTTAAGCAGAATAATTCACTTCTCTCCAGCTCCTGCTTCGTCTGACAAGATTCATTTCACTTCTCTCCAGCTTCACTTAACAGGTCCATTCCTTTCCCTTTTTGTCTTTTCATTCTCCTTTGAAAGAATTGGTGAACATAAATAGAAAACCAAGTTCTGTTACATAGGTATTTGTAGTCTCAGGACTCCATTTTAATATCTTTTTTATGGATTTTTGTTTTCAAACAGAAATACTATAGGAAAGAGAAATTTATCAGTGACTTTATCTGCATACATCCTGGGATTCTAAAGCCAAAAGATGAGTGAAATTCAAAGGAAAAAGCCCCCCCCCCCCTTTCAAGAGGTTTTGGACCTTGGATTTGGGAGAGTGTTGGTGGGGAAGAGAATAACCAATAACAATAAAGAGAATGGCGTGCCTTGCCTAACTGAATTGTTCAGTGTCTCCTTCAGGAGAGGCATGATCCAGCCACTCTAATAATGTAACCTCGCATCTTACATTTCTGCCTCCTCAGAATGGTTTCAGTCTCAAAGGCTCAGGGTTGCAAGTTGCCTGACAGCAATTTCCTGGGTTGTGTGCTTCCATATGCAAATCTAGTAGTAAAGAAAATCTGCCTCACTAATTAACATGAACCAGTAACCTAAGGGTGAGCCGTGTTGACTCTGACTGGCCCAAGTTAAGTTGTATGTCCCTCCTTGAAGCTATCACTGTGGCCAGACAAAAGCCAGAAGGGCTCAACCTTGGAGCCATGGGTGGAGTCAATCTCACCTAAACTTCAATAGCCAGGAAATTTAGGTACACGTGGGAAAGGAGATTGGAGACGGCAGAATTATCTAATCTACGGGTATCCACAGAAGGTGTGTCTTGGGAATGCGTTCCACACGGAGGGAATGATATAGCTAAGGTCACAGAGGTGAGAAAGAAATCCTGGGGGGTGAAGAAGGTTTTGGATACTTCTCTTCCTTCCCTATCCCCTGACTTTTCAGCCCAGTCCCTCCAGTACCCCAAGCCCCCGACCCTCCATCCAGTAGTCTTATCAACTTGTCATTGTTCCTTACTCCTTCACATCCCATCTTCCCTCTTCGTAAATGCCATGGTCAATCATGACAACCCTTCCTTTACAACATCCTCAACCCTCTTGCCCTGAGACTGTGGTTCACCTCCAGGTTGTTCCAGCTTAGAGATTACCTAGAAGGAAAAAAACGGCCTGAATTTCCCCATGTGGCTGACTCCATAATCAGGGCATTTGTTGGCTCAACGAGTATATCCGTTTCCCATTGCCGCTGGAATCAATGACCACAAACTCAGTGACTCAAAACCATTTAAATTTGTTCTCTTATGGTTATAGCCCAGTCTCACTGGGCTAAAAGTCAGTTTCTTCTGGAGGGTCTGAGGGAAGAAGCTGTCTCCTGACTTTCCAGCTTCGGGGGGGCCGCCTGCGCTCCTCAGCTGCCGGGCCCCTTTCTCCACCTTCCTTCAAAATGCGTCACTTGGGTCTCTGTTTCTAGCTGCTGCCGGTTTTCCCCTCTGACTGATTCTTCCCATGCCAACTTTACCAGGAGCACGGGAAGCAAATCAGGCTGCTAGGAGCATCTTACGTCTCAAGACCCTTCACTCCTGCAACTCTGCAAAACCCTTTTGTCACATAAGGTAACGCTCACAGGTTTTGGAGATTAGAATGTGAACATCTCTGGGGGGCGGGGGGGAGCAGCATTTGTCAACCTACCACAAGGACCGAAAAATTACTGGTTTTCCCATGGATCTGGAAGCTGCCTTCTAGTCCTCACGCGTTAGCTGGGAAGGGAGAAGCTCTGGCCAGCCCCCAGGCTGGGGTCTGTATGGCTGGTGCTGGGCCCTAGGCAGGCTTGAGGTAAAGCTCACGCATCCTAGCACATAGGGAAAATTGGGGAAATCTTACATTAGCATGCAGCATTAGTCCAGATAAGCAGGGTTACACTGACATCCCTCACAGTTACTCAAAACTCAGACTCCATACAGCAAAGACCAGTTTTATGCTATTTGCCAAGTCCAGTGGGCTCTGGGCATCTTTCCTGGGAGAATGATTGGCAACTCAGCAGTTCGGGCTGCTTTGAGCTTGTGGCTGCACCATCCTGACACAAGGTCCCCTCCACATCTGCCATGTTCCAGGAAGAAAGAAACCAGAGAAGGACTTTTCAATATCTTGGCCCAGAAGGGATACTGTCACTTCCCTTCATGTTTCACTGGCTAGGACTGGTCGTATGACCATAGCCAACAGCAGGGGACTGGGAAGAGCAGGGTGCTGTGCTTTGAAAGGGAAACAGAGCCAGACGTCGGTGAACACCACACTGGCCCCCCACACGCGCCGAGGGTGCAGATCAGCTGGCAGGTACCCATGGAGGGGGGACACAGGCAAGAAGCAGAGATGTTGCAAGAGCACTCTACGAGCAGGGCTATGCCACTGTTCCCCTGCACCTCCCCCAACGACCCACTGTTTTGACATCTGCCAGGAATGCCAAAGGTAGACCTAGGAGAGGGAAAGAGAATTTTCCTTTATCTTCAGATTTCACAGTTCTAATTACTCTCCTGCCTTCCTCTGCCAGGGGCATGAGTACAAATCAGAATTATCTGAAGAACTCAAAGAGGAATTTAGCCTTCAGACTCTAAATGCGTAGCGTTCTTGGATTCCCACTTCAACAAGGCAGAGATTATTAAAAAAATGAATTTTGCTTTACGTCAGAAAGTTCAAAACAAGTGAATTCACAAAGAGAGCTCTTGGCAAAAGCTCCAGGTTTGGAATTAGACAGCCATCGGGGAGAGAATTCTAGCTCTTGCCCTGTCCCCATGTAATCTCTATAAGATGAGCTTTTCCCCGTCTAGAATATGAGCTGGTAACATGTGCCCTGCCGGGTGGTGGAGATCGGATGTCTCGCACACACCCACGTGGCCCCTGCCTGTGCTGCCTAGGGTGTATGTCTTTCCTTCCTCTGCTAAGAGTTCTCAACCTACAAGGGTTGTATTGGTGATAGACCAGACACATGGGGAGGATTAACTGAGATTTTTCTTGACCTTGCATTTCCTTAGTAGCCTTGGTCCCCACTCATCCCCACAGCTCAGGTGGGCACACTGTGCTCCTCACTTCTGAGAGCGAATGCCAAGCAGAAGCGATTTAGCTTCAGAATTTGAGGCCTGGGGCGCCTGGGTGGCTCAGCTGGTTAAGCGACTGCCTTCGGCTCAGGTCAGGATCCTGGAGTCCCGGGATCGAGTCCCGCATCAGGCTCCCTGCTCAGCGGGGAGTCTGCTTCTCCCTCGGACCCTCCCCCCTCTCGTGCTCTCTCTCTCTCTCTCATTCTCTCTCTCAAGTAAATAAATAAAATCTTTAAAAAAAAATTTGAGGCCTTATGGAGAACGTGCAACAATTCTAGAAAATGCAATAAATGCAGGAGAATGCAGCCGAGAATCAGAAGAACTAGATCTCCACCAGCAAAGCCAGACCAAGATTCTCCTGGGTGTGGGAGGAGGAATTGGGGCAGAAGAGAGGAGAGGTTAGAAGTCAGTGGGTCCCCTAGAAGGCTTGCTGTGGATCCTCTCCAGAGCAGGGAAGAAGATGGAATCCCCAGATCTGGTAGCAGTGGGCACCAGCTAGAGCCCTGGGAGGTGACACCCCCAGAGCTGTGAGGCTATCTGGCATGAGTGGACGAAAGGTCTCTCAGCAGTGCCTGAGAGTAGCTCAAAGATGTGTAAAGGGCTTTTCATCTGGAGTGGTGGCTGATGGTGCGCGCAGCCTGCTACCTCACTGCCTCGTTCAACTCCCTGATAGCTGTCCTACCTCTACTGTAGATTAGGTCTGCAAGGTGCCACCCCCTTTCCCCAGCTGCCTTGCAGGGCGCAGAAGAAGGCCTTAGGGGGAGGATGTATCTAGTGGTAAGAAGGGCTAGGGACGGGTCTGCTTCTTCCTGGGCAGCTGGAAGGAGATTTACAGTTTCCAGTCCCCACACTGCAGGGCCAAGTGGCCGGCAGCATAGAGTGTTGCGTTTCCACTGAGTGAGTCCTAAGGTGGTCCCTATTTCTCCTGGCTGCATTGTCCCTGGATGTGAGACACCTACCTCTGTTCTCAGTTCTTTCTAGAGAGTCTGTGCAACTTTACACCTTCTGATAAATCCTGCTCTAGGGTGGATTCCGTCCTTGGCAGCTGGGATGCTGACGGGCACGATAACTAAGTAGGAGCTCGTGTGCTCAACAATGAAGACAAGGATGTCCCAGTGAGTGCCAATGGTGAGGACCAGAACATTTCATCATTGCACTGTTCAATCTCTCCTCTTCGACATCGCTCCAGGGCAAGCAGTGGCCACTGAATGAACTGTGAACCCCTTTCCATCACTTAGCAGACTGGTAACTCCAAGCGGACAGTAAATAGTTCCATCATATTACAGAAAGCCATGTCCACCTCATGCTTCCATCAGTGGTCTGAGATTTATACCCAGCAACGATGGTTGGCTTCACAAAGAACAGGCCACGTAAAGATTTCTAAATCTCCACCTCACATTCTTAGGTGGCTTCTATCAAAAAAAAAGGAAAAGAGGGTGCCTGGGTGGCTCAGTTGGTTAAGCGACTGCCTTCGGCTCAGGTCATGATCCTGGAGTCCCGGGATCAAGTCCCACATCGGGCTCCCTGCTCGGCAGGGAGTCTGCTTCTCCCTCTGACCCTCTTCCCTCTCGTGCTCTCTGTCTCTCATTCTCTCTCTCTCAAATAAATAAATAAAATCGTTAAAAAAAAAAAAAAGGAAAAGAAAAGAAGAGAAGAGGAGGGGAGGGGAGGGAAAAGAGAAGAGAAGAGAAGAGAAGAGAAGAGAAAACCAGAACATAAGGGATGGCAAGAAGGATGTGGAGAACTGGAACGTTTGTGCATTGCTGGGAGGAATGTACCGTGGTGCAGCTGCTGGGGACCACAGTAAGATCATTCCTCAAACAATTAAACATAGGACTACCATACGGTCCAGCAACTCCACGTCTGAGTATGTGCCACAAAGAATTAAAAGCAGGATCTTAAAGAGATATTCACATACTCATGTTCACAGCAGCATTATTCATGATAGCCAAAAGGTCAAAGCAACCCAAGTGTCCAGTGACAGATGAGTAAAGAAAATGTGGCATACACATACAAAAATCGAATATTATTTAGCATCCATAAAAAAGGGACATTCTGACACCTGCTATAGCTCGGGTGAACCTTGAGGCCATTATGCTGAGTGAAATAAGCCAGTCAGAAAGAGGCAAATACTGCATGATTGCACTTAGATGAGGTAGAGTGGCCACACTCAACAGAGACAAAAAGTAGAATGGTGATTGCCAGGACGGAAGCAGCAATGGGGACTTGGGGTTTAATGGGCACAGTTTCCATTTTACATGATGGAAAGTTCTGGAACAGCTGCACAACAGCAAGAATACACTTAATACCACTGAACTGTACCCTAAAAAATGGTTCCGTTATGTGTGTTTCACCGCAGTTAAAATTAAAAAAAAAAAAAGGTCTAAACTGTTCATCAAGAGCCATTGGCTAGACTCCCAGAGCGTGAGCACTGACCAGAGCCTCAGAGGTCCCCCGTATTCCCAGAGGGGAAATCTGAGGCCCAGAGAAGGGAGGGGACAGACACTATGCTTCAGGTCGGTGCTCTTTCTACTCCCCACCTCCCGCCCCAGCCGTGTGACAGACAACCAAGTGACTGACACGTTGTCCCCACCCTGGGATGCTCTGTGCCGCCTTACCAGGCTCTGCTCTGACCCCTGGCTGCTGGGTAATTGATGATGACTCACAAACCAGGCCAGAATAGGAAGCAGCAGGCCCAGACACTAATTAGATCTTCTCACTCCTGAAAGGATGTGCTGGAGCCTTGTTCTTAAGACGGCCACCAGCAAAGAAACGACATCGTGCAAATGAAACAGCCACCTCCCCCGAGCTCTTACTGGGTGCCAGATCCTTTGTGTACGCTGTCACCTCTAATCCCACCCCCAGCCTGGGAAAACAGTTGTTATTATTATGTCATCCCAGAAATGTGGAGCAATTTATCCAAAGCCTCACGGCGGCGGCGGCCATGGGATGGGGCCGGGACTCTGCTGGGTGTTGAACTAACTCAACAGTCTGAGCCATGTAAGGCTCGAGAGAATATTGCCATGTCTTAGCCCTCCTACTGGGTAGTAGAGTTCAGGGACAATTGTAGTAAGGACAGCAGCTACAGGTAAGTAATCAATTCTAGTTTTGACAGAGTGGTTTATTTCTACAGAGAGATGAATTTATGGGCTTCCTCTTTCCAAGTCATTCCTCTGGGAATCATTTTCAGGGAAGCGCCAGCTTTACAAAAATTTGTGGACTTCTTTGTATGGAATTGTTTGCTGAGAATGAATATATATATATATATATAAAGATTTTATTTATCTATCTGACAGAGAGAGACACAGCGAGAGAGGGAACACAAGCAGGGGGAGTGGGAGAGGGAGAAGCAGGCTTCCCCGCGGAGCAGGGAGCCCGATGTGGGGCTCGATCCCAGGACCCTGGGACCATGACCCAAGCTGAGGGCAGATGCCTAACCACTGAGCCACCCGGGTGCCCCGGGAATGAATATATTTGTCTGATTATCTTCCTCAAAGCAAAGTACAGAATATTAGAATCAGAGTATTGTTAGAGATCATTGTATCCACTCCTCTCCCCAGTCGAGGCCAAGGAAGGTTAAGAGGCCTCCAATTTATGGCAGAAGTGGGAGAGAACCCGGTTCTCCGACCATCCACTCGGCTGAATGGCCTTGGCCTTGGACATATAAGACACTGGAAAAATCTCTTTGGTGGCTAAAGTCAGTTCCTTCTTGGGTTCCAAACTGCGGTCTTCTGGGTCTGCCAGGGAGCAGACTTAAATCTCTCAGACGTGAAGCCGCAAGCCTCTGACGTGAGCCAAGTACTTGTAGTCATCTGTGAAGAAGGGATCATTACCCCCATTTTGTGGATGAGACGATAGCCTCTGAGAGGTGACCGGCCCCCCAACCCTTGCCCAGAATACCAGCAAGTGGGTGAGTGTATTATTTTTCCAGGGCTGCTGTAGCAAAGTACCATAGGCTTGGTGGCTTAAAACAACAGAAATGTATTTTATTTATAGTTCTGGAGTCTGTAAGTCCAAAATCAAGATGTAGGCAGGTTGTTTCCTACTGAGGCTTGTGATAGAAAATCTATTCCAGACCTTTCTCCTTGGCTTATAGATGACTGTCTTCCCTCTGTACACATCTCTGTATCCAAATTTCCCCTTTTATAAGGACACCAGACATGTTGAAATAGGGTCCAGCCTAATGACCCCATTTTAACTGAAACAACTCTTTAAAAATGTTGTCTCCAAATACAGTCCCATTCTGAGGTACTGGAGGTTAAAACTTCAATATATGAATTTGGGAGGGACACAATTCAACCCATAGCAGTGAAAGAGCTGAGATTGGAGGCCAGGTATGTGAACTGTGAAAGCCTGTCTTCTCCCCTCCACCACCTACAGCCTCCGTGGCAAAGTCAAGGCCAGTTGCTGATCTCCTGTGACAGTTCCACTGATGAGTCATGAGCAGAACCTGACCACTCTTCCCAGAAGCACAGAAAATGGAACCATCCCAATGGATGACGTTCCATCTCTTGCTGCAGCTTCTCCAAAGAAGAAATCCACAGAAAGAGAAGCTCAGGTAGTTCTGAAAAAGATGAAAACATCCTAAATCTTGGGGCGCCTGGATGGCTCAGTCATTAAGCGTCTGCCTTCGGCTCAGGTCACGATCCTGGAGTCCTGGGATTGAACCCTGCATCGGGCTCCCTCCTCGGCGGGAAGCCTGCTTCTCCCTCTCCCACTCCCCCTGCTTGTGTTCCCTCTCTCATTGTGTCTCACTCTGTCAAATAAATAAATGAAATCTTAAAAACAACAACAACAACGAAAAGAAAACATCCTAAATCTTACTGGTGGTAAAAGACAGGAAAAGCTAGAAAAGCTATTTGCACCAAACAAATCGACAGAGATCAAGAAGTTCGAGAATCCCAGGTGCTGATGATGCTGTTGGAAAACAGGGACACTCACAGTGGGGGTGTAAAATGGTCCACACTCTGGGGAGGGAACTTGGGCTCTACCTGTCAAAATCACAAGTGCATGCTCCAAATGTATCCAGAAACAACACCTCTAAGTATTTATCTACAGCAATACCATCACTTTCTGCAAAACAAAGTGGGTACCAAGTTCTGTATTTCAGTGCTATGCTATCCAAAGGTTCACACAACCTAAGTGCCCATTTTACTAGGAGCTTGTTTACAAAGCTGTGGTTAGAGCCATACAATGGAATACAAATTTAAAGAAGAATAAGAAAATTATTGATGAACTGACATGAATGAGAAAGTAGAAAAGGAAAGCACAGTGTAGAACAGGATGCAAAATATGCCACAATTTGTGTGAAAACCTAACATCTCTGTATATGTTGACACGCCCAGGGAGCATCTAGGGATGGTCACACGTGAATAACTGGTATTAGTGGTTACTTTCTGGGAAGAAAACAGGGTGGCCAGGGAGGGGAATGGGGCAGGAAATGGGGCTAGAAAGCGTATTTTAAAATCTGTTCTACGTGCAAGAATTACTTATTTTAAAATATATGCAATCACAAGGAAATTTCTTCCCATCAAGCTATAGACCCCATTTGGTGGCGTATTCCTCCAGGCAAGACTTAAGCCTCTTAATAGTTTCCCAAATAAATTCAATTAATTTTTATTCTCATTTAATGAATCCAAATTAAACCAGTACCAGTATGGGGGGTGGGGGTGGGGGAATCGAAGTACAAAGAATCAACACAGATCAGATGTCATTCCCTTGTTTTCCTTCTCCCTGCCCTCTCCCTGCACCAGACTGAGTTAACCCTTCCCTCCCCAGCATTCCCAGCCTGATCTGGACCTGCTATAACTCAAGCCATGGAGACTGACAGACATTCATCAGCAAGTCTCAGAGGCAATGGGGCTCACAGACAGGCTCCGGCGCTGGACAGAGACGGCTTGGGATCCTGGTCTGACCATGCACAAGCTGTGTGACTCTGGGGGTTTGACCACCTCTCTGTTGCTCTGTTTCCCACATGGTGGGGAAGGGGACATTGCTTGCTGTCTATGGTTGTTGTCAGGTGGATTCAACACAGAGCCCAGCACAAGGCCTGCCACCGCCTGGGTGTTCTGCTCCGGGTTTTCACATTTCCTGAGCACCTGGGGTGTGCTCTCCTGGGAGACAGCAGAGAGCAAGGCGAGTCCCGGCTCCCACGGAGCTTCCTTCTAGTCTTGAGGTTGTTTATCTTATTGCCATCATGGCTTCTGTGCGCACACTGTAGCCTCGGCAGCACGCAAAGGGCTGGATAACGGCCGGTTTCCTGCTCTGGCCTTTCCACTGGCTCCCTGAGGCAGGGGCCATGTCAGCACCCACGCTGGGCCTGGCCCACGGTCCCTGCTCGGAACGGCCTGCTGAGTGAAGCGGGAAGAAGCACATGGGATGCCCGCTTTCCCTCAGCCCTCGCCTCCAGGTTGAAAAATAACATAGCAGAACAGAATCCTAGCAAGCTCCCTTCACAGCCCCAGTGGGCAGCTGAAGCAGGAGACCTCCAGGGTCTGTAGTCGTGATTTCTGGTTAAAGGGTTGGTGTACACTCTTCAGATGAAGAAAGCTGGTTTCTCAGTCTATTAGCCTTTCCTAAGAGGAGCCCAAGGAGCTCCTGACTTCAGAGCACCCCGGGAGGTCCTTTGTCATCTGCTATCAGAGCTGTGATGGAGGTGGCTCCTTGCAGAAGGGGCCAGGAAGCCGGCTCAGGTGGGGCTGGCAGAACCCCACATTCCTGAGGCCAACAGGAAGAGAGCTGGCTGGGTCCATGAGGACACATTCTCTGTGTGGCTATTTTGGACATTGTGGCATTTTTTAGAAAATCTCAAATGCCTGTAATTCCATAATGAAGAGTTCCCTCCCACGCCTTACAATGCCTCTAAGACAAAGCAGACAGAAGTGAGATGCGGAGGCCATTTAGGGGCTCAGTGGATGTGGGGGGACTGGCTTGAGGACAGAGCAAACCTGTGTCAGGGCCTCCGTATGTATCCACATTCGGGGTGAGGGGGTTGTCATAGGGGAACTGGCTGGTGAATCTGCAGAGACTGGGGGCAGAATAATGAAAGCTTTCATATTAATTCAGCTCTTATCTATGTGCAGAAAAAAAGTGACACGCCACAGATCAAGAAAAGAAACCTGCATTTTCAGTACCTATAATCTGCAAGGTGCTTTATAAGCATCCTTCTCATTAGCGCAAAGTAATGTCATTCCCATTTTAGATTTGAGGATACCAACGCTTGAAAAAATAGAGTAAATGACCACAGTTCCACAGGGAGGAATGGAGGGCTCAGCCAAGCGGCTGCAGAAGCCCAGGCTCATCTCCGGGGGCCACAGGCAGCTGTGTCCCCCCTGTGCATTCACACCCCACTGAGCAGTTTACCTCCTACTGAGGACGCATGGAGTTCTGACGTCTTGGTTATGCTCAGAAACTGCTTGTCTTTGCCTCTTGATCATCATCTTCTTCTTTTTTTTTAAGATTTTATTATTATGTAATCTCTACACCCAATGTGGGACTCGAACCTACAGCCCTGAGATCAAGAGTTGAATGCTCTACGGACTGAGCCAGCCAGGCGCCCCTATTCTTGGATGATTGAGTGGATCTGGCTGGCAGCCTGTGTCAGCCAAGAGGGTTAGCACACTGCTCTGTGCCACCAAGCATCAAGGAGGCTGAGATGAATAAGACGCAGCCTTAGCCCTCAGTGGACTGATGGGCTGAATGCAGCTTGGAGCCAGGCACACCTGGGTCTGATACCACCCTGGCCCCACCAGCCATAAGACCCGGGGCAAACCCCCTTATCCTTTCATACCCATGTCCCCTACAGACACTGGGGATGATAATATCCACACAGGGTTGATTCAAGGATTAAATGAGATGGTGTATTTAGAATTCTGGCATGCAGTCAGTGCTTAATCTTAATCCTAATCTTATGGCTGGTGGCCAGTCTTATTGTTTAAAAGACATGCTTGCCCCGCAGCCAAATCAACCTGACAATGTCACATTGTAGAGAGCGTAGTGTGTTACAGGTGAACGGAAATGCAGATTTTGGGTTGGGACACCCAGCGGGAAGACGTTCATCCCAGAGGTGGGGTGGGAAGGAAGAGGGGGAGAAATCAAACTCTTCCTGGGGTGAGCACAGGGCTGTTATGGACTGAATGTTTGTGCCCCCCAGAATTCACATGCTGAAACCTCACCCCCAGTGCTATGGTGTTAGGGGGCGGGGCTTTGGAAGGTGATGGAGGGTGGAGCCCTCAGGAAGGGGGCTAGGGCCATTACGAAAGGCACCCCACAAAGCTCCCTTGCCGTCTTTGTGCCATGTGAGGACGCATCAAGAAGTCAGCAGTCTGCAACTGAGAAGAGGGCTTTCAGCAGAACCAGCCGATGCTGGCACCCTGATCTCGGACTTCCCAGCTTCCAGAGCTGTGAGCGATGCACGCCTGGTGTCCGTAAACCACCCAGTCTATGGACTCTGTTACAGCAGCTGGAGCAAAGACAAGTCTCGCCATGGCTTTAATTCTTGATTTGGCTAATCTGTCTGGAAGCTTGGGATCTGGTGTGTGACCTTGCTTAATGCTCATGATAATCAGTGAAGCGGGAATCTTTATCTTGTCCATTTAACAGATGGAGGGACTGAGGCTTGGAGGGGTAAAATTCACCCAGCCATCAGCAGCAGGTTTGTTCAAGGATTCATTCACCCATTCAATCCACACATACCCAGTGGGCCTCTCCTATGTGCCAGGCTCTGTGCTAATGACCAGCGTGCCAAGCGCTCTTAACAGGACAGACACGGTGCCTGCCCTCAGGATGCTTATAGCCTAGTGACAGGGACAGACGTGTACGGAATACCCACAGACGATCTCACAGTTGCAGGCTGTTGCGAAAGCAAAGTAGACAGTGCTACTCATCAGAATGGAATTGGAGTTACCCAGGAAAGGGGCTGGGTGGGGAGAAACTTCCAAGGAGGAGAGAACCCTGACACAGGGTCTTGTCTGATCAAGTATGAATCTTCTGGTTCCCAAGGGGGAGCTGGTAGCCTCTCCCCACAGGCAGCAAGTGTGGAGACAACACCTCGAGCTCCTGTACTGCCTCACAGCCTCCCCAGCCTTGCCGGGGCTCCTAGCCAAAGAAGTGAGTCTCTCGCTCTGCACACAGTCTGAGGTCCCTCAGGGGGAACAGGCCTTCCATGTGAGCTTGGAGACGTGGAGGTCATTCTAAGGGGTGTGCGTCTCAGTGCCTCAGGCTGTGCATGAGTGATGCCATCGGGCCGCCGTCATGGGGCCAGCCAGAGAACATTCTGAGGTTTTCAGAGACGTTAAGTGGTGATTAGAGCACAAATAATCTTCCCCTCTCGTAAAAATACACATCAAAAGCGGGTTAGGCCTGGCCCCATTGCTATATTCAGACAATTGGATCTGCCTCACTATGTGAGTTCAAATGCTTTAGAAGTCTGGCAACTGGAGAAAGAAAGTATCATTATGCTCGGGGGTGAAGGGGTGCTAGGTCCCAAAGCAAGGTACTCCTGAATTCTCGTACCAAGAAGCCCTGTGTGGGAGACCCCCTCGCTACCTCAGGGAGAAAGCCAGGGGCAGGTGGAAGGAGAAGCCAGCAGAGGCTGGCTGTTCAGGGCCTGAAGCCTAGCTGAAGATTCTGATCTTTATCCTAAACTATTGGTGCAACCCAAGGGGTTTTGGTGGAAGTGACATCATCTGGTGCCTGTTTTGAGAAGATGTCTCTGAGGCTCTGGGAAGAAGGACCGGGCAGGGGCCTGTGGGAAGCAGAGTGTGGATGCAGGAATAAGGTGCTGGGGGTGACATGGAGCACGGGAGCCAGGGAGGGGAATGCCGAGGGCCGGCTATAGGATTTGGCTCACTTCCTCTCCCAAGCAGGCAGCAGGGAACCACATTTTCTCATGGTGTCCAAGTATCCAGGCGATTCATCTTAATTGCTGAGAACGGGCCTGAGAGTTTTGTGTGAACATGGGGCACTGACTAGAGCAGCTGATGACCATGAGTGGATTTTGAAATGCAAGCATCTCCAAGCTGGGACACGCAGGAAGCAGACGCAGGAGTCTCCGAGAGGGGCCAAAGTGCGTGTACTTCACTCTGGGCATTGTAAACCTCAAGCAGTCGAGTGGAAGTAGTAATAAAACTCGGGTTCCGTAATCAGAGCATCCCCTTCCTTCTTCTGTTAGGGGCCTGCCAGTCCCCCATTCATGCAATTTGGTGTGAGCAAACTGATATTAACTGATCCCAGGACAGATCATCACAGCAGAACAGAGAACACATGTATCCAATTCTTGGCTTTTGGATTTCTAAATAATAAATAAAATAATAATAATAATAATAAATATATAGAACAAAGATGAATGGTCAGGGTCCATTTTCCCACTCCTGTAGTTTCTACACCAGTGGGAGGAGAGGGCAGGTGACAAGCAAGGACAACGAAGGACACAGGTTTAGAGAGAGCCCAGGACAGGAAGCCAACCCAGGGGCTGCCGGCAGAAGCTGGGTCAGCCTAGGAGACCACCTGTTTGTACTCTCCAGGGGCTTGCCCCCGCACGATAGACTGTCTAGTTTCCATAGCAGTGGGCGCTGTTAGTTGTCACCATCAAGAAGCTGGGTTAGCTGTCCATGAGACTGAAAATTGTCCATCATCCGCAGCCTTCACGGCACCCATGAGCACCTGAAGCCAGCGCCCATGTGATGCACCTAGGCAACCCACCACCCCCACAACCTCCTGGGACCCCCATGAGCACCCCTCCCAAGACAAAGGGTAAGCTGTGGAAGGGAGGTTGTTCTGGAGACTTTTTTTTGGTCCATCCATGCACGGGAACAATCAGAGGCCTCCTCTTCACACACCATCACGTAACTCACTTCGTAAGTGGTCGGGTTTGGGGGCTTTTGGGTTTTTTTCATCATGAAGTCAAATTACATATATTGATCTGAGACCAGCTTTTCCCAGTTCATAATATACCTCAGAGATCTTTCCTCGTCAGAACACAGAAGACTACTTTGTTCTTTTTTAAGAGCTGCAAAATAATTCTTAACATGGAAACATTTGTAAACACCCTCTATTGCAAACATTGCATTGTTTCTGTTCCCCACTGTTATAAAACAAAGTGTGAACTTGTGCCTTCATGCGTGTGTGTGTGTGTGTGTGTGTGTGTGTGTGTATCTTTGTGCTTTTGGAGTGTGGAATTTCTGCATCAAATTTTGATGGCTTTTGGCCTTTTGCCTTATAGAAAGGCAGCATTACTAGATCCACATGCTGTGAATGATTTGACCAAGACATTGAGGGAAAAAGACTTGGCCAAGGTCCCTGACTGCTAGAATGGAAGAGGCAGGATGGGAGTCCAGGTCTAGCTGCCCCCAGCCCTGGTAAGCAGCTACACAGCAGCCTCGGCTGGAGGAAGTCTCCACTGCCTCACACAGAGGGGCCTGTGATGAGTTTGGAGGCACCAGGCATCTTGTGGGCCCAGCTAGGTGTGTCCCTGTCCCTACAGGTTCAGCCCTGTCTCTGCCACGCCCTAGTGCCCACCACCAGCTTCCCGAGGGCAGCCCCCGTCACAGAGGCAGGAACAGCCAGATCAAGCCATCGGCCTGGAGTCAAGGTTACCAAACAAAACAAATGTACCACTGGGGTCTCCCTGACAAGCAGATGGCTGAGACCATCTTTCTCCTCCAAGCCCAGTGACAGAGCTAGCTGGGGTGCGGAGGCATTGAGGGCGAAGTGGCTTCTGCAGCACTCAGCAAATTCTATGACCCAGCCCCAAACACAATGTCCATTAGTGAGGTCTAATGAACGTCCTGCTTACGTTTACTTGGAAGCCTCGGTTAGGAAAGAAAGAGCTAAGACAGATCTTGGGGCTCTATTCAGTTTCTCCCACTGAAGTTGGGAAAAAGATTTTTTTCTCAGAATATATTATTTAAGGGCAGTATTTCAAGTGAGAGGGTCAGGAATCGAGAGGAGTTCAGTGCTAATTGGCAAGCGGTCTGAGTAATTTCATTAATCTGCTGTCCCCTCAGCAGGCCAGGCATGCAGCCCGTTCCTTGAACTGTTGGTTAATTCACTGTAGTCCACACAGACTTTCATCCCGCCTCCTTATTTATCAAAGCCTGGTAGCAAGTGTCTACTCGCCTTTTATTTCCTAGAACGCAAGCGCCTGACTGTTCCTGGATGCAAAGCACCCCGCCACATTCCTCTCTGCCCTACACAAGGTCAAATACAGAGTAGGTGTTCCCTAAATGTCTGGTGCCTTGAGGCTGGGTTCATTCATCCATTTGAGAAATATTCCACAGCTCTGATATGCTGTGCTCTGCTCTGCACTCAGGTTTATCTGATTCGGTGGCCAATATATAAGCAAACTACGACGTTGGGTGGTACGAAGCAGGAGTCCTGGACGGAGTCAGAAATAGGAGTTCTGGCTTGACCAATGCCCTTTCTGGGTGTCAGCTCCCTCCGCTATGATAGAAGGGGCCCTGGAGGGTCACCATGTCTCTACGACCAGCCAGCTCTGAGGAAAAACCGATAACCTTTATCAGAGTGCATAGGCCTTCAAAGAAACAGATGTGTTGCTTACTGAGTAACAGATGTGAGACAAAAGCGATCAGTCCTGGGGAAATTGACTGTTTGTTGATGCTGTTCACAGATGGAAGAGCAGATGTGGACCAGTATTGCTGGGGGAACCTGTCGCCATTGGTAGGCAAATGGCAGAGGCTGAGGCCAAGGACGGGTGGGCCGGGAAAGGGCTGTGGCCCTGGACTCAGGTGGACCTGAAGCCTTGTGCTGCTCCTTCCCAGCTGTGGCCTCTCTTGGACACTATCAACCTCTCGAAGCCCATCTCACCTGCATCACTTCTGTGAGAATCAAAGGTGCTGGTGCCAAGACTGCGACATCGCACAGTGGTGAGCCCCTGAATTCTGGAGTCCAGCCACATGGGTTCAAATCCCTATCATAACCTTTCTAGGTGGGGACTGTGGACAAATCATTCATTGTCAGTTTTCTCATAGAGATAAGAAGTAATTATTCTGGGGTTAAAAAAATTATAATAAACGCTCGATAAGGGGTCGTTATTAACACATAACCGCCTGGCACACAGTAAGTGTTAAATGTAGCGCTTGGGGAGTTCATTGGAATAATTGAGCTTGGTGCTCCCAGTGCGTCATGAGAGTCAACGGGAATGTGACGGGGCTGCTCAGCTGGCTATAGGCATCTGTGTGTGGCAATTTGCGGTGAGTGAGGGACAGTCTGACTCTAAGTGGGCTGACAGGCCTCTGGCTCTAGCCTGGGGCAGGACCATCCTACTGGGTAGTAGAGTCAGAGACAAGAAACTCCAGGCACTATAAGGATAAGAGAAGACCATCGGGATTCAAGTGGGGTTAAGGAACCCCAAGTCCTGACGTGGAACCTGCTATTTGGGGCAGTGGCCCAAGGGTAGCCACTGTGAACAACAAGTTTTAGAATGTGGTTTATGATGCTTTGGGATCTGTTTTGGTTCCGTGTGTGTGTGTGTGTGTGTGTGTGTGCGTACACGCGCGCGTGTGTAAGGAAAACCAATTACTAGCATGCCGACCTAGAACCCCGGGGCACCTGACATCCACTAGCTTCCCTGGTGGTGATTATTGTCCCAGGTGGGGAAAGGAAGTCTCTTGTCCCCATTAGATTAATGCCAATGTAAGAATGTATTTGTTCTGGCTTCGGCTTTCCACAGCTTTCCCTCAGGAAATCACAGAGGACATTTCCCTCTGGGTGGTAGGAAGCCGTTTGCCCACCCTCAGTACTGAGAGGCCGTTGGCTGGTGGGAGCCCCTCTGAGGCAAAGGCCTGCAGAGCCGGCTCACCCCGGAGCTGCTGCAAGCCCAGCAGGAAGCGGGGGTGGGGGGCAGGAGGAGCTGGGAGCCCCCCAGGCGGTGTCCTTCTCCACCAGCGATGCTGGGATGTGTCTCAGCCACGGTGGTGTCTCAGGGAAGCCTCCACACTGGCTACCTCCAGCCCTCCCACACTGGTTTTAAAACTCCAGATTCATTCTTTCTAGAAACATGCACCCCTCCAGCTCGGTCTTACCCACTTACCAGCACTAACCTCTGCCTTCAAAGCAGGTATCCATTGGAGGGAGCAGCCCCAGCTCTCCCAGCCCCTTCCTCCCCTCCTGGGCTTGTGGGTCCCTCAAAAATAATAGGAGCCATCACAAATCTCTGCCACTTAACCAAGAAAGATTATATTGCTTTAAATAACAGAAGAGCAGAGATAGACGTGAAGGAAGAGCCGTGGCCCAAGTGGGCTTTGGCCAACTAGGAGAGTCTCCCAGACCTTACCTTCATCTTGCCATCATCACAGCGTCCTCTGGGGGCCTGGCGTCTAGGCTTGGAGGCCAGCTGGGAGGGCGCCCCATCAGGGCTCTGACAATGGTCAAGGACATATAGAGCTGCTGCCCAGGCCCCTGGGGCTCCCACAGTTTATCTGATTCCGTGGTTTTGGTTTCAGTGAAGCAGAAGACGACCACCCCGGCCAGTCCAAGCAGGTGATGGAATTGTCCCAACAATCGCCAGCGAGCCGCTGCAGTGGGGAAGCTGACTGGTCCTGGTTGGTCACTGCCACTGCCCCGACATTGGGCTGGGAAAGGGAAAGCAGCAGGGTTAACAGAAAGACGCTTTAAATGAACCATACCGCTGTGATCTTGACCTTTTGGTGAAGTGACTAAGACACTGTCCATTTTCCTGCTTATTAAAAGCCCACTTCTGAGACAAAGGGCATTGTGGGTGCACTCACTTCCTATGGCTGCCATAACAAATTACTATAAACTTGGCTGCTTAAGACACAGATTTATTCTCTTAGTGTTCTGGAGGTCAGAAGTCCAAAGTCAGTGTTAACCAGGCCAAAATCAAGGTGTTGGCAGGGCTGGCTCATCTAAAGGCTCTAGGGGAGAATCAGTTCTCTTCTCTTCGAGGTTCTAGAAGCCACCCTCATTCCTCAGCTTGTGGCCACGTGACTCCAATCTGCTCCTGTCACCACATCTCCCTGTGTCCTCCTAGGAATTACACCAGACCCACTGGGATAACCCAAGGTCACCTGGGGAGATGGAAGTGAAAACACCCCATTGTATATGGTGGGGTTTGGGACATGCTACCCCAAACCCCATCTTAGAATATTGAATGTCTTGAGCTGAAGGAGTTTGAGAAAATGGCAGAAGCTGGAAGGTCACTCTGACACCCCCAGCCCGTCCTTCTTTCCTGAAACAGATCGTAAAACTCCCATGGGAAAGGTAGCTTCCAGTACCAGGAGGAAGGAAGGCATGCTTACCCCCAGACAGGGAACTTGGGGCCGAGAAATCTTAACCCCTATCTGCCAGTTCCTTCTTCACCATTCATTCCTCAATCCAAACGCCTTTATCTCGTCAATTCTTCAATTGTTTCTGTGTCAAAAAGGCATAAAAACTTCCTGTTTCTGGTCACTTCCTCGAGTCTTCATCCTCTTGTGAAGGCTCCTGCATCCAGGTGAAAATTCAACACTACTGGTCTGCTTTTCTCCTGTGGACCCGTCTTTGCCAGCTTACTTTTTAGGCCCAGCCAGGGACTCTATGAGGGTCAAGGAGAACGTTTTCCTCCCCTACACAGTCCGATAAGGGCAGCATCACATCAGGTCAAGCAGGTGGATCAGGGCCTCTCTGGCAGCAGGTACTTTCGGGCTCTGCGTGTGAATCATGGGCACGCGGGACAAAGGCTTGGCGGAGCCCACAGTATGGTGTGCCCGGGGGTTTCAGGGAGCTAACGGGCTTCCCCACCCTGTCCTCCAGGTTGCATGAGGCTAAGATGGGCGACATACGGAAAGCGCTTCACGAACTTCAAGGCCCTGTGTGAATGGCAGACCTGAGGCAGTGGGGGCCTCTGCCACCACCCACGGGTCCATGGCACTCTTCTCTGCTCTGGTTTCCATCAGTCAAACAGAGGCAACAATCCTGAAGTGACCTCAGAGGGTGTGTGAGGGGCAGATGAAACAAAGCGATGGGGCTATGAAAAAAAATCATTAAATGCCAACACATAATCTCATGGTCACTCTCCAGGTTAAAAGCCTCCAGTAGCTACCACACAAGCCAAAATCTCTTCCGAAGGGACCCCAGAACCCAGCTCTGGCCAGTGCTACTCTGCTGGACCCCCCCCCCCGACTTCTCCACCTCTCTCCCTCACCAGGGCCCCAACCCCTTCCCCCCTCCATGCCGACCTTCTCTCTATTCCTTGGACACCCCCAAACACGTGCTGACTTAGGACACTACACTTGCCGTGTCCTTGGTGTGTCGGGCCCTGCCCCCAAATCCCCCACGCCTGCCTCCTCCTTCTCGTCCCTCCTCAGAGGCCTCCTCTGTGGCCCCCACGCCCCCTCTCACCTCGCACACCCCGCCACCCTCAGATTCTCTCTTCTTTTCCTCACATAACATTTATCATCACCTGGAATTACTTTCTTCCAGTACTTACTCGCTTGTCTCCCGGAGGGGTTAGGAGCTTCACGAGGACGGGTACCACGCCATGTTTGCTCGCCTCTGCATCCCCGGTGCTTGTATGACAGCTTCCAGAGCAAGGAAGACAGTCAATATTTGAAAGAATAAAATCCCAAGTGAAGAGATGGATGAGTGTAACGACAAGGATTCCTCCAGGGCTTGCAGCCCTTACTGGACAAACCGAAAGGGAGATTTGTTAACCTTCAAGTCTTTTTATATCAGGCAGTTTGGTTCTCCCTTCAGGAAAGTGGAACAACTGGCAATAGCACCCAGACATCCTGGAGGGAAAAATGAGACTATCACCGTAGAACGTATGAAGAACTTCAGCACGCCTTGTCTCACTCTTCTTTCCATGGGGACGCTGCATATTCGCTTGTATCTTAACAGATGAGGAAACAGAAGAGAGCCCAGCCGAAGCACAGAGAGGCTGTGTCACTTGCCTGAAATCACACAGCTCAATCATGGAGGACCCAGGCTCCTAGGGAAAACTATGTTCGGAAATACCCTATGCCAAGCTCCTCTCTCTAAGAACACTGATATCTGTCTTTTGTTCTGCGAGCAGTTCCTTATGAATGCACTCCTTTGGTTATTCCACATTCAGTGGCACCAAATCTTGTGCTGGGTGCCCAGACTCGGGCACTGCCCTGACATATCCATGCCAGATGGGGGAAATGAACTGTGACAGATACCCAGTTGCTGTCGTTATTACTGGCATTATATTCTGTCTAGCATCCTACCTTTCTTCCTTTGGTCACTGCCCTTGATTTTCCCTTGGGAAATCGCCCCAAGGTGGGCGTGTGTCCTTTTCCTGACCAGTTGAAGGCACAGAGACTGAATCAGCTTAGGCACCTGACCCAAACCAGGCCAGCAAACCAGTCCTAGGAATTTCCTGGAGGTTTCCTTTTCCCAAAGGTATTGTTTATTTGGGAAAATATAGGTTTAAAGTTACAATGGCTATGTGAGAATGAGCCAAATATGATGAAGCGGTTTCTCATTTACTTCCCATTACTACCTGGATCGAGCCATGCCTGAGGGTACAACTCTCTTGTTAAGGCCAGCCAGAGCTGGGCTTCTGATACTTGCAACTGAAAGAATCCTGGTGAATACAAGATGTGTGAGTCATCACTATCCCGCGCCGTAGGAATACACACTATGAAGGTTCGCCATTTGGAGGCCAGGGTAAGTCTCAGAGAGGAGGGGACGTTCGAGGTGGAACTCGAAGGAAGGGGAGGAATTCTTGGGCAAATCTCTAGGTGTTGGGACTAATATACACAACCACACTGCCATGGGATTCGGCAGGTCCAGCATTGCTGGACCACAGAATGAGCGGGTAACATGGGGAAGGGCCGAAAGGGGATGTGGAGCCCCTCACAAAGGGCTTTGAAGGCCATGCCGGAGTTTGAACTTTATTCTGTGGGCAGTAAGTTCTCACCTAAGAACATTCAAAAGGGAAGGCTGGGTTTCTGAATCAGCAAACCGTTCAGAAACCCTCCTGGAACAGGTGACCCTCGCCTCCTCCCTCCTGGAATCCTGTCATCTCCTCTGTGGGTGGATCAGCCACCCCCATCCCCACTGCACTTCAGCAGCTGAACGGCATTGGCATAATTAAGCCATGCTGGGCATATTTCCAGAAGAGACCCAGCCGAGGCCAATGAAAGCTGTGATTCTATTACAGTCTCAGATTTCTTTCAGACTTAGAAATTCTACTTTTCCTCATTTTCACCTCAGAAACAAAACACAGTCCGTCCGGAATTGGGCTCCGCGTGTGATGGGGTGTGGGGCTTTCGGGGGCTCCGACAATCTCTCTGCCAGCACCGGTGGGGCCTCCTTGCAGGATGCCACCCAAATGCCCTAAAGAGAGGGTGCCCCCTCTTGACAAAGGAAGCCTCTGGATAGGGGAGGAAGCAGAGAGTGTGCAGATGGGGAAGATGAAGCAGGGCCAGACTGCCCTCAAGGGGAACTGTGTCTTCATTAGCATCTTACTGGTGCGCTTCCTTGAGGGAGGTTGAGGGTGCAGCCCCCTGATCTGCCCTGGGGCCAAAGGCCTGCTCTCCCCTTGGCTTCTGTGGGTGGGGGAGGCTATCCATTGTGAGAGCCCCGCTGGACCCTAGGAGGGCGTCAGGATAACCCCAGACTCTTTGAGCCTAATGTCGCCAAACAGATGCCTGGGCATTACCTGGGAAGTGTCGTGATTGCAAAGCCTGGAGCAGGGTAATAATGCATTGTTACCCTAATCTCCAATCCCCCCCACACCTGCTCTTGTCCACCCCTGCCCCCACCTGCGCAGGTCCACTGCCCTCTCCGGCAGCCCACTGTGTCGCACCTGCCCCGAGCCTGCCACGGCCCACACCGCCGGCTGGATCTGGGGGTCCACAAGGCTGCTGAGCCTGGGAAGGAAATGACCCCACATGCTGGCGCCAGAGGCAGCCCCGGGGGCTTAGAGATGGTGCAGGGGGGACGAAGGAAGGTTCCAATCCAAACTGACAAACCTGGTTGCCCTGTTGTTTGCTCAGCTGCTCAGCATACTGTTCCCTCTGCTCCAAGCCGTTCCTCCCCCAGAAATCCACACGCTCCACTCCCTCCTCCTCCTCCTTCTCATTCCTCCTGCTGTGCTTCCTCTTCTCTCCTCCTCTCTCAGATCATGACTCAAATGTTCCCTTCTCGGTGGCAAACCCCTCCCTGACCACCCTATTCAGAAATGAACACCGCCCCCTCTTCCCAAAATGAACACCCCCTTCTCTCTCTCCCTCTCTCTCTCTCTCTTTCACACACACAGCATGCACACGCTCCCAAGAACTCCTTATTACTGCCTTTCCTGCTTTCTTTGTCTTCCTAGCACTTGCTGGCAATATAGAAACCCACATATATCAAGTATGTACATAGTTCTTTCATGACAACAACTGCCCTTTGTTAGTCACTTGCGGTGTTCCAGCCCCTTCACGGAGCACTGTGTGTGCGGCGCGTTCCCCCTGCCGGCCTCAGGAGAGAGCAGGCGTCGCTCCAGGAGCTGTCCACGGTGACATCACCGAGGACCGACAAGTCTACAGGGCAGAGGTCGGGCCCAGCCTAGCTGGAGCTTTGGCTCAACGTCCCTGGAGGCTGAACTCAAGAGTGTCAGCTGGGGTCTTATCAGATGTGGCTGTTAATAGAAGTCATTTCCTTGTGACGGTAGGTAGGACTGAGGTCCCCATTTGTTTGCTGGCTATCGCCTGGGGGCTACTCTCAGCTCCTAGGGGCCCGTTGTCCCATTCTGGCCACAGGATCCCTCTGCAGACGCTCTTGACACAGGCACAGAAACAGTCTCAAACTCACTTATTAACGCTATCTTCCCACCCCCATGCTCCTCTAGAACATAGATTCTGTGTGGGTGAGGATTTGTGTTGGTTTTGTTCACTGCCATATCCCCCAGCGCCTCAAAGAGCACCTGATACATAGTAGTTGCTTAACACATGTTGATGGAATAAATGGCTACAGTGATGAAGGATGGAGATTCTAGAGACAGACAGATGGGGTTCAAACTCTAGCCTTAGCATCTGCTGGTCTCGTGGCGTGGTGCTCAGCCCCTCTGGGTTCAGCTCTCTCATTTACAAAACAGGGGTGGTTGTAATAAAAATTCCTTCCTCCCAGAGTAGTTGAGCAGATTCATGAGATCCTGCATGGACGGCACGTAACAGGTGTCCAGCCTCATGAGCATGGAGTACTCTTATCCCCTGGTGTCGTGATTTCCTTCCATAGGGTTGGGTAACTGGCCATTTTCTTACTGGAGCTCTCTACAGGTAGAAAGAAAGTAGTATTTCAGAAAGGTCCAGTAGTTTTCTCGAGGTCCCAGGGTGAGTAAGTGGCCAACAGAACTAGAACCCAGGACCGTGTTACTCAGGGACAGACGCCAGTAAGTGGGGGACAGTAGGTAGGGAGGAGTGTGAGGGGCGATGGGGCAGCCGTGAGGTTGTCACAAGAGACTGGGGAGGAGAGGTCACCTTCCATTCCACAGATGCACTCCAGGTGATCATGTGGGGCACATGCTTAGAAGGTGGGCTCTTCCCTCACAGACCCAGTGGGAGAAAGCACACACCATGATGTTCTTGTACAATTGTCTACATATATAACTAACTGAACATCGATTCTGCTTCCATCCACTGTGTGTACATCTGTCTCTGCCCGCCCAGCATCCATGCTCTACTCCTCTGGTTCCAACACCTGATTTTGCTTTGGAAACCAGTCCTTGCCCATCCTCAGCCCATGTGGTTCTGGTGCGACTGACCATACCTCTCTGCTTCAACAGTGCTCCTTGCCAGTGATTGGGTCAAGGATAGGCATGCCACCCAGCCAGTGCAGTGAGAGTCAGTCCTGGGGTGATTGGCTAGAAGTTTGGAAAAACAGGCTCTTTTAGTGTTGCTAAGCTAGTAGGATATAAGCAGGAGCTGTACAGCATCCCCATATGGAAAGAGTATAAATAGGAAACCCAAAAAGCTAAAACGGAAGAAAAACAATGGGGAGACATGAAGAGAAAGGACAAGTAGGAGAAAGGGAACAACTTGGTAATATCGTTTGAGTCCCTGGATCTCACTGTGCCTGAAGCTAGCCCTGTCCCTGTGCTTCTCATTTGCATGAGTCAATACATTTCTTCTTTGCCACGTCAGTTGGTGTTGAGTTGCCGTCACGTACCACCAAGAAACTTCTGGTTAATGCACTGACTCCCATCCTGACTTAGCTATTAAGCAGCTTGTGATGTGTTCAGAGGTTTAAGAACATTGGAGGGAAGGAAACTACCGTCTACTGAGGACTTATCATGTCCCAAACCTTTACCAGAATCATCTAATCCTTCACAAACCCTAGGAGCTAGAAGTTATTACCCCAACATTACTGATGGAGGAACTGCAGCTCAGGAAAATGACTTCCAGAGCCAGGTTGCAAAGCAGAGGTTCAAATCCTGCACCTTCCTTTTTCTAATGCAGGCTTCCATGGATTAGGGAGGAAGGTCTTCTAAAAGATGGGACTTTAGAGCCCGGTCAAAAAGCAGGAATGTGGTCGTGTTAGGCCAAAAATGGGTAGGAAAGGAGTTCTAAGAAGAAGGAATCACACAAGCCAAGCTCAGAAGAAGGACCATGGAGAGTTGTTTTGGAAAACAGCATGGAATCCAAAGGGACTGGAAGCTAGAGCTCAGGGAGGGACCAGAAAGGAGAAGAGACCTGAGAGACGGACAGTGACTAGGTGGCAGAGGCCTGGAGAGTCCCCCTAAAGCACTTGACTGTAACCTCTGACTTCAGGGAGCTTTGACAGGTTTAGCAATTTCGTAAGATCCTTCTGAAGACACTGGGTGGGGTGAAATAGGGTGCTGGTACATGGCCCTGGTGAGAAATCAGGAGGCCTAGACCAGGCAGGGGGAGGAGGATGCGGGTGAGGAGGCACATGGGGAGAAGATTGTAAAGAAAAGGTATCAATACAACCTAACAATGAATGGAACGGAAAGAGGAATCAGAGAGTCCTCAAGTGTGGAGTTATTTACAGGAAACACGGTGAGGTTTTTCAGACGTCAGGAAGTCAGGTGAAGTAGGATCAGGCAGCAAAGATGACGATTTCTGCCAGCAGTGCTGAGAGTCTTGGGGGCAGACTGTCAGGTGAGCCGTGGGATGGGCAGGTGGTAAACAGCTGGACTCAGGACAGAAGGTCAGGGCCGTGGAGTCAGTCCTGGAGGCCAGTGACTTGAAAGCAGGCTCATGACCCCTGTCCCCCTCCCACATCACTGACAGATTGAAGAAGACCACGTGGAGAAAGGGACCAGGGGGTACCCTGTCCTTAGGGTCGGGTAGCAGGGCAAAGGCTCCAGCCCTACCACTGATGAGCAAGTTTCAATTCCGATCCTGCTGTGTGGCGCCCCAGTTGTATGATCTTGGACAAGTCACTTCCCCTCTGTGAGTCTCAGTTTCCTCCTCTGCAAAATGGGGGTCAGAGGCCCCGCCTCAGAGGGTTGTTATAAGAAGAGATGAGCACAGAGTATAGTCGTAGCTCTTCGAGGACAGTTCTTCTTTCAGCATTGCCCCTGAGGAAAGGAGGGATGTTTATTCAGGGACTGAAACTTACCTACCGACTTAGTCTGGTCAGAACAGCGTTTTTATGGCCTCATTCCTCTTGCCACCAGGACAGGAAAGGCATTTTATGGTGCAAGAGCATTTTTGCTCAGTTCTTCTAAATCTTCCTTGCAAGGTTCTGCACAAAATCACTCAGACTGTAAACAGAATTGAACAAATGGCTGAGGCAATTTCCCCTGACACTCTGAGCCTCCCACTCACCTTTGCATGGTGTTCACATTTCTCCGGCAGCCCATGGAGGACAGTTTCTGGAAGCCCGAGGTCCTGGATGGTCCAGCCCATGAAGATTGATGCATATCTGGTTAAAATAAAAGGTCACCAGTTATCTGCATAGGGTTTGTTCCTGTCCAAACAGTTATCAGTCGATGTGGCTTTGACCTCCCAAGGAGCTCCTGCACTTTGCCAGCTATGCCCATTTAATACAAACTGAGGGTTGCTGGAGTGGTGGGGGGTGGGAGGGATGGGGGCGCTGGGTGATGGACACTGGGGAGGGTATGTTCTATGGTGAACGCTGTGAATTGTGTAAGACTGATGAATCACAGACCTGTACCCCTGAAACAAATAATACATTATATGTTCATTAAAAAAAGAAAATGTATAAATATTGGGAAGGAAGAAATAAAACTGTGTTTACAAATGACAAAAAAAGTATGCCAGTTTCAAAATACATTTCTTATTGTTGTTGCAATTTAAGCCCTAAAGCAAGGGTCACCAATTCCAATATCCACAGGGACCAAAGTGAATGGTGCTTGCTGGGTGTGGGACAATAGGGCACAGCGGGGCCTCTGTAAACTACCAGCTCAGGCCTCTCAAAAGGACGAAAGGACATAGCTGCCCCTTGACCCCTCTCCCCCCATCACCATGTACAAATGTGATTCTAACACTGCCAGAGCATTCCAGTTTTCTAGAGAAACTGGAAACCAATGTTTTCACTTGACTATGTGCTGCTGGGTGGGTACTGTGTTAAGTTAAATTAATGCTTGTAACAGCCCTTTGAAATAATTGCTATTATTAGGCCCATTTGATAGATAAAGAAATTGAGGCTTAAAGAGGTCAAGTGATCCACCCACCAGGAAGCAGAGGGACCAGGGTTCAAACCGAGGAGGTCTGATTCAACAGGGCGCTCTCAGCCACCACATTTGACAGTTCCAGGGACCCAAGCCCAAGGCAAGGGAGACCCAAGTGGTGCTGGGAAGCCTGCAGAATAGCAACAGTGTGGCTCTTCTCTCAGCAGGTCTGTGTTTGAATCCATGCTGCGTGACATTGAGCGAGTCACTCCACCTCTCTGATGTTCCGGTTTCTCACCTGGGAAAAGAGAAAATAGTGGCAATGGTCTTTTAGAGACTCAGCCAGTCAGTGCGCACATCATCCAGTTTCTGGAACATACGCGGTGCTCAGACACACATTGTGAGAATGTGGCCATTCGACTGGACATCTGAGGGTCCTCAAGGTCATCAGGGTTGCCTGTGTGACTTAAATAAAGGCTTCCCAGATAGGAAGTGAGCTCCCAGATCTTTCACTAATGGCTGTCCAGGTTTTTTATAACCTTGGGAGAATATCAGGCAGATCCATCTTCTACCGACAGGTTGTCATCCCTCAGCCGTGAAAGGACTTGCTTTCCTCAAGACTTTGTGCTTGCAGGGTGGCTAGCTGGTGAGGAGCTGGGTCTGTTAGATGTACGGAAGCTCATTTACCCTAAACCCAAACCTCTTGTCCTCATCTGGGGATGCCTTAGCAAGGGAGATACCAAAAGTAAATTCGCAAAACACATTTTCTTTGCATCCTCTAGCTGTCTCCTTTTGGCTCCAGTAGGACTTGGCAGACTTGCCTTGGGTTTCCAGCCAGAATCATAAAGCATTTATCACACATGAGCATACGCACATACGGCTTCAGTTGCTGGATCGTTTTAACCACTCGGCTTATAAATGCCCCCTCCTCTAACTCTGTACCACCTGCTCCCTCCCTACCCACAAGTAAACTCTGAATCCACTTGAGTCCAACAGACACTCACTGCACAGCTGCCCAAACCCTAGCCTCTGGTTGGTGCAGGGCATCTCAGGAGCAGTTCTGAACAAGCTCCGCCCTTGAGGAGTCCACCTGCCCGGGCAGGTCAGATCCTGTCACTCCTCTGCCTAAAACCTCCCAGGGTGTAATGGAGGCAGCTGACTGTTCACCAAGTCGGCCTCCGCATCTTGCTGGGGCACAACTGAACCACATTTCCCAGCCCCCTTTGCAGTTAGGTATTACTATGTGCCAAGTGTTGAACGGCATCCCACAAAAATTCATAGGTTGAAGACTTGGGACTTAACCCCCAGTACCTCAGAGTGTGACTTTATGTGGAAATAGAGTCAATGCGGATGTAAGTAGTTTTGATGAAGTCAGACTGAAGTAGGGTGGGTCCCTAATCCAATAGGACAGATGTCCTTATGGAAAGGGGAAATTTGGACACAGACACACATGCAGGGAGAACACCACATGGAAATGAAGGTGGGGGGGTGCTTCCACTAGGGAAAGCAATGCCAAAGATTGCCAGCAAACCACCGGAACCTAGGAGACAGGAGACATGGCCTGCAAATCATGGAACACAGACAAGAGCATGGGACACATTCTCCATCACAGCCCTGAGAAAGAGCCAACACGCCAACACCTCAGTCTTGGACTTCCAAGCTCCTGACTGCTAGACAGTCCATTTCGGTTGCGTAAGCCATCCAGTCTATGGCACTGGGTCCTGGCAGCCCTGGCAAACTGACCATGTCACTGAGCTGGACCCCATGAAACGTGATGGCAAGAACTGTGTGCCCGGGACAGCCTGTGCCAGAGACACATCCGACAAGGCCGCCCCAACCCTCCGTCCTTCTCCCAGAAGTGGACACGCAGATGACTTGGAGCCACGCGTTGGAGGTGTGGGGCTGCTGTCCGCCTGGGTCTCTGTGTGACAGCATGGGGCACAGCCACCACCCCCAGCAGTGACTGGGTCTGATGTACTAGAGAAACGGAGTCTGACTTATTAAGCCCCTGAGATTTGGGGGTTAGTCTGAAAACCCTATTTAAAGTAGCCACCCTCACTTCCCTTTGGAGCATTCAGCACAATTTCTGTGATGCTTTCCGTTTGCTGACTTGCCCATTTTCTGCCTTGCTACCAGACCCTCAGTTTCACGAAGGTGGAGGGTCTGCTTGCTAACAGCAGGCCAGGCCCGGCCCTCCTTCCATTTTTCCGGATGGGATTAAGTCTGGTGGGAGAAAGGGGCAGGGTCACACTCACAAGCGCTGCTCACAGGGACGTAAGCTGACCGGCGTGTGAACAGGTCTGGGGAGCAATGTCTTTAGCGGAAAGAAGAGAAGGACAGAGAAACTTCAGAATGCATTCTATAGGAGAGAGTGGCAGGGGGAGGGGGAGACGTGAGGCTGGGGCTGGATGAGAAACTCTGCAGGCTAAGGCACAGGGACTCAGAATGTTCTGCAGCTTAGCAGGTGGTGCACCGGCCACCTGTGGGGAGCAGTAATTCCAGGGAGTGCAGCTGGACAAGTCTGCAGCAGCTGGACCAGGAAAGCTTGGATGAATTTTCACTTAATCCACCGACTTCCAAACCTCTCAGACCACACCCCAGAGAAGGAAACATATCTCACACCACAGTCCAGGACGCACGCATTCATGTCTGAATATAACAGAAATAACAGTCTTAATAAGTAATACTGGCCCTTATAATTTAAAAATATGTCTTTTATTTCCTATTCTATCCCATCCCATCTATTTTAAAATGCTGATCTCTTATGCTAAATGGATTTCACGGTAACTATTGGGCTGTGACCCAGAATTTGAACGTCTCTGCTGCCGGCACATGGAACTCCTTTAGGTGGGCTCAGAGCCAGGGAGGGGCCCGATGAGCAGACGGAGGTTGGGGAGAAGGGGAGGGAAGGGCAGGGCGGCCAGCCCCACAGTGGAGGGGCAGCAGCCCAGGCCAGGGGGTGCTCTACACAGGGCAGGGGTTACAGCTGGCGGGATGATGGATGCGATCCTGTGAGCAGGTGGGTGCCTGGGGACTGGCAGGAACCCAAGTACAGGAAATGGCCCTAGCTCTTTCTGAGGGCTTGGCTGAGCACTGTGGCATGAGTCCCAGGCCAGGGTGGGGACCGTGGGTTGGTTGATGGCTTGGATGGCTTTGTTGGAGAGGAGGGTCTGCAGAGGGGCTGGGAGTCAGAGCCAGAGGTGCAAGGAGAAGGGAGAGTGTCCAGGGGGGTGTGGGCACATTTGCGCCTCGAGAGTGGCCGGAAGGCCTCAGTGTCTGCTCTCAGCACAAGTGGCAAACCCTCAACACAACACGGGGCTGGGTGTGTGTGCGTGTGTGCGTGAGCGGCGCATGAGCGTGAGTATGTATGTGCAAGAGGGTGTGGGAGTTGTGTGTGCTTGCATAAGAGTGTGCACATATGAATGTGTGAGTGTGAGGGGGTGTGTGTGGGAGCGCGCATGTATGAGACAGCCTGTGTGTGAGCAGGGGACCTCCTCTGGCCGCGGGGTGTCAGCCTCAGGTCTCCCCTCATCACCCCTCAGGTGGTGGCCTAACCCAGGGTGTAGAGTCAGACAGAATCCTTAGTCAGGTGCTGACTATTCCATGCTCACATGTGACTTGAGCCATATGGCTTCTCTCTGGGCCTCAGTTCCCACACCTGTGAAGTGGGTATAGAAATCCCATCCCTGCAAGGTGGCTCTGTGAGGCTTTTTGAGGCAAGGTGTGGCACATGGCTGGCATCTTCAAAGCAGATGGAAGAAGGTTCTGGGCTTTACTTCATTTCCACTGGGACCTCTCAGGCCAATACCTGAGGCAATTTGCCTCCTTTCTAAACCTCTCTCACTGCAGAAGTTGCTGCGTTAACTATTTGCTACCTTAGGAGCCTTTCCCCACTCTCACTGGTGGTCCCCCTCTATCCTGGAGACTGATGCATCCTTGAGTGACAGATGTCAGGACTAAGGGTTCACCTCTGCTTTCTTGAGCAAACTTCTCTAAGGCTTCTCATCTGCATCTGAGCAATGGGCACAAGACTCAACCCTCCCTTTGCAGGGCTGTTTTGGAAGAGCTGATGAATTACACATTTGGAAAGGTTTGTCAACTGTGAAAGCAGCTTGGGTGGTGACGAGATAATCGGAGATCGTGGGGATGTTGGCATCTCAGACAAGCCCCTGGCAAAGTCCCTGCAGAGAACTAGGAGCCCAGAACAACCCGGGTCTGCTCAGGGTGCTGGGTGTGGGTGCGGGCTGCCAGAGCCTGCGGAGAGAATTCCCTCCTTCCTTCCCTCCTCCCTGCTCCTCCCTCATCTCCTGGTTATATTTGGGTTTGGATGTGATTCAAAGGGAGGGGAACAGAGATGGTTCCCAAGAGGGCCCTGGGTCCTCCCTGACAACAGCTTGGGCCCCCTAGTACCTCCCTCGCCCCCCCAGGGGGGGCCCGTGGAAAGACCTAGAACAGCATCTCCACTGCCCCCACCCCCAATCTTTGCAGCCAGCCCTGCTTCCTGAGCAACAGGGATAAATCTGCAGCCTTCCAAGGGCTAGAATTCTCCAGTTCTCCCTGGCACCCGGTTCCCATGGCAACCGGAGGCTCTCCTTTGCCACCTTCAGGAATGTCATTAGGGCTGCTGGGGGGTGGGGGCGGGGAAGCAAACAAAGGAAGACATGTCGGGCTGTGCAGCATCTGCTCCAAGCAGAAGCCCTGTGTGTAGCAGGGGCTTTTTCTTTCCTCGTAAAGAAAATATACCAACCATTTCATTACATCAGACCAACCAAGGCTTTTCTTTCCTAAGGGGAAAAAACAACAAAACTCATAAAATGTACCTCAGAGCCCAGTCTGAGAACTGGAAAATACACGCTAATGAGTGAACCACAACAACACTACAAAAATAATAAGGACTTTACATTAAACCCTCCCAACCGCCTCCACACAGAAGAGGAAACTGAGCTCAGGAGAGGCCAACAGTCCCCTCAGGGCATGGAACCAGGGGTGGGGAGTGGGGATGTGAGCCCAGCTCAGAGCCTGCTCAGCATGAGAAGCCCCGCCAACACGCCCTCCCAGGAACCCGTGATGATGGCATCAGTGTCTGATTTAGGAGCCAGGTGCCTGTGGAGGAAGGGGAGGGATGCTGGATGTCTTCTTGGCCCTCCGCCCCCAGGTGGGCTGATGCAAACCTGGACATAACCCAGATCCCAGATGTCTCTGGAATCCACGTTCATGCCATCTTCCAGCTGGATGCTTTGAGCTTCTTCTGCTTTGGTCTCACTAACTTCCATCGCTTCATCCCAAGCCCCCCTTCACCGAGGCCACAGAATCTGTGCAAACACGCTCTGGCCATATCCTCCCACCTCTGCCTAGCCAGCACAAGATGAAGTCCAATCTCCTTAGCATCAGCCTCTGGGCCCCGCGCTGGTGGGTTCACCATAGACCTTCCAGTATCACCCTCCAGAAATAAGCCCGTTGCTCCAGACAGACTGAGCTCCACGTGGCTAACCAAATGGTTCCTGTTCCTTTTGATCTCTTTTCCTTTTATTTAAGTTGATTCCTCTGCCTGGAACAGTACCCTTCTTCCCTATGAGCCACATAAACTCCTGGTTGAACATCCAATTTCAGCCCGTGCCATCCCCCCCTGGGAGATCTTCCCTAATTTCTGGTCTCCTCCACCTCCATGCAGACTTAGTCCACCTCTCCTCTGGGCCCTTAAAATATTTAGACTCCTAGCACTTTCTTCATTTACTGAGATTACCTCCTTAGGGTCTGTGAACACTCTGAGCTCGGGGACCACAGCTGGTGCATGACTGTGATTTCAGCACGCAGTAGACGCTGAGGCATTTTTAAATGGCTGACTGGCACATTCCCGTACACAAACATGCAGATGGACAGTGAAAAGAGGAGAGCACGCAAATGTGACTAAAACTTGTTCTAAGCTAAACCAACAAGAGGTGGTGCTGGAATGAGCTACTTTCCAACTTGAAAATCTCTTTGGAGTTGTTACAACATGATTTGCCTGATATAAACAAGTCTGATCTAATGTTGGACGAATGACCCGGCTCATGGCATGGTTATCCAAGCAAGTTCAAGAATTAGCAGGATTAGTCTTACCTTGTTTAGCACCGATTACATCTCCAGCCAGTCCACCCACTTAGAGGAAAATCCATGGCCTTAAATGCATTTATTAAGAACCACAAAGCTTGACAAGAAAAGGACTTAACTTGCATCTAAAAAAGGCAGAAAAGTACAAAATAACTCACTCTCTAAACTGAAGGAAACAAGAAAGATGACAGCAAAAATTAATAAAATAGAATACAAGCAAAACAAAAGCAGTAGATTTGATCAATACAAACCTGACATGGTTTTTTGAAAAGACCAGTATAATAGACAAATCTCTGGTAACTCTTATCAAGAAAATCAGAGAGAAGATATTAAAAAATAACTTTGGAAATGAAAGAAGTCGAAGAGCTATAGATAAGAGTGATAATAAAAATGCATTTAAGAGTGCTAAGAACAAGTTCACAGCAATGAATGTAAGCGTCTCCATGAAATGAATGACTTTTTAGGAAAATATGAATTACTAAAATTGATTCAAGAAGAGGTAGAGAACCTAAATAGAGGGGTGCCTGGGTGGCTCAGTCAGTTAAGCGTCTGCCTTTGACTCAGGTGATGATTCCAGGGTCCTGGGATGGAGCCCAGTGTCCTTAGGCTCCCTGCTCAGCAGAGTCTGCTTCTCCCTCTGCCCCTCCCCCTGTTCACGCTTCTCTCTCACTCTCACTCTCTCTCTCTCTCAAATAAATAAAATCTTAAATAAGAAAGAAAAAGAAAACCTAAATTGATCAACAAACAGGAGAAAAGTTTAAAGTAACAAAAGGCCTGTCCCTTAAAAAGAAAATAAACTCAAGTGGTTTATGATGAGTTCCACCAAATTTTCGAACAAAAAAAAAAGTTATCTATGATATATAAACTGTTTCAGAACATAGATTAAGATGGAAATTATTTCTCAGCCTCTGAGCAAATCCTGATATTAATATTAAAACAAGGAAATAGTAGGCTATACTCACTCAGAAACATACATATAGACGTGCTGAATAAAATATTAGCAAATCAAATCTAGTGTACTAATATTATAATTCCAAGGATATTTTACTATTCAGTATCTATTCAATACTAGAAAAATCTATATATTTTACCAGCTTAACAGATAAGAGAAGAAAATCGTATGATTGTTTTAATAGATGCTACAAAAGCACAATAAAATTAAACACCTGTTTCTGTTGAAAAAAGTAATGATTTAATAGCTGATGTTTCACAAACATCAAAATTCTAAACAAATAAAATTGTCATTATTTGTAGGCAATATTCTTATCTCCCTAGAAAATCAGCTAATAAAATAACAGAACAAGAGACATCAATGAAGGGGGAGTAGGTAGATATTACACAGCATTTAAAAATTAACAATTTCCTGGGTGCCTGGGTGGCTCAGATGGTTAAGCGTCTGCCTTCGGCTCAGGTCATGATCCCAGAGTCCTGGGATCGAGTCCTGCATCGGGCTCCCTGCTCAGTAGGGAACCTGCTTCTCCCTCTGCCTCTCTCTCTCTGTCTCTTAAGAATAAATAAACAAAATCTCAAAAAAAAAGTTTAACAACAAAAAAAGTTAACAATTTCCTTTGCTAAATAATAATCAGCTCTAAAATGTAATTAAAGTTCCCATTCATAACAAGAAAAAACAAAGAAACATACATACAATATTTAGGAATAAACTGACAAGAACTGTGCAAAACCTACATAAAGGAATTATTAAACCTAATGAAATGAATACTAACAAGAATGAAAAGTCCTGCATAATGGAGATTCATGCCATAATCCTGGATAAAAGACAAATTATAAAGGTGTCAATTCTCTCCCTATAATCTTCATATTTAATGTAATCCCAATCATAATTTCAGCATGATGTTTAATGAAACTTGGTAAATAGATTCTGAACTTGACATAGAAAATGCATAAAGATTATAAGGAAAATTTTCAAAAAAAAGAATGATATAGAACTTGCTATACCACATATTAAAACACACTGTAAAGCTATAGTTATTAAAATGGTGTGCTTAGTGGTTCTGAAATAGACAGCAAATAGAACAAAATAGAAAATATGAAGACCAACCTATATACGCTTGAGAATTTTATTTCATGATACCACGTGGACTACTCAGTAAACAGGATATCTTTCTCAGTAGGAAAAAGTGAGGATATTTAACAATTTATGGAATATAATCATGAAAAATAATGAAAAAGATGCTTATGGACATGGAAGATTTCCAGTGCTTATTGTAAAGTGAAACGAGGTAAGTCATGGAAAAATACGCCTACTGTAATTCCATTTCTGATTTAAGATGCAGGTCATGTTGGAACATAAAAGCACAGACGAGTCTAGAGGACGGAAGTGAGCCTATTCACAGTGGATAGTTTGGGGGAGGAAATTGGAATAGGGAGGGGGTGTGAAAAAATTTCCCATTTTGTTCTATATTTTAGATTATTTTAATCTTTCATGCTGAAAATGTATTCATGCATTTCTTGCTTTTATGCATTCAATAATAAATTAGTGTTCAGGAAAATTAAAAAAAAAAAAACCTCCATCATACACCACAGAAAAGACCCTGGATATGCCAGCAAAATAGATCTGGGGCTATAGAGAGCTCAGGAAGCTCCCCCCTCTCCTTCCCTCCCCACCCCCCCCACCCCCACCAGCCTGTCTGCTGTCCCCACGCACAGTCCATTTCTTCTGGAGACAATTCCAAGTCTCTTGGTCTGGCCTTCTTGAAATTGGCCCTCACGCAGAAGACCACCCAGTTTCTGGGACTGCCTTCACCCCTGGGCTCCATTCTTCTGACATTCCTTAGCATTATTCCCCACTCTTAAGCTGGTCCCACCTCATCCAGCCCAACGGGGGAATTCAGAGCATCCCAACCAAAATGTGTGTCAAGTGAATGCCAAGGACACTGAGCCTCAGACACCACTCCCCTGAGGAGAAGCAAGAAGCCACACAGCAACCGCTGAGTATCCACTTACCAAGTGCTTCCCACTCCTCGACTTTTATGGCATCATTATTTTATACACCAAACTCTGTGTTTCCCGCGGGAATGAGGGAGGGCAAGGACTTCGTTTTGTTCATGGTCTGTCCTTTCTCCAGCACCTAGAAGTGTGCCTGGCCCCGTAGGCACTCAATAAATACTCACTGGATGACTATTCCTGTTAAGATGCCCGTTGTGGACACTTCCTTCTGATTTGTGACCTCCCAGGGTCAGGAGTAGGCTCCCTCCTCCCTCCTTGTGAGTCAAGGCTCATTTCTTCCCAGAAGTTTTCAACAATTTTTGAACCACCTAGCCTGTGGGCCTGGGGCCATTTTTCTCCTCTGGGTCTTAGTTTCCGTTTCCTGAATAATGTAATCCCCAAATCCCCATGTCAGGGACAAGTCAGGACTCTATAGCCAGCACCGTCCATGGCTTCTGGGACAGCAGTCATGGAATTTGCATTTTTCCGCAAGCTTGATCTCATAAATTTCCCCTGCGCATCCTGGCTGAAGATTCGTCAGACCAAAGATTTTCTATATCTCCTTTCCACCACCAAAGGAGAATTTCTAATTTTCCACAGAGTTCCAGTGCTCAGTGGGTTTCTTCCCCAGGGTTTGGGCTCACCAAAAATATTGATTTTGATTTCTTGAGGAGGAACCATAGTTGATCCAGCCTTCCCAAAGGTGCTAATGAGAAGTGCTTCGGCCAACCTGAACCGCTGTCATTCTGTCTCCTGGTTAACTGGCCCCTTTGCACCGAGGTGATACCTCTGGGCAAGATGGCTTGAAGCATGGAAAGAGGCCAGGCATGAAATGTAGAGGACAGAATAAGGAAACTGAGGCACACGCCCAGCCCCCAGGCAAGGAGGTACTGATGACTGTAATCTTCAGAGGGATTTGCAAGAACTTGCATGCGTTTCACTCCATGGCTTAAAGAATAGGACTATAATTTCATAAACCATGACAAGCAGTAATAATCATGATCACAGCTAACATTTCTGAGCATTTGCTGCATGCCAGGCCTGGATGGGTTTTATCATTTTTAACCCTTCCTTACAGGTCTGTTGTGCAGGCCTGATCACTCTGCCTACTGCCCGGATTTGGAACCTGAAGTCAGCTCACTTGCCCAGATCACCTGCTACACCCCAGGTTCCGCTCTTTACACCCAAAGGACTTCGAGTGGAGGAGGGGTTTACCCCCACACCAAGCTCTCTCACCTGAAGAAGGAGGAGTACCTGCCAGGGAGACCAGGACCCAGGCCTGCAGCCCAGTGTACCCCTGAGACACACTGGAGTCAAACGCTTGCTTTTAGCACCAACTGTATTCAGTGAAATCCAATCTAAAATTTAGCCTTGCCTAAGGCTTTTTGTGTTCTAATTATAGTCACTATAAGTAAAAAAACAAACAAACAAACAAAAAAAACCCACCTAGGTGCAAAGCCATTGGCCACACACTCCACATACCCCAACCCCTGAAGGCATGTTTTCACAGTTTGCATTTTCCCCAGTTCAGTTAAAATAGTTCTTTCCAACAACTGGTAAAGAACTTCCTCTCAACCTAAGAAATCCAATTTTTTCCCTTTGTATCTCCGTGAAAACAGGGTGGGTAATTATACGAACCTAATTATCCACTCTTTCAAGAGTTGGGCTGCTCAGGCTGTGTTTGTGGTGCTAGACTTAACTGCCCTGAAAACTCTACTCGCACAATATTATAATTATCATAATCAGCCATGCTACCCTCGAAGCACTAAGTGGGGACCTTTTTCTGGAAGAAGACAGAGCAAACCCTTTCTCAGTGATAAATAGGTAGCAGAACGGGAGGCAGTTAGCTTAGTGGTCTGAGTCACCCAGATGACAGTTCCAGCCCCGGTCCTGTCCCGACCAGTTCTGTGACCTTGGACAAGTCACGTGACTTCTGAGTCTCAGTTTCCTCATCTGTAGCTGGGGATGAAATGGCTTCCTTCACACCATCCTGGGAGGTTAACAAAATAATGCATGTCAAAGCAGGTCCTAGCGTGCCTGGCACAAGATAAACATTCACTCAATGATAGCATTATTTCTCTTTTGCATCTTTGTATTCATATTAGCTCATTGAATTAAGGTGATAAACTGTGCGTGCTCTGGGTACATTGTCAACTCCTCTCCATATGTTCTCGCACAGTGTCCATCTAAGGTCACCTCTTAGACCTGGAAGTCACTCTCCTTGCCTGGGAGAAACCCAGATTGTAAAGCTGAAAGAGACATGGAAAGACCATCAGCCTAGGCTCCCAGGCCTCAGATTTCCTTCTATAAAATTGGCTGGTCATCTCTACCTCACCGCTTTGTCACAACTATTGATAAAAATATATGAAATGTCCTCCTCAGTGCCCAGCACACGTAACTGTGCCAGAAACGATTTGTCCCCCTTCTGGTACCCACTAAACCATGTACTCTGCACTCCTAGGAGGGAAGCAGGGCAAGGGTCAGTGTTCCCCCCAGAGCACAGAGAAAAACTGGCCTGCTTATGGCCACTCAGCCAGATAAGGCTGGAACGTGAACTCGGTTTCTGGGTTCCACTCCCATGCTCTTTCCAATGCTCCATTCACTCACTCAGTGAAAGTCTACTGAGTGCCTCCCCCATGCCCGGCTGTGGGCTGGGCTACTGCAACGGTCCAGGCTTGATATAAAGAAGGCCTGACCAAGGCCAGTGCCGGAGAAGAGGGCAAGGGGGCAGCTTCTGTGCCTTCTCCTCTCTCTTCCCTGTTTATTCCTCCTCTCATTTTCTTCTCTCCAGGGCTTCACCACCCACACAGCCAGCCACGTTCTGATGAGGTTAATAATCAGGGTGTCAGCTTTAAATACCAGTTAACTAAAGGGAGAGAACCTACTTGCCAAAAAAAAAAAAGAAAGAAAGAAAGAAACTTAACAAGAGGAAAATTCCAGTTGAGCTAACCCATTACCACAGCCCATGGTGCCCAGTCTCTAGTACACAGTTATATGCCATTCATTCACTCATTCATTCATTCATTCATTCTTGAAACAAGTATTTACAAGCATCTATTAGGTGTTAGCCTTGTTCTAGGACAGAAGTCAGAAAACTTTTTCTGTAAATGGCAAGATAGTGAATCTTTAAGGCTTTGTGGGTCATACGGTTTCTGTGGCAACCACTCAGCGCTGTTGTCATAGTGCAGACAATATGGAAACACATGGGGGTGACTGTGTCCTGGTCAGACTTTATTCACAGAAATGGGAAGCAGGCTGGGGAGTGCTCACTCCTGCTCCGAACCCTGGGACACAGCACAGAAGACCCAGGTGCCCTCACAGAGGTCAGGGTATGGACATGAAGACAGACGGCGGAGCACTGTGGTGAGAGGGAGCGTAAAGGAGGCAATCGTGATGATAAGGAGTAGTTCGTTCTATACGGAGTGCCTGCTATGTGCCAGAAACTTTACCTACGTTATTTAATTTATCTTCCCACAACCCCAAGAAGGAGGTGTTACGTATGGTCATTTACAAAAAACAGGCTCTGAAGGGTGAAATGCCTTGCCTGGACCACATGGCAGTGACCAGGCAGGGGGCCAAGAATTGAAGGCAGGCAGTCTGACTCCAGCGTTCACACACCTGGGTGCAGCCTCTCTGTGGAGGCTCCAAGGAGGCAGGAGTCTGTTGATTTGGGCAGGTCATGGGAAACTTAGCCAGATAGGGGATGCTTAACATCTTCAAGGACTCGTTCAATGTCCCCAGACAGGAGGGCACAAGGGGGTGGAGAGAGTAGACAGGGCGTCCAATGGTGAGTTATTTTTTGAATGTTACCTACCATGGACCAGGCACTATTCAAAGAACAATTTAGCAGTAAGCAAAACAAAGTCCCTGCCCTCGTGGAGCTAATATTCTTGCGGGGAGAGATATACAATGAACAAATAAATATAATAGGTCAGAGGGTGGCAAGTGCTTGGAAGGCAAAATAAAACTGGTAAGGAGGCAGAAAGTAATCAGAGGGGGCCTCTATGAAGAGCTGACATTGGAGAGACAAAAGGAGAATGAGACACCTAATCCAGGTAGTGAAAATAGCATGTGCAAATGTCCTGGGGTAGAAGCATTCTTGAGTGCTTGAGCAGCCAAGAAGGGTCAGAGATGAGCCTGACCTTCCACAGCCCAGAGTTTTACCACTAAACCATGCTGCCTCCACCTCACAGACCCAAGGGCATACTGGCTGAGGTGGGCACAGCCAGGAATGGTGAGTGGTCCCAACATTTCCCTGGCCATCCCTCCACTACCCACAGGGTGCTGAGAGGGGAGCAGCCTCCATGGAAACCCAAATCAGAGGAGAGGCAGGTGTGTGTGCCCTGCCCTCAGGACTGAAGACCACATCCTGGGTTCTCATTGAGACAGAGGGGCCAGGAACAGGGTGTGTAACCTGCAAAGGTCTCCGTAGCCTTAGTACAGCTGTCAGAGGAAGAGGTTAAGGGGGGGAAGGACACACACACACACACACACACACACACACACACACACCCCAGAACATTCATTTCCTAGTAAATCCTAACTGGTAAAAGCAAAGTCAGCCAACACTTCCGTAAATAAAACATCACATTTGTCTTCTGTGAATCCATTCGGACTTCCCCAGTACTACAGGCAGATGTGTGTAGAGTAGAAACAACCCTCTAGGTTTACTTTATTTACTTTTAAAAAATGAGCAGACATAGGGGCGCCTGGGTGGCACAGTTGGTTAAGCATCCGACCCTTGATTTCAGCTCAGGTCATGCTCTCAGGGTCATGGGATCAAGCCCTGCCTGGAACCCCACCTCCAGCCCCTTGTTGGGCTCCACTGCTAGGTGGGGAGTCGACTTGTCCCTTTCCCTCTGCTTTTCCCCACCCCCACCCTCACCCCACTCTCTCTCTAAAATAAATTTAAAAAAAATGAGCAGAAACAGTGATCAATTTTTTTTTACCCTTTAAAAATTTAGCTTTCAAAAATTATTTTCACTAAGGTTGGAAATGCACGAGTCAGGTGAAATTAATTGTTTTTTATTTCTGTTTTTCACCCTGCAATAGCACATTTGTGAGTTTCCTGGGAATGAAATGTAGTAGTCTCTGGTTACATTTTCAGCCCACAGCATTGATTATGGTGAAGACTGCTTTCCTGAGGCGTGTGCTGTATTGGGGTGGGTGGGAGAGATAAGCAGGAGGGAGGTCTAAAGAGGCACACGTTGACTTTGAGCTTGCTGCCAATCTGTTTCTGGATAAATTCGTGTATATGTCACAGAAATTTGCAAGGAATTTTAAAGAGACAGAAAATGATATATTCCTCTGACAATATCTGGATGCCAGAAATAAGTTTCTGGACCTCGTCTCAAGCAATGGGCCGGAAATATAGCATTACCCTTCAGGACTCTTAGCTAGGAGACTGTGTGCAAGAGCATGTGTGTGGTAGGATTTGGTCTGTGTTCAGAAAGAAGAGTTTAATGCATTCATTATCTCAGTTCTTCTCTCTAGGGGAAAAGCAGGCTGTAGGGATGCCAAAAACTGGAGCTGTATCTGTTTGCAAGCCTTTCTCTTGTATATTTATCCAAGGAAAGCGATCGTAAGGGAGACCTGAGCTTATCGCATTTTCTCTCTCCACGCCTTTGTTCACACAGATCCTTTCCCCCTCGATGCTCTTTCTCTCTATTTGTACATAAAGAACTTGTCCTTTTCCTTTGAAATCCAGCTCAGAATTCTCTTTAGAATATGGTGCATTAACTCCTGGTAGACATCAGTCCTCACAGAATCCGTAATTATAGATAGTGGACACAATACAAAAGGTATTCTACATGGAAGGTGGAGCTGCTCTGAAGACTCTGGGGGATGGTCAAAGCAGCCAATTTAGGAGGGGAGTCAAAACGTAGCAAGGACTGGCACGGGGTGAAATCCTCTTGGCAGCTTTGGTCTGAGGATGGGCTGGAATCTTGGAGTGGTGTGGGGCAACCACAGCTCTGATTAAACAAAACAAAACAAAAGAAAACCAACAAAACCACTGTCTTTATGGCCTGAGGAACAAAAAGACAGAGCCTAGGGTGGCCACAGCCACCAGAAAGTGAGGAGAGAAGTCCGGGAAAGCAGAGAGCTAGGGAAGGGGAGCCCCAGGTTCTGTGTGTAACCAGAACCAACCAAGTGTCTGACCAACCCCGTGCGTGCATGGGTGAGACTTGAAGCAGCCTAGATAAGGCTCTAATAGTAACCTGAGGATCGATCAACCACTGCCCCAGACCTCCCCATCTCCCCCCACCCCACTGTGTGTATGCATGTGTGTGCATGGATCGTACCCCTGCCGCGGTCAGAACCGTGCCTCAGCTTGGCAAGACCAGAAACACAATCTGTTGAGGGCACCTGCAGCTGACCTATGGGGCTGGATGCGTAGACCACCAGTCACTTCTGTCATCCCCTGAGACAGAGGGGTTGGGCCACTTGTGAGGAGACTCTTGGGGCTCATCAGAAGCCAACTTAAGGCAGAGAGGACCAGGGGATGGACCAACCTCAGCAGCAGAGCAAGGGGACAGAAGGGGCGAGAAGAACAGTGAACATGCTTGGAAACTCCCCTGTGGCCGGAGCACTCTCCACAGATTTCCTCATTGTGCCCCCACTACAACTCTAGCAGGCGGGTGCCATTCTTATCAACATCCCTGTGCACAGAGGAGAAGTCTGGGGCTCGAGAGACGTATCTGGCTCCCCACCAAGTGCCCCTCATGGGTTCGGGGTGTCTGAGATGGTACCGATGCTCTCAGTGCTGGCGATAGTCGAGTCCGTGACCGGGAGCAAATGCGTCTGTCCTCTCCGGGGTGACAACGAATCTCAGCTTTCTCTGTGTGGCCTTGATATGGGAAATGGTGGGAAGCAGCAGGGCAGTTCGTTCCCTAGAGGTCACTCACTGGGCAGTGGTGGAGGGGATTCAGAGCGTGCAGTTGGGCTCCCAGGCCCACCCTCCAGGGCAGGGAAACCCGGCTATGCACAACCCCAGCCCCAGGCTCTCTCCATGCCCACCCAAGTCTCCTTGCCCCCTGGCAGGACACAGTCAGCCATGACCCCTCAACCCTCCCACAGGCCTGGTGGGGCAGATGCGATCTCACCCACTATGCAGACCGGGAAACTGGGATGAGGGCATCCCCTCTTCCCACACATAAAACCTTGTTCTGTGCCTTCTCTGCCCACATGGGACACAGGGGAGGTAGGGTTGGGTAGCTGTGCTTGGCTCTAGAACTTCCTGCGGCCTTCAGTCAGAAGCTCCTTTGCAGTTGATGACCACCTCCTCACCCAGTCTTCCAGGCGAGGCTCAAATGTCTCCCCTTTCAGTACAGGATTTGTGTCCCTTTAGTGCCTGGATTCTCGGTCGCACCACTTTGAAGAATGAAGAGGTAGACCAGACGAAGAGTGGCGGGCAGCAAAGCAAAGTTTATTGAACAAGAGTTCAAAGTTCCCGGAGAGGGAGGGGGACCCGAGTGGGTTGCCCTCAGAGTTTCTAAGTTTAGGGGTTTTTATGAGCTCTTTTGGGGAACTATCTTAAGCAATCAGAGTGTGCCGAGTCGTGCCAATCAAGGCTTCGGGCACGTAGCTGTCTACCTATTAGGTTCATGTGTATGTGCCGATGGTCTTCTTCTGCTGACATCTGGGGCTTTGGTCTTAACTGCCCCTTGCCGAGATAGAGACAAATTCTTCTGTGGTTAATTGCCTTATTTTAGGACGTTTTGCAGAAGTCATTTCTGCAAAGGCTGCAAAACAGAATGTCAGTAGGGTCCTGCCTGAGCTGCAGAACGGGACGTCAGTGCTGTTTTAGTGTAGCTGTCCTGACTCCATGTTTTCTTGTTGGGGACCCTGGCCTTGACTGCCTAACTGTCCAACTCACTCCCGACACTTTGTCCCACCTCAGAAAGAGCTAGCGATTCTCTCCTCACGCCCATGGCTCCCTCATAGCAGCTCCTCCTGGAATTGTAGCTATGCATCAGCAGATAATATTATCACTATTCGTAATAATATCAGTGACAATCCTAAATAACCATTTTACACTAGCTATCCCCTCCTAGGAGGAACTTTGGGGGGAAAGACCTGCAGGATGGGGGCCATGCACAGGGCTGGGCTTTATTGGGAGGCAGAATGTATAGAACGTGGAGATGAAGTAGACACGGGATGCTAGAGGATGGAGGCATGAATACTCCCAACTCTCTGGTATATGGCAGAGTGCAAGATGCTGTCATTTGCTGAGATGAGGTGGAAAAGGGCAGCTGGGACATCACGGACGGAGGGGGCAATTAGAAGTCCCCTGAAAGCAGGAGTCCTGGCATCAGTGCCTTCCAACAATCTCACACCAGAGAGATCTTGACGAGGACTTGAAACCTTTGGAGGCAGATTCCCCCACCCATCCCCTTTCTCTTATGTCCCAGCTATTACATATCAAGGACGCTTATTTAGATGGTGAAAGCACCTGGAAAGAAATGGAAACAGGGCTTAGGAGAGCCCTCGACAGGGCTCAGATTGCTGGGAAATCACCCTCCTTTATGATCCCGGCCAATGTCTAATGAGGGCCCAGGAAGGCGAAGAGATGAATATTTAAAACACCCAGGGTCCTGGGCGAAGCAAATGGCCAGCCTTGAAGTCAGGGGTCTGGGCTCTGGTCCAGTGCCGCCTCTAATGATGGCCACAGTCCTGGAGGCAACTCCTCCGCGCCTGTCCCCCAGAGTGTCCCCAGCCTGTCTAGAAGCTCTGCTCGTTCCGAGGCCATTTTCTGTGACTCCTGTCCTGCTCCCTGCAGAGGTAGACATTTTCCTCCTCACTCTTCAGCATCCCGCATTCCTCAGTTACAGCAAATGCCACATTTAATTACGGTCCTTCCCGGTCAGTGCCACAAAGGAGGGAGAAGCAGGGGACCAGATGGTTTGGGGCTCCCTTTTCCAACATTACCTCTCACTACACATGACTTTGGGTAAGTCCCCTTTCCTCTTTGGGTCTCTGCACCCCAACTATTGTGAGGTTTCAAACATGAGAAGAAAATGCACATAAACTGTTTAATCATCATGACTAGAACATGTGAACTGCACAATAAAGATTAGGCCCCCACCCCAAGAAGATGGTGAGCTCTGTGAGGACAGGAGCCCTCTCTCTTGGGCATCTCCAGGGACTTGGACTTTGCCACCAGACTGAAGTGTGTTCATGTCCTGGCTCTGCCCCTGACGAGGCACATGACCTTAAGGCAGACCATTTTACTCGTCTAAGCCTCAGTTTCCTAATTTGTAAAAGAGTGGCTTTTGTTAGGAAAAATGTGGATTATGAATGTGAAGTGTCTGTCAGTGTCTGGCACTTAGTATTATAAAAGGCTCAGATTGTTGAATTTGGCACCCTAAACTGTAGGGTCTATGAGATCAGGAACTGTTTCTTTCCTGTTCACTAGCATATCCCCAGGGCTGCCAAATACAGGTGTGTAAGTTGTGCACTGCACTGTTCCAGAGAATCCTTCATATAGACTTTGATGCAAATTATGCTCTTTGGAGTTGTACAGTACATCAGCCCTGCCAGAACAGTGCCTCGCATTGTTCTAGGTGCTGTAAACAAGACCAATTCCTTCTCTCATGGAGATTATATCATAGTAGGGAGGGGGAATAATAAGGACAATAAATAAGTTCCCAATCAATAAAATAGGGTGATGCAATAATTCCTAGGAGAGGAAAGTCCTCATGGCTACAGTGACAGGAGCTGAGGCATGAGTGTCAGCTGTGCAAACACTGGGTGGGGTATTACAGGAAAAACACAAAAGCAAGGGCCCCGGGGCAGGTGTGAATGTGCCAGGAAGTAGTCAGAAGGCAAGGTATCATGGGCACGCAGGCCCAGGTAAGGACAACATGCCCTTCTAAGTGGTTCTGGATGGCATGGAAGATTTCCGTCAGGGGCGGGACATGATTCGATTTGTGATCTCTAAAGGGGAGAGAAGCAAGCAGGGACCAATCGGGAGGATGATACAGTCACCCTGGCTGGAGATAGGGGCCGTCGGGACCAGGGAGCGTGTTTGGGAATCAGAGACAATGAATCCAGGCCAGATATATATTAGACACAAGTGGGCTGGACGTGGAAGAGAAGAATGGAGACTGGCTCTCATTCCTGGGGCTTCAGGTGGAGAGCTACGTATGGAGACAAGAAGCCTGGGAGTGGGACAGGCTTGGGGGAGAGTCTGCCTGGAAGGCACCTGAGCGGAGGTGTCCAGTGTTCAACTCATGTTCAGTAAACTCGTCGGATGCATGAATCAATGAACAACTGAGGCTCCATGTTCTCGGTAAACAGAACTAATAGGGCTCTTCCGGTAAAATTGAATGAGCTCATGGAGATCGCGGCTAGAGGAAGTTGCTTCTGATGCTGCCCTGAAGAGGCACAAATGGTCCCTGTGGTCTGACCCACACTCCCTTCCCCTCTGCCCCTCACATAGCCCTCTGACCATCCCAGAACCGCCCCCCCAACCCACACACACACGCATGCTTCGCCAGTCTCCAGGCTTCTCCTGTCCCACTTTGTGAGGAGAGCTGCTGCAGCCCAGGGATGGTTGAGGCCCTTTCTTAGGCAGGGAGGCCCTGCTCCATTCCCGGGGTGCAGGGCCAGAGTGCTTGAGGGTGCAGAAGCAAAGACTGTGTCACCAGGCCCGTCGATTTATCATTGTGCGGTGCACTTTGGTTGGGGTCCCGCTGAGCATGCTGGGGGGGGAGGGGGAGGGTGCTCCTGGTGTCCTGGGGAGGGCTGGCCCCCTGCATGGCAAAGCTGCACTTGCCCGTGCTTTTCCCGTAATCCCTCAGCCATTCTCCACACTCCTCTGCTCCCACCCTCAATTGGCCTTTTCATTCTCTGGCAGGTGCTCTCTCTGAATGGAAGGTGTCTGCGAATACTATGAATATGTGAAAATGTCAGGGCTCTTATTTCTCCACCGTTTCATTGTAAATGCTCTTCAGAGACCTAGAACTTCACAGCCGAGCTATGGGACCAGATCCATTCAAGCCTGGATCCTGGTTCTGTTAATTACAAGCTGTGCTGTCTTGGGCAAGTGGCTTCCTGTCTCTGAGCCTCAGGTTCCTTGTCTGCAAAAGGGGCTACTCGTTAGGTGTGAATGCTGACCTAGGGATGTGCCCAGCACAAAGTCTGGCCCAAAACAGAGGCAGATTAACACGGAGGAAGAACTCCCAAGTTCAAGGTGGGGGATATCACCTGCTTTGAGGCAACAGAGCATGAAGCTTAGAGAAGAAGCATGAACAAAAAGGAAGGAGCAGGAAGGATGAGTGGGGAGGGAGAGCGCTGCCACAGGGGGGCTGGGCCACGTCAGGCCACACACAGCAGTACTACGTAATTTAAGGAGTGTGCTGAGGGCACTGGGCAGCTTGGATGGGCTGTAGCAGGAGCACATGATCTGACTTCTGGTGGCCTTGCAGAGGATGAATTGCAGTGGACAGTGGATGAAGCAGGGACTGCTAAAATCGAATCAGGCGAGAAATCAAAGCCGAATCCCACTTCCTCTCTTGAGCCCTGGAATCAGATGGACCCAGGTTCAAATCTCAGCCGCGCCACTTGGCATTTGGGTCGACTCGGACATGCCACTTTCCCTCTCTAAGTTTTGGGTTTCTCATCTGTAAAGGGGGAGGAGTTGGACCATGCATCTTGGGGCGATTATAGAAATTAAATGAGCGAATGCATGGACAGAAGCTAGCATAGAAAGGCACTCAATAAATGGAAACTATTACTATTGAAGCCTTTTTGTGCCTGTCATGCACATAAACACACATGGCCCTAATAAACCCTTAGGCTTGCAGAGGAGCCCCTCCCCATTTTTATAGCCACTTCCAAATCAACCACTGTCAGCAGCTGTGGGGTGAGGGGTGAGTGGCACAGAGGCCTCAGAGGATTTGTGCGGTGGCTCGGTTGCCTAGCAACAGCATCAGCATCTGCATCATGGCAGAGCCAGGCCACATCAGGCACCAGTCAAAACAAAGGCAGCAGCAATGACTCATAGCCAGTCCTGGGAACTGGTGGGCGAAGGGCCTTGTTTTTGGCAAGGATCGGGTACCCACAGGATCTAGCTCAGGGCAGGGCTCAGCCCCCAATCTAGCCCCTCCTTCTCTCCTACGAGGCCTACTCCTTCACGGTCCCCTGGGCCTTCTGGGGCAAGGAGGGGACTTGGGGTTGATTATGTGTCAACTGTATGCCAGAGCATTCTGTAACATGCTGAGTGTTCAGTCTTCAGAGCAATGTTTCTCCCCAGGTTACAACGCCTGAAGACAAAGAAGCCCAGAGAAGACTAACATACGAAGTTCAAGGCTGTCTCCTCAAGACCATGCCCTTTGACTAGGCCACAGGGGGCCTCCCAGATCCTGCTCCCCTGCCCTCACCTCTTTACAGAGCTCTGGAGTCAAATGGCCAAGCACTCCTTGCCCCCCCCCCCCTCAGCTGAGCCATGGGCCCCTCACACAGGATGACCAGAGCTGGCCTCCTCATTCTCCCTTATCCAGTTCCTTCTCTGCCTGGGCCTTCTCTGTAATGCACCAACACTACCCCATGGTGTCTCGTAAAGTAGCTGCCATCCTGGGCCCTTCCCATCCTCCTCAACCTCAAGGCCAAACAGTCACAAAATCCCAGCAACTGTCCCCTTCCCTTGCTCTCCTCCTAGGTCTTCTGTCCAGCTTAGGCCTGGCCGTGGCCCCCTGGGAAGTGTGCCCGAACCCCAACCCCACCTGCTCTCCTTCTCCATATGGTACCTTCCAAACGCCCGATAGGACCTCGGCATGGGACTCCGGGCTTCGACACCTATATGGCTCCACCTACCACAACCCAAAGCCCAAACTCATTACCAGGGCCTGTAAGCCCCCCAACAATCCAGTCCCCTACCTATAGCTCACCACGTGCACAGACACACAGCACACCCTCACCCTCAAAGACGCTCATGCGCACACACACACACACACACACACGCACAGCCTCAAAGACACACACACACCTCTCCCTCTTGACCGTGGGTGACAGAACTTCTCCTTGCTCCCTGGTGACAGACGAGCTGAGCACAGCTGGGAACCGTGGTGACTACAGCCCAGCAGTCTTCCAGGCAAAACATGGCCTAGGTTCCAGGTCAGGGGCCGCTCTTCCCTGATGCTGGACCTCCAGTCACGCTCAGATCAATCAATACCTATTTACCCCAGTGAGACCGGCCACCCATGTCACGTTAGTCCTGCCAGCGTGGAGGTGAAGAAGAAGGACCCCAGGCCTGTGGACCGAGACGACTTAGGCTTGAGTCCCAGTGAAGCCACTCGCAAGTTTTCAAGTATGGGCACACATTCGCTGATAGTCCCTCTGAGTTGGGAACCGAAGGCCCCTGCCCTAGCACGGGGGCTGGACTTGGGGGTCTTTTCTAAGAAATGGAAGAATAAAAATAAAGAGGAAATGATGAGGTGTGACTTCTGAGACCAAGTCATAAGGGGTGCTCCAGCTTTGCTTTATCCTCGCTCTTGGGTGACTCATGCTGGAGAAAGACATCTGCCGTGCCCTGAGCACGCTCCAGCGTCCTGAGGAGAGGTCCCGTGACGAGGTGCTGAGGCCTCCTGCCACGTGAGTGAGCCTCCCTGGAAGCGTGTCTTGTGTGCCATCCGTCCTGCAGATGCCTGCAGCATCTGCCAGCACCCTGACCACTGCCTCAGGAGAGACCCAACCCAGAACCACCCAGCTCTGCTCCCCAGAAACCGTGAGGTAGCAGACGTTTGTTGTAAGCTGTCAAGTCAGGGCCGAGGAGGGGCAATTGGTCTCGAAGCATGGGCACCTTATACATTATCCTAGAGTCAACCTCTTACCCTCACTCTGCTTCCATTTCCTCAGCTGTAAGATGGTTCAGTAAGAGCATGTGTCCAGTGTTGTTGAAAAGACGGAATGATTCATGATCGGGGAGTGTTTAACACAGTGCCCGGCATGTATTAAACATCCAGGAAATATCGGCTATTATTATTCTTATTTCTTACAAAGGGTTTCCTTTACATTTCCAAAAACTTGAAGTAAGACCAAAACATCCAGGGCTTGCCCCGTATCCGGCTGAGCACACCTGCCACAAGGAGCTAGGCGCTGTGATCACTGAAAGTCAGTGCCATTGCTTTGTTAGGGAAGAATTTCAGCCGAGGGATTCCCAGCCTTTTCCTTCAAAGCAGTAGGGTCCAGAATCACAAGAATCATAAATAATAGCAGCCATAAGAACAGGTGGCCCCTATCAGGCACCGAGCTCCTAGTCTGCAGAGTGCCTCACGCACACCGACCCTCGCAGGCAGGAATACGGGGCCCGGTGACAGGTGAGGAACCGAAGCCCAGAGGGCAGAGCGCGATGGCCAAGGTCCCCAGTGAGTAAGCAGTGGAGCTGGGGCACGAAGCTGTTCTATCCGATGTAACAGCCACTGCTAAGAATCGCTTCGAGAGTGGACACCCCGCTCGCCCCTCACCCCTCAGGAACGTCCAGAGAGGCAATGCTGGCTGTGGCAGGAACTGAACGTCTGCCCTAAAGGCAAAAGCCCTCCTTTTGGGCTGCATCTGTAGAACACTTTCCTCCCTGCCTTTCAGGGGCATGGAGACTCAGGGATCCCCCAGAAGCCAGGGGTCCCGTGTGGCTGTAGGGTGCTAGCACATGGGGGTGCGGACAACCTCCCCAATCCCCACACCATCCACTGCCCTGTAGTCGTGGGAAGGCCTCCAGATTCAGGGAAGGCCTCCAGAGCCGGGGAAGGCCTCCAGATCCGGGGAAGGCCTCCAGATCCGAGTAAGGCCAAAGGCCCTGGCGTGAGTGCAAGTGCCGTACGGTTACCTCTGGATGACACCAGTGCCCACCTCACTGAGATGTCACGATGGCACATGGCATTCTGGGAAGCACAAGAGGGGCCTGCCTTTGCAGCTCTGGTCTTCCCATCCAAAGCACTGCAGCAAACACCCTCCTTGAACATATCGGTGTGGCCATTTCCTGCTCCGCGACCCCTCCAGATGTCCCCAGAGGTGGCAGTCTATGGCTGGGACCAAATAGGGGCCTCTCAAATGGTTACCAAGAAACGTATCTCTTCTGGCCCTTTGTCCTGGGTGTTAACAGTGCAAAGATGACAGAATGCGCTAGACTCACATGCCATCATCCGTGTGAGGCACATTAAACTGGAAAATTCAAAGGCTTCAGGTTCAGCTGCTAACACGTGGGCTAGCTTTCATCGACGTTCTTGCTCCCACTAGAAGGCTTGACAGCTTAGTCTTAGGATGAAAAAGCCAGATGAAAAACTCTGAGCAGGGACAGAAGAGACTACACATTCCACCATCTCTGTCTCTTTGCTGAAGGGACACTCAGGCTCTCTTTGCATACCTCTACTGATGGAGAGCTGACCACCTCCCAGGACAGCCCTTTCTGGAACCAGATTCTGGAATTTGAGCCCTGGATTGGACATCCCATGCAACGTATGACCCTGGAAAAGCTGCTTCCCTCTTGTGAAGTTCGGCTTCCTTTTTCATAAATAAGGCTCATGATCTCACAGGTCCACAGGGAGATTCAAATAAGATATTGGCTATGGATGTAATTTTGAGATGGCAAGCTGCATGCGGATGGTGAGGGTTATTTTTGTCATAATTGCCATTATTATGAGGATGTTACACTAATTGTTCAGGAGCTTTCTCTGAAACTGAACCCGTATTTCCTCCCCTCTAGCGCCTGTGCACTAGGTCTCCCCACCCATGGGTTAATCACAGTGTTTGTGGTGAGAAACAGAAGACTTTGTCAGCTTTATTAAGACTCGAATCCAAACCGAGAATCGTCATTCTGGAAAAATATTGACCAAGGGTGCACTTTCAACCTATGCCTCCCCATTAATAATTTGCGGCTAGTCACAAGGCCATGTGCATCAAAAAGAGGAACGTGCCCCCATCCTCCCTCCTCCTCCTCCCGCTTTCTGTCAACAAGCATCCCCGTGCTTTCTATGGAGGATACAGAGAGGCTTTACCAGCTCACCCAACACACCCCACCTCTCTACTCTGTCTTCTATCGATACATCTCTTTCTCTGGTGCTTATCGCGATCAGACCTTTCTTAGTCATTTGTGTACTATCTGCACCTTCCTGCGAGAACGGGGACCTTGTCCATCTTGTTCTCCACCCTGTTTCCAGCGCCAGCCCAGGGCCAGGGATATGAGATGCTGAATCCATGTCTGTAGCATGAATTTATAAATAAATGGTGAATAAAGTGCAGCTCCCACACCCAAAGAACTTCTGCCCGGTGGGGGACAGACAAGTAGAAGGATGGTATCAATTCCGTGCCATCCGTGCCATGATAGCAGACGAACAGGGATGAAATAAGAAGAGGTGAGGAAGGCTTCCCTTGGGAGAAACTTGAAATGGGCCTTGAGGGATGCGTAGGAGTTAGCCAGGTGGTTGAGGAAGCTGTGTGTACAAACGAGCAGAGTGTTGAATGACAGGATGCACTTGGAATAGGACACCTTCTGGAGCCCTGGGATCCCAGGGTCCACCGGGAGAGGGGAGGTGGGAAGGCTTATCTGAAATCAGGTCAGGACCCACGTGCCTCATCGTGAGAGCAGAAGGGAGCTCTGAGAGCTGGGCAGGAGCTCGGTGGGGTCAGATGGCAGGAAGACCACTTCTGGGAAAAATCTGTCCAAGGTTTCACACGTAGGGCAAAGCCAGGAATCAAACCTGGTTCTTTCTGATTTCAAAGCTCAGTTTCCTTGCCTTATATCACCTACCTCCCTGAAGACACAGGGGGACAGGTGTGAAAAGGAAGGGAAGAGAAGAAAGGAGCAAGGGGCAAAAACATGCTGCCTGCTACGGTCGGAATGTGTTCCCCCAAATTCATATGTTGAATTCCTAACCCCCAAAGTGATGGTGTCAGGAACTGAGCCTTTTTGCCTAAGTCAAGTGAGGGGAGCCCTCATGAATGAGACAGATATCTTATAAAAGCATGCTGTTTATGGTAACATGAAAGATTTTAAATCCTTCCTTGTTCCTGGGTTCAGGCACGATTTTCTCTTTTGTGCATGCAAAATGAGGAGACCTAAGCTTTGACCCACTTCGCTCCCTCTCTTCTGGCACCAATTGTTAGAAAAAGCTTTGGATTTAAAATGAGAATTTCAGAGAAGACAGTCCACACTCTTAAAAGAAAGGAAAAACCCGGTAACTGAACCCCCAAGAGAGAGTCCCACTCGAGATGACTTCTGCACGAGATTACTGAATCGTCACGTCTAATCATCTTCATTTTACAGATGAGAAAGCTGAGAGTCAGAGGTGGACTTTTTCATACCAGCATCACATTAGGAAGCGAAGACTGAGTATAGCCGATCCGTCATTTGGGTCCATGTCACCATGTGGCAGAGCCCGTGGCCATTTCTTCACCACTGGGCCCAGCATGGGTACTCAACAAATGTTTGCAAAATGCATGTGTCGATAGATGGATGAGCATGATCCTGTTCATTGTGACATCAACTTCCATACCTATATTTTCATTCCAAGTATAGTGTCTGGTTACCTAACGTTTACTCCATCGAAGTTTGTTGAGAAGACTGAGCAATCATGCCCTCATGGTGCAGAGTGGCAGGACCATCTCCTGCTTGAGCCCAACAATAGACCCGGAAATGAGTTGTCCCAGCCCAGGAGAACACAAATGACTGGGGGTCGATGTTGTAAAGGTGGGCTGCCTCGGGCTAGTGTGGAGAAGACAGACCGGGTGCTCACCAGACCCCTTTCTCTCTTCTCCTGGGCAGGCAGGGGGACTCTATCTGCGCCCAGGCAGGGTCATGAGACTGGAAGAGGGCGCAACAGGGACAAAGATCTTGAGGCAGAAATTAGCAGGCTGCGTGTTTGAGGTACAATAAGAAGGAAAATGTGGCTGGAGTCCGCCATGTAGAAATGATATTTTTTAACCTAACAAGGCTTTTGTGAGGGTCATACAGAGGCAGAAAAGAGAAAAACCTCAAGCAGCAGCCTTCTCTTTGCTTCCCTCTTGGACCTCTCACAGAAGGATGGTCTGGCTAAAAGGGTGGGCAAGAACTTGAGCCTAATGGGAAGCTGAGGATGATGAGATTGAAGATGACTCTCAACAAGTGTGCAACTGGGTGGCTTTCAGTTGAAGTGACAGAAAACCCCATTGGCTGTGAATCCCGTACTAAGGACATTTATTTCTCTTTCATTAGAAGAAATCAGGGGATCAGTGGCTCAGGGCTGGTGTATCAGCTCCACAATATGAGTGAGCTACAACAATATTCCTTTGAGTCTCTTGTCCTCCTCATGGTTGCAGAATGACTGCCACGGCACCAGGCATCATGGCCTCCCTTGACCATATTCACAGACAGAAGGCAGAGAGCTGTGGTGCCAAGGGCCAAAGAGTTTACCCCCACATGCCTCCTTCTTATTACGGAAAGTATACTTTCCAGGAACTCCCCAGCAGATTGAACAGACCTGGATCACTGGTCAGACACAGGGAAGGGATAAGGTGACGCTTCGGTGGTCACCATGCGCATGAGGTCACTGCTTAGCCTCTAAAGTAATTGGTTGATTCAGGAGAAGCAAACAAACACATCGAACTAATCAATCAACTCTCAGGAATAATAACTGGCCTTTGAACGGCACCTTATAATTAAAAAAGATTTACATGCATTGGCTCATTATAAGCTCCCAGCTGACTTTTCAAGGAGAGAGTAAGTATTACCCTCCTTTTATAGATGAGAATACTGAGGCTCAGAGAGAGGGAGTGACCGCATGTGGCAGAGCTAGGTTAGTCTGTTTGAAAAGCCCCCACTGCATCTACTCTTCCTCCAGCCAAGCCAACTGCCTGGCTGACTAAAGAAGGGCTTTGTTCACACTGTCCAGAAATCTCCTTCGGAAGGAAGGGTAAGGGGAGGGCGTCCCCGGCTCTTTATCCCCCACTGTGTTCAGAGAGCAGGTACACGGGGAGCAGAGCGATGTGTCTAAATGGTCATTCGGGGGTGAGCTCGCATTCTGGACTTGACTGACCTTCCCCCAGACACTGACACGCCTCCACGCTGCCTTGAGGAGACCTGGGATTTGGGGAGCCGGAAGCCCCAGAGAAAACCATGGCGGATGTGTGATTGATGGACTCCCAAAATAGGCTCCGGAGAACCAACGGGGGGCGCCCTGCAGGAGGCTTGGTGCGGAAGTTATGGACTGAGATTTGGGATGGAGAAAGGGGGGACAACTAAGCCTCACCTGCCCCTGCCTGCACCCAAGAACAGAGGGGGGCCGCCTTGGGAGTAGGAGGTAAGCGGAGTGCGGCCTTTAAAAGGCTCAAAATGGGGGAAGATACGGAGGCCTGTCTGAATTTTTCTTCCCTCGAAAAGCCTCTTCTGAAATCACAGAGTGCTTTTCTCAGATCATCCATTTTACTTAGTTATCATTATTTTCATCGATTATATATTATTAACAACTGTATCTTTACACTTTACAGAGTATTGGTCTTCCTTCGGGAATTAGGAGACTCCAAAAAGCAAAGATGCGGAGGAGAATAAACTAGCTTGCTTTCCTCCACTCTAGATAGGCTCTCAATCCTCCACCTCCATCTACAGCTGCCTCTCAGCTGGATTCCTGCCCTTTGCAGCCTCCTCCCCTGAGGAAATGGCATTAACCATCTACTTTCTTTCAAAAAAGAGAAACACAACAGCCTCGTGGCCGAACGTTGAAATGTACTTTATCTGATAACCAAGTGGATGAGCGCAGTCCCTTCATAACGTGTGCTCAGACCCAAAACCCACCCCTCCTCGTGCTCTTCAGGGGGACGACCTTAGGGCATTGGAACTGATGCCCCCCTCCCCGTACTTTCTCTGCTCCTTGCCCTCCCCTCCCCAGCCTCAGGCCCTGGTCCGCAGGCTGCCTCTGGGACTGAACCAGGTGCCTAAGGCGGAGAGAAGGAGCTTCCTTCTGGCTGGCGGCTTCCAACTTTCAAAAACCTAAACCCCCAGGGGAAGGACATCTCACAGCGCAGACGAAATATTTGGGAGAAAACACAAGGCTGTATGAACAAGCTCTCCCCTTTCTTTGTAACTTGCCACCCCTCTGATCAGAACTGAATTCTTCAGACTGGGGTGTCTCTCCCCTGGAGGGAAGATCTTAGAGGAGAAACAAGATACTTTGGGTCCTAAAGAAAACGTCCTGATTTTTCTCCAGGCTGAGCACCCCCGGAGGGTGGCAAAATCCCTAAGGAGTTTGCGGATCCTAGAGAGACGACACCTGCCCCTGGCTTCCCACGGGGAGCCCCAGAGAGGTGAGGGAAGCCACAGAACGGGATGCAGGCGTGTCTTGGAAACAAGGCTGTGCACAGCCTCACAGGGATGTGCCGGTGACCGGGAACTGTGGAAGCAATGAAATGATTTCCAAGCACCCAAAGAGGCAAGACTGAACCAGGAGCCCAGCAGATTCAACACAACTAAAAGAAAGCAGCCTTATCACCCCCACTCTGTCTCCTTCCCTCCCTCCCTCCCCCTCTCTGTCTCTCTGTCTGTCTCTCTCTTATATACATACACACATACACACATCAGCAGCAGCAGATCTTGGACTGATCCTTCAAAACATAAGGACGAGAGGGATTGTCCCATCAGTATTATTATTTCTGTTGTTCTTCTCACCATCCTCACACCCCAGACCCCACCACCATCTCTCACCTGACCTGCTACAGTAGTCTCCTAACTTACTTCCACCCTTACCCCGCTATAATTCTTTCTGCCCACAGCAGCCTGGGTGATCTTTTAAAAACACAGTTTAGATCATGATAGTCCTCTTTGGCTCAGAATCCTACAGCAAGTGTTCAGTTTGCTTGGTGCAAAATGCAGATTCCCTCTGTGACCTGCAAGGTCTTACCTGTGTACCCCTCGGACCTCATCCCCCAGTCATCTCCTTCTGGCTGTTCTCCAACACACTGAGCTTACAGCCCACCTCAGGGCCTTTGCACATGAGCGAGAATATTTCCGGCTGACATGGGGCTTGCTCCTTTAAATCATTCTGGCTCAAACATTACCTGGGTACCTGATCTGAGGGCATGACTTCGTCTATTTCTTTCATGTTCCTATCCCCGATACTTAGGACATCACCTCACACTCCATGTACAATTGATGGATATTGATCGAATGAATAAATTTTCCAAGGGTCCATCGAGTGGAGTCTTGAGTCTTGATGGATGTTATCAAAGACCAGAAGATCAGCTCCTTCAGCCCTGTATAATACTTGAGTTCTCCAGATTTTAGATGCCATCCAAGGAAAAAGTGGAGGAATATTGATTATGTCCACCACCTTAAAAATTGAATTAATATAAATGATAGAAAGTGAAATTGTTTTTTGCACTAATTTCATGGCCTGGGATTCCCGGTTGGCACACCTTCCTTGAAACAGAAACCCCCAGCTAGTTGGAGGCAACCCTTCAAGGTCTTCAATGACTTTGCTGCTGGACCAGCTCACCTGCTTCCTTCATTCATGGGTTTTCTTAAATAACATTTCATCCTTTCACTGTGTTGCGCCTGGGCTGGTGGGCACTTGGTTACTATAAATAATAACAATTAATATTTATTGAGCATTTACAGTTCCAGAAACTGAAGGCTTCATATGGCTGATCTCCTTAATCTAACCAAGGACCCTGGGAGGTTTGTAAGGCTTGCACTATTATCAGCCACACGTTGCAGATGGTCCCTGACCTAGAGGTACTCCGAGGTCCGTAGGGGGGACAAACACATGAATCAATAATTACCATATGGCGCAAACTCGAATAGAAACAAGCACAGTGCTGTGGGAACACAGATGGAAAGCTGGCTCGTTCTCTTTAGGGTGGGGGTCAGTGAATTCTGCCTCCTGCAGCTCCCAGATCCCTCTCAGACTCTGCCTTTTTGGGACCTCCAAGCCTGTAGTTCGTCTCTCTGAGACACCCTGCCCTTGGCTCTTCACATGGCTGGCCCCTCCTCCTTCAGCTCCAGGCACCCTCCAAAGTAGGGCCCCCAACTTTCGTCCCGGAGGCACCAAGAATGTGAGCTCCCTGAGGGCAGGGGTCCTGTTGCTCTTGTTCACCACTGCATGCCCAAACCGGGATGATGAATGTTTGACACAGCAGACGTGCTTGGTAAATATTGATCGAACAAATGCCTCTGTGAGCATGTGAGTTAATTAAGTAATTGAAATTATGAGAGGCTCAGTATACTAGAAGGGAGGAAGGGAGAAAAAGCTTTCCAGACACATTCGCCATGACACGGGCGAAGCTGGAGGGGGTTTGCCAGAACTCATGGCAGAGGGAGCCCAGAGATCATCAGAGACATCCTCTGCCTCACTCTGCTTACAGAACCTCCTGGTCCGTATCTCCCAGCCCCTCTCCCCCAGATCTCCCCCCAGCAGAGCTCTTAGGACACACTAGATTCTCCCTGACGTCTGATGAAGGAGTGAATGATGGGGCATCAGCCGAGCTGAACAAATATGTCACTGAATGCGGCGGTGCTGCCTCCCGCTCACGAGCTGTCGTCCTCAGAGAGAAGTGGCCAGTTTGCTGTTTATCTCAAAGGCACGTTCACTGGAGGTGTTCGTGTCAAGCAGACCTGGATTGGAACCCCACCTCCATCACCATGGCTGAGCCCTGAGCCCCCGAACCCTAGTGTGTGTGCCTGTCTTGGAAATGACAATGCCTCCATGCTGGCTGCCGGGATTGCCCTCTGCAGAGTGGCCGCTACAGAGTAAGGGCTCCATAAAGAACCCGTCATTGAATGAGGGAACTAACGGATGAATGAACAAATGACAAAATAAATAGGTATTTTTGGTGAGATCTTGAAACTTCCTCAATTTAGTGAATTTGAGACAGCCGGATGTAAGAGAAGCTGCAAATTCTCTTCTCCAAACATCCGGAGAAGGCACGGACGTGAGCCCTGCTGGAGTCTTACTTACCGGGCACCCATCCCAGCAGTGGTTTTGAGGGTCTGGGCCGAGGATGCTCGTGTGATCTTCCCCACACGGGACCTGTGCTGTCCTGTCCCGCACCCAAGCAGGAAGAACCAATACGACCAGAGGGGCTGCCCCACGCAAACGGAGAAGGGGCCCCCATAGAGGGGCCTGGGGGCTTGAGGCAGGCCCCAGAGAGCTTGTTGGACCTTTGCAGGCCCAGCTTAGTAGCTACAAGGGTGGGCTCCGGAACCCAACTGTCCGGGTTCGGAAGTCAACCCTGCTTCTTACTAACTGAGTGGCCCTAGACAAGTCCCATGTGCTCTGCATGCCTGGGCTTCCGGGTCTGTAAACTAAAAATGGTAACAGCACCTGCCCCACTGGGTTGTGGGGGTTCTGGAATCGCCACGTGGGAAACATGAGAGCAGTACCTGGCCCACTGTGGGTTCCCAATAGATGTTGGCTGGAAGTGGAAATAAAAAGATTTTAGCATTATTTATCTACACCTGACTTAGTGTCTGCTCTCTTCTGGGTTCTGGACATGGAGGGTATAGAGCAACAAGATGCGACCCCAGCCCCACGGGGCCCCCAGTCTGGTGAGAGAGGTCACTGTGTCAGCAGACAGGGGCCCCCAGTGACATCGCTGCTGTGACAGCACTGAGTCCCTGCACCAGGGACACCTAAGCCGACCCGGGACGCCCGAGCGCCCTTCCCGGAGGACGTGATGAACTTCACGGGGCAAGGGCCACAGAGCCAGGAAGAAGGGAGGGCAAAAGGCTGTGTATGGCATGGCCCAGGGGCAAGGGAGCTTGGGATGGCTGGGGCACAGGAGGATGAGAAACACACCGGCAAGGTGCGAAATGGTCACTGTCAGAGATTTGCAGGGCACACTCTGTGTGCCGGGCCCTGTGCCCAGCACTGAAGACCGAGAAAGCAGACAGAGGCAGCTCCCGAGGGGGTGTACATTCTAGTAAGAGAGATGGAGACCTAGATGGTAATGCTGTGGAGGGTGCCAGGCATGCCCAGAGCCTGGAAGAAGCCCCAGGTAAGCACGGGAAACGTGTTTTGACAGACCCTCAGAGGACACAATGATTGCAACGGTGTTCCTTCTTTCCTGCCTTCCACCAAGAGGCCAACCACCATGGTGGTTGAAAGGGCCGGCTCTCTGCTCAAATCTCCACTCTGCCACTGAGTGGCTGTGTGACCTTCGGCCAAGCCTCTTAACTAACCTCTCTGTGTCCTCACTGAGTTGCTATGAGAATTAAACAAGTTGACATATTTAAAGCACTCCGAACCATGCCTAGCATGTAAGTAAATGCTCTATGTGTTAGATATGGTAGACCCCTTGTTCCGTTTATGGATTAAGTGTATTAAGCTCCCCTGGGTGCCAGGCATTGTTCTAGTCACTGGAGACATCACAGTGGCCTAAATAGACAAGATCCTTGCCTTCACCCAGCTTCCCAGGATGTGGGGCTCTCAGGGTTAAAGCTGGAACCATCCTGGGCAAACAGAGGCGGTTGGTCACCCTACTTCTGAGCTGTGGAGCTTCGGGAAATGATTTCCCCCTTCTGAGCCTTCTCTAAAAAGCCTTTCCTGAGCCCAGTGTCTGTGCCCTTTCCTGGCCACTCGCCCCCTTACTATCCTTTTTTTGTTTCTATCACAGCACGGGCCGCTAGCAAGCAGCGCATTACCTTGCCTGTTTGTTTGTATACTCGCTGCTCTTGTCTGCCCACACTGGAACACAAGCTGCAAGCCTGACGCTTTCTTCACTTAGAAAGTGAGCCGCCACCCTGTACCCACCACCTTACAGATACGTGACGAGCGCTCCAGGGAGATCGTGACAGGGAAATTCTTTGTAAAGGACAGCACGCATGTGAGTCGATTTTGGACACAGTTTCATTTTTTTTTAAAGATTTTATTTATTTCTATGACAGAGAGACACACAGCGAGAGAGGGAACACAAGCAGGGGGAGTGGGAGAGGGAGAAGCAGGCTTCCCGCGGAGCAGGGAGCCCCATGTGGGGCTCGATCCCAGGACCCTGGGACCACGACCAGAGCTGAAGGCAGACTCTCAACGACTGAGCCACCCAGGCGCTCCTTTCAGCACCCAAAAAGTTGGGGTACAGCAGAAAGGACTAGAGTTGAGTTGGGGAAAGGCCCAGACACCTTAGTGTTGAACAGGCTTATCCTGTACATGAGGAAACAGGAGGCTCAGGGAAGGTGACTGGCCCCCAGGCTCCCAGGGGCTTCACAGCAAAACTGGAACCTAGGCCTCTTAACAGGGAGCTCCGTCCCTCTCCCCTGCTTCTCATATACCTGTCTCTCTGCTACCCCTCAACATCTAGCAAGACCCTGTGGAGTCCAGGATATCACCCAAAGAGGAGTCCTCCTTGTGGGGGAAGCCATTCTTGGCGGTGGGGGGGGGGCGGATTCCTTGCAAATGGTCACATTCATGTCCCAAGCCCTCAGCCCCAGCTGTTGCCAATGCTACATGGATTGAGAATTTGGGCAATGAACTTTTTGATCACTGTCAAGAGTTTTTATTTCCTTCAGTCAACTCTGGCATTATATTATGAAGGCTCTAAAATATTAATATTCCTCATGATTTGGAGTCAACGGGGAAAAAAACGCTTTGCACAAATCGCAAACTCTGAGATTTAAAAGCGAACCCCAGCATTTTGGTTTACACTTCAAATGAAAATCTCTTATTCAGTCTGGGCCTGCCCAACTTCTAACCTTCACTGGAGTATAAACATTATTTGCTTTCTTCTCGAGTCCAGAAATATGTTTTACTAAGTCATCCTAACCATTTTTTTAAAAGGCTAATTTAGCACGGCAGCATGTGCGTTATTAGGCAGGGAATCTGCTCCAATGTGCTGCCCAAACGTTTACCCGCAACAAGACACTTGGACACTTCGTCATGGACCATCGTGTATTGACAACCAAAAGGGAATTCATTATTCCCACTCCAAACCTGGTTCTCCTTCTGGTTTCCTGTCCTCGTAATGCCAGCATAGTTCACTTAGGTGTCCAGAAACAAAGAACTATTCTAGACTCTTCCCTCCCCCTCACCTGCCACATCCAATCTGTCCCGTGTCCCATCATTTCTACCTCCACCCCTGTATCTCTTAAATCAGTTGCCATCCCTCCAGCCGTACTACTTAATTTAGTTGGTGTCTTCTTTTCTTTCCCCCAGACTACTACCATGGCGCCCCGACTGGGTCCTCCCAGCCCTGGCCCGTACACCTGCTAATGTATGCACCACCCAGGCCAGTGGTCAGACATCTTGCTGACTGTCTACTTTTTCTTTATTTTACATTCATCTCTTTCTTCCTGATTCTTTATTAACATCACTCCTCTTGGCACCCAGCCTGATGTGTCTAATATACGGCCTTAACTATGCATCGATTCTTATCAACTAAGTAATGTTGCTTTGTAGGGAATGTGTTTTAACTTAAATAAATAGTATTATGCTATCAACGTCATTGGTTTTCCCTTCTTTCCCTCAGTTTTCTTGCACGGAGATCTTTCCATGCAGCCGTAGCTACACCTGTTCTGTGGTGTCTGGCTCCCGTAGCGCATTCCACAGTGTGCATCCACCCCACTTTCTACTTGTGCTTGCCCCTAATGGGCACCCGAGGTCCTCTCATCCCCTTCCACCCAGAGCCTAGCAACGACTCTCTTAGGACACGTTCCCCTGCAGACCTTGGAAAGAACTGATCTAAGCCGCACACCTAGGAATGTGTGGGACCTATGACACATGCAATCCTTAATCACTTTCCAGAACTCTGCCAACGTGCACCCTCACTTCCAAGCACAAGCGTTCTGGTCTCCCCACATTCTCACCAGCATGTGGAATTATTCACTGACTAATGCTCACCGCGCTCATACACATACATCGATTATCACAGTGTTGTTCTCACTTCTACTTCCCTCATTGCTAGGGAGATTGGGCCCTTCCTCACGTGTTGCTCAGCCAGTCGGATTCCCCTCTATGAAGCAAATGTTCATCTTTGTCCTATGTCCTGAGCTCTGTATTTTCTTTTTAATTGGTTTATAGGAGTTCTTTATAGAGCACAGGAACAATAATGTGTTGACATGGGATACTGCAAAAATCTTTACTCAGCCTGTCATTTGTCATTAACATTTCTGGTGAAATTCTTTCATTGAGAGAGAGTATCTCCATTTCAACATCAAATTCATCCATTCTTGCTGTCTGGCTTGTCGGGATCCCTTTTAGTCGCCCCCTCGCCCCAGCTTACTCCTGGTGCCAACAGTATATGACTTCAGCTGAGACAGCCATGTGCCTCCAGTGTCATCCTGCCTTAAGGAACGCAAGGGACTGGTGCCCAGATGGGCAGGCACCTGACCCCACTGCACCACAGATCCTATTCCTGAGGAAGGTGACAGTGGGACTGAGAGCAAATCAATCAATCTCTGCCTTCAGTGGTGGTCAAACTTGGGAGCTGTTGATGACCATTTTCTATTGTGATAAATCTGCCCCACAGGCAGGCATCAACATGTAACCGACAGGGGGCGCCTGCGTGGCTCAGTCGTTAAGCGTCTGCCTTCGGCTCAGGTCATGGTCCCAGGGTCCTGGGATCGAGCCCCGCATCCGGCTCCCTGCTCGGCGGGAAACCTGCTTCTCCCTCTCCCGCTCCCCCTGCTTGTGTTCCCTCTCTCGCGGTGTCTCTCTCTGTCAAATACATAAATAAAATCTTAAAAAAAAAAAAAAGTGTAACCGACAGGAGGAGAGAAGGAGAGAGGACAGAACTGGAGGGTGTCCTGATTTCCCATCCGATCCTCTGGCTCCTGAGGCTCAGCCCCCAGGGGACAGCTCAGCAGCTTCCCGACCTGTGTTCCCCAATTGCCTTACAAAAAGCAGTGTTTGGGCATTCAAACGCTATCTTTATCTCAGCCTTATCCATCTACCACCTGTTCTATTGCTTACTTAATACTTCACATTCAATTGATCAGGTATGTTCGCTTACAGCTTTGCAATTTCAAGAGAAAACTCTATACTGAGACTACGAACAGAAAATAAGCACCACTTGCTATACCTTGAGGTAATGATGGAAACAAATATAATTAGAACAACGCCGATGCTAACTGAAGGCAGAGCCCTGTAGAGCGTGTTCAGACAGAGTAGACCCAAACTGGGACTTTCTTCTTAATGTAATCAGGATTTATAGAGATGTACAAAAAGAGTAACCTTTTCTTGGTGTGATTCAATGGTATTGAAAATCTTTTCTCCAATCTCCTAAAACACTTCCCGGTCCCAGTGATATCTTTAAAAGTCAATGTTCTAACGAATCCCCTCTCTGTCCCCTGACAAGCTTTTTATTTTCTTTCTCCTTAATCTATGTCTGATTATTGGTTTCTGATCATTGCAACTGAAAACATCATAACAAAGTAAAGTATCTTCACCTAAGGGACAATCGTTCTAATTTATTGTTGAGAACCAAGCTTAAAGGAACCAGCACACATGCCTTCCTCCCATATTCTGTTGTTCAGAACTCAATCATGTGAACCCTCTCCTAGAAGCAAGGGGGTCTGGGAAATGTGGTCCAGAGCTCAGCAGCTGCTCCTTTGCACCATGGAAGGGATGCGTGACTCTTGTGTGGACAGTGTCTGCTGTATGCTGTCACCAGTGGCTGGCACAGGGCTGGACATGCTGTGGGAACTCGGCTAAGGAAGGGAAAGAAGGAAGGAAAAGGGACAGAGGCAGAGAATGTGCCCTATCCTTTGCCTTTAGGTGGGAAAAAAATTACTATTCACCCTTCAGGCTCATGATTTTAAATGAGCGTGAACTACATTTTTCCCCAGACATATTGATACTCAGCATAATGCAGAGAGAATTGTATGGTTTAATTAAGCAGTTTTATTTTCATTCCCAGGATCTTTCTGGGAGGACATTATATACAGATTAATTCGTGAAAGGTCATCTGGAAAATACATTTCTATAAATTAAATCTTGTCTTCCCCTGGCCCTCATTATGCTATCAGTCAAGTTTCTCTGGGAGCATATTTCTAAGCCGTATCATCTTTAAGAACTCAGCTAAACATACAATATCACACACTGGGGTGCGAGATGGTACTCAAAATAAGTCGCAGTATAAAATGCCTGGCACTGAGAATTACCTGGATGTGGTATGCATTTCCTAAGGCTGCAGTAACGAAGCACCACACAGTGGGTAGCTTACACAGCAGAGATTTGTTGTCTTCTAGTTCTGGAGGCCAGAAGCCTGAGATCAAGATGTTGGTGGGGCTGGTTCTATCTGTCAGCTCTGAGGAAGAACATATTCCATGTCTCCCTCCTGGCTTCTGGATGCTTTGCTGGCCATCTTTGGCATTCCCTGACTCGTAGGTACATCTTTCTGATCTCTGCTTCACGTTCACATGGCATTCTCCCTATGGACATGGTTGTCTCTGTGTCCAAATGTCCCTTTTTTATTGGGACGCCTGTCATATTGGATTTGAGCCCACCTTAATGACCTCATTTTAACTTGATCATCTGTAAAGACCCTATTTCCAAATAAGGTCACATTCTGAGATTCTTGGGGTTAGGACTTCAGTGCATGAACTTGTGGGGGACACGGTTCAACCCATGAGAGTCATTGTCTCAAAATCAGAATGTTCAAAAGAGAAACAGCAGGGGCCATGTAAGAGAACAAAATGCACTGCACCAAAGTCAACCAGCTTCTGTGAGGTCCTCATGGTCCATAGCTAGAGCACAGGGAACACTTTGATTTATCCAGCTTTCTTTCCCGGAACTTAAAATAGCTACTGACCTCTAAAAGAATGGGCTTGGTGAGACGCTTAGAATGTGGGTTCCAGAGGCGGAGTCCTGGGCTGCAATCGGGGCTTACATCTAACCAGCTCTATGACTTGATACATGAACCTCTCTGTTCTCATCTGTAACCTCAGGTGGTGCATGCTTCATAAGATGGTCATGATGACTCAATGAGCAAAATGCCCGATAAGTAGCTCATAGCAGGCATTGTGCTAAGCCCCGGGTATAGAATGATGTCGAAGACAAGCCTACCTTAAAGGAGTTGTACAGTGAAGGGCCATGCACCCACCCCCTCATATCTCTCCAGCCAGCCATCCCCGCCATCCTGTCATTATTCCGTCTTATTTTGTATGCATTTCAAAATACATTTTTTCCTAAACATTTCAGTGTGCATATCATTAACTAGTGTTCAGTATCTATTTATAGTTTTTTTTTTTATTGTGAGGTAAACTTTCAGACAGCAAAATGCACAAATCTGAAAAGTACCTGTTGATGGGTTTTGACAAATGATACCTCCGTGAAACGTAAGCAACTGTCAAGACACAGAACATGTCCATCACCCCGGAACCTTCTGTTACATTCCTTCCCAGTCAATCTCTAAACCCGCCCACCCTCCAAGACAGCCATTGTCCTAATTTCTATCATTAGGGACAAGTTTGGGCTGTTGAAAACTATATAAATAAATCAGACAGTCTGTCCTCTTTGAGGCAAGCTACTCTCACTCGGCATAAAGCTTCTGAGATTCCTCCATGTTATTGTGTAGACCAGTGTTCCTTCCTTTGGCTGCCTGGTAGTGTTCCATCGTGTTCCTTTACCCAGTCTCCCGCTGACGCACACCTGGGCTCTCCCCTGTGTTTCAGCTATTGTGGAAAATGCTGCTATGGAGAATCTTACACAAGTCTTTGTGTGGACGTGTGCCTTCATATTTCTGAAGAGTGCCATTGCTGGCCATAGGGCAGGGTTATGTTTCGTTTCACTTAAAAAGTTCCAGAACTTTTTTCCAAAGTAGTTGTATCATTCTATATTCCCACCAACAATTTCCTAAGATACTTAAAAAGGAAGATCACTCTGGTGGCCTCTGAGAAAGACGGATTAGAAGAACAAGCCCAGACCAGGCAGATGACCAATTGGGAGGAATCTGCAATGTTCTGGAGCAGGATGACAGAGGCTGGACAAGTACCTCCCAGGTCATAAAACCTCTGTTTGAAAAAAAATTTATAATGCAGCATGATCTTGATCCTCCGTGTCTGTTCCGAATAACCCCAAACCATGATCAGGACACCAGACGGAGCTCAGAGAGAGAGAGCGCTCCATTCTTGCTTTAGACAGTAATTTCTTGGAACAAAAAAAGACTTACAAATACGGAATATGTCAACATCCATGCCAGCATATTCTTTTATTAACTCTGAAGATGTTTGACCTATTTAATACTGAAGCAGAACGGCCTGGGCTGAGAGATGAGGGTCCTTCAGTGTGGTTTCTCCATCCCTCCCCTGGCCTGCAGCTATTGCAGGGAATTAAGTGAATTGGCCTCCATATCTGTCCCCCCTGCAGCATGGTTTTGAGTGCTGTCCAGAAAGCTAAGCCTGGAGTTGGGGTCTCCAGCGCTCTCAATGAATCTGGGGACCCCTTAGCAAATTGTAGTCAATCCCTTTTTCAAACTCCTTATACTACCTGGGAACCTTCAAACTGGGGGAGCAGAGACCTGGGGGTACACAAGGACTTGCGTGTGTTTTATTTAATCAGTTGCCAGATCTTCAGTTTGCAGAAGCCCATGATTCTAAAATGGACCATCTGCCAGCTTCTAGGGTCTCTGCTCTCCTTTCCCCCCTCCCCTTTGCCCAACACCATCCTGCACCTAGCCGAAGAAAGGCTTGCCTCCCCTCCAGCCTAATTATGACTGTAGTCTTTGCCACAGGGGCCAAGGTAGCCAGGCCCAAATAAAGGGAAAGATTTGAGAAGGAACAGCTGCAGAGGGGGAGAGAGTCCCTTAGCAAAGCAAAGACCTTCAGTGACGAACACTGGAGCAAATTCCTTATAGGGCTTCCCCTTCTGATTTTATTCAACTGTCTATTTCTCTCCATTTCCATCTATCTGTCATCTATCTATCTATCATCTGTCCAACTTAGAACTGGAGTTCAGAAGGGGGATAGTTGTGTCAAGGTCAAGTTTTTTGAACTGAATAGTGAAGTCAGGTGTTTTCTGAAAATTTGATTTGGCCACTAGTTTAAATAAGTGGCCTTGCCATTTAAACGAGGTGGCAGACATTTTCCAAACTGAAAGAGTTTAAATGTGCAGCTTCAAGGTTCCAAAGAAAATAGATTTAAAGCATATACTTAGCATACAATAAATGGCAAGCTGCATCTCTTGCAACCATTTAAATTTGTGATTTACATATCAACGTAAAAATGTGCAAGGGAAAACGACGCTTTTTAAAATTATTATTGTCTTAGGGGGACTTGGAGTAAAATATTTTGAAGCCCTCTGCGTTGGGATGTCACCCTTCATCCATTCGAGCTGTTTGCTCAAGGTGTTTCTTCCAAATAAATACAGTGCTCTTCTTAGAAGGAAATCTGACAAATTGACTTCTCCCTATCTCATTGCGGGAGGGGAAAAATTCTAACAAAACTGTCCCTTTGCTTTTGGAAAAAGAAGTTCATTTGCAAAAGATGCCATCAGCCACAGCAAAGCTGTGTGCCCGGCCGGAGGAAAGACAGACCTATCACAGAGGCGCAGACTCACAAGGCAACACCTCTGGGCCACACGTCTTTTGCAGGCCTCAGCTAAAAGACGCTTTCTTCCCGGAGCTGCAGGAAGAGGCTGCAGGCTGAAGCCCAAGCCAAAAGCAAATGCTAAGTCCCAAGCCCCTGGCTGTCTTCCCTTGGAGGGCCCGCTCCCCACCCCCCCCCCCCCCCGCCGCGAACCGTTCCCCCCCCCCCCCACCCGCCCCCGGCTCACCAGGCAGCAGCCCCTGCACCAGCCCCGAGAAGATGGGGCTGCCCGGGGGGCTGGCTTGAGCCAGGCCCCACCAGGCTACACCTGGGTTGCTGAGGAGGGGGTCAAAGAACAACTCATTAAAAGCACCACTTCTCACGCTAGAGAAAATGCAATAATGACTTTAAAAGATTTTCCTGTTTTCCTTCCAAACCCAATTAGATGCCAACTACCTTTGCTGATCTCAAGCCCAAATTGCTGATGCTATTTTACCTAACTCATGATTGCAAAGGCGCTGGAGAGCTCACAGCAAATAAGTGAGGGAAAGGGGTTGTTTCCAGCTCATCTAGTCCAAATGAAGTTTCGCTCCTATTTTTTTTTTTCTCGCGGCCCCCCGCAAGGTTGGCTGTTGTGGGTGTGCCCCGCCCCGGGCATGATAGCGGTTGTTATTATCTGGGGGTTGTGCCCCCTGTCACCACACGGGAGGCCCCAGGCCCTGGAGGCCGTGCTGGGGGCCGGGCCCTCCCCTCTGCCAGTTCCCAGCAGCTCTCCAGGCGGCGTGGGCGCTGTCTGCGTGGTTGGGGGGGGGGGGGGGTCGGCAAGAATGCAGGGCAGCCCTCAGGAGCTGTGTGTGTTGGGCGCCTTCACTCTCACCTTGAAGGTGGGGGTCTGCATTTCCAGTCATCCCTGGCTCCCCAGGTCCTAGCAGACACCGGGCACGCGGCGCAGTGGCCTGTACGCTGAATCGGAGAGACTCACTCGAACCTGTGTTCATTTATTGTAACACCGCAAACAGTTGTTGCAAGCCTCTTGGAGAACGAGCACAGCCTCCGGGGTCTCCGTTAGTTTGCTAGAGCTGCTGTTAACAAGTTCCACGGACCGAGGGGCTGCAAATAACAAAAACGTGTCTCACAGCTTTGCAGCTGGCGGTCTGAGGTCAAGGTGCTGACGAGGCGGTCGCCTTCCGAAGGAGAACGCGCCTGGGCCCTCCCTGGCTTCGGCTGGTTTGCGGGCGGTCTCGGCGGGCTTCGGTTCATACATGCGTCGCCCCAAGCCCCAGCCTTCGCAATGGGTTCGCCCTCTGTCTGTGCCCCTGTATCTAAATTCCCCCTTTTTTAGAAGGACCAGGCACACTGGACCGCCTCATTTAAACTTGAGTACCTCTGTAATACCCCTATTTACCCATAAGATCACATTCTGAGGCCCTAGGGGCTAAGATGTCAGCATATCTTTTTGGTGGGGGACACTCTTCAAGCCACAAGAGTCTAAGAGACCACGAGAAACTTCATAAGTTTCTAGCAGTGTGACCATATGCTCTAGAGTCTTTGAGCCGAGGCACGGACCACTTGCGAGGTTTTCTGCAATTTAATGTAAAGGACTCCTCCTCTTGTACTTCTACTTCTGTAGCATGGCGGAGTTCCCAAAATGGTTGGATACTCAAATGACCTTTGCAGCACCCCTGAGAAGTAGGGATTGGCACCATCCCTCCATGGATGAGGAAAGTGAGGCGCGGACTGACGGCGTGGCCTGCCCAAACTCCCAAGGGCAGGAATCAGTGCAGCCGGGATTCACACCCAAGCCCAGGACTATTTGGATGCCACTGATGTGCAGATAGCTCTCTCGTTTTCTCTTTCAAGAGCTCACGGGTCTGAATTGTGTGTGTTTTTTTTTTTTTCTTTATTATTTAGTTGGACAGCTTGCATAGAAGGGAATAAATTGCCAGCATAGACACATCCTCCTCATCGAATGTGTTTGTTTAAAAGCTGCTGGGGAAAAACCCAGCCCCGCACACAGTCAGCAGATGATCTCTGTCCTGCAGGAGAGCAGGACTGGGGGGCGGGGGGCCTCTAAGCCAGTGGGCAGAGGGCTGTGAGGAGGATGGAGGAGGCAAGGGCGGGTCCCGACGCCTCCACACGAGGGGACAAAGGCCAGCACCCTGGAGCTGGAGCAGCCGGGCCGTTTCAAACGCGGCACTTGACCTCTCGGAGCCTCCATTTCTTCATCTATAAACTGAAATCATAATGATAATACCTATGCCATACTCTGTTGATTGAATAAGCAATTATAGAATAAGGAGTACACCAGAAGGATAGATGAGATGCAGTGGGGACGCAGAGGAGGGGCTCCCGCAGAGTGAGCGCACAAATAGGGAAGGGCTGGAGGTGGTGAGAAGGGCAGAAAGAGTGTGGCCCTCACTCTGTAAATTCAGGGGGGCAAGATCTCTCTCTCTTTTTCCTCCAAACTCAATGAGATTTCTGTCTAAGTCCCCATTCTGGTGGGCCAGCAGGAGAGGTAACCTCAGGCCTTTGAGGAATTTGGTTCTGGAATCCTAGGCGTCTCTTAGAAACAAGTGTGCCTGTCTCCGGGGCCTCTGTCAGCCTGTTTCTAAGCCACCGATGGGCATCTGCGGTCTTCTGGACACGCAGACATCCCATAGCCAGTCCTCTCTGGGGCCTCAATGCCCCTTGGTGGGGGCCCCCCCTTGGTGGGGGTGAGTGGCATGCATGGCTCTCCTCTCTCTATGACCCACAGAACTGTCTGTTCCATGCCCTGCTCCCTTCAGCCCAGAGGATCCTTTCTGGAATAAGACAAATCCTTCTCCATGTTTCTGCAAGACACTTCATCTGTATGCAGGAATTATCTCCTCTCTGAGGTACAGATTTTAGAAACAAAAGCAAGAAGGTCAGGAAGGCACTTTCTGCTTCACGCCCTGCTGTATCCCTTTCCCACACAATGAGCACAAAGACAATTCCCAATTTCAGTCAGGCACGGTGAGGAGGTTGGAGAAAGGGGCGGGGAATGAAACCTTAATCTCCAAGACATGATCCCAGCTCAAAGGGCAGTTGAGGCTATGGGTGCTTGTGAGGGGCCAACTTGGTGGGACTGAGTGTGGGTGGGAGGGGAGGGTTGTCCACGGAAGACAGGAGGGGGTAGGAGAAATCAGGGTTCAGGCTTGAACGGGCTTCCCATGACAAGGTAAAGAGGCTGGATTTAATCTTGAGGGCCAGGAGAAGCCAGTGAGAGGCTGTGGGCAGGAGCGTGACAGGATCAATGCAAGCCCTTGAGAGGGGCGGAGGGAGACTGTGAGGCCGTGCGAGGGTGAAGTGAGCGGGCATGAATTCAGGTTCCGGTGGAGGAAAGGGCAGAATTGAGTCACACTCTGAAAGTGGAATGGGCAGAACTTAGCAGCTGACCAAATGTTGGTTGATGGGGGGGGGGGGGCGTCTAAAATGAGACCCAGGTTCCCAGTCTGGAAAGCTGAGTAGTTGATGAAGTCATTGCCCAGTTTCATGAAAAATGAGGCATATTTGGGTAAAATATGATGAAGGTTTTGGGGGGCATGTTGAGTTTAAGGTGCAGGCAAGAGTCTTCAATTAGAGTTGGTCAACAGGAAGAGGCACATGTGGGTGTGAGTCTCAGAGGGGAGATCTGAACTGGAGATGGACATTTAGGAGTTATTGGCATAAAGACGTTTTTCATCTATCAATTTAACCAGGAATTCACAGATAAGTAATCTGATGATAAAAATAGACTGCATACCTCTGTGATACAGGGATGCACAGGATTTGGGGGCATAGCAGTGGAGGATCCAACCCAGTTTGGGGAGAGAGAGGAAGACTTCACAGAACAAGTGATGTCTGCTTCCTGAAGCATGAACCAGAATGTGCCTGATGGCTGAGAGAGCTCGGAGGCTGAGGAGCTTTCTGGAGAGAGCTTACCTGAGGGACCACGGAGCTGGTGTCATGAGTCCAGCCCAGTGTAAGGCCTAGCCACTGTTGTAATCAACTCTAAATGAGGTATAGTGTCCAGAAGGAAAATGGATTTCATTTGTGTATTGGTCTGGGCAATTCTTTCTGCCCTAACAAATAAAACCTAAAATTTCGTTAGTAACACCATAAAAGTTGTTTTTCATATGTAATAACCCAATGTAGGCAGGTGGCTCTCCTCCACAAGGAGATTCAGGAATCCAGGCTCCTTCCATTACCCCAAGTCCTGCGAGTCCTCGGCTTTGAGACGCTGCAGAGTGGGGAGGAGGGGGAGGGAAGAGAGTAGAGAAGCTCCGTCCCCTGCTTCAAAGTGCCAACCTAGAAGTGACACGTATCACTTCTAACATTTGAAGGGTGAAAACCAGTGTGTAATCAAGCTTGGATATGAGGGGGGCTGGGAAAGATGACCCCTCACCAGTCAAGGCCCTCCTAGCAATAACTCCATGCTCTGGGAGGGAGTCATGAGACGTCTTAGGGAGCCACAGTGTCTGTCACCAACAACATCAAATCAAGCAATAGAGCAAGTGTGGAGAACCAGTGCAGGGAGAGATGCCTCGGCTGCAGGAGGCCCCGTGAGAGTGAGAGAGAGTGACACAAACAATTCACAGTCTGCCCTGGGTGCAGGCGGGAGCAGCTAGGGTGCTGGCCATCTTCCTAGCACCCAAGCACGCTACTCCCATTTGTCTTTCAGTGCAGACTTCATGGATTCCCACAGTGGTCCCGTGTAGGGCACAGAGGAGGTAGGAGTGCCGAGGATACAATAAAAGAATAAAGAGAGCTATTTTGGTTAAAACTCTGTCAGGATCTGGAGGACAAGCAGTCCCGCAATGGGCCCCTGATAATAAGGTGAAGTTTAAAGGGCAGAGAACACCATGTCCCCTTATTCCACCAGAGCCTGAGGAAACAAACCACACTGCCTCTAGGGTATCTGTGGCATTGGCCATTGGTGCCTGAGAACATCTGGGGCACGCGTGGAGCTCAGCAGAACCCAGCAGGAGTTCACATCTGTCCTCAAGCACACATGACGCTCCACCTGGGCTGGGGAGGAAGGTCTTTACAAGGAGCGGAATCCTCCATGAGCAGATGGAGGCATGTGTTTATGACATTTAAGGTATTGTTGCTAATAAGAGCTCATTATTATTCTCAGTGGTGAGGCCTTGGGAAACTCAGCTGAAATATACCACAAGGCATTGGCCTCCTAAAGTGCTAACCTTCAGAAAACAAATGGCTCTACCTGTGAGTCTTTACAAATTAAGCACAAAGGAAAGTGATAGGGGCGCCTAGGTGGCTCAGTCGTTAAGCGTCTGCCTTAGGCTCAGGTTGTGATCCCAGGGTCCTGGGATCGAGCCCCACATCGGGCTTCCTGCTCAGGCAGGAGCCTGCTTCTCCCTCTCCCACTCCCCCTGTTTGTGTTCCCTCTCCCATTCCCCCTGCTTGTGTTCCCTCTCTCACTGTGTCTCTCTCTGTCAAATAAATAAAATCTTTAAAAAAAAAAATGGAAAGTGGTATACTCCAAAACACAAAGTTAAAGATTTGAAAATTTTCTCTAGTGGTGTTAGAAATTCTAAATGTCAAAAAAATGTACCTGAAACAACTTTACCTGTATACTAGAGACAAATAAGGCGGGAAATATATGGTAGATAATAGAGTCATATTTTCCACTGTCAGAGATAGAAATTACAAGCAAGCAAAGAAGAGATGCTAGCATGAACGCTTTGGTTTTGCGTTGGAAACGAGGTATCAAAATAAATTCATGTCTGTTTGATTTTTATAGATGGACAGATGATAAGTGGATGGTAGGTAGAAAGATGATAGATAGATAATAGATAGACAAAAAGAGACAGAAATAGTGATATACATATGAATTACTATACATTTATAGTTTCCTAACTCTGTCCACTGAGAGTGTTTGGAAGCGACGACACCCCTCTAGGAATACACACAACTAACACCCAGATCTTGGTTTCTAGATACCATTTCTCAAAAAGGGAACCAGGGATCCTTGGAAACATGGTTGATTCCAGGTCTGGGAAAGGGAATACAAGGTGGGTCTGGGACATGCCATGGTGCCAGAGCCCACGGGCTTCCTAAGGGCAGGTGGGAGGTGACCAATTTCTGGGTCATGGGTATGTCACAGCGCTGCCGTATTCTAAACCACAGCAATCCTGTGAGTGGAGCGTTTTTGGGGTTTTTTTAAATAAATAATTCCAATTTACAAATGAGGAAACTGAGCCTGAGGAAGGGAATTGTTCAAGATATGGCAGCTATAATTGTTGAATAAGGCCCAGAGGTAAATCTTTAAACATTATTTCATTGAATTCTGGCAAAATAAGGTAGGTACAGTTCTTGTCCCCATTTTAAAGATGGGGAGGCTGAAGCTGAGAGGGGGAAACGGAGTTAGCCGAGGCCACAGCTACAGGAAGGACGGCACCGGGAGGCCGTGCGCTTCCCAGGGACTCTGTTTCCCCCTCTGCCGCCCACGCCCAGCACAGCGCTCACCGGGGGCCTCGAATTGAAATATAAATTACATCAACTCGGTCCACAGCCTCCAGACATCCTTCCTTTGGAAGGAGGCAGAGAGGCACAGAGAGGGAAAGACAAAGAGAGAAGAGAGGGAGGCAAAGAGTGTCCAGGGAGGGGATGGCCACCTTTGAGGGCAACTATGACTAATGAACTCTGGGTCTGGGTTCTCAGAAGCAGATCATTTCTGACAAAAGGACAGAATCAGATAAACACCCCGCTGTGCCAGATTTGAGGCTGGTCTATGGGGAATGACATTGATGTTGCCATGGAAACCAGTCTTTTTCCCTCAACTGTTTGGGAACACTATTTTTCTAAAGAGATGGTGATGTGTGCTTCTTGGAAAAAGGATCAGGGATTTATGTCTTCTTCTCCTTCTTCCACATGACTCCCCAGTCAGATTAGAACATGAGGTAGGGATGGGGGGGCACGATAAACTGATCAATAACAGTTCTGACAGATAGTCTCTCGATTTTCCAAGAAAAACGAACATCTTTCTGAACACCTCCGGACCTGCCTGCCTGCTGGGATTACCGTGGTGCCATCATGGCCTGTCCCCGCGGTGCAGCAATGGTCTCTTCTGGCCCCTGCCCCTGCCCCTGCCCCTGGCCTGGCCCGGGAGCCACAGGGGAGTGGCAGCTGTGTCCTGGGCCTGTTTTATCTCTGCATCCAGCACGGGCACAGAGGAGACATCCCCTTACCCGGGAATGCTGTCTGCTCTGTGGCGCCCTCTCTCCACCCTCATGAAGTCTCTCCATCACAACGCAAGCCGTCCTTCAAGGCCCAGGTCTAGGGCCCGGTCCTCCAGGGACCCGCGGCTGACAGCCACACTGTCCGGCCCTCCCCTCCACCTCTCTTGCACACCTTCCTTCTGTCTTCTCTCCCGGTCAACCGGGAGCCTCTCAAGAGAGCGCTTCCCAGTGTCGGTGAGTAGGTTACAGAGGGTGCAAAAGCCACAGACGGAGCTGATCCTATGGACCAAGGGGCTGGCTTATCGTGATTTCCTGTCTTCTCCTGACTCTCCATCAGCCAGTGGTGCTCTGCAAAACCCCATCCTCCAAAAACCAGAGCAGCCTTTCCCTGACCAAACCCCCGCTGGTTAAACTCTTCTAGAACTAATCTCCCACTCCTTGGGTCTTATGGGAAGAGTTAGGTATCCTCTTTTTTTCTGCTGAGAAAGGTATGACTCTACCAAGCAGAAAGCATGGCCCCAGGGTTGCCCCTAAAAACAGAAGTGTCTGTGGCCCATCCCCTGTCCCCCACCCTGTGCCTCCTTTCCAGTTACACACCATAGCCTCTTCGTTCCAGAGAAAAGATGGCTTTGGTTTATTTTTTGAGGCAATGGAGTGGCAGATCCATTTGTGACAGAATGTTTGAACATGTGTTCATTAAGTCTTTAGTTGACTTTGTGTAATTGAAAAAAATAGTGGGTGTTTATGCCTTGGCCATATGGATCAGCCTGCCTCAACGAGTGTGGTCTGCCGGCCCAGATCCCTGCCCGGGCTTCACCCTGGCCTGAAGAGAGGCTGAATTGCAGGGCTCTGTGGGTGCGGGTAGGGTTGTCTCACCCCAGAACTCAGCAGCGTGGGCCACCCCAAAGGACGGGAGCCCTGTTCTCTTCCTTCTCCATCCCGCCAGGCGTGCATGAATGGCCATAATCCCCGGTGCAGCAATGAACTTGGAGCCTCAGCCTCCAACTCTGCCCAAAGTCAATCCCAGCCTTTCCCTCAAACGCACCTTCATCTGAGTTTGAGAAGAGCTGTAAACACAAACCATAAACTACCAAGCAAAATATAGGGATGAGCGGTTACTGCTGAATGGCACCTCGGTTAGGACACCAGTCCTAAAACCTGTGGGTTAGAATCATGGCTCGGTGGCGGCTTCTTAACCACGTGGCCTTGTACAGGCTGGGGCACTGCTCCATGCCTCCGTGCCTCCCTCCCAAAGTGGGGGTGAGGATGACAGCATGACAACAGTGACGCTGATGATGAGGGTGCTTACCTCATGGAGCTGATGGAGGGTTATATGACACACGTAGTACCTGGCACGGAGCAAGGGGCGTTCACGTGTTTGCTATTCTTTTTTAGTCGGGGGAGGGGGCCTCTAAATCACAATCCCAAGATCAAGAGTCGCATGCTCTACCAACTGAACCAGCCAGGCACCGCACATGTTTGCTATTCTTAACACTAACCATTAATACTGAGTTCTGGCTGAGAGTAAGCTAGTTTGCTTTTATGATAACAGTGACCTGACTTTAGGGGGGGGAATGAACTATAACCTTGACAGGGTTGTTCAAGGTCTTAGAGAAGCAGGTTGGGGGCAAAGGAGCCATACACACCTGGGTTCGAATCCCAGCTCATCTTCTATGACCCTAGGGCACCTCTCCATCCCTCTGAGCTTCAGTCTTCTTATCTGTGAAATGGGGGTCAATAACTATGCCCTGCCATGGTTACAATAAACCTAAAGCTAATTATGAAGAGGACCCCACTGATCACTCATGACCTTCTTCCTCAAGCTGTTGGCTAACAGCCAACTGTGTTATACCAGTGGCATCCTCAAACTCTTCTTTTGCCAGCATCTATGTCCACGTCCAACTCCATCTCCAGATGTCAGGGTGTTGACTATGCATCATTCATCCCTGAATGCTCCATGCCCAGCATAGCCTGGCCCTCCATGGGTGCTCAGCAGATACTCACGGGGTGAAGGACAGTGCACTGCAAGCCAAGTGGCCAGGTGTATCTCTTAGTCCTTGCTTCTAACCGCAGCATCATCTCAGGGCCCACCTGCCAGAGGATGAAGGTCCCCCACAGCCCAATTCCAGCCCCAGCCCCACAAGACACTCTGCCCCCACAGCCCACCCTATCTTCGGGGACTGATCCCTGCCCCCGGCATCTTCCCACCAGGCTCACTGAACAAAAGGTGAGGAAAGTTGCAAAGGAAGGTCAAGAATTTCAGACACATCTATCTTTATTTGTTTCCTGTCAGAAAAGTTCAAGAATTACACCAAAAAATACTTCAGCCTCTGCTACCTACTGACAAAAATACACCACAAAATTATAAAGCGCTCAGCGGTTTTGCTAGGGACAATTTGTTATTCCGCTTCGGATGACAAATGAATTTACAGGTGACTTGAGATGATGGGGTGGGAGGAGGCGAGTCAGATGATAGCATTTGGCAGGATAGTTTGAGCGATGCTAGTCTTCTTACCCAGCTGTTGTGTATGATTTCGGCAACATAGCGAGCCAGGAAAAAATGTCCATTCAACGGCCTGTCGCAGCTTCGTGGGGAAACAGTACTACATCTCAGATAACCAACTCTCCCAGCCAATTCTGGCCCTGCAGGCCTGGAGCCACATCCCACTGAGTGGGCCTTCCGGACACCTTTGCAGGAGAGCGGTATGGGAGTACCTGATGTGGTCCCAGTGCAGCGGGAGCCCTGGTCAATGCCAGACGCTGCCCCCCCTAGTCAGGAGCTTCTAGAACTAGACTGGGGACTTTGGGTGCTTGTCCAACGGCTGTCAGTACAACAAGTGGGCAAAAGATGGTCACATTTTTCAGCTTCCTTTAGGGGTGATTTGGCATTGTTGCAACCCCGGTCTTAAAGTCTCCCTGGCTGTTACCTGCGGTCCCCGGTTATGACCTTCATCACTCTTCCAATTGTTATTAGCACTTTGGGAAACAACAAGCAAACAAGACTTGTAAAATGTGGTGCCTGTGCTTATGGCTTGGCCACATATGGTACGCCTGTCCCGTGCCTTGCTTCGTCCTGCGGCCTCTCGTCCCCTCTCCCTTCCTACCCCTGCCGGCTCTTAAACATAGGCAGTATCCGGGTGTCGATCTAGGCACGCAAGAAAAAGACAGAGAAAGTCTGCCTCTGCTCAGGGTTTGATTGCAACTATGCATCCCCAGGCCTCATGCGCCGGCCCAAGCCCCAGCTCAGATTCCTGTATGGACAGTCTGTGTTAACTTGGCAAAACACACCCACGGTGGGTGCTCTTGACTCTGGGTTGTGTGCGTCCCAAGCTTAACCATGCCAAAATCAGCCCTCTTCTCTAAATAGGCTGGTCCTGACTTCCTATCTTCCTCTCCTGCACAGCAGGGGCCAACCACGTAGCCCCAGCCTGCATCACTCACATTTTCTGTACCTTCCAAACCCCCCACTGAAACTACGGCTTCTCACTGAAGAAGCCCAGAGTCTGTGCTCTTTACTGCCCACCAACGTCTTCCAGATGCAGCCAGTTTAATCCTTCTTTGTCCATGTTGTTTCCTTTTCTGTTTTTAAATTTTCCTAACAAGTAATAAGCAGTGGCTTTGAAAATATCTTACATGGGAACAATCAACACGAAACATGCCTTTGTACATAATCCTGACTTGGGGACGAATCAACAATACCAAAGGACAAAAAGAAATATCGATTCAGACAACTCCAGTGCACGATATTTTCGGTGAGTTCCCCCCCACCCACCCCGGCCCCACCCCCGCCCCCATATCCCAGGAGTACAGTGGTGTCTTGTAACTGGAGCTTGGCTTAGCCGACAGGGGGGCTCCCCTCTGTGCCCCCCATTCTGGCTGGGGGTGGGCCTCTAATGGCCCTGGGTCTTGGGCGGTTTGGGCTCATGGATGACAGCAGCCGCCGACAGCCACGGCCCGATGGCCCGAGCGGTGCTCTGCTTGGCCACACTGTAGTGGCTGATGACCGTGTAGAAGCGGCTTCTGGAGTTGGGGTCCTGGGATGAGTAGTAAGCATCCAGGGAGGCCGGGATACAGCGCTTGTGCTGAGGACGAGAGAGACAGAGTCAGGGGGAGCTCAGCGGACTGCTTCCAACTCAACCTGCACCTCGGCCACCCTGTCTTTTAAGGCCATGGCCACAGGAGGCTCTGTACCGGAGGGCAGGTGATGTCACCTGGCCTGGGCCCGGCCCTCAGGACTCTTTCCCCAACATCATCACCATCACCATCTCAAAGCTGCCACCTACTTGACCTCAGAAAAAATAAACCTGATGCTAGACTGGTGGTTGCTAGAGGCTAGGGGATGGGCGGCGGGAGGCGGGGGCAGGGGTGAAGGTGGTGAAAGTGGCTAAAAGGCACAGACGTCCAGTTTTAAAATAAATAAGCCTTGCAGATGCCATGGACAATGGTGACTATAGTTAAGAACTCTGTCTTGTATATCTGAAAGTTGCTAAGAGAGTTGATCTTAAGAGCTCTTATCATAAGAAAAAAAATTTTTTGTAACTGTGTGGTGATGGATGTTACCTAGACTTACATTTAAAAATATATGCAGATATTGAATCATCACGTTGATTCTTGAAACTAACATGTTATATGTCAATTATCCCTCCATTTACAAAAAAGAGAGAAAGAAACCTGAGGCTGGTACTAATCCACGGTCCTCTGCTCAGTGACTGTGAGGCTATAGAGGACACCAATCCCCACCCCCCCACCCCCACCTCTTGATTCAGCTCAATCACCCATCCCCCAGCTGCTTCTCTGGGCCATGGCTTCAGCCTATGGCTGTCTATTTTATTTCTTTTATTTTATATTTGTAACTCCTCTCTCTTTGATCCAAATCTCTGGTTCCCAACAAACACTGATAGAATGGTCTATTTGCGTTATCCTACAACATATATCAAATGGTCACAAAATAACACGAATATTACGACCAACAGTTAGAATATTGAATCAACTTTAAGATTTCTCTATAACTTTCTGTATCCTTAGGCCATATTCCTCTGTGGCTGTACAGTCAATGCACTCTGCTCATTTGGAATATTTATTTTCTTTGTATGTTTATGTCCCCAAATTAATATAGAGCCAGGTTCTCTGTTAAGCTTGTTTTTGATTTTGAGGAATGACTTGTTGTTGTTTATTTTTTAGATATGCCCCCAGACGTTCACAGACAGCAAGGACAGGTGGATAGCGAGATGTGTCCAGAGCAGCCTTGCTCCTCTTTCCTGCCCCCTTCACTCTCTTCCCCCTCCAACCCCCCACACCGAGTAACCATTGTCCTAGTGTTTTCATTTATCCTTCTAGAACTTCTTTCTGAAAGTATAAGCCAATATCCTTCCCCTCCTCAGTGCTTTTTCTCGTCATTATTGTCCTGGAGGATATTCCAGGCCCGGGTCTGGAGGCCTTCCCGCCCATTTTCACGGTTGCGCAGAAACCCCTTGTGTGAACATGTCATCGTTCATTCAACTGTCCCCTCTGGAGAGCTGTTGCCTCTTTGAGAACCTCAGCTTTTAACCGCCAGGAATGTAGTCTGAAGAAGCCACGGAGCAGAACTGAAGGACGTGTGTTTCTAAGGCAGGACACACCCCATTTGACTCCCTCACTTAGGAATGTAACGTGACGGTTTGGAAAACTCTCTTATCCTACACGTTCTTCCCCTGTTTCCTCGTATGTAAACTGGGGGCAATAAAACCTAATTTTCAGAATGCATGTACAGCTCAACCAAGACAATGTTTATGAAAATATCGAGGAAAGGCTGTGACTTACAGCCTATAGGTGCGCAGTAAATGGCAATCTATAAATATCTGAATCACCTGTTTTTGCTGTAGAACAGATTCTGTCTTTATGACAACTAATATTCGTTGAGAGCCCATTACCTAATAGGTCTTTTATTAACTTAAATTCTCTCCTTAAGGCCTCACAAAAATCCTGCAGACAGGTGTTACCAGTGCCCATGTTGCAGGCAAGAGAACTGAGGTTCAGGGGCGAAGAGACACCCCAGAGTCACGCAGCTGGTTCGGTTCTTCAACGGAAGGGGTGCGACCAGAGCAGGGTTCAGTGGGACAGGCCCAACAGAAGGATTCAAGAGACTTCGAAAGCCCCCACTCCCACCACAGGAACTGGGAATCGGACATTAAACCAGGAAGATGGGTGCCCAGGCAGAGCTTTCTGAAGATGGACTGGCCTATCTCAAGCGGGAGTGAGCTCTCCCTGCCCGCTGACCTCCAGCCTGAAGCTGGACCACCTCCTACTCCTGACTCCAGAGAGCACCATCTGGAAGGGAGAACTCTACTGCCTACTGGAAGGAAACCAAGTCCTTCGTGAAACCCCTTGCCTGACACAGACTACATTTTCAGTAGTCTGCAGGGAGGTCCCCCGAATTTGGATGCCAGTGAAGAGAAGACATTGATAAACCCTCTAATTGAGGTTGGCAGTCACCTGGGGCCACTCACCTGCCAGAAGCCTCTTACCTTGTAGACAAATCCCTCTGGGCAGCTGTGGTCATAGGTGAAGGCTTTGTAAACCACCAGGAACACGATGCAAGCGAGGAAGGCGAGGGCCAGGCTGACAAGAATGGTGACCTGGAGGAAAACAACGTTGAGAGTCATCTAGCCTCAGTCCTACCTGCCTTCAGCCCAGCACACAGGCAGCCTTCGAATCCTGGAGCCGGTAGGCAAAGTGATATGTCAGAGAGAGCAGGGGCGGCCTGAGGCCTGAGGAACTGGTTCTGTCTCACTCTGCCACTAACTTGCAGTGTGACCTGGAGGAAAGCACCTGTACTGTTTGGGCCTCAGTTTCCCCCTTCTGCTAGATACTTTCTGAAACTCCTTCTTGGCCCAAGGTGTGATTTCCCCCCTCATTTACTTTTCTTGTTTTTGTTCTTGTTTTTCACTTTTCCTGTTAAGTGTGTGTGTGCTCGGGTGCACAGCCTGAAGCAGGGGGCGGTGGGGTGTGTGGCGGGGGCAGTCATTAATCCACCTGTCACTTCCGGTGCTTCTGCTTTCCATCACCACCGCCCTCCCTAGAACTACTGAATTCTAATCTTAGATACACCTGCCTCTTTCACCTCTGTAGGACATGTGACCAAACTAAACCCCTGCTCCTCGCCATCCCACATCTGTTCTGTCTACATTTTTCCCCAAGTCCACCTTTACAGTCACTTAGGCCAAACATCTTGGAGTCATTCTTTTTTTTTTTTAATTTTTATTTATCTGAGAGAGTGAGAGAGAGCAAGCACGAGCAGGAGGAGAGGCGGATGGAGAGGGAGAAGCAGGCTCCCCGCTGAGTAGGGAGCCTGATGCAGGACTCGATCCCAGGACCCTGGGATCGTGCCCTGAGCCAAAGACAGACACTTAACCATCTGAGCCACCTAGGTGCCCCTTGGAGTCATCTTCAACGCTTTTTCCTATATTCTACATCCAGTCCTCCATCAGAAGCTATGGTTTCTGCCTTCGAATATATCCCATAATCTGATGGCTTCTGACCTCCCAATTGTCTCCAACCCAGCCGAGTCATCACCACCTCTCACCTTTAGTCCCAAAGCAGCCTCTAACTAGCAGCCTTCTCGCCCTCTTCGATGCAGTCACATGCAGCAACCAGGGAGGTCCTTTCAAAATCTAAGTCAGGCCATGTCTCTTGTCTGCTCAGAAGCATCTCATGGTGTCCAAATTGCTCACAGTGAAAGCCTAGCTCCTAACCATTATCTACGAGCAAACTTTAAAAAAATAATACAAGACTAAACAGACAGGATTTACCAGAAAGGAGTAGATGGTTAATTTCAGAGGTGCCTCCAGGCTTACACCAACCCCATCCCACTCCCCGTGTACAAAGTGGTAGGGTAATCCCATGACATGGGCACCTAGCGTTACACGCAGAATTCTTTTTCGTGCTATTTTTAAAAGCTGGTGGCTTTTTGAGCCAGTTGGCCCAGACACATGGCAGATTTCCTCTCGTGGAGAGGAGGTTTCTTTTGATTCAGAAGAAAAATAAAATCAACCTCGGGGGTCCCCATCCCATCTCCTCTCCACCCCAGGTCATGGTTTATGCGGACCAGAGAAGACAGAAGTCTATGTTGCTCCAAATGAACGGAGTTGTTTGTTGGCAGCTTTAAATACTGGGTGGGAGGCATTGGAAAAGCCAAGAGGAAGATGGAGATGGGAGGTGTCCATCCAAACCCAATGGGCAGACACTGTCCGTGAGAAATACCTTGTGCACGTGTGTATGAAGTTTTAGGACAGTGCGCTATTATGATATAAGAAAAATATATATTTGGGTCTTGTTCCCAATTCCTGGCACAGAGCTCCTAAAACGCTTAAAATCTCCTAAATGATAGGAGCACTAGAAGCATCTTTTGTTCTAATACTTGGGTTTTGTGCGGAGTTCCTGAAATAGCCCAGATCCATAAAGATGAAAGGAGTCTTTTATTATTCATAAGGAGCCCCTTTCAACCACACCTGAGTTTATGTTAATGACATGACTTTTGGAAAGCCTCTAAGGAGGGGGGCCAGTTGCCAGGGAGCGACCCATGGGATTAAAGGGTTGGAACTTCTGACCGCACCCCCTCACCCAGGGGGAGGGGAGAGATTGAGTTCAATCACTAATGGCCAGTGATTTCATCAATCATGCCTATGTAATGAAGCCTCTATAGAAACCTTAACTGAAGGGATTTAGAGAGTTTCCAGATTGGTGAACAAGAACGCGTCCATATGCAGGAGTGTGGCTCACCCCATTACTCTACATGGGGACAGAAGCCCCTGTGCTCAGGACCCTTCCACGCTTCATCCTGTGTACCCCCTCCGGGGGCTGTTCATCTGTATCCTTCATAATAAATCAAGAAGACTAATATTAAGCGCTTTCCTGAGTTCTGTGAGCTGTTCTAGCAAATTATTAAAACTGAGGAAGAGAGAGCAGGAGCCGCCAGTGAATAGCCAGTTGGTCAGGAGCGCAGACACAGCCTGGGACTTGGGACTGGCATCTGAACTGGGACAGTCTGTGGGACGGAGCCCTTCACCTGCTGGGTGTGCGCTAACCCCAGCAGCTCGTGTCAGAGGCGAGTTAAATTATAGAACATCTAGTCGCCGTCCCCTGAGAATTGGAGAATTACCTGGTGTGGGGAACACCTCGCATGTTTGATGTCAGAAGTATTGTGGAAGGATGGAGAAAAAGCAGTTTTTCCTTTCAGATGGTGACATGCAAAATTCACTTCTAAACTCTTGTCAGCACAGTGCGCTGGCCGCCCCTCCATTTGCATGCTGACCCCTCAGCTGCAGCCTGTTGCACACGCACCAGCCTCCTGCCCAAGATTGGGGTGGGGGTGGGGTGGGATGGGAGAGTGCAGAGACCGGACTGGAATCACCCGGGTAAGATGTGGAGAGAGTTGGAGATGTCAGTGGAGGCTGGAAGCTGGAGTCAGGGATGCCCCACATATGCATACACCCCTTCAGGGACCTCGAAGATAGTATTTGATTAGTACAGGGAAGGGGCCACCACAGACCTCTGGCTAATGCTAAGGACCTAGGAATACCTGGGTCAGCTGATGTTTGGAGCATAGATATAAGGACTTGTAAATGCCCAGATTTCCCAGTAGCTAAAGGCAGAAACAGCCCAAATGTCCGTGGACTAATAAATGAATAAACACACTGTCCATCCATACAATAGAATATTATTCATCTGCAAAAAAAATGAAGTACTGATAGATACTACACATGTCGATGGACGCTGCAAACACGCTGAGTGAAAGACACCAGACATAAAGGGCCACATATTATGTGACTCCATTTATAGAAATATCCAGAATAGGTCAGTTCAAAGAGAAAGAATGCAGATTGGTGGCTGCCAGGGGCTGGGGGGAAGGGGAATGGGAACAGAGTTTCCTTTTGGGGTGAGGACAATGTTTGGGAACTAGGTAGAGGTGATACTTGCACAATATTGTGAATGCACTAAATGGCATTGAAGTTTTCACTTTAGTTAATTTTATATGTGAATTTTACCTCAATTTTTAAAAAATGCCCAGAGCCCAGGTTGATTCTTTCCATCAAAAGGCCCTTAAAGTCCTGCTGGCATGCCCTCACCAGAGCCGCGCGTGGGGCTGGCTGAGACACAGACATGCTTGCAGGTGCAGCCCCGGACAAAGGACAGCTGCAGAGCTCGCGTGTGCCAAGGAGAGAACAGAGACCCGCAGCCCCACCCTGTCGCCACCGCCAGCCTCATGCAGGGGAAGCCCCCGGGAAACCCCCATCTTAATGTGATCAGACTGAACAGAGACCCAGTCTCTGGGCTGACCCAGCATGGGCATCTCCGGGGAAGCAGCAGGTTGGTGAAGAGGAGGAGGCGCTGGGAGCTGGAGCAGGGCCCAGCACACCTGTCCTTGGGACACGTTCCCCTTAGGGAGCCGGTGGGGAGGGCCGGGCTCTTCCCTTCCTAACAGCTCTGAGTTAAGCCCCGTTAAGCCCCCACCTAGGAGGGGCAGGGTCTGATTCACCTCAGTGCTCCCAGAGCTCCAAAGATAAGCCCAGCAATTGTTTCTGGAACAAGGAAAGAGAGGGAGGGAGAGATGGAGGGAGGGAGGGAAGATCCTGTAGGATTCAATGCTGATGCCAAGATTGTTACCACCCTGGTGGATTCTCATTTGTTGGGTTAGGGACGGTAGGTCCAGGACACGGGGAGTCTTATGAACTCTCTGGGTGATTATAACATACAAGCTATAGTACGAGGACCACTACTCTAGGATGACTAGGTGTGAGTGGTTCTCAAGCTGGCTACGCATTCTTAGAATCACCTGGGCAGCGTTTTGAACAATCCTGATGCTCTGGATCTGCCCCAGACCCATTATAGCAGAATCGCTGACGGTAGAGTCCAAGCCCCAAGGTGACCGTCGTGTGTCCGCAGGGTTGAGAAGACTTTGGCACACAGACAGCGGGCAGGGTGCCCAATATCACTGCCAGAGACCAGGGTCTGGTGCTGAGGAGGGTGCCAGGAGTGTGGCCACCCAAGGGATTTTGCTGAGTGAGGCTAACAAGCCCCGGAACGAGGCTGAGCCGAGACCATTTTAGGGGAAGGAGACTTTGCCTCCCTGTCCTGAATCTTGGTAACTTCTGCAGCTGGAGGCCAGTCATTCCCTAAAACCTTGTGGAGGTCAGAGAATACAGGGCTGTGAATCAAGCACAGGCCCTCCCTTGGAGCCTCCCAGCCTACAGGGTGAGGGAGAGCTGGACAGATGGATGTGGGCACGTGCACACCAGGGGTGGCACCCTGACTGAGGGCATCAGCACAGGGGACTGCTAGGCCTAATCAGCCTGGAGGTAGGGGATCATGGAAGGCCTCCTGGGGGAGGCAATGTTGGAAGTGACTTCAGGGAAGAAAATAGGATAGGGAAGGAGGAAGGTTCTGGGCAGAGAAGTCGTATCTGCCGTGGAGTGGAAGCTGGGGCTGTTCTGGAAACATCATACAGTTTGACATGGCTGGCCCAGAGGGTACAAGTGAGGGAGAGAGAGGTCTGGGGCAATGGGTAGGTGGCAAGAGAACAGATAAAGAAAGACCAGGCTAAAACTTGCCCTGTATCTCCAGGGCAACAAGGAACCCCTGAAGGTTTTCAGGAGGGAAGTGACAGGATACAAATGATATTTTGGAAAGATGTCTCTCGAGGCAACGTGAAGGCGAGTTTGCAGAGGCATGGCTAGAGGCAGAGGCCGGTGGAGAGGCTGATGCACTGGGGCATGCCCCAAAAGCGGAGGCTGGACATGGGGTCGTGAGGGTGCAAAGGAGTGCATGGTTTGAGAAGCTGCTAGGAGGTGAGCAGGGTGATGGGAGAGGGAGGAGCGAGGGGCTGACTCTGGGGACAACGGGTGACATTTGGGTTGGTCTGGATTCTTGGGAACAGCATTGATTGTTGGAAGGGTGCTCAGAGAGGACCCCAGAGAGAAGCTCCCACTTCCCCACTGAGCACCTCGCAAAGTGAAAGCCTGACTGCACGTCAGTGAGGACTAACTGGGTTTGTATAATCTCAGAGAGGTCCTACAACCCTCGGCGTCACCTCGTGATGTAACAACCTGGAACTAGAAATCAGTTCCGGGCTAGATTTGGGTTTCCTCGGAGATGCAGTCCTCACCGCTGGACGTAGCCCCCCTCCCCATCTCCAGCCGCCCCCCGCCACACGTTCATCCGTGCATCCACGCAGCACACATTTATGAAGGGCCCACGGCGAGCCAGATGCTGCCCTATAGTCATCGCCTCGGGAGCTTACGGCAGAGACAGGGTCAGACGCTGAACAGGCACAAAGAAAGAATCCTAAAACAAGCCCTGAGCGGGATCTGGAAGGGCACATAGCAGGGATAGGGTGGTCCAGGGTGGGAGAAGGAGGCCCCCATAAGAAGACTCTGGCCAGAGTGGTCCAGGATGAGGCGCCAGCCCAAAGACCCACAAAGGGAGTAGCTGGGTCCTAGTGGGTCTGGAAGGAGCAGGGTAGCTGAGACAGGGCACAAGGGGAGAGAACATTGAGATGATGTGCCACAGGGCTTTGAGACCAAGGTCACCTTTGTCCTGCCCAGGAGAGCGACTTCCCACAACATCCATCCCATATTTCAGGTAACGTCCTGCTCAGCCTGGCCCGTCTCTGCCACCTCCAGCCACACAGGCCACCACTCTCTGGCTCGCCTGGTCCCCTCCAGCTACGCCCAGCCCACTGAGCCCTCCTGCACTCGTGTGTCTCAGCGTGGAACTCCCGCGTGTCCTTCCTGATCACAGAGAATGGTCCTCAGCCTTCCGGTCCAGCCTGCTATCCCTTCCTTGCCTGGCTCTGTACCAGGGCCTGCGTCGGCCGCTCTGAGGGTGCTCCCTCTGTCATCATGACCTCTTCATACCTCTGAACCTTCCCTTCCCCAGGGAATGCCTTGGGCAGCAAGCATATTTCATCATTTACTCTGTGCCCGGCACCATGACTCCTACAGAGGGGGATCAGTAAACATCTCCTGAACCGAAATGCTGAATCAAAGACCGCACAGTGTGTGTGTGTGTGTGTGTGTGTGTGTGCGCGCGCACACACACACACACACACACACACTTCCCCAGACATACACAAGCAGACAGACATGCAACCCGGTCCCAAGCACATTGTGTTTATCTAGGATGGAGGACTGAGATAACCTGCCCTTGGCCTTCTGTTCTTTTCCATCCCCTATTCTCAATCCCATCCACCACAACCCCCAACACATGCTCAAACAAAAGTACCTGAACCTTGAAAAGGGCCAGGTTTTAGGTTGGAATCTGCTAAGACCTGCCCAAGATTTCTCCTCACGCTTTTGAGCATAGGTCAGAGAGAGAACAGAGAAAGAACTCGGCACAGAAGTACACAGCTCACAGCTCCAGCAAAGCCATGCTGGGATGGGGGCCATAATGACCACCCGCCATGGGCCACACATCCATACAATGATAGTAGCAGTGGTAGTAATATTGATATTACTCATAGATATTGGGGCGTCTGGGTGGCTCAGTTGGTTAAGCGTCTGCCTTCGGCTCAGGTCATGATCCAAGGATCCTGGGATCGAGCCCCGAGTCAGGCTCTCTGCTCAGTGGGGAGCCTGCCTCTCCTTCTCTCTCTCTCTGCCCCTCCCCCCCACTTGTGCTCTCTCTCTCTCTCTCCCTCAAATAAATAAACAAAATCTTTAAAAAAAATCAGAGGTGCTGTTATTGGGAACTTACTGTATACTAATATCGGCACAATCATATACTGCAAGTAGAATTATTATGCCCACTTTGCTGATGGAGAAACTGAGGCTCTGACAGGTTAAGTGACTTGCCTAAGGTCCCACAGTGAGTAAAAGATAGGTTCAGACAACACACCAAGGCGCCTCAAGGATACCTTGAACTCTCCGTTCCGGGACCAGCCACGGTGTCTTCTGCCTCAGTGGGATTTGTGTTCAGCATCCCCCCAGGCCTCAGCTCCTTCCCTCCACTGCCTGAATGCACCCTCATTTCCCCACTTCCAGGCCCCTTGTATTTGCTGGTCCTGCAGCTCATCCTAAGCCCAAGTCAAGTATCTCCTTTTCCCCGGAATCTTCCCCAAAGTCTTGAGGCAGTACTCAGCCCCTCCCCTGTCAGCTCACAGCTCCCTGACACTTTTCTCAGTGCACCATCATTAACCACCACGGTCTGCTTCCCCTCTTGAGAGGTCGTGTGGAATAACACTTCACATTTCCATTTACGAAGCACTGATTATGTGCCAGGCACTGTTCTTGGCACTGGACATGGATTTATTCTTGTAAACCTCACAACAGCCCTACGAGGTAGGTTCATCTTCATTGTTTTAGATGACGAGACTAAGGCACAGAGAGGTTAAGTAATTTTCTCAGAGTCACACAGCTAATTAAATAATACAGCCGGAGTCTAATTCAGTGAAGTATTGGCCTGGGCTCTTCACCCATGCTGTATTCCTCATAAAGCATTTATTCATTAAATGTCAGCTGAGCCCCTACAATGTGCCAGAAATAATTCTACACATTGGACATATGCTGAGGAGGACAGGGGAGGGCCCTGCTCTCATAGTTTCCCTCCCATCCCTTCGAGTGACTTTCCTCCTCTATAAAAGGGGAATAATAATAGTACCTGCCTCTCAGAGTTCTGAGGATTAAATCAGATAATGCATGTGAAGCCTTGTAGTGAGTTGACTCACCCCGCAAGACAGATGTCCATGTCCTCACCTCTGGAACCCATAAATATGGCCTTATTTGGAAAAGAAATCTTTGTAGATACAATGAAGTTAAAGATCTAAAGATGAAATCATCTTGGATTATGCAAGTGGGCTCCAAATCCAAGAACAAGTGCCCTTATAAGAGACATACAGAGGAAGACAAACCCACAAGGAGAAGCAGAAACTGGAATGATACACTTGCAAGCCCGGGGAATACCTGGAGCCACCAGAATCCAAGAAGCAAGGAAAGACCCTTCAGAGGGTGCAAAACCCTTCCTTGAGTTCGGACTTCTGGTCTCCAGAGCTGTGAGAGTACATTTCCATCGCATTAAGCCACACAGTCTTCAGTAATTTGTTATGCCAGCCCCAGGAAACTGATAGAATGCCCTCCTACAGGGCCTGGCAGTGCTGCAAATGGGAACTCTTGGATTTCTCCACATCATCTGCCATGCTCCTCAGCATGTAGTCCAAAACTTCCAACCACTCCAGAAGACTGCCATTTTTCTCAACATATGTTGCTCTTATGCACCTTTTCAGCCTTTCCTCCCTTAGTGAACTCCTAGGCATGCTTCAAAACCCAACTCACAGCATGTTGCCTTCCCTGACGAGCCTTCCCTTGCCTACTTGTGTTTCATCACACTTTCTTTCCTCCACCACTAAGCACTCGGCCCCGTACCACGACTATTCATTCTATTGTGTGTGTCATGGGGCAGGGACCGTACCTTGTTTGCCTCTGTGGTCCCAGCTTCTGGCTCATGAGCTGGCACTGGGTAGAGGGGATGCTAATGTATACCCCACATTCCTTAGCCCTCACTGCCTTGCGGGGTGACTGGATAAAATCACTGCATAAGGCCATTTGACGCTGGAAGAATTATTAGTTGCCCCTGGAGGAATCTCCTGGTCTGTCTGCTGTGCCTGTCAAAGATGAGAGGCCTCTCTCTGATGGCTGGGAGGACTGGCTTCTCCATTCTGGGCACTGTCCATGAAGTTCTGTGCAGCAGTGGTGGCCGCATCCCAAAAGGTCTCTCAGCCTACCTCTGCCTCTGATGAGCTGTGTGACCTTGGGCAGGATGCTTCACCTCTCTGAGCTCATTTCCTAATCTGTTAAATGGGGACAAAACTCCCAGCCCACAGGACGGCTGAGAGGATCCATTGATTCACTGTTTGTAAAAATGCCCAAGGTTGTCCTGGTGCACGGGCTCAACCGATAATAGCAATCCTTTACTGATTGTTCAGTAATACACCGGGTACCGTGTCCAGCACTATGTAGGTAGTGTCTTTTTTTAAATCTTTCATGGGAAACCTATAAGCCCACTCATTCCCTGCATTTTACAGCTGTGCAAACAAAGGCGCAGAGGCACCGGGTAGCCTGCCTGAGGCCACCTGGTTATTGAAGCAGCAGAGCTTGAATGGAACTCTGGAATACCTGATTCTGACCTTCTCAACCCTAACCATTACCTTAAGTAGACTTTTGGTAAATATTTCTCTGCCCTGTTGCTGCCTTTCCTTGCAATAGCTCAATGAAAGAAGACAATCTATACTCTTAACTGATTCTAGGGGGGATGTCACCTAGACGTGGACGTGGAAATCCCAGGAGTTAGGAAGACAGAGGAGAAGAACAAAAGCCTCCCACTGTCTGCCGAGCCAGGACACCGATCTAGGACCCTCATTGTGGCAGGAAACGTGAATTTCATTCACATTCATGTACTGCAGCCTCATGGCATCACAATGCTCAGGAAACCACCCTTTTTATGAAGAATGCAAACCCTGGAAACCTCAAAGTAATCGAACCACTCACATCGGGGAAATTAAACTTTGTGGGGAGATAAAAACAGAGCTGCCCGACAGACATTCATCTTTTGAATGCAACAGCTGGAACCTCCAGAGACAGAATTAGGCCACCCGGTGCCTTGCTCCTGGCTCGGTCCCAAAGATCCTGACAATAGGGCTTGAGTGGAAAGTGCAAGGGGATGGTAAATTCTCCATAAATCCTGCCTCAATGACATCCTGGTTTCCCTGGCCCTGTCCCTAGCACCAAGAACTTAATGGAGTAGAGTTTTAGAGCCAGGATGTCGAGACCGAAAGCCCAGCTCCATGACTGACTTACTGTGTGACCCCGGGCAATGCATGAAGGCTTCAGGATAGGCCCGGCCCGTGGTAATGACTTCAGCACCCATGGAGCACATACATGGCTCACATCATTTCATGTCCTCGAAACTCCTTGGGGAAGGTACTAGCAATGTGCCCATTTTACGGATGGCAATGACTTGACATATATGAAGACAGAGTGGAGATTTAAACTCAGGTCTAACTGAGAAATACAGCTGCCTTACCAATGGCTATACTGCTGATAAATCTATAACTGTGTTAGAGTTTATTTTTATTCCAAGTGCGCTGCACCATTATAGTAAGAACAACATGGAAATCCAAGAGGAAAACACCCATTACAATCCTGCCATCCTCTCAACTCTGTTTTTACACACTTTCTATTTATTCTTATCCACATGCATCCTTGCATAAATCTTGATTTCTTCCATTTCTTCCCATTTTACCCATTCGTCACCCATCCAACTTTCTACGACCACAAGGAAAGCCTGGCCCCTCCCAGCACCAGACAGACCTCATTTTACCACCTGCCAATGGCTCTAGGTCATTACACTAATCTACACAAAACTGTCATGAAGTATGACCAAGATGAATAATGCAAAAGGCCAAAGGGCCACGTAAATGTGAAAGTGATGAACTAATACTTCTCGTGGCCACCACTGTTACTGTTATAATCGTGCATCCTCAGAGCTGAGCTTGGTCCAGGTGTTTCTGCAGCACGAGGACCACCGGGTATTACACTGTGTTGCCATCACCTGTGACCTGTCCTCCCTGACAGACAACCCCTCAAGGGCAGTGCTGTCTGCCTTTGGGTTTCCAAGGGCCCAAAGGCCCCACCGGTGATTTTTGTTGATGGGACAGAAAGGCACCTCTCATGGGGGTCATTTTTTCTCTGGCTTCTCCTGCCTTCCCCTCCCAATCCATCATCTCTGCTGGCCTCCAAAGGGATCTTCTTAAATTATTCCTCAGCACATTTTGTGGGAGTGGCTGTAGATCTCATCTCGGCCCACTGCAGGGCTGACCTCATGTCCGGACACGGTGCATCTACGATTTACTGAGCATCAAAGCCATCTGAGGAGACTGAGTAGATGCAGGGTCCCGGGCCTTACACCCAGAGATTCTGGTTCCCTCAGTCTGCCCTGACACCTGCAAACCAGCATTTCCACACAAGCCTAACAGTTTCCAGGTTTCAAGTAACCTGGAAACTATAGTTAGATCAAGGCAAAGACCAAAACTCTTTGCCTGGTCTCTAAGAGAAGAGAGCAAGGGGCTCCCACTCTTGATTGGCAGATACTCAGCACTTTACAAATATTAGCTCACTCAGTCATACCCAGTATCCCAAAAAGTTGGTATGGTTGATATTCCTGCTTTCTAGATGATGAACCTGAGGATTGCTGGCACTTCTTCAGTTCCCAGAGTTTTCCAGCCCATCAGTAATGGAGCAAGAACTAGACGCCAGATCTATTTGGATCCAAAACACATTTTCTGTCCTCAGCACTACACTGTCTTCATCATCTGGCCTCTGCTGACCTGTCCCACATCACCAACTACTACTGTCTCAGCAACCCTCACACACACACACACACACACACACACACACACACACACACACACACAGACCAACATACTGACGCAGGTAGACACACAGACACAGAGACCTATGCACCGACACACAGACATACATACACACACATGCACACTCTCCCTCTCTCTCTCTCCTTAGCTCCTGAAAGTTTTAGACCTCCTGCTACTGGCATGCCTTTCCACTGCGTTCTCCCTGGAGTGCGGTCCCACAGCACACGCCAGGTAGCCTTCCCAGACCTTTCCCTCAGGAGTGAGGCCTCTCTGAAGCCCCCAGGTGCTGGGTTCTAGCCATGGTCACTTAGCTGTGTTGTCATGACTTCTTGCCCCATCAGCCTACCCCACTCGACCAGGAGCTTTTCAGGGGCAGGGGCCATGCCTCCGTGACCTGTCCAGTTCTTGTCCTGGCCCTGCCACAAAGAACGTACGAGGGAGCTGGGAAGGACTCATACGCGTTTGCTTCAGCCACACCCAGAGCCGGGCCCCCGAGCAGAGCAGGGCAGGTCCCCTCCAGCCAGGGCTCTGTGCACACCATAACCACATTCAGAAGCACACCGCTGTCCCCCCGCATCCCAGCCAGCCCTTGTCTAGACCCATCTCCATGGAGACACCAGCCCTGCCACCCAAATACCCGGTTCCATTAAGCTACTTTCATTCCTCAATCCCCTTTCTTGGCAGAGAGGTTGATTTTAAAAAGAGAGAAAGAAGCAGGTCAGCAAGATTTAGTCTGGAAAATTAGAAATCATCCTCTATGTTCCAATGTGTGGCACCGCTAGAAATACCAGCGGGGTTTTGGAACCAGATAAGCCACTCCACGTCTTCCTGTACATCTTGCAAGGGTGAGAAACCATGCCTGCCAATGCCACAGCAGCCCCACAGCAGAGGGTCCTCGGACAGAAAGCAGCTGTGCTTGGGGGAGGCGGCATTTCTGCTCCTCTCCTCAATTTGCTGCCTTTGTCCGTGAGGAGGAAGGAATCTGTACCCCCACCTTTACCTCCTCTCCCTCCCACCCCACCCACAGACACACAGACGCACAGACATGTGCACCCTCCCCACCTGGAGGAGTCTTGGAAAAGAGACTCACAGAAAAGAGTTAAAGCCCCAGGCCTGAGACCTTTACCTTCGGAAGGTCTACTTGCAGGGTTGGCACTTGGCTGGTGCCTGGGGACATGCACGTTCCCAGAACTAGTAAGAGTGGCTCACTATGCCTAACCTATACAGGCAGTACGGATGATGCTGACACCTGCCTTCCTTCCGGGGGTCTGGAATGTGGGTACGTGCTGGGCAAGGGCGTGCCTACATGACCAGCTCCCAGTAAGAACCCTGAGTCTCTAATGAGTTGCCTAGTGGACACAATTTCATGCATGTCACAACTCATTGCTGTGGGAGCTGTGTCCAGCATGACTCCATGAGGAGAAGGGTCTGCAAGCCCGTGCCTGACTGTGGCCCTTTCTCCTTTGCCTTGTCTCCTTTTTGCTGTAATAAAACAGAGTGCTGAATACAGCTATACACTGGGTCCTGTGAGTCCTTCTCATGAATCACCAGCCTGGGGGTGGTCCCAGGGGCCTCCAGTACGGCTCCCCTCACTGGTCCCCTTTCTGGTTCCCCTAAAGGAGAAGCACCGCGGACCTGATTTTTCAGAGCCTGGCAGGAATATCTGTTGCTATGGACCCTATGTCTTAAAGACAGGCACCAGCTTCCACCCTTGAACCTTTCCCTTCCTCCCCCTTCAGTTCAGGCCTCTTGAATCTCTCTTCCTTACTTCTTGCCTCGTGGATCAGGACAGGGTAAGGGTCTTCTTCTTCCTGCCCAGGAGGAGCCTGTGCCATCTCTTTTCAGGTCTATACCTCCTCTCTTTGTGGCCTCTTGACCCATGTGATCACTGGGTGAGCCTACATCAGGATTTGGGAATAAACACTCTCTCCTATCTTGCAGCTCACGTTTTTTTCCCTCCGGTGGTGGCGAATGTGCTTTGGACTGCTCTTTTCTCAAAGTGTAGTACGAGATCCCTCCTTGGGGTGAGGGTGAGCAGGCCAAGATGAGAAGCCAAAGGCTCTCTGAGGCCTCCCACCAACAGCTCATGCCCGCTTTGCTCACGGAAGAAGCGATCTGTCCGGATATCGGGTGCTCTGCAGGGGTACTTTGCCTCCTTACGTACAGACGTCCTTGGCAGGGAGCCTCAGAAGGAAAGAGTGAAAGGGTTCTAGCACCAAAACATTTGTCTTCCCAGCTCTTGGCAAAGTACACATGTGGGTATGTAAGCTGACTCCACAGCCACATGGCCCAGTCAGGATGCTCAGCAGTTTCACCTTTAGGTCACACCTAGGAGCTGAGTCGGCCCTCAAGGCCTAAATATTCTCAGGTCAGCCAAGGATGTTTCAGTGTGGCCTCAGGCAGAACATTTTACCATCAGTCTGTTCCATCCTGATAAAGGGAGAAAAATGCAATGGCTGTCCCATTTAGATTTCCCAGGCCTCAGCTTTCTCATCTGGAAATTGGGATCATAATAACCACTTTGAAGCCCTGGGGTGAGGATAAAATGAAATCGCTGTGTGGAAATACCGAGCCCAATGCCTGGTGCAGGGCCAGTGCCCAGAGCTGTCCAGCCCATTCTTCGTCCTCACCAAGGATCTGGGAAGAATAAAGGTGCCTCAGGATCTAAAATCTGATTTCCTCTGACTGTCCCACAATTCCATGCTTTGAATGATTTTTTTCATGCCAAACAAACGGCATTCATTGAATACTAATGAATTCATTCTCCTATTTTGGATTCCTTGGACTCAAGGACATACCTGTGAATGAGAGATAACCAGAGTGACCAAAACAAAGACCCTCGGTGTCTTTGTGGGTCTGTTTGGCCTAATCAGAAGAAAAGAAATTGTTTGGGTTTTATGAACTATCCGGACAAGACTGAAGACAGCCATCAGTAGTGGCCAGGGCCGGTCTGAGGCCCATGCAAGCTCAGAACAGACCTGCTCTCCACTTCCAGCTCTTACCCTGCTTTCTGCATGACTTTGGACAAGTTCCGTGACGTCTCTAAGCCTCAGGTTCTCCACCTAAAGATGGGGGTTACAACGATCCCTAGCCCCCAGAAGCACTGAAAGGTACCTTGTGGATCATACAGATCAGCGGCCCAGCTTTGCTCTACACGTTCAGCAGAGGGCAGAACAATTTCTGTCATACTACCTCTGGGGTAGAAATGCTGACCCTAAAGTGGCAGGCAAGGACTGGAGAGTGAGCGTGTGTTTTGTTCACTCCCACGTTCTGTTTAATTCCTCCACAGGAGTTAGTTCTTAGAGAGGGAGCTGGCTGTGCTTATGGGCCGTGCTTCCATATCCAAGATGATTTCATTGGAAAGGTTTAAGATGGGCAGTAAGAATTCTTAAACACAGCTGGTTGTTTTAACTTTATTTCTTGTTGGTAGCTTTTTAAAACCAACTCTATAAGGTAGGTCTTCTCATTTTTCCTGTTTTATAAATGAGGAACATAAGACCCAAAAAAGTTGAGTTGCTTGCCTAGGTAGACTCAAATAACGAATTAAGATGCAGAATTTGAACTCAGGTGCGATTCCAAAGGCTGTGTGTTACCTTCCACTCACACTACTTCCTCTGGAATGGCTGCTAGTAGTGTGGCTCTTTGGAAGACAAAGGTTCTCTCCATCCCCAAACCAAAAAGATGGCGTTATTACACTGTTTGGCCGGCTCCCTGTGGAAGCTCCCAAAAACCCATTAAGGAAGCCTATCCTCTAGGGCCCCAAATGAATCCAGCTCAGTAAATTGCCTTTTGAAAGGAAAAGGAAACATCTGTGGCCTCAAACTTTATATGAGCAATAATTCGAGAGTCTCTTTCAGAACCCAGGAAGGGAAATTCCCCCACGGAAGGAGGAGTGGTGCCCAAGTGTGGACCCTGCTCGAGCCAGGAATTCATTAATAATTGTGGAACCCTTGAAAGAGAAGAAGCACAATTTAAACTGGAACATTCCAAAGCAATAACTTATCTCTCAATATAATTTGCTATTTGCATAATCATTAGAAAGCAGAAATGAGGGTCTGGGGGCCCCGCTTATGTGGGAGACAAATCTCTGGCCTCCCGAAATATTTTTCATTTCAGAAGTTCAAACCATTGTTCGTTTTGGACCCGAGGACCTTAAGACAGTAATGCTTTCACAAGATGGAGAGGCTAGGGCCTTACTGCACAAGGTTGTGTCTTTCTAAGCTGATAAAGACAAACACAGAACAGAGATCTAAACAAATGCAACTTGATCTAAACAATGTATCAAGGGGGAGGGAGTCAAGGCTTCCTAGGCTCCCAAGATGTGCGAGCACAGAGTAGACAAGCAACATAAATGGGGGAAGAGGGCCAGGGCCAGGCACTGGAGGGAAAACACCCCATCCACGGGGACAGCAGCTGCTCAGCCCCAGGCAAGTGCTGTCAAGGACAGGAATGAGGGCTCATTACAGCGAATCTGCTTTCTCAAGAAAAGACGGAGGTTCGGAACCTTATGGGAAATTTCCCGATATTTAAATTGGGGGCAGCAGATACAAAACTATGTTTTCTTTCGTTATACATTTTAAATGTTTCCTTATAAAATTGGCCTTTTCAATCCTATTTTGTAGGAAATCAGGTTCCAAAAAGTAGTTGGTTCAGGGTCAGATAGCAGCAAAGTGTGAAACCAGGACTTGCCCCCAATCAGTTCTACGAGGGAGGTGATGACCGATTTACTGCACAGGTCAGGTGGGAGGATTCAAGGTGTCCGGAGCACGTGTCCACAGAACATCTCCAAAGAGCCCCAGCACCTTCTACCGCAGGGAAGGGAGGGGATTTGGGGGTGTGGAGAAGAAGGATCTACCGTTTATTGAGCATCTGCTATGAGCCAGGCACTGGGTTTTGCACACATTGCTTTATCAAGTCCACACAACAACTGTTTGATGAAGATGCTATTGTCCCTGTCTTATTGAGGTCAAGCTAGGGGACTTCCCAGGGTCCCACAGCAAGGCCAGGTCAAGGCCTTCTTTCTAACATTTGCTCAGCACACCTGGGCCCTCCTCCTGCCTGGGCTGCTGAGCAAAGGGAGCCCTGGAGCTTCCCCTACAACCTTGTCACTCACCCGCATTTTGTAAATATGGTCCAGATAAGGAGACCCTCACAAATCTTGCCAGGGCTCTTTGGCACCAGGGGAAACTCAGTAAATTAAGATGTCACACAAGCCTTGCTGTTCCCACAAGGAGTGATTATAGCTACAAATCTGTCCCAACATGCAGCCAAATGGGCTTTGAGCAGATAGGTCATGAAGTTGATTTACTGCTGCCGTGATTATGATTTTGATTTATTATGAAGAAGACAAAAGGCTTCCAAGGGATCAGGATACAAGGGGTATGGCAGTTCAGTTTTGGCTTTGCAGAGACTGGGATGCAGAGGTTTAAAGGGAAGCAGTGGGAGGTGGGAGAAGGAAGCAGGCTCTAACACCAGACTGGCCTGGGATCCAGTCTCTGCTCCACCATTTTCTGGCTGTGTGACCTTAAGCAAGTAGCGCCACCTCTCTGAGCCTCCATCTCCTATCTGCAAAAATGGAATTATCATAACAGCTACCTACCAGGCACGTTGGAAGGACTCCCAGAGACACTTGATGTAAAGCTCCCAACATTGTTGGATATCATTATTGTCATTATTACTGAAATACATTTCTTAAGCAGTCACCTGCAGAGCCAACTGTTTGACTTCCTGTCACTGAAATAGTCAATGCTTAGCTGAACCTCTTAATTTCATCAAAATGGTCTGGTGAGTCAGAACCTTAATTAACTTTTGCATGGTGTTCTTGGGGCAGGAATCAGACCCTTGCATTTCGCCCACTCTCCCTGACTCCAAATAATGGAGGTGCATGTCCCTTATAAATTGCTCTGACTCTACAAAGACGAACAAATCACCCGGTAGACACACAAGGTTGAGCACACAGCCAGCCTGCAGGGCCACAGAGAAACCTCTCTGCAGAACACTAACGCAAGGGCTTGGAACCTAATGAAATTACCCTCCCTCTGCTGAGTTCCCTAAAGGGATTGCAATCCCGTTTGTGTGCTTAGTCAATGGTGACCTCAGCCCGACCCCTCCCAACAGCCCTGGTAGGAGGAGTTGAGCAACGTGACCTAGAGTGAAGGGGCAGTGGCATTTCCTCGATGCTGCTCTTTGCAGGATTGCAGAAAACGAAAGGGTTGGGAGTGAGGTTCAGGTCAGGGTGGCTTCCCGGACACGGAAATCAAGCAGGGCAGAAGATGCAGAGTGTGGAATGTTCTTAGCAACAGGCTGTCCATGGCTAAGAAAGCCAGTTTGACATTTGTCCTGTGCTGTCTGTTCCTTGAGGGTCCCCAGCCTTGAAGATTTATCTTGGCACCCCCTGTCTTTGTCCAAGGCTTGACTGCAGTAGGTGTCCAATAAATCTGTGCTGAGTAAATAAATGCCACCTAACCAGTTTCATTCGTCTGATTTTTATTACACCCCCCATCTATTTCCAGAAATGATTTAAGGCAACTTACAAGCTACATGATTTAGCAATCACTACCATTCATTGAATGCTCACAGTGTGCCAAGTTCTGCCTTGAGTACATTACCTGTTTTCTCCAGTGTGTCTTCACAACCATCCTCCGTGGTGGGGATTATTATGATTAGCCCCATTTTACAGATGAGGAAAACAGTAATGAAGTAAGTGGAAGGAACAAAGATGGGCATAAATTGGAAGCAGGTGTTATAACAGTGCCCACACTCAGAGCAGGGGGGCAAAAATTGGCTCAACGTTTACTAGCAGCCTGACAAAAGAAAGGAACTGGATCTGTTAGAACATTCAGAGTCCAGAAGATTAAAAAAAAAAAAATTGCTCGGAAGATGCACAAATGGTTCTTAGCTGACTTGTGTGGCCTTGGGCAAGTCACTTCTCTCTCACCCTCTGTTTTTCCCTCTGTACAAAGGGAGTGATTACAGTAATGTCCCCATCACAGGGCAGTTAGGAAGGTCCAGGAGCTGATAAAGACCGCAAGCCCAGTGCCTGGAACCCAGAAGACACTCCATCAATATTCGCCCTCCTATCTCTTCTCTGACCTTTTTGCCCCATCCACTTATTGAAGGAGGCCTCTTGGAGCGTGGGTGTTTAACTGTAAAATGATTGGCAAGGCTGCCCAGCCAGCTCATTATTACTTAAAAAGAAGAAAGGAGCTGTGCAAGGTGTCTCGGGGCTTTTCAAGCACGCCTGCTTCTGAATTTCATGAGCAGTGGGTGGCTGAATGGTTTGGTGAGTTCCAGCCTGGGCCCTGCTTGAAATCCACGTTAAATGAAAGGTGCCTCCAACTCCCCATTATAGTGTCGTGCCCTGGGAGGCTCCCGAAAGTCACGCTTTTCTGTCATCTCCTGCAGCCAAGAAATGCAATTGATTTTCCTGGCCTCATTTTCGTGTTTTAAAGAACTATTTCCCCAGGGCTCCTCTGAGAACTGAAATGGAGAAAATCTCATTCATATTTTACCATGTAACCCAAAGACTAATCATGCATCTGGCAACAGATACTGGCAGAACATCTAGTCCATAGCAGACCCAGGGCCAGGCACATGGGACATAGAAATGACAGGTATGTGGTCTCTACCCTCAGGAGAACCCTTTAGAAGGCAAGCTGTGATGAAGACAGCACCAGGCGAGAGGGTTCCTAAGCCAGCCTGGAAGGAGGTGGGGAAGGGTAATGTGGGCCGAGAGAACAGCCTGTGCCAAGATATGGGGGTGTGGATGGTACGTGACGGTGAAAGAGGAGGCTGAAAGGTAAACAGAGGCAAGCTCAAGAAGGACCTTGATGTCAGACTAGAGTTTATTGGGAGAACCAGAGAGCTAACCCGTGTTTAATATCTGGTGTTCACTGATGTGGTTCCATGTGAGCATTAAACATTACTCTGGCAGTTTGGATGGAAATTGAATTGGAGGTGGTAAAACTGGGAGGTAGGAAGACCAGTCAAGGGCTCTAAAACTAATCCAGACCTGAACACATATTCCATGAGTGGCTTCTTGATAGCCAAGTACTAAGCTAGGTATTTGGGGAAATACCAAAATAAGGAGATAAACTCAGGTTTACTGGGTGCCCACTGCATTTTGATGTTTTACAAGTGTTTTCCCATCTAAGTATCACAAAACAAGATTGGTATCTCCATTTTACAGATTAAAAAAAAAAAAACCTAGCTCAGAGAAGTAGAGGTGAGTAACACCAGGAACTCCACCCGCTGAAGAGCAGCGTGGACTCTGCAGACCAGAGTCAGAGACGGCAGCAGGCTCCAACACAAAAAGGAGGGACAATTTGCTGTATGAGGGAGTGAGATGTTGCACTCTAGAGCCAAAAATAATTCGTGTATGCCTAAAGGGGAAACTGTAAATACAGAGCCCGGAGCTCTATTAATATTCAATGATAAATGATGTTGCTTTAAAATCAAATAGATGAACATGAATGGAGGTTTTAGCTGGATGCCGGGAACATTAGATTGTGGGCCAAGTCTGGTACTTCCATGAATCACCCACACCACCTACCCCAAGGCCTGGGTCCTGGTCGCTATTCTGTAAATATTTATTGACTGAATGGGGCCACTTAGAGAAAAATTGCTGAACGGAGTTACAATTAAGAGAATGACAATGGGCGCATTTCAAAAGATAAACTTTCAAAGCTTTAGAGAAGAAGCTGGGTACAAATGAAATTTGTTTATTAGTTCTTTACATATTTACTGAAAACTACCACACCCTCCCAATAACACTAAGCCAGATGACTTTATGTGTTAATTCTTAAAAAAAAAAAAACCTCAAAGAAACAGTATTACTCTATTCTTTTAAATTTTCTAGAGCATCGAGAAAGAAAAAGGCATGTACATTTTCTTAACAAAGGCAGCACACACACACAAAATTACTCAACACAAACTCACAGCATTCCTAAAGCAAAATTTCCAAAGAATATATTATCAAACAGAATTCAGTAGTACACCATGACCAAATGTGGACGTGTATGAATGGCTTAGTATTTAAAAATCTACTCATATAATTTACCATAATGTCAGGCCAAAGAAGACAAACCATATGATGCCCTCAGTACATGCAGAAAAGGTATTTGGAGAGGAAAAAAAAAAAATCCATCAAAATGTAAATGACAAAGGAGCACCTGGATGGCGCAGTTGGTTAAGCATCTGACTCCTGGTTTCAGCTCAGGTCTTGATCTCAGGGTTGTGAGTTCAAGTCCCACACCGAGTTCCATGCTGGGTGTGGAGCCTACTTAAAAATAATAATAAATAATAAAACTATGTAATTGAGACAATTTGGTATTGTCTCAATTTTTGATATCAAGTAACTGTCAGATCAATGGAAGAAAAGAGAACCCAGAAATAAACTCAAATACAAATGGGAATGCATTATCTAAAAATGGGGGTATGTCAAATCAGAGAGAGGAAGGATTCACTAATAAATGTGGAACCAGTGGCAAACTTCTAAAGAAAGAAAGTTGGATTCCTACCTTGCTCTTTGCAAATTCCAGATGGATCAAAATTTTATTACAGAAAATAAAATCATAAAAGTACCAGAAGAAAACATGAGTTTAGGGTGGAAGAAGGCCTTGATTTTTATAGAGTCAAATGTATCAATATTTTCCTTTAGGACTTCTAGAGTTGGTGATTAATCTCAGTTAAAGCAAAAGTAGGAAATCCTGCAGGCTTAAAAAAGAAGTAACACCATAAACAAAACCAAAAGGCAAAGGACAACTAAGAAAGTACCAAATAGGTGAGAATGACTAAGTTCTTAGCTTTGGGAAGAGGCCACACAAATCAGCAGGAAGGAACAGCAAGTCGCCCAACAAAATAAGATGTTTTCCAGGAAGGATGCAAAGGTCAAACAGTCAATTAGAACACAGAAAGTGGCTCCATCTCACTGATAATGAAAGACATACAAACTAAAACAAAGAAGAGGTGCCATTGTCTCTATATCAGATTGGTAAAACTTTTAAAGCTTGCTAAAACTAGCAATGTGAGGAAGAACACACTTGTAGGCATGATAGAGGAAGTATAGATTGTTGGGAAAAAGTTTTGGTAGATAATTTGACCAAATCTATTAAAATCGAAGATTCACAGACTCTCTGGCAAAGCTTGTAAGATGAAGATTCTCATAGCTTACCAATATACTTGTAAAATATATGAAAGATGTGTGTGTGCGTGTGTGTGTGTGTGTGTGTGTGTGTGTGTGTGTAGACACGCACACTAGGAAGTTTATTGCAGCAGGGTTTTTAACGACAAAAGACTGAAAGCTAGAACAACAATAAGAGACTGATTAGGAAGATTATGAAAACCCTCAGTCTACAGTCATTAACAAGAACATAAAAGGATCTCAATGTGCTGATGTACAAGGATCTCTAAGCTATATTATTAAGAGAAAAAAAGCAAGGTACAGAAGAATATATATAAAATGGTCCCATTTGAGAAAACAAAAAGGATATCAAATGTATACATGTGTATATAAATCAATATATGCTGCCATGTAGAAAATGTCTCTAGATGAGAACATAAAGTATTCCTGGGCCATCCAATGGAGCTTTGTGCAATGATGGAAACGTCCTGTAAATCTGAGCTACCCACTATGGTAGCCACTGGACTCCTGTAGCTATTGAGCACTCGAAATGTAACTTGTGTGACTGAGGAATTAAAGTCTGAATTTTATTTCATTTTGATAAAGGAGTATAGTCACATCTGGCTAGAGGCTTCCAATTTGTACGGCACAGACATAGATGATGAGTATTTGAGGTGAGAAGGATTACAGAGGGAGAGAAAAGGAGACATTTTCCATTTTATGCCTTTCTACACTGTGGGAATTTTGTACACGTAGATGTGTTACTCTTATTTAAAAAGAAAACTTACTGACCACCTATTGTTTTCAAGGCCGCATGGTCAATAGCTATGGGGGATGTAGAACTCAGCCAGGGGTGACATCTGTCTCCAAGAGCCCAGGCTTTCACAGGGCCATGGAAAATCGCAGGTAAGGAAATAACTGCATGAAGTTGACAAACTCTGTGCAGTGAGGAAGATCCCAGAGGAAACGGTCTGTTCCATAACTGACAGCAGGGAAGAGAGGTGATGTTTGAGCCAGGCCAATGAGATGAACAGGTGTACACTAGACCACGGGGGAGAGAAAAATATTCAGGGTGCAAGAAACAGCTAAGCTGAGGAGTGGAGGAGATAGGGCAGAGTGTGCCCAGGATTCCGTGGGTAATGTAGGTTGGCGGGAGGAGTTTGGCGAAAGGAAGGAAGGGAGATTGAAGAGATGAACAAAAGACAGGTTCTTGAGGACCAGGTACAATGAACTAAGGGGTTCAGATTTCACCCTGAAGGCCAGGGGAAGCCCCAAAATAATTTTAAGCAGGAGTAAGGAGTGATCACAATGACTTTGAAAAGAAACACACACTGATTGTGACTTGGAATGTTAAAATCAAAGGCTGAAGCTAGAAATGGGGGTGCAGTTGAAATATACACAAAGGCTTATTTTTATTCTCTATAGAGAAATAATAGTAAAGCATTTATTATATAATAATATAATAAAGCAATAATAATAAAGAAATAATAATATTTATGGGTCTAAAATTGCACTGTTTGCCCATGAAACAATCACATTTGGTCTGTTTAGAGTTATGCAGTACCCAGAAAAAAGCAAATTCACAGGACCATATTTTCCCCACCTCCCAAGGCCATCTCATTTTTTATTAAGCCCCTGGGATCTTGAGAAGTCTTTGTCTTTACCTTAACTAATTTTCCTAGGGCTTCAACTCTCTAGGAGATGGCTAGGATAAGAACTGAATACTCGACAAATCTGACACATCTTAGTGGGGCGACAATGGCATGATTCCTCTTTTTAGACCGATAAACATGGTGGTAAGTCCTAGACCAATGTTTCTCAGCCTTGGCACCCATGACATTTGGGGCAGGATAATTCTTCACTGTAGGGGTCATCCAGTGCATTCCAGGACGTTTAGCAGCATCTCTGCCCTCTACCTACTAAATGCCAGTAGTATGCACACACACACACACACACACACACACACACACACACACACCACAGCTGTGACAACTGTAAATGTCTCCACATACTGCCAAACGTCTCCCCTCATTGCAAAATCATCCCTGGTTGAGAACCACCATAAGAACATCAAAGACAGGAGAGACCTTGGGGGCAAGCCCACCCAACTGCCCATTTTACAGATGGGAAAACTGAGGTCCAGAGACTGAGACTAGAAGTTAGTTTTCCTCACACAGGTTAGAGATTTTTTTTGGAGACCAGAGATCTTTTTCTTAGCTTCAAAGAAATGTAGTTTAAAAAAAATTGGCAGAATTTTCATTCAGGTCAATTTCACCTAGGTGCATATTCATTTATCTTTTCTCTCTCTCTTCTCTCTCTCCATCTCTCTCTCTTTCTTTGCCTCATATACATGATTCATCGTAGAATTTCTATTTACTAATTTGGTTTTCTAGCCACAAATGGTACCAAAATTATTATTATTATAATTCTGTTATTATTAAAACAACCACCCTCTCTAATTCAGCATTTTTCATTTTTTATTTGTTCACAGTGAAGAGATTAAGGGGAACATATCTAATATATATCAGGGGCCCCTGACAGATACATCACAAACAGTATCATTACAACAATCCTCTGAAGTGGGCATTAGTATCCCCATTTTGCAAAAGAGGAAACTGAGGCTCATGGAGGTGAGGTGACTTGCCCAAGGTCAAACAGCCAGTGAGCCAATGAGTGGTTCTATAACCAGATTTGAACCCCTGTCTGTCAGATTGCATAACACAACTGAGTTCAAGTTGTGGAGAATTAGAGTGAGCTCACGATTAACACCCAAGTGAAAGTTGAATGTCCTCAGAGAACCAAATTCCCTCCCAGTTTCTTGGATCACGGAGCTGAGGAGCTTGTCAGCATCTCCAGGAGAAAGCTAGGCCTCTGGCAGTTGCTATGACAACTACTTTTCTTATAATTATAGAACATGGTGGTGACACACAAGCTGCATATACAGTCACTTTGTTAGGACCTGTCTGCCTCTGACACTTCCAGGAGCTTAAACATCATAAATTTTTTTTAATCACATTTAATATAATCACGCATTGCAACAGTGGAGGCCCAGAGAGCGAGAAAGTCAGGAGATTCACCCTCCCACCATGTGATGGGACCATGAGGCAAGCCACATGACAAGCAGTGAGGAAAATGGCAATTCTCCCTTGGGAAATTTTGCTTCTCTTTTTTTCTTTTTTGGATCAATGCGTTTCAGGGCTTGGCCAAACAGTGTATTCAAAGAAAAGAAAAAGGGAAAGAGCCAAGGCAAAATTAGCCTAATTCTTGGCAAATAACGAGGAAAAGCAGCAAAATTTAGAATTCTAACAACCACTTTTCAGTTTAGTTTCATTTAGCCAGTTCCCAAAATGTGCAGGGTTTCCCAATTTGGAAGATGGGTATAGACAAATGAGCACATACACACACTCACACGTACACTCAAAAGCATCCATAGTCACACATACCACTCTGGGTCAAAAAAGCCTGATTCCGCCCCTTATTGGCTGTGTGATTGTAGGTACCTTAACTAACCTCTCTGATCCCCAGTTTTCTCCTCTGTATATCAAAATGCTGCCTACTTCATGAGCTATAGTAAAGATGAGATGGAAAATGACTAGCTAACTACCTGACACATACAGATGTTCAAAAAAAGAAAGTTATTGTTATTAATTAACTACAAATAATTTTAAATACTGCTTTACCTTCTATGAACATCTTCCTCTTACTACCCCCACGTGGGATTCAAGAAACACTATGAAGCCCTGCCTTCAGTGCTGCCTTCAGCAACTCAACCATGTAGCAGGAGAACTCTGCCCAAGCAGAGACAGACACTAGGACAAAGGGCAATGCTGGGACTTGGGGAATCCCAGATGAGGAACTGACTTGGGGAATCCAAGACTAGTTTCTGCAGGAGGTGACATTTGAGCTGGGTCACAAGTCAGAGAGCATGGGGTAGAGGTGGGGGGAGACTGCGCGGGCAAAGATCCGGAGGTGAGAAAAGGCGTGGTGGCTTTACAGCACTATGAGAAGGCTGCGGTCCTGGGGGTGCAGGAGGTCAGTGGCACGGCGACTGGAACTAGCAGCAAGGACCACCTTTGGACGAGCCGGCAATGCCATACTAAGGTCCTCATGCTGTTGCCTGTAGCAAGTAGGGAGCCACTGAAGATTTCTCAGGCAAGATCAATGATCCAATCTGATGTTGCTCATAATGGGGGGAAGGAGGTGGCAGGGAGATGGAGGGTCAAAAGCTGACACAGTAGAAAGGGCGAGTGGGGAGGGACAGGTGTGCCCAGGCAATGTCAGTTGAGACAGAGGGCTCACAGAGATGGAATGAGGCAGGCTTCCCACTGGATGCCCGAACTAGGTGGATGTATTCCATCTGGTCAGATGACCAACTCCCCAGAAATGTACAAGAGGAAGTTCACATTTCCTGAGCTCCCATGGGACAGTGTTAGTTTATATTATCTCACTCAGTCCTCACACCAGGCTTATAATGTAGACGTCACTATACCATTTTACAGGTCAGGAAACACGGGTTCAAACAGGTGAAATGACCTGCTTTAGTTCACACAAATCCCCGACCCCTATATTCCCCCTTCTTCCATATTGCCTTTCATATTGATTTTGCGGGGGGGGGGGGGCTAATTTGCCTGTGTTTGCCCATTTCCATGGTGTAAATACTCCCACTATGGCTGGTTACAAGCTTGCAACAGTTTAACAACTGGCTTGCAGCCTTTTAATAACTGGCCCTCAGGAGGCCGTGTGAGCCAGCTCCAGCCCCTGCTGAGCAGTCCGGTAGGAAAGAAGATATTCACTAAACTCTAGCAGCCTTCTTATACATCCAATGTATTAACTAGTCACTTGCTTTATTGCAGCGTTTACTTACCAGTGTTTGTTTGAATCAACAAGCATGAGAAGTCAGCAATTAAAAGCAGCTCCAGTTATTGGGCTATAGAGTGGTCACTGAGCCACCCAGACACCCAGGCCCCCACTGAAATCCTGAGCACATTCCTTATGAGACAGCGCCACGGAGGTTTTTGTTTAAAAAAAAAAAAAAAGCCACATTTGCTTTTCAATGATCAACTGATAACAATATATATATTTCTGGAAGTTACTCTAACAGTATGATTCTATCAGGCCTGGAGAAAGCACCCAGACAGAAACATAGACCAGCATCTTTATTCTGATTTTCAATTAAACCCTAGCCAGAAATGCAATAATAAACATCAAATATGATCAGGGCCTTTCTCTACCAAATACTCATATGCAAATTCTTTCCTTCCCTGCCAGATAATGAATCTGCTCTTAACCCAGCAGGCAATGTTTTTAATAACTCACCTAGAATGTTCCTCAGAATAAAAAAATTAAAAAAAATAGGAGAGCAATAAAAACCAAGACAACAGATAATAAAGTAAAATGTCTTATCTCCATTTACTACTGTCAGCAAAGATTAGAATCCCATCCAAGGAAGGCAGCCCCTGGGGTTTTGATGAAAAATTGGCAGAAGCAAATGGCAAAGGTATAAATGGGGTCTCACCTCCCTTGGAATGTGGCATCAAGAAGAAGACATTTACAAGAATGTGTCATCATCAATAAACTTAGGAACAGAGATAAAGCCCTGATTTTAAATAAAGATGTTGAAAACGAGGCAGCCAGAGCTCTGGGGTTGTTTAAATGTGGAGTTTCTCAGTCAGCCAGGTGGATTTTTTTGTTTACTCATGCACCTGTTCACTCAGCTATTGAAGGCATCTTTTAGTTCCTAACGTGGCCGGGCGCTGGCTAGGCTCTTGAGGTGCAAAGATGAAGGAAACACCATTCCAATCCCAAGTCAGTGCAAGACATGGCAGGTAAGTCCATGACGCCAACACCATGTAACTGGTGCTAGAATAGAGGCTCGTACAGCAGGTGCAGGAAACCAAGGAGGAAGGACAGACCATGTGGGCAAGCCAGCAAGACCGCACAGGCCAGGGGCCATTTGGGGTGGGTGTTGAAGGGTGAGTATGGACTATGCCCATTGGTGAAGGCAGGAAAGGCATTCCAGCTGGAAGGCACAGCACGAAGAAAGACAGGGAGGCATACTGTGTACAGTGTCATAAGGGAAGTGCTTTGGGTGGTCAGAGTGCTTGTGGGAGAGGCAGGTGAGCTGTGGAGCTGCAGAAGGACTTTAAAGGGGCCAAAGCCCTCATGGGATATGCACTTTAGGAAGAGTCCTTCTCTGGAGTGGTGAGAAGAATGGACAGGAGCCTGAGAAAGGAGGCCCAGGGACCCAGGATGAGGCTGGGTGATGAGAGGATGGGTGAACAGAGAAGAAGGTACAGTTATTGGAGACTTTCAGGAGGGAGAGGGGCCTGGACTCTGCTGGCTTTTAGATGTGGCACTTGAGCCTGGCGAGGCTGGTTCCAGGGCTGCCCCATATCTTTTCCCATGTTGGTGGGGGGGGGTACGCTAGTGGAGCAGAGGCCTGAGATGGAGTACCAAGGCCCCATCGCTTGGCCAGAAGGAAGGGAAGGAGGAAAGGAACAAGCAGCAGGTAAATTGGCTCCGCAGCATCCCCAGAGAGCTACTCACTGGTAGCCCAGCTCCCATTCCACTGCAAGCAGCCTTGCCTGACTCCTGAGCCCCTGCGTAGGGCCTGGGAGCCCAGGCCAGCCACACAGCCTCCTGGTGTGGAACTTGGGGGAAGCACCAGGCTCTCTGAGCCTGTTTCCCTTGCCTGTAAGTGGGGTGATGAGCTCACCAGCCCCGCATGCCGGGATCACTCAGTGAGATAACATACATAAGGCACCAGTCACAGGTCAGGAGCAGAGCAGAAATCCAAAAGAACTGAGTGGATCACAGCAGATAGATGAAATAGTGAAAAAGCAAAGCCTTATAATGTTAGGGGCCTGAAGTTTCAGTTGGACTTTTGTTTATTTTGTGTTGTTTGTTCGTTGTTGCTTGTTTTTTAGTAACAGCCCACAGACCCCTATTCTCTAAGAATTACTAGCCCTCCCACTTCCAGTCCTCCGCCACCTGGCTTCCTGGTAACGTGTCCGTTTGCCTGACATATGGTGAGTTCTGGTCCCTTACCACTTATGCATCCCTGCCATTCTGACTTCTGCCACTGACTGTGTTCTGGGTCTGATCTGCAGACATCCCCATGCATTTGGACGGCCTCCCTATCTGAGCTTGCCCGGGCCATAACCACCAGAGTCAGACTTTCTGGACCCCAAACTGGGGTGTGGTCAGAGACAAACACTGAGTGGCAGTCCCAAAAGACTGGGGCTCCAGTGGCCACACACCAGACACCCACTCTATGCCAGGCCCCGTGCTGGGAACTGGAGACACGTGGGTAGGCCAGAAGTGACCTTGCCCTCCAGGGACCAGAGGCTGGGGGCAGGTCTGCAGATACAGGAGCAGCCAGTTACAGTACAGCGGCATTCAAGGCCCCCTGTGAGCTGCAGAGCCAAGAGGAGGCACCAAACCCGGCTGAGAGGATTGGGGGAAGCATCCCAGAGGAGCTGACCCTATAGGCACAGTATAGCTGAGAAGGTGGCCAGAATGTTCTTGACGAATCCACATTTGTGAGCTCCTCCAGAGCAAGGATTTTGTCTTATGCATCTTTGTGTCTCCCAGCAACAGGCATTTGGCCCAGCCCAGAACAAATATTAATGAAGACAAAAAAGGAAGGAAAGAAGGCAAGCCAGCCACAGAATGGGCACGGACAATGGCAGGGTGGCATGGACGTGTGGCAGAGAGTGAGATATAGCTGGGTTCCTATCTTGTTCTAACACTGCCGGGCGGAATGACCTTGGAAGCCACCTCACTTCTCTGAGCATCAAGTTCCTCATCTGTAAAATGGGGATAACAATAGGCATTGTTGTTGTTAGGCTGAAAAGTGGATTAAAAGCGTTTTTTAACAGATACCGGGATTATTCATGTTATAACCAATGTGTTGAGAAATAGCCGACCAAAAAATTTCCCTACACTCCCCAGTAGGCAAAGAGGTAGCTCCAGAGGTCACGGTAGACAGCCAGGGGCTCCCCATGAATCCTGACATTGAACTGGCCACCCTTGAACAATTCTGCATGTTTCCCCAGCCACGTTCCCAAAGGGGAAAGCCAGAAAGGGAGGCCCAGGTTTGTCTCGACCAACAGACAAAAGCTGGCTGATTAGGCAGGAAGCTAAGAACCCAGGAGGAAGAAAGAGGGTCTGAACAGGAAGGAAATAAGATGAGCATTCATTAAGATCTAGAGTGTGCCAAGGACTTACACTGTTTGTTATGTCCACAGTGTGTCCTGGTTTATTGATGAGGAATCAGGAGCTCAGAAAGGCGAAGGGACTTTCCCAAGGTCATGGAGCTAAGAGGTGACAAAGATGTGATCTCAGCTTCCCAGGTCATTCTAGCCCCAAGGCCCTAGAACAACCTCTCATCAACCTAACACAGTGGCCTCCAAATGCAAAACTCAGTTCCTTCTCACACCAGCTTGGGGGACAACCAGGTTTGACAGCATGGCCAGATACAACAGCACCCCGCACCGACCAGCACCCTGCACCGACCAGCACCCTGCACAGACCAGCACCCTGCACGGACCAGCACCCTGCACAGCGCCTTCCACGGCAAAATCAGCTTTAGAGGAACACTCAGCTCCCAAGACTAAGAAAGAAGGAGCGGCTCCTCTCTGCACGCTACTGTTTTCTTAAGTAGCCTGCTGAACGCTTTCTCAAGTCTGTGACCTCTCACAAGAGCTTTCTTGGTTTTAGAAAAGACAAAAAGTCCAGACAATTCTTTCAGCCAACTTTCTCACTTCATTGCCCCGCCACTCTCTCCTCTCATTCTCTCTTATGTGGCTTTGAGCCGCTCTGTCTAGATCAGCTCTGAAATGTGAAGTCATAAGCCTTTCCACCTCTGTGAGGGTATTGGAATGAGGGACAGATGCATCTTTGCCATCCCCATAGTTACCTCCTACATGAGCAATATCCTTGGGAAGTAGCCCAGCCACTGTTTACCAGCACCACACTCTCTAAGACTAACTGGGAATTCTGACTTCCAGCCCTGGTTCTCCAGCACAGAGCCATCCTGAGCCCCAGGCCATTTACATACAAGGGTGACCAGACCACCATCCATGGCCCATATGCTCCAGGCACCTCTCACTCAATGCATGCCCCCAACCTAGGTCCCCCAGTTTCTCCTTCAGTGGACAGCACCCCCTTGCCCAGCCAGCCAAGCCAAATACCAAGGAGTCGCCCTTTTCCCAACAGGAACAAGTCCTATAAATTCTGTCTTCAAAACAGACCACCTGGGCCCCAAGCCTTATTGCAGCCAACAGCGCAGACCCTCAGACTCTCCCCCAAAGCCTCCTCCCAGGTCCTCGAGCCACCCTCACCCCAACAGATATAACCTCCACACAACCCAGAGGCAGCTCTCTTTAAAAAAGCAAAAAGAGGCTAATGAATGCTCACAGCTTTACATAAAGGGATTTGCTCCATTCCTCCCATTTTGTTCCAAGTGGCAGGGCCCCCTGCCTACCCGTGACACCCGTGCTGACAAAGGACTGCTGCCCCCAAACCTAACACCCTTCCTCCTTAACCCCCTAGGACTAATCGAGTCAAGCTGCTGGGGGTGGGGGGGGCTTCTGCAGCCCCAGACCCGGACTGAGCCCCTCCTTTTCTCTTCGTTGACTCACTTCTGTTCTGTTCGAATGGGGAGTGACCCACCACGACAGGCGGCGTGGCTGAACAGAAAGGCCACTCTGGCTCAGCTCTGAGCCGCGGCCCTGCTACTTGCTGGCTAGAGGAGCAGATCACGTCACTGCTCCGAGCCATGGCTCCCCTTCGAGAAATGGAGGATTACATCAGTCTCTCAGGGGCTTGTGGGCAGTAAATATGATTAAATAGCAACATCACTAAAAGTCAAAGAAGAGGAAAAAATCATCCAACACCACTGCTGTAACACGGCCACAGAGGGGGCATACACTGATACATTTTTGCCATGTCTTTTTCCCTCTGTTTACTTGTGGGTTTTTGCATAGTTCCAATCCTGGAAAACACACAATTTGAATCCTTGCTTTCTTCACTCAACTTTCCCTCTGAAGTATTTGCCCAAATTATTGTGTCTTCATAACTATCATTGTAAAGCAACTGATAAATAGGGAATAATTCCATCAGAAGCTTGTAACACTCTATTTGGTAAAAATAATAATAATAATCCTACTTTTTTTCTGATTATCAAAATCATGCATGCTCATATCAAATTTGGAAAGCACGGGAAAGTAAAAAGAGATGAAAATATTGCAGAAGCCCATAATTCTGAGTAAATGAAATACTTTCTGAGAGAAAGGGAAACCTGAGAAACTGCTAAAATAATCCATCATATGGCTATGGTCTTATTTACAGAATCATGAGGAAGTTGTTGAAAATGTAGCATTATTTCCAATACTTTGATGTTCTAAATAACATTGAAGTAAACGTTCTTGTATGTGAATCTGGGCATATTTCTAATGGTCTCCGCTGCCAGGAGAACAGGTCAGCTTACTCTCTGGCCCCATGCATATACTTTATTCCCCAAGGTACCCTCACCTTCACCTTGAAGCTCTGATCAGGCTCATTCTTGTGGGCATGCAGTTCAGGCCAGATCCATATTCATGGGGCCTACACTGTGAGCCAGACACTGAAGCTACAGCCAAAAATAAGAGCAGCCCCTGTCCTCAAAGAGGGCGTCAGCATCCAGGGAGCTCCCACACTCCAAGGGATGCATACAGAGGGGCCACACTCCCTCTCAGGCTCACACACCCAGCGGCTCTAACCCAAATTTAGCAGGGAGATAGGGAGGGACGGGAACAGACCAATATGTTTATCCATGTACACACTCCAACCAAGGGCTGTTTTCACTTTCAAAGCCCCCAGTCACAGCTGACACTGAAGAGCTACTGTTCTTTTGTATTTATCATGTACAGATCGTAGTGCTCTGCATGTCTTCTGCACTTGACCCTCACAGTGACCCTGCTATTACCTCCATCTGATACATGAGGTTTGCAGACTTGTGGTGGCCACTTGGCCTAGTATAAAGTGGAAACAGGGCTCATACCCAGCCAGGCTGCTCCAATATCCATCTAAAGAACCACTTTGTTCTAGTAAAATCATGGCTGATTTTGCCTCCTAAATATCTTTTAAGTCTTTCCATGTCTCTCTATCTGCTCGCCATTCTTGTTGGAGCCACCATCTCTTTCTACTTGGACGACTGCAGTAGCCTAATTGTCTCCAAACATTCCCTCTTGCCCGCTACAGTCCACTGGCCACATAAAAGCCAGTGTACTTTATTTAAAACCCAATTAAATCATGTCCTTTCCCTTCTTGAAGTCCTTCAGAGGCTTCCTTTATGCTTCTAGCATAAAATCCAAATTCCTCCATAGAGTCTACACAGCCTAGAATTGTCTGCTTTCCGCCCACTTCTCCTGTCTCCTATCTGCCTACTCCCTGCGCCCTTCTAAGAGCCTAGCCTCACTGCCTGTGTTCTTATTCAGAGTTGGGACCAGCCTCAGGGCCTTTACACAAGTTGTGCTCTTCTCAGCTTCCTAAGTGACTTCTCCAGGGTACTTCCCTCAAGTTCCTCCCTTCGTCCTTGCAGAGCATGCTTCAAGACTCCTTCATCACAGTGATATATATTTATCAGCCCTCCTAGTGACCGCTCACCAAGAAATAGAAGGTCAACCATTTGGGTTTTTTCCACTAAGAAGTCAGCTTTTTTTCCCCCTTTGTCTTTTTTGTATTTTGTTACAACCATCCACTGACTAATATATTTGAGGGCTTTTTTTTTTTTTAATATACATTTCCATCATATTTCCTGGAGATTGTGATGGAAAGGTAGAGAGATGGGGACAGGGGGAAAAAGAAGAAAGGAGGCACATTCCTCAATTATCAAATTATCTGAGCATTCCAGAGCAGAAGAGAGCATAAATAGTCCTCAGGAGGCAGAGCTTTTGTTATTTGATCAGACTCAGTGAGCCAGATAGTGTGGCCTCAAGAAATCCTCCCAGAAATAGCCTCTCTCATTTCCCACTCCCCAGGAGCACCTGCTCTACTAGCGCGAGGAGCCTTGAGCTGGCTGAAGCCAGCCTTACCTTTACAATTTGTGTAACGAAACTGACCGTAAATTCGGCGATTTTCGGCACCCGAAACTTCCCTTTGTTCTTCTGTTCAGGCTGATATTCTGTTCTTGTCTTCACAATCACCTGAAATGTTCAACGAGTGTGAGCACAACTGGAGACTTGAACTGCTTCTTTTTTTCTTTTCTTTTTCTCAGTAGCTAGAATTTTTATACATTGCATAAAGATCAGAAAATAAAGAACCTCCTTCTCAAACATATAAGAAAGTAGAAAATTCAAATTACCCATACTTCCCCATGCCAACAGAGACAACCATAGGTGACAATTTGGTTCACACCTTTCCAGATGTTTTTATATGCACATATATATGCATATATTAGACATATGTGTGCTATTTATATAAGCATATCTTTTCTTTTTATGTGACAGATTCATACTTCGTGAATTATAACCTATTTTAAACATACAACAATATATTAACATATTTTTATGTAGACAAATACACAATTGTATTTTGCCTTTTGATGAAGCATAATATTTCACTATATGCATATACTACAATGAATCTGATGAGTCTCTATTGTTGAACATTTAAGTTATTTTCACAGCTTGGGTTATGTAAACAAGTTATGATGAACATCTTGTAGCTCAACCTTTATATATATACTTGATTCCAATTTGACTTAGGCACTTGCACAGAGAAAAACATAAAGGTCTTTGAATCTCTTGTATCATCTTGTTTTTCTAAAGTCTGAATATTTTGCAGAGGTGGTTAATATCTTATCAAGATATGCTGTCAACCTGCCAAGACATTTATGGAACTCCATCCCACTGTGTAGGCAAAGTGGAAGAAAAAAAGAACCTGACAGATAATCAATAACCATGGCCGAGTGCCACAGTGTCAGGGGGAGCACAGAAGCTGTCTGAGACTCAGGGCCTCACCTGTAAAATACGGGCAATAATCTTCCCTATTTCACAAGGTTGTTCTGAGGGTTAAATGAGATGATAATGGGTAATATTTTTGGAATTATTTATTATGTGCCAGAACTAGATCAAGCACTTCATAAGCCTTTCTCTACATACCACTACTATTGCCAGTCTTGGGACAAGGAAACTGAAGCTCAGAGATACTAAGTCACTTGTCCAAGGTCACTCAGCTAAAAGGAAGCTGCCTCCTAGCCATGATCACTCTTACTTCTCACTGGAGCTTAAATTAACTGAATCTTCATGGGAAATTCCCATGTTTTCCTGGAGACAGTAGTCAAGTGTACTGACTCAAGCAAAAAAATTCTCCTATGAAGAATATTCTTTAAGTCTGTGAGGCATGCCATTAACTAAATGTAGCTCAAAAAGGAAAGGATGGAGAAAGGACTGCTATTACTGAGCATCGCCGGTGTGGCACTTACATATGTTGGTTAAGGAGGCTCGGCGACCAGCCCATCTAACAGTTCTCTTCCTCCCCATGATCTAGAATCCAAAATTTGCAGATGTCAGTTCTGCTCTTGTGTCCCGCCCCTCTCTGTAGTCTGCTCCTCCAAACAATGGAAGTGAGCCCTGGCTCCTTCAAATAGGGAATTAGGGCAGCCAAATAAGGGTGAGGGTCTTTTGGGAGGTAGGGTGGGTTGTTCTGTTATTTTTATTTTCTTCCTACCTCCTATTCTAAAGAATAGGAAAGCAGAAGCTTCTTTGGCACAGGTAATAAAAATAAGTCTCATGCTTTGCAAATTTACCATATAGCAGGCACTGAACATTTGACATACATATCTCACTTAATTCTACGCTGTGGGGCAGACACTGATACTGTCAGTACTGTAGGAAGGTGTAAGGGTATGTGCTGGGTTTGAACACTAGCTCCACTCCTAAGCCTTCTGTGTCTTCTCCTCTATAAAGTGGGACAATAACCATAAATATCTCATTGGGTTGTTGTGAGGCTTAAATGAGTTAATAGAAGATAAGCACTCAAACCATTCATTCAAAAACAAATGTTTATTTGCACACTGCCTCTGAGTGCTGCCAAATTTTCTTCCATGGACGTTCAAAGCAGATGTGGAATGGAGCCTGGCCTGCACTTGTCAGCCTGCAGGTCCTCCCTACCCAGCCCGAACAATGCTGTTCAAGCATGCTCCTGACCTCCTTGTCTGGAAAAAAAAAAAAAAAAAAGGTAGGGAGTGATGGATGAATAGAAATTTACTGGGTGAGGGGCTCCTGGGTGGCTCAGTCGGTTAAGCGTCTGCCTTCAGCTCAGGTCATGATCCCAGGGTCCTGGGATCGTGTCCCTCATTGAGGTTCCTGCTCAGTGGGGACCCTGCTTCTCTCTCTCTCTACCCCTCACTCATGCTTTCTCTCCCACTCCCACTTTCTCTCTCTCTCAAATAAATAAATAAAATCTTAAAAAAAAAAAAAAAACTTCGTCATAACAGACTAGAGAAAGCGTCTCCTACTGGCCTTGAAGAAATAAGCTGACTTGTTACAAGAAGACCATGCAGCTGGAAGGCAGACTCTAGATGCTGAAAGTGACCTCAGCTGACAACCAGGTCACTCAAGAAGATGGGGACTTCTGTTCTACAACCACAAGTAACTGAATACTGCCAACAACCTCAGCAGGTGTGGAAGAGGACCCTGAGTGCCAGACGAGAAGGCAGCCTAGCCAACGCCTTGACTTCAGACCTGTGAGACACCAAGCAGAGAACACAGCTAACTTGTGCCCTGACTTCTGACCTACAAAAACTGTGAGATAATATATTTGTGTAGTTTTAAACCATTACATTTTTGGAAATTTATTGTACAACGATAGAAAACTGATATGCTTTCCCACACTGCCAAGTCCATCTCAACCAACAACCATCTTTTGGGTTGATCTGTTTGCAGCTAGATCCTTAGCCATCAGATCTCTGGTGTTTACACATCACAGAGGAAATGTTAAGAAGCATTTGCTTCTTAGTCCTTCCCTCCGCCCTCAATTTCTATGAACAGTTTTTCCAAAGCTTCTCAAAAAGCTCGAAATCATTTTCATCATTCCACATAAATTTAAAAGACCCTATGCATAGCCGACATTTTGAGACAGGTGACAGAACTTTAAAAATATTACTGTCGGAATAACATTCTAATTATCATATTAAACATTTTGTGGTTGCTTCCCTAGCATCCATTTAGATCAAAAGTCCCCAGATATTCCTTTTGGGAACCCACTGCTGCCCCTTTGTGTGGCAGCCATGTGGTTTGGTGGGATTGATGCCTCCCTTCATGATAGGAATGATACGTTAAGCCAATCAGGGCCTACTATCCTCTTGATCACAAAATATGATTGGCTCAAGATTAGGACCAATGAGATATGAGGCAAGATTGACTAGGAACTTGGGGAAAGAAGCCTCCTTGCTCTTTATGGGTGTTCCTCAAAGAGCATGCTCTTCCTCTGGCTGGTGTGGTGAGGACTTGAGTTCTGAAACTTCCGCAGAGATTGTTGTCACAATAAGGAGTAGCCGAGATGAAGACAAAGGTGGCATATGAAGGAGAGCAGAGCCAAGAGGACCCTAGAGAAATGGAGATGGGCCCTGATGACACAGTGCCCTCTGGATCACACCTTGCCTAAAGTTCACATTGAACTCTGCAGTTATAGGGGCCAATTTATACTCTTTGGGCCTTAGTCCAATTTGGATTAGGTCCTTCTGTGAGGTAAAAAGATCTAGCTGATAAAAAATATGTTCCAAGAAAAATGAACTGAAAAGCTATTAGAATTTAGTAAGACGGCCAAATACTAAATAAGCATAAAAAAAAACAGTAGATTTTTTTGGCACCAGCAAAAAAAAAACAAAAAACCTCAGAATATAATGGATCCACCAAAACATACAAATAAAAATGTTCATGGCCACTTTTTTCATAATATCCCTGAACTGAGAACAATCCAAAAGTCCATTAATAGGAGAATGCATAAATTGTGGTTTATTCATAAAATGGAATGCCACACACATGGGTGAATCTTACAGACATTACCTTGAACAAGATCTGACCCAAAATTTTTTTGTATATTATATGATTTATTTATATCAAGTTCAAAATATACATAAAAATTATATATTATTTTATATAATTTATATATAATATTTATAATAAATATATAAATAGCATGTAATGTTTATAAGTATATATATACTATTTCTTTTTAAAGTCCCCCGTTTACCATTTGCAGTAATGGTGGGGGTGTTGAGTTTAGGCAGAGTTGAGGTCATAGCCCTCCTTCAAATCCATGTCCTGCTTTGCCCTAAACCCCTATGACAGGCTGCTTATGCCCTGAGTGACTTTCTAATGAAAGGGGTTCTTTTTGGTTTCGGAGCCCCAGTTCTCAAACTACCAAGTTCAAACACAAGCCACAGGTCAGGTGGGTACCTGACCCAGGCTGGTCTTCAGTCTTGTCCTCTCTTTAGCTAAGCCACATTTTCCCCAAAAGCAACCCACGTGGCTTAATATTTTACCACCGCCCCTAAGGAAATGTTAGCTCCTTAGAACCCCATCTCCACATCAAAAGCAGGTCTTTGCCCATTTGCCTAGGACAAGAACAGACAGTCCTCTGGCCTCTTCTCTGACCTCTCACTGGTAGGCTTGTTTGCTCCCTACCCCTTGAAATGCCCTTCTCCCTTGGGTCCATGGCCATATTTCTCTTGGTTCTCTTCCCGTTCACTGACCAGCTCTCCTCAGTTTCCCTTTCAAGATCCTCCCCTTCTGCTTGACCTCTCAATGATAGAATTTCTCAGGGTGAAGTCATGGGCGTGCTTCCCTCCTACACACCTCCTCTGAGTATTCGCACTCCTATAACTTCCAAGTCCATCTTTACCCTTATAACTAAATTCAGACCTCATCCAGCATTCAGATTTCCCTACTGGACATTTGCCCTTGGACCAATCTGCCTAAATATACCATGTCCACAGCAAAGCTCTTGTGTTCCCAGTCCACCTGCCCCTTACTAGTTCTTCCCCAAGCCATCCGCCCCCAAATAGCGGCATTATCCATGCCAGTGCTTATGTCAAATACAGGAATTCTCCCATGACTCCTCCCTTCCCTGCACTCTCCAAATCCATTTCAGCACCAGCTCCTGCTTCTCAAAAACTTCTCTCAAATCAACCCATCTGTCCAGTCACACTGCCTGCACCCTAGTCCAGAGCATTGTCATCTCTCCCTGAATGGTTTCTCTGGCCAACTTCTTTTTTCCATTCTTGCCTCCCCAAACTTAGGGAAAAGGGTTTTCTAGACCGAGGGAACGGCATATACCAGCGTACGTTCAGGAGACACTCAGGAGGCTGGCACATGAAGGAGCCACAGGAATTGGTTTTGAGCGGCCAGAGCATAGGGTAGGTGAAAGTGAGGGGTAAACAGAGGCTCTGAATGCCACACCAAGCAACTTGAAGATTAACTTGAAAGCAGTGAAAATTCAAGGAAGGATTATAAACCAGAGAGTGCCTTTCCAGATGTATAGGACAGGTAATGGATAAGCCTCTGGCCACAGTGAGATACACTGGAAAGATGCAGAGAACAGGAGAAATACAACCCTACAGAGTTACTGGAATCAACCAGCTATTGGGCGTGTCATGAAAGTTGGTGTTCTGTTCCCGTGGAGGGGAGCCAAAAACATTTCCCTTCTATAAAAGAAGATACGGCAACAGTCGCTTTTTTTTTTTTTTTTAAGTACTATGAAGGGGAAAGCATAAGAAATGTTAGCAAATCATTAATTGTACCTTGGAGGAATCAGCTTACATAAGCAAAGAAAGAGAAAAGAGAAAATACATTTGCAAAGAAAGGCTCTATTCTCTGCAGTTGAAAAAAAAAGTGGGGAAAATGGAGCCCTGAGCTCTTGATTAATAACAGAAAGGGTGGGGGGGAAGTGGAGAGAGAAGAGGAAAAATCCTTTCTATGCTTTTTATCATTTAAAGTGGGGTCTTACAAATATTTGGAAAAATGAACCTCCAGATTTTCAAATACCATTGTGGATTTGGGCAAAGATATAATTTGTTTTCATATTTATACATCAGTCCCCATTGTCCTGTCAGTGGCTGATATGAAGAACATAATTTAACATAATTGGCGTTGTGAAAATGGGATAAATTATTCATCCCAAAAGGACCCCTAGTCTGGATATATTCTCTGTTCACTGGCAAGGCCAGATAATACATGGTGGTTCAGATGGCGCAAAGTACAGATCATAAAAATTTAAAATACTACTTCCCGGGATTATCAATAATGAAGAGGTTCCCACATGGAGAGGCCCCAGGATTGGCAAGAACAATAAATAAAAGTGCAGAAGTGCTGACAAGGAGCAAGATTGTATTTTTATGAGCTGGACTTTCACAGGCCAAAAATAGATCTAAGTTGTACCCTGCAGCTCATCCCTGCTGCTAAGAGAGAAGTTCAGAGCAGGATAGGGAATCTGCCAAGCACCTACTATGTGCCAGGCACTGTTCTAGGGGGTCTACTGATGTGTACTCTGTTAATTCTCATAACTCTCCTCACAACCTTCTCTCCAATCTTCATGTATCCCCTTTAAAATCATTATTATTCCCATTTTTCAAATGAGACAATTCAGCCTTAGAGAATTCGTCACTTGCCTATGATCAAATGACTGGTAAGTAGTTGAACTGGTGGTTCAAACTCAAGATTACCCTGCTCTTTCCTATCATTGTTTTAAAACGGGTACCCAGGAGCGCTTGGGTGGCTCAGTTGAGGAAGCATCTGACTCTTGATTTCTGCTTAGGTCATGATCTGAAGGTCCTGGGATCCAACCCTGAGTTGGGCTCTGTGCTAAGCAGGGAGTCTGCTTGAGATTCTCTCCCTCTGCCCCTCCTCTCTCTCTCTCTGCCTCCCCAAAATAAATAAAATCTTTAAAAAATTTAAAATAAAATATAATGGGTACCCACTACCACTATGCCAAAAGCTTTACATCTTATATCATAGGAAACCCTCTCTATCACTCTGAAGTAAGAATGATTATCCCCATTCTACAGATGAGGAACCTGAGTCTTGGAGAGCAGAAATGACCTCATAACCTCACAGGGCACTAAGAAGTAGAACCAAAGCTTGAATCTAAGCTTTTGGCTCAAATCCAAGTGCCACCCACTAGGAAGGTCACCATTCAAAAACTCTAACTCTGATCTTGTGGCACCTGGTACACACGAAGGGAATCCATACATACTGTTGAATGAATGAATCCCATCTGTAAAGAGACAAGGTGAAATTGACCAGATGGGGCCTGAATACTTAGTTGGGAACTTTCTCCCATTTCCCTTGCTCACCTCTCAACCCATACTCCATCTTTTTGGGTTTGAGTCTACTCTGTTTCTCTGGGCCCTCAAAGCTTGGTAAGGGCCCAGAACACAGGGTAAAATGTCAGTGCTCAGAGGACATTAATGGTAGTGTTGTCCAACCCCATCAACTCACAGATGGGGAGATGGAAGCCCGGAGAGGGGAAGGTATTTGCTACGGGTCACACAGCAAGACTGGGTCAGAAGCGGGACTCTAGTAAGGGCCTGCTCACTCCCAGTCTAGGGCTCTTTCCATGGGATCAGGTCTTTTTTCCTTGCTGGGCTTTTACTTTTTCAGAGGCAGAATGGAAGGTGGGCCAGTATGGCCTCAAATGCACTGGCCAGCCCACTAAGCCTATGACTGTCCAGCCCCCCGGCAGTACGTAGCATGCGGGGAGATGAGGGACTCTCCATATGGTCCTCTCTGGGGTTTGGGGTGTGGGGAGGGCTCCAGCTCCTGTTCTGAGTGGAAACTAGCCGCCTGGGCTGGAATCTTTGTAGCAGAGACCCGCAGATCTGCCCCTGGGCCTGTCTTCTGTGGTCCAGAGGCCCAGCCCACTTCACTGCTCAGCACTCCTTGAGGCCTGGGGCCAGCCCTGTGCTCTCCACAAACAGATGAGAATGGTAATAAGCAACAACAGTAATAACAACAGCCTCACACTAGCATCTACTCTGTGCTGGGCACTGGGGTGAACACTCGACATGCATTTTCTCATTTCACCCCTAAAACAGTTGTTACAGGAAGAGATTATCGTCCTCATTTTACCAGCGAGGAAACAGAGGGACAGAGTGGTTAATAAACCTGCCCAGGGTCACACAGCAAGTAGGTGGTAGAGTTAGGGTTCAAATTCAAAGTGCACTGCTATAATGCCTTCCTCTACGTGCAGGGATGCCGGCTTGCTCCATGTGTAAGTGTGAGCAAGTCACTTCCGTGCTCCAAGACTGTCTCACCATCTGTGAGAATGGGGGTGATTTTTTTAGTAGAAAATTTGATAGATGCTCATGATAAAAATAAAGCTTGAAAAATATGGAATGAAAGTCTTCAAACAGTCCACCCTCCAACCCCTATCCCTACTCCCTCAACATATAATGGTTTCTTGTGCGTCTGTCCAGAATTGTTTTATGAATGATAAGAACAAAACATACACACAGATGTGTTTCCACAAATGAGATGACTCCGTGCCATGCTCTTTAAAGCTATTCCAACTGAGCGGTGTGTCTGTGGTTCCTCCCACATTAGCACAAGCAGGAATGCTTCGTTCTCCTAGCAACCACTCAGTATTCCACATCCATGCGCTAGGGTTCATCTAACCGGCCCAGTCGCATGGAACATTCCAGTTGTTCATAGGTTTTCTTTATGCATAAGCCTTTGCATACTTGAAAGAATATACCCATAAGGTAACTTCCTACCAGTAGGAAGCATACCAATCGAATGGTACGCATAGTTTAAATTTTATAAACAATGTCAAAACACCCTCTGCAAAACATTGCACCAAATTATATAACTGACCAGAGCGTATGGAGATCTGCTTCGCCTCAGTACTAGCAACACTGGGCTTTATCAAATGCTGTGGGATCAGGGGTTTTTTGTTTTGTTTTTGCCAATCTAATAGGTGAAAAATTATATTTTGTTTAAAATTATATTTTTAAAATTATAAAAATTTTAAATATGCTGAGTGGTCATTTTTATATCTATTTACTGGAAATGCCTGGTCAGAGCCTTTGCCCCGATTCATGGTGATTTATAAAGCTGTGTCTTGAGAGTGTCTGAAGAGCGAAACGAGGGGGCTCTGTGAACCTCAAATGTGCAGAGATGTGCATTTCTGCTGCTCCCTAGGGAATGGCTGACGGTTCTCTGATCCTGTGCTTCAGGGAGAAAAAGAACCCTCTTTTTAAAGCCACGAGAGAAGCCAAGAAGGCTCGCGGGACTCAGTGACAGGAGAGGCATCTCCTTTGGCCACATCTGTCCAGGTCCACCCTGTCGGATCCCCTGTACCTTCACCTTGGAAACCCCATTCATATCATGTTTCATTTTTACAGTCATCTTTCAAAAATGTGAACTGCAAGACCCATATTCTGGATGTCCAGTGGAAGATAGGAAACTATATCAATAAAGCACCATTTGTGTGCCATTAGACAATTTTCATGCTTTTTCCTCACAATAACCCTGGTAGATAGATATTATGCTCATTTTGCAGTTGGAAAAAAAAGTCCAGAGAGGCTAAGCGACTTGCCTAAAGCCCCACAGTAAGGAAGTAGCTTAGCTGAGATCTGAACCCAGACCTCTAGGATGGCAAAGCTCATGTGGTTTACCCTGCAAAATACCAAGTGTATCAAACCTCAATACTGGATCTACAAATGTTTGCATTCTTTTCCTCCCACAAGCAAGTAAGCCAACCTCATCCAGGACATGTAAAGACTTAGGAATTAGTAGAAAGGAAAGGAACATTTTCCCAGAGCTTGGTTGCTGGCTTGCCAAATACATGATTCATCTGGGGATTTGCCAAGGTGGGGCTGTGCCCGTTTGTGGCTTACTTTCTGCAGACCTGCCACCCACTAGTTGGCATCTCCCAGCACACCTGTGTGCTGATCTTGGCTGCACTGTTTTCTTTTGGGTATCCTAGGATAGCATTTCACCTCTCTGAGTCTGTTTCTGCATCTGTAAAACGGCAATAATGGTTGCAACCTCCCAGATGGGTTGTGGGGGATATCCAGATTAACTGTGCTCACTTAGACACACCAAAGGCAACGAGGCCCCATGGGCATGTCCCAAAATTTGCTGTCTGCAGATTGATGTTTCAGCTTCTCAAGAGCTTGCACTCACAGGCTGGAAAAGTCGCCCAACTGCTTACATTCAAGTCTATTCCCACATGTGTCAAGTGGAGAAACTAAGCCCAGCTTTAGGCTATGGAAGGGACAGGGGTCCTCGCTCAGCCAGTACTTCCCACTGCCCATTGCATGCCAGGATTCATGATGAGGCCGAGCCAGGGCCCTCCGGCCTAGTGGGCAAATCTCCTCAGTGCCCACCAGACACAAAGTCAGCCTAAATCCACCCACCTCCCCATTCTCACTGCCACTGCCCTAGTGCCACCTCCCACCTCCTTCATGAACACAGCAGTGGCCTTCTAGCTGACCTCCTGCCTTGCACTCTTTCTCTACTTCTACCACTCATGGTGGGCATGCTGCAGGGAACCAGTCACCTCTGTCTTGGGGAAACTACTCTGGTGCTGCAAGGGGGATACGTTGGAAGGAATGAGGAAGAGGAGACCCATCATGAGTCCCTCATCCCTAGGGTGGCCCACAGCAGCCAGAGGAATCTTCCTTAAATAGAAATCTGATCCCATTACTCTCCTGCTTTAAACCCCTCCAAAAAAATACACTGAGCCCCCCATGAACTGGTACCCACCTCCCCTCATCTCCCAAATGTCTCCCCCTCATCAGTGTGTCCAGCCCACCTACTTTCCTGCCTATCCCTCCGACTCCCTCAATACCTGTCCACATACTAGACCCACTGCCCCTACTCCTTTGACCACCCAACCTCCAGGTCTCAGGCGGGCCTCCTTCCTCAGGAGGACCTCCCCGACCAGCCTCTATCACAGTTAGGTCTCTCAAGTCTTATCCTCTCTCACATCACAGCTCTGTATTGTTTCCTTAAGAGCCCATTTTCAGCTTGTGTCTCTGTGCATCTGTTTGTATGATGGCTTGTTTGAAGTCCCTCTTCCCCACTGGACTGGAAGCTCCGTGAAAGCAGTGGCTAGGCCTGGTTTTTATGGCTGGATATGCATAGCCTGGCACAGTGCCTGGCACAGAGAAGTGCCCAAAAAGATGTGTTGGGTGAGTGAGTGAGTAGATACCTTCCATGGTGATAAGTAAAATCATAGCTATAATGATGGGTGGCTAGGGAAGGAACCCAGGAGAGCTGCCATCTGAGCTGGGTTTAGGAAGATGAGTACTGGCTTAACAGACAGGCAAGAGGTGATAAGGACATTCTGGGCATAAGGAATGGCATGTGCAAGAGAAGGGAGCATGAACCACCCTGGAAACTGTGGAAAACTCTAAGGCAGGGTTTCTCAACCTTGGCACTGTTGACATTTGGGGCCGGATAATTCTTTCAGTTTTGGTGGGAGGGTACATTCTACGCACTGTAGGATACTTAGCGGCATTCCTGGCCTCTACTCACTAGATGCCAATAGTGTTCCCTCCCCTAAAGTTTTCACTACCAAAAATGTCTCCAGACATTGTCAAATGTCCCCTTGGGGGGAAAAAATCACCCTCCACTGCTCTTGATATGTCTGACATGTTGGTGTTCAAGGTACAAAGTGGGAATGGTGAGAATGGAAGCCAGTAGGGCAAATAAGGATTTGCCAAGGTAAAGATTTGAGACTGTAGCCTGTGACTATGATTGAAAGGGGTTTCCATGGGAGAAGCACCTGGTCCCAACTCTGGGAGGCTCCCTCAGGTGCAGTGTGGAGGATTTGATTAGAGTGCTAGACAAGGTGGGAAGCTAGCCCATCTCCTCTCCTGAGGCAGGCATGAATCCCTCCAGTACTGGGCAGGGAGGAAGCATTGGAGGCTGGGATTTTCTCTCTGGAGGATCACACCCAGCCCCCAGCAGCTGGTCCAGGGAGCCCACGGAGGAGCATGGCCATGGATGAGGGATGTTGAGTTTGAGGAAGCACTCTCTGGAGGTGGAATACTTCTTGTTATTGACAAGCACAGTGAAGAGGGAAATATTGGGGTTTCAGGTGCACTGGGATTCCAACCCCAGCTCTCCCACTCCATCTGTGAGGCTTGGGCAAGCCACTCTATTGATGTGAGCTTAATTTCCCCATCAGTGAATTGGGTGCACTAAAACCCCCCTCACAGGGCCATTGGGAAGATTAACTGAAACAACAGATATGAATGCCTTTGTGGCCCATTCCCAGCCCAGTGCAAAGGCTTCAGACCTGCTCATTTCTCCATTTGGCCTCCGAAAGCTTTTCCCCCTGAAACTCATAGACTCCATACTATAGTACATTTAGTGAACAAATCTAAAGATGATTATCAGTATCACACGCCAAGCACGCTCCGTATTTTACATTTTCAAAAAAAATCTGATTTAACATTGGTGTCAAATATACTTCTTTGTGATGAACGTTTTGGCTTCAAACACTCACCATCTGACTGGAACCTAACCAAAGCACTGACAACTGTGTCAGGACTCACCTCACCTTCCCTACAGTCCCGTGACCTGAGTCCCAATATCATTATCCCCACTTTACAATGAGGAGGCTGAGGCAGTCTAGGAAGCTTGCTTCAAGTCATCAGCCAAAGTAAAACAGTAAAAGGTAGGGCAGAGATGTGAACCCTCCTAGAGCGGTAGCTTCAGAGTCTGTGCTGCTAAATAAGTATTTGGAGGACCCATTTGGCTTCTCAAGTGGAATTCACTTCTAACACATCTGTTCTGATGTCAGGAAAACTTGTTTACTCTTGTAAATATTATAAAATCAAAATTCTAGCACAGAATACCACTACTAGAGTTTCTGACTCAGAGAAGAGTAGACAGAGGCCTGAGTGAGGAGAAACAAGTTACACAAATCACACTGTGGGTTGCAACTGAGTTTGAGCAAAAGCCCAAGTCTGTGGACTCCCAGGCCAGCTGGCTCCTTGTTCCCACTGAAGTGAAGTTTCTGGAACAACACTGCCTAGGTTCTGGGTTCTCTAGACATCGCCAGGATGCTTGTTAACTATGTGCTTTGGGAAGTTACTTTATCACTCCATGCCTGAGTTTTGTCATCATCAAAAATTGGATTAAAATAGCAATTCCTTTATTGGGTCCTATTAACTATTTACAGCTAAAAGAAAAGTGTGTGTGTGTGCGTGCGCGCGCACCACATGTACGTATGATTTAGAACAGAATCTAGTATTTAGGAAGCACTTGAAAATGATCATTATTATTCTTTTACAGTTACTTTTGTGCCAGAAACTTTACATATGAGGCCATATCTAACTTTGTTCTGACCACTGTGAGTAGGGGTGATCCTCCCTGTTTCACAAAGGAAGAAATGGTGGTGCCTGGTAGGAAGACTTGGTCATGAACATCAGAAGAGTCTGTAATGTGCCCCTGTGAGGATGTGTCCCAGTAGGGATTTGCATCTTTCGGGATGCATTGCTTTCCCTTTCCATGCGTGCAAGTCCCCAGTGTATTTGTCCTTCAGGCTTTGGGACAGCCTTTTGGTTCATCTGGACTGGGCACTCAATGGTTATTGTGTCTTTTCCTTTCTAAAGAAGAGAAGGAAGCCCTTGAAGGCAAAAGGGTGGGATGGGAAGAGTAAGGGGAAACAGAGGCCATGGTATGTCCGGATGACTTGCGATGTGTCTAAGGATGGGGGGAGGGATGATCTCACCACAATCCCTTTTCCTTGTGCACCTTTTAGGGACATGCAGATCTTCCAGGTTGTAGCTGTTGGCAGAAGGGTAAAGAATCTTCCTAAAACCTCAAGAAAATATCCCCTTGCTCCTCTCCAATTTCCATTATATCCGGGTTCAAATTCCAGCATTGCCAGGTACTCCTTCTCTAAGCTTGGATAACTAACCAAATTTCTTTGATCCTTCACCTTTTCACCTATAAATTTGAGTGCATAATCCCTGACTCCCATGGGGAAACGTGCATCTAACGCAGCGGTTCTCAACTTTGGCTGCATGCGTGAGTCACCTGGGGAGATTTAATTAATACTGATGCCTGGATCTCACCCCCAGAGGTTCTGACATAATTGTTCTGGGGTGTAGCCTAGATATCAGGATTTTCAAAGCCTCCCCTAGGTGATTCTAATATGCAGCCCAAAACTGAGAGCCTCTGTTATCCATGCAGCAGATACCTAATTAATACTGTTCTTTTACATTTCTTTAGTGTTAAGTGCCTGTTCACATTTTATTTTTAAAAGCCTTATCAGTCTCACAGGATGGCTCAAGGATTCTTTATTTCTGCCACCCCCATGCACATTCTCATACTGACAACCTCTGCACTTTCAAAACAGATGACTCAACCCCCAGCCAATCAGCCAGGTCCTTTATCTAGCTTTGGCTCCTCTTCTGTTCATTGGCTAGAGCCAATTGGTTAAGACACACAATGCCCTCCTGGAGATGCCAATGAGAAAATCAAACAGATGGAATGATCCATTGTTTGCTCTTCAGCCAGGGAACTCCATCATTTACCTCCAAATCTATCTCTTACGGTGTGCAAAAGCTTATATTATAAAACCCCAAGTTCTCTCAACTGGATCTTAAACAATAACGTTTCTCCCAGCTCTGCCCATGGGATAACTTTTGTATTGTTGCCCACCTTTGTATAAATGCCCACCTCCATTCTTCATGGACTACTCCCATGTCAGGAGATGTGCCATCAGCCAGTCATTCATTTCCAGCCACGCCTCCCCAAAGACACTCTACTCTAGTCATGCTATTTCTCAAAAGCTTTCCATGCTTTGCATATGTCTTAAATGTCTTTTCCTCCTATGGTCTATCTGGAAGGTTTTCACTCACCTTTACAAGCCAAATTCAAATGTTCTCCTCTGCAGTTTACCTAATCTGTTCTTCCAGTCCCTTCCCACCCCAAGAGAATTTAATTGTTTCCACCCCTGTGCTCTCATAACCTGTGAAATTCTCAGGTATAACATTTACCCTGATGTATTATATTAAGCATTACACTAGATAGGGATTTTGTAATTTGCCTTTTCATAACCAACTTGTAGCACAAGGATAGGGCCTTAGCAGGTGCAAACTAAATGCTTGTTGGACTGCATCCAATATCTCTGTCCTCAAATATATACCAGTGAATTTTTGAAACACCTCCCCCCCAATAATCAAGACAATTTTCTCCATCACCATCCACAAGCTTATTAGTATTCATCTGCTATGATAAAACTTTAAAAAAGAAAGATTAATTTTCTTGCCCATATATGTATATGTGAACAAAAAATGAGTAAACACTTACCATAAACCTGAAATAACACAAGAGATGTCATGTCTCTGGAAGACTACATTTTATAAGAAAAGGGATATATTTGGCGGAGGGAATGAAAGGGTTTGGAGAGGTGGAATTTTTACTGCTTTATTTCCTGAGATGGGGGGAGCATGAGGGACTGATGGGGAGAAGAGCAACTGCTTTACCTTTTCCGGAGCAGGCAGCTGTAAGTGGTTAACCTCCAAGGGAGTTATGAGAGGGACGGTCTGGAAGCCATCCTCAACCGAAGGCGGCTTGGTTCCCTTCTCACTGGGGTTACTGTTCAGCTTCACCATCCTTACGCCTTTCTTCCCAGACCTAAGGCAAGCAGTGGGGTTCTGGTTACAGTGGGAGGTGAAGCAGGGTAAGAGAGGGCTGACGACAGAGAAAACAGCAGTGTCCTCAACGGGTCCACTTGGTTTTCAGTGTAGAGATCAGTCATCTATATATTTTCTGCTAGATTTCATGACATGATTCTCATTATCCAGCAAAACTTCTTTAATCATCAAAATATGCCACCTGCCTATGGAGTTCAACAGCCCTCAAATTCAGGAAAACTCAAGGAAATCCCAGACTTACACCAACAATATACAAGCTTTAAAAAAAAATCCAAGATACTAGAGCTAATACAGTCATATAATTTCAGTGAAAAGCTTATTTTTACCAAAAAATTAAACCCTATTATTCTGGGTCACCCTGCAGTATGATAAATTTCACCTTACCACCACACCTTACCACCTTGCTATTTTATGATGTTGGCTTTTCTTCAGCAATCTCCTTAAACCACAATAAATACATTCAGTGTCTCTATGTGTACTGTACCCTTTCACATGATATGTAGATTGTACAAGAGATACAATTTCCTAAAACAAAACAAAAAAAAAGCTGGCTTGAACCTGATCCTGTTATTCAGCCATGGAATGCCTCCATTTCCTCAATAGCGAAGGGCCATTTTTTTTTCTTCCATGGAAAGTTAGCAACCCCCGTATTGCAAGATTGCCAACTAAATAAACAAATCACATTTATTTCTCTCAAGCTCCCTTGGAAGTCAAACGATGCTCCCACCCCACCCCTAGAAGCCCAGACAACTGGATTTCTCTTGTCAATCCTGCTGATGGAACATTATTAGACAAAATAGGATTGTTGTGGAGATGAAAGGATGATAAAGGGTCGGAGGATATTGAGGAGTGGTTATAACAAAAACAAATGCCTACTTACTGTGATGCACTCTTGGGGGGTCAGAGCAGATTCAAGCCAATTTGAAGAGGAGGAGGACGGCCAGGAGTCCTCCCTCCTCAGCCCGAGCTTGTGGTGCTGAAAAGACAGCGCCTTGCCTGTGTCTGGATTGGGAGTTTCTGAGAGCGAGGCGCGAGCAAGGGGAAGAGCTCCTGGCAGCTGCCTGCCTGCTCCCTCGCTCGCGCCCCCTCCCACCGGGGAACGGGCTCCCACACCATCTGTCATCTGGCACCACCTGCTGTTTCTCATGCATGGCCACAACCAGGGCATGGGACAAAATGGTTTCAAGAAAGTGGGAGGGATTCTGGCCATAATAATAATAATAATAACCATATAATAAGCAATCCTTGAGTCTTTAGAAAAACAGAAGAGACATATTCATTAGGAGAAAGGATCACTTTTTAAAATCTTCCAGAGCAATATTATGAAACCCAGAATGGTTCAGGACCTGCGCTGTGCTCTGACCTGTGGTAAGGAGTGAAGGGAAACCTATATTTATTATTTCCCAAGCAGTGGGCACTTTTCCAGTTTCTTTCAGACTATTTTCCTCATTTGCAAAATGTGATGGGATTAGTGTGAGGTGGGAATGTGATCACAAAAGGAAAGCAGCTCAGAGCAGGGCACACTATTCTCACAATGCCGCTGGAATCACACAGGTCAGGTAGAGCACCGGGAGCTGGACCTTGAGCCCTGATCCATGGCCACTGATGTTTGCATGCAGTCCACAACTTTGTATACCTTCCAAGTTGGTGTCTGGAATCAGAGAAGGTGAAGTCCTGGTATCAGCTCTATGAAGTTCTGACTGTGGAGATCTTGGACATTTTGTTTTCCCTCCCCAAGCCTCCATTTCTTTATCTATAATGTGGGAATAATAATACCTCCCTTGCAGGGTGGTTGGGAGTAAGATGAGACTGTGCTCAAGGATACCTCTTCTAGCTCAGGGACAAGGTTCCGAATGGCTGAATTATTTCATCTCTGGAGATTGCTCTTACACTCTTAGAATCCTCTGAGATTAAGACTATTGCCACAAGTTTCTCCTCGCTGTGGTTCAAATCACTGTTGGTCATTTATCCCCAGCTGCAGTGCTATTTATGATGCACATCATGAGGTCGAGTGGTCTTGGCATTAGTAATAGCATCCCCTTTCACTTTCAAAAATATCCTCGTTCCCATGATAAATTGTTTGGCCACCTTAATTAGTGCTCACATGATGAGCATACACTCTATCACCTAAAAGGCCAGGAGAAAACATGCTTATTATCGGTATTGTTCAGTAATGAAATGGACATGTGTGTGCATGTGTGCATGTGTATGTGTAAAGAGAGATGTTTCTGAGACAGTAAAGTCTATAACATATCAGAGCTGCACAGGGTACTATTACCAGAAGTATGCATATATATGAGAGGAAGTTACTTTAATATTAATTTCTCACTCTCTCCTTTCCAAAGACCAGCATGACTTTCAGGTGCAAGCATCGTCTAAGGAAAACACAATGTAGACATCCACATGGAGTCACTTGTGAACACTTGTGTCTGATCCAATTATTGTTGTCTCCAAAGGAAAAAAAAAAGTCCCTTTGACACAGCTTATGATTGATTCACAAGCAGAAGTCACACCTTTAATAACTCCAAGCCAGAGGTCCTGACAGTTTAGTAAAAGGTCCAGGAGAAGCACCTGTCTCATGGCAGTGGGAAATCCAGGCTTCCTGGTGTGTGGAGTCAAGAGAGAGGCTGCAAGAAGAAACAGGGGGCTGGAGTGATGTGGAAAAGCCCCTTATGGGAAAATGATATTGAGAGGAGCTTAATATAATAGACTATTATTCTTCTGTTGAGTTCTGGGAGATATGTTTCACAGTTGAAAACAAAACTAGAGCATTTTTATGAGGTTTTCCATGTGTGTAGATGTAATATATAGGATAACTGCAACATGAAGAGGAGAGGATAAATGGACCACTACAGTGGTAATGTTTCTATATTCTAAGTGGTAAAGTATATTCCCACTAAACAGTGAAAAGTTAGCTATGTCTAGTTAAATCCCCAGAATAACCAAAAATATACAGAGGTAAGATCAAAACTACAATAAAGAAATATAAATGGAATACTAAAAAAAAAAATCAAATAACCCAAAAAAGGCAGGAAAGAAAAAAACAGGAACAACAACAAAACAAAGGAAACAAGCAGAAAACAAATAATGAAATCGTAGACTTAAATCCAAACTTAGCATTATCATCCAGAGTTCATAGTTTACATTAGAGCTCATTCTTGGTGTTGTACATTCTATGGATTTGGACAAATGTGTAATGACATGTTTCCATCATCTGGTTATCATACAAAATAGTCTCATTGCCCTAAAAGTCCTCTGTGCTCCACGTATTTATCCCTCCCTCTCCCTCAGTCCTTCGCAACTACTGATCTTTTAACTGTCTCCATAGTTTTGCCTTTCCAGAATGTCACGTAGTTGGAATCATACAGTAAGTTGCCTTTTCAGATTGGTTCTTTCACAGTAAAATGCATTTACGTGTCCTCCATGTCTTTTCATGGCCTGCTAGATCATCTTTTTTTTTTTTTAGCACTGAGTAAGATTCCATTGTCTGGGTAAAACACAGTTTATCCACTTACCTGCTAAAGGACATTGTGGTCACCTCCACATTTTGACAATTATGAATGTGGCTACTATAAACATTTGTGTGCAGGTTTTTGTGTGGACATAAGTTTTTTACTTCTTTAGGTAAAAACAAAGGAGTGCAATTCCTGGATCATATGATAAGAGTATGTTTAGCTTTGTAGGAAACTGCCAAACTGTCTTCCAAAGTGTCTGTACCATTGTGCATTCCCAGGAGAGATGAGAGTTCTTATTGCTCCATATCCTTGCCAACATTTGGTGATTTTGAGACTCTTGAATTTGGCCATTTAATAAGTGTGGAGTAGCACTTCATTATTGTTTAATTTATATCTCCGTGATGACATATGATGTGGAATATCTCATATGCTTATTTGCCATCTATATATCCTCTTTAGGTAAGTGGCTATTAAAGTCTTTGGCTCATTTTTTAATTAGGTTGTTTTCTTATTGTTGAACTTTAAGAATTCTTGTGTATTTTGGATAAGAGTCCCTTATCAAACATGTGTTTTGCAAATATTTTCTCCCAGTCTATGGCTAATCTTTTCATCCTCTTGACAGTATCTTCTGCTGCAGAGCAGAATTTTTTAATGTTGATTAAGCCCAGCTTATCAATTATTTCTTCCATGGTTTATGCCTTTGGTGTTGTATCTAAAACACCACCACCAAAACCATCTAGATTTTCTATGTTATCTTCCAGGGATTTTATAGTTTTACATTTTACATTTGGATCCATGATCCATGTTATCTTTGTGAAGTGTGTAAAGTCTGCACCTAGATTAATTATTTTGCATGTGAACATCCAGTTGTTCCAGCACCATTTGTTGAAAAGGCCATCTTTTGTCCATTGTAATGCCTTTGCTCTTTATCAAAGATTGGTTGACTACATATTTTTAGGCTTATTTCTGGGCTCTCTATTTTGTTCTATCAGTCTATTTGCCCATTCTTTCTCCAATAACACACTATCTTCATTATTAAAAATTTATAGTAAGTCTTAAAGTCAGATAGTGTCAATCTTCCAACTTTGTCGTTCTTTTTCAATATCCTTGGCTATTCTGGATCTTTTGCCTCTCCATACAAACTTAAGCGTTAGTTTGTTGGTATCCATAAAATAACTTGCTAGAATTTTTATTGAGATTGCATTGGTCCTATAGATCAATAGAAAATCTGGCATCTTGGGAAAAACTGACACATTTATAATATTGAATCTTCCTATCCATGAACATGGAATATCTCTCCATTTATCTAGATCTTTTTTGATTTTTTTCATTACATTTTTGTTTTCCTCCTATATTCGATATATTTTGTTAGCTTATACCTTAGAATTTCATTTTTGGGTAATACTATAAATGGTATTGTGTTTTTAATTTCAAATTCTACTTGTTAATTGCTGGTGTATAGGAAAGCAATTGACTTTTGTATATTAACCTTGTATCCTGTAACTTAGCTACAACTGCTTATTAGTTCCAGGAGTTTGCTTGTTGATTCTTTCAGATTTTCTACAGATTAAAAATCAGAAAACATCTGGAGGGAAGATATGGTAGAAAAGTTTGGGCTCTCTTCCTAGCTGTTCCCTTTTCTCTAGGATCTTGTCCCTTCCAGTTCTGGATATCTTGGTAGCAAAGAACTCCAAAGTTTGTCTCCCCACCTCCAAGAGACTGATGAAAGCTCTACGCCATTGCTTTCTGCTAAGCTTCTAAGAATGTTATTAAGAATTGGCAGTGTGAAGGGGAAAAGCAGCGAGAATTTGGAGTTTGCCCCAATCCATTACTAATTTCTCTCTAGAACCTTAGCTCCCCAAGTCCTTGCTTCACTGGTCCATTTCCTTCAAACAGCTGTTTTGTCTGTTTTATTTTTAATTGACAAAATTTATTTTTTAAAGCAGTTTCAGGTTTACAGAAAAATTGAGTGGAAAGTGCAGAGTTCCCATATATCCCTGCCACCACCCACCCTGTGCAAGTACACATACAGTTTCTCCTATTATTAACATCTGACATTAGTGTGAAATATTTATTACAATTGATGAGCCACTGATGATACATTATTATTGACTAAAATCCATAATTTACATTAGGGTTTACTTTGTATTTGTACACTCTGTGAGTTTTGGCAAATGTATAATGTATCCACCATTACATGTATAGAATACATTCATCATTACAGTGTCATACAGAAGAGTTTCATAGTCCTAAAAATCCCTTGTGCTCTACCTATTTATCCCTCCCCCCTTCCCTCCAAACCCCTGGCAACCACTGATTATAAATTTGTCTTTTTCAGAATGTCATATAGTTGAAATCATACATTATGTTGCCTTTTCAGATAGGCTCCTCTCACCTAGCAGTATGCATTTGACTGTCTTCCATGTCTTTTCATGACTTAATAGCACATTGGTTTTTACCACTGAATAGTATTCCATTGTTTGGATATACCACAATTTATTTATCCATTCACCCAGTGAAAATATCTTGATTGCTTTCAAGTTTTAGCAATTATGAATAAGGCTACTTTAAACATGTGTGTGCAGGTTTTTATGTAAACATGTTTTCAACTCATTTGGGTAAATACCAAGGAAAGGAAATGCTAGATCATATGAAAAGAGTATGGTCAGTTTTGTAAAGAACTGCCAAGTTCTTCCAAAGTATTTGTATTATTCTGCAATGCCAGTAGCAATGAATGAGAGTTCCTGTTGCTCCACCACCTTACTAGCATTTAGTGTTGTCAGTGTTTTGGATTTTAACCAGTTCAAAGCTGCATAGTAGTATCTCATTGTTTCACATAGCTGTGTTCTATTTTAGCCAAAATTTTAATTGCTCTCAGTTTAGAAGTATTGCTAAAACAAGCTTCTCCATCACACCAAACAGGAATTTGAGACTTGTCCTCTCAGGTTCTAGGTTCAAAATTCCCAGAGAAGAGCTCTGATGGGCCCTAGTAGACTCCAGTGCCCACTTCTTATGAGGGAAACAAAATTTGAAAAGGACGACAACTTTTATTCAAACCACATGGTTGAAGTGGACAAAAGCACTTCCTGGAAGAAAGGAAGGTAGCATTTCCAAAAAGTGAGAAGGAATATTGATCACCCAAAACAACAGATATCTAAATATAATAATAACATGCTGAAGAGTTTAAACGTTATCAACTTCACCCTTAACCTACTAAATACCCTTAAGACAGTGTATTGGCATTGTCCTGGATGAAACAAAGAAATAATTATTTTTTTGAACATTATCTGACCATTCTAGATGGCTTGCACCATAAGTTACTTATAAAGAACATTTTTAAAACACCCATGTTTTTAGCATAATGTCATAGGCATTTTTTTCACTTTTAAAATGTTTTAACTGGTATTTACTGTTTGTAACCATTTTCCTTAATAATTGTGTGTATACTATGGAAATTAAGGACACAGTCTTTAGAGCCAGACTGTCTGGGCTCAAATCCCAGCCTTGCCACTTGCTAGATTTCTGGTTTTGGGTAAGTTACTTAACTGTTCTGTGCCTCAGTTTCCTCATTATAAACCTGGATACTACTAATACTTACTGCATAGGAACATTATATGGAGTTAATATATGTAAAGTGCTTAGAACAACACCTATCAGTACAAGACAAATATTTACTCATGTTATTCAATTATTATATACACTTTTTTAGACCTAGCTCCTATGTTAATCAGTTTTGTTTTTACTTTCCTAATTTACACTTTTAAAATGTTTTATTTTTCCCGATTTCCTTAAATATATCTCATTTTTCTCTTTTGAGCTTCCTGGAACAAATATCTAGTTTAATGATTTGCTTTCTTCCTGTTTGAAAATGGGAAATTAATGCTATTATTTTAATTTACCTCTGATTACTGAGGCTCTTTCATTATTATTCTTCAAATATCTTATAACTTAAGGCTTGTTTCTCTGACTTGAGTCATTCAGTAAAATAGTTTTGTTTTATTTTAATTTCTACATGCTTTTCATCATTACTAATTTGTATCTTTTGAGACCAGTTTCTAGTTTTATTGTGTGTAGTCCAAGAGTATTTTCTGTACATTTTCTATTTTGTAGAATGTATTAAATTTCCTTTGTGGCCTAGCATATGAACTATTTCTGTTAAATTTTCTGAGCATAAGGAAATAAGTCATTTTCTATTTAAATACATATGATTTTTAGCCATCAAAAGGAATGAGATCTTACCATTTGCAACGACGTGGATGGAACTGGAGGGTGTTATGCTGAGTGAAATAAGTCAATCAGAGAAAGACTTGTATCATATGACCTCACTGATATGAGGAATTCTTAATCTCAGGAAACAAACTGAGTGTTGCTGGAGTGGTGGAGGGTGGAAGGGATGGGGTGGCTGGGTGATAGACATTGGGGAGGGTATGTGCTATGGTGAGCGCTGTGAATTGTGCAAGACTGTTGAATCACAGGTCTGTACTTCTGAAACAAATAATGCAACATATGTTAAGAAAAAAGAAAAAGAAGAAGATAGCAGGAGGGGAAGAATGAAGGGGAGTAAGTCAGAGGGGGAGACAAACCATGAGAGATGATGGACTCTGAAAAACAAACTGAGGGTTCTAGAGGGGAGGAGGGTAGGGGGATGGGTTAGCCTGGTGATGGGTATTAAAGAGGGCACATTCTGCATGGAGCACTGGGTGTTATGCACAAACAATGAATCATGGAACACTACATCAAAAACTAATGATGTAATATATGGTGATTAACATAACAATAAAAATTTTTAAAAAAATTAAATACATATGATTTTTATACATCACTATTAAGTCAAACCTGTTACATAAGATACTTAAATCTTCTATACCCTGATTTTTCACTTGCTTGTTTGTCAAGAAATGAAAGATAGGGGTGCCTGGGTGGCTCAGTCAGTTAGGCATCTGACTCTTGGTTTCAACTCAGGTCACGATCTCAGGGTCATGGGATCGAGCCCTGTCTTTGGGCTCCACACTCAGCAGGGAGTCTGCTTCAGATTCTCTCTCTCTCCCTTTCCCCTTTCCACCTCCCTCTCTAAAATAAGTAAATCTTAAAAAAAAGAAATGAAAGATAGGTGTTTCTATTTTCTACTACTGCTGTGATATTTCTCCTTGCATTAAAGCTATGTTATTTGACATAAAGCTTCATGATGTCACATCTTCTTGTGAATTTTGCTTTTATGGATGTAAAATGACCTGAGTCCTTTTTCGTGCTTTGTGATTTGAATTCCTCTCTATCTAAAATACAAATGCAAACTCTTTTCTTTCTGTGATTGTATTTGCTCTTTCCAGCCTTTTATAATTGGACTTTATTCTTTACATAGGTCATTATAAGTAACCTTTTTAATGTGGGAATTTAACTCCTTAAAATTAACTCTTATGATGATATGTATTGTCTTATACTTGTCATAATGTTTATTGTTCCTTGTGATTTCCTTCATTGTTTTTTACATAAAGTTTCCTCCAATAATTTGGAAGGCACATATAGTGTTTTAAATTGATGTCTTCAGTTATTTTTTAATATACCCAAAACATATTTGAATCAACATTCATCTCCCAGCCTCAAGAATAAAACAAAATCTTCTGATATCCTCCCATGTAAAATTAGATGATACGCACACATCATTTTTTTTTCACATCACATCACATTTTTTCTCCTCCTGTTCTGGCCTCTCATTTCTCCTATAATTATCAGATATTAAACCCAAGTCTTTATTTTCACTGATGCACATTTTCCCATTTTACTTCCATTTCCTGAGACACTCTTGTCAGGATTCATAGTGGGAGAAAAGTGAATACAGTGTGAGTCTTTTCCCAAAGGGCTCAATGATACTTTATCTGAAAATAATTACTTTACATACATAAGTTTCAAAGGATCTGTGATGTTTCTGTGATAGGTTTTCATTACATCTTCGCATTTAATGTTTTGTTTTGTTTCCATGTATAAGATATACCTCCAATGAAAGAGATGATAAAAGAACTTTAAATGTCTCATTATAAATCTTCTTAAGTTGTCAGTTTAAGAATGTTATTCAAAATTTAATGATGTGATAGGAATATAAGCTTTTCAGAAATCTGTTCTAAGAATCTCCCAGAGGCCAGCATAAAAAGAAGCTATGCTCATACTATTGCTAGGAGCTCTATATTTAAATTTCAAACAACAGTAGTCAGAAAGCAATGAAAAGCATGAGATTCTCTTTCTTCTTAAAAAGGGAAGAGGGCATTGCCTACTTTTGATTTGAAGGAAAAACAGACAATAGAGAGGCCAAAAGGCAAACGATAGAAAGGCCAGTCCACATCTCTCCTCAGATTGGCTAGAAACAGATGAAGAAGACTTTCTAAAATAAAAAAAGGGAGGCAAGCCCTGGGGGTGAAAATTGACATCAGCTTAATTCAAGCAGGATGACTTATGAAGAACCCTTCCAATTAAGTCTGGGCATCCACTTAGAAATAAGTCGATAAGAATAAAGCCTTTTTTAAAAAGTTTTAAATTTTGCCAAGAAGTATGTCTTTAAAATGCATTCCAGGGCACTTTTTCCTGTTAAATGATCCATTCATCTGTCTTTTCCAACAAAAGGTTTCTCAGTCTATTTTGTAAAATGAGTAACAATTGAGTGGAAAGTTTCGGTTGTAGAACAGGTTTCCCCAAAAGCAGATTCTGAGAGCTTTGAATGCAGGAAACTTACTAAGGAATGCTCAGGATGAAGAAAGGAAGGGAAGGAAGCAGGACTGACCAGAAGGAGAAGTTGAACTGTGATACAATCTCAATAACGCCCTCAGACAATCTCACAAGTACCTGTGAAGCCGGGATGACCTTTCTTAGTTGTCTTGAATTCAGTTGCAGGTGGACACCCTTCTCCAAGAGGGCAAGAGTGGGTCTCTTCAACCAAGGGCAATTCCTGGAGAGAGCTAATAGCTAAGGCTGTCAGCCAACACCTAAGGGGCAAAAGACTTTCAGTCCTGTAGGGGGATTTAACTGGGCAGCGCAGCACCCACCACAGGCTCTATCCTAGGCTGTTCTCATGCTCCCTCACTTGACAGTCACACCCTGTGACTTCAAATACCATTCATATATCAATAACTCCTAAATTTATATCTCAAGCACAGAGATTTGTTCTGGTTTCCAGACCCATATATACAACTCTTTCCTTGACATATCCATTCCAATGGTTCAAGGGCACTTGAATCTCAACATGTCCAATTCCTGCTCTCTCACCTCAAACGTGCACCTCTTCCTGCTTTGCCTCTTGGTGAATTGTGCCATCATCCATCCATTATACAACCAGAAAACTGAGAGGAATTCTTGACATGTTATTCCTCACTCCTATATCTAATCACCAAGTCCTGATCACTCTCCCTCCCAAATATCTCTCACATCTAACCCCCCCTCTCCATGACTCCTGAGTCCACTCTGTCTCCCCGTCTAACAAGTCTCCTCACAACTGTATTTTCCTCCCCACCAATCTATTCTTTAACCACAGTCCAAACAAGTTCTGTGAAATGAAAAGTCTAGTAATTCTTTTTCCTTGCTTAGAATTCCTTAGAAGTTTTCTTCTTCTCCTTCTTCTCCCCCTCCTCCTCCTCCTGCTCCCCCTCCTTCTTTTTAAAGATAAAGACCAAAATCTCAAACTTAGTCTGAAAGGCTCTTTATAGTTTGTCCCCTGCCTATTCTGCAAGCTTCATCTCCTGCCACCTTTCCCCTTACAGCTATGCTCCAGCTTCCCTGACCTCCCAAACACACTCCTTCCCAACCCAGAGACTTTTCATATGATGTTTCCTCAATGACTCCCTCTTCAGGGAGTGCTCTTTCCTATTCCTATAATTAATTTCTTATTATTCTTCAGAGTCACTTAAATATTACTTTGTCAGAGAAGTCTCCCCTGAGACCCCAGACTATATTTGACTCCCCTTGTACTACCTTAGGAGGAGTTTTTCTATGTTGAAATACCTACCATTCTCAAAAATTTTTTTAAAGTTTTTCTATGTTGAAATACCTATCTATGTTTTTCTATGTTGAAATACCTATAATTCTGTTTTTCTATGTTGAAATACCTATCCATGTCTTTTTATGTTGAAATACCTATCATTCTTAAAAATTATATGATTATTTGTGTAATTATGGTTTAATGAGAGTAGAGATTGTGTTCTTCCAACCAAAAGATCAACAACCAGGGGGTAGATGGGTAAATTTTAGTTCACAGCATACGGTAAAATATTATACAGTCATTAAAAATGATGTCATAGAATTTTAGGTAACATGGGAAATGTTTATAATGTTGAATAAAAAGAGGAATCAAAATTATAGGGACATTATGATTTTGATTATGTGAAAATATAGAGACTGAATACCAACTATGAAAGAAAAACAATGGGGGCATCTGGGTGGCTCAGTCAGTTAAGTATCTGACTCTTGATTTCAGCTCAGGTCATGATCTCAGGGTTGTGAGATCAAGCCCTGTGTGGAATTCTGAGCTGGGCACAGAGCCTGCTTAAGATTCTCTTTTAGGGCACTTGGGGGGTTCAGTCGGTTAAGTGTCTGACTTCAGCTTAGGTTGTGATCTCTGGGTCCTGGAATTGAGCCCCGCTTCAGGCTCCCCGGTGGGGGGGAGGGTGTCTGCTTGTCCCTCTCTCTCTGTCCGTCCCCCTGCTTGTGCTCTCTTTCTCTCTCTCTGAAATAAATAAAACCTTAAAAAAAAAGATTCTCTGTCCCTCTCCCTTTGCCCCCCAAAACTAAAAATAAAAAAAAGAATAATTATGAAATGTGACAGAAGTGCTAATTATTGCTACAATGGCAATCATATTACAATATATAAATGTATCAAATTAACATGTTGTATACCTTAAATTTACACAATGTTATATGTCAAATTATATTTCAATAAAAAAGACTGAAAAACATTAAAATGTTTATAGGTTTTTTTCTGCATGATTTTTTTGTCTGATTTTCATTCTTTTCTTAACACTTCTTTGCTCATCTCCCCCAAAACACTATTTATTTTTAAATCAGTGAGGAAAAATGAATAATTTTCTGCTAGATAAAAAGTCTACTGAGTTCTAAAAAAACAAGTTTTTTTTTAAAAAACAATCATTTATAAGAGACAAGTAAGCCAATATGGTAAAAATCAAATAGTTGAGTATAAGTTTACTGGATGTTATGAACACTTCATGAAAAATTCCTTTTATTCCTCTCTGACACACCAGAAAGTATTAACAGGCTGTAAACATCTATTGTTATTTTTCTTCCAACCTTATTGAAATATAATTAATAAGCATTGTAAATATTTAAGGTGTACAATGTGTTAATATGGGTATACACTGTGAAATGATCACCACAATCAAACTAACTAACATATCCACCACCTCATATAGTTACCACTTTTTACTATGTGTGGTGAAGACATTTAAGATCTATTCTCAGGGCGCCTGGGTAGCTCAGTCAGTTAAGCATCTGCCTTTGTCTCAGGTCATGATCCCAGGATCCTGGGATCGAGCCCCTCAGCAGGGAGCCTGCTTCTCCCTCTCCTTCTGCCCCTCCCCTCCACTAGTGCTCTCTCTCTCTCAAATAAATAAATAAAATCTTAAAAAAAAAGATCTACTCTCAGCAAATTTCAAATATACAGTACAGTATTATTAACTATAATCACCGTGCTGTACATTAGATTTCCAGAACATATTCATTTTGCATAATGCAAACTGCATCATTTGCAAACTTTGTATCCTTTGACCAGCATGTCTCCATTTCCCCCAGTCCCCTGCCCCTGGACACCATCATTATACTCTCTGCTTCTATGAGTTCAACTCCTTTAGATTTCACATATAAATGAGATCATGCAGTATTTGTTTTTCTGTGCCCAGCTTAATCACTTAGCATAATATCCTCCAGGTTCAATCATGTTGCTATAAATGACAGGATTTCCTTCTTAAGACTGAATAATATTCCATGTATGTGTATACATACATACAGCTGACCCTTGGACAATGCAGGGATTAAAGGCACTGATCCCCCAAGCAGTCAAAAATCTATGTATAACTTTTGACTCCCCCAAAACTTAACTACTGTACTAATAGTCTACTATTTACCAGAAGCCTTACTGGTAACAAAACAATTAACACATATTTTATATACTATGTGTATTATATACTGTATTCTCACAATAGGGTAAGCTAGAAAATAGAAAATTTTAGGAAAATCATAACAGAAAATACATTTATAGTACTATCCTCTATTAATTTGAAAAACTGTATAAGTGGACCTATGCAGTTCAAACCCATGTTGTTCAACGTTGACTGTACATATATATATATATATATACACACACACACATACACACACACACACACACACACATATATATATATCACATTTTCTTATCCATTCATCCATTGATGGACACAGGGTGATTCTATAACTTAGCTACAGTGAATAATGCTGCAGTGATCATGGGAGGGCAGATATCTCTTAGAGACACTGATTTCATTTCCTTTGGATATATACCTAGAAGTGGGATTGCTGGATCATATGGTAGTTCCATTTTTAATTTTTTGAGGAACCTCCATACCGTTTTCCATAATGGCTATACCAATTTACATTCCCACCAAAAGTGCACAAGGGTTCTTTTTCCTCCATATGCTCACCGACACTTGTTATCTTTTATCTTTTTTATTTTAGCTATTGTAACAGATGTGAAGTGATATTTCATTGTGGTTTTTATTTGCATTTCTCTGATGATTAGTGATGTTTATCTTTTTAAAAATTTTTTTATTGTTATGTTAATCACCATACATTACATCATTAGCTCTTGATGTAGTGTTCCATGATTCATTGTTTGTGCATAACACCCAGTGCTCCACGCAGAATGTGCCCTCTTTAATAGCCATCACCAGGCTAACCCATCCCCCCACCCCCCTCCCCTCTAGAACCCTCAGTTTGTTTTTCAGAGTCCATCGTCTCTCATGGTTCGTCTCCCCCTCCAACTTACTCCCCTTCATTCTTCCCCTCCTGCTATCTTCTTCTTTTTCTTTTTTTTCTTAACATATATTGCATTATTTGTTTCAGAGGTACAGATCTGTGATTCAACAGTCTTGCACAATTCACATTCCTCGCCATAGCACATACCCTACCCAATGTCTATCACCCAGCCACCCCATCCCTCCCACCCCCCAGCACTCCAGCAACACTCAGTTTGTTTCCTGAAATTAAGAATCCCTCATATCAGTGAGGTCATATGATACAAGTCTTTCTCTGATTGACTTATTTCACTCAGCATAACACCCTCCAGTTCCATCCACGTCGTTGCAAATGGCAAGATCTCATTCCTTTTGATGGCTGCATAATATTCCATTGTGTATATATACCACCTCTTCTTTATCCATTCATCTGCTGACGGACATCTTGGCTCTTTCCACAGTTTGGCTATTGTGGACATTGCTGCTATAAACACTGGGGTGCACGTACCCCTTCGGATCCCTACATTTGTATCTTTGTGGTAAATACCCAGTAGCGCAATTGCTGGATCGTATGGTAGCTCTATTTTCAACTCTTTGAGGAACCTCCATACTGTTTTCCAGAGTGGTTGCACCAGCTTGCATTCCCACCAACAGTGTAGGAGGGTTCCCCTTTCTCCGCATCCCCGCCAACATCTGTCGTTTCCTGGCTTGTTAATTTTAGCCATTCTGACTGGTGTGAGGTGGTATCTCATTGAGGTTTTGACTTGGATTTCCCTGATGCTGAGCGATGTTGGCCATTTGGATGTCTTCTTTGGAAAAATGTCTGTTCATGTCTTCTGCCCATTTCTTGATTGGATTATTTGTTCTTTGGGTGTTGAGTTTGATAAGTTCTTTATAGATTTTGGATACTAGCCCTTTATCTGATATGTCATTTGCAAATATTTTCTCCCATTCTGTCGGTTGTCTTTTGGTTTTATGGACTGTTTCTTTTGCTGTGCAAAAGCTTTTTATCTTGATGAAATCCCAATAGTTCATTTTTGCCCTTGCTTCCCTTGCCTTTGGTGATGTTTCTAGGACGAAGTTGCTGCGGCTGAGGTCGAAGAGGTTGCTACCTGTGTTCTCCTTTAGGATTTTGATGGACTCCTGTCTCATGTTTAGGTCTTTCAACCATTTGGAGTCTATTTTTGTGTGTGGTGTAAGGAAATGGTCCAGTTTCATTCTTCTGCATGTGGCTGTCCAATTTTCCCAACACCATTTCTTGAAGAGACTGTCTTTTTGCCATTGGACATTCTTTCCTGCTTTGTCAAAGATTAGTTGACCATAGAGTTGAGGGTCCATTTCTGGGCTCTCGATTCTGTTCCATTGATCTATGTGTCTGTTTTTGTGCCAGTACCATACTGTCTTGATGATGACAGCTTTGTAATAGAGCTGGAAGTCCGGAATTGTGATGCCACCAGCTTTGCTCTTCTTTCTCAACATTCCTCTGGCTATTCGGGGTCTCTTCTGGTTCCATACAAATTTTAGGATTATTTGTTCCATTTCTTTGAAAAAAGTGGATGGTATTTTGATGGGGATTGCATTGAATGTGTAGATTGCTCTAGGTAGCATTGACATCTTCACAATGTTTGTTCTCCCAATCCATGAGCATGGAACGTTTTTCCATTTCTTTGTGTCTTCTTCAATTTCTTTCATGAGTATTTTATAGTTTTCTGAGTACAGATCCTTTGCCTCTTTGGGTAAATTTATTCCTAGGTATCTTATGGTTTTGGGTGCAATTGTAAATGGGATCGACTCCTTGATTTGTCTCTCTTCTGTCTTGTTGTTGGTGTATAGGAATGCCACTGATTTCTGTGCATTGATTTCATATCCTGCTACTTTACTGAATTCCTGTATGAGTTCTAGCAGTTTTGGGGTGGAGTCTTTTGGGTTTTCCACATACAGTATCATATCATCTGCAAAGAGTGAGAGTTGGACTTCCTCTTTGCCAATTTGGATGCCTTGATTTCTTTTTGTTGTCTGATGGCTGTGGCCAGGACTTCTAATACTATGTTGAATAGCAGTGGTGATAGTGGACACCCCTGCCGCGTTCCTGACCTTAGGGGAAAAGCTCTCAGCTTTTCCCCATTGAGAATGATATTCGCTGTAGGTTTTTCATAGATGGCTTTTATGATATTGAGCTATGTACCCTCTAATCCCTATACTCTGCGGAGTTTTGATCAAGAAAGGGTGCTGTACTTTGTCAAATGCTTTTTCTGCATCTATTGAGAGGATCATATGATTCTTGTTCTTTCTTTTGTTAATGTATTGTATCACGTTGATTGATTTGCGGATGTTGAACCAACCTTGCAGCCCAGGGATAAATCCCACTTGGTCATGGTGAATAATCCTTTGAATGTACTGTTGGATCCTATTGGCTAGTATTTTGGTGAGAATTTTTGCATCCATGTTCATCAAGGATATTGGTCTGTAATTCTCCTTTTTGATGGGGTCTTTGTCTGGTCTTGGGATCAAGGTAATGGTGGCCTCATAGAATGAGTTTGGAAGTTGTCCTTCCATTTCTATTTTTTGGAACAGTTTCAGGAGAATAGGTATTAATTCTTCTTTAAATGTTTGGTAGAATTCCCCTGGGAAGCCATCTCGCCCCGGGCTTTTGTTTCTTGGGAGATTTTTGATGACTGCTTCAATTTCCTTAGTGGTTATACGTCTGTTCAGGTTTTCTATTTCTTCCTGGTTCAGTTTTGGTAGTTGATACATCTCTAGGAATGCACCCATTTCTTCCAGGTTATCTAATTTGCTGGCATAGAGTTGCTCAAAATATGTTCTTATAATTGTTTGTATTTCTTTGGTGTTGGTTGTGATCGCTCCCCTTTCATTCATGATTTTGTTGATTTGGGTCATTTCTCTTTTCTTTTTGATAAGTCTGGCCAGGGGTTTATCAATCTTGTTAATTCATTCAAAGAACCAGCTCCTAGTTTCGTTGATCTGTTCTACTGTTCTTTTGGTTTCTATTTCATTGATTTCTGCTCTGATCTTCATTATTTCTCTTCTCCTGCTGGGTTTAAGCTTTATTTGCTGTTCTTTCTCCAGCTCCTTTAGGTGTAGGGTTAGGTTGTGTATTTGAGACCTTTCTTGTTTCTTGAGAAAGGCTTGTATTGCTATATACTTTCCTCTCACGACTGCCTTTGCTGTATCCCAAAGATTTTGAACAGTTGTGTTTTCATTTTCATTGGTTTCCATGAATTTTTTTAATTCTCCTTTAATTTCCTGGTTGACCCATTCATTCTTTAGTAGGATGCTCTTTAGCCTCCATGTATTTGAGTTCTTTCCGACTTTCCTCTTGTGATTGAGTTCTAGTTTCAAAGCATTGTGGTCTGAAAATATGCAGGGAATAATCCCAATCTTTGGGTACCGGTTGAGACCTGATTTGTGACCTAGGATGTGATGAAGTCTGGAGAATGTTCCATGGGCACTAGAGAAGAATGTGTATTCCGTTGCTTTGGGATGGAATGTTCTGAATATGTCTGTGAAGTCCATTTGGTCCAGTGTGTCATTTAAAGTCTTTATTTCCTTGTTGATCTTTTGCTTTGATGATCTGTCCATTTCAGTCAGGGGGGTGTTAAAGTCCCCCACTATTATTGTATTGTTGTCAATGTGTTTCTTTGCTTTTGTTATTAATTTCCTTATAAAATTGGCTGCTCCCATGTTAGGGGCATAGATATTTACAATTGTTAGATCTTCTTGTTGGATAGACCCTTTAAGTAGGATATAGTGTCCTTCTTCATCTCTTATTACAGTCTTTGTTTTAAAATCTAGTTTGTCTGATATAAGGTTTGCCACCCCAGCTTTCTTTTGGTGTCCATTAGCATGGTAAATTGTTTTCCACCCCCTCACTTTCAATGTGGGGGTGTCTTTGGGTCTAAAATGAGTCTCTTGCAGACAGCCTATTGATGGGTCTTGTTTTTTAATCCAATCTGATAGCCTGTGTCTTTTGATTGGGGCATTTAGCCCATTTACATTCAGGGTAGCTATTGAAAGATATGAATTTAGTGCCATTGTATTGCCTGTAAGGTGACTGTTACTGTATGTTGTCTGTGTTCCTTTCTGATCTATGCTGCTTTTAGGCTCTCTCTTTGCTTAGAGGACCCCTTTCAATATTTGTTGTAGGGCTGGTTTTGTGTTTGCAAATTCCTTTAGTTTTTGTTTGTCCTGGAAGCTTTTTATCTCTCTTTCTATTTTCAATGACAGCCTAGCTGGATATAGTATCCTTGGCTCCATATTTTTCTCGTGTAGTGCTCTGAAGATATCATGCCAGTCCTTTCTGGCCTGCCAGGTTTCTGTGGATAGGTCTGTTGCCAGTCTAATGTTTCTACCATTGTAGGTTACATATCTCTTCTCCCGAGCTGCTTTCAGGATTTTCTCTTTGTCTCTGAGACTCGTAAGTTTTATTATTAGATGTCGGGGTGTTGACCTATTTTTATTGATTTTGAGAGGGGTTCTCTGTGCCTCCTGGATTTTGATGCCTGTTTCCTTCCCCACATTAGGGAGGTTCTCTGCTATAATTTGCTCCAATATACCTTCTACCCCTCTCTTTCTTCTTCTTCTGGGATCCCAATTATTCTAATGTTGTTTCATCTTATCGTATCGCTTATCTCTCGAATTCTGCCCTCGTGATCCTGTAGTTGTTTCTCTCTGTTTTTCTCAGCCTCTTTATTTTCCATCATTTGGTCTTCTATATCGCTGATTCTCTCTTCTGCCTCATTTATCCTAGCAGTTAGTGCCCCCATTTTTTATTGCACCTCATTAATAGCCTTTCTGATTTCGACTTGGTTAGATTTTAGTTCTTTTATTTCTCCAGAAAGGGTTTCTCTAATAACTTCCATGCTTTTTTCAAGCCCAGCTAGTATCTTTAAAGTCATGATTCTGAACTCAAGGTTCGACATCGTACTAATATCCATATTGAGTAGGTCCCTGGCAGACGGTACTACCTCTTGTTCTTTTTGCTGAGGTGATTTTTTTTCATCTTGTCATTTTGTCCAGAGGAGAATAGATGAATGAGAGAACAAAATGCTAACAGGTTAACAACATCCCCAGCAAATATACTCTATACAAATCAGAAAAGACCTGAAACCAGGAGAAAAGAAAGGGAAAGAAAAAAGAAAGAGGAGGAAAAAAAAAAAGAAATGAAAAAGATAAAAAACAAACAAAAACAGAACAAAACAAGAAAAAAAACAGAATATGATCAAATCTGATCAGGCTAGTGCATAGATCAGTGCCACACACTAGATTTTGGGCATATTTTGGTCTGTTAGAAGAAAGTGCCTCCTAAAATTTTAAAGGAAGAAAGACTTATATATGTACAAAATAAGGGTTGATACAATGAAGGGATGGAAGATGACTGTAAAGATGAAAATTATAAAAGATTTTATAAAAGGAATTGATAAGATAAGAAGTTGTTTGAAAAAAGAAAGAAGATTTAAAAAGAAAAGAAAAGAAAAAAAAGGGAGAGAATGTGATCAGGCAGGAGACTAGAAAAAAGCCATACACTGGTGATTTAGGGTATATTTTGATCTGTTAGAAGAAACTGTATCTCAAAATTTTAAAGAGAGAACAACTTATATATATATATATATATATATGCCAAAAATAAGGGTAACTACTACGAAGGGATAAAATATGACTCTAAAAATGAAAAATAAAAAATGTTTTTTAAAAAAAGTGATTGATAAGTTGTTGGTTGAAAAAGGGAAAAAGAAAAATTCCAAAAAAAAAACAGTTAAAAAAATTAACTTTGAAAAACTAATGAATCATGGTAAAAAAGCCATGAATTCTATGTGCAGTATTCCCCTAGCGCTGGAGTTCTCCCGTTCTCCTTGATCGGGAAGCTTGGTCTTGGCTTGCTGGCTGTTCCTGCTGATCTTCTGGGGGAGGGGCCTGTTGCCGTGGTTCCCAAATGTCTTTCCCGGAGGCGGAATTGCCCCGGCCTTGTCGGTCCGGGCTAGGCAATCTGTTTGAGTTTGCTCTCGGGAGCTTTTGTTCCCTGCAAGCTCTCGGTACAGCCTTGGAGGACCAGAGTGAAAATGGTGGCCTCCCAATCTCCACCCAGAGGAGCCATGAACTCAGGGCCCCGCTCCTCAGTGCGCCCCCAGAGAAAAGCAGTCACTCCCTTGTCCCTGGTCTCCGGCCACACTCTGTGCTCACCCGGACTGTGACCGAGTGTTTCTCTGGCTCCCGACCCCGTGTGGAGTCTCCAAACCCAGCAGATCCCTGCGGTGTGCTCCCGCGCTGCTCCTCCTGGGGGAGGAAGGGGAGTCTCCCCAGATCTGCCGCTTGTTGGGTCCCTGCTGGAGGAGCAGTGGCCCGACTGGGCCGCGGATCACAGTTTATGGCAACCCCAAGCTGAGAGCCTGCGCCTCGGCTCCATCTCTGCAGCTGGCTTCCCCGCTCCGATACCTGGGAGCTCTGCTGCACTCAGGCACCCCCAGTCTTTCTTGACCCTGAGGGTCCTGAGACCACACTGTCCCGCGAGGTTTCCACCCCCAGCTTAGCCACTGGAGCGATGTCCCTCAGTGGAGCCGACTTCTAAAAGTTCCGATTTTGTGCTCCGTGGCTCTATCACTTGCCAGAAGCGGCCGACGGAGGCCCCTTCCCCCGCCATCTATCCTCCCAAGTATCGCCTCGGATTCACTTCTCCTACTTAAAGGGTCTATCCAACAAGAAGATCTAACAATTGTAAATATCTATGCCCCTAACATGGGAGCAGCCAATTTTATAAGGAAATTAATAACAAAAGCAAAGAAACACATTGACAACAATACAATAATAGTGGGGGACTTTAACACCCCCCTGACTGAAATGGACAGATCATCAAAGCAAAAGATCAACAAGGAAATAAAGACTTTAAATGACACACTGGACCAAATGGACTTCACAGACATATTCAGAACATTCCATCCCAAAGCAACGGAATACACATTCTTCTCTAGTGCCCATGGAACATTCTCCAGACTTCATCACATCCTAGGTCACAAATCAGGTCTCAACCGGTACCCAAAGATTGGGATTATTCCCTGCATATTTTCAGACCACAATGCTTTGAAACTAGAACTCAATCACAAGAGGAAAGTCGGAAAGAACTCAAATACATGGAGGCTAAAGAGCATCCTACTAAAGAATGAATGGGTCAACCAGGAAATTAAAGGAGAATTAAAAAAATTCATGGAAACCAATGAAAATGAAAACACAACTGTTCAAAATCTTTGGGATACAGCAAAGGCAGTCGTGAGAGGAAAGTATATAGCAATACAAGCCTTTCTCAAGAAACAAGAAAGGTCTCAAATACACAACCTAACCCTACACCTAAAGGAGCTGGAGAAAGAACAGCAAATAAAGCTTAAACCCAGCAGGAGAAGAGAAATAATGAAGATCAGAGCAGAAATCAATGAAATAGAAACCAAAAGAACAGTAGAACAGATCAACGAAACTAGGAGCTGGTTCTTTGAATGAATTAACAAGATTGATAAACCCCTGGCCAGACTTATCAAAAAGAAAAGAGAAATGACCCAAATCAACAAAATCATGAATGAAAGGGGAGCGATCACAACCAACACCAAAGAAATACAAACAATTATAAGAACATATTTTGAGCAACTCTATGCCAGCAAATTAGATAACCTGGAAGAAATGGGTGCATTCCTAGAGATGTATCAACTACCAAAACTGAACCAGGAAGAAATAGAAAACCTGAACAGACGTATAACCACTAAGGAAATTGAAGCAGTCATCAAAAATCTCCCAAGAAACAAAAGCCCGGGGCGAGATGGCTTCCCAGGGGAATTCTACCAAACATTTAAAGAAGAATTAATACCTATTCTCCTGAAACTGTTCCAAAAAATAGAAATGGAAGGACAACTTCCAAACTCATTCTATGAGGCCACCATTACCTTGATCCCAAGACCAGACAAAGACCCCATCAAAAAGGAGAATTACAGACCAATATCCTTGATGAATATGGATGCAAAAATTCTCACCAAAATACTAGCCAATAGGATCCAACAGTACATTCAAAGGATTATTCACCATGACCAAGTGGGATTTATCCCTGGGCTGCAAGGTTGGTTCAACATCCGCAAATCAATCAACGTGATACAATACATTAACAAAAGAAAGAACAAGAATCATATGATCCTCTCAATAGATGCAGAAAAAGCATTTGACAAAGTACAGCACCCTTTCTTGATCAAAACTCCGCAGAGTATAGGGATTAGAGGGTACATAGCTCAATATCATAAAAGCCATCTATGAAAAACCTACAGCGAATATCATTCTCAATGGGGAAAAGCTGAGAGCTTTTCCCCTAAGGTCAGGAACGCGGCAGGGGTGTCCACTATCACCACTGCTATTCAACATAGTATTAGAAGTCCTGGCCACAGCCATCAGACAACAAAAAGAAATCAAGGCATCCAAATTGGCAAAGAGGAAGTCCAACTCTCACTCTTTGCAGATGATATGATACTGTATGTGGAAAACCCAAAAGACTCCACCCCAAAACTGCTAGAACTCATACAGGAATTCAGTAAAGTAGCAGGATATGAAATCAATGCACAGAAATCAGTGGCATTCCTATACACCAACAACAAGACAGAAGAGAGACAAATCAAGGAGTCGATCCCATTTACAATTGCACCCAAAACCATAAGATACCTAGGAATAAATTTACCCAAAGAGGCAAAGGATCTGTACTCAGAAAACTATAAAATACTCATGAAAGAAATTGAAGAAGACACAAAGAAATGGAAAAACGTTCCATGCTCATGGATTGGGAGAACAAACATTGTGAAGATGTCAATGCTACCTAGAGCAATCTACACATTCAATGCAATCCCCATCAAAATACCATCCACTTTTTTCAAAGAAATGGAACAAATAATCCTAAAATTTGTATGGAACCAGAAGAGACCCCGAATAGCCAGAGGAATGTTGAGAAAGAAGAGCAAAGCTGGTGGCATCACAATTCCGGACTTCCAGCTCTATTACAAAGCTGTCATCATCAAGACAGTATGGTACTGGCACAAAAACAGACACATAGATCAATGGAACAGAATCGAGAGCCCAGAAATGGACCCTCAACTCTATGGTCAACTAATCTTTGACAAAGCAGGAAAGAATGTCCAATGGCAAAAAGACAGTCTCTTCAAGAAATGGTGTTGGGAAAATTGGACAGCCACATGCAGAAGAATGAAACTGGACCATTTCCTTACACCACACACAAAAATAGACTCCAAATGGTTGAAAGACCTAAACATGAGACAGGAGTCCATCAAAATCCTAAAGGAGAACACAGGTAGCAACCTCTTCGACCTCAGCCGCAGCAACTTCGTCCTAGAAACATCACCAAAGGCAAGGGAAGCAAGGGCAAAAATGAACTATTGGGATTTCATCAAGATAAAAAGCTTTTGCACAGCAAAAGAAACAGTCCATAAAACCAAAAGACAACCGACAGAATGGGAGAAAATATTTGCAAATGACATATCAGATAAAGGGCTAGTATCCAAAATCTATAAAGAACTTATCAAACTCAACACCCAAAGAACAAATAATCCAATCAAGAAATGGGCAGAAGACATGAACAGACATTTTTCCAAAGAAGACATCCAAATGGCCAACATCGCTCAGCATCAGGGAAATCCAAGTCAAAACCTCAATGAGATACCACCTCACACCAGTCAGAATGGCTAAAATTAACAAGCCAGGAAACGACAGATGTTGGCGGGGATGCGGAGAAAGGGGAACCCTCCTACACTGTTGGTGGGAATGCAAGCTGGTGCAACCACTCTGGAAAACAGTATGGAGGTTCCTCAAAGAGTTGAAAATAGAGCTACCATACGATCCAGCAATTGCGCTACTGGGTATTTACCACAAAGATACAAATGTAGGGATCCGAAGGGGTACGTGCACCCCAGTGTTTATAGCAGCAATGTCCACAATAGCCAAACTGTGGAAAGAGCCAAGATGTCCGTCAGCAGATGAATGGATAAAGAAGAGGTGGTATATATACACAATGGAATATTATGCAGCCATCAAAAGGAATGAGATCTTGCCATTTGCAACGACGTGGATGGAACTGGAGGGTGTTATGCTGAGTGAAATAAGTCAATCAGAGAAAGACTTGTATCATATGACCTCACTGATATGAGGGATTCTTAATTTCAGGAAACAAACTGAGTGTTGCTGGAGTGCTGGGGGGTGGGAGGGTTGGGGTGGCTGGGTGATAGACATTGGGTAGGGTATGTGCTATGGCGAGGAATGTGAATTGTGCAAGACTGTTGAATCACAGATCTGTACCTCTGAAACAAATAATGCAATATATGTTAAGAAAAAAAAGAAAAAGAAGAAGATAGCAGGAGGGGAAGAATGAAGGGGAGTAAGTTGGAGGGGGAGACGAACCATGAGAGACAATGGACTCTGAAAAACAAACTGAGGGTTCTAGAGGGGAGGAGGGTAGGGGGATGGGTTAGCCTGGTGATGGCTATTAAAGAGGGCACATTCTGCGTGGAGCACTGGGTGTTATGCACAAACAATGAATCATGGAACACTACATCAAGAGCTAATGATGTAATGTATGGTGATTAACATAACAATAAAAAATTAAAAAAATATATATATATGGACTATATATCTCTGCCAAGGAATGAAAACTTACAGTATTTGAAAATTTCCCATGAAAATTTCCTTTTTGTAGAGAAGTTCTACTTGTTTGATTTTTTAATGTTTATAATTAAAGAACTGAGGAAAAATCATCCCTCTCTAACTCATAGAAGGTAAGGCCCTGCTTCCTCTCAATCAATGCTTATAATAGTTGCCGAGGTAGTTCTGTTAAATGTTAGTTGGCTCATGTCAGTCCTCTGCTCAAAACTATTCAGTAGTTTTTCATCTAACTCTGAAGAAAAGGAAAATCCTCAAAGTGGCATAATGTAATCTGGTCTCTGTTACCCTCTCACCTCATCTCCTACCACTCTCACTCACTCACCTGGGCCTCTTTTATGGGCTTCCTTCCTTAAGTTTTTTACTTAAATATTACCTTCTATGTGAGGCCTTCACTTCACCTCCCTACTTATTACTGCATCCCTTGATACACCTTCATCTCCTTTATTTTTCTCCATAGTATTTTTTAACATTTATTTATTTTGTTTATTATCTGTCTTACCCTGAGGACAGATTTTTGCATGTTTTGTTCACTTCCGTTCCCCCAGGGCCTGGAACAGAATCTAGAACATAGGTACTCAATAACTATTACATAAGTAAGTACTGAGTGAATGAATGAATGTTCCACTAGAACCTGACTCACAAAGGCAGGAGACTTTTGACCAGATGTCACTGCCCCTCCACAACCTCTGCCCTGGGCTGTTATATAATTGAAGACTCCCACCTTCAGGCAGGAGTGGGTAGTACACATTTGCTAACTACATGGCACTCCCTTTTGTTCCAACAATTTCAGTTTTCAGCTGGTCTCTGTCTCTTGACGTCCAGAAGATCCCATTTTGGGGTGATTGTTTAAAACGAAAACAAAAAATTACATAACATGTATACTAAAATATTGGGACTAATAGTCACCCAAAATCAACTAGGCTATTTCAGGTTGTTTGAAAAATGTATCTAAACTTAACCAGATTCCTGCAATAATAGGGTCCAATGAGGACACATTAGGGTCACAGAAAGGCCAACATGACAACAGACGTTTAAATGGAGCCATTTGAGATTCTGTTGGAGCACTTCCAGAAATATAAAAAATCTCCCTCACACTCAGATTCTTAGAAAGTATAGAATAATGTAAATGAGGATATTTCTGAAACAGAAAGTCAGGTCCTTGAAGTAGGAGTCTACAGATTAATTCGATTTCATTCTGTAACTTTTCTAGGAATATAAAGTATCTCTATACATACAATCAGATTTCTGAAAGCATAGAAACCAGAGAACTTAGGATTATCATTTATCATCAATAAAATTAAGCAAGTGGACAATGTAATTATAATAAGAAAAAGTAGGAAAATCTAGGCTTAAGTTGTGTTATTCCCAGAAATGTGGATATTTTCCCACACTTAACTTTTAAAAAGTACAGAATAAAACAATCCACAATGAAAGTCAACAATATGCATGAATGTTAGCAATGTAATGTTAAAAAGTAATATTAATGTAATATTAAAAGTCCAAAAAGATCATATGCAGCATGTCCTCATTAGAAAATTAAACACCTAGGTTTATAATGCAAGTTTTAGGGGACATATGATTATAATAAAACTACATAAAAAGGAAAGTAAAGGAATCATATGCATAGGGATCAGTAGGATGGTTATCTTGAACAGGAAAGGCAGGGAGGATGGGTTGAAGGTATTGAACAACGTGATTAGATATAACTTATTTTCAAGATATTGTTGTGGGGGTAGGTTCACAGTTGCTTATTGTATTATTTAAAATAACTAAATACAAGCAGACCATGCACTGATCAATGAGAATGTCATGAATCAAAGATTAATCATTAATGAAATCTCTATCCTTGAGATCCATAAATTTGACAGGGGAGAGACATGGCGATCAAAATTTCATGATGACATGAATGACTAAATATAGTCAAGAAACAGTGAATGGCCCAAATTTCTGGATTCAGCTTAGTATGTACCAAACTGGAAAGAGCATCACTCCCATCCAAATAAAAAAAGAGCTGAATATCTACAAAAATCACAATTTTTCTTTAACTCATCAGAGTGCTGAGGTTCCAATGCAACCAACTTATTGGAAGCTAAGGAAAGACAAGCATGCCAACACTTGCTTACCTGGGATAGGTGTCAGACACTGTACAAGTTGCTAAGAATAACTAAAATTTAGATGGATGGCTAAAAGCTGAATTAGAGGCAGTATGAGAGTATAGAATCCCCAGGAGAAACAGACATGAGAATTTTCACCCATTCACATGTCTTCTCCACATATTTTACCAGGTGCTCACAACAAAGATTGTGGACAGAGCAAAAGGCTAGAGAAAGCCTCCTTTATGGTGTAGAACTTGGATAGGAAAATAACAGCACTAAAGGGAAGGCACAAAGTTCTGTTCATATCTTTCTTCCCTATCTAGTGGAAAAGATTGACAACATGCATGACCAGATGAGAAATTTCATCAGGAAAATTAAAAGTATAAGAAAGAATCAAGTGAAACTATTAGGAACAAAAAAATGCTAGAATACAAAAATGTTAATGCTAGTAAACAGAGATAAAGAATATCCTCTGAAGGTTCATCAGTAGACTTGAAACAGTGGTGGAAAGAATTAATGAACTTGAAGATAAATCAATAAAAATTGCCCAAACTGAAAGACAAAGATACAGAAGAGTGGAAAAAATAGAACAACATTCACAAGCTGTAGGACAATATGAAATGTCTAAAATATGTGTAACTGGAACACCAAAAGGAGAAGAAAGAAAACATGAAATGGAAGAAATATTTCAACAGATAATGGCAATTTTTCCAAAAGTAATAAAAGACACCAAACCAAATATCCAAAAAGTTGAAAAGACACCAGGGATAAAAACAAAAACAAACAAACTGAAACAATTTAGACACATCATATTCAAACTGCTGAAGACCAAAAACAGGGAAACTCTTAAAGGCATCCAGAGACAAAAGAAACTTTACATACAAATGAACAAAGACCGAAATAACAACAGACTTCTCATCAGAAACTATGCAAGCTAGAAGACAGTGGAGTGTCATCCTTAACATTCCTTTTTTTTTTTTTTTAAGATTTTATTTATTTGACAGAGAGAGAGACAGCGAGAGAGGGAACACAAGTAGGGGGAGAGGGAGAGGGGAAGCAGGCCTCCCGCCAAGCAGGGAGCCTAATGCAGGGCTCGATCCCAGGATCCTGGGATTGTGACCTGAGCCGAAGGCAGACACTTAATGACTGAGCCACCCAGGCGCCCCATCCTTAATATTCTTAAAAAGGAAAAGTAACCCAGAGTTCTACACAGGGAAAATACGCTCCAAAAATGAAAACAAAATAAATATTTTTTTTTTTAGAGATGCAAAAATAAGAGTAATCATTACCAGCAGACATGCAGTGCAAGAAATGCTAAAGGAAGTTCTCCAATCAGGATGATAGCAGACAGAAACTTGAATCTACACAAATAAATGAAGATCACTAGATATGGCATAAATTAAGGTAAATATATAATTCATTTTTAAATTATTTTTAATTGCTCTAAAAGATTACTTGAAGGTAGACCAAATAATTTAAGATGTATACTGAAAACCTGAAAGAGACCCCTATTTTTTTTTCAAATTTTTATTTAAATTCTAGTTAACATACAGTGCAATATTCGTTTCAGGACTACAATTCAGTGGTTCATTACTTACATAAATCACCCAATGCTCATCCCAACAATTTCCCTCTTTAATACCCATCACCCATCTAGCCCATCCTCCACCCTTCTTCCTCCACCTACCCTCAGTTTATTCTCTATTGTTGAGTCTCTTATAGTTTGTTTCCCCCCCTTTTCCCCCTCCCATATGTTCACCTGTTTTATTTTTTAAATTCCAAATAGGACTGAAATCATATGATATTTGTCTTTCTCTGACTGACTTATTTCACTTAGCATAATACACTCTAGCTCTATCTGCATCATTACAATGGCAAGATTTCATTCTCTTTGATGGCTCAGTAATATTTCAGTGTGTGTGTGTGTGTGTGTGTGTGTGTGTGTGTATTCTTTATCTATTCATCAGTTGATGGACATTTCAGCTCTTTCCATAGTTGGATTATTGTTAATGGTTATAAACATTGGGGGGGGTGTACCCCTTCAAGTCTGTACTTTGGTTTTCTTTGGGTAAATACCTAGTAATGCAATTACTGGATCATAGGGTAGTTCTATTTTTAACTTTTTGAGGAACCTCCATACTGTTTTCCAGAGTGGCTGCACCAGTTTGCATTCCCACCAGCAGTGCAAGAGGGTTCCCCTTTCTCCACATCCTTGCCAACGCGTGTCGTTTCCTGTATTGCTAATTTTAGTAATTCTGACAGGTGTGAGGTGGTATCTCACCATGGTTTTGATTTGTATTTCCCTGATGATGAATGACGTTGAGCATCTTTTCATGTGTCTTGTTAGCCATCTGGCTATCTTCTTTGGGAAAATGTCTATTCACGTCTTCTGCCCATTTCTTAACTGGATTATTTGCTTTTTGTGTCTTGAGTTTGGTAAGTTCTTTAGATTTTAGATACTAACCCTTTATCAGATATGTCATTTGCAAATATCTTCTTCCATTTGGTAGGTTGTCTTTTAGTTTTGTCAACTGTTTCCTTTGCTGTGCAAAAGCTTCTTATCTTGATGAAGTCCCAATAACTCATTTTTGCCTTTGTTTCCCTTACCTTTGGAGATGTGTCTAGCCAGAAGTTGCTGTGGCCAAGGTCGAAGAGGTTACTGCCTGTGTTCTTCTCTAGGATTTGGATGGTTCCCTTTCTCACACTTAGGTCTTTGATCCACTTTGTATTTATTTGTGTGTATGGTATAAAAAAGTGGTCCAGTTTCATTCCTCTGCATGTGGCTGTCCATATTTTCCAACACTATTTCTTGAAGAGACTGTCTTTTCGCCATTGGATATTCTTTCTTGCTTTGTTGAAGATTAGTCAACCATATAGTTATGGGTCCATTTCTGGGTTTTCTATTCTGTTCCATTGATCTATGTGTCCACCAATCTATGTTTTTGTGCCTGTACCATACTGTCTTGATGACTATAGCTTTGCAATATAGCTTGAAGTCCAGAATTGTGATGCCTCCAGCTTTGCTTTGCTTTTTCAGGATGTTTTGGCTATTTGGGGTCTTTTGTGGTTCCATACAAATTTTAAGATTGTTTGTTCTAGCTCTGTGAAAAATTCTGTTAGCATTTTGATAGGGATTGTATTAAGTGTGTAGATTGCTTTAGGTAGTATACACATTTTAACCACTAAAATTTTTTTAAAGAGGTAATGCAGAATAAGCTGTGGTAGGCAGACTTCTAAGATGGTCCTTAATGATCTCCTCTTCTGTAATCATTTCTTCATGTAATTGCTTCCCCTTGAATATTGGAGGAAACTAGTGACATGCTTCAAACTAATTTGTCAAAATATAATTTGACAAAAGTAATGTAATATCATTTGTGTGAGTAGTCTATAAAAGACCATGACTTTCACATTGCTACAGACTCTCGCTATTTTGGAGAGGCCCAAATGGGACAAAACTTGCCAAATCGGATTTTAAAAACGATAGACTTTCTATAAGAAATAGACCTTGAATATAAACACAGACCTATTAAAAGTAAGAGGATGGAAAAGGATATACCATGCAAGTGCTAATCAAAAGAAGACTGACATACATATGTTAATATCAAAATAGACCTCAGAACAAGGAATATTACCAAGAATACAGAAAGACATTACTTAATGATAAAGTTGCCAATTTGACCTTTATCATAAGTCATAACAATGATCCATGTCTAAATGTGTATCCACCTAATAACACTGCATGAGAACATCATTACCTTGATACTAAAACCAGACAAAAATTACAATAAAAGAAAAACTATAAACCAATATCCTTCATGAATATAAAGGCAAAAATCCTCAACAGAATAATAGCAAATCAATTCCAATAATACATAAAGAATATATATATATTACATCACAACCAGGCAGGGTTTATTTCAGGAATGCAAGGCTTGCTTAAAGTTTTATAATCAATCAATATAATTCACCTTACTATAGCTTCATGCACTTCTTTCAAGCCCCACCCACTCCTTCAACCCTGGAAACCACTAATTTCTTCTTTATTTCTATAATTTTCCCCTTTCAAGAATGCTACATAAATGGAATACATATTTTGTGATTGGCTTTTTTCACTCAGCACAATTTTGTGACAATTCATTCAGGTTTTTGTGTGTATCAATAGTTTGCTTCTTCTTATTGCTGAGTAGTATGCCATGGTATGGAGACCACAGTTTGTTTAATTATTCATCCCCTGAAGGACATCTGAGTTGTTCTCAATTTTTGGCTATTACAAATAAAGATGCTATAAATATTTATGTATTTTTTTTGATGAAATCAAACTTATCCACTTTGAACTCTTTCCTTAATCTTATATCATTAAGACTTTCTCCTATATTTTCTTCTAAACATTTTATGGTTTTACACTTTACATTTACATGTATGATTTATTTTGAGTTATTCTTTTATATAAGGTGTGAGGTTTAGGTAGAGGTTCATATATTTGCACATGGATATCCAATTGTCTCAGCACTGTTTATTGAAATGACTACTTTTCTTCACTGAAATGCCTTTGTATATTTCCTTTGTAAAATATCAATTGACACTTATGCTCCTAGGAAAATAAAATAGATATACTTTTCCCTATTCCTCCCACTAAGTATTAAAAACTAAAAATCTTGGATATTATATATAAAACAAACAGAAGAAGACTGAAATATGTAAAGAAGAAGACAAATCAGCTAAGGACCTCAGGACCCAAGTAACAGCACAGTGGTAAGTTCCTGGAGTTTTGTTTTGTTTTATGGTCTCAAATATATATCCCAGACTTGCAGCTGAGGAAGCCAGCACCCCGGAAATGCCAATGGGCACAAACAAAAAAGTCCCAATAAAAGCCTGATACATCTGGAAAAGGATAGCTTAGAAAGACAGAAAATTTTAATAACTTCTCTTCACCAGCCAAACACCACAGAAAAAACTGGATCCCAAAAACACCTATGGCAACAAAGGCTTAGTGGGGCCCCCAGATTTCGAACTTTCCCCTGAATCAAACTGCCCCCTCATAACCCAATGAGATTGTCAGAAAAGGCCAAGTAGGGAGCCAGAATTTTCAACCCCACTGGCAAGTAATGAGCCTTATCTTTCTTCCCACACTCCCTGACCACCCTTTCCATTACTGACTCAAGTGTCAACGGAGATCACATAAGAAGCAGGAAGGCAGGAAAAAGAGAACCAAGAAATGAAGAAAAATCAGAAAACATAAAATAAAATGGAAGAGTTAAATCCTCATACATCAAGAACTACATTAAATATAAATGGTAAAAGTATATCAATTAAAAGACAGAGATTTGCTGAATGGATTAAAAAACATGACCCATCTCTATGCTGCGTACAAGCAACATTTCAAGTGTAATGAATGATACAGGCAAATTGAAAGTCAAAGGGTGGAAAAAGATGTATTAATTAAAACAGAAATAGTTATATTAAGATCCTATCAAGCAGACTTAAGAGAAAAGAAAATTACCAGAGACAGAGAGGAACATTATATAATGATAAAGGGTCAATCTACCAAGAATACATAGTAAAACTAAACATGCGTGCACCAAAAAATATACAAAATATGTGAAGAAAAAGCTGATAGAACTGAAATAATAGACTAATTTACAATTAAATAAAAAACAAAAATGCAATATATCAAAAATCCATGGGACATAGTTAAAGCAGTGCTAAGAGGAAAAATTATGGCACTAAATGCATACATTAGAAGAGAGGATTCTCAAATCAATAATCTAAGCCTCCAGTTTAAGGATCTACAAACAAACAAACAAACAAACAAACAAACCCAAAGCAGGCATTAGGAAAAAAATAATAACTGAAATTAAAGAAATTGAAAACAGAAAGAAAATCAAGTTCCTGGGTAGCCAATGATGACAGGTAGTTAATATCAACTCATCATCAATCTGTCTACTTAGCTGTCCAGTGACTCTTCTCATGAGTGTTAGCATGTGATACAAACATTTTCACACTTTGTCCCTTCCCATATGTCCATCCATATGCCTTGACTCTATACCTTACCTTTTTGTCTCCAATATTCATCTTTCTTACAAGGCTCCTGATAAAATGGCCAGGCCATTGGCTGCAGCCCAGGAATCCACAAAGATTCTCACCTTGAGACACCCCCATCACACTAAGTGGATGACCAAGTGTGTGGCTTGCAACTCCAACCTTTTCCCTTTCCAATTTCTTTCAGGGCCACTCTGGAACATGGTCATAGTATTGCTACCATCTCTATTGGTTTGTACCCACAAGTGAACGAATCCTTTCATAAACGAAAGCTCAGACTTTTCCTCCTCTTTCAACTGATTATATGGGACTGCTCATATGGCCATAAGTACAAGCAGGAGGAGGGGAGTTAGAATAACTGATGTGGGTGACCCGAGGATTGGACTACCTGCTCACATAGCCTACTTGTGCTGTCTGGTCCCACTTAGGAACCTCCTGCTGGGAAGCCTTCCTTCCCAGATGTGCTATTTTCACTTTATGGCAGTCTGCTGATGGTATTTTGTCTGTTTGTTTGTTTGTTTGTCTCATGGCCAAGCAATTTGTCTCCACCAGGGCCCCCAAACATGTCAAAACCATCTCTCCAGTGGCATTTAATTTTGTGCTGTGGACAGCATGGCCTTGATTTATAATTCCATTACCGGGTCTATGGCTGGCTTTCCATAAGCTTCATATTACATCTTTTCCCACTAATGATATCTCCAACACCGTAGGGTCTTTCCAAATCATATGACCGAAGCAGCAGGACTGCTTATACCCCAGGCTGGACCTACTGCAGAGCTCTTTCCTGCATTGGGTCCCACTCAAAGTTGGCAACCTTCTGTGTCACCTAACATAAGGGCCTGGTCAATATTTCTAGATGAGGAATGTACTGCCTCTAGAACCAAAGAGGTCTACCATGCATGGGATTCAATTTTTGTGGTAAAGAATTCAGTATGCATGTGGGGTTTCTTTGTTTTGTTTTGATTTATTTGCCTTTATCATGGGCAAACTTCTTTTTGTCTTTTCCTCCTAAGTTTTCAGGTCTACGTAGGCCTTTGATACAATTTAGGGAGAGAGACTGCATCAACAAAAAGCAGAAAAAAATGGTCTAGGCAATACTTAATTACTACTTAATACTGAGTAGAAAATAATGGGACTTTACTGAGAAACATTTCTAAATTATTTCCAAAGTACTATATCTCTCATTTATTTACTGAAAAAAATAATGTATCTAATAATTAGGGGCTTGGAAAGGAGAAGAATGTTTCCTGTGATCTTTACCTCCAAATTTTCCTAAAATATTCCATATTACAATTTAATTTGCACAAATTTTCTAATTTTCCTTAGAATGAAAAGATGGCTTAAATACCATTAGTTTTAACACCCAAAATAATCATTACTATGTAAATTGTAGATTTTTATGATAAAACAATTGAAAAATTTAGAAAAAGTAAGGAAGCCAAAAACAATTTAAATGGAATCTGAGTTTAATTTAAATCATTTACATCTAAATGAAGGATGAATAAAGTGGTTGTTGCAGACTCATTAATAAAAGGAGAAGTTGGCAATTGTAAATGTCTGCAATTATATTACTATTTAAATTTAAATTTTACCATAAAATTTAAATTTTATGTATAAGATTAATTTAGAAAGATATGGAATAAGCATTAATTCACATTTGAATAAGACTTGCATAACACTTGTGTGCATATGATAATAATATTTAACAAAAATCTGTATTATAACTTGCAAGGAAATACATAATTTATTTATAATGAAGGTAGTTTTCCTATTCAATTATGAATTTATAATGAAGATAGTTTTTCTATTCAACTATGAAAGTCCCACTTCCAACAAAACACACCAAAATTAACATATAATTATGATTCAATTTAAAGTTCCATCTTCAAACTCTTCAGAGTCTTCTCTGGTAAACAGATCCAAAGACAGGTTAATCCTAAATAAAAGATGACAAAATTGAATCTTGTTAAGATAAAATGTCATGGTCAATAGTCACTGAAATATTTTAACATTTCTAAGACTGCTAAGCAACAGTTAGCCACTCCCTGTATTTACTGTTTTGATAACTTTTATGTTCTCTAGTTGACCATAAAAAGCTTCTAACACACTCAATATGTAACTCATTTTTCTTCTCCACTCCAGCTCCTGCCAATAATCTTGATGACTTCAACAGCTCCAGTTACAGAAACTGTGTCACAAAAACACTATATCATAGTCCTTCATCTCCAGGCCGCTTCAAGCCACTCACAAGCAGGATTATCACTTTGGACAATGTCATCACTTGGCACTTCTGCTTTACTTCTAGGTGCGGAAACTCTCAAATTGTTCCTAGCTGATGTATTTCTATACTCCTAAGTTTTGTACCCCTACACTGTCACCGAACAAGACCATTGCAACCCTTTGAACTGCCAAGCCCCTAATCTCCTATAAACTTCATTTGTACCCTGCTCATGACTTCTGATTAAGCTCCTAGAATCACTCTTTGAAACTAAGATTCCTCTTCATCCTAGACATCACCAACATTGTGTTCTCAGTCCTCTCCTCCCCCTCCATCCTCACACTGAGGTTTTCATGCACATCTACTGCCACCACTACCTATGACCTTCATGCAGCATAGATTGTACACTAGCTCCAACAGGACACTTCCAGCTGCGCCCTTGGAATTTTCACCTGAATACCTCATTACAGCTAAAGTTCAACACACCAAAATAAAATTCAGTAGCTTCACAAAACCAGCTCTTCTTTTGACTTCCTTCTTTCTTAACTACTCATTTGCAGAACTTAGGATCATCTCTCTTTTCCCCTACAGCAAATTCTTTGTCTCCTCTCCACCCACTCTGCTACTCCCATTTAAGTGCATTTCACTTTCACTTGGACCCTGTCAGAATCCCCAGTTTTTTCACTTCCTGTCTTGCCTCCATTCCAAACCTTTCTACAAAATAACATCAGATTCTTTCTAAAATGCAGATCTGATCAATCCACTGCTTTAAAATGTTGTATACTGATGATGTACAAGGTATTTGCATAGTCTTTCATCGTGTTTCCATAAAATACTTATTAATTACAAAAAGAAAAATAAATTCCCGAAATTTGATCATTGTTGTGTGGTTATATAAAAGATATCTTTGGGGCACCTGGGTGGTTCAGTCATTAAGCATCTGCCTTCGGCTCAGGTCATGATCCCAGGGTCCTGGGATTGAGCCCTGCATCGGGCTCCCTGCTCGGCAGGAAGCCTGCTTCTCCCTCTCCACTCTCCCTGCTTGTGTTGCCTCTCTCACTGTGTCTCTCTCTGTCAAATAAATAAAATCTTTAAAGAAAAAAAAAGATATCTTTGTCCTTAGGATACATACACTAAAGTATTAAGGGATAATATTTATAAATTATATATAAATATATATATATATATTTTTAGAGAAAGAGAGAGCTTAGGGAGAGGGCCAGAGGGAGAAGGAGAGGGAGAATCTCAAGCAGACTCCACACTCAGCATGCAGCCTGACACAGGGCTTGATCTCGCCACCCTGCGACCATGACCTGAGCCAAAATTAAGAGTCAGATGCTTAACTGACTAAGCTACCCAGGCACCCCTTAAGGGGTAATATTTTATACACACACATATACACACAGAGAAAGAGAGAAAGTGTCTAAGAATTAGAAAGCAAATGTGACAAGATGTTAAAAATCAGTGAAACTAGGTAAAGGGTGTGCTGGAGTTCTTTGTATTATTCTTGGAACTTTTCTGTACATTTGAAATCATTTAGAATAAAGGGTTAAGAAGATGTTTCTTTATTGCCTACTTAATGGAATACAAATATTACTCACATGAGACCCTTTGAAATATAGTCTCAGTATATTTTTATACCTTTCTTCACAATGACTACCGTAAACAAGATTTAATCAAACTGTTCATTCCTGAACATTTTCTTGGACTCCATAGGACTTGCTCATGTCCGTGTCTAAAATATACTCCCCTCCCCCCACATCCCCATGTACAAAAGTCTGATTTCTCTTTCCCAACACCCAGCTTACTTTTCTAGTACTTTCCAAACCCCACCAAACTGGATGTAATCTCTCCCTAGAAATTCAACGAACCCAAGATCATTAGCAAACCAAGGCCCAAATGAAATGAAAGGAGGAAAGATGATTCACTCGATTCAAAACATGTAATATTTCAAAATAACTGTAGAATCGCCTACAGAAATTCAGAGTCCAAAGATAGAAGGAAGATGTCATTTAAGGGTCATACACACAGTAATTGAAGCTATAAAAATGGGTATGTTGGGGCTCCTGGGTGCCTTAGTCAGTTAGGCGTCAGCCTTTGGCTCAGGTCATGACCCGGGGTCCTGGGATCAAGCCTCACTTCAGGCTCTCTGCTCAGCAGGGAGCCTGCTTCTCCCTCTCCCTCTGCCTGCCGCTCCCCCTGCCTGTGCTCTCTCTCTCGCTCTCTTTCTTTCTGTCAAATAAATAAATAAATAAATAAAATTTTTAAATGGGTATGTTATCTCAGAATAAATATGTAAAGAGAGAGCAGAACCACAATTACTCCCAGGGCAGCATTTGTTTTTAAGTGGTAGCAAAAGGGACAAATAAAAAATATACAGAAAATATGGTCAGAAAGGCAGAAAGAGAACCATGTCATAACCTCCAGGACACTAAGAAAGAAGAAAAATTGAAAGTAGTAGGAAGATAATATTAAATGTGACAAGTTCAAAGAGAAAAGGGACCTAGAAGATATAAACAAAGAAACAAACAAACCCACAAAAATCATGGGCCATGGAAAGAGTAGTTTCAATAGCACCGTGAATACGGGGCCCAAATAATGTTTATTAAATTTCAACAAATATTTAATTAGGGCTTACTATGTGCCAAGCACTGGGTTTCAGGAAGGAAACAGGCTGGAATTAGCAATGGGTATACACTAAAGGTTGGAGAAGGTAAGATGTAAAAGGGAAGGAAATAAAGCCTATACTTTATAATTGTTATATAAATGGATTCTTACCAGAAGATGATAAGAAGATTCATCTTGTGTAATTTAAGTCTAGGAACAACATAAAATATACAGAAGATTCAAGTTGGCCTCTAGCACTGTTTTTCCCCTTAATAAATATGTAATAAAAAATAAGAATTATAATACATTTCTAAAACATTATTATTAGTTTTTGTAATCTGGTTTAAAATTGTAATGCAACATAATAAATTACAAGGCACTTGTTTATAACAGGCTATTTCTGGAAAACACAGAATATTATTTTAAGTTGCCAAATAAGCCTTGCAAGATTACTTGACGGTTAGTAATAAACGTCACATGAGAATTGACAAGTTCAAGGTTATGGTCAGAGCAAAATTAGATGTAATCTGTTTATTAAAGTAACTGGATCTGGATTAACACCTAGAACAATGTCCAGGGTTTGTGTGCATTGCTCTGCCTATTCAAACATCCTTTTCACCACCACAGATTTCTTTTTTCCTCCTAATCCCCACTTCTGTCTCATTCTCCTTAATTGAATAAATAGAGTATCACTAATCTGAACATTGGCTTATATGTCATTATTGCAAACAATTTATGCCATTATTAATGCAATATTACACAAACAGTAATGAGTTTCCAGTGTAACACTGCTTACAAAATGGCCTTCTATTCTAATTATCTTATGAAAATATTTTTCACAAAACTCAATTCTGCAGATTTACTGACTGTCAAAATAGAAGCTGTCATCAAGTGACTGTACTAAGAACCTATAGAAGTGTTCAGCATGGTAACATGAGTATTATGACAAGTATGTGAAGGAAAGGGAATAACTATTATGATCTATCAATTCATGTGGCATTATTAATTACATAAATTTTATCCAACTTAATTGTTTGAGAATCCAGAACTTCCTATTACTTTAATAAGTATACTAGATTATATCTAATTTTGCTCTGCCCACAATATCAATTCAATATTGATGCAGCTTTAGAACATGGTTTAATTTATGAGTTGTTTTCCAGGAATGAATTAACGACATCAAGGCTGTAATTCAAGGGCAGTTTTGTTAAATACATTAAATTAGACTGCAGCATCCATGGAAGGAAGTGACTATATGAACTGACACAGAATTTATCATTTTATATTGCAGTTAAAATGTTTTCCTTCATCAATATGGATGAGTTTTGTAATCTGTATTACAAAGCTGGCATTAAAATTCAGCTTTAACAGACAAGTGTGTTCCTTTTGCTCAGTAAATTTAGTCAACATTTACCTTCTATGCTCCTCCACTCACACCTACGCCTGTGGTCTAGTCTATAACTCAGTGCTTTAAAATGTTTTGTACTTTTAATTATGATGAACAGTGATAAAATGGTGGCCGCATTTCTATAGTTCTGTACACTGAATGTGACAATTAGGAAAAGTACTAGAATAATGTGACCCAAGGGTGACTAAACGGTTAGGGAAGCCAGTCTTCTTTAATACAATCAAAAATTGTGTTAACTTACTTTCACAAGACAGTTGTTGGCATTTCAGCCGGAATCTATATTTTTCATTTTCTTCAAGCATTCTAGAAATGACTTTGTACACTCTATTCCATACTGAAATCTTAAAAATATAAGCACAGTTAAGGAACACTGAGCAGAGAAGCAGGAATACATTTTCACAGAGGCAACTGGCAGTGACTCAACCATGCTGCATGTCAACTGATAGCACTATAAAACAATAATAGCACTTAGAGACCTAAAACTTAAATGTAATTGTTTTCCCATAATCAGTGATCTCTTCTGCTAACTTCCTAGCATTTCCTCTCTGTAGTATTTACATTAACTCTCCTGGATGAAGGCAATGTCTATAAAGTCCTACCTAAGTTGTTCCAACACATTCAATTTTGTTTTCAACAGTTATAAAAATAGTGAGTTTCTAGAGATTTTTAATGTATTTTATTCTAGTTAAGAATTAAACATTTCTCCTAGGACATACCAAAGCAAAAATTACCAGACACCATGAATATACTAGAATAGAAAGAGTGAGAGCTATGGAAGCAAACAGATCTTGGCTCAGATTCTGGCTTTGCCACTTAACAGTTGCTTGACGTTGGGCAAGTGTTCTACATCTCATCTAGTAATAACTTCATATACTGGATTATTAGAATTAATGAAAAATATATGTAAATATATGAAATGTATGTAAAGCACATACCCCAGTAAGTGACATATAGTAGTTATAAGTAAACACTGGCTATTGCTCTGTTCTCCTCACCCAAGGGGAATTGGTTCTTGGAAGAAATAATTCTTAGTATAGTGGGAAGATCAGATGCACACTCAAAATACATTTAGGATGAATCACCTTGAATGCTATTTTATACCATGCATGGGTTGTAACTCATACAAACTCAAAGCTTAGAAACAATACAATTTTATGTCTCATTATCAACTAACAGTTTCTTTAAACCAAAGTGTAAAATATATGGTGGAAAACAAAGATCTGTAGAGCTAGTGATCTTGAATAAGTTTAAAACACTCAAGTTACTGTGACATTTGGACAACTAGAGGTGAAAATGGTTCAGCAATAAAGGTTCATCCTTGTTAGCTTTCCTTCTACAAACTAAATGTATATCCCTTCTCTTTAAAAGAGCAATATGACACCAGTATAAATACGTTATTCTTTTCTGTTAAATCCATGATTTTCTCTTTATATTACACTATCTATCAAAGTTTGCTATATTCTATGAAACATATATTTTCATGCTTTGAAAAATCTCCCATTACATTTTGATTAAAATGTGTTTATATCTTCAAACACTGGAAGGACTGTTCTCTACAGTTAATAAATATTTCCAAACCCAGTTCCATTTCCGCTAAATTAATTCTATTTTCTCATTTCAGTAAATTAAACTTTCAAAAGATAGAACTATTTTTACTGTTGAGTATCTTCACACATTTGTATTTAGAGAGGTTAATCTAAAATTCAAATATTGCTCATTCTCCTTTATAATATACCTTTTTCTTTTTCTTCATTATTTTGGAAACTTCATTCAAAGGGATGGGGAAATCAAACTTTTTAGCTAAATTCTTCTGGGTTAAACCTAATTTTAAAAAAAAGAGAGTGAAAAGGTAAAAGATCAAGGCCAGCACATATTTTAAATGATTCACTATCCTGATAATAAAGACAATTATAAATGTCTCTTGAGTTGTCTCTGGGGATTTTTACACTTGTTGGTATATTTCTGTTCACTAGATAATACCAGTTTACCAATTAGCTAATACTATGCTGGGGGAGAAAACCAAGAAACTACCTTGGAAATGCCTAGGAAATCTCCTTTCCTTACTTATTTGAAAGGTGAGTACCCAAAGTCAGCAACACCAAATACCAGAAGACACATCTTGACCCGAAGCATCTCCATAGTCTCCTTTCTTTTCCATTCAACTCCAGACACACATTATGATTTCAACTCTCCCAAATACCTGTGGTTCCTCAAATGCCTCGTTCTTATCCTTCCCAGCCTTTGCACATGCTGTTCTATATGGCTAAAACACTCTGTGTACATGCATGTGTGTACACACACACACACTCTCACACACACACACACACACACACACACACCTGCCAGGCAAATTTTTACCTGCTCTTCAAGACTCAGCTCACACCATCACCTCCTCTCTACAGTCCCTCACACAGCACTAGCTCCAGGAACACTGAGGTCACATCACTTAGCACACTTTTATATCACATATTTATAATGTGTTTCCTCCACTAGGCTGTGACCTCCCTGAGGGCAATAGCTATATGTGTCTTAGTTATCTTTCTACCCACACTACCAGACAAATAGTAGGTACTAATAAAGGTTTGTCAGAGTGAGTAAGCCTCCTCCCTCTACTCCCCAAACCATGCTGCCTTCCCAAGTATTAACTGTTAGAAGAAAACCCAAGGACTTTGTGTGTCTAAGGACAAAATCATAAAACACTGAGCATGCGTTCCCTAAAAGCCTTTATATTTGTAATCTGCTCACCCGAAAACTTACCCACATTATCCCTGCCCTACCACTACCACTTTATACCTGGCTTTCTTCCCCTCATTCAATATTTAGCTTTCCAGGAACCTTCTCTGATTTCACAAAGCACCCTATGCTCAGTTATCATGAGATTTATCATGTTGTTTACTTGGGGAGTGTGTTTTATTCTTTATTAGAGATCCAGTATCTAATACCATACACATTAGATACGCAGTAAGTATTCCATTTGCTAGTGAATTCAAGTATGTTCTAAAATGGCATTTCCCAATTTGTGAGAAGCATACCACTGATTCTGGATGGGACACAGACCTAGCACTAAAGAACCTTAAATCACACAGCGAGAAACTCATTCTTTCCCATTATTTTTCAATCTGATGACATCAGGGAGAAAGTATAAGTTTGAAACTAGTATGTTATTAAGACTTCTCTGAGATTTGCTTCTCTCTATGACTACAGACAACCTTTGTTAGACAAGCTATTTGGCTAGAAGGTAATAATATTGCTTTGCTTTTATTAGATCGTTTTTAATTAATTTCTATTCGTGGCAAATGGTACAGGTTTGCCACTGAGATAATGATGTAAAGTGTTCTAAAAAGAAATTTAGTTGAGAGGGAAAAAATGCACATATTTAAATAAATATATTAAGTAAATGATAGTACAGATTTATATGCAGATATAGCATAGGAAAATAACTCAAGTCTAAGAATCTCTATTCTTCACATACCCATATGTACCTTTCCCTCTAAATGCCTACGCCTTTGGAATACTATACTTGCATCATTCTCAAATATTTTCCATTTGTAAGTCTTACCTAACCTAGACATTACTCCTTGAGGTCAGGATAGGAGCCATCAAGTCTACCTATAATTACTGGGGACCTAAAATATGTCAAGGAGTATAGAGGATGTGAGAAAGAAAAAGACAAAATCATTTCTTCTATTTGTTTTGCATACTTCACTAAGGGTAGCTCCAGTGTATACCAAAGACGTTGTCCCAACTTAATGTTTTCAATCTTTCTCTAACCTTCTTTCTACACACAGTTTCTATACACTCCAAATATACTCCCAGTTCTTCCCTAATCAGTCTCCATCACAGATCCATACCCAGGGCTATGCTCACACAATTTTTCCCACCTGTAATTCCCTCCTAGCTCAGCAACATGTGTGACTCTCATGGAGTTCCACCACCATGAAGCCTTCCCTGATTCCCTCATCCCCAAATTATTCACCACTTCCAAAGCATTTATTTATACTTCCACAAAAGCACTTGTCATCCTCTGTTGTGTATAAATTATGAATATATCTCCCAAGTTCTGTGAGAATTGATGTATTAGTCTTGCTTGAAATGTTAGAAGAGTTTCCTGATTTGCATGCCCCTGGATTTCTAAACTCCACTACGTTTTACAGAAACAGCTTACAAAGTATACCTTCCAGAAGTGTACCTGTCTCTGATTGTTCACTCCACCATTCAAAAATCTTCAGTGACTATGCAATGACTGTCTCCAAGGCATTCTGCAATCTGGTCCAAAACTTACTTTTCATTCATTCAACAAATATTTAGTCAGGCCCACTATATACTACTCACTGGGATAATCTCCCCTTTCCTCCAAGCCATCTCTGTTCATTTATTCTATATCAAACACTGTGCTGGACACTCTGCATGCATTCTGTACTTCTCTTAGTCTTTGTAGTGACTTGTTGTGGAGAGAACTATTATCCCCATTTTACATATAAGGAAATGGAGAATCAGAGCAGTTAACTTGGACAATATTACACTACTAATAAATGACAGAGCCAAGATTATGTCTTTCTGACTTCAAAGCCAATGCTCTTGATAATCTCTACCTTCCACTAGCAATTTCTCTATTCATGTCCCTTGATTTCCTACCTTTATGCCTCTCCTTTCCCTAAACTATCAAAGCCTTTCTCAGGTGTCTTTCTTAGAGCATTCAAGTCTACTAGCTTGTATTCATATTATTCATTTAGAAGTTCCTTGACAGCAGAATATTCTGATTCTTCTATGTCAGTAGCACCTAATCTAGTGCCCACAGTGTGGAAGACGTTCAATGTTGTTGAATGGATAAATAATTTACCTACTTCCCCATAGAGTGGCAGGCATAAGTATTTAATAAACTTCCCTTTGATATTAATATTAAATACACCCCAAACTGAGTAAAACTTAAGCACTTTCTGGCTTGCTTTAAATATAAATATATGACTCTATTCCTGGTCTCACAAGCACAGCAAGGGGGCTCTGAAGTTAATGGCTCCATCATCTGCCCAGCTGCCCAGCAAGAAACTTCAGATTTGGCATCAACCCTTCCTTCTGCATCTTTTAGTCAGTCATTGATCCTCTGCTTTCTGTATTGCTGCTGTCTCAGGTCAGACCTTTTATCTTTGCACTGGACGACTATGACTGCCCTCTAACAGGACCCTGGCCTCCAGTCTCTCCCAGCCCAGCTCCGTTCTAGTTCTCCTTCCTCCACATCTGACCATGTCATCCCTACCACAAAGGAGCAGCAAAAATCGCAAAATTTCAAAACCAAACTTCAGGGCAAACTGCATTATTGTCTTTTCCCACCCCAGCAGAGAAGTCAACCAGAGGAAAGCCATCCTAGGTCTGCACGGTGCAAAGTTACAACAGCATAACACAAGTTTCATAATCTCGGCTACCCAGTTACTCCTCACCCACACAGGTGGGGATCTCTAGCACAAATTCAGGCATCCCTTCCATTCTGTCCCCCTCCCCTCTGGGAGCTTCTTCAGCCGCTTCCAGTGTTCTTCGCTTTCAATCCACTATCTTGCTGATGGACTACTATTTGTCCTTTGATTTGTGGCACTAAAGCAATACAAGCTCTTGTTCGAATCCACTGTATTTTTTTCTGGCTTCTCGCCTAAGCTGTGGAGCTCCTCACCACCACAACCGCTACCACCATCACCATACTCTCTCCTCTTCCTAGAATAAACCTTTTACCCTGTTTCGATTATTCAAAGAAGCTGGAAGCCCAGGGCTAAAGTGTCTTCTACTGCCCCTGGATGTTTTGATCCCTGGCAGAGGAGCCAGAAAAAAACAAAACAAAACAAAAACGTGAGTGCCTTTTAACAATGAGGCCATTAGAGGGGCTTGGAGTCCAAAATCATGACCCTGCTTAGGTACCTCTGAAGGCTTCCCGCCACAGCTCATTCTCAGCAGTCAATCTAAGTCACACAGAGTACAATTTCATACATTGAAATTATCAGAGTAAATTTAGTCTGGAAGGATACCAAACAAAATATGTATATATTCCTCGACTTGGGCTTCAGTCTTGCCTGCCTCCAATTCAATCTCCCTTATATAGCATGGCCTAAGGAAATCTAACCCTATCACTTCTCTATCTCTTTTAAATTGATTTATTTGAAAGAGAAAGAGAGGAGGAGGAGGAGAAGCACAGGGAGAGGGACATGCAGACCCTGTGCAGAACACGGAGCCCGACGTGGGGCTCGATCCCACAACCCTGAGATCATGGCCTGGGCTGAAACCAAGAGTCGGTTGGTTAACCAACTGAGCCACCCAGATGCCCCTCACTTTTCTTGTTCAAAAACCTTCAGTTTTGGACTTTCTGAGTCACTGAAGACAATGGGGAATGTAGAGTAGCTGACTTCCCAAAATTTCATGCCAAACAACTTCACGTTTTGAAAATTCTACATAAAACCACACCTTCAGCATTACTTGAAGACAGAGAACACTGAAACTGCAAAATAACTGTTTAAGTAAAATAAGAAAAATCATTCAGTCGCACAATTATCGGGGCTCTGATCCTATATGCTCCAGCCCCACCCCAAGCAGGGCTCTGTGGCCAGCAGGGAAGAGAAGACGGACACTAAAAAAAGTGCCTGCAGGAGAGCTGGAGCAACCAACAGAAAGATTAAACCAACCCTAAATCTGAAAATACTAAAACAAAACCCTACAGATTAGAGCAAAAACTACAGAAAAGGGATTTCAATGGGCAATTTAAAGGGCCAGACACCACATAAAGTACCAAACATGCCATTTACTGGAACAGACTCAGTTTAAAGGGGCAAGCATGATTTAAAGGGACAGTTTTCCAATTGCATGGCTTCCAGGAGAGAAAAAGAACAAAATGGAAGGATCATAAATTAGGTCACACAGAAAACATCAGTAGCATCCATAAAAGTGCAGACCTTATAAACACTCAGATTATAATGCCATAAAACAGGGACGCCTTCGGCTCAGGTCATGATCTCAGGGTCCTAGAATCGAGTTCCACATTGGGCTCCTTGCTCAGCGGGAGCCTGCTTCTCCCTCTGTCTGCTGCTCCCCCTGATTGCTCTCTCTCTCACTCTGACAAATAAGTAAAAATCTTTTTAAAAAATTATGCAATAAGACAGTTTACTAACAAAAACAAAACAGAAAAGTCCTGGAGATTAAAAAAAAACAAAAACAAAAACAAAACTTGAATCTATTAAGCAACTCTAGAGTGAGAAGGGTAACACAAACTAAAATTACAGAATTTAAAAAAATAGTGACAATGGAAACACTACATATTAGAATCTATGGGATTTAAAGTAGTGGTTAGAAGAAAATGCATTGCACTAAACACTTATCAATAAAAAGAATAAAAATAAATGAATGAAATGTCCTGCTGAAAAAAAGTATAAAAAGAACAAAGTAAGCCAAAAGAAAGCACATGTAAGGAGATAACAAAGTTTCATCTTTATTATTTATCTTTATTTTTTAATGAGGAAGAGACTAGAAAAACAAGATGTCTCATTAATAAATTGAAATCCTGTTTTTTTTTAAATTAAAACAAACAAAACACTGGCTAACTTGATCAAGAGAAAGGGGGAATACACATACATACAGAAAAAAATGACAATTGGAAAACAACCATTGAAACACAAGACTTTTTTTTTAATTATAAGATACTACTTTGCAGAATTCTATGCAAATAGATTTAGAAACGCAGATGAAATAGAGAATTTCCTAGGGAAATATAGATTACCAAAATTGACCCATCAGAATTAGAAAGCTTAAAAAGAGCAATTTCACAGAAGATATAGAAAAAGTTGTTAAGAAATTATTCCACAAAAAGCACTAGACCCAGATGATTTCACAGAAGAATTCTACCAGGTAGTCCCACTGTTCTATAAATTTTTCCAGAGCACTGAAAAAGAAGGAAAAGTTTGTGATTCCTTGTATGAAGTAAGTGTAACTCTAATACCTAAGCCAGATGAAGAAGTACAAAGAAAGAAAAACTACAGATCACTATCTCTCATGAATACCACTGTAAAATTCTGAAGAAATTATTAGCAAAGTCCAAGCTACTTTAAGAAAATAACATCATAACCAAGTAGGATTTATTGCAGGAATGCAAGGTTGGTTCAATATTAGAAAATCCATTTATATTATATACCATACTAATAAATCTAACAGAAAAATGTGTTTATCTCCATAGGTCTGAGAAAGCCTTTGACAAAATTCAACACTCATTTACAATTTAAAAAAATGAAGAAAATAAAAACTGAGGAATACTTTTTAATATTTTTAATATATATGCCTTTGTCCTAAAGCCAGTACCTTATTTAATGAGGAACACTAGAGGCATTCCCCTGAGGTCAGGAATAAGGCAAGGATGCCCACAATCTCCACTACTATTGAACATTGTACTCGAGGTATTAGTAATGCATGTAGTAAGACAAAACAAATCTACTGCAGGCTTAAGAATGGGTAAAAAAAAAAAAGAAATTATCTCTATTTACAAATAACATCACAGTATACCTGGACAATCATTAGTATCAATAATAAAACTTACTCTAATAATAAAAGAATGCAGTGAAGTGCTAGGATTGAAAAGTTAACATACAAAAACCAATACGCTAAGTAAAAGAAGATAATCAAGAAATCTCACATATTTATGAGACAATTTATATGAGATATCCAGAATAAGCAAATCTATGAAGACAGAAAGTTTAGCCTTTGCTTAGCACTGGGGTTAGGGGTAGGGGAGGGCAGTGAGAGGGAATAGTGAGTGTTAATGGGTATAGTGTACAGTACTAATAGGCATAGGTTTTCTTTTGGGGCATTAGAAATGTTCCAAAATTAGAATGAAGGGGAGTAAGTCGGAGGGGCAGATGAACCATGAGAGACAATGGACTCTGAGAAACAAACTGAGGGTTCTAGAGGGGAGGGGGGTGGGGGAATGGGTTAGCCTGGTGATGGGTATTAAAGAGGGCACGTTCTGCGTGGAGCACTGGGTGTTATGCACAAACAATGAATCATGGAACACTACATCAAGAACTAATGATGTCATGTATGGTGATTAACATGACAATAAAAAATTAAAAAAAAAAAAAAGAAATGGTCCAAAATTGAATGCGGTGATGGTCTCACAACTCTGTGAAAAGCATGGAGTTGTACACTTTTAATAGGTGAGTTGAATGAACTGCAGGTGGAGGGATAAGCCTTCAAAAAAGAAGGAAGACCTCTCCGGGAGATAGAAATGCTCTGTATCTTAATTGTGGTGGTGTGTTACTAGAGATATAACTTTATCAAACCTCCTCAAAATGTATATAAAATCAATCCTAAATACAGTTGATTTTTTTTAGAGATCAAGAAGTGGGGCTCCTGGGTGGCTCAGTTCGTTGAGCTTCCCAGTCTTGATTTCAGTTCAGGTCATGATCTCAGGGTCCTGAGATCAAGCCCCACCTCAGGCTCCACGCTGAGCACAGAGTCTGCTTCTCCCTCTCCTTCAACTTCTCCCCCTGCTTGTTCTCTCTCTCTCTCTCTCAAATAAAGATCAAGAAACTTCCTATATACTAACAATAAATAGAGGGGATTATGGAGGAGGAAACCCCATTTACAACAGAAAATCAAACACCTAGGAATCAATTTAGCAAAGATACACGCAAAACCTATAGGAAAATGTCAAATCTAGAACATTCCCAAGAGACACAAAAGCAGACTGAACAAATGTTAAGACCTCCTATTTTTAGAGAGGAAGTGCCTCAACCTGGTAGACGTCAGTTCTCCTTAAGCTAATATAAAAATTCAGTGACTCCTAGGAATACCAACAAGCACGCCTTGGCCCCCCTCATTGTGGGGGACGCAAGGGGCTCCATCCAGAGACCACTCCTGTCAGTCTGACTGACTTTACATGACCGGCACGTGCCTTTCTTTCGGCGCGCTATCCGGGACTCGCGTGAAGCCAGGGACCCGCGGGCCTCATATTTCGGCCCCGCGCAGGCGGCTGGACTGACAGGAGGTCGAGCCCGGCCGCCCACGGCCCGAGGGGCCCCCCCAGGCCGCAGGCCGCTCGGGGTTTCCGCTGGGCTGGCTCCGCCGCAGCTGGGCCGGAAGGCTGACAGGACGCTGCCGGAAGGCCGAGGGCTGAGGCGCCCACCGCCCTGGGACCGAGGCTCCCGCCCACCCACCGCCCCCTAGGCGCCACCTGCTCGCGCCGCCGGCCGGGGACAGCTCCGCGCGCTCGACGCCCGCGCCGGCGGGGAGGCCGCGGGGGCCCGGGACCGAGGGCCGGGGGTCAGCTCCGCGCCGGCCGGAGCCGCCGCCCGCGGCTCTTCGGGGCTGCAGTCGGCCCCGCGCCCGGTGCTCCCGCGGCCCTGAGCCCGGCGGCCGCCGAGCTGCAAGATGCCGCCGCACCGGTGCGAGCCGAAGCGTGTCACGTAGACGAAGCGCGCCAGGTCCCGCTCCTGCTCCCGGCCGGCCGCCGCCATCGCCGCCCTCGTCGCGGAACCGCCACCAAGTTTCCTCAGCGACCCGCGGAACGCACGGCCGGCGCGCGAGGACGCGAGCGGACGGCGAGGACCGGGCGGCGGGGGCGGGGCCGCTGTGCACGTGCGGGGGTGAGGGGCGCGCGCTGCAGCGGGCCCGCGGGGCGGCGCATGTGCAGGTGGGGTGCGCGAGGTAGGCGGGACGCCGGGTGGTCGTGAGTGGTGCGGGGGGAGGACAGCGCCTGGGGCGGACCGCACTGCAGTGAGGCGCGGAGCGCGAAGGGTTTGGTTGGGGCGACGGTGGACCGCTCAGCTGGAACGTGGTGTTAAGGTTTGGGGACCGGCTCATTGGGGGTAGGGAGCAGACTATGGGGGCACAGCCCTCTGAAGAAATGAGCTGAACTAAGATGAGGTAGGGGGAAAGGCAGTAGGCCACTGGGCACCCTCCCCGCGGCTGGGTGTGGGGAAGATTTCCGAGTGAGGAGCCGACCCTGGGTTTGACCAATCTGGAGCGTAGGTCAATGAAGTTGGGGACCTGGGGGAGGGGAGAGGAGACAGCACCCTTTGCTGCCAGAGCGTTCCAGCGGGACCTTGGCCTGGTGTATGTTGTGCTGGGCCGTGGGCCTGAGGCCAGCGTCTTACACCGACTTGAGGCCCATCGTTGTTCCGCTGCTGCCCAGCTGGATTATTTGGGCAAGCTACTTTTCTTCTCTAAGCTTCCAGTTTCCTCAGAAGTAAATTCAGGATGACTGGGTTGTTAAATCAAAATAAGGCATATTAGGCATCTGGCACATAGAGAGTGTTCCCTTAGACTTAACCTTCATGTCACATTTATTGAGTACATACCCTATGAAGTGCATGTGGAAATCTCTTTACATTTATACTTTGCAGATGGTTTTCCCATAGACCATCCTTTTAAATCCATGCGGCAATTTACAGCAGAGGAACTGAGGCTCCAGAACGAGTGACTTCCCCAAGGTAATAGGCAGCGATAGAGACATATTTTCTTAAGATGAATCTTTTTAATTGAATTATAAATATGTGCAGAGAAGTACACCGATCATCAATATACAGATGGATGAATTTTAACACACTAAATATATCCATGTGATATCCACCCAGGTTAAGAAATGGTGCACTGTAGAAGCACCTCATGTCCTCGCCCAAGCCCAGTCCCTTTGCTTTCTTTCAGATTCAAACAGCATCAGTGAGGTTTGCCCCTTCTGTTTGACTTCCTTCACTCAAGCTATGTTTGTGAGATACAAGTTATTATATGAGTTTGTACATCTGACTCTAACTCTATTTATTCCTCTATTCCACTGTTGATGGACATTTGGTTGTCTCCAGTTTGGGGTCGTTGTGAACAGTGCTGCTAGGAACATTAATATGTATCTTTTGTTGAACATGTATTAAAAAGTATATATTTTAGTGTGGAATTGCTGAGGGCATTCATAGGTTCAACTTTAGTAGCTACTGACAAACAGGTACCTGGAGTGCTTGTACAAATTTTCACTTCCGCCAGCAGAGCATGAGAATTCCAGTTGCTCCAAATGTTCAGCATCACTTGGCATTGTCAGTGCTTTTCATTTTAGCCGTTGTGATGGATATGTGTATTAGGGCTTTCCAGAGAATCAGAGCCAATAAAGATGTGGGTGTGTGTGTTTGGGGGGGGCGGTGTAAAGAGAGAGAGAGGTTTTAAGGAATTGGCTTACATAAATACAGAGGCTGCCAAGTCCAAAATCTTCAGGATAGGCCAGCAGGCTGGAGACCCAGGGAAGAGATGATGCTGCAGTTCAAGTCTGAAGACCATCTGCTGGCACAACTTCCTCTTCTTCAAGAGAGGTCAGTCTTTTTCTATTAAGTCCTTCAAGTGATGATTGGATGACGTTCAACCATACTATGGAGGGTAATCTGCTGTATTCAAAGTCTACCCATCTAAATGTTAATGTCATCAAAAAATACCTTCGCAGAAACATCTACAGTAATGTTTGACCAAACATCTGGGTACTGTAGCCAAGGCAACTTGACACATAAAATTAACGGACACAGTGTGGTATTGCTTTCTTGTAATTTGCATTTTCCTGATGACTTAGGAAGTTGGGCTCATTGGCTATTCTCCCTCCACCCCCTCCCCCACTCTGCTCTCTCTCTCTCTTGCTTGCTCTCTCTCAAGTAAATAAATAAAATATTTAAAAATTAAAAAAATTCTCTTGTCTATTTCTATATGGGGTTTTCATGATGTTCTCAATCATTACGAGGAGTTTTTTATATATTCTGTATATTAGCTATTTGTTAGCTGTATGTATTGCAAATTTTTTCCTCATCTGACTCACCTTTTATTCTATGAACTCTTAAAAGTTTTTTAACTTTAAAGTAGTCCAATATATCAATATTTTTCTTTAGAATTATACTTAATGCGTTTGGTTTAATAAATCTTTACATATTCCAGGATATTCTCCTCTGTTATCTTCTAGAAGCTTTATGGTTTCATCTTCACATTTAAATATTCAATCCACCTGGAATTGATTTTTATGAATAGTATGATGTAGAGAGTCAAGATTAATTATTTCTTTATATGGATATCCAGCCCACTTTGGCTAAAACCTCCAATATAAGGTGAATACAAATGATGATAGTGAATATCCTTGTCCTATTTCCGATCTCAAAGGATAGTTTTGGTGTTCTATTATTAAGTATAATATTTGCTGTAAATTTGTTTTTTTATCATGATATTTATCAGATTAAGGAAGTTGCCTTCTATTTTGAGTTTAGTTTGGTGTTAAATTTTATCCAATACTTTGGCTATAATCTATTGAGATTGTTACGTAATTTTACTCCCTTATTCTGTAAATGTGATGAATTGATCGAATTCTAATGTTAAACCACCCCTCTGTCTGGGTTAAATCCTACTTTCTTGTAACATATTATCATACTATATGATTGCTATACCTTTAAATTTGATTTTTTTAAATGTTTTCTTTAGACTTTTCACTTCTATGTTCATGAGAGAGAATGGCTTACAACTTCTTATGTATTTGGTAGAATTTATTGATGAAGACATCTGGGCATGGAGTTTTCTTCGTGAGGTCTTTAGTAGTTATAGGATTATTCAGATTTTCTATTTCTTTTTGGGTCAGTTTAGTAAACTGTGTTCTAGGATTTGTTGATTCCTTCTGTCATCTAAAACTCAGTAGCAAAAATTGTTCAAATATTCCTTCATTGTCTTCTTAATGTCTCTAGCAGCATTGGGTTATCCCCCTTTTCATTCCTGATATTGATAACTTATGCACTCTTTTTATCTGATTTGTTCTCAACAGTAGGTTATCAATTTTATTAATATGTTCAAAGAATCAACTTTTGACTTTGTCAATTCCCTCTATTGTTCCTAATTCTTTTTATAACATGCTGAGATGGATATTTAAATCATTGATGTTGAGACTTTTTTTCTAATGCAGGCACGTAAAGCTGTACATTTTCCTCTGAGCATAGCTTTAGCTGCATGCCACAAGTTTTGTGTGTCATATTTTCATTATTCAAGATATTTTAATTGTAATATTTTAGGTGTGGATTGTGTATAAGTATATTGTTTCATTTCCAAACATTTGGGAGCTTTTCAATTTTTTTTGTTATTTATTTTTAGCTTAATTCCATAGTGGTCAGTGACCATACTCTGAATGATTTCAGTCCTTCAAAATTTTCTGAGACTTGCATTAGAACGCAGCTTGTGATCTACTTTTGGGAACTAACTGTGTGCAGTTGAAAAGTATGTGTATTCTGTAGTTGTTGGGTCTAGTGTTCTATATATGCCAATTTGGTCAAATTTGTGAAGTGTCTTATCTAGGTTTCTTAATCGATGTATCCTGTTGATTTCTTTTTATCTATTTTGTACTATCAGCTAAATTAGGTCAGACTGTTCTATCAGTTACTGGCAGAGGTATGCTGAAAATCACCCTCTATAGCTCTGGATTTTTTGTTTGTTCTTTTTGTTCTATCAATATTTGCTTAGTATGTCTTTAACTGCTATTAGATGCCTACACATTTAGAATTGTTATATCTTCTGGTAATTTGACCTTTTTATTTTTATGAAGAGTTTCTCTTTATCTCTAATGATGCTTCTTGGCATATATTCTAGTGGTTAGTGTTTCATTTTCATTTTTCATTATTCAGTTTTCATTTTCATTATTTTACTTTCAACCTTTCTTCATTCTTGAGTTTATAATGTCTGTTGTAAGCAGCATATAGATTATTTTGGTAATTCTACAATGTATTTTAAACATCATGAGACATTAATATTATTACTGTTTTAAACAGTCAATATTCATTTTGATTTACTGATTTTTGATATATTTACCCTCTCCATTGTGTTTTTATTCATTCATACATATCCATTTTTCCAAATGGGATTATCTTCCCTCTACCTATAGGACAACCTTTACGTTTTACATTAGTGTGGTTGTACTGGTGATGAATTCACTTAGTATTTGTTTATCTGATATGTCTTTTTGTAATGATTTTTAAAGAACGTTTTTGGTGGGAATCAAATTCAAGGCTGCCAGCTATTTTCTTTCAGTGCTTTGAAGAAATTCTATTGTTTTACAATTTCTGTTTCTTTTGAGAAGTCAACTGTCAGTCATATTACTGCCCCTTTAAAAGTAATGCATCTTTTCCCTCTGTTTTTCAGATTTTATTTTTGTTGTTACTTTTCAGCAGTTTTATCATGAAATGACTCAATATAATGGTCTTTGCATCTATCCTGTTTGGGCTGCATAGTGTTTCTTGAATGTGTACTTTGATATCGTTTATCAGTTTTGGTTAATTCTAGGCTATTATTTTTTCCACCATTGCTTCTGCTAAATTCTTTCCCTTTTTTCCTGAGACCCCACTACGCATGTTAAATCTTTTTACCCTGCTCCGTATATCCGTTTTGCTCTTTTCTGTGGTTTCTGTCCTTGTTTCTCTCGATGCTTCTGTCTGGTTATTTTCTACTTATCTGTAGACCGGTCCCCTGACCTTCTTTTCAGTACTATCTAATCTGCTCTCCTCAGGTGTCCCACCTTAAAGTCTAGGGCATTTACTAGGGCCTCCCTGGGTGATCCTGAACACTAGGCTGCCACTCATAAACTGGGCAGCATCTGGTGGGGGAAAGCTATGGTGTAGAGTCACCCTTGGTGCTTTTCTTGTCCTTGGAATCTTGACCCCTTGAGGTCCTCTCACCTCAGCCCAAGCTCTCCAATCCTTTTGGACAGATTTATTTTTCCTCTTTAATCCAGCGTTTGATGATTTTCTTGGCAGGAGAGACAATGGATCTGACACAAACTAGTGCCCCCTGGGGCAGATGCAGGGAACGGAGAAGACCAAGGCGACTGTACCTCATGAGCGTATTTTGGCCTACCCACATGGAACAAACACAGATTTCACTCTCACTGCCCCTGTCCCCTGGGGCCCACCCAGTGCTCTACTAGTAGTCGGGGGGGGGTGGCCCCTGACGGGACAACCCGTGGGATGTCAGGAGAGCCTGGCAGATGAAAGGAGTTCACAAAGCCAGCACCTTCCCAGGGTACAGATCTCAGCCAAGGACCCTCCTGAGAGCAGCCACCCTGGGTCCCTCTCTCCCTGCCCCCAGTCTCTTCCTTCATGGAAGTCTGGAAGTATCTAATTTAGTGGCTTGCTCCTTGATTGTCACACCAAAACCCCTATAATTGCTACATGAAAGCAAGGACCTTGACCCTTTTGTTCCCACAACATGTCCCCAGGCACTTAACACAGTGCCTGACATACACAGGCATTCCAGACTCATGTGCTGTACCTATAAAGAAAGAAGTAAATGACTAGACACATTAGAAGAAGCCAGGAACAGAAGGAAGTTGCTCAGCTAACATCATCCACCAGGTGGCAGTCACGGCTCCCATATAAAAAAGAGTCTCCCTTTTTTTTTCCCCACCCTTTAAAAAAGAGACCACTCAATTTTTATTTTTACCAAGAGTTAGTAGCCTGAATTCAAACCACGACTCTTTCATTTGAGCTTTTTGAAAATAACACTTGCGGAAAATGCATTTCCAATCCCTATGCCCTGTGGGGTGAGTGGCCCTGGCTGCCGGGGCGGGAGCGGGGGTGGGGGGGTTGGGTTCAGGTAGCGCACTACATAGAAAGACCAGGAACAATTGTAGAAGATGTCATCTCAGCCCACAAAAGAGATGATTGGCTCGTCCCTCCCTCACCCCTCATCAAACAGCTGCAGGAGCTGAGAGAAAAACCAACGGATGCATATTCCTAGTCATGAATTTCATTTGGCCAGCCGTAGGCATGGGGACATATGGCTCTCCAAGGAGGCAGCTGCAGATGACTGTTGGAAAAGGGCCTTCCCACCTCATCTGTGTCTGAAATGCTCTTCCTTCGCTCTCCCCTGGTTCTGACAAGTCCTTCCTGCAGCTTCCACCATGTTCCTGGGAGTATAAAGGGTGGGGGACCTGGAATGGTCCCTGCTGCTAAGCCAGCCCCAACTTTCAAAATGCTAAGCCCAGGGCTTCTTGAGAAAGAAAGGGGCCCAGGCCAATTCCATTTCAGGGGGAAGGAAGCATGAGGGAAAGTACATTATTTAACATGAAGAAATTCTGATATATTTAAAAATGCTTACATTAAACAAATAAAGCTTTAACTCCCGAAATACAACATAACAGAATTAAGTGTTTCTCAGAAACTATAGGTATTCCTTTTTAAAACTGGATTCTTTATGTGTTACAGGCAGAGGATGTGATAATGGTACCCAAGCATAAATGTGTATGATGGTTCAGGTTCTATCCTGTCAGCGAATCTCTATGGCCATTGTTTAACCTCAAGATAATGTCGACTGACTCCATTTTTTGGCCTTTTGTGAATGAGAGAAACTTGGGCCCCAGGGGACCTAGCTCAACACCTGAGTTTGTTGTGACTGAATGGATGGGAGGACCCTGCCCTGTGGGGAATACGGAGAAACTTCTCTAGACCTGGTCCCAGGGAAACTGAGCATTCCTTCCCTCCCCTGCTGCCTCCCCTCCACCAACTGAACACACTCTCTCACACATACACATGTGTGTACACACGCCTCGGCCCCTGGTTATTAAGCCCATCTCTAAGATTAATTAAGTTGTCTGTGTCCCCCCATCTATCTCATCTTCCTTCCATACAACCCCTCTGAATTAAAATAATGCTTAATCAGAATTAGATCCTGCTCAAGGCGTCTAAGTGCCACTCATAACTTGTTAAAGCGGAATCTCTCGTGCCCTTTCAAACAAGCAAAGAATTTCAATGAGACCTCCGAGGACAGGGAAGGGAATGGGGTAAAAATTTCCCTTTGCAAGCGATATCTTCCTTTCGAAGCTTCTGTGTATCTAGGTGGGATTACAACTGCCTTGTTTCCTCCTGGTTCCACAACGGTTTTGCTTTTGCCAAAATGTTCCAAGGGAGTAGGATTAGTACTACACGGTAAATTGTGTTTCCTCCAAAAATAGCACAGCAGGTGGGATTTACCAAAACCCAAGTCATTCTCCTGTATCTGTCCCTCCAACCTGTAGCCCTAACGTGCCCACCTCTCTCTGTTCTGCTATCACCCTGGCCCACGCTACCGACATCTACCAACATCCACTGTCCTCACCCCCAAACACACTGCCGTCCCTCCTAAATTGTTCTTCTGCTCCCACGCTTGCTCCCCTACAGCCTCTTCTCCATGCCATCACCAGAGTGAGCCTAAATCAGTTCCCGTCCTTCCCCTGCAGCTACTCTAGCGGCTCTCCATCTAATTTAAAATAAAACCCAAAACCTCTACAGATCTACCGTGGCTAATAGTCCTCTGCCTTCTCTGGCCCTTTGGCCTCTCTGAGCTCATGTCATGACCTCTTCCTCCTGGCACTGTGTCCAGATGCACTGCTCTTCCTTTCCTAAATATGCCAAGCTTGGTCCTGCCTCGGGACTCCTGCATGGGCTGTTCCCTCTGCCCAAAGTACTTTTCCCTCAGATTTCGCCATGGCTTGTTTTTCTCATTATTCAGGGGTCGGCTTAAATCTCACCTGTCAGAAATGCCTAAACCTCCAATTAAAGTAGCCCCACTTCTAGTCTCGCCAAATTATCCAGTTTTATTTTCCTCATAACACTCAGAACATTTTCTTATGTCTGTGCTTTCTTGTTGATTATCTGATTTCCCCTTCCGAATGTAAATGCCAACAGGACAGAGACTTCGATGGCTTTGCCCACACAATATCCCCAGAGCCTAGAATAGTACAGACACTTGGATGAATGATTGAACGAACAAGGAAACCCCTCGTTGTAATTCTCCTTTGCAGATTTCCACCTTTGGCTAACAGAGAGCAAGTTCACAATTCAGATGAGTGGTTCTGTGCATAATAAGAATGTGTTATCTTTGTCAGGGGCTATCTCCTGAGAATCTCCCAGCTACTCCCTATGTTGAGAATGGGCATCACATTTCACCAGGGCTCAAAAGCTGAAATGACTCACCCAAATCACACACACACACACACACACACACTTACTTGAGGTCTCAAATCCAGGTCGTTGTTTCCGGGATGTTAATGCCAAGAGGACAGAGACTTTACCTGTCCTGTCCCCACAGTATCGTCAGGATAAATAATGTGCAGATATTTGCTGGAGAAATGAGTGGATAAATGAATGAGCAAACTCCTGGAGAGAAATCTCGCTCTGGAACTAAGGCACATTCTAAATAACAAGATTCCAGCCTCTCATCCTATCTGGCTGGTCTGCTCTGGCCTCGGGAGGATGTTCCTCCCCTCCTGGTCCCTGGGTCCTGGGTTCCAGCAGCTTCCAGCTCAGGAGGTGCACCCACAACCCAGTTCGGGTCTGCTCTCTCAGTCACTACGTTCACCCTGTCCTTGGTACTCCAAGGTTTAAAAATCCAAGGCTTTCCTCAGGGACTGAGTTCTTGCTTCTCCGTGTGGTCTGAGAAGCGGCAGCCCTGGGTTCACCTGAGAGCTTGTTAGAAAGGCAGAGTCTCAGGGGGCGCCTGGGTGGCTCAGTCGGTTAAGCAACTGCTTTCGGCTCAGGTCATGATCCCGGGGTCCTGGGATCGAGCCCCGCATCGGGCTCCTTGCTCTGCGGGGAGCCTGCTTCTCCCTCTCCTCCCCACTTGTGCTGTCTCTCACTATCTCTGTCTCTCTCTCTCTCAAATAAATAAATAAAATCTAAAAAGAAAAAAATTTAAGAAAGGCAGAGTCTCAGGCCCCCAGCAGTGCTGAATCCGAACCTGCATTGGAACAATATCCCCAGATGAACCTGGTGCCCATGAGCACTGCGGGGCTCTGAGCTACCTTTATCTGGCATTCCGATCTCTATTTTACTTGTGAAATACCTGAGCCTTGGGGCCCTGTTAGCTGTCAGGCACCCCCTTCTGAGGCACAGATCCTTTAGTGGCTGTTTTGAGAGCAAGTCTAGGAAAAAGAACTAATGTCCGGATCCTGTGAGTCACTTGTCCAGTAAACATTTATTAAGCACTTACGATGCGCAAGGCACATGACTGGTCCTGAGGACACAAATATGCCTAAGACAATGTTTATCTCCCCCACCCAGAAAAACCAGGTAAACAAATTATATATAATGCTAATTACACATTGTAAGAAGTACTAGTCAGAAGGAGTGCTTCTGATGACACAGTGTGATGGGGGGGTGGCGGGGTGCTTTAGAAAGAATGACCCAGGAAGTTATTCTCAGAGGTGATGTCTGAGCTAAGTCCTGCAGGGCCAAAGGGGAGTTGAGCTGAAGCCTGAAGTCGGGGAGCCTGAAGTCGGGGAGACAGGGCAGTGGGGCGGGCAGAGAATTTCTCCCTGAGGAAACAACCGGGGTGGGGGTGAGGAGAAGACCCTGCCCCAGGGGAGGGGCCTTGTATCAGAGGAATGGATTGAGGGCCACAGTGTGGCTGGAGTGCCCAGTGGAGAGGAGCTAGAGATGGAGGCCGGGACCAGAGGCCACAGGGCCTACGGACTTGAGAAAACAGATGCAGATTTATCTCCAGGGCTGTGGGATGCCACTGGAGGGTTTGGCAAAGCCAGATTTGTGTTCCACTCCAGCTAAGGAGTGGCAAGAGGAGAAGGCACAGCACAGTGGGGGTGGGGGGGAGGCGGATGGAGGAGTGGCCACGTGACAGCAAGGAGGCCCTGCTGAGGCAGGGCAGGTCACAGGGCATTCCCCTGACTTGGTTCTCGCCCCAGTCCTGGGAGGTGGGTATCACTGTCTCCTCTGTACAGAGACAGTGAGTGTACTATCTCAGGGAGAGAGGGGAGGGGACGTCCCCAAGGTAGTTGTGGCTCGCAGTGGCCCAATCTGGGACAACAAAGGTGATGATGACAGTCTTGAATGTGTACTGGGTAAGCGCTGTTTTGTTTTGTTTTGTTTTTTTAAGATTTTATTTATTTCTTTGACAGACAGACACAGCGAGAGAGGGAACACGAGCAGGGGGAGTGGGAGAGGGAGAAACAGGCCCTCCACTGAGCAGGGAGCCCCACTTGGGACTCGATCCCAGGACCCTGAGATCATGACCTGAGCCGAAGGCAGACGCTTAATGACTGAGCCACCCAGGTGCCCCAGGGTAAGTCCTTTTTTTTCCCCGATTGTCTCACTGAAGCCTTACCTCAACCCGATGATGGAGATATTATTTTCTGCCCCTTTTCACTGGTGAGACAACCAATATTCAGAGGTTACCTAACGTGGCCAAATTCACTCACCCAGAGATGGCAATGGGACAGAAATCCTGGGGTCTCACCCCAGAACTATGTCCCTAACCCCAGGGACCCCTGACTTCAAAATCCATGTCACCTCTACTACCTCGCGCCATGCCCGGGTCCACCTTTGCCTACGTTTTGCCATTTATAAAGGCAGAGGGGAAATAACCGAGAAACTAAAAGTCAGATTTCCTCGAAGGCAGTGTAACTCAATTGTCAGCTGACAGACTCCAGGCCGAATCTCTAGCTCCTGCCTTTGTCTTCCTGCTTCTTTCCCTAAAGAGAAAGAATCTCGGCTCATCGGCAGCTCTCCAGAGCTGAAACTCACCAGGGGTCCAGGGCACAGTCCCTGGGAGTTTGTGTTCACGCTGGCAGCCCAGACTCGGGGCCCTCCGCCGCAGTGTATGGTTTCCCACCGGGGGAGGAATCCCGTTCCCAGCGTGCGAAGGAGACCACAAGGACAAGGCGCAGCCAGGGCAGACACTCGGCCTGGAGCCTCCACACTTCCTCCGTCACCATGGCAACTCTGGCAGGCTGGATGGGGCAGAGCCCAGAGAAGACGCGGAAGGGAAATGATGGAGGATGGCGGCGGCAGAGGGCTCCTGCCAGCCACACACACGGTCACCCTGCCACCCACTCCTGCCTCCAACCCAGCCCGGGGACCGGACCGGCACTTTGTTAAGTGTACAGATAATAACAGCAACAAGAATCATTAGGATGCTAATAGTAATAGTTAACATACACCCAGGGCACTAACTGCTGTCAGAAACAGATTAAGACATGCACAGACCCCGCTTTGGAAGGCCATGGAGCTGTGCTCTCCATATTAACTCAAAGGGGAAAGTACTAGAAAATAAGTATAATGAAAGCCAAGAAAGATTCCGATTTTCTGCCATCATGGGCGACTACTGCCGTCATTGCAAAAATATCCTCATTCTGGAAGAGAGAGATGGTGTGGAAGGCTGTGGCCCCAGCCGCTGGCTCTGTGTGTGGAGGGAGGGGCTACTGACTTCTGACACGAAGCTGCATTTGATGAACTGAGTTCCACTCCCCTTCTCCTCCTGTCCTCCCCCTTCCCCTACTGTCCACCCTTACCCACCCTTGTTCCCCAATCCTGGGACACCCCTCAGGGAGGGCTGCTGATTCTGACTTAAGTAGGACACCTTAGGGGACCAAATCGGTGTCCCCATTTGTATCTCTTCCAATTTTAGAATGTGGTGTTTGGTCTTTGTTAGATTTGAATTCTTCGGGTGGCAAAGAAAAAGGAAGTTGCTGACGACTGTATTTGGCTGTGGCCTTAATGTCTCCCTCAGAAGGGCGTTTTGCTGCAAATCTATGTTCAAACATTCTAAGTTGGTTCTTCCAGGCTCTACAGCATCACATCTGTTCAGGAACAGCTGTTCAGGCTGCAGCAATGATCAAAGCTCGGCATTCCAGAGTTCCAGGGCTCTAAAAATGGCAAACACTTCTCTTTTTCTTTTTAAGTATATACGTATATTTAATATATAATTTAAATATATATATAAAATCAGGAAATATATATATATTCTCTGCAAAAATCTATTTTAATAATTCTGACATCTCAGTCCAAAAGCAAAATATGCAAGTGCTCTTTTAAAATTCACCAGGAAAATTCATCAGTATGAAAGCCTCTCCCTGCTCTTTTGGATTTCAGGACTATTTTTGCGAGATTACAGAGACTTTGCAGGGCAGATGCGTGAGGGATGCATGAGGGAAGGCTTGATTTCTATGTATAGAACGTGTTCAATTATAGTTCTATAGAAAGAAATAAAACCCTTTCTCCTGGGGGGATTTTCCTTGAATCTAAAAAAAAAAAAAAAAAAAAAAATTGGATGTATAGATATATATAATATGTATGTAAATCTGTCAGTCTATCTGCCTACCTACCTACTTATCCACCCACCCATTCGTCCATCCATACACCCACCCACCCATCTATCCATCCACCCAGCCATCCATCCGTCTAGCTAGTTAGATATCCTTTCTTGGCACCCATGTGATTCGGTTGGTTGCACCACTTCTTAGTTCTCTCAATTTAGGAGATGATATAACTACCACAAAAATCACAGTATTGTTAAAGACATCCTCGTCAGACAAAATAAAGAGAAATAACTTTTCAATGCACTGGTAAAATGGTATCCTTTCAGTATAACTTCTTGGTGAAATTTTAATGAAACTCCTCTTCAGCTGGTTGGAAACTCAAAAGGGGCAAGGTGAAACAGGACCTAGTATTTGTGTGCCTGGATTTGAATCCCGGTTTTGCGGATTAGTTAACCTTTCGGAACATTAGCCACCTAAAAGTGACCGCACTAACAGTACCTATCGCATGAAGTTGTGGGACGTTGAAAAGAGGAAACACCTCTCGAGAGCAAGATGCCTGGCACTTGGAAAGCATGGCATCCCTACCAGTTGTCGTTGTAATTATTGTTGTTCTTCTCACTCCCAGAACTGCTTGTGGTTCTGGGATTTGGGGGTTCGTAGTACTACAGAAAACAGTCCTTTTTATTTGTTTCCTACCCCAGATTGATCTTTCACTGGTGGTCAAAGAGAAAAGATATGCATTAAGAAGTTTTCAAAGTGAATAGAAATGACACTTAACTCCCTTGCCCCATCTCCTGGAATGAACGGTATACCAAGTCTGGCCACTGAACCACAGACACACACTTAAGGGAAGCCAGTAGGCAGACAAGAACCATAGAGGTAGCCAGAGCCATCCAGGCTTGATGACAGAAGAGCTTCCATCTGGCCTTCTTACCCAGTTTCCACTACCCAACTCCATGACCTTGAGTGAATCCCTCAAGCAAGAGTCAATTCTTCAGGGGCAAGTAGCCTCATGTTAGGACTCACAGTCAAAACTCCCATTCTCTCCTGCAACTTTTGTTTCATCTTCCTGTCTCTATACTTTTGAACATGATACCTAGCACCCAGATTCATTTTAAGAATGAAGCTTCTGTTTGGGGCGCCTGGGTGGCTCAGTCGTTAAGCGTCTGCCTTTGGCTGGGGTCATGATCCCAGGGTCCTGGGATCAAGCCCCGCGTCCGGCTCCCTGCTCAGCGGGAAGCCTGCTTCTCCCTCTCCCACTCCCCCTGCTTGTGTTCCTACTCTCGCTGTGTCTCTGTCAAATAAATAAAATCTGAAAAAAAAATGAAGCTTCTGTTTGTTTTTTTTAAGAAAACAAAAACTCTCACACAGTGAGAGAGGGAACACAAGCAGGGGGAGTGGGAGAGGGAGAAGCAGGCTCACCGCCTGAGCAGGGAGCCCGATGCGGGGCCCGACCCCAGGACCCTGGGATCGTGACCTGACAACTGAGCCACCCAGGCGCCCCTGAAGCTTCTGTTTTAAAAGCAAATGCAAGGGGTGCCTGGGTGGCTCAGTCAATTAAGCATCTGCCTTAGGCTCTGGTCAGAATCTCAGGATCCTGGGATGGAGCCCTGCCTCAGGCTCCCTGCTCAGTGGGGAGTGTGCTTCTCCCTCTCCCTCTGCCCCTCCCCCTGCTTGGCTGGCTCTCTCGCTCTTTCTCAAATAAAAAAAAAAAAGCAAATACCAGCTGAAAAAAAATATCCTGTCTATTGCTATTCCCCTGGCAGTGAGGTTTACAGGGAAAAAATGTGGGATTTGGTAGATGGGGATTGAATCCAACCTTTACCACATACTGGCTGCGTAACCTTGCAAGTCACCCAACTTTTCCTGGAGATAGTTCTGTATTCTGTTCAGTACCTCACATGGGTGCGAACTATGCTAATGTATGTAAGTGCCTGACCTACCAAGGTGGTCAGCAATTAGTGGTTTTGCTCTCAGAACCATTCCATCATTGCTGAGTTAGGAGAGCCTAGAGTCACCTGATAGACCAGCCCATTCCACACCCCCGCCCCCGCCTCCCCACTCCCCACCCTTGTGGCAGGTCTTTGAAATCAAATCTTCATTAAACACACAAGGGCTGCTTCACTTTTCCCTCAACCATGAGAGGTGAAGGATGCCTCCTTTCATTCAAATAAGGAGGCTCAGGTCTGTACTGGACCCTGCCTAAAACCTTTTATGAAGTTTCGCAGATTTTTATTACCACCAGTTCTCATCCTGGGTAACTCATTTCAGAACAAACTTTAAATGCCCTGTGTTGCCCTTACTGGGTTCTGCAGCGGGGTGGGGGTGGGAGGGTCGTTCCTGGGTCTGTTTGGTTCTTTCCTCTCTTGTGGTGTTGGAGGGGGGGTGAGAGATGAGTTGAAAATAATCTCTTTAAAATGGTGACATTTGCTTAATCACATTGACATTTTTATGGTATCAAAGCCCTGCTTACTGAAATAGAACTCCAGTGAAAAGGATAAAGAAAGCTCAAGCTTAGCTTTTGGCATTTGTATTCACTGATTCACCACCCTCCACCCCCATCTACCCACCAGCAGTTTTTCTCTGACACTTAATCAGATTATACCCAATAGAAAACACTGGTGACTTGCGCATGCACTGGATTTGGACGCCACTGTTCATTTTTAACTTCCCTGAGACAAACTGTACTTTTCCACCTCTGGTGACCACACTGAATCACAATATGACACTTTTTCCAGCCAGTCAACAATGACACCGTATTTGACTAGAAAAAGATTCGAACTTAAAATATCCCGACAAGATTCAGGCATGCCAAAACAAAATGTTCTTTAATAAGAGAGACTGCATTGGTACTGCTGAAGAGTTCATAGTAGGGCACAAATGCTCATTTTCCAAATTCTTAAGAGTTTATTCAAAGCCTGCGGTCCCTATTCTCAGAGCATCGGCAGGGGTGCAGGGGGACATTTTCCAAGGGGGGAAATGATATAAATGATCAGAAAGATAGCATGTCATGAATGGCAGATTCAAACAAGCGGCTTGTCTGAAGTAGTACCTGGGATGGCCCTCATGAGAAGTACGGGCTGATCTGGGCCAGGGAGTGGCATCGTCAAAACAGCTTTACAAGGTGGTGATGGTTCATTCTGCAAAGCAATTTCTCTCTTTTGGAACTGGGAGTAGAGGGAGGGGAATTAAGGGAGCTGAACTGCAAATGGTGCAGGGGTTAGAAGCAAGGCAACTATGTCAAAACCCCGTAAAGTTAAATGTGGACAAGGACAACAGCCCTGGGTATGACTAGGGAGGGACAGGAGCAAGAGCCCTTGCAGAACAAAAGAAAACCAAAGTGAGATTCTTCGACTTCCTCATACCAGTAAACATACCAAAATGTACAGCAACGTATCCCAAGCATGTCCCGTGGGATCCCATGTTCTCTGTAATCAGAGACTATAGGCAAAGTAATTTGGTGGTGGGGGGAGAGACACTTGAAACAAACAAAGATTTCTTCACTGTACAACTTCTCAAAGCCTTAACAAGCTAGCTGCATATTTTGATTTTCTACAAAACAGGGTACCTTATTTTCTAAGCTTATTTAATGACAGAACTTTAAATTTTTTTTGTCTGTTTCTTGTAGAGAGGATGACCTTAGTGATCTGAAGATCACAATTTGTGAAATAAATATTAAGAGTTTCTTAAGTCTATCATTCTGTCATTACATACTTCAGAAAAAGAATTACCCTTTAAATGTTTTTATTTCATCGATATCTTCACAGTTCTTTAATTTTTAAAATCAGGAATTTACTTTCCCCATGACTTCTGACCAAACATTAGGGGAGTATTTATCAAACTTTAAAAAAAAAAAAAAATTCCTAAGAAGATTATTTTCCTTTTGAACTGGGTATGGATACAAAACCATTACCAAAAGAGGTTATGAAATAACTTAATTGTTAATAGTGGTTAAGAATGGGGTAGAGAACTTTCCTTTTTGGGTGAGTTTGGGTGAACTACCAGTGAATAAGGAAACACAGCCTAGATGGCCTCTCACACCCTTTCCAGATTCACTGTTCTGTGATTTAAAACACCAAAGTACTGCACCTACGTATTATTTCAAGATTCAGTTGTTACATCACTTATAGTTGATATGCACTTGCCTAAAATAAAGCCCTAAAATAAAAAAACACAACCTACTCATGTTTGTTTTTTTTCTCTTCACGTGCCTAAACCAACCCAGAATGCCAAGGGATGTTGTAGAAAGTGGCAACCAAACGCCACCCACATCTCCGATGTCCCCGGGGCTTCCTTAGGGACCCTTCACTGAACTCTGAACAGGAGTTTTAGCTACCGTCAGCCAAACTTTCTGTGACCCGGTATTCCTGGGAGAGCCCATGTGCTGCTGGTTCAGCCCCTCACGCGCCCCCTACAGTTCACAGAGCTGCATATTGGGAAAAAAAAATTTAGAAGCAAAAGACCTCTACGGTCCATTTGTCTCAGGACGAGAATTGCTTCTTCTGGGCTTAAGAATACTATACTCAAGGTGAGAAAGAGCAGAAATTAAATTTGACAAAACAGAATATCCTCCGTGTCATACTTTATGTCGTAATAAAGCCTTAAGTTAAAGGTTTGAAAATGCAGTTTAAAATGTAAATACTGGGCGCCTGGGTGGCTCAGTTGGTTAGGCGACTGCCTTCGGCTCGGGTCATGATCCCGGAGTCCCGGGATCGAGTCGCGCATAGGGCTCCCTGCTCGGCGGGGAGTCTGCTTCTCCCTTTGACCCTCCCCTCCTCATGCTCTCTCTCTCTCTCTCTCATTCTCACTCTCAAATAAATGAATAAAATCTTAAAAAAAAGAATTAAAATGTAAATACTAATACATCACAGTACTCGGTAGTCCACATGATTAATGGGCCAGATCAAAGACAGTACTTTCAATTCACATGCTATAGAGATTATTATCCCTGAGGCCGTCTCCTATGATGTTAGGATCTCAGAAGGAACTGGGGGTTGAAAGTCAAGACTTGTTGGCCATGATCCTCTTGTACGGTGGCCAAAAATCAAGGCTCTTCGTTGGCAAAGACCCCCAAACTAAACTTCCCAGATAGTGACCTTCTCTGTGAAGACACATGTTCCCTTACTTTTGTTGGACATTTGGCCTTAAGCAGTTGACTTGGCCTTAAGCTCGGATCCTGACTGAGGCCTCACACACATACTGAAGGCAAAAAGAAAAAAAAAAAAAAAGGACTCCGCAGGGCAGTATGCGAACAAATAGTGCAGATCAAAGACAACAACCCATCGATACTTATAAACTTACATAAGCAATGCACACTTGCCACTATAGTACCCGTATGACTGGACATCTTTTCGTATCAGTTTGTCCTGCCTTGACCCAAGAGTATATACCTCATACCTTTTTAATGATCCATTCCTAATCATGGAAGCATAATCTATTTATGTCCACAATAAATAAGTATATTAAAAGAAAGCTGAGTTAAAAGTTTTATTCATTCAACATCTCACATTACAAATATTTAAAAATTATATGCATACTGGTATAAATAGTCATTTGCAAACTATTTAATAACATTAATTTTCCACTAGCACTTCAACAAATGAACTCTTTTAAAAAAGGAACTGTGTTATATAACTTAAGAGTAGAACATACAAAAATAGGAACTTAACGTGAAAATGACTTTAATAAAAAATGAATTACCCTTATTCAAAATGCTATAATAAATACTACAACCTCCCCATACACAGTAAAAACTATATGGAAATTCAGCCAAGTAGTACAATTAACTGACATACTTAAATAACTTTTCCTTCTGATAATATGAGCAATACACTGGAAAAAAAAACATTAGGGATTAGTAAAAACTAGACACCCACTTGCTAAAAGTTTCACTTCCAAAAAATATAACAAAAATCTGATGAAAATTATAAAAACTAATTATACTTTAAATTTTAAAAATATAAAAAATAAAACAGTTGAATACAATATTGTCCCAATTCTTACAATGCTATCAATCACAGTAGCTTTAAAATAAGATAATAAAATAAAGCAAATGACCAAAACCTCTTTTATTCCATTTTTAAAAATAATCTCAAATTTACATTAGTAGAAAGATTGATTTCTGATTCTTTTCTTTAGAAACACCAGCAAGAAAGAGGATTACTCTTAACAGTAGAAAATGACATTTTTAAATGTCTGCAATTAAAAACAAAGAATTACACTGCAAAGATCTTTCAAAAGTTTGAAATAAGTATTGCACATAACTTGAAGTTAACTTGCCACAATTCATCACATTCAAGTTTTAAATCACCTTTTAACAGAAGATTCAACTCTTCAAAACAAAAGGGGTGAATTATCAAGTCTTTCCAACAGCACTCTCATAAAATGCTAAATTCATTCACTGCAAGTTTTATTTTGCATTCTGCAGAGGTCTGTGTATGGAGAAGTATATATATTATACCAAAGCGTGGGGCCCGAAGGGGAAGGGAGAGGGTTCCTTTACATAGAAAATAATCAGAAACACTTTATTTTACATTGCAAAAATAACCATGTAATTACTCTGTAACTACATTGTAAGTACATGGCCGGTGCCATGCTAGTGCGCTAGAACTACATGCTTGGTAAATTGAAGTGATACCCTAAAATCTGTAAACTAATTACATGTTAATTATGTTTTGAGTTACATGGTAACTCCCAACTACAATCCCATGTAATCTGAAGGACATGTAATCAATAAAGTTCAGAGTAATAGATAATAATTGTTTATGCCCTGTAAATTGAAGTGTAACCAAATAATCTGTAAACACGCTTGTCACACAATCACAAGTAAATATTAGTAGAATAACAATTTCTTACATTAGTCATGCATACTAACATTACACACCTGTCCCACGGCAGGCTATTTTTTTTTCTTTATCTATAATTAAAAGAGCAGACATCTCTGAATCGAACACTTAACATCAATTTATTAATATTAAAAATGGCTAAACATTCACCAAGAATGTCTGCATTATGAATAATTTTAAAAACTTAGTAAGAAGCTGTAGACAATTTTGTTATTTTAAATTTCTACCCTATGCTTATGCATTTAATTTTTTTTTCTTTTTAGGAACTACAGTGTTATCTGTCATTTTCATGCGAATTTTCTTCATTAATTTGTGACTTTACATAAACTATTTCTTAAGTTATAGGTACACCAATAGCTGGTGCTGGGGAAGGATGTTTAAGCAACATGCTTTCTCTTCTCTGCAGACTCTAAAATAGCATTGCCAGTGCACAACATTCATAATTTAAAATGTATGCAGAGCACTGAAATGTATAAAAAGCAGAATATAAGAAAATAAAATTTATTAAAATTATTTATATTAAAAAATGAAGTATATGAAGATCTCTCAGTAATAAAAGTACAAAAAGCTACTCTTTGCAATATGAAAAATTGAGGTATTGCATAAAGAGATATCCCGTCAGTGAAAAGTGTGCCTAAAAATGTTCACTGTTGGAAAAACAAGATATACAAAAGTAGTGCATAACAAATATACATTATGTGCATGACAAAATAAGTTAGCTACAAAAACACTGTACCGAAATTCAGCAGGTCATGTACAAAGGGAAAAATTATTCAAAGCTAGTTCTCAAACAGTGTTATTTCTTGTTAACTCATCACACCTGTTTACTGAGTAGGAACAGCACAATAGCACACCCCAAGCCACCTACAAGCATTTAAAAGAATAAAAAGAGGCAAATGAACATTTTGATTAGAATTATGTAGTTCAGGAGAAAAGAAAAAAAAGTCCCTGACCAGCTACACAAGAGCACCCTCCATTCGCATGACTGCTTTCAATATTTGTAGGGAATTCTTTAAAAGCAGCTCCCTTTCTGTGTTTGACCATTAGACAGCATATGCCTCCATTTTGACCTTTGGAACTTAACAGGTATATAGTTCATTAAAGCCTGTATTAAAAATAAAGGACTGCTTTTCCTAACGATAATCAGTAGGGGTCATCAGCCAGGTGGTTCCACCTTAGTGCTGGGGCAAGTCTTTGGTTTTGAAGGATCCAAGATGGTACTGTTAGGTAGCACAACTAGCAAGATTGCCATTAGATTTTTTTTTTTTTCTTAATGTTTTGCACACTGGTAATAATCCTTTTAATGGTGGGTAGGGCATTTGATAAGAGAATGTCAATTAAAATAAGTTACTTCCATGACCAGGGCTTCAAGAGACTATTTTAAATTTACTCCTGAAGCATACTGTTCAACACATAATAACGCCTTTCAAAGCTAGAATTTTATTTATAATAAAGCATGCATTACTTGATGAAGTTGGCACTTCAAACACTGACTATGTCCCATGCTAAGTTCTGAAATGGTAATGTTATTTTATTTTATAGGAAGAGTAAGATAAACATACGTACCTTTGCACAGATTTACACAGTTACTTAGTTCAACAGTGCAAAACACTTTGCAACTACTTAACTTTTTTTTTAACTTTTTTTTTTCATTTTCTATGTTACAACTAAATTACAGGATACCCAAAGTAACTTTAAATCTAAAAGTAAGCCAATCAATAGCCAATTTGTATATTGGTTTTGTTTTCCAGTTTTGGCTACAATTGTACTATAACACAAAATCAAAAACGATATCCTTGAGGTATCTCTAGGTCCGTTCTGTTCTGTCTTGTTTTTGAACGTCAAAATGGAGCAAAGGCTGACACCTGATGAGTGTTAGTAAATTAGGATAGAGAGTTTATACATAACATCAAAAATAAAATTTATACATTTGTTCTTCAGGAGAGGAAATGCTAGTTTTCCCACCAGTTGTCATTAATTCTAGCTTTGGTAGGTTTCCTGGGGCTGTGACCAGATAAGGAAGTTTAAAAAGAAGTAAGTGCACTCCCCTCAGTAGTAAATTTACCCAATTTTTACATTCTAGTTTTAAAAATGGTTGAAGAGAAAATAAACCTAGCTCTGCCTACTTATTTTTTGTCTGATGTAGTAGGAACTCTGAGGCGTCATGAAATTCTATTCGGCCTCTAAACCCTTACAATTTTTGTTCTAATGCTGCTTCAATCTTGCTCATGCATTTGTGTTTGCTTTAACATGCTCTTTCCTGTTAATAATTGTTAACTTCCTCCACTGCTGTGAAATGAATAAAAAAGGGGGGAGGGGAAAAAAGAGAGGCAAAAAAGAAAGAGAGAAAGGAAAAGGCAAAAGCACTTCTCTGGGGGAAAAACTGTGTCAGGACAGACTGATAGTGTTCTTGGTGCGTGGTTAATTTTCATAAAAGTATTCTTATATGTTATATTATTAACAATAATTTACTTAAAAACCCAAAATACTCTATTGTTTCATTTCTCTTTTAATATTTCTCTTTCTCCTCTAAGAAAATGTTACAGGAAGTTTGGATCCTCTTGGTCTCCAGCAAAACAAGAGAACAAAACTTCCACGCAACATGATGGCAATATGAAAAAGGAGTTCTTACATATTGTTTCCAGTGACACAAGAATCTACAAAACGCCTATATTATAGGTCATTCTTTGCATTATACTATTGTTAAGTTACGGGCTGCTACAAAAGGACATGCCGGCGTGAAGAGGTTGAGGAAGGGGTCAGAATTAACAGAAGAGTGCACTTATTCTGAGGCCTGAAAACGAGCACTGTAGTTACCCTTTAGTTCCAGCGGAATGAAATATGTCGCGGACGGTCACCGCCTTCCTTCACCAGGGGCTTGTGGAATTCCCTGCCAGCACGAGAATGAATAGCAGCCCAGCAATATTCACAGTAATACTGCAGACAGGTAACATTAGCACAGAAAAATGGAGCAAATTTTCCCCCACAACGGGCCCCCTGACATTCATCACACAGCTGATCATCCAAGACATATGGCTTAACTTCCACCTGCAATTAAAAAGAAAAGAAATGGGTTCATGTTTTTTCATGAATGGCCCAGGCAACTCTGACTACGGTGCGTACGTTTCCATCCACTGTCTGAGTGAATCTATGCCAGGGTGCCCAAAAACAAGGGTCAGTAACTCTTTCATTGGAATTAAGAGAATCCATCTTCTAAGAACCTGGGAAGGTTTTTACACCCATCATCTTACATTTCTGTCTTATGAAAAAGCCACTTTTCAAAGGAAAATGCGATTCTACCAGAAATCACAAAGGGAAGCCAACTGTTTAGAACATTATGAGATTAAACCCACAGAAGAGTATTTATAGGCCCAGATCATCACTTATTTAGTGGATCTGGATTTTTGTCATATGTGGAATTATAATGTAAACAAACCAATTAAGGGCTTCCCAGTTCCACAAAACAGCGCTTCAATATTCACATCAGAGGGAAGATGCGTGGCTTCTGCGTCATGAGCTTCTAAGTTGTAATAAAGCCTGGGTCAGGGTTTCTATTGACAGCGTACACATCTTGGGTTATAACCACAAATTCAGAACTCTGAGAAAACAAGATTCAGCCACAGTCCTCACAACCTAAAACCTTGCTTTGTTCTTTGTCAGTAAGAATGGTTGACTTCAGTCTAAAAGTCAGAGGTGAATTTATAAAACTGGGTCTGTTCCAGTGTTCAATAGGCCAACCTGTCATTTGGGTCTCTCAAGCACTAAAAATAATCTGGCTATTAATTCACCAGTGAGAAAAGAGTAGGTTACTTTTACCCCTGGAGAGATTCATGGTTAAATTCCCCTATACCAGGCTATCACTACCACTGGTGCTATCTAGTTCTGACAAGGAATCCTGACAAGGGTTAGCTGTGAACAAGACGAGGGACATGAAGACAGGAAGAGCAGACAAAACTAGAGCATCAGCCTTCTGGGCCTGAGGCCATTCCATAACATCTACCGAGTGGCAAGAACACTGGTCAAAGATTTGATCGCAGAGGAACGCAAATGAAGTCTGCATTTCCAATGACTAACCTTACACCTCTGACACCTTTGTTGGGATGAAGCAGCGAGGCAGAGGACCCTGCTTACACGGATGTAGGTATTTTTTAGTGTGAATAAAAAACAAGTGGGCTTGTTAATGTATACTGCAACTTGTCTTGCCTTCTTCCTCTGTGTTTATAATAGAAGCTATACCTTTCTTTTTATAGATTCACAATATAGTATGATATCCACTATAATCTTATATTTTATACTGACATTGAAGTAGTATACACATGAAATGAAACATAAGCAGTAAGTGTAAACCACTACTGACTTGATAGTTTCTACATAATGAATTGAGAACAGCACAATACAATCAATCAATAAGGACTTTTTTGAGCACAATGCCTCAGAGTGTTGATATCTAAGTCAGTCCTAATGAAAGTGCCAGTCTCCCATGAAATAAGGAGCTGACACCAGAATATAAATCAACGCATTGCTTCTTTCATCAAGAGAGTCTTTCTACGAGGGGGAAAAAAAAACAAGTCAGCTGAACTAAACATTATGCTTACTAATGTAGCTGATTCACATTCTGGTGTAAATTGCTATCTCACCACAAGCTAGTAACCATTGGCTGCCGGCAGTCGATACCCAGGCCACACTTTGAGTAGTATCAGTGGTATAAGACACACTTATATCTATCAGAACATAAACTCCTGAGGACAGGGACTTCTTGTCCTAGAGGCTAAAACGTTGGTCGAATGCATGAAACACAAAGATAAGAAATAAATCTGTGAATGCAAAGAAATAAGATGGACAACGGAACACAGAGTTTCAAATACAGTACCTTAGAAAACAGAGGAGAACACTATCTCTGAGGTTTTCTCCATCTTTTTAATTGGGAAGCTAAACCAACAAAGAGGAATTTAAAGTGCTGAAAATAATGCTAATTACTACCTAATTTCAGGTGGTAGAATACACTACAAATAAAAAGATTATGACTTCTACTTAATTTGTTACAATGAAATATTGCCAAGATATGCAGTCCTACAAGTGAATTTATTCAGTCATTTGTTACACAGTACACTGGAAAAATAGGGCTTACTGAGGTATTCATGATCAAAAAAAAAAAAGGTCAGGAGATCTCAAGGGCATTGATGTTTGTACTTGATATAATGATATTTACTGAATGATTGACTAACTGAATAAATGAATGAACGGAGGCGATAGCTTAGGAGATTAAATTGCCCCGAGGAAATTGATACAGCGTTCTGGTTAGGCTACTCAAAACACGAAGGGATAGAAAAAATTCGTAGGAATCCTTAGATGTATTACAAAGCATACATCTAATTGGTCCTAGAGGCATAACTGTCAGCTGCCAATTTTACTGTCATATAAAATCCCCCCATTCCAATCTTGGTAATGACACACTGAGAGGGCCATTTCTAGAACTTTCCAGAACATAATCTACGACTTACCCGTTTATCTATCTCTCCATGCTGCAGCTGAACAAAGCGGGCACTGATAGCAGCTATGTAACTCTGTTGATTAGAGAAGGCAACTCGCCCAGCTCCTTTTGGGTATTTCAGCTCAGGGTCGGTATCAATGCCAGCATAGCACACACCTCCGTACAGACGATCCATTATCATGGCAAGCTCCACTAAATGAAAAAGGAGCAAAGAGGGTATGTGAAATCAGGAAAATCCATCTAGTTCACCAAAGGTTTCATCTAAAGCAGTTCATCTGTATTCTGAGCTCATATCCTTATAATAATTACTAAATCAATCATTAATCTTTAATCTTTTAAGTAAGGGCAGGTGCTCTGCTGGGTGCTTCATGTATGTTCTCTTTTAATCTTCACAAACAACCCTAGGAAGTAGGTAGTAATTTCCTGGGGAAATCGAGGCACAGATGGTTAAGTGATAGTGCTGGGCTTGGCACCCTGGTCTGTCTGCTTCTATACCATGTTGACACCATATATTTACAGTTAATAATGTATTGCTTAATATAAACAATCATGTGAACACTAGAAAATTGATTGGCAGACTTTGTGTGGAGGTCCTTCCACATTATCATCATCAAATCCTTGTTACCTTTCCCTACAGTCTAGCTATTCACCAATTTTTTATATAAAAACCTGAAATAATGAATGTATCATGTTCTCCATGAAATGTTTCAATTCTGAAACAGCATTCTTGTTCATTTTATGTTTTTCTTCCTCACTTACACCAATAAACCTCATTTTACTTGAAGTTGGGGATGAAATTTCTCCTGTAAGTACTACTCTTAAAAATATGATGCACTGCTGAGAACCCTACTATATTTCGGAGCTCAGTAGATACCTGGTAAGCAAATGCGGGCATAGGAAACAAACCCTGAAATTCTTGACATACAATCTACTCTCGAAGGGTTTTTCCAGATGATGATGAGAATGATGCTCACTAACACCACACACAGCACTTGGCACCACTTTTTCCCACTTAATCCTCAGAACAATTCTATATGAAGCAGATACACTTATTACTCCATTTGACTGATGAGGAAATTGAAAATGAGGGAAAATAATTTGTCCAACATCATTCTACTATTAACTGGGAGCAGAGCACATGAATTCAAAATCAGATACTTTGACTCTAAAACTCTCGCTCTTGGACATTAACTCAAATGCTCCTGGAGAATTTTCCTAAAAACCTTTATAAGGTATTTCTTATGCTGAAGGGTAAATGGGGTATTTCTGTTTGTTTCATCATACCAGCTCGTAATGGTCGAGGAACACCACCAACAAATATAGTTTTTCGTGGGTCAAGAGGCTGTGAACCATCCATCACAAAGTCACTGTCACTGAGATTCCAAGGCCGAATCTGTACCTAGAGAGCAGACAAACCGAAATGTCTCATTTTTAATGCAGACAATTTATGAGAAAATAAGTTAAAAATTATTGCAGAGTATTTTAAGAGAAACAATAATCCACATCATTATAAATCAATAAAGCTGTAAAATTAGAAGACCTACATATAGCATAGCCCAACCCTTCATTTCATTTTTAAGAGTAAACCAAATGATTTTTTAAGTGAACCATTTTTAAGTGAACCAAAGTGGAAAGTTCAATTTTTATTATCTATTATAAGCTAAATCACTAACATTTCCTTAATTACTGGTAAGTCAATCAGCTATTTCTCAAATTATTTGGGCTTCTATCCTCCCCAACCCCCCAATATCCACATCATGTAAGTTAGTACAGTATTTGATGTTGATCAGAATACAGTGCTAAGTAAACTAGGATTATGTGTCCAATCCTACAAACACAAACTACTCCTGATCCTAACAAATCTGTTGCGTTATTTCAAAAAGCATTTCCAAGTAAAAATGTATATATTTGCAGCAAACTTATGATAAAACACTTCAATGTGGGGCGCCTGGGTGGCTCAGTTGGTTAAGCAACTGCCTTCAGCTCAGGTCATGATCCTGGAGTCCCGGGATCGAGTCCCACATTGGGCTCCCTGCTCAGCAGGGAGTCTGCTTCTTGCTCTGACCCTCTTCCCTCTCGTGCTCTCTTTCTCTCTCTCTCAAATAAATAAATAAAATCTAAAAAAAAAAAAAAAAACACTTCAATGTGTCCACTGCTTTAGTCAACTAAGAATCGTGTACCTTATTTTTATTGTTTGCATTTATTAATTGTTAGAAATGCCCACACCAAAGGCTATGGATGGGTTCATAGTAGGATATTCCTAATATGCACATCAACAAAGTCCTAAGCCAGAGGTCCCAAATTCAAATACCTATGGGGACTGCAAGGGAACATAAGTCAAGTATAAAGAATTTAGGCCATGGGAATTCTGGGAAAAGTGTTCCGGACTTAGGCAATCCCAAGATACCAAGAGGAGCTCCATTAAAATGCTATTGCTTGAGCTGAACCCATAGGTACCTCCATTCTGAACTGTACCCCATTACTAGATCTGGCTGAGTGATAATAAATTGTTAATTTGCCAGATTCGTCCAAATAGGCCAGTTGCTACTATTCCTAAAGACTAAATTTTATGATATAAACTTTTTCAAAAAGAAAAAACAGTAGGCCATGCACATTTCTGTATATACATAATTCATTTTACTTTGGGAGAGTACCATGTGCAAAAAGTTAAGGATCGTATTGGGCAAAATCTTGAACAAAGAGAGGAAGGAGACAGACAAATATCTATTTGTGATTTTTGAGTTCTATTATTCAGAGGAAATTCAGCTACTTTATCTTTATCAAATGCATTATCAAGTTAAATCTTCTAATGGTAAAGACTTACCACTATTTTAATTAACAAAAAAATTCAATGTCAAAATAATGTGTGTAAATAATATAGAATGTCAACATTATGAGGTTGGCAACAACAGTAGTTTGTAAGTGGATAACAAACATCAATTAACAGATACATCAAGATGTCTGTGGGTTTTCAAACAAAGCAGATATGAAGGCAAAAACAAGAAGCTATTTTCATGTTAGACAGCACTCACTGGTTTATCTTTGATAGTGGGACTTGACACACACAGGTAGAGTTTTCCATCTTCTTCAATACATGCATCAATCAGAGCCTGAACAGAGCTTTCATCTTGAAAGAGCAGGAATGCATAGCCTGATAAAAAGGAAAAAAAAAAAAAAAAAAGACTTATTTGTTCCCTAAATTTTTTTTTTAATTCTTCAACAGAAAGGAAGTATAAGCTGAAACTAAGGAAGGGAAAAAGAGTAAAAAAAAAAAAAATTAAGAAAACTTAAATCTTCCTACACAAAGTCTGATAGTATCAACATTAAGTTCAGTTTGTTATCTTGAAACATCTTTTAAAGTAAAATTAAATTTGCACTGAAAGTACGTATTAGGTATAAATTTAAAGATGCATTTGGGAAAATATAAGTTTAACAATGGAAAATCTTATAGCAAAGGTAAACTTTTATGAAAAGGCTAAACATTAAACAATATAAGGATACACTGTACACGTATATTGAATCTTGAGAATTACCTTTAGGAGGAAAATAGGATTTGCTCTCTGCCTTATGAGGCCAATCCACAATCAAAGGGCCAAAGCGACGAAAACTAGCTGTGATCTCATCTAATGAACAACAAAGCAAAGCAAAACAAGTAAATGTAAATATTTCTATAATCATTTTGGGGAAGTAGTTTAGAAAAAAACAGTTTCAAATCTACTATTTACAAGAACAATACAAAGAACTCCTGTAGCCCTTTCATCTAGATTCCCCCAACTGTTACTATTTTACACATTTGCCTTCCACTTCTTCCTTCTTTCTATCTCTATGTATGCATGAATCAACCTATCTACCTACCTACCTTTTTTTTTCCTAACGTGACGCTCTATAACCCAGAAATACAACCACTGGCACCTGCTCAAAGCAAGGTCATTTCCTCATGTACTACCATGTAACCTTCCCAATCAGGAAATCAATATTCATACAATATTACTCCCCAATTCACAGACTCCATCCAAATTTCAAACTATCCCAATAGTATCTCTTTTCCCCTTTCTGATCCAGAATCCTATCCAGAACACACGATACACTTAGATGTTCTGTCCCTATAGGGTATCTGTATTCTTCACTTTTGGAACAGCTTCTCATTCTTTCCTATCTTTTACATCTTCGACAGTCCTAGAAGTATAGAGGCCATTTGTTCTGTAAGATGACTCCCAGCCCGTACCATTTCCTCATGACCAGACTCATGAGTAGACAACAGGAAAATAAATTTCCAAAGAACTTCTGGAAAGAGTAGGTAAGCATGTATAGATAAGACCTGGGAGGAGGGCAGGACAGAGGAAAAGAAGAGATGGGGGATGTGTTCAAATTCCAAGCCGGCAGAACTGTTTTCCTCTCCTCCAGACTGTGAAAACAGTACAGTCTGCTCTGCTATGCTGCCTGTTTCTGCAGTACCATTTAGCTCATGAAGACAGACTGGTGAAGAGAGGAATGAAATCACTATAATCTGGAAGTTGTACTGGTTCGCAAATGATTGTTCCTGGGCAAGGTGAGCTAGCATACTGGTAGTAGAATTATAACCTTCACCAGGAAGAGAAAAAGCCCCTCACTTGTCTGATATGCAGGCAGGAGCCCTCCTACTCTCTTATGAGGAGATTATAAGGAAATAAAAAAAGAGCACAGCAACCAGGGCTCTCTTGCTAGAGAGGCACACTCCCAACCTTGCAGGGCTCTCATCTCCTGGGAGTGTGCACTTTCTCAGGTGCTCAGAGGTCTGATTACATCTGCGCTGCCTCCAAGCCTGCAAGCCAGCATTTCTGCTCTGTTGGTTTTGTGCATTTTCAGTATTCCTTGAGGCAGCTTCTAACTACATTGAGCTACTTGCCTGAATTGTCCAAGTTATTTTCAAGGTATTAATTCTCTTTTTGTTAGTGCTTCCGGCACAAAGGTCATTGGGTTCTGAATTATTTGCTTCCCTATTTCCCCAGAAACCTTATAATCTTTAGTGTATAATTCTACAGAACACACTATTCTCAGGAATACATATTTTACATTATAGTAGAAAGGTCTGTCTACTTAAATTGCTACTGATTTATCAACATGCTTGATAATTATCATAATTCCCATTAATTTTGCTCAGTTTAAACCATCTCCTTTGCCAGACTAGTCATATTTATCTGTGCTCCTAAGAATTTTAGAAATTGCACATTTAAGATTGCTCAGTAATTTTCCAAAAAGTTATAGACTATCTGGGCCAGAAGGAGTTTATTCCAGGCAAGGTCAGATAAAATTCACTCTTTGCTCTCTTTTTGTATGTAAGCAGATAATTCATTCATTAAACACCATCTGGGCTAAAGACTTGACTTTCAAGGGCCAAAAAAACAAGAATCCACAATACTAAGGAAAATGAGAATTCCAGGTAAAGAAAAGAGCAGGCCACACCCAGGAGCTTATTAGAGAGGCCAATATTGTGACCACATGGTCAGCCCAGGATGAACACTTTGGAAAGCTAGGTCCTCTGAGAGCGGGATGAAGACTGATTCAGTCTAGCCTGAAATCCCAACACAGCTTCCACCCAAGACAATTTTTCATAGATTAAACAAAACAAAACAAAAGAGAACTGTGTTTATTTCAATCTTTGGCGTTTTGAAAACTTTGTCTCAACCTTCCAAAAGATTGCCCATCTTAAGGAAAATGAAGTGACTCAATATATTTAATCTCAGTCTAAACTGGAAGTTATTAAAACCTTACTATTAGACCTTATAGAGTTTTAGAGAAAACGATTCTATTCTTCATAACATTAATTGGTTTATTGCCATTTCCATTTAGGAAACCAAGACAAAAGAGATTAGGGAAACAACCACCACCACCACCACCACCGCTAAGGATATATGGTTGCTATATGGTCTGCTACTTGAGTTTTAGTCTGAACTTGAACTAGGGTCACTTAGGCCCACAGATGCAGAAAATATTGAACAACTAATCCTCTAAACCTTTGGCTGGCTCCTAAGGCAGATCTCAGCTCAAATATCACTTCCTTTCAAGAGTATTTCCTTGGGGCACCTGGGTGGCTCAGTCAATTAAACATCCAACTCTTGATATCAGCTCAGGTCTTGATCTCAGGGTTATGAGTTCAAGCCCTGCATTGGGCTCCACACTTGGCATGGAGCCTACTTAAAAATAAATAAATAAATAAATAAATTAATTAATTAAATAAAAAGAAACAAGAGGCTTTCCTAAACCACCTAATCTAAGAAGATACCCTGAATCATATCACAAAACAGTACAATATTACGCTATTTTCTTTTCAATACTTACTCTCTGATATTTTCTTGCATGATTACACACTTTTTATCTGCCTTCCCCTACTAGAATTGAAACTCTATGCACACAAAGACTTTCTATCTTGGTTATACTGTAAACAAACCTAAGAACAGTGTGTGACTTTTAAAAAGCCTGTAAATATTTGGCAAGTGAAAAAATACTCAGAAAATGATAAAACTCTTAAGATTCCCTTTCTTGTGGTACAACTTTAGGGCGTATTTTTCAAAAATTCATCCTTAATCTTAGATTTCAAATTTTTAATTAACTACATTTCTGGAGCAGGTAGGAAACAAACTGGAAAACATATCTGGCCAAGGCACCACACACAGACAAAAATGCAGTAAGCACTATGTTTGCCCACAACAGAACCCCTGAGATGGGTTTCCCAACGAGAGGTACTCTTTTCATTTAGTCTAATCACTTGCTTCAGCTGGTTCCCGAAGTCCTGCGCCCCTTCTGTTGTAAACTAATCTTATATGCCAGGATAGAAAGACAGGACAAGAGAACAATGCAATCAAAACTGAATACCTGGAGCCAGATAAGATTGTTATTAGAATAACAGCAACCACTATCTATGAGTTAGCTACTATGTGCCACAGTCCAGGCACTGTACAATTAGCAGTTCTTTGTAAATATACCTTCATCGATGTCAGGAGGTAATCCGCCCACAAACACCTTGCGAGAATATCGTTCCACTCTTTCTCCATTCTGGTGAGTGAAGCAGTGAGGTGAACCCAGGCCACTATGAAGAGGTTGATCCCCACGGCCATCATCCAAGAATCCATCTTCCATTGGAAACAGTGAAGACTGACCTGGAACAGAAAGCAGGAAAAAAAGCTAACAACAAATGTTCCTTGCCATTGCTGATCTTACACAAGAAACAAGGAAAACAGCAGATTCAATAAAATGGCTTTTATTTTTCTCACTGAATAGCGAATCACTTAGATATGCTCTTGAATTCCCATCACTTTGAAGTCTTAGTGGAGTCAGAGAGAAAGTACACGGTTAAATAGAAGGCTGCTCAACTATCCCCCTGGGATCCAGAAACTTCAGTGAGGTGAAACGGAAGTACAGGAGGAGGGAGCACTCTTTTGAAAGCTGTTGGCAGTAGACTGCATTGCCTTGGCAGGGCCCCAGGGCCACAGGCAGCCTAGACATGTACACTAAGGATTAGATTCGACTATCAGATGCTAGATCACTTAAATTTTTTTAAAACACAAAATAATATAGCCTACCCAATTTCCTCTAAGACTGTCCTTAAAATGAACAAGTCCATTTTTAAAGTGAGCACTCATCTTGGTTTACCTTAATGGGATATAATCAAAACCCATTGATGGCTGTTATCCAACTTCACTGCCTAGTATTAAAGAATTTAAGATTTTTAGGCATGCTAAAGATTTATTTTTTTTTTAGTTGAGTAATTAGCAGCTGCCACTAGAGCTATCTAATTCTAAAAAGTCATCATGAAGTTTGCTGTTTGAAAATCCTATCATACAGAATATATAAGCAGAAAAGACCAGAGATGCCAATGTGGTTAATATTATTCCCGTGTTTACCGGACAACAAAATATGAACTTTGGAAATCATAAGCAAAACACGGAGCTACAAAAAACCAGAATCTTTCAAGCACTGTTTCGTCACTTGTCAGGCTGGCCAATTTACTTCTAGGTACTACATAAGGAGTTTGTTAATGGATCCGATAGAAATGTAGGTTCAGTGCTCTTCCTTTACTGAAACATTCCAATGTCTTTGTTGCCACACTTGTCTTCCTTGCAGCTTTCCTAACTAAACCCAAGTAATAGTATATTTATTATGAATTTACCCTACAAAACTCTAGTTATATAATGAAGATAAAAAAGGACTATAAAATTGGAGGTTTTTTCCTAAATAATTTTTAAAAGTCACTTACATTCGAAAGTTGAGCTGTTTGACTATCTAATTTACTTGCTTGTAAAAAGGCAAAGCTATGACAGGCGGCAAAAATAAGGTTTATTCAGGCACCTCTAGGAAATGATTCTTTAAAATTCTCTAAAATTTCTAGAGCTTTTTCCCCCAATGTTTGAAATTTACAGGAGTAGTCACTTATTTAGCTAATCTCATTTTAAACCAAATGTATTAGGCTAACCTAGTAGAAAAAAATAGACATAAGGTATTCAAGTATAACTGAGCTTCCAATATAATCAAGTCACACTATATTTTCCTTTTTAAAGATCCTTAATTTTTTTCTTCCAAGAAATTCCTTTCAGAAAAGAAAAAGGTGAAATAAATCTGCAGATATAAGTAAGTTGAGTTTATAATACAGGACATTATTGATTCGAATCCAGATCCTACCATTCTGACTCCTTCAAATTAGAAAGTCTATAACCTTAACTATGACATACAAAGTATGTATGGATCAAAGCTATGTCGCATTTCCCCCTCCCCACCTTCCTCACAAGGGTAAGAAATTGAGCAAACTTAGGTCCTCTCCAAATACAACTGGTACGTTCAAAAGTTAGAAACAATAATGTTACCTCTCCTTCGCCCATATGTCCTTGCTGCATGTCAAATGAGAAAAAAAAAACAACCTTTCAAACATTGTCAAAAGAATCAACTGTGATTTCATCTACCAGCTTTTGAACCTGAAAAAAAAATTGGCTATGTTCCTCATTTCCTAGTAAATGTCTCAAAAACAAGGAATTTGGATAGTGAGAGGTCAATTTAATGCACACTTTTTTTTTTTTTAAGTTCTTCAAGGACACTGTAAAGCTGTACTGAATTTTACTTGTGGTAAGATAAGTAGTTGGCTGTAACTGTCATGTCACTCAGGATCCAGACTAGTACGACACTCAGGTAATATGTAACATGATCTAAACCAAGTCCTACCACACTGATCTTAAATGCTCCCAAAATTCCCTGCTAACTAGCAATTCAGTAAATATTTCAATATTTAATTCATGACTTTTTCACCAGTACAGGATAAACAGCAATTTTACACCATGGCTTTATGATTAATCCCTAATAAAGAAAATCATAACAAATGAAATCTTTAGGCAACTTATAAATTTCCTTTTAGCCAAAGGAAGTTTCTTGTCCCTTGTCAAATTTTCCACCATGTCCTAAATGCTGAAAAGTATAAGGTCTGGCATTTTATTGCCAAGTAGGTTACAGCTAAGAAAAAAAAGAAAAGAAAATAAAAGAAAAGAAAAGAAGAGAATATAATATAATATAATATGTATTTCCCTGAATACCTGGGAAATGGTAGTATAAACTTTAAATCAAGAAACTTTTGAGAAAATGTCTTCCCTGAAACAAAACTGGCACTTATAAGCCCAGCTTGTCCAATTACCTTAATCCTATTCAACAAACATTGCTTAAATGCCTGTCTTGCTAGGGACTATGGATAAACAGCACATGGCCCTGACTACAACGGAACTAGCAACCTTAAATGCCAGACAGCCACGTAAGCAAGTAATGACAATGCAGCATACCTATTTTTATTGCTATTGTAGTTATGTGTTAGGTACAAGAACAGAGGAGGAGAAGCAAATGGCTCCGATTAAAGAATCAGAGAGAGGGGTGTGGCATTTGAGGAGGAGATGGGATAGCATTTGAGACCTTAAGGAAAAAACAGAGAAAGGGCATTGCAGGCCTGGCAACACAGCAAATAGGGTTGCTATAATGTTCAGGGAAAGATGCCTAGAACAGAAGCATACGGAATAAGCGAGAGCTTGACTAGAGAGAAGTGTTCAAATAGGAAGCTGGGAAAGATTCCTGAGTTAGAAGGTGTAGCACCTTTAAGAAGTCATTATACAGACTGGTCAGGGTTTTCATTCTTAGCCCACTACATAAATGCTCAATATGTATAACTCAGTTATAACTGAGTTGTAACTTGGAAGTACCATGTGCATATTTTCCAAAATGAAATTGTCTTATGCCAAAATACATTTCTTCCATTACTAGATACACTGAATTTCACCAAAGTACTTGAACAAATGGATTAAAAACACATAAAATCTCCCTCAGCTAGGATTTCACTTTGCTAGAGGTCTTAAATTTGGGGTGGGGGGGCAGGTATTTTCTCAGTCAACCTGACATAGGCTAAAAAGACAAAGATATCATAAAAACAGATGCTTAAGAACATTCTATTCCTATGACTGCTTCAATGATAAGGGAGTTTGGGAAAATAAATGATTTGAAAATTTTGGTTCTGTCAATCTTAAAAAGTTGATTGATGCTGCTTAGATTTCCAAGAAAAAGGATATTTGAAAAGAACAGAGACTTTTAAAAGCTACAAAATTAACATAAAACTCTCACAGCTTCCATTTATCAAAAATAACTACAGTTTCAGGAATAGTAAGTACTACAGATTAAAGGCAAAAATCAAATAAATCTCAAATTCTTTAAATATGTTCTTTCAAACTTTGATCTTGTACCACATAATTAAGCTGGTTAATCTAAGAGAATTCATGGTTAAATTCTGAAAACTACCTAGAAATGTTTTCCCACATTGAGAGAAAATAAGTTATAGGTGTACAATGCTTACAACCATAAAATCTGCCAAATCAGAAAGGGAAATTAATATAAATTAGTATTAAAAATTAAAAACAATGATATTCTGAAACACAGAAAATGACAGCGTTTAATTTTTTTACTTCTACTTATTATAATGCTGTTAATAACTATACATTATTTTCAGTGTAGATTTTGACATGACATGTATACAGAAAAGTACACAAAGCGTAAGTACAGAATTCAATGAATTTCTGGTAACATGAACATACCTATGTAACCAGAACCCAGACAGTAACAAAATGGTAAATAGTGCCCCTTCACCCTACATGTGAAAGATGTACTAAGCACCTTTTTCCCAACTATTTCAAATTATACTTGGCTTAAGATTATTATGATGCCATACTTGTAACACAGATCTTTACCACTTTACTGAGGAAAATGTCAGACAGATTTTCAATCTCATGATTATCAACTGTTGCATATTATTTGATGGTTCTGAAACATCCAAGGAAGTGGCAAGTTAAAAAAAAACAATTCATTTTAAATATGTTTAAAGAAATCTACATTTCGGAAAACTTCTAGCTAAGTTGGCTGAAATAAACTCTGCCCAGATCTTTCCTTTAATCACCAAAGAGCACACTGTTAAAAAGATTTTTAAAATGCAAGCTGCTATTGAATACAAATCTTCTAGTACCCATAGGATTTAAAATGACTACTATTTATACATTTATCTTTTATTTTTATTTCTTAGTTTTTACTTATAAGGTCCTCGATAACTTCATATTCAGTACTAACATGATTCAAGAATGTTCTAATAGACTGGAAATATTCTAGCTATAAATTTTTATAATTTCTGGATACATGTTGCTATTAGAGCTATTGAAAAGCACTTTATTTTCCCAAAATGTCTTCATAGGATTGCTTACAAATGTCCTATATTCACCATTAAATTCCCTCTAGTAAAACATTTTACTACTCTGGGAGACTAGATTTGCAAAGAAGGTACAGAAAGACTTTTCAAATCTTTTTAAAATATACATTATATCTATATATATTTCATTATAAAAATGGAGACTTTTTCTTAGAAAATATTATTTTCTCACTTGTTATAACATTTGTTATAATCAAAAAGAAATAAAGTATCCATAACAGCGATACAATCATAAGAAGTAAATACCTAGCATGCAGCCATTTTAAGAGTGGCATATATAGGGGCGCCTGGGTGGCTCAGCTGGTTAAGCGACTGCCTTCGGCTCAGGTCATGATCCTGGAGTCCCGGGATCGAGTCCCGCATAGGCTCCCTGCTCAGCAGGGAGTCTGTTTCTCCCTCTGACCCTGCCCCCTCTCATGTGCTCTCTCTCTCTCTCATTCTCTCTCTTAAATAAATAAATAAAATCTTTAAAAAAAACAAAAAAGAGTGGCACATATTCATGTGCTGATATCTAAAGCTCTCTAAGATGTAGTTTCCATGAGTTTTCTATGTGTGTACTGTATGATTCTTATTGTGTACATGTAGAAATAAAGAAAATACAAGCAGGTATGTGGGAATGTGCGTAAAACTTTTTTCTAGAAACAACCACAAGAACCTTTAGAGAGAAAAACTGGCATGGGGAAAGAAAGAAGGATTTCACTTCTTGATTTACCCCCTTCTGTACTATTTACATTAACTACATTACTACACTTGTTCACTGTACTATTTACATTAACTATATTACTACACTTGTTCACAGACCCTTTTTTGTTTTCTTCTTGGTACTTATGTTAAAAACAAACAAATGGTATATTAAAGAAAAACATCCTTTCCTACATGAGAAGACCTAATCATCTTTGTAAAGAAGATGAATAAGATATTACTAGATTTTAGTAGGCAATGAAAGACTGCCCATACTCAGGCTACTCTGGCCCACCTCAGGCCCTCCATCTACCTCTCATTGCCCCCAAGCTGAGAAAGCAGATAGCAATTCTATTTGGAAAAAAACAAGGGGAGAGGGCTCAGATTAAAAGATGTTATCAAATAACTGATTTTTTCAGCAGGACTAAAAAAAAAGTATGTAAGGGAATTACTTAAATTAGTAAATCATTTAAAAAGATGTAAGTCAAAGACTGGAAGCTAAAAGGAATTAATCTGTTAACAAAACAATAAAGATGATAGAACCAAAAAGCAGACAACCATCATAAAGACCAGGGCATACAATTCAACAAAGATGCAAAGAATCATTTTATTTATTTATTTATTTATTTTTTGTTAAATGATCTTATAAATCAACCCATAATGTAATGGACTGACTCACTGTCACAAAATTATTTTAAATATATGCCTAGTGGTTGAGATTTCATATGTCACATTGGCTTGTGTTTATACTAACTTGGTGGTACAATATTCAAAGAATGTCAATAAGATACAATAAAGATGAGACTAAGATACTATTTGTAAAGAGCTATCTTAGGGAAAAAAGGGCAAAGAATGGGACTCTAGTTTCTCTACGTCCCTAACCTTCAGTTTTTTACAAAAATGGAGAGCTGATCAGAGAATAACAAAAGATACCCTATGTACACATGATGACCACACAGTCAGATGTTCAGTAAGTAGTAATTTTTTCCTTTCCGCAAAAGTAAACTCCTGTGTCTATATTCTGAGGTTGTCTTCAATGTCTATATTCTGAGGTTGTCTTCAATAATTACTCAGCTTTTCATTACTATTCGAAGGCTAACAACTGCAGAGCACTTTAGAATTTACAATATGTTTCCATAGTATCTTTTTTGTGAAGGCATCTTTCAACATCCTCCTTATTGTAGCAACTAGATCCACACTATATACATTTTCAGTAAGTGACTATAATCTACATTTCTCATGGGTAAATTATACCCTCCCCCCCGTTCATAGATTTCTGTGTACCACCCCCAACGTTTAAGCAAACAATCTTCCTCCTTCCATTCCAAAGAACTATAATTAAGAGTTGTTCTATGCTAACCTTTTTTTAAAAGATCTCTTAAGTAATCTCCTCCTCTGGGACAAGCAAATGTTTTAGTGGATGCTTCCAAGGGAGAGACATCCACAGAGAAAAGGAAATACATACATAAATCTGTTAAAACCTAATATATTTTGCTGTCTGCCTGCGGTTTCATTTTTGAAGCAGTTAATCCTATTAACACAATGCCTTTGTGTTATGCCCCACCTAGGAAGGCTAACACAATGGAATGGAAGGTGGGGGGAGAAAGGACCATGCAGGAGCACTTTTATACAGAGGCGGTTGGGATTGCATGTTAGTTTTCTCAGGCAGACTAACTTTTCAAGATGGGTAAAGGGAAAATTAACCTTTCAATCTGATGTCTGTCTCAAAACTACACCAAGACATACCAAAGGAATCTGAGGTAAGTCTGGCCCAAGCTTAACACTCCTTTCTGACTTGGCTGAGAAACTGAGTCAGTTTCAGGCTTGTTTTTCATAACCATAAAATGGATGTTCTAACTACATTCCTATTACATAAAATTTACTAGGAAAAGGTATGTGATCTGGGATGAATTGTGTTTCTTCCTCAAAATTCATATGCTAAAGTCCTAACCTCCAGAACCTCAGAGTAGGACTGTATTTGACAACTGGGTCTTTGAAGAGGTGATTAAGGTTAAATGAGGTCATGGAGGTAGGCCCTAATCCAATATGACTGATGTCCTTAAAAGAAGAGATTAGGATACCATTCATGCACAGAGGGAAAATCATGTGAACACAAAGAGAAGACAGCCATCTACAAACCAAGGAGAGAGGCCTCAGAAGAAATGAACCTTGCTGGCACTTTGATCTAAAAACTTCTAACCTCCAGGACCAGAAGCTCTGAGGAAACAAATTTCTGTTTAAGCCACCAGTCTGTGGTACTTAAGGCAGCTCTAGCAAACTAATACAGCATCCAGAAAGTAGCTACGAAGTTTGGTTTTTTTTAATACACTTAAAATCCAAGGATTTCCCCCAAGAATGTCCTCTAAAAAAAAAAAAAATCTCTACAACTAATAACAGTGATGGATTGAATGATTTCCCCAGAATGTGCACCACAACACTCTTAGCACAGTTATCAATTATTATTTGTTGAATTATACGGGCAGTGTCTTTAAAAGTCATGAGTGGTATATGAAGGTCACTGCGTAGTATAAAAACTGATGATTGAGCATGGCCAAAGGGGAAAAAAAGTAATTTGACCCACTAGATGAGTAAGCTCTTTTTATCTTTGTACATGCAAATCCCAACATTACTCTAATATAAACTGCTGAAGCTGGTAGACTATTCTGAATCTTTTTTTCATTTTATTTATTCAGGATTTAAACCCCACTTCTTTTCCAAAAAGCTTTGGGATTGCTTGAAAATTTCAAAACGAGTTATACAATGAAAATCATCATCGAAATTCAGATGTTCATGTGAAGAGAGTAAACAGTTCTCACATATTTTTATCTAAACAAAGAAATGGCTTTCAACTCAACAGCGGCTTGGAAGAAAAAGCTCTGAAAGTTACAGTTGAGACAAGTAGAGTAGCTATATAAAATCACTTTTCTAAAGGTTTTTAAGCCTGAATAGATTATTTATGGTGGACAGGGAAGAGCAGCTCCTTACAGGTCCTTAAAGTCTTAAAATTGAATAATGAATTAAACCAACACAATGTACTAGGCTTTTATTTCAGTTTTAAGAAAAGACTGCATGGATAGGAGATACAAAGGGACTGCATTTAAAAATGAATGTAGTAGTTTTTATGTTATTTATTTCAATAATCAGCCAAAGAAAGCATGTTCAACTACAGATGATTTTTACATTCATCTTAATCCCGTTGTTTTTTCCTTATAAATTTTCAGCACTAATATTCCTAACCAAAATACTTATGTGTATATTCGCACTAATATTCCTATCCACAAATATTCCCAAACATTCTAATTATTTTAACTATGTAGCAGCTCTACGCTAAGTGATTTACATGCATTTCATCTTCATCACAATTCTGTGAAATGGGTAGTATTTATGAGTCCAAAGGTTATCTTCATTAAATACAAATAGTGCTTTACAGTAGATTTATACGATAGGTACCCCCAAATCATGAATTAAATTGCCAGCAAAGTTACTAAAACATCAACACACAAATGAGATTAATTTATCTATAGAAGCAATCCGCCATAGAAGAGGTTTCATAAATTTGACTGAAGAGAATGGGCAATGCCTACATCCACACCAAGGTGACTAAAAACTGTCTTAACATCCCTCCACCCCCACCTTGCTTTAATTTCATGATTTTAAAGTAATCTGCTATAATCTGGACTTTGCTACTGGAGAAAGAGTGACTCTGTCAGTCACCTCCAGCACCTGGTCTACTTAGTTTTATTCCTTATTAAAATGTATAAATTGGTATCTGGTCCTAGCTGGTTGGTTATTAAGAACTAACACTTGATCAAATATGATAAAATCAAGTTCTAGGACCCTCTGAGATGAACACTGGATCTGAGACCATGGCAGGATTATGCTTAAGGATCCAGCAAGTTCTCCCTCTTTGACAACTCTTTGTTCTTTATCTTCCTGTCTTTCAGTTTGAGACAATATTAACCTCAGCTGGTATACCTTTCTAATAAACACAGTTTCCATGCACGCGACGGCAAAAACCATCCAGTCCCTTTTAGAATCTATGGACAAGTAAAATTTCAAAACAATTATTTGGGGGGAAAATTACCTTTATTTTTCATTGCCAAGTAAGGGTCACAAAAAATAATCTATTCATAAAAGAAAGGATATTAATGGCAGGGGCAGAGGAGGCAATCTCACAATAACAGACTCTAAAAAAAAAAAATGAAGTGAATTTAGCTTTAAGGAAAACCCATTAGAGAGTCTCACCTCAACAAAATGGACTCCAGGGGCAACTGATCTAATTTAGCAACTGCATGAGGAAATTGAGACAAAGAAGAGTTGACCACTTTGCCTAAGATCGCACATCAACATCTCAAATCTTGGGTTCATTGCCATTTCCAGCACACAGACTCGAGAACTCGTTCCACAGGAAAAGCTAAAATCCTGCTATAATGGCAACCCTTATATTATTCCCACTTATCTTGATGCCATTATCACCACTGGGTTTGGTTTTCAGTCTACACACATTTCTAGTGAAATATTATATTTTGGCATTATTTCTGGTAGCTGTAGCATGAAAAGACCAAAGTCTGATGAATAAGTGAGGCTTTTATAAACTGTACAGTCTTCAGAGGATCTGATGTACCCACGGCAACTCTCATAAATCAAATTTCCTTTTAACTTTTCCTGGCTCAACAATCCTACGTTCTACAGAATACTGATGTCAAATACTAACCAAAAGTAGATCCAGTCATAAAAATAATTTTCAATCCTCCATTCACAATATACCATAGACAAGTAGAAAGTTTGCTTATTTGTTTTGGGGGGCTTTTTTTTTTTTGGTTTGGTTTGGTTTTTGGAATGATGAGAATATAGCTATTTAGCCAAGAACACTTCTTCGAGGTGGTGGGACTTACAATGAGCTTTGACAGATGGAAGGCGTTGTGAACACACAAATTTAAAACCCATATTCAATAGTGAATGAGGAGGAAAGAAGTAAATAAGACTTTTGTATTTTATCCTATTAAACTATAGTAGTACGAAACAGACACTTTTTGATTCTTTAATTCCTTCTACGAGGAGATGCCCCTTCCTTGTGCAATTTAGTCCGCTGCAGCATAGGCACATAAAAGAGAACTCAACGGCACATTGGTAATATTTAGAACCAGAAAGGAGAATTTACCAAAGGCACTGTAAATGTCAATAAAACTTCATTTTTCTTGTTCTCATTAGACAGCAAATAGTGAATGACCTTGTCCTTTACAATGTCAACCCCTGTGGTCTCAGGCTGCTTTTTCTGGTTTCAGATCTCTGATTACCCTCCCTTTCTCCTAGAACATTTTTCTAACTACATGGAAATGGTTTTCATGTTGACATTTCAAAAGTCACTCTACAGAATCTAATGGTAGATTAAACCATTCTTTATGTATAATTATGGGATTCTCATTTATTCTGTCATCAATTTCAAGACAGAGAATAAGTCAGTTCTCAAAGTTTAAAAAAAGTTACTGCTGCAATTTGGAGGAAAAATAATTATTATATAGCTAATAAAGTAATAGCAACTTGCAATTATCATTACAGAACAAACTAATGTCATTTTTCCACTTGTCAAAGCATACCTACTATATTTTCTCATCTAGGACTAACTTGTTTCAGTTCTGTCAACTTCACTAGGGTAAATCAATTATCACTTACCATTAATAAGCAGAGAGCTATCGGATCCTGGATATGAATAGTTTAGACGACCTGAAGGTAAAAGAAGGCCGTTACTAAATTTATTTTTTTCATAGATGGTTTAAATGTATTCAGTAACAAAACTGAATTAATAGCTTTAATAGGTAAGGTATTTTTAAAAAGCTTTATTATGGGATAAAACTTTGCTGTGCTAATGAACACAATGAGTCAGAGGACATATCAATCAGCATGTTCACAAACATCCAAGAAGGGCAAGTTTGAAAGTGGGAAAATAAAACATCCCTCATATTTAACTATTTGTTCTCTAATTCCCAAACTCCCACACAAAGTAATTTTCTTTATAACATTATATTCTAATAGAAACTCGTAATAATAGTTTTCTTTGCCCCATAAATGTGAAAATGTTTTCATGTGTGTAGTTTTTTTGTTTTTTAAAAATACATAATTAGCAGGAAGATTTCTCTATATAATTCATAACCAAAGTGCCAGACTTATGCCTACATGTAGAGACACACTAATGGGTTTAAATTCTCACTTTGGAGGAAAAGTACAGAAAGTAAGAAAAACATATCACTGTACTTACAGGTGACAGAAAGAATCAAAGCACATGGCACAATGCCCAAAGCACAGCAGGTACTCAAAAAATGCTGGGTTAGTTTCCTTCTAATTTTGAAGTGGTTCAAAATCTAGTTTTGAACCTAAAATGGACACCCAAGATGTCCATCAAAAAAGAATTTGTGACAGTACTAAACTTTTTGGAGGATGCAACATCTTTCCAAATTAGTAGCCACAAATAGAGGGGGAAAATAGCACTGAGATTTCTCCCTTTATCAGGAATTACATTTCTGTTTTGGAAGAGTTTCTACATATTGAGTTGAGGTATCCAAACCACATACCATATACCTATTCTGAGTACCATACCATATGCCTAGCTCTATGCTGTAAGTTATAAAAAATCATTAGGGCAACCTTTTTAAGTCTCCATATTCTACATCTACACCCACCTTCATAAAAATGATGGAAAACCCTCTACAAGTCTTGCTCATTTAGAGAGTGAATAGGAGAATGTGACTGTTAATTACCTACCATAGTCAGTACTCTTGTAAATTGGGTAGTGTGAGAATCTAAAATTGATTCATAATTATAGACATTCTACTAGGAAACAGCAGCCTAAACTCTAATTCCACAGCATCACAGCAGACTCTCCAAAGCTATGGAAAAAGTGGGGAAGCAGCCGTAAGGCTGAGGCCAGCCTTCCAAGATGCCAGAAAGGCTCTATCTGGTTCCACTGAACAACACTATGGGAACCAGAGCTAATAAGTGGTCCTATCCATCCACCAGCTATATATTTACAACTCTTGAGGAAAAAGGAACTTTAGGCCTCAACTATCCTTCGACTTCTCAAAATTCTGCTTCTTTGAAATAGTCTCTAAAGAACTGAACTCACACCATCAAAAAAGAAAACCATTCTCTATTGCTAATAGCTTTAATTAACCCATATCCAAAGCTTGGGGGTCTGCTATGAAACAGAATCTGAACTTAACAATTTTCCTACTACAATTTAAAACCAAATACAAGGGTTATTAAAAGTTATTAATTAGGTCACTTCAATGTCAGCTTGTTTCTATTTAGAGTGAAGGCAGGGATGGAGATGGGGAAGGAGGCGGCAAAAATTAATTCTGATATTTCAGTTTCTTTCTAAAAATTGGCTCAATTATTTAAGGCGAACACAGAGAGCCAAGCATCCAAATCCAGTGAATTCCATCTGAGCTGCTTTTAACTAGAAACCTGGATCGTATAACCTGTCACAAGCACATTTTTAAAGAGTACAGACTGGAGATACTGGAAGAACATGACCTTAACTGTTACAAAAGTTAGGAGGGGGTGAGTAGTGCTTCCGAACCAGTTAACTCAAAGTAGCAGCTGATTTTCTGGAAGGGAACACACACATAAACATTTTATAGCTGTAACCACCCTCTAGTAAATAAACTAACAGAAGTATCACACATACCATTTTTATTTACCATAAAATATTTTTTTAAGTTGACGTAGGTCAACCCACAAAGTATTTAACTATATTAAACAGAGTTTAAGAGGAAATTCTTTATTTCGGAGAAGACACTCTAATTTTTTTAACGCTAACATTTCCATTGAAACCAGAACTGTTCCATATGAACTAAATGCGCCTCATTTGATGCCAAGAAGGGATAATGAACAATGAGAATCTGAAAGACAAATTACCAAACTGGCTGGCCCAGTTTAAACAAATCAAGTTCCACCTTATCAGAAACTCACCTTTTGCGTACCTCTTTTTAAGGAGAGAGAGATAAGAAGACTATTTCAACTTGACAGACACAAAAATGTCCCTTAATTCAGTTCTCAGAGTTGGCCTCAATGCACCGCTGCTGAAGAGATCCTGCCCTATGCTGCCAAGGTAGGTGACCTTTGATACTTTTTCTGCTCTTCAGACTTCTGAATGCAGTAATTCCACCCTTCAGCTAAGACAATAGGGCACTGAAGAATCACTGGCAAAGGTCACAGTTTAACTCTGAAAGTGATACTTGTTTTTAATTTTCTAACCTGATCTTGTGAAATGAGTCCTGTCAGGCTGGAATCAATTTTGGCCTCTGAGTAACAAATACACCTGTGACATTTTGTTAACCAATCAGTAAAGCTTTCTATTTCAATTTTTAAAATATAAGCCATGACATTTTTTAAAAAACTTTTTTTTTAACTTCATAATGCTTTCTTAACCTGCCTGTCCTATCTTTCTGTGAACTTTTTCTACAATTCCAATATCTAGTCATCCATTCATGCCATCTATTACGGATAACCCGTATCACTTCCTTTCTGGAAATCTTCCGTAAGCTCTCATTATAAGTGTCGTGAGACTTTCAAGTCTTCCTTTCATTCTCCTTGTATACCCTTCATTTCTGCTCTAAGATCCTCTCTGTTCTATGGATGCCAATTTGTACAGGCATTTCTGCATTTTCTGTCCCACAGCTAGATCACTGACAGTCCCCTTTCCAGTCTGAGACAGTGCCCTCTTCCTTTGTTCCCAGTGGAGGGTATTTTTCAAATCTTTTTTTTTTTTTTCCTTCAGATTCACCTCTTTCCAGGGCAACTTTCCCAAAAAGGCAACCCCCTTTTTAGATTAATTCACCAACTTTTCTTTCTAGCTATGTCGCAACAGTCAACCTTCTTAGGTAAATCATTTTAGCTACTAACTTTTTTCTCTCTTTTACCATAATAGCCCCCTTTAAGAATTAGAGCTTTTTTTTTTTTTTACCTAGGTACCTTAAGTTTCCTTGTTTGAGTACCATGTAAGCACTCAATGAGTTCATTCCACTGAACTTAAAACACCAGCATTTCACAAATGAATAAAGTGAAGTAAAATAAAAATAAAGCTATGTGAAGCTGAATATAATCCAGTGTTTGTGGGTTGTTTTTTTTTTTTTTTGATAACTCATCTATCCATAAATATAACCGAAGTTTTGGCACATCTAGAATTGAATTTCTCAAGGGAAAAGGAGGGCTTTGGGATTTCAGGCAAGTGAACCCTATTTGGTGGATAAAATTCAATCTTTGAAGGCTCCTGGTATTGATTGTGTTATAAATATAAAGAAATACTGCCTGATCAGCAGTCCTAATCTTATGACAGGACGTTATGACAGGAAAGTAATAGTCTCTGGAGGCCAGCTGCGGCATTTGGAGCCAGAAGCCTGGCATACATCATGCAGAAGGCATAGACTATATTTGGTGATATGACTCAACCTAGCCAAATATAGGCAACTGATACACTGTGACTCTGGGGAACTACACTACCAAATTCTACAGCCCAGAAAAGATCCGTACTTCAACTAGGCAATTCTATGCCAGGCATTTGCAAGTTGGAGAACCAATATTTACCAACCAGACTAAGAACTGCTCGGGTGAGTAAGTGCCCAAAAGAACACGATATACTGTCATATTCTTTTAAGACTAAAACTAAAGTAACATAGTCAATGAGATGAAAGGAGGAAGGCCTAGAAGGAAATATTCTAATACATTAGAGTATATAAATGTATATATTCTTTTCAAAATTAGAGAAAAAGTTATTTTCTAAAATGTAATGCAGATATTATTGCTACTGATGATTCAGCAGGAATTGATATAATAAATGCTGCTATTTCAAATAACAAACACTGAAAAATATCAAATGTTCTACAGAGCTATTAGACTTCATGCTATGACCTTCTCTTTTTCAGTCATACTAGCATTGTTGGTGATGTGTGCAGGCTAAGGAATGATAATACAGAATAACTGCAAGGCTATCCAAAATGCAGCATGCAGTCCTAGAAAGTGACAAGTAATGTGAAATTCTAAGTTAATTTTTTTGATTGACTTACACTATAAAAATTTGGATACTCCAAAGAAAAGGGAAGGGTTTTCAGTGGACACCATTAAAAATTTCTAACAGGAAAAGAAGTATGGGCTTAGGCCCATTTTTAAGGTAGAGCAAAGATTTACACACACCACACACATCCATACATGACCATACACATACATTTGTTGTTGTTTAGCTAGAAGTGTTCCTCCTGCTCCTGTTCCTGCTAATTTTCCTTAGTTCACATTTAAGTCAAAGCTATACGGCCACAAATAATTGTTTAAAGGAGGTGCTGCTCCACCTGCCTTTCTTCATCTGTGGTTTTTACCAACACTGCCTGAGATTTGCAGCAAGATGGCGCTGTGGGGACCTAGACAACACAGAGCAAGGCTCAAGAAATGTGGAATAAATTCAGTTTCCGAATACCAAGTTTTTACTTCTACAGATGCAGAACACATATCAATATGAACTAATAAAATGTGTTCACTGGATCCTATCATTTAATGATATAAAGATAATTATTTTAATAATTTATTCTATTGACCCAAAAATAACTCCCCAAATCAAAACGAGTACCTTATTCTACCTATGATACAACCAACTTCCAATAAAGATGCTTCCATGCAAAATCACAGAGGAGGAGCTGGCTGGGGCTGACATCAGCTGGAGAATCTTGCCCCTCACCCACTCAAAGAGCCATTTAAATCACACACACAGACACACACACATATAAAAGGTATATACCTTTTAGGCTAAACAATACCCCTCCCCGGGAAAGACGTGGCTTTCAGTTTTTTAAAAGCCAGGGCTTCTTAAAACTTCTTGACTCCTCTTTGCCTATCTCTCCAGGTTCATCTCTCCACACCACCATTCCCCTCTCCCACATTAGGTGGTACTCCAGGAATTCAGAACTACTGGCCCATTAATGTTTACTTCTGGGATCCTCCCTGTCTGGAATGCCCTCCTCTCTTTGTTCCCAATGTCTCACCACTCAAGCCACCACCCTTTTGCCCAGGTACCTTCTATCTCAGGCCTCACATCCTATGGAAAGTCCTCCCTGCCCCAAATCACCTGCTCTGATTCAGACGACCTCATGTGCTCCATACAATACCTTTTACACTTACTGCACTATATTTACACTACCTATTTCTAAACTCTCTCTTTCTCTAAGGCAACAGAATCTTTAAGGATAAATTCTGGGTTTTGCATTGCAGAGCTTGGAGCAAAGAGGCTCAATAAATAGCTGTTGAATGAATGAATGAAGCTAAGCCAGCAACTGGTGGCCTCTCTGCCATGGAACATGCAGTGGAAAGGGTAGACAGTCAAAACAATCCCATCTTGTGAGCTAGGTCAAATTACCTAGCTTCTATGAACCTCAGTAAAACAAATAGTTCCATTTACTTCACAAGGCTATTGAGAAATTCGTGATACCATTTTTGCAGAATGCTCAGAAAATTCCCCGGATATAGAATAGGTGCTTTATTAATATTAAAGCCTTTCCCCTCTCAGAATATAAGCCAGAGATAATCAACAATTTTCCACTTGTGAAAGAAAGAGGAAGGATTCATTTTAGCCAAATAAGATCCAAACTGAAAACTTGGGAGAAGGGAGTAGGCCATCTGGGGGATTTTTCAGCTTCAGAAAAATCAGGGTTTGCTAGTGTTCTTGTTTACAAATGGATGTAATTCTTCTTTGGGGTAAGCAAGAGGAAAAAAAAATCGAACTCCTTACTTTTATAATAGCCAAACTGGCAAAGTAGCAGAAGTATTTTAGGAAATGAAAACTGAAAATTCAACTGAATAATGTTCCTTTTTAAAAAAACTAAGCAGGTCTTCCTTTTGTACCAATGGCTCAAATTTACTTTTTCAATTGTGATATGAGACTGTAATAAGTGGCAAAAAAAAAAATAATAACAACATTTATCCATAAGATAAGGAAAGTCAATGGGTGAGTTTCTATAGATTACAGAAGGTTTCATATAAAAGGATGGCTTTGACTGTAACTCAGGGCAGTTACAAAGTTGCAAGATCTGAAAGCATCTAAGAATTTCAGGCAGAAGGGAATGTCTAGAGAGAAACTAGTGAAGAGCTGACCCAATTAAGGAATTCAAAAGATTTCCTACTGCCAGTAAACCAACAACAAGGGAGCAAGCAGGAAGGCTATTTTTATCCCTGCCAGAGGCCTTCTGACTCTGGATGCTACATTTAGAGGACAGAGCAACAAGATAACTTGCCTTAAGAGGATGTTATGATACCAGTGATTAATGGCAATTTTTTAAGCTTAAAAAACGAGGCATAGTTTTTGTCCAAATTTAAACTAACAAAAGCCAATCTTAAAAAAAGGATAACATAATGGAAAGAAAAGTGGAAAAACAGATCAACGGGTAGTAGAAAAGTTTTAAGTAATCTAGAAAAAAGTCAAGACAGTAAGTTAAAATTCTCCTACCTTGCAAAAAAGGTTGAATAAAAAAGGCATGTGTTACAAGAGACACATCTGAAAAGAACCAGTGGATAAACATAAAAGAGTTGTAGATCTGGCCCCAAGGTAAAAAATGATTATGAGAAATGGCTCTCTGTACTGACATGAACATAAAAGATCAACACAAACTTAGGAAATCTCTACGGACCAAAAGCCAAGATGCTTGCAAAAGATTAAGAACTTTAGAGAGAAGAGTGATAAACTGCTCTTAAAACTGGTTACTGAAGTCCGACCCCCCAAAAAGCAATCAGTAAAGTCATTAGTTGGCTTTCTGCATACATACCTATCATTAACTCTAATCACTTATTTAATACAAATTCTGATGACTTTATTGAACTTTTAATGGAGAATGTGCTTGAATTTTCATACCTGTTATAAGTTCACCTTTTGCTATTTCTCAGAAGGCCCTAGTTTCTATTTTCTCCTATCTATATTCAAGGCAGAGTCTTCCTCTTACTAGCCTTCAAAACTAAATAATAAACAAGCTGTTCAAAGATATCTGCTAATTATTTGAAGGATAAGGTGCACGAGGCCAGGAGTCTTTGTTTTTATTCCCTGATATATCCCAACAGCCTAAAATAGTGCCTGGCACGTGGCTGATTCTTGATATGTATTTGCTGTAAGAATGGCCTCCCATGGCTTTCTATCAAAGTGGTTCACAAAGGGAGTGAAGACAGGGGTGGGGCAGGAGAGCAGTGTATTTGAATCATTTGGAAAATACACATGCTTAAGTCTCATGACAGACCTGGTGAATCAGAATCAGGGAAAAGAATAAGCCAGTTGGGAAAAGTTCCCTCAATGATTCTATTTTGACCTCCACCCCCAAAACGTACCCTTCAATAAGAACCCAGTAGATGTGAAATCTGAGTCTTTTATAGACTATGATAAAATACAGCTCTTAAATTCTATATCCAGTCTCCTAAGTAGAAATTAAGAAACTTTAATGCCTACTCTCCGTCTAAAGCATACTGGAAAAAAAAAAAAGTTTATGTTCTTTTTATGTGTTTCCTTCTTAAATGCTACACAATAAATACCCAAGCAACTGAACCAGGAGTCAGAAGCTGTGTGTTCCTGTCTTGATCCTCTAGGTACCAGTTAGTTGAGTGACTACAGAAGCTGTTGTGTCTTTCTGAACTTCAATTTCTCCAGCTGTAAAATGGAGATCACAAAACTCACATAAAAGGTTACTGTAAGGATTTAAGGTATATAAATCTCAGAAGGGGCACAAAGTAAAAGTCAGAGAAATAGTATTAGAAGTAAGTGCTCTTTCACTTGGAACTGGTTGTTAACACTGCTTCCTATACAGAATGTCCAGATCTATCTCAAAAAAGAAAAATGTAGACTGGTACCGAATGTGTCCTTTGATCTCCTACTACCTGGTACCTAGAGTGTGCTCAAATATTTGTGGAACTAGAATATAAGCAGGAGCTAAAATGTAAGATACTTCCAAATCATGTGTTAGGGGGAGCTGTCTCCCCCTAACACTCAACTCCAAGGTGCATTCCTCTTGTCATATGGTTCCCCCTGTACCTTAGCATCGTGCCAGATGCAGCCTAAACAGCCCACACTCTTAGCCCTGCCTCACAGGGCAAATAGACGGTTTCAGAAGTCAGAGACAAAGTTCCAAAATGCCATTTGATGGAGATAATAATCTAGGATAGGGCAAGTGACCTCCTCCCTCTTGTCTTCATCCTCATCATTTCCTCTACTAAATTCCTTCTTATGCTATGTTCTTATTGGTAATGGGGTACACTGTAATGGCAGTTTAAAGCAGAACAATTAAATAAGTTCTCTAGAGCAGTGTTTCATAAACTTCTGTAATTAAGACCAACTTTAATCAAAATATTTCAGAGAGCCTCCCCACCATGCTAAAACTAAGGTCCCCAACCCCCACTCCAGTGAATACTACAAGTAAAACAATGACAACCTTAATACAAGGCTTCTGTGATTTTAGCAACACCTTTAAATGTATTTTAATTGCATTACATCAGCATCCACATGGTTTTGAAAAATAATCCTGCATATGTAAATGAATCTATCACATAACTGGAATGCTTAGTCCTAATGGATTCACAGGCCCCATCAAATAATTCCCATGGGTGAAGAGGCCTGTGGTCCACAGATTGAGAACAAAAACATTCCATGAGGCCAAGTTTAAACAACTTCTTAAAACATATTTTAGACCTATCTCAAAAAGAAAAGATGCTGTCTAAAAACAAGCCTTCATTCAACTGACTACATTTGACGGATTTCTGGAATACCCTTTCTATAACCACTCAATATTAAATACTGCTACACGCAAACTCACATGAAATTCGTACACTACTTTTAGTCATTAAACTACAAAAACCTTCAATTTTATCACTCAGGAATACCAGGTCAGAGAGACTGCATGGAATTGCTACTAGTAATGTAAATGTCATGATGTTCGTCCTTCCATTACCAGGTGAGGAAACCAAGATCTAGAGAGAAGTGATGGACCTAAGGCCATATTATAACTGCTAATGGCAGAGCAACACAATCCTAAATGCTTCTCTTTTTACCTCTTACAATTTGGGAAAGTCTGTTATAAGCTAACAACTACTGATCATTTACCACAAAGAGACTGAGTGGCTAATTTAAATATCTGTATTTAATTAACCATACCAGGCACTTATTATTTGGAATATTAGAGCTAGTAGAAGTTAGATTTTTTTTTAAGTTCTTTATACTTCAATTAATCATGGCTACTCTTCAGAATTAAGATTTGCACTTATTGTTGGTTTCTTGAGAATTAAAAAAGGGTCCTCTAATTGGTTGATTCCTCCTTCTCTTTCCCAATGTATAGCAACTGGCACCAGCCCAACTGGATTCCAAAGAGATTATAGAACTGCTTTCCCTTCAGAGTTCCACTAATGTTCTTAATTGACTGGTTACCAGGTAATACCCGGAATAAAACAAAGCCTTGCTTTTAGAACAGAGTGCATGGCGTGGGACTGAATTCAGAATCAGTCAGTTAGACGAAATAATGAAGCCCAGAGGCAGCCTGGCCATTTCAGTACCTGACTGAAAAAAGTAGTAACTAGCTCAAAATTAGTTAAAAAGTATTCCTTTTGCTGCATATTTTTACTGCTGAACAACAAATTCACTGAATTTTTGCTCTTTTCCATCTTTTGAGGACAGTGGCAACGTGAGGGGAGAAAAATAAGAAGCACTGGGGTAGAGAAATTCACTGTATGAGGCATGAATACGTGATAAATGAATCAACTGCATACAATAGTCAGGTAGAAACTCCACGCATATCAAGGAAGAAATAATTTTGTGGCACAATTGTGCAACGGTTCTGTCTGTCCTGTTACTAAGCTGAATGCAAAGAGAATCTTGGGTATTTTTATGACAGCTATGAATCAGGTGGTATTGCTTCCCTCCCTCAAAGTCAGTAAATAACTTTCAAGGATTATATAACAGGATCAAGGAAAGTCTTAAGACCTTCACAGTTTGCTATTGTATTACTCCATTAACAAAAGAGCTTTCATTATGCAGATATTAGTATACAGGGCTGGTTTAGTAGCTGTCATAAAAGGAGAGAGCAAGTCACTTCTGCATAGGATTTTATAATTCAGAAAGGGAAAACAGAAAAATAAGTGACAGTACCAAAAGGTACACTTCTATTATTAAATTGGATGCAGAGCAGAAACAAAATGATTCTCTATAAATACTCTGGACCTCCTTCTACGATGTTTATTGTGTAGAGAGGTCCCTAATATTTAACACTGACAAACTGCTGACAACGTCTGAAAACCTTACTACTGAAATGTCATCCTAATTTCATTTCTGAATGGAAAATAATATTAATTTCTGTCCATATTATAATACTTTTACTTATTAAGCTGTACACAACACTGTGGAAGTGTAAAACATTACAGAAAAGCACTTGTTACTTTGCTACCTGACTGCTGCTTGTTTTCGAAGTTATTATTTTCTTATTTCTAAGTGTTAACTCACCATTCCCCGTTCTGAAGGTGTCCAACAAAATTAAGTCAAAACAGCCATAAAATACTTACACAATTTGTAAAGGAAAAAACAAGTTACTAAGTTAAAAGCCTCTTTTAAAGAAATGTTTACGATCTTGAACCTTTAGTATTATAAAAAGTTCACTCTCACTTACCCCCTCCACCCCCTTTACCTTCACCTCTCACCCAGGTAAAATCAGAGATTAACAATGTTTTAAGGGGACCACTCAATTTTCATGGACTCAAAATAAGATTCTTTGTGCTCCATGTTCAGGATTAAGAGGACTGCTTTAGTAATTATGGACCCACATCATAGATGACATAAGACAAACTCCCCCTTTGTGACAACTGCTTATATGACTTTCAGAACAAATAAAAACAAGGGTCAATTTTCTATCACAAACGTGTGGAGGACAGAGGGCAAAGGATCACTACTTTCTACTTACCAGTACATGTTAAGTCAATAATTTGGGCAGAGGAGGATCTGGACACCGCACAAGGAGTATTTAGTATGAACTGAGCTTGTTTCAGTTCAGAGGCTAGAGTGAGGAGGACTTCAATCCAATGCTATGAGCACATCAGTGTTCACACACATCACATTTTGTTCTCCCAGGCATTCCCCTCCCCCACTTAAAACAAAACAACAAAACCAAAAACAACAGCAATCCCCAATCTGAAAAAGTGCAGTCACACTGTTCAAAATCCACACCTTTGTAAACTCTGCCTACACAGGGCTGTGAGGAATCCAACAAATCCTAACCAGCAGGAAACCAGAAAGGAGACGGTGATTCAAAATTAAGAATACACCCTGCATCCGTAATACAAAGAAAATCATGCCCCACTACTTTGTCCTCTCCTTGCTCACAAAAGAATTACCTCAACACAGAAGCCCAGGTCCCATCCTGCGACACAACTAAGCCAAGCAAAAGAGAAAGCCTGTTTAGGATGTTCCATTTCAGCAGTCATAAAAGGGAGAGTGCAAAAGGAGAAGAAACCACTTCATTTCTAAACAGCCACACACAAAGCTTGTTGTAGCTGAGTTTAAACTGTCTTCTTTGCTATGTACCTTACTCCATTACTTATGAAGCTTCTAGAAGTAAGGCAATTTTCTACTCTCTGGAGGCCTCGCCCACTCCCCTGCTACGCTGCTTTGAGTTACTTGGTATCATCCAAACAGAGCTAGAAGGAACCAGCCGAGTTCAGGAAGGCTCCAGCAGGGCTTTCAGAGCAGCCGCCTGGCGGACTCTGAATCTTCAAGAAGGGCCTTTAAATATTACCCTTCTTCTTCAAGAAGGGTAATATTTAAGGTCCCCCAGTTCACCAGAAGACATCTGACATCAAGTAATGGTAATTTACTTGGAAGGCGAAATCTGATTAAGAATCACAAGCAAAATGAGCTGGTTTGCATTATCCATTTCTTCTTTACCGTACTTTGTATCCTGCTCTGTTGCATCTCCCTTAAAGGAAAATGTCCATTTAGTCCCGTACAAAAGTGATGGAGGAGTGGGGTGCAGGGTAATGCATAGCAGTCTTTTCTCAAATTGCCAGAGGCAAACTGATTCAACTAGAAAAAGGTTAAATACTGTAAGAAATGATACCCCTCACCACCATTTAAATAAATCATTTTAATATTACAGCGACAGAACTTATTTTAGTAAGAACGCCTTTTGTTTTTTACATTTTTATTTACTCCAAAATTCAAATCTATAACAATGATATTAAATTTAGTCCTATTTTCAGCAACTTTCAGAGAAAGTTTTTGGAGCTATCTCAGTCTACATAAAGCCGGTATGCAATGTATGTTCTAAAACACCTGTATCAGTCTGCAACATCTGCTCTTTAAAATAGAGAACTACGTGGCTGCAATTTGGAATATAGAAATATTTTAAAAATTGTTCCTCAAAGGAAAATTTAAGGTTTCCTAGTTATTTTTTAACGGTATCTTTTTTTAAGCAGCACTAACTTTTTTCCTCCCCCTACTGTAAAGATAAAGAATTTAAATTATCCCAACGGTCATTCTCTTACAGTGACATAAAAAAAACCTTATACAAAATAAATGAAACAGGTTTTGTGTACTAAACTTTCAACAGTTTCATGATTTTCTTCTAGAGAGATCATTATAAATTCTTTTGCTTAGCAACAAAGAAAAGAGGCACAGATGGAATCATCGCTTGCCTACTCATTTAAGCGTTTCAAACAAATCCACAGGAATGAAAACTAGCGGGGGGAAGGGCCCCCAAATTTAATGTGCAGTAAAAAAGGAAAAACATATAACAAAAATATTTCAAAACGCAAGGTCACGATACCTTCCGCAGTCAGGAATCAAATACATAGTATCTTTGAAGTAGATCCAGCTCTTAAAATAAATTCTTATTAAATGAATACATGACACAAGTGTGACAGTAATGTCTAGCTGTATAACATAACTCCCACTACTTACTCTCCATATGCAATAGGTTTTTTGGGCACCATGGGATATGTAAAAGACTGGCACTTGAAACAACTTGCATTTCTGAATGCAATCATTATTGCTTACATTCAAATCAAGTATTTAAAATGCCTGAAACTCAAGGGGATTGGGTAGATATGTTGAGTTCCCTCTTCCAAAAAATGAAAGCAAGATACATTCTATAACAATATGAAGAGAAAAAGATTCCAATTTCACAATATTGAGGAAAAATAAGATGATATTCTGACTCATAATTCAGTTAATTAATATCTGAAGAACAATTATAATGTTTTGACAATTTACAGATTGCCTTTTTTCTCTCAATAATTTTGCTGTCTCATTTGGCTTTCTGGTGAAATGAAGCACATTGGATACTAAATTGTTTTCATATATAGGATTTAAAATGCTCAACCACTATTATGAAACTCTGGATTGTTCTACTCCATCTGACATCTGATAATTTTCAAGTACTATTTTTTTTCCCTCTTTATTCCTGTGTGGTCTCCCTCTGCTTCCACTCCATAACTGCTACTTCTTGGTTTATATCTACAGTCTTTTATTTCCTTCCCACGCAGAAAAGAAAAAAGGCTCCTTAATTTTCTGAGGTCTTTCCTACTATACACTGAATATAATACCATTTCATGAATCTTTATTTCACTGTGTCCAACCTATGCTTCAGAAGGCTGAAAACAGATGTACTCACATGTGGTTTTAATGTATTTCATGCTGCTCCATTTCTAAACAGTAAGTACCAATTTCACAGGCAAGTAAAGGCACAAATAACAGTAAGATACAATATTCCCCAAATGATCAGCTGACTACCTGTAATGGTAAAAGATTCTTCTGTCCAGGTGAAGCAAATACTTGATAAGCCTCATAATTTTGCAGCAATGAGCAAGCTGTCACCTGGGATATCAAAATTCATTTGACCGTCTGTAGCTTAGGCTATTAGCTTATGAGACTGGGTGTGCAGTAAAGAAAATGAAATCAGTCTCGGGGGAAGAGCTTCTGCGGACAGTTACCCGCATTGGTTATGGAGAAGGCAATATACAATTCTGTGGATAAAAATAACATACAGACATGCCAGCTGATCAGAGAAAGGACATGGAGATATGGTAGGGGGAGGACCCTTTTCCTCCCAAAGAGCTAATCCCCTGTATATGGAGAAAATTATAGTAGCCTTAAAATTCTTAGAGAAACTATTTAAACAGTAAGCAACACTAATATAAATCATGAAATGAAACCCAGGTACTCCTTTTGCACATTTGTTAAAATGTTAAAAAAAAACATGAAAGGTTTTCAGCAAGCCAGTTGGAATCAATAACACATTCATAAAGAAACTCAAAAGCTATATTTGAAGGTTCCTAGGCATATTAAGCATTTTGTCTGTTGACTGCAAAAATAAAATTTTAAACTTGCACTACATTAAAGGAGTTGTTTTATTTTTTGCCCAAAATGAAAAGCAAAATTCAGTTTTCTGTTTGCATTTTAAATTTAAATGAATAATATAGCTGTATCAATCCATTCAACTTGTAGTTCTTGTATCAACTCTAGGCTTTATTATTTGAACACATACAACAAATCGCATTTCTATGAGGAACTGCAAATGAAGGATAAAAATAAATGAAGTCATTCATAATATACTTTATGAAATTATTTTTAAGATAAAATAAACCCGAATATAAAATTTGCCTCCCTATGATGGGCTCTTTTTTAAAACAGTTCTCAAATTAATTCTTTTAACTGAATTCTTATAATTTTTTTTCTGAGAAGCATATTATATTCTATTAGTCTGACAGAATCATTATCCATTTTCTGTGTTCTCCATTTCTAAGGTAGCAGAGCACATGGAGGGGTTTTTATTTTCAAAAGGGATTGGCAGGTTTTATATACTTATTTTAAAAGGACAACATGTTGTTTTTAAGATATTCAACTTTTGTTATCATCTTTAAACAAAATCTCACAATAGAATCACTGTTAAAATCAAGCATAACTTTCCGAATAGCTATCTAAATCAAAGGAGAGTTTGACCAGAAATGAAGTATTCCCTTGAGCCAAACTACATTTTGGTAGTGACAGACTACAGTGATATAAAGTTCATCATCTTGGTTTACAAAAAAAAAACAAGCATAACTATAATGTGGCATTTTAGGACCATGAACTCACCTATGAATTCTTTACAGCTCTTTGAAGAAAAAAAAGGGACAAAGTTCATTTAATATACTTAGGTCACTTTGGCACTTAAGTTTACGTAGAAACTGACTTTCTCATTTGATAGGCATGAAAACAGACTTAATAGATATTTAGTAATAATCTGTATCAATTACTGAGTGTTTTCTATAACTACGCAGTAGGCTGCATTTCATAGATAGATCATACCATTTGATCCTCACAACCACCACAAACTGTAGTGGCAGAATGGCAGTTTAAATCCAGATCTACCTGACTCTAACATGCATGGCCTTTCCACTCTGCCACACTTCCTTTTATAAATAACTATTTTACAAAACCGTTATGTTCTCAGACTAGGCCAATCAGATTTAATGTTTTCTGTCATCAGACTTAACTTTTCATTATCCCTACAGAATCAGCTTAAAGAAACTTAATTTAAGTAAAAGCTGGTAGAAGAAATTAAAAAGGGAATATAGAATAAAAGCAGAACTTTACACAATGATTTAGCAAACTAGGAGAAGAAATAGAAATAAACCTGAGAGATGTCCTGGCTATATCTAAATCCAGGAAATGCTACTGTTAGTCTAATTGGAATAATGTGTGAAACTCTTATATTTAACCTAAGTTAGTAGTTAGAGGCTTGCTTCTTAGAAGCAATACATAATAAATCGTTTATATCTGCTACTGTTTATAAACTGTGTTTTCTCTGAAAGGCCCTTATCATGAAATAAAATAAATAAAATAAAATATCATGAAATAAAAAGAAATAGGCACTTATAATGAAAATGAGTTCTAATTATTTATTATCCCTAGTATCAAGTACATAAGAGGCTCCCCTGCCAAAAAAAAGCAAGCAAGCAAGCAAGTTAGTTGCTGAAGGCATCTAACACATTAAGAATAAACAAAGTCCTTTACCTTTAACTACTTTTTCTGTACTTAGCTTTTAATTTTGAAATAATTGCAGATTCACGGCAAGTTGCAAAAAACAGTACAGAGAGATCCTATATGTCCCTTACCCAGTGTCTTCAAGTGGTGACATCTTACATAACTATAGTACAAACCAGGACACTGACATTGGTACAATCAATCCACCAACCATATTCAAATTTCTCCTTTAGCTAGTTTTTAAGAGTGTGCAGTTTTTCTGGTGCTAGGAAGGGCCTTAGACTCCCCTCACTTTTCTGATGAGAAAACAAAAAGAAGGGTCAAAGAGGCTGAAATACTACCCAAAGTCAGAGTGCTAAGAAATGGCAAAAATAAAGCTGACTGTGAATGAGAGATCATCTTTCCTCAGAAACAGAATGTGTATTTGGATTAGAGTCACCCATCAGAATTCCATGAGGAATTCAGTAAAGATATTCCCAAAATATTTTTACTTCAAAGTTATCTCAACAGCTGGATGCATATTTTTTTCACATATTATTTTTCATCTCTCCAGACCTCAACCAGCTCTCCTCATTAAAAAATTTACCATTGTTGGTCTGTTGAAAAGTACTTAAAAGTTTCATTGTATTAGTAATGTAATAAACCAAACTCAAAGGAAAACCAGGCCAGGCTGGTCATCACTTAAAGCACAGGCTGTTTTGCCACCTTTGACCCCAGTGCAAAGCTATGTCTGGCACAAAGCAGGATCATAAACACCGAATGAACGAATGAATGAATGAACAGACGAATGAATGGACAAATGAACAAATGAAGGAATAAACAACTGGGATGACCAAATATACCAAACATTCCAAATTTCTTAAAAAAACAAGCAAAGAAAAATAACAACAACAAAAAAAACCCTCCTTTCTAATTAAAAGACTTTTGTGCAGAAAAATATTTTATTTTGTGGGGTAGTTTTCACAAAATCAGACCTGGAAGGGCCCTTAGAGAATACCTCCTCTGGTAATTCTCAATCCTGGTTACCCATGAGCATCACATGAGACATTAAAAACTAACATGCCAAGCCCTACCCCACACCTGGAATGGGCCCCAGGCATCTATATTTTATTTTTAAAGCTTCCCATTATAAGTCCCTTACTGCCACAGTGATTCTAAGTCCCTAATTACAAAGATTAGAAATTGAGGCCTTGGGGTGCCTGGGTGGCTTAGTCGGTTAAGCGTCTGCCTTCAGTTCAATTCATAACCTCAGGGTCCTGGAATCTCAGCATGGAATCTGCTTCTCCCTCTCCCTCTACCCCTCCCTGTACTTGTGCTCATGCACGCTCTGTCTCTCTCAAAATAAATAAAATCTTAAAAAAAAAAAAAGGAAAAGAAATTGAGGCCTAGTCAAAATGAAATGTCTTATTCAAGATAACACACCTAGTTAGTATTAGAATTGAGACCAGAATCCAAGTAGAAATAGCACTATTTTTTCTTAACATGATCCACAGAAAATATTTCCAGAACACAACTTCATCTCAACTTTGAAACTATTGGCCATTTTTTTAAAATGTGAAACTAGACCAAAAACTCTATCAACATTTTGAACTCTTACTAGTGTATAGTCATTGTCATGGGTGGAGAGACATACAGGTTTGAGGCACTGAGCATTCATGTCTTTCCAGTTAACTGCCCACCCTTAGCAATTAGTACTCTTGCAGTTCTCTTAATTGATATTGTGATGGGCGTACAGTGGATACCCATCAAGTATGTTTGAGTTTTTAATAAGAGAGGTATATGTATAAAATTGATGGAACTGACTACATACAAAATATGAATCCATAATATTTGCCATACTGCTCATGAGATTATACATATAACACAAAATTTTAACTATTCACTAAAATCAAATAGTTAGATTTTTAAAGTTACCTTTAATGGAATCATTTTCAGCTCTCATAATGTCAATGAGTGAACTCTCCAGTGAGTGCATATCAAATGTTCTGGGGCGATCCTGTAAACACAAACAGCCACAAACCACTTTTAAAATAGCTTTTAATTATAAAAGGAGACAATAAGCTGCTTTCAATGGGACACAGATCCAAAAGGCAATTTCACTCCATGTATAAGGTACATTATTACTGCATTTTATTTTTAACACTTAAAAGACATCAAAACCACAAAAGTAGCCAAGGCTCAGCAAAGAGTGATTTGATTTCTAATAATTATTTCAATAAAAGCATTATTTTTACTAATAAAGCAGAGGCAACTAAAACCAGTTTCCATACAGTCAACAACATGAAACAAATGTAAAATAAAATTCATAATCTTTGTCTGCCACTTAAGATTTCAGTAACAAGGCAAAACTTTCCAAACTTGTTCCAGCAGTCATGTACTGCGCCGCCATTCAGCAGATACTGCTACTGAATAGCAATATTCAGAATAGCAATATTCAGAATAGTTATTCAGAATAGCTATATTTTCTTATAAACCATATGTGAAAGTAGTTATCCAAGGTCTATAAGACCACTAAGTGGCAAAGTAGTCTTGATTTTGTTGCCATTAAAATTAAAGGGAAGACAGTGTGTCAACACTGTTGGTCTAAATCCTGGCTTAACAAAATGTATTTCAAGAGTGGGTGAGGAATCTTAAAATATACAACGACCCAACTGCTCTGGCATTCTTCCGGAGGAAAAGTACTAGAAATAACTAAAATTAAAGTGTGGCTTGATAAGTGAAAAGTAAGAGATGAAACATTTTAGGAAGCAGTAATACAGATTTCTGACCCACCTCAAGAATAAAACTGGTGGTACACACATGGACACAACTGCAAGAATATTAAAGAAAAAGGGGCTTCCACAGGAATTTGACAAGCAGAATTCTATAACCTTCTTTTCAGCTGTATTTTCTCTTACATTACTTTTTAACTCAAAGCTTCGGCTTTATAAAAAAGTTCACTGGATTTTATCCCCCACCCCTTTTTAAACTTTAAACTTTTTTTAAAACTTTCTCCCTTTCCTAGCTAACTTCTAGAACCTTAAGGCTGATAGAGCACATGCTCCACTGGACAGCATTTTTTGATCAACCTGACATTTCTCCTCTGTCCTTCCATAACACTACTTGTCGTCTACAGCCATACCACCCTGAACGCGCCCGATCTCGTCCATAACACTACTTGTCGTCTACAGCCATACCAGCCTGAACGTGCCCGATCTCGTCCATAACACTACTTGTCTTATTTCCCTGAAATAGGGATCACTTCTCCTGACCCCACCCCACCATGTAGATAATCAGAATGTTCACTGAAGTAATTGTTTTACAATACCAATTTTTTTTCACCTCTGTAACTCCAGGAGTCCAAAGACAGTTATATTTGGCTATAATCCAATATTTAAAACAGAGAGCATTACAGGATTTTTCCGGTGGGGGGGGTGTGGAGAGGATCAAGATGGGGATGGGGAGCAGGTGCCTTAACATGCTATTCTGCTCTGAACTGGTATGACTCCCTCCAGAACATCTTTCCCGCTTTTATTCTTGATTCTTTCCTTATCGTCTTCATCTACTCAACATGGTCAATAGAGAAGAAGGAGGACACATGGTCAGAATCAAAATTTCTAAAGGTTAGTGTTCACAAAAAGGAAAATACTGTTCTGTTGTTTTTTTTTTTTATCCTTCTTCATTTTTTATCCTTCTTCACTGAATTAAATCAAAACTTGTATTGCATATTCTTTTGGAAGCAAAGTGGATTTGAGGCAAAATTTGAGAAAAAAGTTAATACGAAATTCCACTCATTCTACAGTTACTAGATTTGTCCTCTGTTCTGAAATCTATGAACCACACCCATAACCAGGCCAGCCACTTTCTCTACTATCTCCAATACAAAACCAATCTTGGAGGCAATAATTCTCCGTGTCTAGTAACTTGTCTATGTCCTTGGCCAGTTTCCCAAGGGTAGGAAGTTATATCTTACATCAAATGTTCCCACTGTATACAACTCCATAGGGTGACAGCATGCCAAGATATTTATCTCCTAAGCCCACAGGACTGACAGATGTGGTAGGAACTCCCTAGCAGATGATTTCTGCTTCAATATTATGTTTTCTAGGTGTGCCATGAGGTGACACAGGTTGAGAAGCCTTGTCCTACATTTCTGTATCACTGTGCCTCACACAGGACCTGACAGGTAGAAGGCATATGTGTTTGCTAAAGCAATGAATAAATGAATTCCTTCAAGTAATTTTGTAAATGTTTAAAACATGTCTTTCCTTCTACTTCCTTAAGGTTTGTTTTTACATTTTCCCTTTCCTGCTGTAGTGTTGTAGGTTTTCTTTTGCCAAAATAACTGTAATGGGTAGTGGGGTAGGGGGTACTCAGTTTTTTTTTTTTTAATGCAACTAAAGCAGTAAGCAACCTTGTGAATTTCCAGAACTTGCATTTGCCAATCACTGAATAACAAGATCACTGAAGAGAAGCAGTTGATAAAGAATATTACAGTGTGTTTTGGTTTATGACAGCTGTGTCCATTAAATAAAGAAGCTTCCTTTTTACCTGTAAGTTTCTAAATGTGGTACTGGAATTTTAGCAAAGCCACTTTGTTACTCCCTCCCCCCACATATTACCTGAAACATGAGATTTTTGCTAAGATAACCCCTGACTTCTAATTGGTGGAATATATTAAAATTAAAATCCTAAATGGAATTTTTAAATTTTCAAGTAATGCTTTATAGGATTAAAAACAAACCCTCAATCCTTTTTACACTTTGTCATGATTTACTACAAGAGTGACAAATAAATACCAATATACAAACTCTGATCAACTGGTATAGACCCTCAGATGCAATGTGTTGGGAAGGATTTTCAGGCTCTGTATGGGTTCAGAAGAGAATAGGGTCTGGACAGATTGCTGATGATTTAAGTGCAAGATACAGGACTCAATGGCACAGTTACCACATTCTTGCCAACCCTTGCCAATATGCATTCTTCCCCACAGTCCAACCTTATTATAATTATTATAAATGACTACATTTGTATAACGTTTTATTTCTTATGATGCTTTGGCAGTTCAAAGAGTTCAAAAGCCACATATTTTGTCAAGTAAACATTCTGTTCTCAGAGAGGGTCTAAAGTTTATCCTTCTTGATTTGTTCCCTCTCACTGATCTTTTCCAACCATTTTTAACCTCTAATTAAAAACAAAAGCAAAAAACTAAAATGTAAGTGTGCCACTAGGAAGTAGGTGGAGGAGCAGATACAAATAAATAAACCCAAGGAATAAGAACAGCAGCACAAACGATCCTGGTTTTCCTACCCAATAAAGTGTCAGATCAGGAGGGCTTTGATTGCCATATTTCATTCTCTGATTTTACCCGTATTGATTATTAATTGGGCCAAATATCATAATCACTTATCTATCTTCCCAGAAAGTAAACTACCTATAAGATAGAAACCTTGCTAAGTGACAACTCTTCTTGATTGAATGTGAGCTGATAACCAAAATATGAACATCAGCATAAATGAGAAGAATGAGCATTAGACACTAGGAAGCCCCAACTCCACCACTGGTGTGTCAGGTGAGCTTGGGCCCTTTCGTCTTCTAGACCTTTGCTTATCTGAAGAAGGAAAGAGTTTGATTAGATCTCTAATGTCCTTTTCCTAACTCCGAAATATATTTGTATTCTAGCTTTCTGACATCCTTAGCTTGTGCTCTCCCAAGATTTAATTTAAATTATAGTGGTGAGTATGGCAGGAAGCAAAGCGTAAAGGAGAATGATTAATAAAAACTCATCACTTTGTGCCCACAAGAAGATGAGGGCCAATCGCAGGTTAATAAGAAAATGAACCCTTAGCGTCTTAGGACAGTCACTGCATCTTCTTATGCTATACATAATGCAAAATAACAAGCTTTTTAAATAAAAAAATTTACTTAAAACAATTGGTCAAAGTGGGATGTCCTGATTTCAGATAATAGAGCAAAGAATCTATCATGAAACAAAAAAACACCAGCAACCAAATTTGCTTCAAGCCACCATCACGAGTTTCTCTCGGCAGCCTAAAGGGAGAAAAGGTAGAAAAACAGAACTACCTTTTACTGAGCATCTACTAAGTACCTGACTTTATTTTAGGTACTTTATTAATACTGTCTTAATTAATACCTCATAATTATAAGTTAGATGGCATTATTCCTGTTTTAATGATTAAAACTAAGACCAAGGAAAATTCCATAATTACTGCACAGACAGGTTTCTGCAGAGATCAGCAGCTTAGTTGGGATTCAAGCCTAAGTCTCCCTCCAAAGCAGGCAATAATTCCTTGGGTAAGGTAATGGTCATGGCAGTCAAAGGACCACTCTAAGACATACATTTGAATGAATGAGATACTCTGCTATAAAGGTCCTGGGAGCAGGAACACGCTGGCAAGTGCCCAACAAACAGTAGGCACTCAAATATTTCTCCATAAATCAAAAAAAGAACAAAATGTATATATAAGAAAAATATAGGAATGATATCAGAGGTACTAAAAAGGTAAGAAGCCCGATAAGATAATTCCTTCTTCCTACTGAGGTGACAAATAGATGTGGTGCACAAACTAGAAAGCTTCCACAAATGCCTCTCTAGGTCATCTACTGCCAACCGCAGAAGTGGAAGTGGTAGTAACAGTAGTAATAATGATAATAGCAGCAGCTAATGCTTATCAAGCTCTAATGCTTTACATGTGTAAAAAATCCTACACAATTAGGTATCCCATTTCACAGATGAAGAAACGGAGGTTGAGAGTGATTAAATAACTCTATCAATGCAAAGTAAGTGGAGGGCCAGAATTTGAACCGAGGCCTTCTGACTCTACAACATGTGAGCTTAATAATCATGAATGAAAATAGAAGAGCACCAATTATCTTCAAGGCTCAGCAAAGCAAACTTGATTACCATACTTAGACCTCATACAAGTCAATATGAAAATCAAAGTTGGTAAAAAAAAATAATTTTCTGATAAAACAAATTAGTATTTCAAAAATCAGAACCCATCCTTTTAATTTACACCAGTAATCCTGACTGCCATGGCAAAATAGAAAGACTTACATCAGCAAATAACTGATAACATGACTTTTCCTAACATTCCAGAAGTAGCCAAAAGAAACATGTGAACCTGTTGGTCTATTACCAACAGGAAGAATAACTACACTGCAATTATATCACAAACCAAAATCATCATTCGTGGCTTTTTTTTTTTTTTTAAATCCAAATGGATACTCTAAGCCAGTGTTTCTCATACTTGAGAGCATATCAGAACCATCTGGAGGTCTTGTCAAATCATAGATTACCCATAAAGTGTCTCATTCAGTAGCTCTGGGTAGGGTCCAAGAATTCACATTTCTGACAAGTTTCTAAGTGATGCCAGGGACCACACTTTGAGAAGCACTGAGTTAAGCAATTACATTCAACAGGTTAATTTCCTTAGGTAGGTGGCATTGTGATTTGTAGCTGACTGGCCATGATACAGTTCGGCTTAAATATGCTACATCAACCATTTTAAGGTTTCCACATGAAGAGGCAGCCCTTGCTCTCAGAACCTAAAACGAAGCCCTCTCCAAGCTCTGAGATGCCTAACTTGGAAAAAGATTACAGTCAAGTTCAATTTCAACAAATCAACCACCATGACCACTCTATTATTGGTCTTGTCTTTTTATATTTGAGTTAGTATGTTTTCCCATTACTAGACGGGGTCTAAAACACACAAAGTACTTAATTGAATATAACACATCATTAAGAACCAAAGCCAAAAGTCAGCTACTCCCTTAACTGACACTCTCCCTATAAAGACAGACATTACTGTGATCGTCACTTCCCAGACAGCTATGCATCTGTATCAGCTGATGAGGTTTCTCTTTCTGGCTTAAACTTTCCCTAGTGAAGAAGGGAAAAGAAAATATTTTGGTTTGAAAGTATATGCCAGTATGTCAGCTGCCAAAATAAATAGGAAGTTTGAAATGCCAGTGAGCCCATAATTAATCAAAGGTACTACAGGAGTTTTAATCTGAGATTTGCCAAAATGTAAATGTTCTTCTTGGATTATTTAAGCCCACAGGCATCAAAAATCGACTACATAGTCAACTTTCAAGATTCCACTTCCAGATGATCCTCACATCCCTGTGTAGGCACAAGTCCCTTTTTCCCCATCCCCCTAGCATGATGCCATTCCATATGATGTTGACAAGTTCCCTTACACCTATCCCCCCAGTGGACTGTGAGTACCACTCACCTCTCCATAGCCACAGACTGTAGAATATGTGTAGCACACTGTAGTCCATCATCACCGCCACCATTATTAAAGTGGCTAACATGTCCCTCCTGGTTCAGTGTTGTGCATCTTATGTGAATTATGTATGATTTACATACATTTGTTCCTCACAACCATCACGTAAAGTGTATACAAGTATCATCCCCATTTTAGGCAAATAATGCTGTAAGAAGTTAACTAATTGCTCTCAAAGTCATACAGTAAGTGGAGGAGTCTGACTTCAGAGCAGAAGCTCAGAAAAGTGGTTCATTTAAATAAGCCTCATCATGACCTTGAAATTTCAATTTATAAACAAACACCTGGCAGGTATGACATCCTTCACTATATAGAGGGCCTGAATGTTGAGAACGAGGGTCAGAGGTTAAAGTCAAAGAGGTAATTATCTAAAGTAGAAGAAACCACATTCAGTAGCATCTTGTATTTCTAAACATGTTCCCTCTTAGTCAGTACTTTCTCATCATGACGGCTTAATAATGAAGGCAGAATCTTATAGACCATAGGCTACCAAATGCTCCCTATAAAAAACTATAAATAAATGAATGTCTTTGGTGTATTACCCCGATTGGAGCAACAGGTCCATTTGTTCCCACATGAACTGATGAATCAGATCTCTTCAGAAAGCCTTTGAGAAAACTTTCTTTAGGGGCGCCTGGGTGGCTCAGTCGGTTGGGCGACTGCCTTCGGCTCAGGTCATGATCCTGGAGTCCCGGGATCGAGTCCCGCATTGGGCTCCCTGCTCAGCGAGGAGCTGGCTTCTCCCTCTAACCCTCCCTCCTCTCATGTGCTCTCTCTCTCTCTCTCATTCTCACTCTCTCAAAATAAATAAATCTTTAAAAAAAAAAAGAAAACTTTCTTTAATTCCACCTTCATTAAATAAACCATACTCATTTTGAGCATTAGAAATCCTTAAAATCGTAAACATTTCTTGTCACCACTTAATTGAATTTAAAAAAACAAACTGCCATTCCAGACTTGCTTAAGTCCGTTCCTGGATCAACAGACCCTTTCTTCTCTTGACTATGTGTGCATTCTCACCTTGCCTGGCAGAGAGAAATAATTAAAATCTACTCTATTCCAAGGGACACCTGGGTGGCTCAGTTAGTTAAGCATCCGACTTTTGATATCAGCTCAGGTTATGATCTCAGGATTGTGAGATCAAGCCGCACGTCAGGCTCCCCACTAGGTGTGGAGCCTCCTTAAGATTCTCTCCCTCTTTCCCCCACAACATGGACTCTCATGCTCTCTCTCTAGAAAAAAACAAACAACAAAAAACTATTCTATTCCAACAACTGAGTTTAAATTACCACTTATTAGACAAGTGATCTTGACATCACAGAATCTCTGAACCTTGGTTTCATCAGCAAAATGAGGATGATACCCCTCCCTTATAAAACTGGTGAGGAGAAATGAGATAAGGTATCTGACAGATTGTACAAAAGGTGCAGCAGTTAGTAGATCCATTCAATAAACATTCCCTCTGCCAACTTCTCTCTCTGGTGAAACAGCAAAAGAGCCTGAAATTAACATGTTAAATTAGATATTGTTATATCTGAATAATTCCGCTATTCTGTGCTATTTCCTGTAGCCCATTTTCATAGGAAAATGAAATAGAAAAAAATATTCCTCCTACATAATAAGCTACTCAGGGCAAGAAGTCACTCATTTCAGGAAAACAGGTAAATACTACTAAAACTCAACCCTAAGGAATGAAGTCATTTAGACCCTTCTGGCCCTTCCTCTGTTCTACGTCTGCTGGGCCTGATCAGGGTCCAAAGTCAGCAAAGAAAATGGTCACCCAAATGCACAATCTTTATTCCTAAACTGAGGTTTGCTTGTGTTCTATAACCCATGAAATCTCTCTTGTGAGCCTTGAGAGCAATGTCAAAAAGCAGCCTATGCCCAGTGTCAGCCTTTCTGGGCCCTCATAGTTCCCACCACCCCCCATCCTTAGCTCTCCAGAGTTTCCTGAGCAGAAGGCACTTCTAAACATCCAGGTACAAAGAGGTCACCAGACTGTACACGTCACGAGGAGAAGGAGCATGCTTGCCTTGGTCATGTATTCCCAGCATATGGGCCAATGAAAGTATCGAACATTTATAGGTTGAAAGAGAGCAAGAGGTGAAAAAGTTTGATGTAGTCCAAAGGCCAGCAAAAGGCCCCAAACCTCTAAATTCTTCTTTAAAAACAAAAACAGACAAACAAAAATACAACCAAAGAGCTCTCAGTCTTATCCTTTCAGAGATCCTTCCCACAAGTCCATGGAAGCCCAAACCTGGGCTAAGAAGGTAAGAATAAGCTGGAGAAAGGAAAACTAGAGAATCTCCTCCCAAATTTTCAGTCACCAACTGATGTTTTGGTGCTTTTGTTGGACCTCTCACCCCTCCCTTATTTTTTTTATGGCCATGTGACCACCAACAACTTCTCTGTCCAGAAGGGAGGAGATGAGGCCAATAGTGATTTCCTTAAAGATTAGTACCAGCTTGAGTGGTGAAACAAGCTGAGCAGGTGCAACAGAAATGTGGGCCTTGCTTAGGTTTCTATCTTTTCTTAAAAACCACTAGGAAATTTCTTTGTTGTTGTTTTTATGGGGAGAAAAAAAGACTCCAGCACTTACAATTGGAATGATACAATCTCTGGGAACTGCTTTAAAATAACATGAAAGGGGAGAAGGTTAGGAAGAAGACAGAGGAGTTTGTCCAGGAGTCGATCATTGTTGAAGCCAGATAACATGCACATGGGGGTTTGTTATACTTATTTTGTCTATTATTGAATATGCTTAAATTTTTCCCTAATAAAAAATTTAATAAGACATGAAGGAAAACACTTTACCAAAATAGAGACAGGGAAAAAAAGAAAAACAGTTGGTCACTAAATTTTTTAGCAGTGTTCAAGAAAATGAGGACATCATCTAGCCTGATTCCCACTATTATTTAAGTACAGTCACTTTATTTTAAAAAATTATATTTGGTTCATGAAATTCTTCTTTAAAATTATGCTCAAATTACCATATACAAGTTATACCATATTTCATATTTTAAGAATATGTGCTATTTTCAAGATTTTGAATTAATATTTCTATCTGATAACCAGTCAAAACAAACGAGAAAATGAAGGATCAGGAAGGTTAAGTAGCTTGCCCTAGGTCATACAGTAAGTAAGTGGCAGACCCATATCTGGAACCCAGATCTGACTTCCATACTATAATTAGGAGATTTTTCTGAATAGCAACATTCTTATGCTCACTTTTTTTTTTAAGGTTCTGACAGATGTAAGATGACAACAGCTATTTTACTGACTAGCACTAGATGCATTCCTCAAAAACATCTGGAAGGACTACTATTAAAAGTATGTTACATAATATTTAAATATAAACATGGCTTTAGAATGTATAATAGTGAGGGATTAGCTATAACATAGTTTAGATATATAAAAAAATAATGATTGGGATATTTCTGATAATTATTCAGCAAACAAAAATTGCCCAATCTAAATACAATATGAAAAGTACTTGTACATCTTAAGACTTTGAACTTTAATAATTCAGTCTGCAAACATGAGAGAGGACCTGTAAGTGGCTGATGGAGTCTCTTCCTTGACATGTAATGAGACCTGAACTCTACTACCCATAGGTGAAAGTTTGCCTTTTGTGGTACCATTTTGCCACAAGACTTAAATAAGCACATGCTGCATACAAGTAAGACATTTATAAATGTGACCATTAATAAAATGTTTGAAAATACCACACTGTTTTTTATACCTAAAGTTGGATCTGTTAATTTGCCTTAAAGTTTAAAACAGCTCATAGATTAAAATGACAGGAAATTATCAGGTGCTAATATGTTTATAATGAGGACAAAAAGCATGTTTAGCATCATTCAGGGATTAGCACAGATCAAAAACACATTATAAATCAAACCAAAACAACTTTTATGAGCTATCTAGGCTTGTCCCTAGTCCATAACATTGGAGGTACTCAATAAATATGTACTAAATAAGTTAATTAAAATATAAAAAACAATACTGAATTCCAGGATAAAAGCTAAAATAGACCCAATTCAAATCTATGGTAACTCTTCCTATCTCTTATCCAAAAAAATCACAAATTCTCCTTTGAAATAGTCTCTTTTAATGTATACAAAAGCAATCAAATGTTCTAAATTTCTTAAAATAACCATAGCCGAATCTTTCAAAATACTGAAAGATGTAGTCTACCAATACTAATGAAAGTTTAGATATATACAATTATAAAACTTCTCAAGAAAACTGATTAATTCTGCTAAATGTTTTATCTGTCCTAGGTTACATCTAACTTATTCAAAAGGAGTACTCTAAGAAGTAAAGTACATATAATAAGATAAGCAATACAAAGGACTGTTCAAAATCTTTCATAGATACTATATTTGTAATTAATCTCATTATTTTACAAATTTTAGAGAGGCATACTTTAAATTAAAAAAAAAAATTTAAGCCACCTACTATGGCCACATACTTAAGGTGCCTCACAAAAACCTTGATGAGGTTTTATTATTATTACCTTGATGAGGTTTTCTTCCTGAATTTAAGCGATTTGCTCAAGGTCACACAGCTAATTACAGTGCACAGTCAAATTCAAGTGTGCTTGGATCCAGAGCTTATGCTTCACTCTACTACATTTGGCCTCATACAATAACCTATCTCAGTAATTATTCAAGTTTCACCTTCGGAAACTGATTAAAAATAGGACTATACCTTTATTATTCCATCTACTAAGAATTTTCTGAAAACCTGAAAGTGGAACTCTTTGTTTCAATAATATAAAATGTGATGAGAATCTATACTAAATTTGAAGTAAAAAAAATTACAGATTGCTATAAATTTATCATGGTAAAAATATACCTTAATTTCTGCAAGAGTAATTTTCTTTGAACAATTAAATATAAAATGAGTTTGTCAGGAAATATTAAAACAAATGCTCATGTTATGAGCTCCCTGCCTTAAAGAGAAATGCATTATACACATTATCTTATCTGTGATGGGACCAAAACCTGAGGTACAATGTAGTGCTGAAAAAAATGGGATAATGGATCTTCAAGCTAATTTTCCTTATAGCAAGATAAAGTCATAAAAAAATAAATATAGGCTATAAAATTTAAACTAGGCATATGTTAACTTTAAGATTAGTTTTCCATTTCTTTCTCATGAACACCAACAAGGATTATTCTTAAAAGCATAAACCCATGAACTAAGAGCATCTTTCTAGTTGCAACGTTCACTAAGCTTGCTATAAATAGGTTTTTCCTGAAAGGTGTGGAACAATGTGTTGATCATATTCCATGGCTTCTGTGAAGACAACAAAAAATAATCAAAAAACTCTACCCCGCCCAAGTTTTGATTCCATCAGAAAAGCAATTAAACCTAGTTCAAAGGCTTTCTACAAAAGGCGTAAAATTATACCTGGTATGCTTTCCCAAAGTTTTTTCAGTATCTCAATTCTGCTGGAGCCAAAACCATCTAACCCATACTTTATAATGAAATTAATTTCCCTTCCTCTAATAGAAATAAATACAAAGTCAAAGAAAATGTTTCCCATACAAAGATCCCTCCTGGGACTATATTAAAAAACAAAAAGTGTAATGAGGTTATACTTAGACAATTGAAATAATTCACCATGATTTTCAGAACTGAAGCAATGCAGTAACTTTCTATTTTCAAATATAAGATGCCATATATAATTTTAAGGATCAATAAACTGACAACACAAGCAGAGTTATGAAAGTGACATGAATTATTTGCCTGGTTAAGACAACTTAACAAATCCATGACGACTGTGTCTGAAGTAAGAGCAAATGGGTTCTAAATCCTAAAATGTCTCCCTACCAAGTTTTAGAGATGGTCTTTGTGAAAGATTTTGTCTACCCTCCTCCTTTTTATTTTTTCATTTTCTATTTTTTTGCCTACTTCCTGGTTTTTAGCTAATGGAGGTGTGAGCATAACTGAGCTGAAGATAAGAGACTATCAGAATATACTCTACACAATTCTCCTTTACTTTCCTGTAAGGACAGAAGATCTAGGCACCCCTCCAAAGAAGTGCTGTATTCAAATAAAATTATTGGCAAGTGCCCCAATATATTATTTGGTTTGGACACTGGAATTCCAGGATGTGTTTGGCAGGACACGGAGGATTTTTTTCTTCTTAATGTAAGGGTCAAAACAAACCTTGCCCAGTATTAGTTACGTACCAGGTAAATTCTTTCCTTTCAATAATACTAATATTATAATGTAGCCATGTATACTGCTGGATCCTGTCATTTCTGTGGTATATTTCCAGATCTCTCTATAACACCTAAGGAATTCTTGACAATAGCCATTAAAACTGAACTACTAATATCTGTAAAATTTCTTTCCTAAAATTAATAGTGTTTAGGGTAATAGATTTAAATAAGATGGCAGCAGTTCAGAAAGTGTGGTTGTGGTTGCAGCAATTCCAGTTTCACAGGAGCTCACCTCAGGACCATAAGGAACTTAGACATCACCTCCGTCACCCCCCGCATTTTATGGAGAAACTGAGGCCCCCAAATGTTATACTGATAGGGCAAAGAGCACACCTAGTTTCCAGGCTCCCAGTCAAATAAATGTTCCTTCACGTTTTTCATATCAAATTTAACCAAGTAATTCATACCAACCCAAAACTGTTATTTTTTCTTTTTTGCCAAAACCAATTCAAAAGGGTAACTGTTAAAACACACACACATGCACACACACAGAACTACATACATTAAGTAAGCATACAGTACTCAGTTTACTAACTTCTTGTGTTTTTTTCAAAACCCAAAAACCCCAGTGTGACTTTCAAATCACCCCCACACTTGCTCCTGGCTCCCTGAACCCTCCCTCCTATTCCTAAAAGTGGTGGGGGATGATGAGCAGAAATCAACAATTTACTTTCTAATCCTACCATATTTGCGCCAGGTATATTGACTCATCCTTTTTCCATCCTCAGCATAATAAGACAATTCTAAGGGAAGAGTTAGTTTCTAACACTTTTTTAGTATCAACCTTAGTTAATTTTATTATTATTTCATAAACCAGCTTAATCTCCAACTGATCCAAAAGATTTCACATGTAAACACATTCCATTAGCCCCCCAAAATATTGAGAATATGCATGCATACAGTTCATTCATTTTCTGGAATTTTTGTTTTTCCCAAAGCAAACCTTCATCAAAAGTCAGTAAACTGAGAACGGAAAATAAACCCTGAGGTCATCTAAGTTCAGTCACATAAGTTTGTTCTGTCAGTGTACTGTAGCAAAATGAAAAAAGTGTATTCAATTCTGAGCCGATCTTAATCCAGTTAAAATGTACAGAATGCCAACTTAGATTTAAAAATTAGCAAGAAATGAATAATTCAAAAAAGTCACCTTTGCACTAAATTTTCTTTAAATTTACGTTCAAAAGAATATTAAAAGCAACTTTTTAAAAATGGACTTCATGAAATTACCAATGTCTAATAGCCTTTTACCTAGCTACTAATGCAAGATAATTCAGTTTGAGTAAAAACCCTTTTTAAAAGCAAAAGCCAACAGCTTTTTGATACATAGGGAAAAAAATTATTTTTAAAAACCTAAAACAAAACTTAATCAAATATTGTAAGATACATCCTAACTATTCCACCTGAATCCTTCAGGGAAGGGACATTTAATTCCTTGGAATGACACAGGATTCTCTTAGCAAACTTGCCCTCCCACTAAGCAAATTATTAATCAAACAGATAGTTCTGCTTGTGCTGACATCATACTTGGGGACATTGCAACTGTCTTGTAATCTGTGTTAGCCCTTGCAGAAAGATCTCTAAAATAACCCTTTGTGGCGCATGTTTATATACATACACATTTGTGTACACATGTATACAGATATATATTTTAATTCTTGTTTTTTAACCTAGACTTTGTACTCTTATCAGCAGTGTGCTTTTGGGCAAGTTATATCTTTCTGATACTCAATTTTCTCATCTGCAAAATGGGGATAATAACAGAACTTACCTTGTGGGGTCACTGTGAGGACTGATTCAATGTTAGCTTATTAGCCCATATAAATTTCCTAAACACATATAAACAATCATACCTTCAAATATGCAAACGCAGTGGGGCATCTGATGTTCAATTAACTATGAAATTCCCTTTATCTCATATTTATCAACTAGACTGGCTGCTCATTAATTCAAAAACATCAAACCATGTGACTCTTGCAGAGTAAGGATACACTGGTGGCAAGAAAGACAAGTGATCTTTGCCTGGATCTATTTTTAGGAATGGTTTATCTACACCCCTAGTGTTAACACTGGAAAATAAACAAATGGATGAAAGGCATCATAAAAGAGTCACTCTGAGATCAACAGTTTCATGGTATTTGAAAATAAATGGGGATGAAGAAAACATTTAAATCATTTCTGTACCAGTCCTTACTGACACGGGGCAGGCCAGAATTTGCAAAGAGGTTTAAGAGGAATTGCTGAATTGATGAATTCAGGCTGTTCAGACTGCAAGGTTCAGAGAGGTTCCAGGTTTAAAGTGTAACCAGTGAGAAAACTATAATTCAATAGTTGGTTTTCAATAAATCACTATCCTACATGGAGGAAAAAATGAATTTTTTTGTTATACAGTTACTTCATCTGGGCAGAAAATTATCATCGGTTTGCACAATGAAGTATACGTATATCTATATATTATTTATTCTCACCTAAAAAAGTAGGAAAAACCAACCCTGATGATCCTGTCAGGCTAGAAACATATTATAGTTAATAATTCCAACATCACTAGCTACCTGGTAGTCATAATTATACCAATTCATACTATTATCTATGGGGAAGATTACAATTAGAAATTTATCAAAGAAACAGCTGAATATTTTGTTCCCAATTATACCCCTGTCCTGCCAAAATAATGTCTAGCAATCAACTCATTTTCCAAGAAGAGTTCTGATATGTACATGGACCATTCAAACCTCTTAGTTAAATAGATATTACACCATACAATTTCCTTATTCATCTTAATCTATTAATGGAACAGAATCTTACCGGAAAAGGAAAAATGTTGTCAGCCCTGTTCAAGCTATCTTCCATCCAGGATTTAGGAGCAAATGCAGAGCTGGGGCGAGCGTACTTCTGCAGCTGAATATGATTGCTTGCAAAATTTTTCTTCAAAGGCGAGATGGAATTCAGGGGCGTTATTCCTCCATTCAGCCCTCTGCGGTGATCTCGGCCCTGGGAACCTCCCCAGCCCCCATATCCACCACCTCCCGGGCTCCAGGAAGAAGATGGTGTAGGAGAGGGACTCTGGTAGCTGCTCCATGGAGAAGGGGGTTTGTTAAGATTATTCGCCAAATGAGGCAGCTGGTTAAAAGCAGCATTTCTGTGTGTGAAAGGTGGGGGATGGGGACTGGCAGGAGACCTCCTCTGCTGCTGAGGCTGGTTGTGATGATGCTGGAAATGAGGATGATGAGGGTGGTGCTGTGAGAGGGGCCCAATCTGAGGGGAGAAGCTGCCTCCAAAGCCAGGGCTGACATGATGGGGAAAATTTTGAAACAACAGAGCACCGTTATTAGCCGAAGCAGCCGGGACCCCTCCCTGGTGAAAGAAACTTGCATCTTCATTGATGATTGTAGAGGAAGAAGGTGCTATCGCTGCTGACCAGTTACTGAAACCAGTAAGAGACGATGCACTAGACGTCAAGGGTTGGGTCGAAGTACCCAGCCCCGCGGCTTCTTGATAATCAAACCCTGTCAACACTGGTGACTCGATTCTTATTTTCTCCTTCCCATTGCCATTTTCTGAAGAACTGTCCCCTTGATTTTCTTCTGATTTTGCCTTCTCGGGTTCAGGCAGTATTCCAGCTTCCTGACCTGGACCGGGGGAGAGCGGCTGCTTTTCTAAAGGGTCTTGCTGTTCCTGTTGCTGACTTTTTGCTTTTTCTGACCCCAAGATCTCATCCTGAATGTTATGGGTAGCTGGAGCAGGAAAGAGCCAAGCTGACCCGGCACTGCTGCCATTGGCAGCCGTGTTATTATTTATAAAAGCAGCAGGGCTGGGGGTGGCATTTTGGTGATGGTGTGGAGGCTGCAGATGTGGATGGAATCTGACTGGAAAAGCAGATTTATTCCCAGTATTGCTTTGCACTAGCACTCCAAACCCGTAATCCCCCATTTATTATTTTTAGGATCAGATTCTTACAATAAAAAATGACAACCTGATGTCTCACGTCTTTGTATCCTCTACCCAAAATTTCAGTTGTTTGTTTGAAATGTCTTATTTATAGCTAGCTCAAAGATCGCAGCTTATCACTTGAAATAGTTCTGATTTGGAATTCTGGCCTCTGAAAGGAAAAAAAAAACTAAAAACAAAAATCTCTTAAAACACTGACATGAATCCAACTGGGCTTATTTCTAGGAGGGAATAAAAACGAAGAGGGTAAAAATCAAGTCTTTGGTTAGTAAAATAGGCGCTTTCTTTTTCCAAAGGAAAATGTACATGAATGACAAAAACACAGCTTCTCAAGCATCTATGGATGTAGAAGAATAAGCATTGCGCGGAGTAAAAATATATATATATATAATTTAACAATCACATATGGTCTTCCTCAGCAGTTTAGATTCACTCACATAAAAATTAGAATAGGGCTAAGAGGAGAATACGTTCTTTTCCTGGCAGCTTGGTTAAAAAAAATCAGGAATAATTTAAGAACATTATATATTATATATTTATATATATAGATTATATTAGGTTATCTAGGGTGGGAGGTGAATTCCTGGTTGCGGGAGAGGAAATCAGCATTGACTAATGGAAAGATGATTGCAGGGAGGTTTCTGCTGTTCCTGGTCCTGTTTCTGCTCTTTCACGGGGTGCAGTTTTGGCCTCTGGGGCTGTTCCTGAGGCTCTGGGTGCAGATCTTGCTGCGGTCGCTGTTCCTGGGCTCCCCCCGGCCTCCTCTCCCCCATGAAATGGGCTGAAAACACCCGTTTCTCCCTCTTGGGGGGATCGCGATCAGGAAGGATCTAGCGAGACTCGACGAGAGCGAGCGGGCGGCCCGGGGGTGCGGGGACCAACGGGGCGACCTGGAAGGTCCTGCGGTTTCGGCCTCTTCCCCTCTCTGCGGCTCCGGGGTTTTTTTCCCTCATGGGACCCAGGGGCGGTTTGTTCAGTTCTCTCAGTTCGATTCTCCGCAGGGGGAAAAAAAGAGGAAAAAAAGGGAAAACCCACTAGTGTAGTTATTCTAAAAGAGAAGGGCCTCCCCCCTTTGTGCTCTCTCTCTTTTTTCCCCCAGATTTTAGAAAAATCTATAATTTAGAAGGCTTTTGTTTCCCCTCACGGTTGCTGGGCCGTCGTCGTCCCCTCCGCCGCCGCCGTAGCTTCACCCCGGTCCCGCAGTCCCCGCTGTCGTTGTTGCGGACTCCACCTGGCTCTTCTTTTTCTCTCCTTCTTCCTCCTCTTCCTCCTCTGCTGTCGCCGATGCCGCCGCCGCCGCCACCGCCTCCCGGTGCCCGGGTCCCGCAGCCGCGGCTGAGTCCTTCTCCTCAGGACCGAGCCGAGTGAAATGACAACCAGCTGGAAAGACCGAGAGACACTTCCGGTTCGAAGAGGGAGGGGTGGGGTACCGAGGGCACTCCGCCCACCTCTCGAAATACCAATCAGCTGTTAGAATTTAGACGAGGCCACGCCCCCGGCTCAGGTCCCCTCCTAGGAAGGTCGAAAACTTACCTCGAGGGACGCCTCTTCCGTCTGGACCTCGCCCAGTGAGGCAGGGCGCCTGGAACCCCCACCCAGAGTGAGCGCAGCAGGTTGCCATCTTTAGTATGGGCAAAGGACTCCTTCGCTGTTTCTCTTCCCTCACCACGCTTTGCAGGAGTTGCATATAGGGATGCACGGAAGAGAACAGATCCCTCGAGCACTAAGAAAAAGAGTCCGAGTCTTGGGGATCCAAGGGGCTACCGGTGAAGCCGCGGATGAACGGGAGGCCTGCCCACAGTAAAGGTGGGTCCCCAGGCATCACGTGCTTTGGCTCGAGCTCCGCCCCAGAGGGATCTGGAAGGGGAGGCGGGTCTCCCCAGCAGCTGTGCGGTGCCTAGAACTGCGTACGTCCTTGTCCTGCCTGTAGCCCTCACGCGGGACTCTCCCTTCACCTTCCATTCCCCCACCCCCACTCCCCAGCTTGGCTTAGTTAACCCGTCTGGTACGGTCTGTCAGGCACAAAGATAACAGCTGCTGTAAGCGTAGGTAGTTGAGCCCTCTTCTTCATCCTATTCTAGTCCACCGTACAGGCTATACCAGAGGGACATTTCTAACACAAAAATCTTACTGTGTTCCTCACCTGTTCAGATCTCTTTCTATGAAAAAGGCCAAACTCCTTGGTCTGGTATTCAAGGCCTTTCCGCTCTGTGGGCAGTGCGTTTTAACACCTCATCTCCGAACAAATGCCCCACACCAAGCTGCTCCAAAGATACTCTCAGTGCCTTTTAACATGCCCTTTCCTTTCTTCTCCACTTGGTAGACTCCTGTTTTATTGTAGGAATCCGTTCAAAAGCTACCACCGGCTCTTTCTTCTGAATTCTCTTACGAGCATACATGGCTCGTAAGTCCTATGCGTGTATGTCTTTCATGCTCATTTATCACACGATTGCAATGGCGGCTTAGGTCAGCCAGACCTGGGCTCCACCGTTGGCTCGCTGAGGAGAGGACCTTGTGGATAGGAGGCATTGCCGAATGAATGCTGATAAAAATGAATCAACAAACCAACTATGGTGGAGTTACCTTGAATGACAGTCCCTTTTCCAAGTCTGAATAATTTCATTACTTCTGCTGTTTGATTTGGAGTTCACATCTCTCAGACTTTTATCCTTTAGGTTTTCAGTAGCTGCTCCAGTGTGTGTCTTGTTCATCTTTGTACATTCCTGCTTAGGACCATCATCAGGGTTTAGGGTAATGCCTTGCTCTCAGCACAGGCTCTAAGGACATTGGATAAGTGTTTTCCTTTAGAAGGAAATGAGAAATGAAGAGAAGAAATCACGGTAGAGCCAGAGCAGGAAAACAAAGAGAGATCAAAGACTTTTAAGAAGACTCTTATGAACAAAGGTGGCTTCCATTTCATTTCTATAGTCCTCCCTGAATGGCCCTGATTTCTGCTGCCTCAGTTTCTCAGTCTGCCAATACTTCCATGTAGAATACCTGTTCAGAGCCTTAAGAAGTGATTTTTATTCTCTTTCCTTGTATCATGACCCTGAGTCTTACCTCTGCAACTCTACTCTGAGTTCTTTAAGCATAGGGTCTTACCCTGCTGTTTATTCCCCACAACTGGACATACCTTGAGACTTGCTGATTCAGTTAGGTGTCATTTCCTCCAGAATGGTTTCCCTGACTGCCCTCTCTCTAAAATCTTGTAGATTCCTCTCTTTAAATTACTGCTAGTTGTCAGTGGGTTAGTTTCTTAAGGGCAGAGGTTTTATCTGACTTATCTTGGTTTCCCTAGTGGCTGGCATAGGGTCTGGCACAAAGCAGACTGAGTGAATGAATGAATGAATGGTCAGTACCCGGTAGATGATTGAGTCTTTTGAAGCTACCAGTTCTCAGTGGCTAAAATGGCAGCCATGACTCGAAAGAAAAAGGACTATCTTTGGAACCCAACATTGTAATTTGAATCCTACCTCTGTTACTTCCTAGTTGTACTGCCCTGGGCTTTACCTTTACCAGCCCCTAGTTCCTCATGGATAAAATATGAATGATATTTCCTCTCTCACTAGGTTGGTAAATTACATGAGCTACATGTGAAGTGCTGGGCTGAGGTTTTAAAAAAATATTAGTTCCTTATTAACATATGAAGCATAGAGAACTTGTATTTCACAAGTGTCTTTTGCCTAGAGCAGCTGTGTGTATGACTGAATCCAGGAACCTGTGTTGGTTTGTAGAGAAGGAGACACACCCGAGCCACAGTCAGGATGCTAATAGGTCAGCCTGATCTTTTAAGACTAAATCAGATGTGGGCAGTAGGTTTGGGCTGGAGTGAAACTAAGATGATCTCTATAGACGTCAGGCTCCTGGTTAGGGAGTAGGAGCATGGGAGAAGGAAGGGGGAAACAGTTCTCTTGGGTCAGTTGCCCGCTCAGAAACCCAGGATACCCAGCTCAGGGCTGCCCTCCTTAAAAACATCCTGGCCTCAGAAACTGGCCTAGGTAACCATGACAACTATTCAGCAGCTCCATTTAGGATCTCCAAAGGGATCTACAGTTGCAGATGAGTGCTGGCTTGAATGCTCTGCTGGCAGAAGAAAGCCCCTCCACGAAGCATGCTCACTGGGAACCTTTCAGTTTGCAGAGAAAGCAAGCTCCGTCCAAACATTAAGGTGCTACCGGGTAAAAACAACAACAAAAACAAAACAAAAAAAACCTCCCTCCCTGTCCAGCAAGGGATTGACACACCTTCAGAGAACCTGTAGACTAGTGAATGCATGTACCCTGTTGGCTACGGCCCAGCCCCCTCTGGGGTTTGAGGTCCACCACACCCCAAACCCAAGCCTCCCATGAAGCATGGCCCTAATATCTCTTTCACCAGCCTCTTTTAAAACTTGGCGGGTGATATAAACCTCACCTTGTAATCACACAGAATGAACTCTGCCCCATTCCAATTCTGATGTCCTCCACCACTGCCCTTGAAGCATTTGTTAGCCTTCTTCCAACAGCACACATCCAATTCCCCAGGGGCCTGCCTGGTGACTTTAGTAACCAGGGTTGCCACTCAAAGCCGCTCATTTTGTGCACTATACAACTCACAGGGCACCACAGACTATTATGTGAATGCCACCCCCTGGAGTTGTACAATGTGGCAGCCCTGCTTCAGTTCATCTGAGTAAAACAGAGGCACCTTATGGAAATATGACACCCGTACAAAAAAGTGACTAGATACTACCGTAAATTACATGAGTACAGGCTCATTGCATGCAGAAATATTTAAAGCAGTTGGTCCATTTATAGTTTAGAGTCGGTGGCCCAGGAGCTTTCTGTGATGGCATTGAAGGACACGGTGTCCTTGGTGTTGTTTAATAGTGAGCTGTAGCAAGAAGACAAGCCTGGGCATGTCCATGGTCCTATCCCTTAAGAGATTAATGCCCAGCAGTTACTTTGCTTAGCTTCATTAATAAGCCTTCTCATGTAGTGGTGGAATATATATTTTACTGAAATTAAAAGAATATAACAATAATATTTAAAGGTAGGTCCTATGAAGGTAGAGGAAGAGAGAAGAGTGGAATTACTTTTGGAATATCTTCTTTTCTAAAAGTATCTGGATGCTTACTCCCAGAAGGCAAGCTGGACAGAAACAAAGCCAAGTCCTGAAGGCAGGTTTTATTAAACCCCACCTCTACTCTTCACCCTGTTTTAATATTGAAAAGTGTGCACGTTTACTTAGAAAACGCCACTGTGTTTTGTGTTTTTTTGTGTGTGTGTTTTTTTTTTTATGGTTAATTGCTGGGTTATATTTTCCCTTCTTGTTTGTTGTTTTATAATCTGCACAAACCCTCTGCATTTTAAACACTGTTTTCCTCTTGCTTTCCCATTTAAGGTATTATCATTCACATAGAGTCCATAGTTAACAAGCATTTTGGTGGGGGTGGTGAAGCCAGTTCCTCCCATGCATTGTTACTGAATAAATGGCTTGGAAAGGCCCTAGACACAGACATGCTTCACTTGAAATTGCCTTATCCTGGCAAAGATTTAGGTGAGCAGAAGAGGGGGTTGACCTTCCAAATTGTGATATGCATCACATGGGATGACTTGGATTCTTTCGTGGCCTCAGCCACCTATATGGATGGGCTGCTGACCTAGATTACCCCTTGCTGTTTTGACTGGACACACCTCACTTCCCTGCACGCAACCTCACTTCCCTGCACCCAACCCCAGCTGTGCCTCTCAAGAGCTGCCATCTTACACCCTGCAGATAGGCTGTAGGATTTTCAGCTGTGACTCCGGAAAAAGAATAGCTTTTTAGAGCTTGTAGGGAAGCCTCAGGGTCCAGAGGTCAGAGAGCCGGGAGTCAGAGACCAAAATTCTAGCCCCCAACATAGCCATAAACTCATAGACACTGGTTCAGTTTGTCTGTTGATTTCCTTTTAGCCAGAATTTTTGCTACCTAAACAGTTTCACTTTGGAACTCTTAAGCAATAAAGGTTCAAAGAAAGGCATCTATAAAAAAAAAAAAATTACTAAAGATGCTCCTCTTCTTTTATATCCAAATTTCCTGGTCCCCTATTCTTGGAGTATATATATTCCTGAAGAACTGTTATGAGAGAGTTGATTCATAAGCATCCAACCTCACACTTCAGTGTGCATTGGTCCCCAGTAGGAGCCCATCAAATGCAGATTTCCAGGCCCGGCCCCACCCAAGATATTCTGATTAAGTTTTCTCATACTATTTTCTCATAAAATTTTAAACTTCAAGAGATTTTTCTCAAAATAATACAAGAACACAGAAAAACCAAAACAAGAATGGCTAAAACAAAAAGTTCCTTTCTCACATGAAAGAGGCTTGGGAGAGTCAATATAGGGCTGGTGGGGTGGCTTCAAGACGTCATCAGAAACCATTGCTTCCCTCCTCAAAATGTAACTTCTGCCTGTGATCCAAGATAGTTGATCAAGCTCCAGCCATCGTGCCTGTGTTTTAGACTGAAGGAAGAAGGAGAAAGCTGATGAAAGACATGACCCTTCTCTTTGAGGAAACTTTTCGGAAGACATTCACATCACTTCCATTCTCCTCCCCCTGGTGGGCATTTGGCCATATGGGCACAACTTGGGCAAAAGAAGTTTTTATTTCACACTCATGTACCTAGTTTTATAAAAAGTGACATTCTATTAACAATGAAGAAAAGGGGAGTTGGATACTGATGGGTGAGGCATTTTGGCCTAGAGAAGTTTAGTTCAAGTTTAGTGACTGACCTGAGTCTTACAGCCAAGTCAATGCCCTCATTTTGCAATTGAGGAAGCAGGTCCAGGGAAGGGCCTTGTCTAAAATAATTCAGTTATTTTGCCCAGGTATCTTGACTCAGCACTCTTCTTCTACCCAATAGTCCTCAAATTTTAGCATGCTTCAGAATTGCCTGGAGGACAAGTTAAAACCAACTAGAATTTCTGATTAGATAGGTATGGGGTAGAGCCAAGAATCTGTGTTTCTCACAAGTTTTCAGATGCTAATGCCACTGGTTTGAGAACCAGTGATTCACAGACCATCCCCACCTGGGATTAAGGAGGGCCTTCAGTTCACTGTAGCCAGCCTTAGTCCTCCTTCCCTTTCCTTTGGTTTACTCAGTGGTGCCGTGATTCATTCTTTCAGTCGGTTAAGGCAAACGTAGGAGTCATCCTAAACCCCTCCTTCTCCTCCTCCATCCTCTTATAGTTAGTCCCTAGGTTTTCTTCATTTCTCTCTTCAGCATCTCCTCCTTCTCTCCATATCCTGCTTTGGTTCAAGTCTGATCATTTCTCACCTGGATTTTTTTGCAGATGCTATCTTCAGGCTTAATACCTGGCCTTGCTCACTGAATCTTTCTAAATGGGGAGTCTACTTACATTACTCCATTGTTCAAACACTTTCCGTGGCTTCCTGATGTATTCAACTGTATTTTTCTTTTTCTTTTTTTAAGATTTATTTATCTGAGAGAGAGAGAGAGTGGGGGGGAGGGGCAGAGGGAGAGGGAGAGAGAAACACAAGCTGATGCCACGCTGGGCCCAACGTGGGGCTTGATCTCAGGACCTTGAGATCACTACCTGAACCAAAACCAAGAGTCAGACACTTAACCTACTATACTACCCAGGCACACCTCAACTGTATTTTTCAAACTTCAGTGATTGTCATTCCAGCATCACAGTTTCTGCCATATTAGTATAGCTCCGGCAGTGTCACACATTTAATGTTTCTGTAAGTTGGCTTACCTTCTAAAAAAAACTTAAAACCTTATTTAAGGCAACATGATTTACCACTCAAAATGAAAAACAGTTATCACTTACTGTAACCAAAAATAATTGTCATGTTTAAATATTGAAAACAAAATAATGGTATGAATTTCTCCTAGATCCTGTATGCATTTCAAAAGCTCTAATGTTGAGGGCTTCTTCCTTTTTGTTAAAAGGGAAGATTACTAAGGTTAGAAAGGTGCTAAAGACTTACTAGCCCAATCTGAAAGATCTTTACATAATTAGAGGGACTGACAAGGATTGGAAAGGGAACTAAATTTCTCATTGTGCGATTTAAGAGTATGCACTGCCTTGTCTGGGTGTAACCAGCAATCATCTCATGTACCCCACTGGAAAAGGACCTACTGTCTGAAAAACACTGCCAGACTCCTTAACATGTCATCCCATGCACCTGACAAACTGGATGACATTTTAACATCATTTTGTGCAACTCTCCCAGAACATTGTTCCAAGCATCTTGAAAAACCTGAAGTTCCATGAACTTGCCATCAGTCATGAATACTATTTGCTACAAGTAACAGAATGCATGAGTAAGAATGACCTAACCATTAAGAGGTTATTTTTCTCACACATCAAGTAGTCTAGAGGTGGTGGTTGCTCGTGCTGGCTGGTCAATGATGTCAGGACTCTGGGTTGGAATCTCTAGGTTCTAGATTCTAGACCTTTCCTTCAAGGTCTTAAGATGTCTGCCACAGACCCGGTCATCATACCATGGCTTTCAGAGGTGAGAAACCAAGGGCTTCAAAGAGTTGAGTTTCTTTCTGGTCATGAGTTTTCCTCTGATCAAGGAGAGTAGGTCTTTCCCAAGGGCCCCTCAGCACACTTCCTGTTAGAGTTTTTAGTTCAAAACTGGGTCACATGCCACGATCCAGACCAGACCTGGGCCCACCTTCCCTGAGACTAAAGAACCCCCAACATGAAACATAACCCCAAATCAGGATTCTGCTAGCAAAGGTAAAGGGAGAGTCTTTGGAAAGAAGTCAAAAAATGTCTCCTATGCTTACCACACAACTTCTTTAGGCCTTTCCATATGTGTCTGTTTGCCAAGAACACCTACTTTGTTTTCCAGAGGGGCTCCTACTCAAGCACCCTCATTGGCCTTCTTTGACTTCCCAGCAAAGGTGGGTGTCTTCTCCTAAGTGGGCAGAGACACTTAGCCATATAATTGACTATTATGTTAATGACTATTTAGATCCCACTCACTAGTCTTGCTCTTCTGGGTCAGCTACTCTTTTCTCTTTTGTATCCTCTGGGCCCAGCATTATGCCAGCACATGGTAGGCCTTTACTGAGTGTGTGTTGAATTAAGGTTGAATTAATCAATTTTTTTTTCCCTTCACATATACAAGTCACAAGTAAACCCAAAGTAATAAATGTTAAGTTGAATTTAACAATAAGCATACTTTGGAAAATCTTACAAAGAACACTCTAGATTTTATTGTTGCTATTCTGTGTTGTTCTGTGAAAAATACAGCAATCTCCTATTAGCATACATCAAGTTACTATCGGCATAACACTTCTACCACACTGCTGATCTTCTGGCAAGTCAGTCACTATAAATCCTGGAGAGTGGTTTATAAACTTAGTAAACCACTTCAATCTTGTGTAAAATGCATTATACATGGTAATAGCTTCATTTGGCCGAGTCAGTTTAGGTAGAGTTCCATGATTGCATTAAGCTAGTCTGTATTGATATACCCTCAATGTTAAACAGCTCCTTAATGAAGTGGATTGCCTCGAAGCCATTGGATAGTGCATGCACACACACACACACACACACACACACACACACACACGCATGCATACACGTCAAGTTATCACCACCCAAAAACAACTGCAGAGGCAGTAATTATATAGTATTAATGAGCAGTATCATATACAGTTGGATGTACCAGTTTCTAATGTAGCTGAGTTGATTCTCAGTAATGGGTTTCTTGAAATGACCTGGCCTCCACAAAAGTACCTTCAGGTTCAACAGCCCATGTAAAATAAAATAAATGCATAAATAATTTAGCAAGGGAAATAGGTAGCATTATGGCCACACTTCTGTGTGGCTGTTATTTAAAAGCCTAGCAGCTTGGCAGTTAGAAACCACTATGTCCAGGGGTGTTGTAATTCACCATTTGCTCAGAGTTGAAATGAGGCAGAGGAGCGCTCCAGGCCCCTAGCTCATTTTTTATTTAGAGGCGATTTTTTTTAATCCATTCGGCCATTTAAGTTCCAAAAATAGAAAAAGGAAAAAGAAATAAACATGCTTCAAATTTAGAAGTTTAGAGGCTGGTTGGAGCCCTCCTTAGGCAAGGTCTGGGATGCATTTTCTAAGCAACGTTTTACAAACTTGTAAGTGCATGGTGAGAGTTTAAACATTCGTCTCATTGTATGTGTGTGTGTTTCTTTTGAATCCCTATCTGGTGGTTTATGAGGCAGAGTTTTTCAAATTCTAGTCTTTTTTATATACTCAAGCACATGATTGTTGCTGTATTATTATATTACCTATCTTACTTATTCGCCCAACTTTATTTGGAAATGGACTCAATTTTTTTAGAACTTAACTAAATAAGTTTAAAAAGAAAATTTTGTATCACTAATGTAAGCAGAAAAATCAATTTCATGTCATAAAAAGATGCTGCTATTTATGTTTTCCTAACACACACTGAAATAAATATGTACAGAGCCGAACAAAAGCCTAGTGATTCAGAGTTTCCCCATGTACCACCTGAGAGTGTCTCAAGGACTGTCAGTGGCACTTTTAGGGACATACTCGCTTACTGGTTCAGGACACACACCTTTTGAATCAAGATTGGTTCAAATCCCACTTGTGCCATTTGCCATTTGCTGAACAACCCATGAGCAGGTCTATTCGTCTCTCTGAGCCTCAGTTTCTGCATCTGGAAAATGGGGATAAAAATTGTTAAGCAGTTAGCTGAGAGGATAATATGAGGCAGTACACGTAAAGTTCTTGGCACAGCACCTAACCTATAGCAAATGTCCAAGAAATGTCAGCTGCGATTATTATTAATTGGTGGTTGGGGAGATGTGGGTGATTACGGAGCACCAACCACCAACAAATTCAGTTCAGAACAAACAAAATAGATTAGGTGTCTACCATGTGACGGGCTCTGTGGTAGGCCCTGCAGACATGGAGATGATTCTGGAAGTGACAGACATAAGGAGCTAATGACAGCAGTGTATGGGAAGTGCAGTGAGGGTTATGTGCTCAGGTTATTATGGCAGGCCAGAAGAGAATGTGAGGAAAGCCAGCATCACGAAAGCAAAAGGTGCAGATCCATCCATCAGGCCCTTCCTGCTGGGTTACGGGGACATTCATCAGTACTGAAAGGTACCAAGTAAATTGGATTTCTGCTGGAGAACAGAAGCTGCATGGACTTCAAACACATATACAGCAATGGAGACATATCATCATTTACTTATGGGCTTAAGTGACACTAACGAATTGGTGAATATCACTTTCAAAGCCAAAGAGTGATCAAGCAATGTGTAAATGGAATTTAATTTTCTTTCCTTCTGTTGTGTGTTAGGTCACAGGCAGGTGGTTCACAGATATTTTATATTGGGCCTGCAGAATAATTTACTTTTTTTAAGTTATTACTTGCTAACATGTAGAAATTATGCACTTCTACGAGAAAACCCAGATTTGTATCTATTTAAAAAAAAAAAAAGTAAGATGTGGCCATCTGGATTCCCATATAGGGCAATTTGGAGCTGGAGTTAAGTAGTTGCTGTTCTCGTAAGATGGGGTGTTCATCAATCCAGTTCACCATAGTCCCTACCCATCCAGCTGATCGTGCTGCCCTGGGAACCAGGCAAGTGGGTCCCTACCTTTGGCCCCATGACTTAGAGACACCACTCTGGCCCCTCTCCAAAAGTGCCCTTCCCCAGGAGTTCATGAAGCCAAGGGACGCCTGCACTGCCTTTTTTAGACCATACTGCCGGTGCCAAGGGACCTGCGAGTTCCCTGCCCATGTGACCTGTGCCTGCTTCCAGAGACCTCTTTCTCAGTTAGTTTTTCCCAAGGTGAATAGCACTACTAGAGTACATACCCTGGGCCTTAGGAGTGGTCAAGAGAAAGCTAGGGTGTTTTGGTGGGGAGGGAAGGGAATGAAGCTTGAATGTGCAGGCCAAGGTGCCATCTGCTTGTACAAAGTCTTTTGCTGTGTGAGCTGGAGTCAGGCAAGGGAGGAACAGAAGTGTGGATGGTGTTTGCAGGGGGGCACCTCGGGCTAGGGACCCTATTAGCATTTTCAGGTAAGGAAGTCTGAGGAGTCTGAGAATTCTAACTTGAACTTGGCCTTCCAGGTCATTATAAAGGTGTATTTGTCAAGGTAGGAGACTAGATCATACTTCAGTTTGTTAATTCTATTTGTAACTTAAAAGTATTTAGATATATGGTAGATGGACTTCCGTTTATACTGTTTCCCTGGGCCACCAAATGTTAGCAAATATTAGGAGTAGGTCAGTGGGTGGATTTCACTTCTTTCTCTTTGCTGCCTGACCCCCTTTAGTATTTGAGTTTGTGGCTCCCACTAGATGTGAGCATTGTGAAAGTGGCATCCACCACTCTGCCCCTAGCCCAGTCCTCCCCGGGTATCCAGTGAATATTGAATGAGTGACTAGGTAATCTGAGAGCTGATATCTCAGGTTAGTCCTGTTGAAATTATTTTCTTCTGTCATATATGTACACCCTCACAATTATTTTAAATTTTCTCTTTAAATGCCATTAATTGGAGTGCCTGGGTGGCTCAGTTAAGTGTCTGCCTTAGGCTCCGGTCATGATCCCAAGGTCCTGGGATCGAGCCCCACATCGGGCTCCCTGCTCAACGGGGAGCCTGCTTCTCCCTCTGCCACTCCCCCTGCTTGTGCTGTCTCTCTCTCTCTTTCTGTCAAATAAATAAATAAAATTCTAAAAAATTAAAATAAATGAAATGCCATTAATTGCTAGACTTTTTTTTTTGTGATTTCTAGCTTTCTGATTTAAAATGAATTTATATACACAGCAAAATAATCCAAAAGGTTTAAAAAAGCAAAAAGAACCTCACATGTTGCCCTAACTCCCCCGATGCCACCATTATTCACATTTCGATATCTTTATTTCCAGTCTTTTTTTTCCATCCATTCCTTTTCATAGTTGAGACCCTACCTAGAGATTGATGACAGGAAGCTGCCACACTCCAACTATTTGAGCAGGTTTTCTACTGCTGTTTGTCATCCCTGTGATGCATTTTAAAAGATAAATTGCCTAAGAAACTTCTTGATTTCATGGAGAAATATTGAGGTGAGGAGTGTCATGAACACTTTCCAGAGAGGTGAATGACATGGTTCTAAATTTGTGTGTGTGAGAGAGTTCATGATGTACTCTACTTACCAATCGTTCATCATTTTTATCAACATCATGATCACCATCAAGGGTCAACCATTAGCCATCTAATTGTTTACAACCTTTTCCCATGAAGGTCTGTATGAAAAATGCTGCATACACTTGGCCTGTTCCCTTTTGAAGCTGACACACAGCCATGGGTACATGCTTGTGGTTCAGTCAGCAGTCCACACACGTGTATCAGGTGATGCCCCAAAGCCATGCACCAACGAGATCCCGAGACGATCCAGTGCAACAGGGGAGAGATGACTAAATTCCAAAGTGCAGAAAGCATGACAAGCCAGTAAACAAGGGTGCCGTGGGGACACGGGAGAGAAGCTGCCTTACTCAGCCTGGGCTCCAGGGAGGGCTTCCAAGAAGAGGGGAAATTTGAGCGCTGTCTGGAAAGCTGAGCTAGGCGTAGGCAGATGTGCAAAGGAATCAGGTGTCCGGTTGGGGCCCCTCGAGGGTGTGGCTGGTGAAGAGACGAGCACCTAACCCACATTCATTGATGACTGTGTACTCTGTATCGAAGGGCCATGTTGGGTCCTCAGAAGCTAGAGCTGGATGGACTAATGAATGAATACAAGAACAGACCTTTGGGTGACATCCCACCTAATAGAACATTTCAGATCTACATCCCGATAATGAAGCCTAAGTCCGAGGCGTTCTAGAATATCCCTAGTAGAAGTAATTTAAAATGCCCTCTATGATTTGGCAGTGTCTATCAAAATGTGCATAGCCCATGACCCAGAAATTCTAGTTCTTGGTTTCTGCTGTAGAGAAAAAATTTGTTCAAATAATCTTCTTGTGTCAAAGGGTACATGCACCATTTGTAAAAATGAAAAAAAATGGGATCACCCGAACTATTTATACATAGAGGAAATGGTTGTCAAAACGAGGCTATATCTATCCCACAGAACTGTATGGAAAGTTAGAATGAGGTAGATTTATATATACCCAGTAAAGACTCCAAGACAGAAAGCTGAAGGGCGGGGGAGGAAGTCATGTAACGCACATACAACATGTTATCATTCGTGTAAAGAAGTGATTTTTACATTTTGCAGACACAAAGAATATCATGTTTTCTATAGTTACAGAGATATACAAGTTTTTATTAGTTCATAGGCACACATTTCATATAAGCACTCAGATAACAAATTAAATGCATTACCAGAGAACGTTTGCCAAACTGCAAACCGTAGCTGCCTCTGAGGGATTTAGAGATCGGAAGAGGTGGTTGAAAGAGATTTTGGCCTTACCTTTTAAATTCCTTTACAAGGAGCCTGTATTCTGTGAATTACTTCTGCAATTAAAGATTAATTAAAACAATGAAAATGTTCTAACTTTCGTGGTAAATCAGTACCGCCGATTTGGGAACAAATTGAGTAACGTGAAACAAGACACTACAATGTTCCTACCCTGTGACTCAGTTATTTCCCTTTCAGAAATCCATCCAGAGGAAGTCACAAAGGCTTTCCTATAAATATGTTCAATGCAGTATTATTTATCGTAGTGAGGGGAAAAAAAGGAATCCTCTGAACTGTTCAATAATGGGTAAAAGCTGAGGTGGTAAGTGTGCATATAGAATGCTGGGAAGCCATCAAAACTTGGTTGCAGAAAAATTTTTTTACTTCTAAAAATGTTAACAAAGTATGATTAAGTCAGAATAGAAAAATGTGAAGACAGTGTGATCTCTAACATAATAAAAGCACCAACACACATACACAAGACCCGTGGAGGTGGGGTGGGGGACCCAGGAGAGCAATTTGACAGGGTCTCATGTTCGCTTAAGGTCTCAAATTTAGCCTTTTGACATGATCTCTAAATGCAGTTTTATAAATAATCACAGGGATACTCTGAACAGTTACACATAGTCACAGATACACTCTTGCTGTTTAACAATCACGTGACTCTGATTGTTGCATGTAAACATTAAAATACAGCACAGTTTTTCCCATCCTGCTTCACTAAGAGAGGAAGCCCAGGGTGCTCTCACTCACCCAGAGGGCCCGTTCTGCCACAGGCACAAAAGGGCACAAGGAAACACCCCAAACGGGAGTGCACGTGCCAGTCGTCTCTTGGTAGTGGGATTATAGACCTTTTTTAATGGTCCTTTATCTGCTTTTCCTAGATTTTCTACAATGAGCATGTGTATTTCTTTCATAATTTAAAAATAGCTCCTAGAGTAAAAATTAAAAAACAAGGAAGAGGAAATGTCCTTCTTTAAAACACAAAAGCAGCGCCTGGCTCTAGAATGTGCCACATCAGGATGTCCCTGGGCGGAGACCAAGGCAGACTGGCACCAGGGCTGGACAGAAAAAATGCAGCTGGACCCTGCTCCAGTATGTCCCAGAAAGGCCAGCGATGACTTCTGCCCCCGCCCGTCCCCACACTGCGCTTCTGTGCGAGGCCAGAGCGATTCTGCAGGCCAGAGGCGCAAGACGATTCTGGTTCAAAGCCGGACCTGACAGTTGGAGGGGGTGGGGAGATAATGCAGGCTCCCGATAAACTGGGTGAACTTGCAGCCCTGGTTCCGTGGCTCTAAATCAGGGTGCGTGGGAGCAAGGAGGAGCCGCTCATTTGCAGGAACAAATGGGATACTCAGGTTGGGCTGATAAATAAATCCCTTTATCAGGGGACTTCAGAACAGGATTTCTGCGCATGACAGACAAACAGCACATGGGACGGCAGGCACAATGGGGTGAGAGGAGACAAGAATCACTTGATTACAGCGGAATCTCTTATTAATGGATTTGGGCCCTGTTCTTGACAGGTTCAGGGTGCGTGTGTGCACACGCACGTGCGTGTGCGTGTTTTATAGCCAACAAGAGTGAACACTCCTTCCCACTGCCCTCCACCCTCATGCTCCAGGCTTTTTCCTCCCACTAACAAAGCGGGTGTAACTGGTTCTATCAGCAGAACAAACACACTGGCGTTCAGTATTTCCCCTTGCGAGGAAATCGCTCCTGCCTCCTTGCAGGAGACACACAGCACTGGTAGGTCAGGGAGCAAACAAGAGTGTCTAGTGGTGAACAGCTGGGGCCGGGAGCCAGCACCCTCATTAGAGGAAGCCGCTACTGTTTCCAGGCTGCTTCTATTCAGTGAAAGCAGGTCATTACAAACACAGCGCGTTTTTGCATATTAACCAAATTAAAATAATAATATGTTCTCTCCTTTCATGTGCTATACTGATAAATCCCAATTTATGAATGAAACATGCTGATTAGTTAGTTAAAAAATAATTAGTCCCAGAATGTGTTTCTGAGTTGGAGACTTAATGAATGCACACAAATACGTCTTCCCAAGTCCTCAGCACATTAGTCTTTTAAAGCAAAATATTCATAAGAGGCGTTCATGAGAGAAAAACAATGAAGTAGCCTGATTTTATTTTTCTTTCTTTCTCACTGTGTAGGGTAAAATTTGGATGTTATTTGGTGCCTGTCAGGCTGGGTCACTTTAGAATTATGGATCCACGTGATGGCTGTTATACTCCATTGAGTTTTAACATTTAGATAGTAAAGAGAAAAGGTCTCAGCTCTGAAGCTCCTTCTTGTCCTGGAGAGGACCTTCCAATTCTGTTATGGAGCCTTCATTTCTGGGGTCAAGAGGTTAATTACACAAAGACTGGGGCAGTTGAGAATCAGAGGCTAGCATCCCAAGACCAGAGTGGGGTCAATTAGATTTTCATTATGTTCCTACATCTGGGAAAACCAGTACTGGGTTTTGGACAAAATCTAAGTATTTGGGCCACTGGGAATCAGAAGGTTCCAGACACTCCAAGGACAAAGGGGCGTAAGGATGACCGCCAAGCCAAGGGCCTTTTAACCTGAAGACTAGCTGACCCATTTCCTAGCCTGGGAGGCTGTACACAGCACAACTGCATCTTACTGGGGCATTAAATTCCACAGCTTAAGCTGCATTGCATATTGTAAAAAACCACCCTTGAAAATTACTGGACTTGCCCATCAGATGTGCATCATACAATAAGATTGTTTCGTTTCCATCATTGGACCAGGTCACTACTTCTTTGATTGAGCCTCCAACGACGTATAGGCTTGCGTTTGGGAACTTTGTTGTGTTGAAATCACACACCAGACTCTCTCTCCTGCCTCTCTGCCTTGACTGTTCCTTCGGCCTGTAGTTCCCCAACTTGCATTCTGTCTGCCTAATGAACGTGCCCTCACAACTCAGCTCAAGCATCTCCTCCTCCAAGAAGCTCTCTCTCAGTCCACTACGGGCCGACATTCGCTCAGTTCTGTGTAAAGGCTGGGATCTGTTCTGAGGCATTAGGCAACCACTTGTCTGTCTGTACCAGTCATAAAATATCTCGAAAATCCCCTCGCTCCCTCCCCCCTCCTCCCTACTCTATGGTCCCGCAGCGCTCTGCATGTATCTCCATCTTTATTATCCTGGATTTTCATTGTTGGTTTTTCCTTTCCTGCCTCCCTACCTGACTGCGAGGCCCTAGAGGGCAGGTTGGAATATCACTCATCTCTGTAGCTAGCCCAGGGCTGGCCACTAGGAAGGTATCAGTAACGGAGAGAGGGGGAGAGGGCCTAGGAGAAAGGAAGATGGGTAGAAGACAAGCAACATGGGGGAAAAGGGAGCTGGTGTATTTTGGGCCCATGTGCTGATCACCATGAGGAAGTGGCCACAGGCTATAAAGCTGTCTTTATAGACACCTCCCCCAGCCATCTGCCCCCAAAACTCTGGCACAAGAAATCTCTGCCTTTCCTATAAAAATTTCAGCTCATATGCAAATCGTATATAAGTGTTGAGTATTATCTGGGTTTTGCATTTGGAAAGAAAAAAAAAATCTCTTGCTCTTGCCTGTGTCTGTTTCATTGTCCAGCCCTCTGAGGCTCTGGTCTGTGAGTGTCTGTGCCACTGTGTGTGGCTGAGAATGGGCGCTTTATGTGCAAAGGAAGCAAGACTTTTCTTTGGCTGGTTCTCTGAACCCAGCTGCCAGTCACAGGGCTGGCCTCCTCGATCCGCATCAGGGAAGTCTCGGTCTGTGTTTGAGTTCTGTACTGAGGAGGCTACTGCCTTGCAGAGCTGGCCTCTAGGACATCCCTTGAATCAGGAGTGCCCGGGGCCATGGAAGGCTCACAGCCTAAGTGCCAGGCAAGCACAGAGCAAAGGCACAGAGCCCTCCCATGCCTTCCTCATTCGGGAAGCTATGTGCTGCTATGGAAAGGAGTCAGGCAGACAGTGCAAACCGGCCTCCAAATCTTCAGCCGTGTGATCTCTGATAGGCTTTTCAACTTCTCTGTGCCTCACATGTCCTCATCCACAAAATGGGGAGAGCAGAATTGCCACCTTGATAGAGTTGCCGTGAGGAATTGAGACAGTGCACCTGATCACATTTTTTGAACCGAAAGGTTAAATGCACACGTCAGTTTATTATTAACAGGAGATCAAAATGGGAGTTTCAGCAGAGGCACCAAGGTACAGCAGCTGCTGCCTTCCATAGGCAGGGCAGGGACTGCCAAATAAAGAATTTACAAAAGAAAAATTCCCCAAGCCAGTCCCACACTTCTCAAAGCTCTTCACCACTTCGGAGGATAGAATGGGGTTGGGTGGTTAAGATTTAGGGAAGATTTTGTGAAAATTTCTTTGGAAAAGAAGTTTGTGCTTCAGCCTTAGCCCTTCGTCATTCAGGGACTCTCAGAGAGCTTGTTTTGGGTGCCCTGCAGTGGGGGACGTGGTGGGCCTGGGTCTGACGCATGCTCAAGGAAGTGGGGGATGGTGCCAGAGGAGGGAAGGTAGCACCATGACCCTACGCAGGCAGGTGAGAGGTTGTCATCATAGGTGGTCCGGCAGGGCCGCCTCCAGAAAATCTGAGTGTGAAACTGTCAACCTAAAACATTTGTCACACTCAGAGAGTGCAAAGCCAGACTTTCACAGTATATAAACAATTGAGAACTTTCCTATCCCCATTACCTTCCTCCTCTAGCCCCACGTGATTCTTGGAGTATCCAGAAAATAGGTTAGCAAGCTAATGGAGGAGTAGAAATGCTGGCAGCAGACCCTATGGGGAGGAGGGGAGAGGATGTAAGTACTGAATTGAGGCAGTGTCCCTGAGTTAAAGTGATCAAAGGACCTTTTATTACCTAACAGTGGTTAGGAAACTCGGGATTCACCAAATTCTCATTCTGGAGCAAGGAATAGATTGCACACAATGAATAGGTATAAAGGGAAATGATGGATAAAAATAAATTGCTTTTATAGGAATCCCGCTTGTTCAATGGATTGGATACATTAATATTTCTTATCCAGCACTAACCATGTGCTAAGCACTGTGCAAAGCACTTTAGATTTTCAAATAACCCATGGAGGTAGATGCTACTAACATGTCCATTTTGCAAAGGAGGAAATCGAGGTTCAGAAAAGTTAGATCACCTGCCATAGGTTGCAGGATGGTGGGAGGGAGCCAGTATTCGGAGCCAGGTAGCTGGGCTCTAGAGTTGCCCTACCTCCTTCCTACCTCGGTGTCTCAGTAAGCAGATCAGACAAGGTATGTGGTGAAGGATTAAAGTTGTCCTTCATGCCTCCAAGTGCACTAGGCTAAAAATACTTCAAGAGTGCATAGGAATTCTCAGCAATCCCTTCAGGGAGGGACTCCAAGGAGACATGCTGTTTTGGTTAGAATGATTTGGTTTTAAATATCAAGACCCACTCAAGCTAGCTTAGGGCGAAAAGGAAACATTATCAAGAAGATACAGGCATATGTTCCTGTCGCCTGTCCGGACTCTTTCTGCTGCATCCCTCTGGTTTCTGTTTCTTACTCCTCCTTTTCCCTCTGCACATTCCTCAGTCCATTTTGCAGAACGTGGCTGCCTCAGATCTCAAGTTAGGGCAGGCACCTCAGTGCCAGCTCTGCAGAGACCAGCCGGCGGAATCCTGATTCCAAGTGAGGAGACAGTTTCAGTTAAATATACACGCAGTACCTACTACATTGCCAGGCGTTATCGTAGGCATTTGGGATACAGCAGTGCACAAAATGGGCCGGGGCGGGGGCGGGGGGAATGGAGAAAGAACACACGTCAAAACAAACCCTGTCCTGAAGGGGGGGGGGGGGGGTGTCCCCTTCCAGTGAGATTCTGATTGGTCCATCTGGGGACAGCTGACCTCTTCCCTTGGCCCAATCAAACGTGTCCGGGGGCGGGGTCACAAAGTACAGGCTGGCGGCTGGAAGCCCAGCCAGGAGACTGAGCTAGGTGTGGAATCCAGGGCTGCCTGTCCCTGAAGCCATCTGAGCCAGATTTCAACCTACAGCTGAGCTACTTCTAGCAAGGTTTCGGCCCTACATAGTGGCAGCTGCCTACTCTTAGGTCCTACTGACCCTCTCTCTCAGGAGGGCCCCCACCTCATCAGCCTCGTCCCCAATCTCTTTCACGGCAGGTTTGACACACATTGCCCTTTATCCCACCCCCTTTTGTGGTGGACGAAGCCAGATACCATTTCCCTGTTGCTTTTTGTTCTTCTCTCTCCTCCCTGAGGGAATGCCTGTCATGGGGAAATTGGGCAGTGTCCCCCTGCGCTTGTGCAAGCAGCAAGCGGAAGCAGAGCTGGAAATGACAGCCCACCCCAAGGAGGACCTATATCCTGGGGCTCTCGTCCCAGCACATGGTCTCCTCTGAGGCAGTGACACTGCTTTGTACAACCGAGCCTGGCTGTGGGAGCCTGTCTGAAGGCGGCCTTGTCAAAGAGGCCTCATTTTTCGTTGTCCTGCGGGAGGGAATTAGGATGACCCGGACGGTTAGGGTCCTCCCCTGCTTCCTGTCTGATGGCCGCGGTGATCGGCTTCCGTACTGCCAGTTTCTGCCTTTCAGTTGGCCGGCTTCTGGGCCGCCTGCCTGCCGACCATTTCTACAGCCATTTTCCCTCTTTCTTTCCTTTTCCTTTTTTTTTTTTTTTTTCAACAGGAGCTACTGCACACTCAGTAATGGAATAGATTACATCAGATCCTGCGTTTGCCAGCCTCCGCGCTAAGCTAGCTTCTCATTCCTGCAGCCGAGGACACCGACCTGGTTTATACTGGGATGGAGCTCACAGTGCAGAACCCCTCCCCCAGACGGGTTTCTGTGGGATCCCCAAGTTTTGTCAGTTGGAAAGTGTGGCATTTTGTTTTCTCCTCATGGTTAAGGACATGAATGTCTAGGTGGGGGGAGGGGGGTGGACACCAGGATTCCATCCTGTGGAAGCCACGCGGTTCGCATGACCCCTACGCGTGTAACTTAACCCTTGATACCCCGGTTTCCTCGTGTAAAATAAGGCTGATAATAGTTTCCTCGTTGCATAATTTTAAGTTTGAATTGGGATAATGTATGTCAGAAGCTTAGCATGCTTCCTGGCACATAGTAACCGCCCAACACACTGGCGGCCATTGTTAATGGATTCCTTACATCTCTTCCCCCACTCTGTTCCCCCACATCGTCTCCACAGACACAGTGTGCTAGAAGCAGGCTCCGAGGTCAGACAGACCTGCAAAGTTGTGACAATCACGTACACTCTAGGATTGTTATGAAGATTAGATGAGATCATGTCCATAATCATAATAAACACGTGTAAGTGCTTTATACATCTTACTACTTTAATCCTCACAGCAACTTTAAGAGGTAGGGATGATTATTATATGGATTTTACACATGGGGAGGGTAAGGCATTAACCGGGGCCTTAAGTAGCTGGCTCAAGGTTAGAAGCGAGTCAATGGATAAGGCAGCAAGTGGGTAGAGAAAGCATGTCCATTCACTGTCAATCCCACTCTCTGCCACATGGCGTGAAGTGCCTGGCACCCAGGAGGAGTTCGAAGAAACGTGAAGTACGTTTCTCCACGTTGTAGATCTATAAATGACAAGACTACAGAGCAGAGGATGTTTGGGACACTGTCTACGTGAATCATTGGGGAATAAAGTCAAGTCAATGACATAACCAAGTAAGGTTAAAAGTAGCTACTGTGTGTGTTGGGGCGCTCCCGAGGGCTTGGTGTGTGTAATTGCAAATTAATCCTGAGAAGCACCATGTATGGTAGGTGAATATGCCCCAGTCGTTCATGTGAATTCTGTCCCCATATACATCTGAGATTCCTGATCTCAGACTAAGCCTGAAAACCACTTTTTCTTATACAACTGGGAGGAAAAACTGGGAGGACAAGGCCGCGTTCAGACAGACTCCTGTGACTGGCCCAAACTGAGCAGCAAACAGGATGGGCAAAGATGTGGAAGGACAACCTTGTCATGGCCAAATTTCCAGCCTTATTTTCCACTGGTCCAGAAAAATATATGCACAGAGTAAAGCAGTACCCAGGTGGAGAACCTGGAGGTGTCAGTCAGGGGCTGGCCGGAAACAGATGGCACACTTAAATTAGTGATTCGAGGAGAGTTTAATAAAGGAGCTATTTACAAAGATGTGGGGAAACCACAGGGATAGTGCAGTTCCCTGAGGCTGGGAATAGCTGAGTGCTGTCACCTCCCGGAGGCCTGAAGAGAGAGGAGACAGAGTGGTGACCTGAACCCTGAGACAGTACTGTGTGGAGAGTCCCACCTGGCCGGAGCTGTGGCTTTTGGTAGAGGGACCCAGCCAAGCCACCGTGGCCCAGCAAGGCGGAGGCAGGGGAATAAATAAATAAAAACCTTGCTCTCTCTCCTCCCTCCTTCCCATCGCCTGTTCAGGTTCCCCATTGTTTGAACCCAACCAGGAACCAGAGGGCAAGGGGGCTCCATTGATTCAATCCACCTAGATCAGCCTCCCCCGGGCACAGAGCAGGGTGGAAGAGGGTGGAGTAACAAAAGGGAATGAACTGGATGGGACTGGATGAACAAAGGGAAGATGTCTGGAACACTGCTCCTCAATGGAACCACAGAGAGGCCACTGCCTCCCTGGGACTGGGGATTCGCAGGCAAAGAGAAGTTTGGGATCTCAGTGGTGGCGGCCTGTTTCTGGGATTGTGGAAAGGGCTGGCTGGCACACATGCTTGGCAGGCTTGTACCAGCTGAGCCAGGAGCCTGACATCACCCTCAGTCCCTTACACCTTGGCTAGGGTCTCTTCACCAATTCGACTGAATAGAGTATTGAATTTCCCTTTTCTTTATGGCTAAGCTCTTCCAAGTCAGAAATAGCCAGAGGACTTTGCAAGCTCAGGAGTGTCTCTGACTGCAAACCCATTCATGTCCTTTAAAACGGGCAGAAATTTGAATTCTTCTGTGACTTCTTTTCTGATGTTTGTGTATGTCCTTCCCATTGCCTAAAATATAAACCCCACGATGGCGTGTTTTAGTCATCTCCATATGCCCAGAACCTGACACGAGGCTGACATTCTTTAGAATCCTGAAAAATATTCATTCAATCTTGATGTCCCTGTAGTCCTCGACAGATTCCAATTTAACCAGCATTTATTAAGCCCCTACTACTTCCCAAGTGCTGTGTCGGGTCATCTTTATCTCAGTTCTCTAATGTAATATTCCCAAACAGCCCTAGCTATTATCCCCATCTTTACCAATGTGGAAACTGAGGTTCAGAGAGATGAAAGAGGTAGAGCCTGGATTTGAACAGAGGTCTGCTTACCTGGTCAAATGCCCTTTCCTTTCCTGCTCAGATGTCCCTCAATTGGTCAGTCATTGGACAGTTACTTCATGCATATGCACGAGCTGACTGCATGAATGAGCCCCTTGGAGCCTCTGTGTGTGTGTGTCTGTGTGTGCGCGCTGCGCGCGTGCTTTGTGAGGCTCTGAACGTCATTGATGGTGCTGGCTCTCACACAGGGCTCGCCCCAGTTTGATAGTTGCAGCCAAAAGAGTGCTCCTGGATATCCTCCCTGTCACGTCTGTCTTAAACCCACCCTGCAAGGTAAGCACGAGAGCAAGTCAAATGTGTGCTGTCCCTAAACTTGGCTTTTGGGTGCAGGATCCTGGCTCTCTCCTAAGTAGCTTGCTCCCGTTGATTCAAAACGCACCTATTTCTGAGAGTTTCCTCTGTTGAACATAGAAAACATAAAATTGTCAAGTGCTTACCCTTTAGTTGTTCTGGAGCTGCCAAAATTCTAATTGGCCAATAAAATCCACCTGTCTCAGAAGAGCCCCCAACATGCCCCCTCTTACCAGGAAGAGAAAGAAAGTTAGAAGCTGGTCCTTACACATATTCCTTATGCCCTGAATTTGCATAAGTTCTCTCTGTCTTCGTAACGGCCCTAAAGATAGGAACTGTCCTTAGTCATATTTTGTAGGTGCTGGGCCTGAGGTTTTAGGGTGGTGGGGCACTTGTCCAAAGTCACATGGTTAGGAAGTGGCAGAGCCAGGCTCAGGGCAGACTTGGACTTCTGGCTCTTGCCTGTGGATGCAAGCAGCCCGAGGGAGCTTTCTCAAGCATCTAAGCCCGCTGGCCTCAATCACAGGTAGGACCACCTCGATTCCTTCTCATTACCTTCTGCCCTATTTTACTGAGGATTCAGGGCAGATTCGGATCTGGCCTAGAAAAACATCATTCTGACCCCTCAGAGAAAGACGGAGAGAGACAGAGAAAGAGAGAGAGGAATGTGTTTCTAGGCTGTTCTGTAGAACCTAAGGCATTTTCATGACAAGACTTTCTCCTTCCCACTAATCCTCAGGGCACTTTATCTTCCCCTTCCTATGGCCCTGTCACAGCCTGCCTTGTTTCTGCCCTATCTCTCTCTCTAGGCAGGGGGCTCTCCAAGGGTGGGGTCTGTGGCCTATCCTCTCACACCCAAAGTCTCAGTGTCCATCAACATGTACTGAGCACCCATCACATGCCAAGTTCCCTATCAGACACTTTCACAGCTGTGACTACGCTTCTTTTGTGTGACCACCCATGTGGAGTACATTGTAGCATTAGCCTATTTTACAGATGGGGATGCTGAGGCTGGAGGGGCAAAAGAACTGGCCCAAAGACACAGAGCTAGTCAGTCAAGGGCAGTAAGCACTGGCCTGTTTTGCCCCAGTACCGGTGATCTTCCCACAACATCGCAGCTGGAGAAGAAGGAGGAATACTGAAGAAACCTCAAAGACGGCAAAATAAAAGAGAAAAAATAGACTGTTTCAAAGCAGTAAATTGATGGAAGATTAACGAAGTGGGCCTAGGGTCTAACTTCCTTTCTTCTAAGGTCATGAAAAAAATAAAAGGGCACACACCCAAGATCAGAGAAAGAAACACGGAAGCTGCTGGAATTTTAGCTGCAGATGAATCTTTCACCAGACTTTCTAGGGGAGTGGCTACGCTCAGTCACATCAGGATGCACTGCATGGCATGTGTGCTCTAATGTTGAAACAGTAATAGTCTTTTAAATGAACTTGAGCAATTTATACATACGGTTTACATATATGAACATGCACAGTGCAGTTAGAGAAGGCACTGCCCTTGGAGTTAAATGACCGAGGTTCAAATTCGAGGTTTGTCCTTCCCTAGCTGCCCAGCCTTAGGTAAAACGCTTCTCTCTCTCTTAACCTCTGTTTTCTCATCTGGAAAATAGGCTTGATGAGAGTTCTCATTTCACAGGGGGTTAGTTTATCTGAGTGAAGTAGTAAATGGAAGCCCCTAACAGGGATTTAAGTATACGTTCCCCACATTGTGCTATCTAATTAATTCATTTTAAATGAGGAAAAGGAAAGTAGCCTCCTCTGCTACCAGCTCCAACAGCCTACATGTGATAGCACATGGAGACAGTTCAGAGTAGTAGGTGTTTCCAAGGAGTCTGGAGCCAGGCTATTGGCGTTTAAACCTGGCTTTGCGATTGCTAAGCTGGATGACCTGGGGCAACTTACTTAACCTCCTTTTGCCTCAGTTTTCTCACCTGTAAAGTGGGCATAATTATAGGGCTTCCCTCTTAGAGTTCTCAAGAAGGGTATGGTCCCTGGGAACCCTGCCTGGCACATAGCATATGCTCAGAAAATGTTCATTATTACAGGATTAGCATCTCCATGATTACGTGCTGAGTGTCTTCCTTATGGCTGCATTTCAGCTGTAGCATCTTCCTGTTCACCTCCCCCGTATCCCCACTGCTGAGCTGGAGGACCCAGATCCGCAGGGCAGAGAGGCATTACTTAAGTGAGGAGTGAGCCTCATTGTCTTTCAGTGATGTCAGCAGGGCTCCTTATCAATAATTGAACAGTTTTTCCAGGAACCTGATCTAGAAAGTGCAGTGTCCTGGCTGCAGCAGGGCCTGGCTGGCTGGGGCCCCCGGAAGGCTCTGGGCACAGTGAGGATTGTTATCCGCCTGCTGTGCGGGCAGAGGGTTCTGCTTGCTGCTGGAAGGGCTGCAGCTACAGGGTGGGACTTGAGACTCAGCCGCGTCACAGGGCCCTAACTCTGTCCCCAGGTCTTGCCCTCGCAGTCTTGTTCCAGCGGCCCCAAAGACATGGTCCTATTCTTCACCTTGTATGCTCGAGGGAGCCTGGATCCTGGAAGTCATTCTCAACACTGACCCCCACCACTGCTCGCTTCCAAGCCATCCACAGGCCCTGACGACTTTGTTTTTAAACATGACTCCAGTCTGCTCCCTTCCTCTATTCTCATCACCGCTACCCTAGTCCAAGCCTCCTGGGGCCCCCACAGAAGCATCTTGCTGGCTTCCCTGACCCCCACTTGCAACCCCACCCCCACCCCCAGGGTACATGCCTGCACACACACACACACACACACACACACACACACACGCGTGCACACAGCAGCTAAAAGTAATCTTCCTAAAATGCAAATTCCGGTCCTGTCAGCTCCGTGCCGAAGGCTTTCGGGGCTTCTGGGATGCTCTAAGGAAAATATCAACCCTCCACATGTCCTCGAGGCCTGTGGCGACACTCTGTCCACCTTCACCTGAAGCTCTTCGCGTCTTCATCCATGACCTTCCCACCACACCCTTGTATCAGTCCCTGTCACAGAGGCCTCACAGCTCCAGGCCCTCACCCATTTGTTCTCCTCTGTGTCTGCCTCCTACTTATCATGCAGCCCTCAGATGTCACCTCCTCAGAGAAGCTTCTCCTGACCCTCCTTGTCTAAATCAGTGACCCCACACCCCACACCCCAGCCCCTGAATATTTCTATGATGAAACTCATCTCCACCAGAATGATTTTGTCAACCTACTGGCTTCCTTATTAGTAGTATGTCTCCCCCACTAGAAGGTGAGCCCATGTGGACACAGATCCTGTCTGTCTTACTCACAGCTGTATCCTTAGGACTTCCAATAGCTCCTGGTGCCTGGAAGGTGGGCAGTAAATATTTATTAAATGGATGGCTGGAAGCTGGGAGGTTGTGGAGTATTGTGGAGTGAGCCCTGGACTTGGAGTCGAGAGTCCGGAGCTTGAGTCCCAGCTCTGTGACCTGCTCACTGTGTGTGATCAAGCACATCATTACACCTCCAAAGCTGTAGCTGGAGTCAGAAGCCCTGGGGTCTAGCCGGGGCTCTACCACTTGTGGACTGTGAGCTCAGGCAGCTTACCTTATCTCTCTGAGCCTCCTTTTCCTCTGCTGTCAAATGGGGGTGGTACTATCTACCTCACAGGAAGGTTGTCGGTAGAATGTGCGAATGGAGCGTGTGGAGATGGAGTGTGTGGAATCCATGCATGTAGACAGAGTCTGGCACATTCTGGGGGCGCAGCAGGGGGAACCTAGGGCCTGCCAGATCCTACGAGCATTCTGCACTGAGCTTCGCAGAGTCCCCTGGGGAACCGAAGGGGACATAGGTAAAAGCCTTGGAAGTGGTAACATTTGCTTGGAGACTTTATCATTGGCTGGAAAAGAGGACTCACGAGGTAAAAAAAATACGTAAGATGCTTTGCACTGGAGTCAGCCGGTGGCCATAAGGGGGTGGCACTTCCTCTGACGGTCTTAGAGCTACCGACATTTAGATTTTACAGCTATGAACTCCCAGCTACAGAAACAACCTGACTGCTGGGACTCCTGTAGGAGAAGTGATTTTTATTATTGTGACTCTAAAGATCTCTAGTCCAAAACCCTTTTTTTTTTTGTTTTTGCTCCCACTGAAACCATTTCTTTTATAACTATGACCTAGAACTCATGGTTGTGCTGGTTTTAAAGCCAGAAAGGGCCATCAAGGCTTAGCAGATATGTTCCCACCTGCCTGCCAGGATGTTGCTTTTTTTTTTTCTTATCTTTGAAAAAAACATTAAAGTGGGTAAGTCACTTAACTCAGCACCTGGTATATAGCATGAACTCTGTAAACATTAGCGGTTATCATTCCTACTCCTGTTTTACCAACGGTAGTATATATAAACACACTTCATAGTAAACAACCTCAGATCCTTTTTTGGGAGAATGAGGTGAATGGTTAAGAAATTCTGGGAATGGGGGTACGTTCTAAGTGCCTGGATAGAGTGAATTTTGTTCCAGTGTCAGATGACCCTTAATGTAGTCACCCTATATCCACCAGATGATGCCTGGCTGTCTCTCACTCCTAAACCTGACCTAGATTAAAAAAAAAAAAAAAAAAAAAAAGCCCCTGATTGGAAAAGAGGAGGAAACTTGCATAATGTAAACAACCACCAGGTCCCTCCAAATACCTTACCATTTTCAAGGCAAGTAGGACTTATTTTCCACCACTTAGGTATAGAAAAACCAAGTCAAAATAAAATTCAGTAACTGACCAAAGGAATATAACTAGAAAGCGGCCACACTGGATTTAAACCTAGATCTTTATGACTCTGAAGACTGCAATCCTCCACTGTCTGGAATCGGTTCTCAGGCCTCAGCTACTTCTTTAGGAGCCTGCAGCAAGTTTTAGCTTGCCAAGTTCGCATTTGTTCAAATAGCGGCATCCTGAGTTGTGATTTACTTTTGAGTGTTCAATTCCTCATTTTGCAAGCAACCCTGCTCCGGACCTCTGAATTCTCTTAGTTGGTCAGACTTCTCATCCGTAACCCAACCTACGACCCTAGCAGAATCCAGTCAAAATAAGTTATCTGCTGTCAGGGATGCTTGAATATTTCATGGCGGCCTGGATGGAGGCAGAGGACAGATCACTCTGCTCTGGGGACAGGCGAGGCAGCTAATGGATCAGCTGCAGGCACCAGATGTCCAGGTGCTGGGATAGATGGCCCATCAGACAAGGCAAGCAGATGACGATGCTTCGGGTTAAGCATCTTGCTAAGGACAGGGCTGTTAAGTTTGTAAGAGGTCAAGTTTTTAAATGCCTGATTTAGGCAGTCCCTCAAACCTGGACTTAGAGGACAAGCTGCTTTAACATTTTTATAACCCTTATATCAGCCCCTGCATGATCGTAGAAACACAAACACACGCCCCAGAGAAGGCTGGTGAGCACCCCAATATGCATATGGGTAAACTGCAGCTCACAGAATTTAAACGACAATGCTCTGGGTTACCCCGAAAATAATGCTAACTCTGGGATCTGATCCCAGTTCTCTCTGTCTGCATTTAAGAGGAGTGACCAATTATAGAAAAGGTCTTGGGACGCGGAGAAAGAAAAGAAACGTAGGTTCGGTTGCGATGTATCCCACTCACTGCCTATGACCAGATCACTTTCCCCCTCGGAGCCGCAATTTCCATCTTCCGAGGAATTCTTGGGCTCTATGATGTTGTCGCCAACATGGCTTTTCCCCCCAGCCAGGAGGTTAGGAGGGGGCTATGGCAGAGAAGGCAGGGAGGGGGACCAGGGGGATGGGAACGACTTTCTAAGTCCGTGCCCGAGATCTCCACCTAGAGAACGTGGTCCTCAGTCCTGGGCGGAGAAATGAACGGCCCACCAGGAAGTTGCTTGTGTGTCGGCTGTTTTAAGAGTTTAGATGCAAAGAGAGAATGCTGATGGTTAGGGGGAGATGCCTGGGAGGCTAATAGACTGGATGGTGTCTCTGTGAGCCAAGCACTCTGTTCTGCTAGGGAAACAAGGAACCTGAATCCAAAAAGAGCAAGGGAAGGGTTCTGAAAGGTGGCGTCTAGCAAGGTGGGAGGTGCTTCAGTTTAGAATGCCCGCCCTCCACTTCTCGCTCCTCCAGAAATGATTTAGTGAGTGCCTACTACATGCCAGGCGCTGAGCGAGGTCCTGGGAGCACGAGATAAAGAAGACAGACATGTCCCTCTCTCTTGGGGCCTACGTTCTAGCAAGAGAGGGGTGTGCCATCCCTAAAAAAGAGCAGTTTAAGGAGTCCCAAGGGTTCTACAGGAAATTGAGCAGGGTGGAAAGGAGGGACTGGCAGGAGGCCAGGCCAGCAGGGAGGTGACTGGGAGTGACTGCAGAGCTGGGCCTGAGGATGAGATGGAGCCAGCTGAGAGGAGAGGGTCAGCAAGAATAAAAGGCTGTGTGCATGAAGTAGGATGACTTCTGCTAAAAGTAACAGAAAACCCAGACGCAAGGTGGCTAAAATGATAAGAACATCTCAGACCTCCCTGAGCTGGGAGTTCTCAAATAGAAGGGACTCTCACAGGCGGGGGAGGACACAGCCGAGCTCAACTGCGTCATCAGGGCCCAGGGTCCTTTCACATGTCACTGCTCTGTCAGTCCTTAAAAGCAGAGCAGGCCTGTTTGAAACACACGGTGTAGAGTGAAAACAACCTAAGTTCACCTTTCTTTTGGGCCACTCAGCGGCTATGGGACCTTGGCGAGACCCCTGCCCGCCTTGCACCTGCCTCCTCTTCTGCCTCCCCTGGGTGCTGTGAGGACCTTCAGAGCCCATGTGCAGGTGTCTTCTAGCCCACCCCGTGGTGCCCTTGTTTTTCTCTTGCAACTGGGGAAAGACTGGAACATAGATCCCCAGAGAAAGAGCCTTTGGTTACAAACCCCCTTCCCAACCCACTGGCCCTAAGGAAACCCCATCTTGTCTTTTGTCTTTGAGTCAACAGTCCCTAGAAGTGGACTGTTCTGGATGGTGGCCGAATCAGCTCGGGCCACCCTGCCATGTGGCCCAAGCACTTGCTATTTCAGTCACGGTCACTAAGTGCTCCCGTCTAAACCTCTTGAGGCTACAAGGTACCAAATGTTTTGAATTAATTGGCTTCTATTTTCCTTCCTGTGCAGGTGCCTCAGTGCCTTTTTAGGGCAAGATTGACTAGAGGAATCCTTCCTGAATTCAGGCAGCCCTGATTCAACTTGGACTTAATTATCTCTAATATGCTGTACAATTCCCTCTGTACCTTTTATGACATGAAGTGGAGGCATAATTTATCCAAGTCTATCATTTGAGGCTTTTTTTTTTTTACGAGAAGAAAATTATTGTGTGTGCCTTATAAAAGTATTCATTCCATCCGTTGTTGTTTATTCACAAGATGTTTATGGAGGACACACCTCTATGCCAAGCATTGCACTGGGTCGCTTATAATTCAGGTTAACTTCTCACAAGCCTATTAGGTCAGTGGTCTTATCACCATGTGATAGAGAAAAAACCAAAAACAAAAACAGAAAACTAAGTTCAGAAAGAAGAGAAGGTTGGGGGGAAAAAAAAAGAACGAAGAGAGGGTTGACATCTTTCGTCCTTACCCCTACCTGCTTGGACACATGTCTACCAGGAGCTACAGACCTCCATGACGGCAGTTCCCAGCAACACGGTTTCCTCCCTTTGTCCTCTGGGCCCGACGGCTGGTCCCAGCTTCCCTCTGTTGCCTGGTTTGAACCCTCACTCTCTACGTGACCCTTTCCAGAGGATCTCCTCATCAGAACCACGTGCAGGGCATGGCCTTCCCCCCCAGGTCCCTAACTAATCCACCTGGACAGCAGCATGCAGCTGATAATGAAGTAGCAGCTCCGAGATTCCACGTTCTCCCTTTGTCTACTCTCTGTCATTCTGCCCTCCGCCCCCTGTTATCCCAAGAACCTGTTCCTTCGTTTGTTTGTTTGTTTGTTTGTTTGTTTGTTTAGGAAAAGAAAAAGGAAGCCACATTCTATCTTCAAATGTCTCTGCATTTTTAGTAGAAGGGAGCAGGCCTTTTTTAGAATCCAATGAGAATGTGTGTGTTTCACTTCCAAAATTCTATTCCAGTTGACCCAATTGAAATCAGCCACCTGGTTCCTTCTGAGACTCTTGTCCTACTGAAGATTCAAAGACAGCTGTGGGGAGCCCTGTTCATGAAGTTTCCTAGGGCTGCCATAACATAATATGTACCCTGGGTGCTTAAAGCAACAGATGTGTGTTCTCCCCCAGTGCTGTAGGCCACAAGTCCCAAGTCACAGTGGCAGCAGGGCTGTGTTCCCTCAGAGACTCTGGGTAGGATCCTTCCTTGTCTCCTCCCAGCTTCGGGTACTGGCAGTAATCTCTGGCCTTCCTTGGCTTGCCGCCGCATCGCCCCAGCCTCCGCCTCTGTACTCACCTGGCGTTTACCTGTGTGTCTGTGTGCCTCTTCTCCTTGTAAGGCACGGAGTGCTAGTGGAGTAAGGGCCACCCACCTCCAGTTCGACCTCAACCCTCAACTAATTACACTGCCAACAGCCCTATTTCCAAATAAGGTACTGGGGGTCAGGACTTCAACATATCTTTTTGAGGGACACAATTTAACCAACAACAGAGCTCTCACTGAAGTCTGGGGACCGACTGGGTGGGGATTCCACTTGGAGACTGGCTTAGCAAAAACGGTTTAAGAAAAGAAAAAGATCAAGAGCTACAGCAAACACTGAAGGGCAGGCCTTCCTCCCTCCCTCCCTTCTTTCCCTCTTTCTTTTTTAAATGACCGTAGGTGATGTTTTCACACATCAGCTTACATCAGCTCATGGTCCCGTTTAGACTGACAAGGATGGCGGTGGTGGAGACTTAGAGAAGCGGATGGTGGGACTAATTGCCATTCTCATAGACCTAACAGCACCTGCAAGTGCATTCAATGTGTGCAGCGACTGGGGGATGTGGAAGACTTAAAAAAACAAAACAAAACAAGAAAACCCTCCTTCTTGTCTTTCAGAGTAACATTTATTGATCTGTGCTAGTCTGTGCAATATGCAAGAGCAAGAGATGGCCAAGGCGGAGGGACAAGAGAGGCTTGGGGCAAGTGGGGAAGGGTCAGGAAAAAGAGAGACTTTGGAGAGGCAGTATGCACAACTGCAAGAATCAGCACTTCTCCCTCCCTCCCTTCCTTCCTTCCTCCCTTTCTTCTGTCTCTTCCTCTTTCAGGCTTCCTCCTCCTCCTCCTTGACTTGCTCCCATATCTGATCTTGCTTTAAAAAGAAGCACAGACATTAGGCTGCCTGGAAATCACAAATCAACAATTAAGCCAAGCAGCAGCAGGGGCGGCTGATTTGGTTGTGTGGCGAGGAGACCGTGAGTGTGTAGTGTGCATCTTGTGCAGCCAAGACAGGACATCGCCTGAGCCACCTCCAGCCTGGGCAGGCATTTAATGAACAAATGCAAAAGTATTCCAAGAGTAGAGCATCCAGAAGGAAGCTGAGTCGGGGTAGAGAGAGAAGAAAGACCCTGGGGGTTCTACCCTGTTCTTTTCAAGACTTCTCGTTATAGGAAAAATGGAATTGGACCCTTTTTAAAGCTGTGAATTATATTAATGACCAACTCTGCGCTCATCAAAGTCCTTGTGATGGGACAACATGTTTCAAAGGTGTTTGAATCTCTCATATTTGAATTATTTTACTAGAAAAAGAATACATGTATGGGAGAAAAATTTTCAGATGATGCCAAAAAGTAAACAGTAAAACATGTATTTCCCTTCCATTTCTAATTCTTGGTCCCCCAGAGGTAACCTCTGTTATGGGTCTTCTTCAATTAATTATCTTTGTAAATCAAAAGGTCAGTGTCTTCTTTGCGGGTAGTGTTCTAACTATTGAGTCCAAATGAAAGTGCTCTAAAGTAATTCAAGAATTTTTTTTTTTCCTCCTCAAAATAAAACTTGTTTCTCTGGAGACCAACAACTCTTTTCTTCTACTCATTCCTACCACCTTAAGGCTAACCAGGGGGGCTAGGATGCATGACCAATGAAACCTGGACATACCTTGTGAGGTGGGTGTTGCGATGCTCCTCTGTAGGTAGAGTTATCCTCCTTTCACAGATGAGCAAACTGAGTTCCAGAAAGACGGAGTGACTTTCTCTAGGGTCATAGGACAGATAAGGGCTGACCACAGGTCTGGCTGGCTCTCTTCAGTACATGGAGCTGCCTTCTCCCTTATTCCAAGAAGACTACTGACCCATTTTATGGTCAGTGATTCCCACAGAAATTAATAAGTAAGTGATTGAACCAATTGATCAAGCAATCAATCCCTAACAAATATTTCTTTAAGCACCTATTATACATCCTCTTCTGTAGCAGATGATTTCAGAGGATAGGCAAGTAAGGAATGGTACATACAAAGATGGCTGCTAATTTTTGCCACTTCTCCCATGAAGAGGTGGAGTTTATTTAGAACCTGGATGGGCCTGTGGTTCGCTTTGATGAGTAGAATCCAGCAGAAGTGAGCTATGGAACCCTCAAGGCTGGGCCTTAGGACATCTGCAACTTCCACTTTCACACCTTTGGAATACAGAGATGGAGAACCTTGGAGACAGAGGGCAGTATCAACTCCCTCTTCCCTTAGTGGGAAATAGTACTCAGCAGTTGCCGGTCCTCTCAAATCCACGGCCCTCTCCTTCTCTCAGGACATCTGAAGCCTGGGTGATCGTACCAACAAGCACAATTGGTCACGTCTCTACTGAAGACCCTTCATGACATCCCCGGTCTCCCGGGAGAAATCCACAGACCTTATGACTTGCTCCTTACTCCTCCAGCTTCCTCCCCTGCCTCCCTCCCCAACTTTTCCCTGTGAGTTTCAGGAACATGCACGTGCCACCATGCACCATGTTCCTACCTATTTCTAGGCCTTTGCTCCCACGCCTCCTTTGTGCCTGACCATCATTCTCCTCTTCTTCCCTTGGCTGATTCTTATGTTAAGATTCAATTGTCGCCTCCTCCAGAAGCTTTCCCGTCTCAGGGTAGGTGCTGATCCTTCCAGATCTGAGAACACCCTCTGTTTACTTCTGGAGACACCCTATCAGATTCCATTGTAATGGCCTGTTTATGTGTCTGGCTCTCCCAACGGACAGACTGAGAATTCCCTGAGTATTTGCGTCCTCAGAACTGGCGCAGAGCTGAGCTGGGGCTTTTCCCGCGCGTTACCTCATTTCTTAGCTACACTATTATCATCAGCATTTTTATTATTGCTGTGGCCTCTCCTTTCGTAACGGAGCGCTCCTGGAGCAACACTGTCCAAAAAAATCCCTCAGTGTACTGAAGAAAAAGCAAACAAACAGTATTTCAGAATTGAAAAACAAAATAAAGAAATAGGCCCAAAGTTGATACACACTTTCCTCTGGTAGTGGTTTAAGCAAGAGGACAATTAGTCCCCAGTCGTGTCTACAACGGAAACAAGTCCTGGAGGACACATCAACGACCTTGAGGAGTAGGGCATTGCACGGGGACCCTGACGAGCTTCCGCGGAAACCAGTTTCTGGGAGGTACCACAGCCCAGCTAGTCCCTACCACCTTGATTTCAGACCTTTTGCCCAAACCACTTGCAGCCTTGGGGTCCATTGCCATGCCAGACACCTGGGGGTGGAGGGGTTCCCCACACCTCCTCCTGGGACCATATCTCAGCCCAAACTGCTGGGACCACAGAGAAGTCTTACGGAGTTCCAGTGCGGGTGGTCCCATGGGAAAACTCAGATTTCCCTCCAAAAGCTCCCACCACCCCATCTCTTCCCCAAGGACTCTTGGCTGCAGATTTGGGGGGTTGGGGTGAAGAAGAGATGCTGTTGGAGCCCACCATCAGCATTGCAGGCAGAGGCCCCACAGGGGCAGGCACGTGTGTGGGAGCATGCAAAACGCCAAGTGGGACAAGTCCAGGGATACAAATAGGTGAACTGGGTCAGGGGTCAGTTGGTAGAGAATGGTGGGGGAATGAGAAAAACTCGGCCACTCAGCTCCTACCGATTCTTGCCACGAAGGGATGTTGGGTCTGTGGCAAGAGCTTCTCGCGTTTCTTCAGATGCACCTGGAAGTCGGAATTTGAATGTGAAATTTCCCAGTATTAAATATTGAACATGAATTTATAAAATTTAAAAAATCTCTTGCCAGATAAAGCACAGGTCCACAGGTGTCCAGCTGGTGACCTCTCTTCTCCTAGCATCATGCGTTCCAAATGATAATCCATGTCCGAATGTTTGCCACTGCAGAAAGTCACAGAATCAATCTTTTCTGCCTTACCAGTTCTGGGTAATTGTAAATCCATAGGTGGAATGAGGCAATGGAAACATTTGGGGAGTCAGAAAAAAGTGAGTTTGAATCTCAACTCCACTCTTTCCCAGATACGTGGTGTTCCCTGAGCTTTTACTTTCCACATCTGTAAAATGGGGACAATAATTGTAACAGACACTGTTGGTTACCTGCGTGCAGCCATCCCCTCTCCCCACCCCCTGATTTGTTCTTGCCAATAGAGAATTATTTTGTTCAGGTGCTGGAGGAGCAGCAGTGAACTCAAGGGAATGAGCTGTGCTAGCTTAAGTCTTTGTCAGACTCTATCCCACTTTGCCAATGATTTGCCTTGGAGACAGGCCTGAGACCCAGGTTTGGGCAATGAATTGAGAAGAGAAGTCTGCTGAGGAGGTTCCTGAGATGTGTTTCCCTCCCTGATAAAAAAGAAGGAAGAGGAGCCCCCTTTCTGCCATCACCTTGTCCTTTCTGTTTGGGACACTGCAAGGTGAGTACAGTATGTGATGCTTAAGGCTATGGCAGCCATTTTGTGACCATGAGGGAAAGGGTCAAGAGAATCTCAGAAATGCTGCTTCACAGTCTTGGCAGTGTGGAGTCTGCCTCCAGACATTTCATTAAGAAATAGTAAATGTCCTGATGGTTTAAGCTATCCTTTCTCAAACTTGAGCATGCATCAGAATCACCTGGAGGGCATATTAAAACACAGATTGCTGGCCCTATCCCCGAGTTTCTGATTCAGTAGGTCTGCAGTGGGCCCAAGAATGTGCATTTCTGACAAGTTCCTATGATGCTGATGATGGTGGTGAACCACGTCTTGAGAACCACTCTTTGAGCCACTGTTAACTGCATATCCTATTACTTGCTGATGAAAACCCCTAACAGATAAAATGACACTTACTCAAGAGAAGCATTTGGCTATTCGTGGAGACCCCATATGTGGCCAGCCAAGCCACAGTGCTGGTAGACCTTCGTTTCTTTCATTGTCTCTCATTTTCATTCCAGATGTTCCCCTCCCACGCCAACCTGATACAGGTTTAGCTTGAACTAACAGTCTGCAATGCACCCAGGATGCATTTCTCAAAAAAAAAAAAAAAATTATGCTAAGAACAAAGACAATGAAATTTCCACTACATAACTTCTAATAGAACCTCTCACCTTCAGCATGCTTGAGAAACCTCCTTGAAAAGTACATGATGGGACTGGCTTCTACCTTTAGGACAAAATGTCAATTCAAACCATTGGCAAATTTAATCTATTGCGACATAGCCCTGATTTTGCAGTGTAAGGGCTTGTGACCAGAATTTCCCTACACAGGGACACCTGGGTGGCTCAGTGGGTTAAGCGTCTGACTCTTGATTTCGGCTAAGGTCATGATCTCAGGGTTGTGGGATCAAGGCTCTGGTCGTGTCGGGCTCCATGCTCAGCAGGGAGTCTGCTTGAGAGTCTCTCTCTCCCCCTCCCTTGGCCCCTCCTCCTGCACGTGCTCTTTCTTTCTCTCTCTCAAAAAAAAAAAAAAAAAATTCCCAATCAGGTCTTTTCAGAAGCCTCCCATGTGGTGACCTTGGACCACTCTCATTTACTAGACACCCATATAGTCATGCTCAGAAACCAGTAGAAACTATTTGTTTCCCATTCTCTCCCAGCAGAAACAGTCTCCTCAGAGTGTCCTTCCCCAGACCTGCCTGACATCCCCCCTGTGACCATGCTCTTTCTCATCTTTTTTCCCTTTACACAGATGTCTCCACTTCTACTTCCTATGTGTCCTTTTCTCACTCTCCAAGCCCCCCACACTTTCCTTTTTCACACTGTGTTGTAACTGGAAGGTTGCCCAACTGGAAGGGCTTCCGGGGAGGCAGTGTGGATCACCAGGAACAGTCTGGCAAAACCACCCTTAGGAAGCGCCCCTTCCCTGCTCCCAGTCCCGCCCTGGCCCTCTCTGGTTAGAGTCAGCAGGTCAGGGGAGCCTTCTATAAAAGCCAGCCTGATAAGCTCTCATGTCCATCTCCTTCACTTGGGGATCTGGCGAAAATGCTGGTTCTGTCCAGGGGGCAGGGAGCGCTTGCGGTTCTGCAGGTGGGATAGATGCTGCTGGTCCGCAGAGCACCCTTGGAGCGGTGGAGGCGCACATGGGAGCTGCCAGATGAGGCAGCCACTAGCAGGCAAGTAGCTGCTGAGCTCCTGAAATGCCACAGGACCCAAAGCAGATGTGCCATCAAAGCAGAATAGTACCACGATGTCAGATTTCTCTTAAATAATTGTTTATAATTGATTCCATGTTAGAAGGATGGCATTTTGGAAATATTAGGTGAATCCATTGCTAAAATTCATGTCACCTCTTTCTTTTTACTTCTTTGTTTTCTAATGTGAGCTAAGAGTAAAATTTAAATTCCACGCGTGGCTAGCATTTTTGGCTCACGCTGTATTCCTATTAGATGACACCGTTCTGGAACATGCTACGTGCATGCATAGTGGGGACCATGGATGTCGTGCTCAAATGGCTAAGAGCCTATTTCTGGGAACTGCATAGACTCCTCTCTCAGGTCCGTCCTCTTGAAGGCTGAGCTCTAGCTGCCCTTATGCAAACCCTGAAGCTCAGTGGACACCAAAGGGCAGCTGTCGGTGGGGAGAGGGATTAGATGTGAGGCTGGAGTAGCCTCAGGTGTTCGCCCACCCAAGGCCCGTCTCAGTATAGGACGGAAACCAAGGCTGGGGTTAGGGGCCAGTCCTGGGGCTGGAAGCAGCCTTCCTATGTCCCCAGATTTAGTCACAAAATCCTGAGGCATCTTGAGAGTCCTAATTCCATCTCCTTCTGGATTCTTAGGCGTATGTATTTGTCAAAGTATGTGGATAGAACATATTTTATTTAACAGTTTGTTAGCTTGATTTATAACTTTTAATATTTAGATATATGATATGTGGGCCTCTATTTGTGCTCTTGCCCCGGGCAAGCAAGGTAATTACCGTACGGTTGTAGAAGGCCTGTGATATGGGATGTACACGGTGCCATGGGAGCCCAGAGGAGAGACATTCTCTGCCTGGGACCCAGTGCTGTTTGAATAATACTGTAATCCAGAGGATAATGTCATCGCTGAGGGCCCACTAGTTGAGTGGGAAGAAGTCAAACCCATTTATTTTTCTGTGGCAGACAGGCAGGAGGAATATCCCGGGCATTTATTTAGCTGTTGGGTCAGGGATGCTGGTGAGCAACACGGCCAAGCAGCTTTGCCTCTCTCCACTGCCTCCCATTTGCAACCACTGAGCATCTGGTTGCGACACTATCCATCTGTTTCCTCAGGGTAAACAGAAGCTTGATTAAATACTGTGAGGGCCCAGGCAGGGCTCTAGCTCTTTTAAGATTCCCAGTCACGGCATCACACGTAAGACATGGGAATGCTTGAATTTGAACGCCAGGTCATCCACTCTGGGTCTCAGTTTCCCCATCAGTATAATGGGCTTGATGATAATAGTGCAAGAAGAGGGTTCATAGGCAGATGACTTGAGATACTATTTATAAAGGACCTGGAAAAATGCCTGGCTCAGCCTAAGGGTTACACAAATGCTGGTTCTTACTAATGCTATTTACAGGTGGGACATGGAGGTGCAGAGAAGTGAGGGAATCTTGCTAAAGGACAGCACCTTCTTTCCTGACAGAGCTGAGCTTCAAACCCAGCTTCCCTTCATTCCAAAGCCCATGCTCTTTCCTGCTGTCACGTGCCTCTCACATGTGAGTATTTCTCAACCACAGAGATAAATTTGTCTCCTCTTTCATGTGGGGTGCATTCACGGAGCTCGAGAGAAAAGGCTAAAAATACCGCCGGGTGTAAATCTGATCCAGGGAGAAGGGGTGAGCTGTGGTTGGGTTGGGTAGGGAAGGAAAGGCCCCTCTCCTGCTCCCCTGCGGTTTTGCAAAGGCCTCTGGTCTGAACGCACACCTGAGCCTGTGATGAGCTTCTGAGACCCGCGCTGTGATGGCAGAGCAGGAGGTCTTGCCAGGGCCCTGCGGCCTCTCCAACCTCTTCTCCAGCCTCCAGCCACCTTCTTCAGGCCCTCTCCCTGTGCTCTCCGTCCAGCCTCGCTGAGCATGTTTCCATCCGGCCAAGCCAGTGCCCTCTCCAGGACCTCATGCACATGCCCAGAGCCAGATCTTCCCACATCCCTGCCAAAGCGACCCTCGCCGACCACCCTAGCTGACGTGGCCTCCGCCACTTCCCCTCGCCTGCCCACTCGCTCTCTAGCATGGTGCCCCTCCGTGGTCTGTAGGGCACTTAGCGCAACCTGTCCATTTCTGTGTGAGCCCGCCGCTCGCATGTGAGCCCTAAGACAGCCGGCACTGCGTCAGTCTCGCCCACTGCTGTGTCTCTGGAGCCTGCAGTATGCCTGATGCCTCTTCGTCTTCAGAAATATTTTTTTTGAAAAAATAGATGTATGCATGTAGGAATGAATGAACAGAGGAACGAAACCTCAGTTCTGGTCCCCGCACTGCTACTCACTTGCTGTGTGACCTTAGGAAAGGCCCTTTGCCTCTCTGGCTCTCATTCTTCTCAATTATAAAATGAGGGGATTGCACTGGATTAGGAAGTTTTAAGGTTTACTTTGTGGGTAATATTGAAAGGCCTATGCAGGAGAGTCACATGCTCATATTTGCATTAAAAACAAAAAGAAAACTACTCAGGGATCCAGTAGGAAGTGGATTAAAGGTGCCCATTCTGGAGTCCAGGGAGGGGCCAGAGGGCTGGGACAAATGTACAGACCAGAGAGAAATGAGTCACCGAGGTTTATCAGAAGATAGCAGATAAAGCTCACGAACTGTCCTAGGTGACAAACTTACCAGGGACTCAAACCCACTGCAGAGTTGTATATGCTGTGGTTGAAGCTCCTCTCTGTCTCTCAAACACACACACACACACACACACACACACACTCCTTCCCCTCCCACAACCTGCTTCATTATCATCTGGGTTTGCCAGATTATGTGATTATGGCAGATTTAAAAATATTTAATATTTTGATAAATTATCGTAGTGACTATATATAATTGACCCCATTCTATGGGCAGCTTATAATAATACATTAAATATTATGTATGTACAATACTATAATGCAATAAAATAATACAGTAAAACAGTAGAAAACGATAGAGACTAAATTGAGATTAGGGAAAGGTAGATTTAATAGATCAAGACCAGGAAGGCTTATTTATAACATAAATAAGCAAACAGAGGATTCTAGGCTTATATCAAAGTTGAGCCACAAATTTGGCTTTGAGTTTCCTAGTGGCCAGAACAAATAAGAAACATGACCAGCCACATTATTTACATTATATAAGAAATAGGGGCGCCTGGGTGGCTCAGTCGTTAAGCATCTACCTTCAGCTCAGGTCATGATCCCAGGGTCCTGGGATCGAGCCCGGCATCAGGCTCCCTGCTCCGCAGGAAGCCTGCTTCTCCCTCTCCCACTCCCCCTGCTTGTGTTCCCTCTCTCGCTGTGTCTCTCTCTCTGTCAAATAAATAAATAAAATCTTTTTTTTTTAAAAAAGAAATGTTATACTAATATCTCAGGAGGAAAGCTTTCCTTGGCATCTAATTTGGAGAGAAGTATCTCACAGAGGTTTTTTATAGAGAGACAGCTAAATGATGTCATGTGCATGTTTCCAATTAAAAATATAGAAATCAGTTGTATTAGCAGTCGTTTTATGAGAAAAACTTATTTTTATTTATTTTTCTTTTTAATTTTTTTAGAGAGGAGGGGGAGGTACAGAGAGAGAGGAAGAGAGAGAATCTTAAGCAGGCTTCACACCCAGCACGGAGCCCGACGTGGGGCTTAGTCTCACATCATGACCCGAGCCGAAATCAAGAGTTGGATGCTTAACTGACTGTGCCACTCGGGTGCCTGAGAAATATTTTTTGATTAAGAAAGGGAGACATAAGGAGGAAGAAGGATGGGGCTGCTTATGCATCAGCAACATGTGTTTGGACTTGGGGTTATAAATTAATCAAGTAATCATAAGTTTAAAAAATCAACTCTTCCTCTCAGTAGAAAAATGAATTAAAAAAGTTACAGTTTACTGAGTCTTTTTTTTTTTAAGATTTTATTTATTTATTCATGAAAGACAGAGAGAGAGACAGAGGGAGAGGCAGGCTCCCAAGGAACAGGGATCCCGATGCGGGACTCGATCCCAGGACCCTGGGATCATGACCTGAGCTGAAGGCAGACGCTTAACCATCTGAGCCACCCAGGCGCCCCTGTTTACTGAGTCTTTATTATATGCCAGGTACTATGCTAAGCAGGTGACCTAAATGAGCTCAGTTGTCCACCAGACCTGAGAGGTAGGATTATCATTCCATTGACTGATGGATTTAGCTAGTTCCTGTACCTTGCTGGATAGCAGAGAGCTCTTAACACTGGTCCTTCTGGCCTCAGATTCCTGCTCTGAAGCACGAGACTCTTCCTCTCTCGGGGGAGTCTGTTAAATGCATTGAGGATGTGAGTAACGATCACAAGGCCAATTTTGTTTCATATTGAACCAAAAAGGAAGAATCTTGCAGGAGATTTCATCCCAGGATGAATGCGCAAAATTGTCCACATCAGTTCCGGAGGGAAAAATTGATCAATCCACCAAGATGTACCAAAATCCACCAGATCGCTATAATGTGGTGGCATTTTATCCAGGAAAAAAAAAAATGCCCATGTCATCAGACAGAAACTATGTTGCCCTCACATTGCTGGTAGGAGGGAGAGAGGGGCAGATCCCGGGCAGCCAGGCAGTGCTGCAGGACCCTATTCTTCATTTTGTTTGTATTGCTCCATAATGTTGGCCTCACTAGAAGAGAGTCTTAAAATTACAAATTCTGTTGTTTAGAGAAAACATCCACAGCGTGCTCTGTGTCCATGCTCACACTCAAAGTGCAAAGGTGGAAGTTCTGGAGTTGGGAAGAATTGAGTTCCATTCTTTGGCTGTGCCCTCATTGAGTTCCTTTGGCAAGTTCCTCACTCACTCTAATAACAATAGCCCTGACCCCCCAAGATTATTGTGAGGGTGAAGAAGTGAGATGCTGCTAGTTAAGGGGTTTGTCCCACGTCGGGCACACAGCAAGTGCTTAATAGATGAGAGTGTTAATCACTCACTGGCTTGGATTACAGCCCATCCCCGAACTAGGCGCGGTGGCCAGGGGCATGTTGTACTCCACTTGGCCAGACCTGGGTCAGAGTTCTGTTCTGAGGGTTGAGGCTGACTGCTGCGTGGACTAGGGGTTGTAGGAAGGCAAGGGTGAAAGCATGGGAAGCGGTGATTAGGAGACCACTGCAGGTATCTGAGCAAGACATGACGGCGGTTGACCGGATGGGGGACCGTGGCAGTAGAGCTGAGGTTTAGGCTTTGTGCTTCTGGTAAGCTGTGGGCCATGAGTCCTGAGGGCTCTCAACTGTACTAGTAGGTCTACTGCTTCTCATCCCTGGGGATAGGGAAAGAGAACACCAGAGGAACAAAGGTGGAGCAACATGTGCCACGGGCTCATGCAGAACCCGAATAATGGGCTATCTTTCCCACACCAGGTCAGGCCAGCAAGTAACGCCCTTCCTGGATCTTGGATTTCTAAGAAAACGCATGCCATAGAGGACGGGTGTGTGGTAAAGCCAGAAGCGGGCTCAAGAGCACACCAGCCGTCATGCTAGCCCCAGGAGACAGGCAGTAGCCCTTCATGCCTGCAGTACTGGTAGTGTCTGTCCCCAGCGTCTACCACTCATCCTTGATTGCAAGCAAGTCCTTGGGTTTCAAAACAGGAAGTAGCCTGATGTGGGTTGCTGTCCTTCCTGGCAGCTTCCCTTCCCGGCAGCCCCTCCTGCAGAGAAACAGGCGAGACAGCTCTTCCAGAGTGAGACAACACCCTTTATGGCACTCTGTGGCAGGAGACAGAGTGTGAATGGCACTGATTAGGTGACGCTGGGAAGGGTCAGCATGGCCCATCACCTCATGCAAGGCCCACTCGGAACTGATAAAGCAAGCCTCACTCAAGAGGGGAAGGGACATGGCAGGCATCGAGAGCCAGCCATGTACCATGCATTGGTAAGATATTTTATCTCGGAGATGCCTCTCAACAACCCCAAGAGTGGGCCTTGTGTCTCTCATTTGACAAGCTCAGAGTTGGTAAGTGGCACAGCCAGCACTCACATCTCTGTTGGACTCCAAAGGTCCTGACTTTCTTCCCCATCACCTGGTCGTTTTCACCTCTAAGGGTGACCCTGTGATTCCAGCTGATTTTTCCCCCACTGATTTGGATGAACCAGTAGGAGAGCAGTTAGAGATCATCAGCATCTTCTACCTGGAGATAAACAGCCTTGTAGCCAGGTGCACACATACACATATATGCATGTACTTTGCATATTGTGGAGGATTATGAAAATGTTACAGCTTATCAATGAGCAGCTCTACCATTTATCATCCCGATTCTCCTCTTAAAGTTGGACAGTCTAATTTCTTTGAAGTGAGGAAGCATCTCAATCAGTTTCATCCTGTTCACCCAAAGGCTAGTCCCCATCAGTATCTCCCACATGGCAGGTGCTCACTGTATGTTGCTTAACTGGAAATGAACTGAATTACATGTTTTATCTGTGCTTCACAGTTCTTTGGAATCTAAAGGGACCTGATACTCCACAAATTTTATTGCCTTGTCACTGTTAAAGGGCTTTTCAAAGGGGAATATTTTCTTTAAACTCCAAAGGGATTGGCAAACATTAGTTTGAAAGAGTATAAGGGCATGATATTCGGGCTAATTTCTCAGAAGAAGGTTTCATATCTAACACGTGTACAATTGTGTTGCATCCAAGACACTTATTATGCTTTTCAATTTGACTCTGACGAGAGCCTGACCAACACCCAATGGCCTCTCCAGCTTAAACTGAGGCTTGTCTTGCCAGAAACCAAAGTTCCCAGCCATTAATCAATGTCTAGTCCCTACCAGGCTGAGAATAGACAACTTGCCTATAAAGATGGCTTCCGGTAATAACTAGTGTGAGTGAGAAAGACATAAATTATCAGGGGGGTGGTGTTGAGTGGACAGGAAATGAGGGACCTTTGTCAATAGTTTCATCCAAAGCACGGTGTGATTTTAAGAATAGCATAGCATAGCATAGCATAGAAAATTAAATATAACATAACATAAAATATAAAAAATAAAATGAATTCAGTAAGGTCAACGTCACTTTCCAGTTCATCCTGAATTAGACTTTAAACAGTGATTCTTTGTTTCAGTCTTTTCTATGGGGCAAGATGTGATTACAGCTGAAGTACATTGATTAACCCAAAATAACTTTCCCTCAATTTGCTGGATGCTCAGGAATACTCTGGAGACCCTGCTTTTGTTTTTTGAGTTAGCCATTTGGGACCTTGGCGCCAATCCTTGTGCAACCATTCAAACTGAGTGAACCAGAAAAATGTCAGGAACTACACAAGGACATATAGTACAGTTTAATTAGTTTACCAAACATCACTCAAGCAAATTGTTTTTTTTATGGTCTTGTTAAAATAATTTCATGGTTGCAGTTTTGTTCTCATGCTAACTGAGCAGGAGCGCGTGGGTTATTAAAGAGGGTAGTCAGTCTGGCGAAGGTGGGTGCATTCTCTTTGCTTTTAAAAACCATAGGGGTTTAATCACCTGGCTTGTGAAATGACATATTAAAGAGCCCAATCTGGAATGTCAGAGCAAGGCTGAAGCTCCTATTAATAATAGTCGCTAGCTAGGAAACTCGTCTGCTGCCTTTAATCGGAAATTTTCCATAGTAACGGAGGCTGCCCACGGGTAGCTGGGCAGTGGGGATTTTCATTCCATCAGGCACATTTTTCTGTTCATCGCGGCAAAGAGAACATTACTTACTGGAACATGTGAGCAGAGCTATGCTCTCTGCGAGTGGAAACCTTGCTGTTCCTCGCCGTCAAGACAATTCCTCAAACTGACTGGAGAAGTGTTCTCTTTAAAGGAAGGCAAGCCACCAGTTTCAAAAGATTTGTCTGTCGCATTTGACACCAAGCCCTCAAGTCTTTCTGGTGTCGCTCTGTCTCATCATATAAATCTTGGGGGTGTCATGGCAATCGAGGCAGCCCTTCCACCTTCTGTGGGAACCAGGTTGTGATTGCAGAGAGGTCACTTCCCTGCTAAAGAAACCTCCATGGCTCCCCATGGCCCATAGGATAAAAAATCAAATTTTTTAGCCTAATTTTCAAGGTCATTCATAATCTAGCCACAAACCATTTCTGGCTTTATTTCCCTGTCTCCATGCTGCCTGGCTACCCTGAGTGGCTCTTCGGAGCCTCCATAACAAGGCTTTTCCCGTGGCCTTAGAATGGCCTTCTCTAGCCTCATGCCCCTCAGGATGGCTACTGTCAAAAAAACCCAGAAAAATAACAAGTGTTGGTGAGGATGTGAAGAAATTGGAACGCTTGCGCACCGTTGGTGGGAATGTAAAACGGTATGGCAGTTCCTCCAAAAATTAAAAATAGAATTACCATATGATCCAGCAATTCCACTTCTGGTACATACCCAAAAGAATTCAAAGCAGGGTCTCAAAGAGATTATTTGTATGCCATGTTCACAGCAGCATTATTTACAATAGCCAAAACAAGGAAGCACCCCAAGTGTCCAATTGACGGATGAATGGATAGACAGAATGTGGTGTAGACATACAGTGGAGTATTATCCAACCAGCAGGACATTCTGACACATGCTACAACGGGGATGAAACTTGAGGATATTATGGTAAGTGAGATAAGCCCGTCACACAAGGACAGAGACTGTCTTCTCTGAGGTACTTTGAGTAGTCAAAATCATAGAGACAGAAAATAGAACAGTGGTTGCCAGGGTCTGGCAGGGGGAAGAGAGGAATGGAGGGTTATTGTTTCATGGGTATAGAGTTTCAGCTTTAAAAAAATGAAAGAATTATGGAGATGAATGGTGGTGATGGTTACACACCCTGAATGTACCTAATACCACTGAAATGTACACTTAAAAATGGTTCACGGGGTACATTTTTTCTTATACATATTTATCATAATAAAAAAGAATTGGAAAAAAAAGAAGAATGTTCTTCTTCTCCAGGTCTGTTTGACAAAGTCCTTTTCATCTATCATCTTTCAGGGCGAAACTCAAACAGCATCTCCTGCAGGGGCTCACAGTCTGTTCAGTAGACTGCCGCCGCCATGGTGGGACAGGTACCTCGGACTGAAGCTTTTACAGAAGGGTGTGCGTGGGTTTCTGTGTGCGGCTGTGTAAGCCATTCACCCTTTGGAGGGGACGGTAACTCCCCTGAGCTTTGCTGCTCTACGTGAGGTTTGCATCATCCATGTCAGCTGGAAATTTATGAGGAGAAACACATATCTCTGTCCCAACCCCACATCTACTGAATCAGGATCTGCCTTTTGACCAAAGCTTCAGGTAGATCATTTGTGCCTTTATGCATTAAGCCCTGATCTAGCAGGCCCAACTTCATGAGGGGTGTTTCTAATTCCTCTGTGGGACATGGCTGTGCAGCAGAGTCGGCATGAAACTTTTCATGTCACACACCTCTGAGCCTCGCCTCATTCAGGACGTCTGGCACACTCTCTGAAGCCAGTGTATATTGAGTTCCCAGGTGATTAAGATGCACCATTGGCTTAGCCCAGTGGTTCTGTAACTTGAGTGTTGTGTCAGAAAAACTCAAAGGGCTTGCTCATCCACGTTTCTGGGTCCCACCTCAGCATTCCTGAGGCAGTAGATCTGAGGTGGGGATCAGAATCTGCATTTCTAACAAGTTTCTGAGTGATGGCAACACTGCTGATGCAGGGACTTCACCAAGCATTACTGGCTTCACACATGGGAAATACTTGGAGGAATAAATTGAAGGAAAATTAGAAAAAAATAGATTCAAAAAATGTCTAGTGTTTTAGTGATCAATTGTGTAATGTGCCATGCCTAAATATAGGGGTTTGAAACAACAATAATGTGGGGCACCTGGGTGGCTCAGTCCGCTAAGTGGCCGACTCTTGATTTCAGCTCAGGTCATGATGTCAGGATCATGAAAGCCCTGCGTAGGGCTCCGTGCTGAGCACAGAGTCTGCTTCTCTCCTTCTCCCTCTCCCTCTGCCCCTCCCTCTGCTCATGAGCTCTCTCTCTCTACTATAAATAAATAAACCTTAAAACCACAGTAATGTATTATTTCTCACAATTCTGGAGGTTAACTGGGCTCAGCTGGGTGGTTCTCTTGCTCCATGTGGTGGAGCTGAGGGCTGGAACTGTCATGACACCCAAGATAGCCTCTCAACCCTCAAGGCCTCTTCCCATGACATGGCTCTTCACCCCTCAGTAGTCTGGCCTAGGCTTCTTGGAAGCAGCTGGCTTCCAAAAGGGAGAACACAGAAGCTGTCAGTTTTTCTTTTAAGGCCTGGCCTTGAAAGACCCAGATTACCATTTTGCCACATTCTATTGGTACAAACCACGTCTCCAGCCCAGCTTAGTTTCAGGGGACAGGAGCTAGATTTCACCTCTTAATAGGAGGAGCAGCAGAGAATTTGTAGCTTTCATGAACCCACCACCTCTAGTTTATGACAGAGGACAAGTCAAGGGACCTAATGACAAATACCTAAAATCCTGCTATCTGTTGGTTGGTCACATTAGCGATGCCTATAGCAACCATCTATTGCTCTCCACGCAGGACCTCCATGGCTGGGAATTCAGTGGTGAGCATCAGCTTTGCTCTGCGTTCCTGCTCAGTCACACCCTCCTTGTGATCTCTTTTTTTCTGGACCAAGGCTTTCTTCCTGTTTCATCCATAATGCCGAAGATGGAAGGGGCTTGGGGGAATCAGTTTATGGGTATAAAACACTTCATAGGAAGTTCTGTAAGACTCACATGCTGAGGCAGTGAAAGCTCCTAATTAGTGCAGTAAAACACTGATGAATCCCTTCACCTTTGATGGTCAGATGGAAAAAAAAATAAAAAAAATAAGAGAGTTTGGGGAATGAGTGACAACTTGAATGACCGTGACATAGAACTCTAAGCTAGTCCGTTCGGTTGGGAGTTGTAATTAGTAATACTATTATTTTGGTTTTTAGTACTTTGATAGCAAATTACTTTAACACCCATACTTTCTGTAGCATCTACAAAGCCCTTTTTTTCAGGGGCATTATCACATCTGATCCTTCATAATCATCCATCGAGTGGTACTTAGCCTCATCCTGCAGATGAGGAAATGGAGTTTCTGAGTGGAAGTTGCCCAAGGTCATGATAACTAAGTCACTGCTGGAATTCACACCCAGGACTCTTAGCCACGAACCTTTTCCATGACTTATTTCAGGAAATTCCTTCCAGGAAAAAGTTAAGTGAACATCCTGTAGTCAACTGAGCAAAGCAGGAGAAAATAGAATTTAATCTAGATCTTCATTACCTAAAGCTCCAATCAACCGTATGTATCATCATGTGAGAGCTTCTTAGAAATGCTGAATCTTGAGTCTTAACCCAGATCTGCAAACGGTCTCCCAGTGATCTGTATGTCCCCAAAAGTTTGAGAAGTGCAGATCTAGGACACAGTTTTGGAGTCAGGCAGGCAGGCAGGTGTCAGATCCTACCTTTGTCACTTCCTAGTTGCCTGATGTGGGCAAGTAATTCTCTGAGCTGCAGTGTGTTTATCTGGAAAATAGTGATTTAAAAAAAAACCATCTGCCATCCCAAGGTTATTGCAAACATTCTCCAAGTTAATTCACATAAAGTGCTTTTTAGACCGCCTGGCTTATAGTAAGTGCTCAGTAAATGTGAGCCACTATTATTATTGTTAAAACTAATAACCTTCCTGATCAGCCAGCCAGATGGCCCACGACTCCCCGCTGTGAGAAGCAAAATTCTCCATACATACAAACTGCAAAAGAAAGAAGAGACAGAGCCTGTGCCCTTGAGATGCTCTTGGAGCAATGAGAAAGGGAGGACAGGCACATAGAACAACAGACAAGCAAAGTTCTCCCACAGAACTATCCCCACGGAGCCCGCACTCTCGCAGGCAAGATGAGCTGTTTGACAAGGTGCCACAGGGAAGAGGAATGGTTCTGGAGCTTGTTAACTAACTGATGAGTCAGGGGCAACAGCAACTGAAGCGTGAAGGTGGGAATACATAGACAAGGCTCAGCGCAGCAGGGCCACTAGGGCACACTTCCCCTCCCCCACCCATGAGAGTGCAGAGCTGGTGGAAGGGGGCAAGCCTGGGGTGGGTGGGTGGGGGGAACAGGGAATGGGGTCAAGGCTGGTCTTACCTGGGGCAACAGGGGACACTGGGCCTGAGGGGCTGGATAAGCCAAGATCCAGGGGTGGGGAATGCTGGTCTCCAAGCCCTGGGGCAAGAACATTGATTCCAAATCCAGAGCAGATAATGGCAGGATGGGTGCCAGCCGCTAGGAGTACCCTGGCCAAGACTTGATTTGTGTACTGTAAGCTGGAGGAGAGTCTAAGTAAGAGTCAGGGTCCTGAGGGCTGCCTTGAAGCATAACACCAATAACAATTGATAAAATCATAATATAACAATAATAACATGTATCAAGTGCTTAGCACATGTCAGCATTTCCTGGTATTAATTCACTCCATCATCACAAGTATATAAAATCAATCCTTTCTTAATACAGATGAGAGAACTGAGACATAAAGGTGGTAAATTATTTGCCCACAGTCATGCTCAGAAGTGACAGAAACAGGCCATTTGGGTCTCGTAACTGGCCTTCTTAACTCTTAAACTAGATTGACTATCAGCTGGTCTTTGGTGCTGGATTGGGAGGGGGTGCTGGGGGAGGGATCTGCTATGTGAGTTGGGTCTACCTGGCTAAAGGAGACTGGGGGAGAAAAAATGGAGATGACCTCTGGTCATCTTTTGAAGAGGTGGCCACCCTAGAGGCGAGGGCACCCTTAATTTCACCTTGTCTTAAGTTGTAGTTTAATGGGGTAGATTCTGGTAGGTGCCCACTCTAGGTCATACATGGAGCCAAGCTCTGAGAGACATAGATGGGTCAGGCACTGTCCTGGCCCTGAGGAGCTCAGGGTCTCATAGATGCCTGTCCGAGCAACGCATGTCAGAGAGATGCAAACCACGGTGATTCAAGAGAGGATGCTGCAGCTGTACCCTACTTCTTGGCCAATGAAACCAAGATGGCGGAAGGATTGGCACCATCCTTCCTATTTCGTTTCCCCCATGTCCTGGTCTTTGTGAGTCTTTCCCCCAAGCCAATTTGGCCATAAGTTACTTCACCTTCTCACCTTCAGCAATTGCTTCCCCCCACCTCCAAAGTCTCTTTCCTTATTTACGAAATTCACAGATCTAGTCTCAAATTAGGAAGAAGCTTTGGCAAAATCTCAATTCATCCAGCACGCAGTTAGAAATAACCCATGGGCCAAAACAAGCGATGAGCAAGTTGAAGAGGAAAATGCCCTACACAGCAGTGGGAAGAGGCTTGGTCTATGGCTATGGCTTGGAAGATCTTTGTGCAAATCCCAGCTCTGACACCTATTAGCAGTGGGATCCTGAGTAATGACTTACCCTCCATAAGCCTGAATTTCCTTTCCCTATGCAAGGTCCTTCATGTGCCCCAATTGCCTTTAGGGATCCTGCCTAATCTAAGCCCTGCTAACCTCTCCAGCCTCATTTCTCACAATTCCCTTTGGACTTCAAATAACAGATGAGCAGTCACTTAAATCACAAAGACATATATTGTTTACTTGTTAGGAAGTCTGGGGGTACACGCTTCCAGGGTTGCTTTAGCAGCACTTAAGGTCCAGATATTGGGTCCATATCTCTCCAGTTCTCCTGTGCTTCCTCTTATCACAAGATGGCTGCCACAGCTCCAGACACGACACTCATACATAACAGTGAGGAGATCTCTTCATTGGCTTCTTTGCTTTAATCTGAAACTCTCCCAGGAGACATCTCTTGACATCTTTTTGGATGAGACAGTGTCACACGGTCATCTCCAGCAAGGAGAATTCTGGTAAAGCATGTATCTTGCTTCTCTCTGTGTGGTATAGTTGGTGAGGGAGAAGTGGATTGCAAATGTCTGTTGAGTGGCCAAGCAACATTGTCTGCTATATTCCTAATCAAAATTTTGTCTAACACACCAAATCCACTCAATGTTTCCCCAAAAGAGCATATAATTTCAGCTTTTATGTCATTGCATATGCTGGTTCCCTCTGCCTAGAAAGCCATTCCTTCCCTTCTCCATCTGGTAAACCCCCACTTACCTTCCAAGATTCAGCTCTGCGATGCCTTCCTATAATACCACTTCCACTCCAAAGTCTGAGTTAGACAGATCTTCCCTCTATGAGCCAAAAGCTTCTCTGATTTATTTCTATACCCTAGAGTCTAGCATATTACCTACCATAAAACAGGTGCCCATTAGATGCTTACTGGACAAAAAAATGAAGATAATAGTCACTACTTTATAGTCATTGTGAGCTTGAAAATGAGATAATTTATGAAAAATAGGATACATTTTTATTAATAACGATAGATATCATGATATTAGTAATTTTGGCTAACATTCATCGAGTACTTACTATATGCCAGCCACTGTTCTAAAGATTTTACACACCTAATTCATCTAATCTTAACAAAAACACTGTGAAGTGGGTCAGTCACCACCATAAGCTAGGTTTTATTGAAGTGACAATGTTCAAATCTCAGTGGTAGAAACACCAAAGCTTTATTTCTCACTCAAACATCCTTTGTGAATGGGGCGGGGGCGGGGGGTCTCCAGGCATTTTAATGATTCAAGAATCCTATACTTGGGAACCTAGGCCACATGGTCGCCTTGGTCAATGTGGCAGAGAAAGGGCATGGGAAGCCCATCCTGGCTCTAAATGCTTCTGTCTAGAAGTGATGCGCTTATATTCATTGCTCAAGGCAAGTCCCCTAGTCATGCCCAAGTTTAAGGGAGTGGGTGCTACTGAAGGAGTCAGTGAGGGCTGGTAGCATCTACCACACAGATACTATTATTGCCTTTAATTAACAGATGAAGAAACTGAAGCAGAGAATGGAAATAAAGCAGTATGTCCAAGATCACACAGCTGGTGAGTGCTTGATCCAGGATTCAAACTTGGCTTTTGTGAATTAGAACAGAGGTCAGCAAACTCTTTCTGTCAAGGGTCAGATAGTGAATATTTTAGACTTTGCAGGCCGTACAGTCTCTGATGCAAAAGCAGCCATAGACAATGTAAACGAATGGGCTCAGAGGTATTCCAATAACACTTTATTTGCAAAAATCTGAGGTGGGCCGGATTGGCTGGTGGGCCATGGTTTACTGACCCCTTGGTGAGAATTCTTGCTCATGACCCCAAGGTTACCCTGAGCTCTGAAGACTGTGAAATGATGAATAAATGTGAGTTATTATAACCATTTTCTATCAAATATCTGCTACATTACCTCCCTAGCCAGCCAGAGTCAAATGACTTCACAGACTTCAATGGGTCACTGAGCCTTCAGCCAGCCAAGGTTAAGGGTAACCAGCTTCTCTTTGGGGCCTGGCTAATTATTACTGTGCAAGTTTAAAGGGAATGACAGACAGGTAATTTTCTTACTAAAAATGAGAACAGGAACCATACCAAGGAGCAAGCAAGCCAGTATTAAACCTCCATTAGCTATGTGGGGTCATTTCTAATGGCACATTCACCGATGGGACAATTATTCTGCTGGCCTGTGCTAACCAGCAATTGAAATCAATGGGAGGCTCTAGGCACCAAAGCAGGTTTTTTTCTGGGCCACCTAACCCAGACCTTGTTTTTCCAGCTGACACTCTGCCTGTGTCAGCTAATTCCTGCTTTGGAAAATGCATTCCAGGGCTAATAAAGACTTTAAAGTCACACCATTTTCTCACCATGTTATTAAAACCCAAATGGCTTTGCTTATTCCTAATATGACCAGGAGATTTCCTGGCTAGCTCAGAAACAGCCGGAATGTCCCAGAATCTGGGTTTTCCGATTGGAAGACCAGGCCTGGGGTTTATTTGTGGATTAATTGTTTCTAAATAGCTCAAGTAATGCAATGGCAAGGCAGTGCGTTCGGCGCAATAAAAGAAGAGCATGGCAACCTGGGTTGTACTGCAATGCATGTGCATTTGGCAATCTGTAAGACAGCATGCACCTTCACCACTCACTCACTGCTGATGGGACCCTGGGCAAGTCCCCCTGCTTCACTGAACCTCAGTTTCCACTTTTGTAAAATGGTGACAATGAGACCAGTTTCACAAGAGCTGTCGTGAGGGCGGCAATGGGGCGTAAGTGCCCAGAGGGCCCTCCCCAAGTGGCAGCTAGCATGGAAGCAGGAAGGCTTTGGGTCTGGCCAAGCCAGAAATAGCTGAGAACTGGCTCAGGGAAACTGGCAGAATCAAACCCAAGCTGGGCTCCCTAGTGCTAATTGGAAATAAATCAGGAGAAACAATAACCAGCCAGAACAATTAGAAGAATGAGCTAATGGAACCTGCCCACCCTGAGCTTTGCTCCTTCTGGAATGGCAACCAGTCCTCCCCCAGGCCAGTCTGCAGCTGCCTTGAGGGAGGAAGGCTGCGTGGGGCAGAAAGAGAGAGAGAGAGAGTGTGCCTCATTTCAGCATGTCTATCTTTATCTCCACCATCAGTTCTCACGAATGCTGTGCTGAGCTCACCAGAGAGGGCAGCTGGGGCCATCCATGGAGGCCCGGGGAGACTTGCACATGTCCCCAGCGGGACAGGGTACCGAAGCGCAGGGAAGGGCCAGAAGTTGCCCTGGGCCAGGGCTTTTCAGTGGCAGAGCCACAGGCAGGGGCCACAAAACTTTAGAAGCATGGGTGGGCTTCCAGAGCTCATCTAGACTTTACATACCCCTTTCTCAGATAAGAAAACTGAGGTCCAGAGAAAGGGAGTGATTTGCCTCAGGTCAGGCAGCAGGAACTGAACTCGGATCTCTTCCTTCGGCCTGTGCACCAGGCAATCCCTTTAGAAATGGGGCAGTCACCAGAGTTGGGTTGGAGAGACGGGGGCTTCATTTGAGCAGAGAGGAACAGTGTGAGGTCAAGAAAGCAGATTTCTAAAATTCTGAGCTAGGAAAAAAGAAAAATCTTTCCCCATCCTATCCTAATGATACCCACATTAGACCGCATTTCCCCCCCCTCTCAGATTTCATTCAATTCATGTGTCCCTACCCACAGGGAAGGGTTAGCTTTGGATCCAGAAGATTGAGCACAAACACTATTTTTGCCTCATTTGGTTTGTGGAAAATTTGGGGATGCTGGCCCTGTATTTCCTGGCTGTGTGTCCTTGTGCAAGTTACTTCCCCTCTCTGAGCTCCAATTTCCCCACCTGCAAAACTGGAGTGGTGGTAGAATTGAGTAAGCTACAAAACGTCAGACAAATGTAAGGCTTTGATCGAGAGGCTTTTACTTCTTTGTAAATCAGGTTGAGGCAGAGAATGTCCAGTTAGTAGCAGGTGTCTCCATTCCTTTAAAAAAGGGTAGAGAAAAATGCCAGGCAGCCATCCTGCAGAGCGTGGACCTTACTTCCTGTTTTAACAACCTCCCTGTAAACTGTCCGGGGGGTGGCCAACTCCCCTCCACGGCAACCTGCGGTAAATTGCATTCCAGGCCAACTCACCAATCATTAGCCATGCAATCTTGTTTATCCTGCCCCAGCCTGGAATTTGGCCTCTTACAAAACCCCAGCTACAAAAGGAGAACAGGTTGGACCAAAACTGTGTAGCAAGGGAAGGAAGCCTTCCAGGAGGCTAGGGGATGTTTATTAAACAGACACAGGCCAGGACCCACCCAGCAGGTCTCAGCCCAGAAGTCCCAGCTGGTCTTTCTGTTGACACTGAGTTGAGAGGTTGAGGTGTGATCTGATCCCCAGCAAGGACAGCTCCCAAGTTTGGGTCATTGTCTAGCCCAAACCGAAAGTCAGCTCTCTACCGCCAGTGATAGCAACACCGCCTTAAGTTATTTGCTGGTCACCTTCGGTGGGGCTGAGATTCTGTAATCCCTCCAATTCCTCCAATTCCTCTAGGAAGGTTTTGCAGGTGTGGAAGTTGGGCTTCTGATTCATTGAGCCACTTGCCCAAGGTCCCAGAGCCAAGAGGGTAGAGTAGACGGGGCAGCTGGTGGCACAGCTCCCCGCCTCTCCCCTTTCGTGGGGTGACAGACCCAGCTGCCTGCCTGTTCACCTGGGTACAAGACCCAGGCTAATCTAACCGCGCGACCGTACTCTCTGCGCGAAGTCAGAGAGGAGCCAGGGACCAAGCAGGACCCACCACACTGCTTGAAGCACTTTACAGCTACGAACACGTTCACGCCTCATAACGACCCAATGGCATAGTTACAAGTCATAAAGAGATGCCCTCTTTACGGATGAATAAACCGAGGCCCAGCAACGTCAAGTAACTCACATGGGTAGTTAGCGGAGAAGTCAGGATTTGAACCGAGGAGCCATCTGGCTCCAAAGCCTGTCCTCTTAACCACCAGGCTAGCCTGTGCCTGAAAACCTGCGGTGTGAACGTGGGCCATGCCACTGTTGGCCGGCTCCTCTTTCAGTTCCACTGTGCTGCAGCTCGGGGCTCTGGGGACTCGTGAGAGCCCCGGTGTCACCTTCACTCAGCTTCTCGGGGCCGTTCCATACCGTCTCATCGGGTCAGGCGGCCTTGCCCCAGCTGCAGAACCGCCGTCTCCTGGCCTCCTCTGCCTCCCTTCAGTGGCTCTGCCACACACACACACACACACACACACACACACACACTCACACTCACACTCACACGTACAGATACGCTCACGCACACAAACACACATGCACACACAAGCACTTGCTTTCTCAGACACACGCACATACACACCTATACACTCACTCTCTCACACACATACACTGCCTCACACACAGATATGCACACACGCATACTCATCTACACTCACCCTCACACACATACACATAAACACACACACACGCATATACTACCCTTGCAGACAGACAAAACCACTTACTCTTTCTGCAGAATGTTAACTTTCTCCCTAGGGCAGCACTGTCCATACATATAATGGGACCCATATAGGTCATTTTAAATTTTTCTAGTAGCCGCATTGAAAAAGTAAAAAGAAAGTAATACTAATAATTTTAGCAGCATATTTAATATACTTAAATATTTTTTTAAAGATTTTATTTATTTATTTGAGAGAGAGAGAAGGAACAGGGCGGAGGGGCAGAGGGAGAAGCAGGGAGCCTGATGCGAAACTTAATCCCAGGACCCTGGGATCATAACCCAAGCAAAGGCAGATGCTTAACTGACGGAGGCACCCAAGCACCCCAGTATATTCAAAATATTAACATTGCAACCTGTAATCAATATAAAGCAACTTATTAATGAGTTTCTTATTTTTGTTTTAAGTTTTTGAAATCTGGGATATATTTTACACTTACAGCACATCTCAGTTTGTACTAGACACACATTTCTACCGAAGTGGGCCTGGCAGCTTTAGAGTAGGACTTCCCAAACATTTTCGAGTGACATCACACATAGGAAATGATAATGCTTGTATGGTATCCTGGGGTAAATAGTTGAGCCTCATTGAGGCCAGAGGCAACAGACCAGACACTCCAGTTTCTCCCACCCTGGCCAACGCCCTAAGGGTTAGACCATAAGCATTTTAGGAAAAGGCAGCTTGTCTGGGGGTTTCAGCCCCATTTGCCCTTGAAGCCGAAGACGGATCTCTTGTTGGGTGCACAGCCTGTGCGGTTGGGGCTGGAGCAACCCACTGTCACAGGCTTGAAAACCACAGCCCCTCTCCATTCATTTTCACATTTCTGTGGGGCCACGCCTTCACCGCCCTTCGGGTCTCCTGCTTTTGCATGCCAGCCTCCTGCCCACTTCACATCCACCTGGACTGGAAACTGAGCCTCATTATTGGTTTTCATAAAACTTCAACCTAAATAAGCAATTAAGTTAGCTGAGTAGATTTGGGGACATTTGAAGGTCAAAGGAAGGAAGATCACCTCAAAGCACACAACCTTCTGACATCTTGCTGGCTCTTAAGCTGTCTCTTCTCTTCTGTTATGGCTTGCGTGCTTGTGTCCCCTCCAAAATTCATGGGTGGAAACCTTTACTCCCAAGGGAATGAGAGTATCAGCCGGTGGGGCTGGACGGTGAGTTGGTCATGAGAGTGGAGCCCCATAATGGGATCAGTGTCCTTACAAGAAGAGGAAGAGAGCTGGCTCTTTCTCTCTGTTCTCCACCATAGGACACAGCAAGAAGACAGCAAACCAAGGGAAGAACGTGTATCAGACCCCAACCACACTGGCACCCTGATCTTGGAAGTGTCAGCTTCCAGAAATATGGGAAAACAAATGTTTGCTGTTTAAGCCACCCAGTCAGTGGTATTCTCTTATACCAGCCTGGGCTGTCTGATGGTTTTGTCTGGTCCCTGGGCTGCTGCCTGCTGTGGGTGACCACCTTCGACTGGCCTTTGGGGCGTCGTGTGAGCACCCTTCGCTGAAGTCCATGGTCCTGGCCATTCACCTCTGATTCCAGAGTCCACCCACACCAGCCATTCTCAGTGGCTCAGCAGTCCTTGCTGGGGCCCCTGGGAACTCACAGAGACCTTCCACATCTCCTGCTGCCTCGGGCTCATTTATCCAGCCACTCACTCCTGCACGGGCTGCACAGTTGTCCCTGCACAGTCGGACGTGGCCTTGTGCAGTGCCCCCTGCAGCCACACAGCCAGGGACCAGGGAAGCACGCCACAAGCAGCCCATCTCCCCCGCCCAGCCCATATTCTCAGGATCCTCTGTCCTACCTGGGCGCTTCCCCCATACCCGCTTTTAGGGCTCCTCTCTGATCGGGGGAAACCAGACACACAGTCCTCTGGCCTCTCGCTCCCACCTTCCTGGCAGGACAATCACAAGAGAGCAGGAGCAACTGGCCTCCGCCTCCTCCCCTTCCTCCCCTTCCTCCCCTCCTCATGAAAGTCTAATCCTCTCCTCTATCATGGGGAAGACAGGTGCAGGCAGACCACAGCAGCAACCCCAACAGCCTGCCCTTCAGTGATGGAAGATCCACACGGAGGATCCTGCTTTCGATTGCTTTTCCAAAGCTTTCAAAGTGCTCAGAAGAATAAGGGATCCCCTTTTAATAGTTACCAGCCTCCTGAAAAGACAGTCAGGATGAGAAGTGACACATTTTTTTCCCTGTTGCATACAGTCAGGAGTGATTATTATGATGTTAATTATTCATTTAGTCAGCCACAGAAGAGAGGGGAAATACAAACAATGCAATTAAGAAATGCAGTTGTGTCAGAAGTGGGAAGGCTCCTTCTCCTCCCGCACTGCCCCAAGGCTGGGGTTTCGCAGAAATCCCGGTCCCCAAATCTGAGTCCCAAACCCAGACCTGCAGTCACAATTTCCAGAACTCCCCTGCCCTTATACTTACCCTAAATATTCATTCTAATTCAATCGCTTCCACCGAACAACTCAGCAAAGAAATGGAAATTGAAACAACGTTGAAGTCCCAATTTTGTCTATCCTGACAAAACACATAAAATTATGCTAATATCCAGCATATGATCCTTCTGACAACAACTTCGCAGTGAGTTGCGAGAGCTATTAAAAAATGTTCATACCCTTTGACCTCGAATTTATCCTACAGAAGTAATTCCTGAAAGGAAAAACTGTCACATGCATGTTCATTGTGGTGATATCACTAATAGCTCCAAACTGGTAACCGTAAACCCGAGTGACAGGAGAGGTGAAGGAAAGTACAGGACCCATGAAGCAGTGTAATATTATGCAGTCATTACAAATGATGGGAAGATTATGTTGCAACATCGAAAGTGCTTGTGATTTGATGTTCAGTATAAAAAGGCAGAACCCTGGCATGTCTCTCTGCAGGTTCTCCCAGCCCCGCCACAGTTTGCGTTAATCAAATCCTGACCAGCCTGGTGTCTCCTTCCCAACTCCCGGTCCGGTGGTCTGGCTCCGTTCAGGCTTCCGACTCCTCGCTACCTCGTGTGCCGGTACCGAGAGGCTCACTGTCTGTCTGCGTGTTCGTGTCTAGATCTGGATGATGCATTTTTGGAGGACAGGCTCTCTTCTCTCTCCGTGCTGCCTGGCACTTCGTAAATGCTTAATAAGTGTTTGTTGAATTAAAGAATCAATGACAGGGGCACCTGGGTGGCTCAGTCGGTTAAGTGTCTGCCTCGGCTCATGTCATGATTCCAGGGTCCTGGGATCGAGCCCCGCGTCAGGCTCCCTGCTCAGCAGGAGGCCTGCTTCTCCCTCTCCCGCTCCCCCTGCTTGTGTTCCCTCTCTGGCTGTGTCTCTGTCAAATAAATAAATAAAATCTTTGAAAAATAAATAAATAAAAATAAAAAAATAAAGAATCAATGACAGTAATGTTGGCTTCTGTTTATTGAGCACCTACTATGTAGCAGGCATTGTGACTGGCCTTTCCCATATATTATTTCACATGATTTTATACTGAAATAATCTTATGATGTTGATACTATTGTTATCCCACTTGTACAGATGAGAAATGAGCTCAGGGAAGTGGTCACACACCAAGGCCATGCATTTGGTAAAGAGGGGGAGACAGCATTTGAATCCAGCTCTGCTTGACTTTCAGACCAGTGTTCTGTTTATTTCAAGATATGTGCGCATGCATGTGTGTGCATCAACCTATGGCTAGGCAGATAACTGGAAAGAAAGCACGGAAAAATGAAAATGGATGATCTGCCTGGCTGGTGAATAGTAAGATGGTGGGTAATTTTTCTCTTGGCTGTATACAATTTGTTTAACTGTTAGGGTGGGCTGAAAAGAGAAGAATTCACCCAGGTTCCAAGGCCTTCTTCTAGAGCTGAGTCCCGGTAGTCTGAATATCTTAAAGGGAGGCAAGCCATGTTGGTCACTTACCTCCTTTTCTGGTTACCTACCAAGGCCCGAGGAACATTCAGTTCCAAAGAGACTGTTGTGTGCAAGTCCCGGGCTTGTGCTCAATGCCCAGAGCAAAGCATCTGTGGCAATGTGGTATCACTGCCCACGCCTCGCCCACCTGGCCTGTTGTACGGGGACACCTTCTGCCACTCTGCTCACTGCCTCCCATGGAAGCTGCACAGTTGATGTTCTGGGGTGCATCTCATCACGGGGCGGGGTGTGTTCTGGGTGGAAACAGGGGCAAAGGGAGGGTAGAAACATATGTGCGGCCACCATGTCCATGGAGGCCCTAAGACTTGGTAGGCCAATGTTATCTCTAACCGAGTTGAGGTAGAATTCAGAGAAGATATTCATCACACTGTCTTAAGCTTGCATTTCGTTACTGTACCACTCTGCCTCTGTGTTATGAATTAATATTTTTAATAAATCCTGCAATTATCTTGTGAATGGCATAATCATATTGCTTTGTAATTTTTTCAGTGTTGAAACCATGAATCTGATAAATGCAATTGTTTAAAAAATATCTCAATTTTCCAAACTTTTGTTTCAGTGTGTTTTCATTTTTAAAAAGGTACTCAGAAAAAAAAAATTGAAGTGGTTCAGGTTGCTTTTATTCCCTGAGAAATCTGGGCCCCTGGTGTCTGAGCTTATATGGGACAGAGGTAAGCTCATAGCTCTTGGCTATTTTGGAGTGTTCCATGTACTTTCAGTTCTTCACGTTGAAAATTTTTAAAAATGGGGAAAAGCAGAAAATAAGATTAAAAAAAAGCAAAATCTAGGTTTTTAAAAGGGCGGTGGAGATCAAATCCATCCACTTATATCTGCTTCTTTCTCAAACACCACTAACATGACAAAGGCACATACAACTACAAGTTTACAAAAACAAAAAGAATAGAAGCTTAGATATGTCAATTATTCTTATGAAAGTAGATGGGTGAATAGTCACTGGTTTTGCCAACTGGAGAAAGCTTCAACTTAAGCCTACAAGAGAAAAGCCAGAGGCCCCCAGAACATCTCAGGAATTGGAGACACTGGGTAGGTTGGAGGTTGGATGAAGAATAGAGCTGAAAATAGTAGGGATGGTTGAAAAGATGGTTGAGACAACGAAAACCATCAATACCACCATCACCACCATCACCTCTACCACTACCACCAACCACCATCATTACCGCCGGCACCAACATCATCACCATTATACCATCACCACCACCCTGACCATTATCACCATCACCACCACCATGACCATTATCACCATCATCACCACCATGACCATTATCACCATCATCACCACCATGACCATTATCACCGTCACCACCACCATTATCACCATCACCACCACCATGACCATTATCACCATCACCACCACCATTATCACCATCACCACCACCATGACCATTATCACCATCACCACCACCATCATCACAGTCATCACCAATACCACTGTCACTACCACCACTCCCTCCCTCAACTGCTAAATCCAGGCAAATGTCTTTCCTCCAACACAACAAAGCCTGGATGCTTTTTTGGGATGGAGCTGGAGAGACACTATAACAGCTAAGAGTAGGCCAAAAGACTTTATTTTACAGGGATAACAAAATTCTCCATGCTGAATATAGGGATCCGTACTGGGTACCAGGGTAATAATCCCCAGGTAGGAGATTGAAAGACTCCATTTCAGGGAAGCCGATGAGCCTAAGAACAAAACCAATTCACTACTTCCTTACATAATAGTAAGAGTAACCAGTAACAAACCTCATTGACGAGCTGCCGAACAGCTTCCCAGCTATTAAATATGAACACCAGCCAAAGCTATAGACAACCAAACAAAGCCTCTGGAGCAAACCAAAGAGAAAAGAGGGGACCCAAGGGTGACAGAGACGATATCGGAGCATTGTCTGCCATGGAAAGCTGCCAAGGAAGAACAAGAAAAATAATAGTAATGATCTTCTCCAAAAGAGCAGAGTCACATCTCAGAGATTGAGGCTTTCAAAACAAAAGTTCAGAGAATAAGAAAGAGCCCTTGTGAAAAGTGAGAACAGGAAGAGGGGGCTCAAAAGGCTGTGGCCCCCCCAGAGTCTAGGGAGGATACCACACCAGAAACCAAGCAACAAGCTATAGGCAGCAAGATACCTTATTCCTGTCAATCTGGCCAAAATACATCCGGAAACTGGTGGACTTGGCTACCAGGTTAGGTCCTGGTATTTGCTCCTCATTTAATCTTCACAACAGTCCTGCTCGGTATGAATTAGTATCCTCATTTTACATACAGAATCTCAAAAAGGTATGGTATTAGGTCAAAACCTATGAAATAGTTTTGTAGGTCATGCAATTTCCATGGTTCAATCCAACATATATGGTCTAAGGTCACACTGCAACTTGTTTTGGCCAAAGATAAAAAATGTTGAAAAATAAGACATTGTCATCTGGGGTCTCAAACGTGCCATTTTCTCACATGTTATCCATGAGTCTAAAAGGAAAAAGAATATGTATTTTTGTAGTGGTCGCTGAAGCCCTCTTTCCTAGTTTGGCTATGGTCGACTTGCAGCAAATCCATAGTGGTAATGGTGAGTGAATTAATGGCGTGTGTGTGTGTGTGTGTGTGTGTGTGTGTGTGTGTGTGTGTGTGGTATAGGTAAAGAAATCAAATGAGCGTATTGCCCAGAGTCACAAAGAGACAGGGTATGTATGTTAATGGGGGTATAGGTTGGGACAGAAAGCTCATTGCTGGATCTTCTCATCAGGCTGACTCTGTAGCAAGCATACCCTTTGGTAGAAAAGCACAATTCCTTAGGTTCCAGACACCAACCAAGGAACCTCAATTTTTCTTATGACTGCCCTTTTAAACTGGCTTGACTCCCTTCTCCCTGCCACTTTGGATGAAAGCTTTGAGGGGTAGAAACTCAGCCATAATTTCTTTGGTCACTCAACTTACATAATAACAGATCCTCCCCAGATACTTATAGTCCCAAGAATACTCTCATTTCCATAATTAAAATTTCCAGTCTGGGTAATTGAAGAAACTCCAAATTTTATTTAAAGTGAAGGCATGTCTCCTCACCCAATCAGGGCCTCCTGAGGGATGGGGAGGGCACTGCCTAGGCTTCCTCTTGCTCCTTCAGGTGAAATAGAGAGTGGAGCAGGGAAGAGCTGATCTCCCTGGCACCCATGGACCTTGGCTTTGGTTTCCTCTGGCTTTGGCAGAGGTTTAAACCTGACTCTTTCCCTCCGGGGTACTCTGTAGGTCCTTGGAAACCCTTATCATTGGGGGGGTCTCCCAACTGCAGTTCCTGTAAGGCAGGGACTAACTCTGCTGACGGGTGTACCAACCCCCTCATCCCTTGGAGACTCATCATTGGGGTCATTGCACCTGGGTGGCCTTTATGAGTAAAGCCAGCTCTCCTGCATGGTCCACATATCCACAAAAAATACTCATGCATTCTTTGCCCTGACAAACACTGGAGTGCTGGCCATTCCCAGCCCAGCACCTTCCTCTCCAGCCTCCTCTTGACTGTAGACTGCTGAGATGAAGGGCAAACACGAGCCCCGTGCGTTCCCCCAAAATCCAGGGATAGGCCAAGCTCTCCTCAGGCCCCAAGCCAAAGACTTGAGATGACAAGGAAGCGCTCCCATCTCTTGTCTGAAAGTGAGGCTAAGAGAAAATGCCAGAGCATTCCAGCAATTATTCCTAGGAATGCCTTTCCCCTGAATCTCTTCAACCTCAACACCTTTACACCCTCAAGTGGTATGGGGCTCAGGGTTGAAAAGCTAGGTTCCCCCTCAACCACCTTAGTAAGTCCTGCATAGGTGGAATGTCTCCTCTCTTTGCAATGGGTAGGGAATGTGCCACCTATTGTTTATTTTCAGTTTCTTGGAATCTCTGTAAAATTATCACAGAAAGGGTCCCATTTTGCTATGTTGCTAGATAAACGTGTTACATATGCAGGTATGTGCTTGGTAAGTATCATGGAAGAAGGTACTTGTATATGGGTCCATTAGAGCCTGCAGAGGGCCCGAGGGGCAGGGATATACACATATGGATAGACACGTATATATGAACATGTATCCACATATACATATATGTGGGTGATGTGTGGAAATGATCTCTGTAGACACACGCCTTGTGTGTGCATACAGGCGCTTGTGTGCATGTATGTGAAGCATGTAGGTGGGCTGTACGTACACATACAGATCTCAACCGTAAATGCCAAACCATCTGTTTTTCCCGTGGTACTTGTTCCAGTACACAAGACTCCTTCCAGAACTTTGAAGGCCCCTCTGGTAAGTCAAGGGAAGCGAAAAGAGCCTGAGTCCAGAGTGGCCCTCAGCAGCCCAGGATGCATGACACACCCTTCTCACAGCTGCATGATGGAGTAGCAGGCACGCTGTGAGGGAAAAGTGATAACAGCCGTCCTTAAGTAGAGCGAGGTGTTGGTCTTCCTTCTCCCTGCCGAAGAGACTTAGAACAATGATTTGATTTCCTTTAAAACAAAGGCCCCTCCCCTGGTTGTGCCTCTTAGCTGAAGTCAAGGGGGTGAAGGGGAGAGATTCTTGAAAAGATTATCACATTTGTGAATCGAGGTTATATCCCCTTCATCTTGGCACATGAGCCACATGAGCCGCCCATGTGAGTCTTAAGTACCTGGCATGTGACAGTCATTCTCATGCTTGTGGTGTCACGGGGCAGTTGAACGATTGCACGGAAGTCAGTGTATGTGTGGGTGCGTGCATGTGTGTGTGTGAGTGTGTATATTCAGGTCTCTGTGAGGGCAATTGGATGTGTGAATGAATGCCACTGGAATATGTCTTTCTGCAGTGCCAGGGGCCAATTTCTGTGGCAACAGAGAGAGAAAGCCAGGGAATCGGGGCAATGCTGCCAGATGCCATGGCTAGGGCAGCCCTGCTACAGTGCACAGGAAGGAAGAATCCCAGCTTATGTGGGGATGGGGTAGGGAGGTTTGTGCTCTGCTGGTGAAGAATTTGCTCTTCATTCTGCTGCATGTGACCAGCAAAGCCAGCCTCCTGGGGATGAGCATTTGCACTTCTGCTGACTTTTTCCCAGAAGATCCAGGAGTCCACCCTGGTACCATGGGCAAACAGCATCCCTGTTAGTAAAAGCACCAGCTGGAGGGGCTGCTATGAGACAGGGACTTGAGTCAGTCAGTGCAGAAATGGGGAAAAGACCCAGTAAGTCTCATTCTCCAGTTTGGGCTGGGGCCCTGGGATTACCCAGTAAGGTCACCCAAAGCAGTTGGTTTTGAAGTGATTATGACAGTGATGCTCTTTCTTCTAAAAGAAGAAAGAAAGATACAGCACAGCAAATCTCAACCATTCATAGACCCTACAGTTCAAGAACCCCTGCAGATCCCTGCCTCTTTACAGATGAGTACACTGAACCCGTTGATTCACTCATTGGGCACATATTTACTACGGATCTATGTATGCTTTAGATGGGCTCTGGGAAGACAGCAGTGCAAGAGTCAGGCAGGATCCCTGCCTTCACAGAGCTGACATTTCAGGGGGAGTATTAACAATGAACAAGATTAATAAGTGAGATACAGAGCATGTCAAAAGGTGGCAGATGCTATGGAGAAAAATACGGCAAAGTAAAGGGCATAGAGGGAGGTGGGCAATTGGAGGAGCAGAAAGTCCTTGTGGATAAGATGACCCATGAGTAGAGATCTGAGAAAATGGAGGGAGCACACCATAGAGACATCAGCAGGAAGAAGGTTTTGGGCAAAGGGAGTGCAAGTGCAAAGGTCCTGGAGCAGAGACCCACTAAGCATGTTCAAAGAACTACAGCAAGGCCAGAGAGGCTGGAGCAGAGTGGACGGACCAGTGTGAGGGTCATAGGAGTTAAGGTCACCGAGATCATAGTGTCAAATTATGGGGGCCCTGGAGGCCACTGTAAGGACTTTGCTCTTATCCTGAGTGAAAGGAGAGGTTGTTGGGGGTTTTGATCACAGAAGAGACATGATCTCACTTGTATTTTTTTCCAAAAATGTTTATTGTGGTAAAATACATATAACATTAAATTTAAATTAAAAATAGAATTGAGGGAGACAAAGCATGATAGACTCTGGACTCCGGGAACCAAACTGAGGGTTACAGAAGGGAGTGGGTGAGGGAATGGGGTAACCGCGTGATGGGTATTAAGGAGGGTACGTGTGATGATGAGCACCGGGTGTTATACGCAACTAATGAATCATTGAGCACTACATCAAAAACTAATGATGTATTATATGTTGGCTAATTGAACATAATTTAAAAAATAGAGTTTATTGGGGCACCTGGGTGGCTCAGTCAGTTAGGCATCTGCCTTCGGCTCAGGTCGTGATCCTGGGCTTCTGGGATCGAGCCCCACGTTGGAAGCCTGCTTCTCCCTCTCCCCCCTGCTCATGCTCTCTCTTGCTATCTCTTTCTCTCTCTCAAATAAATAAATAAAATCTTAAAAAAAAAGGATTTATTAACTTTAAATTAAAAATAGAATTTAATTTAAATTTACGATCTTAGCCATTTTAAGTACATTAAATGCATTGCTAATGTTGTACAACTATCAGTACCATCCATCTCCACAGTTCTTTTCATTTATAAAAACGGAAACTCTGTACACAATCAGCAACTCCCTATTCCTCCCACCCCGTGGCAACCATCATTCTACTTTCTGTCACTAGAATTTTGACAACTTTAGGTACCTCATACTTGTCTTCCTGTGACTGGCTTATTTCACTTAGCATAATGTCCTCAAGGTTCACCCATGTTGTAGCATGTTACAGAATTTCCTTTCTTCCTAGAACTGAATCATATTCCGTTGTACGTAGCTACCACATTTTGCTTATCTGTTCATCTGTCAATGAACACTTGGATTGCTTCCACATTGTAGCTATTGTAAATAATGTTGCGATGAACCTGGGTATAAAATCTCTCTTTAAGACCGTATTTTCAATTCTTTTAGGTATGTACCCAGAAGTGGAATTGTCAGATCATATGGTAATTCTATTTTTAATTTTTTGAGGAACCGCCATACTGTTTTCCACCGTGGGCTGTCCCACTTTACGTTTCCACCAACAGTGCACAAAAGTTCCAATGTCTCTACTTCCTCACCAACGCTAGTTTTCTGGGGTTTTGTTTTTTGTTTTGAGGGTTTGTTTGTTTGTTTTTTAAATAGTAGTCATCCTACTAAGCACGAGGTGGTATCTAATTGTACTTTTGACTTGCATTTCCCTAATGACTAGTGTCTTGGTGCCTTCAGGCTGCTGTAACAAAATACCTCTGAGTGGGCAGTTTATAAACAACAGGAATTTATTTCTCACATTCTGGAGGCTGGAAGTCTCCGTGTGGTGAGGGCTCTTTTCCAGGCCACAGTCTTCTCACTGTGCCCTCACGTGGCCAAAGGAAGTAGGGAGCTCTCTTAAGCCTCTCTCATAAGTGCACTAATCCCATCCACAGGGCTCCACCCTCGTGACCTCCCCTTCAGATCGTGGCGTTAGTGATGTTGAGCATCTTTTCATGGGCACATTGACAATTTTTACATCTTCTTTGGGTTGGAGAAATGGCTATTTAAGCCCTTTGCTCATTTTTGAACCAGGCTGTTTTTTGGGGTTTTTTTGCTGAGTTGTAAGAGCTCTGTAGAGATTTTGGATCTGAATCCCTTATCAGATGTATGATTTGCAAATTTGTTCTATTCTGTGGGTTGCCTTTTTACTCTGTTAATAGTCTTTTTTGATGTACAGAATTGTAAAATTTTCATCAAATCCACTTTGTCCATTTTTCCATTTGTTACCTGTGCTTTTGGTGTCACAGCCAAGAAATCATTGCTGAGTCCAATGCTGGGAAGCTTTTGTCCTCTGTTTTCTTCTAAGAGTATTATTCTTTTGAGTCTTACATTTACATCTTTGATCCATTTTGAGTTAATTTTTGTATATGGTTTTAGTTGTGTATAAGGGTCCAACTTCACTCTTTTGCATGTAGATATCCAGTCTTCTTAGCACCATTTGTTGAAAAGCCTATCCTTTTCCCATTGAATAATCTTGGCACCCTTGTCAAACATCATTTGACCATATAGGTGAGGATTTATTTCTGGGCTCTCCATTCTAGTCCATTGGTCTATATGCCTATCTTTGTGCCAGTGCCACACTGTTTTGATTACTGTAGCTTTGTAGTAAGTTTTGAGGTCAGTAAGTGTGAGTCCTTCAGCTTTTTTCGTCCATGTCAAGATTATTTGTGCTATTCGGGGTCCCTGGAGATTCCATATGAATTTTAGGATGGACTTTTCTATTTCTGCAAAAAAAAAAAAAAAAAAAAGGTCATGGGATTTTCATAGGAATTGCAAATCATTAATTGTAAATCATTTTTGGTTGTGTTAACATTTTAACAATATTAAGCCTTCTAATCTATAAACAGGGGAAGTGTTTCCATTTATTTTTTTCAGCAATGTCTTGTAGGTTTCATTGTACATGTCTTTTACCTCCTTGGTTAAATTAATTCTGAAGTATTCTATTCTTTCTGATGCTGCTGTAAATGAAGTTGTGTTTGTAATTTCTTTTTCAGATTGTAAATTGTCTATAAAAATGCATCTGATTTTTGTGTGTTAACTTTGTACCTCTACTTTGCTGAATTCATTTATTAGTTTTAATTCTTCTTTTTGGGGAATCTTTATAGTTTTCTATACATGAGCTAATCTGCAAGCAGACAATTTTACTTTTTCCTTTTTGATTTGGATATCTTTTATTTCTTTTTCTTGCTTAATTACTCAGGCCAGAACTTCCAGTACTACATTTCTAGAACTAGCAAAAGCAGGCATCCTTGCCTTGTTCTTGATCTTAGAGGAAAAGCTTTCAGTCTTTTACCATTGAGTATGATATTCACTTTTGGCTTTTCGTATTTTCTTACTTACATTTTTAAATCACTCTGGTTGCTGTTTTGGGATAGAGTTATTGAGAGAGAGAGGGGCTCAAGATAGAAGCAAGGAGACAGCTCATGGGCAATAGCAATAATCCAGGCAAGGAATGTTGAAGCTAGAAGCAAGATGGTAACAGTGGAAGAAAGTGGGTAGTTTCTATATATATTCTGAAGGCTGAACAGATGGGATTTACTGACAGATTGAATGTGGAACATGAGAGAAAGAGAAAAGTTAAGGATGACTTCAAGGTTTTTGGCCTGAAGAATTGGAAGTGGACTTGCCATTTACTGAGATGGGAAGTTTATTTTAGATTATATTAAACTGGACCTCTCCTACTTGTTTACCAAAATGTTGACTTAGACATCTATATGGAGACATTGAGTAGGGAAGGAATATATGAGTCTGGATTTCAGGGGAGAGGTTCAGGGTGGAGCCATAAATTTAGAAGTCATCAGTGTATTAATGGTATGGCTGAGATTCTCCAGGGAGTGAATGTAGAGAAGAGAAGAGAAGAGAAGAGAAGAGAAGAGAAGAGAAGAGAAGAGAAGGGAAGAGAAGAGAAGAGAAGAGAAGAGAAGAGAAGAGAAGAGAAGAGAAGAGAAGAGAAGAGAAGAGAAGAGAAGAGAAGAGAAGGGAAGGGAAGGGAAGGGAAGAGAAGAGAAGAGGTATTAATGGTATGTGAAGCCACAAGTTTGGCTGAGATTGTCTAGGGAGTGAGTGTAGAGAGAAGAGAAAAGAAGAGAAGAGAAGAGAGGGAGAGGGGAGGGAAGGGGTGGGGAAGGGAGAGGAGAGGAGAGAAGAGAAGAGAAGAGAAGGGAAGGGAAGGGAAGAGAAGAGAAGAGAAGAGAAGAGAAGAGAAGAGAAGAGAAGAGAAGAGAAGAGAAGAGAAGAGAAGGGAAGGGAAGGGAAGAGAAGAGAAGAGGAAAGAAGAGAAACCATCATTAGGTTCTGGGTACATTAGCACTGAGAGGTCAGGGAGATAAGAGGAAACCAGCAAAGGAGACTAAGACATTAAGTGATGTCCCTGAAGCCAGGTGAAGAAAAGATTTCCAGGAAGGGAAGAATGAACAACTGTGACAATCACCACTGATAGTCAAAATGGGACCATTGGTTTTAGCAATGCGAGAGGCCATCCCAAGGTTAGGGAGGAGACTTCACTGGAATGGGGAAGACCAACAATAGCTCCAAACACAAGTCCCCATGTGATGAGTGAGAGTTACTCAGTCTTCAAACATTTGCTTCATTCATTCATTCCAGCAGATACTTATCAAGCACTTATGATAATAAAAGCAAAGATAATATTTATTAAGTACCTACCATGTGCCAACACTGAGTTTTACATGAATATCTCATGCAATACACACTTCCACAGTGAGCGATTGGTACAGTTATGTTGGAATCCAGGTGGTAACTTAGGCCTCTCTTCTCAGAAGTCAGGAGTCTTTTTTTTTTTTTTAATTGTGATAAAAAACACACAACATAAAACTTACCATTGAAATCATTTTGAAGTGTATGGTTCAGTGGTGTTAAGTGTATTCACATCGCTGTGCAACAGATATCCAGAAATTTTTCATCCTGCAAAACTGAAACTCTACCTATTAAATAATTCCCCACTTCTCCCTTTCCTAAGCTTGTGGCAACCATCATTCTACTTTCTGTTTCTATGAATTTGATTACTTTGGATACCTCATATACCTCAAATGGAATCCTACAGTATCTGTCCTGTGACTGGTTTATTAGCATAATGTCTTCAAGGTCCATCCTTGTCGCAGCAATCTGTCAGAATTTCCTTCCCTTTTAGGCAGAATAATATTTCATTGCTTACATACACCACGTTTTGCTTATTCGGTCATCTGTTGGCAGACATTGGGTTGCTTCCACCTCTTGGCTACTGAAAATAATGTAGCTATGAACATGAATGTGCAAATAGCCCTTCAAGATGCTGCTTTCAATTATTTTGGATATAAACAGGAAGTCCAGATTCTTAACCAGTGCCCTATTAACACAGTGATGCCTAGGGGTGGGGTGGTCCTTTCTTAATGGAGCATGTCTAGCAGGAAACACAGAGATTGAGCATCTAACTCTAGGTGCTGTGAGTGTATAAAGACTGGGGCATTAAGGGACATAGATAGCAGAGCGTCCCGTGTGACCCCAGGGAGGAAAACAAGATGAAGTTCCAGACCCTGACCCTGAGATGCTCTCAGAATATAATAAGTCCCTTATTAATCAAAGGGACTTAAACTCAATGTATAACCTTCAAATGGGGAAGTCTCGTGGTCTTAATGTACCCAGAGCAGACTGAATAAATGTTTTAGATTTCCAAAGCAAAATGATGATGATGATGATGATGATTTTGATGATGATGACAGCTATCTTTTACTGGGTGCTTGCCCTATGCTAGAAACTATGGGGCCAGCTTGACACCTGTGACCTTATTGAACCTTTGCAATGAGCTTGCAATGTGAGTACTGTTATTATCCTGCTTTGTCAGATGAGGAAACCGAGGCCCAGGGAGGTGAGCTCACTTGCCAAACTCTCAGGCCCAGTCTCTTTAAGCTATTCCCCTGGCGCCCTGGGCCCCTGCCCCCCTCCTCCTCCTGCCAGTGGGTGCAGCAGGCTAGCGGGAGGGGCCCCGCCGGCCACGCCCCAGCCCCAGAAATGGAGCCTTTGCCACTGACACAGACACCAGCAGATTTCAACACTGATTTCCTCATCTTCCTTTCCAACATGTGACCCGCCGGCCCCGTGATGCAGGGACAGTCAGGGAAACGGGGTAAGGGGGCCGCGATACTGAAGGGGAGAAACCTCACCTCCCCGCCCGGACTGCCACATCGCCCCCCAAGCCTGCCTCTGCGTCTCCTGGCCGGCTCTGTGCCACACTGCAGCCTGAGTGGTCTTTTCAACGGGTAAGCCAGATTAGGTCACTCCCACAGCTACAGTCCTTCCATCGTTTCCCTCTGTTCGCCCTCGGTCCCCTAGCCTCCGAGGTCCCACGGGCTGCTGCCGCTGCCCACCTGGCCCACGATCGCAGTGCAGCCAAGCCGCCTGGGTCTTATCAGCCCTCCACTCTGTCCACTCTCTGATCAGAGGTCCCTCCTCCAGAAAGGTCTTCCCCAACCATCTCGGGGAAATTAGCCCACCTCTTCCCTGTTAAAAAAAAAAAAAAAAAATCAGTATTTTTTACTTTGGCAAAATTTAGCATAAAATGGTAGCATAAAAATGACCATTTTAACCATTTTAAATGTAAGCTTCAGTGGCATTAAAGACATTCCTTACTGTTGCTTATTCTTTGGTCTGCTAACTTCTTTGCCACCATTCTCCAGTAGTCTCCTTGGATACAGAAACCTTGTCTGTTGGGTTCACGATTGTTATCACAGTGACTATAACCATCCAGCTTATGGCAGGTGCCCCATCAGCATTTTGAAATGAATGAATGAATACCACTGCCCACGGGTCAGCCTGCTGGGCACAAGACTAGTCACTTCTAAAATGAGTACATGTTTGAAACCCTAAAATGCTGACAGGCACTCACAGATGTTATTTTTTCAATTTTCTCTCTTTTTTAAAATCAAAATTTAATACAAAATTTATAAAAGTAACATGTACGTCACAGTCCTGGGAAATGAAAGTGTCTGCACAATCAACAAAGAATCAAGAAGTTCGAGACTGAGGTTAAATAAAGAGAGAAATCAGAAAAGGCTTCCACTGATCTGTCGGTGTGTCTGCTCCACTGAAGTCTGATAAGGAGAGGGTTTGCGGTGCCCTAGGGCAAGGACCAGTCTCCCCATCCCCCCAGGGCGCCCTCACCACTGTGGCTGGAGTATGTGCTCTTGGCAGGCCCTGATCACCAGCCCTGTTGTGAAGGGAAGGAGTATTTCAGGGGAGAAAGAACCCCTGAAGTCCCAATAAAACAGCAGCATGAGGCAGCAAGGTTGGGGGAGAGGCCAGGACTCCGGCATTAAGCCTGCTCCCCTCCCTACTTGGGACTCAAACGATGTCACTCGTTCCCTTTGCTATTCATGTCTTCTTCCTCTTTCCAGGCCAGTAGCAGGGCCAATCTCTTGTACATGCCGTCCTTGGGCTCACTCCTTGCATGTGGGGGCGGGGGGGTGTTTATGTGTGTTTATGAGTGTGTATGTCTGTGATATTGTGGTTTATAATAAACATATATCCCCATCTTCATCCCTGTTGAGAGCACAGAGCTCCTAAAACATTCGGAATTTCCTAAGTGAAAAGAGTGATAAAGGTTTTGTTATTCATAACAAGCCCCTTTCTGCTACCCCTAAGTTTGTTAGTGAGGTAACTTCTGGAAAGCCCCTAAGGATGGGAGCTAGCTGCCTGGTTATTTGGGAACCAACCAGGATTATAGGATTAGGAACTTTCAGTCCCAACCCCTGACCTCCTGGGACGGGAGAAGGATTGGAGGGAGGTTGAATCAGTCATGAATGACCGATGATGTAATCCATCGTGCCCATGTAAGGAAGCCTCCCTAAAACCCAAAGGACAGAGCCCCAGAGAGCTTCCGGGCTGGTGAACACATGGAGATCTGGGGAGAGTGATGTGCTCCAGGGGGCATGGAAGCTCCTCACTCCTTCCCCCATACCTTGCCCTGTGCATCTCTTCCATCTGGCTGTTCTTGAGTTAGATCCTTTTACAATAAATCCGTAACCTAGTTAAGTACATAGTTCTTCTGAGTTCCATGAGCCACTTTAGAAAATCAAACCCGAGGAGGGCGGGTTAGGGAACCTCCAATTTATAGCCTGTCCACCAGAAGCTCAGTGTCCACCTGGGCATCTGAATTGGGGAACAGTCTTATGGGGACTGAGCCCATAACCTGTGCGACTCCAGGTAGGTAGCACCAGAACTGAGTTAAATTGTAGGACCCCCAGTCAGTGTCCACTAAGAAACGAGTTAATTGCCTAGTGGTATCAGGAAAGGCACAACAGAGTGTGTGTGGGTGTGTGTGTGTGTGTGTGTGTGTGTGCGCGCGCGCGTGCGCGCTAGTGCATGCATGCGCATGCATGTACATATATGTATGGGTGTGGGTGTGGAAGCTTGTATATGTGTGACTGTGTATACTGTAGGGGAGGAAAGCTTTTCCTTTCTTCCCTTCTAGGTTCTTTGGCTGCTCTAACAATCAAATAACTAATAATCAATAAAATGATTAACAATTAAATGGACATAAGAGAGATTAACAGGAGAAAAACAAACTTAATTTCACGTGTATGGGGCTTACAAAAATATGAGACTCAAAGAAGTGACCAGGGTAGGCAGCTTTTAGACAAAGAAACAATACATTTGTGAAGAATTGACAAGACAAATAAGTTTGGGTTTGGGGTAGTAAATGAGTGAAGAAGTAACAAGGGTTTGTTTATACAGCCTTCTTGCCCTAAATTCCCTATCTCTAGTGATAAGGACCTCTCTCCTGGTACAGGGAGGGTAGCCTACACATGGGAAATTTATTTCCTGCTTTCCAGGGGACAAAGGAGAGTCATTGTGTCCTTTTTGCACAGGTTGTTTCTTAAGTAACTTTAATTCAAAATAATCAATATACCAAAGTAGCGTATTTTGGGGTGGCCTGTCCTGAACCCCATCAGTACCCATGTGTGGGAGAGAGTCAGAGACGTAGATGATGGGCCCAGGGTCGCTCAGACACCAGTTGGCGAACTTTCTTTCTCAGCGTCCTCTCTGACTAACCTAACCGCCTCTCTTCCCACTGTCCTGCAGGGAAACTGCTCCAGAGCTCTTGGTTGGCAAACACACCCTTTTTTATCTGACTGCCCAGCCTTTGTGCAGGCTGCTCCCCCTGCCTGAAGGCCCTTTCCCAGCCCTACACTTTCCAAGGTCCCTGGCTTTGCAGGGCCCAGCCCAGATCTTACTTCCTTTCAAAACTTCTCCAGTTCTCCTCCAATCTAAATAAATCCCTCCACCTACCCCAGAGAATCTCTCCCTACATCCTATGCTAATTTAATACCTCTTTAAATAAGAACACAAGCGCCCGGCCTAATGCTTGGCACATCTTAGAGACTCAGACCATGTTCTCTGAAAAGATCCGGTGTTCAGCAAATTCTGGTGGGAATGGAGGTGGGAATGACCGAGTGAACAAATGAACAGCCCTCTCGCCTGCCCTTCATGGTTGCTGACAGAGTTCAACTCAGCACAGTGACCCACAAAGTTCCCAGTCCAGAGCTGGGCACAGAGCAGCTGACCGGAGCCTGCTCGCTGGCATGGATGGGTTTTGAAGCAATGCGCTCTCCTAGGCCAGACCCAACCTGCATAGCTAGGCTTCCTGATGGGGCAAATGCCAACACAAAGGCCCCAGCAGGCCCGGCGCCAGGGAGCTGCGCACTGATCTCCAGAAAGGAGCAAAGTCTGTGGCTCCAGCCGCCCACCCTCAGTCCTGCCAGCCCGGGGGCTGTGCACACTGCCCCGGCCCCCTGGGCAAGAAAAAGAAGGAGGGGAAATCAGGTTTAACCAGATGGCCAAGTTGCTCTTTTACTCAGCACCTGTGGAGCCCTGGGGCTGGGGTTGGTGGAGGTGTGGCCGAAAAGCAGACCAGGGCAGCTTATTGTTAAGAGCACAGAACCTGGATCTGAGTTCAAATACTGACCGGGTGGGTACCAGCGGTTGTGACCCTAGGCAAGGCCGCTCCCCCTCTGAGGCTCAGATGCGCTCCCTGTAAAATGCAGTAACCATCAATGGCCACAGGTTAATCCGCAGACAGGTACAGGCTTGAGACATGTTCTTACCCTTTTATGGCACAATAAGAAACATCATGACAAAGAACACATGTATATGTCCATCTATACCTATGTCGTGATAGCTAGCTAGCTGGGGAGGCAATGCATATATATCACCAGAATAGTTTACCAATTACCCTCCCGGAAGAAAGATTGGCCTTCATTTTGAGATTTTATCCTCACTCTATTTTTATTTTGTAAGTGAAAGGGCGACAAGCCTTTGTGCTTACAGTTGCCTCTGCCAGAATCCTTAGCCCACCCACCTACCAGAGACTCACCCCCTCACCAGCTCCAGAACTTTATTCAGATGTGTGTTTCTCGAGGACACCCTCCCTGAGCACCCCGTTTAAAATACAATCCAACCCCCTTGGGCCCCGTCCCTTCCCCCTTGCCCGACACGTTTCTCGTTCATAGCACTTACCACCACCACCACCGTCAGACCTATTACTTATTTTCTGTTGGGTCCATTGTCTTGACTTTCCCCAGGACACAGGCATCTTTGTCTCTCTGGTTCACAGCTCTACCCCAGTACCTGAAATAACGCCTGGCACATAGCAGGCTCTCAATAAATATTTGTCAAATGGATAAATAATAGAATAGATATTTGTTTTTTAATGTCTTTCCTTGGCAAAAAAAAAAAAAAAAGCCAGAAACTCACTCATTTTCAGCTCCCAAAATTGGGCATTGAAAAGGAGGGGATTTTACTGGTCTCTGAAATCTTTAAATCATTGAGAAAATGTATGTAAAATTTTGGCACAGGTCACGGGCCCGTGGTAAAACTCACCAACTGCTAATAATGATTCCCTTCTTCCTCCTGTGCCCCTCCCCCCAGGCCTTCTCCTCCCCACCCCTCCGCTCACTCCTCCTCTAGCCTTATCTGTTCTCACCAGGGCTGTCCCCAAGCTCCAAAACTCAAAGGAACCTTCTGTCCTCTCAATTTGCCTAATTCACTTATTTTCTTTAAAGATCCTGATTACAGACTGGCTTGGGAGGGCTGATCCGGCTGTCAACAGGCGTAAAGAAGGGCCAGCCCGCCTAGGTGACCTAGAAGCCTGTATTAGCAAGCTTGGTCAAGATTTGACTACTTTTATGATCCCAGGTCACCAATGAAATCAATTAAAGGTTTTTGTTAGTTTGTTGGCTTAGTTCCAGACCCGCTGTTTAGGGAAGTTAAGAGCTCAATTCCAAAGATAACTGTGGACCTGGAGGGGCTGCCCCAGGCAGGAAGCCCTGGAGAAGCTGGTGACCAACTGACCGGCACCCACTGGCCTGAGGGAGGGCAGGGTCAGCTGCAGGACCCCGGGTCAGAGCCAGAAGGAAACTCAGAGACTAAATAGATTGGCTCGGTCATTTCGCAGTCGGGGAGACTGAGATGCAGAGAGATACCAGGACTGACTTTAAGATCTCATTTGAAAATAGCAGAACCAAGAACATAATTTTGTTTCCTGGCTCCATGTCCTGCATCCTCTGACCAGGGCAAGAGGGGCTCCAGCCCTCTCCCCTGCCCAAGTGAGGAATCTGGGGGGACAAGGGTTGTGTCCCAGTTGGAACCTAAGCAGCTCCCTTCCAGATGATGCTCCAGGGTCCCAAGATCCTGGGATTCCTTGTTAAATGTCTGAGCCCACTTGCAGGCTTTCATGGGCCTCTCCCCCATCCTATTTTCACTAGGGTAGGCCATGCGGCCAGTGGGTGCTGATTGCCGGGGGGGTGGGGGGTGCGGGGGGTGCGGGCTGCCTGCCCAAGGCCCCTTACAGTGCAGGCAAACAGAACAAGGGTAGCAGAGGGCAGGTGCTCGTGTGAAACTGCAAGGTTGGGCCTAATTCCAGGTCATTAGGAAGCTCTGTGCTACCAGGCAATAAAACACGTTTTATTTAATAGTTTATTACCTTGATTTATAACTTGAAATATTTAGACTATGGTCTGTAACCCCATCTGGAGGGAGCCTGCTGTCTAGAGCCCAGGACCTGGATCTGAGTTCAAATACTGACCGGGTGGGTACCAGCGGTTGTGACCCTAGGCAAGGCCGCTCCCTCTCTGACCCTGCTTCCCTACGCCACCTCCAGCGTGGTCTGTGGGGGTGAGAGGGGCCTAGGCTTCCAGGAAGAGGGAGTTGGGAGAAGGGCGTGAGCGTGGGCAGCCTCCTCCTCACACAGGCGCTTCGTGTGCGGGATCTAGGGCCACCCTCGCATCACCTTTTCGGCTGAGAAAACTCAGGCTCACAAGGCTTTGGCCATGTCACACAGCCAGGGACAGATGACCAAAGGGCCCTCACCTTTCCCAACTGAATGGCAAGTTAATGTTGAAATGACAAAAGAAAGGGACAGGGAGAAACATTTCCGGCCCTCCTGGAAGGCCCCTTTAGCATCTATAGGTGTTCCTGGCTAGGTATCTGCCTGGCTGATTTACCCGGGCAGCTGGGGTTGGCAGGGGGCATCTTCCTCTCTGCCTGGCTATTGCTACCGTCCAAACACCCACTGTGCCATGACTTCTCAGAAAGGAGCTTTAGGGACAGTGGGGTGACAACGCAGGACATAAAAACTGGCATCCGGGTGCACCATCAGATACAAGAGGCCGGGGGGATGAGGTTTCTCAGAAAGTTGGGCTTCTCTGCATCTTTCTCAGGGAGCCCAAATCTTCGCTAAGTTGATCTCCTACTGAAGAGAGACCTTCGCTTTGCCAGAGCTTCTGTTTAATTATGGCTAATGAAATGATCTGAACTAGAGGTCTCTATCAGGCCTGGACACTCCCCCATTTAGAACTTCTTTCTGAACATTGGTCCCATCTGCCACTGCGGGCTCATGTCTTCCCATAATTTCTCCCTGTGCCCTGGGCTCCCCTTCAGCTTCTGAGGCAACCTTTCCCTTTTGCACAGGCTTCTTCCCCTGGGATGCCCTTTCCCTCCTTTCCTGACCCAGCCAGCTCTTTGCTCTTCAGGAGCCAGCTAGGTCCCTGTTCTCCAGTCCCTCCCAGCTGCCCCCAGACTCCTCAGACTGTATCCTCTGTGCCTCCTCTGTTCTCCCCAAGCCCCGTGCCTAGTCATAAAAGGACTCTGGACACTGCGGGCTGATTTCTACCTGTTTGTTTCCTATTGTAACTCACAAGCAACTTGGGGCTACAGTTGGATTTTGTTCCGCTTTCTGTTCCAGCGTGCACTTGGGGCCTGAAATGTGGTAGGTGCTCACGAAAGGTGAGCTGAGGGTGGGAGCCCCCTCTCTCAAAGGGTGTGTCCTCAGCATGACCTTATTTGCTATTTACTCTCCCGAGGAGGAGGACTTACGGGGACAGCTCTTATTATCCCCATTTTCTCACTCTGAAGGTTGAGAAGCACTCGACCATCCCTGTCTCTGGGGGCTAGGCCAGTGTAAAGCAGTTCTGGTCTTTCCCTTGCTTGGCTGGGGGCAGGGCAGCCACAGAGCGCTGGCTGCTGGACACCCAACTTAGAGCAAGGTGGCATTTGACCTTTTTCTCAGCAAACTCCAGACTTTGCCCTGGGGCGAGAAGCAAGAGAGAAACGGCGGAGCTGGGCTGAGGAGACCGGAGACCCTCCCTCTCCCAGGGACCAGAGGAGGTCCCGGTCAGGGACATTTCCAGGCAGGAGCCGGGCCCAACTCCAGGGACACACCAATGCAGGGCTGGGGAGGAGGGGAAAGGTCGGTTGCAAAACCCTGCGTGTGGCAGCTTCACTGCTGAGTCATGCTCCTGAGGCCTGCTGGGGACCAAAGTCAGAGGCCACGAGCTCAAAACAGCCCGGTTAGCACTGCTCCTGTTGACTCCCTGGCCTTCCACATCCAGTCCTTCCTCGGGCCCCACTAATCCCCTTCTGCAGGGCACAGCTATTAGGGTTTTCCCCAGCATACCCTCCTGTGTTTGGGTGATAGCACTCCAATTTTCCTTAGAGATCCTCTTTCCCACCCTCAGCCCAGATGAAGTTGGACTCTCTCCCCCTCCCCAAACACCAAGGATGGTCACACGGCCCAGGCTCAGAACATTCCCTTACGCCTGTGATTGGCTCCAGGATGGGAACATGAGGAAGCATAGCAAACGAGACTCAATTCCAAGACTTTCATCACAAATGTTGGGGAAGAGACCCTCTCTTTTTCTATAAGGATTGCCAGCTGGGTAACTCTCTCAGCCTGGAGGAACTGGGGCCTCCATGGGCATGGTGGTTGCCTGAGAAAGAGGCCAGCCCAGGGAAAAGCAGAACCAAGAAAATATACAAGGAGGGGACCCAGCCTCCCAGCCTTTTGTGAAACTCAAAATGTACCTCTCACTTGACAGTGACATGGACAAATACTTTCCTCTTGGCTCAAGCAGATTTTGAAGTTGCGTTTTTGTCGTTTGCAAACAAAAGATTTCTGACTAACACCAACTGGATAATATCTATTCCAACCATCTTCCTCTCTGTTCTCGCTCTCTCTGCCCTAGTTTAAGCCTCGTCATTGGCCTTGCCATCTCTACCCTGGATTGGTGTACCAGACAATCAACTAATGATGACAACAGAGTAACAATAGTTGGACACCTGCTGCCACTTGCATGCACCTCCTGTTTATTAGAGCGACCCCACAAATTGATACCTGCATCTTAGTGATAGAGACTGAGGGTCAGAGAAGTAAGGGGCTCGTACAGACATAGTATAGGCCGATGAGCTAGTATACAAACTCGGATGATCTGACTCCAAAGCACAGCCTCTTTGACCACAGCTTCATCCTGCTTCGTTTAATTCTAGGTGGGTCCTGTTTATTATCCGCAGCAGATATTTAGGTGGGAACACTTTTGTGTTCGGAAGCACAGGGTCATGGGGATAGCCAGACTCTGTCAAATATCTTGGATTTCATGGACCCCTTTGAGGGACACTAACTCTACTTTTGGCCCATCATTTTTCTTCTGCCTTCATTTTCTTTTCCCCCAATGCCCCTCCCCATGTTCAATTTTGCTGCCATGCTTTCACTGGCCGGGCTTAGCTCACATGCCCATCACTGTATAGTCACTGAGGTCAGGAGATGTGCTATCTGAGTGGGTTGCCACGTCATAGGCTCAGCCCTGGCTCTTAGTCAGTTCCACGCAAACCAGATGGATGGAAAAGGGTAAGATGATCGTCCAGAGACAAATCAAGGTGTTGTTGCCCAGAAGGGGTAGCCCCTTCTTCTCATCTGCTGCCCAAGACCTCAGCCACCCAAAGCAACAGTTATTTATTTGATTTTGCAGTGTGCCAAGCCCTAGGTTGGGCACTGGAAGGACAGAGATTAGGCATAGACTTGCCACTGATGCAGATGGTGAAAACCTCACTGTCTGAGAGCAAGTGGACGGTGGACAAACCAACAAAATGTTGTGGGATGAGGCCACAGCCAAGAAACACCATCAGAACAATTCATTTTGCTTGGGGATGGAGGAGGGGGTATGGGAAAAGCCATATTGAAGAGATAACACAAGCTGGGCTTCAAAGGGTGTGGCAGCTTTTGTCAGGAAGGATGGTAGGACAACAGCATTTCTGGCAGAGTGGAACAGCATGTGCAGAGGTGCAGAGGCATGAGAAATCTGCAGGGTTCTGTGAAGAGAGTGTAGTTGGGGACAATGCAAGACAAGGAAGGGGAGGGGGAGAAGAGGTGATTTGCCTGAGGAGTAAAGGAGTAGAGAAGCAGAAAAGTAATCCCTAGTGTTTGAATGGCTTTTCCTGACCTTTTATTTAAGCTTTGCTTAGACAGCCCAAGAGGAAGCTGGTGCCTCCCCACTCTGCAGCTTGCCTGGGGAAGGGAAGGGTTAAATCAGAACAAGATGAAGATATGCCTGGGGAGCTAACTGTGGAATGGGGAGACCAAGGCAGCCTGGAGCTTGAGCATGGGAAAAAGGACTGGCGAAAGGAAGGAGGCAGGCCAAGGAAGGGACAGGTCAATTGCTGAACTCAATAAAAATTTGCATGCCAAGCCCTGCACTGGACCTTGGGGATACAGAGATCAATAAGGCAAGGCTCCTGGGCTCCACAAGCTCACAAGCAGGATCATAAGCAGGCTCACAAGAAGATGGCAAAGACCATAGAGTGGGGTGAGTTCTATGGCTCGATCTGTCCAGCAAGAGTCTGTGGGAGCACTAGGAGCAACCTCCCTAGCCCAGGGACATGGAGAAGGCTTCCTAGAGAAAGTGACATTGGAGCTGGGCCTTAAAGGGTTACTAGGAGTTTGCCATTTAGAGATTGAGGAACTCTCATAACTCCAATAGTCTCTTTTATTAAGATTGACTACACTGTAGTCACTTGGCCAATGTCTCTCCTTTCTGCTGAGCTCCATAGTCATGGGCATTCTGTCTGTCTGGTTCACTGAATTTTCTCCTATACCAAAAAGAGTGTCTGGCATACAGTAGGTGCTCAGTAATGTGTGTGTGTGTACACGAGAGAGCAGCTTGTGCAAAGGCTCAGTGGTTGGTGCCCATACAGACAGCAGTACAAACTGGTTTGGGACAAGGTGGATGGGGCAGACAGAGTCCAGGGCAGAAATGACCTTGACTGCCCAGAGTAGTCTGGATTTTATCCTCTAAATGGGGAAGGACATGATCAAATTTGCACTCACTTGTTTATTGACAAATATTTATTGAGCACCTACTATGGGCCAAGTATTGCATTAGACCCTAGGGGATATCATGAGAGCAAGACCAACTCCTTCCCCATGTGGAGCCTACGTCCTCCTGGGAAACCAGACAGCAAACTTGTCAGCCATTAAGAAAGAATATCTTTTCAGCTAGTGATGAAATGCTAGGTAGAAAAATTTCAATGGTTAAGGGGTCAGAAAGTGATGAGAAGGGAGAGGCTCAGTGCCAGACAGGGAGTGTGTCAGATAGGATTGTGTTCAGCTGCATGCAGCAGAAAACCTGACTCATAGTAGCCTAACATATAGGAGTTTATTTATATCTTGCAACAGGAAGTCCAAGAGGTAAGCAGTTCAGGGCTGGATGGCAACTTGGTGGTGATGTCAAGAAACCACGTTCCTCCATCTTCCTGTTCTACCTCCTTAGCATTATCTCTGTTGCTTTAACTTTTTTTTTTTAATGAGAAGGAATGTATGCATTTCATATTTATTTAAAAGTACATAATTAAAATAACTTAAGTTGATGCCTCACTGACATGTAAATTACTCCATCCAAAAAAATTCAGGGGAGCCTGATGCTCACAAAGATGACTGGTATGAGTTTTCTGGGGTGGAAAATAGGGGAAAGGACCAAAGCCACATCTGGGTTGATGTGATACACGATTGTAACCACCAGTGGGTGGGGGGGTGTGACTGCGGGTGTGCAGGTAAGGTATTCAATTCCTATGCTGGACTCCTTCCAGCGGAAACAGGTATTCAGAGCAAGAAATGGCCATGAAGAGAATAACCCCCATCTCCTCCCACCTCCCACAAAGAAACTTGGAAAGATTTTAGGATGAGCATCAGGCTCCCTAAATTTCATTGAATGGGAGATGCAGGACAAGCTGACTGCAGCTAGTACTCGGCTTACAAAGGGATAACTCTGGGGCAATCTGGAAGCTCTAGTTCTGGGAGAAATGGGGAAGCCTGGGTTAGGGTGGGTGATAGGGATGGAGAAAAAGGGGCAGCCGAGACAACTATGGAAGGGGATGCAAAAATGGTAACAGTTAATGTAACCAAGGGTCTCACTGAGGTGAGGGGACCCAAATGCAGCTGTAAGAAGTGATGAGCTAGTCCCAAGTCTCCAACAATGTCGGGCTCCCCCACTAGAGAGTTGTTTCTAAGAGGCAAATCTCAAGATGGCTTATAGGGTTTTCTGGATGCTAAGAAGTTCCTAAAGTCAGCCTGCCCTTCCTTTATTGGTAGAGCCAGCGAATCATGGAATCCAAACGCTCACTGGGTACTGGGCATTCATTAGCGTCTTGGTAGCTGGTGGCAAGTCCATTAAAAAACAAAAACATGGCAACAGAACTTTGGGGAGTTTGGGGGAATGCAGGCCAAATAACCTAGCCCTTGGGCCCTAGTCACTGGGCACTTGAGTTGGTCACTGATTGGGGGACATTCTGTGGAGAGGTGGTAACTCTGTTCCAAAAAACTTGGGGCCATGACTGTCATCTCCTTAAAAAGGAAGGGAGGTTGAACGGGCTTCAGAAAAGTCCCATTCCAATAGATTATGAATGTGTTTGTTCATCTTTAATGTAGCCAGCTAAAACGGTTTCAGGGCATCAAATATTCCACCAGTCCTGGGCTAGGCCCTAAATATTAATGGGGAACAAAACAGACAAAAATCTCTCCCCTCACAGAACTCTGATAGGAGGAGACACCCAAAACCCCAAATAAATAAGAAGTCTCTATGGAGTAAACTAGTTGTTTCCTTTTGTTTTTCTATGTTAGGCGGGGTTCTGTGACCATCTCGGAGCCAAACACATCCTTCATTAAATAATTCACTGACAAGTCATGCTGTTTTCTTCTTCAACTATGTAGTCAAAAGGAGATTTAGTCCAGACATGTGTCAGTCAATCAGCAATAGACAAAGTTCTGGGTACCTGTTGCTTCCATGTTTTTCATTCTAGCATTTGGGAGTATTAAAGATGGAAGCATTGAAGCCCCAGAGGTGAAATGTCCAAAGATCAATCAATTGACAAACAAGACCCAGGTATCCAATTCACAGGCTGAGACGGTACACATTTTCCATCACCTGACCGTAAGAGTCTCTGTTCTCTGCACTAGGCCAAGCTGGTGGCCCGTGGGTAGATATGCATATGTCTCATGGAAAGATATTATTAAGTGTACAGCTCTTGATAGGTGATAAAGCATCTTCACATTTGTTATCTCTCTATATACTCTACATAGAGTTATAGGTTTAGCAAGCGAAGTTACAGGCCATCCAGTTAAATTTGAATGCAATATTTGGGACACAATTAAGCAAAAATTGTTTATCTGAAATTCAAATTTAACTGGATGTTAAATTTAGTTTCGTTTGGTGCATTTGGGCCGCTATAACAAATTCCCATAGACTAGCTTAAAAACAAATTTTATTTCTCATAGTTCTGGAGGCTGGGAAGTCCCAGATCAAGGCGCCCGCAGATTTGGTGTCTGGTGAGAATGCTCTCTCTGGTTCACAGATGGCTGGCTTTTGTCTGTGTCCTCCCATGGTGGAAGGGGCAAGAGAGCTCCCTGGAGTCCCCATGACCTAAGACCTCCCAAAGACCCCACCTTCTACCGCCATCACACTGGGCGTTAGGATTGAACACATGAATTTGGGTGGGACACAGTCCATAGCACTGGACATTCTGCATCTTATCTGGCAACCCTAACTATACCCCTCAGAGGCAGGCCTAACCCTCCGTTTGACCACTGAGGCTCAGAAAGTAAATTGCTTAAGGTCAACGGGGGCGGGGGGGGGGTGGTGTCAGACCAAGGGGATGTCAGAACTGGGCCCTTCCCCTTTTCTGGTCCCTGCTTCCCCCCCGGGTGGCCTCCTCAAGGCATCAGGGACATGTTGGGGTGGAATATGAGGATCTCAGGGCTAGAGAGGAGGGACTGTGTCAAGGGGAGGCCACGGAGGGGGCCACCGCCATGATTAGCAGACCCCAATCTTCATATTCACGGGCAGAGGAGGGAGGCGTTCCACTCTTCGTGGCAACATGTTTTCGGTTTTAGTTTACTGTACCAGGGCCCCAGCACCCCAGCCAACAAGACTGGAAAGGCAGGAAGCCATCTGGAGCTGCATGCTGAGTCACAGGGCCTGCAGAAAAACAAGAACATCATGACAGCAGAGCAGGGGGTGGGGAACAACCTCCCTGGAGATGGAGATTGAGGTGGGCACCGGAAATAGAAACTGCTCCATCTGAAGCATCTGGTAAAAGGCCCAAGATCACCGTGCATTTGCAGTCCAGTTCCCATTAGGCGCCAACTGAATGCAGAGGTCTGGACGGTTCTGTGAACATGTCAGTAAATCAGGTGGTATAGCGGAAGCTTCTGGGTTTTGTTGTTGTTGTTTCAATCCTGGCCTCTCCTCTTCTCTGGCTACCCATTAGCCCTTGGGCAGTTTACCTAAACTTTCTGACCCTGTTTCCTCTTCAGCAATAATAACCCTTACCTCCCTGATAGTGTGAGGATTTAAATGAAATCACATTTTTAAAAAGTGCCTCGCAAAGGGCTGACACATACACTAGATGGTCAACAAATGGTAGGTGTTATTATCAGAGAGACATAAAAATATCTTCCTGTCAGGTGGGTGTGGGGATTAAATCAGATAACATATCTCCACTCTCAAAGAGCTCTGGACCTATGACTGAGGGACGGGACGGTTCAGCTATGGTAGAGATTCCTTTCTCCTCCGGCCCCAAGATCCTGAGATGACCGGTTCTGGTTTCCCTGAGTGAGGTTAAATACACACGCGGTGAATGCCCACATGACGTCCGTTCATTCCATTCCACAAATATTTCCTTTATCATTGTGCATGTTACTGGCTCAGCCTGTGCAGAGGTACAGAAGAACAAAATGGAGATAAATACTATTTTCTGTTGTGTTTAGCAATTGTTCTGTGCCAGGCACGAAGGTAAGGGCTTTATATGAATTCCCAGAACAACTCTTTCAGGTCAGTACTATTACAATCTCCATTTTATGGATGGGGTAACTGAGGTTGTCCAAATACTTTGTCCAAATGCACAGAGCAAGTCAGTATCAAAGACCAGGCTCCTTTTGCCCAATTCGCCCAAAGGTTCTGACTCTTAGACTGTGGACAAGCTCCCAGAGGGAGAAAAGCCCTCACTTGGAGACTGAAACTCATTCAGACACACAGGTGTAGGAACAGTGTCAGGCAGTGAGATGATTAAATGCCAAAGGAGAGGTTGGTGGTCAGAGTTGTAGCAGTACTGGGCTGGAGGGGGATCCCTGAGGGGCTTCCTGGATGGTGGGTGGGGGGGTGGGGTGTAGCGCTAGGCCTTGGGACCGGAGATGGGGCAGGGCATGGAGAAGGCAGGTGAGCAAAGGCACAGAGGACTGGGCCAGGTATGGGCAAGGTTCAGCAAGAGGCCCACTGGCCCATCCCAGGTGTGGTTTGGAGAGCAAAAGAAGGAACATCCAGTTCACAACATCTGGCTGGGCCAGGCTGTCATGAATCTCCAGAAGGAGAAATGCCTCGGCCTGGCTAAAGTGACTTCTAGCGTTAGTGCCTCACCACCACCTGACAGGATCCCTACGTATCACGTGTTGGGCCTGGTCAGTAGGGCTCAAAGGTGTAGCTGTTGTTGGGAAAGAAGGAGGTTTCTGCAGATTAAGTGGGTCTGACCTGTCTTGCCCAATGGCCTCAACCTTAGCTCTCCTGGGTAAGGAGATAATGACATTCCCTTTGCCTTCAGAAGATTCTACCAAGAATAGCGCACACTATGGGTCATTAAAACGAATTCAGAGACAGTAGGACTTTTCCTCAAGTCAGTCTGGCAATACATATCAAGAGGATTAAAACTCTCTACCCTTTGATCCCAGGGTTTCACCAGCAGGAATTAATCCTAGGGAAACGATCAGGGAGGTGTGCGAAGCCTCCCTGTGTGTGTACAAGGATGGCTGCTGTAATATTACTTGCAAACACACCAATGAGAAATGCCCCAGCTGATCAATAACAGGGGCTTGGTTAAAAATGATGATACGTCCATATAATGGTGTACCGCACTGTCATTAAAGTCATTGTGGTCACATCAGATTAAGTGAAAAATCAAGTTGCACAATATCGATCTAGGACGATCCCAGCTTGGAAGTGCATTAATCTAATCCATTCACTTATTGAATAGTTAATGTGCTGCGTGCCGGGCAATATTCCGGGCATGGCGCTAAAGAAGGGAACAAGTTCAGCGTACCATTTGGGGCGAAGTCAAAGAACAAACGGGACAATTTCCAGGAGTAGGGCGATGCCATGGAGAGGGCATAACATGGGCTGGTTTAGACAGAGTGACAAGGGAATTATCCGAGGAGGTGACATTCTGATCTTGGCCTGCATGTTGAAAAACATCCATTCATGAGGATCCAGGGAAGAGCATTCCAGGCAAAGGGACAAAGGCCTTGAGGGGTGATGCAACTGCAATTTTAGAAAAAAACAAATAAAGGCAGAGACAGGGGGGAGTGGGAGAAAAGCGGTGGGAGGGAGGGAGGCACAGGCCACACAGGGATGAAAGCCAAGGTGAGGTGTTTATATGGAGTTTGGATTTTACTCCAACTGCAGTGGGAAGCTACTGGGTTTTAAGTCAGGCAATGATTATATTTACATTTATTTCATATTTATGAACCAGCAGGAAATACACCAACGGGTTAATAGAGATCACCAATGGGTAGGGGACGGTCATGGACCATTTGTATTTGTTTCTGTGTGCTCTTCTGTAATTCCCAAACTTTCGTAATTAGAAAAAAACAATAATTCCTATTTTAAGATAACTCGCCAGAGAGCCGTGCAAACCGACGGCGACCACTAACGTGGAGCTCCAGAGTGAAAAGTCTTCCGCCTACACACTCTCGTTGGATTTTCCCAACAACCCTGTGAGTGGAGTCAGATCATTTTAATTAGCTCCATTTGGTAGGTGAGGGAGCTGAGGCTGGGAGGGGCAAAGAGGCTCCGGCAGAAAATGGCACAACTGAAGCCAGACGAGAGGTTCTAGAAGCCTGGCCCAGGCTTCCTGATTTTGCCACAGAGCCAGGCCTGCGGGCTGGTCTGGCTTAGATTTAACCAGAAATCCAGACGTCCCAGGGAGAAGTCCATAGGATGACTCCCCTGCCTGGGGGAGGACCCACAGCCCCCAAGAGCAATGTGTGCTAGAAGAGGGGCCATCCCCACAGGACAGATGCTCAATAAGCATTTGTTGAATTAACGAAATAACTTGCTTTTGGGAAAATGCTGCTCTCAGTGGTTTAGCTGACTACAATTCAGTAGCTGTGTGACCTTAGGCAAGCCTGAGTCCTCCTCTGTAAAATGGAGATTAAGTTTATGGTCGCTCACCTCCATGAAGCTTAACAGTTAGGGGCACGCTCAAAGCCAGATGGCCTGGACTTGAATCTGCTTCTATCTCCTGCTAGCTGTGACCTTGCAGAGCTCCTTAGTCTCTTAATACCTCAGTTTTCTCATCTATAAAGTGGTGGTGATAATACTTGTCTCCAAAGGATGTTGTTAGGACTACATGGCTGGATAAAGCGCTCTGAAGAGGTCTTGGCACATGGTACGTGCTCCTTAGACATCCACTAGTAGCTCGAGCAGCATGGGGCTGATGAAGGGACTGAGTGGCTTTCGGAAGCATATGAAGAGCTTAGCACAGGGTGCCCATTCACGGCAGCTGCTTCTGCCCTTCTACCACGGTTCCTGCCTTTATTACTCCTTCGGTAGTTCTTTGTAGGAAACATACACAAATTCACTGCCCATCTTTTCCTTTAGGGAGGAGACCCCTTACCCACGAGGAGTGTCCTCTGCCGAGTTAAACAACAGATCCACTCTCTCTCCCATCTCAGGTTTCTGTCTGTTCAAGGTCACGTGAAGAGCTTCCAATGTCTCTGTTTCTAATTCAGTGAAGGAGCCACCTCTAAATCTCAGGCTTGCCGTGTGCTCTGGTGAGCGCCCCTGGAGTCACTGCACCTCCGATCGCATCCCCACCCCAGTGTTCAAACATCCATCATGTGAGGACCACCAATCCTGGTGCAGCAGCTGCATGCCACTTGGCCTCGTCTCTCCCTCATTATTTTTCTTTAACTTGTCTCACATTTAAAACTTAAATACATTTGTTCAAAAGGGAAATGTACTCATTACCATAAATGGAAAGCCAATACCACCTGCCACAAAAAGAAGCTATCCATAAAAAGAAACACCATGAAAATAAAGCAATATTGCTGAATTCTGGGGGAATAGGGGTGCCCATTGAAGACTCTGGGCTTGAGGCCTGTTTGATTTCCATTTAAAAGAGAGATCTGGAGAGGTGTTAAAGTTTCAGAGAGGTGCTAAAGACCTGTGAGTACCAAAATGAGACTGCCTTCTCCGTGTGGTAAGAAGGACAGAAAGAGAATTCAAAGAGGAAAAATTCTCGAAGCTCACGATTTAATGTTTTTATTTCCTTGTTTATTCACCTTCTAGAACTTTCTCCTGTCTGCCAGGAGCAAGGGGCCCCCTTTTACGTGATTCAGTTCTTTATTGAGAAAAGCTAAGGAGGGAGCCGCCCACCCTCTGCTTCTCACTTACCAGGTCGTTTTAGGAACATTCCTTCCTCTCTCTGAATCGAGGGAGGTGAATCAGAGAAATGTTCTTCTCAGAGGATTTCCAGGTCCTCAAAGTCTAGGAGGCCTCCTCCGAAAAGTGTGCCTGGCTGTGCATGGATGTTTTCTCACCTGCTGGTGGGGCAGGGGTGACGTCCACCCGGAGGACAGCCTCGTGGCGTGGTTCAGGTTGCTGGATCTCCCCAAGAGCAAAGCTGTGGGATTCATCACATATCCACAAATAAATTCACGTTTCCTGGGGGTGGATTTTCTGCTTGTTGAGTCGAGCAGATGGCTGTGCTTGAGTTGAAAAAGGAGGTAGCCAAAACCCCTCTGTGCCTAGCCTAGACCCTAGCAAGAAAACGAGCAAACAACTCACATGGACTTCAGGCTCTGTCCGCCTGTTCGGCAGCCCCTGCAGATGCTTCCTCTAATAGAGAGTCTGGGGGACAGTCGCTGAGGCATCACCCCCAAATTATTCCTGTTTTCATGTCTCCTCCCTGCTTCTCAATCAGCCGGATCTGCTGCACCTGCGTGGCATCCAGATTTCTGAGCCCAGCATTCAAGACCCCCTCTCCGGTCTAGTTCCAATTTACATTTCCAGTCCTGGCTGCTGGGACACCCTTCCTTGAATCCCCTGCTTTTGACAAGCTGGTTACTGGGCACACAGTCAGTGTGAAGAAATGCAGAATGAAAGAATATGCCTTCTGCTGGGCTGCCTCTATAGTTCAGCATGTATTTCTTGAATGTCAGGGACAAATGGTGCTCGAAGGCTTCTATGCCAGTTCCTGATAGGGTGGCCAGGGCCACCTGGGGATTTGATTTGCTTGGGATTTTCCTGGTTTTAGCACGGGAAGTCCCTGTCCCAGAAAACCCCCGGGGGACAAAGGCAAATCGGGAAGGTCGGTCCCCTTACTGGGGTAGGCTCCATATACTCTGTCTTCATGGAGCTTCGGCATGGTGGGGGAGGATGGCATTAAGCAAATGATCCCACAGAGAAATGAGTAGTTATAAACCAGGGCGAGTGCAAAGCCAGAAGCCAGCCCTGAGCTGAGTGCTGTGAGGAAAACCTTCTCCCGGCCCTGGAGAAGCTGCTGGTTGCTAGGAGAGAGAGGGACATAGAGCTTATTTAATATAAAGTGGTGAGTGCTGTGAATCAGAAATCGACACTCTCTTTTCCCTGTCCACATAGCACTGTTTCTATTTTAATTGGGGTTTCAAGCATCGGAAACCCACTGTGGTGAACGAAAGTGGATATATATTGAAAGGGCATTAGAAGGAAAAGCTAGGAAACAAGGCTTTGGAAGAGAGAGAGAAACAATTGCTTCTTAGGTTGTTGAGAGAGTAGAAAATAATGCCAGAACAAAAGAACTTGCCTTGTTCCATTTTCATTAGAAAAATGGACTCTAGCCATTCTTTGCCCTTGGGTTTCTCTGCCCAGTGTTCTAATTCCAGGAAGGAAGAATCTGATAGCCAAGCTTGGGTCTCACTCCAGCCCCTTGGCCAGACAAGGGGGGCACCGTGATTAGAAATTCCACGAAAATTGTGTGCTGCGAGGCCAGGGGGCAGGATGGTTGCTGACGGCAGATGGAAGGGCTGGGATGCTGGGAAGGTGAAGGCTTCTCTCATCCCTATCTCCTCTTCAAGAGAGGGCCCAGACCTCCTGCACTGCGGTCACTGCCTTCGGAGCCCCTCTCTGCTTGCCTTCTGACCGGAATCTTCTGTTACCACGGACAGCCCCATGCTGACAGCTGCCTTCCCGGACACAACTGTCTCATCCAGCCACCCCGACTGTGATCACCTTGGGGCATGCACTGTGTCCTTGGACACAGCTGGTACAATGCCTGGCACAGACAAGGAACTCTGTAAGTGTGCTGAGTGCTTTCTAGAGAGTTTTCAAGAGCTGTGACGATCCTGACACCCCTACCCTGGCCCCCTGCCCTCCAGCCAAACCAGTCTTCTTCCTGCTTCTCGAACGCTCAGCCCAGCTTGCTAGCCCTTCCACCCTCGCCGCCTGCTTTGCTGATCTCATGAGTCAGGGATTCTCAATGGGGGCGTGATTTCGCCCTTCAGGGACATTTGGCAATGTCACACTAGAGAGGGGCTTCTACTGGCATCTCGTGGGTAGAGGCCAGAGATGCTGCTCAACGGCCGATCATGCCCAGGATAGGCCCCATAACAATGACCAGGCCCACGATCTCCGCAGTGCTGAGGCTGAGAAACCCCGCGGCACTGCTGAATGCTCACGTCTCTGCTCAGAGGCCCTCCGCTCCTGGAGGCCTGCCCTGACTCACACATTTCTCCCTCTCATGCTCCCTATTGCATCTCTTCATGGCATGTTATCACCACCTACAACGATCGTGTCTGTTTGTGCTTGTACTAGATGTTCAGCCCTCTGAGAGAGGACCCCGGTGGGCCTTGTTCTCTGTTGGCCTCTCAGCAGGGAGAGCCGCGCCGGGCACACTCTGGGCTGCTCAGTAAAAGTGTGTCAAATGAGTGTTTAATAAAGGAGAGTGCCCTCGACACCTCAAATGTCAGAGGTCAGAAAGCTCAGCTGGGAAGCCTGGCTCCTCTTGGGCTGGCCATCTCCGTGTGTAAGTGGCGATTTCCCCAGCCAGTTCAATTCAGCCTCTGTTGTTTGCAGGCTACGTGGTCTTTGGCAAATTTCTTAAGCTTCCTGGGCCTCTGTTTCTGCATCTGTAAAGTGGGGCTGTTATTATGAGCCCCTTCCTTGCCGAGATGTAATGGGGACGAAATAAATGAATCCACAGAAAAACCTTAAGAAAGTGCCTGACTCAGAAGAGCCTCGGTAAATGTCATCTACCATCATCATCATCACCCTGATTTGGCTGGGGTAGGCAGCGAGGATGACAGAATGGGTTCGGGGGCCCGACCAGAAGATTAGGGAATTAATATAGCTTGCAAGGCCAAAGCTATTCCCGTTTGGTTTTGCCAGTTCTTGCTCCATCCGTGAAATAAACCAGATGAAGCCTTTATCCATCTCGTTTTGAGAAGGAGGCTAGCAGGGAACGTGGATTTAATGTGGCAGATGGTGCTGTCCTTGAATTATGAAACCAAAGGAGGAAATTAAAGTGCTCCATTGCAACAGCGATGGACCAGCAAGGGTAAAGGCCGGGGGCGGGGGCGAGGATGGGCATCAGAGAGGACAGAGGAGGTGTTTTATCAACCGGGCAACGGCTATTCGTGAGGGCAGCTGGAGTCCTAGAATAATATAATTTTATGGTCTAAAATAATTTTAGGCCACCCCCCAAACGAGGCCCAGAGAGGGAAAGTAACCCCCCAAGTTCACACAGTGAGCAGTAGAGCAATCCACACTTTGATTCCTTGAACGGGGTTATTTTACTGCTCTGGGCCAAAGCCAGCAGCAAACTCTGTCCCGGGGCCTCCTGCCCTTGGGCACCTCTGCTCTGCACCGGTGTCTCCTCTCAGCTCCTCAGGGCTGAAGCCATTCTGTCTGGGTCTGAAACAAACAGGGGCAAGTTTCTTACCTCCTGGAACCTCAGTCGCCTTGCCTGTCAAATGAGAATAATAATAAGCCCTCCCCCACAAGGTCACTGTGAGAATCTGATGGATAACCATCACATACAATATTTAGGCCGGGGTTTGGTGCAAAGTAAATGCTCAATAAAATATAAGTACTTGTTGTGGGGCCAGAAGCGACTTCACGTTCTAACGGTTCCCCAAGGCTGTGAGCCCCTCCGAGGCCGTGCCCATCTATGGGACATCTTTTGTTCTCTACACCTTGCAGAACAACAACTGACACCTGCTGGGGGCCCCCGTAAATGGTAGTGGCCAGCGTCTGGCTCCCTCAGGGACGACCACGTCTCAGTCGGCACCACGAAGCACCAGGGAATGCTGCCAGCAATGCATGCGACTCTTTGTCCCTCGTTTAGACTTTAATCCTAAATGGATAAAGCAGCCCTCCCATCCAACGGTGAACTGGCCTCGTGATGAGGGCTATGTTTGTTTTCCCAGCCTTTTTCTGCAGCACAACACCTTTCCCCAACTATGCTTTGGGCTATTTGCATTTAAATTGGTTTTCTCTCATTATAGAAATCTCTTAGGTCAGCTGGAGTTTTCATTTTCCTCGGAATCAGTTTGGAAGTTCCATCTCTTGCTCGAGGGTCCCTTATGCCCTCCTCCCTCTCGCTGACGATGAGATGTGGTCACGTTTTCTCATCTCATCGTGGAGAACAGATAGGCTGAGAAAGTCACCCCAATCCCACACAAGCGCCGCATGTTTCTCACAGAAGAAGTTGGGGGTGGAAGGCGGCGGGGCAGAGGCGGTAAAGGGCAGGAGGATTCTGGTCCCTGTAACTGTAGGAAGGAGGCCCCGTGGCGGTTCAGCTTTAGGACTTAGGCCTCATTTTCTCGTTTATTAAAAAAAAAAATCAACTAAGCACAGTGCTGGGTGCTTGGAATGCAGATAATAAGACATACTTGCTGCCCTCCAGGAGCTCCGTGTCTAGTAGAGAGAGGAAAGCAAAATAACGTTTTAAAATCATAATGTAGTCAAATAATTGCCTTAATGAGGATCAGGATAGATGCCAGCCTGAGAAGCAGCTTTCGGTGAGTGCTCATCAGAACCACGGTCACACACACGTGTGCGCGCACACATGCCCCCCCCCCCCACAAGCACACGTGCACCAGCTCAAAAACGCCCACAGCACTTGCCATGTCGCCGGGTAGCTTTCTAAGCTGCGCACACAATTTATACACGTATCTTAATATATTCATTTAATCTTCATGACAAGCCATGAAGAAAGTGCTATCATTATCATTGCTTTCCAGGTGAAGAAATTGCGGCACACTGATTAAATCACTTGCCCAAGGTCATTGCTAATAAAATGTAGAGCCAGACTTGAGCCCAGGCAGTGTGGCCCCAGAGCCTATGTTATTTATCCTATGTTATGACAGCACCTGACCAAAGGTGGTGCACTCTTGTGTTTTCTAGATTAGTGCACCTTTCAAACTGGTCAAGATCCACTACCCTGATTTTCTGACCCGTGAATACACCATGAACCCGTGTGTGTGAAGACGTTTGAGATGCCTGCGGTGGATCTGAAGGAAGACTGGGAAGTTTTCTGATGGATAAAAGGAGGAATAAAGTATCTCACGAAGGCCAAGACTGTGCCAGTCCCCAAAGTATGAACAGCATGGAGGTCTAGGTAAAGGGTACTCCAAGTTGTATGACAGTGCTCAGGTGTGAGGTAGGCTGAGCAGGTGGTGAGGCATGGGACTGGGAGACTCGCAAAGACCAGACCATAACAGGATTTGAATATCATGCACCTGGGCTCTGTCATGAGGATGAGGGGAGCTATGGAGGGGCTGAGCAGGAGAGGGACAGAGCCTGTTAGAAAGATCACTCTAGCTCTAGGGTGAAGGACTACCTGGATAGGTAAGCAAGGAGAATGTACGATCAACAGATATAACTAGTAGGCATAAGAGCTATAACCGATTCGGTATAATCATTAGGGTAAGGTGGCTTTTTCCCTGCACAGAGGCACTCCTGCTATTGACCATGTGTGTTGTGGAGCTGTCGCTACCCAGAGAAGACATCTTTATCTAATTCACCCAGACACTTTAGAGGCTGGTGGTGGCCCTGGTGTGAGATAGTCAAGAGGGGTGGAGACAGAGCTAAACTAAGATAGTGGCTTTTGAGAAAGAGATGAGGGGAAAACATAGGCGATATAGTGGAGCAAAATCATCTGATCTTGGTGATCGACCTGATATCAGGGCTGAGGGAGAGTGAGGAGATGGGATGATGCTCAGGTTACTGATTTAGCTCAACCAGATTACTCTTTAAATCCTGTTTCAATTGAACAGCAGGTGTAGCTGAATTTTTCCCACAAAGGTCCTGACAGAAAATATTTTAGACTTTGCAAGCCTTACAGTCTCTATGATAATTACTCAATTCTGCCATTATAGTTCAAAAGCAGCCATAGACAAGATGTAAATGCATGGGCATGGCTGTGTTCCAATAAAACTTTATTTACAAAAACAGGTTGTGGGCCAGATTTGGCTTGAGGGATGTCATCTGTTGACCCCTGCTCTACACCAGGAGGTGGCCCGTGTGCCAAGTAGATTGCCAACTAGGAAAGCCAGGTGGCTGTTAAGTGAGAGAAGACAGGCTCACACTGTGAGGCTCACACTTCATCAGGCAGATAGACTGAACATGTCTCCTTGAATGATGCCCACCTGACCATAAAAAGACTCATCTGAAATTGCAGAGTAATTCCAACATCTAGTCCTGGGAGCCCAGATCTGCAGAATGGAAGCAGATGTTTGACTCCAAATGCTCAGTCTCTGTTCCAGTGGAGGTCCTGGTCTGATATTTCCATTGGTTACCAGTGCAACACAATAGGAACACGTGCCCACCTTCACCGAACACTCACTGTACACCAGGCAGTGCGTTAAGGGCTTTATCTGAGTGATCTCATTTAATGCCGACAAAACCCTGGTGTGGCAGCCATATTTCATTATGTAACCCCATTTTACAGATGAGGAGACTGAGGTACAAAGAGGTTCAGTAACTCTGAGGCCTGGAATCAGGCAGTCCAATCCCAGACTCTGGGCCTCCAACCACCCTCCAAAACTGATGCTGCAGGCCCACGCGGACACCCATGGTCACTGCAGCAAACCCACACGTTAGCCCCAAAACACAGGCTGAAGCAGGTCAAACACTTGGGAATCTTTTGTCCTCCACCGTGCGTGGCACCGTTATTGGAGACAAGCGGTCCAGAGGAGATAAGCCCATCTGTTTCAAAAGCAAACCCAAACAAAATCAACAGGCACATCTTTCCAGATCTCTGTTATTGAACAAAATGGTTGTCAGAAGTGGGTCCAGCTGAAATTAATATATTGCTATCTGAAGGTATTGCATCTGAGGGAGGTGGGGACAGAAAGTGAGAGGAGACAGCTAATCTCCACGTGTTCACTCGGCAAACATCCACTTAGGACTCTGTGGTTCCTGTCCCTGCCTCCTGGAGGGCACTGGTTGGGAGGGAGCCAGGCACAGAGCAGAGCATTTGAACACCCTGGATGTCATGCATGGTGGGGTGAATGCACGGTGCACTGGGGGCACAGAGCAGGGACTTAGCCTGAGCAGAGGCACCTGGAGCCCAGCCCAGGTGATCTGGGGTTAGAGTGATGGTGAGGAATATTCCAGGGGAGGGAAGAGCATCTTCCAAGGCAAGGGTGCTTGAGGCGGAGAGAGGAGATCGTATAGAAAGGATGCGGACGGAGGGGCTGGGGACAGGTCCTGGAGAAGTCAGCCCCCCAGCAGTCAGCCCAGACCACTCCGGCCTGGAGGTTGTCTTGTTCTCACCCTTTTGCGCAACCAGAACGGTCTCTCAGTTCTAGATGAAACGCAAAGCACTTGCCAAGAATATGGTGATGCCAAGAACACTCTGCTGATGCTGCATCTTGAAATAGTAAAAATAAATAATAGTAAATCACTTCTATCATGCTGCCCATGTCACCCTGCTCTTCCAAAGGCTTTATCTTGCTTATTATGCTCACTGAAAGTTTGAAAGTGGACAAATATTAATACTGCTATCGCCCTTGTTGTATTATTAAAAATATTAACAGCTCTCATTTTGGTGGAACCTCGTGGTGGCCAGCCATGAGCTAAGTGCCTTATATATAATATCCTATTTAGTAGAGAAGCAATCTGAGGCTCAGAGAGGTATAGTAACTTGCTCTAGGTCATACACAGGGAAAAGAATGGAGCCAGGACCCAAACCCAGAGTTTGCCTGATGTCTGAGCCCAGAGTCGTCCTGCAGGGCCTTTCTGCCTTGACATCATGTCGTCTAAGGACTTTGTGGATTTCTGAGAACATCTTCATCGGTTATTATATTTGTCCCTCCAAAGAACTGTCTGAATTTAGCAGAAAAAGAACCGTGGCTCAGAGAGGTGAAGTGTCCTCTCCAAGGTCACACAGCTTTTGAAAGGGCCAACTGAAGACTTGAGCCGAGGTCTTTCCATTTCAAAGCCAAGGCTCTATCTCCTTTACCATGGCTTCCACGTCCACAGCAAAGAAAAGGACAGCTAACATTCCAGCCCTGGTATGATTCTTAAAAAAAAAAAAAAAAAACCCAAAACTCATGCTCTCTTAATTTCTGCATTGGCAGGTATTCATCAGGCAAATCAAAAGACAAATACCTAGGAGAGCAGGACACGCAGATCACAGCCAAAATGACATCATAAGGAGCAGGCTGTGCCAAGCAAATCTAATTTCCTCTGACAGAGTGGCAGGCTGCGAGATAAGACGAAAGTCACTGCCGTTGCTGTGTCCCCAATTCTGAAGGACAAGTTAGATCAGCTCCACAGAAACAACTTGGGGGGGAGGGCGGGCACAGGGCGCCCCCCACAGAGGCACGCACACAGGCAGACACTCACGGACACTGACGCACACACATATACAGGCACACAGACACACACACACGCGTGCAAATACACCCACATGCCTTCAAAGACACAAACGCAGGTTGAGAGACACACAAATCCATATACATACATACACACGGATCTACACACCTCCCCCCCAGCTCAGACACATATACGGGGTCACTAGCAGAGACCCACACACATAGATGGAGACACACACATAAATACAGCGCTATACAGATACACAGAGCAACACATACAAATACACAGACACACATACAGACAGGCACACCTGCCTGCCTCCCCTCCACAGGCAGAAGACATACAAACACACACACAGGGACAGAGATGCACGCGTGCAGTCACACACTCGCAGAAACACGCATAGACGCACGCATTCACTCACACACACTGAGACACACCCAGCATCCCTCTGCGGCAGGAGATGCTGACTCTTCTCAAATCGTCTCCTCTGTGTCCCTGAAATTACATCTTTCCCAAATTGGAGACTGAAAAATGAATACCTCTCTGCGCATTTTCTCTACTCTGCCTGGCCCCCTGTCTTCATCCAGAAGCTTGGAACGCACACCCTGGCAACTAACTGTGTGTTGTTGAGAAAGGACGTGGACGTTGGAGTCAGGCTCGGATGGGTTCCAGCTGAGGCTCTCCCACTTACTAGGTGCGGGGACCTGGGCAAGTCTCACCTTTCTGCGCTTCAGTTTTCCCATCTGCATAGGGGTTGACGATCCATTGGACTGGAACCCCTAGACCTTCTGGCATTCAGCAAGAACCTGTCCATGCTAAGCACTTTAGTTACTTGAACATCCATCTTCCTCACCAGGCTAGAGGGCACCTTGTGGGCAGGGGTCTCGTCTGCATCCCCCTCAGTCCGTCTTCCAGGACTCAGCAGTGTCTGCCAGGCACATGGTAGGCGCTCAGCAAATATTCGTGAAATGAATCAAAGAAGTCTATATCCTTAGGGTCTAGCACAGGCCTGGCACGAAGTAAGTGCCCCCTCATAATTAAAGTGTGTTGAAAAAAGTAATACATGAAAGCATAATCACAACCACGGACCAAGTTCTAACTACATGCCCTAGCTATATCACCTCATTTCATCTTCTTCATGAGACACACGTTCATTTGTAGATGAGGAAACTGAGATCCAGGGAAGTGAAATAATTCACCCAAGGTTACTTCCTGGGGCAGCGATTCAAAACCAGGAGTATGATTGCTAAATGCATGCTCAGAATCTAACCACTGTAGACTTCATGCATAAATATTTTCCACCAGTGACACAACTCAACTGATGACTTCTCCAGCCAGCTCTGCCTTATCTATGTGCAGAGTAACCCTTTAGACTGAATCCGACATTTTATCTTCCATTCTGGGGTGACTTCTCAGCTTCCAGCATCCATCTAGAACACCTTTCATATGCCCACAGGGTTGCATTTTACACATACGTAATCCAAAACTCCTGATGTCTGCATTTCCCCTTGCTCCCTCTAGAGTAACACCCACCCATCCATCGGTCTATTTATCTGTCTAATTACCTGACCATTTTCCATTTGAGGCCATTCCGTCCCCAGATGTTTCTCTTCTGTGTTTGTGTAAACCACAGAGCCCCATCCTGCATTTGTCAAATCTGGTTTCCTCTCTCTTGCATTGGTACAATCCCTGGGTTTAAAAAAACAAGCCTTGGAGTGCCTGGATGGCTCAGTCGGTTAAACGTCTGACTCTTGCTATCAGTTCAGGTCTTGATCTCAGGGTCCTGAGTTCATGCCCAGCATGGAGCCTACTGAAAACAAAACAAAACAAAACAAAACAAAAAAACAACTCAAACAACCTGTGGGCCAATCAAGCTACTTTACATAACTACTTGATGGTGCACAGTTAAGCATTTTGCAAATCCCGAGAGGTTCTTACCCTTGTACCCCCTGCGCTTCTGCACACCTCAGACACACTCAAATCCCCCACCCCCTCCCCCACCACCCCCAGTTTCCCTTAAAAAAGAGGGTGTTGTGAAAGATCTCTGCCTCTGTCTGGGCAGGCAGAGTGGATACAGCCACAGGGCATGGAGGCCATAATTATCCTTCCCCACAAAGGAAAATAAAAATGTCCAAAGATAGTGGCCACCTGGCAGGCAGGGGACCGGGGCAGGCGGCAGTGACTCATCGGGCACGCCAGGCAGTCACTCTCCCCCTGCAAGCAGGCTCCGAGCTTACTCACAGCTTTGCCAGGCGAACGAGCAGGAGAACAGAGGCATCTGAGGGTGAGGGAGGCTCTATTTCTGCTAGCTTGAACTCTAACATGACACAAGAGGCTTTCAAGACTTTTTTTTTTTTTTTTTTAATCACTCTCTTGCTTCCCAGTTAGGACTCTATTCATTGGGATAGCCCCATGTGAACAGAGTGGATCTAAGCTGTATATATATATTAACCAAGCAACCCAGATTTTCCCTGTCCTTGTCATGTCAAACCCCTGTCCCCTTCAGCATCTGCGTGAAATTTTACCACTAGCAATTGATTTCATGGGGCTGAACTGAGTCTTCTCCTGGGGCGGTTCTTTAAAACAGCGAAGTCCCCTTGTGTGGAGTAAGGTGAGTGGGGAGGGAGGAGAGCTGAAGGGGTTAAGGAGAAGCTGCTGCGCGCCAGGAACTGTGCCAGGCCCTTGATAAGAGTCATCTCCCTGAACGCTCACAGCCCCTGCCTGTCTCCGTTTCGGAGCTGCTAAAAGGGACTTTCAGAGAGGGGAAGTGACCTACTCAATGTTCACGGAAAGGCCAGGATTCAGGTCCGTTTGGCCCCAACGGTGACACTCTTCTCTTGGGTCCCTGTTACCTCCCAGATGGTTTACAGTCCTCCTACACTGCTGCAGAGACACCCCTCACTTTGTTCACACTGGGATGACAAAGAAATGTCACCTCAAGTGCCCAATGCTAACACACCGGCTCAACCGGGAAACATGTCCTGTTTCCTGGAGCACTGGTCTCGTTGTCTGGAACACCGAAATTTAGGGTGTGGCATGCATCTGCTAGCAAGAGGGATCAGCTTGAAGACCAAAAGTCCAGAGCATGGTGGCGCTGCAAGCAAGCGACATGTGGGGCCTGATGGGACAGCTGAGGCCCTAAAAGCAGCCCTTGACCTCACTTCCTCAATGAGTCCTAATGTCTGGCTGTATCTGGGTCACAGTCATCTGCATTTTACGGTCATCTGCTGTTGAAACCGCCTCGTTGACCGCAGTCCGTAATCAATCACTATTAGAAAGTACTGGAGTTCTGAGGCGGCCTCTTTCATACACTTCTGATGAGGGCTTTTCTGCTCCGAGGTCTTCTGCTGAGGTTCCGACCTGGACAACCCAAAGTTCCTCATCCACAGACTCCCGGACTTCAGACTAAACTAACTCTTGCCTCCCCTCTGACCTTTCTCTCTTGGGGTTGCCGTCCTGCCAGCTCAGGAAATAGCAACCATCAGAGGCCATGGTGTCGTCCTAGACTCATAGCTTCTCTGTGCCTCCACTTCCCCTCAGATACCAAGCCCGGGAATCTGTCCCCTGCACCCCATCTCCATCTTCCCACCACAGTCCTGTCTTTCCCTGCCCAGGTGGCTGCAACAGGCTCCTCACTGGCATGCTAACCCCAGCCCACCCTCCACCTTGGCTCAGAAAGAACCTTCTAACAATGTACAAAGTCAGCCACATCGCGGCATGTTTAAAAATACTCCCATGGAGCCACATTTCCTGAAGATAAAATCCAAATGCCCGGGCCTGGCATCCAAGAACTTTCGTTACCAGATCCCTGCCTCTTTCTTTTGAACCTTATCTACAGCTACTCCGGAGACACAACCTGCCTTCACATCATACAGACCCAGGGCAGCCCCTCCAAGGCTGGCCTCCAGACCTCCCACCTTTGAACAGGCTCTTCCCTCGGCTGAGCTGCCCTTTCCTTGTTTATGTAACTCCACTCATCCCTCAGCTCAGCTCTGGCCTCCCAGGCCCACCCTTCCCAGATGGCCAGCCCAGATGGGGTGCCCCCTCTGGGCCCCCGCACCCTCCGGTGTCCCGTATCATGCAGGCTCAGGAGTCTTCCTTGGCTTTTGAGCTTCCAAGACCAGATTCTCAGAAGAGTAGAAAGAACTCGTGGCTTAGCCAAAAACATGTGGAGGAAGGCAATCACGAGCAAAGCAAGGTGTTCCTCTCCCCCCTGCAGACAGAAGAATGTTCCCAGGAGTGATGTGCAGTGGGCTGGGAGGGGGAGTGACGAGCGCGCCCACGCTCCTGTGGGAGGCCCGCATGCTTGGTTCCCAGGGCCAGGTACGGGGCAGGGGCAAAGTCCCAGAGTCCGTGGGGGAGTCGGTGGGGTCTCTGAGCTGAAGGGAAGAGGCAGTCCCAGGGAGGCAGGAAGGCCCAAAAGAGCAGAAGCGGCCACATGGCATCTAGGCAGTGGGGGTTCAGAAAATTCTTAGCTTCCCACAATCCTGCGAGGCACCAAGAATAATACAATGTTCCTGTGAACCCCAGAATGTCACAGAGGTAACAGAGTCACCTGACCTGAGACAGGCTGCAGACAGGAAATGGGGACAGCTCCATGGAGACCTGCATTGACCAGTGACTCAGAATGGTAAATGACACTGACAGGTGACATCAAAGGCCAGGTGGCCCTCCTCCCATCACCTTTGCACACCAAGCATAGATACTGTCTCTGGGGAAAGGGAGGCGGTGGACCCACTACAGCTGAGTTGCTACCTATCCCTACCAAACGGAGGCTCAAAATAGAAATTGAATTCAGTTAGGTATAATAGAGAAATTTATATTTGTCCCACACCTGAGTTCATGGACTGATGATCATACCCATTCCAAGTGAATCCATGAACACAGATGAAAAACAACTTGGCCAGAAAAACACATGTATTCAGAGCTGGGACCGTGCCTGAAATAGGGGTCTGTCTCTTTCCTCTGTTTTGATTACTAGGGCAGCCCAACATGATACACCAAAAATCCATGAACCAGATCCAAAGTCTGTCTGTTTGGCGATTAGAGTTACCTCTGGAGAGTCCCAACACAGTACGCCATACAAGAATAAGAGTTGGATAATCAGCGACCAGGCTTGAAGGTAATGGGGCTATGCGATGCTGAGTCATGTTTCGGGCATCTCTCCTTCCTGTGTCACAAGAAAAGGGTGGTCAGTAAAGGCTTCTCTGCAAAAATGAGGCCAGAGATGAAATCTGTAAATAAGTAGAACTAGGCAGGGAGGGCGGGGCTACCAGGCAGACAAAACTGCTTTGCAAAAGTCCTGTGGTAGGAAAATGTGGACTTGTTCATGGAAGAAAATAGGCCCCTATGTCTGGAACACTGTGAGTGAAAGGTGGCTGAAACAGTTCATTGACTGGTGCTTCTAAAATGCTCCCCTCCTTCCCCTTGAGGTTGGGCAGGACTGGTGACTTGCTTCTAGAATAGACTAAAATAGTAATGGTATGCCTCTTCTGAGATTAACTTATAAAAGACTTCCTTCTTGCTCACACTCCATCTCTTGCTTTCTCACTTGTTTGTTCTGATAAAGAAGCCCCCATGGCAAGAAACTGAGGGAGCCTCCAGGCTACAGCCAGTGAGGTGCTGAATCCTGCCAACAACTCAAGAGGAACCTCGAGATGACTGCAGCCCCACATGATTACAGTCCAGTGAGAGACACTGAGCCAGAGGATGCAGCCGAGCCACACCCAGATTCCCAACCCACAGAAACTGTGACATAATAATCCTGTGTTGTTTTCTAAGCCACTAAGTTTTGGGGCCATTTGTCACACAGCTGTAGATAACTGATACAGCTAATTGGGCAGGAAGGTATGAGATAATACAGAATATTTTAGATTGTGGTGGTTATCCTTAGGGTTTTCAGCTGCTCCCTATGAGTGTTCAACCTGGGACCTACGTGTCATCCAGCTGGACTTCTGATCCTGAACCTTTCTGACTCATAAGACCTATGTACCATCTGAAGTTGGGTGTAAGAGGATGTCTGATTTACTAACATCAGCATGGTGGGTGGGCAATAGGAGGGTGGAAGGGGCAGAAATTCACCTTTGCTGACAACCTATTGAGCACCAGGCCCTTGCTGGATGTTCTGCCTTATGTATCTCATTGGTCCTTATGGGAATCTGTGCACCTTGAAGGAGTGCAATTAAATAACCGGCCCAGAGACAGCCGGCCAGTAAGACATGTGGCCAGGATCTCTGCTTTTGAGGTCAGCTGCCTACCATAGCCCTCTGATACCACTCTCACCAGTGAGTGGCCTTTCCAGAAATAGCTGGTCGGCTGGGTGAGAACCAATGGTAGAGAAGGCAGAAAACTAAGATGCTTTCTTAGCGTCTTAGGGGAAAATACTCCCAATGTTGGTCCAGGCAGACATGTCTAGTGCAACTAAAGAAGCTGTGGTATTGGCTACGTATGGCAGGGACAACATTCTCCTATTGGGAGTGTCTAACCCACCCAATACATTTCCCAGCCTCCCTTGCTCTAGGGGGTGGCCAATAAGCTAAAAGTCATCAGGTGGACCTTCTTGTCATTTGTTTTTGTTTTTTTTTTTTTAAGTGCTGACTCATCTAAGAGGTGCACACTCTTACACTTCTCCTTTCCTTTCCATGCCTGGAATGTAGGCATAATGGCTGGATCTGCAGCAACAGTCTACGGCCACGCAATGACCTCGATGATGGAAACTACATTCTAAGGAGAGCAGAGCACAGATAGAAGGAGTCTTGGCTCCTTGGAGGGGATGACTGGGGAGCCAGCCCTTGACTATTTGCATCAGAACTGCTTTTATACCAGAGAAAAGTAAATCCTTATCTTCTTTAAGCCACTATAATCTGGGTTTTCTGTTACAGGTAGCTGATACTAGTCCTAAGTGATATACTCACATTCTCAGTTAAGATATTTAATAAGCAGCATTTGGGGATTTCATTTTAAAATTGCCAAGACTCCAGACTCTCAGAGATTTTCCCTTATGCCCTTCTTATTAAACAGTTATTAGTATGCTCTCCAGAGGAGGGGGGCAGCTAAGATTCCCTGGGCACCTCCTTTCCCTTATGCACTGTACTCACCTCACAGTGCACCTGTGAGATGGAATTTTCATCCCATTTTACAGATGAGGAAATGAAGTCCAGACAGATTACATCACTGTCCAGGGAACACAGCTAGGCTTTGAAGCCAGACCTATCTGGCCTCACAGCCCATACTTCTGTTGCTTCCCCCACTGCCTCCCAGGTCTAGAACTCTGAGGAGATGGGGCCAGTTGGACCATTCAGAGGGCCCTGGATCAGGTTGCCTGGCCTTCACCAAATCTCCAACTGCAGCCACTGACCGAAGTCTTCTCCACTGCAAGGTGACTAAAGCAGACGGCCCAGCTGGTCGTCTCCCTAACTCACTGCCATCCTGTTTACTGGCCATCTGGCCTTCATCTCTCTGATTCTCTGACTGTCCCTGTTTAAGGACCCTCTTAAAGGGACAGAGGTCCTCCTTGGTTTCAGTAAAGGACCCTCATTCCTAAACCAATACGTTCCCAACCTGTCTGGCAAGCCTGACAAAGAAAAGGCCAGAAGAGCAGGGATTTCTGGTTGCAACACAAGCCTGTTTCTAACTTCAGATTACAGTGCCCAAAAGGCTTACCGGTTCCAAACAAACACAGTCCCACCCCCCGGCACAAATGCCATCAGAGCAGCCTGACTCTTTAGCAGGCTCTAAATATGCTCCACCGAAACTTGCTTTACCCTGTTTGAAACTCCTCTGTCTGTCCCAGGAGAGACTGGAAATACACTCTTTCTAGGAGCTGGTGGAAAATTAACCCACATTAGGAGAGAGCTAGGTGATGCTGAATCGGGGACAGGAAGGTCCATTTGAAAGAAAAAAAAAATGTTCTTTGTAACCAGGACAAGGCTAAGCATGCATCCCTCTATTGGTCCAAATCTATGCCAGCCTCCCACTGGCATCTGTGGGTGTGCTCAGAACAAGCTATGGATTTCTACAGAGACGGTCACCATGGCACTAGGGGCCTTATTCTGCTATTTCAAGAGGGAAAATAAGCAAAAGGTCAAAGGAAGAAAATCTACCATAGGGATTTTCAAACTACAAATATTTATTAATGCTTTAGTGTGTGCCTGGAACTACATTAGATGCTGTCCATAGCAAGCTGGGCTGGGGGAATTAACCTGTATTGCAACCCCTGTGCGTTAAGTGCAAGGCAAGGCATTGACAGTCCATGATCTGATTTCTCTCTCACAACAGTATAATCCCGATTTTGTCAATTGGGGAAAAAAATAACGTTTAAGTAACTTGCCCAAGAGCATCCAGGAGCATGGCACTGGATCAGGCCAATTCCCAGCTGGAAGTAGAGGGTACATTCAGGGGGGATCCAAGGTCTGTTCACAGGGATGTGCGGTGGGTTAGGGAGCCAATAGGTTAGGGGCACTGAGGCAGCTGGGACTGGCACGGGGAGAGTCTCTAACCTCCTGTTGGCCTGAGGAGCAAGTAAAGGAAATAGTGTTACCAGTCCCGGAGGGACCACAAATGAGGAAGGGGCGCTGGACTTGGAGCACACAAGAACTGGGCAGAGAGTGGGTGGTGGGGGGTTGGCAAATGGAGCACCACTGGCACAGGTTCACCTACTGACCGCACCTGGGTCACGGTCTCCTCCTTGGGTGGTGCCAAGCCCCATCAAACAACTGCAGGTAGAAGGGGGATGCTTCTGTGTAGAAATTGGCAATTACCGCACTAATTCTGTATAACAACCACCAAACCCAGTGGCTTACACTAACAAGCATTTTTTTTCTTGCTCATGAATCTGGGGATAAATGGTGCTCCTGCTGGGGCTGCCGGGGCTTGGCTCCAGGCTGCGGGTCGAGTTGGGTCTGCACCATGTGCTCCTCAACCCTTGTGGACCAAGAGATGTGCTTTTTTCATCTCAGATAACAGGAGTACACAAGATTGAACCACACAACCCACATCCCACCGGTTAGTGCAAGTCTCTTGACCAAGTTCAACAACAGTGCCATAAGGAGATAATCTTCAGCCAGTCTACCGAGAAGCACTGCAAACCCAAGAGGTAATGGTTATGATGTATAATCCTGTTATGTGGGAATGAAGAATTAAGAAGCAGTATTCCAATCTACCACATTCCTCAAAGGAAAATAAATATGCTAATATCAAAAGAGAATAGATGCCAGTTAAAAACAACCAATGTCCACCATAGGAGTCGCACACAATGTTTGTTTGGACAAGCTGTAGAAGTTTGAGGAGGATGAGAGCACGTTTGCTTAATTCCTTACTGTCCCCGGGTCAAGACTCAAACAATGTTGGTCAGTGAGATGGTAGAGGCTGGAGGGGGGTAGGTCTCCAATGCAGACTTCAGGACTCTGAACTCAACAGTGTCCTCTTCATGACGTTCATGAAAGTCATGATCATCAAATTCAGGGGAATTACAGAGGTAGGGGTAAGAGCCCAGCCCTGGGTCCTGAAACATTTGGAACCTAAAAATATTGTGAATGGCATGTGTGAGACTGAATCCAATCACATGATGTTCACAGGGGTAGTCGTAGGTCTTGCCACCTGGGGCTCAAAACTTGATCACGTGGGCACAAGGTCGGGGATTTTATTTAGTTCTGTGCTTCTAGGTAGAGACCCTCTCTGAGCCTCAGTTGCCTCATCTGCAAAATGGGGCTAATAAGACCTGCCTTGGAGAAGTGTGGTGAAGGTTCAAAGCACAACCATATGTGAACTGAGCCTGGAATCTAGGAGGTGCTCAGTGCACATTGGTGCCTACACATCCTTTCCTGAATAGCAGCAGATGTGCCTGTCACCTAGGGATTCTAGTGGACTCAACAATTATGCTGTGTTGGATGTGCCCAATAGGAAGGCAGACAGAGCAAGCACTCAGTAGGGAAGGGGAGAAAGTTGCTGCTCCCTGCACTTCAGCCCTCCTCTACAGTGGCCCATTTGACTTCAGGCACCTTGCTTAAAAGGGGACTTTGATAAAGGGTAGCACATCCAGTAAGAGCCACGGGAAATGGAAGAGAACTCAACACACTCCCTAACAAGAAGGTTGAAGGAATAGGGGATCTTGAGAGAAGAGAGAGTCATGATGCCAAACAGTTCCCAGAGTGGTGTTGCAAAGAGTGACTGCTATTTTGGGAGTGTTGTATGCAATGTTGGATCCAACTTTGGAGACTGTTGGATGCAAATGGCAGGCTGGAGATTTGGGCTCAGAGTAGGGACTTTGAACGCAACACAGTTGCCTAGGTTTGGAACGCACAGCCTTACTGTGGGTTTTGGGTCAGACACACCTTATTCAAATCCTGGCTTAGCTGCTTATTCCTGTGTGACCTTGGGCAAATATTTCTACTTCTCTGGGCCTCTGCCTGGGTCAGAGTTTTGAGCACATAACATGCTAAGTAAGGAAGGGGTAACCGTTGACAAAGATTCTCTGATTCCACCTGCCAATAAGAATCACTGCTCTCTCCAGAATCAGGGAGGAGGCAGAAGCCATATGAGGGGAAATAATAACCCTCCCCTGGCACCCCGGGAGAATGAGACAATTCAAGGGTCGACGTTTTTGCCCACCCCCTGTAAAATGGCAGGCTTCAGGGAGAGAGAAAGGGTGAGGACACTGCCTGTTTGAGCTATCCCTCCAGGACCTAGCACTAGACTTGACACAATGGCAGCCTTTTATCAATATTAGAAAGAAGGAAGGAGGGAGGAACGAAGGTGAATATTCTATGTGCTAAGCACTCCTCCCTTACAGAATCTAATCTTCCTAAGTGCTGATAAACTGGGAATTATCATCCCTTATTTTCAGGATGATAATTAAGGGGAACTGAGCTTAGCAAATTGCCTTTTGCAATTATGAGAACTTGGGCAAGTTACTTAACTTCTCTGTGCCTCAGTTTCCTTATCTGAAAAATGGAGGTGACAGTAATAGCATCTAGCTCCTAGATTTGTCATGTGAGTTCTTTGTCTGGCATGTGATAAAGCCTGACTAATTGTAAGCTATTATTACCATGTTGTTGCAAAGGGCAGCTTTGGGACTCAAAGCCAGGTCTCTGATTAGAAGGTTCTTTCTACCATACCCTGCACATCTACAAACAAAGATTTTAGTGGTTCCATCCCTGTTATCAATGCCTGATATGTAAATTAATTTTCAGCTATCTTCCCTCTCCCAAGTTGAGGCCTGAGCCACAGATGTGTAAGTTGCTCTAAGCTGGATTTTCTTGGAGGGTGTTGAAAATGCAGCATAGAGCTGAAGGGGAAAATAAATCTCATAAAATAGTGCCAAAGCAATAAATGCAGATCGTGGGATTCATGATGATGACAACCCATCGGTGTCCATGAATATTTGATCAGATCGGCTTCTGGGAGGGTGGCCCGGGATTTTCAGGCAGGCTGTGGTTTGGGCTTGCAAGCAATGGACATGCAGGAATGCAACTGACTCCGCACCTGGGCATTCCTCCTACCTGAAGTTTCTGCTGTGCCAACCTGAAGCAGGTGGTGGGTCAACCAAAGGGACCAAGGGTTGAGGAGGAGGAGGAGTGGGGGGTGCCACTCACCATGTGCCACCTCCCCACTAGAGTGCCCCAAATGGCCAGTGGTTCTCCCTGGCACTGACCCAAGATGATGCCATCAACACAGGCTAGAAGCCACTCCGCTTACTAGGGAGGAGCCAGAATCGTGTGAACCAATCCCCAAGCCCCATGCGACATCCCAGCAACCTCCGGGACAGGTCTGGGAGCAGCTCAGGTTTCTGGTCGAGTGACGGGCCCTAACCGGGGCCTCTCGGAGCAGATCCGGCTGCACTCCAGCAATGCCTGCCTAAGCCAGGGATGCGCAGTTGAGGGAGGTCAGGCTTCGGCTCGCTGGAGACCCCAGAGCGAGGGACTATTGTTGCTCCTTGAAACTTTTAAAAAGGAAGTGTCTGGTTTGATCTAGATTTGCCACTTGCCAGCTCTGGGATGGATGTAAGCAAATCCCTTAGCCTCTCTGGGCCACGCTTTCCTCATCTTTAGTGTGAGGATACAAAGAAGTACCCAGTTCTCGCATTTATGCTGGGACACAAGTGAGACAAGCCATGCAAAATATTTTGTGTGCTTGGCCCACACCAAATGCTTAACAAACATGAGCTACTTTTGTCCTTTATTGTCACCACTGCTGTTCAGGGTGTGTTCCTGGGAAACAGAAGGATGTGTCATATTGGCCAAGATCATCTTCTTTAGACCCCGGTGGAACAATGAGGGAGCCAATGTTCAACCATTTCTTCGCGACTGAGACTTTGGGACCCAGATAAGCAACTTCCTCCAGGTCCCACAGGTAGCTGGCAGCAGAGCTGAGCCCGAATCCAGGCCTTCTGCTCTCTTTCTCGTTGCACAATCTAGTGTACAAAATGTTCTCCCATGTATCTGTTCCCATCAGGCCAGGCTGCCACAACCCCTGATTTGAAGCCACATGCAGAACAAAGATAATTGGGTCCAGGCCACCTTGTCTATTTTGCCTTTGTCCTCTCTTGCAGTGCATTCTGGAAAGCTCCTCTGAGCTCTGGGAAGCTTCACAATTAGCATCTTTCTGACAGGCTTTTTTAATATCTAGAGGAAATCAGCACAAGTAACCTCTCCAAGATTTCAGCTTGCCCTTAAATTTCAGCCCCCAGCCTCAATAATATCTCTGTTCTTCGCTTCCCCCCATTTCAAAGGACAGCTGGAGAAATGTACCTGCCTCCAGGTTCTTTTTGTGGAAATTAAAGCAAACGCTCATGGCATAGGGACTTTTCCCTCATACGGAAGAGGAAAGGAAGAGTGGGGTTGGTAAAAATCGTGCCCCGGGCACTGAGCTTGATACTAAAACATGAAGATCACCTGTGTTGTTATGAATGTTACTTTTTCTATAAACCTGAATTGAATTGGAGGCCAGACAAAAATAATGTTTTGCCTAAAAATAAAACAAAACACCTAAAACTCAAGCCATGAGGTGCATGACCGGGGGCAAGGGAGGGGTGCCAGAGGTATAGGCATCGAACCCACACAGACCTGCGTTCAAATTCCAGCTCTGCCGTGCTTGGGCCCAGAGACCCTGAACATATCATGGCACATCCCTGGACCTCAGTCTTCTCATCTGTAAAATAGGGACAATACTGCCCACCCAAAAGGGCCTTTGTCAGCTGTAAAAGGAGACAACATTTGAAAAGTACCCAACACAGGAGATGCACGATCAATACTAGCTTTCATCAAGTGTGACCATCACCATGGGATAGCATCCTCCGATGGCATTTTAAGGCAAAAGCCCAGGATGGTTCTGCTGCTGCTTATTTACTCTTAGGAGTAAATAAGATAAAGCCTGTAAATTGCTTAGCATGGCACACGAAATATGGTAAGTGCTCACTCAATATTTGGTACTTTAAATCAAGAGATTAGTGGCAGTGGGGTATATTTGGTACGAACAATTTTGGATAACAATGTGGCAGATCAAATTTCAAGGAGGAGTCTTGAAAAATCACTGAATCTCTAACCTTCATTTTCCAGAGGAACGGACCAAGGTAACTTACAATGGAAGTAGAAAAAAAGCTGGAAATGCCACAGAAAGTCTGTTCTTGAGCTCTTCCAGAGCCAATACTGCTGACTCAAGGCGCTACTGATGGACAGGCAGTATGATTAGGATGTTTAAGGCTTATTTACAAGGCCAGGGTCCACAGCCTCGACCCCAGTGACGTCAGTGCCACAGCCAACTATGTGGGTTGTTCCAACGAAGGATTTTTGGCCCCTGGTTGGCCCTGTCTTCAAGGCTGTGGATGGATGAGCTGATCAGCATTAGCTGCCCTCGGGTCAGTTTCCTAGCCATGAAATGAGAATCCTTCCTCCATCCCAGGCTTATTGAAGGATGACTACTACCCAGAACAGAAGAGCTGCTAACCTCATCTGTGTGGCAGGCATTGCCCCCAGCGCTTCCCAAACATTCGCTCATTTGGCCCCAACAGCCTCAGGAGGCGGCAGCCCTCGTTCCCCCTCATTTGACACACGTGGAAACTGGAGCCTGTGGAGGTGAACTCACCCCCTCAAGGTCACACAGCTGGAAGGAAGGAAGGAAATCACCCCCTCAAGGTCACACAGCTGGAAGGAAGGAAGGAAATGGAAGGAAGAGGGGAGGCTTGACCCCTGTCTGTCTGTCAGACTCCAGATTTCTGTGCTCCGAATCACAGGGCTGTTCTGGGCATGCCTGGTGCCTGGTGGGTCCTCGGTAAGTGGCTACCACAACCAGCAGCGACTAATGGACTAGAACAGAGAGGACAGCTCTGCTACCCCCAGAAGGATAGGAGGGCCACTGCAATGCAGACTTCTGTACCAAGTTATTTGGGCCACAGCAGACTGCCCTCACTAACATCTCTGAGTTCTGAGCGGGATGGGAGAGCCAGGGAGTGAAGGGCAGTTTCTCGCCTCCTGCGTTAGTGGTCGGGGCTACCACAACCAAGTACCACAGACTGGGTGGCCTGAACAACAGACACTTAGCTCCTCACAGTTCTGGAGACTGCAAGTCCAAGACCAAGGTGTTGGCGGGATTGGCTTCCTCTGAGGCCTCTCTCCTTGCCTTGTGGGCGACCATCTCCTTTCTGCGTCCTCTCTGCGTGTCTGTGTGCTTATTTCCTCTCTTTGTCAGGATGTCACACAGACTGGATTAGGACCACCCAATATGATCTCATTTTAATCGTGCTACCTCTTTCTCCAAATACAGTCCCATCCTGAAGTAGTAGGGGTTAGGACTTCCACATATGAATTTAGGAGGAATATTATTCAGCCCATAACACTTGCCCTCACTGTGAGGGGTCAGGGTGCCTTTCTGGGCCTCACACTCTGGCCTCCCTCTCAGGGACAGAGGCCTCTGGGCTCAGGGTTCCCAGCAGCATCTGTGGCTGTTCACAGACAGGCAGGGCCTGATCTAGTGCCATCTCCTCAGAGAGGCCTCTTCTGACCACGCTGTCTAAAGAAGCCCCATTCCCCCCAAAACACACTCTTATCACCTGAACTTGTGTGTTATTTGCTTGTTTACTGTCCATCTCTCCCACTAGAATGTCAGGTCCGCGAAGACAGCAACTTTAGCTTGTCCCAACTGGGTCACCAGCACTTAGGTCAGGAGATGGGGGAGGGGAGGGAGGAACGAACAGGTGAAGCACGAGGGATTTTTTAGGGCAGTGAAACTATTCTTGTGTGACGCTATAATGGGGGACACATGTCATTAGGCATTTGTTCGAACCCATAGACTGTACAACACAAAAGAAGTGGATAAACTATGAAGTTTAGTTAATAATAATATATTAATGTTAGTTCATCAATTGTAGCAAGTGTGCCTCACTGTAACAGGAGAAAAGGCCGGCGGTGGGAATTGGGGGTATATGGGAACTCTCGGACACTTTCCACTCATTTTTCTGTAAACCTAAAACTGCTCAAGAAATAGTCTATTAATTAAAACAAAACAAAACAAACACGTAGCATTTGGCAGGTGCCCAGTAGGTCTTTGCCAGTGATGGAAGGAATCAACTGGTCAGCCTCAATTTATGGAGGTTTTCTCCATACCCACCACGGGGATGTAAAAAGCCCAGATGAGGTAACAAGGCAGAGACCCACAGGAAGGGTTACAGAGCTAGCAGGGAGAAACACAAGGTCAGTGGTAAGTAAGTGTTCATTCTAAAGCTCCTGCCAACAGCCTGCAGGGAGGTGGTGCTGTTGGTCACCTGCAGACAGGTCCCCTGCCCACCTGAGGCTGCAGGAATGCCTTGCGGTCAAGAAAGCAAGAGCACCTTCCAACTAGGGAGGGACAGGAGCGGTGGGTTCCCTCCATGTGACACGCAAGAGTGTGAAGCCCATGATTTCTCAGAGGTCCCCAGCGGGACAGAGCCCGGGGGCCCACAGCGGGAGCCTGCTCATCATACAGCGGTTTCCCTCCCTTCCCTGTGTCGCTTCCCCACTCCCTCACCAAGCCTCCTGAGGCTGCCTCTCAAATAAATACTTGCCCCAGCTCCTTGTCTTGGCGCCCCCCGCCCCTGCTTCTCGGGGACCCAAACGAAGACACTGTCCGCTGCAAAATGTGCTGCAGAGGAGGTATGCTGTAGGTGGCAACTGCTGTTATCATAAGTGATTTCATGACAGCAATAACAAGAGTCACTATGATGATTAAGTAAAGCCCCAGTGGGGAGGTCTCTAGCCCAAGTTCACTCGCAGTGGGGAGAGGGCAGAGGGGGGTCCTCATGTAGGTCCGTATGATACCCATGCCAGTGAGGCCCCACACACCCACACAGTTCCTTACTCTGGGGTAAAGTGCCTGCTGCAGATTTCCAGGGCTCCCAAGGTGCTGCCGTTGGAGGTCAGATGATAAGAACACGGGGGTAATCCCAGAGAGCTTCCTGGAAAAGGTGCCACTGGAACCCCAATGGAAGAGCATAGATTCTGGAGTCAAGCTCAGATTTGTGATTGGATTCTGTGGCCCTTTGGATACTGTGACATTGATGACTCTGGGTCTTGTAGTCTCATTAGAAAATGGGAATAATCGGGCCCATCTCACAAGATTGTTAGGAAAATTAAGAGAACAGGTTTTAGTGTGAGACAGCTCTGGGTTGGGGTTCCAGTGCTGTCATAGGCAAAGTGAAGAAAACATTTTAAACCTCTCTAATCGTTCTTTAATCTGTAAGATGGAAATAGTAACAATATTTACCAAATAGAATAATATAGGAGTAAATAAGATAAAGCCTGTAAATTGCTTAGCATGGCACACGAAATATGGTAAGTGCTCACTCAATATTTGGTACTTTAAATCAAGAGATTAGTGGCAGTGGGGTATATTTGGTACGAACAATTTTGGATAACAATGTGGCAGATCAAATTTCAAATGCCCTTACCTCTGGCTCAGCAATTCCACTTTCAGGAGTTTATCCCAGGGATCTATCAAGATTTATGTGAGAGGATGCTGATTGAAGCATCACTTCTAACCACAAAACACTGGAAAGAACTCAAATGCCCATTGTCAGGGAACTGGTCCTATCGATTGTTGGCAGGACCCACAGAGAAATAGCATGCAGCTGCTGGAAGGCGAAATGCAAGTTTGTGTGCGTACAGAAAGATGGCCACAATATATTAAGTAAAAAAGCAAGTGGTAGAAGCGTTGTACACATTCTTCCATCTTTGTTTTAAGAAAAAGGTAAGGCATACACATGTGCTTAGAAATAGTCTAAAAAGATTTACAAGAAACTATTAACATTGATTACAGTGGTGGTTCTCAGCAGGGGTGATTTTGCCCCCAGGGACATCTGCCAAAACCTGGAGACATTTCTGGTTGTCTGGGAAGGTGGGGGGAAGGGGTGGCACCGGCATCTAGGGGACAAAGGCCAAGGATGGTGCCTGACATCCTACAGCGCACAGGAGAGCTCCCCCCCAGCAAGGAACCGTCTGGTCCCAAATGTCCATAGTGCCGAGGCTGAGAAAAGCCTGCTATGGAGAGAGAGAAGGGCTCTGGAACGTGAGGAAGGAGACTTATTTTTCATACTATCATACTTCTCTAAGGCTAGCCTGTATTACGTTAATGGAGTAACAACGACACCTGTCTGCTCTCAACTCGGAGATGGTGCCAGCAAGCAGTAGCTGTTCTTTCCCTGAGTTTCAGTTTCCACATCCGCAGAAGTGGGTGTGCTGACGCCCGAGCGGGGGCTGCTGGGCTCACTGGAGACATACCGTACGGTGTCAAGGGCCACCCACGTCTCAGTATGCTGTGGTCACTCTGCAGCGGCAGGTGGAAGCAGCCCCAGGGACGCGCCTGGTGTGTCTGAGGGCAGGGCTGGCCACCCGGAGGGCGGGAGATGGGCGTCAGCAGCTTATGCTCCGGGGCCACGGAACCCACAGCTGTCGCAGGCCAGGCGGGGCCGGGGGGGGGGCCTCCACCGGGGCTCCCTGGAAAAACAGCCCAGCGGGCCACCTGCCAGCCCCTACTGCAGGAACAAAGATGACAGGCACGTTCAACACAGAACAGAGGCTTCCACACGGAGGGGTGCCCAGCTGGTGACCATGCATGTGCACCTGAGATCCTCCGGCTGCCAGTTCCAGCAGAGCAGGTCCAACAGTTGGGGAAAATGTCTTTTTTTCTAAATGGCTGACGATAAAAACCTAACTTAGGGAAAGTCACCACTGACTTCTAGGCATACATTTTACACCTATGTGTTCGTATTTAATGTTCACACCACCCAAGGACCTTGGAACTATCATTTTACAGGTGGAAAAAGAGGGTCAGAGAGAAGAGGTGATATTCTCACAATTTCAGGTCTGTTATTCGTAGACCTGGCCATCTGACTCGGAGTCACCGACCTGCTTGGGGGGCAGCGGCCCCATATCCCTTCTGTCACAGGGTAATCTCCAGCCACTTCTCAGATCAGGGACACTCCTGAAAAACACACCCTGAGTTTGAATAGCCACATCCTTGCTCGGAAAGAAGAGTCAGGAGTTCCACTGCTAAAGTCAATTTCATTTCCCATGGCACTGAACCTAACTTTGCTGTGTCCCTGTCAGACGGGGCGGCCAGAGAGAATACAGGACACCCGAGTAACTGTCCCAGGCAAAATGTGCCATCCTTATACTAACCAATTATATGTTGTTTATCTGAAATTCAAATTTAAGTGGGTGTCCCATATTTTTATTTGCTAAATTTGACAACCCTCCTGTCAGAGCAAGGAGGAGATTAACTGTTCCCTCCATCCTAAGGAGCTGATCTCATCCGACAGAGATTTGGCATTTGTGCCCTCCGTCTTGCTCCCTTACCAAGGGAGCTTGGAGACTGCTGAAGGTCAAGGTGGTCACTGCCCAGGACAGTTACCCAGGCTAGGTGTGAGGGACTTTTCGGGAAGCTGGTCGGCACAGGGACCATGGAGGAGAAGGGGTTGAGAGCAGAGAGTCATCTAGTATGTAGCCTTTTCAGACTGGCTTCCTTCACTTACGAGTATGAATTTAGGTCCCGCCATGTCTTTTCATGGCTTGATAGCTCATTTCTTTTTTAGGCTGAATCATATTCCATTGTCTGCATATGCTACAGTTTATGTATTCGTTCACCTACTGGAGGACATCTTGGTTGCTTCCAAGTTTTGACAATTATGAATAAAGCTGCAGTAAACATCTCTGTGTAGGTTTTTGGGTAGACATAAGTTTTCAGCTCCTCTGCATAAATATCAGGGAGCTCGATTGCTGGATCCTATGGTAAGAATATGTTCAGTTTTATAAAAAAACCACCAAACTGTTGACCAGAGTGGCTGTACCAGTTTGCATTCCCACCAGCACTGAATGGGAGTTCCTGCGGCTCTCTACAACCTTGTCAGCATTTGGTGGTGTCAGTGTTCTGGATTTTGGCCATTCTAATAGAAGTGTAGTGATAGCTCATTCTTGTTTGTTTCTTTAGAGGGGTAGAGGGGCAGAGAGAGAGAGAGAATCTTAAGCAGGTTCCACGCCCAGTGCAGAGCCCAACTCAGAACTCGATCTCACAACCCTGAGATCATGATCTGAGCCGAAATCAAGAGCCAGACACTTAACTGACTGAGCCACTCAGGAGCTCCTCATTTTTGTTTTAATTTGCATTTCCCTGATGACATATGATGTTGGTGTATCTTTTCAAATACTTATTTGCAATATGTATATTTTCTTCAGTCAGTGTCTGTTAAAGTCTTTGGCCCACTGTTTAATTGGGCTGTTTGTTTCCTTATTGTGAGTTTTAAGAGTTCTTTGTATATTTTGAGTAACAATCTTTTATCAGATGTGCCTTTTGCAAATATTTCTCCCTGTCTGTGACTGGTTTTCTCATTCTCTTGATACAGTCTTTTGTAGAGCGGAAGTTTTTAATTTTCATAAAGTCCAGCTTAGCAATTCTTTCTTTCATGGTCCTGTTTTGGGTGCTGTATCTGAAAAGGCATCACCATACCCAAGGTCATGAAGATTTTCTCCTCTGTTGTCTTCTACGAGTTTTATAGCTTTGAGTTTTATATTTCGGTCTGTGATTAATTTTGAGTTAATTTTTGTGAAAGGTATAAGGTCTATGTCTAAATTTTTTTTTTTTTTTGCATGTGGATGTCCAGTTTTTAGCACCGTTTTTTTGAAAACTATCTTTTCTCTACTGTATTGTTTTTGGTCTTTTGTCAAAGATTAGTTGACTTTATTTATGGGGGTCTATTTCTGGCCTCTCTATTCTGTTTCATTGATCTATTTGTCTGTTCTTTTGCCAACACAACACTGTCTTGATGACTGTAGCTCTTTTTAGCTTTCAAGTAAGTCTTGAGGTCAGGTAGTGTCAATCCTCTAACTTTTTTTCCCCTTCAATATTATGTTGGTAATTCTGGGTCTTTTGCCTCTTCATATAAACTTTAAAATCATTTTGTCAATACTCACAAGATAATTTTCTGGAATTTTGATTGGGGTTGCATTGACTCTATAGAACTAATATTCTGCCAATATCAAGTCTTCCTACCCATGGACATATATTTAGTTCTTTGATTTCATTCATCAAAGTTTTGTAGTTTTCCTCATAAATCTCACACATATTTTGTTAGATTTATACCCAAGTATTTTATCTCAAAGGGTGCCAATGTAAATGGTATTGTGTTTTTAACCTCAAATTTCATGTTTATTTTTAGTATGTAGGAAAGTAATTAACTTTTATTTATTTAAAGATTTTATTTATTTACTTGACAGAGAGAGAGAGAGAGAGGGAGAGAGAGAGCACAAGCAGGGGGAGCGGCAGGCAGAGGGAGAGGGAGAAGCGGGCTCCCCGCTGAGCAGGATGCCTGATGTGGGGCTCGATCCCAGGACCCCAAAATCATGACCTGAGCCAAAGGCAGACACTTAACTGACTGAGCCACCCAGGGGCCCCAGCAATTGACTTTTGTATATTAACCTTGTGTCCTGAAACCTTGCTCCAACTGCCTATGAATTCCAAGATGGATGCTCTTTCTTAAAGAGGTGTCCCCTATTGTATGCGCTCCAGGGTCCACTGAACCTGGTTTGGGCCCTGGCTGAAAAGAAAGCACAGTATCAGTTTGGGAGATCAGCTGTTGAGCATCAGCTACGTGCTCAGCCATGAGCACACTTAACCGTCACACCAACACCCTGGGCCCGGCCTCATTGTGAGCATTCCACAAATGAGTAAACTGAGCCTCGGTGTGGTGAAGTAACTCCCCCAACATCACATAGCTGAGAAGTCACAGTGAAAGGAGGCGAACCCAGGTTGAGTTTCCTTCTGGCAGTGAACACAGTGCTCAGGCCCTTGTTTGCCCCCAGGGCTTGTGGGAAGGACAGAGTGGGTTCCCTGAGGGTCCTTCTGGTCTAAGCACTGCAGGGAAGGGCTGTCCCCTCAGGGAGAGCTGGGGCCCTTACCAGGACCAGAGCAAGAGGGGATTCTAGCAGCACAAGTGAAAGATTCAGAATTATCTTCAACAACTAAAAATATCCTCACGCACAAATTTTGTGCCAGGCACCGTTGCTAAGAGACGTCATTGAACCCTCGAAGCCAGCTGGGAGGCCAGTTTGATAATGAGCTGCATTTTGAAGAGGACAGAACCAAGGCTCAAAGAAATGATGTGGGAGCCCAGGAGCACCCCGCGGGACTTAAAGCCAGGTCTTCTGAGAGCAGGGAGGAGGCTGGAGACTCAGGGGAGAGGCAGTACCAGGCTACTGCGTGGGTAGGTCGGGGACTGTTGTGTTAGCGTGCAAGGGTGGCTGTTAAGGAGTTACCATGGACATAGTGGCTTAAATCAGCCCAAATGTATTATCCTACATTTCTGGAGGTCAGAAGTCCAAACTGGGTCTCACTGGGCTAAAATCGAGGTAAGTGGCCAGGTTGTGTTCCTTCTGGAGGCTTTAGAGAATATGTTCCCTCACCTTTTCTAGTTTCTAGAAGTCACCTCTATCCCTTGGCTCATGGCACCTTCCTCCATGTCCAAAGCCGGCAGCATAGCATCTACTGATCTCTCTCTGACTCACACTTTCTGCCTCCTTCTTCCACCTTTTAAGAACCCTCGTAGTTACCTGGGCTCACGTGGAGAATACAGGATTACCTCCCCACTTCAAGATCCCTAACTCCATCACATCTGTAAAGTCCCGTGTGTCATGTAAAGCAACATATTCACAAGTTCCACGAACTAGGACATGGACATCTTGGGAGAGGGCATTGTCCAGCTACCGCAACTTCCTTGGCCTGCTGGGGGGTTTGCCTCTGTTCTCGGAGTCCGAGGTGAAGTCACTGGACTGGAGTTGGGGGTAAGAGAGAGACCGGGCTGATGGGCAAAGAGAGGCCATGAAGACAGGTGTCCCTGGGGTGGGGCCACAGGATAGTCCTTCCTGAGACGTGTCTGGCCAAGAGTCTGAGGAGAGCACTCTGGGTGCTGCCATCCTCTGAGGAAGGGGTAGTTCCTGCCCACTGAGCTACGCCAGAGGCCACCATGTCTGGCCACAGCTAATCACAGGAGTGTCATCCAGGTCTGCATCATTGGGTGGGAGTAGCGAGGAGCTCAGACAGGATAGTTTGGGGTGGCCTGGGGGTTCATGTCTGGTCATGTTAGAATATCGTGACCTTTTGACCTAGAAGTTTCATTCATATGCATTTATGTTGCCAATAGGCTCACTCAGTTTTGAAATGATGTGTACAAACTAAATTATTGCAAGATTATTGATAAGTTGAAAACAACCTGTATGTTCATCAGCTGGGGACTCTCTCTGTGGGACAGCCATACAGTGGAACCCTATGCTGTCACGAAAAAGGTGAAGATACTCTCTACATACTGGCATGAAAAATCTCTGTCTGGGCGCCTGGGTGGCTCAGATGGTGAAGCGTCTGCCTTCGGCTCAGGTCATGATCCCGGGGTCCTGGGATCGAGTCCCGCATCAGGCTCCCTGCTCCGCGGGGAGCCTGCTTCTCCCTCTGCCTCTGCCTCTGTCTCTTTCTCTCTCTATATTATATATATATAATATATAATATTATATATATATAATATATATAATAAATATATTATTTATAAATAAATAAAACATTTAAAAAAAAGAAAAAAAAAAGAAAAATCTCTGTCTGACAAAAGTAAGGTACTCGATACCGCATGCAACAATTAGTGGGAAAATGGGCAAAGGGAAAAATATACATATGTTACTTACATATGTACAAAACATTGCTGGAAGAATACACAAGAAACTGATAGCATTGGCTGCCTTAAGGGAGAAGTGGGAGCTTGACAGACAACATGGGAGAAAGCTTTTATGATTTACTCTTCTGCACTTTAAAGATTTTGAACCATATGAGTGTGCTACCTATTGATAAATAAAAAATTAAAACATGATTTTAAAAATCCCATGAAATCATATACTCACAGAAATACTCAAATGAGTTGTAAGGAACTTTAGCCATTTGACCTAAGCTAAGCCTGACTGATAATCTTGAGCATGAGCTTCTGTCCATGGCCCCCCTTCAAGATCCAGAGTGAGCCGGATGACCAACCAGTCACTTCTTCGTCACCATTTCCTCTTTCTACATTCATGACAGTCAGACTATGTGACAGTTTCCTAGTGTGCTTTGCTAGTTTTCTTCCAGACCTTTGCATACAATGGTCCCTCTGTCTGGAGTACCCTTCCTCCCCCTTCTTGCATACAATATCCATGTTCCTCTTCTTCCTGAGCACACAGCTGGACTACATTTCCCAGCATCCCCTGTAGTTAGGTGTGGCCAAAAGACTGACTTCAGGCCAATGGAATGTGGGTGAGGTGATGTTGCTATATCCTGACTCAGCCTATTAAAGACCTCCCATGCACAGCCTTGCTCCTCTATGATCCAAAGAGGAGGTTCCAAAGACCTAGCAGAAGGTCCAGACAGAAGGACCTGGAGACTCTGAAAGACTGCATGAAGCGAGTCCCACCTACTTTGGGTAGACTGTGACATGAGCCCAAAACAAACTTGTATTAGTCTAAGTCACTAAGATCTGGGGTTGTTAACAGTAAATGGCCTACCTTGACAAAGATTCTGAATAACCCTGATTCATACCTCAGGCATTGGCTTAAATGTCACTTTGTCTTTTAGGCTGAATTTCTGGTTGTCCTATATGCCTGGAGGTGGGACAGAAAGGTGGCTGGAAATAACCACAGGACGTCCCTGGGGCTTGGCCCGGGTTATGACCAGATAAGGGCAGATAGGCTCAGTCACACTGAATATTGCACTTGGCTATAATATCTTGGGGTCTGGCACCAAGTTCCTTGAAAAGTTTTAACTGGTAGTTGTAGCATGATGGATTTAGGGTTTTCTAAAGGAAGCCCATGAGCCAGTGACAGTAGCTGAACCATTTTACCAGATTCCTTTCCTAAGAGAGAGGCAACATCCTTTCTGGTGTGATGCTAAAGGCCACAGCTATCCTGCAAAAAGTGGCTTTTTTGAGGTTTGTTTTATGTTGACTGCTAGAATTAATCAATCATTAATTACCTTGTTTGTCCCTCTAATTTTACTGAGTTCTTTCTCTGCAATAGACCCTAGGCTGGGCACCAAGAATAAAGAGAATCATACCCAGCTTCTGCCCTCAGGTAGCTTACAGTCTAAGTGGGTAATCAGGGACAATTATAATCCAGTGTGCCGAATGCTAGGATGCGGGGGCGGGGGGGGGGGTCTTTCTACATGGAGCTGTGGAGCCCAGAGGAGGGAAGCTTACCTGAGAGGTGTGGCCTACAACCTTCATGACTACTCAGGCCCAGTGAGTTTGGCCCACTCATTTACTCACCATTCGTTCATTCATTCACCTAACCCCTCCGCCCCCTGCTGTGCCTGGCCCTGTACTAAGACCTGGGGGTACAACCTTGAGCAGGAGAAACCCAGTGATGGCCTCACAGGGCTGAGGGTCTAAAAGGAGAGGGAGACAATAAACACAGAAGTGGATGAGACGGTTCGGTGGGGGACGAGTGCTGCATAGAGGGTAAAATGAGTGGCTGAAGGGGGAGTTGAGGATGGCATCTTTAGATGGGGTGGCAGGGAAGGCCTCTGAGGAGATGAATTTACAATGGAGTCAGAGAGACAAGGAAGTGCAAAGCCCGAAAAGTTGGGAAGAATGGAGTTGTGCGGCAGGTGCCTAGGGGCCCAGGGAGACCGCCACACACGAGGCTCCTATGAGACTGGAGGCATGGTCAGGCCCAGGCCTACACGGCCCACATTTGTAACGGAGGGTTCAGAGTTCACTCCAGCAGCCAGTGTCAGCTCCCCACCCAGGGGCCTCTTGGAAACATTCCAGCTCCCAGACAGCTGTGACTAAAGTCAAGGCCCTCCTCATTCTGGGTGGGGCCGGGCACATGTCACCGGTCCCTGCTCAACTGGTGGAGGAGCATGGCCCTCCGCAGAGAACAGCAGCTATGACCTGGTCCCCACCCTCTGTCCTCCGCTGGGGGAATGGAGTCCTTAGCAGGGCCTCGGACACTGTTCAGATCATGTATTTCTTCCAGCCCCAGGGCTAGGAGGCCTTCGGAAGCCTGAGGTGCTAGAGCAGAGGAAGGCGGAGAGCCGGGCACGGTGCTGCTCAGCAGGTCCCCGGGGCGGATGGCTCTCGAGTTCGGCCTCCATCCGTTCCTGGCTCCTGCCCGTCCTCGGTAGTCTCTCTCCAGGCAGTGTATGGGCTTTTTTTCTATTCCTGAGCTCTTAGCCCAGCCTGGGCTTAAGTAAACCAAAACGTGGCTTAAAAGGTCAAGGTTTCCTCTGACCTTCCCGTATTTTTCTTTTGTTAATGTCTAATGTTCTCTTTTCTGTAATCATCCATCCATCATTTCTTTGTTCCATGCGGTCATTCATCCACTTGACTAAACAATTCCTAAGTACCCGCTCTGTGATTACCAGCAAGAACAAATCGAGAGCCTGTATTCGGCGTGCTCACGGCCTAGCCAAGGGGTCAGGGCATAGCTGGGGTGGGGGAGGGGGCAGGGGTGGGGAGGTGGTTATGACAGTTACCATGCAATGTGATGGGATTGTATCAAAAGCATAACAAATTACTGTGGGAGTACAATGGAGAAAGTGACTAACTGCTTGGAATCAGGGGCGGCTTCACAGAGGAGGTAACATTTGAGTTGGGCCTTGGAAAATCAGTAGGAGTTTGCTAAGCAAGTCATGTAGGAGCTTAGTCTTGTGGATATAGGAACAGCCATGTGCAAAGTCTATTTCAGGAGGAAACAAGAGGAAACCAAGCTCAAAAATACGATAACAGCTACGATTTATTGTTCAGAGTGATGCACGTCCACATATTTATATCCATTACAATGAACTGCAGAAGTATTGTTTTCCCCATTTTATGGATGGAGAATTTGAGACTTGGAAGAGTGAAGTCACTTGCCAAAGGTCACACAACTGGTTAGAGGCAGAGTCGGTGTGGAGACCTGGTCTGCCTGACTCTTGTACCCCGCACTCCTCTGGCTGAGGTTGAGATGTCAGGATAAAAACAGTCATGCCAAGGAACCCCCAGGAACCCTCATGTGTTCCAGCATCTGCCAGGAGGGTGCCTGGCAGCTTGATGGAGGACCTTGTAGAGTTTCCTTCTACTACCCTTTTCCTTGCCCTCCCTGTCAGGACGGATGGCTTGGGTCCCGGCATGACAGGAGCCTCCTCCACGATCCCCTCTTCATCCACCCATGTCACACAGGACTCGTGTCAGCTGCCCTCGAGTTCAGAAGGGCCGCAGGAAGAGTGCCATGGCCTCATTTCCAAGGATGTCCCCAAGGACACAGATGAGGTCTCGCCAACAAGCAAAGGAGCCCCACCGAGGCAAGGAAGCCAGGGGTGCTGAGAGGCCCGTTCTCCAAAGCCAGGCAGCAGCCTAATTACAGGCCAACTCCATAATGAGAAGTGTGCCAGCCGGGACAAGGAGAGGCCCTGGGGTAGAGAGGAGCCTGCAGAAGGGCTCTGGCGGGGCCACCAGCTCAGCGTCTAGCTGGCTCCGGACCACACGTGTTGGCCTAGAGTGGGGGAAGGGAAGATGGTAAAGAGAACTGTGCCGAATCCTGGCCATGGGCCAGGTGCTAAGCGGGGACTTTTACCTCTGCTCTCTCATATCATCCTCCCAGCTGCCTAGAGAAACAGGTATAATTCACTCTGTTTTACAGAGGAGAAAATGAAAGCTTCCAGAAGTGAATCAGACCGCTCGAAGTTCAGACACCTAAGAATGGTAGAATGGGGATGCAAACTTAGGTCAGGGTGAATCCAAAAGCCTGTTTCCTTCCCAGGGGAAAATGAAGGAAGGGGTGGGACTGTTCTGGAACTAGGAGAGACTGAGAGGAACAGGAGGGAGACTGTGTAGAATGGAGACGAGGCCTGGCCTCGGGCTGGCTAGGGAACAGGCACGTCCCCGACCGATGTACCAGGACAGGGGCCCGAGGCATCATTTCAAATGTGAAAGCACAGGGTGACAGCAGAAAGCTGACAAATTTGGAACTCTTATATTTTGCCTCTTTGTTTTCTGCCTTGCTTTTCTTTGGCATAAATCCCTAGGAAAGCAAACCAGCCCCTGAACCCAGGCTGTCTGAGGCCACCTCCCTCCAGCAGTCCCCAGAAAATCTCTCCCAAGTGACTCTCCTCCTTGGAAGGTCCAGGTGGCTCCTTAGCAAGAGAGCCGTGTCATTTCCCTGGAAATTTCGGGCCTGTGAAGGAGGAATTTCAGTAGTCAGGACTTGGCTGCCTCTGTATGGGCTAGAAGCTATGACTAACTCTGTGAGCAGGTGCTGGACCCCCGTGGCCCACTGAAGTGGCCACTGCGGCCGGCCCAGCATTCTCAGCCCCTCTCGGCAGCATCACCTGCTCCTGAGTCAACCCGGGGCCCTTGGCAGCCGCTGCTCGCCTGTGCTCACATCGTGGGCCCCGCAGGCCTGCAGCCCAGCAGGACAATTCACAGCATGTTCTGGGCCTGTCCGAAGGCTCATGAGGGACCTTTCTGCTTGAGAAGTGCCCCCTCATGGCCAGCCGTGTCTGAGATGCTCTTCTGCATAAATCTGTGACCCGGTAGGATGGGCAAAGTTTGGAGCCAATAGACTGAGTTTCAAATACCTGGCTTGGCAACTTAGCTGTATGGCCTTGGGCATGTGACCTCCAGGGAGCTTCCGTTTCCTCGCCTGTAAATTGGGGGTGAAAATCGCCACCCCCACATTTGTTTGTAATAGAGTCACAATGCCGTGTAAATGCCGGGGGCCCTGGAAGATGATGTCCTGATTGAGGTCCCGGCCCTGCCAGCAGTGACATCCTGGGTGCCTTCCTTGGCCTCGCTGAGCCTGTCTCCTCTAAAACAGGACTGATGATAATATCTGCCCCATGAGGTTGTGGTGAACGTCAGGTGAGGTGAGCCAGATGCCCCCGAAAGCGCTCCATTGGCCATTAGCAGCTCTTCACGGAGCATGCTCTCAGGGACCGCCCAGACGCAGAGACCCTGAAGGTGCCCAAGTTACCGACCTTTCACTCTTTTAGGAACACCGCTCAGTCAGTCACAGGTCATTCTCTCTCATCATCCAGGAATCAGGAAATATGTCATCATGCTAGCTACAGAAGGGCTCTCTTCCCCAAACGGGATGTCGCCTGTGATCGCAGCCTGGTAGACAGGCCGATGCGGTGGGGCCCAGGAGCTGAACTCGCTGACGACTCCATCCCCATCGTAGAGCAGGTCTGCCCCCCAGGCTGGGGGTGACTGGCAAAGCAATGGCCCCCGGCCCCCAGAAAAACAGGAGGTGGCGGTGAGGGTCCGGGCGAAGGTTGGTGTTAGAAGAGGCTGGAAGGGCCTCATGTGTCTTGTAGTCCAAGGCTCCAATCACATCCCATCAGGCCCGTGGCCGAGGGGCCTAGCTTCGGACACCGAGCAGCTGATGACAACCAGGCGGCATCAACATCCAAATCTCCCCTGAATTTTCTAGAACAGCAGCAGAGCTGCTGAAAACGTGTTTGGGAAGTGAGAGCCACGAACAGAGACGTGCCCCTGGGAACTGCAGGGAGCTGAGAAGGAGGGGCAGTTATGGTTCCTACCTTTTGGGTTAACCAAGAAGGCAGCAAAAAGTCTAGAGATCGACCCAAATTCAGGCTGAGGGAAAGCAGCGTTCCCGAGTTACCTGTGTTGGGATATGAAGAGCAGGGATGACTATCCTGCTGAAATCACACGCACTTGTTATCTGTTGTTGCTCTGGGTCAGATGCTGGAAATGAGAAGCTAAGGAGAGGAGACGAAAGATGGGACCTAGTTCTCAGTGGGATGGAAGCACCCGGAAACCAGATTAGAGAGGACTTCATGGAAGGGAGGTCTTCAGGAGATTTTCAAGATCCCCAGAAGGTTCGTCAGCACTAGGTACCTGGCATTAGGAAGACGGCTCCATGTCAATCATCTTATCCACCTCATCAAGGGCCTGCTCTCTCCTTGCCATTTCATACTCAGCCGTGTGATTATTTGTAATGTTTCTGGTAGCCACATTAATAAACATAAGAAGAAACAGGGAAATCAATTTTAATCATATATTCTATTGAATCCAATACCACTAGGCATAAAATATTATCATTCCAACATGTAAGCAATATACAAATTGATTATAATGAAGCATTTTATATTCTTTTTTTTCTTACTAGATTCTGGAAATCCAGTATGTCTTTTATCCTTACAGCACATCTCAGTTTGGATGAGCACATTCCAAGCCCTTCTTGGTAGGCACATGGTTAACACGCTGGACATCTCAGTTCTAATCTTGGAAGTGGAGGCTTGGCTATGTGATACACTTTGCCTCAGGTCACCCAGCTCACACACTGCAGCGCTTGGAATCCAACCCAAGAATATGATCATGGGAAGTGGTCTGAATAGTGGGGATGGTCTTCATTGGGAGGTCTGCTCCAGCAGGGTTTCCTGATGTCTCTGACATTTTGATCAGGAGACTATCCTGTGCATTGTAGGATGCTTACAACACCCCTGGTCTCTGCCCACTAGATGCCATTAAGATCCCATGAATGTGACAATCAAAAACCTCTCCAGACATTGCCAAGATGTCCCCTGGGGGGGCGGACTCATCCCTGTTTGAGAACTGATGTGCTAGAGTAAGACAGAGACATGTGGGTAAAGGTGTACTACTGGCTTATGTAACCAAAATATGGGTAAGGCTGCATCTCAGGGAGAAGCAGAATCAGCTACTGAAATATCACCAGAACATTCTGTCCTCATCTCTCATTGTTGCTTCTCTAGCCACATCAACTCTACAGGACAGGAGCCAGGGCAGCTATCAGGACCCAAGCTCACATGTCTCAGCTTTACCACACAGAAGGACTCTCTGCCCCTTACTTTAAGTATTCATTTCTAAACTCCCAGGGCAGGTCTGGGTCACATGGTCCCTCCTGGTCTGGAGGATGGCAGGATTCCTAGATTAGGTGGTAGGAGCAGGGGAGCAGTGGGTCAAGTGCTAGGAAGATAGAAATGGTTGTCTCCTTCAGGACAGCACGATGTCCAGGAGCCAGGATTGAGAGGGGATTGTGCAGGGAGCAACACCAGGATCACTTTCCTCCTCAGAAAACACAAGCTGAGCGGGTGACGTGGAGCGGGCAAAGAGCCTGAAGCCCAGGATGAGAGTGGTAACAGAATCTGGATCTTCACTAAACTTTGAGCTGTGGGATGTCAGGAATCTTTTTTTTTTTTCCTTTGATATTCTCCTTAGCCTAGAGCAGAGCACTGGGCAGATAATAGATGCCATGGTTAATTTTATGTATCAACTTGGAGGGTATTTGGATGAGAATAACATTTAAGTCAGTGAACTCTGGGTAAAGCAGACTGCCCTTTATAATGAGGGTGAGCCTCATCAAATCAGTTGAAGACTGCCCTCCAACCAAGAGGGAATTCACCAGAAGACTGCCTTTGGAATTCATCTGCACCACTGGTTTTCCTGGGTCTTTAGTCTACCAGCCCTCACTGCAGAGTTTGGACTTGTCAGCCAATTCCTTATAATAAATTTCTCTTCCTCTTCCTCCCTCCCTCCCTCCTTCCCTTCTCTCTCTCTCTCTCTCTCTCTCTCTCTCTCTCTACACACACACACACACACACACACACACACACACACACACACACATACATACGTAAACATCCCATTAGTTTTATTTCTCTGGAGAACCCTAATACAATAGGTTTTCATTTTCATTAGCTGCTTCTTGAATAAATAGGAGAAAAATGAATTTGTTTTCTGCAAGAATCAGGAATAAAGGTAGTGTTTAAAGAAAGAATGTGGCAAAGTCAAGGTGGCACCTGAGGAGGGTCTTTCTTGTCATCAGGTATCTGAGACACTGGAATATTGAACAGAGGAGGAGGAGGCTTTTTTTTTAAAGATTTTATTTATTTATTTATTTATTTATTTGAGAGAGAGAGAGAGAGAGAGAGAGAGCACATGAGAGGGGGGAGGGTCCGAGGGAGAAGCAGACTCCCTACTGAGCAGGGAGACCGATGCGGGACTCGATCCCGGGACTCCAGGATCATGACCTGAGCTGAAGGCAGCTGCTTAACCAACTGAGCCACCCAGGTGCCCCGGAAGTGGCTTTAAATAAGACCTAAGCTGGGTATGGGGTGGGCCAGGCTAGGTCCCAGCTGGGCTGGCGGCAGGGGAGGGAGAAGGGCCGACTCTTACAGTGATAATAGATAGGACCAACTGCACTTGGCTGCAGATGGTGGGGAGCTCAGGAGATGGAAGTCAAGCTGGTCAGCTAAACTGCGAGGCTGGGGCCCTGGGGAACATGAATGGGCGTGGCTATGGATGGTGACACGAGCGGCAAGAAGGTTCTGGTGCACAATGATGAGTTCTTAATGGGACCCTGCTCGATTGTACTTAGTTGTGTGGCATCTGGGGGAAATGGGCCAGACACACTGAGGAACATGGAACCTGAAATAAGAGGGGTCCCATGGGGAGCTCTGAGAGTAGACAAGCTCCTCGATGAGAAGAGCAGATCCTGCAACGGATCCTTGGGGACCAGGCCTGGGGCGTGAGAGACAAGAAGCCAACAAGGGAAAGAAAAGAGGCTTGGCTAGCAACACCATGCCAAGTCCAGCCAAGGAGCAAAGGCTCATCCCTGAAAAGCCCTTCTTCTAGGGGACACGGGTGCAGTGAGATGAGCCTGCGCTCCCTCACGCCCCACTGTGTGACCTTGGGCAAGACTTCACAGAGTTACTGTAAAGATCAGATGGGATTATAATGGCTTAGTACGGGGCACTTAATAGGTGTTTAATAAACCTCCTGGTCTGCCTGTTGGCAGGGGCCTCATCTTTGAGCACACATGCCATTCTGCCCCATGCACAGAGAAGAGCATACTGGCTTTTCGCTACTGTAACAGCGACCGGGCTGGGTACTCCCTGCTTTTCTAAGTGCTTTCCACATAGTCACTCACCCCTCAAACAACCCTCCGGGGGGCACTTGTAGTACTATCCCATTTTCGCAGATGGGGAAACTGAGGCTCAGAGACCTACCCAAAGGCACACGGCTCTGCAGTGCTGGAGCTGCTCAGCTCTGCTCAGCCACCCTAGGATGTTGTGCCCCCAGACCCTGAGCTCCTCGAGGGCAGGGAGGGCCTCACGGAGAATCTGGCACCGTGCCTGACACGGTAGGAGTGACAGACGCTCTGCAGAGCATTCAAAGGGTGCACCGGGATAGAGCAGTTTGATGGGCCCTCCTCGGGGCCCTCCATGCAGCTTCTTCTCAGAGTGCGTGGGTGCCATGCCCAGAACAACAACGGTCAGACCGATGTGACGTACAGGAGGAAGGCAATACCACGGGCGACCGATGGCCAGATCTGCCTCGAGCCAGAGGCTGGGCTCTGGATTTTGAACCCATCACTTACTAACTGAGAGGACTCCGGGCAAGTTATATAGCACCCTGGGCTCAGTTACCTCAAATACAAGGCAGATCATGAAAATACAAACCGCACAAGGTTGGATCATATAGGTAAAGCCTACCACATGGCCAGTGCTGAAGACACGTCCCTCATTTTCAGATGAAACGCTGGGGCCAGGAAATGAAAGACAGCAGCCGCCACTTGTCAGGCATCTGAGATGTTCCAGGCCCTGCCTCTGCATTATAGTCACTGACCACGCCACCTGCCTGGGAGGCGGGAGTTACTCTCCCTCGTGACTGACAGATGAGGGAGTTAGGACAGAGAGGGCCGGGGAGAGCCCCAGTTCCCACAGCTGAATGACAAAGCCAACACATACTTTGTTTTCTGACTCAAAACGCCACACCCTCTCCTGCCCTCAATATCTCATGGAATGCTGATGGGGAACACAGACCTGTTTGCCAGGTGGTAGCACAAACAAGGGCAGAGGGGGAGGGGGAGGAGAGGGGGCTGGAGGAGAAGGGCCAGGGAGTGGAGACTGTCACTGGCTGGACCCCGGAGACAGGAGTTTTGGAGACACTCTCACTCTGTGCCATCATTATCCCCATTCCCAGATGAGGAATGTGAGGTTCAGCTAAGTCAAGGGCCCTGCCCAAGGTCACGCACCCAGTAGGCACCGAGCCAGATGAGAATCGGTTCTGACTCTAACTCGCTGAATGTGAAGCCCTCCTGCCTGCCTCTCTGCCCGGGGCGCACTGGAGGAGGAGGACTGGCAGGTGAGTGGGAGAGGGTGAGGGGAGCGGGGTCCCACAGGTGTCCCAAGAAAGGCTTGGGGGTCTGGAGTATTCAGGGGACCATGAGGCTGCTAAGTGGACCCCACACGGATCATGAGAAGGGTTAGCTCCCTCCCAAGAGAGAAGGGGCGCTGGGGACCGAGCCAGGACTCACTAAGCACGCGGGTCTGTAGTGAGCATTACTCTGCACGCTTCCATTCCGGTCCAATCACACCGTCTGCTTTCTGTCTGCCTCCCCACGGGGATGCCTGTTCCTAGAAGGAAGGCACTGGGTCTCTAACTGGGTACCCCTGGCGATTCCATCAGCTGGCACACAGTATTTGAAGTCCTATCACACCCTCTGCTCCACACCCGCCCCCCCATTGCTTGCTAGCCTCATACCCTTTGTTTTTCCTCAAAGAACATGTCTCTACCTGACATCAGATATTTACATATCTATTGATTGTCTATCTCCGTCACATATGCCAGACTGTGATGATGAGAGACAGTCTGTTATGTACATGACTGCGAGCACCTGGTAGGATTCCCGGCACATGGGAGGCCATTCCTAAATAACTGCCAAATAACTGAACGAATAGTAGGTGCTCAATATGGTTTTTAAAAATCAGTGACTGGGCAGGTGCACGTGTTAATGCATCGAATCCTCACACGCGCTACTGAGGGAAGAACGACAGATCAGGCAAGAGAGGAGAAGTGACCTGCCCAGGGTCACACCCAGTTCTGTCTGACTTCAGAGCCTGTGCCTGTTCTGCTTCTCCCTGCTGCCCCGAACCCAATGGGGAAATCAGGAAACAAGGTACCTGCCTCCCCCAGGAGAAGTGGCCTCATTTTCTGGTTAGCTCACAAGATTTGTGGTCTAGCCATCAGAGGATAAGGACCAACCAGGCTGACCTGCAGAAAACGCCCTGCTGCACCTGTTTTGTGAGCACCTATAAGCAGCAGATGAGGTAATTGGCCTCATCTGGAGGCCTCATAACAGCTCCGTTGCTTTCATTTCCTGATTTTTACAGGGGCTCAGAGAGATGAGGTAACTTGCCCTTGGCCACAGAACCAGCTCTTGGGAGAGGTGGGCAGAGATTTGATCCCAGCTCTGCTTGACTCCAAAGCCTGTGTTTTCCCAAGCTGTTTTTCTTTATGTTTTAAGCAGGCATTGGCAGGCCCTGGAGCCAAACTGCAAAGCCATCCCAGATAGGCATCTGGGGTCTTATCCTATTCTCATAGGATTTCAGATCCTTGGTAGCAAATTTCAACTTCAGTGTGAGTTTAGTAGTTTTAACAGGAGCCTCTGGAGACTGAAACACCTCTTGGGGTCCAGTGAATATAAACCTCTGAAGGAAATCTAAGCATTTGGGCTGAAGATTGGGTGTAACTGAAAACTATCATCCTACCTACCCAGTGCCGGGCCCATTTCCTGGGAACTACTCTGTCCCCACTCCAGCCACGGTCCTCTAGCTAGAGAGGCCATATCTCATGGAACCCCACTCCCCAATCCCTGTTGATTGGCCCAAACTGAGCCAGTCACTGTACATGCCTACTTCAAGTCCTAGTTGTGATCGGTCCAATCCAGAGCAATCAGAGACCTTCTCTAGGAGTTTCTGAATGGGAACTGAGGAAGGAGGTCATTAGTCCCTCTCTGGTGACACGATGTGCAAGCTGTTCAACTCAAGAATCAAGAGGTAACACATTCACAGAGAGATATTGGGGGCCTGGAGTATTCAGGGGACCATGAGGCTGCTAAGTGGACCCCACACGGATCATGAGAAGGGTTAGCTCCCTCCCAAGAGAGAAGGGGCGCTGGGGACCGAGCCAGGACTACCTGCTGTGTGTTCCTGAGGACATGTGAGGCTGAGATGGGGGCCTCCTCCATGGATGCCCTCGTTCAGTGCCACAGCCTGCCTCTCCCGGGGAGTTCTCCATGGAGATGTTGCCCACACATGGGCCACACTCACTTTGGTCCCACAACCTCTCATAGGTTTTACTCTCCAGCCCTTCCCTAGACTGAATTTCACCCAGCTGGGCCTGGAATAGCAAAGCCCAGAATTCGTGGCTGAGCCCAGAGCCCTTCTGTTTTCATCTGAAATCCAGTCCCGGAGGAGCCCCTCCCACCTAGGTCTGCTCCCTGGTCTTCAGAAGGCCGGGTACCGTGTGCGCCGGGGCACACAGCCACGCTATATGCACACGCAGATTCATGCCTGTTCTCCCTGGTGCAGCCCCATTTATAGCCACAAATCCAGTCAGCACAGAGCACATCTGTGTCCTTGAATGCAGACCTCACGCTTCCACTCATACGCACACACACGCTCCCACATCGGGCACAGGCCCGCGCTGTCATGCGAACACTCACACTCACACGTGCCTCTGCTGTGCGACGGCTGACTTTGCCTGGGAAGGACTTGTACCCCAGAAGGTGCAAAGTTGAGAGAGTGGGAGGAAGTCAGTAATGCCTGGTGGGCTAGGGGAGGGGAGGAACACGTGACAGAAACAGAAATGTGCTTTATACCCACAGTGATGCAAAGAGGAGGTGGATCTGCTTCTTCAGTGACACTAAGAGCTCCCTTGGCTGAACACCCTCCGCGCCAGCCCTGTGCTAAGCGGGCTTTACTCAAAAGACCTTCTCCAGAAGGCCCTCTCCAGCCTGACCTTGCAAACCCCACCCTCTCTACACACACACACACGCGCGCGTGCACACACACACACACACACACACTCGTGCATACATGCATGCATGCAGATACGTGTGCACACGTGCTCCCTAGCCTGTGTGAACATCTCCACGCACCTGTGTATGTGAAAGTCATTTTACATTTCAAAACGGTGTGTGTGTCTTATTTTTATAATTTTAACTCTTTATCCCTGGATGTAGAAAGTGAACTTGTTGGCTTCTCTAAGTATGCTTTCTGCACCTCTCATTTCATCGTGTATTTATACGGTCTGGCCCATGCTGTAAATGGATGTATCACACAGAGAAAAAGAATGACTGAATACTCAAGATTTTAATTTTAAAAAAACATCTTATCCATTGTTTATTCCTATAGTCTAGAATACATGCCTCCTGCAGGCAGAGCTTTCTTTTCCTGCTCTGTTGACTGCTGAATTTCCAATTCTACGGTGCCTGGCACATCGTAGGCAATCAATAAAAATGTGGTCTTTGGAATACCTCACTTCATACTTCGGACCACACCATAAGGTAGGTACCACTTGGACTCTCATCTTACAAACCAGACAGCGGGGGCTTAGGGGGTAAGTGGCTGACTCGGGCACGCAGCCATGAGCCACGAGCCAGGTTCTGGCTCGGGCTGTTTGGTTCTAGACCTTGGGCCATCAGTGCCATGCTCCACAAGATTGTCTGAGGGAGGGCAAGTTCCCTGCCCTTCTTGGGAGTGAGCTTGCTCGTCTGCAAAATGAAGGTAAAGGAAATATTCTCTCATGTTTCCTTCAGCTCAGGAATTGTGTGATTTCACAGCTGACACTTGGCAGGTGTGAAAACTCGATGCTTATCAAAGCATTTCCAAAGAGCTTACCTGTTGGATTCACATTACCCGGACAGGAGCCTAGAGGCTCAGGGAAGTGAATCCGCAGACTGTTAGTGGTGGGGCCAGCCGTGAGCGTCAGAGTGTCCCCAGGGTCGCGGGTTGCCAGAGTGGCACAGACGCCCGCCTCCTGCCTCCATCAGCAGGCTCCATTTGCTGCCCTAGTGAAGTAAGAACCCTTGCGGCCTGTGGCACCTCTCTCCTTTCTGTCCTTCAACTACTATCGAGGAACCCCTACTAGGTGCCAGGCACTGCACCAGGCACCAAGGGTGTAGGCCGTCTCCACCCCTACAAGCTTGCTTTCCAGAAGACAGGCAGAAAAACCACAGCCTCGGTGTGGTCCGTGGGCTGAGGCGGCCCTTAGGAACACATGGATGGGGCCCCTCGGGGTCCAGGAAGACCTCCCCAAAGAGGAATCAGTACCTTTCCTGAGCCCAGTGGATCTATAGGGAGGAACGGAGTGTGGAAGGTCACTGTGGTGCTGAGGCCCCGAGGTCAGTAAGCCAGACCAGCGGGAGAAGCTCACTATGCCCACCGATCGCCTCCCAGGCCACCGACCTGTCCGGAGGGACTTCCTTCCAACTCCTTCACCCAAAGGCTGGCTGCTGCCAGGCTCAAAGGTCCCTCCCAGATTTCCTCTGCCTGGCCCGCCTCCCTCCATCTCCAGGGAAGCAGGATTCATCCTAGGCCTGATTTATTAGCCTCATCCTGGAATCATCCCAGATGCTGTCGCTGGTCTCATTTACTGACCTGCCTGAGGGCCGGAGAAGGAAATTCATTAGGCCAGGCAGAGCTGGCGGCCGGGCCCATCTGTCTGGGCATCTGTCCCCCTCCCCACCCCACTCTCTCCTCCCCTTCTAGCCTCTCCACCTGCAAGGGGAATTTTGTGCCTGCAACCCTGCGCAGGATCACCAAGGCAATGACACCACTGAGCCGCCGGGTCCCCAGGGGAGGATCCAGACCAAGAAGGGGGAGGCACCGAGCTCCCACAGAAGCTCCCTTGCAGTCAGCAGCCCGCACTGCATCCCCAGGCTGCCCTGACCCAGGAAACAAAGCATTTTCCATCGCGGATGTGGAAACCTCTCTCCCAGTAACTGACGGCAGGTACACCAGACCTGCCCGTTTGTATGCAAACAGTGTCTCCCTGAGCAAGCTGTATGGAAATGAGAACCTCCACACAGCCGGCTACCTTTAAAGCAGAAGACCAGAGGGCACGGCAGAAGCATTCTCATCCCAACGTGGGGCAAGCAAGGTGATGTTGGGGAGTGTAGGAATCAAAGCTTATTATTTTAGTATGTACTAAATACATTTTTAATTCAAATTTGTAATCAGCAAAGCTAACCCTTGCTTATGTTAGTTATAATTGCTTTGACTAAAGCTTAAATAGGTATTTACATTTTTAAAAGAGGTCAAATTTTTTTAATGCTAAGTAAGTTAACAGTTGTAGAAGATGTACAGATACGCGGCAAAAATACCAGAGTTCAGCACACATTGTTTTAAAAGAACAGGGCAGTGAATGCATTGCCAAGGTTACATTCTTCTTGAGGTGGAGCAAAACTTGATTAAGCCAGCCTATTTCATGGAGGGAAACTGCAACCCCAGGTAACTTGCTAAGCTGGCACCTGCTCTCCTCAGCAAAGCACTTGAACCAGAAATTGCATGTGTGCAGTGACCCTAGAGTTTAAGCAAACACGGCCTCAGGCCTCGGTAAATGTTTAGCCTCAGTGACTGACTGGCAGGGGGGGGCAAGGCCCGAGGACCTCTGTCCCTGACAGCTAGCACCATGGGAGCCAGCTGGGGCAAGGGGGGAGGAGAGGGAAAGCCTGGGTCGCTTCTCCTCCCCCTGGTGACCTCCTCTAATCTAAGGAGAGGTTAAGGTGCTGAGACTCTTGGAAGCTGTAAGGAACAAATGAGGGGCAGCGTTTGCAGCTTCTTCTGTGTTGGTAATATCCTAGAATCTCACACACGCACACACACACACACACAACACACACACACAATCACTGAGCACAGTCATCTCCATTTGTATGCACAGACACGTGGCCTACACACTCACAAGTATACATTTACACCAGACACACTGACTCCAACACAGAGCTGTAGATATAGACATACGCACCCCATGAAAAATGTACACATAAAAACAGCAACACACCTTCATGTCACTTCATACACACATAGACACAATAACCATGCTCACAGTCACCTGCATATATGTGCACACGTGTTCATGCAGCGTTCACACACAGCTAAACATGCAGGCAGACATGTCAGCCTGGGTATCCAGACACAGGCAAAAACAGAGAGAAAGAAAGACACCACATACACAAAGAGACAAATGCACAAAGACACACAGCCACTTCCATACTTACATGCATATCCATAGATCCATTCTGACACACACAGATAAGTACACACACAGGTGATCTCAAACACACACACACACACACACACACACACACACACACACACACACACGCACACAGAATGCAAATATATATTCCCAGCTGTAGTACAGAACAGCCCACCTTTGGCTTGGAAATGTCACATCAGACTAACAGGATCCATCTCTCACATGTCCCTTCTGCTGCCAGCATCCCAGCTCATCCCAGCTCAGAAGCTGAGCCTGAGCCAGGTGTCTGGGTGCAGAGAGGAAGATACCCTTGCCCCCTTGTCACTCCCCTTCTCCGGCCCCACCGAGGAGCTCAGGGGCTGGAGGCATCAGAAGGAGACCTCCCCTCTGCTATCCCAGAGGTTCTTGGGAGGTGCCACTATCATACCAGGCCCTCCCCCCCACCCCACACAAGTCTTTGGCACATGGTTTGTATTAGACACCCCATCTGCTGCTATAGCACGAAGTCAGTTGACCCACTGGCACTCAGTCACAGGGACAGCAGAGAGAAGGGGGAACCAGAGACCATTTGGGGTAGTGGAGTCAAGCAGACCAGAGTTCAAGTGCTCCCTCTAGTGCTCCACAGCTGTGGATCTTGAGCAGGTCACTTCACCCCCCTAAGCCTCAGTGTCCTCATCTATAAAGTGGGTGTGATGATAATAATACCTAGCTCAAAGAACAGCGCCGAGGACTAAATTAGATAATGCACATAGAACCCCTAGCCTAGCTCTCATCACATAGTAAGTATGCAATAAACCAGGATTTCTCAGCCTTGATGCTATGGACATCTGGGGCCAGATAATTCTTTGCTGTGTGTGTATGGGTGGGGGCTGTCCTGTGCAGTGTAGGATATTTAGCAGCATCCCTGGCCTCTACCCACTAGATGCCAACAGCACCCCCATCCAAGTTGTGACAACAAAAAAATGTCTCCAGATATTGCCCAAAGTCCCCTGGGGGGCAAAATCTCCCCATGTTGAGAATCACTGCTTTAAATCTTATTTGAGAGGAGAGAGAGCGAGAGAGCAGGGAGGAGGGGAAGGAGGGGGGAGGGTCAGAGGGAGAAGCAGACTTCCCGCTGAGCGGGGAGCCCGATGCAGGACTCGATCCCAGGACTCTGGGATCATGACCTGAGCTGAAGGCAGATGCTTAACCGACTGAGCCACCCAGGCTCCCCGAGAATCACAGCTTTAAATGTTGACTCTTATTTTTGTTGTTGTTGTTACTATGACCATTACCATCATCATTAGTACCACATTAGCTATAAAGCAATCAGAACAGAAAGGGGACCCGGAGGGGAATGAGAAGATGCTCTTGCTCCAATAGTCACTTCCCTCCTCTCTCCACTTTCCGCGGCCCTTTCTCCGCTTTCATTCCTGAAGCCGCCTCATCAGCCCAGACCTGGCCTCGCTGAGCAGACAGAGGAAGGTGGTGCTGTACATGCAGGGGAGTGCGGAGTGGGGTTCCAGTTGCTTCCCGAGAATAAGGAGACTGCCCAGGAGCAACTACATGCCCGGGAACCGGGCCTCCTGGGAAGAAGTGCAGGATGCACCTAACTTCTGGGTGAACTTGGGTGGGGTCGGGGTGTGAGCGGCCAGGACCAGGGAAGTCAGAAGCAAAGGAAGCCACATGGGAAAGCAAAGGGGCACGACAAGTGACTTCTTGAAAAATAGCCTCATTGTATCTAAAAACACAAAATATTCATATCTGTTGAGCAACTAATTAACACAGTTCAAAGTAAGGTGGCACAGACTTTGTAATTAAAAACAAAGGGGAAAGTAGCTGATATTTGGTTGTATGTATAACCCACTTAAAAAGAAGCCAAAATTTATGAACGTCTCGGAGTTATTCTGTTGTTAAAGTAGAGAATGCAAAGAAAATTGTCAGCAGACTAAATTAATCCCTCTCACCTCCTTTTCCATGGGAAACCTACAGGTTTCAAGCAAAAGAGTGCCCCACAGATGTATTGTTTAAGCCTTTGCCATACACCACACGATTATACCCATTTCAGAGATGGGCAGAATGGGACTCCAAGAGGTGCAGCCACTCGCCCAAGGTTACAGGGACTCAAATCCAGGTCTGTATGACTCCAAAGCCAGAAAGAATTCAAAGTATCTGAAGCACTGAAAATAGGCCAGGGTGGCTGGAACATAGCGTGTGAGGGCCGGGTAATGGAGGGATTTGTAGGTCAGGGAGAGAAGCCTGGGTTTTTTTAATGGTGCCCTGGGGAGCCACCAGCAGGTTTTTAAGCAGAGGAGTGACGAGGCCAGATCTGCATTTTTATAAGAATTCCTCCGGCCCGTATCAAGAATAGATTGGAAAGGAGCAAGGGGGAACGCGGAGAGCGGTGGGAGGCTGTGGAGTGCAGGTGCAGATGCACGAAGTTAACATACTCACAAGACAAGTTTAGGGAAAGCCACAGAATTTGGCAGCGGATTGAATGTGGAGCTTGAGGGAAAGGAAGAGAAGGAGAATCACGCGTTTCTGACTTCATCAACTGAGGAGAAAGAGGTGACGTTTGAAATCACTGAAGAAAAAGCGATTTGGTGGGGGGGAGGAGCATTTTAATTAAATAGGCCTGCTGGTTTCCGTCCCAAAGGCCCGCATTCGAATAAAGGAGCAAGCGCAAGCTGCATTAAGAGTCACCCCTTCATGCAAACTGACGCCCCACGGGCCTGCCCAGGCCTGTGTGGGCCCCCGTTAGGCTGCCAAGCTGAGACCCCTAGGGCGTCTGGTATTTATTGTTCATTGCTCTCTCCTTCTGTTAAAGCTCTCCAGTCCCTTGCCTTTTGGAAGGGCTGGAGAGAATCCTCAAATATCTATACAGGCCCATGAGCTACCAGAAATAGCTGTTTAGGTCTGCTAGAAATCGGGTAGCAGCCTTAAAAGCAACTGAATGTATTTCCCTGTCCCCTGAGCATGACCTGAATTATTTAATGATTTGCTTTCACTGAAAACAGTAGAATAGAGTGCTTCAGCCCGTGACCTTTGGAGTCAGACAGATCTAGTTTGGAAGCCAGCCTCCGCCACATTAATAGCCGTGTGATCTTGGGAGAGGAAGCATGGGCCTGGCACATAGTAGAGTCTCAGTTGATGGAAGTTGGTAGTGATCTGGGGAAGTGGAGAAAAGAGAAGAGAATTTTAGCCGAAGGGGCCCTTAGAGATCTTCCTGCCATTATACAGGTAGGGTAAACTGAGGCCTGGAGAGATTGAAGGATCCCCATTAGACATAAATGCCACACCCGGACCCCCAGCCCAGTTCTGCCTCCAGGCCTCCTCTGGGAAGAGGTGTGCACGCTGCTGGAGGCCGCAGAACCCACATACTGTGCATTTTCTGATGATTGCAAGGTTTGCCCAGGGGGAAAGGGGTATGCCACAGGTTGGATGGGTGTCACTCATTTGTACAGAGTAGACAGCACGATGTTTTGAAAAATATCTAAACTAGTTGCTGTAACTTGCAAATCATAAAAATCCAAATTTCTGAATTTGGGGGGAAACATCCAAAACCATGGCCACCCTGGGCGTGTGTTCCTCCATGGCAAGAAGCCATGGGAACTGACCTGGTGCTGCTCCTTCGGGCTGGCCCTGTGGTCTCCAGTTGGCCACAGTCCCCACCCCTTTCTACTCTCTCTGGGACACGACAGTCTGGTGTCGCCTGGTGTCACCTGCAGTCGACCATCAGGCTGGAGCTACCGTGTTCTGAACACGTGGCCCACTTCCCTCCTTTATATGACCTGCCCTGTCCTGGGGACATGTATTTATGATTCTGGCCCTAGAGTGTCTCCTTTATTAAAAACTGTTTTAGGAGATAAAGCTGTATACATGCCCCAACCCCTCAGTACCATGTTACCTGTTGTCATGTAATCCTGAGTCATCTCTCTCCAACTGTCCTGGCAACTGCGTTCCCTCTGAAATCTTCTTCCCTGCACCCGTTTGGAAACAGAAAATCCTGCCTGTCTTCGTAGTTGGGCCTTTTCTCTGCATTCCCCACTTTTCTTCCCTTTTTTTTCTTTTGGATCAGGCCAAGCATTAAGGTCCTCATTCTTTCGGGTTCTTTCCCTTCCCCATGCCAAACACCCCCCCACCCCCGCCCCACACCGGCCCACCAAGTGCCTCTCCTCCCCTCCTCCCTGCAGAAGCCCGGCCCAGTGCTCTGCCCAGCCCCCTCTGCAGCTCTGTGTGGTGTGCCCTTGCTTTCTGCATCTGGGGGCCCAGAGGACCCAAGGACAGACAGCATTGCTAAGTGCCATATTCACTGGGGGGCAAAGTGATTGGATTTTCTGAGTTCCCTGGAGTAGCCCAAGGATGATCACCAACCACCCATTCCCATGGGTTGCTCTGGATGGTGGGATAAAAGATCTTTACCTGCCTCCCCTCCACTTTTAGAGATGAATAAATGAGGATGTCCTGTCTGAGATATTTGGGGCATCCCCCTTTGATCCTCTATTTTGAACTTCACCACTTTCAAACTTGCCATGTCCTTCCAGCCAGCCTCCCCACCTCCGTTCCATACACTTCTGTCCCTTTTCCACCCTGCCTCACGCTTGACCAGGTCTCCCGGCTGCCGAAACATCTTCAAGAGTTCCCTGTCACCTTCAAAACAAAGCTTAAGGCCTTGGCCCACCAAGTGGGGCCCACCAAACTTCCCAGCCTCATCTTTCACCTTCTCCATGAGCAGTGGGCACTCAGGCCAAGAAGCCACGAGCTCTCACCTGGTCCTTCCACTTTGCCGGTGCTTCTTCCTCCATCAGAACACCCCTACAGATCCTTTGGAAATCAGCCTCGTCCCTGATCCTTTCCCACCAAAGTGGCTCCATTGTTTTGCACCCCTCTGTGCTCACAGCCCTCTGCTGTGGCCCACCGGGCTGTTCTGTGTTTGTAGATCTGTCTCCCAGACTCTGAGGCTCTCAGACAAGGACCCTCTGGTTTGTCTCTGTCCTTAGAACCTGGCACAGGGCCTGGCAAGAGAAACAGACACTAAAGACCGGAAGAACTGAAAACCAATACAGCACTGAGTTTCAATAAAGGCATAGGCCGTTCACAGTTGAAAGCGGTTGTCCTTGGGTCTTTGAGAAGCTATCTCCTGTTTCACACATACGAGGGCAGTCCGTCAGTGGGATGATTGCCAGCCTTCCTCCACCCTTGTCAGCCACAGGTCCTTCCCCTCCACATTCCTCTCACCAGACTAGGTCCTTCCACCACTGGGTGCAAGACGCTTGACCACAAAGTGCCTTGACTTACTACTAACCATCTTCTGGGTCAAGATCTTGTCACTCCACATGGACAGTAAGTTCCTCAAGGGCTAGTCTCTGGTACCCCTCCGTCCATCCCTCCATCCACCCAATCAAGCATCTACACTGTACCACACACTCCAACTGGGTGCTGGGGTAAAATGGAAAGCAAAATCCCATGGCACTTCTGCCCTCATTTCAACTAAGAGTGCAGTCTGGTGGTTTGGTCATGTAAACAGACAATTACAAATAACTGTAAAATATCAACCGTGACACGTGCCTTGAAGGAGAAATCAGCAGGGCTATGAAGGCCTGTCCCAGGGAGACTGGTCCTGATGTGAGGGACAGGAAAGGGCCAGCATGGTGGCAACAAGAAGGCGGGACAGTGTGGTACAGAGGAGCAGGCACCTCGGAGCTGGGAGGCCATGACCAGGAGCCCTTTCTTTGGGTATTAGCAACAGGAAGACAATGGCCTATGTTTAGGCTGCATGATGCCCCTGAGGTGGCATCCTAAATGTTTCTTTGTTCATTCCTTTATACAAATATGCTCGATAAAACATGTGTATTTTCCCTGTGATGTCATTTTATCTTATATAGTACAAAGCGTATATTTATATATCACACATGTCTGTCGATATATAAATACACAGACACACACATGCACCAGCACACGTGCATAGAGCTTCCTTCTGCTCCTTGACACTCAGTTCCACATAAGGTAGTCAGTCGTCCACTGAAATGCGTCGTCACCTTCTTGATTATGTAACTATCACATCTTATATTTTCATATTATGTCATATACTTGATATTTATATAACTCTTCAGCGAGCACAACTGCACCAGGAATCTTCTGTGCATTGCCCCTACTCCTCACAAAAGCCCCATTGGTTATTTCTGTTTCCCCATTTCGCAGACGTGGAGACTAAGGCTCAGGGATGTGAAGCCACTTGCCCAGGGTCACACAGCCAGAAGTGGGGAAGGCAGCACTGGATCCCAGCTCTGCGTGATCCTACCCCCACTCTTTCTCCTTTCGAGCATTTCAGGACTCAAAGGGACCTGAAAGAATGGCCAGACAGCTGGCTGAGTTAGGAGCCGTCTGTGGCTGCGAGAGTTTGCCTCTATTTCAAGAAAGAGCCATGCAGGGAGTGGGGACCATGACCGTGGCCACACAGACCAGCTGGGCTCTGGGGACTCGATGGAGCCGCCCAGCCATTGACAGCCCCAGCACAATAGATCGCTGACCCGGCAGTCAGAGGTGAGCCCCAGAGGTCACCGGCCCTTGGCCGACGAGAAGCAGCACAAATCTGTGATCCCTTTACCCGTGGACCACACAGGGAGGGTGACAGGAGACTCTGAACTCAGATGGCCAAACTCAAAGCCCTCAGGCTTTGTCCCTGGCCCCTGGGGTCAGACTTAAATTCATATGCAACCAGCTCGGGTTGCGTGTCTGACATTTGCTGGGCACTTTCACATGCCTTTCCACCCATCTCCATAGTGACCCTTCAAGAATAGTACTATTAATATCCCCAGTTAGGAAGACAGGGAGGCTCAGAGAGGTTCAAGTGTCTGCCCCAAGCTCAAACAGCTGGTAAGTGGTAGAATTCCCCTCAGTAGACTTTAACCTCCATTCACTCAATAAACATTTATGGCACGTCTACATGCTCCAGGCACTGTTCTAGGCCTCTGGAATTCATAGCTAAACAAAACAGACCAAATCCCTGCCCTCGTGGAGCTCACATTTGAGTGACACAGTGCCAGAGTCTGTGCAGTCACTACTGAAACAAAAAATAAAACTAAGACCCAGTTCTTGTCTTTGGGGAGTTTGAATTAGTGGAGGAGACACAGATACAGAACATTTCAAAGCACTGTTGAAAGTTCAGGCTGCCCTGACAGCTGTTAGTCGAGGGACTGTGAGAACAGAGGGTGGGCATCAGGGAAGGATTCCTGGAGGAGGAGGGAAGTGAAATGGTCCCTGCAGAATCAGCCAGGGACAAGAACATCAATCCAGGCTGAATTCACAGCTGGGGAAGTAGCCCAAACCTGGTCTGCCCGGGACTGCTGTGCTCTGAGACTCAACAAAGCTACCCAGACCTGACTTGCTCTCCCAAATACAGCTTGAGCAAAGGCCCGGAAGCAAGAGGACGTCTTTGGTTCAGGGAACCCTACGTCTGGCTACAGTCAGGGTTTGACGTGGCTGAAGAAGAGAAGAGGAGCTCAGATGGCCTCAGGCTTTCAGGAAGTCGAGTAAGTTTGATGGTTTCAAAGATGGCTCTGGGGCTGAGTAGAGGCCCAAGTGGAGGGGACAAGAAGGGAAGCAGCAGGGAGGCCTGTAGGCATCCGGGCCATAGTGGGACTGGGAGGGGGCTACTGCAAGCCCAGTGCTCTGAAATTGTTTATCTTTTCAGAGGCAAAATTATCCTTGCTCATTAAAAAACAAAACAAAATGAAAGAACAGGAAAAAGAAGAAAGAAAAGGAAGAAAATAAAAGAAAAAAAAGAAGGGTAAAGCAAAGAGTGAAGGTAGGTGGGGAGAAACACCTCTAACAGTAAAATCAAGCCCAATGTTCTCTTTTTAAAATGTTTTATTATGAAATACTTCATACCAAGGAATGTATGCAGTTTCTATTAGGTTCTAAAGCATGATCATAAGACACCTGTGACCCCACCAGTCAATGACGTAAGAACTGGAACCTGTTGAGGTGATCAGAGCTGAGGTGGGGTCTGCACTGATGCTCCATCCAGCGCCCCCACCTGCCCCCCCCTCCCCCCCGCAGCCAAGGGCTAACTTACACCCTGAATTTCATTTTGGTCTCTTTCTCTTTGTCTTTTCTGTTTACAACATATAAATGTGTCCCTAAACGATATAATGCTTGATTTTCTTGTTTTCAAGCTTTATTAAAACGGCACCTTAGGCCCTTCTGCCTCTTGCAGTTTTAAATCCAGCCTTGTCTCCAGTCCACCATGTTGAAGCACGAAGCTGCAGTGACTTCGCTCTCATGAGTATATGGTATGTTCACTGTATGCACGTCCCCCACCTGCTTTATCTCTTCTCCTGCTGGTGAGCCTCTGGGTGGTAGCAAGCTGTGAGCCATCGCAAACGACGCCACACTAGGCTAGGCATTCCTGTGCGTGCCTCCCAGAACACACGTGCACGGGTTTCTCTAGGAAAGCTTGGGGGTGGACTTGTTGGGTTGTAGGGCCCAGGGCTCTTTCCACTTCTCTGTCCCAAGCCGGGCCCAGCAGCCCCCATATCAGCCTCCATGTACCAATATGCTGGAGCTGCGGGCGGTGGCCTGGTGCAGTCCCATTGCCCAGGACTCAGCAGGCCCCCGGGACGGCCCTCTTCCGCCAGCAAGACCAGCACTGCGCTCCTCCAGCTGCCTCCTAATTAGGTCACGAGAGAGTATCAGTCTCTCACTCTGGGTTTGCTCCACTTCCTTCCACGCTTGGGCCTAGGCAGGCTCCGTGCGCAAGCCGCTGGGTCCGAGGGAGACGGAATCCTACCAGCTACTGAGCTGGCCGCACACCAGGCACCATTCAAAGCACCTTCCCTAGGTACTGACTAAACCTTCACAACTGCCTGCACGAGGCGGGGACTACCATAGCCCCATTTTCTAGATGAGAGAGTGAGGCACAGAAGGCGGGAGCTTGCCCAGAGTAGCACATTGTGCAAGCGGACGGCATACCCAGGCAGCCGGGCTCCTGCCCTCCCCGCCATTCTGCTCATCTCCTGCAAGAGGGAGAGAGCTGCCTCCTGCTGATTCCTGAATCCCAAAGCATTCCTTTACATGCAAGGAAAAGAAACAGAACCTGAAGGACTGTAAGCACAAAGGGGGACTTCCTGGCTGACAGAAATAAATCCAGAAGCCAGGTAGGAAGCAGACCCCGGCGTCCACTGGTCCCAGGGGGCAAACACTATCAGAAACCTCTCCACCCTCACCCTGATGTCCCTGTATGTGTGGCCTTCTTTCTCTTAGCTCAAGAGGGGCAGGAACATGGCTTGCCTTTCGACAGATCCACCAATTCCTGTTAAAAAACAAAACACGAAAGCAGACAAACAACATAACCAGCGGGAAGGATGGTGATAGGCCCAGGGAGGGATGCTGATGAGCTCAGGCTGGGCCACCCCAGCCTACAGCTACTAAGGCCGCATCTGTTCCCAGCAGGGGGACCGCACAGACACCCCTTGTCCACCATAGCTGAGGGGGGCATTGTGAGCAGGCCAACCCACCTGTGGTGATAGCTGCACGTGCTATCAGGGCCCTGTCTGCGCCAAGCAATGGAATAAGCCTCAGGGGTCCCTGCCTCCTCTCTGGAAATTCATCATGGCATGGGTAGCTCTTCCTTTTTGAGCAAGGCCAGGGTCATTACCCAGGACCCAACTAGGCTGCAAAGAACTCTTCTCTTAATAGCTTTCCATTTGGTACTCAGGGAAAAGAGGTTTCCACTTGATACTTTTAACCAACAGAACCTTCCGTACACCTAACCCTGGGCCAGCTGAGGGAGTGTGGACATGATGCCCGCATGGTTCAGGGGAGCCACAGGGCCTTGGGAGGGGGCAACCTAGGCCACTCAAGAAAGCCCAAGAAGGGGCATGTCCTTCCTCTTTAAGGGAAATGGGACTCAGGGCACGGGGAAGGGAAGCAGAAAGCAGGGCAGGCGACACATGACTTGACAGAAGAAAATGCTGCATGGGCTGGCCTGGCTCCTTGCTGCCTGCCTTCCCCCTAAAACCCACCCAACCCTCACCTTGCCTTGGGATCTGGCCACCCCTGTGGACCCTGGCAAAGGCCTGATGTGTCCTCAGTGAAACCAGGTCAGAGAGCATTCGAGAAGCAACTCAGGGAGTCAAGCAGACGCAAATCTGGACAGCAGAACAAAGCCAACCTGTCAGCCAAGGAAACTCAATCCGATTATGCCCCGGAGCCCCTGTGGCCGGAGCAACCTTGTGACAGAGAAGAAAGGGTGCTTTCACATGGACCTGGCCCTGCCTGCTGGCAGAACAGGCCCTGCAGGGGCCCTGCCCTCTCTCTAAGCGGCCCCACGGGACCCGCTGGCCCCTCGGCCAGCCTGGGGGAGGGGGGGGGAAGGGACCCCTTCATCAGGCCTCCGAGGAGACGGGTAGTGGGAAAGAGATCGCAGGAAAAGCCACGGGCAATGAATGGCTTCAAGGTTAAGGCTCGGGAGATAAAAGAGACAGTGTGTGTTTGTCCTGGAAATTGGCTCATGGACAGATTAAATTTAGGAGTAACTGGGGCAGATACGCAGGGAAGCATGTTTCCTTAATGAGCCCGTCTTTATTTAACTGCTTAATCATTTACTGGGCCAAAAAATCTGGAGGTGACTCCAAAAGTCACGACGATGAAGACAGTGATAGATTGAGCCCCGTCGGGCTGTTTCAAGGGCCCGGCTCCTATGACATCAGGTCTCTGCACCCACCGTCCTTGTCATCATGATGGGACAGGGCTGGACTGCACTCATGCCCCGATAACCCCAGGTGGCACAGCTGCTTTGCTCCGGAACAGGTTCTCTTTGCCATGCTGTTGTCCTAACGGGGAGGTGACTGGGATGGGTAGTTAATTTGGGGGCTGCCTCCTCCTCCGGCCCTGACACCTCCTCCCTCCCTCCAGCTCGCTCCAGGAGCCCCCCAGCCTCCTGCCTTCCCTCCACTTCACTTCCCCATCTATCCGTCCATCCATTCATTCCACAAAGGGTTTTCAAGCGACCAACATACAGTGTTCATGGTGTTAAAATGTGGTATAGAAAAAGTCCAGTGAAGTGGCTGCTTCCACGAAGCTTCTTACAGTCCAGTGGGGGAGGCAGATGGCAATCCAGTAATCCTACAATTTTATCATTATAAACTGCAACGATGGCACTGATGAAAAAGTGAACAAAAAACTGGGCCCAGGGGGAGGGGAGAGGAACAAATGGGTGGAGCACAGAGCATTTTTAGGGCAGGGAAGCTATTCTGTATGCTACTGTATTGGTGGATAGAGATGCTATGCATTTGTCAAAATCCATAGAATGTACAACACAAAGAGTGAACCCTCATGTTAACTAGGGACCTTAGTTAATATATTGGGATCGGCTCAGCAGTAATAACAAGCATGCCACCCTAGTGCAAGATGCTCATAATAGGGAAATCTGGGAGAGTGGGGAGAGGGGGTACAAGGGAACTTTGTGCAATTTTTCTGCAAACCTAAAACTGCTCTGAAAACATCTATTAAAAAAGGTGAAGACAATTCTAAAAGACTCTGATAGAGAGCCTGATCTACACTTGGGTGTCTGCAGGGGTGCTGCTTGAAACCACACTGGTTGGCCTTTTTTTTTTTAAGATTTTATTTATTTGACAGAAAGAGACACAGTGAGAGAGGGAACACAAGCAGGGGGAGTGGGAGAGGGAGAAGCAGGCTTCCCGCTGAGCAGGGAGCCCGATGTGGGGCTCGATCCCAGGACCCTGGGATCATGACCTGAGCCGAAGGCAGACGCTTAACGACTGAGCCACCCAGGTGCCCCTTTTTTTAAAGATTTTATTTATTCACCTGACAGAGAGAGACACAGTGAGAGAAGGAACACGAGCAGGGGGAGTGGCAGAGGGAGAAGCAGACTCCCCGCTGAGCAGGGAGCCCGATGTGGGACTCAATCCCAGGACCCTGGGATCACGACCTGAGCCGAAGGCAGACGCTTAATGACTGAGCCACCCAGGCGCCCCCTGGTTGGCCATTTTTTTGTTCTGGTCACATTTCCCCTGTAGGGGGGCAGGAACCACTGTTTAGTTTTAGTGATGTGCAGCTCATTGCCAGGCACGAGCATTATGCTCGCTATAGAAGTGGGAGAAGGGGTCCTGATCTGGGGGATATACCAGAACCAAGATGGAGAGAGAGGGGGAATGTGTATAGTTCAAAACAACAGAGCTAGCATCATAATTTATATTTTGGGAGAAAATCTTTTATTTCATAATGCAGAACGTGGGAAAGCTGAACAAAGTATTCTTGGCTGGTGGATGTGCATGAAATACTTATTAGCGGGCCATGGAGAGGCAGAGCCTTGGAAGGGGGAGATTTTTGTGTTTAGCAAAAGAGGACATAGACTAAAAAGGGATGAGAATCACTATCCTATCACATGTAAACTCACCACCACATGTGAGCAAGATGACATGATTCCCACTTTCCAGAAGAAGAAACTGAGGTTTAATAAGGGTAAGTCACATGCCCATGTCACGCTGCTAAGAAGTCACAGAGGTAGAATTTGAACCCCAACTGGACCCACAAATGCAGTAGCCATCACTGCTGATAGGGTGGTGCTGGGGGCTCTACTGGACACCAGTGGCACTCCTGGAGAGACATGGCTGTGGGTCAGAAGGTCAGAGGCTCACCCCCTGCCTGCTAGATATGCATGGGATGGTGGCAGTGCGACCCGCATGGGCTGTGCCCCAGGAGACAGAGGACCCTGCAATTTTGATGCTGTCCAGAAGCCAGAGGTGGCAGCCCAGGACATAGAGTAAACACTTCATTCATCTGGATGTCACTAAGGCGGGACACTGTTTACCTGGCTTGGGCAGAGCCTGGTCCAGGCCGTCCTAGAGTCAAAAAAGGTTTGCAGAGCTAAGATGGCAGTTGGGGCGGGGGGGGGAGGGTTGTAGAGCGTACCTAACCTCGCTTAGCTAACTCTTCAGTGTTTCACATTATCTGGTGCTTTTTAAAAAGTGGGAGCTAATTAAGTCATGCAGTGGGTGATTTCAAATGCCTGTTTCCCTCTTCTAAAAGCCGGTCCTGGAGGACTTCCAAAAGGCTAAGTGTCATTCGCCAGGTTAGGACGGGGAAAACAACAAGTACTTGGGAACTTAGAGATGCAGCAGCTCAACCTTCCCCCACAGTGGACGTGACCCCCCCCTCCCCCTGCTGCCCCACCCGGCAGCTACTGGCCACGTGTGGCTATCACACACTGGAAATGCAGCTGCTATCCTGGAGGATCCCTATGGTTACTTTTATTTCGTTTAAATCAGCTTAGATGGTGCCTATCTTTGGGACTTCATGTCTCTGTGGATTCCCCATATATACAAACTTAAATTTTATTTTCCATTAAAAAAACAAACACATAAAAATTAATCCATTAATCAGCTTACGTTAAGGAGGCACATGTGGTAGATTGGCTGCCACTTGGGACAGTGCCGACTTCTCCCTCCTGTAGTCCAAATTCCTGCTCTCTCCAACGCAGCGTGGCCAAAGCTCACCTCCCTAGCATGCTCCAGTTCACTCGTGCCTGCTGAACTGGCAGATAGCCTGGTGGAGGGGGAGGCTTGCAGGAGAATACCTGCGGCCCAGAGAGGAGAGGTGACTTGCCCAAGGTCTCTCAGCACAGAGGGGCGGAACGGGAATTGAGGTCCCTCAGAGACCTCTGAGGCCGGAGCCCCATGCGGTTTCCAAGGAGGTCTTGCTTCCTACTTACACCCTTGTGTCCCAAGCTCCTGGCAGATGACGCATTCGTTTTTCCAGGTCAGCCAGCGAGGCTGGCTGGCAGAGGGAGGCGGAGTACTTTGAGCTAGTACTTTGAGCTAGAAGATATAAATATTTGCACCAACAAACAAGCATATAGATCAAGCACCAGCCATGTGCCTGATGCTGTGCTGGCCTTGGGGATACAGCATGAGACACTGCAGACAGGCTCCCTCTGCAGCTCCAAGTTGCGCGAGCACATCCCAGGCACCTAGCTGTCTGAGCGGGAAGGCTGGTGCTTTGGAGTCAAGGGGATGAGTCAGGAAACCTCAGCTTCCTACTATCTAATTTTCACAAGGTGTTCGGCACTTTTTAAAAAGAAAAAAGTTTCAACCAACAAATATGCTTGGGAATCACTGAAAACAACACTTGTCCTTCAGGAGACTGACAAATGCTCACCAGTGTTTTAAGGAAAGGGACCGGGAGGAAGTCAGAGAAGTGGACAGAGACCCGGGTTTGGGGTTGGCATGCCTCACTTCTAAATCCTTTCTCTGTCCTCCTTACTGGCTGAGTTGCTTTTGGTGAGAGAGCCTCTCCAAGACTCAGTGTGTGCATCCATCAAATGGGAATGATGGCAACACTGCACCTTACATACGACAGTGTGTGGGTCTGTGCCTGGCCTGGGGAGATGCTCCGTGATCAGTTTCCTTTTCCTTCACTTGGCGGGAATATGGAGGGCAGGGAGTGGAGGAGAAGGAGGGGAGACTGATTAGGGATCGTCTGGCTGGCCAGCCTGGGCAGACCCTGATCACCACGTAAGAAAAAAGAGCCTCTATTTAACCGTCACCAGGTTCCCTGCAGAGCATGCAATACCATGCAACTGAGAGAAGTACAGACACTCTGCCCGGAGCCTCCCAGCTCCTCGCCTGCCCAAGTGCTGGCCCCTCCAGCTGCCCGTCCCAGCCTGGGGTCCCGCCGTGCAAGCACAGGTTGGTTTCAAGGGGAGACCCAAGCAGCTCTCAGAAAGGACCGGCTGGCCTGTGCACACATTCTCTAATCAGGGGCCCACTGGGGCCCAGGACAAGACTTAGGGGAACATGACCTGGCTCCCGGGGCCCTGCGGGAGAGAATGCTTTAGGAGCAAGCATGGATACCACTCTCTGTGCTCTTTCTGGTAGAGGCAAAAGAAAATGTGACATCAGCCTCCCTGAGGCCATATCTTTGAGTGGCAAATCAGAGACCAGGGCTGAGTCCCAGCTCCGTGAGCTTCCTGCTATGGACAAGGCACCTCCTTCAAATCCCACACACTAGCTAAGAGACTTCCAGAAAGCAAATCCAGCTATCCAAGTCTCTATTTCTCTTTCAGAAGAATTGGAATGGGAACACCTCCCCCGCTTGGGTGGTACCAAGTTTACAGTAGGTATTCCCTAGTTCAGCAGTTCTCCACGTTGGGGTCCCTGGACCAGCAGCATCAGCATCACCTGGGAATGCTCGAAATGCAAATTCTCGGGTTCTGTCCCAAATCCACTGAATTATAACTCTGGGGTGGGGCCCGGCAATTTGTGAGTTTTAACGAGACCTCCAGGGGTTTCTGACCCTTGCTCAAGTTTGCAAAACACTGCATTAAGTAGCTAGGTGGGAGTTACTGATATTCTCAAAACCCCTTCCAGCTCCCAGTCTGACTGCTGGCAGAGGGCAGAGCTTGGGGTTAGGCAGACCTGGGAGAAGTCTCTGTCTCTACTTGTAGCCGGTGGACTTGGGCAAGCCAGTGGCTCTCTGGGCCTCAGCGTCCTCATCTGTGAAATGGGAGTGACATTTGACTTCGCAGTAAGGCACCAGATACAATGATCTCGGTGTCTGGGACGCTGGAAGAGCTCGATAACTCGTAGTTACTACTACTATCATTGGTTTTCTTCTTAAACAATCAGGTACCAGGGATTTGTGTTCTTAAAAAAAGGGTCAAGTTTCTCGGACATGAATCCCTACCATCATCCCCCAAATAATGTTCCCATAAGGACTGGTGAGTAAATTGCTAAAGGGCCCTCTGCCACCCATCAGATGGGAAACTTTACGCGTTTGAATGAGGCCGAGGATTTCAATTACCCAGGATTACAAAGGAGGGCCTCGGACGCACCATATGGCCTGGGCCCAGTCGCCCCATCGTTCCGCGTGATCAGAGGCTCTCGTGTGAGATATTAACATAATATCCCTTCCAAAAGCGATTACAGAGTTGCAGGCAGCAGAATGTCATTTGGTGGCTGTGGCCCACTCTCATCAGCAGCGATGACTAAACAAGCTAATCAAATCAGCACAAATTTGCACACGGGCCTGGCAGCTGGGCCTCGAAATCGCCGTGGCAAAGGCATAATCCCGCCGTAGGATGACTTGACTAATGTGCTCCCGGTGGGCAGCCTGGCAAGTCTGCGTGGTGAGGGTGGCTGCACCCACAGGCCACCACAGCATCGACCCTGGGAGGGACAGAGGCTGCCTCAGGAAAGAGCAAACCGAGAGGAGCGGGAAGGGCACGCACCTGTGCACCAGTCTCTCCAGGCCTGCAGTGTTAGCGTGTGTGTGTGTGCATGTGTGTGTGTGTGTAATGACAGAGAAAGAGGGACAGAGGGACACTGGCTGTCACCTGCACTTTCCGTCACTGCCTGAGAACACGGACTCTGGAGGCCACCTCCATTCAAGTTTCAGTTTTGTCATTTGCTGTGTGTCTTTGAGCAAGACACTTAATGTCTCTGAGTTCAGTGTCCTCATTCAGAAAATGGGCATAGTGAATGTTCCAGTCTCTTGAGGTTGTTGTAAGGATTAAATGAAATATTGTAAAGTTCATCCCATAATGTCTGACAGTGTTCAAGAAACAGCAGTTTATTATTATTATTATTGTTATTATATTGTGCAACAAACTTCACCGTGGGCCTTCAAGGTGCCAGGCCCCAGACTCTGGGGATGCCAAGTGAAAGATGGTGCTGTCCCTGCCTTTGAGGAGTGTGTAAGGCAATGGGGGTACAAACAGGTAACTACGAATGACAATATCCCAGATGAGTGCTGTGAGGAAGGGCGGGGAGGTGCTGAGTGCACAGAGCGGGGCGCCCTGGCCTCAGGGACCCAGGAGATCATCCAAGAGGAGGTGACACTACAGCTGAGTTTGGGAGCACAAAGCGGGATTATGTAGGAGGGCAACAGCAGAAGCAGAACCGGAAGTCAGAAACAGGCGCCTGGCTGGGCTTCGGGAGTCCCCTGGGAGGCAGCTGTGCCTGGCTAGGCTAGACCAGTGGGCGATCTGCCCAAACGCTGGGCTTCTCAAGTATGAGACAGGATCAGAAGGCAAAGCTGGGATAAAGGGACACTCTACTGGAGAGCTGCATCCACCAGATCTGGGCTCCCAGGTGGGAGAAAAGGAGGTGTAGAAGGTGCCTCACTGCATGCCTCTGGGCTAAGGCCCTTCCCAGCTGCAGCTCTATCTGCGGAGGAGTGGGGCGCCGGCTCAGTGCCCCCACCTTAGTCACCTCCTTTCTACATTGCAGGCTGTCGAAGCCTCGGAAGGCTACACGATTCCTGACTTAATACCTATCTCTAAAACTGCCCTCTTTTCAAAACTGAATTCACTAACTGAAACAAAAACTTTGCAACACTACCATCACCGAAGAGCCAGTACCATTGGCCACAGATAGAAGACACTGTGCAAATAAAAACAGAACAAAGCTACACACCTCTAGTTAGATGTGACTGGTTCCTGAAGACTGGGTCTGGGCCTAGGGGTGAGGGGGTCAGGAGGAGACCAGCGAATGTTCTGAGACGTGATAAAGATATCTCAGCACCAAGATGGGACTTTCCCCATGTAATCACAAGGATGGAAGGAGAGTTGCAAAGGGAATAAATCCTCGCTGCTTAATTCAATGTTATCTAGCATCGGGGTGCAGACCGCCTCCCTGTTCCTGCGGAGCACAGGTACTCACCCCAGCTACGAGCCCCACACGTAGGAAATGCTGGTCCCAGTGATCTCGAAAGCTGTTTCCAGCTATACAAGTCTCCAGTGCCCTGAATTCATCAACTCCTTAGCACAGGTAGACATGACCAGACATGAACCACAAGCCGCTCCACGTGTCCTCTCTGAGCTACTCCGGCCCAGTGGTGCAGACTGGGACGACCCGCCTGGGAGGGGCACTGCCCAGCCACGTGGCCCCTGGTGTGGCTCAGTGGGCAGGACCACCCTCCCTCAGAAGATGGCTGTGCCCAGAGTGCTCTCTTCAGACTGTTGGTCAGACACCTCTCAGGAAGGACCATCCTATCATCCTTCCCATGGCCCCAGCCTAGCAAGGCCTGTTTCCATGGCCTCCCTTAGCCCACCAGCCCAGCCCCACCCCCTACCTCCAACCCTAGCCAGTGACTTCACCCCTGACCTCCAGAACAGAGGCAAAGCCCACAGAGGGCCAAGGCAGCCCCCGGTTTACCCTCGCGGCTGCCCCGAGCTGCCTCCTTCCGAACTCCCCAGCTACTTCCCTTTCTCGAAGACCTGGCTTCACATCCTCGCTCTGCCACTTGCCTGCTGGGGCCCTGGCCAGCTCACTTCACCTCTCTCAAACTCAGTTTCCTCATCTGTAGTAAAGATTGTAATATAACTGACCCCACATGGTTGTTTTGAAAATCAAATGAAATCATATTGGCAAGTGAATTTGCACATGCAGCAAAATGCTGCTCACCCACCTAAACAAATGAATGCATGAATCACTGAAAGAATGAATGAATGGACCTAGCCGACTTGCAGTGGACAGAGAACCAGATGTAAAACCTAGGGACCGGGGTTCCAGCTGACAGGCTGCTTAACTCTGGGCAAGTCGCTTTGTCTCATGGGCCTCAGTTCCCCCATCGCCAAGCAAGTCATCTTCAGATTAGGGCAGAGGTTGTTTCTGATTTTCGAGGGTCAGCTCTGATGCAGGGCGGGAGCCCAGCACGCATGCTTCTGTAAGCTCCTGGTCTACCCGCAGCACAGTGGACACCCATAATTTCTCCAGCACCAGGCAGCGTAGCCAGAATGGGGGTTCGCTGAACGGGCAGGAAAAAGCAATCTCTGCTTTGCGGAAGAGTAGGTATAGCATTGAATGGTGCACGTAAGAAGACCCACCTGGCCATTTCCTAGATGTGTGACGATCTGAAGAAAGTATTGTGTTATGAGCCTCCACTTTCCTCATCAGTAAAATGGGGTTAACTTTACCATTCTCTCTGGCAGTGTAGGAGAACTGAATGAGAGTGCTGATTCTTACTACTTGCTGGTTCTCGCTGCATACACGTATCAAACTCTCAACAAAGGCAAAACCCGTTATTTCTTACATGTTTTATTATTATATTATTATAATCATTAATTATTTTTAATTATTTAATTATTACTATCCTGTCACACATAGCCTTCACAAAGGGTCCAAATGCAGAAAGAAACTCAAGTGCAGCCACAGGACTTGGGGGTGCTCTGTCCTTCAGCCCCTTCTCCCACCACACCTGGGGTGGCCAAACCTGACGGGCCCCGAGGGAGAACAGAGGTGAGAGAGGAGGCCAGGCCTCAGGGTGGTGGTGGCCCTGGGCACCACCTGCTCCTTCTCAGCCCTGCCCTGGAGGCCGGTGTGGAGACCCCCACCCCCTACCCACACCCCTGTCCCCTCTGAGGCCCACATCACAATCTTAATGAGTAGAAATAGAGGTTGTATAGACAGACAACTGTGTCTGCGAGCACACAGCACAGTGGTTACCAGTGCTAGACAAGAAAGAGGACCCCGAGTCTGAATCCGAGTGCCGCCACCCACCAACTCTGTGACCTGTGCAGACGACCCCACCCCTCTGTGCCGCCTCAGTTTCTTTCTCTGTAAAATGAGGACAGTGTCATGAAGATGACACTACATCACACAGGGATCCTGATTACCAGTGTCTGGCTGCACATTCAAATCTCCTGGGGCCTGGGGAGGTCTGAAAACTCCAGTGCAGGGCCATACCTCAGACCAACTGCTCCAGACTCACTGGGGAATGGCAACCCGGGGTGGGAGGGTGTTATTTAAAGCTCCCCAGGGGCCTCCAGTGTGGAGCCAGGGTTGAGAACCAGGGGCCTAAATCAAAAAGCACAAGCTCCGGGGTCAGACAGGCTTGGGCTGAAGTCCCAGCTCTGTTACTTTTAAGTGCAGCCCTGCACAAGGTGTAGGACCTTCCATTTGCAAAAAAAAATGGGCAGTAATACTATATCCTTGCAAGGATGAGATGATACAGAGACTCCCTGAGATGGCAAGTAAAAAGCACAGGGCCCAGCACTTACCAAGTCCTCCATAAATGAGAGCTGGTTACCACACAAGTCCTTCCTTCTGACACATTTATATTCACAATGAAACATTAGGTGAATGCAAAGTCAAATACAAACATTCAGGACCAGAACATCTACTTATGTATTGCTTTTTTTTTTATTTGCTTATTGGGTGTTTGTTAAACCCCACCTTGTTTTAGGAAAAATGAAGACTGCCAGGTCTATCTGCATAACAAATATTGTTGTTATTCAAAGCAGCACCTTTCATCAGCAAACAGGAATGCTTTACTGGCTTGGTTCGTCAGTGCTGTGTTTCTGGGAGGGTATCTCTGTGAGCCCCTTCGTGGGGCTCCCCGCAAATGAAGTCACACAGGGCAGACACCCTTTAACAGCTAGCTGCTCCTTCCCACATTCTCAGAAGGGCCATCATGTGACCCCATGGGCTGTTGGCCTGGTCTTTGGAAGAAGCTGCTTTTGGACTCCTGTCAATCTGCCCACGCTAGAGAGTGAAGAGCAGCTCAAAATCCGTGGAGGGAGGGGGGGAGGGAGGGAGGGAGGGAGGTTCCAGAAAGGCCAGTGGTTGGAGGAGGACTCAGGAGAACTGGATTCCAGGCTCACCACTCGTGAAGCTCACTGTTAGTGTGGCTATGAGCTTCTCCTTCTGCGCCCTCCCCCCGCCAGCCTTAGTGTCCCACCCTATAAAAAGGAGGTGGCCCGTGCTGCCTGCCTACTTCACCTACTTCACATGTGGTTTCGAGGTGAGCTGTGCAAGGGCACATATGTGTTTCCTGTGGCTGCTATAACAACCACAAACTGGGAGGCTTAAAATAACAATATTTATTCTCTCACTTTGAAATTAAGGTGGTTCTCAGGGCCATGCTCTCTTGGAAGGTTCCAGGAGAGAACACTTCTTTCCTCCTCAAGCCTCTGGAGGCTGCGGCATCCGTTGGCTCGTGTCTGCACCACTCCAACCTCTACCCATAGCTATTGCCTCCTCTCTGGTCTTCTCTGGGTGTCCCTCATAGGGACACCTGTCATTGAATGAAGGGGCCACACAAATAATCCAGGACAATCTCCTCATCTCAAAATCCTTAACTGAATTACATCTGCAAAGACCCTTTTTCCCAAATAAGGTCACACTCACAGGTTCCAGGGATTACGATGTGAGCATATCGTCTGGGATGGGCCACCATTCAGCCCATTACAGATACCTGGTTAACCAGTTTAGAGTATTTTGACCTACGATCTATTGCTGGGGGATAATAGATTTCACAGTGCACACCAACCTGGTGGGTTGGTGATGGTGGCCTGGAGAATAAGAGCATGCCATCACTGAGCACCTACTGTGTGTCAGGCAACCCACTGACTGCTTTTCACAATCTCTCTCATTTTAGCCCCACAGGAACTAAGCCAAGCACTCTGGCCCCTCTTCCCCAAATGGGAAACCTGAGGCTCCGAGGGTTCAAGTACTTGGCCCAAGTCACTCACAGTGTAAGGGTGGGGGTGGGTGGGCTGGAATTGGGATTTCAACTCAGGCAGATTCTGAGTCTACCAATGATGACAATCTACATCCACCAAGCATGCAGGCCAGAAACGCTGGTTCCTCCTTCCCTATGGTCCTCATCAAGTTAGCATTGTTCTACTGATTTTAAGTCCTGCAGAGTCCTCAAGTCTGCACCCACCTCTCCATCCCAGCACAATGCCCCAGTTCAGGACTTCATCACCTTGCTCCTGGACCACAGCCCAAGTATCCTTGACTGCTCTTTGGAGTTCTAGTATTTTCCCAGCTCCCTGCTCATTAAACCCACCCACCCCTCAACAGTTAATGTGAATTTAGGAAAACTGAAATTCCAGCCATATCATTTCCCTACTTATGACCCTTCAGGACCCATGGGTCCAAGTTCAAGTTCCTTAATTGTATGTACAGTACAGACCCCTGTATTCTGGCACCTTCTTTTCTGGCCTCACCTCATTCCCCTTCCTCAATCACACACCAAGCTCCCCTAGCCTGGATCTGGCTGTAGCTCCCCACCTACAACATGTTGTTTGCACCTCAGGGCCTTTGCATATGCAAGTCTCCCTGCCTGGAACACCATCCCCTTCTTCTAGCCTCTCTTACTTTCCAGCCGGCGTACTCTTTGAGGGCAGGGACTGTGTCTGTCTGTTTCACTGTTTTACCCCTGGTCTCAGCATAAAGCCTGCCTCGTAATAGGCACTTCTGAATAATAAATGGACAATTTGAAGAAGCCCTTGGGTTGAACTCAGTACCCCTCTTCTGGGTTCCACAAGCACCTGTACCCTTCCTTGCAGCACTCTATTGAAATTCTCCATCTCCCCCACTAGCCTGTGAGCTCATCCAGGAGGCAGAGGCTCAATCTGAGGTTACAGATCCAGGACCCCAAGATGCTCCATGACATGCTGGTTAGGTTTACCCCACGTTTTCTTTCTTGTTTTCAAAAACGTTTTAATTATTGCTAATATTTCAGTATCAGGTGATTTCAAAAAAATTCAAATTCAAGCTTTTCTTGAAAAATATCATGATTTGGCCACATTGGCATGAGTCCCTCCAGGACAAAGATGGGCCAGGGTTGAGGACCAGCTGCCCCTTCAGGCAGGACTCAGGCTCTCCAGTCCCCATAGGCCCAGCCGGCCCACTTCATGCATCTTTGTCACCTGCCTGGCCCTTTTGGCGTTTGAATTTTCTGGCCTCGGGACGCATCATATTCATCTGAGAAACTCTCCTCTCCCGTGTGTACTTATTAGGTCTCTGCTATGTGGCATGCCTTATCCGCAAGGCCAAATAAGCCAACACTTCAGCTAAATTAAACCTGCTTTTCTTAGCAGAGAGAGAAACAAGATCACTCGCAAGAGTCAAAGTGCCAATGAGATTTTTAAAAGCATGGGTTGTCCAAAGTCAGCACAGGCCTCCTCATAATGAGGCCACAAGGCTGGGTCCTCAGGGCAGTCCTTCTCCAGTTTTAATGTGTGCAGGAAACCTCTGGGATGGTGGGGGGGAAGGGGTCTGTTAAAATGCAGATTCAGATCAGAGGGTCCAGGCAGGACCCAAGACTCTGCATTCTAACAGGCCCCAGGGTAAGACAACACTGCTGGTCCCTGCACACTGTTCCCATAGTAGCCTCTGACATCCCCACAACAGGCAAGAGAGACCCTACAGCTCAAGTCCCACCACCCCCACAGCCTGGCCACCTGGAAAGAACATCTTCCAGGTCATTCAAATGTTCTTGGGAAGATCACTTGCCAGGGGTCACCATGATAAAGGTGGGAAGATCTTCCAGAATGCCTATTTTGTTTTAGACCAGGAAAGGAAAACATGGCAAGCAAGGGACACACGGGGGGGGGGGGGAGGTGAATGGCAAGGATCAGAGGTCTATGCCTTTGCAGCTGCCTTCCCCACTCCCCAAGGCTGACCCCCTTAAGTCCCCAAGTGGGTTAACTCATGGGGTCTCAGACTGTGAGCCCATTTGTTATGCGGGATGCTCCCAGGGTGACCAAAAAATTGAGGCCAAGTCAACCTTAGGCCCAAACCCCACTTGCAAGTTCATTTTTTTTTTTTTTTGGAACAGCCTTCACATTCAAGCTCCTGTTCCCAGAGTATTATTTTTCCTGTCGGCAGAAGGGAAGGCCTTTGCCCTAGCACGTCGGGGATCTCAGAGGAAGCAGAAAGAAAACTGACACGCGCAGAACTGGTCCCAGGGGCTTCTCACACTGAGCCTGTAAACAGGAAGTTGCAGGTACACTCTGCAGGACACCCTGGAGTTCGCTGGTTTGTTTTGCAGCCATTGGGCTCATTCAGATAAACTGGGGAGACGATTATCAGACAGTCCCTGAGCCCGTTTGCAGCCCACCCCCAGCGCCGGCCGGCAGTGCTTGGTGATAGCAAAGCTGCTGGGCAAATATCTGCACCCAGGGAGGGGGCAGGTGGCTGGGTGGTGCCACAGGCTGCCGGGATGTGCCTTCTGATTACTCTCCCTCCCTTTCTCAAAAATCCGCTCGTGCCCCCCCCGGCCCCCCCAAAGGAAGCATTTCTAGAAGCCAACCCCTGGATGGTGGCTGCAGCTGGTGTAGCTTTTCAGCAGCTGGCGAGAGGAGGAAGGGGAGATTCTGGGGTGCCTGCTCTTGGCTTTCATTATCGTCCTGTGTTTCCAAAGTGCCAGCTCTGGAGGGGGCTGGGACGAGAAGGGTTTGGGGATTTGTTTGGCCTAGGTATACATAAATAGCAGACAAACTGTCCTTTATCAGCTAGTTCCCAGGAAACAGGGAGAAAATTCTTCTCATGGCCAGATTATAAGAGAAGAGCCTCACCGTTCTGGGAGACAGCCCCCTCTTCTCCCCTCTCCCCTGCACAGGAACACTAAGTCACTGTTCCTGACACCCACCAGGAGGGACCCTGTGGCAGAGCAGGCAGGGAGGGCTGGGTGAGCTGGGCAGCTGCTGCCGGCCAGAGTGCAGAAATGCTTTCCCAGGAAAGGGGAGGTTACATAGCCTGCTGGGTACACTGGAAATTATTAACCACAGGGTAAGCAGAATCAAAAAGAGTAGAAAACTGGCTGTTGGCTTTACCGGGAGTTGTAAGCGTGCTAGGAAGAAGAATGACAAATATATCTGAAGTATCTTTTTTCCCTGAACCAGGAAGAGGCATTTCCAATAATTCTGTCAAGTAAAGCACTCCAGTGTTCTCTCCTGCTGGTATTTCAAGGCTGGTTTTGTTATTTCTTCACGCAGATGGCCTAGGAAACACTCAATATATTTTTCTTTTCTTTCTTCCCCCCTCCCCCCCTTTTTTTTGCTTCTAAGAACTTGAGTTTCTCTCATTTGTTCATTTCTTGTTTTCTTTCTCCTTTTGATTTAGATAAGACAGTGACTTTAAAGGGCCTTTAAGACTATTTACATCACCGGAGAATTTGAGATTCTTTCTTCATGAAAATAAGTCCAACCTCCCACAATCATTAACTAACATCATGGAGCATTTGCAGCACGCCTGGATCTGCGCCAGCGACTTACACCAGGGCTACTCTGAGGCTGACGTGCGGCGGTTCTATTTGTAATCCTGTTTTTAATCAATGTTTTTTGTCTGTTATTGAGCTGTATGAGTTCTTTGTGTATTTTGGATATTAACCCCTTATTAGATAGATGGTTTGCAGAAATTTTCTCCCATCCTGCTTCTTCATTTTGTTGATTGCTTCTTCGGCTGTACGGAAGCTTTTTAGTTTCACAGAGTCCCACTTGTTGATGTTTGGTGGTCTGGCAATCTGATCTCTGGGTATTTATCCAAAGGAGGGAAAAACAGGATCTCAAAAAGATATCTGCACCCCCATGTTCATTGCAGCATTATTCACAGTGACCAAGATATGGAAACAACCTGAGTGTCTGTCAACAGATGAATGGATAAAGATGTGAGATATCACACACACACACACACACACACACACACACTGGAATACTACTCAGCCATGAGAAAGAAGGAAATCCTACCATTTGCGACATGCACGAACCTTGAGGGTATTCATGATGCTAAATGAGATCATTTTGAGAGAAACACAAATACCGTATGATATCCCTTATATGTGAAATCTAGACAAGCTGAACTCATAGAAACAGAGTAGAATGGTGGTAACCAGGGACTGGGGATGGGGGGAACTGGGAGATGCTGGTCAAAGGGCTCAAACTTGCAGTTAGCAGGTGAGTAAGTTCTGGAGATCTAACGCACAATATTGTGATCAGAGTCAATGCTACTATATTATATGCTTTAAAGTCACTAAGAAACTAAATCTTCAATGTCCTTGCTCCAAAAAAGAAATGATAATTATGTGACGGGGTGTGATGTGATGGAGGTGTTAGCTAACACACTACGGGGGTAATCATATTGTAATAAATACTATAAATGTACCAAATCAATACGTGGTACGCTTTAAACTTACACAATGTTATATTATGTCAATTCTACCTCAATTAAAAAAAGAAGACTGATGTGTGAACAAACCACCTGGACAGCCTGTCGAAACAGAGCCGGACTCAGTAGCTCTGGAGCCCCGGGAGTCTGCATTCCTAACCACTCTGGCCCACACAATGAGTAGCAAAGCCTTTACCCCCAGTTCCATCTAATCCTCATGTCAGGTTGGCAGAATTGGTTGTAGTAAAAGAAGCTAAGGGTTCTTTTCTTCCTCCCCTACAAAAGGGAGGAAGACAGGTTTTAAGCAATCTTCAGTTTGGGAGCAGGAAGTGCTGATATGGAAAGGCGAGCAGAGGTAGGTAAGATACCGTGGGCAGGGGCATGGACAGGTATGAGATATCCCCCCTGAGCTGTGAAACATAGGGGCTTCAGACTTTTGAGGCAGAAAGACAGTGCATGACAAGTGCACTTTGAAAACCACTGATATATTGTGGCTTTAAAAACAGACTATCCTGTCACAAAGAGGTTTGGAGGGATGTCTAGGGTCCTCAAACTTGGACTTGGATCAGGTCAGATATGCTATGGCTCCATTAAAAGTAGGCTGAGTCTTGCCGACTTTAACACCTGCTAGCATTTTGAGGCCTGACTTAGTGATCATACTGTAACTTCCAGATTATTATTATTTTTTTTACCACATGTGGCATTACTGAATCTACCCTGGTTGGTGTTGAGAGAAGCTGTGCCCTGGCTTGCTGGGCCTGGTCACCCGGAGACAGGATGCTCTCTAACACTGCCAAATCCGTGGTGAAATCTAACTCTTCATGAGAATTTAGATCTACTTTATCACAAAGTGCTTTTCAAGCTTCATCTACTTAGCAAGTATCTAGTTATCATTGATTCACCTCTTGCTAGAAGGATATCAGATGCCATTCAATATAAAAACCCATGACAAAAAAGAAAGACGCATGTCCATGGCTGGAACAAATTGATGAAATCCACCAGAATTGCATTCAGGGAAAGCTAGAGGAGTCGGGACAAATGTTTGAGGGGCAGTGGGTTTTGGGTGTAGCTGACCAGGGCTGCTATTACAGAATTCCAGAGGCCATTTCCTGGAGCACTACTCCAGAATACACCATGAGCACTGCCCCCTGGACTTATGTTCTATAGAGATACTGAGGAGATCCCCTCAAATGGGGAATATTCTGGTGACAAATGTGGTCCCTAAACGATCTCCTGGCAAAGGTGGCTTTCCTGGAGGCACTTTGTATGGAACCCCAAGAATTTACAGATTCTGATACCGTGAAGGGAGTGATATTCCTTTGCATGATGAAGGGAGACAGGGCAGAGAGGGGAAACTAACTAGTGGTCAAAATCTTCAAGGTTTTGCTGTGAACTATTATGGCATGAGACCCTGCCCCCTGATCACACAAATCATCAGTAAAATCTGTGCAAATGGATTTTTATGTGTGTGAGTAGCAGTAAGAGGGCCAGATTCTGAGTCCAGGCTGAGCCTGAGTCAGCACATATGAAAAAGGAATCATCAGGCATGTAAGACATGTAGTTTACATCAGTGACAGCACGTATTCATTCATTGAGCACCTACCGCATACACGCAGTGAGGCAGGAACAGGGAACACATGTATTCTAAATAGACATGTCTGAATTTTTTGTGTGTAGTAAAATATACATCACAATATCTACCATCTTCCCCTTTCCTAAGTGTACAGTTCAGTGCATTAAGCGCTTTTATACTGTTGTGCAACCACCATCCATCTCTAGAACTCTTTCATCTTGTAAAACTGAAACTCGGTCCCCATTAAACAGTAGCTCCCTATTCCCATTCCTTCAGCCCCTGGAAACCACATTCTACTTTGTCTCTATGAGTCTGCCTATTCCACATACCTCAGATGTACTGAATGGCTGAGTGAATGAATTGGTGTGCATTTGCAAGGTATGCTTTCTAGACATACAAAGATATATGTATGTGTATATGCCAAATGTAGATGTATTTACACACACACTATTCATTCCTCTATATCTGCATCCATGTGTTTGTGTATATTTATCTATAAAACCCAAAGGAGGACATACTAATTTGTAAAGGGATACAGACCAAGATTTTCTCTCTGGCTCCGTATCCACAGAGGAACCCTAGTGGCAAAGCAATACTGCGTCTGAAGAAACCGAGGCCTAAGCTCACATGGCTACCCAGGTCCATCAGAGGCCAATTTCCTAACTGTATTACTTTTTAAAAATCTCAGCATAAACTATGAGGAAGGGGAAAATAAGAGCCAGAGAATGTTAGAGTTAGAAAGCTCTTCAAGATCTTCTAGCCTAGAGTCAACAAAAAAGTATCCTACCACCCTCCCTTCCTTTACCCTTGGCAGCTATCACTAAATCCCAGTTGTCCAAGGGAAACATGCTGTCCCACTCCCTCTGACAATGATGAATACAAAATTGCATGTGATACAATTCTGACCACAGTTCTGCTGCAGGACTCTGGGGAAAGTTTGCTCACTCTTAAAATGAGAAACATAGAAAAAGCCAGTCTGTTTTTGCCTCTGGCAAAAAGTTGTTGCATCTAGTGTGATGACTGGGCTGTGGCAGCCACTTTGGCACTGTGAGGGAAGAGGCCTGGGGCAGGACTGACAGGCTAGGATGCCAGAGTGGTGGAACAGAAGGAAGCCAGATGCATGGTAACGTGGAGAACCGTGGAGTTAACCAGCCCTGGAGATATCCTCCCTGGATCATAGATCTTCCTTAGTGTTTAAGCCATTTTGAGTTGGGGTTTCTGTTACCTGCTACCCAAAGCATCGTAACTGGTATATGAGATTAGTTCCCATTTCCTTGTAGAGATTAAAACAGGTGTAGTCAAAGCTCTAGGCCTTTCCCAACTCCCAGGCATGGCACTCCCACTCTCCCAGTTGCATAAAGACAGTGCAGACCCTTATGTATAAGGGCAGTTGGGGGGGCTCCACCAATACTAAAATGTGTTCCTGGTGCCTGAAACACCACTCTTAGGGAGGCACTGTTCTCTTTAGATATGCAAATGGTCCTGGAATGGAATAAATCCCCTAAGTGTGAAAGAACTAATCGTATCTCTTTCTTCTTCCAAGAAACTTAGGCAGTGTATTCTTACCAGGAAAGCAGATGCCAAGACAGAAACGAATGTACAAGGGTTGTATTAGGGGAAATGCCAAGGCTTGCAGAGCAGTCAGACCATGATGGAATGGAATTCTGAGTGAAGGAGAGGAGGGAAAACTGGGTAGGAAGGTCCTGGGCTGCTGTGCCATCTCAAAGGTTTGGTAGGGCCATCCGTGCGCCCAAGTCGCCTGTCAGAGGAGTTCTGTGTGGACAGGTCTGCCTTAGTATCCCAGCCTTGCTCAGTCACGGGGTAGGGGACAACGCCTCTGTACAAATGCAGCTGGGGCCCTCGATCCTTTGGGCACCCTGAAAGCCAAAGACTATACGGGCATTGGATGGCTTTCACAGGCAAACTGGAAAAACTGGGCTCCTGGGGTAGGGGAGAGGGAGATATGGGGGTCCAGCAGGGGGATCAAAATCTGCGTGGTGGTCACGTGCCCTGCTCCACCCAGGCATTCAGTCCCCTCTTTCAGGGTAGCCAACTCCGCCCACCTAAGCTTCCTGTGGGTACCTGGTTGTTGCCACTGATGGGGGAACTCCAGGGCATGATGTGGCATGGGACAGGGTGGCACAAGAGAGAGCTGGGCTCACAACTTCCAGAAGCCACAAGCAACTGGGTATTAGCGTCCCTCCAGATTTTTTTTTAAAAGATTTTATTTAGGGGCACCTGGGTGGCTCAGTCGGTTCAGCATCTGCGTTAGGCTCAGGTCATGATCCCGGACTCCTGGGATCGCGCCCGGCACCAGGCTCCCTGCTCAGTGGGGAGTCTGCTTCTGTTTCTCCTTCTCCCTATGCCTGCCACTCCCCCTGCTTGTGCTCTCTCTCTCTCTGTCAAATAAATAAAATCTTAAAAAGAAAAAGATTTTATTTATTTATTTGACAGAGAAAGTGAGAGCTTAAAAGCAGGAAGGGTGTGGCAGAGGGAGGGAGAAGCAGACTCCCCGCTGAGCAGGGAGCCCGATGCGGGGCTCAATCCCAGGACCCTGAGATCATGACCTGAGCTGAAGGCAGATGCCGAACCGACTGAGCCACCCAGGCGCCCCAGTCCCTCCAGATCTGAGGCAATTTCACCCAGTTCTCACAGGCCAGGAGAACCCCAGTTGATCTCTGAGTTCCCCTATTTGAAGGCTGCAAGCCCGGCTGCTGCGTCCGAGGTACAAAACCCAGTGGCGTAAAGGAGAGAGCAGTCGACTCGCCTGTGCGTCTGAGGGCAGGTGCAAGGCCGGGGCTGGGGCCCGGGCGCCCAGCTCCCTCACGGCTCTGCCCTCCCTCGAGCACTGCACATCATCGCGTCATCAGAACCGTACTGATGGAATCGCGCCTCGGCTGTGCACATACATGCCAGGCACTGTTCTAAATACTCTGTAGACAGTAATCCTTCAACCTATCTCCCTGTGGGGCACATAATATTATCTCAATTTTACAGAAACCAAAGCCAAAGAGGTTTAATCACCAGCTCCGCAATCTGCGCTCTCGAAGGCCGTGCCTGTCGGGAAGACGGAAGCAGGGAGGCAGGGAGGAGCGCAGGCCGGCCCACCCCTCCCCACCTGTTAAGGTCAGGAGCCCGACACCATTTGTCAGATGGCCACCCTTGGTCACAAGGAACGCTGAGATATAGTCTTCAGCTGGCGGATGCAATGTATCCAGCACAATTTCTACTCCTCTGCCTGGTATGGCTCCCCCGAACTTTGTGCCCTGATTTACGCCATCATTCCACCATCCAAGACTCGGTTCCCCTTCACTGGGAAGACCCACCCACCCTACCCTGGATGGCTCAAATGCCCCACCTCTAGGCTCTCCTAAGCTTCTGGGATTCCTTCTATCTCAACCCTTACCATTTGTTATCATAAGATCTCGCCTGGGCCCAAGAGGCCTACGGATGTGGTGTGCTTGCCCTTTGTATTATTTTTTTAAACCCAGGGGGGAAAAAAAATCACACAAAATTCCAAATACATATCTTTCCTTCAAAAATCACGAGGCATAGCAATACTGGGCAGTTATCCCTGCGTAGTAACAATTTTCGGGGCTGAGTCACTCCCCAGCGCCTGTAGAGAGGACATAGCTATGCTTTTCATGCAGACCCCACCCTTCCCTACTGTTTTACACCCTGTCTGCCTCATTCACGTATGCTGTTTGCCTGACCCCTGTACAGAGCAGTGATTGCAACCCTCCCCACGGGTTTCCTGGGGCCAGGTGTGCTCGTTGGGGTGTACCTGGCGCGTGGCACGCTGCACGTGCTCCAATATGTCTGCAGAGCGTGTGAACAGATGCACTGAAATATTCAGGATTAAATTGCATTGCGGCCCAGGCTTCCATTCCACCCACACCCTTCCCAACCCTCACCTCAAAGAATCTATATTTAATTGTCTTTGCAGAATCGGAGCCTGCAAGCCACTTCACGCTGGAGATTTAAACATCAGAAATGCGGCAGCTTGGCGCCCCGCATGCTGCAGCCTATTAATAGCCGGCCTGCCTCTCCCCGGTGCTTCCTGGGCAGCTGCATTGTTCTTGGTGGCAGAGACGCAGAGGCAGCCTTCTAAGTGAGGCCTCTGCCTCGCCCCAACCCTCCCTGGTGCCCTTCCTCACCTCGCTTTCTCTGCCCAGCGCACATGGCAGTGGTTATTTGTTTTTTGTCGGCACTAATCGGAGCGCTGGCGGTGGGAAATAAGAGGCCTGGCCCCCGAGAAAGTGCTTTACTGGGGCCTCCAGGGACAATCCCAGGCTGCTTGCAGCGCCAGAGGTCACTGTCACCTTGGCCTTGAGGTGGCCTGTTTGCAGAAGTGAAATGAAGAGATCAGTCCGGTGTCAGGGAGATGCTAATGGCAGAGAGCCCGGCGCAGGATTGGCTGGGCTGGGCCATTCCTTCCTTCCCAATTCCGCAGCACAAAGGCCCCAGTGACTTCGCAACTCCAATAAGAGGGCAATAGGCAAATGTCAGGTCCCTGATGGAATGCTCCTCCTGGCCTGGCTGCGGGGCCTTCGAGGCGGCCTCTCCGCCTTTCCACATCCCTCCCCACATCCATTCAACTGGAAGAAGGGTATCTGTTTGAAACACTGGCCCGTCCTTTCCCTATCTCTGGCAGGAAAGAAAGCCTTGTCCCTCGGGTCCCAAGGTCTAGAAGCACAATGAGAACCGGCATCATTATCCTCTAGCCGTAGATGGGAAAAATGGGGTGTGGACCACGGCTCGTCACTTAGGAGGATGGAAGGGACTGGATTCTGGAGCAGAAAAAGAAACAGAGGAGCCCTGTTTCTCCCTGCGTGATAGATAGCTCAGCTGTGCAGCCTCTGCACGCTGGGCCTCATTAAGGAGTCACTACCTGAAACAGGACCCCAGCCTCTTAAGGCCCAAGATGAAATGGGCCTATTAGGTCTGTCTCCCAGGAGAGCAGCTGCTTTTCGAATTCCTTCTATTGCTTTTCCAATGCGGGGGCTGACATCGGAGATGAGGTTCCCGCCCCTCCCGGCTGTGTTTCGGCCCCGTGGTAGGCTGCCTCCCTTCAGCTGGCCCTCTTTTGAGCTCTTCGGCGAGAAGCTGAAGAGTTACTTTGGCTTGATTTGTCTTCCAGGTTTTTCTGCAAACTCTCCCGTTCCTCAATCAGTCCACCTGCTTGGATGCTTCAGGCTTTTTCCTCCACCCTTGCCCTGCCAGGAGCCTTGCTCTGCTACTCTCAGAAGCGAGGCAACTCTCTCACCCGCTGACATCATTTCCGGGTAAAACAGCAAGAACATGTTGATCTCTTACACATTTCCAGAACAAAGTTTAAATTATCCCCACCCTCGAAAGCCAACTGGGAAAGGGGCAGTGTTGAAAACGTGGTTTCATTTTTCCTGCCACCAGGGTGCTCACTGAAAGAAAAGCCTCCCTGGTTCCTTCCAGGCTCCAAAGCAGAACTTTGGTATCCATCGGCCACGCCAAGATCCTTCCTTTCCCGCAGGTCACTGACTCGGTGATCATTTGGTGACCCAGCTGGTAGGACTGTGCAGAGCAGGGGTGCAGAGCCCCAGAGAGAGGGCGGCACTGGGACAGTGGTCACTGTGGTCTCACTTCTCATATTGCAGGGGCAATGGGGGGGGGCATCCGGCCGTGGTCAGCACGGTGTGGTCTGTGGAGAAAATCACCCACGTAAAGCTCGGGGAAAAACACTACCAAACGGAGTGGTCTCAAATTGTTTTCCCTTCTTCAGGAAATCAAGTGATGTCTGGAAAAACTGGCCCTGTGTATATTTGGGTTTTCTGAGGATGGAGGGCTCCGCAGGACCACAGGGGCTGGGGACTCATTGGGCATAAGTGTGAGGACTCCACACTCATCCCTAGATGCCGGCTATTTTCCATTTCTGCCTTCGACCCCCACGCCCAGACGGATTCCCAGCCCTGGAAGGTTGATCTCTCGGGACTGCATCAGCCAGTCTCTCTCGACCTCTGGCTTCTGGCTGAGTTTGCCCAATGGGAGGCTTTGAAAAGAAACCGGGAGGGGGGAGGAGGAGAGTTTGGGGTGTTTCTCCCCTGTTCCCACCTTCCTAAAGCACATGTCTCCAGCAGTTGTGTGTCCCTTCACACCTGGGGATGGTAGTGCTTTCCATTCCGGTTAGTTGTATCAATTGTCTATGGCTGTATAACACATCACCTCAAACTTAGCGGTTTGAAACAGTCCTCATTTACTTGCAAATAATTCTACAGTTTGAGCTCGACTTGCCTAGGTAGTTCTTCTGCTCGTCAGATGATGGCAGCTCTGTGAGTGACTCCCTAAAGTACAAAGAATTTAAGAAGTCTGAATGCTGTACAACATCACACACAATAAAATGGGCATAATTTGCTCCTTTTTGTGTGGTGTAATTGATAACCACTTTGGAATGCTATGAATATGTAGGGCATAAGCACCTAGCATGTGTTACATGGATCCCTGTTTGTGTTGATTTCCATAGACAGCTAGGCATCAGGCCTATGGCCTGGAACGCATCCCTGAAAATCAGACATGGAGTATATTATGTTGCCTTGCTCACGGCTCTAGAACGCATACCGTCACAGGTGCCCCACAGGGCCTTTTTGGCATTCCAATGGGGGTTTGCTTTGACTACATGATATGCTCAAGTTCTTCTCACTGGCCTGTTATTGCAGGGCTGCTGGTGTTCATGAAAAACCTGTGCACACAGGTGAGTTACTGGGGCCCAGTTAGTAAAACATACTCCAGAGAGCACTCCTAGCCTCCAACCAGCTTTCTACTGGATTGAGGCTTTCAACATCCAGAATAAACAAAAACCCTAGAAACATCTTCTTGAAGAAGGGTAGCATATTTGTTTTGTGGAAGGTGCCTTTTGTCACTGGAAGACAAATCTGTTCCACTCTCCCATGGGGAGCGCCACAGTAGCTTTCAGACCTGCAGCCCTGCTTCCTGCCGTGTGCCCCTCCAATCCATTCTCCATCCAGAAGGCAGAGTGATGCTCTTAAAACACGAATCAGATCGTCTGTCTCTCCCCCTGCCACCAAAACTACCACAAAATATTCAGCATCCCTCCCAACCTCCTTCCTATCACTGTGCCCACCTCTCTGACTTCATCTCCAGCCATTTCATCATGGCTCACCAGTCTCTGGCCACACCTGCTTTCTCACTGCTTCACAGATGTGCCAAGATCACTCCCTGCTCAGGTAAGTTGTACTTGCTGTTCCCGCTACCTAGGATGCTGTTCCCCGCAGATGTCTGCATGGCTGGCCCCTTCTCATCAGGTCTCACCTTGAATGTCACCTCCACAGAGAAGCCCTCCAGTCTTGCTCTTTCACATCGCTTAGTTTCACTCTGATCACAGCACTTATCACTAGCCAGTATCTTTCTGGCTATTTGGTTGTGTACTTTCCTTCCCCTGTGAGAGGATAAGCTCCATGAGAGCAGCAGTACTGTCTGGGGTCACAGACATGACCCACCAATTCCGGGTCAGACTTCTAGCCGCAGCACCAGCCTGCTTCTTGAACAAGCGTGGGCATTTTCTCAGCAGCTTTGGACATCGGATCTCATTCCTAAACCCCGTGACTCAGCCAGCAGCAAGAGAGAAGGCTGGGTTGGGGACACAAGGGTACCCTCGGTCTTCAGAGATTACAGCAGCCCCCTAAGGAACGGAGCCACAGAGGAAGGCTGAGGATCAAGCCCGGGGGCTGACCCACTCAATGGAAGCTGACCCTCTCCTGGACCGTGCCAACTCTCCACATTTCACAAACTAGACAATCTCCCAGCCCTTTGAACGCCAGTGTCGCCTAGCTACGGAATTACCACGCAGATAGGGCTCGGGGGATGAAATTAGATTTCCCTTTGCAGAACAAAGACAAACACGCTCCTCTAGCCCATCCTGGGAGAGCTGCATCAGGAGAGCCTGCTTCCGGGCCAGGCATTCAAAACCCATGGGCTGTCTTGCTTGCTTCAGCAGTTCCTGGCAAAGGGCAACAGAGTTCTCCAGCTTTGAAATCTAATTGCCTGCCATGGCTGTGAATCCCATCTCCAAAGGCAAAAAAAAAATAAATTAAATAAATAAAAATAAAAAAATTGTTTTTTTAGATGGTAGTAGAGGGTGGGAAGGGGTACAGTTCTCATGGAACTGGCCGAGATGAGCCCATTTAAGCTTTGGCATTATACCTTTTGGGGAGGACAATTTTTAAAAAATTAGTCCGAGAAGCTCCTGTTTAAAAGAGAAAGATCCATAAATGCAGCTCCTGTTTAAAAGAGAAAGATCCATAAATGAGAAAATGGAAATCACAAGCAAGACCAGAAAACTCATTCCACCAGAATCTTAATGATCTCCAGAATAATTGTGCTGGTCTCTCAAATCAAGGAGTGGACAGTGACAGCTCTGGATTTTCATATGAGGGTCAGATGGGTTCATGTTTTTTTAATTGGGCTCATTTCTAAACCATGTGCTTGTCATGATGCCTTAATCCCTTCCCTGTCCCCCAGCAAAACTGCTTTCTCTCTCCTTGTCTCCCTCAAACAAATGCAGCTTCTCAAAGGGGGAAATGAGCTTCCCTCTCTCCCAAACAGATTTCTTATCATATGACTGCTCTGCTGTGGGTGAACTTGCATTTCTCTTGCATAAGAGAGCAATTTCCTGAAGGAAAAAAAAGAGGAAAAAAAATCAAACTGCTTGCTGCTCCTTGTTTTCCATATAAACGTCTTCAGCCTCAGCTCCCAAAGATAATGGGAAAGAAGAGGCTTGACTTCAGGAAGATAAGTACCGGTCTTTCAGATGGAAGTGGGATGTTTTCCTGCATTTGTTTTATTCAGTGGGACTCGGGAGAAGGGACAAATTTGTAGACAATTTTAAGGGTTCTCCAAGCAACAGGACACCTTCTGCTAAAATCTCGTAACAGGTGAAAGTTTAACAACGATTAACAAATTAGAAAATTCACCATATGGCTGAATATAAATTACAGCCTTCCTTTAGAATTAAGACAAGGGATGAGATCTTAAAAGTAATAAAAATAATAATGAGTCCCGGAGATTAAAAAAAGAAGTATAATCTTTCAGGTGCGCTCAGAGGTGTGAAAGGTGACAGCAGCCGTCAGTTAAATAAACAGTGTCAGATCTGTCTTGGCCATTTCACTTCCCTTCTTGGTTCTGGCTACCAGCTTTGTGCCACCCAGAGAGGGCAGTGAGGCTCAGCTCTGTCAGCAGGGGTGGGGCAGGGCTCAGAGAAACCGGAAAGAGTGGGGGAAGGAGAAAGGGAAGGAGGAGACTACCATTCTCCATTCATTCATTGATTTGATCAATGCTTGTTGCACCCCACTATGTTCCAGCTCACACTGGGTGCGAGGGAGACAATGGCAAACAAAGCAAGACACCACTCCAGATCTCCTGGAGCTCATAGAGAACCACATAAACACACAAATAAATGTAAGGTTGTCCCTTTGTTGACTACCACCAGGAGTGCATGGGTACAGGCTCCTGTGTGCAGGAATAACCAAGAGATAAGACCAGTGTGGTGGGTCAAGACGTCGACCCTGGGTCATGGGGGAGGTTGGGGTGAACGTTCATGATGTTCGAGTGCCTTTTATAGGCCAGGTCCCAGCTAAGTGTTTTTATAGGTTTCATCTTATTCATTCCTCACACCAGCCCAGAGGGCAGCTGCTGTCAGAATCCTAGTATAGACAAGTATCCTCAGGCTTAGAGAGGCAGTGTTGGCCCAAGGCCACAGAGCTTCTTACACGGAAGAGGCCAGACCCAAATCCCGGTGGACCTGGCTCCAGAGCCCAAGACGCCGAGCACCATGGCACACAGAGTCTTCTCAGACGTGGTGGAGACAGGCAAGGCTGGCCTTCTCCTCAGCCTCCCTCAAGCCAGTGCGCACAAGCGCACACCATCTCAGGCACACTCACAGGCTGTCCATATACACTTACACACACTCCCTCCTTTGTCTATATATTCGCACGAACGCACGCACACACAACCTGCCCTCCTGTTCCCAGAAGCCGAGGTGACCAACTCTCAGCTTCACCCCCTCCCTCCTCCCCAGCTGAAATGTTCCTTCAGGTCCTGTGTGTGACTGAGGCTAGGGGTGAAGTGAGGTGCTAAGCTCCCACAAGGGTCGCAGCTGAGTGGCACAGAGAGGGGGCAGTTGACCTGGACCTCGGAGCATGAACAGGTGTTTGGCCCAGAAAGCAGAAAGAAATCGCCTTCCAAGCAGAGAAAGCTGTATGTGGAAAAGCACGGCAGTGTGAGAAGCAGGACACATTTGGGAAAAGCGGGTGACGTCTCTGGGCTGGCCCAGATGTCCCCTGCTCTCCACGGCACCCCTACCCCCAGCCTGTGTCTCCTCTAGGATTCCCCATCCCAGCCAAGGCACTGCCAGCTCCCCAGGTGCACGAGCCACAAATACAGGCAGCACCCTGGCACCTGCCCACTCACTCGTCCAAACTGTCACCAAAGCCTCCTAAATATAGCCCAAATCTGCCCACTTCTCCGCCCCATCTTTGCCGCCGCCACCCTCCTTCCAGCACCCACCATCTCCTCCTGGACTACTGTCACAGCCTCCTGACAGTTCCCCCGCACCCACCGGGGTGCACCCACCACCCACCACCCTATTCTCCCGGAGCAGCCCGCGTGACCTTCACTTCTGCGCATCGGACTCCCTGTTCTTCACGACTCAGCTCAAACACTCTCCCCTGACAAAGACGCCCGCCCCCGGACTAAGTCAGATGCCCTGTTTAGTGCTCCATGCCACACTGTTCTCTCCCTCCCTGACGCTAAGCAAAGCTGGCACTGCCACACAGCTGTGACTACTTGATCCGACAGCTGGAGCTACAGGAGGGTAGGTCCTGTCACCACCCCTTCCCAGTCCCCGCGTGTAGCGGGCCTGCAGTAAATCTTTGCAGAATGGGTGGGGAGAGGCTACAGTGCTCAGAGGTGGGGCAGAGATAGGGCATGTGAGCGAGCGGGAGGGACAGATCCTGGGACGGTCTCAGTCACCACGCAGAGGGATGCAAGGGATGGCATTGGCAGTCCCCCGGGCAAGGGCAGGGTGCCGTGGCTCGCTTCTTCCCTGGTGCGGGCAGGCTTTGGAAAGTGGCCGGCTGGCCGTGGGCTCACCGCAGGGCCCCTCTCTCCACTGGCAGGTTTGAGCTGCTGATGAAAGAAGCAGGCTGAGGGGAGGTCACTCGTTTGGGAGGTGCGGACGCCTGCCACCAAAAGCCTGCCACGCACTGGGTGGCACCTCTGTCTCTCACACGTGCTTTGCTGCCTAAAGCTGCCCAGGGCTCAGTGGGGCCCCAGAAGCTGGCACGGTGGGCCCGCACCTTCCTCGGTCTCCAGAAATCCAGGCCAGGCAGCTAGGGAAGACATGGGGGGAGGGGGCTCCTTCTTGATGGAGGAAGTCGGAGGAGAGGAAACAGAGCTGTGCGATGCTCGTAGCATTTCTGCCACTGTCTGAGAGGCAAAGGGACAGGTATTCTTACTCACGATGACTCCAGGCCACCAGGCCAACCAGAGACCCCTGAAAGTTCTGGCAGGGCAGCCAAAAAAGGGGGATCCTCAGACCATGGCCCAGCCAGAAACATACCAAGAAAAACATCTGTCCACTCCTTCATTCATTCAGCAAACACTCCCGGCATTCCCTCAATATCCAGGCCTAATGCTGACCCTGTCCTGATGGGACTTTGAGCTGGTGCAGGACATACAGGCAGAGTGCTAGCAGAGCCTGGGCCCCAGGTGTGTTTTATTTGATCTTAAAAGAAAATGGCTTCCAACATTGAGAGTCAGGCAATTTTACATCAAAGTCTAGGTTTCCGCCGCCTTCTTAAAAAACAAGAAGATTCCATTAATACTTGGCATCAATTGCCTCGAGTGGGCGCTGCTGCCCTCTTTGGATGGACATGAACTCTGCCACTCATCACAGGAGCCATCACTCCCTGCGGACTGACTCTCATTTCATTTAGCTCCCCGGTCCCTGTAGCCTTCTGCAGCACCTGAGAAGGACAGACCGTCATCAGATGACCCTCCGACGGGGTGACCCTGTCTGCGATGGGGAGGGCAGAAGAAAAGCACAGAGAGCTCTGCAACCAGAAGAGGGTTCCTGACATCCTGGCCTGACAGGGTCAGGCTCCCTCTCTCCACAGAACGCAGGGGAGCCTCCTGCTGGCCCTGGTTTCTCTGGGTCACCCAACCCTGTCCTCTGAGGCAGAGAAACTTCTAACTCTGTGATGTTCTAGAACCCAAGCCAGCTAGGTGGGGAATGAGTTGCAAGGGCCCCATTCCCATGGTTCCAGCAAAAGTCCTTCAGTGGACCTTTAGCAGGCTGACCTGGGCCATGTTCTCAACCCAGAATCATTCACTGTGGCCAAGGAGAAATGTCGGCCCAGCCCAGACCACATGGGATGAGACTAGAGAAGACATCTTTCCCCAAAGGAACAAGGTTCTCGTAGAACAGGACTTGGATGCTGGCCAAGCACGCACAGCAGTAGTGAGTCGGTGTGTACATCTTTAGGCGCACATCTCTATAATTACCTACCCCACTCGGCCAGCGCCCATGCTCCTCACCTTTGCAGGTCCTCCAGGGCATGCCATTCTGTCTTACACAAAAGCTTATGGAATTAAACTATAGTGATTGACATGATCTCAGCTGGAAAGATCCTAACATGTCTGTTCATTTTCCATCTCTAAAAGCTCCCTGAGAGCAAGTCTGGCTTCTCTTTCTTTGGTGTCATCCACGCTCTACCATAGTGCTAGGCACTTGGGTGCCCAATAACTATTTCTCGACATCTTAGAGGACATCATGGAAAGAATTACAGACTTCCCAGATGGAGCTGGGTTTAAATTGAGGTTCCTTCCATCTCTCAGTAGCTGTACCTTGGTCAAGGTATTGGTCAGGGTTCAAGTGAGGAGAAGGCCACCAGGGGGCATGGAATAAGGGCTTTATTATCGGAGTTTGACCTTATACAGTGTGGGTAAATGAAGGTCTGGATGGGGCCGTGGGAGAATCGGAGCGCTCACTGGCCAATTGAAGCTGAGTGGGACTAGGAAGGGGAGCTGTTGCCCCCGGGGGTCTGCTGCAAGGGTCTGGGGGAGAAGAGTTGGACACGGAGCCCAAAAGAGTAAAGGCCCACGGGTGCCACTGGTACCCCCTTATCTCACTGCCCCCACATCCATCGAGGTTACACACCTCAGAGAGTGTGGCCACTGCTCACCTCCACCTCTGAATTTTTGTGCACATGCCTCCTTTGGCCAGCTCACACCCAGAACCATGCAGGGAAGGGCATTCTGGACAACACGGTTCCAACCTGACCACGTCAACACAGTACAAACCACCACAGTCAGGTATTCGACCCCTCTGAGCAACCACTTTTTCATCAGTGAAATGGGGCCCCAACAGGCACACAATGATTATAATTCTCATTTATATAACAATTATTATTTATTGTTATTTACTAACCGTTGCCAGAATTTTTATTGCTTATGGAAACTTTGGCCCTTTCCTCTTACCATGGCAGTGTCTTCAAGAATTTCCATCCCTAGTAAGTCAGACAGAGAAAGACAAATACTGTACGATCTCGCTCATAAGTGGAATCTAAAAACGGTGAACTCCTAGTAACAGAGGGTAAACTGATGTTTACCAGGGGCTAGGAGGTGGGTGAAATGGGGAGTTGATGGTCTAAGGGCACAAACTGCCAGGTAGAAGTTGAGTTAAGTTTTGGGGCATCTAATATACCACATGCTAACTATAGTTAGTATTACTGAACTGTACACTCGCAAGTTGTTATGAGAGTAAATCTTAAATGTTCTCACCGTAACAACAGCATGGTAATTATGTGAGGTGAGAGATGTATTAACTAATCTTATCATGGTCAACATTTTGCAACATATGCACGTATCAAACCATCACATTGTACATCCTAAACTCACACAAAGTGACGTGTCGATTACATCTCAATAGAGCTGGGAAAAAAGAAAGAATTTTCATTCTCAAAGGCAGGGCAGTGGCCTCTGTGGGCAACTATGACTAAATTTTTTAAGTCTCACATTTTAGACATTAATTACTGTCCCATGAGTGGCTTAATGTCTGCAGTGCTTGGCCTTTGGCAGAACCAGGTTCTTCCGCTCCGGGAGCCTGACTGGAGATCACTCCCATTTCCACCTCAGCTTGTTTCTGGGGCCGTACTGGTAGGAGAATCAGATGGGTAGAAGGAGGTGCTCCCTGTTCAGACCTAGTCACCACTTACAGCCTGGGGAGAGCCTCCCCTTCCTTGGGGAGCCGTGACTCCACAACTCCTAGTTACACTTTGCCTCCCCAAAGGATTGAATCAAATGAACGCCTTGCTAGGAAGCAACGACCTTCCCGTGACTTCAGAAAGCATCTCTCTCTGGGGACTGCAGAGCTGGTCCTGTAAGGCCCTTGGGTTGTCTGCTGGGGTGCGGAGGGAGGTGTGGGGAAGAGGAAGGGGGGGGGGAAGTGAGAGAGAAAGAACAGTTGTGATACCATGGCAACGCTGAATACTGCAAAATGGATTTAATTTGAAGATTAATATTCAGGGAAACAGAAGGACAACCTTCCTGGGCTGCTCACAGGCCCCTGAGGGCTGGTTCAGATGAGAAGTGGGCTGCATGGGTTGAGACCTGGAGGAAGGGACCCATCTCCTCAGAGCTGGAGAAACTGAGGCTAGGAGAGGGGAAGGGACCAGTCTAAAGTCACCTAGTTTGTCAGCAGCAGCCCCGGCAAATGGGTCCATGGTTCCTTCGTTCATTTAGGCAACAAATATTTATTGAATGCCTACTATGTACCAGACACCATTCCAGGTGCTAGAGGCATGGAGTGCAATGAGTGAAAGGTCAATTGGTAGTACAGTAAATTGGTAAAACCTATCCTGTGCCAAGCTTGGTGCAAGTACATGCCTCTTTGTAGACACAACCCAAGTAGCTATGTTCCTGCAGCACAGGTGGGGAAACTGAGGCTCGAGGAGGCTCAGGTCCTTGCCAGGGTCATATACCCAGTCTGTCTGAACTCGGGGACCATGAGATGCCTTTACCTCTTTGCCACATCATGGCCCATACACTTGGCTGGAGTGACTCTGAGCTCAAGGCAAGAACACCCAGTCCCCTGAGAGAGCTGGGTCCCTGGGGGCTCCGAGGCCCGGGCAAGTGCCGGGTCCTCTGCAGGACCTTGGAGATGGGCCTCAGGTTGCCACTGCTGCCCCCCTGAGCTCATGCCAGGCTCTCACCAAGAGGTAATGATCAGTGGTCAAGTGGCAACAGAGCTTGGCTGATCCCAACCCATTCCAACTTCATACATACACCTTTATTACTTCCAATACATACAAAAAAGTGGTAGGAGTGGCTGCCTATGGAGAGAAGACTGGGCATGTGAGAAACAGGGCAAGAAAGGGGACTTTTCCATTACTAACAAAGGAATTATTTTTAAAATCTGCTGCGTGAAAAATATAAATAACCAAAAAAGTCTAAAGAACTATAGACTATCCAGGTCGAAGAAGAAAACAGAGAAACGAAGGCGGAGGCTGGCCATCAGACAAGGTCAGGGATGAGCAGAGGCCTCTCTGCAGCCCCCGCAGGCCTGGCTCAGCCTCCTTGGGGAAGTCTCGCCTTCAGGTCCTGGACCCAGTGAGGGAGGTCATCCAGTGAGATGCTTTCTGCCTGGGATGGCACCATGGGGCCACCAGTATGCAGAGAGTGTGACATCCTGCCAGACTGCCAGGGACCCCGCACCTGTAAGGGGCCAAGCTCCAGGTGGGATACGGAGCCATGGCTGGCCAAGCCTACAAAATCAGGAGCTGCCTTCCTTTCTGTATGGAATTTCCCTGGCTGCCCCCCTCCCCAGGAAGCAGCAGCTTTTCACAGGATGACGCCAGCTCAGAGAAGCAAAAGCCAGTTGGGAGGTGGAAGATGGGCCAGGAGTCCCCAGTGAATTAGCTTAAGTATGAAAAAACCCTGTAACATCTTGAAACCATTTATGGAGCTTATAGTGAAAAAGAAATTGCTTTTTTTCTGCTGGAACAAAGCAGTGGGGATGTTTCCCTTTCTAGAGCTTAAACTAGGATGGTTCTTTTGAAAAACAGTCAAAATTTGGGATTCTATGGGTCAGATCTGGCATTCAAACGTCTTTTCCATCCCCCTTCCTCCCAACTCAACAAAACTAAGGTATTTGAATCCCTAGTGCTTTCGATGTACTGAAGGATCTGGTGGTCTTGGGCCAACGTACACATTTAGCAGCAATAGGCGGCGCTGTCTCTTTGAGTTGGGCATGTGCCCTCCTGACCACCACAGTCCACCCCAGCCCCTCCCTGTAAATCACAGCAGCCTACATCCCTCACACTGTGGCCACTGTTGTAGCCCCGACCTTGTGTCCTCACACCTAGCTCCTACGCCAAAGCCCTCAAAGAGAGTCTAACAAATCCAGTGCCTGGCTCTGAAATGCATTTCTGTGATTTTGCCAAATGGTTTGCCTTCCTCTTACTGATTTCCATCATTAAATGCTGGCCAAATCAGTTTCCCTGAGCACACCCTGGCTACAAGTCTGCTGCTCTACCGTCTGAGGACCGTGTGATTTTAGGGAAGCTATTTATTTAAGGGCTCTGAGCCTCTGAGCCTCAACTTCCATGGGAATGATGCAAGGATAACATTTTATTATTATTATTATTTATGCTTCCCGATTTTGTAGGTTGACTGGGTGGTTCTTTTGCTTCGTGTGGTGCCAGCTGAGGTCTAGAGATGGCTCGAAGGTCCAAAGTGGCCTCGCTCACATGACTGGCAGTTAGCTTTGCCTAGAGCTAGGAGCTCCGTGGAGTCGCTGGGTGGGAACTCTGGTTCTCCCCCGTGCACCTCTCCACATGGCTGCCTGTGGAGCAGCATGGCACGGAGGGGTGTTCCAAGAGGTGAAGACAGAAGCTGTAGCTCTCTAAAGGTCTGGAAGTTAACCAGTGTCACCTCCCTCACAATCTAATGATCATAACAGGTGCCAGCCCCAAGGACTGAAGGGGAGGGCAAACAGACTCTGCCTCTTGACATGGACATAGAAGGCCTCCTCAGAAAAAAAGCGTGGGAGGTAGGGAACATTTTTGTAGCCACTTTGGAAACACAATGTCCAACTAATGAATTTCCACAGAGCCGAATACACTGAAGCCCTTTAACAATGTTATTTCATTCAGTCATCCAGCAGCCAGCCATTCATTCATTCATCCCACACACATTCAGTAAGCACTTGTTGTGTGCCAGGCCTTAAACTAGGCACTGGGAAGATGAAGGTGGTTTTACCCACCAAGGAATTCATAGTTCTGGATGGGAAACAGTCAAGTAAAGTAGCAACTACAGCGCAACATGGTAACTGCTTTGCTAGAAGAATGCCCCCGGATTGGCAAGTGGACCCGCAGTGGACCAGTGGGAATCAGCCTGGGAGACTGGCTGGCTCTCCCGGGAAAGAAAGGCTCTTTTTCACAGGGCTCTTAAGTTGGCAGCAGGATGCCTAGAGCCACTGGACGCAGGCTTGCCATCATGTGGAATCTGCCAGGGGCCCTCCTGCCACATATGGAAAGGATTGTGACAGGTGTGTCAACCAAATTCCCTTTTTTGCTAAAGTCATTTGGGTTCAGGTTTTACCTCACCTCCTATCAAAGGGAATCCCTACAAACACTGTTCTTGAGCACTCACAGTCTAGTGAGATGCAGCAAATAATTGTTTCCGTGGTATAAGGGATAACACAGAGATGTGCACGGGGTATGACGGAGGGAGGGACTGGGGTCATTTTCTTAGAGCCTGGTAAAGAAGTTCTGGAATGTTTCCTGGAGCAGGCCCCCACCCATATTCCTACCACAGAGCTGGTCAAATTAGCAGATGCTCTGTATGCACCAGTGTGGAAGAAATGGCAGGGTCTTAAGACAAAACTAGTAGAGACCTGGTTATCCCTTTTTAAATCTGCCCCTTTCCTAACTTCCGAAATTCAGGGGTTTTTCAAATTGGCTGCCCTGGTGTCGTGTGACAGAAACAGAATCTCCTTGGCGAAAGCAGTCTTTTAATAGACCTCCAGAGGTTAATGGGCCTGACAGATCTTTGACATTTATTGGATTTTACGAGCCAGTGGATCTGACTCAGAAAGCTGATCAGATGTTCCAAATCGATGGCCCCTTTGGGGTGCTGCCTTCACACGGAGCCATAATGAGGTGACCTTGGACGCCTGAGTCCAGAAAGAACAGAGAATGTCAAAATCGTAGGAATTCTAAACTGATCAAGGCCTACACGGTGCCCTCAGGGTCCCTCTGGCCCCTAGATGCTCTGCCCACAGATTCTATCCTTGCACATTCCTTCCAGCTCACCCCGCCTGGACAGCTACAAGCACCAGTCCCCTTTCACAAAATCCCTTCCCTCATTCCGCAAACATTTGTCGACAAGCTTTGTTATAATGGCATTTAATAAACAAACATTTCCTGGACCACTGCTCTGCATTGGGCACAGTTCAGGCAGAGGGGACCCAGAGAAGATTGTGACATGTTCCTTCTCTTCTAGCAGCTTATAGTCCTCTGGGGACGGCTTCCAAAGACCCAAATCCTGTTTGTGCCCCGTGATGGGGCCGGCGGGGGCGGGGGGGTGGAGCACAGAGAGAACAGGTGGTAGGGAGGAAGGCAAGCTGATCTGGAGGAGTAGGGAAGCCTCCCAAGTACAGGGCCTTGTGGGTTCTGAAAGCCAAGTAGGAGCTCACCAGGCTGGTAAGAAGAAAAAGGATATCCAGTTGGGGAAACAAAGTGGCTAACAAATACAGAAGCGCAGACACACACAGATGCTGCCACTGGAGCATCCAGACTATAGCAAGCCTACCTCACTTTTCTCAGCTTGGCAAAAGGAAATCCTTAAGGGCTGGGAAGAGCAGGAGAAAGACACTCTCACATACGCTACTGGAAGGGGCGAGAATTACTATGAAACTTTTTTGGAAATATTGGCAATGTCTGTTCAAATTTAAAATACACATGACCTCCGACCCAGAAATTCTACTTTTGGGACTTAACTTAGGTCTCTATATATTAAGACGAAATTCAGTTTAAGTTTAAATTAATAAGATAAAATAAAATCCTCTGCAATTTCCCAGCTGCGGTGAACATGAGTTGTTTTTCCTGCCTAGCATCCCTTCTTTTGGAAAGAGCACCCTGATTTCCTTTGGGGAACAGCCCTTCCCACTTGGGTCCATGTGGGCTTATGGTCATCTTGGAGCAGGCTTCTTTATTCTGTGCTTTTCTTTATTCTGTGGCTCATCTTCGTCATAGAAATGCCAAGCAAACAGACACCCACTGGCTTGGGGGAAAGGGGAAGATTTATTTGGGGCCCAATGGCTGTCCCTCTCTAAATCCCATGGTATAGAGGTCCAGGCCAGAGATGGGCAAATTTGCCTCCTAGGATCCATTGGTAACTGGTTATTTGTTTGGCTTGCTCATTTTGGGGAGAATTCTCCACCTCAGGAGTCTACCTGGGGGGCAGAGCCCACCTCCCACTACAGAAGTCAAAATTCACTTTCCAGCCTTCTCTGTAGCTAGAGAGACAGCAGGTAAACTCGGCTGCTCCTAGCTCACATGGCCTCTCAGGATACGAACGTGGCCACTACTGAGAAGCAGGGACTGCAGGGAATCCATGCCCACAAGGGTGGCGCCCAGGACCAGAATCAGGTTTTCAGAGGCAGCATCAGCCCCCAGATCCAGGGCCCAGCCCTGCCAGTGAGGGTGGTGCTGGGGGCAGTGTGTGTGTCCAGCAGAGGGGACAGCTGTATAGTTTGGGAAGCTGTTCCTAGCTGAGTGATCTCCAAGCCCAAGTGTCTGTCCTGCCGAACGACTCTCAAAGCTGCCCCACAAACCTTTAAGAAATATATTTCTGCTTCCACTGGCCCAGTTTGGTTCCTGTCTCCGAGTATGGATAGAGATGCAGAGCCAGCCATGAGCAAGAGGATGCAAAAATGATGAGGTTCTCCGGAGCTCACTTCACCCATCTTGGACTGCAGCCTGACCCCAGGAGACTGATGAAGAACCTGAGTTCTGAGGGAGGGATGGGGCCAGGAGAGAGATTCTGACCATTCTGCTAAATTGGGTGACTGGGGCTTTGATGTATGTGGTGAAAAGACAAGTGACCTCTTTTGCGCACCCGGCTGGGGAAAAAGTGATACCCATGACCCTTCAATACTTGAATAACTACATCTTCAGAGGTGAAATTCAGGCACTTGTGGTTAGCTAAAGGGCAGGTGAGGGGGGGATGGGAAAACATGGGACAATGGAGCCCATCCCACTGGGAAAAGGATAAATTGATCACCTACTCCACCCACTGGTTCTGGGGCTCAGTGAAGTGGATACAGGTTAAACTAAATGCTACGGGCTCCTCAGGAGGGAGAGGGCAGAGTGCTCCTGGGGTTCAGAGGCCCCAGTTCCCCCTGGCTGAAGCTTCTGGGCTAGCACAAGCCACAAAGTCAGGCTTCCCTAAAGCCTCAGGCTTTACAAACTCAGGGCCTGGTGAATTCCAGACATTCTGAGTAGCTGCATGGATCGCATGCCCCGTGTTTCAGCTAGGAAAGCCTTCTGGAATCCAACTTATTTGTCCGTAGGTGGTTTTGAGATTTCCAGCAGAGAATCGGGGTCTTAATTCAGAGGCCGAGCATATACATTTAAAATGCCAGTAAGCAAAAGCTCATTATTGATATGCCAAGAGAAAGGCAGCCAGCCCACACAGAACTCCTCAGCTCTCAATTTACAACCGCGGCCAACTTCTGAACTTCAGGTCCTCCTATGAGGCTGAGGTTGAGCACCTTGCCTGAAGGAGTTCAGTTGTGTTCTGGGCTATTCTAACATTGGCTGTTCTGATGTTGGCACAGCTCTGTGAATCAACTAAAAACCATTAACTTGCACGCTTTAAAAAGGCAGATTGTGTGGCATGTGAATTCTATCTCCATAAAGCTGTTACCATGTCGCACAAAAGGAGCATGCAGGGGCAGGCTGGGTGTGACTCTCAGCCCTACCAGGCACTAGCTGGCAGACTGGAAGCTGATTACGACACCTGCCTGAGCTTGATTCCTGAATCTCTAAACTGAGCAAATGTGATCAAATCACACTCATGTCATGGAATCAATATAAAGGGGAAATGGGAGCTCTCTGTGACACTGCCCGACCCATGGGCCACACTCGGTATATGTGTGTGCCCTGTCAAGTCCCTGCTATGTACCAGACCCTGGGGACACAGGGACAAATGAGACTTTGCTCCTGCCTTCAAGGAAAAGGCACTTTAGGGTAGGAGACAGGCAGGGACTTCGTATCAGTACTGTGATTCAGGGACAGACTATGCAGGTGAGGCGAACCAGAGGGCTTAAGAAGGATAGATATTGCTCCTTAGTTAGACATCTTCCCTGGCCTCCAATCCCCACAAACCAGGACCGTCTGCCTCGTCACCTTCCTTTGCTCTCACCACGGCACCATCTAAGCGTGTTCTTGTTCATTTACTTGCACGCTTCCTTCACGCCTGTCTCTCTCTAGCTGGACTGGTGGTTCGGTGAGAGCAGAGCCCTTGTCTGCCTCAGCCTCCAGGGGCCACCACAGTGTCCCGTACTTAGGAGACACTTGACAAATATTTGTTGAACAAAAGAAAGCATCAGGATGAAGCCTGGAGGGTAAGCAGGAATTCGCCAAGCGAAAAAGCCAGAATGAGAGATAGCAGCCACGAGGCTGCATGGCTTGAGGAGAGGGGACAAGAGAGAAGTGGCAGGAGGGGGCGCTGGAGACCCAGGTGGGGCAGCCCCAAGACGAGACTGGGTCCTCACTCTGGAGTGTGGTGGTGGGGTGGTCTCTAACCACTACCAAGATCCCCCTCTCTGCTGGCTTCAGTCTGTGAAAACCCACACAGATCCCCGGTCGTCCTGCTGAGTGCAGCCCTTGCGTTTCTATAGTAACCGTCACCATGGCACCAGAGGCCTGGATCCAACTTCCGGCACCACTGAGGCCCTGAGCTCCTGTCCCCCTCCCCAGCAGCCTCCATCCCACAACACAGAAAGGAGACGTGGAGGGGCACCACCCTGGGGATGTACAAGGAGGGGTGTGGCCAGATGCAGGGCACAGGGTGACAGGATTAAACATCAGATATGTCACCACAGACCTACCTGCCAAGGGCCGACACAGACTGAACATTTACTCGCAAGTTGGGTTTCACCGCTTTGCTCGGACAGGGGGTGGGGAGTTGGGTTTCAACATGCAGCAAGCGCTGGGGCAGACGGGCCTCTGTGCGGGCTGGCAGGGTGGGGCATGGCGCTCAGGGCAGACCTGGGAAACCCCAGCTCCTTGGGGCTCCTGGACCCGTGGTCTCTCCGAGCCTCACTCTCCCATCTGCAAAATGGGAAGGATAAACAATAATCCCTTCAATTCACTGCGGGTATCAGAGAAATGAGCACGGTGCCCCGCACCTGGCAGGTACTTAACAAGTATCTGGCGAGGGAATTTGCACGTAAGATAAAAAAATGAATGTCATCTCTGTCGGTCAACAAAACTGTGACTCCCAGTTCCCTTCTCTCCCCTTCCTGGTCCACACTCTGTTCAGACCCAATTCTGTTGCATGAGTTTCAGATCATCTGTTCTCTGCCATCCCCCAGGCTCTCGGAGCGGGTAATCACAGGTTTCTGAGTCACAGACCTGTGTTCTAATCCAGCTGCTCACCGGCCTTGTGACCCCGGGCAAGTTGAGTCACTTCGCAACTGTCTGCTCTCACTGAGATCCCTTTAGCTGCAAGACTCAGAAATCCAACCAGGCTGGCTTAAGCCCAAAGGACAGCTGAGGTCAGGGTTGCAGATTTAGCAAATAAAAATAGAGGATGACCAGTTAAATGTGAATTTCAGATAAACAACAACTAATTTTCTATACAGTTAGTTCTCAAATTTTGCACGGGGTATACTTATGCTAAAAAATACCACTCAGTGTATCAGAAACCCAAATTTAACTGGCCAACCTGTATCCTATCTGGCAGGCCTAGGTGGGGTGGGTACTTATTAACTCATGAAACAAGATGGATCTGGGAGGTCAAGTAACACCATGAGGATTCTCTCTCTCTCCTCCTGCTCCCATCTCTGGGCTTTGCTTTCTGCAGCCTCAAGAAGGACTGGTTATGCAGAAGATCCTCCCTCCTTCCTTCCTTCCTTCCTCCCTCGCCCATCCTGTGCCCATGCTGGCCCCGTACCTCTCGTCTACCACACTCTTCCCTGCCCTAGAATGTGCCACCCATCAGGGCTCAACAGCTTCAGATCTGTCCCTCACCTCTCACGGCCTCCCTCAGCCTCTCTGGGCCCCACCAATACGCTGGGCCCTCGGCCCCGGGGGTCTTCACGCATGCTCTTCCCCTCCTGGGAGCGCCCTGCCCTGACTTTCTCCTCTTCACCTGCCGCTTCTGTTTATCCGCTCCAATCACAGTGGACACAGCAGCTCTTCAAAGGTCACCTCTGACCTGGGCATCCAAAGCTGGCTCTCCGCATTTAAGCCATTTTGGCTCTGTTTTGGCTTCAGTTTCCCAATCTATTGGGTGAGGGGACTGGACCAGCCACCGGCTGCAAACTCCAACGACACGAGAGTTTGGGCCAGCACTTTAAATAAAGACCACAGCCCCGTTTGAAGGCAGCAGGAGCAACTGAACTCTGGCCCCTTGTCAGGTAGAAAAGCAGACCCAGTATTGCCAATGTTTCTGATTTTCCCAAAGAAGAAATCTCGATATGAATGGAAAACTCTCAATTTTGAGTAGTTGTCCCCCGTTTGTGACCTCTAGACTAGACTGTCCAGCCCTGCAATCTAGGAACCACCTAAATTCTGGGAACCACATGCATGAGATACCTGAGAGGGTTATTTAAAATGCATTCTCTGGCCACATCTAGAATCTCTGAGCCAGCACCTCGGAATCTGCATCTTAGCAAGCATCCTTAGGTGCTTATACTTACTAAATTTTAAGAACTACAAATCCCGGATTTTCCATTTTGATGGGGTCTCACCTTCCCTCTACATCCATTACAATGGGGGGCAGGAGCACCTTCCCTTTCACTTTTTCTCCGCAGACATGCCAACCCCTCACCCCATGACCCTAACCCTAACCCTTGGAACAGAGCAGGCAGTGGTGTGGGAACTTGCTGGAGCAGGAGTTCCTGCCGCCTGGCCCATCACTGTACCAGCCCCGCTGCTACAAAGTGGAGGCAGGGGTCACAGAGGGGTGGTCACCTGCTCGAGGTCACAGAGCCATCAGCGGGAGACCTGGGGGCTCAAATCCCAGTCTGTACATCAGAGCACCAGGCCAAACTCTCTCTCTCCCCAGGTAGAAACAGACAGAAGGTCATTGTCATGTTGAAAGAAGACTGTAGATTCGGAGTCCTTCTTTCTTCCCGATCAGCATTGTGTGATCTTCCTGATCGCACAAGGAGCACAAAGGGCTGATCACTTTATGATGGGAAGGATATGACAGGGTCACACGGAGGGGAGGAGGAGAGTGTGTGGCTTTGATGCGAGGAGATGGCTCCTGGGGACAAAACAAGGCTCTGCAGATATGAGCGCTCATAGACTCCTCACAGACCCAGGGATGGTGGCTGCCTGCTTCCGTCCTTCCCCACCCAGCCCTCATAGCCTCCTCCCATCAGGTTTAGCTTGAGCTAAGTAGGATCATGGCAAAGTCTTAAATCATAGGCCCATGCACCTGGCAGCTGGGGGGGCCCATAGCACTTTGCTGCAGTTTCCTTCTCTGGCTACATTTGCCTGGATCAGTGCACATGCCTCTCACCGGGCAGCAGTTCAGGGATGTGCGAACTCCCAGCAAACATCTGCGTACCTGCCATGTGTTTGCTCTGTGTTGTGCTGGGCACAGACAACTGGAATTTGGTCTGTACTGCTCTAACAGAACAGAAGTGTCTTATTGCCCCCGATGTGCTGTGGGAACGGAGCGGAGCGAGAGGTGACTCACCTCGGGGGGATTTGGGGAAAAGTCTGTGAAGGAAGTGGCCGTGAAGTCACACTGGGAAAGGTGGGTTGGATCAGAGCCACACAGCCAAGAGAGGGCAGGGGCATTCTCTGCGGCATAAACTGTGTGCCAAGGAATGCAGGCGGGTTCCAGCCCTGCAGATCCTGCCTCCCCAACACTTCCTGTTCCCTTAAACCCAGTATATCTCAAACTAGTCATCTGTATAACCCCCTCGAGTATTTACTTCACGTTTTTCTTTACGTCGGCATACTGATTTTTATCAAACTTATGTTAAGAAGAATATTTCTCCTACAACAGTAATCAAAAAATAGATTTCGGGGGCGCCTGGGTGGCTCAGTCGTTAAGCATCTGCCTTCAGCTCAGGTCATGGTCCCAGGGTCCTGGGACGGAGCCCCGCATCAGGCTCCCTGCTCGGCGGGGAGTCTGCTTCTCCCTCTCCCACTCCCCCTGCTGTGTTCCCTCTTCCGCTGTGTCTCTTTCTCTGTCCAATAAATAAATAAAATCTTAAAAAAAATAAAAATAAAAATAGATTTCGCTTATAAACAGTTGGTCACTAGAAAAATAACATTCAAAGCAAGATAATGCTACTGAAATCCAGCCACAGTTCTGCCGCCCGGGGAGGTGCCGAGTCCGCAGCCTGCACTCTCATCATTAAAAAGAGAGAACAGCAAGTGTTAGAGAGGCATTAGGGATACCCCAGCACCAGCCTGAGACTTTCCCCTTGAGGTAATCAGGATTGAGACGGGATGGAAATAAGAGAGATACTTGCTTTAATGCTTCATGTGTCCCCCACTAAAGAAACCCTAGATACTAGGGTCCCCACACTTTGAGAAACTCTGTCCCAGCCAAATCCCAAGCCAGCCCCAAACCACATGCGTGCCTCCATGGTTTCCTGCAGATTGCTGGTTTGCAACTGTGCTCTTGGGAGATGGTGGACTCCATGGCTGTCCCCAGGAGCTGTCATGGTGGGAGAGCCCTTTGCATGACAGTAACAACCATGACCCCCACAAGAGTGACCATCACCATCACAGCAAACACTTACATAGTTCTTATTGCATGCCGGACCCTTTCCTAAGCATTTAAACATATTAAATTATTTAATCCTCACAAAAACATCAATGAGGACGGTACCATTGTTATATTCCCATTTTATGGATGAGAAAACTGAGGCACAGAAAGGTTAAATACCTGCCCCAAAGCAAATTTATCCTCTTTATATATCAGAGTCCCATACGCAATCTCATTACTTTCTCCATTCTTCCATCCGGCCATTCAGCAGACATGCACAGAGTATCTTTTGTGTTTCCTTGCCTTCCATGTGAAGCAGTATGTATTTGTATTGAAGTACTACGACACTCTTTCTGGCTCTGCCCACCCTTTGACTTACATCCTTCGCTCCCAGCATCCTCAGATGGCTTCCTGCTGCCTCTGTGGGCTGTGCCACGATGTACTGCCCAGGTCACCCGTCAGGACCCAGGACCTGTTCCTCCAGCTTCCAGGCCACGGGGTCTCTCGCTGAGTCCTTCTCTGGGAACTGCACTAGACTGAGGGGAACCGGGTGGCCTTACGGCCCACTCCCCCACTCCGGTTGGGGCAGGGCACAGCAGGCAACCAGGGAAAGACCACTGTGGGGGAACAAAATGAAGACCTTTTGCATCGTGTCAGGACCACTGTTGGGGCTGCCCCCACTCCGAGTCCCCACAGGTCGGCTGCAACCTCTGCCTCAGCCGCACCACAAACCAACTTCCCCTGCCAGGCCTGCTCCCCACGCTCGCTCACGGGTGTGGTTCCCGAGCCTGACCCCCCCAAATGCCGCCCATCTGAGTCTACTGCCTGGGACACTCCACCTAAGATACTATGCAGAGGCATCTGCCCCCACCCAAAGCTGCAACCAGCCCGTCTTCCCAGCGGTCCCTCCCCAACTGAGACCCAAATGAAAGGAGCCCCAGTGCATCGGACCTTCCCCAAGGCTCTCAGTGGTACTAAAGCCCTAGGGTCACCTCAACCTCCACAAGCCCTGAAAGCCTTGGAGGTGGTTGGGTTTCTTTATTTATATGTTTTCATGCATTAGCTAATTATCTTTGTTCCCAGGCCCCATTACCGTTTCAAGTGTCTCGTGGCCTCGGCTCTAATGACAAGCAGCCACACAGGCTAGCCCAGGAAGATGCTCTCTTGCAGGCCCGCAGGGATCAGCCGGGACAGGAGAGAGGAATGAGGGGGGTGGGACTGGATTACAGGGTGTCAGGGAAGGGTCACCGCTCCCCTACCTTTGTCTGCCTTTGAACAAGGGGAGAGCAATCAGCATTTCCCCTCCTTAAGGAGGCATCTTTCCGAGCCGGGCAGAAAAGGGCCTGGGTGGCAAGTGACCCATCTTTGCTCTATTCTTAAATGGCCTATCTTTACAAATAGCCTACATCTGCCCCAGGTTTGACCCTTAACATTTCTTAAATTTAATTGCAAATTCCTGTCTCAGCAATTCCGTAGGCTTTCTACTGTAGCCTAAACCCACCAATATAAGCAAAAAACAAATGGAATTAGAACCTGTAGTCTGCAGAGGTGCTTTTGGGATGTGGATGGGAGGACTCAGGAGTAATCCTACTTAGCATAAACCAGGCAGTGGGAAGGCGCTCCAAGGTCACATCCAGCCCTGCTCCGAGTCACAGGAGTAAGGGCCAGGAAGTCCAGACACTGTCCTTTGAAGAACAAAGAAGCAGAGAAACATCAGGACGAGGCAGCCTGGCCTGTCATCACCTCCAAAGGCCTGGATACCACACCTATTTAGTGAGTCCCTACTATGTGCCAGGCCATGAGTCAGTGGCTCTCAACCTCTCTGGTCTTCAGATGCCTCTACACGCTCAAAAATTATTGAGGAAAGACCCCAAAGTGCTTTTCCTGCTGTTTATCATATAAGAAATTAAAACTGAAGAGCTGCATGAATATTCAGTCATTTATTCATTTAAAAATAACAATGACAAACCCATTACATGTTAACACTTCACATATTTTATGAAATGAAAATACTTCGAATTGTACAAAAACTCTAGTTTGCAGAATGAAGATGTTTAGTGAGAAGAGCGACACTGTTTTACATATCTTCAAATCTCTTTAATGTCCAGCTTAATGGAAGACAGCTGGATTCTCAGATCTGCTTCTGCACCCACTCTGGTGCAATAGCTTGCTCCAGCTAAAATGCAGAGAGAAAACCTAGCCTCACACAGTTATATAGTTGGAAAAGGGAGCAGTATTTTAATAGCCTTTTCAGATAACGATGGACATTCTTTGGTACTACAGACACACTTCACAAGTTTTGATTAAGGGTTGTTGTGATGTAAAGTCTGAAACCGTGTTGCTGAACTTTTCTACTCTGCCACAGTAAAATCCACTGGTCTATCTTGCACTTTTTTTTTTTTAAGATTTATTTATTCATTTGAGATCAGGGGGGCGGTGCACGCCTGCATTAGGGGTGGGGGACAGCGGGAGAAGGAGAGAGAGTCTTCAGCAGACTCCGTGCTGAGCGTGGAGCCTGACAGGGGGCCAGATCTCATGACCCCGAGCTCACCACCTGAGCAGAAACCAAGCATCAGACACTCAACTGACTGTGCCACCCAGGTGCCCGTCTCACACTCTGAATGGGCCTTTTACCCATGTGTGACTGTATGACATCTTGATTGTTCATTTGAAAACAACTGCTTCACAGACTTATGCAAATCTTCCAAACATTTACACATTTCATTATACAGTATCAAAAATTCCAATTCACTAGTATCACTGCAATTCTCTTCCAGGACATGTAATGAGAAGATGTCAAGTTCAGAATGGCAGAACACGTTTACCAAACTTCTGATTTCCACCTAACTTGAACTTTCTCATTGGTAACAAATACTGCTTTCCTTAAAGTGACAGGCTCACTCAATTCATTTTTGAGAGGACATCTGCCAAATGCCCAAATCCGAACAACCACGGTGTTTGTCAGTTGTTCTTTCAAGTAAAAAGCATGTGTCATGAAAAAGCAACGACTAATTCCGCTCACAATTCAATCTCACACGTGCTTTTCCTCGATGTTACCTTCAACCACGGTGCTTTCGTACGCAGCTGAAGTGCTTTATATGTACTTCCCACTTTTCTTTATATGGATTATTAAAAAGGCAAGGGTCAAGATATCATGAAGTTAATCATTTTACTGCCTCATTAAGGATGTTCTTAAGTGGAGCTGGCATGTGTTTTAATGCAACTGTATGACTGTGATTTCACGTACATTTTGATGTCATATCCTTGACTGAAGCCAATGTCGGCAGTTTCACCCACTACTGCTACAAATGTCAATAGAATGAAAGACGCAAATAATGTCCTAGAGTTATGAAAACAGTTTTGACCTCAAGGACCCCCTGAAAGAGTTTCACAGACCCCCAGGAGTCTGCAGACCACACCTGGAGAACTGCTAAGTTAGGGGAGTGCAGCAGATATTGGTTGCACCTCCAGAAACTTCCAAGCTGTCCAAGGAGACAGACCATAAACAGACCCAATTACCAGATGATGTGAGGAGGGCCAGGATGGAGGCATGGCAAAGACGCAATTTGTTTTGCACTCTGGAAACTGGCAAAGGTTTCACAGTGTAGGAAACTTTTGAAATGGGTCTTGAGGGTTAAGTAGGAGTTTGTCTAGAAAGAGAAGGTGGATCTCCACATTCCTGGTTTCAGAAGGACAGGTCCTAGGAAGGCAAGACCTTTGGAAATAGGCACAAAAAAGAAAATAAGCAGGAGGGTTCACATTATTAATAAAAATAATATTGGTCACCATCGCGGAGCAACTACCATATAACTCACACTTTACATACATTATATTTAATTTTCTCCCAAAACCTATGAAATATATGCAAATATCTCTTTGTTTCGAGAAGGTGGGTAACTTCCCCAAGGACACAGAGCATATTCATAAGGAAAATCAAGATTAAAACCAGAACTGCGTGCATTAACATACCATCAAGCGCTCAGAAGACTGCCTGGCATACAGTAAGCACTCAATCTGTGTGAGCTGCTTTTGCTGTTACTATCATCATAGTAATTACTGTTGTGACCTATCATTAAGGGCGAGGGAGTGAGCATATTCCTGCCTGGTAGCAGGTGCATGGCCCACTTTCCAACAGTAAGGGCAGAGGCTCTGTTAGCAGCATGCATTTTAAGCAGGTCTAGAGGCACAGAAAGATGTCCAGATATTTCTTTGGTTTCCCTGCAAGCAGTTCTATTCCTGAGGGTTTATTCAGTTGGGTCCCTCTGTTCTGTGCCTCCTGCCTGCCAAACTTGTGTGGACCTGAGCAGTCTGAAGATAATGGAAGCAGGCCCCTCAACCGAGTCCCGGTGAAGGCCCCTGGCACTCAGAGGCCTGATGAAAAATGCGGTGCGGTTGGCCTTGGTTCAGCCAAGTCTCCTTCCTTTTTCAGTTCCCGCCCGGCCACCCTCTGTGGGCTACTTGGATGAGGCAGCCCATTCAATCCTGCTGGGCCCCTGAAAACAGAAAGATAATCGGTGCATTAGACTTTGATCTCTGCTGCTGTCACTCGAACAAGCAGGCAAGGGGCGCACCCCGTCCCTGGGCTCTGTGTTGCTTGAAGCCGGCCGGCGGGCTGTTGTCAGTGTGCTGGGTCGCCCCACGATGCCAGCGCCCCGGGGTTTGGTTACTCTGTTCTTGATACGTGAGGAGCTCTCGGCACTGCGTGAGTTCCGAGGACGGAATGTTGTGTGTGAGCTCCAAAGGGCAACTCAAGAAAATCAGTCACGTTGGGGCTATTTCCAAATGCTTCTCGCCCGCAGGGACCTCTACTAGAGAGGGAGAACAACTCTGTTTGAAGACTTCCCAGAGACAACTCAACATTTCCAATGCGTTTCACCTTCTTTCTAAGGTTGGTACAAATATTCTGCTTGATGCCGTCAAGGGGTTCAGTTTCTGTGGCCTGGGCTCAGCCATGATGGTGATGCTCACACTTTCTACATGTCAGCCGCTGGGTGCGACACTTCACATACATTATCCAGTTTCATGCAGGGCAAAGCAACTGGGAAGACTCCAGGTAAGTCACTTGTCCAAAAGACACATCTCCTAGAATCAGGAACCAGGGCCAGGGCCGTGTGATCAGACTCCCCAGCGTGAGTGCTTTCACTCTTCCGTCTCCCCCACAGGTCCTCTTTGCCGTCAGGCTTGGCTGAAATGAACTGGGGCAAAGCTGGAACCAGTATTTTGGGGGTGTCTCTACTTGCACTAGACCTTTTACCCATGCATTATGCCATTTCATCCAGAAAGCTGCCCTGAAGTAGGGATCATCACCCCCAGGGACAGGAGATGATAGAGAGGTCCAAGCTGTTGATCAGCTTGCCCAGGTCTGCAAGTCTCGAGCAGAAGAGGATCCAGACTCAGGTCAGTGTGAACTCCAAGTCCATGCCTGATCTGTCACCCACATTGCTTCTGCTGCACTAGGACATCTGGGTCTCCTGGGGGCACCGAGGGAAACATCTGTGCAGTGAGCATGAGTGACAGGGCTGGTTACTTCCAGTGAGAGAGAAGTGGGCAGGAAAGGTCCAATGCCAGAGAGATCTAAGGGTAGGGGGCTGCCATGAGGAGGAGAAGGGCAAGTAAACAAGAAGGCAGGTCTACACAGTGCAGGAACAGGAATCTGGGGAGAGACCGGCTGGTCCCATGATCAGAATCAGGAGTGCCCACCCTTCCAATTCCAGATCATTCCAAACTCCAAGGCTCAGTTTAAGGACCATACTACCTGCGGAGCCCTCCTCTAGCCCTCGCTGACCCTGACGTCTACTAGCATCTGCGGCCTGGGCCACTCTCTCTGGCTGTGAACTGCGTACAGACGGTCGCATACTGTGGTCTGTCTCGAGCGTCTCCTGACGGAAAGTTCCCATCACACAGGAGGTTCCCACTGAGAGAGGAAGTTGCTAAAAGGGGGGATGCTGTTCTCTTTATTCCTCTTTCCTTCCTCACAGAACCCCGAAGACTGGCGAAAACAGAGGCTCGAGTCAATCCATGCGGTCGCTGGACTGTTGCCATTTTACAGAAAAAGCGGAGGCAGTCCTGTAAATGAGGTCAGCTGCTCCAGGGTTCCCCGATTTCTGACAGGAAGTCTCCTCATCACGACTGCACCGCAAATCAAAGGCACATAAATATGGCCTGACTTACGAAGAAAGGGAAGGGGCAGTGGGGAGAGAGGAAGAAAGGAGTAGGAAAGAGAAGGTGGGAGGAGAGCGAGAAAGATGAGGGGGAGGAGAGAGAAGAGAGACCAGGAGGGGACCAGAGGAAGAGAAGGAAGAGCAGGGGATGGAGGAAAGGGGAAGAGATGTTGGGGGGGCAGGGGAGAGGAGAGGAGAGGAAGGAGGGGGGAAGGGTGGAGGGAGAGGAAATGAGAAGGAGGGGAAGGAGGGGGAGGAGGGGGAGGAGAGGGAGGAGGGGGAGGAAGCGGGCAGGAGGATTTTGCTCTGGAATGGGACACAGAGCTTAAAACTGAAATGGGTACAAAATCAAATTGGTGACAGAAATAGCACTTTTTTTTCAAGCACGGCTTCTATTTTGCCTAATCTAAAAAGGGATTTTTTTTGTGATACAAACCTCCCCTTCTGTGCCCGCTTCACCAAGACGTAGGTATAATTGACTTCAGCGAGTATGGAAACCGCACCCACCACAGAGGGAACTACATTCGGGGCTCTGTCAGGTTAACGTCCACATCTTGCAGCAAAACAGAACAGACACCAGAGTTCGCAGCCCAGCCGTCTCGCACGTGGCCCAGCCCCGCGCTGGGCTGGTGCTCCAAGCAGGCGGGCGGGCGGGTTCCCAGTCGACAGCCAACACCCTGGGGGCCTCCCAAGCCCACTGCAGCGCTTGGTGCAGGAGATGCTCCACCAATGTGTCACCTGTTCACATCTCTGAGTTTACAAACGCAGTCAACAACCATCAAACTGAACCCCTTTCGTTAACCTCAGGGTTCGCCAGCTGATCTCAAAACTGGCCAGATTTCAGACTTTCTCTACAACATGGTTTTCGTATTTATTTCTTCTGGCATGTATTATTAATAATAATGAACCTCACAAATGATTCGAGGTCCCTTGGCCGCCTGACCCCCAAGTGGGCAGTCATGTCCACATGGTGTGTTGGGACCCCAGATCCGAGCTCCAGGGGGGCTGCAGGTCCTCGTTTGGCACAGATCAGACCAGGGAGGCTTGGTCATAAGGGTGAGCTCAGGCTGGGGCCCTGGAGGGCAGGCCCACCATGGAGCTTACTTGACCACTGTCCCAGTCAGGACGCAGCTGGGGAAGAGCATCTCTGACTTCAGCAGCCTCTATCACTAGCAGCCAGCACAGGGTGGGCAGCAGGAGAGCCTGGTGGCAGGCAGGAGAGTCCAGCCCTCTGACCCAGGCATGACCCCAAGGTCAGGGAGACATGCACTCTTGAGAAGGTGGGTCATACATAATAATGTGGAGTCTGGTGGAGCCACCTCTTCATTCTGCACGACCTGTCCTCTAAAGCAGTCACAGCAGGTGCCGGACACAGAGGGGGCAGGAGCAAGCCTCAGGGAAGCGGTTGGTGAAAGTATTGCACCCCCAGCACAAGTTCTGGACTGCAGGCCCAGCACCAATCCTCCGGGTGGTCTTCCTGTGGGAGGACTTCTCCAATGCACCCAGCCACTACCCCTGCCCCGCTATTCCATCAACCGTGGACATGCTGACCCGCTGGGCAGGCTCCTTCTCACTTCCAAGCCTTTACACTATTGCTCCTTCCCCCAGGACCCTCTTTCCTCAAGTCTGAGCGTAGGCAGCTCCTTCTTATTCTTAGGTCTCCATTCAAACAATACCTCTCAAGACTTCCCTGACCACCTCCTGATCTGAACCCAAAATGATTTTGATCTTGATTTTATTTCTTGCTTGCTCCAAAAACCAAGCCCATGCCCCTTTCACTTACTCCCTTAGCCCAAATCCCAGCACAGGGCAGTACACAGAAGGCACCTGATAAACACTGGTTCAGATAAATGAATAAGCAACTGGGTGACTGAGTGAATGCATGAGTTCAGTTAAACACAGCTTCCCAGGGGCCATTCAATGCCAGGCCTGTCCAGTAAGGACACTAATCCCAAGTCCCCTGGGATGGTGAGGCCAAAGCTCTCAAGAAGAACCTCCTGGTCAGGATGGGCTCTGGGTCCATGTCCTGCTAAGTTTTCATTTGTATTCAACACTAATTCACAGCTTCCCTCTGAGTGGCCACCATGGTGACTCCCACTTCACAGAGGAGGAGTCATACTTGGGGAGGTTGAGCAACTTGTTCAAGGTCTTTGGCTATGAAGTCAAGGACCGCATTCAGCCTCCCTGCTGACCCAGGGCTCAAACGCCTCTTTCTGGCTTTCCTACAACATCCGCATGTCAGTCTGTAAGCCCATGCCCAGAGGGGGAAATGCAGGAAAGAGAGCTACTCTCTGAGAGAGCTGCTCCCATACCCTCACCCAACGAGTATCCACCAGGGCCCTGGCACCTCTGTGTAGGCGCCAAGGCCAGGAGACTGAGCCCCACCCACAGGGACACCCAGGTTGCAGTGAGCCACACCACAGTTGTCTTCTAGAAAGATTTTTCTTAATTAAAGGTAGTTAAAATTCTTCCAGTTTTGAGATTTCTTAAAATTCCTTGGGAGTAGAGGTTGGTAGTGATAGTATGTGGAGTGAGCACTAGCGTCTACATTCAGGGGAGAGACTTGGGGCTAGGGATGGCAGGTGGGAGGGTGGGGGGGTGGCTTGGTCACAGGCAAGCTGGCTAGGTGGGCTGGCCTCCCAGGGAGGGCCTGCCCCAGTTTGGAGCCATTTCCTACCCAAATTCTGACTTCCCAGCTCTCCAGCCATGAGCTCTGGACCCTGGCAGAGGACCAGAGGGTACTGGTGTGGGGAAGTGTGCCCTGCTCAGCATTTTGTAGCAGGTCCTGGAGCAGAGGCGCCAAGACCTCTGCTGAGACACTGGAATTTTTCAATTTGAGGCCCAAAGTTCGCTCTTTCTCGCTCTCTTTCTTTCATGCATTCATTCCTGGCAAATTGCGCATTCTCTCCCCCTCCCCTGGTGCAGCCCATTGTCATTCCGGTGGCATTTCAGCCCACTGCAGGCATAGCGGAGGCTCCCTCTTCCAGATTTCTCTGTCAAATCGCTGGCGAGGACAAAGCCGTTAGAAGCAAGATTCAGTAACTAGCTTTTTAATTTCATGGCCCGAGGTTGTCAGGACAGTGCAGAGAAAACTGCCAACGATTCGGAGAGCGGCCCATGAATCTGGGGCAGAACAGGCAAGAACAAGGGATGTTTCAACTGGGGGAGGGGTTGGTGGGACTGGGCACTGGCAACCACTTGGATGAGAAAGTTCTCTTCTTCCAAATTTCTTTCATTTGGATCCCATGTTAATTTAAAAAGATACAGTCAGCAATTTTTTTACCCTTCCTCAATAGAGTGTTTTTAGATAGCTGAGAAAGCAAAAGAGAAGTGTATTCTAAGGATCCTTCTCCTGCGGGGGAGGAAGCGTAAGGATCAGGTGATCACAGGTTGCTTTGAAATGGGGCTTGTAAATTTGAGGGAGAGTTGCCGTCTTTCCAAATCATTTTTGCCAACTTGGATGACAGCACAAGTATGCCTCCGGGTTAAGATGCACTGTCAGAGTGGAAAAAGTCTGCATCCCACCCCCAAGCTCAGTGACAGAGTTGCTGTGTGGCTGTGGGTCAGGAGGCCTCCCTCTCTGAGCTCTGGAAATTGGGAGGATTGAAGAAAATAATCCCCAGTGTCCTTTCCCACCTTTATGCTTCTCTGCTTTTTCCGAGCTCATCAGGAATCCTTTTCAGTACCTTAAATGTGACGTGTCTGGTCTCTTGGGCAGGAGCTCAGATGGGTCCAAACCGAGAAGACTGAGCTACGATCACCCAGGAGGTGAGTGACAACCGCATCACGAAGGACAGCCTTCATTTTATAGTCATGCCACCCCAGCGTCCCCAGCTGGATCTGCTCAGCAAGGTGACACAAGGAAAAAGTGGTAAACTCGCACTGGGGTTTTGATTTATGGCTCCCAGCGCTCTCCCCAATGTATTCTCTTTCAAATACATTCCTCCCAACCACCCCCTAAGTGAGGGTCTATTATTTGCCCCGTATTACAGAAAAGGAACGTATGATTCACGTGCCTAAAGGTGGTCCAAGTCTGACCAGAACCCCCAAGCCCAGTCCCCTTTGGCTTGCTCTGGGCCAAGATAGACAAGGATTGCTCCCAGGGAAGCAGCTCATGCAGGGGAAGAGAAGCTAGTCACATCCTGCCAGTCCCTTCCCTCCTGCCTCCCTGCAGCCTCACAACCGCCCCCTAATTGGCTGTATTGGTCCAAGGCTCCTAGTCTCCAGCAGCATGAATGGACGCTGGGCGATTTAAGCTGAAAGGGAATTTATAGAAAGATACTGGGCAGCTCACAGAACAGATGGGAAGGCTGGAAAATGAGGCTTAGGAAGCAGGCAAGGAAAAAGGGAGGTTACACAGCCAGAGCATAACCCAAACCCTTGCTACAGAGCCAGCCCAGCACTGTTACCGCCGCAGCTGCTAAGAACGCAGCCCCCAGCACCCCAGCTCGGCACCGTCTCTGCTGGCCTTGGCCATGTGCCTGCTCCTGAGCTGCAAGGGAGGCTGGGCCAGTGGGTAGGTATCTGGCATGTTCACCTTCTATAGGAAGGCTCTGCCTCTCAACAAGTCTCAGAGGGTGGAGCAAAGTCCCAAACGGGAAGGGCACTGGGATGCCCGGCAACCACAAGTGGTAAACATGCGCCGTCAGTCAGGTAGGCTAGGTAATGCTGTGATCACACAAAAAAAATCCTCAATCCGAGTGGTTTCAAACACTAAAGACTTCTTTCTCATTCACTCTATATATGCACCAAGGGCTAGCTGGGGGCTCCGCTCCAGGTCATCCTTAACCTAGATCTCAGGCTGACGGAGCATCCACCATTTCAAATACTGTCCACGTCACCCTGACAGAAAGGGAGATTCGAAGCAGCAATTTTTAAAGGCCCAAGTCCAGAAGTGGCACATGTCACTTCTACTCATGGCTCATTGGCTGGACTACTCACATGGCCCTGCCTTGGGGCCAGCAGGTGCAAGCCTGCCTTGAATGTAGGAGGCAGACAGCTGGGAATATCTGGAGAATAGCATGAATGATGCTCACAGTCCACTACCTGAAGCCTGCCAACCACAGCCCATCGAGAGAAAGAACAGAAGAAAAAGGCACTGAAATGGACCGGAGTTTCATTCCAGGTAGAGCTACAAAGATCTGTGTATTCCCCTAGCATCCCCAGAGGCTCGAGGAATCCCCCACTTTGGGGTGTGGTCACAGAAGGCAGTCCCCTCAAACTGCAGCGGCAGCAGCAAATGTCCAGAGCTCAGTCTACCACGAAGCACCAGAAGCCCTGGGAGGAATGGGAGCAGGGAGCCAAGAGCAAACTCCTGGAGCTCAGGCAGCCTCATCCTCGCTCACAGACTCCTTAGCCACTGCACCGTCTCCCCAGAAAGATGGGCACTTCTCCATAGCTCTACGTTCTCTCTGGAAATAAACCCTCTGCTTGCAAATGGCTGACAGGCAGCAGGAGCTGGGAGAGCTATAAGCCGCTGGGCCCTAATCTGCCTCAGCCACAGAGAGACAACAGGCAAGCAGCGTCCCAGAAAAATGCAGAGAAGCCAGGCACCAAGAGCGAGGGTCTGCCTGTATCTCTGAAGGGCCTCACACACCTAGGCTGGACTAGCCCCACAGCCCTTCCTAGAGTTGTAATGTTGACACTTCTAAAAGGAGTGAGAACAGTTACTGTTGACCAATGACCAAGAGACTAAACACCCAAGCTCCTGCCGACACCCAGTCCAGGGAAGAGTACCTGTAGTTTCTGAGAGAAGTGGGAGATACACAGATACAGCACAGACCACTAGTTTCCTCCCACTAGTACACATGTGCCATTTCTTCCTTAATAATATGAACCCCAATTTTAAACTGGAGGCTATACCAGAAAGCTCCAAGACTAGGGCCAGGAGACTGGGGCAGCCATCTTGGATCATGAGGAGCATTTTCAAGATGGTGGAGCTTAGGGTGGTCGTGGAGCCACCCTATCTGCTCAGGACTGCCTTCTTCCAGGCTTTTACGTGAGACAAGCTCTTGTCTTGCATAAGCCACTGTTACCTTGTGGTTAACAGTTATTAGCAGCAAAACACAACTGTGAACATCTACAGCAGAAGCAGGAACGTCATGTTAACCACTCTTGTCTTCAAGGGAGTGTGGAGCTTGTTAAAAGGATCACCTTCCTGTTTGGATGACCTCCTTGATGGGCTGGGAGATGCAAAAGTGGGCCTGGGGCTCAGTTTGGAAAGAAGAGCTGAAGAGAGCTGACTTGTAGAGCATCCTGTCATGAAAAGTTGGCATTCTGCTGGCAAACCATGAGGGTGGGAGTGAAGGGGAGATGGAGCATGGGAAGAGGAGCCAGGAAATAATAAGTTGGCCAGCGGCTGGTGCACTCATGAGGAGAAAAAGCTGACCACGAATTCCTCAGGACATGGAAAGCCCTCTAAGAACGAGAAGGTTGAAAGGACAATTTGCGGTTTGTTTTTAACATTGCTGCAATGTCAGTAATGACATTTACTGGGTATCCTCTGATACCTCTGGAATTTCAGTCAGTACCAAAGAGTCACGATGCTGAGTTTCATTACAAAAGTCCACTAGCTACAACAGATACGGTAGAGGTAGGAGCTCCAAAGCAGAGGTGACCGTGGAGATTCTGCAGAAATTGTGGGAGGGGTCAGGCGTGGCCTTCTGCAGGGCCCAGGATGGCCAGGGTGGGGGCAGCGGGGTGAGCGGTCTTAGCTAGATCCCAAGGGGCAGGAAGCCCTATAGCCAACACCTGCCACGCGAGAGGGCTCTTGCAGTCTCCTCATTGGTCTCCCTGCCTCCAGCTTCACCCAGTCCAATCACACTCTGTGCTGTCTTAGAGAAATCTTTGCAAACTGCACATCTGATGCCAGTCCTGCCCTATTTGAAACTCACTGTCCCCATCCCAAGGTCAAATGCACCCCCTGAAATGGTAGCATTTGAGGCTCCAGCCTGCTTCATCAACCTCATCTCTTGCTGGTCCCCCCCACACACCCCATGTGGAATACAGGCTCCGCAGCCCCACAGAGCTCATGGGCTTGCAACTCTTTTCAGAATATATCCATGCTCTTCAGGCCTCTGAGCCTTTGCTCGAGCTGTACCCTCTACCTAGGACTCCAAGCCTCTCCCTCCTCTACCAAAGTATCCAGGAAATGTTCTTAATTGCAACACAAATGAATTCTGGCTGATTTCTGCAGTAAAGATACATAGTAAATGACAGGGTGTGGCTCCCAGAATCTCTGGGAAGGCCAGAGATCCAGGCTTGAAGGGTGTCATGGACAGGAGCCACACCCGAAGTCACACTACTGGATGTTCCATGGTGGCACTGCTGCCTCGATCCTGGGACAGACCAGGCAGCAGGTGCCTCTGATGCTGTCCACGCAGGTACTGGACCCGTGCGGGAACTCCACCATGGCCCCCTCTGAAGGGGACGCCACATCCCCCTTGCTTCCTCACATGCTCCCTGCTGCATCAGACTGCCTGGGTGGCTGGCCTCTGATGGCTGGAGTTGAGGCCACATGTTTAGGAAGCTAAGAAGTCAAGTCTCTGGGCTCTACATTTCCTGCCAAGACTTATAAGCTGGGGGTCTTCAAAGGATCTCCTTCTACAAGGAAGGGCAAAAGCCCACTGCTCGCATTAGGACCCGTCTCAAATAGTGCCTCCTTTGTGATATCCCCAAGGCGGCCCTGAGCAGTTACCTGCACCCCCTCTCTTCCCTCTGTACCCACCTCCCTCCTCAGGCACTCTACTAACGATCTCCCTCCAGCTTTTGAACTCTTCCAGGATGAGGACCAAGGCCAAATTCATGTGGGTATCTCCCCTCACTCCACTCTACCCCTCTGGTCCTAGAACAGAATGCAGATACCATTATTTCTGAGTGAACAGATTAAGTGGTTTAGCTCCACTATCAAGCCTATGTGCTGCCAGGACAATGGGTAATAAGAGTGATGACATACTGAGCACCTACAGTGCACTGATTTCCATCCTAGGTACGTCCTTATGTACCATATTTTATCAATTCACAAAAATTACAGCAAATAGGGATGATTTTGATCCTCTCTGTTTTGCAGGTGGGGAAAGTGAGGCCTATTAGGGAAGTTAAGTAACTTGATAAAGACACACAGCCCCCACTGCTGACCTGGGCCCCAAACCCATGGCTACCTCATAGGGTTGGCCAGAGAAGGCAATGAAAGGAAATCAGGGGGCTGGCCCGGCACTCACTTCCTCTGTAAGCCCATGGGCACCTTCTAGAGCCTTCTTTGTCTCAGGAGAGGGTAAGGACACAGGGTGTGGGAGCTCCCAGGGGCTCCCCATGCGCCCCTGTCCTTGAGCCCAGAAGGACATGAATGTTCCAGTGTAGCATGGAATGCCCAGCAGAGCAGCTACCAAGGCAGGGGTCGGGGGGAGGATAGGGCACAGCAGGTAGAGGCAGAGGGAGGGGTGAATGCAGCAGGTTGTCATAGGGCAGGACAGCTCAACCACCCAAGGGCCACATTAAACGACTGCCCTCTCTGCCCTGAGAAAGCTTCCTGAACTCAGGAACAATAAAATCTACAGGCACACACTTCCTCACCCCTGCACGGGCCCTTCCCTGTTCAACAAACTGCCACGGATCTTCTCTCTAGAATAATCGCAGGTAGCACGGATCTAGAACTTAGCACCTGCCAAGCACTGTCTCACATAATTCTCACAACATCCTTATGAGGTAGGTTCTGTCACTACCATCATGTCACATGTGAGGAAACTGAGCTCCAACAAGAGAGTTGACCCATAATTCATAGCTACAATGTGGTGGGCCAGAATTCCATCCCCGGCCTGTCTCCAGAGGTCACAGTCCTCCTAAAACATTATTAAAGGTGGAACCCAGGCTTTAGAACCAGGCAGACCTAGTCTGAACTTTGATTCTGACTTCCCCTCTCTGTACCTCAGTGTCCTCATCTGTAAAACGAGAAGAACGTGTCTGCCTCGCAGACCCCTTGGCCCAACTACTGGTAGTGGGGGTAAGGAGCTTCCACCAGGGCAGGTAGAGTAGGCGTTCAATAAATATTACTTCCCTTCCTCTGCCTGGGGCAACCTGCTGTTCTGCCTCTCCTCCTGTCAGAAATCTTTGGAATTTCAGCTGTGTTTCCATGAAGACCCAGCACACCCTGAAGCCAGCTCTGCTCTCAGAAATGGAAGGGACTCCCCTCAGCTCAGAGACCACTGCTTGCCTTGACAGAGCCTGGCTACAGAAAGTGGCCCCAGACACCCAACACCAGGCCTCTTTCTGCCTCTCTTGGACCCGTCATGGTGTGGGGGTAAGGGGATGTCAGGAGAGCCATTTCCCTGGGCCTCACCATCTGATCCTCAAATTTACAGTCTCTCCAAATAAGTCTAAATATACAATCACAGAGAAACACCAAAGGAACAAAGAAGACAACTGTCACACAGCTTTAAACTTTGCCTGATGGTCACATCACAGGGCATGGGGCACACTTATGAATTTATATGCATCACATATGTGACAAGCCTGTATTATCTTAGAAGCAGCACAATCACATGACGCTGTGTGATGTGTGTGTGAAAGATGTTTGTTTAAGTGCTGACGCCTCTCACAGAAGGCTCTTTTGGCCACCTTGTTTGAACTCCCTTCTTCTGACACATTAGAGATACAAGGGTCAGGGAGGAGATGTCACTGACATATTCAAGGGAAACTTTACCAAAGGTAATTGCTTTTAGGTCAAAGTGGCCACCTGGGAACAAGGGTGGGGGTTGGGAGTAAGACCTGGGGAGGGAATGACTGCAAGAAGCTGAAAACCCACATGCCAAAGATAACCACCCTTTCTGGCCTGTTGATGGGGTTGGAAATTTCCACCCAGCGAGACCACAGTCCCCAATCCTGGCCCGTTGTCAGAACCTCCCAGGAAACTTGTTTAAAAATGCCGATGGCCTTAACCCACCTCTAGGGACTGCTTCTGTAGGTTTGGGGGGATGGCGGAGCGTCTACATTTTTAGTAAGGTCCTCAGAGAATTTGGATGGCCACCAAAGTTGAAGAAGGACTGACTGAAGCTATCTCACGGGGGCACATGAGTAAACTAGGCTGATGTACAATCATTTCTAGACACGAGCTGAAGGGATGGGGCCTGGCATTCAGTCACTCACTCACTCACCCAGGAGTTTTTAGCATTCGGTTATTCCACAGATGATGGACTTAGTGGAGGAATGTGCTCAGGGTTGCATCAGAATGGACTAGAGTATGCTGCATTCACAAACAATTCCAAAAGCTCAGTGGCTTAAAACAACCAAAGTTTATTTCTCACTCCTGGTACATGTCTGTTAGGAGAGAGCAGGGCCTCCGCTCCATGTCTCCTCACTTTGGGGCCCAGGATGACAGATCAGCCACTATCTGAAATCATGCCGGTTATCATAGCAGATGCAAAGAGAGTTCTTGGAGGGTCTCATGTTGGTATTTAAATGTTCTGGCCCAGAAGTATCACAAGTCACTTCTGCTCACAAGTCATTGACCAGAACTAGTTACATGGCTCCAACTGACCCCCAGGGTATTGCTTCCTGACTGCTGTGCCTTCATGCTATAGCAGGAAGGGGTGGTGCTTCTATCAGTAAGGCCAAGCTTTCCCAGGAGCCTCAGCAGATACCTCTCTGACCAGAAGCAGGACCTACGGTCACTCCTAGCAACAGTGGAATCTAGGGAAGGACGCTTTAACAGGGCACGTTGCAGCTTCAAACAAAATTGGGTTCTGTTGGTAAAGAAGGAGAATGGGTACTGGAAAAGTAAGTAGAAATAAATAGGTAGATAGGGAGTGTCGCTGGAGAATAAGAGACAGTGTTAGAAGTATGACGACAAAGGTAGATGATGGGTCCAGACCCCAGCAGCAATAGCATGGAGGGCTTGACTATGAACTTTACTGAGCTCACCGATTTAGAGGTTGGCTGAGTGGTTTCCTAGGTCATCACAAGATTAAAACTACTAAAGTAACATATATGTTAATTCTGAATACATATTGAGACTTCTGTCCCACTAACAGACTACAACCGAGTACACCAGGATGTTGTATCAAAACCATATCGTTAGCTGTTAAGGGTCTACTATGTACCAGGTTCTGCATATATATGATTGCTGATTTTCAGGACAACAAAAGGTAGGTATTAATATCTCTATTTTACAGATGAGCAAACCAAGGCTCATATGGGTTAATGGAGGACCCTCAGTCACACAGCCAATAAGCAGAGGTGCTGTGTCCAAACCCAACCCAGATTCCAAACTTCTCACTCTTTTCGCAATATGATCTCAGGTTGCCTCTTTCACTAGAAATCCTTTAGTAAAAATCATTCGAAATGACAGTGTGTTAAGAACACCAAAGCCTGAAATGTTATCTAAGATGCATGTTCAGCAGGAAAGGCGGTGATTGTATTGATTGGTGCTAAGGACTCCTGCTTATTAAAGCCCTGGTTTTTAGTGTATATTTGGATCCATGTTGTCATTAGATATGCTGGAAAATTTCAGAAAGAAACAAACAAAATGAAGCAGTCGAGATCACATGGTATAGATGTAGCCAACACGCTACAGATAGGCAATCTTGAGAAACTCTGGATGCTGTTAATTAGGAAATGAACAGCTGTCCAGCCTAAGAATTGGCAGAGCTCTCTGGATGACGACACAGGATCAAGAAGAAAAAGGGCCACACCATGAACATGAATAAGAATCAACAATGTGTCTACCTCAAGTGGCTGTGGTGTCTAAATGCAGCCTTGGAGTCAGTTCTTAGGGCTCTGGAATGCTCTTGCTTATGGACCAGGATCTTGGGTTACGTGGTTGGAAGGTTACCAAGGCAACCCACAGACTGACTTCTAACCTTGGGGTCTGCTCCCTGGCCCAGTCTCCCAGTCCATGTAGTCAAAAATCACGGATCATTTAGACATATATTACAGACAACTTACTGTACTGTACCTGACTCCTCTGAATATTGGCTATATTCTGACATTTGATTGAAGACAGTATCAAAAATCTTCAACAGCTTTATCCTATACTTAGAAGAGCAAATTTCCCATTCACTCATTCATTATTTTTTTCATCCATCAATCATACATTTTCCAAGAGCCTGTATATACCAGACACTGTCCTAGATGAAACAGACAATCCAGTCATGGAATTTAGAGATCAGTGGAGGAGACAGAGGTAAATCAAACAACCCCCCAACCCAAAGGTAAATCTGCAACTGAAATGTTATTAAACATTTGCTGAGGACCAGGAATTATACTAAATGGATTGCCAAAATGGCGCTTAATCTTCTCCAAGGTCCTGAGGAGTGGAGGCTTGGAGAGGGGATTCAACTTTCCCAAAGCCACACTGCCCCAAAGTGACAGGTAGAATTCCAGTCCTGCACCACCTGATGCAAAAAGCCCATGCATGCACTTGGCTGCTTTTTTGTATCTCCCTCGGCAACCTGTAGATCTCAACTCTTTCCAGGTCCTGCCCTTTCTCCTTTGAGGTCTGGGTTTGGGCTTAATGGAGTTTCCACTCTTTTATGCAGTCTTTGATATAAAATATTCCAGGACCTAGTATGTCCAAGTCACTGGATTGGGAAACTTGTTAGAGACCAATTTTAAAACTGAGATTCAACAATTATTTTTACCTAAAGAATACCTAAAGAAAATGAGACTACCTGGGCCAAAGTTAAAGCAATAATCTCCGTAGAATTTCTAAAGGTCCTGGATTATTAACAGAGCAAGGGTGCCCCCTAGTGCACTGTGTATTACACATTCCTTGACTGGGGATGAGAGCATTCTGGATGTTAAGTGGTGGCTTCCTTTTGCAAGTCTGGATTAATAATAAGCCTCCCCTAGGCTTGATCACCTTGGCTCCCCAAACCCCCACCCCATTTATATCAATTCCAGAGGCAAGGCCTCAGATATATAGTACAGCATCTTCTCACGATTCAGAATTCCACCAACCAGGACACAAGGATCCCCACACCGAGATTGCCAAAGGGTGAACCACCTACTGCCAATCTCCAGGATCACTTTCCCATTAGACCAATAAATTAATCCATCATTTCCTGCTATAATGCCTCTCTCTTTTCTGGAGGTTGTGGCTTAAGTGATACCCACCCTTTACACACACACACACTCTGACCTTATCCTAAAACTACCAGAAACAGGAACTTACACATTCACTTTGAACTAGGTTTTGTGCCACAGGCTGGGGATACAGTGATGAACAACAAGTCGTGGTCCCAGCCCTAAAGCTTACACTCTAGTAGGGGAAAAAAGTGGCTAATGAGTCTACTAATTATTCACTTTTAATTATAATAACTGCTACGAGAGAGTCTGCTCGGAGAGTCTTTATCAGTGAGACCAAAGGCAGATTAGGTCTGAGGGTCAGAAGTGTTCCCTGAGGAAAGAGACTAAGGTGTACTGTGCCAAAATGGAGAAAAGCCTGATGAAAGTGATCAGAGAGCTTGGGAGAGAACGGACATGGGGCCCAGGTAGCCTGAATTGGGCTTCTCCTGGGGCTAAACGTGATAAGTGTGAAGCCAGTTAGTCAGAATAGGCATTGGGTCAATTCAAGGATGGTGAGGTATTAAGAGAATGTCATTAACGTTAATGTTTGTCATTAATTGAAAAAGACTGAGCTGGATGTTAAAGAATGAGTATAAACTAACACCTGAATATTTAGTCTGAGAATTAAACTCTCTTGAGTAGGAAATGTTAACGCGGAGAGCATCCCAGATCTGTCTATTCTGCCTCTTCCCAGTAACCAACAGTATTGCAGAATTTATTATTTACAACCTCTCCACTGCTTATATAAGATGAGGAAGTAACAACAGCTGACCTAATTGCCCCAGGTGGGCAGGAGTTGAGCTAATAATAGGCTAAAGGCTGAAAGGAGGAGAGGATAGTGGTGGCAGCCACGGGGTTCCCATGGTGAACTGCGGCTAAAAACAAATCAGGATAAAAAGCCTTACCTAGTGTGTGAGGCCCGCTAGATCTCAGGAGGTTTGTTAAACGCTGCAAGATTTGTATTCAGAAAACCTGTGTTCAAAGCCGCCTCTTCAGCCTCTAGCTACAAAATGTCTCCATTTCTGCATCTGTAAAACAGCAGTAACAGTATCTGCTTTTTAGTTTCTTGTCAAGTAGTGGGTGTAAAGGGCTGAGCATCATACCTGGCATATTCCAGTTACTCAACATTAGTTTATTATTATTATTATCACCATTATTATTGACAATGTCTATTATCTGGGACCAAATCCACACACGCAAGAAATTCAGGGAAAACTTTTATCTTCTTCGTCTCAATGTTCTGTTATTTTCCAATTTTTAAAAATAAGTATGCACTGCTATTAAAATCTGAAGGAGTAAAAAGTACCTACACATTTTGGCATAATACAAATTTGATTGGTCCGCTGTTGCCCAAATTTCCCGGGCTCCTATTGTTCAAGGAGGGCGTGTGTGTGCACGTTAAAAGCAGATTCCTAGGCCCCGACCGAGAAATACCGAATCCGAACATCTCAGGGACAAACCCGTTTATACTTTTACTCAGTCCCACAGATGATTCTCACAATCGGGCACTTGTTGGGACCTGCTGATTCAAAGCGAGCGCTGCAGTGACCGGACGAAGAATGTCGGCGCAGGTTCTGGCGATCACGAGCACCTGAGCCTACAATACCCACACTGCCCCCGCAAACCAGCGCCAAGCGAGCCGGAGCCTGCCGGGAGTTGTAGTTTCCGTCAGCCAGACCTCTACCTATAAGAAAGGCTGAGATGACTGCCGAAAACTTCCCGCCCCACAATGCAAAGGCCATTGGTGACGTCATCTGCAGAGCGCCCGGGATGGAGCAGGCCGTTCCTACTACCGCCGCTGCATCAGAGCCTGCCTCCGCCGCCGCCGCCGCCGCCGCCGCCGCCGCCGCCGCCCCCGCCCCCGCCCCCTCCCCCTCCCTCCCCTCCTCTCCCGTCGCCGCCTTCTTGGGCGCTTCTGCCACCTCTACACGATCCAGGCCCTCTGTCCCTGAGAAGAAGTCGTGTTCAGTTTCCTTTGTGGGCCCAGGGCGCAGCCATGGCGGACGGCGGAGGCGGCGGGGGCACGGGCTCGGTGGGTGGCGGCGGAGCGGGCCAGTCCTCGGCGGGGTCGGCGACAGGCGCGACGGGGGCCGGTGGGAGCGGCGGCCCCATCAACCCGGCCTCACTGCCTCCCGGCGACCCACAGCTCATCGCTCTCATCGTGGAGCAGCTCAAGAGCCGGGGCTTGTTTGACAGCTTCCGCCGGGACTGCCTGGCGGACGTGGACACCAAGGTAGCCGGGGCCGACGGCGTCGGGCTGGGCGTGAAGACAGCAGGGTTGCAGGTTGGCTTTTCTAAAGCAGAGAGAACAATAAAAGATACTTTTTAAAAAGTCCTAGCAGTGAGGTATTAGGCCGCTTGAGGCAGTACAGGAAGCTTTCTGAGCGGTGTACACGTGTGTTGGGCTCCCAGTCCCATCACTGTTAGCTGTGTGACGGTCCAGTCGTTTCCCTGAACTTGGGGATTCAGTACTGGTTTCAGAGCCTAGGTCCTATCTTTCCCAAGGGGAGACTTCTTTAAGCCCCTCAGTAACAAACCTTTGTGTGTTAACATTGGAGAAGGGGAGGGAGAGTGGTTTGCACAATCATCAGAACGTTGTAGCAATTTGTTCCTTTTCTCTAGCTCAGTGATTTGCAGGCTTGAGTGTCCAGTTGAATTAAGGTACACTGGTGCAGAACCCTTATCTTGTACTCCATCGTGGATTAAAGGGGATTTGGTGTCAATTTTAGATCCTAATGCCATAGGTCAACCCCCTAGTAAAATGCTATTTCATGTTACTTGCCAAAGTCGTGGGGATTCAATGAAGTCAGGTGTGTTAAATGTCAGACATACAGTAGTTGCTGGAATGTTCCATTTTCTCCCGTTTCAGAAGCTTTTCTAACAAGACTAGGGTTGTAGGTTTAGGAGGCTCTGTTACTGACTGAGCCCCTCTAGGGAAGTGATTTCTCCTCTCTAAGAAAATCTGCCTACCCAACAGGAAAATTGTGAACTTAAAATTACAACTCAAAGATAGGGAAAGACATCTTCCATTTATTCATTGAACATTTATTGGCCTACAGCATGTGGGCTGTGTGGACATAGGAACAAGTAAGTCACTACCAGTCCTCAGAGCTTGTACTCTAGGGTAGAAAACTGACACGTAGACCAGATGGTATATACACTATGTGGTGTTAGAAGTGCTTAATATTTAGTGCTTATTTTCCTTCTTTAAGGTTCTCAGGGACATATCAACTGAGCTTCCACCTTTTCCAGGACTCTGGGTGTTCTCAACTTCCCATCACAAGTTCTCCACTCATATCTCTTATGTTTTGTTTTGTGTGGCTAAATCAATGTAGTATGCATGGTATTTTTAAAAGAGAGAAAGAAAATTAGTATTGTAAAGCTGTTGGGGGAAGGAGAGTTGGAGCCTTCCCCACATAACACCTTAGATGTTCCTTCCATTAGTTACTGGGTGGTTTTATTTCTGGAAGACTGTGTTTTCAGGCACTGTTGCTTTAGCCCCATGGTTCTCAGTTTGCCTCTTGGATCAGCAGCATCAACATCACTTGAGAACTTGTTAGAAATGTATATTCTTAGGCCCCTTCCCAAACTGCTGATATATTTCAGGGAAAGTGTACAGATGATGTTTGTAATTTACTTTGCAGTGCACCCAAAGTACAAATAAATACAGAACAAACCGATAAGTGAATCAAGTGAGGGATAGATAATGCAGTAAAATGTTAATGGCAGGCACAGTCTGTCCTTTCACTTCAAGAACTGAAGGGATTGTTCTATGTTGTCAAGATCTGTTCAGGTTTGGTGGTGACATTTGCTGTCCTTTGTCCTTTTTCGGTAAACAGTAACTATTATTTCAAACCAGGTGACTTATTTTGAATAGTATAAAGTATAGTATCAGGATGCATAGTTCCAAGTGACAAATTAATTCTAGTTTCTTTAAGCAAAGTGGTGAATCTCTTGACTTGGGCACCCCAAGAAAGGACTGATACAAACTGTCAGAAGAGTAGGGATGCATTTGGAACCGGGGATGCTCCTCAAGGGCTATCTTTCATTTCTGCTCTTTATAATAACTATTTTATTGTCACTGCAGAGCAGAGTCATCCATTTGGTCACTAGTATTTTGATTACATCTTACATCTTCTTCCTCTAGAAAAGGACTCTCGATTCTTGTTCAAAAAATCCCAGGGAACATCAGCATTGTCTTAGCATGGGTCAGGCACCCTCTGTCCTACCCTTGTGAGGAGAGGAAGGAGGAGTTGCTAGGTAGATAGTACATGGGTGTTTGTGAGTCAGTTCTCTTGGCCTTTTGGAAGAGTCCACCTATAGAGTTGAAGCCTGATGATTTTTTTTTGTCGATTTCATTTACCTGACTGCTAGGAAATTTTTGCCACAGTAACACTGCATAATAAACCAGATCACGGTGACTTATGATAAGCATCCATTCTCATGCTGATAGGGCTGCAGGTCAGCTAAAGTTCAGCTAATCTACTAATCTACTAATCTAGTAGGCTTCCGCTGGGAGGTTCAGGTGGCCTGGGCTTGGGTTTAACTTGGCTACATATAAACTCACCTTAGGTCCCAGGACATGCCGTTATAGAGGGTCACCAGAGCACAAGAACCAAGCCAGACAGAGGACGATCACATTTAAGGCCTCTTGTCACTAGCACCCCATTGACCAGACCGTGTCGCATTGCTAAAACTCAGCATCATTGGGGTAGGGAAGCAATCTCTGCCCAGGCAGAGGGGAGCAGGGGTGATGCCTAATAGCAATGCACACTATTATACCTGGTTTGAAGAAGAGCAGCTGATCATACCAGAAGGTCTTAGAGGCTGAGAATACATATTCCATGTATTCACCAAGTTCCTTCTAATTTTGTTGTGATCATAGTTGGGTCTAAAACCGACTATGAGCCAATAAGAGCCTCAAGCTCCATTTTTGGACTTAAAGTGTGCTTCCCCTCAGCTTTTCCCGGTGTTCCATAGGCTTTGACTTCAGTCTCCATTCTCACATCATGCTGAGGTTTGGGTAGCCCTTCATTTTATGCAGTGGGCTTTCCTGAGCCCTTATTTATTGCTGAGGATACCCTGCGAGGTAAGTGGGGGACAGTAATATTTCAGGTTTACAAATGGAAATAACTGAAGCTGAAAGGTTGGTGACTTGTTGAAAGTCAGACAGCTGGTTAGTGATGGTGCCAGGCTAGAACCCAGTTCCTCTGATTCAGAAACAGTCTAGGTCTAACCTTGGCTTTGCCACATTTTGGCCATGTGGGCAAGTTGTTTACTTTTTCTAAGCATAAATTTCTAATCTCTACAATGGGGGCAGGAGAGAGGTAATAGAACCTCCCTGTACCATTACTTGGAAAGTAAATGGGATGATGCATCTCGTCTTGTGCCTGCCCACCATAAAGTAAGCCCTTGGTTGCTAGTTAATTCATGCTCTACTGTACTACAGAGCCATCTTCATCGTCATGCTGGAAGTGTCTTCAAGGATTTGAAACATCTACATTTCTGTGGAAAGCAGTATTCTTAAATGACTGACCTCTAAAATTTTGGTGCGTGTAACTTCTTACCTTGCCTCTTCTTTTTAATGTTTCAGCCAGCTTACCAAAACTTGAGGCAGAAGGTGGATAATTTTGTGTCAACACATCTGGACAAGCAGGAATGGAATCCTACAATGAACAAAAACCAGTTGCGAAATGGTCTGAGGCAGAGTGTGGTTCAGTAAGTAATTAGAATTAAGAGTGAAAAGGTGGTGATCCCAGCATGATGTACAAGAAAGCTGATGCGCGTCATTATTTGGTCAAGGTGGATGGTACTTTACAGCAAATCCCATGCACAAGTTGCAGCAGTCCACCCCTTTCTTAAAGTTAAGGTTCAAGTAAGCAAAGGACTCAACTGACATTCTTGCTAGTTTATCCATCCTCCGTAGGCCTCCTGTGTAAACTCCACCGGGTACATCAAAAGATGCTCCAAATTCCGAAACATAATTCCCTGCTGCTTGAAGTTTTCAGTGTAGTTGGCCCATACGTGGGAGTTTTATACCAAGATATCAGTGTTTGGATCTTGGGCGAGAGGTCTGGAGTGTAACAGCAGCTTTTAGGAAGGCATGGAGGCTTATTAAAGTACGTCTGTCACGGTCACAGCCTGAACCTTAGTACGGTGCCATGCTAGTCACCCAGTGACTTCTCGGTGTCAACTGGGCACCGCAGCGGAGGCGGGCCATGGCATCTGGCTTTTTCTAATTTGCTCGTGATCTTTTTTTGCTCTTATCACTAGCACTTGTGTTCAGGTCTTGATCCACTGAACTCTCCCGGAATATCTAAAAGCTTGTGAAGCCTACCTCTTTAGAAATAGAAATATCGAGGACTTATGCTGAGTGAAAAAAGCCAGTATCAGAAAGATGCGTGGTGCTGATTCCATATATGTAACACTGGTGAACAAACAGTGACAGCAATGTAGACAAGATGAGGGGTTGCCTAGGGCTTAGGGACAGGAGGAGGAGGGTGAGTGTGACCCCAAAGGGGTAGCCCCAGGGGATGCTGTGGTGGTGGAACTAAGACCTTCATTATGGTGGTGGTTACCTGAAGTCACTCGGGTGGTAAAATGGCACAGAGCTACCTGTGCAAACACACAACGGAGTGCAGCTACGTGTGTGAAAACCAAGTAAGGTTGGATCGAACTGGTGTCATTTTTCCAGTTTTGGTATCGTACTGCAGGTACGCATGGTGCAAATGGGTGGCTGGGGGAAGGGTGCACAGACCTTCAAAGAATGGTCTGTTTGTCTCCACAAGGTCAGGGATGTTGGAAGCTGGAGTGGACAGAATCATTTCTCAAGTGGTGGATCCCAAACTAAACCACATCTTCAGACCACAGATAGAAAGAGCAATTCACGAGTTCCTGGCAGCCAAGAAGAAAGAAGCCGTGCCAGCGCCCCCTCCAGAGCCTGAGAGCCAGGACCCCCCAGCTCCCTCCCAGGATGCTTCCTAAGGTCCAGTATCCCGTCTTTTGTCCAGGAGCATTCGTCTCTGGCTTATAGATGTATAAAATGGATAGAAAAGGGGTAAGCCACTATTGGGGATCATGTTCTTTATATATTCAGAAAAGCATTTACTGCAGAGAGACTTCACCTACTGTTCAAGAGTCATTTTTTACTGAGAACTCATGAGTAGCATTCTCCTGTGTTAGTATGATCTTCTGTGCTGCCAGAGCTAAACATTTAAGCTGTGAATAGATGCTTCATTAGAAACCAACAGGGATGGTTGCTGTACACAAGAGAAATTCAAATGAAAGTCCTATTTTTCTCAACGAGTCTCATACCGGGACATGAGTTAAACTTGGGTTTGCAGTTTAAATATAAAGTCAAACAGTGCATTCGAAAACGGCATCTTAAATGGGACTCACAGTCTGCTTTAAGCCCTGCTGGATTTCCTTGTATTTAGAGATTGGCGTTTACCGCTGTCAACAACCATGGGATTCTTCTGTTATGCGCATGCCCCTTCCTGTTACATTTGGGATTTAATTTAATCTTAAAGTCAGCTATAGATGCACAAAGCAATGCTTTTTGCAGGCTTTGAAACATTAGTAAGTATGAGCAGTAACCAGCTGGTAAGCAGTGGATTCTTATCTAGCCACTGTTAGTAACCTGTTCCCTCATTCCATTTTGGTGTTCTGTTTGTCAGATTCATTAAGATGTTTATTATTTTTGATAGGAAAGCATCAGTGAGTGAACAGAGCAAGAGCACAAAGCTCGGGTGGAGCACTGCCTTAAGAGGGGGATTGTCTATTTGTACCTGTACTGGGGGAAAAACTCAATTCCATTATGGAGTATAAAACATTATCAGTCTTTCTAGTTTAATTGTAAATTCCTTTAGGAACATAAAATTAAATGTAGTCTCTTATCAAAAAGCATCTTGATCTGATTCTCTTTTTAGAATATGTCTGACACCTTTTGGAAGCTCCACTGAATTAACCATGAAGAAATGGATTCAGTTACTTAAGAGGAAAACTTCAGAATGAAGACAGGCTGAGGGCGTCACTGATTTCAGCGTTCAGCCTTGACCGTGGGGCAGTGTCCAGATTGAACAGGCAATAACAGAGTGGACCGTGTGTGCCCCCTCACTGTGCTGCCGTCTGGTCAGCCTGCCAAAGGGGGTGACACCCAGTAGACACTACAGAGATATAAAGAAACACTACATCAGTCTGGGGTTGTCCTGAAACAAACCTTTATACTTGAACTTGGGAGACTGTGTGGATTTTAGGGTTTGTGCTCGGGGATCCCTAGAGGGGCTGTAGCTACAGTGAAGGAACGTAACCAGTTCCAAAGACACAATTTCAAAGAATGACAGTAAAGGTTAGCATGGAGTAGGAATTAGTGCTTATTTGTCAACTAGAATGTATAAGCTGTCAGCACCAACTAGCTCGAAAGTTGTCATGACCCTCTTGTACATGAATCTTGTAACTTCGGTTTCCTTTCCTCTGTAAGAGGTGACAACACATGGGACCATAGAATGTGTGAGGAAGTGCAGACATCAGGTAGAAAGAAAAACATCTGCAGGCTGTCTGTCCAGGGCTGCTGCTTATCCTGCAAGGGCTAGTGAGTCTTGGGTGTGTTTATTTTATTCTCACGTTTGTGTTTTTTAGAAAAGTTGAATGATCAATAAATAGCTTAAGTTTTGTAATAAAGTCATTTGATACTCCTACTCTGAAGCCTCAACTGAGTGTAGCCTCCAGGCCTGTGAACCTGTGAGGAGTAACTTTTGTCCTCTGCCTGCCATTCCGTGCCCACGCAGGAGTAGTGGGCGGGGGAGGGATGGGTGAGCAGAACTTGGAGTTGCCCACCCCCTGAAGCTAGCAGGTAGCACTGGAAGTGGGCAGGCAGTCCCTCTTCTCCCCTGGACCATGACTGATGCTGGTCACTAGTTGTGAGGGCAGAATGATCTCTCCATGTTCCTCGAACCGAGTGTACAGCAGCAGCATCACTCAGGTATCTTAGAAAGGTGCATATTCTGACCCAGAAGTTCTGGGGTGGGATCGGAATGTGTTCTCGTGCTCCAGGGGATGCTCATGCTGCTGGACCCTGGCAAACACTTTGTACGGCAAGCCTTGAATAATATCAAAGCTTATATCAAAGAGTTTTGGTTCTTAGTGGAATCTGTCACTGGATATTGTTCATCCAGTAAATTTGTCAACTATTTAGCTGGTTCCCTGTTAAAATGAACCGCCTCTACCTTGACCATTTCTTGGCTTACAGTGAAGTTTGTGGCTCTTATGTCGGATGTTCAGGCACTGGTTTATCCTATTTCTGCCATTTACCCTCAGCTTCTGTTTACTCATCGAGGGGAAGTAGGTTCCCATGCATTCTGGATCGCTCACTGGCACTGTGAACGAAGTAAGCACTAAGAGACCCATTACAGCAGTGCTGTTGAAGGCAGAGTCCCTCACCAGCAGCAGCAGCATCACCCTGGAACTTGCTAGAAATGCAGCCCCCACCCCAGACCAGATTCCGAGACTTATGGAGGGGCCCAGCAAGCCCTCCTGGTGACTCTGCACACGAAAAATCATTTTCTCTTTAAGGCACATTTTTGGGAAGCTGGTGAGGTTGACTGGCAATGACCGTTTAATTGTGATCAGTGTGTAAACGTCTCTTCCAACAGCTCCTGAGGGGTGAGACTATCGAGTTTTTTGTCTTGTTTTTTAATTCCTTGCAAGGACTCTGCTTTGGGGCATTTTGATGTAGAAATGCCTGCCTGTAACTTACACACCTCTGCTTTCAAAAGAAGTGTCTTCCGAAGATGAGTTTGCTAAGCAGCTCAGAACATTGGTGAGAACTCTGCAGAGACTCACTGGCTATTCAAGATAGAGGAGCAATGTCTGTGGGGGCCCAGCAAAGGTCAGGGTCTGGCGTGGGCCCAAGGCTGGGACTGAGGTCCGGGTTTGAAAACTGCATCTGGATCAGCCCTGACAGGGCCAGGCCCTGCCCCTCTTGGCTGCCCTAGGAGGCCAAGGACAGGGTGGGAAGCAGACAGGACAGCCGGCACGGCCAAGCTTTTGTTGGCACTGTGTATCACACCCTGCCCATCACCTTACCCGTGGAGGAGCCAGGAGGTCAACTTTTATGGTCTTGTCACTGGGGATGGGCTTGGCTCCAAGGCCACATGGTAGTAATTACTTGTCCTCTCAAATTTGTCACACTGCCTGAGACCTCGCCAGTCTTTCTGTCTCCAGTGTCCAAACTGCCATTTGGCCATCCTTCCAGAAACACTGCTTTTATCAAATCTCTTTCTCACTCTGGAACCTTTGGAAGGATGTAGATGAACTAGGCGCTGACCAGGTGGCCGACATTTTCATACGCATAAATTTAATTCATGACCCTGTTAGGATTTATTTTCCATTCTGTGGATGAGGCAACCTAGACTCAGGTGAAGCAACATACTCGTTGTACGACTATTACGTGGGGGAGCAAGGTTTGAACCCAAGCCTCTGAATTCAAAGCTCATGTTGCCCTCCCCACCCCGCCCCCTTGCTACACTGCCTCCTTATTACTTAACAGAACAAGTCAAACTTGTCCGTCCTTTGGGGCCCACCCTTCATTCCAAATGTAGGCTAAAATCAAGTCAGGTGGACCTATTGCTACATCTCAATGCATACCTTTAGCTCTAGCCAGTCTGCTCCCCTCCCTCAAATATCTATCACAGAACAGTCTGCAAACCCACTCTGCCCTCCAGGCATGTTCTATTGACCATGGAGTTGTAACTATTGTCTGTTGTTTTTAATTACCAATATTTCAAAATGGGGAGAATTCCATATAGAGCTCTCTTTCTGGTTCCTAATGAAAAATGTCAAGGTTTGGCAACATATTTGCATTCCCGCTGGATAACGATCCGCCAGAACTCTGTAGCAACTCTCCACTTTAGAGAGCATGTGGGACGTGCAGATGCCACTGGCTGGCTTCTCTCCTTTCCATCACCCTGCTGGCCCTGAGGATGTTGGAGATACTTGCCCTAGAGTGTCATCGTCCTGTGATTAAGATGATTCAAAACATCTCCAGCTAAAGGGCCAGATCTTCTAAACTGATTTTCATGGAGACTAGATTTTCAGCTACCTGAGTTGGGCTCCAGAATTTTCAAGCTTGGAATGGAGTCTGAAGTTCCCTCTCTAACATCTCTCTCTGGGTGTCCAGATTGAACCTATCCAAGGACGGGGGAAGGTCACAGAACATCGCACAGGGTACTGCTAGGACGGAGACAGAGAACCAGCACACCGTATTCTCAGAAGCCCCCAGACTCACCCTGAGTGGCAGTCTCGCCAGGGCTGAAGCCAGAAGAGGGCTTGTCTGTGTAGCCTAATCGACGTATGAAGCTTAAAGTCTTGTAAATGAGAGAGCGAAGGGTAGCAGAATATGCCACCCCAAAACAGGAGTTCAGGACCTGCTACCCCCAAATCTTCCTCTTTGATACATGGATTACTTAGAGCTGTAGGCGCTTGAAAAACGGCAAATACGGGGAGAAGCTTTCACTGAATTCCTTTTATCTGCCTAAACCAGATACCCCCAAAGGAACACTGTTGTCACAGATCCCCTCCCTGGAGGTGCATCAGCCAGGGAGGACTGACTTTCACCACAAGAGAAGAGACTAGAAGTCAACCCCACACCCTGACAAACTTCATCACAAACTATTCTACCTGCCATCTGTTCTTCCAAAGACCCATTCATCTCTCCTAAACAATCACTGACTCTTCCATACGAGGCCTACCAACCCCCTCTTCCTTCCGTGTTGAGCTGGTATTTAATCCCAAATTCTTTTTCTTAGATTTTTTTTAAAAGATTTTATTTATTTGACAGAGAGAGACAGCGAGAGAGGGAACACAAGCAGGGGCAGTGGGAGAGGGAGAAGCAGGCTTCCCGCGGAGCAGGGAGCCCGATGCGGGGCTCGATCCCAGGACCCTGGGATCATGACCTGAGCCGAAGGCAGACGCTTAACAACTGAGCCACCATTAAGGTGCCCCCTGACCCCAAATTCTAAGCCACCTCAGGGAGTTAACTTATTTTTCCCTGGGTGTTCCCGTGGTCACATGAGGTATCCATGTTAAGAAACTTCTGTGTTTCTTTTGTTAATCTGTCTTTTGTTACAGGGGTCTCAGCCAAGTACTTGAAGGGTAGAGAGAAAATCATTTCCACTCCCCTACAAGAGCAATAGATTGGATTTGGCAGAAGTTAAACAATGGTCGGGGTAGGCATTTGAATGAGGCAAAGTTTACGCCGCTCTCTAAAGGGGGCAGCACCCGGTCTCCGCTGAGGTGATTCTGTAGGCAGGTGGGAGAACTTTGTCAGACTTGGCCCGGCCTGGAGTCGTGATGACAGCGGTCCTCACAACAATCCTATGAGCTCATATGGTGTGCTGGCTCAGGGCTCAAAATTTGAGACCTGACTCTGCCACCTGGGCTCCGGGGCAGTGTTAGTAATGATAGATTCTGTTTCGGCTACAGTACGTGAACAAAGCCTCACACAACTAGTTTCTCACTTACACAAAATGGCTGGATCTGGGGGCGCCTGGGTGGCTCAGTTGGTTAAGCGGCTGCCTTCGGCTCAGGTCATGATCCTGGGGTCCTGGAATCGAGCCCCGCATCGGGCTCCCTGCTTGGCGGAGAGCCTGCTTCTCCCTCTCCCTCTGTCTGCCGCTCTGCCTACTTGTGCTCTCTCTCTGTTAAATAAATAAATAAAAATCTTAAAAAAAAAAAAAAAATGGCTGGATCTGGGCAACGCTCCAGGGCAAGTCTTCAAGGCGACATTTAGCATCCTGGCTGCTTCAAGACTTTAGCCCATCGTCTTAACCCAAGACCTCTTCCGTAAGAGCACAGCAGAGGAAGAGAACCACGGAAGGTCTCACGTGAAGGATGAATAATACGGCCTGCGAGGGATACCGTGGCTTTCACTCACAGCCCACTGGCCACAACTAGGCATGTGGCCATACCTAACTGCAAGGGCCCCAAGAGGTACACACACTCACGTGCCCAGAAGGAGAGGAGAACCAAATGTGGCTGAGTCCCATAAGGCTACCTCAGTGTGCCTTCCCGACCACTGACTATACCGTGTCTTCCCGCAGAGATCCTGCTCCTGCTCCATGGAAGATGATCTCAAAGTACCATCTAGTGGCCTCATCCAGCTCGACGCCCAGGAGGTCTCTGTGTTAGCGGTTAGGCAGGCACCTCCTCCTCAGACCTCAGAACTAAAGAGAGAAGTCATCCGCCTAAGATCCCCTCCCCCCACCATCCTTGACAGAGGATAAACTAGGAAGGGGAAGAATGGAAAACGTTATATAGTTCCACTGTGAAGACACGGAACCTAGCCTGGCGGGTGTCCTTGGAGGCCCGGCTCAGCCTGCAGTTCTTTTTTTTTTTTTAAAGATTTTATTTATTTATTTGACAGAGAGAGACACAGTGAGAGAGGGAACACAAGCAGGGGGAGTGGGAGAGGGAGAAGCAGGCTCCCTGCTGAGCAGGGAGCCCGATGCGGGGCTCGATCCCAGGACGCTGGGACCATGACCTGAGCCGAAGGCAGACGCTTAACGACTGAGCCACCCAGGCCCCCCCAGCCTGCAGTTCTCTGTGGCCTCTGGCGCCACCCTCTGGGAGGTTCTTCCACGGCCACTGTGTCTCCCAACACACTCGGGCCACACCACACTCGGGGAGTCCGAACTGAGAGGCTGTCCAGCTTTCTCAATCCCCATCCTGCTCTAGGAGACCAGAGCCCCAAGGGTCATTTTAAGTTCTGAGTGGAGACTTTTGGAGCCTGGGGATCATGGGGGTTGGGGTCAGAATGGCTATCCTATAGATGTAGTAGGAGCATTACCAGACAGACTCCAACCAGCAACATGGGCCAGAAGCCACACTCACAGTTTTTGGGGGGGACTCATAAATCTGTTGTATTCCTTTGCTCCCTTGCTCTCATACCTCTCTCTTGATGGAAACTTTGAGGCTATGGGGCTTCCGTGCAAAAGCTACACTTTTTTCCCTGAGCCATTCTGTCCCGCTGAAAAGTTGCCCGGGGCACCACATCCTTATCTGATCGTTGCCTGGCGGCCTTAGTCACCTAAGTGTTCTCTGCGTTCGCTTCTGATCTCATCTCTTTCTTGTAAGACCTTGCCGAATGCAGGCAACATCAACCATATGATGCTATTAAAAATCCATTTTCCCGCCTCTCCCCTTAGAGCCACAAGTTCATTAGGTACATGATCCGCCCCTGAGCTGCTGCTGCCCAGTATTTACTACTTTTATGTAGGTTGACTGGTTACATTTTTGCAGCTTGCAACTAGAAAATGCCCTGACCAAACCTTCTAATGACATCTGATTGGCTTGTCCCTGAATGATCCCCCAACTGACAGATGTGTCTTCATCTGACAGATCGGGTTTGCACTTACTACATTACCTAAATCAAGCTCTTTATTTTGTAATAATTTGATTCACAGATAGTTATAAGAAATAACATGAGAGCGCCTGTGTACACACTGATATTTACCTGGTTTTTCCGTTGGTAACATTTTATAACACAATAATATGATCCCACATCCAGGACTGCTTAATTTAAAAACGGATGGCCTTTGCCTTTATTTCTGGCTATTTGCACATCAGAGTGATTTTGTGAGTTCGTCAGTGCCATGATATTTGAGCTTACTTTTGCATTAAGCCTGGTCATTACATTTTTTTAAATTCTGTTCATTTAATGATTTGTTCATTCCCAAAAAAAATCTTTTTGCACACTTACAAGTATGTCAGGCAGTGCCCTTCACCGTGGGATTACAACAGTGGCCATGAAAAACGTGGCCCTTCCTCAAATCACGAATATATTTCACTGGTTTCTCTGACGCAGGGGGGATAGGGAGCGGTGTTTGGAAATGCCACAGAGCTGACAGGAAGAGGGAGACTCAGGGAGAAATCCATTAAAGTCATCACCAAGGGCCACAGCAGTTTCAGCTGGAAAGCCAGGGGCTACTGCCAGATGGCAGAGCACTGAGGACACAGAGGAGGGAAGGGGGCCCTCGCCAGCTCCTCTTCGGTAATGACGGCGCTATGTGTGTGTGTATTTATTTTATTTACATAGACAATGCTTCTGTATGGGGAGATAGTCCAAGGGCATGAACAGGTCTCACAGGGAGAAGTTCCCCACCGGTGTCCCTCCCATCTCCCAGATACCCTCCCAGCAGCAACCCCCACAGTACCAGGTCCGGGCTCACCCCTCCAGAGATGGCTCAGGCGGGCACAAGCCCGTCAGCTCCTACATCTGTCCTTAGCTGGGACACGCTCCACCTCTCCAACTGTCCTCAGGAGAAGCTCCCCGAGAGAAAATGATCACAGGCTTAAGAGCTCTGAGCGGCCAGCAGGTCACCGGGGTGGGCTGGGGGTGGAGGCAATGGGCAAAATGGCAGCCCCCTTGCAGCTCCAGGGTCAACGACGCGCAACCATCAGGTAAAAGGAGGCAGCCTGTTCTGAGTGCTTGCCACATGCAGGCCACTACAGCCACCCCACTAAAGGGGGTCCCTGCAGGGAGACAGCATCATTGTCCCCACTGACAATGAGAGAAACGAGCACTCACCCGAGGTCATCCCGTGACAAGAGTCAGAGCTGAGAGTCCAACCCTGCTCTGTTCATCTCCAAAGCTGTGCTATTTTTCCCCATTTTTTTTTTTTACTGCAGTAAAATACACGTAAAATTTGCTATCTTAATTAAGTGTCCAATTCAGTAGCATGAAGTACATTCACATGGTTATTCAACTGTCGCCACCATCCATCTCCAGAACTTTTACATCTCTCCATACTCAAACTCTGTCCCCAGTACCACCAGCTCGCCGTCCCCCTCCGCAGCCCCCGTAACCACATTCTACTTGCCGTCTCGGTGAGTTTGAGGACTCCAGGCACCCCGTCTAAGTGCAGCCATACACTATGTGTGCTCTGCGGCTGGCTTTATTCCTCACTGAGCACTACCACCTCATCCTCAGACCTCGTTTAGGTTTTGCCAGTTGGTCCCAACTGCGTTCTGTGTAGTGAAGGAATTCAGTTCAGAATCGCGCGGTGCATTTAGTGGCCGCATGTCTTTCGTCTCCTTTAATCTGGAACGGTCCCTCTTTAAAATTCCAGGCCAGATCTTTTGTAGAACAGCTCTTAAACTGGGTTCGTCTGATGACTTCTCATGATGATATTCTAATCCTGCATCTCATGATGATATTCTAATCCTGCATCTTTGATCGGAACGTCAGGAGCAATGATGCATTCTTGTCATAGCATCCTATGAGGTGCATGAGTTAGAGCTATCCCTTTGTGGCTGATGCTAACTTTGATCACCTGATTATAGTGGTGTTGGCCAGATCCCTCTTTGGTCCATTTGTAATAAATTAGTATTTTGTGCAGAGGGACTTTGAGATTTTGAGATATCCTGGACTTGAGATATCCTGCTCTTCATCCAACATTCATGCCCACTGACATAGCTCTGTTGAACCGAGTATCACTCTTGACCATGGCCAAGTGGGCATTTTGAAATTCCATCGTTCCTTCTACACTCATTAGTTGGCATCCTACTATTATAAAAAGCTTTTTCTTACTCCTGTTTATTGATTCACTTGTTTATTTCTATCTGTACAGACCCATGGATGCCTATTTTACTCCATGTGTTACACAATCTGGGGCTATCATTACCTCGTTCGGCATCAGGTTGTCCCAGCTTTGGCTGGTGGGCAGCCTTTCTGACTGGCTTCTGTATCCTGTCACATTCCTCCCTCTGTCCTTGAGCACCGCCTTACTTCCTGACACAGGAGATGATCTAGGCTTATTTCCTGCTTTTACTGCTCTGGCCCTGGAATCTGCCATTTCTCCAAGAAGCTTTGATTCCTTTGTCCGGTATTTAAAAGTCACACTGAGCTCCGGATGTGCCCCTGCTCCCAGGCCCTCCTGGGGTGCATTCAAGTTTCTTTCCTTCCTTAATTGTCATTCCTTCTCTAGTCTCTCCCGCTACCCTCCATACATTTACACCAGATCGGTCACCTCTACACAGAACCACCTCCTGTCACCATCAACACCTCCAACCCGGACAGATGGCCCCTCGCCCGTTCTGGCTCTGACACCCCATGCTGGTCTCCTGACCCTCCTCCCATCTCCACAGATGCTGACCTCACGGCTCAGTAGCTGTTTGCAAACCGCGGACCCGAGCCCTACCTAAAGGTCAGGTGGTTATGCACAGACATAAGAGAGGGAACTGGCCAGGGGTGGTGACGGTCACCACAGGGTGGTGACAATGAAGAGATGGAAAGGCTGATGCAGTGACTCATCACCATGTGACAGCCCCTGCCAGGCAGGGCAGGTGGCTCGGCCATCTCTGGGCTTGGCTAGAAAAGGAAACAGTGGGGTTACCTCCCGGACAGTGCAGGATAGCAGAGAGGGCAGTTTGGGGGCCACGCCAGCCCTTTGTATTCTCTCTGTTCACATTATCTTATTGTCTCCACCCCGCCGCCCCCGCACCCCCACTCTGCCTTTTGTGTCTCTTGCTGTGGCTCCGTGTCAGCCACTCTGGTAGCAGGCCACCCATCTTTCTCATGCCTGCCTGGAACTCATTCTTCATACACCCAGCAAGCCCCCTCACACAAACCCACCAGACTGGGGGAAAGGCCATGCCGCCATTTGCACGAGCTGTGGAAACCAACAAAAACTTACTTATAGTCCACAAGTTATTAACAGGCTGAGATCTTACTAATTCCATCCCCAGCACACATCTCCCCATAAACGCGTGGGCAGGGGCGGATGGAAACACAGTGAACGTTATTGGATACAACCCCCATAAAAGGAGTATCATAATACCTCATTCCACTTCCCCTCATTAAGTCTGTGCTGAGAACATCCTGTGGTTTGCAGCTGTAAACCAGTTCCATCTGACCTGGAGACCCAGGACCACTTCTGTCCTTCCTTGGCCCAGCCTCCCGCCCCCCTGAATGTGTTTGCACAGTCGACATCAGTAAGATGGTCCCTGACTATCCATAGATCCTGTGGCCATAGCCCGGACACAGAACTCCAGGGAGACAAGCTGGACCACACGGGGTGGGGGTAGGGGGCTGTTGGGGCCAAGCCAGTTCCGGGATGACAGGGTCTTGAACCAAAATCAGCTTTAAGAAAGCCAGCTCTGCCTGTTTCTCCATGCTCAGACCCTAACTCCCAGAACTTGCCATGCCAGGGAGCTGCAAGGTGTTCCCTCTCCCGCCTGAGGCAGAAGAGAGAGGGGAAGAACAGCAAGAGAGGCACACGGGCCCCCAGTCCTGGAATGCAGCCGACCTGAACCCAGGACAAGTCAGGCCAGAGAAAGTCCCATGCTGGGTGGCCACGAGGAGGGAGGGACAATATGAGAAATGGAGAGGGCTCTTCCGGGCCCTGCTCTCCATGCTGGCCTCGTAAGCAGAAAAGAAAGAGGAGGAGGATGCCCAGGCCGGCTCTGAGGGAGCAGAGTCAGCTCTGTGCCACTGTAATTTCATGGATGGACAGAGAAAGGTGATAACCAAGGGCACTGGGCCTGTGAGTGGAAACTGGTGACGCCACACTAGCCCTGTGGCCCAACTGGGGCCCTGGAATTTGACCGGTTCCTACAGCACTCAGTCCCCTGGTGAGTGGGGGGTGTCCATTGTGGGATAAGCCCCAGGGTGGGGTGAAGGGAGGTGCAGGGGCCCAGGGAGGCAGGAGCAGACCTTCTGCAAATCTGTCGTGGGTTGTTGCAAGAATCAGAAACAGGAGGTGTGTGGGGTGCCTGGGTAGCTCAGTGGGTTAGGTGTCTGGCTTTTGATTTTGGCTCAAGTCATGACCTCAGGGTCGTGGGATCAAGCCCCGAGTCGGGCTCTGCGCTCAGTGAGGAGTCTGCTTGAGATTCTCTCTCTCTCTCTCCCTCTGCCCCTGCCCTGTGCACTCTCTCTCTCTCTCTCTCTCTCATTCTCTCAAAAGAAAAGAAAGAAAAAAAGAAAGGAGACAGGAGGTGTGCAGTTCCCAGCAGCTACCTTGGGGATGGTTTTCAAGTGCCCTGATGTGGCACTGGCCGTGGACATGGGGCCTGTCCGTTCATGAGGAGTGATACAACCACATCCTCAAGGAACAGGGTCACCTCAACTTCTGCCTCTGTTATCTGGCAGCTTTTCTTGTTCTGTGGGCTCTGAGAGGTGGCAGTCCTCTCATGGCCAGGCTCTGTGGGAACAGAAGAGGAAGAAGGAGAGGAAGGGGAACAGGGAGATGAAACAGCGAGAACAGGAAGCTTAGAAACACCCACGCCACTCAGCCTGCTTCTTTCCGTCATTTAGGGAATGAGATGGTGCCTGAGGGCACCGGCCATGCGGGGCACACAGTAAGTGCCCATTAAATATTGCTCTTGCCCCTAGAAATGGCTGCTGGGGCGGCAGAAGTGGTGGATGATTCATTCAACCATGAAACACCCCAGAATGCAGAGCAGCCATCATCCTCCCATTTTCCAGATGGAGAAACTGAGGCCCTAGGCTGTGAAGCCACCTGACCCAAGTTGCCCCACTGGCCTGCGGGCAGCAGAGCCACAGCAAGGGCTTGTCTCCCACAGGAGGTCCCAGGAGCCCAGCTCAAGGCATGGACTTGATCTTGCAAGCAGGCTCCAAAAGACCCGGGGACAGGAGAGAGAGAGAGATGGAAAAGGTGCGGCACGGACAGGGCAGGGGTGTGCAAGAGAGGAGGCAGATCTGAGGGGCAAGGGGGTCAGAAGCAGGCTTACCTGCCGGAGAGGGTATGATGGTCATGGGGGGGGGGGCACGGAGAGCCCTCGGACTTTGAGGGTCTGCAGGAGGCAAGAGGGAGCAGCCACTGTCCGAGCTCTGGAGGGAAACCCACCTGACCCCTCTATAGCTGAGTGAGCTTGGGCATGTCCCCTTAACCCTCCTCAGTAAAATGGGGGAGATGGCAGTCCTCCTCCACAAGCTGCTGGGGGGAGGAACGAGCCCATGTCCAGCACACAGCTCTCGGCCTTCGCTCAGCCGGCGCGTCAGTTGTCGAGCCGGAGAGATGGCTGAGCCCAGGGCAGAGAGGGAAGCTAGACTTCCGTCCTCCTCAGACACACCCGCGCAGCATGCCTGAACAGGGAGCCACGGAGACGGCCTGTGAGACAGGCCAGCAGGGGCCCACGGTGCATTTTCCTAGAAGAAAAGTGTCTGTCAGAAGAGATCTTCCCGGGCGGATAGCCAGGCTCCTTGGGTGATGTGCCCCAGCTCTGTTGCTTCCTACTTGTGTGACCACAACCAGTCCCTGGTCCCCTCTGAACCTTAGGCTCCTTATCTAGAACGCTGCTTTGAGAACTACAGATAGTCTTTAAAGGGAAACTGCCGGTATTCCTTTTACCGGGCGAGGCAGATAACCAAGGGAAAGACAGCACAGATCTGCAGAGAGATGAGGACTCAAATCCCAGCCCTCCAAAAAGTAGCAAGCAGCCAGAGGCGAGTTTCTCAGCCTCTCTGTGGCGTAAACAGCTGCGATAATGCATGTGAAGCCCTTAGTACAGTCTAGCACGTAGTAAGGACCTACAACGTTGTCGCTGCCTGCCAGTTTCCCTCTCGGCCTTGAACCCGACCCGGGCCTGACCTTGCCTTCTAGCTCACCCAGATTTTGTCCCCAAATTTCCAGCCAAGTGTGGCCTGAAAACTGTCTTTGTGGGGCAGCCACCCCGGCCCAACCACCGCGCCCGTCTCATCAGTGCCCCTGCTATAAACAGAGGCCGTGTAAGCAAACACCCACTCCCTGGTGGCCCCGAAGGCCACCAGCCTTGCAAGAGGTCAGCTGGAGGGTGGCAGCCCGGCTGGATGCAAATAACCACCAAAGCCAAGGGCAGGGCGGGCCACGAAAGACCCCTGGCCAGGCAGAGCGGCAAGTGAGGCGCAGAAAGCCAAAGGGCATTCAGGCGGTGTCCCCGACTGTCCCACCCACCCTCGGCGGGGGCTGGCCAGCCCCGGCCCTGGGGTCTTCCTTCTAACTGAGCTATGTGCCCTCCCCACAGGGAGCACCTGCCTCTCAGCGCATCCCACCTGCCTCACCCCGACGTGGGCCACACAGCGGCGCCGACAGCAGCGCACGTCCGGGCGCCTTAAACACCATCTCAGCTAGGCCCTTCACCGTCCCTGTGTGACCAGCGCCACCACAGATAAAGAAACCACCTCTCAGTAAACCGGCTAGCTGGTGAGAGCCAACCGGAATTAGAATGCACACCTCAGCTTTCACCCCTGCTCCACGCTGGAAAATCGCTTAGACCTGCCCTGGAGTCAACCCTCCAAGCTTCTCAGGCTCAACCTTACCCTTCTCTCACCAGCTCCAACACCCCCAGAGAAACTAAGCACGCCTGTTGAACGGCTCTCCAAATGCACATGGAGACAAGAATCCTAATGGGTGGTGTTTCTCTGAAGGAGGAGGGGTGGGCTGAGCAGCACTCGGCAAGCCCCTCCACAAGCACCAATTCATTCATCCCACCCTCACAACCACCCAAGAGGGTCGGGGGTCTGATGCTCACGTTACAGTTGAAGAAACAGAGGGGCGCCTGGGTGGCTCAGTTGGTTAAGCGTCTGCCTTCAGCTCAGGTCGTGATCCCAGGGTCCTGGGATCGGGCTCCGAGTCGGGCTCCTTGCTCAGCGGGAAGCCTGCTTCTCCCTCTCCCACTCCCCCTGCTTGTGTTCCCTCTCTCACTGTGCCTCTCTCTGTCAAATGAATAAATAAAATCTTAAAAAAAAAAAAGAAACAGACTAGAGGGTAAGTGCTGCGCCTGAGGCTCATACCCTAAGAGGCGGGGCTGAGTGCATTCCTGGGGCTGGGGTCCTGACGCTGCACTCAGCCCCTCTGCATGGTGAGGACCACAGGGTGGTGATCCCTTGAGGCGGACCCCCAGACGCTGTCCCTTCTGTGTGGCCAGCGCCCTAGGTGGACCCAGCACAGCAATGGGGATCATCATGAGTCTGCTCAATGAATGGACACACAGGGAAACAAACAGATTACTTCCTGGGCTCCTTGAAGTTCTAGGAGCATAGTGTAGACGCTAAACGCATGGGCCCTGAAGCCACACTGCTTGGATTCCTGGCTGCCCCTTTACCAGCTATGTGCTTTGAGTGAGTTACTTCATTCTTCTATACCTCAGTTTTCTCATCTGTAAAATGGGGATTCCAATGGCACCTATCTCATACGGCTGACATGAGGGCCAGTGAGTCAGCATTTGTAGCCTTCTCAGAACATTTCCTGGCACAGAATGGGTTCCAAATAAGTGTTTTTTGTTTGTTTGTTTGTTTGTTTGTTAAAAGAGGGTGGGGGGAAGGGCAGAAGTCAAGGAGAGAGCGAATCTCAAGCCGACTGCCCGCGGAGCACAGAGCCCAACACAGGGCTGGATCTCATGACCCTGATGAGGATCATGACCTGAGCTGAAATCAAGAGTCAGACACTCAACCAAGTCACTCATGCTCCCCCACAAATAAGTGTTTGTTAAAAAATACATATATATGAATTTATAACTCTACTTTATAGCTGTCTCGATTTATTTTTAGAACAAGTCACGGTTGTGTGTACCTTTAAAAGTATGCATTTACTAAGCTAGTATCTGACCAAACTGATATAAGCATTACCTCTTGGTTGCTTGTGGGTGGATACATATACATAAACTCTTAATTTATATTTGGTTTTATATAAGAGATTGACGTCAGGCCTCAGTCCATAACACTAGCAGGGGAGGGGTCTCCAATTAGTCTTGGCGCTTGAGTCTCCTTGCTTTCTTTCTGTTCAAGGCAAAACGACCTGAAGGGGGTAATTTTAAATGCCAAAGCTGCGAATGTTCTGTGTTGCTAAGGAAAAGCTCAGAGCAAGCTTCTCGGAAGCCCAAGGGTGACAAAAGGAAGCCCAAGGAAGATAAAAGTGGAAATGACTAGTGGGTGCTAGAAAAGCACCATTCCCAGGAGGGAGCCTGGAGCTCAGAGCACATCAGGGTGTGGAGAACCATCCTTTCATGAGAGCAGAGGAAGGGCCTGGAAGGCCTTGCTAAGGGATGCGGCAAAGGCAGCACTCCTTCACCCTATCCACATGTCATCCATGCCCCTGGAGCCAGACCCTCGTGTCACGAATAAGGTGTCACCCCTGTCTTCGGGGAACTCACTTTTCAACGAGGACTATAGACGCAGAGATGAAATAAGGTAGCAGGACTCCCGAAGCACACCTTGGCCCTGCTTTTAATTCTGCACATGGAAGGCTAGAGAAAACTTCCTCCACCAGGATCCACAGGGAGGACATTTTATTTCTTTGAAAGAAATATTTCGACAGAATGATTGGGATGTAGGGTGAGACCCTTAGTTCATGTACAAATGAACAAGGATGCGATGGAATAGCACGAGGGCAAGGAGACCGGGAAAGGAAGGTGTCTTCTCCCACAGGGAAGGGGCTTCAGGACTGTATGAGAGACATGGGAAGGCCGGGGGCCACCGGGACGAAGGGCCAGAGAGAGAGAGAGCCTGGCGGCAAGATGACCAAAGAAAACACGAGAGAAGGAGATCTTTAGGGTTTTTATTTTGGAGAGCACGATGTAACCCCAGGCCTCTGGCCCACGTACTAAATCTCGAGTAAAATCTGCAGTTGACCACTGCTGCTCATGTGCGAGTGGATGATTTTGAGAGCTCTCAGAGAGTTGGGTTTTTTTTTTGTTTTGTTTTGTTTTTAAGAAATAGCTACCCTATGCCAGGCATTAGTCTACGTACTTCACACCATTGGTGCATTTAATCCTCATGACAATTTTGTGAGGTTAGTTCTATTATTACCTCCCCATTTTCCAGGTGAGGAAAGTGAGGCACCAAGAGAATAAAGAACCTGCCCCCAGGCTCACAGTTTGTGGGTGGCGGACCCAGGATCCAGCCCAGGAGGCCTGGCACGATGCGAGGGAGAGAGGGCCCCTAGCCCAGGCCGTACATTCTAGAGGTCCCTGCTCCGCTCCTCCTCTGACCATGCCTCTCCCCCAGGGCAAGGGCGAAGGACATGCCCACCTGGATCCCATGCTCCTCCCTTCCCTCTACGGCTAGACCGTGGCCTGGGTACTCAGTGTGCCAGAATCCCCCGCCCAAGCAGCTCTGGCAGGTAAGACAGGGGTGCCCCTGATCAAAGGATTCTGACAGTAATGGACATGGGGAGCGCCACAGCGGCCATTCCCGGAACACACAGTGAGCAACTCAATGTGTCAGTCCGCTCCAGGTGCCATCACAAGCTACCACAGACCGGGGGCTTGAACAACAGAGATTTACTTTCTCACAGTCCCAGAGGCTGGGAATCCAAGATCAGGGTGTCAGGGAGGGCCCTCTTCCCGGCTTGCACACTGCTGACTTCTCCCTGCCCCCTCACATTTTCCTCAGTGCCTCATTGAGACAGACATCAGGCTCTCTGGTGTCTTCTCCTAGAAGGGCCCTGATCCTATCAGATCGGGACCCTACCAACCTTAGTCCCTTCCACAAAGGCCCTATCTGCAAATACAGTCATATTGGAGTTTAGGGCTTCGACATATGAATTGGGGGTGGAGGGGGGTGGTGGTAGGGAACAGGGACAAAACATTCAGTCCATCATGCTTACCAGGAAAAACATGGGAGTCTAGGGTGGTAGGTGATTCAGGCTCAAAACCCAGAAGCTGGTGCATGCTGCTCAGGGTCTCATATGGGGCAATAATATCTGCACAGGAACCAAGGGAGTGGACTCTGGAGCCTGAGAGCGGAACATCACTGCAGGGACGGCAGATACAGAAGAGGAAGGGCCTCCCCTCAGTAGGGCCGTGCAGGACTGCTGTTCAACAGCGCCACTTTGTGGTGCAGATGGGCAAGAGCAATAGAGGATTTTGCCTCTCCAGGTCCCCCTGCATCTGCTATTTCAAAAGCAGGACTAAGTAAGGCCCTGGGGTTTTTGGAAAAATCAAAAGCAAGATATTAAACTTTGTAACAACAGAGTTTGAGGGGCGGAGTATTCAAGTGATTAATTAGAAAAAAAGAAATATGACCAGATTCGTCCCTTAAGCTCTTGGTATAGGTCATATCAGTTCCACAGGATATGAATGCATCTGCTTAGCTGTTAAGCAACTTCTTATTAAAGTGCTTTTTAGCCCTTCAGACTGGCTACTCTTTTAGTATAGTCCCAGCACACAAGGGCAAAGGCACCCCTACATATGCACAGAACATGGCGGGGGGACTTTAGTGGTTCTCTCATAAAATGTTTTTTAAAAGTGAAAACTCAAGGAAGAGCCATTGTTTAGGGTCTGTGATAAACTACCATGTTCAGATTTGTGGGAAGATTGGGATCTTTAAAAACCCTATCAATAATCTGTTGAAATGTACGCTTTTTAAAAAAGTAATGGTTTATAACAACGAGATACCACCACACACCTATTAGAATGACCAAAATCTAAAACACTGACACCAAAAGCTGGTGAGGATGTGTAGCGACAGGAACTCTCATTCACTGCTGGCGAGAATGCAAAATGATACCGCCACTTTGGAAGACGGTTTGGCTGCTTCTTACAAAACTAAACATAATCTTACCATACAATCCAGCAACAGCACTCTTTAGGTATTCACCCAAAGGACTTGAAAACTTATGTCCACACAAAAACCTACGCGCAGATATTTATAGCAGCTTTATTCATAATTGCCAAAACTTGGAAGCAAGCAAGATGTCCTTCAGTGGGTGCATGGATAAATAAACTGTGCTGCATCTAGACTCTGGAATATCATTCAGGGCTAAAAAGAAGTGAGCTATCAAGCCATGAAAAGACATGAGGGAACTTAAATGCAGATTACCACATGAAAGAAGCCAGTCTGGAAAGGCTACACACCATAGGATTCTGACTATATGACGTTCTGGAAAAGGCAAAACTATGGAGACAGTAAAAAGATCAGCGGTTGCCAGGATTGGGGCGGGGAGGTGAACAGGCGGAGCACAGAGGACTTTTTTAGGACAGGGAAAAACTCTGTATGATACCACAGTGGTGGATATATGTCATACTTTTGTCCAAACCCATAGAATGCACAACACCAAGGGTGAACCTTGAGGTCAGCCACAGACTGGATGACTATGATGTCTAGTTCTGTCCTTGGTCACAACTATCCCACTCCGGTGAGTGCATTGATGGTGGGGAGGCTGTGTGTGTGCGGGGGGGTCAGGGGGTACGTGGGAAATCTCTGTACCTACCTCGCAATTTGGTTGTGGACCTAAAGCTGCTGTAAAAATTAAGGTCTTTCTTTCTTCCTTCCTTCCTTCCTCCTTCCTTCCTTCCTTCCTTCCTTTCTTTTTCTTTCTTTCTTTCTTTCTTTCTTTCTTTCTTTCTTTCTTTCTTTCTTTCTTTCTTTCTTTCTTTCTTTTCTTTCTTTCTTTTATATAGTAGAAATGTGAAATCGTTGAGTTTTTTAAGAATCAAGAGCTGGGGCTCTGTGTCAGAAGAGGAAATGTATCCTTTACCATTCACTTGCTTTATTTTGCGCAATCCACTATTTCTCAGACATTGTGCAGACATCATGTCCTGTCATCCTCTCTCGCAATTATAGAAACGGAGGGGCAGAGAGGTGCTAGTGAATTGTCCAAGGTCAAATAGAAAGTAATGATAGCCGTAGGAGTCTGACCTGGTCTTGCCACCGCTCTGCTGGTCTCTCTTTAAGAGGAGGTGAAGCGTGCAGCAAGCACTGGGGAAAGTAATACCTGCTAGGAAGGCAATGGCTTCCAAGCCACGATTCAGGAATGCAGACACCATGCTTAGCCCTAACCCTGTCTACAGACCGCCATCAGAGGGTATTTTCTGTCCGGTTGCAAGGGATTTGTGCACAAGACAGCTGAACTAAGGACGAAACTGCATCCCACACCTCAGAGTCTGCAGGCAGCTCCAGAACAGAACCACCAAGACTTTGGACAATGTCTCCGGCAGCCCCTGAGCCAACGTGTGGGCGCAGCTCATGGCCTGAAGAGGAGAGCACTAAGGAAGCATTATGTGACTGTCACACATGGAAACCTCAATCTCTCCTTCTGGAAATAAACGTCAACCCTTAGGTGACACCAAATCCACTGGCAGGGACTCCATGACCTTGGCCAGGCTCTCACGGAACTCCCTGAGACATTCACAGCATAATCAAAAGGACAGACACTTCGGTGCCTGTAAAGTTTCCTGGGGATGGGGGAGAGACACACTTTGGCAATGGTGGCATTTTATTAGATGGCTGGCCCTCTACAGTAAAAATAACGTTTGTATTTAGTAGCCAGATCTTGTTTTTTCCAAATTACTTTTGCCTTTCATTAAACAATCCAATCCAGAAGAGTCTTTCCTTTCATCACAGAGTGGAAAAATTCTTGGTGGCACTCTCCCAGACCTGGGACTCACCCACTCACAAGTCCCAAGGGCCAAATATGCCCTGATCAGGTGATTCTGGGGCCTTCGCTGGGCAGCATGTCATCTCAGGAGGTCTAGGCGTGTAGCTCAGTGCTGGCCACTCACGCAAAGCGGGGAGGAAGGAGGAGAAACACTCTTGTGACAGATTATTTTGTTGCGGTTTTATAACTGACCTTTTGTTTTGTTTCGTTTTTTTCTGTCTTAAACAATCTGCTCAGAGCAAAAGAAAGAAAACTTTTCCATTATTGCTTAGGAAACTCATGAATGTATTACATCAAGATTCTCAGGCATGTCATCAGCAGGAGTGCTACAGCCTGGGGGGACAGCCTGGGGCACCAGAGTCAGGAACATAGCACCCCCCTTTCACTAGATTTGTGAGCAACTCTCCTTCCTCTCTCCCTTCTCCCTGAGTGGCACCAGCTCCCCCTTCTTCCCTAAGACCAATTTCAAACCTGGAGACGTGTGTTCCCTGCCCCACCTCCCCCTTTGGTTGATAATAGATTCTAAATGAATGACCAGTCTCCTGGTGAGAACTCCAAATAATTGATGTAGCTACCCAACCGTCCAGGAGAGGGACCGTAACTCCTGGCTCTTCTAAGTGTGGGCTGCACGTGATGACTTCCTCCAAAGAGCAGGTATAGAAACAGAGGCAAAGGGTAGCCTGACAGAGGAGAAACCTGACAAAGCCTACCTCGGCCAGGTGATCAAGGTCAACAACAACAGAGAGAAGTCATGTTGACGGTATGTTCCCCTGACATGATGTGATGTGTGTGGCACTTGACTTCTGTGGTCTTCCTCCCAAAAGCTACAACCTCATTTTACTCATGAGAAAAAGAACAAATTCCAGTGCAGGGACATTCTACAAAATTCCTGACCAGTACTCCTTAAACTGTCAAGGTCATCAAAAACCTGGTGGAAAAGGAAAGTCTGAGAAACTGTCACAGCCAAGAGGAGCCTAAAAAGACACAGTCGCTAATTGCTCTGCATGCAGAGTCCTGGATGGGATCCTGGAACAGACAACGGGCATTAGGTAAAAACTAAAGAAATCTGAGTTAATAATATTAGTTAGTAATAATGTATCAATATTTGTTCATTAATTGTGACGAATGTACCATGCTAATAGAAGATGTTCATAATAGAGTGAATGGGGTGTGGAATACATGAAAACTCTCTGTATTGCCCTTACAATGTTTCTGTTGATCTAAAACCGACAATTTAAAGTTTATTCTAAAAAATGAATTGTTTTAGTTTTACCTTTTGTTTTCCTTGTTGGCCTTCCTCCATCACCTTCTTACCAGCCTCAGCATCTTAACTGGTCTTACAGTCTGCTTATAGACTTCTATGTTCATCTGTTTGGCTTCCCCCTTTAGAAATATCTGTACAAGTTTAGTCTATCAAGCCAGTCATTGATCCAAAGATGAATACACAAGTAAGTCTTTCTCAGGGATTCTTCCTCCTCCTCCTCCTCCTCCTCCTCCTCCTCCTCCTCTTCTACTTCTTCTTCTTCTTCTTCTTTTTTAGATATTTATTTATTTATTTATCGAGAGGGAGAGTGCGTGCAAGTGGGGAGGAGGAGCAGAGGGCGAGGGAGAGAAGCAGACTCCCCGTTGAGCATGGAACCCCACATGGGGCTCGATCTCATGACCCTGAGATCATGACCTGAGCGGAAATCAAGAGTCGGACATTTAACTGACTGAGCCACCTAGGTGCCCCTTCGTCAGGCGTTCTTAAGGGGGTTCCCAAGGGTTTGGGACCAACACCCTGTTCAATGCTTACTACATAGCTCCTAGGCTAAGTCAAAGACTTCATAAGGAACTGAGGTTCTCCACTGGTTCCTCTTGGAATCTATGAGTGGTAAATTAATAATAATAATAATATTTATGACTTATGTGCTGCTAATATCCTGTGGACTGTTTTGAAAGGCAAATGATACAGCATCCCCCAGCCCTATTATAAATTTGCCTAACTTGCCCTATTTACATAGAAATGGAATCACATGCTATGTGGCCCTTTGCGACTAGCATGTTTTCAAAGTTCATGCATGTTGTGAAACATCTATCAGTACTTTCTTTTTATGGCCAAATAATATTCCATTGCATGGATATACCACATTTTATTTCTCCATTCATCAGCAGATGGACTCTTGGGTTATTCCCACTTTTTCCTATTATGAATAATGCTTCCTTGAACATTTGTATACCAGACAAGTTTTGTGGGGTGTTCTTACTTCTCTTGGGTATATACCTAGGAGTGGAATTGCTGGGTTCTACGGTAACTCAGCTTAACCATTTCAGGAGCTGCCAGACTGGTTTCCAAAGTGCTGCACCAGTTCTATTCCCACCAGCAGTCTGTCTGGGTTCTAGTTTCTCCACCTTCTTCCTAAGACGTGTTCTGATCTATCTTTGATTGTAGCCAACCTCGTGAGTATGAAGTCACTGGGGCTTGGCTTTGCTTTTTCCTGATGACTAATGACATTGAGCATCTTTTCATGCGCTTATTGGCCACAGGTACATCTTCTTTGGAGAGCTGTCTATTCAAAATGCTTTGCCCATTTTTTAATTGGCTTGTCATTTCATTATTGAGTTGTAATAGTTCATGTGGTTCATACTTATGTAAGCTATCCCAAATCATTTTGCAATAAGATGGGATCTAAATTAACACATTTAGAAATAAAACCCATACTCTATTAATACAGTCTATTAAGAGTCTCTTTTTTTCCAGTCCACTCAGAAGCCATGAATTTTGACAATGAATCTTCCTGCATAGAAATTTTAGGAGAAAAAAAAAAAGAAGATTCCTGATGATCTAGCAATTTAACTATCAAATATTGGTAGCAACCATCATCCTTCAAAATGATGCTTTGGAAGAAGGGCAATATATAAATAGGTTTCATCCTAGAAAAACCCACTAAAATTTTTAAAAATATTATAATAGCAGCAGATTATCATGTCATTAAGGAAACTCTAGGAACTCCAAGTTCAGGAAGCAGTCTGTGACAGGTGGTGAGTACAAGTTCACTGTTTAATGTTGTTCTTTGTGTTCCCCTAGGGCAGACCTGTGCCTTACTTCATTTCTAGCCCCCGTGTTGATACTGTGCCTGATATACAATGAGTATTTACTGAATATTGGTTAGTTCTAATGCAGGTGAGCTGGTGTGCTATCTCTTGCCTTAAGAATTACATTTCAACGTATTTCTAATCTCAAATGATTTTAACTCTGAAAACATATTAATATTTCCATAACATTTTTAATGGTGGCCAAGTTGACCAGGTATGTGCCACTTCTAGGCTATGGAACTAATGAATGAGAAAGTAAATTCCCTCCTTGTCACCTGCATGGAATCTGTGAGGTATTCTCTCCATGGATCCGCTGGCCTCCCCCTCCCCACCCATAGCATTGATGTTGCATGGATAGATCCAGGAATTTTCTCCCTTGCTCGGAAGAGTGACAGGAGGGCTCAGTTCATAGGACTTTGTATACTTCTATGCCACCAAGCCTCATCATTGCTCAGTGCGAGGGCTTTCGTGATTTAATGCCTTTTATCTTTTTCCTGGTATTTATTGCTGGACAACAAAATGCCCCCAAACTTAATGATGTTATTATCATATCACATGTTGTGAATCAGGAATTTACCAGGACACATGTGGTTGATTCTTCTGCCCCACGTGGCATCCACTAAGGTCAGTGGTAATCAGCTTAAGTGGGCTGGTCTAGAGCATCCAAGATGGCTTTAGTTATACATCTGGTGACCTTGGACGGTCGGGGCTGGCTGCACGGCTGGGCTCAGTTAGGATAACAAACCAGAGTGCCCAAAACATGGCCTCTCTAGTTTGGGGCGATCAGGGTAGTTGATTTATTGCAAGGCAGCTCAGAGCTCCCAGAGACCAACTTCCATGAGAAAGGGGGTGGAAACTCACAATCTCTTAAGGCCCAGGCCCAGAAACTGACAGCACAGCACTTCTGCTGTACTCTACTGGCCAGTCAGAGGCCCACCCAGAAGTACCAGCCCAGCTCTGGATGGAAGCAATCCCCGAGCATTCAGAACCACCTTTATCCCACTACAACCTCCAGTTCCCACTCGCAATCCCTTTCCTCGTAGGCAGTGTTCCTACGTGTTTCATGTGTATCCTGGAACTTCAGTGTAGTCTGTTCTATAGATTATGTCAGTTTGTGTGCACATCGCCTCCTTTGCTGAATGAGCATCTTCTGCGTGTGCCCCTAGGACAGAGTGTCTCTGGCCCATATACCAAGGCATGGCAGGCTGGCCTGGTCAGCAGCAGGGGATTCACACAGTTAACCTGAACCAGCACTGGTGGGCTAGGCTGCTTTGCAGAGTGGCAGAGTGGCAGCACCTGCCCTCATCCCTTGCAGAAAAGCAGGGCTCCCCTTTGCACCTACACTATGGCCAACAGTTGGCATTAGACGACCTCCTAATTTTCACTCATCTGATGGGTATACGCAGTGAATTTTCACATTGAACTTTTCAAGCAAAGCCTTCTCCCCTCTTGGGAAATTGTAAGGGAAGGGAAGGAAGAGGCAGCTGACTTCCCAGGCAGCTTGGCCGGAAGGTGTCCATCCCATACAGCCAAGGCTGGCTGCAGATCCTAGGATCTGAGGGAGGGTGGACCACAGGGCCTTGGAGTCACCATGACTCCCCATGTTTCTCTCTCTGCCCTTTCCTGAGACCAGAGACTTTAACTTTAGAGGCAACCATATCATTCTATTTTAATCTTTAGCTTCCTTTGCTCTCTTCTCCTGTTCCCTTCCTCCCTTTCTCCTGCTCTCCCTGCAGAACAGATGTGGCCCAAGACCAAATCTTTAGGAACATCTGCTGAGACACCAGCTGCCTTTCTCCAGAACCAAGGAACCCCTGACCCCTCCAACTATTGGGTTTCATCTAAGGACCCTGGATCTCTGGCCAGAATACTTGCACTGAAGTCAGCAGTGTCCTCTATCAAGATAACTTGTTAGAATCCCTGAAGATTTGCACAAATAGAAGAAAGGAGATGCTGTTTTGTTTTGTTTTGTTTTGTTTTTAACACTGGCTGCCGTTGGAGCCAGCTACCTAGGAGGAGTGCAGAGTCACTCAATTCTTCACAGAGAGAATGCATCTCTTTTGGAACTACCTGGACGTAGGGGAAATGCATAGAAAAAGAGAGTTGAATTGTTCTGATTATGAAAGGAACGGCAGTTTGGAATCTGGCCAGCAGCAGCATGCTGACCACTGGAGGAAGCAGGCTTTGCAGGAGTCAACCCAAGGACTTTAGGGCAGAGTAATTTAACTCTGGAAACAACACCCTTCATTAACTGCAGACCTCCAGGAAACATCTGCTAAACTTGACAGCTGTGTGCTGGTGGTCAGTGAAAACCAGCCCTACGGTGACATGGACAGAGAGAAAGAAGGAAACAGTCCCACGGCACAGACAGGAATGGGACTGAGTGCTCAGGAAATCAGAGGCAGGAAATGACCAATAAGGCATAAGTCCTTGTGGTGGGGGGCGCGGTGGAGTGGGGAGGGGCAATGGAGTGTGGGGAGGGCTGACTGGGGGGTCAGGGATAGGGTCAGGGAACATTTGGGAAAGATCCCCAGGCTCTTCCATGATACATGGAATGGGGTTCTCAGGAAGGACGACTCCAGAACTGTGACCTTGGGAATATGCAAACTTGAAGGCATCTGGGACACACACACACACCTCTCTGCAGGACCAGATATCCTAGACTAGCAGTCCTCAACCTTGGCAGCATATCTGAATCATCTGGGGGCTTTAGAAACCCCCTGAGCCTACCCTTCTACCAAACCAATCACATCAGAATCTCTGGGGATAGGACCTAGGCCTCAGGTTTTCAAAGCTCCCGGGAATACAATGTTGCCATTTAAAAAAGATATGTCAGAGCATATTTTGTGACTGTACTTTTAAATGAAAAAATAGAGGTCATGAACGATTTTGTCCAGTATTATCCAACTGTTGTAAAAATTTTTAAAGCTCAGACTGATCAGATATACTCCCAAATGTTGACAGTGGTTTTTCTCAGAGTGGAGTTATTATGGGATAGTTTTTACCATCTTTTTACTAATCTGAATTTTCTCCTAAATTTCTATAAATAACATGTTACTTTTATAATGAAAAACATGTATATATAACGTATATTTTCTCTCTTTCTCTTTAACTGTTTGTGGTCACCAGCTCCAAGATGGCCCTCCATGAGCCCCACATCCTGGCATCCATGCACCTGTGTGTTCTCCCCTCACACTGAGTCAGAGCTGGTCAGTGTGACCAATAGAAGGGATGGTGTATGATGTCCAAGGCTAAGTCATAGGACACTGTGACTTCTGTTCTCTCGGATCCTTGCTCTGGGGGAAGCCAGCTGCCATGTTGTGAGGTTGCTCAAGCAGTCCCATGGAGAGAGCCACATGGAGAGGAAGGGAGGGCTTCACCACAGCCAGCATCTTGCCAACCATCTGAGTGAGCCACCTTGGAAGTGGGTCCTCCAGCCCTGATCCAGCCTTCAGATGATGGCCACTCCAGCTGACATTTTGACTGCAACCTCATGAGAGCACTGGAGCCAGATCACCCAGCTAAGCTGACTCACAGAAGCTGAGAAAGCTAATCAATGTTTGCTGTTGTTTTAAGTTGCTAGGTTTTGGGGTAGTCTGTTACACAGCAGTAGATAAGCAGAATAAAGTTTGGTATCAGGCCTGGGGTGCCACTGGAACATAAACCTAACCTTGCAGAAGCTGGGAGGCCTCTGAAGCAAGTGTCCAAGAAAGTCTAAATGGCACCAGATTGCCAGAAGGGGGTTTGTAGTGAGGATTTAAAGGAAAATATACTGAAAACTGAAGAGAGGGGACTTCTTTGTGGAGAGGCAGAAATTTAGCAATGCTGCAGCAACACGGAAAGTAGAGAATGTACCTAATAAGTGGGGTGATCTAGTAGGGAGGTTTCCAGGCAAGTCCAGGTATTGGGATCCTCCACTAAAGGTATCTTACTCATTACACATACAGAAGAATCAGGACTGTGGGCCTGCCCTTGGCCTCTGGGCAGGTCTCATTTGGCAACTGGCCTCCGTGGAGCTGATGGTAGGTAGAGAGTTGTGACTCTTGCAGATTCCTAGATTGGGTCTGAGAGAGCTTGGGAGTCAAATGGCATCGTGTTCATGTCCCCCCAGAGTCCAGAGCAGATTAGGCCCTCACTATGTTTCTGAGGAAGGGGAAGGAAGTGAAGGGTACCCAAGGGGAGCACTGAATCAGTACCCCACCCTGCCCAGTGGCCTGCATGGGCCATGAGAACTCTGTACACTTCATGACAAAGCAACATGAACCAGAGCTAGGGCGTACTTTGGGGTGCCTGTATCCCTCAGGGGGAGGGCCCTGGATAGGATTGGCATACTGGAGGAATAATATGGAGATATTTCTCCCTAATGACAGAAGCCACTAGAATACATGCTGTCCAGAGGATGAGGGATATGATGGCCTGAACTTTAAAATAATTTACCTTTACTTACTTCTAATGGATATGTGTCCTTCTGCATGCCCAGCATCCTTGAACAACCTTCTTAGCTTTGGAGAATTCCCTCCGTCTGGGTGTCTGACTCCCCAGAGAAGCCAGAAACTCTGTTTCCCAGAACTAGGGTACAGGCAAGTGACCAGGCTCAGCGGTTAGAGGCACCACCAGCGAGCAGATAAGGCAGCTTCCCACGGAGGCAGCAGAAGATCCAGGGTAGTGGCCAGCCCCATTTCGAGGCTCAAAGGATCGCTCCCTGGAGCTGTCCTGCAGTGGTGTATTTGGGCTATGTCCCCACTGCAGGGCCTCTCAACCTGGTCCCTGGGCTGATCAAGAGAAACTGGGAGCCCCCCACTATCCTGTAATAAATTCTATTTCTGCTGAAAGTCGTTGCAGGTGGTTTCTGTGGTTTGCAGCCAAGCCCGCCCGAGCGCTCCCCACTGGTGCAGCATCTTTAGCGGGGAGGCATTTAGGACACTGTGAGACGGCAGCACGGGGTGGATTTTACCCCATCAGACACAGCTGATGCCAAAACTATCCCAGACACCCCACAGGGTAAATAGACCCCCACTTGGGAATTTATCTTTTTAAAGGACTATTTTGATCCTCTGGAATGAGCTGCCCCCCCCCCCGCCCTCCCACTCAGATCCATCCTCTTACGTGTGGCCAGAAAGATCTTTCTCGCAAATGACCCCGCTGTGCCACTGCCCCCATAACATCTGTGCTGGGCGTTCCCCCACGCCGCCCCACCCCACCCCTCACCTCTCTGCTCTGCCCTGTAGGGGGCTATCAGCAGGCCCCGGGATCGGGGCATCCGTAACCCAGCTCCTGCCCTTCCAGGTCACGGGGGTGGGTCAGCTGCATCCCTTTCCCGCAGACTCTTGGCCACAGGGCCACCCTCTCTGGTACAGACCATTCCTCCCTGACTGCCTCCTGGGGGTGGTCACACCTTCCCAAAGAGGTGGTCACATATCACTGCCCCGTCCCAGGTAGGCCCCATCCTGAACCCCATCCACCGCTTTGTAAACAGCCCCTCTGAGCGTGACATCTGTGTCCTGAGAGGCCCTGGTCCAGACAACCACCTTTTGTCCATGTTTCAGTTTCAGGGCAGACCCACCTCCCCCAGGACAAAGCCAGGCTTCCTGTAACAAGGTACCCCAGGTCCTTGGAGATCTAGCCTCTGCCCTCCCTGTACCAGGCTTTTCTAGGCCTCCTGGCCTTTGCTGGTGCCCGTCCCCCAGCAGGAGCACCCTCGCGCATCTCGCCCCGCCTCACAGTCATCTGCTCTGGGAAGCAGTGCTAGGCCCCCAGATGTCTGCAGCCGAATCCCGGAACATACGGCAGTCTCTGCATGTGTGCTGAGTTATGGATCTGGAGACCGGGAGATTGTCACACGTTATCCAGGTGGGCCAGAAATAGCATCACAAGCAGGCCGTGTCGTGACAAAGCAGAGATAAGGATGACACGCTTCGAAGCTGGAGGACAGAGCTATGAGTAGGGTCAGCCTCTAGAAGCTGGAAAAGGCAAGGAACATTTTCTACCCTCAGTGGTTCCAGAAGGGGCCAGCCCTGCCAACACCCTGACCTTAGCCAGTGAGATGGATCTCAGACTTCCGGTCTCCAGAGCGAAAAGGGAATAAAGGTATGCTGCTTGAAGCCGTTACGTTTGTGGCAATTTATTAGAGCAGGCACAGAACACTAATCCAAAGCCTTTCCCAACCAGAGGCTGCCCTGGTGGCCCCGTCTGAGCCACACTGCCACCAGTCCGAACTAACGGCACCGCTCACACCGTACCGGACCTGCTTACCTGCTGGCCTTCTCCAGCCGACCCTGGTAGACTTGTGCCTTTCCGTTTCTGTTTCCCGAGCACCCGCAGAGGGTCCAGCAGAAGGCATGGCATGAATGAAAGGCTGACGGACAGGCTGTGGGCCTGGCATTGTCAATTACCAACTGAGACGCTATGGAGCAGGGACACTCAGGTCTTCAGGAATCGAACTCGTCCCGTGACCCACCGGACATCAGCCCTGGCTCCTAGGACACCAGTGGTCCCTTTTCTACAACAGCTCCAGCAGGACCAAGTCAGGGCTGAGACCCGGGTCCCTCAGGGACAAAACTCCTCAGGGTGCAGAGTTTCACAGCCCATAGTCTTGGAGTCCCAGGGAGCACAAAATCTGGGGATAGTACCTCATAAAGCATGGAGAACAAAGCAAAGGACTGGGAGATGTGGGCACCAGCCCTTTCTTTGCCGCCCCCCACTCCCGTCTGGGATTCGGGGACTGGTGGGGGCAGCTCAGCCCTTCTCGCACGCTGGGACGGGGGCGGGCAGCCTCCTCTGTGTGCTTAGTGAAGACCACAGCTGCTGATCCCGAGTCTCCTCCACCCTCCTTCTCTGAGCAAGGAAGACCCCGCTTCTGCCATCACACTCAGCTCCACAGACCCTGGTCAACACTCCCACCAGGGATGGGCTGCAGCCTGCCGGGCTCCCTGACGAAGCCCCCTGGCCTGGCACCACAACCACGGGCTACAGACAGCCAGATGCCTCGGACCCTATCACGCCACGAAGCCCTCCACTTAGCCCCCTGTTACTTCATCCTTCCCCTATCCCTTCTGCTTGCCTGGGGAGTCTTTGAGGGCAGCCACCAGCAACATCCTCTTGTGTCCGCAGAACCTAGAAAGGGGCCTGGCACGTATGTTTGCTGAGTGATGAAAACAGAGCAAGGCAGGGAGTGTGGGGACTGGAAGAAGGAGGGTGTTTCCTATGGTGACCTCTCCGGTGGCCACTGCTCTACTCAGAATAAAGATTTGGACACTATCATCTTCCACCCCCACAGAATTCCTTCCTCCTCTGTCCTCCTGTCTCTTACTCCTTCTCCTTGTTCAGCCACTCCAGCCACACCCGAGCGTTTGCTGTTCTTAGAAACTGCAGGAATGCTCCCTGCCTCAGGGCCTTTGCACTGGCTGTTCCCTCTGCCTATAATGCTCTTCCCCCAGGTGTCCTCATGACTCAAACCTTCACCTCTTCAAAATTTTGTTCAAATGGCATTTTATGAATTGCCCCAATTACCCAATTTTAAATTGCTACTCCTCCAGCACACCCAATCTCCCTTGCCTGCTCACCTCCCCCTTCTAAATAGTTATCATCGACCTATTATCTTATTGTTTATAGTCTTTCTCCATGTGGGTGAGAATCTTGTTAAAGATGTTTCCTCCATACCTAGAGTGGTGCCTGTCACAAAGTGGACCCTCGACAAATATTTGCTGAAGAAATGAACAAATGTATTGAATGAATCAACAATTAGGAGAAGCTTCACTGGATGATGACAGTTCACCAAGTCATAGAGGAAGACGTAGAATAATGGGACTATCAGAGAGAACAACATTCCAGGCAGAGGCAGCAGCCGGACAAAACCCCTGAGGTAGAAGTGTGCTTGTGCATTCAAGCAACAGCACGGAAGCCAGTGAGCCTGGAAGAGAGCAAGGGCCGGAAGGCTGGGAGAGAAATGAGAGAGGTAGGGGAGGCATTTACTCTGACATGAGCAGTCACCGGGGCACTTAGAGCACGAATGTGACAGGATCTAATTTATGGTTTATGAACGTTGTTGTGTCTTCCGTGTAGGAAATAGGCTCTAAGTCAGTTCGAGAAGAAGCAGGGAGACTCGTTAGAAAATTTCTGTGATCATCCAGGTGGGGAGACTTGGGGAACAGCCATGGAGGTGGTAAGAAGGGCTTGGGAGTGGAATTGAAGGCAGAACTGATCAGATGTTTTTCGTGGACTGGATGTGGAGTATGAGAGAGAAGGGAGGCATCGGAGACAACTCCAGGTTTCAGCCTGAGCAACCAGAAACACAGAGCCACCACCTACTGAGGTGAGGGCAAATGGGATCTGGCTGGGACCGGGAATCAGGAGTTCCATCGGGGCATTTTAAGCGTGAGGCACCCATTGGAAATCTAAGAGGAAAGGTCAAGTCAGCAGTGGGGTATGTGAGCCTAGAGTTCACTGGTGATACCAGGCTGGCCGTACAAACCTGGGATTCTCCAGCATTTGGGTGCTCTCTCCCCTTAGGAGGCTATGCACTCACCCGCACGGGAGTGCAGGTAGAAGGGAGAGGGGTCCAGGACTGAGCCCTGGGCCCTAGTGCTGAGAGTGGAGGACCCGAGGAGAGACCCAAAAAGAGCAGGGGGGAGGGGGGAGAAGAACTGGGAGGGAGAGGTGTCCGGGAAGCCAGCTGGAGGCCTTCTCAAGGAGGAGGTGCCAGGGTTGCTCCAAATGCTGCCAAAGGGTCTGGAGAGATGGGGCAGCACTTGGAATAACCCTGGAGGACAAGGCTTTCCCTTCACTTTCTCCTGCTTTCTTAGCAAGCTTGGGAAACCCAGTGTCACAGGACAGGGCTGGAGTTCCAGCCTTGACACCCAAGGCACTTTCCCATCAGGTTGAGACTGTTCCTTTTGGTATAAGACTAGAAAGTTCTATCTTGGCGGGCTGGCGAAGAGATTGAAAAGAGCTCTCAAGGCATACAAATAAGTGGGAAATATGATTTCATTGAGGAAAATGAGAGAGAGACCCCTCAGGGATATGCACCCTACAGCTGGCCAAGGGAGAGGGTGAGGAAAACTTCTGTACTTTCGTATTTTATAATAGGGATCAACAAAAAATGTTACAAGAGATATTACTGCAACAATTGGTGAAATCGGAATAAGGTCTGTAGATGACATAGTGTGCCTCCATGTTAATGTTCCTGATTCTGATAACTGACTGGGGCCATGGCAAAGAATGACCCTGTTCTTAGGAAATACCCACGGAACTACTTATGGGTGAAGGAGTCTCATGCTACAACTTTCAGTCAAGTGACTCAGTTCTTAAAAATAGTAATATGTATTTAGTGAGGGCAAATGATAAAGAAGCAAATGTGGCAAAATAATAACAATTGATAAGCAGGTAAAAGGTGTATGGAAAGCCTGTGCTATTCCTGCAACTTTTTACTAAGTTCAGAATTATTTCAAAATGAAGGTCTTCTCGGGGTACTTGGGTGGCTCAGTTGGTTAAGTGTCGGACTGGCGTCAGACTTGATTCTGGTTCAGGTCATGATCTCAGGGCTGTGAGATGGAACCCCACGTCCAGGTCTGTGCTGGGCATGGAGCCTGCTTAAGATTCTCTCTCTCCCAGAGGGGAAGAAGGTATACTGGAGGAAATAATAGCAGAGAACTTCCCTAATGTGGGGAAGGAAACAGGCATCAAAATCCAGGAGGCACAGAGAACCCCTCTCAAAATCAATAAAAATAGGCCAACACCCCGACATCTAATAGTAAAACTTACAAGTCTCAGAGACAAAGAGAAAATCCTGAAAGCAGCTCAGGAGAAGAGATACGTAACCTACAATGGTAGAAACATTAGATTGGCAACAGACTTATCCACAGAGACCTGGCAGGCCAGAAAGGACTGGCATGATATCTTCAGAGCACTAAATGAGAAAAATATGCAGGCAAGAATACTATATCCAGCTAGGCTATCATTGAAAATAGAAGGAGAGATAAAAAGCTTCCAGGACAAACAAAAACTAAAGGAATCTGCAAACACAAAACCAGCCCTACAAGAAATACTGAAAGGGGTCCTCTAAGCAAAAAGAGAGCCTAAAAGCAGCATAGATCAGAAAGGAACACAGACAATATACAGTAACAGTCACCTTACAGGCAATACAAACGGCACTAAATTCATACCTTTCAATAGTTACCCTGAATGTAAATGGGCTCAATGCCCCAATCAAAAGACACAGGCTATCAGATTGGATTAAAAAACAAGACCCATCAATATGCTGTCTGCAAGAGACTCATTTTAGACCCAAAGACACCCCCAGATTGAAGTGAGGGGGTGGAAAACCATTTACCATGCTAATGGACACCAAAAGAAAGCTGGGGTGGCAATCCTTGTATCAGACAAATTAGATTTTAAAACAAAGACTATAATGAGAGATGAAGAAGGACACTATATCCTACTTAAAGGGTCTATCCAACAAGAAGATCTAACAATTGTAAATATCTATGCCCCTAACGTGGGAGCAGTCAATTATATAAGGCAATTAATAACAAAAGCAAAGAAACACATTGACAACAATACAATAATAGTGGGGGACATTAACACCCCCCCCAACTGAAATGGACAGATCATCTAAGCAAAAGATCAACAAGGAAATAAAGACTTCAAATGACACAGTGGACCAAATGGACTTCACAGACATATTCAGAACATTCCATCCCAAAGCAACGGAATACACATTCTTCTCTAGTGCCCATGGAACATTCTCCAGAATTGATCACATTCTAGGTCACAAATCAGGTCTCAACCGGTACCCAAAGATTGGGATTATTCCCTGCATATTTTCAGACCACAAGGCTTTGAAACTAGAACTCAATCACAAGAGGAAAGTCGGAAAGATCTCATATACATGGAGGCTAAAGAGCATCCTACTAAAGAATGAATGGGTCAACCAGGAAATTAAAGAAGAATTTAAAAAATTCATGGAAACCAATGAAAATGAAAACACAACTGTTGAAAATCTTTGGGATACAGCAAAGGCAGTCCTGAGAGGAAAGTATATAGCAATACAAGCCTTTCTCAAGAAACAAGAAAGGTCTCAAATATACAACCTAACCCTACCCCTAAAGGAGCTGGAGAAAGAACAGCAAATAAAAGCCTAAACACAGCAGGAGAAGAGAAATAATAAAGATCAGAGCAGAAATCAATGAAATAGAAACCAAAAGAACAATAGAACAGATCAACGAAACTAGGAGCTGGTTCTTTGAAAGAATTAACAAGATTGATAAACCCCTGGCCAGACTTATCCAAAAGCAAAGAGAAATGACCCAAATCAACAAAATCATGAATGAAAGAGGAGAGATCACAATCAACACCAAAGAAATACAAACAATTATAAGAACATATTATGAGCAACTCTATGCCAGCAAATTAGATAACCTGGAAGAAATGGGTGCATTCTTAGAGATGTATCAACTACCAAAATTGAACCAGGAAGAAATAGAAAACCTGAACAGACCTATAACCACTAAGGAAATTGAAGCAGTCATCAAAAATCTCCCAACAAACAAAAGCCCAGGGCCAGATGGCTCCCCAGGGGAATTCTATCAGACATTTAAAGAAGAATTAATACCTATTCTCCTGAAACTGTTCCAAAAAATAGAAATGGAAGGAAAACTTCCAAACTCATTTTATGAGGCCACCATTACCTTGATCCCAAAACCAGACAAAGACCCCATCAAAAAGGAAAATTACAGACCAATATCCTTGAGGAACATGGATGCAAAAATTCTCACCAAAATACTAGCCAATAGGATCCAACAGTACATTCAAAGGATTATTCACCACGACCAAGTGGGATTTATCCCTGGGCTGCAAGGCTGGTTCAACATCCGCAAATCAATCAACGTGATACAATACATTAACAAAAGAAAGAACAAGAATCATATGATCCTCTCAATAGATGCAGAAAAAGCATTTGACAAAGTACAGCAACCTTTCTTGATCAAAACTCTTCAGAGTATAGGGATAGAGGGTACATACCTCAATATCATAAAAGCCATCTATGAAAAACCTACAGCGAATATCATTCTCAATGGGGAAAAGCTGAGAGCTTTTCCCCTAAGGTCAGGAACACGGCAGGGATGTCCACTCTCACCACTGCTATTCAACATAGTATTAGAAGTCCTAGCCACAGCCATCAGAAAACAAAAAGAAATCAAAGGCATCCAAATCGGCAAAGAGGAAGTCAAACTCTCACTCTTTGCAGATGATATGGATACTGTATGTGGAAAACCCAAAAGACTCCACCCCAAAACTGCTAGAACTCATACAGGAATTCAGTAAAGTAGCAGGATACGAAATCAATGCACAGAAATCAGTGGCATTCCTATACACCAACAACAAGACAGAAGAGAGACAAATCAAGGAGTCGATCCCATTTACAATTGCACCCAAAACCATAAGATACCTAGGAATAAATTTACCCAAAGAGGCAAAGGATCTGTACTCAGAAAACTATAAAATACTCCTGAAAGAAATTGAAGAAGACACAAAGAAATGGAAAAACGTTCCATGCTCATGGATTGGAAGAACAAACATTCTGAAGATGTCAGTGCTACCTAGAGCAATCTACACATTCAATGCAATCCCCATCAAAATACCATCCACTTTTTTCAAAGAAATGGAACAAATAATGCTAAAATTTGTATGGAACCAGAAGAGACCCCGAATAGCCAGAGGAATGTTGAGAAAGAAGAGCAAAGCTGGTGGCATCACAATTCCGGACTTCCAGCTCTATTACAAAGCTGTCATCATCAAGACAGTATGGTACTGGCACAAAAACAGACACATCGATCAATGGAACAGAATCGAGAGCCCAGAAATGGACCCTCAACTCTATGGTCAACTCATCTTTGACAAAGCAGGAAAGAATGTCCAATGGCAAAAAGACAGTCTCTTCAACAAATGGTGTTGGGAAAATTGGACAGCCACATGCAGAAGAATGAAACTGGACCATTTCCTTACACCACACACAAAAATAGACTCCAAATGGTTGAAAGACCTGAACGTGAGACAGGAGTCCATCAAAATCCTAAAGGAGAACACAGGCAGCAACCTCTTCGACCTCAGCCGCAGCAACTTCTTCCTAGAAACATCACCAAAGGCAAGGGAAGCAAGGGCAAAAAGGAACTATTGGGATTTCATCAAGATAAAAAGCTTTTGCACAGCAAAAGAAACAGTCCACAAAACCAAAAGACAACGGACAGAATGGGAGAAAATATTTGCAAATGACATATCAAATAAAGGGCTAGTATCCAAAATCTATAAAGAACTTATCAAACTCAACACCCAAAGAACAAATAATCCAATCAAGAAATGGGCAGAAGACATGAACAGACATTTTGCCAAAGAAGACATCCAAATGGCCAACAGACACATGAAAAAGTGGTCAACATCGCTCGGCATCAGGGAAATCTAAATCAAAACCTCAATGAGATACCACCTCACACCTGTCAGAATGGCTAAAATTAACAAGTCAGGAAACGACAGATGTTGGCGGGGATGTGGAGAAAGGGGAACCCTCCTACACTGTTGGTGGGAATGCAAGCTGGTGCAGCCACTCTGGAAAACAGTATGGAGGTTCCTCAAACAGTTGAAAATAGAGCTACCATACGATCCAGCAATTGCACTACTGGGTATTTACCCCAAAGATACGAATGTAGGGATCCGAAGGGGTACGTGCACCCCAATGTTTATAGCAGCAATGTCCACAATAGCCAAACTGTGGGAAGAGTCAAGATGTCCATCGACAGATGAATGGATAAAGAAGATGTGGTGTATATACACAATGGAATATTATGCAGCCATCAAAAGGAATGAGATCTTGCCATTTGCAACGACGTGGATGGAACTGGAGGGTGTTATGCTGAGTGAAATAAGTCAATCAGAGAAAGACATGTGTCATATGACCTCACTGATATGAGGAATTCTTAATCTCAGGAAACAAACTGAGGGCTGCTGGAGTGGTGGGGGTTGCGAGGGATGGGGTGGCTGGGTGATAGACATTGGGGAGGGTATGTGCTATGGTGAGCGCTGTGAATTGTACAAGACTGATGGATCACGGATCTGTACTTCTGAAACAAATAATGCAATATATGTTAAGAAAAAAAAAAGAAGAAGATAGGGGGAGAGTGAAGGGGAGTAAGTCGGAGGGGGAGACGAACCATGAGAGACGATGGACTCTGAAAAACAAACTGAGGGTTCTAGAGGGGAGGAGGTAGGGGGATGGGTTAGCCTGGTGATGGGTATTAAAGAGGGCACGTTCTGCGTGGAGCACTGGGTGTTATGCACCAACAACGAATCATGGAACACTAAAAAAAAAATAAAATAAAAAATAAAATAAAACCATACTCTTCTTTTAATAAATAAATAAATAAACAAACAATGGGCAGAGGACGCGAATAGACATTTTTCCAAAGAAGACATACTAATAGGATTTGTTTTTATTGCAGAGAGTTACATTTCATTGATGAGAAGTTGTTGTAGAGTTGAATTTTTTCTTTTTTTGGGAAGTTATACTATTATCAGCTATTTATCAAAGAAGCATTCTTCCAAAATTGTGGTTAAATAATCTGTTTTCCTTCTGTTATTTCTATGGCTCATTTTAATAATTTGCTTTTTTATACACTTGGTGTTTATTTTTTTTCATATCATGTAAGGTATAATTCAAATTATCTATAAATTGTGATCCAGTTATATAAAATGATTAAATAAGTTTTGATGATTAAAAAAAAAAGATTCTCTCTCTCCCTCTGCGTCTGCACCCCCACCCCCACCTCTCTCTCCCTCCCTAAAAAGAATAAAAGAAAATTTTCTAAAGACCTTAAAAATATGTGTAGTATGTTCTTCCATACCACTTGAATCTTGTTCAATGAGAATACATTTATGTGTTACTACAGTGTTGTGTTTTTAACGATTAAATAGACACAGTAAGAAAAACCTCTTCTGAACTGTAAATCTTCAGCTGGTAAATATCCACTATTATGTCATTCTATTTATTTTTAATATGGTCACTATGCTTATTATAGTATTATTACTGATATTGTTAACATTTAGAGTAGTTCTGGAATTGCAGGGAGCCGGCTGCCTTCCTGCTCCGCCCCCCGCCACCACCTGGGTCATTTTCCAATTTTCCAGCTTCGCCACTTGACTTGGCCCCAGGAAGTTCGCGCTCGCAGACCTCCGGCTGTCGGCAGTGCGTTTGTCTGCCCACTAGGGGGAGCTCGCAACACCTCCTCGTCGGCCCCGCAGGCACCGCAGAGGCTGAAAAGCAGGCTCTTCGTGAAAGGCTGGACCGCGGGACCTCAGGACCTCCGCCACTGTGGGCTGAAGAGAACCTGCCAACCCCAGTGCAGAACTTCTGGGATCTCTGACATCCAACTCAATTCCCTGCTCCCTTCTTCTTTTTTCCCCTGCATAGCTGGCTGGCTGCTGGCCCCTGGGTGAGATTGAAAATGCATAAAATTCAGTAATTAATTCGGGAGACTGATTTGGGGAAATACAGCTAAATCAACCAAAGCAGACTACCTTCTGAGCCTTGAACATTGAAGAGGGCTACACAGAAGTGGCAATGGAGCAGCCCTTGGGCCAGATCTGGCCCCCGGATGTCTTCTGTTCAGCCTTCACGGTGTCTGAAAACCTGAATTGGGGGTCAGTTTTAAAACTGGGAGACTTCACATAAAATCCAGATTTCTGTTTTTGCTTATAAAATGGGATGAAAGGAGCCCACGTCATCACATGGTAACATCTCTCTGGGGCTGTGGAGTGGCATACACCCCAGCTCACCACAGTCCTCACCAAGCCCTATTGCCTCACCTTGGGACCACCTCATTGCCCATCACCTGTCATGCCTGCTATGTCACCTGCCTGGCCCTGTGGGCATCTGGATATGCCACCCAGACCGAAGGAAAGCCTAGATTAGTCAGATACCCTGAGAACAGGCGAGTTCCCATCAGTCACATTTTCTGGTCAACCACTATTTAAGAAAAACCCTTGAGGTTGCAAGGATTTCAGGGAATGGATTTTTTAAAAATTATATAATATGTTGCCATGCCTCTGTGCCATCATTGCAACCACTGTGAAAACACAGAAGCAGATACTGGAGTTCAGGCCTGGGTGACCTTGAACACTCAAAATTTCCATGCCTTAGTTTCCTTGCCTATAAAATGGGGATATTAATAGCCTCATAGAATACTTTGGAAATGAAGGAGACAACCCACATCAAAGCATTTAGCCAGTGCCTGGCACATACCAAAAGTCAAATAAGTGTTAGCAATGGTTATTATTAATCATTACACAGGGCAGCTGAACCCATGGAAAGGTGAGGCCAATGGTTCTCAAATTTGAGTGCACATCAAGGTCACCTGGAAGTCAGGTTGCACACAGATGGCTGGGCCCCACCCCCATAGTTTCTGATTTGGTGGGTCTGGGCTGGGGCCTGAGAATGTGCATGTTTTAGCGAGTTCACATGTGATCACTGATCAGCTGAGCATACTTTGAAACTGCCCCTGTGCATACTTAAAGGCAAACTTACTAAAGGCAGAGTTTAAAATATGTGCTACACATTGGCCTACTTCTCTTTGAAAGAGTCATGGTAAGTTTTCAAAGCATTAACATATATAAAGTACTTTCAAAAGTGCCTCGCATTTGGCAGGAAAAAAAAAACAGTGCCTAGCAAATAATGCTCAATAGGTAAGAATTATTAATAATTAAATGGCGAGTTACCAGGAAAATCTAAAATGAAAGAGAAGGACAGAGGGAGAAGGGGACCCTGGGCATTTGGGCTAGGGGCTTTGCAAGGGCATCCCTTCAATCCCCTCAAAGCCTTTGAAGGAGCATGTAAGGAAAACAGTTCTTGGAAATGAGGCCACTGGTACGAGGTAGAGACCACCACCGAACCCAGGTCAGTCTGCCTCCATGGGGCCTGGGGTCTTCCCACTCCCCATTGGATTAGCTTGGATGAGCTAGAGCCCCTCTGAGCTCTAGCTAATCCAAGTTTCACTACTGATCTACAAGGGGCTGTGTCCTGAGTAACCTACAAAGGGCCTACACACCCTGTGGTCCAAGGTTGGAACTCACTGTAGAGGATACAGAGTAGGAAGGTCAGGCACACGGGCACTAGGAGGAGGAAGAAAAGGAGGTGCACACAAGGAATGCAATGGGGCAGGGGGAGCCATGCAACTGCAGTCGGCCCTGGTTTGGGGTAGGCCACCCAAGGGAGGCAGGCCTAGCCATATCTAACCCTGCCCTTCATCCCCCAGATTAGTGAAGGGCAGAGGCTCAAGGGGCAAATAGCCCCAAACCATCTCCAAATCCTATTGGACCCAGAAGTTTAGACAGGGCTGATCCTAGATCCCCAAAAGGCTCAAGCCCATTTCCCGGATTGTAGGGCTGGGAAGTGCCCCAGTTTATGCAGCCCCTTAGGCTAAGACATGGCCAAGGATGGCTGCTCACAGGAGGAAAGGACAGCATGTAGGTGTCACACACTGTGCATGGAGCCCCCTGCAGTGTACAGCGCAGCAAGGACGGAAAGAGAACGTGGCCACCATCGTGGGGAGCTGATTCTCCATGGAGGCCATACCCCAACTGGAGCTTCAAGACATCCAAGGACTCTGAATATGAAGCTGACCTTCCAAAAAGTTATGAAATTTGCACATTTTTCAAGAGAAGCCCTTAGAGCATATTGTACTTAATGGCTTGTTAGCTTGATTAGAACTCTTAACTGTTGAGACAGATGATATGGGGACCTCCCCTCGTACCTCTGCTTGTGCCCTGCATTTTCAGGGATAGACCTGCCCACCAGCACCTAGAACACCTAGAAGCACACAGAAGATGCTCAAAAGATATTAGGGGAACAATGAGCTCTGAGGCTGGGGTTGGGGGCAATGGTAGGGTTAGGGGCCAATGGTTATGAAGTGTGGGATTTCTTACACCTGCCCAGTAGTGGGGCTGGATTCTTATTCAAGTGCCTGTGGCACAGGGATGCTAAGATTGTCCTCATGCTCATCCATCAGAAGAAGCCAGCTGATAGACTTTCCCAAGGCTCCAGAATGTCCCAGCATCACAAAGAAAAAGTTATGTTTCATATCCCACCACTGAGCGAACACAGTCTTGCATAGGTTAAACTTAGAGACTTAATTGTGTGATGGAGCTACTGCCCTGAGTCTGATGGTCCTGGATGTCTTGGGGGAAGGGCTCAGAAAGGACTCTGGGAAGGTGGATACCTGGGGCACCTGTGTGGGATGACTTGGACGCAGGCACAGGGTCACATGGCGCTGAACCGGCATTCACACCGGATCCACATTGCCAAGGAGCAGGGAACCCCCTGGGCAGGTGCATCCGAGGTCATTTGCTGCTCTTGTCTGACTGGCTCCTCTTTCTCTGCCAGCATCCAGACTCAACTGAGCCTAAACTTCTGCCCTCTGCCAGGTTGCTTTTTGGGCCCAGGGCTCTTGTTGCTAACTCCACCCCCCTGTGCTCATCTTAAATCACCGGGTACAAAACCACTGAATTCTAAGAGGTTCCATTTTCCCCCAATATGCTCTGCAAAATGCTTGCTCCGGATCTGACTACCTGTAAGGCATCTCTGTTGTTGTGTGGCCTTGCTGCTCCCACACTTCCTGTGATATCCTGGAAATTACTCCAAGTCTTCATCAGGCAAGGTCAAGGACACTCCTTCAAAGCGAAACAGTGAGATGGAGTATCCCTTTGCCCTTCCTTCCATCCTCCCTTCTGGAGTACCTAAGAGATAGCTGGGGCTCCAACAGCCTCCTTGGGCCATGAGGCAAAATAAGCATGAAAGCAAAGGCCAAGGCTGGTGAAGCAGAAATAGTGATGGAACCTGACAACCCAGTAACCATGAAACCACCACACCAGCCCTGGACTATTTGTAGAGCTGTTTTAAATGAGAGAAAAGTCAGCATTATTTTGTATAAACTACTGCTCTTCTGGGCATGGTGCTTTCATAGCAGCTGAACTTAATCTTCACTGAGAGACCGTCTCTCCCTGGGCTGATTTCTGGCTGAGATGCCTCTTCCTCTCTCAGTCCGTGTAGAACGGACACCCAGTAAACTGCCTCAGCCCACTTTGTGGGCCAGGATGTTCTGTTTCTTGAATTCTTGTTCAACTTCAGGTGGCTTATACAGTTGTTTATAAGACAGAAGTGTATGCTGCCTGAGTGTCTCTTGGATAAAAATGTCTTTCAGATGACCTCCCGCTGCTTCTCTTCGGTTCTCTTCTGGGACAGCACTCAGGTTGGGCTGACCTTCAGCCAATATATAAATGCACACGTGTACTGGCTGATAAATTTTAAACACCACCATACAGGTTGTAAACAGTTGCTTCAAGTCCCATTAGTGCGCTCCAGTCTACCCCTGGTTGCTCCCTTGTAGCCCTCAGACTCACATCACTCAGCAACTAAAGCCTTAACACCCAGGGAGGTGTGGGTCTAAGACTTGGCTCTAACTCACCTGCCTAGTGTTTGTTCAGACTGGTGATGCCCACGAGGCACCTCTGCAACCAAGTGTGAGTGGGAGGGGCCGCATACTCCTCCATACACCATCCTGGCATGGGAAGGGAGGGGGGCCCTGGCCTGGGCACTGGCTCAGACCTGCTAGCATCCAGAGCCATGTTCCTTCCCACCTGGTCACTGGTGGTCTGCTGACTCGGATACTCCCACCTCTGACCAGTGAACTCATGGCTTATGCTTTGGGCTCAGAAATATCCCAGGAAGTACTGGCCATTCCCCTCACTGATTTGGTCCCCTAGACACCCAGTGGATGCAGACCCCAGAGACTCTCACTCTGTACCCCCACTGGGTCCACTAATCTGGCGGATCACCACCTCCAGTGCTCGGCCCTCAGCATCCATGCCACGTAGGCACAGGGCATGGCCACCAGAGGGCCCCCAGCTGCTGCCCCTGTTACTCCAGACCGCACAGCCCAATATATGGGACTGCATCCCAGGTTGCTTTAGAGCAACCCCTCCAAGCTCCAGCCCCCATCCTTGCTTCTGGGATTCCTCTATAGACTCTTCTTCCCATCTCCTCCTGGGTGTGAGCCAATAAACCCCTCAATCACTGTGACTTGCCCATGTTGAGAATTCACCCATTTCTTTGTGTTACCCCTTCTGTTTGGGCCAGTGGTTCTCATGGGGGGATCTTTGGGAACATTTTGGAAATCCGTGCAGCATTTTTAGCTGCTCCAGTGATTGGCAGGGAACCAGTGGCACTTAGTGGGGTTTACTTTTTTCCAATATTTACCATACACTGATTGAACTGTGGCAGGCGTGTAGAAGACCACATCTACCCAAGTGTCCACTCAATGCATGTACCCATCCATGGGACCAGCAGCCAGACCCAAATCAGAAGATTATCAGAACCCTCAAAGCTCCTTTGGACGCCCCTGCAGCCACGGATAACCACCACTCTGACTTCTAACACTAGGAATCTGCCCTCCCCCCTTTATTTTGAACCTCCTGGAAATGGCTTCATGCCATTTGCCATGTGTCTTCTTTCGTGTCTGGTGTCTTCCACTCGCCATCATGTTTGTGAGATTCCTCCATGTGGCTGCATATAGTTCTTGATGGGCACACGGGCTGTTTCCAGTTTGGAGCTCTTAGGAATAGTGCTGCCTCGAACATTCCCACACACATTTCTTGATTCACTGATGTACCCATTTCTGCTGGGCAGACACCTGGGAGTGAAGAGCTGCATCATGGGACAGGCATTTCACAGCCTTGGTACGTATTTGCCAAAGAGTTTCCCAAAATTGGTGTGGCAACTGCCATTCCCACCCACACAGTAGGAAAGTTCCCCGTTGCCCCACTTTTTCGCCAACACTTACGTCATCCGTCTCATGGTAGCCCTTCTGGGAGGGCATACTGTGCTACTGCACTGCGGTCACTGGCCATTTGGGTATCCTTTTCTGTGAACTGTCCGCTCAACTCTTCTGCCTCATTTTCTATCAGGTTGTTTGCCTTTGCTTTTATTAATCGGTAGCTCCTTATACATTCTGTATGTGACTTCTCCCATGAATAGGTGATTAGTAGAAGTAGCTTCTCTCACTCTTGTCTTTCCATGTTCCTAAAAGTGTCACTTGGTGAAAAAGATCCCAAGACAGTAAAATTCATCAAATTTTCCTTTAGGGTTAATAATTTTTGGTCCCAAGTAATCTTTGCCTACCCCTTTGTTTCCTTCTACAAGTTTTCTAGTTTCACCTTTCATATTTTGATTTCTCATCCCACACACCTTTTGAATGATCCATCAGACATCCATGTAGCTGAAAAGCCTGTTTATGATGATCCAACTGGGAACCTAGCTCAGCTTTACACATAAACACAAAATGTGGGGGATTTTTTTTTGCACAGTTTAATATACACTGAGTTTCCCAGAATGTAACTCCCGTGTAAATTTAGAGAAGATTTTATTTTGTTTTATTTGGAACGTTACCAACATTTGAATCATCATTTCAGAAAAAATCTGTCACTGACAGCAACGCTGCTCGAGGTACATGAGTAACCCATATAACCCACCTGTGTCTGTCTACATTTCTAGATGATTCTATGTTTTAAGCATATACAGTTAGTTGACTCTTAATTCAGGCTATTAACTATGAAGGAAGTTTCAACGATCTTCATCTGATTATTGTTTACTTCTCTTAAATCTAAACTTAGGCATTATAGTTGGGAGCATGTATTTGACCACTTCAAATACGTCCCCCAGTGTGGCCGTGCCCATGTGGCTAGGTACTGATGCCCATGTTACTTTATCATAAATTACTTTTTTCCCTCTTTTCTATTATAACTAGGGCAAATATTAATTTGGGGGAAGGAATTATGTGTCCAGATACATTTCATTTCATTTCAGGATGGTCAAGGGGATTGACAAAGTATTCCCCAGAAGAAGGAGCCACTGGGTCTCATAGGGTAAGAGCCAGTGTGATGGGTCTGCCCTGTGGGCCCCACATTTCAAACCAAATGGGCACGCTAAAGTGTTCTCCTAACCACAGGAGCTGTTTTCTCCTAAAATGGAATTCCTCTTAGGCCAAACAATTTTCAGGTAACAATAATGTTTTTCTTCTCACGTTTGTGAAATAGAAGGTCCCATACCAACCGCAGAAGAAACAATATGGGAGCAGCCCTACTGCTCAAAGCCACCTCACCTCCTTCCGCCCACCATCTGCCTGCCTGAGATCACACAAGGGCCCGCTCTCGTTCTTCACTGGATTTAGTTCCACAGGTAGAGGGGTCTGAGTTCAAGCCCCAGCTCTGCCCCAAACGAGCTGTGTGGCTCTGGGCAGTGTGTTAACCCTCCATGAGCCCATAGCAGACATTCACAAAATGAGTAAGAGAAAACTTACTTAGCATATTTTTGAAAGCAAAAGGTAAGAATTGCTAATGTTTACTGAGTGCTTCCTGTAAGCCCACTTCAGTGCTAAATGCCTCCTGAGGATAATCTTCTACTCTCCCAATCCTGCCACGAGGATGAGGACCACTATTATCTATATTTTACAGATGAGGAAAGAGGAGGCACAGAGAGGGTAAGGAAGTTGTCCTCTGTCACACAGTTGAAAAATGGCAAAGCTGAGAGTCAAACCCAGGCAATCTGATTGGTTCTCACTGAATGAAAACTCATAGGGAGAAGAGTGTCCAATACTAAGAAGATGCTCAAAAAAATGGAAGCTCTTGGCTCACTGGTTGTATAATTCTACACTTGAACTCATCATTACCTTCTTTCTTCCTGCTCCCAAAAGAACTGCCTACCTGCCTTTGGTTTAACTCCATTTAATACACGTCATAGTGGCTTTTAAAAAGTTGATTTCTAATAGTCCAACTGCCTCAATTTGACAGTGTTTGTCGATAGAACACTAAGAAAAGTGATGTTAATCTACCTGCAAATGATAGAAGGAAGTCTGTGTTTGCACTGGAATTCATGCTATTTATGCCCCCCAAAAATCCAATCCCATAAACAACAAAAAGCACACTATGTCAAAAATATTTCCAAGCCTCAGGCCACTTCTACCTGGAAATACTTGACGCAAGGAAGAACCACCACCCCCTGGGTGCTGGTTGTAACAGAATTTGACCTGTGTGTCTCTAGATCCTTCAGCATGTGCTCTGACACAGACCGAGGTCGGGTGTTGGTAAATAAAGTGGCTTCCAGCACAAAATAGACTCCACTTCCCAGCAGGTGAGACTGCTGGACTCTTCCGTTTCCAAAAATGGTTTCGTGAGCTTGGAGAATTTTAGGGAGCCTTCCTGTAGGGCCAAGTCATGGCAGCCAACCAGCCCCATGAAGTTGTGTATCACTGGCACAAAGCAGGACCTGGGATTTTAGAGCCGAGTTTCAGGGTGAATCTCTGCCTAGGTCTCTCTGGGCTTTTTGCTTCCTTGCCCATCAAAGGAAGAGGTTTGACTAAGAGAATTCCTAAAGCTTCCCCAGGCCTAGAGATGAGGATTCAACACGTGCTCCTGGATTTTGGATCAGGTGCTCAAAATAGATGCTCAATAAATAATGAGTTTCTTGCCCTCACACAAGTGCCTACTTTCTCTTATTACCACGTCCCGTGCGCAAGGACAGACTGACCCTGTACGGTCAGTCCACTTCACCCGTGCCCACCCACCCCCCAAGCCCTCCTATCTTTCCCCAGGAGTCTACACTCTCAACTCTTCTGCCTCAACTATGTCTACTCCTAGACCAACTGCCACCATGGAAACTACCTGATAAATTGATACATTTACTCCAGTCACCTTCTGGAAACATCTGCATTAAGAATTCTAATGTTAGAACAGAGAGGAATCGGTAATTTAAATATGGCAACATTTGACGAAAAATTTCATTCCTTGATGATGCTAGGAAAAGCAGCATCTGGAATGGTTTCTCTTTTCAGTGTAGATTATGCATGTGAGTAGCGGGTCCCTCCCCATGACTTACGGAGTTCTGTGATCTGTCTCTCTTTCCTCCTGGCAAAACAGCCCACTTCAGTAGATCCATCTCAGGAGTTTTACCAGCAGGTAAAGGCTTAGAGATGGGCTTCTTGTTTGCTTTCTCCAGTCAGCCACCCCAAATTCTTGGAAGTGGGTGGAGCATAAGTGAAAAGTTGGTAAATAAAATTCTTTCTTTGGTCTAGTATGGACAGGCCTTGGTCTCTTCAGGCTACTTCATGGCTCCCAAACTGTAATTATTGGTTGCTTTTTAAAGTGTCCCTCTGAACTGAGAGTCTTTAGTTGTTCTAAATTCATTTGGGATCCTTCTGGGCCCAGGAATTAAAGGTGACTCTTCATTCCTGTAAGTCGGAGACTGTCTCGTCTTAGGAAACACTCAGGGCTACAGGCATGTTGTGTGGTGAGATGGGCCAATTAAAGCTGTAGCCCAGCAGTCCTCCAAGTGGAAGCTGGTTCCTTGAGAAGCAAGAAGGTCCCGTGTGAGTCTGATCTCCGGCCAGGAGGACCCTTCCCTCCTCTAGCCCTGATCCCTGGGGTCCTGGAGTAATGGAAAGTAAATAGACTATCAGGCCAGAAGAATCATAGATGGTTTTACTGGTCGCAGAGTCTCCTTAACATCATGGGATCTGGGTAATGCCCTGAACCATTCCTGGCTCCTGAAAGGAAGGCAGGCCACTGAAGGTCCTATAAACTCTACTACATCCCAGGGGACTACTAAGCTCCCTTCCAGCAATCCCACCTCCCTCCCAACACAGAACCTTAATGTGGAGTGAGGATGGGGTGGGGTCTTTTGCCTTTTAATATCAGCGGTGACAATAACAGATAACCTTGACTGAACACTTTCTATGTATTGCTTCATTTCAACCTCCCAATGACCCTATGAAGTAGGTACCGCTACCATCCCCACTTTACAGAAGACAGGAATGAGGACAAGAAGGCAAATAAGTTCCTCAGGGTGAGTATGTGGCAGAGATTCAAACCCAGCTCTAACTGGCCCCACAGGCCTTGCTTTTAACAACAGCACGAATCTGTTCCTTGCCTTCCCCTGAGCCTTCACTACTCCATGCAGGCCTCATCAGACTCCTGCTGCCCACACCAAACCCTGAAGATGGAAATGCATACTCCAGAGGAGGGGCGATGCATGGAGCACAGCGGATGGAAGGACAAGCTCTGGGGCCAGACGGCTCGGGTCTGAATCCAGCTCCAACATTTACTCACAGTGTGGCCATGGGCAAGCTACATAACCTTCCTGTGCCTTTGTTCTCCCATCCACCCACAGACAGAAGAATCCCTCAGCAGGCTGCAGCTGAGGTGGGATGAAGCATATGGGTAAAGCACACACAGACGGCGCTCAGCACACCAGGAGAGCTCTATAAGCCCTGGGGTTTTGGTCCCTTCTACCGCCTCCCAACGGCCTGCTCAGCACCTCCACCCCGACATCTAACAGGCCACTCAAATTTGGCATAGCTGAAGCTGAAACCCTGACCTTTCCTCCTAGGGCTGTTCTCCCCCTACTCTTGCCCACCCTAACACCTGGCAATTTTGTCCTTCTGGAAGCAGAAGTCAAAAATTTCGGAGTCATCCTAGGCTCCTCTCTTCCCTGTGCGCCTCACATTTAACTCACCTGCAAATCCTCTGAGTTTTACCTTTAAAATATACGCAGCAGCTAGTCCTACACCATCACCTCTCCTGCTCCCTGGTCCAGGTCAACACCGTCTTTCCCCTACGTGCATCCAGCAACCTCCTCATTGGGCCCTCTGCTTCTGCTCTCGCCCATGACTGTCTTTTCCCGCTGTAGCCAGAATGCCGGCATCCCAGGATGCAACAGATAACTCTAATCCAGACTCCCTTCGCTTCCACCTCACCCAGAGAAAATGTCAATGCCTAATCACGGGCCCACCAAGCCAGTCCCCTACCACAATGCCCCCCACTCTTCCTCTCCAGCCTCACTGGTTTCCTGCTTTCCCTCCTGGAGCCCTTGACCTTGTTGTTATCTTTCCCGAAATCTCTCCATCCCCCCCCCCCAGATACCTGCATGCCTTATTCCTTCACTCCTCTGGTCTCTGCTCACACACCACCTCATCAAAGCAGGCTTTCCTGGCCATCCCAAATAAAACAAGTCCCCAAGTTGCCTTGTGACCATATTGTGTCATGAAACAACATACCACCAAACCTCCCTCACCTCAACCCCATTCTCCTTATTTTCTCTCAGTATCAGCTCTGGAATAAGCTGTCCTCAGATCAGGTGCAGGAGCGGTAGGAAGAAGGGGCAAAGTACTCGGGAAAGCACCTGATGGAAATATGATTTCTTTGGTTCATTGGAAGATACCATTATATAAATATATTTCATGTTTTTTTGCTGGATAGCACGTGATTGGTCCAAAATGCTGTTTTGGACCAAGTAATGCTGAGGAAGTCATTTCAGAACACATTTGAGACAGACACCAACTCCCTTCCCAAATAACACCCAAAATAAAGTGGCAAGTGCAAACTAGGGCCTTATGAGTAAAGAGGTCAGGTGGAATGTGCCATCTGATTGCAGTCCCTGATGAAGCCTCACGAAAATAATCATGATGGGTTTTTTTTCAAAAGACGTTAAGTACAAGGGAAAACAAGAGAGGTAAAAATAACAAAACTTTGGGATCCAGAAAGTTGATGGATAAGAATTATTTGACTAAGCAGGCCTGACAGAGCTGAATTCCAAGCTCATAGCAAGAAAATCCATGAGCTACATGGATTATACAAGAGAATGCTCAGAAAAACTCAGGAACCTATGACACACGCCACTTCGGGAACTGAGAGCAAAGCTATGAGAGGGAGGGGATAAAATAATAGAGACTGGTTGAAATCTGTTTCACAGTAGTTAGATGCCTGGACATCCTCCCGCACTCCACGCTGCTGGACCCCTTCCCCACTCTGGCAGAAGACTGGGCATTTGATTTCCAAGAAGAATTAAATATAGGGACTCTGGACTATGTGACATCAGACCCAGTTGATGGGTCTGACATCTGGGGTATCATATTACAAACAGAGTGATTCAGTAACTATGGACATGACCCTTTCCCACTTTGCTTCTCCTACTGAGCTTCCAGAATGTGGGAATCCAGGAATCTTGCCCTCTGGACAAGAGGTTGGAAGAAACCTCTCTACTAAGTCTAACAAACTCAGGTGGAAAGACTTGAACATATTGGCACAGGGGCTTCCCAACAATTGGCACAGCATAGCACTCCACAATAAACTTCACAGTCAAGAAACTACTCATTCAGACAACCAGAGATGAAAAGACATCTGAGGAAAGCCTCTATGAGACAAGTCAGAAAACAAACAAATAAAAACAGCTTGGAAAAAACAGAAATTATGCAAGGAGAAAAAAACTTCGCCAAACTATCAAATTGATCTCCTTGCAAGATAAGACATTGCATCAATGAAACAAGAACAGAAAGCTATAAAAAAAACACACACAGAACAAAAAATATTTCTTGAAAATTAAAAATGTGAAAATAGAAGTAAAAAACTTCATACAAGATTGGAAAATAAAATTGAGAAAGTGTTTCAGAAAGGAAATCAGAAAGACAAAGAGACAGAAAATAGGGAAGAAGAGAGAAAATAACTAGAAGACCGGTGCAATAAGTCTTACAATCAAAGAAGAAGAGTACCACAAAGAAAGGACAGTGAAAACTGAGGAGATATTCATCAAGAAAATAAGAAAACAATGTTTTTCAAACTTGAAGAACAAAAATCTCCAGATTGAAAGGGGACTTCAAGTCCTCAGCATCATGGAAAAATAGACTCACACCAAGGTACATTGTTATGAAATTTCCAGAACACTCAGATTAAAGAAAAAACATCTTACCAAGCTTCTGAAGGGTAGAAAAAAACAGGCCAAATGCAACAGATCAGAAATTAGAATAAACTAAGAATGCTTAACAGCATACAGGGAGAAAAACAAACAAAAGACAATGGGCCAGTGACCTCAAAATTCCAAAAGAAAATTATTTCCAACCTAGAATTCTATATCTAGCCCAATCATCACTTATATGTAAGAAGAAAATAAAAATAATTCAGATATGCAAATTCTCAAAAAATTTAACTGCTGCATGCTTTTCTCCAGGAAGCCACTGGTATATGCTACCAAATGAAGGAGTAAATGATGAAGAAAACAAAATACATGCCATACGTATTAGTTCCCTAGGGTTGCCGTAGCAACGCACCATAACCTGGGTGGTCTAAAACAACAGAAATTCATTGTGCACAGTCCTAGAGGCTAGAAATCCAAAATCTTGGTGTCAGCAGGCCCATGCTTTCTCTGAAACCTGGAGGGGAAGACCCTTCCTTACCTTCTCCAGCTTCTGGTGGGCCCACGCTTTCTTTGGCTTCTGGTAGCAGAACTCCAATCTCTGCCTCCACCTCCATATGGCTGTCTTCCCTCTGTGCATGTCTGTCTCTGTATCTCTTCTCCTCTTTCTATAAAGACATATAGGGTTCTACAGGGCTAAGGGCCCACCCTACTCCAATATGACCTCATCTAACTAGTTACATCTACAATCAGCCTATTTCCAAATAATGGTAACATTCTAAGGCTCTGGGAAAGACATGAATGGGGGAGGGGGGGATAACAATATTGAACCCAGTGCAACATACAGAAACAGGATGTGATAACGTGGTTGATGGCAAAAGGCTAGCCCAGGCTGACAGCTCTATACTGGAGTAGAGGGCCACCAGCCCACACTGGGCGGGTTAGATGCTCATAGATTTTTTCAGGAAGGTGAAATTGAAATTTAGGGGTTGAATTAATGATAAATACATAGAAAACTGAACAAAACAAACAACAGGAACAATAAAAAAGGCAATTGTTAATTCCAGGAAAAACAAAAGATTAGTTCATAGCCACAGCTCTGTAAGGCATATATAAACATATATAAGAAACAATGAATGCTTATCAAGCCAAAATTACAATATAAATATATGGGAAGGGTGGAGGGGTGGGAAGTGGTGGAAGTGAAAGGAGGAAAGAGTGATAAGTCCTTATCTTCCACAGTTAATGGATAAATTAATGGATAAGGCCAAAAACTGAAAAGGCCAGAGTTAGCAGTTCAAGTACATACAGAGATATGAAGTAAATATTAAAAGAGTTGAAAACAGTATCCCTGGAGAAGGGGAAATGGGAGGGGAGGAAAACTAAGGAATGTTGTTTGTCTTAACAAACCTTGTAGAACTAGTTGAACTGTGTATATGCATAACCTCAACTAGAAAAAAAAAATCATAACGAGAAAGAGAGGCACAAACTGGCCCAATCATCAACAGCCTGGTGCATTGCACACAGAACCCTAAGTATATTTTATAGTTAACATGTTTTATGATGAAGCTCTAGAGTCAGCTTAACACAGTGGTTCTCAACCAAGGGCAGTTTTGCCCCCCTCAGCCCCCATCCCAGGGGACATTTGGCAATGTCTGGGTGTATCTTTGATTGTCACAACGTGATGGTGGGGGGGTGGGTATTGGCATCTAGTAGGTAAAGACCAGGGATGCTGCTGAACTTCCTGTGATGTAGAGAGTACAGAATGACAACAACAAAGGATTTGTTCAACAACTTAACAACTTAACAACTATCTGGCCCAAAATGTCACTAGGTAGGGCCAAGGCTGAGAAACCCTTGCTCAACAGATGATAGGAAAGAGAAAGCCCTGTGAGGACGTCTGGGAAAACCTGGTTTCTTTAGACTCACACAACACTCTGACACCAGGTATGTGGGGTTTTTCCCTCACTGACCAGTTCTCCAATTCTATGTAGACACCAACCAGGTGTCCTACAGTTCAGTTCACTTCTGACACTACCTACCTGCAATTAGTGTCAGATCCCATAGGTTAAGTGCTCATTTCCATAAGACTGCCCCCCGACTTCAGGTGCCAATCACAAATCCCAGGCTTCCTGTACTTCTGATCAACTGGCTATAAATCAGGGGCTCCCGTGACCCCCTCCTCAGGTTCAATAATTTGTTAAAATGCCTCACAGAACTCAAGAAGCCACTTTATTTACATTTATCAATTTATTATAAAGAATACAACAGCCAGGGGTGCATGGGTGGCTCAGTCAATTAAGCGTCTGCCTTCGACTCAGGTCATGATCTCAGAATCCTAGGATCAAGCCCCACGTCAGGCTCTCTGCTCCGCGGGGAGTCTGCTTCTCCCTCTCCCTCTGCCCCCTCCCCCCACTCATGCCCTCTCTCTCTGTGTCTCTCAAATAAATAGAATCTTAAAATATATATATTTATAGATATATAAATATACATATTTATATATATAAAAAAAAGAATACAACAGCCAGAGAAAGCGATGCATAGGGCAAGGTTGGGGGAAGGGTACGTGGAGCTTCCATAACCTCTCCAGGTACACCAGCCTCCTGACACTTCCACACGTTCACCATCCTAGAAGCTCTCTGAACCTTTTAGGTTTCTTCATTATGTAGGCATGGTTGATTAAACCACTAGCCATTGGTGATTAGCCCAACTCTAGTTCGTCTCCCCTCCCGGGAGGTCAGGGAGATGGGGCTGAAAGTTCCAACCCTCTAATCCTATGATTGGTTTACCCCATCCTTAGGGGCTTTCCAAAAGTCACCACATTAACATAAACCCAGATGTGGTTGAAAGGGGTACATTATGAATAATAAATGATACTCTCTTCATCTTTATGTCTCTTTTCACTTAGGAAATTCCAAGGGTTTGGCGGAGCTCTGCCCCAGGAAGAGGGAGGAAGCCCAAATATCTATTTCTCATTATAAATCACCATATCACAGGAAGTTGTGGAGATCCTCTAGGTAAGAAATCACAAAAGGCTGAATTAAGAGACTTCTATGGTAGACGGCACAAAACTGAAACTGGATACAGATGGTAACAGTGGAGACAAGGGGCTTCTCCCACTGCCGTGTTGTGAGGATGCTCGAGCAACCTGTGGGGAGGTCCATGTAAGGAAGAACTGAGTCCTTCTGCCAACAGCCAGTGACTGAGCTGAATTGGAAGAGGACCCCACAGCCCCAGGCAAACCTTCGGGTGCCTGAAACCTGGGCCCACAGCTGCCTGCAGTCTCATATGACACACTGAATTAGAACCATCCAGATGCTCCAGTCCCTGATGCAGAAGCTGTGAGATAATGCATGCTCCTTGTTTCAAGTCACTAAATTTTGGTATAATTTGTTATGCAGCAATGGATAACTAAGACAAATGGGCAGTGAGAAAAAGATGAAAACAGTAATGACAAAGCAAAACCAAAGGATACACAAGATGCCAGGTGGTGGTGGAGAGGGCAGGGCCAGGGTAAAAAAATCCAAACAATTGCCACTGAGTCTGAGTTTCTCTATCATCAAGCGGACCACGTTACATACTTCCAAAAACATTTGGCCTGAGGATGAAAGCCAAGAAGTTAAGTTGTATTAGAAAAGATGCATATAAGAACCTAGCACAGCGTCCAAAACATAATAAGGGGAAAAATAATAACAAAAGCAAAATAACAAAATAACAAAATCCTGGCACTGTACTGTTTTCCTAGGCGACTCCAGCTCTGCAGTCCTAATTAACATTTATTTATTATGTCTGGTGCTACACTCACACTCAATTAGCTATTATTATCCCTGTTTCTGATGAGGAGATGGAGCCGCCCAGAATTGATGTGGCTTCTCTACAGTCCCACAAAGCCAGGATGTGAACCCACATCAGGCTAAATTCAAAATCCTCACTAATCCCACTGCACCATCCATGCCTCTTTATAGAACACTTATTTACATTCCTTGGGATTGTTTGAATTCTCTTCCCTCTGCCTTTCTTATGAAGAACTCCGCCAGTGTGCCTCCTCCCGCCACCCCTAAAAAAATCCTTTAATTATTGCTCACTCCTGAAATTAAGTGTCTACATATTTCACTAGGGAGACTCAGAAAGCCCTTGCAGGGGTGGAATGCAGGAACTATGAATGTAAAGCTTCCTCAAGACTCTTCCTCATCCTCTATCCCCTGGGTCTGGACGTGCAGTTATTCTGCCTGGCAACCTTCCTTGTCTCTCCACACGCCCCCACCCCTCCAGGGCACTGTCTGGCTGGAGCACAGCATTCTCTCAGCCCCATTCCCCTGGAAAATGTTGAGTCTGCGTTGACATTGACACCCATTAAGGAGCTGTGCAGCTGTTCCCACACAGCCAGCCCCGAGGCCTTCCGGAAATTGTTTGCATTCACGCGCCTTCTGTACAGCCTGGCAGCTCTGCAAGGCCTGGCACCCCAGGACTGTGGCTGGGTTAGGGATGCACACTTTCTTTTACTCTTCTTTTCCTCTTCCCTGATTCCCTGAATGACTAATAAATTGAGGATTAATAGGTAAGAAAGACAGGTATTTCTTTCTTGCTATCTAGAATAAGCTGGGTGGTGGGGGGGGGAGTTATAGCTTTTTTTTTTCCTTTGTGTTTATAGATAACTATTAACATATTATTTAGATCTCATTTAGTTTAAGTGGCATAAATCCAATTCAAAATGGATTTGGCAAAAAGAAGAGTTTAATAACAGGGCATTGGAGTATCTCCAAGCAAGCGGAAGAAAGGGCAGGGACACTTCCAGATGGAGTCACCATGTACAGTTGTTCAAGCTGCACACTGTACAACCCCAGGGGCCACTGTATCACATGGCAGCCATATGAATGGCACCTGCTGGTGTGGTGCAGGGCACAACTTTCTAGCTCTTTTGAGTGTCCCTCCTCCAGGTTTCAGGAATAACTGAAAGCAGGGTCTCAAATGTCACCAGGACTCTCTCTCCATCTCTGAAATGGGCTTCTCTCTGAATACTGACCAAATCCTTCCCACTAATGGGCTGGTTTCATTCATGTCTGTCAATGGTTCCTTACTTCCAGCCAAGGAGGGACTGACTGGTGCTTTTATTGGTTCCAACTCCAAAACTTCTAAGGAAGAGCTCTGATTGGTGTATTGGAGCTTGGCACCCATCCTTCCACTAATCAAGAAGCTAGATGGCTCAGAGGTGGGCATACCTTTGCCTTAGCCTGAATCAGATTCCCACCTGAACGGAATATGTCTGCCTAGTAGGAGATGTAAGAGAATAGCCTTTGGGAAATTGAAGGCCTTTAACCCTTATTTGCCTTTTTTTTTTCCTTTTTGTTACTTCCAGAGCCTTTCAAGAGCACTAAACACCTAACAGTAGAACAGTAGGTGGGACGATATGGAAGTAAAATTGCTCCATTTCAAGAGTGGGTGTGAATTAAACTATCCCCCTCTGGGATTTTCACTTGATGCGGTCTTAAGAGTTTTGGCAAAGTGGGGGCTATATTCATATCTTGACTATTTGGGGGATATTATGATCCTTCTGTAGTCACGCTCTGGCAGCTTCCAAGCTCTCTGTCTTGAAGGCAGAATGTAACAATTCTCTTCCCAAATTAACTGCCCACGAATGCTTGGTAACTGCCTCCTTCAAGGGGCCAGAGAGAACAAACAACAATCTCAGAACTGTCCATTTTATCACCCTTGCGCCCCCTCCCTTGCTTCCCACCTCCAACACCAGTGTGGAGGGCACACCCCTTTGCACTCTGATATTACTATCCCCTAGCACTCTCTCCGCATCTTTTCTGAACGCCCGAATTTTCATCCCAACTCTCACCAGTCACCACCGCTCAGTAGTTTGACTATTCAAGCCAGAGAAGGAACTCTCTGGGTATCATGAAATCAAGGGGTTACCCTGAAAGGGACTGGGGTCTTGAGGAATCCCAGAAAACAAACTCGGCTGCCACGTGCCATAAATATTCTTGGACTATTTAATCCACATGTAACGGGGGAGGGGGGCATGACTATTAATGACCAAAATAAATAGTAATCAATTATGATGATGGTAATTATGCTTTGAAATTAGCCTGGGGAAGGATGACCAAGGCAATTTTTTATTCCAGCTCAGGAAAATAGGACGCCAGCTGGGGCTAATAAGAGCTTTCATTAAAGCACTGAGCGTCATCCAGCACTGCGAAGAAAGCCCTCTCTGTCCTGTGGCCCGGCCCGGCCCTGACATGCTTTCTGCTTTTTAACAAGAACTGAAAGGTGGCGAGACAGACAGTTCTTGCCTTGGCACCGGGCAAAGTCGGACGTTGAAAAGGCAGTGATTATTTTCAATGGCCCAGTGCTGGAGAGTTTCGTTTCCTTTGCCCCATCTCCACGCGCCTGGGTTCCCGCACCAGCCCTGGAATTGACTAGGGCAGTTGGCGGCGGTGGATGACCCAGGGCAGAGGGTCTGGGCAGGTGACAACCGGCCAGGGCAGTTTGCAGGTCTTGCTGGGGTAGGAGCCAGAGGGAAGAAAAATGTGGTTTCTGCACAAGGGAGTGTGTGTGTCTTTCCCCGCACTTTAGTCCCCCGGTAGGTGCAGCAGAGATGGTCACTAATATTTACCGGCCGGCCTTTCAACCCAGACAGCGTATTTACCGGGCACGGGGTGGCCCTGACAAGCTTCTCTGCTCCTACACGGACGGCACCTTTGGGAATTTCATGGAAGTCACCCACTGCTGGCTCCTGCCTCAGTTTCCCTTTCTGCCTCGCTCCTGTTCACTATTTCTTGCTGTTTCTCTCTTGCTATGAAGAAACTAAAGAAAGCCTCTCTCTTAGCCACCCTGTAGCAAAGCTGAGGAGTTCAAGGGTTAGTGGGAATAAAATTCCCTTCTCCCTCTTTTGAGTCGGATACCAGACTCACGACCCAAGCCTTTGATAGAGGCTGGCTCTCAACCAGGGGAGATTTTACCTGCCAGCAGACTTCTGGCAACATCTGGAGACATTGTTGGCTGTCACAACTGAGGTAGGAATGCTACTGGCATCTAATGGGTAGGGGCCAGGGATGTTGCTCAACATCCTATAATATATGCAAGGAAGAATTTTCCCACCTAAAATGTCAATAGGTCTGAAGCTGAGAAACCCTGGTTTAATTAATGGCTAAGGAAGCATATAGCCCCCTCCCCAACGGCTGGCCTCCGGGAAGACTGTGTGTCAGGGGCTATGAAAGTCTAAACCCACCTTCTGCGACGGAGATTTCTTCCAGACAACACAGCCAACCAAAGGCGGAGCCACACACCAGCGTACTAGTAGTACGTCATCAGTAACCCTGCCTCCTTTGGCCAGCGCTGGCCAATCAGAGTAGCTGCTGCAGGGAAATTAAGGCAAAGGAGGAGGTTGCAGAGGCTCGCTTTCCAGCACTTCTGCCAAAAGGGAGGATGTTCCTCCCCTCTATATACAGGCCAGTTCAGGTTGTCCATAAATCTCCAGAGTCTGAGAGACCCAGGAAGGGCTCCCAGGAGGTTGAGGTATGGCCAAGAGTTGAGAACAAATCCCACGACAAGCCTTAGGCTCAACATTCATTTGGCAGTTGCACACAAGTCCTTGCTGGAGCAAGGTGCTCTGTGCATTCGGATTCCATCCATACAGCAGGGCTGAGGGATTTTAAGTCGTGCTTTACCCCATACTGCGTCGGTTGTGCGCCTTGAACCTTCGCCTAGGTCTGACAGTAATCTTGTAAAACTCAACTCAAAATCAACTCATTTTACTGTCAAAAAATGGAGTTTATTTAGACTTCACAGAAATTCTAGCGATTTCGATTGTGGGAGCAGAAGCTTCTCATTTACCCAGTGCCACTACATGCCAAGCACTCTGCTAGACCTACACATAAATTATTTCCTTGCCCCCTCCCCAGAATCCCATGAGATACTCATAGCCCATTCCAGGGACCAGAAAACTGCCGGGGCGGAGTAGTGGTACAGAGCCTTGGCACTTCTTGTGTACAACTCCCTGGTGCTTGGCAAGATCCAGCATTATTAAGAGGTCCTGGGCTATAACAGGGGCACAGCCGGATTGGAGCTGTCAGAGAAGATGCTCAAGGGATCCCACAACATCCCCCTCCAACCCTGAGTGCTTCTAGAGACAAAATCTTGAGGCACACCTAGTGAGTCTGACCAGTAAGGCAGAAAGGCGTTGGTTTCTAAATGGTCCCCATACACCAGGATGAAGCTTATTTCCATTTGGTGTCCTCAGAAAAAGGGCTTTTTTTTTTTTTTTTTTTTTTTTTAAATTCTGAATTGACCCATTCCAGGGTCAGGAAATTCTTCCATATAGACAGTCTCAGGCTGCTGTTTAAGCCAATTTCCTCCTCCCTGGTCCAGAGTGGAGACGAAGAACAGCTGGTGGCCACTGTCTCTAAAAATCTTTCATAAACCTGAAGACCCATTACCCAATCCGCCTTCTCCAAGGGAGATTATCCCAGTTCTCTTGAGTGTTTCTCAGAGATTATCTACTCTGCAAGTTTCCTCTGCAAACAGGTTGACCACTTCGGAAGTTCTGTTCCTCGTGAGTTGGGAGACAACAGTCAGGTACAACATTGAGTCCACACTCTACACAACACATGTTCTCTCACAAACATCGTCAGGGGCTGATTCCCCAGCAAAACCCACAGGGAAGCCATGGTGACAGGGCCACAAGCTCAAGACATGTGAGTTCAAATGTGTGCTCCCCCTCGAACTCACTGTGCGACTACAGGCCACCCAGCAGGACCTGCAAGACCTCTCCATCTTTATACCCAAAGCAGAAGGAACGACTTTCCCAAGGGGCTCTAATGAGATCATGTAAGTTAAGTGTTTGGCACCAATAAGAACACTCATCCCAGTAACTATGATGACTTTACTGTTATGCCCTCCCCTAGTGTAGCCACTTCCTTATTCACAATTCCTCTGAATTAAACAAAGAAGTTCTCACCGGTCCTGTCTGCCTCCTGAAGAACTAAGCCCACTGTCCTGGATGTGTTTGAACCAGACTGCTCACACCCCCATGGGGGTCAGGGAAGGGGCTTCTACTTTGGGTGGGAATGGGCTTGATGACCTCCGAAAATCCCTTTCAAGTCCAAGATTCTATTAAGAACTCAGGTCAACCCAGGCTCTCACCCCCCTCTCCATTTTCCACAAAGAAATCCAACCAGATTTTCCATGGAGGAAATGCAGGAGAGATGGTACCTTCACAACACCCTTCCTCTGTGTCTCATCAGACATGCCTATCCTCCCAGTTCCCATTCTCTCGTGCTTCCTCTGGTGGTCTTCCTTCTATATTCCCCTGAAAATGCTCCATCTCCTTTCTGTTGGGTCAAGCAACGCAGCTTTGCCCTCAACCATGTCTACCCCATCCAGGTCAATTACAGCCAGCTAACAGGATCCATCTTCCTTAGTAGGCAGTAGACCATCTACTCTCCTGGGAGCGTGGCCTCTGGTGTCTTACTCCATGGCCAAAAAGATTTATCAGAGAATTCCTTTCCTGTGTGCACAGAATTTTTTCTGAAAGAAATTCCTACAATACAATTTTCTCTATCCTCTTGCATACAATTTAATGATTTCTGTCTCCAGTTCCAAGAGCTTGTATTATTACCTCCTTGTAAAACAAACTATGCCAACAAACAATTATAGCTGTATATTTTTTTAAAATAAACTCCCTTGCACGTTTTATGTACTGACTTCATTGTGCTTTTTGTCTGGACCCAGCATCTCATAGAGCTAGGCTGCAGCACCACAACTTGCCCATAGGTGGCACCAGCTCACACACTTTTATATGTCTGCAAGAAATGTATCTTTGAGATTGAGGTTTCAGGTTATGTAAAATGAATTAGCTGCATACTTCTCTGTTTGGGAAACTCGAAACCTACCAACTATCCTTCCAGTAAAAGGGAATAGCTGAACTGGACTCCCTCTTGCCAAGGCTCTGGTTGGTGGCGCTTTCCCAGTTGACTTGCCATGTCTAGTTCTCACCAAGAGACCCCTTCCCCATAGCACAGTTTAGCTTCTTTCAATTATTCCTGCCATGTCATAGTCAACAGGTGTTCCCAGCATCTTTCAGGGAGCATGTCAGGGAAATCTCCAAGGGCCGCGAGACCCCAGGATGCAATGATTTTGCTCTTAAGACATAGGCATGATCCTCTGTTGAAAGGAGCTGGCCTCCTGCCTCCGGAATGCAGTGTGATTCCTCCTCAGCCAGGAGACAACTGCCTGAGCTGGACATTGCCCACCAGTGTTGTCCAAGTAGGCAAACTGTTGGCTCCTTATAAATGCTCCCTCAGAGTTATAATTTTTAACAGCAATTGCGAAACAGCTTTGGGCAAACCAAAGGAAACGCACTGGACAGCCCTTGAAAAACAATGTAGGCCAACATGCTGCCTCCATCCAGGACTGGGACTTAAATGAAGGTGGATTTCACCAGGAGCAATTTCTTCCCCAACCACTGCAGCTGGGCAGAGAAGTGGGGCTATAATGAGAGTAATGATCAGTTAACTGATAGCCTTTTTAGTGCATTTTGGAAAGCCCAAGCCTCCCGGACATTTCCGCTATCTCCCCTTCTCCCTTGCTGAGTCAGAGCTGGGCTTTGCATAACTCCTATTAGAAATGTCTGTTCTTCAGGGTCCTTTCCAACTGCCCCCCCCCATTCCACCCCCACCCACACATGCGCACACATGGCCTGGGATTCCTTTCCTCCTGGCTAGCAGCCCCAGCCTCCATGGCTTCTTCTTCCCATCACCCAAGCCCAACACCTAGGGATCCTCACTTTCCTACCCTCTGTTTTCAGAGCTGTTAGCACTCTGCCTTGTCTCCCAGATGGGCTCACAGAGGCTTTTCGCAGGCTGAGCAGAGCAAAGGCCTTCCCAAGACTGCAGCCCACCCACCTCAGTGAGCATAGAATTACACCAAGTTCTGCTCACAGATCACTCATTCCACAGTTATTGGTTGGGAAGCTACTGTGCACCAGGCACTGGGTGGCATGGAGAACATGGAGTGCATTCTCTGCCCCTCTGAATCATATTGTGTGACAGCTGCTTTCATTTTGTTGTTAGACGAATGCCTGGAAATATCATTGTTGATATTGCGCTTGTTGTTGTGATTACACCTTTAGCCTTGATGCACCCCTTCACCTCTGCAAGCGATTTTGCCACATGCTATGAGCTCTACTCTCCAACTTCAGTCATTTGTAAACCACCTTTATGAGTTTTGCCATAAGCATGTACCACCTATGTTTTACTGGCTTTATATAAGTCTTTAAAATGACTCGCTTTCTTTACTTAACCGTTTTTAAAAATTTTATATCACTGCCATAAATGGAAAACTTGCCATAAATAGAAGGCAACCCTAAAATCAAGTGCAATTCTAAAACTATGCTATGAAATTTTAGCTAAATACAGAAACTTGAGCCTGTGCCCACTCTCTGTTAAAAAAGGGAGCTTAGGATTATATTAGACAGGTGTTAAAGGCAGTCTAGCTCCACACTGATACTTACTCCTTACGTTATCCAGATAGTTAAGTGCTCTCACTGAGGAATGTAGTACAATTTCATGCCATCTCTCTAACCATCTACAATCATGTCAGTTGCCATCAGTAACTTCCATCTAAATCAGTCAGCATAGCCACATTCTGCACCAGTAACAGACAACCTTCAAATTTCAGCAGCCTAAATACAAAGGTTACTTCTTGTTTACTGTGAATTGGCAGGATCCACACTCATTCTTGTTGCTCAGAATTACAGGCCAAAGAAGCAGTCAATATCTTGAATGTTGAGGGTCACTGTGCCAGAGGTAAAGGAGAGAGTAATACGAAGAATGCACTGGATGCACTGGCTTTTAACACTTGCACCCAACAGTGAAGTCTCACCATTTCTGGTCACTATGCAATGGCCAACTCAAGTCACATGGCCACCCTCTGACTTCACCTGAGCAGGAAGTACAATCCTACCATATCCTGGAAGGAGAGAGAGCTGGACTATTTTTGATCAGCCATACAGACTTTCATTCCACCCCATTCACTGATAATACTGCCCCCAAATAATTGATCCCCAGCCTCTCCAGGCATGCATTTCTATACCACCCCCAACAACCAGGCAAACCAGACCACTTACCATGCTGTGACCATGACCATGCTCTGCACTTGTCTTCCCCTGCCTCTGCTCATGGCTCCCACTTAATGGAACACCCCTCCCTGTCTCTCATCCTACTCACCCTTCAAGATTCCACCTATTCCTGAGGCTTTATCCACCCCCAAAAATGAAAGTTGTGTGCTGTGTGTGTGTGTGTGTGTGCGCGCGCGCGTGCATGTGTGTGTGTTTTCCTAGGGTAATATTTTAGATTTTCAGAGCTAAAAGGGATGGACTCCTCCATTTATAATAGAGTTTCTCAACCCAACACTGTTGACATTGGGGCAGGATAACCCTCTCATGTGGGAGACTGTCCTGTCCATTGTAATATGTTTAGCAGCATCCCTGGCCTTTGCTTAGATGCCAATGGCAACTTCTGCCCTCCAACTCTCACAACAAAATATGCCGCAAAACACTGACTGTTCCTTTGGAGAGAGGGTAAGATTTCCCCCAGTTGAAAACCACTGTTTTACAGGGCAACCAAGAGGAATTAAATATTGTGTCCAAGGTAATACAGTGAGTTAATGGCCAAAGGGGCTGGAGGAATCCAGGTTCTTGATTCCCCCACCCTGCACCTCTGATCTGGTGTTCTTGGCACTGGTACATGGGGCTCAGGCTGGGAGCATAAATGAAGGAAATGAGCTGAGCTCATATTCCTTTGACACATCTGATGTGCCCATCGAACAGTTCCATAAAGAAATATGCTCTCTCACCTAAGAAATAGACACGTGCGCGTGTGCGCGCGCGCATACACACACACACACACACACACACACACACACACACACACACACACACACACACACACACACCCAGACTTCTTGATCTGTCTTACAGCCTTTGACTTTTGATGTAGATAACAGCACAATTTCATTTGCCTTTCATTCTACCATAAGGCAAAGAGTAGTGTTAATCCAGTAACAACATGGCAATAGTATTACAAGAGAGAGACTCTGGGGGAGTTCTGGGGTTTGCATAAAACTGGACAATGTATGCCCCATCCAAAAGGCCAAGTATCATAGCAAGTTTTTCAAAGAGATGAAATCCAAAATTTAATGAGATATCTTCTGATTATTAGAGGCAGGAAACTGACATTTTTTTGGAAATGTGCAAGTGCAAACTATAGGCCACACAAAATACCAGGTTTGACCATGAAGTCCTGCCTCCCCTACATTCACAAGTGACCACATCATGTCCCAGGGTGGACATGTTATAGCCATAGCTCACAACCCACCCTGGATGGAGGGCTTTGAAGCCTACAGAGTCCCAGACCCCACTCCAGACCTGCTGAACAAGAAGTCCCCAGAGTGGGCCTCTGGGAGCTGAGGGTTTTTTTTTTTTTATTTTTTTATTGTTATGTTAATCACCATACATGACATCATTAGTTTTTGATGTAGTGTTCCATGATTCATTGTTTGTGCATAACACCCAGTGCTCCATGCAGAATGTGCCCTCTTTAATACCCATCACCAGGCTAACCCATCCCCCTACGCTCCTCCCCTCTAGAACCCTCAGTTTGTTTTTCAGAGTCCATCGTCTCTCATGGTTCGTCTCCCCCTCTGACTTACTCCCCTTCATTCTTCCCCTCCTGCTATCTTCTTCTTTTTCTTTTCTCTTAACATATGTTGCATTATTTGTTTCAGAGGTACAGATCTGTGATTTAACAGTCTTGCACAATTCACAGCGCTCACCATAGCACATACCCTCCCCAATGTCTATCACCCAGCCACCCCATCCCTCCCACCCCCCCACCACTCCAGCAACCCTCAGTTTGTTTCCTGAGATTAAGAATTCCTCATATCAGTGAGGTCATATGATACATGTCTTTCTCTGATTGACTTATTTCCCTCAGCATAACACCCTCCAGTTCCATCCACGTCGTTGCAAATGGCAAGATCTCATTCCTTTTGATGGCTGCATAATATTCCATTGTGTTTATATACCACATCTTCTTTATCCATTCATCTGTCGATGGACATCTTGGCTCTTTCCACAGTTTGGCTATTGTGGACATTGCTGCTATAAACATTGGGGTGCACGTACCCCTTCGGATCCCTACATTTGTATCTTTGGGGTAAATACCCAGTAGTGCAATTGCTGGATCGTATGGTAGCTCTATTTTCAACTGTTTGAGGAAACTGGGAGCTGAGTTTTTGAAAAGCTCCTACATAATTCTGGTGCATCAGGTCTCTCAACAGCTTTAGGAAACAGCGTATTACCTCCTCCCTCCTCCCCAGACTGTGAGCTCCTCAGAAAGTGGAGGGGACCACATCTCCTCCTTGTTCTCCTTGTACCAGCCGAGAACTAATGCAGGCTAGGTGCCCTTTAAACATTTACTCAAACTGAATCACCAGAAAGGTTGAAGAAGTAATTGCTTCCAGGCTTTTCTCTTGGATCTCATTTTTTAAAAAAATCTCTGTGGTATTTGCTTGCAACATTCCTCTATCAACTCCAAGGTTCCTTGGAAGAAAGATAGCTGTGGAGGGCAGGAGAAGGGACGGCAGGCACGTTGCATTATTGCCACTTTGAATAAAAGGAGGAAGTCTGCGATAAGGTTTTTGGTTCCAGGAAGGCTGAAGAGACTCCGCTCTCACCAAGCCCTCTCCTGGACAAAATTTCCTCTGGCTCCCTAGAGGGCAAAGAAGGTCTGGCTTCATCTTGCATGGGCTACCCTGGGGAAGAGGTGCTCCTTCAGCATCATTTATTGAATCTAGCAAATTTTAAATCCACCCACACCTCTTTCCAGCAGTTCCACATCTGGAAAATTCCTTCCAAATATGCTGGGACAAAGGCACAAAGATGCAGGAGTAAGAATGTTTGCTGCAGCATTGTTGGAGGGAGTGAAATTTTGGACAAACCCTAAATGTCCATCACTGGACATGGCCAAAATTGACTCTGGTCCATCAGTATGACAGGAGACCAGCCAGCAGATCACCCCTATTCGTCTCTGTCATGGCAACTCACCCAAGCCCTCCACAGTCCTCTCTACCATTTGGTCACTGTTTATTTTGGGTCTCAAACTCTAGATTATAATTTCCCCCAGAAAGAAGTATCGTGCATGCTTTAAGGAAAAATAAAATAAGATGAAAACACAGAGGGAGGCCAACCATAAGACAGCTTAATTCTAGGAAGCAAACTGAGGGTTGCTGGAGGGGAGGTGAGTGGGGGATGGGGTAACTAGGTGATGGGCATTAAGGAGGGCACTTGATGTGATGAGCACTGGGCGTTGTACACAGATAATGAATCACTGAATTCTACCCCTGAAACTTATAATGCAGTATATGTTAATTAAATTGAATTTAAATAAAGATTTTTTTTTTTAAAAAAAGAACAGATACACAGCCACAGATACTGAAAACATGCCCACAATACAGTGCTAAGGGGCAGAGAAGTTCCAGAATGGCACGTGTGTCACAGAGCTCCAGCAGCAAGCAGAGGGCACACCGAAGGGCGTGCCAGGGTGTGAACAAGAGTGTCAGGGAGAAGCTGGTATGGTGCTGGGGCGAAGGTGGGAGAGTCAACGGGGGCTGTGCAGCGCCTGCGTAGCAGGGAGTCACCGTCCACCTTGGCCTCAGGGCACAAGGGAAGGCCTAAGGTTACTGGAGTCCAGAGATAGCCGGACTATGGAAGAAAGTTCCAACATGGCCCGTGGCCTCAGGAGGCTGGCCACTTCAGGAACCACAAGGAGCTAAGGCAGAGGCAGAAGGGGGGGACGGAGTAAATACCTCGGCCTCTTCTCCTCTGGTCCTCCTACCTCTTGCCAGTGCTGCCCACTGGCCACCCCACTCAGAAGCCAGAGCCAGAGCCAAGGTGCTGCCATCGGTAGGGACTGGCCTCCCAGACACAGAGCAGGGCAGAGAGAGATGGAGAAGAGTTGGAGGGCCAGGGCAGGGGAGGCAAATGGAGAAAAGCCTCCCAAAATGTGGTTTGATCCCATTTGTGTAAATATATATATAATTACATTACATCTTTTCACATGCATGAAAACATCTGAGGACATACAGCACACCACCCACCAGTGGCTTTCTCAGGGACTGGAATTTGCGGTGGTGAAGATATTAGAAAGGAGAGTTGGACTTCATCCACTTTTGTGTTCTGGGAATCTTTACCAATGAGCAGGAGGTATCTTAAGAATAAAAAAAAATGTCATCACTGACTCTGCAGTGCTGGACCTTAGAAATGAGAAAATGAGAAAGTCTTTCCTGCCCCTCCAGACCAGGGGCGGTCCCTCTGAGATACTTCCCAGAGCCGGGCAGGGAAAACTGCGGGGGCAAAGGCATGGAAGCTGGAAATCAGATAGGGCATCAGAAACAGCCAGCAGGACGTTACGGATCTGCTGTGGGGATGAGGGCCAGGCTAGGGTCTGAAGCCAGATAGGTAGATCAGGACACAGCCCAAAGGGCCTTGAATGCCAGGAGGAGGGGGCTCTTTCCTTTTGGAGGGTCCTGTGCCTCCAGGAGCTTACTTCCTGCTCTGTCCTTTGACTGTGGATCCTTGGGCAATCTACATGACTTCTCTGAGTCTCAGATTCCCCATCAGGAAGAAGAGATTAATGACCCGCCCTGATCTCACAGGGTTGCAGGATTCAATGAGGTATCTATATAATACCTGCTACCTAACTAACCCTCAGTTCATCATGGCATTGTAGTTATGGTGGTTAACATAGGTCAAGCTCACAGTGGAGCTAACTTGTGGCCCATCTCTCAGCTGGGACCCCAGGGCAAGCAAGGTAAAGGCCCCAGGGTCCCCCCATCGGAGGAGTCAACATTGTGCGTTCTGTGGTCACAGTGTCCCCCTCACCCGGCCAGCTGTCTGACAGCCTGTAAACAGATGAGCAGGCGGGGTGGCCAGTGAGATAGTGCAGATGGCACTGAGCAAATCCAGCTGCACTTTTGGGAAAACAAGTCAGAAATGATGGGGGCCCCTGTGGATATCTTTCTCTGTGACAGACAGCATACCCAGGGAGGCCTCCAAGGGAGATTATGAGATGTACCAGACCATGATGTGCCTCGCCAAGAACTATCTCCACCCTGGATTTCCATGGCCCACATCCACAGAGACAGTGCAGACTGCCGGAGGTCACCCTGGCCGGGCTCACCGCGGAGACTGTGTAGGCCCTCAAGGGTCTGGTCTCTCAAAGAGCATTGTCTTCTCGGCTCCCTTCCCTGAGTCCTTGCCTGCCTGCTGGCTCCTTCCCGCTTCATTCACCTATGCTCCTCCTTCCTGAGGTCCTTGGGACAGACACCTAACCAGGAATGTGTGACTGTCTGAACACGGAGCTGCCACATTGGGCCAACCATGGCAGAGTGTCCTGGGGGACCTCTGGGAAGAAAGAAAGACTCTGGCTCCGGCTGGAGTCCAGGAGAGGGCCCCCCTTTCCAGCCATGGGCCGTGGTACCTCCTCCAAGCACCCTGCTTCTGAACTTGTTCCTTAAGCCAGGCAAGCTCTGCCCAGATGCCATGCCTTTGTATTCTTCTTTCCTCTTTACCTGGCTGACTTCTTCCCATCTGCCAAGAGCTAATGCAGACATCACATGCTCTGAAAGCCTTGTCCACTCCTTAACAGCATCGATAAGTTCCTCCTTTGTGCCCCTGCAGCACTTGCTACATACTGTGCCTGGTCTAAGGCACCATCACATTCTTCTGCCAGGTTTGACACTCCACAGCTCCACAAGACATACATGGGTGCACGCATGTGCATGCAGATGTGCAGGTGCGCGCGCGCGCACACACACACACACACACACACACACCAACTTTCTTCACCTTCGATCCTGAGCTGGATTCGAAAGCTTTATCTAAAGAGGTGGGTGCTCTTGATTTTCACTATGAATTGGCAAGGCCATTCAGAGGAAACATAAGTTTACACTTAGAATACTGTACTAACAAGGACACTCATATTAATACTACTCATTACCACTATTATTAACAAAGGGAACAAACATTTACATCTATAGGCAGTAGGGGGTGGGCAATGTGCTTATTATGTTGTGAGCATTCTCTCTAATCCTGGGGATAATCCCATTGGGTCACTATCTTTATGTTTAGAGGTAAGAAACCTGCAGTCCAGAGGTGAAAGGGAACTTTCTCAGTCCCCAGGTAGGAAGTGGCTGACCGAGCTCTCAAATCCAGGTGTGGCTTCAGGGATGGCAGCCCCTCCCAAGCCCTCTGCTCTCAAGCTGCCTTTCTAAGTGGCAGGTGGCCCTCCCACTCCCTGCCATGCCTACCCCGTCGCTGCCCAGCCTGCATGACGCTAGTACTCCCCAGCTTGCGTGATGGAGCAAGAGCTTCTCTGGGGATGCTGTGGCCCGCCGACAGAAGCTTCCTCAGTCTTCCTACTTCTGCTGCCCACTTCCGCTGCTCTCAGTGTTTATTACAACTTGTTGCCCCTGGAAAGCTCTTGGTCTCCTGTTTGTCTCCTGCGGTCATCCAGGCCTTCATTGTGAATATGTCTGGCAATGTCACAGTGTGTTCTCAGAGTCTTCCTCAGCAACCAGTCACAGGCCCACACGGACCCCTGCTTCCCTTCCTCCCGCACCCAGGAGGCATGAGTGCTGAAAGCCATCACTCGAACCTGAGATCTGGAACAGTAACTCCGAAGTCCAGCTGCCTGGGTCAAAGGCCAGCCCTGCCACTTGCTACCCTTGTCACCTTGGGCAAGTGTGTTCTGCCTCAGAGCCTTATGTCTTTCCTCTGTCAATACAATGATCTACTTCCTAGGGCTATTATAACAAAAAAAAAAAAAAAAAAGAGAGATGGTCAGTACAAAGAGCTTAGCATAGGCCCTCTTCATGAAATACTCATTCAATGCTAACTTAAACTATTAAAAAAGTGTGTATGTGTCAGGCTGTTTCCATATTTGGCTGGAGGAGGGAGGCCCAGATCACATATAGATCCTTCTGACATGACGTGTCAGCGTTGGGATGGAGAGCACTGGAGAATGGCGCTCACCCATCACCGCTTAAGATGAGGCTCTCCAGAAGAGATGCACCAACTTAACTAAAAGGGACCCTGTGCACCACTTCACATTTGTTATGCCCTGTCATGGGTTTTCCTGAAATGGATTCTCACATCAATTTATGTTCTCTCTCCCAACCTGACATCTTGAAGTCTTCTCAACTGTAAGGCTTTCACCACGTCTTACCCCTGCACTTTCTCACTCACATCCCGCCTTTTGGTTTCACACTGCATCACTGATTGCTGGATTCCCCTAAAGATCCGGGTTTTTCCTTAATATCTAGAAGAGGAAAAAGGAAGAAGAGAACCAACCTTTAAGGAACACCTGTCTCAGTGCCAATGTCTCATCCGCATTTAATCCGCACGGTAGCTCCTTGAGGTAACCATGCTATCACTCTCGTTTGACAGATGAGAAAACTAAAGGTCAGAGAGGAAATTTACCCAAGTTGACATAACTAGAGATAAAAGACTGGAATCTGTTCCCAGGGTCATCTTAGACCTAAGCTTCCCCTGAATGCCTGAATGCCAAAGCACCACTTTCAAACCATTAATGAAATTTAAAAAGAAAAAGAACCTCAGATCGTGTCACAGAAGGAAACCAGGTCAGGCCGCAAGGGGCTTCTGCAGCCATTTTCATCTGAGTCAGTCCCCTGTCATCTCTCTGATCATCTCTAGTGTCAATAATCAATCAACACATTAAAACAGAGCCCCTTTCCATGAGCTGAATGGCCATGATGTCTGCTTTCCTAAGTTCCACTCAAGAAGCTGAGATCCCTGTGCCTCCCTTTATTTCTCCCCCCTCAACTGCCTTCTGGCCTGGATGGAGTGCCTTAGTGCTGGAAATCATACTACATTTCTTGGTGGCATGTCCATCTCAGCCTTCCCAAAGCCCTTCTCACCCACCACCTGCCAAATCAGGGACATGCATCCAAAGGGGTAGAAGTGACCGGTCAGCCCCACCAGACCCAAGTCAATATTACTGCCCAAGACTTAATTTAGAACCCCCCTTCCTGCTGCCATGTACCTTGACACTGACATTTGTGGCTATCTCTCTGGCATGGGGACTTCTGCCAAGGTTATTTTAATGCTGACGGACACCTCTGTCTATTCTGGGAGAGTATCTCTGGAGAGAAGCAGCCGGTGCCCACATCTCAAGACCTCTGGAATGTAATATTGGACCATCCGTGGTACACTGGCTTTCTGGGTGGGAACCTCTTTATGTACTCTACAGAGACCTGGAGATTTTTTTTTTTCTACTTTCACGTGTTAGAGGAACCTAAATGTTCCCAGCCTCTGCTGACCCACATTTGTAACCAATCAATCTATCAAAACAAACCACAGAAAGGAACAAAGTGTCCATACATGCTATAATGTGATGTGTGGTGGGAGAGCCAGACACAAAGGGCCACATATTGTATAATTCCTTTTGAAGGAAACAGAGTGGGCAAAGCCGTAGAGACAGAAAGCCCATTGGAGTTTACCAGGGGCTGGGGGAGGGGAATGTGGACTGACTGCTTAAAGGGCAACGGGTTTTCTTTGGGAGTGATGAAAATGTTTTTGAAATTAGAGGTGCTAGCTGCACAGCACTGCAAATGTACCAAATGCCACTGACCTGGGTACTTTAAAATGGTTAAAGATACCCAAATCATTGCAGTAAGGCTGGCAGTGCCCCATACATGCATCAGGATACAAAATGACTACAGTAAGAAATCGGGATGAAAGGAAGATGGGGGTAAAAGAAAAGGAATCCTGGGTGCGGTTAGCATGCAAACTGCAAGCTTTGAGCTGCCATTCGATTATGTGAAGTGCCTGTAAATTCAACTGGAGCTTCCCAGCAGCTGAAGCAAAACCGAAGACACCAGTTCTTCCAAAATTTGCAGAGTAAAGAATGGAATGTGTCAGAGGTGTGCAGAAAATGCTCTACTGAAGGCTGGAAGAATTTTCTCCCATGAATCCCTAAAGGGGACCACTTTTTTTTTTTAATTTTATTTTATTATGTTATGTTAGTCACCATACAACACATCACCAATTTTCGATGCAGTGATCCATGATTCGTTGTTTTCGTACAACCCCCAGTGCTCCATGCAGTATGTGCCCTCCTTAATACCCATCACCGGGCTAACCCAACCCCCACCCCCCTAAAACCCTCAGTTTGTTTCTCAGAGTCCATAGTCTCTCATGGTTCATTTCTCCCTCCGATTTCCCCCCCTTCATTTCTCCCTCCCTTCTCCTAATGTCCTCCACGCTATTCCTTATGTTCCACAAATAAGTGAAACCATATGATAATTGACTTCCTCTGCTTGACTTATTTCACTCAGCATCATCTCCTCCAGTCCCATCCATGTTCATGTAAAAGTTGGGTAGTCATCCTTCCTGATGGCTGAGTAATATTCCATCGTATATATGGACCACATCTTCTGTATCCATTCATCTGTTGAAGGGCATCTCGGCTCTTTCCACAGTTTGGCCATTGCGGACATTGCTGCTATGAAGATTGGGGTGCATATGGCCCTTCTTTTCACTACATCTGTGTCTTTGGGGTAAATACTCAGGAGTGCAATTGCTGGGTCATAGGATAGCTCTATTTTTAATTTTTTGAGGAACCTCCACACTGTTTTCCAAAGTGGCTGTACCAACTTGCATTCCCACCAACAGTGTAAGAGGGTTCCCCTTTCTCCACAACCTCTCCAACATTTGTTGTTTCTTGCCTTGTCAATTTTTGCCATTCTAACTGGTGTAAGGTGGTATATCAATGTGGTTTTGATTTGAATTTCCCCGATGGCTAATGATGATGAACATTTTTTCATGTGTCTGTTAGCCATTTGCATGTCTTCTTTGGAGAAGTGTCTGTTCGTGTCTTCTGCCCATTTTTTGACTTGATTATTTGTTTTTCGGGTGTTGAGTTTGAGAAGTTCTTTATAGATCTTGGATACCAGCCCTTTATCTGTAGTGTCATTTGCAAATATCTTCTCCCATTCTCTGGGTTGCCTCTTTGTTTTGTTAACTGTTTCCTTTGCTGTGCAGAAGCTTTTTATCTTGATGAAGTCCCAAAAGTTCATTTTTGCTTTTGTTTCACTAGCCTTTGGAGATGTATCTTGAAAGAAGTTGGTGTGGCTGATGTCAAAGAGGTTACTGCCTATGTTCTCCTCTAGGATTTTGATGGATTCCTGTCTCACATTGAGGTCTTTCATCCATTTTGAGTTTATCTTGGTGTATGGTGTTAGAGAATGGTCAAGTTTCATTCTTCTGTATATAGCTGTCCAATCCATCTATGAAAAACCCACAGCAAACATCATCCTCAATGGGGAAAAGCTGAGAGCCTTTCCCTTAAGATCAGGAACATGTCAAGGATCCCCACTCTCGCCACTATTGTTCAACATAGTACTAGAAGTCCCAGCAACAGCAATCACTCAACAAAAAGAAATAAAATGTATTCAAATTGGCAAAGAAGAAGTCAAACTCTCTCTTTTTGCAGATGACATGATACTTTATGTGGAAAACCCAAAAGACTCCACCCCCAAATTACTAGAACTCATACAGCAATTCAGTAATGTAGCAGGATACAAAAATCAATGCACAGAAATCAGTTGCTTTCTTATACACTAACAATGCCACTGTAGAAAGAGAAATTAGAGAAACAATTCCATTTACAATAGTACCAAAAACCATAAGATACCTCGGAATAAACCTAACCAAAGAGGTAAAGGATCTATACTCTAGGAATTACAGAACACTCATGAAAGAAATTGAAGAAGACACAAAAAGATGGAAAAACATTCCATGCTCATGGATCAGAAGAATAAGCATTGTTAAAATGTCTATGCGACCCAGAGCAATCTATACTCAATGCCATCCCATGACATTTTTCAAAGTGCTGGAGCGAACAATCCTAAAATTTGTATGGAATCAGAAAAGACCCTGAATTGCCAAGGAAATGTTGAAAAAGAAAAACAAAGCTGAGGGCATCACACTGCCCGATTTCAAGCTATATTACAAAGCAGTGATCACCAAGACAGCATGGTACTGGCACAAAAACAGATATATATACCAATGGAACAGAATAGAGAGCCCAGATATGAACCCTCAACCCTATGGTCAAATAATCTTCGACAAAGCAGGAAAAAATATGCAATGGAATAAAGACAGTCTCTTCAATAAATGGTGCTGGGGGGGAAAGGGGGACCACTTTAGAGACGGGCTCCCACTGACAGGGCCTCCTGCAATTTGCCCCCTGCCTAGCCATGTGAGGCTCAAACACCAGCCCTTTCCAAGAAGCAGGCCTGGCAAACCTCCCAGCCTGTCCCTCCCAGACCCACAAAGAAAACGACCCCATTCAGAAAACGGTGGGACCCGTGGAACCCTCAAATAAACCAGAAATGTTGTCTAGTCAGTTCACCTAATATTTGCAGGCATCTACTTCTGTGCGCAAGCCAGCTTAGGCCCTGGGGACACAACGGTCAGCAAAGCAAACTTCATGAAGCCTGTCTTCTAGAGTGGGAGCTAGACATTATTTTTTTTAAATCACATAAATGCATCTTTTTTTTTAAAAAGATTTTATTTATTTATTTGACAGAGAGAGACAAGTGAGAGAGGGAACACAAGCAGGGGGAGTGGGAGAGGGGGAAGCAGGCTTCCCGCTGAGCAGGGAGCCCGATGCGGGGCTCGATCCCAGGACCCTGGGATCACGACCTGAGCCGAAGGCAGACGCTTAACAACTGAGCCACCCAGGTGCCCTCACATAAATGTATCTTTACTAATCGTGTTTAGGATGAAGAAAAAGCAGAGGAAAGGATGTGAGCAGGTAATAGTGAGGAACTGGTCATGGTGGCATTTAGGGGAAGGTTTCTCTCGAGGTGGTGACATTTGAGATAAGGTCTGGAGAAGAGTTCAACCAGAAGAGAGAAGGGAAGGCTTCCAGACAGAGGAAAGAACATAGCAAAGGCCCTGCAGTGGGAGGGAGGATCCCAGAGGGTGCTGGGAGGTGAGGGAGATTCAGTGCCACTGAGGCAGAGTGTGACAGAGAGAGGAAAGGGAGAAGAGGCAAAGAGATGGACAGAGGCCAGAGCATGACAGACTGAGGAGGAAGGGAGGAATGTGCAGGTCCAGCTGCACAGTTGCCCACTCTGGGGTATGGAGGGCCAGGGAAAGATGGCCACTAGGGTGGGGAAGGAAACTGGTTTTGAGGACTGAGGGATATTAGGGTATTGTTTCACCTATCAGTCCCCAGATGCAGGAAAGAAGATTCCAGAACAAACAGACCCTTGTCCTATTGATGATATTGGGTTGGACAGTCCTTACTTTCACCTGGAGAGCCTTTCCTGGCTATATAACTACACATCACTGGAATGTGTACCCCAAATGCTTAATTCTTCTTTAATGTTTACCTCTACTATCTGCAGGATCTTTCCTCACATCCCTAGAAGTCTGCAGAATCTGTTGGCTTCCGCAGTAACCACTCATTGAGCCCTTGTTACATGGTAGACCCTTCGGACATCACAAGTGCTACATAAGATAGGAACCATTAGCTACGCTTTACAGATGAGAAACTGGAGACAGAGAAGTTGGAGTGTTTGCTTACAGTGACTCAGGTAGAAAGTGGAAAATCCAGATTTGAGCCCAGGTCTTCCTGACCCTTCAAACTGCTCCCTTTTGAACCAAAGTTCACTGACTGTCTAGTGACCCCTGAGGTCACCCACAGTATGCCTTCAAGGGCTCTGAATCTTAGAGCTCATCTACACCTCCAAACGGCTGGTAGACTTTAAGAAGGGCACTGGCTTATGCTTTCCTTTTAAAATAAAGGAGTTAGGATGCCTGGGTGGCTCATTCGGTTAAGCGTCTGCCTTTGGCTTGGGTCATGATCCCAGGGTCCTGGGATCGAGCCCTGTGCCAGGCTCCCTGCTCAGGGGGGAGCCTGCTTCTACTTTAGGCTGAAAGTAACAACAACAACAAAAAAATTCAACTAAAGTGCCTTAAACAACATTTTCCCCTGTGGGACAGGAAGGCGAGAATGAGGTGGAAATGTTGGCATCTGGGGGTTGCCCCCTAGCCCACAATGCCCTCATTTTAGGGATCTGCCCCAGAACAGTTCAGTCATCTGGTCAACCCAACTCCTACCACAGCCCTCTCCCTCACCAAGAAGGAAGTTTGTTTTTCCCACATGATATATCTGCAGGTAGAATGTGCTGCTCAGTGACATTAGGACCACTGTCTTTGCAATTCTCTTTTTCATCTTGTTTGGAAGATATCAACTATGGCTCCACCTATCATGTCTGTGCTCAAGGTAGAAATAAGGGAGAAGGCAGAAAACACACACTTCCACAGGGCTCCCAAAGCTCTCCCATGTGCGCATGTCCAGAATGTCATGTGACTGCCTCTAGTAGCAAGGATGTGTGAGGAAGTGAGTGTATCACTGGGGACTGAGTTCATTGCTGCTCTGAACCAAGGTGCTGTCAGCAAGGAAGGGGGACGTGGATACAGTGTCAATCATGAACAATGCCTGCCATCCACGGGCAATAGAATTCTGCTGTACTGTCGGCTGGAGTTCTTGGTGTGGGCCCAGTGACAGAGTTCAGCTCCCATAAAATGACTGCTTCTCAGACATTTCTACAAACCACTCAGTTCCCTTAAGATAAATGCAAAAAAAAAAAAAAAAAGAATCTTACTGTTTAAGATTTAAGTGGACTCTGTGGGAATTTAAGGATTTCTCTAAAAGGTCTCAGGAAAAAGGCACAACTAATTATGTGCCTTAAACATAACGAACAGCAAGCTCTGACCAGGGTACTTAGAGTCCAGGACAGCCGTGCTCTCAGGGATGCAGTGTTCCGCCTTTCTCAGCAGAAGCCGGACATCAGCAGCATCTTTTGAATCTGCCATATTTCCCTTAGGGTGGCCTGAGGATGGGACTTCTTGCTTCATTTAAAAGGAAGGTTCAAAATAGAGACACAGAGAATGAAGGACAGAAAGACTGGGGAGGTCTGTTGGGTGTAAAATTATAGTTGTGTCTTTCTTTGATTTTTGCCTTTCTGTTTCCTAAAATATTTTCACAATGAAGGCTCAGTTCCCCACTCTCATTCTGCCCTTCATCTGGAGTCCTCAAGGTAGGATAATGAGAGCTCCCTTCAACTAAATGCTCATTACAAGCCAGGTACAATGCTGTGTGCTCTTTCCTCCATCTTATTGGGCCTCACAACTGCCCTGAAGAATAAGAACTGTCATCATCCCATTCTGCAGATGAGGAAACTGGTGTCCACAGGAGCAAATTAACATGCCCGGGACTATCGCACATCAGGTGCCAGGCTCCTAACCATCATGCCACTCAGCTCTCGAAGGCTATTGTTCCAGCCTAAGAAATCAAAAGTGGCTCAGCCTAACACAGGTCCTCAGGGGAAGCTGAGCCCCACTGGGCTCCCTGCCAGCTCTGACCCACAGTGTCTGTCTTCTTCATTCAGGAACTGGACATTGGGCAAGGGAACTAATATAAATGGAGCTGCAGCTCAAGTCAGGCCTTGAGGGACATTTAATTGGAGTGACATCTAATCCTCACAACAGTTCAACAGAAAATCTAGGGAGACTGGTGATTGTGATGGTCAGCCCTGCATTCTGGCAGATTCTAATCCTGCTAGCTGTGTGACCTCAGGCAAGTTTCCTAACCTCTCTGAGTCTCATTTCCTCTTCTGGAAAAGGGTGCCTACTATAGGAAGAACCTTGTGAATAAGATGTTAAATAATCCATGGGAATAGTTTAGCACAATGTGTGCATCGCTTAAGCTCTCAATCAATATCAGTTACTGATTGTGATTCTAGAGGGGAGGTTCTATTAGCCCTATTTTAAGGAGGAAGAAACCAAGGTGGCTTGCCCAGGTCACATAGCTAGAAAGTGGCAGAGTTGAGATTGGAACTCAGGCCTGAGCTGGCTTCATTCATAAGCCACAATGCATCTTTCCGTCAGAGGTGACCAATGAAGCATCTCTATCAGAGCATTAGCACCATCAGAGGGAAGCAGTGTGTGCTGCCAAGGGAAGATTTGCTCTTTCCTCTGATGGCCAAAACCTCGAAGAATGGGGTCTGGGCATGGCCAGACCCTGGGCAGAAGTGACTCTTAACAGATTCCCTTTTCACCGTCAGCAGCAAGCAGATGGGGAGCCTGCATTCTGGGGCTCCAAACAGGAAAGTCATAAATTTGCATCCTCCAGAGACGGCACCCCGTGCTCCCTGTAATATCTCCTGGAGGTGTCAGCACATCATAAAGCATTCCTACTTGGCCCAGAGCAGCTGCTCCCAATTTTGTCCAAGGTTCAGAAACAACAAGACATGTGGGCCTGCCGCTGACTATTCCTTGGTTCAAGTCTATGGAATTTCGGCCTCCAAGGCCTCCATCGGCAAACACTCAGAGACGTTTTCCCAGGCCAGCACAAACATGCTTCCAGGAGGCTTCTCCAAGCGCTCCTGCCTTCTTCAAATAGGCCAAGAGGGTTGGGTTTTTTTCCCCTTTAGGCCTGAGAAAAGTACAACATGTATTGCACATAAATGCAAACAGTAGGTACAAGGTGGCCAGAATGGTTTGGTTTTGACTTTTTCATTAGAGTACTGAAATAGATGACCAGGGCACTGCCTCTGGGGTAGCCACCAGAGTCCATCGGGAAAGGGGCATGGGGCCAGACATGGTCAGCAGAGCTCTTGGGTGCTCTCCACGCTGACACGCCGCAGAGAGACAGTGCATGTTTAGCTAGGTCTTGCAGTGGGTTTTACAAATCCTCCTCTGTGTGCACAAAGCAGAGAATTCTCTGCCCTTGGGCCTGCTCACCTGGTTGCACCCCATCAGTATGAGGTGTCCTCTTCCTGGAAATCAGATACCAGAAGTGCCGGGCAGAGGCCAAAGGGGCAACCTGGTCCCACCCGGGACGTGGAGAAAAAGCAAATAGGCTATAGCAGAAAGAAGAGCGGGCCTCAAAAGGATGACCTGGGTCCAAATCCTGGTTCTGTCTCACCTCTTTCATCTTCACCAAGTCCTCTATCCTCATCTGGAGAACATGGTTCATAATGCCCTTCCTGCCATCTCATAGGGTTTGTCCAGTAAGGAGATGTGTGTGCAGGCTCTTATCTGTAAAGAGCCCAGCAGAGAGTAGGTGCCTACTTAGTGTTTCTGAATGAATGAGGGAATTAACAACTTGGTACACTTGCAGGGAAAACAGGGGCACTTGTTCTGAGAGCAGCACTTAGCATGTTCGTGGTTAAAGGTGGGCCCATTTAAAGCACTGGGTAGACACCCTCTATAATTCCCTGAGTGAGTGGACAAAGCCAGGCTACATCACCTTGAAGCCAAGCCCGGGCCCATGTGCCATGCTGTTGAGAACGCTCTAACATGTCCCCACCACATTAAGAAAGGCACCCAAATCCTGGCCAGGGACTTTAAAATATGGCTGCAAATTGACCCTTCCCCAGGTCTACCAAATCAGAACCTTGATGATAAGGCCCAACAATCTGTTTTTAACAAGCCCTGCAGCGGATTCTGACACACAGTTGAAAATCACTTCTGCAGGTCCCAGTCACAGCCCCCACTGGCCAGTGTCACAAATATCTATATGGACCTTTAAGGCTGTAGTGGCCGTCATCATGACTTCCTTAGCTGCAGGCTCCAAATGAGAGAGTCTCTATTCAAGCCAGACCTGCTGAGAAGTTGCAGCTCAAACTGGTAAATGTCAGAAACTTCTAGCAACTCTGGATAGGGGAAGTGACCTAAGGTTTTGTTGCAGAAAGAATTTTGCTACCAAGTACAGGATGGATTTTAAAGGGATGGAGGCAGATCAACAGTGTACTCGTCTGGGTATCCTGTGTGTCACCCAGAATGCTTTTGGCTGCAGCTGCAAGTAATGGATTATCAAGTGAAGGGTGGCTGAAACAATATAGACCCTTACTGTGTCACTTTGCAAGAAGCCCAGAGAGAGCAGCATTGGTTCCTAAGTTATCAGGTCTTCCCATCTGATGGCAGGTCAACCTTCATGGTCACAAGGTGGCTGCTGCAGCCTCAAACACCATGACATTTAAACATGAAGGACTCTATCTCCTTATGAGGGAGGAGAAATGTTCACAGAAGTCTCCTAGCCGACTTTCCCTTACATCCTCTGCTCAGACTTTGGGGATAATACTCACTCCTTAGGGCAATCACTGACCAAGGAGAATGGGATTGCCACAGTCAGCTTTGCTTCATCATGAACAAAACTGGGGCTCTTAATGGAGGGGAAGATGGGAAAAGACTAAGGGCAGTGAATCTGCTAACAGCTATGAGGGCATTTTTTTTAGAAAGGGATGAGCTGAGACCCTGAGTGCCAAGTTACAGATGCCAGTGGAAAATGTTCTTGTAGCTCATGAAGATCCTGCATAGCCAAGTGGGAAGCATCAGAGGTGAAGGGACTAGGGTGGGAGTAAACCCATAGGAGAAAATCAACACTGGGGGCACCTGGGTGGCTCAGTCAGTTCAGCATCTGCCTTCGGCTTGGGTCATGATCCCAGGGTCCTGAGATCAAGCCCGGCATCGGGCTGGCTCCCTGCTCCACAGGAAGCCTGCTTCTCCCTCTCCCTCTGCCCCTCCCCCTGCTTGTGCTTGTGCTTGCTCTCTATCAAATAAACAAAAATAAAACCTTTAAAAAAAAAAAGAAAATCAACTCTATGGAGAAGCAGAGGCAGAGGAAGAAGAGCAGAAGAGCAGATTTGGGACCAAGAAAATTTCTATATTTTCTAGGAGCCATTACATGAACAGAGAAGGACAGCATGGACACCAAGGCGACATACAGGTGGGGGGAGTTCCTTCCGTAACCTGAAATCTTTCAGGGATCTGCGCTAGAGTTAGGGCAGTTACCAGAGGCAGCTCAGCTTCTCAGGAGCCCTCAAATGCCAAGCTGGGCATACGCCAACTTGGGGGCAACCCCACATTGGGGTTCTCAGGTCCTAATCTAACACTTTGTCTTTAGAAGCCAAAACAAAAACAAAAACAAACACACACACACACACACACACACACAAAAACCCCCACCTCAGTATGCAGGGAGTTGGTGTGGGGGGCCTATAGGGAAACCTAGGTGTCTGGGCTCACCAAAATTTCCTTTCCAGAGTATGTCTGTGACTATGAATTCTATTTCCTATAGAGGCAGGGTGGTCTGCCAGGCACACCCCAAAACCAGGGGGTCTGCCAGGCAAGTGGTAAGCATTCAGGGCACAGGAAGAGAGAGAGCCCCGGCAGAAGGTGGGCTAGGAGGAAGTGAGGCTCAAAGACACCCCCCCACCCACACCACACCTCCCCAAAGGCTCCATCCAAGAGGAGATAGATTCCAGGGAGGGGGGCAAAGGGCTTCAAGGGGCTTCACGGAGATGAAAGAAGATGAAGAGGGTCCTTCCGCGGTGACATAAAGGGGGTTAGTCCCAGGAAAAGCCCACGTCTCTGACCTGTGAGCCAGCTGGGAACTGGGTAAACAGAGTGCAGGAGCTCCTCCTGAGGCACATGCCCTGGGAGTCAGAGTCAGCAGGTTGGTTCTAGGTAAGGACTCGGCGTGAGAGGGCTAAGAGAAGATCATCCCAGAAGGCAGGTGCCTCTCCCTTCACCATACGCCACCTCATACTAGACCTACAGAGGGGTCTGCCAGGGTAAAGAGAAGAGTTTTAGCAGGCTGCAAACAAGACTGAGTTCTGCACAACCCTCTGTGAACCAGAGTTCAATTTCGCTGGAAGCCTTTCTCCCCAAGCCCCCGCACCGGGAGGATTTACTGTTCTGGGGGGTCTGTGTCTGCGTTGTCACCTGCTGCATTCCCAAGGCCCGGGAATGGCCCCGGGTCAACAGCTGCCTGCAGGCTTCCCCCTGCCCCCTGCCCCCTCCCTGCAGCAGCCCCAGGGATGGGCAGCTCGCCCAGCCTCCCGGCCTCTGAGTGCTCCCAGGGGCGCCTCTCTCTTCCTGCCACCTGAGGCGGCACGGGGTGTATGTGTGCCCCTGCCGCCACCCTGCGGTCCCCAGCAGGATGCTGGCCCCCCCTGTCACCGTCACTTACAGGGAAGGCCTCCAGCCCTGAGCCGAGGATGCACAGCCTCTCCACCTAGATGTCACAATTCTGCTGAAGTCTCACCTATAAAATGGGGCCTGCTCCCTCCAGAGTCTCACCGCCCCATTTGTCACTAAGAAAAGTTAGAAAGCCATCCATCTTGCTCCTGGTGTCATTTCAGTAATGGATCATTCCTCTACTTCTGATCACCTGTCATGATGGACGAGCTTTTTTTTTTTCCTCTTAGTAAATTTTTCTTCAAACTTTACAAAAGTAACCTGTCTGCCCTACGCAGCAATGGTAGGAATATGTAGGGAAAAAACCTCATCACCTCTCCCAACTTCCTTTTCATCTGCCCTTCCCATGCCTAAACCATGTTGAGGTATAACTGTCCTCCTCTCCTGCTCCCATAAATATATGCAAACATGTGCACAGGCAACCTCTTGGCTTGGGGCTGCTAGTTTTTGCAAAACTGGGATCCTACAATACACACTTTCTCTCCTAACAAGGCATCATGGCTTCTGCCATTGGTAGACAAAACCAGATGCATTTTGTACATAGTTGTGGAGTATTTCCCAGTTTTGATGGGCCACAATTCCTTTGCTCACCCTTCCCCCACTGGTAGCTATTTAGGTGGTGTCCGGCTTCTCATCAGTGTGGGCAAAGCCACAAGGAACAGTCCCGTCCACACGGGAAAACCCTGGACTCACTACAGATGCCATTTGTCTGCCTTCCTTGCCTACTTTCTCTCTTCCTTCCTACACAGTCTTGTTCATTTTCTCTCCAATTCTTGTCAGCAATTTCTGTTACTGTACTTAATAACCAAGTACGATGTTTTTTTTTTTTCCTTTAGTTTTTCTGTTTGTTATCTATAAGGATTCTGGTACCCAGTTCCAGTATGTGTGTGGATTTTAGTCAAAGACTAAATACATATTTATTATAAATCACAATACCACAATCTGTATCTCCAGAGAGTCAGAAGCTACTCAGGGCAAGATGAGAACCTTACACTCACCTTTGTTAGGTGGGAAGTGCCAGAACCCAGTAGGTATATTTATGGGGGTTTTTGTTTTGTTTTTTTAAGATTTTATTTATTTATTTATTTATGAGAGAGAGAGAGAGCACAAGCAGGGGGAGCGACAGGCAGAGGGAGAAGCAGGCTCCCCACGGAGCAGGGGGCCCAATGCAGGACTCGATCCCAGGATTCCAGGATCATGACCTGAGCCGAAGGCAGACGCTTCACCGACTGAGCCACCCAGGAGTCCCCCGAGTAGGTATATTTGTAATAGGAATGAGTACATGAACCAACGCTGTGAGAGGGAATCCCCAGGGCCTCTAAATCATTACAGGTGTGATGGTTAAGAAGATGGGTTTTAGAATCACGTAAAACCGTCGTTTACATTCTTGGTCTAATAATTTACAAGCGGTGTGTACTTGAACAAGCTATTTCGCATTGGAGCTTTAGCTTCCTTCTTTGTACAATGGGGAAGGCAATACCCACCTTGCAGGGTTCCTGTAGTGCAGTACTACATAGCAATAGGGATGGTAATAATGACAATAAAACCCAATTAAACTAAAAAACAAACTCATAGATATTTTCAGAATGAGAAAGAAAACTTTCCTGTAATCCTTTGTAAGTGGTCCATGGCATGGAAGAGAAGGTCAGGAGGAAGTGCACTGGGGTCTGGGAAATAGGTGACAAATGACCTGAGGGCCTGGACACCTTAGAAGCAGTGTTTCCCAAATCTGAACAATCTTAACCATCAATGAGCAGTTAGTACAGAGATTCCCAAGCCCTTCTCTTGGAGATGTGGACTCACTAAGTCTGGCATGAGGCCGAGACATTTGCATTGTAATAATCACCCAAGAGCTTCAGGTGCATAGCCAGGTCTGGGGAGCACGCACGGAAATGGGTGAGCCCAGTTGAGCTCCAGTCTCCTATGTTCTCCTCACAATGTTTCATAGTTTTCAGCTTTACATTTAGTTATGTAATCTATTTTTACTTTTGTGTATGAGGCAAAGTGTGAATCAAAGGTCTTATATATATGTATAAGATATACATATCCAATTGTTCCAGCACCATTTGTTGAAAAGACAGACCATTCAGTTTCCTTCGCACCTTTGTTAAAAAATCAATTAGCCATATATGTGTGCACCTACTCATGGACTTGATCCTGTTCCATTGACCTATTTGCTTGCCATGACGTTAATACACACTGTCTTGATCACTATAGCTTTATAATAAGTCTTAAAGTCAGATAATGTAAATCTTTCAACTTTGTTCTTCTTTTTTCAAACATGTTCTGGTCATTTAGGTCACTTGCATTTCCATATGAATTTTAAACTCAGCTTGTCAATTTCTTCCAAAAGGCCTGCAAGATTTTGATTTAAATTTTGTTGAATAACTGGAACAGTTAGGGGAGAATGGAATAGATCCATAAACACAGCATCTCTCTCCATAATTTAGCAATCCAGCAATACTCTGAGTATAAGGTTCCTTTGTGGAAAAATGTTTAAAGAAATTAAATTTCTTTAATACATGTAGGGCTGTTCAGGTTATCTCTTTTGCTGTGCATTTGAACTAGGATATGGCTCCTGTGTCCCTCCAACACAGAATTGTGACATCCCTTTATTTGCAAAAGCAATTTGCCAATGGCAAACACCAAATAATCTGTATGTCAAGAAGCTTGGTTGCTTTTGCTGAATTTGATGGATAAATATTTAAATGGTAATGCTAATAAGAGCTAATCATTATCAAATCTTTTTGGCCATGGCCAAAACATAAAGGTCAAGAAACAGAAAGATGCCTCCGTTTGAAAAGAAAGTTCAGGAGGGCGCCTGGGTGGCTCAGTTGGTTAAGAAAGTTCAGGATAACTCATCCTTTTAAAGGACTCTTTTTTTATTACTTTGACAAGTTTAATTTATTTCTAGGTGTTTGTGTTCACCTCCTGGGTAAAGCAGCATACTCTGTAAGAGCACTGAAGCACTGCAGATTTGAGACCCCTCAGCAGCCCTTGTGATGGAATCAGCACACCGAGGTGAGGCAGAGCTGCTGGGATTCTGATAGAACAATTAGGTCTGCAGATTACCACAGTGACAAAGACTTCAGATCTTCCAGTATATTTCCCACTTCCAAAAGACTTTTCAAATTTTCCAGGCTAGCTCTCAGCCTATCTGCAAGCAAAGTGAGATAAACAGGCATAGAATGCCAGTGAATCGATCTAGCACTCCATCTACAAGACCCCTGGTCCCCTTTGTAAGGTAGTGCCCAAAATAACAAATGGACATTCCAGAGGTTCCTTCTTCCCTGGATGAAGAAACTGGTATCTGAGCAATCACAGTTTAGGAGAATAGAAGTTTCATGCAATGAAGCAGACAGCAAGGCAGTGAAGTGAAGGGAACAGAAGACAATTCCTCTCTTATACACCACATTGACTGAATAGTCAATGACCTTAAGAAACAGAATGAACCTTTAAATTCTCACATCTAAAATTCAATGACAGCAAAAGGTTTCACCATAATGACTTTTGGTCAGTAAAATTTGGGGGATCAGAAGGGGAAAGAGCTTTTATTTTTAACTTTATGTACTTACACTTAAATGTTTAAACAATGATTCTGTATTCCTTTGGCTATTTAAAAACTTTATAAACTAGTTTAGCTTTTGTTATTAAAGCAAGTTCTAAGGTAAGAAATCTGTCTCTTTCTCATAATAAAACTCCTTTAGAACATTCATTGGCCTGGAACTGTATCTTTCTCAAGGCCCCACACAATCATTATACTTGGGAAATGTTTTTAAATTGGTAAAATGAGATGACTTGGTGTGTCCTCTTTGCTCTTTGAAGTATTTATGAGCATCATAAACCCCAATTCTGACCATCAGGGGCTTTGTAAATCAACATGACTCAAGAGTTGAACAATAAAGCAGATAGCCCAAAAAACCAAAACTATCAAGTGGATAGTTTTGGATCCAGTGGACCCAGTTCTGGCCATGATGGAATAATAGTGACCAGATTTACCTTTGTGCCTAAAATAACTATGAAACTGGACAAAATATATGAAACAATGGTTTTCAAGACATTGGACAACCATGTAACAAAACACAATGACCCCAGCAAGACTGGAAAAAATGATGAAGCCCTATGATTATCGCGAGTTACTGCCTTGAGGGCATTTCCAGGCTATGACACAGGGTAGGGGGAACCAAGCAGAGCCCAGAGTACTCTCTGAGTTTAGAAGACTAAGCTAAGAGTACAGGGAGACCACGGCAGCTACAGTTTGCAGGACACAACAGTGGACAGGAGTGAGCTGCACAGAGAATCCCCAAAAGTCAATAGAGGTTGTCCTTGAGTATTCAGCAGAACAGTGATCAGTGTATGTTTCTGAAGAAGCTGCGCGAGGCTGGGGAAAGAACCATCCAAAAAGATGAGAGGGAACAGTACTTGGTATAGTCAGCCAGGCCATAAAACCTCATACTTCATGGGGTATTGAGTAAAGTACTAAGAACCATCTCACCTAAGTAGCAGAGAATGACTAGTCCTAGATAAGATGCTGTTCTGGTCCAGCCTAAAAGAAATTTAAAAGCAAGATCTGAAAGGATCAAACTGTATCCAAACAACTTAACGTCATCCTAGAATAAAGCTCAAAAATATTTATAGGAATATAAAAATATCTAGCAACCAAAAAGGTAAAATTTATAATGTCTGTCACCCAATCAATTACCAGGCAGACATTCAAAGGAACAGGAAAATATGGCCCCCAGGAAATAGAGAAATTAATTGAAAACAACCCAGAGATGGCACAAGTGTTAAAATTAGCCAAAGAGAACATGCCAACAGTTATTATAATTGCATTCCATATGCTCAAAAGCTAGAGGCAACATGAACATGTTGAGTAGAAACATGGAAGATACATGAAAAGATAACAAATCGAACATCTAGAGATAAAAACTACAATGTCTGAGATGAAAAATACACTGTATGGGATTAATGACAGATTAGACACTGAAGAGATGATTCATGAACTTGAAAATATAGCAATAGAAAATATTCAAAGTAAAACACAGAAAAAAACACATTAAAAATGGACAGTATTTTTGAGTTATGTGACAACTTCAGACAGACTAATATATGTGTAATTTGAACTCCAAAGGTGGGAAATGAAGACAGAAAAAAAGATTTGAGGAAATAATGGTAAAATATTATCCAAATCTGATGAAAAATAAAAATTGCAACTAACTAAAAAGCCAAAAAACTCCCAAAACAAGAAACATGAAGAAAACCACTTCAAAATACATCATAACCCAATTGCCCAAAACCAACAATAAAGAGAACATCTTAAAAGCAGCCAGAGAAAAACAGATACATTATGTAAGGAGGAAAAAGGTAGGAGTGACAGCACATTTCTCATCAGAACTCATGCAAGCTGGAAGGTAGGGGAGCAAGCAACATCTTTAAGGTACTAAGAGGAAAAAAAAAAATCCATCAACCTAAAATTCTATACTTAGTGAAAAAATAAAGACTTCATCCAAAAACTGAAAAAAAATTATCACCAGAAGATCCGCACTACAAGAAAAGTTAAAGTTAAAGGAACTATTTCAGATAGAAGAAAACCAGTAACAGATGGGAATACAGATTTATACAAAGAAATAAAAAACACTGGAAATGCTAACTATGTGGATAAATGTTTTTTTCTTAATACTTAAATGTCTTTTAATTAATTGTTTAAACTGAAATAATAGCATGGTATTGGTGGGTTTATAATGTATGTACAAAATGACAATGACAGCATAAAAGTTGGAGAGGAGAAATGGAAATATACTATGGTGAGATTCTTATACTACACATGAAGCAATATAATATTGCTTGAAGACAGACTGTGATAAGATACAGATGAATACTATTAAGCCTAAAACATCCACAAAGAACAAAAAAGAATGACAGCTAATAGTAAACAAAGGAGATAAAATGGGTAATAAAAATACTCAATCCAAAGGAAATCAGAAAAGGAAAAAATGAACAAAGAGCACATGGGAAACAAGAAAACAAAGAGCAAGATGGTAGATTTATACCTAACCATATCAATAATCATATAAAATGGAAACAATAAAAAAATGGTTCCCATTAAAAAGCAGAAATTGTCAGGTAGGATAAAAAACAAAAAAGTAAGACAAGCATGTTGTCCACAAGAAACCCACTTTCAGTATAAAGACACAAAGAGATTAAAAATGAATGGATAGAAAACATACCATGCTAAAATTAAATTTTTAAAAATCTGTAGTAGCTAAATTAGTATTGGACAAAGTAGATTTCAGAGCAAAGAATAACACCAGGGGGGGAAAAAAACCTCACTTCAAAATGATAATGTGGTCAACTCATTTTAAAAGACGATAATCTTAAACATTTATGTACCTAACAATAAAGCTGCAAAATACATAAAGCAAAAACTTCCAGAACTGAAAGGAGAAATAAACAAATCCATAATTAGAGCTGGAGATTTCGATACTCTTTTTCAATAATTGATGGAACAAGTATATGGAAAATTAGTATGGATATAGAAGACTTCAATAATATTATCAACTAGGGCAACCCTCTCTCTTCAGGAGCTTTGTACTATCACTCAATAAACTGCTTTGCTGCCCACCAAAAAAAATAAAATAATAATAATAATAATAGTAATATCAACTAATCCGATTTAATAGACATTTAAAGACACTCTACTCAACAACAGCAGAATATACATTCTTTTCAAGTGCACACAGAAGATTTACCAAGACAGACTATACTCTTGGCCATGAATGAAATCTTAATAAATTTTTAAAAATTCAAGCCATATAAAGTATGTTTTCTGACAGCGATGGGATTGATTAAATTAGAAATCAATATCCAAATACTTGGAAACCAAATGATACCCTCCTAATTAACCCATGAGTTAAAGAATAAATCAACAGGAAAATTATAAGGCATTTGAACTGAGAGAAAATACAACATGACCACAATTTATAAGACTGCCTCAGAAGAAGATGCCTAAGAAGAAAGGTCTCAAATCAATGGCACCAGTTTCCATTTTAAGAAACTAGAAAATTAAAAAAAAAAAAAGAGCAAATGAAATCCAAAGTAAGCAACAGAAATAAAATAATGAAGTACCTAAACAAATGAAATAGAAAACAGGGAAAAAACAATAGAATAAAATCAATGAAACCAGCAGGTTTCTCTGTCCTTTGAGAAGACAAAAATAAAAATGAGTATCAGGCCAGACTCATCAGGAACACAAGAGAGAAAATACCAATGGTCAATGTTAGGAATGAGAGATGTGCGTCAGTATAGCTTCTACAGATTTAGTAAAAAGACTAATAAAAGAATATTTTGAACAACATCATGCCAATACTTTCCACAATTTGGAAGAAATGGACAAATTCATTGAAGGCCATAAACTACTAAAACTTATTTAAGAATAAATAGATAACCTACATCTAATAAAAAAAATTGAATTTGTAGTTTAAAACCTTCATGCAAGTAAGCTCTAGGCCCAGATAGCTTCATAGTGAGCTCTACCCACATTTAAGGAAGAGTTCATATCCATTCTACATAATCTCTTCTAAAAAATTAAAGGTGAGGGAATACTTCCCAACTCAAATATGAGGCCACACGGATACCAAAACCTGACAGAGACATTATAAGAAAAGAAAACTAAAGACCAATATCATGAGTAAAAATAAACTAACCCTCAATAAAATATTAAAAAGAATCCCGGTACTTCACCATATTAGCAAAATAAAAATTAAATCCATATAATCACCTCAATAGATACAGAAATAGCATTTTTAAAAAAACAACCAATATCCATTCCCGACAAAATCTCAGAAAAGCAAAAAACCAAAATCTTTCTCAAACTCTACAGCTAATATCAAACTTAATGGTGAAAGACTGAATGCATTCCCCTTAAGATCAGGAATAAATCAAGAATGTTCACTCTCATGATTTCTATTTAATTTTGTACTAGTGGTTCTATGCAGTGCAATAAGGCAAGAAAAAGAAACAGAAGCCTTCCATGTCAGAAAGGAAAAAGCTAAACTCTTTATTTGCAAACATGATCATCTATCAAAAGAATATAATGACATCTACCAAAACAAAAAGAAAGAAAGAAAAGAAACTAGAACTTATAATTAAGTTTAGCAAGGGTACAGGATTATAAGATCAATATCCAAAAATAAATTGTATTTGATATACTAGCCATAAACCATCAGATATTAAAATTTTTAAAAAATACACTTACAAATGCATTAAATATTAAATCTTTGGAGCTAAATCTGCCAAGGTGTATTTATATTGAAAGTTAAAAATCACTAGTGAGAGAGATATAGTATGTTCATGAATCAGAAGACTCAATATTGTTGAGGTGCCAAATTGTTTTATAGATTCACTGAAATCCTAAGTCCCAGCAATCCTTATAGATATTAACATGCTGATTCCAAATTAGTATTTAAATGTGAATGATCTAGAATAGCTAAAACAACTTTCAAAAAGAATACATTTGGAGGACTAACAGTGCTTCAGATTTTAAGAGTAATTAAGACAGTGTGCTATTGCCACAAAAATTAACAAATAGATCAAACCCATATATATACGGACAACTGCCTTCAAGAGAGCTGCAAAAGCAATTGAGGACTAAGACCTTGTGACCTTGTGTTAGGCAAAGACTTTTTAGATACACAACAAAAGCATGATGCACAAATGAAAAAACTGGTAAGCTGAACTTCATTATAGCTTGAAACGTTTGCTCTTAAAAAGACACGGCTAAGAAAATGACAAGACAAGCCACAGACTAAAAGTACACACAGATCTGGTACATTCCCTCCCCAGCAAATAGAGTCCTCACCCTATGGTCCATTTGTGTTCTGTCCGACTTTAGAATCTTAGATTCTAAGGTTCTTGATATAAGAGGCTGACTCCTTGGGATTACTAAAAACAATGGCATCCAGGGGAGTGGAGAAGCCCAAAGTTGGGAATCAAGGGCACCTGAATTGGTAGTCTGCTTGCAACGAGTGTTCCCAGTATCAGAGCTGCTGGAGGGATGGGGACACGGGTCTCATCCACAGAAACACACTCTCCATAGCCCAAGATGATGCTCCAGTTTTCACTTACAGATGTTTTTGTACTTTAGCCCGGTGGCTGGTAACTCAGGATGGTGCAATTCTTAATCTCCAGCATTGTGAACTGCCACTGATATTTGTCTTAGAAGAGGTGCACCAGATCACCGTGGAGACAAGCCTAGAATTTGGCCCTGGGTCAATCTGCCTCTCTCGTTCACTTCCCTCTCTCTTTTGCAAGGCATCAGGACCTCCTACTCCTAAGTACTAAGTGTTAGGGATGCTCGAGATATTTATTTTCGTCTGTCTCCTGAAAAGTCCAGCTAAGACTGCTCAGAGCAAGCCCAAGGTTACCTCAAGTCAGAGGTTTACCACAGCATTTGATATGACTTTACCTCTTCCCTGTGTCTGGAAAAAACAGCATAACTTAATTAACTGGCCCAAGTTAAATCAGATGTAACCAGAGGCTGATGACAGAGAGAATGAAATGGGCTTACCTGGAGAGAACTGGCCCTAGGCTTTAAATAGGATCTGGATAAAGAAGGAGTATTAGGGAGTAAGTCAAAGAGAGAAGCAACCTTAGAGGGGGAGCCAGTCTGTACCTCAGTTTCCTGAAAAACTGAGTGGACACCAGTTGCTGGCTGTTGATCCATTTCTTCTCTGTAGTAAAAGAGCAACCCCCCACCCCCCCCCGCCCCGCCGCTTTTCCTTGAGGAAACCACCCTTCCCACATGCAGTTTGGTTAGTCAATCCCACCCTCAGCTCCAGCAAACCAATGAAGCCATAATAGGCTATAATCATTAACCAAGAGATGGGAAGATGACCCAGCTTAGACAAAAGGAGAAATAAAACACCCTCTGCTGGGCTATCTGGGAGAAAAAGTTTTCTCACGACAAAGAAGGATGCTTCTCACAACTTGGATATAACAAGAAAGCATGTAGGTCTTGGAAATCATCTTCCAATGAAAAGGACAGAGAGTTTTAGTTACAGGTTAATGACTGAGGGATGAACAGACTAAAAAACAAACAAACAAACAAACAAACTGGAACACTGGTTTGAGATGCTAGATCAAGCCATACCTGAAGTAAGTAAGATCCACCTCTGGACTGATTAGTAATATGAACCAATACATTCCTTTTATTGTTTAAGGCATTTTGAGTAAAAGTTTCTATCAATTGTTACTGAAATATTCACAACAGACACACACCCAAGAAAGACAATTTTCTGCCAATATGTGACCCTGTAAGCAGTCCTTAACAATAAAGGACAATGAAGGCAGTCAGAGTCAGGAGATTCGGCATCAGGCCCAGGCCACATATGGCCACTAATCCTGAGCTCAACAATGATAACAGTAACAGCAACAGCTATAGTTGACTCCTCATTAGCCATGAGCCTATTCTAGTTGCTGTACATATAGCACTGTAATCTTTACAGAGAGGAAGATGGAGACTACATTTCTTATTTTATTGATGAGGAAAACTGAGGCTCATGGAGATAAAAATAACCTGCCCAAGGCCAGAGAGTTAGGAAGCTAGTGACTTTTTCTTCATAGCACAGATGTGATAGATTTCATTATTATAGCTCTTCCCCACTGAACTGAAAGTGCCATGAGGCATTCTAGAACCTTTGTCTTTTTCACTGCTGGACTCCCGGTGCCCAGAACAGCTGCTGCACAGAATAGGCCCTCAGGAAAGAATGGTTGAGTATAAAATGAACAAGATTCAAACCCAGGCCTGGAGCCAACTCTTTTCACAGCTCCAGACTACCTCTCATTACCTCATTCTATGAGTGAGCCTCTCACATGCTTAAGAACACCCCTGCCTCCTCTGATCTCGTGGAATGTTTTAAGTAACTGGCCTTGCTTCATAAGCCCTGTCATGGAATCCCTTGACCATCCTGGATCTCCTCTAAGAATCCCATGATACCTGCTGGTGGTACCATGTGCAAACAAAAGAGACCGACTTGGTGGTAGACACAGAGCTGGACTCTCTACAGACATTACCTCATTCAGTCCCACCATACATCTGTAAGGTGGGGAGCAAAACCCCTGTTTGGCAAATTGGAGCACTGAGGCCCAGAGAGGTTACATGCTTATAAGGTCACAAACAGATTGAGGATTGTCTGACTCCAAAGTTTTTTACACATCTCTTTAAAAGCCACACTATAAACCATTTGTCCCATGAATATCATGAGCCCTGGAGCTAGATTTGGGGGTTTAGTCAGAATATGTCAAAAACATTACAAAACAGACATTTGGTCATTCATCATCATTTCAACATACAATTTTGAGCACCTATTATGTGCCAGAAACCATGCTAGGCAGTGAGGACAGAGTCCCTGTCCCTTCTTCTTTCACGGTTCAGTGTAGTGTCAGCTGAGACTCTCCTATCTTGGGGTTGGGTCGATTGCACACTTGGTGCATCAGTTATAGTAGAATACAGTACAGCAACAAATAGACCGTATTAGCCAGGGTGGGCTAACTGCATTAGAAACAACCTCAAATATCGGGGACTAAAAGTAATAAAAACAAATTAATCTCTTATACAAAGTCTGATGGTCATATTCTCGGGTGGCTCTTCTCCAAATGCTTATCCAGGAACCCAGACTCCTTTAATACCGTGGCTCTGCCATCTTGTAGCTTCAAAGTTGCCCTAGTATCAGCTAGCTAGAAAATGGATGGTTTTACATGGGAGATTTTTATGGCCTAAGCTTGGAGGTAGCATATATCCTTTCCCCCCATAGTCTACTGGACAGAACTGAGCCACATGACCACAATAACAGCAAGGGAGCCTAGGAAATGGAGAAAAACTCATGGAACTTAGTGCCCACCAAGAATCTCTTTCAAAGACTCCAAAAAGTCTGTGGGATTTCTAAAGAATTCCAAAACTCCAAATATTCCAAATTTCTAAACTGGAATATGAAGTGTAATCCCTTCTGTGTAGCAATTCAAGGTGGGGATTCAAGTCAGCAACACTTATATTCTAGACTCATTCAGGGACTCAGGCTGGTGGCAGTTCTGCCATATTGAAAAGGCTTCAGAAGAGATTTTAAGGGCCAGACCTAGAAATTGCACTCAATACTTCCACCCATATTTCACTAGTTAGAACTCAGTGATATGACCATATACGAAGGGAGGGGAAGGAATGTAGTCTATATGCCAGGCAGAAGGGACAAGTGGATTTTTCCAGATTGTTAGAGAATTCTATCCCACCCAGATGTTTAACTGGACCTGCCAAATACCAGTTACTTCTCCTCTCTTCCACTGACACCCCTCCCTAATATGCTCCTCTATGGCTTGACATGTGTCCATTTAGCTCTGGCTCCAATGTGACATCTCATAGTTTCCTAATTCTGGCCTCTAAGTACAAGTCCTTCTTTTCAACAAAGAGGTAATTTGAAAAATTACTGAATGTGCTCTCAATAGGAAACTTCACGTTCTTCTGCAGTTCATTCATCTGGTGATAATGCACTTAGACTTTTATCATTTCTCCACTGGAGGATGGCAAGGACTTGTCTGCTTTGTTCAGTACTCTAATGCTAGTGCCTAGAACAGCATGCTTGGTACCCAATACATATTTTTTGAATGAATGTATGAATTTTCCTTCAGTCTTAGAATCTGAATAGGGAGTTCATATTTGATGTTGAAAATAATCCTCCCTGCCTCCTTATATATGATCCTACCTCCCCAGTCCCTGGAAGGGCACCCTGACCACAAGCCACACCTTTTCCAGATGCTCACTAACTCGCTCACTCAGCACCCACTTCTTTTCCACCCATAGCAAACTTTGAAGAAGCCACATACATCACAAGGCCTTTTCCCCCCTCTTTTGTTTGGTATTGCTGATATGTAGAAACTAGAGCAAAGGTGACTTCAGAGTCTGTCTGACCCTTATTTCCAATTTTTGTCATCATTGGCTGTCAGTATGGAATCTGCCATGGTTGAGATATGTGGAATAAACCCTCAAGTGAGCAGAAAAAGATGTGTCTGAATTCCAGCTAAACCACTTAGTGGCTATGCAGTTTCTATAAATCTCTTTGGTAAGCTGATAACAATATTCACCCTCTCAACTTCACAGGATTGTTGTAAAAATGCATTTTGTTTTCATTCAAAAGCTATTTATTGGTAGCCTACTATACGCCAAAACTTGACCTAGGCTCTGGAGATACATCAGGGAATAAAACAAACTTCCTGTGTCTCAGAGTTTATGGCTGGAGGAAACAGACTGTAAATAAATCAAAAGATGAATACATAATACATCAGGTGGTGGTGAGAGCTATGGGAAAGGAATGTTACAGGGTAAAAAAGATGAGGGCTCTTTAATATCTTATATAAGATGGTCCAGAAAATGACACTGGAAGAGAGACTTGAAGGAAGTGAGTGGGCCATACAAAGATATAAGGGAAGAGGAGGTAAGGCATGTGAACAGGTCCCGAAGTGACAGTATGATTGGTATTTATGAGCAACAGCAGGGAGGTCAGATTGGCTGGAGCAGAGTGAATGAAAGAAGGGTGGTAGGTGATGAGGTCAGAAAAGTGACATGGAACTAAATTAATCAGAGCTCTATAGGCCATGGAAAAGATTTTGGCTTTTACTCTGAATAAGATAGAAAGCCATTTTTTACTTGAACAAAGAAGTGATGCAACATGGCATACACTTTGTAAAGATCATTCCAGCAGCTATGCGAGTAGGACTCACGGAAGCTACGCTGGAAGCAAGAAGACCAGGTAGGAGGTTACTGCAATGAAACAGGTGAGAGCTGACACAGGGTTGGACCAAGCCAATAGCGGAGAAGGTGGTGAAAAGTGGTCGGATTATGGATATATTCTGAAGGTAACATCAACAAGCCTTCTGGATGGATTAGATGTCAACCGAAAGAGAAAGAGAGGAGTCAAAAATGGCCCTAAATTTTTGACCTAAGATGTGATAAAATGGGGTTGCTACTTACTGAGATGAGAAAATTGCAGAAAACATAACATGGAAGCTCTCACTATGTTAGGACCTCAATCTCGGAAATGTTAGTTTTGCGATGTCTATTAGACATCCAAATGGTGATGTATGACATTGGATATGTGTACTGGGAGTTCCAAGATGAGGTCCAGGGTAGAGCTATGAATTTGGGAGTTGGCAGTCTATATAAAGCCTTGAGAATGGATAAGATCATTTAAGGAATGAGCAGAGAAGAACTAATTCTGAGGACTGGACAAGAGGAACTCCAATATTTAGAAGTTTGGAGAAAGAGAGAGGCACGGCAAAGAAAAACAAAAATAGAAGCAGTTAATGAATGATGTACAAAGAGGAACGAGAGACAGAAGAAAGAAGGTCAGGAAGGAGGGGCTAACATAAATTTCCATTTATGATCCAATAGATTGGCCAAGTAGCATTATAGTAGATATAAACCCAAATATATCAGTAATGAAATCTAAAGGGATTAAGTAGTTCAATTAAAAGTCTGTAATTATTAAACTAAATTAAAAATAAAATCCAATATATGCTGCTTACTAGAGATATACCTTAAACATAAGACATAGAGCAATTAAAAATTAAAGATGACAAAAAATATAACATGCAACCACCATCCAAAAGAAGGCTGGAATAGCTATTCTGATAGCGCAGTAGGACTCAAGGAAAAAGCATAATTGGGATAAAAATACAAGTTTCATAATGATGGGTTAACTCTCCAAGAAAACATTAAATTCTCAATTTATACATATGCAAAAACCATAACTTCAAAATACATAAAAATTGACAGAATTATAAATACATCCACACTCATAATGGGAAACTTTGACACACTTCTCTCAATAAAAGGTACAGCAAGGAGAAAAAAATCAGTAAGGGTATATAAGACATACACAAAACAATTAACAAATTTGATATATTGGTATGTACAGAACACTGTGCAGAAAAGAATGCACATTCTTCTCAAACGTACGTGGAACATTTATGCTGGCCATAAGAGTTTCGACAAGTTTCAAAGAATTGAAATCACTCAGAATATGTTCTCTGACCACAAAAGCACTAAGCTGGAAATACATTTTTGAAATAAGTAAAAATCCCTCAATTTCTTGGGAATTTAACAATATACTTTTATATAGGTCAAAGAAAAAAATTTCAGCTGGAATTGGAAATCATGAAAATACAACAACATATCAAAACACAGGGGATGTAGCTAAACGTCTGCTAAGAGAAAACTTATAGCCCTAAATGCATATATTTAAAAAGAAAAAAGAATAGAAATAAAAAATCTAGTTATTTATCTCAAAAATAAGAAAAATAGCAAATTGAACCTAAAGAAACTAGAAAGGAAGAAATAACAAAAACTAAGAGCAGAAATTAATGAAATATAAAACAAATATTCAAGAGAGAAAGTCAACATGCCTAAAAGTTGGCACTTGTAGAAGAATAATAAAAGTATTAGGTTTCTAAGAAGTCTGATAGGAAAATAATAAAGAAGGCACAAATTACCAGTTGAATTTGAAAGGAGGACATCAGTTCATATGCTACAGATATTTAAAAGATAATTACAATATATTATGAATTTATTAATAAATTTTAAATTTTAGATAAAATGAAAAATGCTTAGAAAAACAAAACTAACAAAAACTGACACAAGAGAAAATTAAAAAACCTATGATAGTCCTATACCTATCAGAGTGTTGAAGCTGTAGTTAACAAAACCTATACAAAGAAATCTCCAGGCATAAATGGCTTTCCCCTAAGTAAATTCCTCTAAATATTTATGGAAGAAATGACACCAATCACATATAAATAGTTGAATAGACTAGAAAAAAGAAAATGTGCACACCCTATAATTCCTCAGGAAGGGATAACTAAGTAGCATTTCCCAAACTATTTTGACCCAGAACCTTTTCTTCTAGAGCAGTGCTGTCTAATAGAAACTTAATGCCAGCCACATGTGTAATTTTTTAAAATTTTTTATTGTTACGTTAATCACCATACATTACATCGTTAGTTTCTGGTACACTGTTCCATGATTCATTGCTTGTGTATAACACCCCTGCAGAACGTGCCCTCCTTAATACCCATCACCAGGCTAACCCATTCTCCCACCTCCCTCCCCTCTAGAACCTTCAGTTTGTTTTTCAGCGTCCATCCTCTCTCATGGTTCGTCTCCCCCTCCAATTTCCCCCCTTCGTTCTTCCCCTCCTGCTATCTTCTTCTTCTTTTTTTTAACATATATTGTATTATTTGTTTCAGAGGTACAGATCTGTGATTCAACAATCTTGCACAATTCACAGCGCTCGCCATAGCACATACCCTCCCCAATGTCTATCACCCAGCCACCCGATCCCTCCTACCCCCCACCACTCCATCAACCCTCAGTTTGTTTCCTGAGATTAAGAATTCTTCATATCAGTGAGGTCATATGATACACGTCTTTCTCTGACTGACTTATTTCGCTCAGCATAACACCCTCCGTTCCATCCAAATCATTGCAAATGGCAAGATCTCATTCCTTTTGATGGCTGCATAATATTCCATTGTGTGTGTATGTATGTATATATATATATATATGTATGTGTATATATATATATATATATATCACATCTTCTTTATTCATTCATCTGTCGATGGACATCTTGGCTCTTTCCACAGTTTGGCTATTGTGGACATTGCTGCTATAAACATCAGGATGCACGTACCCCTTCGGATCCCTACATTTGTATCTTTGGGGTAAATACCCAGTAGTGCAATTGCTGGATCATACGGTAGCTCTATTTTCAACTTGTTGAGGAACCTCCATACTGCTTTCCAGAGTGGCTGCACCAGCTTGCATTCCCACCAACAGTGTAGGAGGGTTCCCCTTTCTCCGCATCCCCGCCAGCATCTGTTGTTTCCTGACTTGTTAATTTTAGCCATTCTGATGGGTGTGAGGTGGTATCTCATTGAGGTTTTGATTTGGATTTCCTTGATGCCGAGCGATGTTGAGCACTTTTTCATGTGTCTGTTGGCCATTTGGATGTCTTCTTTGGAAAAGTGTCTGTTCATGTCTTCTGCCCATTTCTTGATTGGATCATTTGTTCTTTGGGTGTTGAGTTTAAGAAGTTCTTTATAGATTTTGGATACTAGCCCTTTATCTGATAGGTCATTTGCAAATATCTTCTCCCATTCTGTCGGTTGTCTTTTGGTTTTGTTGACTGTTTCCTTTGCTGTGCAAAACCTTTTTATCTTGATGAAGTCCCAATAGTTCCTTTTTGCCCTTGCTTCCCTTGCCTTTGGCGATGTTTCTAGGAAGAAGTTGCTGTGGCTGAGGTCGAAGAGGTTGCTGCCTGTGTTCTCCTTTAGGATTCGATGGACTCCTGTCTCACATTTAGGTCTTTCAACCATTTGGAGTCTATTTTTGTGTGTGGTGTAAGGAATTGGTCCAGGTTCATTCTTCTACATGTGGCTGTCCAATTTTCCCAACACCATTTGTGGAAGAGACTGTCTTTTTGCCATTGGACATTCTTTCCTGCTTTGTCAAAGATGAGTTGACCATAGAGTTAAGGGTCCATTTCTGGGCTCTCGATTCTGTTCCATGGATCTATGTGTCTGTTTTTGTGCCAGTACCATACCGTCTTGATGATGACAGCTTTCTAATAGAGCTAGAAGTCCAGAATTGTGATGCCACTAGCTTTGCTTTTCTTCTTCAACATTCCTCTGGGTATTCAGGGTCTTTTCTGGTTCCATTCGATTTTTAGGATTATTTGTTCCATTTCTTTGAAAAAAGTGGATGGTATTTTGATGGGGATTGCATTGAATGTGTAGATTGCTCTGGGTAGCATTGACATCTTCACAATGTTTGTTCTTCCAATCCATGAGCATAGAATGTTTTTCCATTTCTTTGTGTCTTCTTAAATTTCTTTCATGAGTATTTTATAGTTTTCTGAGTACAGATCCTTTGCCTCTTTGGTTAGATTTATTCCTAGGTATCTTATGGTTTGGGTGCAATTGTAAATGGGATTGACTCCTTAATTTCTCTTTCTTCTGTCTTGTTGTTGGTGTACAGGAATGCCACTGATTTCTGTGCATTGATTTTATATCCTGCCACTTTACTGAATTCCTGTATGAGTTCTAGCAGTTTTGGGGTGGAGTCTTTTGGGTTTTCCACATAAAGTATCGTATCATCTGCAAACAGAGTTTGGCTTCTTCTTTGCCTATTTGGATGCCTTTTATTTCTTTTTGTTGTCTGATGGCTGTGGCTAGGACTTCTAATACTACGTTGAATAGCAGTGGTGATAGTGGACATCCCTGTCGTGTTCCTGACCTTAGGGGGAAAGCTCTCAGTTTTTCCCCATTGACAATGATATTCGCTGTGGGTTTTTCCTAGATGGCTTTTATGATATGGAGGTATCTACCCTCTATCCCTATATTCTGAAGAGTTTTGATCAAGAAAGGATGCTGTACTTTGTCAAATGTTTTTTCTGCATGTATTGAGAGGATCATATGATTCTTGTTCTTTCTTTTGTTAATGTGTACTGTATCACGTTGATTGATTTGTGGATGTTGAATGAATCTTGCAGCCCAGGGATAAATCCCACTTGGTCATGGTGAATAATCCATTGAATGTACTGTTGTTTCCTATTGGCTAGTATTTTGGTGAGAATTTTTGCATCCATGGTCATCAAGGATATTGGTCTATTTTTTGGAATAGTTTCAGAAGAATAGATATTAATTCTTCTTTAAATGTTTGGTAGAATTCCCCTGGGAAGCCATCTGGCCCTGGGCTTTTGTTTGGTGGGAGATTTTTGATGACTGCTTCAATTTCCTTAGTGGTTATAGGTCTGTTCAGGTTTTCTATTTCTTCCTGGTTCAGTTTTGGTAGTTGATACATCTCTAGGAATGCATCCATTTCTTCCAGATTATCTAATTTGCTGGCATACAGTTGCTCATAATATGTTCTTCCGTTTGTATTTCGTTGGTGTTGTGATTTCTCCTCTTTCATTCATGATTTTGTTGATTTGGGTCATTTCTCTTTTCTTTTGGATAAGTCTGGCCAGGGGTTTATCAATCTTGTTAATTCATTCAAAGAACCAGCTCCTATTTTCGTTGATCTATTCTACTGTTCTTTTGGTTTCTATTTCATTGAATTCTGCTCTGATCTTTATTATTTCTCTTCTCCTGCTGGGTTTAGGCTTTATTTGCTGTTCTTTCTCCAGCCCCTTTAGGTGTAAGGTTAGGTTGTATATTTGAGACCTTTCTTGTTTCTTGAGAAAGGCTTGTATTGCTATATGCTTTCCTCTCACGACTGCCTTTGCTGTATCCCAAAGATTTTGAACAGTTTTCATTTTCATTAGTTTCCATGAATTTTTTTAATTCTTCTTTAATTTCCTGGTTGACCCATTCATTCTTTAGTAGGATGCTCTTTAGCCTCCATGTATTTGAATTCTTTCCGACTTTCCTCTTGTGACTGAGTTCTAGTTTCAAAGCATTGTGGTCTGAAAATATGCTGGGAATGATCCCAATCTTTTGGTACCGGTTGAGACCTGATTTGTGACTTAGGATGTGATCTGTTCTGGAGAATGTTCCATGGGCACTAGAGAAGAGTGTGTATTCTGTTGCTTCGGGATGGAATGTTCTGAATATGTCTGTGAAGTCCATTTGGTCCAGTGTGTCATTTAAAGTCTTTATTTCCTTGTTGATCTTTTGCTTAGATGATCTGTCCATTTCAGTGAAGGGGGTGTTAAAGTCCCCCACTATTATTGTATTGTTGTCGATGTGTTTCTTTGCTTTTGTTATTAATTGGCTTATATAATTGGCTGCTCCCATGTTAGGGGCATAGATATTTACAATTGTTAGATCTTCTTGTTGGATAGACCCTTTAAGTAGGATATAGTGTCCCTCCTCATCTCTTATTACAGTCTTTGGTTTAAAATCTAATTTGTCTGATATAAGGATTGCCACCCCAGCTTTCTTTTGGTGTCCATTAGCATGGTAAATGGTTTTCCACCCCTTCACTTTCAATCTGGGGGTGTCTTTGGGTCTAAAATGAGTCTCTTGCAGAGCCACATGTGTAATTTTAAAACTTTTAGTAGCCACATTAAAATAAAAAGAAGTAGGTGAAACTAATTTTGAAAATATATTTTATTCAATATAATACACCCAAATATTATCAATTCAACATATAATCAATATAAAATTATTAATGAGATATTTTCCATTCTTTTCTGAAGACTAGTGCTAAGGCTTTAAAATCTGGTGAGTTTTGTATGCTTCCAGCACATCTCAATTCAGTCCAGCCACATGTCAAGTGCTCAGTAGCCACATATGGCTACCATATTGGACAATGCAGCTCTAGTGACGTGTGGGTTTTCTGTTTTGCAGGGCACTCTTCAGGAAACCCTGCCCTAAAAAGAGACCCATGGCTAAAACCTTCCCTCCAGGGGAGGAGATAAAATATGCTAAGAGTCTCTACAACAAATTATTAAAGGTATCATCCCAGAAGATTGGTGAGGCATTTTGGAAAACATCTCAACCTATGGAAGAATTATTTTTTAATTAAAAAGTAAAAGACAGGACATGGGGTCAAATCTTTCTTATTGTACAGTGCTGTTTTGGTTATCTTTTGCTACATAACAAATCATCCCCAAACTTAGTTGCTTAAAACAACATTTGTTTGTTTGGGCAGGGTTTGGTGGGGACAGTTCACCTCAGCTACATGTGGCATCAGTGAGGGCAGTTTGGCTGGAGCTGGAAGATGCATTTTCCAGGTGATTCACTCAAATGGCTGGCGAATTGGTGCTGGCTGTTGGCTGGGAACTCAGTTAGGCTATCAACAAGTAGAGAAGAATCATGGTCCTCTCCAAGTGGCTGCTTGGGCTGCCTCCCAGCATGGCAGTGGGATACCAGCAGGGAGAAAGCAGAAACCACCAGGCTTGTCAAGGCTAGACCTTGCACTGGTACAGCACCATTTTTGCCCTGACTTACTTGAGGAGGTGAAGAAATAAATTCCGCCCCTGGTGTGGGGAGAGACAAAGCACTCGTGACGATCTCTGATCCACCATAGATGTTATAGTATTTTCAAATCCGTATTTGTTCTTCCCAGTAATGTTTTTCAGTTTTAATAATTTATTTTTTAAATAAGCTTGAAATAGGGGCACCTGGATGGATCAGTTGGTTAAGCATCTGCCTTTGGCTGAGGTCATGATCTCAAAGTTCTAGGATTAAGCCCCACATTGGGCTCCCTGCTCTGCGGGGAGTCTGCTTCTCCTCCTCCCTCTGCCCCACCCCCTGCTTGTGCTCGATTTCTTTCTCTCTCTCAAATAAAGTCTTTAAAAGAAATAACAAACAAACTTGAAATAAATATAACAACATCTTAACAATTTACCCATGTGTGGAACACAAATGTTTGCAATAATATGTCTGTATACATTTTCTATTTAATTTTTTAAAATTAATAGGCTTCATTTTTTAGAATGGTTTTAGATTTGCAGAAAAATTACAAAGATACTATAGCGTTCCCCTATATTCCTCCTCCCCACACACAGTTGCCCCATTATTAGCAACTCACATTGGTATGGTATATTTGTCATAACGGTTTTTTTTAAGATTTTATTTATTCTTAGTTTTGAGAGAGAGAGAGAGAGAGAGAGAGAGAACAAGCAGGGGGGAGGGGCAGAGGGAGAAGCAAAGTCCCTGCTGAGTGGAGCCCGAGGCAGGGCTGGATCCCAGGACCCTGGGATCATGACCTGAGCCAAAGGCATATGTTTAACCAACTGAGCCACCCAGGCACCCCATCTGTCACAATTAATGAACCAATACTGATACCTAATTACTTAATTTAATCATTTATTCAGATTTCCTTGGGTTTTTGTTTTTTAGAGAGAGGTGGGGGAGGGGACGGGCAGAAGGAGAGAGAGAATCTTAATTAAGCAGGCTCCATGCCCAGTGTGGAGCCCCACATGGGGTTCGATTCACAACCCTGAGATTATGATCTGAGCTGAAATCCCGAGTCAGATGCTTAACCAACTGAGCCACCCAGGCACCCCAGTTTCCTTGGTTTTAAACTAATGCCCTTCAGATCTGGATCCCATCTAGGATGCCACGTTATATTTAGCAGTCCCATCTCCTCAGGGTCCTCTTGGCTGTGACAGCTTCTCAGACTTTCCTTGTTTTTTATGACCTTGATAGTTTTGAAGAGCACTGGTCAGGTACAGCGCAGGATGTATCTGCTATCTGTCTCGTGTTTTTCTCATGATTAGATTGAGGTTACGGGTTTGAGAGAAAGACCACAGAGATGAAGTACTATTTTCTTTTTTTTTTTTTAAAGATTTTATTTATTTATTTGAGAGAGAGAGAGAATGAGAGATAGAAAGCACGAGAGGGAAAGAGGGTCAGAGGGAGAAGCAGGCCCCTCGCCGAGCAGGGAGCCCGATGCGGGACTCGATCCCAGGGCTCCAGGATCATGACCTGAGCCAAAGGCAGTCGCTTAACCAACTGAGCCACCCAGGCGCCCCGAAGTACTATTTTCATTACAACGTATCAACAGGATTTATGATTGTTGATGCTGACCTTGATCTCCTGGCAGAGATGTTTTTCAGGTCTCTCCACTGGGAAGTTCCTCGTTTTTTTTCCTTTTGCTTAGTGTCTTCTAGCAAGAAAGTTGCTAACGTGTAGCCCACAATTGAGGAGTGGGGAGTTACGCTCCCCTCCTTCAAGATGAAGTATCTACGCAAATAATGAATCATGGAACACTACATCAAAAACTAATGATGTAATGTATGGTGATTAACATAACATAATAATAAAAAATAAAAAACAAAACAAAAGATGAAGTATCTACATACATGATCTGGAATTTATCTGCACAGTGAGTTGTTTCTTCTACCACATTTATTGATTTATCAATCATTTGTTTATATTGGTCTGGACTCATGGATATTTATTTTACGCTTTGGGTAATAAAGCAACACTACTTTATTTTGTTGCTTAATTTGTTCCAGCTTTGGCCACCAGGGGCGCTTTCATTTACTTTGCAACGTTTTGATTGGATACTATCACTGCCATGAGAAAGATAAGAAAAAGGCAGTCCATTTAAGTGATCAGAAAGTCCAGGACATGACAGCCCACCTCTGACTTCCGAACCTCCACTACACACACACAGCCCACCCTGGACCCTTTGCTGCTGCCCAGAAGATAGGCTGAGATCACTGGGCAGCTCCTCCAAGAAAGTCAAAGAAGTCACGGCTGGTCTTAGGAGGTCCTTGTGTGTGTGGCTGCTCCATATTCTGAAAGTTCATAGCCAAGGAAAGGGTAATTATATATCTCAATGGAGAAACAAAAAATATGTGAGCAGCACTGGGTTATCATGAAGTGGTTCAAGTCTATAAATAGTGCTACCCTGGTCCCCAACCATCTCAGGAGCAAATTAAAGCTTGCCATGGTGCTGGGCATGAACTCATTGCCCTGCCCCACCCCCAGCACTCCATGGGGTTTCACTGAGAGTACCATGGATGCCCAAGAGACCAAGATCCAAGAACACGTATACTCCCTCATGTACAGGAGGGGAGCGTGCAGTGGCCCTCTCATGACACACATTGTTCTGGAACCTCACAAACAACCTTCACGATGGCCACAGACCCCCAGGAACCAGTGTCCTGGACATGGTCAATGACTGAACAAATACTTCTCTTTTGATCCAGCAGGGAACAGTCTTGAGAAATAAACTGGCTCTGGATGGAAAGTATAAAAAATAGCACTATAAAGAAGGTCTTATTTGAAGAAACTTTCTTACATGCTCAAATCCTTCAAGGGTCAACCATGGGTCCATGAGTTGGACGTGTGGCTTTGTTTGGGGGAATAAAGCTACTCCAACCTTGATCTCAAAACATGCTCAGAAGTCATTCAAATATGAGGCCCATTTCAATACCCCAGTTCCCACTGACACAGGGCAAATTCTGTATGGACTGCTACAACTGAAGACTTTCATAACACAGCAAATGCTTTCATTTCTTTTTCTTTTTAAGTCCAAAACCTCTCTTTGCAAGTATTGTTAAAACAAAGTTTCATGATAAGGTATTTCAAACATTTAGGCAAGTCTTGAGGATATTAGCGTAGACTGTAACCTGTAATTTTATCAAGTCTTAACATGATGCCATATTTGCCACACATCTTTTTTTTTTTTAAAGAAACACAATATTGCAGAACCCCTTGCATCCTCTGTGCACATGCTCAGCCCTTGCCCCACTGCCCCTCACCTGCCCCTAGCTGACATGTATTCTCGGCCGTTCCCACCAGCTTCTTCTGTCCCGCCTTCCCCTCAGCCCCCCTGGAGAGCAGCAGTAGGTGACCGTATCAGGAAGGGTGTGCTGGAAGAGACCCACCTCACAGAGCTGCTCAGCCAGAGAACAGGCCTGCTGGGCACAGCTGTTAGGAAGAGGAGTGGGGTGTGGAGGAGAGAAAGGATGAAAAATATGGCCTAGGGCTCGAAATGCATTTCAACCTTCCAAAGACAAAATATGCTGCAACAGATCATATCATCTGTTTTGTCCAAACTCTCTTTCGTTCTTGTTAAGTCACTGTGCTTAGGATGAAAATGCCAACATTAAAGAAATCTCACGTTCTTCGTTCTCTTAAGGAACTGAGGGATGGGAAGCAGGAGGCCTCAGGGCTGGTGGAAGAGAGAAGGGCACAGCGCTGGGAAAAGGTGGGTGAGGCCAATGCTCATTTGGCTGCAGAGTACTGTTAAGGTCCAATGATGTATTAAGTGTTATCAGACTTGTAAAAAATATTTGATAATCCAGGGAATGTTTTGGCAGGCTAGTGGTTTCCAAAAATCTATTTCTGCAAGATTTCTGCTGATTAAATTAATGCTATATGGACGGGTTCCTTCAGGGACATCAACTGAATCAAGCCATAAACCAACAAACATAAAGAGGGTGGGGAGGACCCAAAACCACTCATTTGCTAAATTTCCAAACTAAACTTAAATTTTGTTATTAAATCCAACCAAAGCATTTTCAAAATATCACTTGCCAGACTGGTTCAAACCGGAAGCACACGTCTGTTTCCAACACGACTGGCCCGGACCCAAGTCTAGTCTCAGGTCCAGTCACTTGAAGGGAAGGAAACTATCAAGGGCATGCTTTGTGCTAGGCATTGTAGTGGATATGTCACTTTCTACGGCTTATTTAATCCTCACAAAACCCTCTGAAGGATGACATTAATCCATCTGATAACAAGAGGATGCCGCAATTCAGAGAGGTTAAGTAACCTGCACAGGGTAACACAGCCAGCAAGCAATTTATATGGATGAGCCTTGGATTAAACACAACCCACACGAGCTCCTATTTTTCTGTGGTGGTCTCACTTCTATGGTATTTGTGTGTCGGTTGGGTTGTTTCAGATTGCAGAGGACAGAAATGCTCCCGCTCTCTCTGGACTTGGGGATGAATTTTAAGAATCCAGAGGAAGTGAAGGAGCCCAGAAAGCAAGCAAAATCACAGTAACCAGATTCGGGCTTCTGTGGAGTGTCACAGGGACCTGTCCTCTCAGCGGGGGCCGTGCAGCTGCCGATTCTAATAACACTGCCACTCTCAACAGAGCCTTCCTCTTTTTCTCCTTCTCTCTCTCTCTCTCCTACTCTGCTTGCCTCATGCTTTCTGTCTCCGGGCTCCATCGCTCTATGCCCACCATGCCCCTATGGGGTGTACGTGCCTCCCTTGGTCAAACAACGGTTAGTAGAAGGCCTTCCAGAGGAACCAGGCGCCGCATGGGCGGCCACCATCATGTGTCCGGCCAATCTTTGGTCCAATCACGCGTGACTAGGGCAGTAAAGCCACAGGACACAGATGTGGTTAATTACATAGAAGATACCATTTTCCTCAGAAAGGAGCTGTGGGTGTGGCAGGCCCTGGGGGTCTCCAGGGCTTCCATATTAGTGTCCTGTGGCCACCATGACAGAGCATTACACATTGGATGGCGTCGATACAACAGATATTTATTCTCCTGCACAATACAGGGGGCTGGAAGTCTGAGATCAAGGTGTTACCAGGGCTGTGCTCCCTGTAAAGGCTCCAGAGGAGATTCCTTTCTTGCCTCTTCCAGCTTCTGGTGGCCCCAGGCGTCCCCTGACTTGTGGCTGCTTCCCTCCCACCTCTGCCTCTGTCCTCACACAGTCTTCTCCCCACATTTCTCTACGCCCTCTCCTCCAAGGACACCAGTCATTGGATCCAGGGCCCACCCTAAATCCAGGATGATTTCATCTCAAGATCCTCAACTAAAAACATCTGCAAAGACCCAATTTCCTGATAAAGTCAACTTCTGGGTTCTCAGGCAGATACAAATTTGGGGGGTATGCTATTTAAACCATTACAGCTTCTCTTCGGTACACTGTGTCATCACACAACACCCCCAAGGTGTATCATGGGCTCCGAGATAGCAGGAGTTGTGCAGTTTTTCTTCTTTTGGAGGTGCCTTAGCACGTGCCAGGAGCTAACTAACTGCCTACTGACTTATCCAGAATAGACCGGAAAAAGTTTCTGAAAAATCAACATCATTTTATTCAAGTCCCTACCTGTTGCATGGTGCTGTCCCCATCTGTGGCATCCTGCATGCATCGTGGCTGCCTGGTAGCAAGTTTCTGGGCCACCCATGCCACAGAGCATCGTCCACAGAGATGTGGATTGCAGCTCTGCCTGTCTTCTGAGCAGAGGTCTGACACCATAGCTTCTCCATCCTGGAGTCAACCTAGTGCGGATCTAACCCTCCCTTCTAGTGTGTTCCGGCCCATGAGCCAACTGGGTCCAAAATCCATGCTGAGGTTCTCTTTGTGTTCATCCTCAGTTGCCTGAGGAGGTAGACGAGTCCTGTTCCAGTTTGGCCTTGTTCACTGAATGTTCTCTGGTGGGAAAACAAACCAAACCAAACCCCAGAACTCTGGTTTGGTTCTTAGTGATATAAAAACTATTTGGATTTGGTTGGAGGTTGAGCAAACTGGTGCAGTTTGTTCCGGTTTTTGGTTCATAGTTCAGGCCAAGTCGCTGATCCAGACAGAAAGAATGTCCCTGGAATGCCTCTTCCAACTAGGGCTCAACAGCTGAAAGGGCTGGGTGTCCAGATGGAGGCCGCCTGCTCAGCAGACACCCAGGGGCTTCCCTGCAGCTCCAACCACAGGCCTCCGAGGTCCTGGGGACGGGGTCTGGAGGCACATCTGGCCCGGTTCTCCGGGGCCTAGCCCGGAAGGTCATGCTACCTTCCACAGCCTGGAGCAGCATGCCATCACCCCCGGGGCCAGGCCACGAAGCATGCCCTCAACCTGAGGACTGGGGACAGAGCGGGGGCAGCCTGGTGGTGGGGGTCACTGTGCAAATCTGTTACAGTTTCCACATAAGCACAGCTCTGGTGATCTCAGTCAAGGAGGGGCAGGGAGCCACCGAGAACCCGAATATGGCTAGGTGGGAAACAACAGGGAGTGATGGACCCTAGAGGAGCCAACCAGAGGCATTCAACTTCAAGCGGTTTGCTGCCTGGTACTCCTTCTGTGAGGCTGGCAGGTCTAAGAGGCTCGCAAAGGAACATGCCTGCCTGCCTTTGGCAGGCACCAATTCAGAGCCCTGTTTCTGGTGGCTAAAGCTGCAGTTTCCCTCCCCAGCCAGGAAGCAAGGCAGAGCCAAGGACGAGGCATCAGGACAGCTCACCCCGAGGGAGCAACTGCAGGGGACAGAGCAGCTGGGGGCACTGGGGACACCTGGCAGTGAATCATCAATCAAGAATTTTGAAAGGAAAACACATTATTTCCACTCTAGTCTCCCTCCCACGCTGACCACACATCAAAGGGGTCCTCAGACGCAGGGAACTAGTCAGCTGGGTTGATCAGGCCCTGAATGCTGGAAACCCGAGGGCTGGGACCAAAAGGCACGTCCCTGAGGGACTGCCCTAATTCTGCAATGTGGGAAGAGACACACCTCTGGCCACCATGCAGGGAGCTGACAAACATTGTCAAGGGAAACGGAAGGAAAGTTCCGAGAAGATCTCTCGTCCAAACACCTCAGTTTCTCAGGATTATTTTTCCCATCCTTACCCTTTAAATAATCCACCCAAGGGCAACCTTATCAAAGGCACGTGGGGTGTTCCCTGACTTAGCCTGAAGCCATTTTTATTCCGCCTTGGCTACATGGATAGCAAACGCCGCCTGAGACACAATCCAGAAATATTTCCTAGTGCTGGCTGCCCTGACAGGATTAGACCGCTAGCTAGCACATGTGATTTCAGCTGGGTGTGCTTTGTGTTAAACTATGCTTGCTACGTGCTGGATTCAATTATAGGTTTTCTTACACTTACATCTTCATTAGTTCTACATTGCCGAGTAGATGGAATGTGCTGTCAGCTTAAAAAAAAAAAAAAAAGTGTTATTTTTTTTTTCAAGGATTCAACACTGTCCGGTCCTATTAAAAAAAGAAAGGAAAAGAAAATCTTGGCTCCAGCATACATTGCTAATGGGCATGGAATTGATTCACGAGTCTCCAACTCTAGTTGTATAAAAGTAATTACTGCAACCTCGAGTAATTGCTTCCATATTCAATATTCACAGAAGGCTGCACATGTTTTACATATATATATATGTGTGTATATATATATATACACACATATATATATATACATATATATATTGAATTGGGAGAGAATAAAATATAAATAAAAAAAAGAACTATCAGAGAACATTTAAACTACTCATATACTACATACCTCTAAAAAAAAAAGTCTTTAGCTGTGATAAAGATCCTGACAGAAACAAACGAAGCCAGGCCAGCAGAGACTAGAGCCCTGAAGACCCCAGCCCTCCAAAACTGGAGAGCAGGTGGTCTGGGCACGGGAAGTCATGAGGAGCAAGGTCTATGGTAGCCTCGAAGGCCCACCTCACAGCCAGCAACTGTCAGTGTGTGGCGGCCACTTCCTACTCAGCAGCACTGCCTACCCCAAAGTCCTGTGAAGCCTCTGCCTGGCCCCCAGTCTATGGAGCTTCATGTCCTATGTGTGGCTCTGGAAACCACAGTCCCCACTCTGTCCCCCAGGTGGGTCCCACAGGGCTGGATGGTATTGGCATAAGAGGGCACCACATGGGGTGGGGCAGAGCATTCCCATACAGCCCCAGAAACCACTTCAGGGAGGAAAGGGATCCATGAGGAAGGCCTGCAGACCTGAAGGAACCTTTCTGAGCAAACAGAGAGACATTCAGAGTTGGTACCTCAGGAAGGGAGTTAAAGGCAGGCCTTCCCGCTGATGTGTGGATGACAGAATTGATTTCATGGATCTAAACCTAAGACTTGACATTGCTCTCTGTTACATTTCACGCTTGGTTGGAGCCTGAGACCTCTTGGAGCTTTCTTTCTGTCATCTATAGAATTGCCTTTCTATCCTGGCTTTGTTTCAGCCGCAACTGTGATAAGCCTACGTCCCTCTCATCTCTCTGTTGAGACCACTGACGACAATGCTGGACAAAGAAAGCTCTCCATGCAGATGGGCTCTGCCCCATTTATCAAGAAGGGTTGTTCAAGCAGGTGCGTGCACACCTACCTGCTCTGCCTTCTATTAGACGGTTTCCCCTCTTACCTGACAGGATAATTCCCGATCTGGGGGTTGAGAGGAAGGACCAACTTGGCAATCGAGTTGCTAATGGTGTCTTCTTCTTGTCTGGGTTCACGAAGAGCTAGGCAATGTGGTGTGGTGAAGTGACCCAGTGGAGCACGCATGCAATGCTGTGGGCCCTGGCCCAGGCTACTGGTGCAGATCCCACACCACAACTGGAGAGACTCCTGGCTTCTCTTCAATGTTATCTCTGGCCAGCCTCTGTGGATCCTCAGCCTGGCAAGAGAGGTCCATTTTAAAAATCCTGGCAACTGTGTGGGACCTGTCACACACTGCCTTTGATTTTGGGGTCTTGATTGAAGTTCAAACCACGTAATTTTTTGTTGGGCTCTGTTTGTCCTCTTTCTCACCTTGGACTTGGTTCACCAAAGTCTGTCTTCCAGAAGGGTGTCAGGGCCCAACAGGCCTCAGAGGCATTTCCTTGATATATAATCCATAAGGAGTAGCAGGAGAAGCAGGAGAACCTCCTCCATCAGGAGGTTCAGCCCAAGGACATGAGACATTTTTAAATAAGAGAATGAAAAAAATTAACTGTTTGAAATAAATAACTGGAATTCCAGTTAACACACAATCAAGGTACATCTGGTCATTTGAAAAAAGACAGTGTGGCTAACTGAACATAATAGTAATAATAATAATAATAATAATAAAGACCTTATTTAAAAAAAAGAAGACAATGTGAGCTTCAGGATGCTCCGGAGGTATAAAAGGTTTAAATTCAGAAAAGCTAGAGTTGGCACAGCTCCAGTGCTGCAGAGGCCTGGCCTGGGGGGTGGGGGGGGGGCACAGCAACGCTTCTCCCCAGGGTGGCCCAGGGCTCTCTGCTCCCCTCGTGGAGTGCTCCAGGCACCACATGTTCCCGTTTCACAAACTAATGGTGGTTATGATTAGAAAAGGGTTTTGCTGCCAACTTGAAAATATATAGACCAGCAGCACTAGAAAGTGAATTTCAGCTCCTTACCCTGCTGGCTGAGGGGCAGCGGCTCATTTGGGCTATATAAACAGAAGGTACGGGCTGAGAAATTTGAAGAGAAATAGCTGCCATCAGTGTCCTACAGGAGGGTAAAAGGACTATCCAAAGGTAAATTCTTCCAGAGTTCTGGCCTTGGTTTCCTTTTCTAGAAAATGCTAGAGGCCTTGGGCAGTTGTGAGGATTTAGCAAAATAATAATGCAAGTGGGAGCACTGTTGGCAGAGGGGAGAGGAGAGAAAGGAGAGACAGACAGATGTTGCCTCTTCACCCACAAACCAACCCACGGAAAAAGGCAGAGTCAGAAAAAATTTTCTTCATTCAAAAAATAGTTACTGTTCTGAACAGTGTTCTAAGTGCCAAGGTTATTACATCAGTGAATAAAGCAGGTGAAAAATGCCTGATCAAACTATGCCTGCAGCTTTATAATCCCTAGACATTTGAGCCAATAAATTCCTTGTAGCATTTCAGCCAGTGTGAGCTGGGTTTTTGTTGCTTTCAAAGCAAAGTGCCCTAACTGTTACTGTCATCCTTTAGACATGGCGACACCTGACCAAACCCTGGGTCTGGTCACATTTCACTCCACATTCAAATTAAGGAGGAACACTAAAGACAAAATGCTCATGTCTCTGTCTGAAAAACCAGCCACCTCTGGGTGGCACACAGCTCTTATAAATAACCAGGAAACAGATTCAGGCTGGAAAAGGAATTTTAACAATTTCAAAAGAAAAAAAAGGAAGGAAGGAAGGAAGGAGAGAGAGAGAGAGAGAGAGAGAGAAAGAAAGGAAGGAAGGAAGGAAGGAAGGAAGGAAGGAAGGAAGGAAGGAAGGAAGGAAGGAAGGAAGGAAGGAAGATGAAAGGAAAAGAAAAAAGAGAAGAATTCCACAGGAAATTGAACAGGAATTCGGGAGATAGAATGTAGCAAGCTTCATTGGACCATGGCCAGAACAACTGGCCAGAACAAGCCTCCCTTTATTAAAAGGGAGAGCCTGCATGTCCCAGAGTATTAAGACCTTCCCAGAGTCTCTCACTGAAGATACATTTAATGAATGGTATTTCTGGGTACAGTTTATATATATTGATAAACATTTTTTGTTTGTTCTGTGTCCCCTGAAGCTCACTTGGGAAAGATAATGCTCTGAACTTTCAAGATCTTCAAATTTTTTTTTTGTTTTTAGTTTTTTGCTTTCTTACAAAGCCAGTGTGTTTTGTCCTCTACTTTGTAAACTTCGTGAAATAAACCCCAGTTGTCTTGAAGTCTAATGGGCCATGCCCCCTAACTGCGGATCAGGGCTAAGGATGATGACACAAATGTTCTCAGGAAGATTTGTAACAGCAACACACATGCTCCTTTCCTTCTAGAAAGTAATCGAACAGCCTCTCAACAAGCCCTTCCAGTGCTGTAAGTTGCCATGGACATTCTGCTATTTCTGCCTCACCAACACTGCTCCTCCATCTTCTGTTAACAACAATCAATTTTCCTTGGGGAACCAACTTTCCTCCACTCTCAGGGCTGGTGTTTCAGTTAGGTCTGACCCCCTATCATGGCTGCAGGACAGGAGGGACCGGTGACCCAGACCCAGACAATCAGAGCATCACACCCTCCGGGTCACATGTTAATTGGTTTAAGGATGGTCATACGGCTCAAACCAAGCCAATGGGAATCAGTCCAACAACTTACATTGAAATTTTTGGGAAAAACACTCTTCTTTCCCAGTGAGGTTGCTTAGCTGATAGGATGCAAGTCCAGAGGACCTTGGTGCTAATGGGAAGACAGTAGAACTGAGAGGGAGAGATGGAGTCTCGATGACATATTTGGACCCCCAGATCCAACTATGCCTGAAGGCAGCCTCGATCTATGGGAGCTTGAAGATATTTGAGCCAAAATTTTTCCTTTTTTCTTTCTTTTGCTTAAACCAGTTATATTTCTATCCTGTTCAACCAATCCTGGTTAATTTGTAAGTAAAGGCTGCCTAGGTATTCCCTACCTAGCCTATCCCTGCACATAACACACTCAATCATGGCAGTTTAGAAATAGCTTGGGCCCTACTATCTACTCTTTCCAAACGCTGCTTATCTTTAAAAGGATGCAGCATTCACAATGCTGCCCCTCCTTCTATCCTCTCCCCTCACTATGAACTCCAGTTGTTCTCAAAGCTGTGACTACAGACCCCACCACCTTCCATTAACCCCATGGACCTTTAAATCTGGTGTAATCACTGTGGCCCAAGATCTTTTTTTAGAGGAACCCAAATAGTTGCTATATATAATGTTCTTGTGGTGGTAGATGAGAAAGCAAGAACAGGAGTCCTGATCAACATGGACTTACCTGGGGCTTTAGACTAATGCTCAGCTTGGCTTCAGATTAGTTAGGAAGTGCTCAGAAAAAGAAGGAGCTCTAGCACCCTAGCACCGTGGACAGAAAATCAACAGGCATCTGTCATAAGTGTTTCTGAATCCTTCCCAGACAGCTCCCTGGGTCCTACAGTAATTACTGAGTGCTTTTCACAAAATCTCATGATCACACTTCTATGTTCTTTTCTGGAAAGGCCACTGAAGACCCCATTACCCAGCACCTGGTAAGTGCACAGCAAAGACCAAGTCGTGGCTACATGAGGCCCTCAAGCCACATGGTGTTGTTCACAGGTACACAGAAAAAGGCTGGCCTCAGGCTCTGAATACTAACCATCACCTTCCAGAGCTGTGGGCCAGGTCTACTGAAGCTCAAAGTGCACTGGCAACCTTCTGCTCTAGGGGGTCGGCAGTAGGCTGAATAATGGCCCTGAGTACCAAGGCCCAAAGATGTCCCTGTTGTAATTCCTAGGACCTGCGATTGTGACCTTGGAACAAGGGGCCCTGCACATATGATGAAGTTTAAGACCTTGAGATGAGGAAGTGACCTTGTAGTATCGCGGTGGGCCCAGTGTAGTCACAAGGCTCCTTGTAAGAGGGGCACAAGGGGAGTCAGAGTTAGAGAAGAAGGCCATGTGATGATGGACCAGAGGTGGGGTGACGCACTCTGAAGATAAAGCCAGTGCCCAGCACCAAACAATGCAAGTGGTTTCAGCAGGTGGGAACCCCAAGGACACAGATTCCTCTCTAAGGCCTCCAGAAGGCCAGCACCTTGCCTGATTTCTGACTTCCAGTCTCCAGAACTGCAAAAAAATAGTAATAATAATAAATCTGTGCTGTTTTAAGCCACTACCTTTTAAGCTGCTACCTTTGTGGTACCAGGAAACTAATGTAATTTGCAGTTACTGCACCTGGATTTTGCAATAACTGTGTCCAGATGCCAGCAGTAGCTCCCTGTGCTCAGCCCAAGCTGGGCTCTGGTTGTCATGGCTGCGAAGATGCTGCCAGGACATGACAGTGTCCCCATCTCACAGCTCCCAGACATCCTGGCCCTTCTCCTCTTCTAGACGGGATCCCTGAGCTCAGGCTCAGAGCCCTGCTGATCAAAGAGAGCCAGCAGGAGCCTCTGAGGAGCAGGGAGGCGAACATTCCTTCACCAGTCACCAACTCAGCTATAACTGGATAGGATGTGGCATCTCCCACCGGCACCTTCCCCCACAGAAGCATTGTATAGAGAAAGGATGGCCAATACTTCACAGATGATGCACAACAAAGATGTACTGACTGAATGAAGGAAAGCTATGTGTACCACTTTCCTGGGGCCAATGCAACAAATTACCACAAAGCTCGTGCCTTAAAAAAAAAAAAAAAAAAAAAATTGTTCTCTTAAAATTCCAGAAGGCCAAGAGTCTGAAAACTGTCTCACTGGCTAAGGCCAAGATGTTGGTGGGGCAGGGTCCTTTTGGAACCACTGAGGGGAGCATCAAAATACAGAAACAAGAAAATGTCACTGTGGCAAAATCAAGGACAGTAACTGCAAATTAGATAAAAACCCACCAAAGAGAAGAATGCATTTTCAGTGGGGAGTTCTCTCTGGGAAAAGCCAAGCTAGTTTCTTTGGGCCATTTCTGCCCTTTGTGTTAATACTGCATTGCAATATTGACAATTCTAGTGATCTCCATTCAAAGTAATACACTCATGTGGCCCCTTCCCTCCACTGGACCCTCAACTGGGACTTAGTAAATTCTGACTGCATTCATGCATGGGAGCCAGGTGGGAGAGCTGTAGGCAGTCTTCACTGGCTTTTACCCAAACTAGAAAGTAGCCAAGTGCCTAGAGCTGCCCTCTCCTCCCACTGTCTGGCCTTATGACCAACAGAATAGAATGTTCCCTGTCCTCATAGACCAAACAAAGGCACAGGAAAATGGTGCCCCTAGGGTATGGCCGTTAATATGTCAACAGACTGTTCTTTGTCGAGATATTCTCCTGGGCAAAAACTCCAACACAAAACCTCAAGATACAACTCCTCTTTCTCTCTAAATTAACATCAGCACTGGAAGAAAGATCCTTGTCACCATCCTCATAGAGGCAACCATTTATTGAACACGTATACATGCTACTCTGCAGAGAAGTGAAGAAATTCAGCCAAGTTCATGTACTCGATTCAATCCTTACGTTGCTTCCAACAACTGCTGTTCATACATAGAGTTGCCACATCCACCTATGATGGGCTGTTTCCTCAAAACTACTAACTGGTAAGGGTTTTGTTCTTCTCCTGCTATTTTGCATTACCCCAGGATAATCCCCCATTCATGCAGCAGCCAGGGTGTTCTGTATCCTCTACCCCAAGGAAGGGATGACACACGATTGGAGTCTTTTCCTGCCTTGAGTTTCAAAAGCATACTGCCTTCAGGGCCCGTACAGGGCCTATTTGCAAAGGCCACATGACAGACTTAGGAGAAGCTGTGATTAGGGACAGCAAAGCTTCCCATCATGCCCAGGTCAAGGTGCCCCAGACTCGCGGAAGCAATGGAGGTAAAGCAGGGGATAAGAGAGGACCCTGTCTCCTGCCCCTGGACGTGGCCCAAGGACAGTGGAGAGAATGACAGAGGCCCCACGCAGTTTCTCCCAAACTTCAGACATTGATGAGTTAAACACCGCGTGCTTTTGCTGTCACTTTTCACCTATAGCAGCATTTACTTGCTTTTTCTCTGTAAATCAACTTTAAAATAACTCTTCGGTTGGTTAAGTGTCCGACTCCTGATCTCAGCTCACTCAGGTCTTGATCTTAGGGTTGTGAGTTCGAGCCCCACACTGTGTGGAGCCTATTTAAAAAAAAAAAAAAAAGATAAAATAACTCTTTTTAAAATGTAGCTTCCTCCTAAGCAATAATATTCTTAAAATCAGAGGCTTGGGACACCTGGGTGGCTCAGTCAGTTGGGCATCTGCTTTAGGCTCAGGTCATGATCCCAGGGTCCTAGGATCAAGTCCTACGTCAGGCTCCCTGCTCAGCAAGGAGACTATTTCTCCCTCTCCCTCTGCCCCTCCCCCTGCTCATTCTCTCTCTCTAATAATAAATAAATAATTTAAAAAAAAATAAAATCAGAGACTTGATGTGCTAGTTACATTTTTCTAGTTCTCATGAAAAAAATACCTAACAATTAACATTTTTAAAAAATGCTTGTGTGTTACCTAACTGCTTGCTCTACTTGGGGAAATGCTGTGTTACTGTTGCTGCTCCCACACTGAAGTCCTAGGGAATAGGGTGCACAATCAGGAGGGAGGGATGTTTGCCATGCCCTGGGCAACGACCTGGAAACTACAGGCCAGGGTGGGGTATGTGCTGAAAATGCCTGGAAGACCAAAACTGACAGCCCTAGATATAGCCACAGCATTCACCCAAAGCTCTGTATGACCACCAGTGTGTGACTAGCTGGGAAGTAAATACCTTCCGAATAGTCCTCGGTACCTACATGTGTTTACTACCATGAGAACACCCTGACCTTTGATTCTCATAGATAGCAAATGACCCAAGCTGTGGCTCCCTTCTGGAAAATAATAAGGATGTGCCCCATGAGCTATTTGGTCTTTGCTCTGTCTACAGCCCGACATGCCCATGGGGGCCAGGCAGACAGTGAGTCAAGTGGGCCAGTGTCAGCAAAACCACAATGCAACAGGATGAGAAATGGCCACTGACGCTTGTCCTCAGGAAGTGGGATACAAGAGAGAATGGTGGGGACTGTGGAAAACTAGGGAGCAAGCATCAGCTGCCTCTGAGCCAGCCAGCAGCTTCATGCCTAAACAGGGACCTGCTCTGTCCACGTATTCAGATTTTTTAAGGTAAGCTGGAAAAAGGTGTTGTTATGTACATTCTCTCAATTTTTCAATGTTGACAATCTAAGTTAAAAGAAGAAAACTCTCTAGCAAATACCATGTGGATCAAATTTGGCCCAGGGGCATCCAGTTGTAGCCTCTGTGTTTGAACCATGAAGGCAGGGAGCGAAGCTTACTTCTCTCTGGAGATAAAACTTCACACATCCGGGGCGCCTGGATGGCTCAGTCCGTTAAGCATCTGCCATCTGCTCGGGTCATGATCTTGGGGTCCTGGGTTCAAGCCCCACGTCAGGCTCCTGTTCAGCAGGGAGTCTGCTTCTCCCTCTCCCTCTCCCTCTGCCCCTGACCCTGCTCAGGCTCGCTCTCTCTCTCTCTCAAATAAATAAATAAATCTTAAAAAAAAAAAAAAAAAAAAACTTCACACATCTGACCTCACAGCCCCAAAGGCACCCCTAAGGAGGCCCTGGTTATCCCCAGGTTGCAGATGCTATGCAGTGTCTGGGTTCCTCAGCCGTGTGACCTTGGACAAGTCACTTCATCTCTCTGTGCCACAGTTTCTTCATCTACCAAGCAAGGTTGAAAATAATGGTAGGGCACTGGGAGGGGAGTTAAATGAGATTAGGTATGTACCCCACTGGGCATATAGTAAACAGTTAAAAAAATACTGGTTCTTGATAAGTGACTTGCCTGAAGTCACACAGCTTAGATACAAAGAACCCACATCAGCTGACTCCAAAACCAATGGTCTTTCCACCAGACTATACATCTCCCTGTCACATGACCAGCAAATCATGTCATTATGTCTGCAACCACGTCCCCACACCCCAGCCAGTTTAACAGTGTGCCCAAACCAAACTTCCCAGAAAGTCACGATGACATATATTTGGGGATATGCATAGTCACTACTTCACAGCCTGGGAATTCATGCAGGTGAAAGCTCTGTGGGGCCACAGGAACAGCTCAGCACATGATGCCACACAGACCTGCATCCAGTCCCAAGCTGCATGACCCCCCAGCTCTGAGCCCCGGTATCGCCACCATCATGGGTAGACCGCTGAGCTGCAGTGAGGTCTGAAAGAAGGAACATGGAGGCGAGCACTTCAGAAACTGGAAGGACTACACAACCGCTGGCATGGTAGTTGATGTCCGCAATTATTTAACTATGTAGGGGCGACAGAGTCAGCACCCTGGGTTTGGCTGGACAAGGCCAGGGTACAGCACAGGGCCTCAGGAATTGGCTCTGGGCCGCCTTGACCAAGGGTTGGCGGGGGAGGAGGATAGGGGAGGGGTCTGCCTCCCTCACCCGGATGTCGAGAGACCACACTGGATGGGAATCGGGTGGGGCAACAATTCTCCTTGCTGAAGAAGAGAGGAGCCTAGGCCTCCAGCTTCCAAATGGGGAATACAGAGTGGTCACCTGCCCCTGTTAATTAATTAACTGTTCAGTAAAGAAGTGTGGGAAGGGGCGCCTGGGTGGCTCAGTTGGTTAAGCGACTGCCTTCGGCTCGGGTCATGATCCCAGAGTCCTGGGATCGAGTCCCACATCGGGCTCCCGGCTCAGCGGGGAGCCTGCTTCTCCCTCTGACCTTCTCCCCTCTCATGCTGTTTCTCTCTCTCTCTCTCAAATAAATAAATAAAATCTTTAAAAAAAAAAAAGTGTGGGAATACACAACTAAAATAGAAATGACATTTTAAGAAATTAATGTCTACAAACAGTACACTTGAGATGTGTGCATTTTACTGTGTGTTCAGAAAAAACTATAAGCAAATAGTGAACTCTAGTAATACACATGCTGAAGTATATACTGAGGGTGTGTATTAATGGCTGCAACTTACTCTGAAATGCATCCCCAAAATTACAGATGGACGGACGTAGAGTGGAAGGGCTGGATGGAGAGAAACACGATAAAACCATGCACAGTAAAATACCAATGCATGTAATGAAAAAAAACTTTAAAAAATTAAAATAAAATAAATTTTAAAAGTAAAAAATAATTATTAATTTAATAATAAATAAAAATAAATTTTTAAAAATATTAATGCATGCAGACTGAGTGGCAGGTATGTGAGCGCTCTAAAATTCCTTCAATTTTTCTGCATTGTTTGAAAACTTTTTATAAGAAAATGTTAGAAAGTAGATGCCTATAAAATAATTTTAATGACAAGAAAATATAGTGATGTTATAATATTAAGCAGGAAAAGCAAAGTATATTATATATAACATATATATTATATAATTATGTAAATTATATATTATATAAAGGCTCTCTGCCACCATGATGGGATGGAGGTAAGGCATTTTAGAAAAGACTCCCTTTTGAAAAAAACAAAAAAACAAAAAAAAATCTCTGCTGAAATATCGTCATTGGAGATTCATTCATCTGCACCTTGAAGGCTTCTGGCCTTCCAGAATCCTCTTTTACGTTTAAGGTGTTTTTAAAGAAAATACCCCTCAAGTTATTATCAACATGCATCTAAGAGGAAGAGAAACTGGCAACCAGCTGAGAGTAAAATAGAATTGAGAAGTAACAAGAGATGAAGAGAGACCACTGAGGACATGGGAGGAAATGGGGTCAGGTGAGGACAGAGCCCTTTTCAGAACATGATCTCCCACCGGCTGCACCAGAACATTATGCCATATGAAGAGGGAAACTGAGGCACAAAGGTGTGAAGAGACCGCCCTCGGGTAACAGAATGCTCCACAAATGTAAAAGTCAGGGCCAGTAGCTTCACCATCTCTGCCACAGGTTCGGTTTTACCCCAATGCACCTGCGCCAGGAAACAGACAGTCAGAAACCAGCAACAGGTGTGCTCAGGTGAGATGGGAGAATGCCCCAGGAACTGCAGGTGTGGGCTTCCTCACGGCCATTCATTTCATCCCACTGCCTCCAGGTGGGCACACAGCTCTCCAGGGAAGGCATTCCTGCCTCCCGGTGTGGGGGAAGGAAAGACCAAAGCAGTGCTTAGTCCATCTGTATCCCTGCACTACCCGTCCTAAGGCAAATCACGTTCACCGGTCACCTTCCTGATGTAGAAACCCAAGGGGGTGTCGGGGGCGGGCGGGGGGGGGGGGTCGTGGGAGGGTGGGGCGGGGACAACCACTCAGTGAGATGACCAAGACCCCTCCATGTGACCCACGGAAGACACTCTGACGACAAGCCGGCCTGGAGGCTGCAATTCCTGAAAATGCTCATCGAACAGCTTCTTGACTTGGATGATCACCCAAGCGTAGAATTACTCAGAATATCTTTGCCCATTAAACTGCCCTTTTTTTTTCCTCTACAAAATCTGGCTGTTCTTCCCAAAATATTTTGACTGGAAATTTTTTAAATGTCTTGAACATATTTATGTGCAGTTCTTTGAAACAAGGGGGATTTGCCCTATGCCACACTGCAACGTGCAGAGAAGGTCCAGAGCCCAAGAGCCAGAAGCCATAAAGCTAGAATTACAGGATGCCATCCTGAGGCCAGAGATACAAAGCAAGAGTGTCCCTCCCCTCTGACCAATGGAAGTGGCCTCCTGAGACAGGGCCCAGGCCAAGAAAACACTGAGGAGAAGAGGTGAAATGAACTGCATCTTAGGACAACAAAGAGCCTACCAGGTGAAAGTTCAGAGTTATTCCATTGACAAATGCTTCCTGAACATCTCCTGGGTACGGAGGTGCAAGCAGAGAGCAACCGAAGGTGTGTGTAGACGCAGCCATGCTGGGTGGTGCAGCCCATGACCACAGGGGGGCTGGAGACCTCAGGTAGGCAGCAGAAGGTCAACTCGGGCTGCCATTCCTGACCAGGACAGATCCCCTTTGCCGTCCAGTTCACAAGCCTCCCTTCCCAGGTTTTGGGACCTCACGGTGACTACATGGAAGTTCCTGGAAAAGGGGAAATTCGGGACATTGATGACACAAGAAGCTGGGGGTGGGGGTGGGAGAGCAACAAATACAGAGTGCCTGGGACTTCCATGTTGCTCACCTGAGGTTATCACCCCCCTGAGAGACTTTCTGCCCTATAACCACTCCAAGACACTCAGCAAACACCACTTTTGGTTCTCCCCCAAGAATCCTGCCGTTTTGCCAGCTGCATGGAAGCTCTTATAAAACATGTCCCCAAATGTCTTGATTATGGAGCTATGACAGATCGGCCCCTCTTCTCCAAGAGCAGGGAAGGGGCCAGCTTTGCAAGAGGTGCTTCCACTCAGCCCTGCCTCTCCACTACCTGAGACATGAGCTGTGATTCTCCAGAGTCCAGAAAGGAGGTATTTGGACTTCTTGGAACAGAGCATGTTCCCTGGCTTATTGAACTTAATGAGGAGTGAGACACTTAGCTTTGATCTCTGCCCCAAGCCATGGACGATCAAAATACTCTGGATTTGTACTTACGTAGGTAGCTCCATTTTTAGGCAAAATTGCACAGAGCAACTAAACCAGTGTTGGCACCCCCCAGGTGTAGCATCCCTCAGCGGCTCACACCCAGCCTCATAAGTCTGTGCCTTGGCTCGTCAGCCCCAAAGCAGGACATTAAAGACTTATTGAGCTACATCTTTAATAATATTTTTAAAAATGTTTAAGAACCACCATAAAAATCCATTGGATGGCATTTTTTTCCACTTTGGCAAAACTAGAGTCATAGTCTATGTTATTATAAACTCAACCACAAGAGAAGAAAGTCAGCCAGTCACAATTTAAAAAATCACATTCCAATAGCACTAGAAGGGTATATTAGCTGAGCAGAGATGTGTCCAGTCACATCTGTCTTTTTCCACAGACTCTGCTCCCCCAGGCCACTATTGAGCAACCTGTCCTCTTTCCAAGCAGCCTCTGTATGCTGAATCACCTGAAGTGATTCTCTGTTTTCTCAAACCTACAGACAGAGAGGCCTTGGACTTGATATAATTTGCGAAGCCCCAGAGATAGATCCCCTGACCTTCCTCCCCTCTGCCAATTTAGAGATTCATTGAGGGGAGTGTTAACTTTAAAAGGTCCTTTATAAATGCAAGCTGCTCCTGGGAGGGATAATGCATTAAACCACACAGCCATTCACACTTTAGTATGAAGTAGGCTGATAAGAGCTACCATTTATTAAGCATCTACTCTGGGCCTCACATTGAAGCAAGCACTTTAGACAGTCACTGAATCAGACTTTGAAGGAATTAAACATTATAAAATTTTGATGAGGGAAACGTCTGGACATGTCTGTTAGCAAGGGGTGAGGATGGGGATGGAGGGTTTATGGACAAGACTGACACCACAAAGAGAGATGGAAGGCCAAGGGGTAGAGTAATGAACTCTTATGAGGAACTCAAGACAGTCTTCCCAGAGGTGACATTTCAGTGGAATTTTGAAGGACATGGAGTAGTTCAACAGGCAGCCAAGGCAAAGAATGGAATTCTTGGCAGAAGAAATGACACGGGAAAGATCCAAGTGTATAAAATGACACCATGTATATATCAGTCTAAGTGCCAGCAGGAATACTCAAATGAAGAGAATTCAGGAAAGGCTTAGTAAACAGATGACTGACAAAGGTATGGAAAGATACAGGGAAACCACAAGAGACAGTGCAGGACTCGAGAGGCCGTACCACCCCTGGACTCAAAAGAATGAAGGCCGGCAGCAGTTACCCGAAGACAGAAAGAGAAAATTATATACAGTGGGCCATCTTAAGACAATCTGAGACTTCTAAGGCACACAGCCATCCTGAGATGACCCCAAAGAATGGGAGCCAAGGAAATACATACCTCCACCTCTCCCTCCCTTCCTCCTCAGATTCTCCTATGGGGCTCCCCAGCCAGCAAGCCCAATGGGAAGCCAGAGGGCAGGGCAGGGAAGTCTAGATGATGTACCCCAAGTACCAATCCCTGGGGCTTAGAGCTGGGCAGAGCGGAGTGGAGGGTGGCTCTGGGGTGGGGGCAATTGGAAAGTACCCAACAGAGTGTGTGAAATGTGGCTGGAGCACAGAGTACGGGTCAGGGTGAGAGGTGACAGAGGGACACGGAGCAGGCATGTGACCACAAAGGAGCCTGTCTGTCAGGCTAAGGGTGAGTGGAAACCATTGACCTGAAGTGGTTATAGGGACGCTAGCCACTGCTGGCCTTTCCTGAGGGCCCTGGGAACAGGCGTCCATCGAACGATGCCTGGCAGCCAGTGACTCCTAAGCTAAGCCAACACCTTCCCAAGCCTCCCGAGCTGTGCTCTGGAAGCCCACCCCAGCCGCTGTTGTCTCCTGGAGCTCCCACCACTGCAGACTAGAGCCTGGGAACGCAGAGAGGTGGTATCTGCCAGGGCTCCCAAAGCAAGCACAACTTGGAACATCTTGAACCGATTAAAACCAGTCTATGTCTTTTATTTATATTCCAGTCCACCTTTTTCCCCTTCCTCACGTGGAAAGAAAGCCCTGTGATGAGGAGTTCTGCAGGAACAGGTTTCCCAGAAAAACGAAAAATGTCTGTCTGCCTACCCCAAGGGACAGCTCCAGGCGGCCAGCCGGGAAGCCAAGTCAGTCCTGCCCTGTAAGGCCTCAGAAGAAAGATGAGCGCCAGCCCCCTCTCATCTGGGAAACATTAAAAGCAATCTCTGAAGTGATTCATTAAAAGTCCTTCGGTGGCAGAAGACCATCACCCAGATGTGAAAATAAACACAGAGGGAAATTCCAGCATCAGAACCGTTTCAAGTCTTTAAACAAATGCATGGCTATTTCAGGGAAAGGAAGAGTCCTTTGACTATCTTTCCAAGCCCACAGAATCCAAGTCAGCCTCTCTCCATCCAGCAGGCCAGGCAAATTCCCACGATGCCAGACTCTGAAAACTGAAAGCACTCACTTGACTCTCTGGGGCCCTTCCCACTTGAACTCAGCAGCTTCCCAGCCAAGGCCAGTCACCCACACTTACCAAGCTTCTGGTGGTGCAGCCTTCAGCTCAGGCTTTGTAAAGCATCAGAAATTAAAGGAGAAGCAACTGCTCGATTCTGCTCTGGGGAAAAAAAAAAACAGCATAGAAAATAAATGGAACATGAATCAATATTAAGCAAAACAGCATATACACTGACAAAAACATAGTAAAAATGGAAGAAAATGCGAACATATTTGGGCACAGATCACGTATTATTGTGTCCAGTGTCTGGCAGAGTGGATGGTGCATGGTAGGCATTTGATAAACATGGAAGGAAGGAAGGAAGGAAGGAAGGAAGGAAGGAAGGGAGGGAGGGAGGGAGGGAGGGAGGGAGGGGGGGGAGGGAGGAGGGAGAAGGGCAAGGAGGGAGATTCTCCACCCATGAGAACCTTGTCCAGGAATCCAGGAGTTACTGAACTACCTGCTTTACTTGGAGAAACCCAACAGTATCCCACCTTACCCCCACTTCCTACCCATTAACTAGTAAGGATCAAAAAAAAGGTAAGTTCCTTGAAGTGAAATTCAAATCCTTGCCATCAGAGAATATTAAACTGCACCCACACACCTGGGATATCTTCTGTTGTTATTATTGTGGTAAGATACACATAACACAAAATTACCATCATAACTATATTTCATCGTACAGGTCAGTGGCATTAAGCACACTGTTGTGCCACCATCATCACCATTTGTCTCTGTAACTCTTTTCACCTTGGAAAACTGAAACTCTATACCCATTAGCCAACAGCTCCCCATTTCCTCCCCATCAGGCCCTGGCAACCATCATCCTTCTTTCCGTCTCTGGGAATTTGACTACTCTAAGGCCTTCATGTGAGTAGAAGCAGACAGTATTTGTCCTTTTGTGTCTGTCTTATGTCACTCAGCATCATGTCCTCCGGATCCGCCCATGCTGTAGCATGTGTCAGAATGTCCTTTCTTGTTAAGGATGACTAACTGTCCACTGTACGTAGGTACCACATTTTCCTTATCCATTCATCCATCGATGGACACTCGTGTTGCTTCTACCTTTTGGCTCTTGTGAAAAATGCTGCTATGAACATGGGTTTACAAATATCTCTTAGAGTCCTTGCTTTTGATTCTTTCGGGTATATACACTGGGATTTCTTTTGAACAGTGTAATTTCCCCTGAAAGGTGGAGGTGCGTAGAGGAAAACCCAGCATTCTTTGAGATGGAGCAAATGAGAGCTGTCAAATGACTGGAAAACATAGCAATTATGAACTTATACATATTTAGACTTCTAACAGGACACTGGGTGCACAGAGAGTTTTGAACCTTGGGGAACCCCCTCTTCATCACAACCAATGCTCATTCCCAGTCTAAGGGACAGGGTTTGGAAGCCTTAGAGACCCAGGTTCAAATCTCAGGAGGAACCCTTATTAGTAAAGACTATTGAGAAAATATACAAGGCGCCGGCATATTGTAAGCACTCAATAAACACTCGTTTCCTCCATTCTAAGATCCCACCCCCCTTTTCTCAATTTCACATTTCTATGATCACATTTCTGAATTCAGGGTGTACATCACCAGACACCAGCTTTATCATTACCTGTGAACTGAATCAACTCAGCCAAACTGCTCTGGAGAGATCACAGAATTTTCCCAAGAGGAGGGTAGGGTAAACAACCCCAACTTGAGAATGCCTAGCACTCAGAGCTGGCCCATTCGCCTCCCAAAGGTCCCCATTCACCTCAGATGAATGAAGGACTTCCAAAGAGTAAGTCCTTAGCTCAGCGCTCTATAGCAGAACTGTTCATAATGTGGCTGAGGAACAGACCCAACCGTGGAGCATAAGGGCTGAGGGCAAAGGTTCTGGAATCAGCAGTCCTGGGTGTGGCCTCAAGAAAGTTCACTTCTCCAAGCCTCAGCTTCCTCACCTGTAAGAGAGAAGCGGTACTACTACCCCCTACGGGGGCTGTGAGGAGAAGAGACGATAGTGCTGTGCTGCGCTGGGCACGGAGCCCACCCCCAGTAGGCTGCGGGACCAGCGGAGGGGGGCCAGGTACCCTCTCCCCTCCGTCCTCAGGCATGTCTGCAGGAAAGCTTATATCGTGCTCTGCCCCTTCTCCAAACTCTACCATCAGCACCCTCCACATTTTCTTTCATCACCTTCACAGCCTTGCATAAAGTTTAGGAGGAATACAAAGAAGCTCATCCCTCCACTTATCCACCTATCCATCCAGCCACACCCACCCATCCGACATTTACTGAAGGCCTACCCTCTGCCAAGCCTGACATCACCACTGGGAACCAAGAGATGAATGGAACAGGCCTCTTCTCCACAGGAAGTCTCAGGGGCGTTGGGAAGGTGCAGAAGTAATGGGCAGAATGACAGACACTTATTTAGGGCGATGTGGTCGGCATGGCTTCAGGCCCCCTGGCACAATCAGCTCCATTCCCCTCACACCCCACAAAACAGTACTGCTCTGATCCTGTTTTACAGATACGGAAACTGCACAGGGACCACAACGTGCCCCAGGTCACAAAGCTGTGAAGTTTAGCCTCTAAACTGTCAGAACCTAACCCTACTGGGAGTCCTGGGGCAGAGGTAGGGGGTCGGGCTCAGGGCGTAAAGGAGGGTGTCCAACAGTTCCCCAGAATCAGTGGGCCGCCAGCTGCTGTGGAGCTTCCACACCCAGAAGGCTGACACGTGGGGAATGTCTAGATCATACTCCTGGGCACGGTCCCTCACAGTCACCACGTCAGCTCGCTGAATCTTCAACAGAGCCCTGCGAAGGGGATCTAAGCCGTCCCCACTTTGCAAAGGAGTAAACTGAGGCTCAGTGGGAAGTACTGTAGCCAACTCAAAGCCAAGGACGCCCAGCACACCCGCCTGGTCAAAGGTCCCTACTCAGCTCAGATGAAAGAATTACTTCCAAAGGGAACCGATGTCTCCCCATCCCACATGCTTGCCAAAAGCAAGGGAGCTGGACTTGGGTTCAGTCTCTTTGTCTCCCACCAGTGACCAACCCACATAGCAGGGTCCCGTCCCTTATTCTCTGCCCTGGTGCCCCCTCCTCAACATAGCCACACTGACCGCCCTATCTAAAACAGCACACCATGGCTTACCACGGGCCTTCCCCATTCCATTTCTCTTCAGGACACTTAATGGTTATCGGGTATCATAACAGATATATTTGTTTAGTATCTGTTTCTCCCCAACTAGACTGTAAGCTCCGTGAGGACAGGAAACTTGTCCATTTTGCTTCTCACCATACCCTGACAACCAGAACAGCTTCTGGCGCATTATTCTGGTGGTCAGTGTGGTTTAGGTCAATGAATGAATTAACAAATGAATGGAAGTGGGTTCAGGAATTACCTTGTCTAAGAAGCTAGAAACAAGGACCCAGAACTCACCTGGGACACCTCCCGTGCCCCCCTCCCTACATATAAAGTTCCCCTAGGCTTGGCCTCAGGCTAATAGAAACATTCGACCTCTTGCCTTCTCCTTCCCAGCGCTCTTCCCCATCAAGGACACTGCCCTAGGTGTCAGGCCCAGAAGGAGCCCCTCAGTTCAGGGACCTGCTTGGATAGTACCCCACAGCCTCATTCCAGATCTTTCTTACTCACCCCTTGCCTCACACACTTACACTGCCCTCCTTCCACCCCAAAATCACACCAAGCCCCGTTTATTTCCTCAGGTACCTTGTCATCCTGCCAACTCACGCATGCTAAGATACTGAGGAATAAGAACAGGTCCCAGATGGGACTTTTAAAGGGAGGCGTCTAATGACAAAATAGTAACAGACTGGAATGGCTAATTGCAGGAGTTCCGGGCCTCCAGGAAACTGACAACGCCTCACCAGACACAGAGTATTACCTGCGGATGCTAGTCATTCATTCATGCCTTCATGTGGCACTTGAGCTTTTACTGAGCACCTTCTGCCTGCCAGGAAGTGTCCTGTGTGCTGAGAACACGAGAGTGAGCAAGACAGCCAAGGTCCCTGCTCTCAGAAAGCCCACTGCCTAGTTGAGGAGACAGAGCAACCAGCAAAGACCTTGCCAAGGAGCTTTAACTCTCCGTCTTAGTACTACAGTAGAGGGTGTAAACCTATGAGGGGACCAGAGGCAGCTACCCAAAGGATGGAAGGTCAAGGGGTCCACTGGAGAAACTGTAGTCTCCCCTGGCTGCTGGCAGCTGACCAGGAGTTCACCAGGGAACTGAGGGGATGTGGGCATTCCAGTACCTGCAACGGTGCGGAGGTCTGAGAGGGTGCAAGCAAGGCTGGCCCTGGGCTCACCTTCTGAGTGGCTGATGCTCAGCACAGCCAAGGCATGTGGGCCAGGCAGTGGGAAAAAGCAACAGGCCAGGGTGTCCTTGGAACTGAGTAGACACCGGCAGTTCTTCCCGCCCCCTTTGGAATGTTAGAAACCAAGTCTGTTTTCCCGGGGTTCTCCGTTGTCTATGCAATTGTCCAAGTTCACCATCATAACAACACAAGAAGCAAATCAGCTGTCTCTGCACACAGTCTGCAGTGCCTCCTTGACCCTGGCATGTCCAGGGAGCTGTTTCAATATTCTGTTGTCCCTTCCTCTGCCTGTCAAGGGAAAGCAAGCCCTCAGCATTAGCCGCAACAATTACAGATGACGTGAGAGTTTTCTTTGACCTGCCAACTAAGGTAAGTGCCTTTTTGCAGATACCCAAGACTTTACTTTTAATTCATCTTGAACCCAACTTTCCTTCCCGGGCACTACCTCCAATATGCACAGTTGCCCAGTGGAAAGAATCATAGCACTTTCCTTTTCTGGCTTTCTCTGATACAAGCTTCCAGCAACCGTCAGAAAAGAAGGCAAGTAACATCCGTGGTGGGGACAAGCCTATGAAATTAGTTCAAACATACAGCAAGGCACTGTACTCACTACAGACAGACACATGCTGTTCCATGGACAAGGGCCCAATTGTGACTCACCAAGCATAATGGGACATTGTTGAAAGTGTTGGGAACATGAGAATTCCCTCACTGCCCAATTTGGGTAATGTTGGAGCTACGTTTGCCTCCAGAAATGAAGTCAGACAGACTCAACCCAACTTCCAATTGCCAGGCCTAAAGACCATGAGGCCACCATGTTTTTATGCTGACTTTTGTTAATGGGAGTCACTTCCCAAGTTGTGTTTAAGGGTCAACTTCTCATCTGCATGTGCAAGACAGATGAGTGCTTTGACAAAGGACATGCCCCAAACTCTGACTGGAGGGCCCTAGATCACATGAGAGGCTGTTTTAAAGACCCTCACACCGGGGCTCTGCACTATCATATAGATTGTGGGAAGAAGAAAAAGATGCCCATGATTCGGTGTGAGGAAGGGATATGGCAGGTGTGTGTAGCAACAACCTGTCTAGAACACATAACAGCTCTCGCTTCTTGGGTATCTATGATAGGCCAGGCAATGTTCAGTGCTTTATATGCATGACTTCATTTCCTTTCCACATCTATAAAATATAGGCAGGTCACTTAAACCTCATCTTACAGAAGGAAGCTAGCATCTGAGGGGTGACTATGTCACAAAGCTAGGGATGTGCACACCTAATTTGAACTCAGGTCAGAGGGACCCCTGAGGTTGTGCTCTCTCTTAGCCAACACACTATGCTACAAACAAGACTGTGTGGCAGGAAATGGGGTGGCTGAGTGTTATTTATTGCAGGGAGAGTGGTATCACCTTAGCCCTGGATAAGGGCAGCACGAGAATCCAGATGCACAATCCCAGGCCCTGAGCTCCTCTCTCCCGTGATCCTTTTTGCCTGTCTCTAGCACAGCTCTTGTCACATAATTCAACACTGAGATGGTTTGTTGGAACACTGTCTCCCCCACCAAATCCTGAGTCTACCATAACAGGCCCTCCATTGTACTCTTTGCATCTGCCACAACACCTGGAGCTGTGCTTGCACTCCAAACATTTTCATGGGACCACATGAATCAGAGGGATAGATGACTGCCAAGATGCATAAATAACTCAGACGATCTGGTTCAAGTCCAAGCTCAGCCACTGGCTAGCTGTGTGGCCTTGAGCAAGTAACTTCATACCACCGGGCCTCAGTTTCCTCACCTGCACCATGAAGAGGTTCACTCACAACTGTATCAACCAAATGTGAGGCACAGTCCACAGGTGGAATGCAAATGAACACTCTCTAATTTTATTTCGTTCCAACTGATACAGATTTATTTTTCTGCTTATAAAAATGTAACTAGCTCATCAAGCCCTTAAAGTTTTCCTTTAAAATGAGATTGAGTTTTTTAAAAAAGTTAATTTTAAGAATCTGTTTGAGGGGAGGCAGGGGGGGATGGGTGAATAGTTGAAGGGGATTAAAAGCACATTTATGATGAGCACTGAGTCATGTACAGAATTGTTGAATCACCACTATATTCAACACCTAAAACTAATATAACATTGTATGTTAGCTAGACTGGAATTAAAATTTTTAAAAAAGAAGTTCACTCTTTCCAAAACTGCAAAAAAAAAAAAAAAGAAAGAAAGAAAGAATCTATTTGATCATGTCTATTAGTACTTAAATATTACAAATAACTGTGAAAGTGACACACGGGGGAGTGAGGTTCGGATATCAGGTTAGCTGATCTTTAACACTGATGCCTCCGAGGGGAAGACCAGGAAAGGAGCTACAAAGCACGAAGTGGAGTAAAGATAGACAAGATGTTCAAAATGACCTTTGGCCTCCACATGCAGCATTCAGCACCTACTGGATGCCAACTATGTGCCTGGTACTGGCTACACACCCTGGGAGACGTTCATCAGGTGTGAACACAGCCACAAAAAATTTCCCATTGAATTCTGACTTGGGCTTGGTGTTGTCACTAACTGAGTACTGGGGAGGGTCTTTGTGGGGTGGCAGTCACTGAGAAGGGCTGAGGGCAGAGATGCAGCAACATGGGTCCATCAGCTTCCATTTCCCAGAAATGGGCTGAGTAGAGGGTGGTGGGATGGATCAGAGCAAATCCTACCCAGCCATAAGACAAACAGCTCTCCTGAACCCTGGTCTATCCACAGACAGAAGCCAGAAGCATCCCCGTTGTGCATGAAAGAACCAGACATATGTTTCCAATGTTTGCCAGGAAAACTACTCAAATGAATACAGCTTCCCAGGAAAAGCAAACCAAAAGCAAGTTAAGATGGAGGAATGGCATCCCCACATTTCCTTTATGCCCACTGTATAATTTTCCTCTAGCTGAACATCCACTAAGATTTTCCCCCTTTCTTTCAGATGTGGAGGCTAGAATGTGTCTTCTTGGGAACTGCTACTTGGGGACATTGCATGAAGACATATAAAACAAAGCAGCAGTTTGAGGAGATTTCCCAGCAGAGCAAGAGTAACGGATACCATTTGTTAAGCAAGTCCTACGTATGCGCCAGGCACGGGGCTAGGCACTATCTGTTCATGATCTCACCAAGTCCTGCTTGGGGCTTCCTTAGGTAGGTGTTATAGCTTCCATTTTACAAGTGAAGAAACTGAGGTTAGGGTGAGGGCAGGACATGTGACTTGCCAGAAATCCAATAACTAGTAAGTAGCAGAGCTAGGATTCAAGCCCGAGTCTGTCTGATTCTCACACCCACACTTCTCCCTGACCTCATCACGTCCCCCATCCCAGGTGGTACACAACCTACCATGTACCCCAACCCAGCTTCTGGAGGGTCCCCTCAGTCCATATCCCTGGACGCCGAGCCACTCCCTTCTCTCAGCCCTTCTCCTCCGCCTGGTGTGTGCTCCTTCCTCCCTCCTCCTCCAGGTGAATTTGTCTCTGTCATTCTAGAACCAGGCTATACTCTTCTTTCTCTAAGAAGTCTTCCCAGCCTTCATCCACATGACTGTCCGTTTCTTTTTTTTTTTTTTAAAGATTTTATTTATTTATTTGACAGATAGAGACACAGTGAGAGAGGGAACACAAGCAGGGGGAGTGGGAGAGGGAGAAGCAGGCTTCCCGCCGAGCAGGGAGCCCGATGTGGGACTCGATCCCGGGACCCTGGGATCATGACCTGAGCCGAAGGCAGACGCTCAACGACTGAGCCACCCAGGTGCCCATGACTGTCTGTTTCTGACTTCCCATGACCTGAAAGGTGTTTAGTTTGTCCCTTGAAGATCAGAAGAGGTGATGGGTTTCAATGCTGTTCCTACCCAAGTTCAAGAGCACAGCTACCATCCCTCTAGGTGCCGAGACCCCCCTACCCTCTATTTCCAGGGGCCACAGGTGTGATGGACCTTGAAAGAACGGGGGTGTACACACAGGGCTATTTAGACGGGACTTGACTAAGTCTCCAGGCGCCGGTGAGTGTTGTTCTGATGGATGATCCACAGGTGTCCCAAAGGCCATAGGTTGGAGTGACTAGACAAAGAGCTTTTGGGACTCCTCTGTGGGCATCAGATCAGTTCCCAGGCTGCCCCTGACAGTCTCTCACTGCTGACCTTCCCCTCTCTGCCTGGACCTCAGTCAGGTCCCCCATCTTATACTATGCCCCACACCCACTCTTTGCCAGTCATCCCTCCAGCCCAGGAACACCCTTGTGGTCTGGGGTGGGGAGAGGACCGAGGCTGTTCCTTGATCCTCATTCTACTTGTAAGGTTACAGAAGTAATAAATCCACCTGAGCTTGAATCACACTGCATTCTAGCTATGTAACTCAGTCAAATTTCTTAACCTCTCTGTGCTGATGTCCCTTCATCCAGAATGCAACTGTTGTGTAAGGAGGACAGGAGTTCACACACACACACACACACACACACACACACACACACACACAGCTCCCAGAACAGGGTTTGGCACGTGGTAAGCACTCCATAAATGTTTGCTGTGGCTATTACTTCTTGTGCTTTTTATTCCCACAATTAAAACCAGCTTCTCTTTATGTGTGGCAGCCTCTGTCTGACCCAAGGAGAAGTCACACAGGGAGAAGTAGGAAGAAAGTAACACAGAGGTAGCCTCTGAAGTTGCCATCTCCGGACAGCCGGCATCCAGCTGGATATCCAAGCAGCACCCCAGGCTGCAGAGAGTCCAGAGCAGGAACCAGGAGAAGCCCAGGGGCTTGGCCCAGGACTCCCCAACTCTCACAGCCATGGAACCCACTCAGCCGAGTTCAGCAAGATCTCCACAGGGCCCTGGATGATATATGAGACACAGGTCATGACCGCCTTGAAGATCATTTACTCATGTGTAAAATCAGGATTCTGGTAATAGCAACCTCCAGGAGCAGCTGTGAAAATGAGCTGGATGAATGTATGTGAAGAGCTTTGAAGAGTGCCTACATAAGACCCTCCCCGATGCTGGAGCTTACCGTTATCTCACTAATTCTTATTTTCTTCTTTGTGCCTTTCTGCATTTTCCACTTTCTATGATGGATATGTGCTAATTTTACAACTAGGGAAACAGGGAGAAACAACATGTTTTAAAGAAAAAACTACTAAAGATAGACTATCAGACTATCTTTTTGGGCTGACTTTTTGGAGGCATAGATTGCTGGTCCTTATCGAGGGCTGACTTTGACCATGCATTCACTTTCTCTTAAAGCTCCCAACCACCTTACAGGGTCTGTGTCATTCCTCCATTGGATGGACAAAGGAACTCATGCTCCAGGGAAGGAGGCACCTAGCCTGGAGTTACACTGCTTCGGGGTGGCAGAAATGGGATTTCCCATTCTGAAATGCCACTGTCTACTGATTTGCTTATATGAGCACTTAAAAAAATATGAGAAAAAGTAGGAATGTGTTTGTTCTAAGTTCCTTGCCTATAACAGCTGGCTTGACTTTTCATTTCTCCAGGTTTTGATGCTTTTGTAAAGGCAAGACCCATGCTTTGTTCTCTGTCCCATAAAGGCTCCCTTGGCAGAGCAGGGAGCAGGGGGCTCTAGGGCTCCAGGAGGTGGTGCATTACCCAGAGGATTATTGACCCTCATTTAGTGATGGACCTTGGGGCTGATACTGAGGAGACTGTGGGTATGAAGAAGGGCAAGGATATACCCAGTTGAGGATAACTCAGGGAGAACCTCATGGAGGCAAGAGCATTTGAGACGGGCTTTCAAACACAGAGTCTTGTTAAGTGGCAAGAGGATTCCTTGCTGCACCATCGTGAGTCAAGGAACAGAGAAATGACCACTCATGAAAAAGATGTGAGGAGAGAAAACCCATCAATGCCAGCACAAGAGGCAGGAAGAAGGTCTTAAGAGGGTCATATTTTCCAGAATGCCTACTATTCTGGCCAAAAAGGAGGCCAGAGATAGAAAGTGAATATATCCTTTCAAACAGAGAGACCTCTCTGTGTTACTGATGTAGGCTTACAATTGGTGCTGGAAAACACAAACTGATCATTTACAAGAAGAAATAAAAATGATCCCTAAAACCATGGGGGAAATGGTGCTCAAATAAGACAGGCCAATATACACAAGGGTAGTGAGAGGGGGAGAGGGAGACAGGAAAAGGAAGCCCATCGAGGTTTATCCTCACACTCAAAGAAGCAACAGAACTAAATTCACCCCTTCCTGAGACCATGTGGAGAACCCTAGTCTCCTCAGTATCAGCCCCAAGGTCCATCACTAAATGAGGGTCAATAATCCTCTGGGTAATGCACCACCTCCTGGAGCCCTAGAGCCCCCTGCTCCCTGCTCTGCCAAGGGAGCCTTTATGGGACAGAGAACAAAGCATGGGTCTTGCCTTTACAAAAGCATCAAAACCTGGAGAAATGAAAAGTCAAGCCAGCTGTTATAGGCAAGGAACTTAGAACAAACACATTCCTACTTTTTCTCATATTTTTTTAAGTGCTCATATAAGCAAATCAGTAGACAGTGGCATTTCAGAATGGGAAATCCCATTTCTGCCACCCCGAAGCAGTGTAACTCCAGGCTAGGTGCCTCCTTCCCTGGAGCATGAGTTCCTTTGTCCATCCAATGGAGGAATGACACAGACCCTGTAAGGTGGTTGGGAGCTTTAAGAGAAAGTGAATGCATGGTCAAAGTCAGCCCTCGATAAGGACCAGCAATCTATGCCTCCAAAAAGTCAGAGAGAAAGACAAGCATGCACAAAAATGCAGACAGAGTAGCTCCTCTGGGCTGGAGAGCAAACGCTGGAACTGGAGTATGCTGCTGAAGTCCTTAATTCCTCTAGATCTCTGCTAGCAAGTGCCCGGGCCAGGGATGGGCTTTCAAGTTGCAAACAGTCTCGTTTTCCTAAGCTGTATAACAGGAACGGGAGGTTCAGTGTGGAGCTGGGCATGCAGAGCATTGGGGCTGATGCGCCACACACTGGGCCCAGCCCTTTGGGCAAAGCTTAAGCAGTTTGTGTGGTCTCCCTCTGGTACTGGGCAAGAAGAAAAGACCTGAGACATCCACCTGCAGCTCTGGACTAAGAAAGGGGTGCGACATGCCTGCTTCAGGGCAGCTAGCAAGAGATCTGGGGGACTTTGAACTCAAAAAACTAATTCTACAGGAAGCAGAGATAATTTAAGAAAATGATGCCTATTATCCCAGACATTTGAGAACATGCCTGATTCTTCCTGCCCTGTGCCCATCTTCCAAGTCAGAAAATAAGCACAAGAGCCTGACAACTGAGGAACAGCCATTCTATCTGGAAATTAAAAGGCTGCTTCTATGAATTCAAATAAGGATTTTCACTGTCTAGCCTGAGTCCTTCTGGACTCAGTAATGACCCAGAACACACTGCTTGCGATATGGCCTTCCTTCACCCATCCTCCTGGGCGAGGCAGCCAGGAGCCAAGTTCTCCCTCGCTTTACCACATAAAAGGCTGCCAAAGTAGCACCAGTATATTCTATGGTCTCTGCTTAATTCCATCTTCATTTAGCAAAATCCCGATACTGTTAATTTGCTTTGAGACCCAGTGGAGGAAAGTAAATGAGCCACTTACACAAAACAAAGTTAAGATGGCATTAGGTGAGAATGACCAAGGCCACTGCTGCTTGTCATCCTGGGCTGGTCATGCCCCAGGAGAGTAATCCCAAAGTGGGGGACGCTGAAGACACTGGCCTCTCAGGAAATACAAGTTTAGGATAAATAAAAGAAAGCATGGTTTTTCATAGCAAGTGGGTGGTACACCCTAGAAACAGTCAATGTTTTTAAATGTTCTAATAAATTCATAGATGACAGATCCAGAAGGGATTGTGAAAGGAACCTAGAACAGGCAATGTGTTTATAAATTAGCACAATGACTAAAACGGATTGGCTTCCCTCTTCCCTGCAAAAACAATATTGCTGTGACAAGGTTACGAAGCGTTCCTAACTCTGGACTTCACAATAATTAAATCATAAGTATGACTCAATATGTCAGGAAAGCAAAGATATCACAACCATAAACCTTTACAATAGTTTGCCATGCTAAGAATTTACATGGCATGCCCGATATGATGGACACTGCTGCCTCAGTCACATTAATTATATGAAAAGTCCCATTTTCCTCTAAACCATACAAAAAACTAAAAAAATACAATGCAACTGCACCACCAACTTGACCTACAGCCGATGTATTAGCTATAATACACATCACATGAGCACCACTTTGACTCAACTTCTTAATATGTGAGAGTTTGGGGGAAAATTATTTTTTAAAATTCTGGTCTCTTTTGAAGACAATGCAGGAAAAACTACAGTTTTTCAATTGTCCTTGAGATGTTGTCCTGCAGCAGGGAGGGGCACTCAGCATCAGCCCCCTGCCTCAGAGTCCCACTCCCACTCTTAAGGGGTGCAGGAGTCCCACCCTGATAGTGGTGAGCATACCAGTAGCCATGTCTCTCCTCCCTCTTAGAAATCTCTTGAATAATATTCCATCGTATATAGGATGAATACCCACCAGTTGCATTGACATGGATGGAACTGGAGGGGATTATGCTAAGTGAAATAAGTCAAGCAGAGAAAGACAATTATCATACGGTTTCATTCCTATGTGGAACATAAGCAATAGCACGGAGGACCATAGGGGAAGGGAGGGAAATCTGAAGGGGGAGAAATCAGAGAGGGAGACTATTGACCCCAAGAAACAAACTGAGCATTTCAGAGGAAAGAGGGGTGTAACAGGGTGATGAGTATTAAGGAGGGCACGTGTTGTGATAAGCGCTGGGTGTTATACGTAACTAATGAATCATTGAATGCTACACCAAAAACTAAAGATATATAGTGGCTAACTGAACATAATTAAAGAAAGAAAGAAAGAAAGAAAGAAAGCTCTTGAAGATTCCCCAGCCTTAGCTTGGATGATTCAAATGCAGAGCACTCACTACAAGACAGCACCTTCCATTGAGACAGATACCTAGCTCCCCATAGTTCTAATCTGTTTTCCTGGGAACAAAGACATCGAGCTTATCTTCCTTTTGTAACCCAGGATATGCCAGTTAAAATGCTGTAGCATCAAGAAAACACGCAGCTCAATGAGGATAAAACAATAAGGAGATTTATCCTGAGAGGCAGCCCCTGAGTCAGCGTGGGCTTGTACAGGGGAGGGGGATTGATCTAGTGGTTCTGCCATCATCCAGGGCTGGATGACTCTGTGGTTACACGGTGGCTGCCAACAGCCAGCAAAGCTACCTGCTTTCTTGCTTACTGTGGAGGGGAGGGGTAGACAGAGAGCTGGCCCTTTCCTGAACCCCCTCATCAAAGCACAGACTTAACTTTCCTAGAAGCCCCTACCAAACCCCTCCCTGCATTTCATTGGCCTGAAATGTCTTAGATCGGCCATCTCTAAGACAATCACAGAGGCAAGGGGGATGGGACATCCATGACTGGCTTAACTATAGATCAACCAGGGTCCATCCAAGCTGTGGGTCAATCTACCAAACCCCCTCCCCCGCCCCCACTCCTGGTGTTACACAATGGGAGAAGGGTGTGGTGAATGTCGGAGAGACAACCACCATGTCCACTCTATGGTTCTTCTCCTTTTTTGGTTGAAAAATCCAGTCCCTTCCCCTGATCCTCTGCAGACAGGGCCCCAGAGCCACTTGTGGTCTGGCTGCCCTCTCCAGCACTCAGCCCGTGGGGAGCCACTGTGCCTGTGTCAGTACCCTGGGCATCTAGAAACACTGGCTAAGCCTGACCTGTGACTTTCACAGTCATGCCATGCTGAGCGCTTATATTGGATGAGTCACCATGAGCTTCAGTGCCACCTGGGTTTGGATTCCTGCTCTACCACTTACTGGACATATCACCCTGAGTAGATGATTTCACCATGTTCACCCTTGGTTTTCTCATCTGTAAAATGGGAATAATAATAGTACCTACCGTATTGGACTATCTTCAAGAGATAAAGCACGTACAGTCTGAACCCACTCTGTGGTGCACAATAAGTGCCTCGCAGATCTTGGTATTATCATTACTAATAAGTTCGTTCTCTCCCATCTGGTACCAATATCAGCCTCCAACTGCACAGAAAAGTAGAGGCTTTCTGTGCCTCCTTTGCTCACACCAGATCCAGAAATGTGATCCTTGCCATCTGCAGACACCCAGCTGTGCAGAAGGCCCCACATTCTCTGCAGGAGAAACTTGCTCTCTGCCCTCCAAGAGCCCTCTCCTCCCTCCCTCCACCTGCTCTGCCTCTGCCCCCCGCCCCCCAGACTCCCGATATGTAACAGGACTACATAGAACGGCTCCGTCACAACAGAAATACCCATTTACAGTAACTGTGCCTTTTTTTCCTGCTACTGCAGTTGCCACTCTGTGCCTCCATTACTCAAATGTAACAGGCCCACTTCGGCAATACTGACGTTAATTGTAAGGAAAAAACTCAGAGCTCTGGAAAGATAATTTCAGTAGTAACCATTCATCCTGGAAAACAGTCAGCCTTCACCAGGAGCTAAAAAAGAAAAATAACTACCACACTCTTTCTTTGCAAGTGTTTCTATGGTATATGAGCTTATGGTGATTGTGGATATTGATATTTTTAAGCAATTTAAAGAAATTTGCCAAGGCAGGAATCAGAGGGGAAATTGCCTGCCCAATGACTTGTTTCCTCTTTGGGGTTAAAAAATGGGTCACGCCTCAAATCTTAACACTTCCTTCCCTTCCAGGCTGAGAATTCCTGTTGCTTGGGAAATTTCTTGAGCCCCCACCCCCCTATCTGTCCAGCACCCTCTTGCCTTGGCCTGTCCCCTGGGCTCTGTCCAATTTCCCTGATTCAATCTCATTCTGCCTACCCCTCCAGACAGGCCCCTTAGTCAGATTGGCTTTCTGGCTGTTGATTTGGCTCTCCCAGCTCACCTTTGGCCCTGTGCTCTGCAGCTCTCATCAGGCCTCTCCCGGCCCTGCACTCAGCTCACCCTTACCTTGATCACCTGCCTATCCAGCAGGGGGCTCCAGACAGGTAAGAGTGAAGACCATCCCATTACACACTAAGTGGAGCAATACCTGAAGAGATCTGGGTACCCATCTCAACCCTGATTCTGACCTCAAGGAGGAAACTCAAGCTCTTGCAAAACCACCCCTTTATCACCATCACCATCGGACACAGAAAGGACTGAATGGGCCATGAAGCTAATTCTGCGCGGGACGCCTGACACAGATGAGTTCTCATGAAGGAAACACATGGAAGATCGGACAATTGTTTCCATTTCTTCTCCCCTCCCTCTGCCACGTGGCCTTGCCGAGCAGGGTGACACAGAGAGCACATCCTCACCGCACTGACACTGGGCTTGCCTATGTGCTTTGTTTTGGTCAAGGTAATTTTAGTAGATGTGACACAAGAGGAACTCTCCCACGATTTGCACAGTTTGGTTTGCCCCTTTACACTTCCATGATCCACCATGAGAAAGCATGCCCCAAGTAGCCACTAGTCCAAAGAGACTTGGACTCAACCAGCAGCCTGGAGCCAAGCTGTCAATCCCAACCAAGACTCATGAGCAAGAAAATAAATGTTTGTAGTTGTCTGCATGCTGCAAAACCCCAAACAGAACAGCCATCACCCAAAAACATCCTAACTGGCATCCTGACCACAAGACTCCTTATTGCCCCAAATCAGGAGGTGACTGCAATCAACACAATTTAAAGGCAACATATGGAACTAGAGAAAATACTTGCAAACCACATATCTGATAAGGAGCTAATACCTAAAATATGTAAAGAAATCATACAGTCCAATAGTTATTAATAATCCAATTTAAAAATTGTCAAAGGGCAGGCATCTGGATGGCTCTGTTGGTTAACATCTGCCTTCAGCTCACATCATGATCTGGAGTCCCGGGATCAAGTCCCGCATTGGGCTTCTTGCTCAGTGGGGAGTCTGCTTCTCCCTCTGCCCCTTCCCCCTGCTTGTGCATGCACGTGCTCTCTCTCTCTTTTTCAATAAATAAATAATAAAATCTTTTTTAAAAATGGTCAAAGGACCTGAATAGACATTTTTCCAAAGAAGACATTCAAATGGCCAACTGGTACATGAAAAGGTGCTCAACATCACTGATCATCAGGGAAATGCAAATCAAAGCCACAATGGGATATCACATGACACCTGTTAGAATGGCTATTATCAAAAAAACAAGAGATGACAAGTGTTGGCAAGGATGTGGAGAAAAGAGAACCCTTGTGCACTGTCCGTGGGAATGTAAACTGGTACAGCCAACTATAGGAAACAGTTATGAAGGTTCCTCAAAAATTTAAAAATAGAATTATCATATGATCCAGCAACCCTACTTCTGGGTATATATATGAAGGAAATGAACTCAATATCTTGAAGAGATATCTGCACCCCCCATGTTCACTGCAGCATTATTCACAGTAGCCAAAATCTGGAAACAACCTAAGTGCCCACTGACAGATGAACAGATAAAGAAAATGTGGTGTGTGACTGTGTGTGTGATGGAATATTATTTGGCCACAAAAAAAGAAGGAAATCGTGTCATTTGAGACAACATGAATGAATCTGGGGGGCATTATGCTAAGTGAAATAAGTCAGACAGAGAAAGACAAGTACTACATGATCTCACTTGTACGTAGAATCTAAAAAACTAAACTCAAAGACAGACCCGTGTTTATTGGGGGTGGGGGATGGGAGCGGGGGAAGTGGGCGAGGTGGTCAGAGGGCACAAACTTCCAGTTATAAGATGAGTAAGTCCTGGGGATGTGACGGACAGCATGGTGACTATAGTTAACAATACTGTGCTGTATACTTGAAAGTTGCTAAGAGAATATATTTTAGAAGATCTTAACCACACACACATACACACACACACATGCACAAAGGTAACTATGTGATATGAGGGATGTGTTAACTAACCTTATGGTGGTAATCATTTCACAATATATTGGTATATCAAATCATTACATTGTATACCTAAAACTTACACCATGTTCTAGGTCAATTATATCTCAAAGCTGGGAGAAAAAGGATGATAAATATTTTATTTTTAAAAAATAGACTGCCATTCTTGCAGGACAGAAGAGAGAAGAGCAACCACTCCATCAACACCCCACAGCACTTGGCAATGATGATGCACCAAGGAAATAAATGAAAATCCTGGATGGGCCCGGCTTCTACCTCAGATGCCCCCTGTGGTGAACAACTGGGCTTTCCTGCCTCACATCCCTTTGCCCTTCCTCTGGCACTAGCCCCCATCTTCCCTCTGGGGAGCCACCACACCCTCCCCATCAGCCCTGTGGCTTAGGAAGGGTCCCCCTGCTCTCTGGCTCTGGGCACGGGCTCATACTATTCAGTATATGCCATTACCCTGGCCACAGTGAGTGGGTCAGGGATGGACATATGACCCATGCCAGACCCAAAAGAGCCAACCAGGGGACTCCTACAGGAACCTCTTGGGAGGAGGAGCTCTTTCTGGTAAGATTTGGGCTCCGAGATGCTGGAGCCACCACAAACAAACAGATTGCCCAAAAATGAAGCAAACACAGAGGAAAGCCAAGGCTAAAAGATGGAAAGAAACAGATGTCTAAAGCCTTTGTGTGAACACCTGGATCCAGCTGCACCTTAATAGCATCCTGAACACCTTAGATGTATGAGCTCATAAATTTCTTTGTTTCTTCAGCCAGTGAAGTTGGGTCCTTTCCCTCCCTCACTGAAGACACTCCCTTTGTCAGGCACCCTGTGCAATTGCTTCTCTCCATCCTTGCACCTTTTAAGTCTGTTTAAGGTTAAGAAAGGGCATAGAATTCTCATGCTCCTCCATTGGAATTTCTGTTGCTGGCCTCTGCCATTTTGTTGGGCTGGTGGATCCAAATCCTTGAGAATGGCAAAGGGCATCATCATTGGTCAGGAATATTGCATAGCATCTGTTTGCATATGCATGCACTTATTATTTTCTCAGTAATTTTCTCATTTTTCTTGGGGGAGGGAAAACCTGAGCATGTCATCACCTCATATCTCTGCCTCCCTCAGTGTTCAGGAATATGACAACGTTGAATCAGTTATTTCTGAACTTTAGAGAGTTAAAAGCCAATCAAACCAGCCCCCTTCAAAATAAAAGGAAACTGTCTTGTCACAGAGGGTCCTCTCCCCTGAAATGCATTCCAAAGCAATGCCACAAATGCATGCAGCAGGCCAAATGCTATCGGCTGCTGATTGAGGGCCATCTGAAGAACGTCCTCCCCTTCTGGCCATCCCCCAGGCCAGCTGTCAGGGCTCCCCACTTGGAGTCCTCAAGTTCCTGAAATGATCCAGGCAGTGCAGATGCCACAGGGCTCACGTAAGGCATGAGAGCAGCCTCAGCCCTTGAGGGCTCCCTGCTCAGCTGTCACAGCCCAATTGGGCCACCGTCACAACCAAGGGCTCGTTCAGAGAGCCCCCAAGACAAGACTCAGCTCCCCATCTCCAGAGTCGAGCTCCTGATGCTCCAGCAAAGCCCTTGTGGCTCTCTGTACTGGCAGGGGCCACCCCGATTTGAAATTTTATCCTGTGTATGAATTTCTATTACAAAAATATTTTAGTAGAAAAACCAATTTGAAATTTAAACATCCCTCCCCCCCAAATCAACTGCCAAACAAAAGCACTGAGACTGTATTTTTGTAAGTCAAAATCATTTGTCTCCACCTCTGAAATGTCCTAGATCACAGGTCTCCAAGATGGAGAGTACACACCCAGGGGAGAGAGGACTTGATCTTTCCTGGTCTCACACACTTCTAGTTATTTTCATTTTAATTTGTTTTGTTTTATGGTGTGTGTGTGTGTGTGTGTGTAGCAGTACCCAAAACAATGGTTTTGGAAGTAATTCTCCACTCATGCTGGAAGGCTCCTTCACAGAGAAGCTGCCTTACCCATGCAAGGATTGATACAGAGGCCTTCTGGAAAGATAGGTGCCTTCCTGCTGGTCAGACAGAACAAGAGTGTCTTCCCGAAACTGAATTTCTATAAGGAATTTCTATATTACTCCACCATGGATCCAGCCATCGAAATATACTCAAAAACTAGAACTACAGCCAACACCCTAAGAACGGTATATTGCAAAGAGAGAAAGTCTGGGTTCCCTGATGACACTGCTGAGCCCTTGCACGAGCCTGGGACTACTCAGCTCCAAATTTCTTCTTATGTGAGCTAATTAAAAGTCTCTCTTGCTTGATCCCTTGTAAATCAGACTTGCTGTCACTTGCAGCCAAAAGCATCCCTAACTGACACAACGATCATCTTTACCCATGTTACTGTTCCCATGAGATAGTTAAGAACACTGATACCCTGAGAAGCGAACTGATGCATCCACAGTCACAGAGCCAACAAGGCTGGAACTGGAACTCAGGGACTTCTCAGAATCCGCATACATGCGGGGAAAAGACACCCCAGTGAACACAAGCCGTTTTTCCCCATGGAGACTTCACCACATGTTGTGACCTCACAAAGCTGTTTTTAGTCTCCAAATGCTGCGAGGCACTGGCTCGCCAGCTGCCACCTCCCAGCTCAGTGCCACTGACAAGACGTGTCAGCACAGTGGCCCTTGCGGTCTTTATGCACGTCCAGAGGTCCCACGGGCATTCTGCGTCTGTGCCTTGACAGTCTGTTCTGCTCTCTCCCTTCTTCGGCCATTCTCGTCTACCAGCTCCTCTAGAGCTTTGATTGGGTCACTGCACACGCACATTCTCGCAATATTTAAAATAGTGGTTATGAAAAGTATGGAATAACATTAGGACATTACATGTTAAGCAGGAAAACAGAATGCAAACTGCACGCACAGAGATTGGAAAAAACACACATGCATCTAAAAAAAATGAAAGCAAAAACATGAGACTGCTGGCTGCGATTGTGGTAAGCCTGGGTGATTTTTCTTCTCTTTTGATGTTCCAAATTTCCTGTTATGTACTTATAGTGAAAAAAATAGGTGAAAATGTTTTTAAAATATCTCATTGTTTATCTGGCCCCTCTCCTGGGAGGGGGCAAAGCAGAGCGTGCTAGTTAAAAGTATGAGCTCTGAAGGTGGCTCAGTTGGTTAAGCGACTGCCTTCGGCTTAGGTCATGATCCTGGAGTCCCAGGATCGAGTCCCACATCAGGCTCCCTGCTCGGCAGGGAGTCTGCTTCTCCCTCTGACCCTATCGCCTCTCATGTGCTCTCTCTCTCTCTCAATCTCTCTCTCAAATAGATAAATAAAATCTTTAAAAAAAAAAAAGATTTAAAAAAAAGTATGAGCTCTGAAGCTTCACTGTCTGAGTTCAAATCCCAGCCCTATTACCTAATAGTGGCATGGCCCTCCGTGAGTTCCGTAAATATCTGTATTTCCATTTCCCCAGTTTCTGTAAGTTGAGGCTAATAAGCGCTCCTGTTTCATAGGGTGCTCTTGAGGACTAAGTTACATTTGTTAACATTTGTACAGTACTTCGTGCTAGTGCACAGTCAGGGCTATGTAAGCATGGGTTAAATACAAGCCATTTCATTGTGCCTTCTCCACTGGAGCGGAGGGAACATCTTGGAAGGGAACGTGATGTGTAGAAGCCAGACAAACCTCATGTTGAGGACACCCAACTGGTGGAAGTTGCAAGAGATGGATTTATGCTCAAAATAATAAAGACTGTAACTCTAGAGCTGTCTCCTACCAATCAGGCTGGGGGTGTACTCTTCAGCAATTCAGCACTGGATGGCTCTTTATCATAAATACCCTCTGACGCTTTATATCTCACGAAGCATCCCCCATAAGGCCGCTGGAAGACTTAAGTGAAGGAAAGATGAGCAATCCTCCCCCAGGGCGGAAAGGCCGCTATCAAGTCTTTCTCTGCTTAAATAGGATGAAGTCCTCTAGTGGCCAGGAGGTGACACTGCAACTTTTATATGCGTCCCAACACAGGATGCCCAACGGTTGCTGGCGACCTTCATTCAGCTGGGTTTGGTTTTGCCAAGCGTGTCGGGAGAGCCTTCTCTCCCCTTGCTGTGGCCAAATGAGCTAAAACACATTTCCTATGACCCAGTGCCAGTGTTTGTGATCTAGTCCACTTAACGAACTAATCTCTAAAAAGGAGGTCCTTGCCCTGAATGCGTTTCATTGTGTATGCCACTTATGTACACATTACAGCTGCTTAGAGACAGAGGGTTTCTTTAAAAAACAGCTTAGGATGTGTTCAAGATGGGTAGACCCTAATCTAGATTCTCTCATTTCAATCCCTTCACTTTACAGATGGCAGAAATCCCAACAACATTTAGAACAGTGCCTGGTACACAGTAGGGACATCATAAACATTTTATGAGAATTAGGTGTCATTTTTTACCCTTGTCATCACTTTAAGAGTAGACCTCACTGGGGCGCCTGGGTGGCTCAGTCAGTTAAGTGTCCTACTCTTGGTTAATGCTCAGGTGGTGATCTCACAGATTGTGGGATCAGGTCCCAAGCTCAGTGGGGAGTTGGCTTGGGGATTCTCTCCCTCTGCCCTTCCCCACCACTCTCTCTCTCTCTCTCCTCTTCAAATAAATTAAAAAATCTTAAAAAAAAGAAAAAAGCGTAGTCCTCATCAAAAAACTCACCAGATGACACATTAACTGCTCTTTCTTTCTCAACTTGGCATTGGTAAAATGCCCATGAAAATGGGATGCTACATTAGGAATAATGTTCCTTCACTTTTATATCTTATGTATTATTGCATTGAAAAAAGCAGGAAGGAAGAGAAGGGAGAAACAGACAAAAAAAAAAAAAGTCTAGCATAGAGCTCAAGAAATTTTCTGCAAAGGGCCAGAAGGTAAATATTTTAGGCTTCGTGAGTCATGCAGTCTCTGTCATGATATTCAACCCTGCCACCAGTGCAGCAAAACAGCCACAGACAATACATATGTGAACGGGCATCACTGGATTCCAATCAAACTTTATTTACAAAACAATCAGTGGGCTGGGTCTGGCCTGCCAACCCTTCCTCTAATGCGAGAATGATGACATATATGGCAGAAGTGGTTAACTGATTGTGGTGTTCATTTACTGCCCGAGTCCAAAACCCAGTTCCAGGCCTTGACTAAATGTACAACTTCAGGAAATTTGCTAACCTCTCTGTGCTCCAGGATTTTCATCTTTAAAATGGAGACAGGAAATATTATGTACCTTGAGGGATTGCTGTGGAAATCAAAACCAGGTTGGCAAATGCTTAGTAGAGTGACTGGTACTTGTAAGTAGACTATAAACATCAGCTGCCTTCATCATGACCTTCACCATCATCATCTGCGTCAACTGACTGACAGAATCGTGAGCATTCCACGAGATAATGGACATGAATGTGCTTTGCAAAGAGAAGGCATCTTTCATGGAAGTGCTCAAATGCATAACAATATCCCATCCACTCACTCATTGCCGAAATGCCAGGGGAGGGGAAGCTGGACATATTCTTGTGCTAGTGGAATAGTCAGGGAAACTGAGGCTCCAGAAAACTTAGGAGAATCATTACAAATGACAACTTACTGACTTGGTGAGGGAGCCCCATAAAGAGCCAGGTTTTCATATCCCTTGCCCCTTTCCTGCCTCCTTTCAGCAACTTTGGGTCCCAAGGACTCTACTGGGGCCTGTTGTTCAGAGATTTCTGAATATCTCCAAGAAACAGATCCTGAAATTTCTTTCAAGTCTGCTCCCCTACCTCCCTCCTCCTGTCCCCTCCACCTGCTGATTTCTGGTCTTCATAATCTGCTGCCTCATCCCCCGACAACTCCTTAACTGGTCCCTATGACCAGTTGGATTTCTCCCTGTTCCATCATCCACCATCCACCCTCATTCTCAGTGATGCTTATAAAGCATAGATCTGACTCTCAGGCTACAGGTCTGCATCGTGAAAAATGCACAGGGGGCCTTTTCATGATATGGATCCCCATTGGTTCACCAGTTCACTTCCATTCCCCTGTGCATCCCCAGGGACTCCTGACTCCATGTCTAGCGACACAGTCACCCTTTGCTCAGCTCCACAGGCTCCCCATAGGAGGTCTCAACGGTGCCATTGGTGTTCCAGAGCAGACACCCCCAGAGCTCTTGCCAAGCCAGCTCCCCTGCCACCACCACACACATATCCCAGCACTCTATCTCAATGCCGCCATCTAAGAAATCCTCAAGACCAATTCTATCATGCCTCAGCCCCTGCCTGGAGCCCACAGCTCCCAGCCATCATCCCACATCGCCTGATCTTCCATCCCCGAAGGGCTCTGTGCATACACTTCTGTGACCCAGCTTGCTGTCCCTCGCCAGCATCCCAGCCTTCTCATGGGTCCTGCGCCTTTCGCTGTCCATTCTCAGCACAATTCTCTATTTTCAACCCCTTCCCTGGAGCTCCCCTTCACCTTGCGCCTACCCAAAACCCACTTCCCTCCTAAAAATTCTGCTTCCTCTTCTGCCTGCTCAAGGGTAGCTCTTCTCTTGCTCAAACTCCTTGTGCCACTGACCCATAGGTGGACAAGATACCCTCCTCACCATGTTTAGGACTTTCTCTCTCCTACTTCCCTGAAAAAGCTCGCGGACCTAGACGTTCACACCACTAGACTAGGTCACCCAGCCCCTTCCTGTCCCAACCCTGTTGTGCTTTTCATTCATTAATGCATTTAAACCTCAAAGTAGGTATGATGATCATCCTCATTCCACAAATGAGGAAACCGAGGCACAGAGAAATTAGGCAGTTTGCCAAGGATCACACAGATAAGACTCACATTCGGGGAACCTGCACCAGAGTCTGGCCTCTTAACCACCCCACCCACTCACTCCCAGATATGGTGGCACCCTCCATTCACCCCCTTCCTTGAAGATTTTAGCACCTGCCTCACTCTCTTTTCTAAAACCACTCCTGTCACAATAATGCTTAGTGATTTCATTTCCATGAAGACAATTCTCCCAGACCCTTCCCACTTAGTTCCTTGGCCTCCTTGCCTCCAGTTATCCTGTTCTTCATCCTATAATCCTATAACCTTAGCCAAATGCTTAGATCAGGTCATTGCCAATAACTGCATGTTATGGACTGAATGCTTATGTCCCCCCAAGATCCATATGTTGAAGCCCTAACACCCAAGATGGGACCTTTGGGAGGTAATTAGCACTGGATGAGGCCATGAGGGTGGAGCTCCACGAATGGGCTTGGTGCCCTATGAGAAGAGACACCAGAGAGCTCACTTGCATGTTTTCTTGTTCCCTCTCCCTTCCCCAGTCCCTCTCCTTCTCTCTCCTTCTCTCTCTCTCCCCTCCTCACATGCACAAAGAAGAGGTCACATAAGCTCACAATGAGATGGAAATCTCCTACAAAGCAAGAACGGAGGCCTCAGAATGAAACCTGCCTTGCCAGCACTTAGACCCTGGACTTCTAGCCTCCAGAGCTGTGAGATATAAATGTCTACTGTTTAAGCCACTCAGCCTGTGGTATTTTGTTATGGCAGGCCTAATGGACTAATGCCCTTCACTTTCTCTATAATCCCAATATCAAACACTCCAGCCACAAACCACTATCCCCAGTCTTTTCAGTTTACATCCGACATGAATCCATCTAATCATCTTAAAGAGCCATCAAGACCTCCATCACAGACATAACCACCAAGAGAATCTGCCCACCTTGCCTGGTTAGATTCCAGAGTCTATACCCCTTTTCATATACCCTCAATCCCAGTGCCTGTAGTTCCTTCCTCCTTGGTGCCTAGCAAAATGCAACTCTGGTTAAGCACACCCGCCTACTCTGTGTCTGCTCCTAGCAGCTGAACATGGCGGAGACACACACCCAGCTGTGCTGACAGGCCTCACTGAAACATCCCCCGGCCATGCCCAGCAATCCCGCATTTCCTTAGTCCCCTCACCTGGGGACTATTCTCTGGACATTCTCCTCAAAATTCCAATGCTTACTCCCTCCTCCTCACTCTCAACTGATCCCCTTGTCTTTGCACTCTGAGTAAGTAGAAGCAGTCCACAGAGAGCCTCCTCGTGCAACCCCCACTGACTACTAACCCACCTGCATCCGTCCCATCTTCCTGCCTTCCTCTGTCACTTCCTCTCTGCAAAGGCCAGCCGCTCCCCTAGGCCACAGATGCCATTACCTCTCACCTCCTTGAGGACATTACTCCCGCAATTAAACCTCTGGCTCCAGCATTACTGGGTTTTCCCTCTCTGCTGATAAATCTCCATCATCCAACATGCATGCTGTTCCTCCTTCTATCTTAAAAAATACTTTTTAACTACTTTGACCCCTACACTCCCCTCCAGCTACTGCCATTTCCTTCTTCTCCTTCACAGAGTAGATTTTCTAAAATGTTCACTGAACTCAAACTGTCTAGTTTCTCCCCTCCCATTCTGAGGTCCACTAGAATCAGCTCGTAGCCTCACCATCCCCTTGGAATGGCTCTTTCCAAGGCCACCAAAGGCCCCCATGGTGCTCAATCCAAAGTCAATACCAGTCCCCATTACCTTAACCTACCATTAGCATTGACACAGATGACCATGCCCTTCTCTTAAAATACAGCGTGATCCAAAAAGAATCAGACACTTTGAAAAATGTATTACTCAATAACTGGATTATGTATGAACAGATAGTTAAAAACTATTCTTCAAGGAATTATCATAGTTACTGCTTATCATCTTATAAATGCTCAACATGCTCCCCTCATGTCCCATGACACATATCAATCCTGGAAGGTATTTACCCCAGGCCTGTGTGGCGTATTACAGGTAAATGATTGAAATGGCAGCCATGTACATTTCTTCATGTCCTTGAGGTTGGAAGAAGTAGCATAAACCAAGATCCTTGAGTCTAAAATTTTTATTTTGATTACTGAATAATAAAATTCTTGTTATGTTCAACTTACCTAGAATTGGCCGGTACTATCTCCACCTACATCGGGGACACCACGCTCACCAGGTTTTCCTCCTACCTCTCCAGCTATTCCTTCTCAGTGCCCTCCACCAGGTCCTTCTTGCTTCCCTGGCCTTGTGTGTCCAGGAGCTCCATTCATTTCTCCTCTTCCCGTCTACTCTCAGTCCTTGTTGTGCTCATCCACACTCTTGGCTTTAAGAACCAGCAAGCTCAGGTAACAAGCTCATATAACAATCACCCACTTGGCATTGCCACCTGGGTGACACCTAAGAGGCATCTCAAGCTACTGATCTTCCCGCACACATAAACCAGATTCTCTCAGTCAATGCCCTTTCAGAAGGCGTCCTCTTCATTCACAGTTACTCCTGGAGTCCTCTTTGATACCTTTCTCTCTCACACACCCCACATCTACTGTCTCAGCAAAGCCTACCTTCACAACATGACAACCTCTCGCCCCTTCACTGGTCCCAGCCCAGGCCAAGGAAGCTCCATTTTTCCCCTGAATTATGGCAACAGCCTTCTCCCAGATTCCCTGTGGAATTTGTTTCCTGTGGCTGCCACAGCAAATATCCTCAACCTGTGTGGCTTAAAACAATAGGAATTTATTCTCTCACAGTTCTGGGAGGCAAAAGTACAGAATCAAGGTTTCAGCAGGGCCATGCTTCCTCCAAAGCCTTCAGGAGAGAATACTTCCTTGCCTTTTCGGGCTTCTGGTGGCTTCTGGCATCCCTTGGCTTATGGCTGCCACACTCCAGTCTCTGCCTCCATCCTCACGTGGTCTTCTCCTCCATGTCTGTGTCTTCTCTACTTCTGTCTCTTTTTTAAGAACACTTGTCATTGGGGGGCAGAGCAAGATGGCGGAGGAGTAGGAGACCTGGATTTCGTCTGGTCTCAGGAATTCAGCTGAATGGGGATCAAACCATTCTGAACACCTACGAACTCAACAGGAGATCGAAGAAGAGAGTAGCAATAACTCTGAACAGAGAAGCGATCACTTACTGGAAGGTAGGACGTGCAGAGAAGTGAATCCGAGGTGATATTCGGAAGGACAGATGGTGGGGGAGGGGACCTCCGTCGGCCGCTTCTGGCAAGTGATAGAGCCGCGAAGCACAAAATCGGAACTTTTAGAAGTCGGCTCCACTGAGGGATGTCGCTCCAGTGGCTAAGCTGGGGGTGGAACCCTCACAGGACAGTGTGGTCTCAGGACCCTCGGGGTCACAGAAAAACCGGGGGTGCCTGAGTGCAGCAGAGCTCCCAGGTATTGGAGCGGGGAAGCCGGCTGCAGAAACGGAGCCAAGGCGCGGGCTCTCAGCTCGGGGTTGCCATAAACTGTGATCTGCGGCCCAGTTGGGCCCCTGCTCCTCCAGCAGGGACCCAACAAGTGGCAGAGCCGGGGAGACTCCCCTTCCTCCCCGGGGAGGAGCGGCGCGGGAGCGCACCGCAGGGATCTGCTGGGTTTGGAGACTCCACACAGGGTCGGGTGCCAGAGATAGAAACGCTCGGTCACAGGCTGGGTGAGCATGGAGTGTGGCCGGAGACCGGGGAGACGGGAGTGACTGCTTTTCTCTGGGGGCGCACTGAGGAGCGGGGCCCCGAGTTCTCAGCTCCTCCGGTGGAAATTGGGAGGCCACCATTTTCACCCTGGTCCTCCAAAGCTGTACCGAGAGCTTGCAGGGAACAAAAGCTCCTGAGAGCAAACCCGAGCAGCTTGCTTAGCACGGACCGACAAGGGCGGGGCAATTCCGCCACCGGAAAAGACATTTGGGAACCACGGCAATAGGCCCCTCCCCCAGAAGATCAGCATGAACAGCCAGCAAGCCAAGACCAAGTTTACCGATCAAGGAGAACGGGAGAACTCCAGCGCTAGGAGAATACTGCACATAGAATTCATGGCTTTTTTTACCATGATTCATTAGTTTTTCAAAGTTAATTTTTTTAACTGTTTTTTTTTAAATTTTTCTTTTTCCCTTTTTCAACCAACATCTTATCAATCCCTTTTTTTAAAAAAACATTTTTTATTTTTCATTTTTAGAGTCATATTTTATCCCTTCATTGTAGTTACCCTTATTTTTGGCATATATATATATAAGTTCTTCTCTCTTTAAAATTTTAAGATACAGTTTCTTCTAACAGATCAAAATATACCCTAAATCACTAGTGTATGGCTTTGTTCTAGTCTCCTGCCTGATCACATTCTCCCCCTTTTTTTCTTTTCTTTTTTAAATCTTCTTCTTTCTTTTTTCAAACTTACCAATTCCTTTTATAAAATCTTTTATAATTTTCATCTTTACAGTCATCTTCCATCCCTTCATTGTATCAACCCTTGTTTTGTACATATATAAGTCTTTCTTCCTTTAAAATTTTAGGAGGCACTTTTTTCTAATAGACCAAAATATGCCCAAAATCTAGCGTGTGGCACTGATCTATGCACTAGCCTGATCATATTTGATCATATTCTGTTTTTTTTTTGTATTGTTCTGTTTTTGTTTTTATCTTTTTCTTTTTGTTTTTTTTTTTCTTTCTCTTTCTTCTTTCTTTCTTTCCCTTTCTTTTCCCCTGGTTTCAGGTCTTTTCTGATTTGTATAGAGTATATTTGCTGGGGACGTTATTAACCTGTTAGCATTTTGTTCTCTCATTCATCTATTCTCCTCTGGACAAAATGACAAGACGAAAAAAATCACCTCAGCAAAAAGAACAAGAGGTAGTACCATAAGCCAGGGACCTACTCAATACGGACATTAGTACGATGTCGGACCTAGAGTTCAGAATCATGACTTTAAAGATACTAGCTGGGCTTGAAAAAAGCGTGGAAGTTATTAGAGAAACCCTTCCTGGAGAAATAAAAGAACTAAAATCTAACCAAGTCGAAATCAAAAAGGCTATTAATGAGGTGCAATCAAAAATGGGGGCAGTAACTGCTAGGATAAATGAGGCAGAAGAGAGAATCAGCGATATAGAAGACCAAATGATGGAAAATAAAAAGGATGAGAAAAAGAGAGAGAAACAACTACTGGATCAGGAGGGCAGAATTCGAGAGGTAAGCGATACGATAAGACGAAACAACATTAGAATAATTGGGATCCCAGAAGAAGAAGAAGAAAGAGAGAGAGGGGCAGAAGGTATATTGGATCAAATAATAGCAGAGAACTTCCCTAATGTGAGGAAGGAAACAGGCATCAAAATCCAGGAGGCACAGAGAACCCCTCTCAAAATCAATAAAAATAGGTCAACACCCCGACATCTAATAGTAAAACTTACAAGTCTCAGAGACAAAGAGAAAATCCTGAAAGCAGCTCGGGAGAAGAGATATGTAATCTACAATGGTAGAAATATTAGATTGGCGATAGACCTATCCACAGAGACCTGGCAGGCTAGAAAGGACTGGCATGATATCTTCAGAGCACTAAACGAGAAAAATATGCAGCCAAGAATACTATATCCAGCTAGGCTGTCATTGAAAATAGAAGGAGAGATAAAAAGCTTCCAGGACAAACAAAAACTAAAGGAATTTGCAAACATGAAACCAGCCCTACAAGAAATACTGAAAGGGGTCCTCTAAGCAAAAAGAGAGCCTAAAAGCAGCATAGATCAGAAAGGAACACAGACAACATACAGTAACAGTCACCTTACAGGCAATACAATGGCACTAAATTCATACCTTTCAATAGTTACCCTGAATGTAAATGGGCTCAATGCCCCAATCAAAAGACACAGGCTATCAGATTGGATTAAAAAACAAGACCCATCAATATGCTGTCTACAGGAGACTCATATCAGACACAAAGACACCCCAAGATTGAAAGTGAGGGGGTAGAAAACAATTTACCATGCTAACGGACACCAAAAGAAAGCTGGGGTGGCAATCCTTATATCAGACAAATTAGATTTTAAAACAAAGACTGTAATAAGAGATAAAGAAGGACACTATATCCTACTTAAAGGGTCTATCCAACAAGAAGATCTAACAATTGTAAATATTTATGCCCCTAACATGGGAGCAGCCAATTTTATAAGGCAATTAATAACAAAAGCAAAGAAACACATTGACAACAATACAATAATAGTGGGGGACTTTAACACCCCCCCTAACTGAAATGGACAGATCATCTAAGCAAAAGATCAACAAGGAAATAAAGACTTTATATGACACACTGGACCAAATGGACTTCACAGACATATTCAGAACATTCCATCCCAAAGCAACGGAATACACATTCTTCTCTAGTGCCCATGGAACATTCTCCAGAATTGATCACATTCTAGGTCACAAATCAGGTCTCAACCAGTACCCAAAGATTGGGATTATTCCCTGCATATTTTCAGACCACAATGCTTTGAAACTAGAACTCAATCACAAGAGGAAAGTCAGAAAGAACTCAAATACATGGAGGCTAAAGAGCATCCTACTAAAGAATGAATGGGTCAACCAGGAAATAAAAGAAGAATTAAAAAAATTCATGGAAACCAATGAAAATGAAAACACAACTGTTCAAAATCTTTGGGATACAGCAAAGGCAGTCGTGAGAGGAAAGTATATAGCAATACAAGCCTTTCTCAAGAAACAAGAAAGGTCTCAAATACACAATCTAACCCTACACCTAAAGGAGCTGGAGAAAGAACAGTAAATAAAGCCTAAACCCAGCAGGAGAAGAGAAATAATAAAGATCAGAGCAGAAATCAATGAAATAGAAACCAAAAGAACAGTAGAACATATCAACAAAACTAAGAGCTGGTTCTTTGAAAGAATTAACAAGATTGATAAACCCCTGGCCAGACTTATCAAAAAGAAAAGAGAAATGACCCAAATCAACAAAATCATGAATGAAAGAGGAGAGATCCACAACCAACACCAAAGAAATACAAACAATTATAAGAACATATTATGAGCAACTCTATGCCACCAAATTAGATAACCTGGAAGAAATGGGTGCATTCCTAGAGATGTATCAACTACCAAAATTGAACCAGGAAGAAATAGAAAACCTGAACAGACCTATAACCACTAAGGAAATTGTGGTTATAATCTCCCAACAAACAAAAGCCCAGGGCCAGATGGCTTCCCAGGGAAATTCTATCAGACATTTAAAGAAGAATTAATACCTATTCTCCTGAAACTGTTCCAAAAAATAGAAATGGAAGGAAAACTTCCAAACTCATTTTATGAGGCCACCATTACCTTGATCCCAAAACCAGACAAAGACCCCATCAAAAAGGAGAATTATAGACCAATATCCTTGATGAACATGGATGCAAAAGTTCTCACCAAAATACTAGCCAATAGGATCCAACAGTACATTCAAAGGATTATTCACCATGACCAAGTGGGATTTATCCCTGGGCTGCAAGGCTGGTTCAACATCTGCAAATCAATCAACGTGATACAATACATTAACAAAAGAAAGAACAAGAATCATATGATCCTCTCAATAGATGCAGAAAAAGCATTTGACAAAGTACAGCAACCTTTCTTGATCAAAACTCTTCAGAGTATAGCTATGGATAGAGGGTACATACCTCAATATCATAAAAGCCATCTATGAAAAACCTACAGCGAATATCATTCTCAATGGGGAAAAGCTGAGAGCTTTTCCCCTAAGGTCAGGAATGCGGCAGGGATGTCCACTCTCACCACTGCTATTCAACATAGTATTAGAAGTCCTAGCCACAGCCATCAGAAAACAAAAAGAAATCAAAGGCATCCAAATTAGCAAAGAGGAAGTCAAACTCTCACTCTTTGCAGATGATATGATACTGTATGTGGAAAACCCAAAAGACTCCACCCCAAAACTGCTAGAACTCATAGACGAATTCAGTAAAGTAGCAGGATACAAAATCAATGCACAGAAATCAGTGGCATTCCTATACACCAACAACAAGACAGAAGAGAGACAAATCAAGGAGTCGATCCCATTTACAATTGCACCCAAAACCATAAGATACCTAGGAATAAATTTACCCAAAGAGGCAAAGGATCTGTACTCAGAAAACTATAAAATACTCATGAAAGAAACTGAAGAAGACACAAAGAAATGGAAAAACGTTCCATGCTCATGGATTGGAAGAACAAACATTCTGAAGATGTCAGTGCTACCTAGAGCAATCTACACATTCAATGCAATCCCCACCAAAATACCATCCACTTTTTTCAAAGAAATGGAACAAATAATCCTAAAATTTGTATGGAACCAGAAGAGACCACGAATAGCCAGAGGAATCTTGAAAAAGAAAAGCAAAGCTGGCGGCATCACAATTCCGGACTTCCAGCTCTATTACAAAGCTGTCATCATCAAGACAGTATGGTACTGGCACAAAAACAGACACATAGATCAATGGAACAGAATCGAGAGCCCAGAAATGGACCCTCAACTGTATGGTCAACACATCTTTGACAAAGCAGGAAAGAATGTCCAATGGCAAAAAGACCGTCTCTTCAACAAATGGTGTTAGGAAAATTGGACAGCCACATGCAGAAGAATGAAACTGGACCATTTCCTTACACCACACACAAAAACAGACTCCAAATGGTTGAAAGACCGGAACGTGAGATAGGAGTCCATCAAAATCCTAAAGGAGAACACAGGCAGCAACCTCTTCGACCTCAGCCGCAGCAACTTCTTCCTAGAAACATCGCCAAAGGCAAGGGAAGCCAGGGCAAAAATGAACTATTGGGATTTCATCAAGATTAAAAGCTTTTGCACAGCAAAAGAAACAGTCCACAAAACCAAAAGACAACGGACAGAATGGGAGAAAATATTTGCAAATGACATATCAGATAAAGGGCTAGTATCCAAAATCTATAAAGAACTTATCAAACTCAACACCCAAAGAACAAATAATCCAATCAAGAAATGGGCAGAAGACATGAACAGACATTTTGCCAAAGAAGACATCCAAATGGCCAACAGACACATGAAAAAGTGCTAAACAAGACTCGGCATCAGGGAAATCCAAATCAAAACCTCAATGAGATACTACCTCACACCAGTCAGAATGGCTAAAATTAACAAGTCAGGAAACGACAGATGTTGGCGGGGATGCGGAGAAAGGGGAGCCCTCCTACACTGTTGGTGGGAATGCAAGCTGGTGCAGCCACTCTGGAAAACAGTATGGAGGTTCCTCAAACAGTTGAAAATAGAGCTACCATACGATCCAGCAATTGCACTACTGGGTATTTACCACAAAGATACAAATGTAGGGATCCGAAGGGGTACGTGCACCCCAATGTTTATAGCAGCAATGTCCACAATAGCCAAACTGTGGAAGGAGCCAAGATGTCCATCAGCAGATGAATGGATAAAGAAGATGTGGTATATATACACTACACAATGGAATATTATGCAGCCATCAAAAGGAATGAGATCTTGCCATTTGCAAGGACGTGGATGGAACTGGAAGGTGTTATGCTGAGTGAAATCAGTCAATCAGAGAAAGACATGTATCATATGACCTCACTGATATGAGGAATTCTTAATCTCAAGAAACAAACTGAGGGTTGCTGGAGTGGTGGGGGGTGGGAGGGATGGGGTGGCTGGGTGATAGACATTGGGGAGGGTATGTGCTACGGTGAGCATTGTGAATTGTGCAAGACTGTTGAATCACAGATCTGTACTTCTGAAACAAATAATGCAACATATGTTAAGAAAAACGGAAAAGAAGAAGATAGCAGGAGGGGAAGAATGAAGTGGAGTAAGTCGGAGGGGGAGACGAACCATTAGAGACGGTGGACTCTGAAAAACAAACTGAGGGTTCTAGAGGGGAGGGGGGTGGGGGGATGGGTTAGCCTGGTGATGGGTATTAAAGAGGGCACATTCTGTGTGGAGCACTGGGTGTTATGCACAAACAATGAATCATGGAACCCTACATCAAAAACTAAGGATGCAATGTATGGTGATTAACATAACAATAAAAAATTTTTTAAAAACTATTAAAAAAAAAAGAACACTTGTCATTGGACTGGAATAGGTCCCACCCAGATAAACTAGGATGAGCTCATCTCGAGATCCGTAACTTAACTACATCTGCAAAGATCCTTTTTCCAAATAAGGTTATATTCACAGGTTCTGGGGATGAGGATGAGGATATCTTTTGGGAGGCCACCATCCAGAGTCTGTTCTCCATACAGCACCCAGTCAAGGGCCTTTAAAACCATACATCACCTCATTTCATGCCTTGAAACCCTCCGTAAGCTCTCATCTCAACAGTGAAATCAGAGGTCCTCACCATGGCCAGCAAGACCCTAGGACATAGTCCCCACTAACTCTCTAACCTCATCACCCACCTCCTGCCCCTCCCTCCCTCTGCTGCAGCCCCCTCCCCACCCCACCTCCTGTCTCACCCCAGCTCTGGGCTTTTGTCCTTCCTATTCAGCTCCCTTCATGGTTTACTTCTTCTCAAGTCTTTTCTCCACTACTACCTCCTAATACTCCTGCCACTTCCGAATCCCCCTTACTTTGCCTTATTTTTCTTTTTCTATCCCCTTCCATCATCAATTGTATATTGCTTATTTCTTTACTGTCTGCTTCCTTTAACAGAATGTAAGACACATGAGGATAGGGGTTTTGTTTTGCTCACTGCATGCTATAGACTGAATGTTTGTCCCCCCAGATTCATACGTTGAAAGCCCTAATCCTCAATGTGGTGGTATTTGGAGATGAGCCTTTGCTAATTTGTTTAGATGAGGTCATGAGGGTAGGGTCCTCATGATGAGTTTCATGTCCTTATAAGAAGAGACCAGATAGCCTGCTCTTTCTCTCTCTCCACCATGTGAGGACACAGCAAAAAGGCAGCCATCTAGAAGACAGCCCTCACTGGGAACAAAATGGGCCAGCACCTTCATCTTAGACTTCCCAGCCTCCAAAACTTTGAGAATTAAGTGTTCGTTGGTAAGCCACCTAATCGATGGTGTTTTGTTACCACAGCCCAAGCTGATTAAGGATGACTGTGATATCTCCACTACCTACAACAATGTTTGAGGGCTGGTGGATACCCCATAAATATTGTGAGGGAAACCTTCACATAGTCCTCTGGGAAGAGATTATATTCCACTTTGGAGGCACTTTGCTTCTTTTATCAAAATAATGGGAGGCAGCAAGGGGATAGATTATGCTCTGGGGTCATTGTTCACTCTGTGCACACACGTCACACGTCCGTCTCCATCTTAGTGCTCAAATGCCATCCTGTCATGACATGACACATCTGTCTCCTCCATAAGACTAGGAACTCTTCTTGGGATGAGTTGGAATTCCAGGGTAATGTTTTAAAATGCTTCATGAGGTCTTCTGGGTAACATGATTTGTCCCAGAGCTAGGATTTCATTAGTATATGTTTCCAGTACCAGAGCAGACCAGGAAAGGATAACATTTTGGCTGGCTGGGTTTAACAGTGCAGGTTATTTTAGTTCCAAGTAACAGAAAACCCAACCAAGACTCAACCTTTAAAGGAACTAAAGATTTTGGAGGTAGAACAGGATTCAGGTAGGGTCTGATCCAGTAGCTAAACAATGTCACTCAGCATCCATTTCCTTCCATCTCATTATGGACCTACCCCAGCGTCAGCTTCATCCTAAGGCTGACTCCTCTGACAGTCACAAGAGAGCTATAACACAGTTCATCTTTCTCATTCACATCTTAAGGCGGAGAGAGTTTCTCTTCCCCCCAACCTTCAAAGAACTCCTGGGCTTCCTCTTATTGGAGCCACTCACACCACATTCCCAGTCCTGAACCAATTCAAAGTAGCAGTAATTAAGCTAATTGCCTTCAACTGATAAAGATCCACTCCTGGACCTGGGGGTGGAGCCCGCCAAACCACATGCTGGGAAATTTAGAGTCCTTTTAGGAAAGAGGAAGGGAAATGGATGCTAGGAAGAGGACCAGTAATTCTCAGCAAAGTGGGTCTTCCAGAACTTCAAACCCTCCCAGGTGACTGCTAGCCCCATCTCCACAGGATAAGTTTTGGGAGCCTACAGTCAAGTTATGGCTTTTATGAGATATGAGCAAACTTAACCAAGGCTACAGAAAGCCTCTTTTAGAAACCAGTGGTGAGCAGGCCAAGCATACAATTAAGTATTGAATTTTTCTATAAACACATAAACATAGATGCACACAGAACAGGGCATGGCATTAAGTCCTCCACGCAGACCCCTTTCCCACCAGCCTGTCTTGTGCGGAAAGACCTCTGGTTAGAGAATATGCCAAATGATGGATGAAATGTTCCATCATAATTGAAGCAGATTCTCGGCAGGCAGTGGCTTTGCCCTCTACACAGCATGGAATGCCTTTATGTAAGTGCATATCTATGTATGCGGACCCACAGCATCAATCTTGAGGCTTCTTGCTCTCTTTACTCTCCATCTCACTCTCTTGCTCTCTGCAAGATTACCACGGACTAAATGCTAAGGAAATCTTGACTCTTTTGAAAATGTTCCAGGCAAGAAAATAAACTTCCCATTTGAAAGTGATTTAAGGATCCCAAAAAGCTTCCTTATCTCCTACTCCCTCTCCCATGAGTCTGCCTAGAGTCTAAAATTCCCACATCGGTCAAGACTTTAGATTTAGGGTCTTGGAAATGCAAGAAAATTATCTCATAAGTCATTACTGGCCATTGACTCCTGAGGTGTTAGAGGCTTTGCAGAGATGAAGCCCTGGGTGTGCACATCTTAATGAGAGGAAAAGAGGGCTTTGTACAAATACCAGACCAAGGAACACTGTAAGACACCAGCAAGTAGGCAGAGCAAAGAACATGAACATGAGATGCAAGGACACCAGCATCCAACATTTCTTGCGTCTCAATTGGGAGGCACTTCGCTTCTTTTATCAAAATAATGAAAGGCAGCATGGGCTGTGATTAAGCTCTAGAGTCTGACATCCCGGATCCAGACTCCAGCTCTGTCTCCCACTGTGTGACCCTGTGCAAATCTTTTCAACACTTACCTGCAGAAAGAGGATAGTAACAAAAACTTGTGGGATAATGATATAATATAAAATACATACACTATACTATTAATAGTATAGTATAATATATACATAAATATATAATATACTGTAGTATACTATATATACTATATAGTATACAATACTGTACATACCATTTATACTATATAGTATATATTAGAGTATACTCTAATAGTATAATATGCTACATATGTACTATATATACCATTAAACTATATTATGTAGTATAACATAAAATACATACATGTATATTATACATAATACATAATGTATATGTATACATGATATATTAAACTACATATATATTATACTATATACTGTAGTATATATTACATATAAAAACATATTAACTATACATTATATGTTATACATATTATATATGGTATACACTGTTATATTATGCTTATGTATATTATACTGTATATACAAGTTTATAAATACTATGCTGTATACGATAGTATAACATAGTATAATAAAATATAATAATATAATACAGTATAGAAATATAATAATATATATTATAATATTAATAATATATATAATATATAAGAATAGTAATACAATAATAATAACCCTTATAGAGTTGTTGGTAGATTAAGTTACACACTTGACAAAAACTGAGATACTGACCACATTTTTCCATGCGCCTGTGGTAGTGTTATACATCCAACACTTACATGGCTTCAGGGGGTATGGAGGAACCTCCCCTGCTCTTGACTTTGGTCTTGACTATGTCACTGGCTTTGGCCAATGAGATGCTAGCAATGGCTTAAAATGTGCCTGCATGACTGGCATTGCCTTCTTGTGATCCTGCCTTGGCCCAAAGAACCAGCTAATGTAAGGAGGATGAGCATCACATGGAAAAGATCTGGAACCAAACTACAAGCAGAGCCCAACACAGCCGAGCCCCATGTAGATCAGGCAAATCTCAGCTGACCTGCAGATGTATGAGATGAACACCCCTGAGATTCTGTGTTTGTTTATTACACAGCCAAAGTTGGGTGCATAGTAAACACTCAATAAACATGTGCTACTCATATTGTGATTACTGGCATGAGAAATTACTCCTATAACCAGGGTATTCATTTGGAATATCAGATTTGTGATATTTGCTCTCATACTAAAAAGTTGCACTGCAAGCTTTCAAGGGCCTGTTTGGGATCTGAGCCAGCAGGTATCCTGTGGTGTGGCTGACCAACAGAATCATTGACCACCCCCGCCCCGATCTGCACCCGTGTTTGTCACAAGTTCTCCACTGCATCACCACATCCTCCACTCAACAATTTGAACATTTATTGAGTACCTTCAACATCTGCTAAGCAAGATTACAAACTGCAGTCAATAGGGCAGATAAGGCTGAGCCCTCAAGGGGCTGCATTCTAGTAGGCGAGACAGGTAACAAACACATAGAGAAACACACAAATGGAGACTGATGAGAGCTGGGAGGGCAATAAACAGGTGAAAAGCCAATGAGTAACTGGGGAGGCCACTTTATCTAGTGGTCAAGGAGGAGGGAAGGGCAAGTGCAAAGTTCAAAGGGTCTGAGTAGCAAAAAGGAGCTCTAGAGGGGTGCATGAGAGGTGAGTGGGAAAAGAGAAGGTTGAGAGGGAGCAAGGGCCCAAGGAGGACTGTCTTACAAATAAAGACATCACCAATAACATAATTCCACCTAATATGATACAACTACGCTGCATACAACCAAAAATGCACTAACCCCTTCCCCCAAAGAGGAGGTAAAGTCCTTGTGTGATGTTTACTCTTCTTGATATCCCATAACTTAAATCTATGATGTAAAAATTAGTAATACTTAAGGACTAAGATATAAAGTCAATACATCTTACATTATATGATAAGGGATAAGAGAGAGAAGAAAACAAAGATATAACAAAGATATTTGAGATACATATTAGATAAATAGATACATATATCTACAACAAAATAAGGAGAAAACACTCATGACAATTTTAGTCCTTGTTTCTGTAACTAGTCACGTGGTCATAGCTGGTATTTATAACTTTCTTCTTCTTCTTCTACCCATTCTGTGTTCCCTTTGCCTTCAACCAGTTGTGGTTCTTTTCCTGGTGGGGTGACCCAAACCATCATTCTTAAAGGGTCTGGGATATTAGTAGTCCTACCTGGATTGGGTTGTTGTGGTTTTCCATAGGCCTTAATCATAGGGTATGGTAAGGGATCTCTTATATTCCTTCCCTCCACTGTGGAACAGTAGTACAATTTATCCATGGTAATCAGAAGCAATCACACTAGCCAGCACCTTAACTCTCTTCTTGATTCAGAAGTATGAGGAGCCCAAAGTGGCCAGGTAGCAGTCTTAACTTCCAATTCAACAGAATCATTGTTGTGTCTTCTGGTGGAAGTATTCCTCCCTCTGGAAAAAAGACCTCTAGGCCAGTAGAGCACAAAGTTGTGGAAACAAGAAGCAAAAATAGTGCTAGTGGGTCCCTGGAAGTAACAGTGAGTGGAGCCATTCCCACTTCCACCCCTTGATTCCTGGACCTGTGGATCCAGGCTATTGGAGAAACAGCAGCACATACCTGATGCTGATTCAGAGCATGTCCAGCCTTCTGAAGAACCCTGACCCAGCCCTACAAAGTTCCTACAAGGTATTGCCAACTATTACTGTAACTGAGTCTTCCAAAGGCCATTCTATCAAGACAGTTGCTGGGGCACCTGGGTGGCTCAGTCGGTTAAGTGTCTGACTCTTGATTTCAGCTCAGGTCATGATCTCGGTGTAGTGAGATCAAGCCCCAAGTTGGGCTCTGTGCTGGGTGTGGAGCCTGCTTGAGATTCTCTCTCTCCCTCTGCCACTGCTGCTCCCCTGTGCTCTCTCTCACTCTCTCAAATAAGTAAGTAAGTAAATAAATAAATAAATCTTTTTTAAAAAGACAGTTGCTTCAGGAGGGGAAGAATGAAGGGGGGGAAATCGGAGGGGGAGACGAACCATGAGAGACGATGGACTCTGAAAAACAAACTGAGGGTTCTAGAGGGGAGGGGGGTGGGGGGATGGGTTAGCCTGGTGATGGGTATTAAGGAGGGCACGTTCTGCGTGGAGCACTGGGTGTTATGCACAAGCAGTGAATCATGGAACACTACATCCAAAACTAATGATGTAATGTGTGGTGATTAACATAACAATAAAAAAATTTTAAAAAATATTAAAAAAAAAGACAGTTGCTTCAGGATAGTGATGAACATGGTAATACCAGTGAATTCCATGAGCCTGGGACCATTACTCCACTTCTTTTGCTGTGAAATGAATACCTTGACCAGAAGCGGTGCTGGGTAGAATACCATGATGGTGGATAAAGCATTCGGTGAAGTCCATGGATGGTAGTTTTGGCAGAGGCTTTGTATGCAGGGAAGGCAAATCCATGTCCAGAGTGTCCAATCCAGTAAGGACAAAATGCTGTCCCTTCCACAATGGAAGTAGTCCAATGTAATCAAATTGCCACCAGGTAGCTGCTTACCAACCACCCTGGGGAATGATGCCATATCAGGGACTTAGTGTTGGTGTCTGTTGCTGGCAGAATGGGCATCCAGCAGTGACCACAGCCAGGCCTTGGTGAGTTGAAGACCATGTGGCTGAACCCAAGCATAACCTCCACCTCTGCCACCATGGTCACTTTGTTCATGAGCCCATTGGGCATTGACAGATGTGGCTAGAGAAAAATGCTGACTGGTATCCACAGAACAGCTCATCCTAGCCACTTGATTATCAAAATCGTCCTCGGCTAAGGTCACCCCCTGGTGAGCATTCATATGGGACACAAATATCTTGCTTTTTGCCCAGAGAAGTATACCCATATAAGTCTTCCCCAAATTTCTTTGTCACCAATTTTCTAATCATGTTCCTTCCAAGTCCCTGACCATCCAGCCAAACCATTGGCCAGAGCCCATGAATCAATATATAATTGTACATCTGGCCACTTCTCCTTCTAAGCAACGTGAACAACCAGGTGCCCTGTTCAAGGATCTACCCACTGGGAGGATTTCCCCTCACCACTGTCCTTCAGGGATAGCCCAGAAAAGGGCTTTAGTGCTGCAGCTCATCACTTTTGGGTTTTACCTGTATCTTGTGCAGAATCATGTGTACACCAGGCCCAAGCCTTCTCTTCTGTCAACTGATAGGGAGTTCCTCAGAAGGCCACAGGAGAGAGAAGGCGGTGTCACAGAAGTGACCACTGAGGGCATTTGGGCCACTTCATCGTGTAATTTACTCATGCCTCCAGGACCTGCTTGGGCCCAATCATGTATATACCACTTCTGTCCTGACGAAGTACTGCTGTGCATGCCCAACTTTATGGCTTGGTGGGTCAAATAACGGCCAGTTTTTGATGGGCACCTCAGGTCCTACAGAACTTAATGGTCCATGGTTAAGTACTAAGAACTAGTGGCAGCCTAAGAGCTGTTCCCCAAAAGGAGAGTAGTTATCTGCAGAAGATGACACAGGGTCTTGCTCCAAAATCCTAAAGGCCTGTGCTGTGATTTCCCTTGAGAGCCCTGCGACAGGCTCCCAAGAGCATCCCCGTCTTGCCACTGCCATGTCAGGCACCACGGAATCTGCTGGATCATCTGCCCAAGTGGCAGAGCAGCTTGCAAAGCAGCCCGAGCCTCCTGCAGAGCCTTCTCTTGTTCTTGTTCCTGGCCCCACTCGAACCAAGCAGTTTTGGGGGTCACTTTGTAAATGAGCCATAGCCACACACCCAAATCAGGAATGTGCTGCCCCCAAAATCCAAAGAGGCTCACTAGGCATTGTGCCTCTTTCTTGGTTGTAGGACAGGCCAGATGCAACAGCTTGTCCTTCACCTTAGAAAAAATATCTCCACACGCCCCACACCCCTGGACGCCTAGAAATTTCACTGAGGTAGACAATCCCTGAATTTCAGTGAGACTTATTTCCCATCCTTGACAGGCAGAAGTCTTCCTATGAGCCTAGAGTAGTTGCTACAACTCGCTCATGAGGTGCAATCAGCACCACGTCATCCATGTACCGGCCCAGGGTGATGTCCTGTGGAATGGAAAGGCAATCGAGATCCCTGCTCCCTTGATAATGACCCAGGGCGGGAGAGCTGACAGGCCCCTGAGGCAGGACAGGGAATGTGCGCTTCTAGCTTCTGGCAGGCCTGATGGACAGGGAAGGAGACAAAGGTGCTCACCGCATGGATGACCGCATACCAGGTACCAGGGGAGGTGTGAATGTGCTCAAGCAATGAAACCACATCTGGCCCTTGAGCTGCAAGTGGAGTCCCCACCTGGTTAAACTCATGATAACCCCCAGTCATTCTCCAGGACCCATCTGTCTTCGGCACAGGCCAGACAGACAGGTGGAACGGGGTGGGCCTCACTGTGCTAGTCGAGTTGACACAGCAAATGAACCAGTACAGGCAGCTGGGATAGTAGTCCGCAGGGAGCCTCGCAGGCAGAAATGTGGGCATCGTGGAGAAACTACCGGAAGCACTCTGAGCTAATGTGGAGGGCCCTTCATGCTGAAGACAAGCCCAAGAAAGAGGTCCTGTCTCCTGCCAGGGTTACCGCTCCATGTGGAATAGGGTTAATGTGTCAGTGATAGGAAGGGTATGTTTTCCTCACGGGAAATGGGGCTGTGTCGTCACTGGGAGCAAAGTGGAAGTCATGGTGTTATTTTCCATGGCCTGCAAGGAGCTGAGGAGTGTTTGCCCTTAGAAAATTCAGGAGAAGCTAACCACAGGTCATAGGGAGAGAGTGGATTGTGGTTGAAATCACCCCAAGCGATGACAAGTTTGTACCGTGGTAATTTAGCCAAGCTGGAACAACTTTCCCAGCATTCTCTTCCATGTCTGTCTGACTCTGGGCCACAAGAGAAACTCATGAGAGACCTGGAAGGCAGCTGTGAAGTTGCAGCCACGTTCCAGCTCCGAAGGCAGCATGGGGTCAAGTGCCGCTGCGGAGCTCACGCTCATCGGCCTTGGTGGTGTGAGGCGGCGGGCAGGTTCGCGCTGGACCTCCTCCTTTGGCTTCTCTGCGTCCTGGGCCAGGCCGGTCGCTCCATGGCCAAGGGCACCCACTTCTCCTGTGGGGCATCCCCAGCTCGGAGGTGGGGTGTTTGGAAGTAGATGAGACCGGTGCAGTCCCAGCTCGTCCTTGGAGATGTTGCCGTCCCATCCTCATGGGTCCCAAGCAGCCCTCCAAGTCCAGTCCATCCTTGGGGGATCCAAGCTTGCCCTGGCTTCCCCCACTTCCCATCCACTTTCTCTCTGATTGCCAGGCCTGCTGACTTCAGGCCCAGCACCAGATGCAGAAGCAATGCCTTATAGAGCATCTGTTGCACCAGCTCCCACAACTGCACAAGGTCAGATACCTAAAATTATCCCTCACTCTAGAGCAGAGGTTCTGCTCCTCTGATGGGCTTTCTCTGGTTTATGTCCTCCTTCCCAGAAACCCCCTCTGCCTGGTCTCTCCAGACAATGCTGAACTCGGCAGCTGAGGATGGGGGAAGAACCTGGCTTGTATCACAGGGCCGAGTGCAACCCTGATGGGAAACAGTAAGAATTCAGAGCAACCTGCTCATGGAATCTGTGGGGGGGCTGCACTGGGAGAAGGGGCTCTGCCCACCCCATGTCAGGAACAGGATATGTCCGCACGTGGTGCATCAGGGAATCGCTCCTCTGTAATCCATTTTACAAAAAAATAAGACAAAATATGCATTTGTTTCTCCATTGGAGCCTTCTTTCAAGTGGATTTCCAAAGTCTCTCCAGTTGCTGCTCTCAACACATGAAAAAATTCCACTTACTGCTGCCATGGCCTGGCTTCTGCTGTAGGTTCTGCCACTGTCTCGGGCCGGTGGGGAGAGAGGAAAAAGGGAAACCAGGGCCCAGGCACCCTAAGGGGTCATCAGAACCCACATTTCCTGCCTCACCTGGGGGAAGGATGGGGACTGAGGTGTGTGTGACCTACGTGGGTTTGGTGACCGGTCCAATTCCCCCCCCATTTAGTGTCATCTCCTGTCACCACTCACAGCCCACTCCAGTGTGCTGATTCTCTGACTCCTGGAACCCGCGACTCCACCTTATCTGCCCACCTGTCCTTGGTGAGTTAGCCACATTCACCTCCCCTGGAGGCCTGCCACCACCCCAAAACTGAAGCCCACCCCGGCCCCAGCCTCTGAGTATGACCTTGGTTTAAGATAACCTGACTGCACAACTCTCCCCACTAGCCTCTAACCTCGCTGTGATCAGGAAGTGTCTTTCCCTCCAGACGCCAGCACCTCACATGGTGCTTAGCCCGGAGGAGACACCACACACAGACATGCACGCAGGAGGGAGGGAGATCCATGACCCTAGGGAGCGAGGCAGAATGACCTGACAGATTTTAGCCTTCAAAAGATAAACGCAAGTGCTCCAAAGGGTTCCAAATCGAAGGACAGAGTGAAAACCCCCCCAATCCCTCACATTTATCCTATCCTACCATACAAGCACACACAGTCACCCCCAGGAGTTGAAGGAGACGTAGGAGCAACGAAGGAAAGGCCTTCAGATGCATCACAGAATCAATTTCTGGGATCCCATGTATGTTTGCTACAGGCGACATTTTTAAAGGTGTAGCCAATTTATGACTGTCCACGCTAGCGTACTTATGTGAAATGGTGCAGCTCTTTGGAGAAATAAAACATCAGGTTTCAGTTCCTGCCACAGAGGGCATGAGGGGGGTGAAGGGCTTCCCAGGGGCCTGGAATGGTGCTCCCCACATGTCCACAAGGGGAAGCCCCCCTCTTTCCCCCACCTCCAGCCAACTCAAAGCTCCCTCCTCCCAGAAGCCTGCTCAGACTCCTCCCACCCCCCCCACCCCCAGCTGGGAGTGAACTTGGTTTTCTGAGCTCTTGGGGCATGGAGAGAGGCAGAGTGCAGCTGTGCTTACAGAGTGGACTTTGGAGCCTGTGTGCTGGGGTTCCAATGCCTGCTTCCAACTTACTCTGAACGAGTCACCTGTCTCTCGATTCAGCTTCCTCACCTATGAAACATGAGAAGTAACAAAACCTCCCTCTCAGGGATGCTCTAACCATGAGTTAACACATACAGAACAGGAGGGGCAGAGCCAGACATGTGGCTGCTATTACTATTGTCATTATTACCACTATTATTATTTCTCATGAGATAAAGATCACATCCCTTCCTACAGGATCGCCACTGCTGTGTTCTAGACTGGAGGCGTCTCAAGAAATCATTGACCCAAATCTTTGTCTGGCTCTCGGCACCATGTGGCTCACACATTGATAAATATTTCCTCAATGAACACGCAGGTGCATCATGGAGAAGGCTCACCCTACCCCACCGCCCACACAAGAAAAACAAAATCTTAACACTCACAATATTCAACAACTCTTTTCCCCCCAAGGAACCACAACTGAGACAGTCTCCACGTCCAGCAGCAGCAGGGTCTGCGCAGGCTCCCTGGGCTCCAATCCTCCTTACTTGTTTATTTGTTTGTTTGTTTGTTTAACATTCCTGTCCCCCGCGACCTCCTTTCCCACAAAGGAGATGGGTCATATGGAAGCCGAAGAGCAGAGAGGAGGACTTCGTAGTTGGCTGAATGAAGAGGAAGGGCACGGAGGTGCAGGGAGGCCGGGGTCCAGATGCCGGCTCCGCTGCCTCATCGGCTCTATGGCCCTGGGCAATTCACTCCAAGCCTCTGGGCCTCAGGATCCCACATCTAGTAGTGGGGGCTAAGATACCAGCCTCCGGTGTGGGGAGGAATAAGCGAGCTTGCAAACGGAGTGCGTGGCATGAGGCCTGGCCCACAGCAGATGCTCCCAGCCCCAAGCTGAGGCCGGGGAGAGCTTCCTACGTCTGAATCCCATGTCTGTGCACAACCGCAGAGTCCCCAAGGGCAGAGGGAGCAGCTGGTTTAGGTTCACCTTGGCTTACTTTTCCCGACGGCCCAGGACACTGCCGTGGGCAAACCATTGGCACCCCACAAATACCTCAGAAAACCTGCAGAGCCTCTTGCCTCATCAGGGACAGGGAAGCTTAAATGATTCGACAGTGGCCTCAGGACTAGAATTCGGGTTTCCTGACTCCAGGCCTGGAGTTGGAGACACAAGATGTGGGTCTCAGAGACAGTAGCCACTCACAAAAGAGCAAGCAATGCCTGACTGTGCCAAGGTCCCAATCTGGCTGGGCACAAATGACCGAGTTTTCAAGACGGAAACTCTACAGCGTCCCCCAGGAGCCGAGAAGAGGTATGGGGAGGGATGGGTGTGGGAACAAAGTCCCAGCATTGTTCCCAAGGGACAGAGAATGCAGAATAACCCATCTCCACTGAGCATGCTATATGCCTGGAACGGGCATGGACCCCAGTTCTTTTGCCTCCCCACCATCTTGCTACTGCCCAAGGACAACCCAACATGGATGGACCTTGAGGGCATTATGCTAAGTGAGACAAATCAGAGAAAGACAAATACTGCATGGCATCACTTATATGTGAAATCTAAAAAAGCCAAACTCATAAAAACAGAGCAGAATGGTGGTTACCAGGGGCAGGGGATGGCAGAAGTTGGGAGACAGAGTTTAAAGGTACAAGCTCCAACTAGTAGATAAATAAGTTCTATAGATCTAATGCACAGCATGGCGATTACAGTCAACAATACTGCATGATAAACTTCAAAATCACTAAGATATTAGATCTTTATTGTTCTCACCACAAAGAAGAAATAATTACGGGAATAAAGGTGCTAGCCAATGCTATGATAGGAATCACACTGCAACATATAAATGTATCACACCAATAGGTTGTACACCTTAAACTTACACAATGTTATATGTCAATTATATCTCAATAAAACAGATAAAATATAGCTATGGTGAGCGCTGTGAATTGTGTAAGACTGCTGAATCACAGATCTGTACTTCTGAAACAAATAACGCAACATATTTTAAGAAAAAAGAAAAAGAAGAAGATAGCAGGAGAGGAAGAATGAAGGGGAGTAAGTCAGAGGGGGAGACGAACCAGGAGAGACGATGGACTCTGAAAAACAAACTGAGGTTTCTGGAGGGGAGGGGGGTGGGGGGATGGGTTAGCCTGGTGATGGGTATTGAGGAGGGCACATTCTGCGTGGAGCACTGGGTGTTATGCACAAACAATGAATCATGGAACACTACACCAAAACAAATTATGTAATATATGGGGATTAACATAACAATAAAAAATTTAAAAAAAAACAGATAAAATATATAACAACCATACTGGAAGTAATAACTATACTGGGAGTGATGGACACCATTCACAGAGAATTCACTGAGATCCACAGGAATCCAGAGGCAGGAGAGACTCCGTGGACATATGAGAAGACAGAAATAATGAGAACAACACTGTCTTCTATTTGATCTTAAATCCCTCCATTCCTTTTTCCCCATTCAGCCCACCTCACCTCCAACCACCAACATCAACACCCACCCTCACCATCAACTCAGGCTATGTGTTGGGCTAAACATGTCACATGAGCTCCCTGGCCTCAGCCACCTCTGCTGTGAGGTGGGAACGATACCCTGAAGGTGAGAGGCTGGGCATGGTCAACAGGATGCCTGCCAAGGCCACCCCATCCCTGAGGCCTGCCTGCAGGCCCCCGCACTGCCCTGGAGTGGGGAAAAGGTCCTGACCACAGGTAGCACATCCCAGGCTGAGTAGCTAACTCTGGCTCAGCTTGACGACGAGAGGAGCCAGACCACACATGTCCCCTCCAACTGGAATCTGAACCAGAATAGCCTGAGATGATATGGCAGCAATTGGTGGGAGTGGAGCTGAAAGGGTCTGGGAGGGAGAGCTGGGTTACAGGGCCTCATGACAAACCCAAACCATGAGGCAGCCAATGCTATCAGAGAAGAGATACACAGCGGGTGACGTTTCCCAGACAGACAGGAGGGGGGAAAGAGCAGACAGGCAGCGAGAAGCAGAGACACTGTGGAGGCAGCCCCAGACCCCAGACTTCCTGGCTCCCCTCTGGTCCTCTGTATTCTTCATGACCCACCCCACCTTTAAGGGCCTCAATCTCCTGAAGCCTCTTTGCTCCAGCTCCAGCACCCAGAATCTTCGGAGGCCTCCTCTGTCGACAGCTGCCAACAGGAGGTGATGTCCTACAGGAGGCAGCCCTGTTCTTTCTCACCTCTTACAAGGGGGGATCCTTCATTTCAGGGGCTCATTTCTCACTGACAACATTTTCAGACCCAGGACTTCAAAATCCACCCCGGCAAGATGACTTTCTTGGACATCTGAGTCTATCCTCTCTCCTCAAAATGCTAAGGAGTCAAGAATCATTGTGTCCCGTAAAAATATCTCAGAAGTCAAGAAACCAAAAAGCCTAAATGAAAAGCTGGATCAGAAGTGTTCCTTTGGCTACAAGATGACAGAGAGACCAGCTGTGAGTGTGTGCAAGTGTATGTGTGCATGTGTGTGCACATGCGTGTGTGTCTTCCCCTTTCATCCATTAGCCCTGTTTAACCCTCCAGAGTCTCTAAACCTGGCCAGTGAGGAACCCTGAGGCTGTGAATATGAACAAATGACGATGCTTACCTTGGGGAGAGGAGCAACGATGGCCTGTCAGAGAGCATGAGGGAACCTTCTGGAGTAATGGAAATATTCTATATCTTGATCTGAGTGGGGGTCCTACAAACGTGAACATATGTAAAACTTCAGGTTGTATATTTAAGATTGGGACATTCCACCTGGTAACTCAAACCAAGGTCTATTTCCAAAACAAGTGAAAGCAGGGACACAATCAGATATTTGCACACCCATGCTCTCAGCAGCATTATTCACAATAGCCCGAAGGTGGAAACGACCCAAGTGTCCAACAACCAATGAACAGAAAAACAGAATGTAGTGCATACATACAATGAAATATTATTCAGCCTTAAAAAGGAAGGAAACTCTGACACCTGCTACAACAGGAATGAACCTTGAAGACGTTACGAGGAGTGAAATAACTCAGTCACAAAAAGACAAACACTGTACCATTCCACTTCTATGAGGTTCCCCCAGTGGTCAGACTCATGGAGACAGAAGAGGATGGAGGTCGCCAGGGGCAGCGGGGAGGGGACAATGGAGAGATATTGTCTAATGGTGAGAGAAACCAAAAAGCGTTCTGGAGATGGATGGTGGTGTCGCCTGCCCAACAGTGTAAATGTACTTACCACCACTGACCTGTGCAGAAATGGTTCCGATGCAACACTGTCTATTCACTAACTGAAATTTAAATAAAAACGTTTTTAAAAATTAAAATAAAATAATTGCTAGCCATTAAAAATGGTTAAGATGATCAATTTTGTGTTAGATGTATTTTACCACAGTAAAAAAAAAAAAAAAACTGGGAAAAAATGAATGGAATATTACTCAGCTATGAGGAATGAAATTTTGATCTATGCTGCAATGCAGGCGGACCCTGAAGACATTATACTAAGGGAAGTAAGCCAGGCACAGAAGGACAAATATTGCATGACTCCACCTCTATGAGGTACCTAGAATAGGCAAATTCACAGAGACAGAAAGTAGAACAAAGCTTCCCAGTGGCTGGGAGAGGGGAGGAAAAGGGAGTTACTGGTTAACAGGCAGAGTTTTGGCTGGAGCTGATGAAAAGAGGTTCGGGTATAGACAGCGGTGGTGGCCACACAACTCTGTGAACATATCCAATGCCACTGAATTGTGTACTTACAAACGGCTAAAACGGTATCATGTTACATATATGTTACCACACACAAAAAGAGTATTACACTTTACGTATACATGTTACACCTCAGTTTAAGAAATTAGCCCCGCTGACAGGAAGATCTCTAAATACCTTTCTCAGTTAGGAACCAATTCACATCCAGGTACCTCACCAGATAGTGTGACAGATCCTGGATTCACACACAAGTTTGTGAATCCAGAGACCAGAAATAAAGCTCCCCCCTCCAACCCGATAAAGCAACCCCTCTCTAATAAGCCAGTAAATCCAGTTCTGCTTGGGCTGAGAACAGACCCCATCCCGCCAGGGAGAGCCACAGCTGCTGGCCTCTCTTTACCAGGGTAGCTCCGAGAGCCAAACAACCTGGATAATTTAGGACCGGTGTCCTTCCTGAGTCCTCACTGGCCCCCAGGTGCCTGTGGAGCTGTTCTGCCTGCCGAACACGCCCCAGCAACCTTGTCTATAAAAAGCAACTACCTCAGAAGGTGTGGCTCAAACCAGTAGGAACAAAACCTCCCAAATCAAACGATGAATTTAATCCCACCGGGCATCAGGGAGTGTGGACAGGAACTGTCCCCTCCACCCTTCCTACTCTGAGGCACAGTAAATTTGGGTGCCTATGACACCAACTTTCCATCCTCCGTGCATGCCGTCCTACCCTGCTCCGCCAGGGGGCTAGAACATGTTTGTGACAAAGATCCCACATTGTATTCAATAACATCAACAACTTTTGGATGGTGGGGGGCACGTTTCCATAGACTGTGGATTGTAGAGTTTAAAGCACCCTTTGATGTCATCTCACCAGATCTCTTTTTTCCCCCCACAAAATAACACTGAGAGAGAGCGGTGATGACTATTGGTTTTTAGAGTTAATTGCCCTGAGTTTAAACTTGACTTGAACATTTACTAGTTATATGGTCTTAAGCAACCTGAGTTATTGCTTTTGGGACACAGTTTCCTCATTAGAAAAATGGGGATAATAGTACCAACCCCTTAGGGTTGTGGCAAGTATTAAATACGATTAAATAATCTATGTTGAGAGCCTGGCACATGCCTCTGCTGCTTCTGCTTCTTCTTTTTCCTCTTCAACATCAACATCATCATCATCATCATCATCATCACCATCAATAGCATGATGAAGCTAAAGCTCAGGGAAATGAAGAGATTGTCTGAAATTGCACAGCTGTGGCTTATGGCAAAACAAAGTCACACACACACACACACGCACACACACACACAAAACATTGGTTTTTCCATTTCACCACCCTGAGACAACACCATTGCCTGGCCCTAAAAATTTATAGCACATCATGGAAAATATTTGAATTATATGGATTTTCAACATTTCCAAATTAGAAGTCCAGTTTGATGTCCAAGAGTCTTCAACACAGAAACAAACTTTTCAGAGTTAAAATATTGAAACCAAATATGGTGAGCCTGTTCGCTCTCTCCCTCCATATCTGAACCTGGAGGTCTCAGGGACAGTCACCATGGAGTTGGAGATGGTCCAGAGAGCTCCCCTAGAGGAGTGGGTACAGTAGCACTGTCCCAGAAGATGACTGGAGTTTTGCTCAGAAATCTAACAGCTGAAAGGAGCATTCAGATAAACTGTGATGGGAACAGACAAGAATAATCAAAGGGACCACAGTTATTGAGCATTTAGCATGTGCCAGATACCGTTTTAAGCACCTTACACCCATTACCTTTTTAAATCCTCCAACCCTATGAAATAGGCAATATTATGACCTACATGAATAAGAAAGATGAGACCAAGGGGTCTTTACAAACCCACTCCTCAAGGAAGGCTCTTCACATCTCACTGCTAAGATCCAGCCCTACCAGGATACCAATTCATCTCCCCGAACCTCTGAACCATCAGGCTGTCCCATGTTTCTTTCCATCTGAGATGCCTTTGGTAATCTCTGCTTGCTTCCTATTCATCCTTCAAGGCTTAGCGGGAATGTTATCACTTCAGACATTCCCAGGCATAATTACCAAATTTGCCTTCTGACTCATTTTCCTGGAAGTTCAGCACTTACCATATTGTATTATAGTTAATTGGGGGGGGGGCGGGGGGTGTGCTTCTACACTAGGGGTCAAGCTTAAGAAAGGCCAGAATCATATTTTATTTGCCTTTATATATTGCTTAGTATATGTAAAAGATGGTCAATAAAACTTTGTTAAATTTTGTAATGCCCTTGGGTCAAAAAGCTTGTACTTAAAAAGAAACTAGGACATCACCAATACTAACTTGTTCCTCAAATCCAAGAGCTCATATGGATTTGAAGAACATTCTCTCTAGAGTTGTCAATAGTTAAAATGTGCACAGGTACACAGTTTCGAACCAGTAATTTACCCTTATTGGTTCACTGAACAGGTAGACAGAGATACATATACAAGGATGTTCATTACAGCCATCTTTATAACGGAAAAATGGAAGCATCCTAAATGGCTGATTAAAGATGCCTCGGTAAAAATATCTCAGTGTGTGCCTAACATAAAATGCACTGTTGCTTTAAAAATGATATATACAGGGGGCACCTGGGTGGCTCAGTCAGTTAAGAGTTTGCCTTTGGCTCAGGTCATGATCCCAGGGTCCTGGGATCAAGTCCCACATTGGGCTCCCTGTTCAGCACAGAGTCTGCTTCTCCCTCTCTCTCTGCCCCTCCCCACCTCTTGTGCTCTCTCTCTCTCTCAAATAAATAAAATTTTAAAAAATGATACGTACACCTCAGTGTACAAATATGGAAAGCTGTCTGTGATGTATTCCTGACTGAAATAAAAAGTAGGTTATAAAACCCATCATTAATATTATCTCATTTAAGTAAACTTACATATCTACAAACATCCGCAGATATGTTTAGGGAGGTTCTAAAGTGAGTTTACCAAATTAACAGTGATTATCTCTGTGTGAAAACAGTTTAGGTAATTCTTTCTTTTTATTCATTTCTGCATTCATTGGGCTTTTTTACTTTGAGAATATATTGTTTATATAATCAGAAAAAACGGCAAATATATTTTCATTGGGGGGGTGTATATAACCTCAAAAGAGGTTTTATTTATTCATTTTATTTTATTTAAAATCAATTAATTAGTTCAGTGATTCATCAGTTGCATATAACACCCAGTGCTCATGACATCAAGTGCCCTCTTTGATGCCCATCACCTAGTTACCCCATCCCCCCCACCCACCACCCCTCCAGCAACCCTCAGTTTGTTTCCTATAGTTAAGAGGCCAAAAGAGGTTTTATAAATCTATAAATGACAAGACTCCAAACTGCTTCCGGAAGAGCATTAGGAACCATTAAATATGGAAGGTGCTGGGCGCCTGGGTGGCTCAGGTGGTTAAGCGACTGCCTTCAGCTCAGGTCATGATCCTGGAGTCCCAGGATCGAGTCCTGCAGCAGGGAGTCTGCTTCTCCCTCTGACCCTCCCCTGTCTCATGCTCTCTCTCTATCTCATTCTCTCTCTCAAATGAATAAATAAAATCTTTTTAAAAAATAAAATAAAATAAAATAAAAATAAATATGGAAGGTGTTATCTCCTGTCCAAGAATCCTAACTTCTCCATCTGGGAAATGGGTGGAATGCTATTGCTCTGCCTATCCCACAGGGCTGCAATCGGGAGACAAAGGATTTGATATTCTTTTGAAAAATAAATAAATAAATAGATATAAAATACAGGTTATTTTAAGAATTTAATCACTGCTTATTAAGAACTTGCAATAAGCTAGGAAGACATGTCTAGGAGTTGCAATCTCAAACACCACCAGGGACCAGGTAGGTCAGAGAGACAAGAAGGGCCTCTGGAGTCTAGGACCACTGGTCACTCAATATTAGCCTCACATCTAGGTTATGTGAATTCTCAATTTTTAAATGGCTGGCACCTCAATTAAAAAATTTCAAACACTGTAAAAAAAAAATTCAAACGTTATGCCATCAGTAGAAAACACAGCCCAAAACCACACACATTTCCAATTTCTGGTATATATTCCTCTAAATAAACAGAAAGGTCCAGAACTACATAGTTTATCTCAAGTCCACTGACATAGCTACATGCATCATCCTAAGAGTGAAGTCCCTCCTGAATGAAAGATAAAGGTCCAATTCTGCACAGTCTAACTTCAGAGTTAGGTGTTTTATTGCGTTCTTGTTTTAATTGATAGTTTTTATGGCATAAAAAAATTCACTATTAACCAGACCATTCCACTAACCAAAACATCTCACAAATCCTAATCATGCCAAAATGACAGATTCCTAAACATACTGTGCAATATATTTATGTTTGTACATATGTGTGCGTACATATATTTGCAAGTGTGTATGGTGAAAGATATCTAGACGAAGAGTACGTTTTGAAGCCAATGAAAGCACATTTGTCCTTTTAAAAAAAAAACTCTGCTTTTTATTCTTAATCTTAATCTGAAAGATATTAGCTAAACACAGTTGGATACAATATTTATGAGGCTCTACCTCCAATTATAAGGTTAAAGCTGGATTGCTTCCAACATCATATCGCGATGCAGGAAGATATTCCCAAATGTTCATATGTGTTTATATATATTTGTATATATTTTATATACATAATCATTCTTAGATACATGAAGAGATGGACAGATGAATGGATTTGAAGACTGCTGATACAAATATATCTAATCTAACAAAAAAGAGACTGAAGTTACAGGTATGGAAAAGGAAGGCGGAGCAGAGGGAGGTGTTGGGGAAGTTCACACATGAACCTGCAGGTGCCAGCCCAAGACGGTCACGGTCTCCAGGCTGCACATTCAGCTCGTAGCAGTCAAAACAAAAGGGGTGCTCTTCGTCCCTTATCCCTGCTGTGTCACGATCACAACCAACTATCTTAGCTCTCCTGGTGACAAAACTAAATGAAACCATGCCTCCTATGATTCTAAGCTAAAAATGACAGATCAACTAAAAATATTCGGAAGAAATTAGAAAACAGAAAGGCAAGAATCTTGCCACGTTCCTTTATTCGGCACCCTTAAGATCGTCTACACCCAGTTATGGACACTGTCTACTGGCTTATTTTTTACCCCAAGACAGACTCCTGGGAACACACACTAATCATCCACCCTCTTTCAAAACTACAATTAAAAAAAAAAAAAAATAGGAAAGACTCCATTTTAAACTAAGCCAGCCTTTAATACATGTGAAGGACAAACAGTCCCAAAATACTCCTGCCCACACCTCCCCATCTCCACGCCCACCGGCCTCAGGAGGGCTTTTCACAGCGTTCACTCTTCAGGAGTCCAGGACTCTGATGAAAGCCCCTTTACTGCTTCTACCAAAATACCATCCTGTGGTGTCTGTCTGGGGTTCAGGAACAGGGAACAGGGGTGCCGAGCAAGAGAGACGTCTGAGAAGTGGGGCAACAGTGACGAGCCCCTTTCAGGGAGTGTTATGAGCTGAACTGTGTGTCCCCCAAATCTGTATGTGAAAGTCCTAACCCCCAGTACCTCAGAAGAGGACTGTATCTGGAGATAGGGCCTTTAACAAAGTAATCAAATTAAAATGAAGTTAGGAGGGTGGGCCCTAATCCAATATGACTTGTGTCCTCACGAGAGATTAGGACATGGACAAGTGCACAGAGGGAAGCCCACATGAGGACATAGGGAGAAAAAGGCCATCCACAAGCCAAGGAGAGACGCCTCAGAATGAAGCCAGCCTGCTGACACCTTTGAGCTGGACTTCCAGCCTTCAGAACTGTGAGGAAATACACGTCTGTTGTTTAAATCACCCAGTCTGTGGTACTTTGAATGGCAACCCTAGCAAACTAACATAGGGAGATTTTTAAAAAATAAATAAACAATTTGGTATTGGGAAAACCATCTTGATGAGAGGCCCTTCCTGAAGGAAGGAAAGATGGTCTCTTGTATGTGTATATTGGGGCTGTACATTCTCTTGTCATCCTTAAAGTTTTGCTCTATTTTAGTGCTTTTCATTTGAAACTGGTCTTTATCTGTTTGCCCAGCCTTAGAAGTCTGCTGACTGAAAAATCTCAGCCATCACTTCCTACTATCATGATGCTGCCTGCCTGGTGCAATTCAAGTGAATGTTCACCACTAGGCTGGTGAGAAGAAAGAGTGAGATTGGGCAGGATGGACATGGGGCTGGTGAGCGTGCAAGGGCATCTGGGAAATGCAAACAGGTGGATACAACAATAGCATTTATCACTGGTTTACCATGACCCATGTACTGGGCTGCACACCTGACATACATCAACTCATCCAATCATGTCATCCTGCAAATGTGAAATGGACATGGCAAGGTTACACGGTTTGCTCAAGGCCACATACTAAGTGCTGGAGGCAGGATGTGGACCCAGCCAGTCTGATTCCAGAGCCTATGCCCTTAACCCTCACCTCTTGGTAAACGCCCCTCCTTCCATGAACTGAACTCGGTACAAGCTAGGACTCTCCCAGCTGTAATAGAAGTGCAACTTAAACTTTCACAACTCGGAAAGAGGGGTGAATCCTGTGGCAGCATTGAATCCAGGACTCTAAGAAGTTGTCGGGGCATTTTGTATCTCTCCTCTGCTTCTCTCTGATGTTGGCCACGTCTGTCCTACCAGTGATGGGCCCTCTAAACAATGGGGAAAATGACCATGAGCAACCCCAAGTTCACACCACACCAACACGGCAAGCCCAGAGAAGCAAGAGGCAGGCATTCCGACCAGCGCCGAGAGTCACATGACCATCCCAGAACCAATGACCATCAGCAGGGCAAATTATTAGATTGTCCAGACTTGCGCCATGTGTCCACACTTGTGACTGGGGCTACACTGGAAGAGCAGGTGGCAGGGTTTGTTACTAGTAGGAGGGAAAAGGGAACAAGTAGCATTAGCTCCCCAAAATTCAAAGACCTGCATCACTGCTGAAGCTTGACCCAGGCAGGTGAAGGGGTTTGCCCAAAGTGTCATAACTTGGAAGGAAGAGAGCTGGGTGTCCGGGCTACAGGAAATTATGAAAGAAATGCTGATGTGGGAAGTTCTCCAAGTACAGAACACTCTAGAACACTAATACTTTTGCATAAGAAAGGGGAGAAATCAGAGTGTACGCAGGACTTCTCACTGTATACCTTTGTATATTGTTTTTATTTTTTAACCATTTGAAAGTATTACCAGTTTTTAAAATACAAATTAAATTAAAAATAAAGCCTAGGGGCACCTGGGTGGCTCAGTCAGTTAAGGGTCCAACTCTTGATTTCGGCTCAGGTCGTGATCTCAGAGCCATGAGATCAAGCCCCATGTCAGGCTCCGGGCTCAGCCCAGAGTCTGCTTGAGATTGTCTCTCTCCCTCTGCCCCTCCCCCTTGCTCTCTCTCACTCTCTAATAAATAAATGAAATCTTAAAAAAAATAAATATATCCTTAAAAAGAAATAAATAAATAAAAATAAATTAAAAATAAAGCCTAAAATTTATCTGCAGGAGAAAGATTAGAAGGAAATAGGTCAAAATGATAACAGGAAGTGTCTTTTTTGTATGTTAAGCCTAAGCATGATTTTTTTTCTTTGAACTTATTTACCAAATTTCCTAAAATAAACATATATTGTTTTTCCACAGTAAGAGAAAATAAACTTAAAAAAAATCCGAACTAAAAAAAATAATAAATTGAGTCACATGACATATGAAGCAGAAACTGTAATTCTGACAATATTGTACTGACTTATTTTGCATTCCCTATAAATCAAGTTGTCCTGCAGCTCCCTCCCCACTCACTCACTGCTTCAGAGAGCCAGGCACTTGCTGAGCTGTGAATGTCCAATAAGATTTGTAATGGCAGCAGCAAGAAAACCGTTTTGAAAGTCAGGCTTTGTTGAGAAAAGGAATTTCTACATTCCAAACTGTTTCCCCTGCAAAGAACAACACATGGTGGTCTGAACATATTAGCTATATTTAGAGAAAAGTCAGGATCTAACAGGAGGGGAGTTCTCCAGGTTTCCTGTCCAGCAGGAAGGAGGAAAAGCCCTTCTGGTCTGGAGGACCAGAGAGAGATGTAGACGAGGCCGGATGGTGCCTGATCTCTGAAGGACCCAGCAGCCCCACCCCTCCCTGGGCCTTGGCCAGGGGGCCAGAGAGGGCCCAGCAAGAAAAGAGAAAGCCCAGAAAGGCCAGATACATGGAGGGGAATGGAGGGGAAGGGAACTGCTCTGGGCTGTGTTTATGTCCCCTCAAAATCATAGGTTTAAGTCTCAACCCCCTGTATCTCAAAATGTAATTATATTTGGAGATGGGGTCTTCAAAGTGGTAACTACATTAAAATGAGGCTATTAGAAGGGCACACCTGGGTGGCTCAGTCTGCTAAGCATCGACTCTTGGTTTCAGCTCATGTCCCGATGTCAGGGTCATGAGATCGAGTCCCGTGTCAGGCTCCCCATTCAGCATGGAGTCTGCTTGAGAATCTTTCCCCCTGCCTCTCCCTCCCCCTCCCCCTGTGCTCCCCCCACCCGGACTTGCGCACGCTCTCTCTCTCTCTCTCTCAAATAAATAAATAAATAAATAAATAAATAAATAAATAAATAAATAATTTTTTTTAAAATATGAGGCTATTAGAATAAGGCCCTAATCCAATCTGACTAGTGTCCTTATAAGAAGAGGAAGAGTCAGCAGGGGTGTCAGTAAACAGAAGGACGACCCTGTAAAAACACAGGAAAAAGGCTGCTGTCTGCAATCCAAGGACTGCGGCCACAGGAGAAACCAAGCAAAACAGAAATGTTACCTGGCATGGTTAGGTGCTCCCAGGAATGAGTATCAGTGAACCCACGCTGGCCCCCACAAGGTGGGACCAGGCTGCATCCAAATAGTGGCACCTCACCTCTAAAGGAAATGGAGAGATCAGAGAATTCACTAGTGGGTGCTGGTGTGACCCACAGACTGACCGGCAAGGGTGATCAGACCCAGCTCCCTCGGCATGACCCAGTCAGGGCACCCGGGACCGGGCCAGATCAGCCACACCACAGCAGGGCCCACGGGACGGCTGCCACAGCACTCTCTGGGCATCCCCTCGCACCCGGAGCACCCCCAGGAAAGGGTAGGAGGGGACGAGAGAAAAAAACTCAAAGATTATTTTCCCCCAAAGAGACTGTTTTCACTCAGAAGCATTTAAGTTACCTTTAACTGACAAGAGTGAGGGTTTTCCACCATATTTTTTTGCACCTCTGAATTGTCGTGGGTTCACTTCCAACCAACCATGGTGTTACCGATGGTATGAAGTCATCCATAAATGAGACAGCAAGAAAAATGACCCACACCTGGTCAAGGCAGTGAATAAGCCTAACACATCCCAGCATGGAACGGGAGCTGCCTTGAAGCCCGTGCAACTGAGCAGAGTGCCGGGAGCCCTAAAGACGCTTGGGCAGCACACACCCCCCTCTTGCGATGTGGCACGGACCCACATTAGATGAGGCTCTGGTCTGTCTCAGCAGAAGGTGAGTTCCAGCCCTAAAGGCTTGGAGGTCTTCCTGCTTTTTTTCCATTTTTAAAAGAGCAGATGTTCTCCTGGGAAAGAGATATTCAGCTACCCAAACAAATGGAAGAAGTGGAGCAATGGAAATAAACCAGGCATCTGCCGGCCACCGTGGCAGTGCCCGAAGGAATCGCATTCGCTGGAGGGGAACATCCGGCCCCGTGAGGGCTGTGCCGCTGGGCGCCGTGCCCACCCTGAGCACATGGCGAATACGACTGTCTTTGTTCTGGTTCTCGACGTGAAGGGCGGTCTGTGGGGCTATTTATCTAGTGTGTTGACTCTCATAAAAGACATTCATAAATTTATTCTTAGTGCCAGGGGTTCTTACCGGTGTCAAAGTGGAGTCTTTTCAGACAGTTGCTCCATGTTAAAACAAGCCACTCCGATGCATCTATAAATAATTGTCTGGGCTTCGTTTAGCTAACAAACGGCTTTTTCTCTCTCTCTTCTCTCTTTTTAAAATCAACTCTAAGATGATTTCATAAACAACGGGAGGAATTTCCCATTAATACTAAAGTGTGTCTGGATTGGTCATTTTAAAAGAACTTTCCAGAGGGAACAAGCAGTCCTTCCATCTTGTCCATGTGAGACCTGTTCCCTTTTCAGAACAAGACATTTGGCAGCCCGGTCTCATGAGGACCAGTCATAGCTCCCACCCCTAGCCCCTGCCCCATCCCATGTCCGTCTCTTTCACTGCTTTGGCCAAAAAGGAGGAGTGCCACGAGGCTGTGCACAGCAGTAGCCGGAGCCGGTGAGGGGCACATACCACCACCCCAGGCCTGCAGGGTTTCTACTCTGACCTCAGATCTCCAGAATTTGACTTCGCAGGCCACTGCCCATCCAGGACAGGAAGGTAGAGTTATGGCTCTCTCTCTTTCGTTGATATATAGAACTCCCCCTGTCAGCCCCCACAAATAACAGTGGCTTAAAAAAAAAAAAGACACAAATGTATTTCTCTTTCACATACAAGTAGTCTGGAGGTAGAGAGCCCAAGGTTGGTGTGGTGGCTCCACAGTGTCACCTTCTGTCTTTGTACTTCACCATCCTTGGCATGTCACCTCACAGTCCAAGATGGTTGCTCAAGTCCGGGCATCATGTCTGCATTCCAAGCAGCCAGAAGAAAGAGGAAATGAAGGGTCTTCCCTCCTCCCATTTATGGTCATTTTCTGAGTTACTACGCAATACTCCTTACACTTCATGGGGCAGAATTTAGTCAGATGACCTCACCTCGCTGCGAGGAAGGCTGGGACTTGCTAGGCAGCAATGCTTCCTGAAAGGGAGGATGGACAAGTGGGAGGCCACTAGCCAGCTCAGCCTCAACGACGACTGCACCTGATCACCTCCCATAGCGGCCTCCAGCGCCTACACTCCCACTCTCACACAGTGCGGTCTGTTCTTCCTCTAAAGAATTTCAGTTCTCACTTAGGATGATGAGCACTGGATGTTACGTGTAAGTGATGAATCACTAAAATATTACACTATGTGTTAATGAACTAGAGTTTAAACGTGAATTTGAAAGAAAGTAAGAAAGAAAGAAGGAAAAAGGATTTCAGTTCTCATATCCCTTCTCTTGAAAACCCACTTGCTACCCTTCACTCTCTCTTTCTCAGAATTGGATTCCAACAAGTTGGACCACCAGACTGAGTTCACACTTCCTTCTCAGCCATTCAGGACCACATCTTGCCTTAAGCCCCCGCCCCATGAGCCTTCTCCTTTGCTCTAAAGATCTTAAAACCAGGCGTAGAAACCCCAGGAGAATCCCTACAAGTGCAACTCAAAAGCAGAACTTGAGGCTTGCATCATTCCTGCTTCATTCAGGGATCAGCATAAGTCTTCCAGCCTTTATGGTCCACCCCAGGGAAGGTGCCAAAAACCAGGGGGAGGGCAAAGCCACTCCAGCTGGGATTAACAGTGAGCTCCATTGATGGATGAAGCCACGGCCTGGACTAGACCTACGGACACTGTGGACATCCTGCTCCTCCGGTCCATCCTGGAGACTAAGGCCAGACCACAGCTTGGACCCCACACCCTTGTCTGAGACCCCGGACGTGGCCCCTGCCTTGCCACGTGGGATTTCAGGAGACCACACGTGGCCCGCACTAGCTGACCTCCTGGTGCCCTCCTGCCCTTCTGGGCCACTTCACCAGTCCAGCTCAGCACTTGACGACTCCACTCCACACCAGCGTCGTTACTGCCAGTGACAAATGCTATTGAGCATAAGTGTCAGAACAATATCCTCTGTGTGAAATCCCCCACCCACACTAGGTGGGTCACATGAGTAGAATGAGTGATAAAAGAATACCCCAGCAGTTGTCATAAAAAGATAAAGAAAACTACAAGTAGGAATGGCAAGGAAAAACAAGCCACAAAGCAGCCTTTCTTAAATTTCATTCAATGAAATACCAGTCCCATGCAATGTTGATAGGTGTTCCCACACCCCAAAAGCATGGCCAGCTAAGTTTGGAAATTGCTGCCACTAGAGATTCATACCTTAGCAAATTAAAGGCTCTGAGAAGGCCTGCAGTAAAAGGCTGTTTATTTCCTTATTTGGCCCAGCATTTCCTAATCCATTGAACTACCCCTTTTCCTTCTGAAATATTTATTAACATCTCATGAAACCGATGTTCATCAGAATATTGAATGACACAGTAATACACTGAGGGCCACAGCTACTTCTCCGGTTCTAGAATCCAAACCACCAGCATTCAAATCCCTGCTCTGGCACTTTCTAGTGGTGTGACCTTGGGCACGTTACTAAATCTCTTTGTGCTTTGATTTTCTTCATCTGTAAAATGGGAATCATAATAGCGCCTGCTTCCTAGAATGGTTGTAAGGAGTAAGTTAATGCATGTGGAATGCTTAGACAAATTAGAATAAATGTCAGTAGTAATGATGAAGATGATGATGGCGATTACAATGATGATGGTGATGATTACAACCCCGTACACTGGAACACTTCCCCTAGCTTACAAGTATGCGTCACCCAGGGGTCAAGATTCTGATTAAAATCATCTGTATGCTTCCAACTCCCAGCACAGGGCCTTGATGCTCCAAAAGCATCTGTTGAATGACTAAACAAGGGGAAACTGGAATCATGAAGCAACAGACTCTTTGGACAGTGGCTACAGGTGCAAAGCAAAGCAGCATTCCCCCCCCCCCACCAAGGAACAGAGCCACTGTTGTCTTCCCTACCATGCATACAGACCCCTAACGACCACCTGGAGAGTGGGACAGGAACACCACATCTCATGCACACTCTCCCATGAGCTGGAATAGCAAGCTGGCAACTTTCTATTTTATTTAGAGACAATTTAATGAACTACCACGTAGATCACGTAGCCTGGGGTAGGGTCAAGGGTGGTTAATTGAACCATGCAGATCCTTGTTCTTGGGAGAAATGAATGGGACACTTACAGAGAGGGTCAGCAGCGGGGGAGTGGGGAAGAGAGAGAGAGGTTGAGAATGCCAGCCACAGGCAGAAGCAGTGAGGTGAGGACAGGCCAAGTGGCAGCTGCAGGCACTGTGGGAACCCAGATAGAAGCACCTTGCTTGAGCCACAACCTTTGACAAGATCACAGCCACAATACAGAAGTGAGTCAAGGAAGTCTCCCCTTCTCTGCACCAAGTCCTGCTTCCTGCCCAGCACTGTATAACCTCCTGGCCTTTTTTTTTTTTTTTTTTTTTAGCTTTCCATGCACATATCTCTGCATCTACACATATCACATGCATGTCCATCTTGTACTTCAATGGTGATAAAGCCACTTAGCCTCTGAATCCCCTAGCCAGCCTGGGGTCAGTCCTGCCTTGGGGAATGGAGGAGGGAGACCTGCCCAGTTTGCGGGCCACTGCAGCAGGAGGAAGCCTAGGGGAAATATGGAGCCCCCATCGAGTGTGCATGAGTCAGAGGCTTCTCTCCTCCAGCAGAATGTGCCCCTGGCTCGCCATTCTGTGTCATTAAAGCCAGTGTCCTCACAGCATTCCAGACTCCCACTGTGTGGCCCTACCCCACTCGGCTACCCAGCTGGCCCACCTCCTACACACAGACCCTGCCATTCACTTGGCTCCCTTCATCCAGCCTCCTTTCTCTTCCTAGAACATTCCAGACACTTTCCCAACTTCTTCACATTGGCTATTCCCTCTGCCTGGGATGCTTTTTGCCCAGATGGCCACCCTCCTCCTTCAAGTCCCTGCTCCAACCCTGCCTCCCTGGGGAGGCCCTCCCTCAGGCACCCCTGTGACCTGTCACCCCAGCCCCGACCTTAGCCCCTCACCCTGCTCCAGCCCTTCCCCTTTCCATAGCACTTAGCCTCTTCCATAGCACTTAGCATCTTTTCATAGGTGAGATCATTGGTTCAGTTATTAAGTTCATTGTTTACTACCTGAACCCTACAAGGGCAGCATCTCAGCCTCTTTCAATCACCAGTACATCTCAAGTGCCTACAGCACGCTCCTGATCTCTAACAGACACTCAGTAAAAATCAGATGAAGGGACACATGGATGGGCGGGCTCGGGGCAAGAAGTGATGAGTTACTACTTAGGTAAAATGGGATTTCTTGCTGTCACAAAAGTTAGGGGCTAGAGTGATTTCATCTGGATATTAAAGAAAGAGGTAGAAATTTGGGTCACTGACCTGGGGAAAGGGGTATCTAGAGAGTGATTTTCCCCAAAGCTACTAACAGTTACTTCCTCTGGGGCTGAGATTATGAGGAATTTGCATTTTATATTTTATATATATGTAAAATAAATAGAAATATATGTGATAATAGATAAGATAAATAATTTTATATTTTGTATATTATATTCAAAATATATTCATATATTTTTAAGTTTGTATGAGTTATATATTATTCAATGTTATAATATTCCTACATATAACTTTTATAATATTAAATTGAAAAGGTAAAGTAAATGAATGCACACAGCAAACCATTCCAGGAGTCTCTGGTCCCTCAGATCTGAGCCCCAGGTTCTAGCCTCTGAAGTCAAGGATAGGTCACCATGAGCATCAGGAGAAGGCAAGAGGTCTTGGGGTATAACCACACAGTGCCCAAGGCCTGGCTTTGGGGCCTGAGCCCCAGCATTAACCTAGTCTCCTCTCCACCTCCCTAATGTTCCTTGGGAAGGTTTCAAACACACGTGCGCACACACACATACAACTTCAGGGGTGAGGGTGGCCCAGGCCTAGTCACTCAGAGCATCAGAGATTCGTTCAGAGATGAGCATATCACCCAATCAGAATTCATCCCAACGACCCTTACTAGAGGACTAAGAGCAAAGTGCTCTCTTCCACTGGACCTAAATCCTCCCAGGGCTGCTGGCAGCCATCCTCCCACCATGAGGACAGCACCAACCCGAGGATGGAGCCAGCACAGAGAAAGAGGCAAGAGACAGTGAGAGTCCCTGATGTACACTTTGGACACCTGGATGTAGCCATGCCTGAAGCTAGACCTAGCCCATCCTGCTCAGTATGAGGAGCTAATTATGTTTAGCTCAGTTTACTTAGACCAGTTAGTTAATACAGGGACCCTTCAGATACAGACTTGGGTGTTTCCTGGACTCTTCTCCATGGGGGAAGAAGCGTGCTCATGGGTTCTCAGAAGAACACATGTGGTAGAGTTTTGTGAACAGAAGAAACTGCAGGGGTAGACAGTGTCTCTGTGCCATCCAGATCACACCTCTACCCCAGTGCCTCTTGCTCTTTCTGCTACCCATCCCCCACGTGTTTTTGTTTACAAAATCTTGAGCTTGCACAAAGTGTGTGGGAGTTTACATTCCTCTAGTTGGCCCTAAGCCAATGACTGCAGGTCGTGGGGGGATGAAAGCCCAGCTCTCTTGCTCAGAACCAACTCTGAGAGGTAGATTACACCCCAGAGTCCCCTGCAGGATGGGGCTGAAGCCACCCTCGTGCGTTCTGTCTAAAATCACTCTCCTGCTCCAGGTCCTGCTTCCCATCCCCTACTGCCTTCCCGGGAGCACTCACTTCATATATCAACTACACACAAATCCTCTGAGCGACATAATTTAGGACACCAGTGCAAACAGGCTAGGCCAGGTGCGCTCTGCACACCCCCAAAGAGCAAGGGGCCATGGTGCCTGGAGGTCAGCCTCCTACCAACCCCCAGAAGACTAGCTGTAGCAGCACAGACTGCTGTTTTCCTCCCCACTCCTGGCAGCCACAGAGCAGTGAGTAAGCTGGCCCCGAATACTCACCCCCCAGGACTGTCACACAGGAAGGGAAACTAACCTGGCTCCCTGCCTAAGAAGGACAGCGGGGGGTGACACGGGACACTCGGTCTTTCATCCCCATTCTGAGCCCTGGACTCAAGGCACTAGGATTCCTCCCCTCTTCAAGCTCTCCTTATCTTACCGCAGTGCCTCTGGAACATTCAGCAGTTACCAGGTCAACTACCAAAGTCCAGTGACCCAGAACTCCATTAGGCAGCTCTCCAGACCCATCCTGGATTGGCCCTCCAAAGCCATGTGCCAGGACCACACAACGGGCACTCTGATTTCATCTACTCCTGGGGTCACAGGCAACCGGAGCCCAATTTCTAGTTCTTTTGCTGCCAGTAGATAAACTTTCACTCAGAACTCCAGAGAAAGGAAGCCCTCACCTCTCGGCCACTCTACAGTGCCCCTCCTAACTTTGTGGACAAAATGACCACAAGAAGTGTGTAAATCGTGTCCCAGCATTTAGCACAGCTACTTTTGTCTTCTCAAGAGCCACTCCCCCTCCTACTGGCAAGGATCTCCTAGACCATGTCATTTTGAAGGCTCCATGGGCAGCCTTGGCCACAGTGGTTGGTTGGGGGTGGACCCATGAGCACAGCCAGGCCAATGAGACCTGATGGTAGACTTGGGGGATAGGAATGCTTTCTTTCTGCTGGATGTGAGGCTAGGAGTACATAAGCCTGCAAATGCCAGGGGCCACCACGGGGAGGATCTGCTCAAGAGTGAAGTCAATACATTCCCTTCCCTGTTGTTGGGATTTTGTTCTTGCTGCTTTCTTTTGGTTTTCTGCTTAAGCCAGCATGAATTGGGCTTTTTCTGTCACTTGCATCCAAAAACACAATAACTAACAGAAATACCAACAGATAAAGTACAAAAGAAGAAACTTCCTCCAGCTGTAGCTCTGCCACTAATTAGTCATCTGGCTTTGGTCAAGGCCCTTAACATCTAAAACAAAGGCGGTGGAGAGGTGACATACAGATCTCTTCCCAGGCTCTGAGCAGAAAACACCAAGTTTGCTCTGCCTTTACCTTCCACAAAATTCTCTTCAAAAGCTGGGTGTTATATGTAACTAATGAATCAATGAACAACACATCAAAAACTAAAGATGTACTAGATGTTGGCTAATTGAATTTAAATTAAAAAAAAAACCTAGTTCAAACCTCCAGGAAGCCTGCTCTTCTCTCCCAAGCCCTTGGGAATTCCTCCCTGCTCTGAATTCCTGCAGCATTTACCTGTCTGGGCCACTTACTGGTTCTTACGCTGCCTTGATCTTTTTAGGCCATAGTCCATGCATATGTCTCCCCAGATTCCTAAGAGCAGCTAAGTGCATTACCACATTCCAGGCACTGTGCTAAACCCATCACATGCAGGCTCCTCTATGACACTCACAGCCAGCCTGCAAGTAGGGAATGGTTATTATCTCATTTTCCCCACTTTAAAGATGAGGCCCAGAAGCTCAAAGAAAATAAGTCACTTGCCAGAGGTCACCCAGCCAAGTATCCCAGGACAGGGATCCTTTGAGATGGTAAACGTCTAGATCACAGACACACATACCCTCAGCGCAGTGAGGCTCATCACATATCCATTCCTCCCAAACATCTGCTGACGGATTCATGTTATGAGCACATTTCAGGAAAGTGCAGGTCAGGCAAGAGGAAAGGCCAAATGGCCGTTGGGGCTGTTCGCCAGGAAGCCCAGGTCTGCAAGTTGGAGGGGCAAGGGTCCTGCTGATGGTTTCCCCCGTCCCCCTGCTGATAGCCCAGCCCCATCCCCTCTGCACAGAGCCCTGTTCACCACTTGGCAAGGAGCTGAGACCTCATCCCCAGGGAATTCTGAGCAACTCCCCGGAGCTATGAAGGCTGCTGACTAATAGATGAGTGATTTTCCCCCTGGAACAGAAGAAATTCGGTCTGAATCAAGAGTTCACACTGTCAGTCTGTAACCAAAACAACCCATACTCTCTAGCTGAACCCTGAGCTGGGCCCCAAAATTAAGCTTGTTATCAAAGAGTGAAACAATCCAAAGTGGGGTTTCTTTTTCCAGAAAAAATAAAATAGCAGACCAGTTTGAACCTGGACTAAAACCTGAGTATTTTCTAAGACTACTGAACAGGAACAAAAATCAGACATCAAAATGTTCTGTGCATGAAACCAATATTCATCCAGTCTAAGTTCTTGATTTGAAAAGACATTCAGGAAGGAGCATTTTACCTCCCTGTGTGGCTCGGTGAAGGATGTAATAGTGTTCTAAGGAACACTGTGTGAAAAATGGAGGCTGGCTTCTCTTTAATGTGGCAAAAAAAAAAAAAAGTTATTTTATTTTAACCCTCTATAAAGATGAATGTGAAACTTTCAGAACATTCAGTTCCCTTCATATTGACAAAAGCATTTCAAGGATTGATCCATTATAATAATATAGCCTAAAAACCCAGCTGAGCAGACAGAGCCTTGAGCAAAGACACATGACTCTGGGGCTGTGGTCACCAGCAGTCAAGGGCAGGTGTGGCTCCCAGACAGCCTGACTCAGCCCACCTGATGCTAGCCATGGAGAGTCCCTTTGTGCATGTCCCCTTCTAGAAGTCCTGGTCTGCCCAAAAGCATCTAACACGAAATTTCATGCCCTGGAAGAAAGTGCCCTGGGCTAGCAGGACTGTGCCCTTCTCATTCTACCTCAGCCTCTGGACAAGCTACTTTCAGGGTTCCAGAGCAGGAACCCAAGGGCCTGTCTGCTGAGAGGCCCCCCAGCCATAAACACATGCCGACATAACAATCCTAGAGCTGGAAGAAAGAGAATGCAGAGTGGAGAATGGGAAGCTGGCTGAATATGCAGTGGTGGGGGGGGGGGGGGAGGAAGAGCCACCACCACCAGCTCTACATACCATCACACCATAAACATGTGGAAATGATCCTTCCATTGACCGAAGACCAACTATACCTATTTTAAAGACCAAGGGCTTCCAAACGGCAAACAGCGGTTAGTCTAGAGTATGGGGAGGCAGAGTAGGAGACAGACAGAACTCTTTTATTTTATTTTACACTCATATCCATCACTTGCAGCCTTCATAAGGAGCATGCATACATTGCATTTACAATGTTAAAGGAAAAGCTAAAACTGGGGTGCCTGGGTGGCTCAGTCGGTTGGGGGTCTGGCTCTTGATTTCAGCTCAGGTCATGATCTCAGGGTTGTGGGACCAAGCCCCACTTCAGACTCTGCACTGGGGATGGAGCTTGCTTAGGATTCTCTCTCTCCCTCTCCCCCTGCCTCCCCCATCTTCTCTCTCTCTAAAAAAAAAAAAAAATTAAAATTAAGGCTAAAAGGCACATATATACACCCACTGAGCTAAGCACATGGTAAAGGCAAAAACCACAGAGGGAAAGACTGATGAACTTAACTGCATAAAACTGAAAATTTTCTATTTGTAAAAAAAGAAATTACCATAAACTATGATAGGAGGGAGAAATATTTACAATAAATAAGCAATTCACAAAAGAAAAAATTACAAATAGCTGGTAAACATAAAATATTCATCCCCACTAATAACTGAGGGCACATGATGGAAATCAGATCACATTTTTACCTAACTAGCAAATTGCTTCAAATTTTTTTATACTATTTATTGATAAGAGGACAGACAGGTAAACAACCTCAACCCTGTTCATAGAAGAATAAATTGGTAAAACCCTTTTGGAGAGCAATATTGCAAAACCTATTAATAACTGTTAAAATATGCATAAACTTTGACATAGCAATTCCGCTTCTAAGCATTTATCCCTAAGGAAAATCATCATGGCTAAAGATACACATATTTGGATGTCGAGTGAAGCATTGTTTATAAAAGCCAAAAGTTGGAAATAGCCTCACTGTCCAAACAATGAAGGACTGGTTTAATATATTATGGCATTATACACAGGGAATAACTAGGCAGCCATTAAAATGATGATGGAGAAAAATATGAAACACCATGGAAATGTTCTTGATACAGTCAGTGAAAAATACTAGTTACAAATGGTTTGTACAATATGAACCCACTTTTATAAATAAAGATAGATAGATAGATCTGCATTGAATTTTTAAATACCCAATTATAGGCTATTTTAATTTTCTCCTTTATGTTTTTCTGCATTTTTTGTAATTAAAAATCTGTAGTTTTTAATGGAAAATACCAGTGCTGAAACACATCCAAGAATCATTCTCAAGTAATCAATCAGGAAACAAACATCTTTAAGTCAACAAGAACCAAAAGCATATGAAACAAGATAAAGTAGTATCAATTGTTCCAAATAACCCCTCCAATTAATCTTCTATGCCTTTTTTTGTAAGACCACAGAATATGAGTTCATTCAGATGAGGTCATTGTGTTGCAAAACTTGCTGGACCAGGGCAACATTCTAAAATCATAGCCTACTCCTACCCACAGAAAAGAAGAAGCTTGCTCCCTTATTTTCCTAGAAGAAAACAAATGCATCTTTAAAACTCAAGGTGGAAAGGCACATTTCATGGGGTTCTGAGAGCAGGACAGCTTGGTTGACCACCGATATTGCTTTGTGCCAGTGTGAAATTCAGATTTTTCAAATAAAGGGGTCCACTTGAGGAGAAAATGCCAAGTGCAAGCTGCAAAATATCTGTGTGGCATGGCAAGAAAAGAGATAAGATATCAACAAGGGAGAACTAGAGAGCCTTCCTGCCCCACAGAGCTCCTCTGGGGCTAGCGCACACACGCACATAGTAGTTACCCAGGAAATACTGGCTGGATCATGTTAGTGGCGGATTTCACTAGGTTTCTCTCACAACTCCTATTTGACCTCACATCTTCAACCAGAAATATCTTCCCTCTCAGTGGAGGCCAGCACAAAACATTTAAGCCACAGAACTAAGACAGGTAGGGCAATACGACATCTCAGTGAAGGGGAAGTTAGACACAGGAGAAAAGGGTCAGTAGGACGTGAATGGCTTAATCCAATGATGCCTCTTCTCTACTGTCTCTACAGAGATCCTCCCAAGTGGGCACTAACCTCCAGAATATTGAAGCATGATTGGCAAGTTCATTAATTACTCCTCGTCAGACACACCCGTGTGCTGGGAAGAATGTCTCGCTGTCCATTCACACCCTCTGGGCAAGTCAGGAAGACATTCATATATGAATCTGTACTATAATCTAATGAACAACTATCAGCACACCAGAATTACATCGCCTGCTATTGTGTTATTGATCCTCCCCAAGATCCAGACAATAGCCCCTTCTGACCTTTGACCTACCATGTAGAGAGAATTTCATTCCCAAGGTACTATTTTTTAACTGAAGAATGGGACTGTAAAAGAAATTTATCTTCACTGGCTTTTAACCACCCTGGGGAATTTTTCCGCTGTTTGCGCATTTCCTACCAACCAAATCACAGATTGTTCAGATGGCTTATGAGCACAGTACATCATCTCGCTTGGAAATGATCTGCAGCTAAACCTCTCTTCACCATAATTCTCCCAGAAGGGGGTGTTCTGTGTTCTTTTAGAGACCTGTCTGGCAGAAAGCTAAAGAGAAAATTTCCTGAGAGAAAGTATTCATACACGAGGTGGGTTCCAGAGGTTTTTGGAGGGATGGTATGAAAGTTTGTCCGATGTGAAGATGCAGAGCTACCGTGGCCAGTAAATGTTTACTGAATAGGATTATGCTAGTACATGAAGGGTGTTAGTCCCAAGCAATAGGATAAAGGGAAAAGACAGAAAAAGGCCTTAGGGCCAGAGCAGAGGGAGGACACTCGAAATCAGACATAGAAAAGTCAAAAACTTGACCACATCACTTTATCCCAAATCAGGATGCCCACATTTAATGATCAGACAGGTTTGGTAAGCAACAATCTTTGAGTGCAAATTATTTAAAAACCACTTTACTAAAAGAATAGGGTTTGTTGTATAAATGTTCTTTGTCAAATACATGATGCTTGCCATTTTTGGCTGGAAATGTGGTTTATACTATTTATACAGAGATTTATGTAACTTTCAGATGACTTTTGTATATATTTGTGAGCATCTGCTCACTCTAGCTTTGCATATGGTCAGCACTGAATATATGTTTGCTGCATAAAGAGATAAATGAATGGCTGCCTTTGGAAAGCAAACATTTCCAAACATTTGGCCACAAAACTGGGGGGAATGCTAAAGATCTGATAGGATATGAACCTGATCCACTGTCCTACAACCTGAAGGATCCCATCTGGAAATCTCCCCCTGAAGACCAAAAAAGATGTAAACAAAGGAGAAAAAGAAGTGGACGCACTGGGCAGTTTAAGAAATTGGGAATAATGTTCATTTTCTAGCTCATACCCACTAGGGTCAAGCACTATCAGGTTCTGACTCTGAACCCCTTTCCACGTCCTCCCTGCCTCACACTCCCTGCCAGTCCGGAGTGAATGGGTCAGCTCTTCCCCGGGCATGCCAAACCCAGGACTGCGGTAGTCCGAGGCCAGGCCACAGAATAAGACTCTTCTCTGCCAACTCTCCTACCATCTCAGGCTTGAAACCCCGAATCCATAGAGGGTTCGTGGAAAGGCATGCGGTGGTCCACACACCACCCCCGCCCCCAGAGCTGGATGGCCTAACAGTGGTGGGCAGGCTCACTACTGCACAGATGCAAGATCATTTCAGATAGGGCTTCGTTGAGTATTCATTGCTAAAGTAGTTATAAATTTATTTAGATTATTTATTTACATTTCCCAGGAAAATTACAGCGATGCCATGAAACATTGTTTCAGATAGATGAGCGCTTCCCACGGTGACACCACATAAGCTTCCCTTTCAAAAACAAGTCTGAGGCGGGGTAGAGTTGGGGAACAAGATGATGCAGCTTTCACTTTTGGGCTTTGGGGAGTTTTCTTTGTTTTCAGTCTGCCCCTTCCCTCCGCTGGACACCCAACATCCTACAGACACAGAGTTAAGCAGTTAAATAGGTTTTGGAGAGACTGCAGATGGAGAGGTCTAAGTGCATCAGCCCAGGAAAGGTTCTGAGAGGGTTTGCAGCTACAAGAACAGCCTGCTTACCTCTGCTTACCCTTTTTTCACATCATGCATATTATTATCCCACAGGACACACCTTGCAAGTTACTGCTCCACATTTTCTAAATTTTACCTTTGGGTAAAATCCAACCATGAAAAAGCTGAATGTTTGGGTCAGAGTGTTTTGGGTTCCGGTGCGATCGTTTTCATTGGAAAGGCCTTGCTTACCTGGCATCTGTCTCCATGGAGGGAATATTTTGGTGAGGCATATAAAACTCACTGCTCCGTGTATTGCAGCATGTTGGAAAAGAGGTCCTTGACTTCCTCACACAGTGTTTCCTCCATGAAAGCCCAGGGTACAAACTTTTACTCTTCCATAATCAGCCAGATGTTTGGTTCCAGTAAGAACTGTGCTTCTCCTAAGTGAGCTGGCTTGGGTCCAGATGCTGGACAGTGCGAGGCCTCTTGAAGATCCTATTTCCGTCTTTGCTTTGGCCACCGCTGTGCTCCGAGCCAGATTTGCAGCTCACCTTTAGAAACTGCACAAGACTTTAAGGTTCAAGTGTCTGTGTACAAGTCTACCCCTGGCAGGTTCTCCTGTGCCACCCTTGTTCCTCCTTCACTCTCGCATCTTTCTTTACTTAGGTTGTCCTGTTCTGTGAGTTCGCCCCAAGGTCTCCTGAATGAAGGAGAGATGATTCATAGCTCTTTCAACCCTTCTTTTCCGTCCATGAAGATGGAGCAGAGGAGACCACGTGGGCCACAGGATGGGAAAGACCTGCCTACACATAGGAAAACAAACATCTTGCTTGTCCCAGGGAGAAACATTGTGCATTTTTACATTGTTTGCTTTTTATACTTGTAGTAAATTTTGGTTTTCTGAAATTATTTGAGTGTAAATCCTTGAAAGCGTTGTTTGTATATTGCTTGTCTATTTTAGTTTGGGGAATTTTTTTTCCTTAATTCTTGTGTCCTCAGAACCTGGGTCTACATGTAGCCCACCTAAATAAAAATCTTAAAGTTGAGGCACTTCTCTGAAAATCCAGAAGCCAAATCTGGCCCCTCTTCCCTACTCTCAGCTGATGGCAACATCCGGTCCAACTGGAGGGCAATTCACAAGCGGAGGCCAGCATCTTCCTGGCCTTTTATTCTCACAATAAAAAAGGGCAGCCTTTTTTATTTTTAGTACTCCTCCATATTAGGGGTAAAGGGAGAGGCTCTAGATTTTCCTCTACGGCATCAGTAAACGAGTATTTCCTTGCAGATGCTATGCTCGGATCCTTCCGTGCATAATGATGAGTAGAGTTCTCTCCATTTTACCAACCAGAAAATCCAGACTTGGAAAGTGAACTCACTTGAGTTTGCATTTCAAGCTTTCATCAATCCCTCAGTAAGTGACCAGTGACGGGGACGTTAGGGAAGGATGAGATACAAAACACTCGGCAGAATTCCAGGAGCTCTGACAGAAGGCAACATGAGGTTAAATTACAGAATGCTTTTGTCAGTGTCCCGGCCCCTCATGCTTCAGTTCCCTCCTGCATTCCAAAAATCCTCTCTCTACTCCATCTTTTCCCCTCCCTAGAAAACCACCAAGAGGCCTCTACCACCATCTTCCCTACTTGCCCCAGACCTCCTAACGTGGTTTGCCCCCCAGGCTCCCGACTTTGTCCTTCCTCTCCCTCCGTCCTCTGCTTCACAATGAGGGGCCCTGGCGGCGAGACGAGGGTAATAAATTCATTCATTCTAAGGCAACTATGCCGGCCCTTGGTTAACATATTCCTTCTCTCAGAGAGAGATGCATCTTTAAAAGACACCACAGGGAAGCACCCACACCTTGACTCAAAGGAATAAAATTTCCCATGCAGGGCATTCGGGCAGTTAGCAGGAGGCCGGGGAAATATTCTCTCAATGGCAGCAGACTTCCTGGCACCCTGACTACCCTGCCATGGGAAAGCCTCGGGCCCCATACTGCAGAGTATGGGGGAGAAGAGGAAGCCCATCCCTGTGCCCTCCACCCAGCTCACAGTCACCTTTTATGGCTGGTTTATGACAAGGGACAGAACCATCACTGATGGAAGCTAGCCCAGAGGTCGGGACTGCAGGAGTCACAGCCCAGGGTAGCTGCCCCCACTGGCCTGCCTTGGGCCAACCTGGGCCGGACCCAAAATAGCCCACTCTTCCCCAGGAACCAGACCCGCCTCCAACAGGCAGCTCTTCAGAAGACCTCAACCTCATCTGCTCTCCTTGGCTCACTAGCTCTCTGAGCTGCCTGGTTTCCTAGCCCAGTGGAGCTTAATGCAGGCAGCTTCCCTAGCTGGACATCCAAACTCCCCCACCCCCTAGTGGAGAGAGGGAAGCCATGCGCCTCCCAGCCAGGCTCCAGGCCCGCTCCTCAGAATCAGAGCAGCCCTCCGCCAGCTGGGCAGAGTGGACTATTGCGGGAAGGAGGAGGAGGCCCCGCCAGCACATTTGTTCCTCCCCAGGCTTCCCCTGAGGGTCTTTGACGACCTTCACACCAAGTTTTTCTGGGCGGCCCTGATCACGCCACGTCTCAGACTATGAGATGTCAAGAATGTAAATGAAAATGGAAAAAGTGTGTCTGTGCACTCGCTCTCTCAATGGGAGTACAAGGGATTAGGGGACCAGATTCTGGGAGGCTTTACTCTTCCATAATCAGCCAGATGTTTGGGCTGGCCCGGATTACACAGGCCCAACAGAATGCTGCAGTCCCCACTCAGGGTAGATCACCTCATTCAGAGGCCCCTGTCACCTGCCCTGTGGCTGTACCAGCTCCAAGACCCCAAGGAGGCTAATACTCTCCCCAGGCCAAGAGCCGGCTTGACTCTCTATCTTTGGGGCTTAACTTCTGACACACTTGACACGTGGAGGACCTTTGTGTTTGGTTTTGGGGTTTGTTTTTGGCTTATTTGTTGCTTTTCCATAAACTGACAAAAATGTAAGAAAATTCCATTTTCTTGAATTCCTTAGCTAGATGAACATTTGTGCTCAATGACTCACTCTGATGCAGGGTTTCAAGGAAGGGTGACTGGGACAGTGACAAGAGGCAGCCTGTCCCAAAGAAAGGAGGGACACACAAGAACATTCCAGGCATTCACCAGGTCACCTGTTCCTTCCACATGTGTAGGCCTGGCCAGGCCTGGGAAGGTAAATTAAGTCCCCCCAGATAATGGCCCTCCAGAAGCTCTAGTGAGGGAGGTGGATGGTGGGGGAAGGGTACAGGATTTATGTTCCCTGATAGAGGAATGAACTCTATGGTAGAGAAGCTCATAGGAGATGGCATCTTGTTGGAGTCTTGAAGAATGAGCAGAAGACATGCCCTTCTCAGGGACTTTTTCAGAGGCATCCTCACCCCACCACGAATGTCTGTTACTGACTCAGTGTTCCAAGGCAGGCCAAAATGCCTTTGCTCCCATTCCAGCCCTCAGCCATCGGTCCCTAGAGACTGCTGCTGGCTCATGTGTCCCCCTTCAAATGACCACTTCCCCTGGATCAAGGATAATGTGGGGCAAACACTGAAGCCAATTTAAAAGTTAGACTATTTCACATAAAACTAATCTTGAATTTTTCTCTTCTCTGGAAAACTGGAAGATATGACAACACCGGGCTCCTATTCTGGCATGGCAACTCGGGGCTGGGGCTGAGCGGGTGCTGCCCCCATCCCACCATGCATGAACCAGTTAGCATGTGCTGTGTAAGAAACCACCCCAAATCTTAGTGGCATAAAACAAAAACCACTTATTAGCTATGAGTAACTGCAATCTGGATCGGGCCCAACTCGGTGTTTCTTCAGCTGGTCTCGCCTAGGCTCACACATATGGCTATGGTCAGAAGCTAACAGGTGTTGGATGCAATACCTCCATTCTCTTCTACATGGCCTGTCCGGCAGGCTAGCTCAGTGCTCTTCCATCAGAGACAGAGGGCAAGCCCGATATGCAAGCATTTTTCAAGCTTCTGCCTATGTGCATTTTATTAATGTCTCATTGGTTAAAACAAGACACGAGATCCATCAGATTCAAGGGCTACCCAAATAGACTTCATCTCGTGATGGGAGAAGCTACATGGAGTCTATGGTTATTTTTCCCAGGGGCTCTCCAGTTCACCATCATTCCCACCTCACAGAAACTGGGAGTCATTTGTCACTTCTCCTTTAACTTGAACTCCTGGTTTTCTTACCTCTGGTCTTCCTCAAAACTTCACTATACCTGGACACCTGTAGCATCCAAATTACAGAAGTGAACCTAAAACTCTGATCCTATGACTTGGCTCAGAACAAGCATGCCTGACCTTTCCACCCATGCACATAGGAAGGCAAACTGGATTTAATGAAAATAGAACCCAGAAAGAGATCCAAAGTTGTAGGGGAAGGCTCTGTTTGGTGATGCCAAAGAAAGGTCAGGATGGCCAAGATCCCAAGTGGTGAATGACAAGGCAAAGAGAACATCAGGAATGCTGAGAGAGTCCAGAATCTCTCATGAGAAAGGCACGTCCACAGAGGAGGGAGCGTATGACACAGTGCAGGACTGGCAAGGTAGCCCCAAGAGGAACTCAACTGCAGGCAAGAAAAGAAGAGAAAACTCCCCTTTTACAGGTAATTAGCAAACTGGCTCTGCAGCCGAACACTCAGGGGCAGCAGAGAGCCCAAGCCCTGGATCCGCAGGGAAATGGTGATGCCACACTCACTGTACATTGGCAGGTCATGTGGGGAACCCAAAGGATTGCAAAACAGGATGCTCAGGGATAAAACCCAGCCTCGATGAGCAGAAGTTCCTGTACATAGTACAGAACATCTCCAGATGACGCAAGAGGATGGCCAGCGAGGGCTCATGCATTGGGAGGAGGTGGGGAGGTAAGGGCAACTTCTACCAGAACTAATGGACAGCACCTGTCACAATGAAAATGGTTGTCCTTCCCCCTTTCCATGAGAATCATTTGGCTTTTTCTCCCTGCGGCACAAAAGTGTATCTGAAGTTAATAAATGTCTTAAAAGATGACACTAGCGTTCATATGCTAAAATACACATTGCAGTGAAGAACACAACACCCCCTATGAAGTATCCCTGACCAAAATGAATGAATCCAATCAAGTCTTCAGACTTAAATTCTAGGATACAAGAGATACTGCAGACAGAAGGATAGGTAAAGAAACACCATCAAGAAACACTTTGTACAACTCAGTCAGCCTAGCCTTTCATCATAGTAATTTTTAAAAGGACAGGGAAGCAGCAAACTGTTCTAGAATGAGACTAAAGTATATCGAGCAAATGCAATGCAGGAGTCCTGACTGGATTCTACTCCCTAAAAGATTAAAATCACAGCCATAAAACCATCTGGGAGATAATTAGAGAAGCTATAATAACATGGATTGCACATTAGATATTAGGAAATTACTGTTTCTTAGGCATGATAGGTAGGAGTGCCTTCTTAATTTAGGAGATACATGCTTAAGTATTTAAGGTTCGTACCCGTTAGCAAAATGTTGTCGTGACTCCAAACTCACTTTTCTATACTTGGCCTCTGATACTGGGTCTGGGACTCTGTAAACCCTATGACAGGCTCTGCCAAAAGGGGGCGCTAGAGAAAGCCTGCAAGGCTGACGGGGGAAGAAGGGCTTTTTTCTTGCTCTCTCCTGTCTACTTCCTCTTCCTGCTCTGCAGCTCAGCACTGCTTCTTCACCCTAGCAGCGGCGCTTCTTTCCTTTTCAGAGGTCTGGGTCCCAGCCCCAAATCTCAGAGGCTGGCACCAGCCAAGTCACCTCCCCTCTAGGCTTCTAGTTTAATCATCCCAGCCTTTCACCTTTATGCCATCAGCCATAAAGATGGTACCTGCTTCCTGAAATCACCTCTTCCATGATTCCTTAGAGTTCTTGCCCTATTCTTTCAGTTACCTGGTTATAACTTTATACCTCGTTAAGTCATTAGAGTAAATTCTCTCCACTCAAATAGCAGTTGTGGTTTCTCTCTCCCAAACAGGTGAAGTGTCATAATGTTTGCAACTTGCTTTAGAAAGATTCAGCCAAAAGGAAAAACTATAGAAACCCAAATGTATGTACCGTATAGATCTAACAGACACACAGGTACACAAATTCATATGGAGACAAAGGAAATGGAGACAAAATTGTTGAATCTAGGTGATAAATATAGCAGTGTTCATATTAGACCTTCAACGTTTCTGCGAGTTTAAAATTTGTCATATTAAAATGTTGGGGGAAAAAAAGAACAAAAATCCCTAAATCATGATATTGTGAGAAGTTGAGATACCGGTTAGGAAAAAAAAAAAATGCTGTGCCATTTCCCCAAGTACATCTGCAACCCCAAAAGCCTTTACCCTATGAAAGGTTCAGGTCCTGCTGGGTAGGCCCCTTTCCTCTCCTTGACAGAGAAAGTCCGTGGATGTGTGAGCAGTAAACCAGCATCTGCCCACAGGTACTACACCTGCAGTCACCCACAGAGACCTTGACTGGGCAGAAAAGTCAGGCCTGGCAGGCTTTCACACACGATGCCTCAAATCATTCCAGTGGAAGGGAATCTATGTCTTTATCAAAGAGGAAAAGAACCCTCCACAAACTCCCCTGACTAATCACTTAAATAGTTATGATCATTCCCATCAGTTCCAAACCTCCAACCTAAATCCCTCACACTCCAGATGAAAGCCCTTCTTCTTTCCCTTTCTCTCACAGAGGTCCCTCTTTCTATGAAAAGTCTTGCCTATCCCTTATTAAATTACCCTGCACCCATCTCTTGGCAGAACACCGTCATTGTTCTTTCTCTCTCTTTTTTTTTTAAGTTTTTTGGTCCAGCTTTATTGAGTCATAACTGACATATAAGAAGGTATCAGTTTAAGGTATATAACGTAATGATCTGATATACGAACAGACTGCAAAATGATCACAATAAGATGTTCTTTCTTCAACCCTCTCTTGCTTTTCCTCCAAGCCTCTGACCACTGGGCCACAATGAAAAGCTAGCCTTTCATTTAGTCCTGATCCTACACGCACATTGTGTTGGGTTGCCACCTGTCATTTCTGGGTAGACTTTGATTTGCTTGATGTCACTGAATCATCAATCTGTTTCCCACCACAGATCATTTAGCCTATATTCTTTTGTCCATCAGCTGTGCCCTCACTTGATCTGATTTTGGTTTCACCACCTAAGAAAAACATCTGGCTACCTCAGCCCCAGTTAAATTTCACTCAGACAAGGAAGGTGTGTGTGAATTCTAAAATGACCTTAAAATAGAAGGCCAGGGAGCTGCCCTCCCATCTCTTCCAAAGCTTGTCATAGGGATGACCATGAACCAGGCGGCGCTGGGATGAAATAGCAGGCCCCACCCCAGGAAAGTGGGAGATCCAAAGTCTACGACCAGTTGGCCCTAACTACTCTGTGGTTTGCTCTGTTGTTTCCTACGTCTGAAACAGCTTCTCTGTCTTGCCTACCTCCTAAAAGCCTTCTCATCTAGTGAGGTCTGGCTCAACTGTTATATCCCTCATAAAGCTTTCTCTATTTCCTCCAAAGAGAAGACAAATGGCCAGTCAGCACATGAAAGATGCCCGCCCTCACAATCAGGAAAATGAACATTGTAAGACAATACGACAACACTTTGCACCACTGAAATTGTGTAAAAACAAAATGTTGAGCAATACCAAATATCAGAAAGGGTGTGGAAAAATAATGACTTTCATATCCTGTTTATTGGGCATTACACTGGCAGGGCCACTGTGGAGAATAAATTGGCTGCATGTAGTAAAATGGTAAACATGCACACCTTACAAGCAAGCAATTCCACTTCTCGTCACTCTTACCCCTGGGAGAGATACTCCGTATATAAATGCACAAAGAGTACTAACAAGACTCTTCATTGAGAGTTGCTTGAAATAGGGACAAACTGGAAGCAACCTAAACACCCATCAATAGGGCAATAGATAAACAAACTACTATGAAGCCATTCTATGAAATACCAGGCAGTAGTTAAAAAGAATAGAGGAGATAGAAGCTCCATAGCAATGAGCATGTTAGTGTGCAGATTGTGGTCTCTGATACCATTCCCTATTAAAAGAAATCAGAGCTCCTTGGAGAAATGGCTGATTCTGGGGCTGAGACAGGGTAGGTACAAGATGAGCCGGGAACATTTTGTAATGCCAGAATAAAAAAGTATTCAAAAACTGATGAGTACATGTCACAAGGACACAGGAAGGGACTTCCACTGGGCAAATGGGAGGCAATTTGAGCACCAAAATAATTAAGGATAATAACAAATTACAGACCATAAAAAATTAGAACCCATGAGTCCACAGTAAATCGGTAAACAAATACAGAGGGGGGCGAGAAGGGCCCTGGCTTACAGCAGAATGCCAACCCCACTGATATATGTGGAGGGATTGTTACAGCTGGATAATCATCATTTTGCAACCATCTTAATAAAGATTTGGCTCAGGTGAGCATCATCAATGGATGCTAAATCTGGGGAGAAATACTGATGAGGAGCAGGCTACTTGCATAGTCTTAAGTGTCTTCCAACAGAATGCATGTTAGTTTCAAGGGGAAAAAAAACAGTAATTTCATAGGATACAAATCAGACAACACCTTGACCAGGTGATCAAAATGAGCATCACCAACAAGGGGCAGGCAGACACTGTGTGAGCCGATGTGGCATCCTGAGAAGGACTCATCACCCCTATAATATTCTGGCTGAAAATGCAAGCCTTGCATCTAATCAATCTAATCATAAGAGAACATCAGAAAACCCCAAATAAGAAACAGTCCATTCCATAAAAAGTGCCTGTATTCTTCAAAAGTGTCAATATCATAAAATACAAAGAAAGACTGTAAAAAAATGTTCCATCTTAACAAAAGAACAAAAAGACATGATGACTAAGAACAATATCCGATCCTAGATGGCAGCCTAGATTGCAGGGAGAAATATTACAAAGGACATTATTGACAAAAAATGGAAAATTAATTGACAAAAAATAGAATATAGATGGTAGACTGCATAAAAGCAGCATATCAATATTAGAGACGTTGATAACCACTATGGCTATTTAGGAGAATATCTCTACTCTTAGGAAATATATAGTGAAGTATTTAGGGGGAAAGGAGTATAATGTACACTGCTTACTCTCAAATGATTCAGAAAAGAAAACCACATTATATATCTAATATGTGTGTATATACATTATATACATACACACATACAGATAGGGCAAAATATTAAAAGGTATTTGAAGATTCTTTGAACTATCCATATTATTCATGCAACTTTTATATTTCAAAATAAGTTATTGCTTTGGGGGCGCCTGGGTGGCTCAGATAGTTAAGCGGCTGATTCTTAGTTTCGGTTCAGGTCATGATCTCAGGGTCCTGGGACCGAGCCCTGGGTAGGGCTCCGTGCTCAGTGGGGAGTTTGCTTGAGGACTGTCTCTCCCTCTGCCCCTCCCCTTGCTTGCATGGTCCATTTGTCTCTCTCTCTCTCTCTCTCTCTCTCTGTCTCTCTCAAATAAATCTTTTTTTAAAAATTTACTGCTTTAAAAGGAAAGTTGTTAAAAAAAAAAGTGATATAGCTATGTGTTCTAGCACAGAAAGAGCTCCAAATATACTGTTAAGTGAAAAAAAAAGGCAAGATAATTCACTCAGTAGAATATTTCCCATTATTATATCCATTTGTACATACAGTAATACACAGAGAAAGGTTTGGAGGAATACATCCCATATTGATCACAAGGTTTACCTTTGGAGGAGAGGAGGCCAGGATTGGCAGCTGTACTTTAGCTTGTCCGCAGCAGTATTTTTATTCTTTATGAGTGCATTTCTGAACTGGTCACACAATTAGAAATCATTTTTTTTAGAGGGGAAAGTTGCCCTCCTCTCAATTCCCACCAGTAACAAGGATCACGGCTCAGGTTTTCTGAGACAATACTCATTTAAATCGTTGAGCCCACTCTAATATTTGACAGTCTCTGAAATGACCTGGCTTTGGGATTTGGGTAATCTGATCAGTAAATGGCAGCAGGGCAGGTGTTTGGGAAAACCCTGGGCTTCAGAGTCAGAGAGAAACCAAAATGCCTCCGTCATTCACAGATAGTATGTTATCAGGCAAGAGACAGACCTCTCTAAACCTCAGTTCTCCTAACTGTAAAAAGGGAACATAAGACCCATAGAGCAGAGTTGCTGGGCCTTAGGTACAATGTACCTAATTTGTGTCTTAGCATGCACATAAGACACCAAGCCCCTCCCGAAGCTGGCTTAGAGCATCTTTTTACTGTTATTCATCTTACCTCTTTTTTGTGATTTGTTTGCATGCACTCTTGCCCTGTGAGCCCAGAGGCCCTTTAAGGAGGCGCCCATCCATTATTCATCTCTCTGCTTCCAACTGTGCCTCCCAGAACACAGTACCTTGGCATCTGACAAACATTTGGTGGGAGGGTAAATGAACATTGTCAGAAAATCTGGAGCAACATGTAAGTATGCTTTGAGGCCCCAGGCTTGCTTTGGAATTATCAAATATAAGTAAACATGGTCTCTGAAGTCACTGTATAGAAATCTCTAAGTGCCAAGAAGATGAAGAGGTGACCAGTGACCTCACATGTTCCTGATCAATGGAAGTACAAGAGCACTGTGAGCATTCCTCAAAGCCAAAGATGTTACCTAGTAATAGGTGTTATTTTAAAATGTTGCATGGTCAAGAACGTTTGGGAAATCCCAAATTAGACTAAACTAAACAGGCTTGTATGCTGCAGGACTTATCAATGCCAATGCATACCATGAATACCCAAAAGATAATATAATCTGCAATATATTCCAAGCTTATTTGATGATAAAACATTCCTTTTGGGGTTTTTTTGTTTGTTTGTTTTTTGGGTTTGGGGTTTTGTGTTTGTTTGTTTGTTTGTTTGTTTTGAGACTCTCAAAGCCTAGATCCCATAGAACAGCTCTGGAAAATGCTGCTCAAAGCTGTTTCTGCACTGTTAGTACATGGTAAGAACAGTATTTAGTGGAAATTTAACAATATAATTTGCTTCCCTAACCCAAGCTCACCTAAACTCAAGAGGGCAAAGGAATAAAAGTAAACCAAGGGCCTCGGGGTCGCTATCAATTCCCCTCATATCCCTCCTCTTCCTTTTGTGCCTTCTGGTCCAAGGAACATGTACAAACTATCGTGGTTATGACCCCAAAACTGCAAATACACACACCCCACTATTACCACTGTGGTCATTTCAGGCCCACTTACTCCTGTGTGTTCAGTTCTGCTCATCAACGGACTGGACAAACGGCGCAAGAGCCAAGATCCTGCCATGGCCAACTCCTGGGCCCACACGTAGAAACGCTTGTCTCTACACAGCCAGGTGGAATACGTAAGCCAATGTGTGACAGGATCGGGCTGAGAAGAGCAGTTGCCTTGCTCAATATGACCTTAAAAATAGGCATGGTAACAGTCCAAATTACCTCCTTTTCATCCATTATGTCAGAGTAATGGAAATTGTTATTTTTGGCCCATCAGTATCTATGCCCCCTTTTTTTGGTAACAGTGCACTTTCCTTTTGGACAGTTACCCTTCTCCTCTTGCCTCCACCCCCCTCCAGGCCACCCCCATTGCATACAGTCTTGATGGGTCTGTGATTCCAGGCACCCTGTGTTCCCTTGCCCAAGGAGTGAATACTGGACCCAAGATAGGTCAATTAGGCCCTCTATCACTCAGGAATTTTGAGGATAGAGTAGAATAATACAAGACCCCAAAAGGTTAGGTTTGATGGACTTATCACTGAAGCCTCAGGAGACAGCATCTCAGCTCAGCTCCCCAGATCCCCAACATCACCCTGGCTCCCCCCCTTGCATGACTCAGGCACTCAGCTTTGCTTTCGATCCTGTGAGTGCACTCAGTGTCCTGCTGATAAATTCCCAGAGTATTTCTTTAACTTGCAGCTAAAGAACCTGCCCAATACACAGAGGAAAACAACCTCAGCAAATTCCTACTTACCATCCCCAGATAATCAATGGACTTAAAATCTGAAAGTGACCTGAAAGCTTCCCAAATGGCTTCACCTCATTTCACAAGACAGAAAAAAAAGGACACGGTTATCTTGAAAGGTTAGGCAACACAGCCAGTGTCCTTCAGGGCATTAGAGGTGGTCCAGTTTCCCACCTCCCTCTGCTTCCTGAGCAGATTCCCAAACAATATCCATTTTCCACAGAGATACAACCAAAGCTGCTCTGGTTAGAAGGTCTGAATTGTGACTATTTTTCCTCCCCACTGGTGCCAAAACTAGCCCTCCACCGCCACTTATCAAATGCTGCCCGAGAGTATGTGCATCCTTGAAATAGTCCAGGGAGCATTTGCATCTCCCCAAAAATGTTCGCAGCCTGCCATTCATCACGGCCCTTCAGCTCCGCATGCTGAAGCCTCCTGCCTTCGGTAAGGAGCTCCAAGTATGGAGTGTGGCGGTTCCCACTCTAGGGTTCTTGTCGGCGGCTCACCAGGGATTACAACGCCCAGCCAAGGACGTTCTATTCTGAGTGTGGCCCCAGTATGTTTCATTTCATCTGCAAAGCACGAGTTTATTCTGGAGAGAGAGGTTTTGGGCACATTCGTAGTAGCTAACGAGCAGTACTTCCTTATATGCAGAACACAAAATCCTCACATAAAAACCGGACCCAATTGCCAGCGTGGGGTTTCAAATAAACAAACTTACCCCGAAAATTACCTCTCCAGCATGGCCAAACCTACACCTCAGAGTCACAGGCTGTGACAGCGGTACAGAGGCTGCAGTGATCTGTGGTTCTTTGGGGAACGGCGGGGGACCAAAGCCTCCATGTTTTCTCTGTTGAGCCAGAGGGCTTCACTGGTCACCATGCACAAATCCCAGATCTGTGTCCTTTGAAAAAATCAGTGACAAAGAAGAGTCAGCACAATTCCCTCCCTGCAGTGCTGCCCGGGATTTTCAGAGACTGGCTTACACTCTTCAAGGGAGTCGAGAAGCAGGTTGCCCTCCCCATACCCAGCTGGTCAGCCCTAGCCCTTTTCTCAAGCTTTTCCTGTGTTCTGCACAACCTTTGCGACCTTCTTCATTTCAGGAGGCATTTTCCAAACCCCACCTGCCTCCCTACCTCCCAACCCGAGGGAAGTACCTACAGCCCATCTTACCCTAGTGTCCCCTCTGTAATAGAACTCCATCATGCGGCTGTTTCCGTGCCATTTACATGTCTCCCCCCCACTCCCCTGGCTGGAGTTCCATGAGAGCAAGGCCTGGGGTGCACTTGTGTCCACAACCCCAGTGCCCAACACAGTGCCACGCCCACAGCAGGCACTCAATGAAGAGAACAGACCTAAAGAGCACTACAGCTCCCAGCCCCAGGACGACGCAACTCCGCCTACGCCAGACCCACCTTGCTCGGGATAAGACCTCACTGTCTGCAGCCTTTCACAGAGCCGGCACCTCCCAAAATATTGGGACAAATGACCGCTTCAAAAGGCCGCAGAGACTAGCACTTGAGATCACGACTTCTAGAATCAGACAGCTAGGTTCCAATTCTGCCTCCACTAGTCCTCACAAGCTTTATGAAGAGGCAAGTTAGCCTCTCGATGCCTCAATTTCCTAATCTGTGAAGTGGGGATAATTATAATACAACATCATAGGGTTGTTGTAAAAAAAACAGAGTGAGTTAATCTCTGCAAAACACTTAGTGCCTTCACTATGTAAGCATTAGGGACCTTCTTAGATATAATTTACATACAATATTGTACACATTTAGATATACAACATGGTGATTTGGCACATTATTATACTGCAATATGATTACCACTGTAGCTTTAGTTAACGTCTCTGTCAGGTCACATAACTGTCATTTCTCTATTGTGGTAAGAACACCTGAGATCTAGTGTCTTGGGAATTTTGAAGTATAGAATACAGTATTGTTGACTAAAATCACTATACCTAAAATGGTTTGCGTGGTACCCACACATAGCCTTAAATAACATTAAGTCAAGGAATGACTTTGTTCTCAATTCTCTTTCAAATTTTCTGTATCAAGGAAAAGGTTACAGTTTAATGCGAATACGACTTTAACACATCTCTCAAACTTGCTGTTCTCCCTCTAAACAGAGAGAAAGCTCAAATCTCGGGCAGGCAGAAAGATTTAGCTGAAATGAAGTGATTTTACCTTTGTTGTATTATTATTATTATTTAATGGCAATTGACACTGGTTTTCTATCCATGATAGAGGTATAAATTTTCCATGTAAAATGTCTATCGATATTAAACAGTGAGCAGATTCGGAGAAAAATATGAAGTAACAATATCAGTTGTAAACATACTATGGCAGAAATCATGAAGGTAAGATCCAAAAGCATCAAATGTGGGAGACACTGGTAGACACTCGGTGGGGGGGCCTAGAGGCAGAAGTTCAATGTGTGCTGCGGCAGGGAGCACTTGGGCAGCTGACCAATGGCAGAGTCCTGCCCCGAGAAGAAGCCAAGACCTCCACACGCCCCCTGCAGCTGAACACAGCACAAGATGACGGCTGCCACGGGTGGAGGTCAGCACTGGGCAGAGCAGCTCAGGAAGCTCCATGGAAGAAAGCAGGCTACAGGAGGGAGAATGCACTGGCAGTCACTGGCATCTACCGTGAGGCCAGGATTCTTGGCGAGAGAAAAGCGGACTTTACTCATCTCCAATTGAGGATAGGGCAGATACCCGGTGTCCTACCAGGAACCCAGGGTCTCCTGCCTTCCCTGCCACCCACGCAGCTGAGGGCAAGGGCTGCGAGGAAGAAGTTTTGGGTGGAAAAGAAGCCCCCTTTCCAAGTGGTGTTGCAAAACAACTTGGTGGCATCTTGTAGCAAATGGGACACTCGGCTCAAGCTAGGATCCCATGGTTTTCTTTGCGTTTTGGGCGCATCTATTTGTGATGTTCATTGGAGGGGGCCATCAGTAAATAGGTCTAGCTTGCTTTTGAAACCAGTTGTGTTCCCTCTGCCTGTGAGTCATAGGCCGGGCTCACCCACAGACACAGACAACCCTCTCACTGTCCTCCGGCCGGCTGACCACCAAAACCATGCTCTGGGTGTGCATGGGGAGGGGCGGGCAGAGGACTCACGCTGCCTCCACCCTCAACCAGCACGGGTAACAAGGCAGAGGCCAGTATTCCAGGAGCTCCTTCTCTCATTCTTTCTTGAGAGAGAGTTATATGAATAACTAGCTCTAAAACAGTACCCGCCACCACTTCTCAAGGGCCTGCTCCGTATTGGGCACACTATCCTCATCCTCACAAGAGACTCTCCATCTTACATGTGAGAGAACTCAGAGAGACAAGATGGCAAGCAGCCAGAAAGTGACACCGGCCGTTTTATGGACTCAGGTCTCTGTGCCTCAAAGCCCACACTCTTGCCTTCCCACTGCCCCCGCTGCCCCGCAAGGAAATGAGTGCCATAATGTTGCCTTCCAGAACCCTAGAAAAACACAGAGTTCATTTCATGAGGGCAATGAGGAAAGGCTCCCTGGAGAAGGTAGTATTTGGCCTGAGATCTTAAGGACAAGTAAGGCTTTTGTTGACAAAACAAAATAATCCAGACTACTTTTGTTTGTTTGTTCGTTCATTCATTCATTCATTTGTTCCATGCCATATTTCTGGGACTATGGTAGGTACCAGGAATTCCATGGTGAACAGACATAGCTCCTACCCCCAAAGACCTCACCTACCGGTGGAGACCTAAAAAAAAAAAAAAAAAAAAAAAAAAAAAATGAATGAATAAAGTTATTACTAACTGTGTGTGCTGTATAGAGACATATAAGGAACAGAATGGAGAAACCAGAGAAACCTATTTTAAGACAGCCAGGTACAGTCTTTCTGAGGAGGTGACATTTTTGCTGGGCCTGAATGATGAAGTGAAGGTGCTATCCATGTAAAGTAATAGGACAGGGAGTGTTCCAGTCATAGGGAACAGTATGTGCAAAGGCCCTGAGGCTGAAAAGGGAACTGTGTGTTCCTGAAACTGAAAGATTAGAATGTCTTAAAGCAAGTGAGTCCAAGGAAAAGTATTCCTCAAGCGGAGAGTGGGGAGAGAGGCCAAGGTCAGATGGGATAGCATCTTACAGGCTGTGGAAAAGGGTAATGGGAAGCTCTGGCAGGGTCTTCAGCTCGGAAGTGATACAGCCCAATTTACTCTCCAAGATCAGACCTCAGTCCCTTCACCCGTAAAATGAGAGTAAATAAGAGAATGCATAAAAAGCTCTGAGTGCCTTGCCTGGTTGGCGAGTGGACAGAAGATGCTCTGAAACGTGAGCGTGTATCAAAATAACCTGGGGTGTTTGCTAAACTCAAGATTGCTGGGCCCCACCGCCGGAGATTCTGATGCAATAGGTTGGGGGAGGCCCATGAAGATGCATTTCTAACAGTTCCCTGGTGATGAGGCTATTCCTGGTCCAGGGGACCCCACTTTGAAAACTCTTGGGTTAGAAAGAACAATAAAAAAGTGGGAGGTGCCACTCGGGTGCTGTGGTAATTGTTAAGAGCTGGTAGAATACAATGATCTCAGCGAGGTGGAGAAAAGTGATCCCGAATAGTTAGTTCTCTTTTGGAGATACCATAGACAAGACTAGCTGATGGACCGGAGGTTGGGGAGGAGGGAAAAGGAGACATCAGGCAGGACACTCCTAGATCAATGGCTTGAGCACCTAGGCAATGACAGTGGCAGAAGCTGAATGGGGAACACTTGAGGAGGAGCAGATTTGGAGACAAGGGTTGAGACATACTAACTCTGACTGAGGCTTCTGCAACCCCGAAATGGCCATGTCAGGCGGGCCGGTGGAGCCTTCATGAGAACAGCCATCACCTCTATCTTACCTTCTGTTACATCCCCAGATCTCACCGTTGCATGTCCTGCCAGTAAGAAATATTCAGATAACTTCTGTTACGGGTTGAAGGATAAATGGAGACTGAGGAACAAGGAAAACCGAAGGCACTGAGGTACCAGCATGCTGCCATATTTGAGGAGGCCACAAGCAGTCACTCTGTTGAGGCTAAACCATCACTTCCTGACCTTGACATGTACGGTAAAGTGGGAGGTTGGAGGCAGAACAAAAGACAGAAGTGAGCCACCCAATTCACAGTAGGACTCTTCCTCCAAAAGTCAGAGATGTCACATTTGAGCCTTTCTTGGGTGTGTTTTAAGATGGAAAGGTTTGAACTGTGAGCTTAATGAGCAGGAAGGCCGGAGGAAATCTGGCTAGCTTGGGTTTTTTATAAAATAAATCATGGGAAAAATCAAGCTGTGCAACGTGGGGAAATGAGGAGGGAAGGATGGGAAGACGGGGAGAGAAGAAACAGAGGACAGAACAGAAAAAGTGGCTTAACCAAGACGACCCGCTAAGGGCAGAAGGGGCCAGCCTCCAGAACTTGACCTCCCACGCCAACCTCGACCCTTAGGTCCTCACCACATTTCCAGCAGGCATGATGGACCCTCAGCCTCCCCACTCACCAAGTTGTAAATTAAAAGGCTGTAATTCCAGCCAGGGGTTCTGGTGACATCATAAACCACAGAACCACAAGCTCAACTCACCAGAAGCCCCAAGATGGAATTACACCCTTTCTTCCTAATCCAGGCAGCTCTGGCCACTGCCGTTTTTTCATGATATAATCAAAGTAAGCAATGTTTTAACCATTTGTTTGTGGCCTTTCTCACACAGCCATAGGGCCCCCTCTCTCCTGGCCTCCCCTCTCCCTCTCCCACCCCTCTACAGATTCTCCTCCAGGGTCTCCTTCAGAGACACCCTGCTTTCCAAGGCTGCCCCTCCTCCAGGCCTACTTCTCTTCCTTCTCCCCTCTAGACCCCTTCTGTTCTTCTGTCTCCTCCTATGAACCAGTAATGTCCTGGCTTCTACCTTAAATCTGCTTTTCAAGAGAAGCCCAGGATCTTCTAGGTCCAGGACAATGTCCTGGAGAACAGACCCCAGATGTCTGAAACACATTCCCGAAAGTGGCATGAAAACGCACTCTCGTTTTAAATAAATCGGGAAAGTTTACAGCTTAAGGAGGGATCTTTCTGGAAGCAAGTGATTGCTTCCAACATCCTTCCACTGTGTCTTGCTTCTGAGTCCTAATTTTCATGAAGTATTGCTTAGCACAAAGTATACATGGGCATCACACTACCTTTTACTCCTGCTTCCCCATCTTAAGTGTAATGTCGATATTTAAGTTCCTATGGAAATCTCACCTAGGGGAAGAAGCCACAAGGGAGGGCAATAATTAAATCAGCTCCCACTCAATGAGTACCTCTTATGTCTCAGATATTCATATTATTCATCATCCCTTGCACAGAAATACTATTTTCTTCATTTTATGGAGGAGGGAAACAGAGGTTCGGGACATGGAGTATTTTGCCCAAAGTCCCACAGCTACTAAGTAAGGCCCTTGGATTTGACCCCAATCTGTTGGATGCAAAAACCTACATATACATGCTCACTCAGTGTCTCCCTGCCCTGAGTAAAATATTTTGAGAATAAATGTTGCGTGGGATTCCAAAGGGACTTTAATGACTGATCTTCATGCAACATGATTTTTTTCAGAAGTGATGAAAGTTTTATACTATTTTAGGGTACAATAAGAGTCAAAAATGGATATTCTAATGTCCTATGTATTTTTTAAGTAAATTATTTCAAATTATTTCCCCCAAACCAAAACAAAAAAATCAGCAGTTTAACTCTACGTTGATGTAATTTGGTAGTAACAAGGTGGACCAGCGACTCTTTTTATAAAGTGTCATCTACAAAACACCAGTATAGCACATGGCAGCTTTCAAAAGACTTCATCTGCACAAGTCTGTCTGCCCAGGCTATGTGCGGCATGCAGTGTGAACCTGACCATGTCGAAGATGTTCCAAGGGGGGACGGGGCAGGCTACCTGCCTGGACATCTTGGAGATGGCCTCCAATGACAAGAGGCAGAATTGCTGCACAGAATCAATGCTTCAGGGGTCAAACAACTTCAGAACTTTCTAAAATATGATGATGTTACAGCTGAACCAGAGACTGCAGGTCACACACTTCATAAAAGAGTAAGAAACATATCTGACACTATTTCAGGATGCTACCTGCAAATATTTGGGAACACAGCAGTCTTGAGAAAATTCGGGTTAGAACAGAAAAAAGACAGGATCAGTTTTCTCTTCTTCAGAAAATGCATCTCTGCCTAATGAAGCACATGTTAGGATGGTTTAAGAAAGATATGTGATGCAATGACCTAATTTTTTTTCCTCTACCATCAGGGACAGTAAATAACATCTTCCCAGAGAATACAAATGGAGAAATACTGTCAGCATATATTACACGAAGTTACAAAGTGGACGTGAATGCCACAACAAACAAGCAGGCATCTTGCTTCTTCTCCAACTTCAAAGTGAGATGACAGAATCTCCTAGTGATGAAGGACAATTTATTCATTCCCAGCAACAAACATTTAATTACCAAATCAATCCCATGTCATTGTACTGCATGATGGAAAATCAGCAGCAGCTTCTAAATGGAGAAAGACAATGGATTTGAAAACATCTTGGGGGTTTTCCTCGCAGACTGAATGTCCAGGATCCCACTGGCGGAGCTCACATACACAAACCTGCGGGCAAAGCCAGCCTCAGTCAATCCCAGAAAAAGCACCAAACCTTCCTGACTTGTGTTCAAGGGTTCCAGTGAGGATATGGTTAAGAATATGGACTCTCGAGTCAGACTGCCTATGCCTAGCTCCAAGCTTGGCCACGGGATCTTGGGTGAGCTTTTAGCTATATATGCCTCAGTTTCCTTGCATCCTGTAAAATGAGAATTAGAGTGCCTTACTTCAGAGCCTTGTTGGGGGGATTAAATGAAATAAGATACACGAAGTGCTTAGAACAAGCGTGTAGTAAACACTCGGTAAGTGAGAGATATCATGAGCCTTTCTCCCTCCATCACTATGCTCATGTCAGCTAGAATTTTTACCAAAGATCTTAGCACAAACTTAATTCACATAACTGAAAAGTCTAGGGGAGTCCTGGCCTCAGGTACAGAGACTCAATGGCTCTGGCAGGCCCTAGTCTCTTTCTCCATCTCTAATCTCTCCTTCCTCTGGTGTGGCTCCATTCTCAGATAAGCTCTCCCCTCATGGTGGCAGGATGGCTGCCACAACATCAGCCTATATCCTCTCAGGTTCCAGTCCAGCAGGAAAGAACACAGCCTATGTCTCAACAGATCCTGCACAAACTCAAGAATTCAATGTAATGGCACAAGCATGAATCACAGCTCTTCATTTCCCCGATTATTGACAAGGTTGAGCACATTTCCATACGTTTATTGGCACTGGTATCACTAAAGGGTGTTAGCTTCATCTTATTGAAAAACTTCAGGCTTATTGTGCACAAGATGAGGGAAGGGTATATTTTCTTTCAAGTAAACTGGTTTATTGCAGGGCTGTTCCCAGATCTGCCAAAGTTAGAGGGGCCTCCCCTCTGGACACAAAACCTTCACTCCTATGATCCGTCAGTCTCTTGAAGCATTCTGTTAAAACAGCAACTCTGATGTGATGTGGCCATGTGGCTCAACTCTGCCTGAAACCCGAAACCGTGGCAATGCCCAAGCCTCTCCATCTCGCGTACTCTTCACCCCCAAGTCCAGGCTGACACCCCCTTGGCTCCTCAGGCTGCTAGTTTCCTCCAAGCACTGGGGGGAAAATCTGGCTTTAGAGGCTCCCAGGGCCTTTTGGCATTGTGTTAGATCAAGTCCTGCTCTTTTCTAAATACTTGATCAAAACTTGCTTCCTCCCCTGCCCATATCTCCATCCCTCAACAAAAAAAAGTGCCGGAAGAAATGACCTGCCCGGTGCACATATATTTTCCTAACACCATGATTCAAGGGAGTTCATTATCTACTGCACATAGGGAACTGGAAGCCAAGAAATCTCCCCACTAACATGCTGGTGTCCTTGGCATTGCTCCAAAGCTATTTTTGGCCCAGGTAAGTCCTGCTATCTTTAAGGACTCAAGTCAAATGTCACCTGAGTCTCCAGAACTGGGGTTAGTCATTCATACCTCTCTATTCCCGGGCCATGTGACTTATGCCCAGAGGAGTGCTGAGCTGAGATTGTTGGTTTTCCCACTCACATCTTCTTACACTGCTTACCTGCTTACACTCAGTACAGCACCCAACCCAGAGTTCTAGGTCAGTACATGTTGGCTAAATGAGTCCCCACTAGAATGACGGGATGAACGTCTATGCCTGAGAACCCCATCATCTTCATGATCCTACTGCAGTGATTCCTGAAGTGTGGTGTACATCCTCATGACTCAAAGTAAGAAGCAAGGAAACAGGATTGGGCTTTCTTTCTCTCCTTCCTCTTTTATCAAATTCAATGTCACTGAATATGGTCAAAAATGATGCTAATGCTAATATGGGGGCGCCTGAGTGGCTCAGTTGGTTAAGTGTCTGACTCTTGATTTTGGCTCAGGTCATAATAATCTCAGGGTTGTGAGATCGAGCCCCACATCGAGCTCTGTGTTCAAGAGGGAGTCTGCTTCTCTCCCTCTTCCTCTCCCTCTGCCCCTCCCCGCCCCCCACCACTTGTGCTCATGCTATCTCTCTCTCTCCAAAAATAAATAAATAAAATCTAAAAAAAAAAAAAGAATGCCAATATGGTGTTTATAGATTTAAGGAGGAAAATAAGCAATTTGACAAACACTTACCAATGTGTTTCCCACATGCAAAGTGCTGAAAGGAAAAGTGGGCATATGTATTAGTCAGGTTAGGCTAGGTTCTGCTGCAGTAACAAAGAATCCGTAAATCCCAGTGGTTTTTATTGTTATGTTAATCACCATATATTACATCATTAGTTTTTGGTGCAGTGTTCCATGATTCATTGTTTGTTCATAACACCCAGTGCTCCATGCAGAACGTGCCCTCCTCAATACCCATCATCAGGCTAACCCATCCCCCTACCCCCCTCCCCTCTATAACCCTCAGTTTGTTTTTCAGAGTCCATCATCTCTCATGGTTCGTCTCCCCCTCTGACATACTCCCCTTTTCTTCCTCTCCTGTTATCTTCTTCTTTTTCTTTTTTCTTAAAATATGTTGTGTTATTTGTTTCAGAAGTACAGATCTGTGATTCAACAGTCTTGCACAATTCACAGCGCTCACCATAGCACATACCCTCCCCAATGTCTATCAAAAAGGTTTCTTTCTTTCTCACGTTCCACATCCACTATGGGTTGCCAAGGGTACCCAGCCACTGTCTCGAATATAGTTGGTCAGCATCCCAGAGGGCATTAAAACTCAGGGGGGGGGGTCACATCCAGGCAGTTAAATGACACACATCACTTCCAATCAAAACTCATTTGCCAGAACTAGGCCCCACCCAACCATAAGAAGACCAGAAAGTGCAATCGTGCCATTTGTTAGAAGGTAGAGAACTAAGAACATTTGTGAGCAGCACTCATAATGCTCATAGTAGGTAAGTTCTGGGCCTTGGGCCTTGTCTTTAAGGGGGTGTGAATAACATGTAGAAGGGGAATAAAAAGAGCACCAATCATATGAAGGAGGAAAGAAAGGTGAGGGTGAGGGATGCTGGGGTGGGATGAACAGGCCTCAGGGTCCCGTGAGTGTGTGACTCAGTCTGCTGAATCTAGAGCTACCATTTGTTATGTGTGAGGTATGTACCTGCTAAGTTCTTGTATGAAGCGTTCAGACAGGTAGGTAGGGTGCTCAGGAGGTCAGCAACAGAAATCCACTCCAGCCAACAAGCAAAAATGGGGGATACTGGAAGACTCCAGGGGAGCTCCCAGAATGAGAGGAAGAGCAGATGAAGCAGGGCTCCCAGTGGAAATGAGGTCAGCTCCAGGGCTGTCGGTGGCAGGATCAAATCACAGCCTCTTCAGCTCCCACGCTTCCTGTCTTCTCGTCACACAGGTTTCAGGCAGGCTATGGTGCAACTGGGTTTGGGGTGCACCGTCAACAAGGGGAGGCCAGTGCGCTCTGAGTGGCAACCCCACTAAGACTGCATGCAGTAGGGATGTACCCCAGAGGGAAATCAAGATGTTGCTTCTAGAACAAGAGGTAGTGACTGGTGATGGCTCAGGCAAAACAGACGTTCAAACAGAACTTTAAGTCCAAATGGATCCTCACAAGCATGACATGGGCATCACCACTCCCTTTTCCACACAAGGAAGCTGAGCACCTGAGCCTCGGGGATGTCCCAATATCACTCAGCTGGTAAGTGCCAAACACCTAACTCAGTGGGACCCCAGGGCCTGTACCTTTACCATTGTGATCTGCTGTGTCATGCAGATCTGGTGGCCTTTCTGTTGCCCTTTTCCAAGATGCATGAAAATGAGAAGGAATCTGAATTGGCCACATTACTACTAGTCATGCAACCGTCACATTCCTAGAACGCTTTCTCGTCTACCAAGTGTTCTCACACATATAGTCCTCCTTACACAGTATGAGAAAGGCAGACCTCTATCACCCCTCCCGCTTATTAGATGGAAATGATTGGCTGGCATCTGGTGAGGGTGGGCCCAGCATCTATAGGTCTCATTTTCCAGTTAGAGGTGTTGACCTGGCTGGGGCTTCCCTGGGAAGTGTGGGACTCAGTGTGCCGGTCTGCAGCGTGGGTTGGCAGGCCGTGGTCGGCTCTGGAGCAGGAGGGTAGAATGGTGCTTGAGATTGATCAGGCACATGAGATGCATGGGAACCCGGAGCCTCTAAAGAGAGAGCTTGGTCTCTCGGCCTCACCGGGGGCCTCTCAGGGGGAGTTTTCTGTTGCTGAGTGTGCACAGGTCTCACTTAAGGGTGTTAATGGAACTGCAGAAGTGTCACTGCAGGGAAGCTCAGCTTTCTGTGTCCCTGCCATGCCTGACTTAGGAGGTCACAAGCACATGTGCCATGCTATAAAATGGAAAGCTGAAAGCAAATCTTCCTAGCGTTGGGGATGTCTACAGAAGTAAGTTAAAAATAAAAGGATGGAGGGGTGCCTGGGTGGCTCAGTCAGTTAAGCATCTGACTTCAGCTCAGGTTGTGATCTCAAGGTCCTGGAATCGAGCCCCACACTGGGCTCCCCACTCAATGGGGAGTCTGCTTCTCGCTCTGACCCTCCCCCAGCTCATGTGCTCTTTCTCTCTCTCTCTCAAATAAATAATCTTTTTTTTAAAAAAATAATAATAAAATAAAAGAATGTTGGAGCTTTGGGTACTGGAGCCTCCCTGTCACTTGCCCTCAGCTTCCTGCCTAGATGTGACCAGCCACTCCTACTTCTCCAAAGCTTGGTGGGAGTACAATGTGGTGGTTGGGTCTGACCATGTGTCTCTGGTACCCCACTGTCTGGATTCAAATCCCAGCACTGCTGCTTGCTGCTCTGTGATTCTGGGTGAGTTATTCATTTCTCTGAGCCCATTTCCCTATTGGTTAAACATACCCACTCTGTGGGCAGGAAGATAAAGTAAGCTAATCCACAGAAAGCACCTAGAACAGCACACAGAAAACATTCAAAGACATTCAATAAATGGTAAATCAGAGAAAATGAGTGACTTGTCCAAAGGTACCTAGCTAGGGAGTGGGGGACTCAGGATCCAGACGCAAATCAAAGTCTGGATTCTGAATGATTCTTCCCACCAAGCCATGCTGCTTCTCAGAGAGGTAAAAAGGGATAAATTAGTGTCTCACTTCACTTCCCACTGAAGCTCTCTGAGGATCTGTTATCATCCCATCTTCAATGGACTTCTTACCTCGGTGAGGAGAAAGCATAATCCTTAGTCTGGATCTTTTTGTTAAATTCACCTAGACTTGTAGTTGTCAGCCCTGCCCTGACCCCTTAAAGGAAACTCTTTAGGCTTGGATCAATGTGGACAATAGTGTTTTTGTACAGCAACTGCCCACTTACATAGAGGAGAAAATTTTTCCATGGAGAGTCCTCTAGCTCGACCCTGAGGCAAACTGATTTCAACAGTTCAGAAGATACACTATCTCTTGTAACAGGGAGTCAAGAGACAGGGTGGCCTTCGGGTGTGGTATGATCAGGGCTCTATCTAAACTTCTCTGTGGGTCTCTGGACTTAACTCTCCTCCACATGTTGACTGCACCTCGTGCTGGCTTCCTCCATGGCAGCCTGCAGCAAATGAACCTGTTACATAGCAGGGGAGAGAGAGAGGATGCCTTACCTCGCTCCAGCTTTGGCTACATACCCATCCTGACCCAATAACTGTTGCTAGGGCAATGCCACATGATCACTGGCTCAAATCCAATCCCTAAACCCATTATTGGGAATCATCCTAGGTCAACTGAGCCCTTGAGGTGGGGGGAGAGGGGGTTCAGATTTTCCTCCAGGGAGAAGTGGAAACCAGAAAACCAGTTCTGTTGCAGTGGAGAAAGGAGGAGTAAATGCTGGGTACTCAACCAACAATGCCTACCACGGGACACAAGGAGAGTTGAGGGGCAGGGGCAGCACAGTAAGATACCACAGTGCCTGGGAATCCAGGAGGAAATCTCACAAAATGTCCTATCTCCTAAGTCAAAATGGTAAGATGAGCTCACATGTAATTCAGGAGGAAAGTCCCATCATAGTTCTTATTTACTGAGCAGCATCAGTTGAACACAGATGTGGGTGCTTTCTCTACATCACGTCCTTCACTAAATCCTCACAGCAACCCTTAGAATTTGGAACTGTCACTCTTGTCTTATAGATGAGGAAACAAGGCTCTGAGCAGTAGGGTGACTTCCTCAAAGTCACACAGCTGAGAGGGATGCAGTGGGAAAACAAACTTGGATCTCTGTGTGGAAAAAGCCCCAGCACACCATTTTGCTTGGTCTACTTCAAGAAACAAAAGTAGGATGTGTGAGTTAATTTCATATGAATCTAATACTATTGTTGGAAAGCAGGAAATAAATGACCTTCAGCCTCTGGGTCCACGGGAAAACACACACAAAAAAACATTGTTAAAATTTAAAAATAAAGTGCAAAATGGGACGAGGAGAATTGGGGGAATTCTGAGGAAGCCACCATGCATTCTTCTCCCTAAATGCACAAAATCCTACTTAGATTTGGGGCAGGAAGATGGACACACACACCCCTGCCCTGCCCCGCCTCCACCAGGGCAGCTCATCATGTTTGGACATTACTGTGCGAGTGATTTAAAAGGTTATATTTTTTTTGCTAATAGGATCTTCGGAAAGGAGGTATCTTTTGGTCCTGCTTGTCCAGCACGCAGATGGGCATCCACAGCATTAAAATGGGCATATGTACTCAAGTGAGTTTTCCTCGTGAGGAGCACTTGACTGCACAGGTTATTTGGTGGGGGTGGGAGCCCAGCTCATGGGATAATGGCCAGCTGGGGGTCTCCATTGAGAAGGTGGCCCTGTGGTTGTCCCCATGGGCCGCTGGAATCTGCAAACTCCTCGGCCCCTGCAGTGGGGGTGAGGTAGACCAGCTTCCTCTTCTTCCGCTATGACAAAGCGCCACAAATTTAGTGGCTTAACACAATGCAAATTTCTTATCCAGAAATTCTGGAAGTCAGAAGTCCGAAATGAGTCTTATGTGGCTAAAATCAAGGTGTCATCAAGTCTTTGTTTCTTCTCGAGGCTCTAGGGGAAAATCTGTTTCCTTGTCTTTTCCAGCTTCTAGAGGCTTCCTACAACTCTTGATGAAGCCCATTAAAGCACTATCTGTTTCCACCATCACATCTCCTCTCTGCCTGTGACACTTGCCTCCCTCTTATGAGACTCTTGTGTTTACCCTGGGCCCATCTGGATGATCCAGGATCATCTTCCTGTCTCAAGATTCTCAATCACACCTGCAGTCATTTTTGCCATGTAATGTAACCTAGTCACAGGTTTTGGGGATTAGAACATGGATACTGGGGGGGGGGGCACTACCACGTTCAAGATAATAAAAAAGGCATCACCTTATAAAGCCACCATCACCTACCATTAAGGACTCAGAAAGACACGGTCTCTAATGGATCAGCTTAAAATGGGAAACTAGCAGAAGACTATTTTGAACATCATTGTTCTCATTTGAGATTTTCTATGTTAGTCTGATAACCTTCAACAGAGAGAATTCTTAGGCTATATACGCATATGCATACACAGTACCTGGGAAAATGAGGAAACCAGCTGAATGATTAAGGATCCTAATATTTATTAGGCCTAATATTTCCAGATAACTCCCCCTCCTACCCAGATAGTTTGAACTTGAATGGCCATTTCCCTCTCCATGAGCAGACCCCAGGTGTGTCTCTGTCCTGTCACCTCCTACCTGTGACTTCTAGAGGCTGGTCACAGGTGACTCTGCAAGCAGACAGGGAGTCGGGGGGAGGCAGGAAATATGGGACGAAGGATGGCTGGGGTGAAGATGTGGAAAGACTGTAATAAAACAAATAACTATCAAATATTATGAAAACAAATAGGGGGGCGCCTGGGTGGCTCAATTGTTAAGCATCTGCCTTTGGCTCGGGTCGTGATCCCAGGGTCCTGGGATCCAGCCTCATGTGGGGCTCCCTGCTCAGCGGGAAGCCTGCTTCTCCCTCTCCCACTCCCCCTGCTTGTGTTCCTGCTCTGGCTGTCTCTCTCTCTCTCTGTCACATAAATAAATAAAATTTTTTAAAAAGTAGGTATTTAATAATTACCAAGACAAAATATGTCCATATGCCACCTAAAATACTCTCATTTGTTGTCCATGGCAGACTTTTCAAAATGTGTGCATACAAACTGCCTGGGGATCTTGTTAAAATGCAGATTCTAATTCAGTCCAGTCTGGAGTGAGGTGTGAAATGCTGTATTTATAAGCAACAAATGGTAACGTAAGGTTCAGCAGACTGTATCCCACACTCAAAGGACCCTGAGGCCTGTTCATCCCACCCCAGCATCCCCACCCTCACCTTTCTTCCTGCCCCCACAGGACTGGTGCCCTTTTTATTCCTCCCTCCACCAAACACAAGGCTAGAACTTACCTACCATGGACATCATGAGTGCTAATCACCAAATATTTCCAGTTCTCCTCTTATAACTCACAGGAGGAGTGTACTTTCTGGTCCCCTTACTGTTGGGAAAAGCCTAGTTCTGGCCCGTGAGTTGAGTGAGAAGTGACACATGCCATTTATCTTTTCCCATCTGGGAGGGTGACTGGCCGTAATGGAGGTGGTGGCCGCTCTAGCAGCCTGGGTACACTTGCCAACCCACAGTGGACGTGTAGCGTGAGAAAGAAAGAAAACTTTGCTACTAAAAGCTGCTGGGATTGAGGGATTCTTTGTTACTGCAGCAAAACCTAGCCTAACCTGACTGATACATACACCCTAGTGTCATATCCTTTACCCTTCAGCACTTTGCATGAAAGAAGCTCTTGGTATTTTGTCAAACTGCTTATTTTTTAAATATTTTACTTATGTATGTATGTATTTATTTTATTTATTTGAGAGAGAGTGAGAGCATGTGAGAGAGAGAAAGAGAGACAGAGATAAAGAGAGTACAAACGGGGGGGGGCAGAGGAAAAGGAAAAAGCAGACTCCCCTCCCTGATGAGCACGAAGCCCAACTGTGGGGCTCAGTCCCAGGACCCTGGGATCATGACCTGAGCGAAAGGCAGATGCTTAACTGACTGAGTCATCCAGGCGCCCCATCAAATTGCTTATTTTCCTCCCAAACCTGCAACTACCATTTTTGGCCATGTTTAGTGGCACGGAATCTGGTAAGACAGGAAGAAGAGAAAGAAAGCCCCATCATGTTTCCCTTCTTCTTACTGAGTGCATTAGAGCTGAAGTGGGACCCACACAGCGGTTCTTCTAACCCTCTTCAAGGGCCTACACTTTTCCCTGCTGGCTCTGGTTCCCAGTTACTCTCTACAATGCAGTTTCATTCTGAAGGTACTGTACGAGCCTGCTGAGGGTGAGTAAAGTATGGTCCATCCTTCCATGGAACAAATGTTTCCCAGATAACTGGTAGGCTGACGTGGGCTGGGTTCCATCAGCAGAGATGGCAATTTCTTCCACATGTGATAACATCACTTCTCACTAGACCAAAAATCCAGAAGCTATGCAAACTGAACAAGTGAGTCTGGGGGAAGCATCCAAGTGTGGTGGAGAATGCAGTGACCTAGGACTAAGACGTGCGCGCTCGAGTCTGAAACCTGCCATCCTATCCATCCACCAGCCTCTTTTGAGGGCCAGTGAAAGAAATCCAACTCACACAACTGATGTGAAAAATAGAAACAAAAACCTCTCCAAGCTCCAAAAAATGTCAAGAAGAAACTATCTCCCTCTGTGACAGCATGCTGCTATTTGTTGGCTCTGTTCTCTGATCTGCTTTCCCCTAGTGACAGCAAAGTGGTCGCAGTACATCCAGGCTTATACTCCAGCAGCTCAGCAGCCCCAGGAGAAAGGAACACACTCTTTTCCAAGGGTTCCATCAAAAGCCACTGAGTGGAATTTCATTGGCCTGGTTTCAGTCATATGCCCATCCCTAAACCAATCAATGTGACCCAGAGCAATGTCAGTGCTCAGACTGGCCAGACCTGGGGCACATGCCCATCCCTGGAGTTGGAGGTGGGAGCAGCCTCCGTCAAACCATATGGACTGAGAGCTGGAAGAGAGTAAGTCTCCCCATGAAAATCAGGGTGCTATTTCCAAAAAGGGGAAAATGATTACTGGAGAGACAAAAGCAACTGCAAGCCACTCCAGCTGCCAACGTTCTCACATCTTCCCAATCTCATCAATCATAAGTCAACATCTTCGTCAGTGTCCCAGAGAAGCTGCAAAGGCTCTACAATGCCACATGATTTCATTGCCAACAGATTGCAAGACAACACCAATGAAGATGCAAGAAGTCATGAATTCCAGAAGAGTGATGGTGGAGAGCTGCTTAAACCAAACGTGGGGCTGTTGGCAAAAGAGGATCTGGCCAAAGTTAGCCTGGTTATAACTCAAAAGGAAAAGTACGCAGGGATGATGCTAAAATAAGAAGTTTTTAAAAGAATGATTTAAACATCAGAACTCGATGTCCTCAGATATTTTTGCCAACATCGATTCTTGTTATAAGATGACTCTTATGGACTAGTGATATCTTACAATTTTTTTTTAAATTACACATCTTATGGTCCTAAAAACATTATATCCTCCAAAAATCAACATTTGACCCTCACTTCGCATATTCTAAGAGTTAGTGCACAGTTACAATTGTAAACTAATTTGCATATTCTAAGAGTTAGTGCACAGTTGCAATTGTAAACTAAATTTGGTTAAATGTATGGTACATTTTTCCCAATTAAATGGGCATGATAGGGGAATCTCACTGAGATCTTGATCTGAATTTTCCTGACCCTAACCATACAAGCAAGAGTTCATAAATGTATTAGCTTGTTGTGCTCCCTCTTCTGAAAAATATCCGTTCACATCTTTTGCCCACGTTTCTATTTTCTTTTCTTGTTGATTTGCAGGTATTCTTTTTACATTCTTGATACTAATCTTTGGTCGTGTATATGGCAAGATATACTTGAAAGGTTGTTTCCCAGTACCAATTATCTTCAGATACGAGGAACTTCTGCAGTTCAAAATCAAACGGTTTCCTTCAAGTTAGTGCAAGATGCTGATAAATTTTCACTTTTTTTTTCTTTCAACATTCCTAATCAGGGCCAGGAAATAACCCAGTATCTGTCCTTGGGATGGGCCAGATTAGATATACTTAGCAGGGCTGGCGTTTCCCTTACATGATATGGTTTGTCTTAAAATTGATAACTCCTGGCAAAGATCTTCAAGTTACTTTAAGTTCTTTGTTGGGAAATAGCAAACACTCTAGTTACAGCAGTATCACCCTTAAAAAGCATCCATTAGGTTAGCCGTTTTCTAAGAAGGTATCTATGAGAAACCAGTCTTGCCATATCGGTTTCCAGTGTAGAAAATAACATACCGTCTTTATGAAAATTCTGTAAGTACATTGGATTCACTCACTACTATGCACTCAAAAAAATTTATTTCTCCATCTAGAAGAAAAATGAAAAACCCTAACTTCATACCATATAAAGAAATGAATTCCTGATGGAGTAAGGTCCTAAATAAAAAATAAAACAACATCCAAAGAACATTTTCATAAAATCTATAGAAGACCTTCCTAGTAAACAGACATGAAAGTTAGAAAGCCCAAAAAAAGAGTAGGCAGATCCAACGACATAACATTTCTAATTATTTAGCATGCAAGTTTTTAAATCAACCCAATTAAAAGTGAATAAGCAAAAAAGACATTTGAACACACACGGACACACACACACACACACACACACACAGTAGGACAGATCCTGGATTGGTTAATTTGGTTGTCATTATGTCACTGAGAACCCACGCTCTATTTTCACGCTGCAATCCTCACCTTTGGCTTTTGGCCTTGGCTTGTCCCAAGATGTGACAGCTGCTGCAAGCACCATCCTCCTTCAACAAGGTCCAGAGGCAAAAGAAGGGAAGACAGTACTCCTTGGGCCCCTTTTGAAGAGTGTGAAACCATCCCCTAAACCTACCTTCTCAGAAACCTCCAGCAGACTTCCATCGTGGGGGAAATCAGCCTTTCCCCACATCACATCTCATTGGCCACAATCCCATCACAAGCCTGTGTCTAAACCACAGAACTAGCAGGAGGAGGGAATAACCACAGTTAGCTTGAACTAAGCAAAGTTCACCCTCTGGGGGCTGGGGAGAAGTCCATCTGCCACCCCCAAAGTCCATGGCTGCCCCTGTTAGCAAAGAAGAGGGAATGGCTGTTGGGTAAACAACCCACTGTACCTGCCTTGGAAAATGTAAAATCTCCTCCTCAAAATAAACAAGTAATTACTGAATTTAGAATATGTGCCAAGATGCCCCCTAGCAGCTCACAGGCTAGTGCAAGAATTGGGCAAACTTTTTCTGTAAAAGGACAGGTGATAAATATTTGGGGCTTTGAAGGTCATTTGTCCTCCTGTGCAACGGCTCAGCTCTGCCACTGTAGCTCAAGAGCAAACATAGATGGTACATAAGCAAATGGGCGTGGTTGCGCTCTAATTAAACTTTATTTACAAAAACAAGTGGCAGGCCAGATTTGACCCAAGGGCTGTAGTTTGTGAACTCCTGGTCTACAGAAAAGATAAACACGTAATCAAGGCCTTCAGACATGTCTTGTTTAGCAAACCCCAGGCTGAAGCCAGACATTCAACTTATTGACCCTGGGCCCCACTATTCCCTATTACCCTAATACCACGCCACTTTCCTATTTACTGTCATGATTCCCGAGTAAAGGTAAAGGCTATTTCACCCACAGTTCAGGAAACAACCACTTTCTCATTCATGGCATCTTTAGAGACAAAAATTTTTGTACATAAATTTCATTAACAAATACCACGTAATGAAACCATTTGTTCCACTGTGATCCTTGGTATCCTTTGGGACCACAGACACACACACAATTTAACTAAATTATTTGGGCACTGATTTTTCTAGGCATACAGTCCAAAAGAGCCCCATGATAATCCTTTCTCCGGAGTGATCAACAGCCCTGAGCGGTCCCTGTTAACAAGCTCCGTGGTAACCCAATCTCTGCATTCTGCTGACGAGCCACACTCCCGTGGTTTATGAGCTCAGTGGAATCCCTCAATAGAATTATACCCTTTTACTGAGTCCTGAACCATATATTATCATGAATACTAAACCAGTTCAAATGGTCCATCCCCTCTGCCTTCACATTAGACAAAGCCTTCAACAATTACCCTTCTCTTCAAAGAATGTGTTTTCTTTGGCAATGACCCCTGCTGAAACGTGATGCGCCCAGGCCTCCTGCACTTCACCTCCAGGCTCAGAGCTGGGCTATCCCCATCTCACACTGCCGTCTGAGGTCATTTGGACAAGGACCACAGGAAGCTGTCTCCCTTTCCATAAAGAAAGGACTAGCAAGGAAAAGTACAAGCAGGCTCAAGTTCAGAGGGAATGGTTCTACCCCTTGCAGCCCCTAGCAGCAGTCCTTTTGTCACCTGACATCTGCAGGTGACGTCAAGCACTCGAGAAGCATACTTCCCACCCTCGGTGGGCCTGAGGTGCTCCAAGAAGGTGGCGCTTTCATCAACAATTCTAAACGAGGTGGGCTACTTCTTTTCATCCATTCAATAAATGTCTCTCCAGCATCTGCCATGTGTCACATACTGTGCTGGACACTGCAGATTACAGAGGGGAACGGAACGGACCTGGATCTGACAGTGTCGTGCAGTGTTGAGGGCGAGCTGGAAGTAGAGAATAAACAGAGCGCCAAGCCCGTGATGTGAAATTAAGTCACCATGAACAATACGAAGGAAAGGAAGAAGGTGCCGTGTGTATGCGTCTCCCATGGCTGCCGTGACGAAGTACCTCGACCTGGGTGGCTTAAAACTACAGAAATTGATTGTCTCACAGTTCTGGCAGAGACCAGAAGTACAAGATGGGATTTCACTTCGGGTGCAAATGGAAACCCAAAAGCAGCATGATTAGACTTACATTTCATCTTGAGGATATTTTCCAATAGCATTGCTGGCCTCAGTCTAAACTGGGAGTTACTGTTTTTATTGTATTGCTCCAGTGACTGATAGCACATTTTACAAAGTGTGCTCCAGAGAACAAAAATAATTCAAAGTCATTCCAATCTTTCCAGAAAAATAATTCCAAACTTCTAGAAGCTCAAAGGGGATCTAATTCACAGGCTATACCAACACTCAATCAAACCTCTTTCCCCACTGCTGCCCTCCTTAGCTCACGTCTCTCCGACCCCACACCTTCCTCAGCAGCCTCCCTCCTCAGCCCAGCCTTGGCTGATTCCCCATCAGGATCTCTCCCAAAACCCCAGCCTAAGGTTCTTGAGGGCTTCACCCCCTACACCTTCTTCCAGAGCCCAGCTGGCAGACCCACAGCCTCCCTCAGCAGAAAGAGAAGGCAGAGCCTGAGCAGCCAGAGACAGAATCCAGAATCTCCTCTCTCTCTCTCTCTCTCTCTCTCTCCCTCTCTCTCTCTCTCTCTCTGCGCCCCACTCTCCTGTAGAGAGGCAATGGCAGCAGGAGTGTAAATACAATATTATGTTTTATCTTATTTCTTTTTAAAATTTTTAAAAATTTTTTTAAATTTGTAATCATAACTTCCATGAGGGCAGAAACTCCATCTCACACATTTTTGCATTCCCCACATTGCAGAGCACACTTCTTTGCACAAAGGTGAGACAAAGATAACAGAATCCTGCCTGAGACCCCGGATCTCTGCTCTGTGGTCCAGCATTCTTCCAACATCATCTCCACAGTTGCTGAGCTGAAACTGCCTGGTCTTAATTAAGCTTTGGCGACATCTGTCATGAGTGATTGGTGACATTTTTCCATCCACTCATCACTCCTAAAAATGGACTCATTCTTTCTAAGGAAGAATCAAGAGACTAAGGCAGCCCGGAGTATAGGTAAGGGAGGGTACGGGAGTCATCAAGGGGGGTGTGCGGAGGACAAGAGGAGGAGCAGCTGCTACGCTGGAGACCCCGCTCCCAATCTCCCGACCTCCCAATGGCTGCTAGTGTGCAGCAGAATTCCCTTCCACCAGAGGCCTGTTCTAGCAGCGAAACATGATCCTAAATGGACTAAAGGAAAGCAGAAAGAGATGGTCCCCAGGAAAAGCTTGGGAAGGCAAGAAGCCATGCATTTCACCATGGACTGCAGGCTCCTCTGGGACAAAAACTGCACTTAATTCAACTGTGTACTTCCTGCCTCCCCTCTGACCTCCGCCTCCAGGCCCCTGGGCTCCTAGCTGAGGACTTAGCACTCTGTAAAGCTGGTGAGCTGGTCAGTTGGTTGGTCAGTCGGTTAAATGAACAACTAAAATCTCTAATGAGAGCCTAAATCCCCTTCCCACGTGCTATTCCTCCGAGACTTGGCAAACGCCAAAAGGTCATGGTTGCCCCTGCTACATTAGGCCGATCCCCAACTGCCCAAACTAAGAAAGAAAGTTCATGATTTCTTAGAATCCCATGGAGTTATAATACATTATATATATATATATATATAGTCTTTGTCCTGGGTTGCTGGCACGGAGCTCCTAAAAAATGTGGAATCCTGTGAGTGAGGGGGTCTTTTGTGATTCCTAACGAGCCCCTCTGACCATACCTGAATTTACGCTGAGGTAACCTTTGGCAGGCCCCCTCAACGGTTGCAGGATAGGAGATGGATGCCCAAGGAACCCACCCCACCCTGCGCAGCTCCACCCCTGGGGAGTGCGACCAGGGACTGAGCTCAACGAACAATGGCCAATGATTTAATCAGCCGTGCCTATGTAATAAAACTGACAAAATTTCTGAAACATAGGGTTAAGGGAGCTTTCAGGTTGGTGGACACATGGTCGTGCTGGGAAGGTAGTACCCCAAAAAGGGAATGGAAGCTCTGTCTCCCTGCCTCCCAGCTTTGCCCTATGCATCTCTTCCATCTGGCTGTTTCTGACGTATATCCTTTAAAATAAAACTACAATCCTAAGTCCAGCACTTTCCTGAGTTCCATGAGTCATTCTAGCAAATTATCAAAGTGGAGGGGCATGAAGGTCGTGAAACCCCACAAATGTGTAGTTGGTCAGGCAGAAGTGCAGGTAGCCTGGGGACCCCCTTTGCACCTGGAGTGGGGGCAGTGTTGGAGGACTAAGGTCAACCTGCAGGGTCTGTGCCCCTCTGTGTAGTTGGGTGTCAGAATTGAAATGAATTGTGGGACCCCCAACTGGTATGAGAGAACTGAAGAACTGGTTTGGAGGACAATGAAACACACAGAGACCGCAAGATGCTCCTGAGCTGCTAAGAGGTGCACACCTAAGCCATCCACCCAAGAATCTTATTCGTTAAAACTTTCTCATTGGAAGCTTGTATTAACACTTTACTCTTATCCTTTCTAATGTTTTACAAACTTCACTGAAATTCACCCTCCTCAAATACAAACAACTGAAGCACCTACTATGGGGAAGGTGCCAAAAGCAGATGGTCCTCAAATATTCAAGCTCATATTCCTCCTAAAGGAATTTTCATATACTATGTAGGCCCCCGCACATTTTTGGTTAACACTGAAAATTTTTTATCATAAATTTAAATAATGCAAAGGCTGCAATTCCTACTGCATTGTAAATATTGACATTTTGTAAATATAAAACTGTTACATCACTCTCTTAAATGTTTCCAATAGAATTTAAATGCCATAGCAATCTGATACCCACCATCAGTTATTTTCAAAAAATACATAAACAAACTCTTCTTTACGAGTCGGAAAAGTTTACAGTTTTTCCTTTTTCCTCCTTGAAAGCATATTTACTTTTTCTCACAGAATTTTATTGTAATATAATTTTTATGGTTGCAAGTCATTTATTATTCACCTTATCATAATTCTATGGAAGAAAAAACATATATAAGCTGAAATTCTCGTTTACTCTTTCTTTTCTACAACAGTGGGGCTCTGAGTGTTAAAAATTCTTCCTCTGGATTGAGCTATCATTGCAATCATTATTTGTACATGTTTGATCAAGGCAGAATAGATATATTACAAAGGCTGCTGCATACATGTTAAATACACACATACAATTTATTGAAAATACATGTCTTAATTAGGATAAAAGCTTCTCAGACACCAGTATTTTGAATGTCACTATTTGGCACTATATATTTCAGGCTGCAGGAGGGCTGAGTCTTTCTTTGTGAAAGTGAGAGAAAAGAATCTGGAAAGAGTAGGAGAAAAGGAAAACTGGCCTCCATAGCAGGTACATTCGTAAATGGGTCCCTTTAAAAAAAACTGCCTTTACCCACATCCCCTCGGAAAGTTCTCCCACACCTACAGGTGTACCAGTAGCCCAGGTCAGCAGATCAGGTTGTAGAGAATTCAGATAAGAAGAAGATACAATTCCAGTCTTCCAGGAGTTCACATCTGGGGAGGGAGATGTACTCTGAGCACATCACCCCAGATGAATCATCACAGAAGACACAAAGGCTTGTTCAAGACAACAGATGTGGTAGAAAAATGGTCCCTGAAGATGTCCACAGCCTAATCCCCAGAACCTGTGGATATGTCACCCGATGCAGCAAAGGGCAATTAAGGATGCAGATGGAATTGAAGTTGCTGATCAGCTGACCTTAAAATAAAGAGAATAGCCTGGATTATCCAGGTGGGCCCGATGTAACGAAGTCCTTAAGAGGGGAAGAAGGAAGAAGAAGAGCTCAGAGGAGTGCTATCTGAGGCAAGACTCAACTCACCATTGCTGGCTTTACAGATGTTTTGTATGTGCATATTACCTTAATCCACACAACTGCATTGTGAGATAGCTGCAGTGATGATCCCCATTTTACGGATGAGAAATCCGAGGCACAGGGAAACAGGAGGCCATTTGCCCAAAGTCACACAGCTAACAAGCAGCAGTAGTGGGACTTGAACGGAGACAGTCTGGTCCCAGTGTCTGTGTGCCTAACCTCTGCCTGCCTCCCTGGAAGGTCAGCCCCTGACCCCTCTGTTCCTTGTCCAGGACCCAAGGGGTTCACATTCCCCTGCAACTGCCCCGGTGTCCATAAATCACAGTGACAGCAGCCGTCCATCCATTCCCTCACACCTGGGCTGAAAGTCATTTCCGGCTGCAGGAGAAAAATCGGGATAGAGAGACGCTGTTCCCACTCATGACCTCCCTGCCTCTCCAGCAGGCGTGCACTGCTGGGGTGTCCCTGCGGCCACACACCCACCGATCCAGCCCTCTGCCACCACACAGCCACATCCTCTCCACCAAGAGTGGACACGGGTACCACATTCTTCCTGGAGAAGCCACGCTTCTTCTGATTGAAAATATCATGTTCTTTTAAAAAGTCATTTCAGGGGCGCCTGGGTGGCTCAGTCATTAAGCGTCTGCCTTCGGCTCAGTCATGGTCCCAGGGTCCTGGGATCGAGCCCCGCATCGGGCTCTCTGCTCAGGGGGAAGCCTGCTTCTCCCTCTTCCCACTGCCCCTGCTTGTGTTCCCTCTCTCGCTATGTCTCTCTCTGTCAAATGAATAAATAAAATCTTTAAAAAAAAAGTCATTTCAAAACATTATGGGCAGATGGACATTGTGAAATGTGGGGGGAGTTATTCACAAAAAGGATATGTACAACAATTCCCGTTTTAACAGATGCCTGCGTATATATACTTTTAAGACTGAAAAAATATACACGAAGATGCTGACAGAAGGGTGACTTTTGTTCTTTCTGATCAGCTAGGTATCCTAAATATTTTACAATTAATTTTGAAATAAGGAAGGGGAAATCAAAGTAATCATTTTTTAAAAGCAACAGTCTATAATAAATCAAGATCCTTGAAATTCTAACCAAAAGTATTTTTGTACCTAATCCTATATTAGTGAGTGTTGCTAGGGAACCATGGGAAGCAAATTAGGAATAATCCCAACTATAGCTCCAAAGGGTACAAACAGAGGCAATCAGGTAGACAGAAGCCTATGGATTGGAGAAAGAAATCATGGGGTCTATGTCTAACCTTGCTGGCTCCTTCTTCTCTAGCTCCCGTGGAAAAGAAAGACACAAACACTTGCATAGTTGAGTGCAAGAGGCTGAAAGCCCAAGACAGCCAAGAGTATCTCCAGAAAATAATCAGGGCCAGGGGCAAGCTAATAATCATTAGTGTTCACCATATACTTACTATGTGCCGGGCACTGGGCTCAGCATTTACTAATTCTCACAATGCCCCCAAAAAGACAGGGCTATTGTTATCCCCCTTTTACAGACAAGCACACTGAGGCCCAAAAAGTTAGGTGACTTTCCACAGGTGACACAGCCTATAAGTGTCTGAATTGGCCTATGAGTCCAGACAGCCATTCTAGATGCCATAAAACAACACTGTGCCCCGAAAAGTCAGTGTGAGTGAGTACTTTCCCTCTGGTCAGGGAGTTGAGAATCACACTCAAGGGCAGCTTTCAAAGCCAAGGTTAAGAGGAGGAAGTGGCCTGTCTTCTCAAAGCAGAACGAGAACTGAAGAAGGGAAAAGATAAAGTGTTAGTAATAGAGATGGAGTAGAGAGAAAAAGACAAAATTTTGCATTGGCATTTATTAATTTCTGCCAGCTTTATTGTTTCTATAAATAGGGTGTTTGATACTTATGTTCGCCTGCTTAATAAAGGAGCTGCGTGGTGAGTGTGTATCCACGCGTGTGTGAGCACATGCTCGTGCGTGCATGCATGTGCTTATGTGGGAAGCACGTGTGCCCGTGATGCTCATATGTGCGTGAGGCATGTGTCCGCACATGGTAGCGTGCGCCGCCTAGCTGGACAAGCGGCCACACCCATAGGCAGCCTGACTGCCCACACCATCACCACCGTCACCAACACGCTTGTGTTTTCCCAGCGGCAACCTGGCCTAATCGCCAGCAAAATTCCCCATCCGAAATAAACGGCCTCCTGGGAGCCAGCCCTCCGCCCTGCCTGGAGGCAGCACATGTCTCCTGTTGTCTCCCCGTGCATCCACTGGGCCCCACGCAGAGCGGCTCAGGCCTGTTGACACGCTGACAGCAAGCAGGGTTGTGGCCAGCGCCAGAGGCACAGTTAATGGCGCTCCTTTCTGGTCTGACACTCGCCTTTCACACGTTCCTCAGCTTTGAAAGAAAGAAAAAGCTTGCTCATTCCGGGCCTCCCTGCAGATGCCTAGGGTCTAAATGACCATTGCCGGGAAGCAGAGGCCCAGGCAGGCCTGTGTGGCCCAACTGCCTGTGCACCAAAGGGAGGCGGCATGCCCAACCTCTCCTTCTGTTGGGGTGTACCATGTAACCCATGCGCTCTTGAGCTGGGCTCCTCTAGCTGTGACAGCAGTCACACACTCAAGTCTGCCCTACAGATGGTACCATTCTTGATTCCATGGGACGGGGTCTCACTTTGGGGGCCTTTCTGGAAACCAGGCAAACAGCAGAAAAGTGAAACCTGGTAGAAACTTCTTAGCAAGCAGAGATCTTCCTTGTCTAATCCTAACATCATCAACAACCTGACAGCATCTTTCAAGGACTAAAAAAAAGCAGTTTTGCAGCCTTTTCTGACTCAAGACAACAAGCAAAGCCTTCCCCAGGGGCAGCTTAATATGGGAGTGAAATGAGAGGGAGAGAGAGGGAGACAGAGGTCAGAAGGAGAGGCACCCTGAAGAGCAGCCTGTCCACAGATTTGGGGGAATCTGAAGTCACGGCCCTCCAGGGAGATCCCTGTCCCATCTGTAAAGCCAGAGAACTCTGGGGTCATTTCCGAAATAATGGGAGCACCTGTAAGAAGTGGAAAGCAAAGAGCAGGAACGTAGCCTACTGAGCATTCAGGTTCTTTTTCAAGCATCCAGAAGGAAGGCATCAATTCACCAAGGTAAACTGCAGAATAAGAACAGGCCAGTGGATAGCTAATGCAGGGCATAAAAGTTAATGCAGAGGGAGATGGGGTTGGGGAGTCATTTACCAGAGCCGAAGGAAAGAGTGCTGTTCACCAGTGAGTGACTGCCAAAAGTGTCACTGAGGTACAAGATCATCCCTTTACTCCACAAATGACTAATTGGCACCTGCGCTGGACCCCCTGGGCTGCACATTTTCTGAATGTGAGCAGGTACCAACTCTCCAAGCAAAGTGGTAAATAAGGTCTGTCCTTCTCTCTCTGACTCTGTCTCTCTACCCTTCTGAGGAAGCACCCCTCACCCTCCCAGGCCTCACCCACTCCACATAGACCAACAAGGCCCAACCTCCTCATGTAAGCGATGAGAGATGGAGAGTTGGGTCCCACCAGAAGTGAGGGGCAGAGGCAGGACTAGAACCCACATCTCCTTGGGCCCAACTTACTGGTAGCACCACTGGGCACGCAAGGGCCAACCCCAAGCAGGAGTTTGGAAGCAGAGAATGTTGGCTGGATCCTGGTGCCCCTCAAATTGTGTGCAATAAGGTAGACTCCAAAAAGCACCCAGTCATAAGTGGGGTACCATCCCAGGCTGGAGTTGATACTTCTCATCTGTAAAATGGGCATGATTCCTAGATCCTCATCCCTAAGTGCAATACATATTCAGAGGTCCCCAAACACTTCTTGGAGCCTGTATACCAAGTTCGGGGCCCATCAGAAATGAAGTTTTAAATGCTGAAAAGGTCTGCTAGTGAGGCCAACCTTTATCTTGTAGGAATGATACATGGGGTGGGGGGTTGTGGAAAGATCCTCAAAGGCTAACAGATCAGATCTGCATTTTAGAGGGACTGCTCTAGAGCCATATATGGACTAGAGAAGAGCAGGGAGCCCACCACCAGGCCATTATAATAAATAGTTCAGGAGAGAGAGGATAAGGGCCAAACTGAGGTGTGGACAGTCAGCCATGGACTCTAGAGATTATTTTTATAATTTAAAAAAATTATCTTCTGTAGATGTGATGTGATGATTGCACAACAATGTGAATATACTTGATGGCCCTGAACTATACACTTAAAAAATAGTGAAAATGGTAAAATTTGTTTTGTATATTTTACCACAATAAAAAAAAAACACACCTCTCCCCCTCCAAGTAAGATTACTTATTTGTCAAAAGGACAAAAGGCATAAATTCAAGGACCTTCTCAAATACTAGGAAGAACAAAAATGAGTAACGTTTATTGAGGACAATTGCTGTGTTCAGGTATCATACTCATATTAACTCATTTAACCCTCACAAAGACCCTATAAGGTAAATACTGTTATCATGCCCATTTTACAGATGAGAAAACTAAGCACAGAGAACTTAAGGAACTACCCCATAGCTGGTACCCCAAAGACAGGATTTAAACCGAGGGAGCCTGACTTCAAAGCCTGCATGCTTACCCACTATACTAAACTGCCTCTGTCCAGTTAGATGTTTAACTATCTAAACAGGAACAAAATAATGACCAACTAGCCCCACTATTCGATCATTTGTCTTCACAGAGAACAGGAATCCAGACAGCTAACCAATTTTTTTTTCCATTTGCATCCAGATGTTTGGCATCACATAAACAAGATGATATGCCCATGGGTGGGAGCTATTCAGGAACTGTCACCAGTAGAAACATGGTCTTGATGCAAGGTTGTCATTTCATAAATTACCTACTCAAAAATGCCTAACCTCCTAGGGTATTATGCTTTTTTTTTTAAGATTTTATTTATTTATTTATTTGACAGAGAGACACAGCGAGAGAGGGAACACAAGCAGGGGGGAGTGGGAGAGGGAGAAGCAGGCTTCCTGCAGAGCAGGGAGCCTGATGCGGGGCTCGATGCGGGGCTCGATCATGGCCTGAGCCGAAGGCAGACGCTTAACGACTGAGCCATCCAGGCACCCGGTATTATGCTTTTTGCGGATCCATTCCTGATGGCCCTCTGCTTAACTCCACACAGGTTCAAGCCGTAGCTCATAGACATCCTGTCCATTTCTCATTCTCTCTCCAGTATGTGCTGAAGTCACCTCAGACATTTTTTATTTTTTGTATCACAAATAACAAAAACCATGCATATTTTAGCTTCATCTCAGGGATTAAAGTACATACATAATTTTGGCAAATTACTCGGAATTACGGGCTAGCAGCATCTGGTTCAGATATTCTCAAGTAAATTATTGGCACTGTTTCTGCCACATTTTTAATTTTAACCAAAATGTTCTCAGAAACATGTGTTTTCTGTCCTGTTTGCATGTAATCAGCTTCAGAGGGCCTTGGAGTTTTACACTGGGGTTTCAGCAACAAGCTGCATTACCTGGGCACTGCCCGCAGGCCCCGAAGAGCCGCCCCCTCTCCCCATGCTGAGGGAGGCCGCCGCGCTCCGTTGCCGCCTCCAGCTCTTCCGAACGAGACGGGCCCGCAGGTACTGTGTGTACACGTTCCTCACCCTTCATTCTGCTCCCAAATTACATACCTCGCTTTTATGTCAAGTCCAATATAGCTTCCTTAGCAGTTTTTTTTTCCCCTCCTTATTCCACATCAAGAGTACCCAATTACTTTTATAAATACTTGTTTTAAAAATATCACAGTGGTTTCCTGCTGCTTCAAATTCTGAAGGGCTATGCAGGATTTTAGACTCTTATAAATCTTTCAAACAGTTCATATTTTATCAACAAAGTGTGCTTTTTTGTAAACCCTAAGTATAACTCCTCATCGAGAACATTTTTTTTTCAACTATTTGACCTTTCCATAAAACGACAAAATAAAAGGAATTTTTGCCGTTTCAAAACTCGTTTGCAATGCCCGGCTTGTGCTCATTAACTCTGCCTCGCCCACCAAGAAGAGTGGTGTGTTTGGTTAAAAGAGAAAGCGCTGTCAATTCCAAAAAGTCCCAGTAGAGGTAAAGCAGGGTTATGTACTGGGGCTTTAAAAGAAAATTCCAGGAAGGCCTTGGCTTTTGTTAAAACTGAAAAGCTCCCTAGCTCAAAGCAGGAACTTCTTGAGTGAATGTTCACCAACCAAGGTTGCCAGGTCATGTGGGGAAGCATCGCTAGGGACACGGAAAGGGCCAGCCTACACGGTGGAGGCTGGCCTCCAGGTCCCGAGGATGCCACTACTCTGAAGTCTGCTCAGCTGTCTGCATGTATACGGGCACTTGTGTGGTTTTCCACTTGGAACTACTTGAAGATACCCAAGGGATGGCCACTTAGGAGACAAATCCCAGAATATTCCACCATGAGCAAGATATAGCTCTACCAAGCACAAAAACAATCGAGCTGTGTCTACCAACCAAATAACCATCTGAAAGCTCAGGAATTTCATGTTCTAGTCTCCTCTGCCATGTCTGAACTTGTATTTTATGTTCTGGAAACCATGCTGGGCAGGGAGAGGGAGAACAAGGGGAAAGAAATGTAGTTAAGGTATATTTTAGAGCCTTAGGCCTCAGACACAAAAAGAAGAAGCCAACTCTTTGAAGTATGACCTTGGGCTAGACAGTCTTGATTCTCCCCCCACAAGTCCAGGAAAGCGTTTATAATCCCCAGCTTACCACTGAGTCCCACCACATGCATTCAGCCAGCAAAAATGTGGTAACTACCTACTATGTGCCCAGGTCCCCCTGGGAGCTGAGGAAGCTCCAGAGACGTACGAATAGGAAATGGGTGCAAGAGCTTAAAGCTACATAACCCCATCTGCCACCGTGGGAGCCAAGTCAAGGAGGCAACCCAATAATCACTGCACTACAGACAGGCAGGAGGGCACAGCTCCCGGAGGCTGGATACTCAGAAGATTCCAGAAAGTGAGGCGTGGGCCATGCCAAAGGAGGTCTATCAGTGAGGGATCTCCAGAGAAACAGAGCCAGTAACACATACACATATATGAACATACAGTAGTCCCCCTCACCCACAGGGGTTAAATTCCAAGACCCCCTGCGGATGCTGAAACTGCTGGTGGTATCAAACCCTTATAGATACTCTTTTTCCTGTATGTACATGCCTATGATAATGTTTGATTTATAAATTGGAGATGTTAAGAGGTGAACAACAATAACTACTTAATAAAACAGAACAATTATAACAATTTACTGTGATAAAGTTATGTGAATGTGGTCTCTCTCTCTCAAAATATTGTGAAGGACCCTCCATCAGGAGGAGGGTCGTCTGCTTCCGGACCACAGTTGACCGCAGGTAATGGAAGCCGTGGAAGGCGAAACCGCGGAGAACTGGGAACTGCTCATGCATGCATACGCATGTACGTGTATATATAAATACACACACACACATTGATTTCTTGGGAGGAACTGGCTCGTGTGGGCATGGGGAACTGGCACAGCTGAACTCTAGGATGGGCCAGCAGGCTGGGAAACACACAGGAGTTGATGCCACAGTCTCGAAGCAGAATTCTTTCCCTACAAGACCTCAGTTTGGCTCCTACAGCCTTCAGGTGACTCCATGGGGCCCCCCCACAACATCAAGGGTAATATTCCTTACTTAACGGCCACTAAACACAGATGTTAACCACAACTACAAAATACCATCGCAGCAACACTAAGATCAGTGTTTGATTCAACGACTAGGTGCTATGACCTAGCCAAGCTAATCCATTAAGCTAACCTGACAAGAGGCACTGGGATCAGGAGCAAGGAAGGGCAGGATATAGAGGCAGGCTGGCCTAGGAGACGAGGCATGACACAGCACTGACGACAGTGAGCCAAATGCAGGGGCCACAAGGCAGCAGTTCTGTCTGGGCATCAGCAGGTGCAGGACTTTGGACCCTCTGCTGGGAGGTCCTGTGCCCTTGCCTCTGGGGTTTGTTAAAGGTTGGCCAGGATACAGGCAACAGCACAAGCTGGCTGGAGCCTGGGGATGCCTGGGGACACAGAGAAGCGCGGCTTCTCTCAGGGCTCTACAGACGCACATACGTCAAGTCTCTTAATCACCACAACCCGAAGACAGAGAGGTATGATTACTATCACCATTTTACAGACAGAGAACTAGAGGAACAGAGAGGTTAACAACTTGCCAAAAGTCACACAGCTAGCATGGGGCAAAGCTGGGATTCAAACTAGTCAACTTAGGTGTGGAGGGTGAAATGACTTGTCTGAAACCATAAAGCAAGGAGATAAAGTTGGGACTCAAATGCAGGCCACAAGCATATATGTGGTGGCTGGTTTGCCCATCTGGAAGCAAACCAGCCTGGGTCAACCCTATGAGCAGCGTGATATAGAGCTGGAAGAAAGGTGCAATGTCTCCTCCAGGTCCCCCACCAGGCACACTGGTTCCCAACAGCCTTGCAAAGACTTGTCCCAAACCAGGATGCTGCACAGGAGCCCGAAGCCCAGAGTTCAGAGGGCAGGGGCTGCCACTTTATGCGTTAGCAGCCTATACAATGCTAGAGGTGCCCTGTGAAGCTAGGGGGTCACCTGCTAGGAAGGCCCCCCACCAGACTTACTTTTAGATTCCGGGGATGTCAGACATGTTGGGAGCAGCTCAGTCAAGGGGCTCTGGGGAGATGCTTCCCACCAAGGTCCCTGGCACCTCTGAGTCTTCGCATCTCCGCTGAGTCAGGACACAACAGACTTAGAATCTGGAGGCTTATGGATGATCTGCTGTGTCATTTGATCAAAACTGGCAATTAAGCCAAGTCCAAACATCTAACACAGGAGAGAATGAAAGTCATTACCTGAATAATTATCATACTACTTTTACACTTGTACCTTGCCTTTTCCTCTTAAAATCTTTCATCCGACAGAGGGTTACACGTTGCAGTGTAAGAATCAAAGTGTTGCTTTTGTGCTTGTCCACCCAGCCAGCGCCTCGAGGCTCAATAGACAAATACACAGTTCACGGTCTCCTGGTTCTCTGCCAAAACCACTTTCCTGCTGCAAGGCACACCTCTCAGCCCCTCCCCCGCCCCTTTCTGGCCCCTCCTGGTGCTCTCTCCTTTGCTCCACAGCCAGTTCCCCCTTCCCGTTGCACCCACCCCTACCTCCTCCCCCTCCCCTTCCGGTCCCCTCCCATCCCCCCTCCTCCCCCCCCTCCTCCACAGCTGTTCTCAGGACTAGCAGTTAATGGAGGAAGGAGACTGGCTCCTAGTCCCAGGAGGAGCCTGAAGCGGGGTGGAAGGTCAAGGAGCAGGGGGCCTCCCAAGACAGGAGAACGGTGGCACCAGAGTACTGCTCACTGGTCATCCACTGCCTCCCTGTGCAACCCGTGGCAAGTGGCAGCCCCTGGCTGTCATGCCCACAGTGCATGGCACGGGGAGGTGCCCAAGATCCAGAAGTATGTCCAGGGATGGCTGTCATTTTCCTAAATGCATCCTCACCTGTCATATAAATCACAGTTCCCCAAAGTGTGATGTGCGGATTACTAGACCCCTTGAGATGATTCACGGGGCAAGAAACATGTGCTTTCTATTTCAGAGATTTGGCTGTCTTTTAACAATCACCTTTTATTTATGAGAAGCAATGGTGGTTTTCACACACAGTCATGCTATCAAGTTTTCTGCTGACATTAATTTTGTCAGGGAAAAACATGAGCCAATTTAAAGAAAAGGAGAAAGCAAGGAACTGAACGGTGGAATGCACGTATGGCAAGAAAACACAAAGCGGATAAGCTAATGACTGATGGCCGGTGATCCTGACATAAACTGCCTAAATACAGACCCCCCCCTCAGACCCACTGGCTCAAACCAGTCCTTGGTTAATTGAGGACAGGTCAGAACCACCAACTGATTCAACGGACAAATGTTTACCAAGAGCCGCTGCTGCATCTAGGACCGTGAGCATCACACAGAAGCAACCAGACTCCAGGAAGCTCATCGTTCACTTGTTGGAAAGAACAGGTCTTCATTTGCAGAAACTGCTACAGAATGAAGCGAAACAGTATGTACAGGAGAGAAGCAGATGGAGAGCGGTGGGGCAGCAGGGACAATAAAAGGGACCCCAGGACTGGCTGGGGTGACTCCAGAGGCGGGGCTCCGCAGGTACAGAGATCGACTTCACAGCAAAAGAGCCCTGACACATTCCTTCCACGGCGACCTCACCACCTGGCTCCCAGGAAGTCACTTCAGGCCCCTGGTGCCGTCCTGGCGGCAGAGAGACCCACCAGAGGATGGGGCTTCTAAAAGCATGAGAAAAGGAGGGACACTAGGGAGTCACTTCCCAGGCTGCCCTTAGCCCGCATGGAAGGCTCTTCTCGGGTGGCGCAGGGAACCTAGGCTCTGTCTGCTCAGGCCTGACTGAGGGCCATTCCCTAGACAGCTTCCATCAATTCTCCACTCTCCTGAGGTGGTGCTCCTCGTTCTCAAACTCCTAATGCTGCTAGGTCTGTGAGAGACTCGTCTTCCTTCCCAATCTGAAGCTGACTCAGAAATCTGGAGACCGGAGCTTTACTGAGTGGGAACTGAGGCAGGCATTCACAGCTGCTGTGTTTTCCTCTAAATCTTGAGAGTTGACACCTTTGGGTGCCTTTTGGTGCCCTGTGATGGCACCTGCAGGTGGGGCCTCTGGGAGGTACCTGGGGTTAGGTGAGATCGTGGGGATGGGGCCCTCATGATGGGATTGGTGCCCTTAGAAGAAGAGACACCAGAGAGCTTGTTTGTTCTCTCTCCACCACATGAGGACACAGCAAGAAGACAGCCATCAGCAAGCCAGGAAACGTGCTCTCAACCCAACCATGCTGGCACCCTGAACTCAGACTTCCAGTCTCCAGAACTGGGAGAAAATCCATGTCTGGCATTTAAGCTGCCCAGCATACGGTATTTTGTTATAGCAGCCCGAGCTAAATAAGACATCCATACTCCTTACCCTGGCCATCGGCCCTAAAGTACTCATCTCCTGCCACTCTCCAGACATCACTTCACTAGGCTCCAGCCACGCCAGCCTCTTTTCAGTTCAGTGAACTAGCCAAACTGAATGCCAACCTCAAGGCCTTTGTACTTACCTGCTTCTGCCTGGAAGCAGCCTCTCCTGATCTTCACAGGGCGGTCTTTTTGTATCATTCAAGTTTTTTGTGTCATTCAAGAAATAATCCCTATTCAGGGAGGTCATCCCAGATCACCCTCACTGACATAGGCCCTTCGACACTGTATCTTCTCATTACTTCCTTTGCTGCATGAGACCAGCGACTCTGCCCATCTTATTCACCACTATACCCCACAAAGCCCAGCACAGCACTTGGCACATCAAAATGCTCATCAGATATCTACTGAATAAATGACTGAGACACAAAAGTCTGCCCTCCACTGGTTCAGCTGGAGAGCTGGGCTGGTGGCGGGAAAGGGGCGACACCGGCAGAGGGCACACCATCAGCTTAGCCTGTGTTCAGAAGTTTCCCGGTCGGCGAGCCAGCTCAAGCAACCCCTCCTAAGGAAACGTGGCCAGTGAAGAGCTCGGCAAATGGAGCCCAAGGCTGGCCAAAAGACGGTCACACTCTAAAATATGCATGACCAGATTTTGCGCACCGTGCAAGTTTTATCTTTGACCGTACTTATGGAAACATTATTCAAGAACATCGTGAACACACAAAAATAAATCTTTAAAAATACCATTTGAATGACATACACATACGAATGAAAGATTTTTCTCCCTCTACTATAGCAGTCCATTAAGGCATTTTTAAAAAGCAAATGTGAGAAGTTACTGCACACGGTAACCTGCAAATAAAAACGTACCCAACCACTACCCACACAGCTGCCCCCAGATGAAACCCACCCCAATCTCACCATCTAGATGGAGCCACCTGAACCAAGATAGGTGGAGGGGGCAGCTCTCCAACTCTGTTTCCTGCCTTCTGAGGATCTGAGGATGCCCAAGGCAACAGAAGGTCACAGTTTCTACGGAGACTCGAATGTGAGTCAGAGAATTGTCATCACCTCCTGGTTTGATCACTGGGGAAAACACTGGCTATTCAGTGCCTGCCAGGTGCCAAGCACTGAGCAAGGCATTCTGACACACTGACTCATTTAATCCTACAACAACCCTCCGAAGTACATGGTATTATCCCTGGGCTTATGTTGAACAGACTGAAGTTCAGAGAGCCTAAGTAACCTGGCCTCGGTTACACAGTTAATCAGTATCAAGGCTGAGATGTGAACCTCATGGCATCTTGATCCAAAGCCCCTGCCTCCCCGTTCCCCCCAACCCAGAAGGCGTTCCCTACCTTCACACTCCAGAGATTAACTCTCATTGCTCTTCATCTCCGCCATCAGCTAACTGACACCAAGGGCCCAACACCTTCCTCTTTTCTATCTCTCCTAAACACAGCCCACATGCCAGGCCTACAGTGGACATCACGTAGTTGATGCTAGCATACCCATGCTTCTCAGAGTCGCCCCGTCCAGCTAGTCTCTCCTTTCCTCTGCCTTCCCCTGGAGGGCGCTTTTCTCCCTTTTTTCTCATCAATTATCAGCCTTCTTGCTTTAGTTCTGTGTGCCTAATTTATCTTGTTGCCCATTTCCTTAGTTTGCAACCTTGCCAAAAAAACAAGAAGTTTCGGAAAATATTCTTTGGCTTCCTTTTAGATTATAATCTTACCTTTGGTTCCTTTCTATTTCTTTGCTTTGGGGTCTTTTAATTTTCTCTCTTTCGCTTATTTCTCTTCCTAGTTCCTCTGCCTTTTTCAAGGTTTTAAGATCTTAGGGAGAAAAGACATATAAGTATTATATATACATACATAGGTACTGAATTCCTTTGACCATCAAGCTAACTAAAATCACTTTGATCAGCATCAAAATGAAAGTGTTTTGCAATATGATCCATAACCCTTATTGTTCACTGGTAGGCACAGAGAAGTGGGTTATGACTTCCAGGACAATAATAAAAAACAGGGCACCTGGGTGGCTCAGATGGTTAAGCGTCTGCCTTCAGCTCAGGTCAGGATCCCAGGGTCCTGGGATCGAGTCCCGCATCAGGCTCCCTGCTCCTTGGGAGCCTGCTTCTCCCTCTGCCTCTCTCTCTCTCTCTCTCTCTCTCTCTCTCTCTCTCGTCTCTCATGAATAAATAAAAAATCTTTAAAAAAATAAAAAAATAAAAAACAAAGAATTGGGAATTTGAATACTCATGTCCAAATCTAGACTTGGACCTTTCCAGTTGTGTGTGTCTTGGGCAAGAATCTCTGAGCTCGAGGTTTTCATTAGTAAAACGGGAATAATAATTCTATCCCTCCCAGGATTAGAGAGAGGTTTAAGGGAGCAACATGTATGAAAGCACTGTCAACCTACAAATAATTCCAGCACAAAGCAGTATGGGATCAGGGTCTTGGCTGAACTACGAAATGCCACAAGAGGTGGAAGGACACCCCCTAACCCTTCAATCACCCCTCCCCACCAGCCTGGGCTTCCCCTCCCTAAGTCCCAGTTCTGTTAATGGAAGCAGGAGGCATTTTGTCATCCAATAACCATACATACACACACACCAGACACACACTTAATCTGCTGTGAGTCAGGGGCTCTCGTAGGTGCTAAGGATTGAACACTGACCCTGGCAGACAACATCTCCTCCTCTGGGGCACTTATAATTCATTTTGAGTGGGAGGGAGAATAAGACACAACAAACCATTTAAATAAATAAACAAGGTAAGAACTGGGCAAAGCCCTTGATCTGTGGGAACAACCTGTACGAGGCCCTAAAGCAGGGAAGGGGTTGGCCTATTTGCAGTATAGAAAGAAGGTGCTGGAAGGGAATGAAGAAGGGTTAAGAGTGGCTCCTGGGAGGCCTTCAAAACCAGCAGGGCCAGATTTCGCAGTGCCCTCCAGCCCATGGTCAGGAGTGTGAAACTGATTCGAAGGAGGCCTCTAGAGTTAAGCAACTGAGTGGTAATGATTTGGTTTGGGGTTTATTTTTGTCGGTTGGTTTGGTTTGGTTTTTCTTCAATCTGGCTACAGTGCAGGGAATCTGGACTGGAGAGAGTGCTGGTGAGGAAAAGGAGAAGCAGAAGACCAGCTGGTTAACCCCACAGCAATATATAAAACAAAGATGACCCAGATGGTAGCAGTGGAGGGAGGTGAATGGAATCACATGTATTTCACAGTCAGGAATAAGAATCTGGCACATTCCACACGGAAGCATGAAGGGAGGAAGAAAAGACCTATCCTTCATATCAAAGACGACTCCTGGTGGGAGAGGGGAGGAGTTGCTGGAGCACCCAGAAACGTGGTGACGGCACTGACTGAGATGTCTGTGGAGGAGATGGGGAGGGACACAGTGCAGGTGCAAGAGGGAATGCTAAGAGAGGCCCAAACTTCCATCACTTTCCCCACTTACTCATCACACGCACAAGCTGGCCATCTTGCCAGTTTGTCCCCCACAAGCTTCTCAAAATCACCTTTTCCTTTTCCGTCTCCAACGTGCCACTTGATTTCTCAGTGTGTTCCTTCCTCAGAGGTCTCCCCCTCCAACCCATCTGCTGCACCCACACTAGCCCCACACCTCAGGACTTCCTGGAATGGGAGGTAACGCACTGGCCTCTATTGCTTACGACTTTTGCATTGGGTTTTCGGTTACTTGCCGAAGGCAGACACCTCAGGCCCTCAGGGTCTAGCCCTGGTCAATGTATGACTGTGAGTCCTCTCCTCCACAAACACCATCCTGCCAGCCACACCAAACCATCCAGCTTAAAACCTGCCTGCTCATTCTCTCGCTCCCTCTCTCTCGGTCTCTCTCTGGAGGCAAACTCCAAGAAAGCCATATACAGATATAACCAGGAAGCGGGCTCTCACCAGGAACCCAACCAGGCTGGCGCCCAGATCTCAGACTCCCAGCCTCCAGAACCGTGAGAAAAAAATGTCTGCTTGTAAGTCATCACACAGTCAACGGTATTCTGCTACAGCGGCCCCAACGGGCAAGACTATCGAGTTCTAAAAGTTTTCAAAGTGAAAGCTTTCAAGGGTCAAAATTAATCCTAAAAGTCCTGTCTACCATATACTAAAATAGAGCATCCATGTTATGCGTCCTGTACAGTAATTCTTGTCTCCACTGAACTTTGAGAAGCACTGAGTTCCACTAAAGGGGAGAATCACCTGAGAGGCTATTGGACAATGTCTCTCATTCAAATCACCCTCTTTAAAACAGTCACCAATCCTTAACGGTGGGCATGTATGGGAAGGTGTGATAGCGAAACAACTGCGAGTGGATGGCTACTACCATGGGGTTTCCTTAATTTTTGTTATTCAGGGTCCAACACAGCCTTTTTATTTTTATGGACAATTGATGGAGATAATAATAAAGGGACGGTGTTTAAAACTTTATTACAAAATTTAGGGCGCCTGGGTGGGTCAGTTGGTTAAGTGGCCAACTCTTGATTTGGGTTCAGGTCATGATCTCAGCGTTGTGAGATCGAAGCCCCTATCAGGCTCTGTGCTGGGCGTGGAGCCTGCTTGGGATCCTCCCTCTGCCCCTCCCGGCCCCATGCACATGCGCTCGTGTGTGTGTGTGTGTGTGTGTGTGTGTGTGTGTGTGTGTGTGTGTCCCTCTCTCTCAAAAAATATTTTTTTAATAAAACTTTATTACAAAATTTAATGGTTTTAATATAGCAAATTTTCATTCCCTTTTTCCTGACTTTGAAGATATATAAACTCAAAATGTGCAATGTCCTCTGCATGCAAGTTAACTGTTCATCACCTGTCATGCAGGAACCTGGGACAGATCCATCTTCTCAATACTGATTCCAGATCTCAAGTAAATCTCCAGTAAGTTCTAGCTTATCGTTATTTCTTTTTTTTTTTAAGATTTTATTTATTTATTTGAGAGAGAGAGAATGAGAGATAGTGAGCACGAGAGGGAAGAGGGTCAGAGGGAGAAGCAGACTCCCTGCTGAGCAGGGAGCCCGATGCGGGACTCGATCCCGGGACTCCAGGATCCTGACCTGAGCCGAAGGCAGTCACCTAACCAACTGAGCCACCCAGGCACCCCTTATCATTATTTCTGGTTCTTCTTGCACTTACATGACAAGACCAGTTACTTTTCAAACCTCTGATGATTCATAAGTTTTTTAAAGAGATGCATCTTCTTTTCTCCAAACTTGCAAAGGATTTTTATGTGTATAAATACCAGCAAGAACTAGTCCAATAATTTTTTTTCCATTTCTATGTCATCTATCTCCTTTGGATTGCCTTGTAAACACATCTGACACTTCATCATTTGTTCCCTGCAACCCGTATCAGGGACATTCTGGTAACCAAACACAAGAGGTAAAAGAATATTGGCTCCCCTTCTTTTAGCAAAACAGGATGGTCCAGGTTCTTGTTGCAAAATATTGGGTGAGGAAATCATTCCTGATGAATGACTAACTGGATAAGAATATCATAGTTTCTCTTTGTCAGAAAGATACTGTTTATTCATCAATTCAGAAGTCTGAGAAAAATTCATCCAGATTATTATCTTGTAAGACTCATAGTCTGAGATTTTGCTTGTATAAGCAATTTTACTAGCATTATTAGAGTCAACAGCACTGCTGTCCTTTCTGATGTGTCTAACTATGATAAAACATTTTCCTTTGTCAATTTTCTTCTCTTTACCATTTTGTTTGGGAAATGAAAAATTCTGGAGTCTCAAGTGGATGCAATGAAAGAAACAAAAATGGTGTCTTCCATTTTCTATACCTTCTTGAAAGATGATGTAATACGCTAAGGAATGTAACAAGAAAGCGGAAAGGTGATGCAGTAGGGATGTCTTATTTCACGGTTGTATCATCCTTCTAGGTGGTGATTCTATCACTCTTCTGTTTTCTTATTATTTTAGCGTTTTTAGCATAAAATAATTAGCAGTAGTTGATGGGTAATGATGAAATAATTCCTAGGATAATAAAATGGAAAATGTTGGGGGCGCCTGGGTGGCTCAGTCAGTTATGTGGCTGCTTTTGGCTCAGGTCATGATCCCAGGGTCCTGGGACTGAGTCCCACCTTGGGCTCCTTGCTCAGCGGGATGTCTGCTTCTCCCTCTGTCTGCCACTCCTCCTGCTTGTGCTCTATCTGTCTCTCTCTGACAAATAAATAAATAAAATCTGTTGAAAAAATAAAATGGAAAATGTTTCAAGATATAAGAAAAATAAGATCACTAAGATCCCATGAAGTACCTTAGGTTTATAAATGGTTCCAATGGTCCCATATGGTAAATTCAAGAAAGAATGAGTCTTATTCTGTTTTTGTTAAAAAGTAAATGTTTTTTTTTGATCTTTGGAAGATTTCTTTAAAAAGAACAAAAGTCATGAAACATCAACCTTTACAAACAGAACTGCTAAGGGAAAAAAAAAAAAACTCAGAAACCAAAACTAGGTCCAATGGACCCTGATTGTACACTGACAGTTAAATCATATTTATAGATTTGGTTGTTTCACAAAGACTTTCAAAATGTGGCCCACTGGAAAAGTACCCCACAAAAAGACTCTTTCCTCACCTACTTGAAATCTCAGTTCTCAGACCAACATTGAACCCCAGCCACAAGAGCTGCACAGTTCTCCAACACCGTGGGTTACCAGTGGCCCCCACGGACTCTAAGCAGCCCCTCGCCTGGGACATTTTCTCTTGGAGTTCATCTTGGCACACAATGAGGAAGCAAAAATGATGACCCAAGGAAAACAGAGAGGACTTCCAGAATACTATTCAGGCTTCAAAGCAAGGCACCAACAAAACTCAGGCCACAACCAGACACCCGATGTGTACTGCTTTATATTCTTTCCAGTAAATGAATTTATGGTGAGGGAGACAATGTTCCTATTCTCTTGGGGTTTTTTAAAAACTCTTTTTTATCTTTTGTGTTTCCAGTCAATCCATGAATACACTGTGACTATTAATCTATGACACAGAGGAAATGTCCAGTTCACAAAAGTGATGTGTTCTAAATCTTTGGGAGTTGTTTTGGGCACTCAGAATTTATTTTCCTTCAATAAATAACATTATAAATGATGGTGAGGTTTCCAAACCAGACCCACAAAAGCCTTAACTCATAACACTGTTGAAGCCCTGTACCTCGGTAAAAATTAGTAGAAAGCAATTTTGTTGTAGTACTAACAAACGAACCCAAATATTGAAGACATATTCTCCTTTATCCTGAAGTTTATTTAATGTAACAACCACCTCAATGAAAGAAGACAAGGGGAAAGATGGAAACTTTCTAGGGGCAGACTTCTGCTTTCAAGAATTTTGGAGGCTGATAGCAGCAGTTTGCTATTTTGTCTGCCCACATTTTCCTTCATATAGGCATGATTGGGGGGGAAGCCAGGATGACGGTAGATTTGGGGCTCACACAGCAGGACAGCAAAGGATGGGGGAAGAAAAGCAAAAAGTTTAAAAGAGATTTCCTTGAGGAGGCAACTAAAGCAGTTGTTATGAGGAGATTGCATGAATTGATTTGCCAAAGAAATTGAAAAGAGGGCAGGAGACCCAATATTAGTGCCCCAGGCCCTTGAGTCAGGAAGAGTCCACTATGTGGTCAGACAGTTCCCTCTCTGACCATAAGGTGGTGCCATCAGCCCAGACAGGCAGCCCCAAGGGGGGGGGGTGTGCAGTAGGAGGAGCTCTCCACGTGGAAGCCACGTTTTCCACTCAGGCTCTGGAACTCACAGTAAGCCTGAACTAGACAGCTTGTACCAACCTACAGATCACTGCCTCCTCACCTAAGGGCTGTTCCCATCCTCCACCGCCCCACCTGCTTGTACCTGAGCAAGAACACCTCTGTCCTACAGGGCGTCGCAACCCACATCAGGATTCAAACTAATTACTTCCCATACCTCTCTTCCACCTCCTCCTTCACATCAGCCCTGGGCCTCCCACCTTTCCTAATTCCAAAGGGGAATCTAGTCTAAGAGCGTGCTGGAGTCTCATCCTTAAATACCATCACAATGAGAGAACAAGATCTTCTATGGTGAGCACAGATTTGTCCCAAAGGCCTTGACAACAGGGCCCCAGATACCCTCGCCAGTTATCTCCCACTTTAACACGAAACTGAGAAACCCCTGTTCCTGATACAAATCCCACAGTAGCTCATCCATTCATTTACTCCTGCTGGTCCTCCCCCCTGTGGTGCCCTCTCTTTTTCCTTACCTCTACTTGTCAGTATCCTCTCCTACCTCTCAAAGTCTTAACCCAAATATCTGCCCCCCCCCAAAAGAAACTACTAAGTGTTTAGCTGAATTTAATTGGTGAATCAAAGAGAAAAACGTGGGTCCTGAGCATCAACCACAGAAGCCCAGGCAGTCCTGCCTCATTGTTCCTGCCACGGGTTGGGTCTTAAATTGAGAAGGAGGGTCCATCCAGCCAGACTCCCTGCTGAACATTGGGATAACACTAACTGGTCTGTCCTTGCTCCTCTCAAGTCCCAGTTCCCATCTAGGGTGGACTCAGGTCTAGAGAGACATCAAAGCCACAAACTGGGTGTATGGCGCTGTGTCTGTTCTCAATGTATGTTAGCTTTATAATAATAAAATCATTACCCTCCCTCCCCCACCCCCCACTCTCATGAGCCACAATCTGCCAAACGAGGCTAGAGTTCTAGAGCCAGAAGACTGAAGAGGACAGTTAGAACAAAGTCACCAGTCGCTCTCCCCTCCCAGCTCCCACCCGAGGCCCAGGGCCTGGGGTAGCTGTCCCAGGAAACTAACTGCCTACTAGTTCCACAGAATTTTCTCAGCCATGATGGGACTGAACGGGGTGGGCATGCTCTGGATGTCTGGCCCCAGCCAAGTGGCCTGGAGATGAAACCTTGAAGAATGAATACCTGTGCTTACAATGCCTCAAAATCTAGCTACTACTTTTCTCTTCCTTCTAAAGAGGCAGTTGGCTCTGGTGGGAGACAGGAATGTCCCTTGTGAGCCTGGAGCAAATAGCCTCAAGATGAAGATTTGAATAATGCAGGTCCCCTGAGGGCAGCCCCAGGACCTCAAGGCACCAGGTACTGCCTAACCAAAGGCAGTGGGTAAGTGGGAGCCTGGGAGCCTACACCTGCTTACCTGCTGTTCCAGATGCCCACGGAGCCTTCTGCCAAGTAGACTCACAGTGTCTGCATCCAGCAAAGGTGGGCTTGCTCCTGCCCCCCTGGACCTCTACTATTTCTGTTGCTCAAAGAGCCAAGTGACCAGACACCCTTTTTAATGCCAATATTGCTCGTGTTCTCGCCTACAAAAGAGGCTTTATGGAAAGAAAGCGGACTCCGGAAATTCAGGGGCTTATGGAGCTCCTGAGAGGCCAGAATGCTGCTGTTTGTTTGTTAGTGTTTTGTCTTTTAAGGACCTACGGGAGAGTGTTTTTCATAAAGTAATAAAGGAAGCCTAAGTTAACTATGCAAACAAAAGCAGGGTGGGAAATGCGAACCACCCATTTTAATGTACTTGTACCCCACCTCCCTCCACAAAAGATCTGAGGCTGCAAAAAGTAATTGCTATTGGAATCCTGGGCATGAGCGCTCGGTTTGTCACGGCTGCAGACTCAAACCTTCGAAGTGACCATTTACTGGGGCTCTGAAAGTCGGGCAGGGATGGTGGACTGCCCACTCCGAAGGCGCCCTCCCCACCCCCTCCTCTCAGACTCGCGACTCAGGGCCGCTCGACGCGCAGGACAGCTGTGGCCAGCGGCGGCCACCCCGGCCCCCCGCCTCCGCCTCCCCTACGCCGGAGTGCAACCAGGACCCTGGGAGGGAAGCTCCGGAGGCCCAACAGCGGCGGCCCGAGGACGACCTGGCCCCAGCGTCTCCGCACCCCCTCCCCCAACCGTGTCACATGGCGGCTCGAACGAGGCGCAGCAGTGCGTCCCGCCGCGGAGACCCAGGGCCGCGTCGCCGCGGGCAGCGGGTGATGAAACCTCCCCCGCACATTACCGCAGAGGGCGCGGGCGGGCAGCCGGGCGGGGGTGGGAGGGTAGGAGCTGGTACCCGAGCTCACCTGTTCTGCCGGAGGAGGGTGGGGACGGCGGGGGAGGGGCGAGGGCGGGCCGAGCGGGGTGCGTGCGTGCGGCGGGGAGCTCGGCCGCGGAGCTCGCGTCCCCGCCCTCCCCCAGCCGCGCTAGCCCCCGGAGCTGCGCCGTCGGACTGACGGTGCCCAGAGCAGTTCCTGTCCCCGGCCCCGGCGCAGGGGAGACGTGAGCGTGCACACGTACACACACAGCGGGGGAAGAGGCGCTCAGAGAAGCGCCCAACTTTCTCCCTGCTTCCGCGGGCCGGGGGAGAAAGCAGCCGGGGCGATCCAGCCCGGGCCGTGCTTGGGGAGGAAGCTCCAACAAGACGGAAGAGATGGAGAGAATTTCCCCGGGTTTGGTTTGAGGGTTTTATTTTTGTTTTTGTTTTTTACCCATTTCCATCGATGACTGGAGACTAAAGGGAACCCGGAGCGGGGCGGCGAGTAGCGCTTTGGGGAAATGGAAGAGTGTGTTTGGAGACGCGTAAAGTTGCCTTTCAAGCTCCGACCTCCGGGGCAAGCGATGCTCCGCGGCGGGCTGACTCAGGGCGGCCTGGGCCTCCCTGCCACCCGCCTGGAAATGATGCAAGTCCAGTCGGTCACCTGGATCCCTGCAACCCAGCCCGGAATCCGTCTGGATTGGGGGGGAGGGGCGAGGAACTGGCACACTAAGTGTTGCACGGCCCACCAAATCGGGGCAAAAAGAAAGAGGGAAGATGGGGCAGTTGCTCAGGCCAAGTCCTCATCTAGTGCATCTCCTATCTTAGTTCGAGAGGGTTTTTTTTTTTAATGCAAAGCGTCACAAAGCCAGGAATTCCCATATGTGTTCAGTTTGCCCCCAGCGTCACTGTGCCCAGGAAACTCCAATCTGTCAAGGCTCGGGGCTGGGGAGCTCACTGGATTCCAAACGACAGAAAGAAGAAACTTTCCCAGCACGATGCGAGTGTGATGCGAGCCAGAGGCCCGGGGGGGGGGGGGGGGGGCGACACTGTCCGAGCGCAAACCGTCTCCTCCCGCCTTTCTTTAGCTACAATCGGAGCTGGTATTCGCTTTTATTTTTTTTTTAAGTGCGTTCATCCATTGCCCTGATCACCCGCACACGCGTCTCCGGCCGCGCTCACACTCACACACGCACGTAAACGCGTGGCCGCCGCCAGGTCGGCAACTTTGTCGGGCGCTCCCAGCCGAGCTCCGCTTCCTCCTGTAGTAGTTGGGTGCAGGCCCCGCCTCCCAGCCGTGTTGTCAAACGGGCCGGGGTCTCGGATTGGTCCAGCCGCTGGGACAACACCTGCTCGACTCCTTCATTCAAGTGACACCAGAGCTTCCAGGGATATTTGAGGCACCATCCCTGCCATTGCCGGGCACTCGCGGCGCTGCTAACGGCCTGGTCACATGCTCTCCAGAGAGCTACGGGAGGGCGCTGGGTAACCTCTATCCGAGCTGCGGCCGCGAGGAGGAGGGAAAAGGCGAGCAAGGAGGAAGAGTGGGAGGAGGAGGGGAAGCGGCCAAGGAGGAGGAAGAGGAGGAGGGGAGCACAAAGAATCCAGGTCTCCGGGCGGGAGGTTTACACCAAGAACCATGTGTGCCGAGCGGCTGGGCCAGTTCGTGACCCTGGCTTTGGTATTGGCCACCTTCGACCCGGCGCGGGGGACCGACGCCACCAACCCACCGGAGGGTCCCCAAGACAGGGGCTCCCAACAGAAAGGCCGCCTGTCCCTGCAGAACACAGGTAAGTGCGAGCGCCCCCGCGGCGGGGAGCTGCTGGGAGACAACACGGTGCACCCACGCAGCGCGCTGCGGGCGCTTTTCCCGGAACTGAGAGCCCACCTAGGGGCCGCGCAAACTCTTGGGGTGGCGCGGGACGTGCGAAGGAAAGCTCGAAGCGAGGCGAGAGCGGTCCGCGCCAGGCTCCGCGCGCCGGGATTCCGCACGTGCTGGCAGGGTGATGAAATGGCTGGAGCAGGACTTGTTGCTGTCCTCCCCGGGGTCGAGGGTAAAAGAGGCAGCGCCTGACCGGGCCAGTGCCGGCCCCGGAGTCCCCGGTCCGGTGCAAAGCTTCCCGCTCCATCCCGGCCGGCCCGCGGGAGTCAAGGAGGGTCCCCGGAGCCGGCCTGCGCCCTGTGCCCGGAGAACTTCTCTTCCCAGCCGGCCGGCTGCGACAGGACCGCTTTCCCCCTCCTCAAAAGATGCCCGACATCCAAGAACTTTGTAGGCGAGACCGATTGCATTGTGAACTTCCCCCTCCGGGGCATTGCTTTCCGGGGAGGGGCCGGGGGAGGTGGCGCAAAGCGTACCTCTGAGGTGCTGCCGCCTTCTCCCTCTCCAGGGCAGGTCAGCAGGCGCAGAAATGGTGACACGACCCGAACCGCGCGCAGCTGCTGCTCCACGGGCTCTCCGCTCACCGGCAGTCTGCCGAGCAGAGCCAGGCGTGCAGGGCACGGGGCTGGCCCTTTTCCCAGCTCCTGGGAGAGAAAGACAATCTGCCTGGAGCTCCTTCGCTCGGCGCCCCCCCCCCCTCCGCCCCGCCGCCGCAGCCGCCGCAGCCGCCGCAGCCGTCGCCGCCGCCGCCTTTATTTGGGGCCTGAAACCCAGCAGCGGCGTTGCGTGCGCTCACCGCACGAGCAGGAATGCACGAGTGCCCATTAGGGACGCCCGGAGCGAGTGAATCGCCGCCCTGCGCGCTCCTGCCCGGCGCGCCGGGGCCGCGCGTGGGATCATCCGGGAGTCTCCCACCTCCACGCGCGAGCTCCCGCACCCCTAGCCCGCGCGGGGCCCAGCCTAGGACCCGCGCCCACCCTCCCCCCCTCTCCAGTGCTTTCCCTGAGAATTGAACGTGATTCTCGGGAGTTGGTGACCTCAACAAATACACTCCCCTCATTCTCTCGGTAGATTTAATCTGAATGTGGATTATCTACTCGGACCCCGCCCTTCTTCCAAAATATACTTTTCTGATGTAATTTTGTGGTTGGCTTAAAATCAGTGAATTGGGTGGGTGGGGGGAGGGACGGAAGAGAGTCTCCTGCACGCGGCAGCCTGACAGTTAACTCCCCCAGTCTATCCTTTTGGAGAGATGAATTAGGGCCACATTCTGCGAAGGCAGGCAGCAAACTCCCGGGTCGCGGGAATTTCTAGGGGATTAAGTGATATCTCACACCGGATTTCTATTTAAAAGGACCCTCTAACTGCAACGATTGCGTTTCTGCAGGCTAGCCCCCGTCTGACTCGATTCCTGAGCTGCTCGCAACCGCAGCTCTCCTAGCCTGGTATTTTTAATGCTGATGGTTTGGAGGCGCTGCCTTAATAGGAATTTTGTTTTGATTTTTAGGTGTTGAATCATAAAGCTGAATTGAAACTGCTTTTTGGACGCTCGCATTTGGGGGTCAGGAAGGAAATGGCTGTGATTTAGTAGCAGCGGCTTTGAGTTCCAAGTAGAGAAGGGTATTTCATTGATGAAGTACAGAAGGGAGAGAGCAAGCTAATCATTTAAAATCTTACTTGTGTCTGTGGGTTTAGAAAGCTGAAATTGTTTCTGCTTTCAAACTAAGTATTTCCACAAAGACTTGAAAAAGATGGGAAGGATGAAAAGTGGAGTGCTCAGACCTAACTTCTGATTGTGATTTTTGTAACATAGGTTTGGCTATTTTTTTACAGATACAGTATTTACAAATACTGACATTTTCATAAGTAGATTAAATGATGACATTTTCTTGCCCTAGCCTTTTAGATCCTGAAATAGTCATTTCTAACTTTATCTTCTTCAGCATTCTCTTAGTCATTACTAACTTTTATTGCAGCCGGCCCCTCTGCATTCCCCAGCGTGGCTGAGAATTTTGTATATATTTGTATGTAATTCTCATTTTAGCGGAAATCCAACACTGTTTGGTCAACGCAGGCGATGTGGGGTGTGGTGTGTTTGAATGTTTCGAGAACAACTCTTGTGAGATTCGAGGCTTACATGGGATTTGCATGACTTTTCTGCACAACGCTGGAAAATTTGATGCCCAGGTAAAAACCACATAGAGCACAAAATGTTCTAGGTTGGCGTTGCATGATTGAAATGTTCATTGGAAGGACTTGTGAACAGGTTTCCTTAGCTGATCTTTATGGTGTATTTTAGCATTTGCAAGAGACGTTCTTGGTGCACAGCAGGATGCCAGTCTCTCCCCACTCCACTCATGGATTTCTGCTTTCCAGCACTGTCATGTGGTGAAATCCTTCTCCACTCTTAAGCTGTGTCTACACAGGCAGAGTGGGTGGGATGGAGTGCAAGTTGAACAATCATGTAAGGATTCTTAGCAGAGAACACAAAAGGCATAACAAATAATAAACATCTTGTAAAGGGACACACTATGTCTGGCCACGTAGTGGCCTCTGCAAGGCCCATCACGTTACAGACAGAAGGTTTGTGGGGGGAGGACAGGGACTCCAATTATACATTCCAAGACCTGTTTTCACCTATTAGGGAAGAATAAATGAGACAAAAAACTTCATAGAAACTCATCATCTCCGGTGGGTATGTGAGCAGGCAACACGGATAATTCAGGGCCTCCAGAATAACCGACTTATTCCTCCTAAGTAGCAGACAGTCCTCTCCCAACCCAAAAACCCTGAATGAGTCCTGCTCGACAGAGTCCTCTAACAACCCGACCCACTCTAGCTTTCCCAGAGTCAGCAGGGTGAAAAAAGCCTAGCTGTTGCTTGGGGCAGGGCACAAACCCAACAAGCCACCCTCTGGTTCCAGTGCTGACAATCCAAATACATTTCAGGTGGCAAGTGGCGTCAGGCTCACCTTCTTCATGTTCTCCCCAGCTCATATATGCACTACAAAGCCCCCTGTTGTTCTATCTCATCAGCTTCCTCTCCCATGTCATTGGACAGTGGGGACAACGTTTGGAGAAGGCCAACAGTTACGGTGTGACTTATGAATGCCACCCGTCACCATCTACTGCCATCCTGTAGAGAGCCTGACAAAGCAATGCTTGGGAATCAGAAAGGGGTGCAACAGGGCTGGCAGCCTGTGCTGCAGAGGATGTGGGGTGGCAGGGAGGGGCAACAGAAACCAGGGGAGGAAAGAGTAGAGCGTTTGAACTCCTCAGGCTCCCCTAATAAAGCATCCCTTCTGGATTAACTGGAATTAGGAAACATAATAGGAAATCCGGAGGAAAGATGTGTATTTAAGGGTGATCCCACAGGATGTCAGGGAAGAATACCAAAACAGATTGCTGCAGCCCTCGAATAAATTAATCTTCCTTTTTCTCTCAACCAACAGGAGTATGTTCTCAAGTGAGAAGCATCCCTTTCAAGCTGGTTCCCAGCATGTGACTACTTCATAAATGGCACACCCTACCCTCCATCCTCTTTGGCTCCCACTGGAAAGTCAGAGCAAAAGGGGCCATGGGGAGGGGTTTTTTCAGCAACCAGACACTATCTGTAGACATTTCAGTTGCTTCTAAAGGAAGAACTGAATTAAATGTGCTGGCTGGCTTCCCACTTCCAACCTAAACCCGTTTTCTGTCTCCACTCAGTTACTTCCAGGCCTGTCTAAAAACAGAGGGGTGACCTCTCCAATGACAGCTTGTTTCTATAGTAATGGGGGAATGGGGATGCCTAGGTAGGTATCCCACAATGCCTCTCTGCCCTGAGAGGTTGATAAGGGAACTCACGCCCCAGCCTGCCTCCACACCCCCAACAGCTGTCTCCTTTCTAGGATAAGAACAATCTAATGGGCTTGCCAGAAAAGAGAACTGTGGGCCAGATGTATGCCTGGCTGCCTTAGCCACTCAGAGGCAGGGGGTGTGGGGGAGGGGCTGTCAGTTGGGCAGTTCAGACTCCAGATGCTGCCAGGCAGTGTGCCAGGCGGGCCTTTTAGAGGCAATAATCCTAACAGTTTAAAGGAGTCGAATCGTTTTCAAAAAGGAAAAGAATGCTCCTCCTTGAAGGATAGGAGGAGACATGAGTATATGGGTTGGGGGCGGTGGGAGGCCCTGAGGCACAGATAGCACCCAATCTTGATATCACTCGTGGGGTCGGAGGAGAAAGCAGTGGTGTGAGACTTGGATCAGCAGGCACCTTCTACTTGGGAAACACTCGTGCTGGGAGTTCGGGATTTACGTCTGGCCACATTCCCCTTGTGTTCCAGAAAAGTTGCCACCAAACAGCCAACCCTGGGCTGCCTGGAGGACAGAGGGCCACGGAAGCCCCAGAACAAGGGAAACTAGTAGAGCAGCTGGGGAGGAAGGAGAAAGATTGGTTAGTCTCCCAAAGAAACATCCTTTTTGGCCAAATGCCGGAGTTATCATGTCACTCTAGATGTACCTCCTGAAGGAGTATCAGCCTGCCGCCTGCATGGACGGCAGTCTGAGGCAGGACCTTGGGGTTCAGTTTTCAAACAAAAATCCTGTGTAAGGCCATATCGTGTGAATGTCTGAGCTTCTGACCAGGACTTGTCTGTTTTGCCCCCCTCTCTCTTTTCTCTCTCCTCTCTGTTCTCAGGGCAAATCATTCATCAAAGATGCCTTGAAGTGTAAGGCCCACGCTCTGCGGCACAGATTCGGCTGCATAAGCCGGAAGTGCCCCGCCATTAAGGAAATGGTATTCCAGTTACAACGGGAATGCTACCTCAAACACGATCTGTGCTCTGCCGCCCAGGAGAACACCCGGGTAATGGCGGAGATGATTCACTTCAAGGACTTACTGCTGCACGAGTGAGTGCCACCCCACAGGGGCCCTGGGAAGGAGGGACCCGCTCCTCAGGCTGGTGTTGGAGGAGTTTGAGGGGCTTGTTTTTGGAGGCCAAACTCCCGTCAAATGGGAAAGGTTGCTCTCTACCTCAGAAAGCTGTGCTGACTCCCCTGGGAGGCCCTTTCCTGCTGGCCTTCAGGAAACCTGAAAGAAATGTCCACCATTGGTTTCGAAAGCATAAGCAATAGAAACAAAATATTATACTAAGCGTGAAATGTGTAGGATTCAGAAATACGTTTTACCTTCCCCTCAGCCCAGATCCCAACAGTTCTGAGTATTCCAAGTGGCCGTGCAGGTGCCCCAACAGACAGCTGGGAGCTAAGCACAGTGGCTGAGCGTTTACTAAGTGCGAGGCCTTGTGCTCAGTGCCTTATGGGAATCTGTCACCAGGTCCTCAGAGCGGCCCTGCAAGCGAGGTACCATTCTCATCTCCATTTTACAGATCAGAAAACTGAGATTCACTGAAGTAAAGGTCATACAGACAATGAGAGACAAAGCCAGGCTCGGGAGCCCACTTTTTGCCAAAGTGGGTAAATAGGAACTTGTTTATTCAAAGGCTTACAATTCAGTAATAAACCCCAGACATCTTATTCCTTAAAAAAAAAAAAAAAAAAAATCCCATCTGTAGGATCCTAAACTTTGCAAAGTGATAAAGCGTGTGGTACACAGTTGCTCCTAACATGAAGCATGGGCAGTAGGTCACAATGGTTCCTTCCTCAGAGTCTGAGGGCAGAAAGCAGGCCACTAGCTAAGAGGACCGATGCAAGTCACTGCCAGCTTGATGGCACCATTGGTCTTTACACAGTGACTCACTGGGCCCACCCAATCAGTCCAATTTTATGAAATCTTGCTCCTTAGTTGGTGCCATGGCCTTCCCCCAGCTATGCCACTAAGCAGGCTACTCCCCACCCCACACACACACACTGCTCAGATCACAGAGACAACAACCAGCACCTGTCACTTTCCACTGGGTTATGAGGGTCTAGGTATCTTGCAACAGCCCCAGTGCAGTGTTAGAATTTGAAGATTCACCATGAATCTCTGCAGGCAGCTCTTGCCAAGAGCAAAGTAATGTTGTCTTCTCCTTAGTCACACTAATGCCCCCCAAAATAGTTATCACTTTCTCAAATACCTGTAAAGAAACAGAGCAACAAGAGTTTCAACAACAATAACAATAATGATAATAGCTATTATTTTGTGAGTGGGCCAGGCCCTGGGCCAGGGACTTTACCTGGATGATCTGATTTATCCCAACAGGGCTGCAAGGTAGAGATCACTAACCCCACCTGGCAGAGGAGAAAAGGGCCGCTAAGAGGCTCAAGATCTGGCTCTGAAGTTTGATCCCTACTATGCAGCTTGGGAACTGGCAATAGATATGACTGAAGCTGCTCATCAGGAATAGACATGAAACCTCCTTTCTCCTGACCTGCTCTTGCCCTACTAGACCTGCTAAAGGCTCACTGGCCCCCAGATGTAGCAGGGGTTCTTCCCTTTTCTCAATTACACCCCCATTACACAAGGAGAGTGCTGTAAAGGTCCCTTCCTTCAAGCTGCCCCTAGAAGAGGCAAATGCCCCGTGGCTGGGAGATTCCCGAAGCTCCTTTGTCCTGGGTCCACTGTCATCCACTATAGATAGTTTGTTGGCCTCAAGAATGGGTGACAGGCATGAGTTTATAAGTCAGTAAGACATTCCTGGAGTGCAAGAAGACTTTGTCTTTTTCAAGATTGGAGAAAAGTCTTCTTTGGGAAAACCAAAGGTTTTGAAGGGTTTTTTGCTCCCCCTGGAATTTAAGAAGGGGTAAAGCACTGTGGCTTTTCTGGTACCTCCTCCATGGAAACATGGCCCATGGGGCCATGAGATTTTTACTTCCCGAGGGCTCCTCGCATCATTTAGAATGAACACATAGCCCTCCACCCCAGCCCACTCTGGGAATGCACGTGACTCACCCCGGGCCTCTTTTAAGAACGCTCACTGTGCCTGCCCATAAGTCCTCTTTCCCCTCGCTAAGCCAGCAACTCCAGGCAGCGGGTCTCACCGAACCCCAACTTCCCCCAGAACCCCACCCCCTTCCTTCGGAAGCCATGACTATGCAGTGCATCAGCTGGAACTTCAAGCTGAGCTGGTGGTGTTGTTAACTACCCTCACTGATTCTGGCACAAAGGATCCTATCAGTCCCCAAAGATCAAGAAGACCATTTAAGAATGTGTGGCATTGGTCACAGATAAGAAAATGAGAAAGAACCAAATTTGCTTTTCCCTTTAGAGAAGAGGAAATCGCAGTCACTCCAGAATCCACATCACCCCCATTCCTTACCCCAATCCCTAGGCACCGCAAAACACTCATGTCTGGTTAAAGTGGCTCCGTCCAAGCTCTCCACTTCCCTCTGTTCCTCTCACCCCTTCCCGCCCCACTTTCTCCATATCAACTGCCTTGGCTACCACACACCCTGTCACTGGGTGCTGGCAGCCTCCAGGCACGTCCCCCTCCAAGTATTTTTAAAAATCCTTTAGCCTTGCTGACACCCAGTTGAGAAAGCTGGGCTTTGTCATTAGACACGGGCTGAGCTTGCAGCCTGAGAAGGCACCACGCCAGCTCAAAACACGGCTTAGATTAACACACACCCCTCCCCATGGCTCACAGCTTTCTCCTCGGGAGAGAGCGCCAAAGGCAGGAGAGAGTGTGGGCTAGTCCAGCCTTCTCGGATCCGCCTTGGGGTTCCGAGAGCTCATCTGGCAGGCAGACTGCTCTGGCAAAGGAGGCCAGCAAGCAGTCCGTGCTTTCCCAAGAGAGCCCTCCCCTTACTCTGGGGAAAGAAACTCAAAGAAGAGCATCAGGCTAGTCCCAAAAAGACAGATTCTCAGCCCCCGCAATTTGCTCATGTCATCCCAGAGCGGGGCAGGTACAAATCAGGCGCTAAAATCCTGATGCTGCCGTAGCAGATATACTCCGTGACCTTGAGCTCCCTGAGGCAGTCAGTTGCTAGTTGTCAAAAGATGGAAGGAAACAAATATGTGTGCAGCATTTCTTCTGTGTTGCCCCACAGCCGCCTCTCGCAGCCCAAGGAGTGTTATCACTGTCCTTGTCACTGGTAGGGGCCTGCCTTAGAGAGTTTAAGCACCCTGTCCATCAGCCATGCACAGACTCTCTGACTCCAAAGGCATCAAGTAGGCCTTAAAAGGCAGCTTGATCTCTATCAGCCAGAACATTCCTCTTCTCTGCTCTCAGCCCAGCTCTAGGCCTTCCCAGCCCAGAAGCTTCCAAAGACTACTTTCTCCTCTCCCCCACCCTCCCCCCACCACCAGGCATCTCCATTTTTACATCTATGACATGAGGACAGTTCAACTACAACTTGAGGACTAATTCATAAAAATGGCAGTGAACTACTTCTCAAGTCCTAAAACACAATCTGCTCTTCTGCCTAGGAACAACTGCCAACTTGCAAAGAAAAGATTAAATGGGCTAACAGGCAGCCACCCAGGTGGTCCAGGCTCACAGAGGAAAAAAAGTCTTGTTCCTTATAAATGATCTCACGTTCCAGAGTGATTTCCCGGCCCAAGGCGATGTCCCAGAGCTGCAATGCTCATGGTCAGATATGTCCAGAAAATTTGCTAGCCAAGGACTGCTAAAGAATGCTGGTTAGCCACATGAAACATTCTATACCCTCCTTGGGGATTTTAGAAGGCCAGTGAGATGTAAGAAGGGCTCAGTGAGTGGGCCATGAGAACCCATTACAGGGGAAGCCTCTTACCAGATGTGCCCATAAAGAGCAGGCACGCTGTTCCTGCCCTTGGCACACACCTCCCACCCCCATGTCGGCATGATGTGGTCATCCTTCCTCCGGCACTTTTCCCAAAGAACAGCCCAGGGCAGCTGGGGGACCTGAGCAAGAACCAAGTGTGTTTATTTCACGGATTGCTGGCACTCATCCCAACACCTAGGCCCCTTGCGGCCAGCCCTCACCTCCAGTTCTAGGCAAGCCCAGACTGGAAGAATAGAGCTGCTTAGATAGCCACTCACCCTCTTCAACCTTTAGTACCAGGAAAGGGAAGAGCTCCATGGGAAGTGACCTCACAGGGTGGTGGTCTGCCTCCCACCTTTATCCACCTGTTCCAGACTCCTCCGAGTGCAGAGGGAAGTGCATCCAGCACCCTCCAAAAGCACCCTTCTTCACCATGAGCCTAAACCAGGGGCAAACACAGACATGGGGAAATGGTTTCTTGGGAGCCTCCCTTAGAGAAGACTTACCTGGGAGAGTGGCACCGAGTGCAAAGCCAGCCAGCCCCAATGACGCCACATGGCAAGAGGGCAACGTGAGAACCATCGCCCCAAATATTTGATGGCTCCTCCTCTCCTGCCAAAGAGATTCCTCAGTTTGGTATTTCTGACCCTTCACCATTTGCCTTTTATTCCACTGGCCCCCAAGACACTTCACCACTCCCCCCACTGAAACTCTCCTACCTGGCATACCCGAAACATGCCCAGAGCTCTCCTACACTCCTTTTTAACACTCACATGGCCAGCCGCCGTACCTGGCATTCTCATCCACCTTCCCCAGAGGCTCTTCCTTTTATCGTAAATACCTGCAAATTGTCACCGGCCCCTTTCCTGGTGGTAGGCTCGATCACCAGCCTCTCTCCAATGCTGGCATGGAGCCTCAGAGGTAATGGCCATCTAGTAAATAGTGGCTGAGGCCAGCGCTCCTTAGGATATGGATAAAGGCTTGAAGTAATTCTTGAAAGCTCTTTCCTAAAACTAAACCGAAGCCAGGCCTCAGCCATTTGTCTCTTGCCTGGTATCCTCACTGCCCTCTGTGTCTGGCCCATTCAGGACTGGTTCCATTCTCTCTTTGCTCTCCATTTCTAGACCATACGTGGACCTGGTGAACCTGCTGCTGACCTGCGGGGAGGAGGTGAAGGAGGCCATCACCCATAGCGTCCAGGCACAGTGCGAGCAGAACTGGGGAAGTCTGTGCTCTATCTTGAGCTTCTGCACCTCAACCATCCAGAGGCCCCCCACGATGCCCCCTGAGCGCCAGCTCCAGGCGGACAGAGCCAAGCTCTCCAGGGCACACCACGGTGAGGCAGGTCACCAGCTCTCAGAGCCCAGTAGTCGGGAGACAGGCAGAGGTGCCAAGGGTGAGCGAGGTAGCAAAAGCCACCCAAACGCCCATGCCCGGGGCCGAGCAGCTGGCCACGGGGGCCAGGGAACTTCTGGAAGCAGCGAGTGGGAGGAGGAACAGTCTGAGTATTCCGATATCCGCAGGTGAAACGAAAGGCCTGGCCGGGAAATCTTTCTTCCACGCCGTCCATTTTCTTCTCTATGGACATTCCAAAACATTTGCCATTAAAGAGGGGGGATGTCACACGCAGGATTTGGTGGGGATTGCGGACTTGATGAAGGTGTGTGCTAGCGGGCCGAACAGGTGAGGCGGAGGCGGCCTAGGCCGCAGCGAGATCTCGGCTGTGCCCGGGGGGGGGTTCCACACTTGCACATCCCGAAGTGAGCGCCACGTGGCCTCCTTGCAACTTTGTCTTCTTTCCATCCGTGGAGCCACTGGGCGGCGGCCTGCGGTTTACTCTGCTGTGGGGGAGGTGGGCCGGGGAAGGGCGGGGGTCGGCAGGCCCGCCAGACTGGACCGGGCACTCGGTGCTGTCTTGGCAGAGGGCGGGCTGGATCCGGGTGCAGGAGGGAATGTGAAAACCGCGCTGGGAGTCAGAAGGGTGGAGAGGAGACGGGGGCTGTGTGGGTGCTTGGTGCCAAACAGAAGTTCAGTTTCTTGCATGGGACCTTGAGGTTTGGAGCTGCTGGGGACGGGGAGGGCAAGGGTTCTAAGTGTAATTTCTGAGCCATTGTTCTGTCTGGGGGACCATGTCCGAGGGAGTGGTCCCTGTGTGTTTGTATATTAACCACTGCTTCGAATCTCTATTTCACTTTTTTATTTATCCAGTTACATCTACATACCTGTCATCTAAATAAATGGCTTTCAAACAAAGCAACTGGGTCATTAAAACCAGCTCAAAGGAAAAAGAAATACAGCCCATCTTTTGGGGCTGATTTTTTTTCTCTTTTGAGTGCTCTTTTAAAAGGAATCAAAGAGCAATGAAGCCGTGCGTCTGCCTGCCCGGCGTGGGCTCACAGCCACTCAGGGCAAACCACACCCCTGGAGGAAAATGCACGCACGAGGAGTACATTTGACAGATTTTCCCTTAGCATTTTGTTACCCCCACCTTGACCCTCAGCCAAGATCAATAAAGCCGCATACCTGATGCCATGAGGTCAAGTCGGAAACGGGGCTTCTTGGTGTGTGGGATGGAAAGGGGGAGAAGAGAGCGAAGATGGCTGTGATTTCCAGCAGGGAAGGCTGACCTTTTACATAAATGGAGGAGACCGCCAGGAAGCACTGAGGGACAGGATTTTCCAGATCCGGATTGGGAATGTAGCAACGAAGAAAGGAGTCCGAGTGGACAAAGGAAAGGCAGAGAGGAGGGACAGAACTAAAAATCCAAGGCAAGGCGGGAGAGGACTGTAACAAAGGGTCAGCGGTGGGGTTCTTGTGGTTGGTCAGAATGTTCCACAGATAGGTCTTTTCTTTCTTGCCTGCTGGGTTGTCACATTAAAGCTTCTCCTCTCTTGCAGCCATACTCAAACAGGAGGCCAGTATTACAAGGAGTAGACAGGTGTTCTGGGCCAGTTCCTTCCAGAGCAGTGGTCAGCAAACTTTTTCTGTAAAGGTCCAGGTAGTAAATTACACTATTTTCCGTTGGGTGGGTCATGTGGTTTCTGTCACAAGTACTCAACTGTGCCACTGCGGCAGGAAAGCAGGAATACATAGACATGTGTCACCAACAGGCCTGGCTCCATGCCAGTAAAATTGCATTTAATAGATGCCCACCTGGATCTGGCTCTTGGGCCTGAGTTTTCTGACCCCCATTCTAGTGAGCTGGAAAAAAGTAAGCATCCTCCATTTGTATCAGCTTATAGTTTTCCCTCAAAGCAACCTGAGGCCAGAGATAAAGAAGCTAAATTTATCTACTCTAAAATAATTTGTCCCAGGGAATGCCCTTACCCAAAACCCAGCTAGTATTTATATACCCCAAACCCAATCTCATCAGTGCCAGGACATGGTGCTGGAAGGTCAGCTCCCCAGTCTTCCGTGATTCACGTTAGAAAGAAACCATTTGGGTGGGGGGTGGGGGGGACAAAATGCTGGGAGAAACACCTAGAAAGCTAGAGCTGCAGAAAGCAGAAGAGATGGTGCACTTAATCCAGCTCTGCCCTCGGGGGGAGAAGGACCGGTGTGTCAGGCTCTGCCATGGGAACCAAACGTAAACCATGGCTGTCTCATGCCATGGGCCACTGCAGCATGTTACTGTTTTACTTACATCACTCAAAAGCTGAAGCAATAACATTCTCCCGCGTTGCTGGGTCAGCTGTTCATTTGTTCGCCGGCTCCTGGGCTGGATGTGTGAAAGGCATCACTTTTATATTTTCCTCAGTGTAAATGTTTTATGTGTTCGCCTACTGATGTCCCATTTGTTGCTTCTATTGTAAATATTTGTCATTTGTATTTATTATCTCAGTGTTTTCCCCCAAGACATAAAATTGCTTACCGTGTTCATTTGAACCCCTTCACTGATCTCTGTTGTGTATTTTTCATACCACTAGTGTGTTGCTTCTCAAAAGTCAGGTAGATCGCATTTCATTCTGGTTCTTAATGTTCTGAAGCATACAATAGTATTTATTGCGAAGATTCTTTGGCTCAAAACGGAGTAAAGTCCAAATTCCTGTAAGAGTTGACAGAGACACTTGTACAATCTAAAATGTAAGCAAAGTAGTCATTAAAAATAGACACTCGACTTGGGCTTCATACTTCATACAAATTTACTCATGAGCCTTCCTTTAAGGAAGGATGTGGATTTCCAAATAAAGATACGCTGTTTATTTTGAGCTTTGCATTTTAACAAGATGATCTGAACACCTCTCCTTTGTATCAATAAATAGCCCTGTTATTCTGAAAGGAGAGGACCAACCTAGTACAGCAAAATGCTGACACCTGAAACCAAATAAATAGCAAACACCAGCTCAGAGCTGTAGCCATACTTAGACACACACACACACACACACACACACACACACACACACACACACACAGAGAGAGAGAGAGAGAGAGAGAGAGAGAGAAATTTAAACTTGAACCAAGTAAAAGGCTTTGCTAGAACAACATGGAAAAACAATGCTACCAGAGCCCATTTCCTAAGGAAGAACAACCTCATCTGATCTCAGAATTGGCACCACGTGAGCTTGTTAAGTCATAATGTCTGTTTCTGTTATGGATTTAGGCAGCAGGTCCTGAACATTGTCACATGGCATTATTTTTCTCCATTCATTAATAAAGATTTTAAAGACATGGCTTTCCCTTGAGTAGCGTCATTGTCTGAGAGCGCTTTGGACACCCAGCGCATAGGGGGAATGGCTGTGTGCAAGTGAGTTTTGAGTCCTTTAAAATGCTGGGTGCTGGGCACCTGGGTGTCTCAGATGGTTAAGCGTCTGCCTTCGGCTCAGGTCATGATCCCAGAGTCCTGGGATCGAGTCCCGCATCGGGCTCCCTGCTCCTTGGGAGCCTGCTTCTCCCTCTGCTTCTCTCTCTCTCTCTCTCTCTCTCTCTGTCTCTCATGAATAAATAAATAAAATCTTTAAAAAAAAAATTCTGGATGCTCAGTGTACAGGAAGGGAAACCAGGTGAAGATGACCATCCTGGGTTTCTCCTCCATTAGAGGCACTCTGTCCAAAACACTGCCTGAGTCACAAAGAGGAAAATGAACTCCATGCAGCCTGCCTGGAGGCGCCAGGCCCCCACCATTAGGGCCGTCCTCCCAGCTCCCTCTGGTCTCACCTGTGAGTCTCCCCTGTGGCCTGGCCCCCCTTTCTTTCAGACTGAGCTTGTGGCGGATGCCACCAGCATGACAGCTCAGTGGCCTGGCACCAGCAGGGAAGCTCACTGCCTCCTCCCCAGTTCATCCTCACCACAGCAAAACAGAGCTGGAGTCCCTGGTTTCCCACGGTGTGCCCATCAAGTGCCAGGCACCCTGCTATGCATTTCACATACATTCTCTCATCCTGACTACATCCTACGATTAGTGGGTATAGTCCCCATTTTACAGGCAAAGAAACTGAGATAGGGAAAGGTAAAGCAGCTGGCCCCAAACCAAACCGTGTGGCTAGTGAACAGTGCACCCAAACCCAGATCTGTGACTCTAAGCCCACCTGCTTTCCCCCACTTCATCCTTAGAATCTCCGCATTTGATTTATTCTTAATTTAAACCAATCAGTATTATTCCTATTTTACACGGGGCTTAGAGAAAGAATAATTATACTTTTATATTTATAGCACCTTCAAGGAGCTCTGCTTTAGAACAGAAAGGAAAATTGTTGCCCTCACCTTTCCTCTCCGCAAGGCTCAAATTTTGGTTCCGATAAGGGAGAGCAGGAGAATCACAGAGCCTCATCACGTTCCTGTGCACGCAGGTAATTTTTTTAAAGATTCTCAGGTGTGGTTGAGGGAAGCCTTGGGGAGAAGCTGGCTTTTGTGAATAGGCAGCCGGAGCTCTCTCTGCAAAGCCCACCCAGTCGCCAGGTCTGAGAAGCCAGGCTCCGCTGAAGCCATCACCACCGTCATCCCCCTCCTCATGACACCTGCAGTTCCTTGTGAATATCCTGTGCCCCCGCCATGTGCTTTACAGGCATTATTTCTGAACCCCATTTTGCACACGGAGAAACTGAGGCTCCAAGGCATCTTAATACGCCTTAATATACACCTTAATATGCCTGGAGCTCGTCCAAGGCCAGCGAGCTCTAGAGGTGGCACGCTAACCCACCCCAGGGCTCACTCTGCTCAGTCTTACTTGCAGCGTCTCCCCCCCCACCCCCAGGGTGTGAAAAGGTAGGTGAAACACACGACATTCAAACACGGCAGCTGGCTCCCCCCAACCCTCGGGCCGGCTCCAATCCATCAGTGCAGGAATTATTAGAGTGTGGGAGGAGGAAGGCGGAGGGGCTTCCAAGTATGCTGGTATTTAAGCAGAGTTTCCAAAGGAAGAGGGAGCTGCGTGCCCCAAAATCGGGAGACAGAAATCTGAATTTGTTCTAAAGTCAACAAAAGAGAAAGCCCCCTGCTGAGGAGGGGACAAGTGTTGGCCAGAGAACAGGTTTCGTGTGAAATTATTTTTTGTGGGCGAAGAGAAGAAAAGAGCAACAGAAGCCTTGGGCTAGGAGTCATGCGTTGCTGCTTGCATAAGCAGATCAGCTTTTCTCACTCCCCAAAAAGAACACACACACAAAAAGTCACTCCCCGAAGAGAATGAAAAAAAAAAAAAAAAACCCACAAAGCCAACCTAAGCTTATGCATGCAATGGGCCCCACCAGGATGAACCCTGACGCTTGCTCAACAGAATCCAATCCCCGTGGCTCCTGAGGGCGTGCATCCCCCTTGCTGCCATGGACCACTGGGTTGGCCCAGGCAAACTAAAACTGGGAGGGACAAGAAAAGCGCCCCCAAGGAATGCTCAGAGGCAGGGCAACCATTCACAAGGTGCAGAGGAAAAGCAGCTGGTTCTATTTTTCCTTAGACAGTTCCCAGGATTTTTTATGGTTCTTCAAGTTAAGGAGAGTGCCCACGTACATAAGGAGTGGCCTGCTAACGAGGATGGGGACTGTCCGCTTGCTGGCCCTCCTGAGTCAGCGAAGGACAGAGGCTGCTAAAGACGGCTTTGCACGGGATAGATGATCAGGCCCTAGAATTCTGCCCCAGTGGTTTACTGCTATGTTGACAAGCTACCTCTGAAACTAAGTAAATTAAAGCCATCACTTTCTTTTGCTCACCGTTTTGTGGGTCAGAAATTTAGGAAGGGTTCAGTTAGGTGGTTGGTTTCTGATCCGCAAGGCATCCGCTGGGGCCACGAGGGCTGGAGGGTCCCCTCCCCTGGTGGCCCCTGCACAATGGTGACTCGGTGGCTCCTGGCACCTCATCCCCCAAGACTTCTCAAAGCATGGCTCCCTCAGGGTGACGGACACTGACAGGCTGCCCTAAGAGAACTTAGAGAATGTTGCAGCCTATTCTTCAACCCCAAACTAGGATTTTGATTTCATCCTTGGTATCGTAACAACCCCGGGATCTGAATGCCATGAGAGAAGAGACAATGTCACTTGCACGAAGTTTCGTGGTTGCCCAGCAGCCAGCCATTACACAGAGTGCATGAATGAATGAATGAGTATCTAAAAGGGTGCCAAGTTGTCAAATCAGATAAATTTCAACGCACTTCTAAAGTAAATATAACCCTCTGTCCTTATAAGGGGCATCCACATGTCATAGAATCGATGAGTGGGTATCAAAATTGAAAATCCCTGAGAAGCCTGCAATTTGGGAATCAGGAGACATAGACAGGAATACTGATCTTCCTTGTCTTGCACTAGGTAAATCTAGTGCAAAGAGAGTAAGAGTTACTCTCTTTTTTAATAACAACTAAAAAAAAAAATAAATCAGGACTGACCCTGAGATTTTGGTAAATCAGTTAAACTTTCTTCAGCCACAAAATAAGGAAACTAACAGCTCCCTGCTTCCCTCACAGGGGTCAGTGAGGATACAATATCTGGAGCTGTGCAAGAGTCACGATACATAGGAAAGGCTTTGAAGACCATGAACTGTCCTGTAAACGATGGATATTATTTCTCCTGCATTCTGGAAGGCTCCCCCCTACAGCCAAGAGTACAGACGAGATGAACTACCCAACGTTCCCACTGTCCTGGTGGTTCCACGAGGCATCTACGAAGACTTTCATGGCCAGGATTGGGGACAGGAGTGGAGAGGGCAGCTGTGCAGGGTGGGAACCTGCCTGAGCCAGGCATGAGGGTCCGAGGCCAACCAGCAACCAGGTGGGGACCCTGAGCAAGGCCCAGTCCCTGTCTAGATACGAGAGTGGTGGCTGAGCAGCTCCCCAAAGCCCCACCTCCTGCTAGATGTGAGTTCCAAGGGGAGCTCCGAGGGGCAGGCTCGGCCAGAGAGCGGCAGGACCATGCTAGAGAGCAGAGGGCCTTCCTGCCAGGCTCTGTCTGCAAACCTCAAGGCAAGTTACCCACAGAAAAGCCAGTTCACAAAACTCCTTAATGAGAAAGGAAAGCAGAGGCTGACAGAGATGAGGGAGAGAAGAGATTCAGGGCCAGAGCCCACTCCACTCTGCTCCGTGCCAAGGCTCCTGAGAGTTTGACATTTGGAAAAGATCTGGCCTGGTGGAGCCAAGGATTTGGGACAGGGCTCCTTCCGGCTCCCGGGAGTGTCAAGAAGAAGAGAAGGAGGAGGAGGAAAATGACTCAGCTGAAATGAAGAGAAATGTATTTTTAAAAAGCGAAACGATGAAAGGCACAAAGGAACAAAATGGAGCCCCAGGATGGGGTCCAAATGCCTTCTCAGAGTAAGTGGGACGAATCTGCAAAAAGCTCGAGAGCTCACTAGGGTTTCTAAACCAAGAATAACACCACGAAAATGAAGAGAGTCTTCAGGGCCTGCCAGGTCTGTGGTCCCCAGGGGCTGGAGCCCACCTCTGCAAAAGAGATGCCGAAGGCCACCCAGCAGGGCGGAAGCTTCCCCACACTTTTGATTCGGACAATGTATTGAGTTCTGTGACAGAGGAGTCGGGTAGAAAGGTGACCTCGGGCTCAGGCACCTCGCAGGGAGCTGGAGTGCCCTGGGACTCCTCCCTTGCTCTCTTGCATCCACGAAACCATCAGGGGCACCGCGAGGAGGGAGGTGGAAGGAGGCACCCTCCTCAGAGGCTGACACAACTCCATCCCCTCCAACGGCCAAGGTCAGATGACCCCAACTGCAAAAGTTTCATCTTGAAATATTCAGTGAAGAACAAGCGTGATAATGAGAAGAGATGGGAGAACAAAGAGAAGCCACAGCTCTGTGTCGCCCTTCCCCTGGGTCATCCGGTAAGTGCTGGGTCCACAATGGGGTTCCACCTCCTCTGGGGCAGGGAACTCCGTGGAAACTCACATTTCCAGAAAAGGGGAGGTTGGGAGGAAGAGTTCATTTCAGTGTGGGCTAAGAACTGCAACCCCTCACAGGGTCTGTCAACCGTGCCACCTGTCTTAAGGCTCTCCCAGCCCCCTCTTAGCCAGGGCTTCCTGTCACTGGGGAAACCATCGGCAGGAGTCTTCCTGGGAGGATGCAGAGCAGGGAGGGCAGCCTGGCAGGGAGCAGGATGCAGAGGAAGACCCCGGGCGGGGTCGGTGGATCAAACTCCACTGCCCCAACTGTCCTGAAGCCAGGCCTCCCCTGCCCCTTAAGAGAAAACACCCTGATTATATCCCCTACATTCTGACAGAAAATAGGAAAGCAGCAGAGAATTCCTGCCACCGCCCCCCACACCGGACCCTACATCATCCCAGAATCTTCTGGAAGAGAAGCCATTCCTCTGACCCATTCAAACAAGTGTCAGCACAAGAAGGGGGCCTGGGGCCTGGGGGCGGGGGGGGGGGGGGTGGCCCTGGCCTCCTAGCGGCTGTGGCTCTGCAGAGCAATGGGGCCTGCTACCCTCTTTTTTTTTTAAGATTTTATTTATTTATTTGAGAGAGAGAGAATGGGAGATGAAGAGCATGAGAGTGAAGAGGGTCAGAGGGAGAAGCAGACTCCCTGCTGAGCAGGGAGCCCGATGTGGGACTCGATCCCGGGACTCCAGGATCATGACCTGAGCCCAAGGCAGTCGCTTAACCAACTGAGCCACCCAGGCGCCCAGCCTGCTACCCTCTTGAGGCCCTTCCCTGCTGGGCATGAATGTCCTGGGAGTCCTTTACCAACCTCTGGGTTTCTACACAGACACCACAGGCAGAGATGGAAGTAACCTCCATACATATGTTTCCGGGGCCTGCGGCCTCAGAAACTGTGTCATTTAGGGGAAGCAGAGACGGAATTAAACGTGCAAGAGATTTGTTGGGGAAAGGCTGGGAAGGATCAGGCAGAGCAGGCCGAGCTGCAGCAGGCAGGCCGAGCCTCAGACCACAGTGTAGGCCTGACACCTGCAAAGGGGGAGGAGGAGGAAGGGGGGCTGCGCAGGACTGCAGTAAAGCTCTGAGAAAGTGTCAGCCAGGGTATGGGGACCGCAGAGCAAGGTGTGCTGCGAGAGGAGGGCTGCGGTGAGCAAGAATGGCCGGCTCGGTCCCCTACCTGCTGCGGTCAGTCGTTGCTGAGAACAGCCTGGACGCTGCGATGGGCCCCAAAGGAGGGGCGGGTGGAGGCCGAGCTACCTACACTGCACAGCAGGGAGACCTGAGCCGCACACTCCCGCTGTGGCTTCATGGCCAACACTTTTTTAAAACACCTTTAAGCAGGGCACTATACTCCGTTCTTGCCCTTGGGCAAGAGGCTTCACAGAGTTGTTGTGAGAAATGAATAAGAGAAGGAATATAAGAGTAATTTTCAAACTAGAAGGCCCATAGTAGAGGTTCACAAAATCGTGGCTCACAGGTCAAATGTTGCCTGTACATGTATTTGGTTTGACTCACATGTTGATTTTTTTTTAAAGCCAGATTAGTTGCCAGCACGTACAAGGCATAAAAATCCAGATTTCCAGCTTCTCTTCAAGAATAAAAACATCCACCAATGCCAAGTCCTCTTTCCAGTTCCCCCACAGTCCCTACCACTCCCTATTGTCTTACACCCTACATGTCACACTAACATACTTGATGAGCCTGGCCCCCGTAGACCGCCTGCCTACACTCATGGACACACCCAAGCCATTCATGGTCATTCCATTTCTTATGGGGATATAAAGGGGCACATTCAGAAAACCTAAACAGAGTGCCAGGAAATTAAAATATAAGCAAGAAAAACAATAAAACAACTGGGAGCTCAATTTGGGAAAGTCCCTCAGAAAGAATTGAATTATGGAAGAAAAAATATAAGAAAGATCAGTCTCGGAGACTTACCATCGAAACAGCAGGAATTCCAGAATAAGGGAACGGAGGAAATGGTAGGGAGAAAATTATCTAAGAAACAGCATAGAAATGAAGGACATGACTTGTCCCTCCGAAGGAGGACCCAAGACAGTGAATGAAAAACTGTCCAGCAAGATGCATTTTTGTGAAATTTCTAAACTCCTAGGAATAAAGGAGAAAAATCCCAAAAGCTTCTAAGGGGTAGAGGGAGGAGTTACATAAAAAGAATCAAGAATCAGCATGGTCTCGGACTTCTCAAAACTTCTTGCAGTTTTGGAAGCCAGAAGACAAAGGAGCAAGGCTTCAGCATGCTGAGGGAAGTAATTCTACACCCAGTCCAATCATCAATTAAGTGGGAGTACAATCCAGATATTTTTTAAAACATGCAAAGTCTCAAAAAATTTCCTTCTCAAATATCCTTCCACAGGAAGCTCCCAGAGGCTGTACTCCACCAAAATGAGGGAGTAAAGTGAGAACAAAGACATAATCAGATCCAGGAAGCAGAGATCTAGCACAGGAGAAAGGGAAGGGACTTCCCAGGATGATGGTAAGAACGGTCCAGGGGGAGCAGAGCAGAGGCCAGAGGTTGGCTGCAAGTGAGCGCTTCACGGTACTGTCAGGGGGCTTAGGGGTAAGTTAGTAGTAGTGAAATTAATTACAAGAAACCAAGCAAACCAAAAATGAGCAGAAGACTTGAACAGGCATTTGACAAAAGAAGGTGTCCAAATGGCTATAAAGCACAGGAAAAAGACCCCCACAACATTAGTCATTAGGAAAATGCAAATTAAGGCCACAAGGATAATCACTCTCCACCCAGAAGAATTGATCAAATTAAGAACGACAGACAATCCGGGCGCCTGGGTGGCTCAGTTGCTTAAGTGACTGCCTTCGGCTCAGGTCATGATCCTGGAGTCCTGGGATCGAGTCCGGCATCGGACTCCCTGCTCAGCGGGGAGTCTGCTTCTCCCTCTGACCTTCCCCCCTCTCATGTACTCTCTCTCTCTCAAATAAATAAATAAAATCTTTAAAAAAAAAAAAAAAAAAACAACGACAGACAATCCCAAGTGCTGAGAAGGCGGTGAAGCAACTGGCCCTTTCATATGTTGCACAAGGGGGCACAAATTGTGCCTACGACCACTCTGGAAAACTCTTTGGCAGGTTCTTATACAGGTAAATGTCTATCCATCTTATGGCAGCAACCCTACTCCTAGGAATGTGTCCACAGAAATGAGGACATAGAGCCAGAAAAATACTAGTATGAGAATATTCAGAGTAGCTTTATGCATAACTGCCAAAACCTGGAACCAGCCCAAATGTCCATGGATAAACAAAGTGTGATATTTCGCTCCAAGGAATACAACTCAGCATTAAAAAGGAATGAATGACTGAGACACACAATCACACGGATGAATCTTTCAAACATGAGGAAGCTAAGAAGCCAGTCAAAAAAGAAGACGTGGGGTATGAGCCTAGTGATATAAGGTTAAAAAGAGGAAAAACTAGTCTACGGAATTGGAATTCGGAACAGTGGTTATCTCGTGCGGAGAGGAGGCAGGGACAGGCAGGTGCTAACTGACAGGGACACAAGGGAACTTTCTAGGACGTCATAGGTCTGGTGTCACAGGTGTATCATATGCAAAAGTCATTAAGCCAGACACTTGGGATATTTATGTTTTACTACACGTGATTTATTCCTCAATAAAGTCTTGAAAGGAAACCAATCAAAAAAGGTACATCATTAATTCCATGAAAAGTAAAAAGTTATATTTAAAAAGAAAATGTAATCGTGACACACTCTCTGTAAGTATAGACTGAGCTCAGCTGTAAATAGTAATTACACGGTGGTAATAATGGATAATTACACTATCTATGGATTCAACCAGAATCCATACTGGCGGGATGGGCAAGAGGGAAGTATGTGAGTGAGGGTAGCAGAGGGTTAGGGGATGGGCAAAGAGAACTAAATTCAAGTATTTGGTAGTAGGAAGTCATAGATAATGTCTAAAATCAAATAAACAAAAACATAGCGAGGCATATTATTCAGACATCTGGAGGAAAATACTGGAAGAAAGAGCTAAAGGACAGCAAGTGGTTGTTCGTGGGGAGGGGTGGGGCAGGTAATTTGGATCTGCTAGAATTCGGTTTGGCAGAAAAAAAGAGAAACGCAAAACAAAATCCCTTCATTAAGGCAGAAATGCATTTTTGTGCCAGGTAAATGTCTGAAGATAAGTAACTGAGGGCTGCTCCACAAAGTTCTCAGACTCTGGTTCCTTTTTCTTGTTGCTTATACTACACACACGGCCTCTGGTTTCCAGATCACCTTATAGTTCAACATGACTGCTCCAGCTCCAGCCATCAAACCCATATTCCTGCCAGCAGGATGGAAAAACGGTGCATCCACATTGTCTTTTAGGGATGTTTCCCTGACGTGACCATGCAACACTTCTGTGTAAATCTCACCGGCCAGAACTGAGTCCCATGGTCACTCCTCGTCACAAGGAAGGCTGGAAAAAAACCATCTCTATTCTGGAAAGCCATGTGCCAGCGATGGAAAAACGAGTCTCTGCCAATAGAACTTGTGTTTAAAATTTTTAACTATATATAGGTATTACTTAGCTAAAAGTTAAAATTTGAAGGAAAAGAAATAGCCCGAGCAGCCACCAGCCCAGTGAAGAGCGGTTTTGCTTGGTGGACCAGCACAGTGGGCTCACTGGTCCTGAGGACACACCTGGGCAGGTGGTTGAAAACACCGAGTGAGAGCAGGACCATCATCTCAGGCCTCCCGCCGGGGCCCAGGAACCAGAAGCAGGCCTGTGGAAGGATCACTGAGCAGCTGGCCTTATGGAGTGACAGTACTGGGGGGCGTGCACAGGGCAATGACCTACCACCAGACCAAGGAACCCCTTGACAACAACCCTGCGAGTAGCCCCAGGCTCTGAAATCTTTCCTCAACTTCCACATTTAGACTGGTGTTTCAAAAAGAGAGAGTTGCAAGATGCCCCCGAAAGATGGAAATTGTTATTCCTCCTTTACAGATAAAGAAACAGATGCCCAGAAGTTAAGCAACTTCTCCAGGTCACAACAGCAGTTGCCGAGACTTGACCTCAGGAATCCCCGAGACCGAGTCCCCAGTTCCTCTCCTCCAGGAGACAGGCGCTCCTCCAAGGGGCCTGGCGGCCACCCGCAGCTTTTGGATTCTCTGCAGGGCCACATCAGGCCTGTCAATAAGTCACAAGAAGCAGTGACTCATCTGAAGACAAGATAAACAACAGGGAGGCCCGGTGGGATGAGAGGCCCTGTTTCCTAGGAAGTTGCCTTCTGCAGGGCCGAGAGAGTACACAGTTAGCCGGCAGGAACCCCTTCAGCAAACACCAGTGCGGCAGTTTGCAGACAAAGAGAAAGTGCTGCTGGTACCAGAAACGGGCGGCCGAGCTGGGAGCTGCAGAGTTATTTCAATCCTGAAAGGGCTTTTGTCAAGCCTGGGCTATGAGCCTGAGCATATAGAATTCCAAGCCTTTCCCTTCTGGTTTTGGAGAAACCAGAAGGAAAAGTCATTCTCTGCTGCTTTAAGGAGAGTTATCTGCTGCCTCCCATCTGAGGATCTCAGAATGTTTTACCAACATTTCTAGGTAAAACTGCAGACCCCACGAGTGACTTTGGGACGGTCATTTCCTCTCCCTGAACCCCAGGTCTCAGGGGAGAAGCAGATGGTTCTCAGGGAGACGGAGGCAATTTGGCAGAGGACAGAAGGGGCTTACTACCCCCGCCCCCCCCAACCCAGAACCCATCTTGGCCAGATCTGTCTGGATGCAATGGGCTCCTGGGAACCACCCAAAGCCCAGAGCCCAGACAGCCCAACAGGAAAGTGGCAGGTGGGTCAGGGAGAACATGGTGAACAGAAATAAGCAGAGGGCAAGATAGAGCATGTAGAGGTCAGCAGGAGGGACCCAGCCTAGGGCTCAGCCCCTGCAGAGACCCAGGTCAAGGCAAGATCCCACACCCAGAAAGAATCTTCTATCCGGCAAGAGATCCAGGTAGAAGTCAGTCAAGGCTTGGTCATCAGGAAACAGGCCTGCTGAGCTTGGGGTCGGAGCAAGGTGATATAATGCTGACTCAGCCAGAGAGACCTTAGAGAAGTTTCACACTCCCTGACAGGTCATGGGACTGAGGCCTACATCTGCAGTTGAGACAGCTTCAAAAGTTCACAGACCACAGGATAGGGAGCCTGGGAGGCAATTCAGGCTGCTTGGCACCCTCCCTCCTGTGCCTCTGCTTACAGGTCCTTCTTCTCGAAATCATCAGAGGCTAAGCAAGGGACCTCCAAACCAGTCCTGAGACTGTGACAGTAGCCAGGACAAAGCCCCTGCTCGTCCATCACCCCTTCCTGGATTCCTCCGGCTTGAATTGGCCTTCCTAGTGTGTGACTTTTATCTCGGACCCAATTCAAATGTTCTATTGTTATTTTCAAGTGACTTACCAACTCACTCCACCCCACCACCCAGCACAATGCCATTTACTCAGAGGAGCCCGGTAAATATCTTTGTTTTTTTACTTGACTTGAAAATAATCCAGTCAAGGAAATTTAAAAAGAACTGTATGGGAAAATAACAATATATAAATGAGCACGAAATGATGCCAGGCAAAGAAAAGTTGTAAATTCTGAGGAAGCATTGAAAATATAAGTGAATCAGAAAGAGGAGCCATTAATCTTGGAGAAGGTAAGTTTTGAACCAGCCTGCAGGAGAGAAGAGTTTGGACTTATACATTAGAGTTATTTTGGTTCAAGCAACAGCAATCTAGTTCAAAGTAGCTTAAGCCCAACCAAAAACAAAAAGGAAGGAAGGAGAGAAGGGATGAAAGAGGAAAGAATAGGGCCACTGTATTGCTCAGGCAATGGGATATAGGCATGGCTAGATCCAGGTGCTCGGATGATAGATTATCAGGAAACTGCCTCTCTCCATTCTGCTCTCCTCTGTGTTGGCTTCATTCCAAGGCAGGCTCCCTCAAAGGTGGCTTCCTAGACTTAGATCTTACAGTTTTGTCACCCCCGGAAGGAAGAGAGCAGATAGTCGAGAGGGAATTAAAAAAAAAAAAAAAAAAAAAATACTGTGGATGCAAAGAACTTACGGGGGTTGGTTTGCGCCTACTGCAGCTTCACCTGGCATACCTTCACTAACACATGTGTCCTTAGTTTACCTTGGGACACAGATTCACCCCTGCAGCTAGCAAGGTGTGGTGCTCTGATTGGCTAGGCTGAGTCACGGGCTCAACCCTGGAATCAGAGAGCTAAGGCCAACCGCACCCTAAGCGTGTGGTAGATTTCCCCAAAGGCAGTCAAGATGCTGCTACCCAAGAGGAAGGGGAATAGATACTAGGCAGCAAAGCTCAGCAGAACTCTACAGGCACAAGGTAGAGGAGTGGGGCGGGGTGGGGGGGGGGGCGTGGGCAGACTTGACACGGCTGGTACCCGCACCTGGAGCCCAACATTCTATCTAATGACTCCCCTCGCTTCAAGGCAGTCATAAGGAGGTACCAAGCTCCCTGCCTCCCCGCAGGAGATTCCCAAGTGGAAGCCGAGGTTCCCTTGGGGCTCCCAGAGCCGGGATAGATCTGCCGCCCTACCGTCCCACCCCTTGCAGCAAACCCCCCACCCCGCTCCGGCCAAGGCTGCCAGCTGTGGAGTCTCCCAGCCTTGCAGGGAGGCTGGCAGGTGTCCAGTGGTGGCCCGGAGGCCCGGAGCCCACACCTGCAGCCTCTGTGGGCCCCCAGACCCCAGCGGGGCCTGCCCAGCCGCCGGCGCATGGATGCTCACGTGTCGTGCCCGCAGAGCCCAGGCCTCCGGGAGCCGGGAGAAGTGCATCAGCAGCTCTAGCTCTGCTATTCCCTTACACACTCTTCACCTCCTGGACGAAAGAGTTCAGTCCGGCTCATCTGCCTGTCCCCACAGACCTCAGAATCCAGCCGGAGCCAGGATGTCACACTTCCTGCAGCAGCCCGGGGGCTCAGGAGTTCACCCGCCGAACCCCTGCCTGGGGAGCAGGGGTCTTACTAAGCATTACATCCTCCCCCCAAAGCTTCAACAGCTGTGTCTCCCCCCCCCCCCCCCCCCCCCCCCCCCGCCGAAGGGAAGTAGACCAAATAAAGCAGCAGGGGGATTACGTGTGCAGGAAAGCTCAGCACGGGATTCCGAGTCCAAAGGTCAGACTCTCCGTCAGGACTTCGAGCAGGTCATTTTTTGGTTTCTTCCTCAGTTCTCCCATTGGTAAGATGGGGCTGAAAAAGATCGTTTCAAGGAAGTGAGCCGGGCTTTGATACAGTTCTCCATCCAGGTTCTGCTGGGTCCCACAGGAACCTAAAACCAAGCCAACCATTTAGAGAATTTTCGAGACTCCCAACCCCACCTCGGGAGAGAGAACCGCAGTCTGGCGCAGCTTGCATCTTCAGCTCTCGGTCTACCCAGGGCATGGATAAAGCAGAAATCTGGAGGACGCAGCCACCAGCTGGAGGCTTATGGCTCCCAAAGCATTTCTCAGAGGAGACCAGAGGCTGGCAGAGGGGCCGAAGCAGAACAGGCCAAAGTGTCCCAAAACTCTAGGGCCTAGGCTCCTACATTGTGTCCAGGAACACCGAAGTACAGCGCGCCTCTGAGGATTCACGACCTGCCGCTCAGAGCACTTCATGTATTTATAAAGACAGCAAGAACAGGGAGATGGAGAGGCGACAAAGTTCAAGGAGAGGGATGAAAAGAACTAAATATATGGCTAGGTCAGAACAGGCAAGAGGGAGGTAGTTCCTGGCTGGTAGTCTAGGACTCAAAAGTTATTTATTAAAAAATAATAATAACAAGAGAGAGAGAAAGTTAAAAGAAAAAAGGTCTGGATAAAGCACCTTTTATGCGCCAGGCTTAGAAGCATACGACTACTTATAAAAGCCAGACCCCACTTGGGAGCAAGACTAACTATAAGGCCTTTGTGTACAAGGCACTTCAAAAGGACAGACCTAATAAAATCACTTAAATGGGAATTAGGGCAAGTTCTGGTAATTGTATTAGAAGATTTTGGTTGCCAGTGGCAGCAGCCCAATTCAAACTGGTTTAAGCCAACAAAGGGAATTTATTGGCTAAAAAGGTAAGGGTTCCAGCTTCAGGCATAGTTGGATCCAGGCTCAGACGGTGCCATGAGGACTCATCCACCTCCTCTCCATCTCTCAGGCCTGATTCTCTCCATGCCAGCTTCATTCTAGGATGCCATGTGGCATCCCTTGGATGCTGCAGGCTTACAGCCTCCTTCCTACTGGCATTCACAGAGGAAAAAAAGAGTTTCTCCTTCCCAAGGGTTCTCATTGGCCTATTTTTTTTTTTCCACAGTCACTGTAGGCAGGGAGAAGAAATACACTGATTGCTCAGAGGAGAACCACATAGGGAGTGTCTGATAGAAGAGTCTGGAACTCTGAGAGAAAGGCCTGGACTGGAGATTTAAAAGGGATTCACTGGGATAAAGATAGAGCCAGGGTTGCCAGCTTTGCCACTGCCCAGCTGTGGGGCCTTGAGGGAGTCAGTGTCCCACTGTGAACCTCTGTTTCCTCATCTGTGAATGGGGTTAACAGTGCCCGCTGCAGATGGCTGCTATGGAGAGAGAGCCAGATAACCTCTGTAAAGGACCTGGCACAGAGCACTCAACAATAGTGCTACTATTCTTATTTCTGTTTTCCATTTGTTTCTCACTTTCTTTTCCCTTTTCCCTGTTTCTACCTTAAGACCGCCAGAGGCTCGCCACCCTTCAGCACTACTCGGTGTCCTGGAAAGTGCTGGGGTAGAGAGATGGAAAGGGGCCGGGGCTATAGTGCCTCATGACACCCATCCCTCCATTCATTTCAACGTGCTCCATCTTGCAGCTGCAGGCTGGGAGGCAGGGGTGGGGCTCCTAGGGGCAGGGGCTGGAGCAGGAGTTTCCACCTGAGGCTTCGTGAGCTATCAGGAACTACAGGGCCAGGAAAAGGACCACACCGAAGCCAAATGCAGAGCCTCCAAGCATGCACACCTGGTGTGGAAGCATCAAGAAAGGAATGGGTGGGGACTGCCAGGTGAAGAAGGTGGGAACAGGAAAGGGAAGCAGAGGGAAGGGATAGAGAAGTGACCTTCAGAACCTGACCCTCACTAAAGGCCAGGGAAACACAGCCCGGGGAGCTCAAGGGCCAAGTCGAGGCCATCCCTGAGTTCTAGGAGATTGGAGAAATTCTTTGAATCCAGAAAAACATCAGGATAACTCCACCCACTGTTCCTGGAAAGGGCCACAGGATGACAGTAATCATGGCCCAGATGTGGGTGGGAATTCAGTGAGGAGCAGTCACAAGGAAGAAAGAGCAGGCCACCAATTTCAGGAGGCCATCCCAAAACCCTCACAGGTCCTTCCTCCCCTTCTCTTACCTCTTCAAGAGATTCTTTTCACTGAGAACCTCCCTCCAGACCTTCCCAAGCACAGGCGGAACAGCAGAGCAGGGGAAGTGGGCTCCCCCAGAGGGTCTGCAGGAGACCAGGCGTGACAGATCACTCCGGCTTCCTGTCATTTCTGGCCTGCAAGACTTTGGGTGAGTCTCATCTCCTAGTTCGGAAAGTTGGAATAACCACCTGTGCCCTCCGAGCAGTAGCAGGTCCCAGACAGGGCTAGGATCTGGCAGAGAAGGAAGTGAGAGCCGTGAGCCTAGGGAAGCTTCGGGGCTCCCCTGCGGCTCCGCCCGCCAACCACAGGGACCACCCCGAGCAAGAACAGCTCACCCGGGTTCTCTGGGGCAACTCTTAAAAGACTTTCACCTCCTCCTCATCCGTCCAGCCCTGGCAGCAGACCTCGTGCCTCCCTGGCCTTCTGTGAGTTGGAATTCCTCAGCACAGCTCGCTGGGAGGCGGCCATGCAGCCGAGGTCAGGACCTGCGTTTTAGAGCCACCCTGCCTGGGTTCAAATACTGCCTCCAAGTCTTAATTAGCTGTGTGACTTTGGGCGAGTCATTTCCTCTTTCTGGGCCTCAGTTTTGCCATCTGTAAAATGGTGATCACAATAGCTGCTTTGTTCAATTACATGAACTCAGCTACCAGCACATAAAAATCACTCAGTGATGATGGTTGCTGCTGTTACTGACATTGTTGTCATTGTTTATTATTATTATTATTTATTATTATTATTATCATCAGGCTCATGGGTGAAAAGAGGTCTCCAGCAAAATATGTCAAAATCCAAATCCAAGACAGGCGGCTCACCACTTAACAGTCGGCTTTAGCATTCCTTTGACGTGCCTTTATCATTCGTTTATCACTCCTATGTTTCTACTTCCTTGTCTCCTGGGCACCTTCTTTGCGAGATTGCCCAAATATCCGCCCTCCATCGATCAGCAATACAAAAGTGGATGTTAAAAGTCAAAGAAATGGGAAAAGCTAATATCAGACAGCAGCTGGAACACCAGACTGACAAGCAAATGCTGACATCCGATCAAAGGAGCGCGCACCTGGGGAGCTCCCCTCGGGCCTCCCATGCTGGCGGGCACTGCCAGGCTCCCCTCGGGCCTCCCGTGCTGGCGGGCGCTGGTGGCGGGGCCACCAGGGGTGTTATCTGACCCAGATCACTCACCACATTTTCCAAGGGGGCCTGTACACAACAAAGGAGCCAAGGTGGCAGTTTCCGGGCGCCACGTGGCAACAGGGCATCATTCCTCCTCTATAAAGATGACGTTACTGGTCGGCGTTCGCAAGCGCAGAAGCCTCATCAGGCCCTGGAGAGGAATTTGTGCAGATCCTTCTCCAAACTCCTCCACCTGCTTCTCCCCATTTGCCCAAGAAGAGTGGGGCCCGTTTGTGGGTCAGCTGGAGAAACTGAGATGAAGAGAGCAATCTAGCAGACAAGAGGAAGGACGTCAGCCCACCTCGGCAGCACGGGGCCTGAGCACCACCCATCCACGCCCTTGTGAGCCCCTGCTCCCTCGCTGACATCCGAACAGCGCTGGACCCCCCAGCATGGAGTCTGAGAGGAACAGCAAGTGAGACGGAGGCTGCTCAGAGGCATTAGCGCACAGACAGATGGAGAAATTTCAGGGAGGGCTGGAAATGGTCCCTATCTTCTCACCAGTAGGCCTGGACTCTGGGGTTCCAGCAGCAGAGCCTTCCCTTGTGGGCAAAGGTGACCAGAAAAGGGCGTGGTGGCTCCAGGGCGTGGAAGAGAACAGCAGGAAGACAGAGGTGCCGGGAAAGGTGACTGAGAGGCAGGGAGGGACAAGAGAATGGATGGAACAAAGAGGAGAGATGGAGAATACAACCCACCAAGTGTCCCCAACTCTCCCAAATCCATGCCCTGCGTCTACACGCTGCAGACGGCATGGATGGCTTTATCAGGTCTTATAGATTGTGTCCACACAGCTCCAGGGGGCCCTTAAATGCTATGACCTATGCAAGTAGCATCCCCTTAGGTCGTGCAGGGAACAGCCTGGACAGCCTTATGCCACCCCCCTGAGATGCATCCATCCCCACCGGATGCTCTCCTCCAGTTCTGTCTCTTTCACCTTGGCAGCCTCCGCCCAAGCTTTGCCCCTGACATTGAGACGAGGATATAGAGTGATCACGAGAGCAAGTGGCAAAGCCCAAAGAAAGATGAACAGAGTCTGAAACACCAAGTTCCAGGCCTGCCTTCTCCCCCATTAAAGGGGCTGTGGCCCCAGCTTTGCTGAATCCACTGCAAGGCAAAGGCTACTACACGGGCCCTCCCACCTGCGCTATCCTGCTGGCGGCTGAGTTAGGAGCTACCCAGGCCCTCACTCCTCGGTGGGCCCACCATATCACAGGTACACACCTGCCATGACGGCCCCCTCCCCTGCCCAAACCAGGACCCCCACCAAGCCAGGCTAGACCCAGTCCCACCCAATTGAGGGAGACACCCTGGTCTCCTACCCAGCAAACATTCCTCTATATCTCCCCCCACCTGCCTGCCCCTTCCTCCTGGATAACAAAAATGGACATTGTTCAGACATCTTGCTAAGTAAAGCCACTCTCTCTCCCAGGCTTGACAGATAAATTCTGCTCTGTCTAAGCCAATCTTGACCATCCTGTTCCACTTTGCCAGTGAGAGTCCAGGAACGGTCATGTGACCCAGCTCTGCTCAGTGAGACGTAAGAAGCGTGCCAAGATTTTCTGAGGTTGCTGACCAAAACACGAGCACTGTGGGGAATGCCCTCTCTGGCATCCTGCTCTGTGAGGATGTGTGGCCTGGAGCAGCTGCAGCCATCTTGTGACCTAGAGGACACATGGAAGGCCCACATGCCACATGCTAGAGATGGTAGAGGGCCCTGATCTTCAAGGCCATGGGGGGGGGGGCTACTGAGCCAAACTTGGAGCTGCCTCCTCCAGAATCTTTGTCCATGAGATAATTAAATTCTCTGTAGGTCAAGCCATTGTGGGTGGGGTTTCCTGTTAGTTGTTGCCAAAGGTAACCTTAATGATACAACAGTAGGCAAGTTGCTTTCCCTTCAGCCCAGGCCAGAATCCTGCCCTCGGTGCCTTCCAGGGCCCAGGCTTGGGGGCTCTTGCCCACCAGCCAGAGCATGCACACATAAACTCCAGACCGTGCCAGGCCTCCAGCAGATGCAGGAACTGAGCCTGGCCCTGCCTGTCATCTCAGGACGGCCGCCAACCAACCTGGGGTCTGTGGACTTGGGCTGCTTCTGTTCCCTCCCCTCTCTAGTCAGCTGCCTCCTAGACCAGCCACAACTTCCCTGTGCCTCCATTTCCTTATCTGTAACAGGAAAGTGATGATTTTTTTTTAAACTGCCTTACTTGCTCACAGGGTATCATAGGATCAAAAAACAGACTAGAGAGAGAATGAGCAAAAGCATTCTGTGCATTTTAAAGTGCTAGGTAAGTGTCAGAGCTGTTACTAAAATAATATCTAGATGGGGAAGCACTTCTGGAAACACAATACTATGCAAATATAAACTGTCATGGAAAAACTAGACTTGACATGGGTGAATTATATGGTGTGTGAATTATATCTCAAAGAACTGTTATTAGAAGATCACTGTGTGTGTGTGTGTGTGTGTGTGTGTGTGTGTGTGTGTGTGTGATCATTGTTACCAAAATCATTATTGTAATGATAGAAGGGGGCTTTGGAACAGGCAGACCTGGGTCACTGCCACTTACTAGCTGTGTGACTTTAGGCAAGTCACTTCACCCTCTCTGAGCCCCATTTCAGCTATAAAATGGGGTGAGTAATACCTACCTCACAAGGCTTGAAAAGGGTTAAACAAGATAATGTATGTATTCCTGACACAAAACAGGTGCACACTAACCTCGATTCCCCTTCTAAGGCAACCCTACCAAGTCAATCCCACATTTTCTTCCCAGAACATTCCAGTGGCCACTTGTATCAGAAGCACTGAGGTCCTTACAACAAACCCCTGAATTAGCACGTCCACAGCCAGGGTCCGGGAGCTGCCTGTTCCCAAGCACACAACTATCCTCCAGCTCATTCCTGGTCCCAGAGCTCTGCAGTGTGCACAGGCCTATTTAGCACTCACCGGGTCAGGGGCCCCTGGGTCTGAAGTCCCAGCTCCTTGCGCCACACACCACAAGGAGGAGGGCTGTTGTAGTCATTCCCATTTCCTGGAAGCTATCCAATGGAAGAGAGTATGTCAGTCTGTCATGGTCCCTCCAAACCTCTCAGAACAGCCCCCTAACCTCTCCTCCCCCTCCTTGCTGATGAGGGAGAGCAGGAGGCCTTGAACCTTAACTGGATATCCATGCCCCCTGCCAGCACTGACACCCTTCAGACCCGGCAGGTGCCTATACAGACAGCAGCCCCTCTAGGCCCTAAGCCTCTGGGCAAGGCAGGAGTGTCTGGAACCAAGACAGGCTTGATTTGGTGACTAGCCCAGGGACAGGTGTCCTGGACCTGACTGCCCAGTGGCCTGCCTGCACCTGCTAAGCCAAATCCAGGCACTTCACAGCTAGGCTCCTAGGGCTTCCACCATCCTAGCTGCTCCAGCTCCTCACTCTTCTTCCAGCACCAGCAAGACAGCCCCATCCTAAACTGCATCCATTCCCCCACTCCCACCTCAGGGCCTTTGCTCATGCTGCCCCCCTAGTCCAGAATGTTGGGATTCTCATCTCCCTATTCAATCCTCCCGTTTCGAAGCCTCACATGTTCCAAGAAGCCTTCCTAGGCCCCTTTATCTGATGGCCAGGATCCACTGTCCATCTCACAACTTGAAACCCATGGTCATGTTCTGTAGTGTACAATCACACAACTGATTCAGTGTAATACACAACGTGCTGGGCTCTTTCTCTGTACGAGGCAGCAGGACAGGCATTATGCAAAAATGACACCATCCTGGTTCCAGTGAGCACAAAGAGGACCGAAACACCATGGAGAACCTTGAGCTAATCACACCTTCGCAATAGGCAATGAGAGGCATCCAGACAAGAGCCCCCTTCCACCTTTTCACATCTGCCCTGTAGCCCAGAGGTAGGCTCATGTACCTTTTACAGATGAAAAAACTCAGGCTCAGAAACAGAGTGACTTGCTATGATCACGCCAGTAAGTGCCTGAATGTGGATCCGCACCCAGTCTGTGTGACCCCACAACCCACAGAATTCCCTCTACATCAGCTGCCTCTCATTTCAGTGACGACACGTTCATTGATTCATTACCGCTGTATCTTTCTTTCCCAGTGTGTTCCCACTTTTGTATGGGCTCACACCCTCCCTCCTCACCCTGCATGGTGCACCCTCAGGAGCGGGACATCGTCAGCTTGCTTCCTTCTCTTCTCGGAAGATCTCATCTCGCTCTGCCTGTATTTCTCCTCCCGTAGCGCGAGCTGCGAATTCGTTTCCTATTCCATAGCGCCACCTGGCGGCAACGGAGAGCACAGCGCGTTTTCGACCAAGTGGGCTAAAGGCTCCGCGCCTCCTCGGTCGGGAGGTAATCCGAATGTCACCCGGAGAGCAAAACCAGCGCTTCCCGCGCAGCCCGCTCCACCTCGGCCTGGGACGTACATTTGCTCCGACTCCACCACAACGCACCCTGCCCGCCTACGAAACAGACACGCAAGCCTTCCCCTCCTCGCCCTGTGCTCTCCCGCGGTGCTGGCGGCTGCTGGGCAGAGTCGAGTACAGACCAGGGGACGCCGGCCCTTCGGTGGAGTCCCCACGGGTCCGCCAGACGCCAGGCGGGGAAGGGGCCGCCCGGGGCCCGCAGAGGTGCCACACAGGGCTCGACGCCGGCCCGTGAAGGGTCAGCGCCTGGTCTACCCCCAAAGCCTCAGCAAGCTGCCTCTTCCTCTGACCCAAGAGGAAACACACGAAAAGCTGTCTCCATTCTTATGACATCACTTTAAATGATAAAGGCAGAATACGAAATTGTACATACCGGCTGATGTCTGATTTTTTCTATATAAACTTTCATATGTTACAAAATTATACTTTAAAACCTGGACATATTATACACGTTCACGAGGGTTATTTGTGTTTTTTTAATAATTTTTATTGTTATGTTAATCACCATACATTACATCATTAGTTTTTGATGTGTTCCATGATTCATTGTTTGTCCATAACACCCAGTGCTCCACGCAGAATGTGCCCTCTTTAATACCCATCACCAGGCTGACCCATCCCCCCACCCCCTTCCCCTCTAGAACCCTCAGTTTGTTTTTCAGAGTCTATCCTCTCTAATGGTTCGTCTCCCCCTCCGACTTACTCCCCTTCATTCTTCCCCTCCTGCTATCTTCTTCTTCTTTTTTTTTTCTTAAATATTGCATTATTTGTTTCAGAAGTACAGATCCGTGATTCATCAGTCTTGCACAATTCACAGCGCTCACCATAGCACATACCCTCCCCAATGTCTATCACCAAGCCACCCCCTCCCTCCCACCCCCCCACCCCTCCAGCAACCCTCAGTTTGTTTCCTGAGATTAAGAATTCCTCATATCAGTGAGGTCATATGATACATGTCTTTCTCTGATTGACTTATTTCCCTCAGCATAACACCCTCCAGTTCCATCCACGTCGTTGCAAATGGCAAGATCTCATTCCTTTTGATGGCTGCATAATATTCCATTGTGTATATACACCACATCTTCTTTATCCATTCATCTGTCGATGGACATCTTGGCTCTTTCCACAGTTTGGCTATTGTGGACATTGCTGCTATAAACATTGGGGTGCACGTACCCCTTCGGATCCCTACATTCGTATCTTTGTGGTAAATACCCAGTAGTGCAATTGCTGGATCGTATGGTAGCTCTATTTTCAACTGTTTGAGAAACCTCCATACTGTTTTCCAGAGTGGTTGCACCAGCTTGCATTCCCACCAACAGTGTAGGAGGGTTCCCCTTTCTCCGCATCCCTGCCAACATCTGTCGTTTCCTGACTTCACGAGGGTTATTTGTGACTGCTGGAATTTTTCTCTATATACTCCAACTTTTCCACAATTTATCATGGGGGTGGGAGCGGAAAATATGTTTAAGCTCTTTGGAACATGACAAATGTTTCCCGTGATGCACTGGGGCACTGTGATGTAGAAACTAGCTTCAAACATGAGGTTAAAAGCCCAGGTCACCCACTCACAGTCTGAGTATCTCTGGGTAAGTCACCTCCCTAATCCTCCCATCCTGTCCTCTGTAAATGAGAAATAATTGTAGCTACCTACCTCACAGTTTTCACATGCTTGATCTCATGTATGTGAAAACTCTGATATGGAATGAATGCTCAATAAATGTTCTTCGAGTGGACAGTGTTTCATACACTTAGGATTGAGCAGCTCAATGCAAGTGCCAGAAACCCAGCTTAATCTGATTTAAGAAAAAAAGAACATGTTGTGATGAGCACCAGGTGTTACATGCAACTAATGAATCAAACGCTACATCAAAAACTAATGATGTACTATATGTTGGCTAACTGAACATAATAATGAAAAAAAGAGAGGCAAAATATATTAAGTTACCACACTGAAAACTGAAAAGATTGGGGTTTAAGGCACAGCTGTATCAGGTTGCCCAAATGTTACTGAAGATCTGCTTTCTCTATCTCTCAGTTCTTCTTTCCCCTATACTGGCTCAAGTCTCAGGCAGCCTTTTTCTACACGATAGTGAGACGGCCCTCAGCAGACTTCCACTCATATCTCACCATCTCAGGACCCGTACCTGGGAAGGAGCTTCTCTTTTCCAATAATCGAACAAAAGTTCCTCAGCCCTGATTCAAACACTATGGCAAGAGTCTGACTGTCAGGCTTGGGAAGTTACAAGCACTCCCCTATGACAGGGGTGCTCAGGGCCTGCCCCACCGAGACCATGCGATTATTTGGGGTGTTTCCCCAAAGAAAGCTTGGAGCACAGTTACCAGAAGAAGGTAGAAATGGCAGTCATCCCCAATGCACATATTAATCAAATAATACGGTATATAGGCTGTCACAAACATAGGGTTACACCTCCCTTAAGATAGAGATTCTGACAATTAGCTTCCACCCCTGTGAAAGAGCCACGTGGTAGTGGGAGGAGTGTGAGGCTGGGAGTTGAAAGGCCTGCATTCTACGTGCAGCTCATCTCACATGATCCTTGAATAAGCAGCCTGGCCTGGCTGGGCCTTGGTTTCTCCACCGGTACATGCAGGGCATTGCACAGGCTCACATGCCTCTAGGACCAGGCTGTAAGCAAATGAGTGAAGTGGCTGGTTCCACACAAGAGGGAGTGAGCACAAGTCTCATCTAGAGGACCGGGCTGCAGTCTTGTGCTGTGACTGGGGGCTCAGTGTGACAGCTCTTGGTTTTCTAAGGCGCTCTGTGAAATCTCCTGATTTTTCCATGTTAAAAGCTCATTTAATTGTGGTGATGGTTGCACACCTCTGTGAATTGTGCACGCCATTGTGAAATGCATGGAGCTGAGTGCTTCAGTAGGTAAACCGGATGATGGTATGTGGATTATATCTCAGTAAGGCTGCTATGAGCTAATTCAGATCTTTCTGAAATTATTCAGCCTTGAAAGGAATAAAGTACTGATACACACCACAGCATGGATTGACCTCGAAAACATTATGCCAAGTGCAAGAAGCCAGTCACAAAAGGCCACCTGTTATATCGTTTCATTTATGTGAAATACCCAGACTAGCAGGTCACAAGCAGGCGGTGGCTGCCAGGATCTGGCGGGAAGGGGGAGTGGGGAGTGACTGGGCTTTCCTTCTGGGGTGAGGAACGTTGTTCGGGACCAGATGGCGATGGTCTAACATTATGAATGTACTAAATGCCACTGAATTGTACACTTCAAAATGGTTAATTTTAGGTAATGTGAATGTTACCTCAATTTTTTTTAGTTGGTTTTGTGTTGTTGTTGTTTAGTTTTTTAAACACTCCGCTGGCCAAATAAAACATACCCGTGGGCTGCACTGGGCCCAGTAGTTGCTGGTTTTTAATCTCACTCCTTCTCTCAGATGCCTCATTTCCGGGGACCAAAATGTCGCCTCCTGTCAGGGGAGGCATGACTGGCTGACCGCAGTTTATGGCCAAGAGGAAGAGGCATTCTGTCTCCTCGAAGCAGAACCTCCCAGAGATCATTTGAGGCCAGAAAATAAAAGTCTGCTCACGCTGGACGCAGGCCAGGGGCTGGGGGTCTTTTCCAACTGCCCTTTGCCCCGGTGAAGGGCAACGGATTGCATCTGGGTGACAGCGAATGGACTTTGTTGACACGACCCAACTTTAATTTTTGTGAAGTGAATAATTAGGCTGTCATCCCTTCGCTCCAGAGCAATTAGTGGCCTGCAGGGGGATGAATGTGCCCTATTATCAAGGGGAATTATAAATAGAAGAAAGCACAGGGGCGGGAGACCTGCACAGCATCACCTCCTGCCCTTCTGCAGGCCCGCCTGGTCTCTGCAGCCCGACTGTGTCGACTCGCCTCCGGCTGACAGCTTGAATCCCAGCTGCCATCCAGAAGGGCTCTAAATTCTGCCTTTGTCATCTGAGTCTGTCCAGAGCAGGGCCAGGCAGGCCAGCTGAGCAGCAGGAGAGCTGGGCCAGATAAACGCCTTTGGTGCAGTTGACTCCCGACTCCAGGGTCCGAAGGTGTCTGGTGCTGAGCAGAAGGGGCTGGGCTCCGCCTGACAGGCCAGGGTGTTGGGGACGCTGAGTGACAGCAGGCTCAGTGGTTCCCCAGGTCACAGCAGGCTCCTGGCTGGGAAGAGCAGCCCCCAAAAGCACAGCCAGTGTGGGAGGCTCATACTGGCATCCTTTCTCCGTTTGCCTGACTTCGGCCAACATCTCGGACGAGTTCGTAACCCTCTCTGCAAACTCTTCTATCTATCGGACTGGATCGAGATGGTTGCATGGTTCAAGAAGGAAAAAATGTGTGTCACTGTAAGGGGAAAGCAGCAGTCCAAAAAAAAAAAAAAAAATGCAAATAGTTACAGCCAGAAAGCAATGATAATAATAATTTTAACGTTCATAAAATGTGGTCAATGCACCAAGCACTTTTTATATATTAACTCATTTAAGCCTCTCAAAACAGCTTCATGAGATAGGTGCTTTTATTGTCCCCATTGCACAGGTTTGTAAACTAAGGCAGCCAACGGTTAGCTAACTTGTCTAAGTTACACAGCCAGGAGGTAGAATCCAAACTCAGACTCTCTGGCTCAAGTCCATGCTATCAACTACTATTTCTATGGTTTATACTTCAGTCAATGAATGAAGAAGACCAGGGATAGGAGACAAGAAGGAGTGGTGGGGATTACGGTGTACTAAAACAGCACACCCAGACTGGAGGGGGCAGCCACCAGCCAATGTGCCGCCTTACAGGGACAAGGACTCCATTTTTTTTCAAAAGAAGCTGGAAATATGACTTTTTTTTTAAAGATTTTATTTATTTATTCATGAAAGACAGACACACACAGAGAGAGAGAGAGAGAGAGAGAGAGAGAGAGAGGCAGAGGGAGAAGCAGGCTCCCAAGGAGCAGGGAGCCCGACGCGGGACTCGATCCCAGGACCCTGGGACCATGACCTGAGCCGAAGGCAGACGCCTAACCATCTGAGCCACCCAGGCGCCCCGGAAATATGACTTTAACATGAAATCTGATTTTCAAATTTTGGCAACCAACCCAAAGCTTTTAAAAACCCTGTGCAAAATAAATAAATTTTAAAAATGTAAAATAAATAGGTAAAAACACTGTGCAGACCAAACAAAGCACCTCTCTGAGCCACTACTTTGGAGTCTTGATGCAGAATGATGTCCCAGCTCCAGCTTCACTGGGATTCAATATGAGTTGAAGTCCAGCCTTTTCCCTCTCTGAAGCAGCTTTCCATGAGAAGAAATTGAGGCATGCTGAGGGCTGTCTTGCCACCATGCGAAAAGAGCCCACCTGAGGTTTGAGCCACGACAGGGAAAAGAGGAACTGAGAGATGGAGAAGGCAGATCTTCAGTAACACCATTTGAGCACCCTGATACAGCTATACCTGAAACCCTAATCTTTGTAGTTTTCAGTGTTGTAACTTACTATATTCTGTCACTCTTTCTTTCTTAAACTGGATTGAGCTGAGTTTCTGGCACTTGCATTGAACTGCTCAATCCTAAGTGTATAAAACACTATTGACTCAAGATGTCGGCGGGGATGTGGAGAAAGGGGAACCTTCCTACACTGTTGGTAGGAATGCAAGCTGGTGCAACCACTCTGGAAAACAGTATGGAGGTTTCTCAAACAGTTGAAAATAGAGCTACCATACGATCCAGCAATTGCACTACTGGGTATTTACCACAAAGATACGAATGTAGGGATCCGAAGGGGTACGTGCACCCCAATGTTTATAGCAGCAATGTCCACAATAGCCAAACTGTGGAAAGAGCCAAGATGTCCATCGACAGATGAATGGATAAAGAAGATGTGGTATATATACACAATGGAATATTATGCAGCCATCAAAAGGAATGAGATCTTGCCATTTGCAACGACGTGGATGGACCTGGAGGGTGTTATGCTGAGTGAAATCAGTCAATCAGAGAAAGACGTGTATCATATGACCTCACTGCTATGAGGAATTCTTAATCTCAGGAAACAAACTGAGGGTTGCTGGAGTGGTGGGTGGGGGGTGGGAGGGATGGGGTGGCTGGGTGATAGACATTGGGGAGGGTATGTGCTATGGTGAGCGCTGTGAATTGTGCAAGACTGTTGAATCACAGATCTGTACTTCTGAAACAAATAATGCAATATAGATAGCAGGAGGGAAAGAGTGAAGGGGAGTAAGTCAGACGGGGAGACGAACCATTAGAGACGATGGACTCTGAAAAACAAACTGAGGGTTCTAGAGGGGAGGGGGGTGGGGGGATGGGTTAGCCTGGTGATGGGTATTAAAGAGGGCACATTCTGCGTGGAGCACTGGGTGTTATGCACAAACAATGAATCATGGAACACTACATCAAAAACTAATGATGTATGGTGATTAACATAACAATTAAAAAAACACTATTGACCCAGAGAAAATTTACTGAGACAGAAAGAGAAATTGGAGAGACAATCCCATAGTCCAAGGACCTGGGCTCCAGCCTGGGCTCTACCAGCAGCCATGTGACTTTGAGCAAGTCATTTACCCTCCCTGGGCCTTTGCTTTCTCGTGTATTAAATAGAGATGATAATAATTTCTGTGGCGCAGAGTTGTTGGGGGCCTGGATGGAAAAGGAGGCAGGAACCAAGCCTGGTGGACCACAACAAGGTACCTCACAGATGTGGGAGCCACCTTGCACAGGTGGTCTCGGCCAGCAGTCTGCCAGGATAGGTAAGAGAGAAGCAGCCCCAATCCCGTGCAACCAACAGCCCGTCTCACTGCTGCTCCCTGCACCTTCCACCTTTCCGCTCACACAGCCAAGGATGTCAAGACACACACATGCCCTGGAACCTATATACCCCGAGGCCCCGCTGACCACGTCTCCACACCCTCCAGGTTGCAGCACACACTGCAGGCCGGCCTCTCACCTGACACAGAATTTTAAAATTAGAGAAATATTAAAAATAGTGGGACACCTGGGTGGCTCAGTCATTAAGCGTCTGCCTTCGGCTCAGGTCATGATCTCAGGGTCCTGGGATCGAGCCCCGCATCAGGCTCCCTGCTCCACAGGAAGCCTGCTTCTCCCTCTCCCGCTCCCCTGCTTGTGTTCCCTCTCTCGCTGTGTCTCTCTCTGTCAAATAAATAAAATCTTTAAAAAAAAAAAAAGAAATATTAAAATAGAGAAAATGAACAATGCCCCACAGGCCCATAACTAATTTGGTGCCTATTCAACTAAGTAATTACTTCTATACACAAAACCAGAAATGACACGCAGTATATTGTTTATGTACCTGGAATCAGCTGCACATGACAGCTACCTTCTGTACTTATCTTAGAGGCCCTCCCATGTTCACCTATGCTACTGTATTCTTACTAGTGTTGCTAGAGTTTTGTTATATTTTCTTTTTTGTTTAATTAAAAACATGTTTATTTTATATAACTTCTTTTTTTCTTAACATATATTGCATTATTTGTTTCAGAGGTCCAGATCCGTGATTCAACAGTCTTGCACAATTCACAGCGCTCACCGTAGCACATACCCTCCCCAATGTCTATCACCCAGCCACCCCATCCCTCCCACCCCCCACCACTCCAGCAACCCTCAGTCTGTTTCCTGAGATTAAGAATTCCTCATAGCAGTGAGGTCATATGATACATGTCTTTCTCTGATTGACTTATTTCACTCAGCATAACACCCTCCAGTTCCATCCACGTCGTTGCAAATGGCAAGATCTCATTCCTTTTGATGGCTGCATAATATTCCATTGTGTATATACACCACAGCTTCTTTATCCATTCATCTGCCGATGGACATCTTGGCTCTTTCCACAGTTTGGCTATTGTGGACATTGCTGCTATAAACATTGGGGTGCACGTACCCCTTCGGATCCCTACATTCGTATCTTTGGGGTAAATACCCAGTAGTGTTTTCAAGCAGTCCCTTGTAGATGGATATCGCTTCCAATTTTTTTTTGCTGACACAAGCAGAGCGGCCAGGAGTATCCCTGTACCTGTAACTCTGGTCACTCCAGGGACCAGGGAGGGGGTGGGGGTGGGGGAGCTTTCTATATGGCTGATTCTTAGAGTCAGAAGGGCTGGTAAAATTATGAGTCCTTTCATTTTCCCTGATTTTGTTTTTCAAATTATTTTGATTTTTAAAAATGTATTTACTAAGAAAAGTGAAGAAACCTAAGGTAAACCTCATGAACTAATGAAAAACATCCCTGTGACCCACAAAGATACGATGACTTACCACAATAGTGTGTGTGTAGTTATTTAAAAGACTGCGGGATTCAAATTCAGAGCTTGCACTTAGGGTTACCTTTTCAAGACAGGGAAGCCCCCGGGGTTTTCCTGAGTCCCCTCCAATCACTCTGGGTGGGGTGAGGCCACTTAGGCCCTCCCCGGTGGGGAGGGAGACTAGGGCCAACAACACGAAGACCCAATCACAGGGAATTAATTTGTACCTAGAGCTGAATTCCAGGAGAGAGTATGGGAGAGGACAGGAAATAGAGGGGGAAAGCAATGAGTCCGGAGGCTTGGGTTAGAATCTTAACTCTACATTTATTAGCTTTGTGGTCCTGGGTGAGTCATTTATCCTCTCTGACCCTCAGACTCTTCCTCTGAAAATGAGTGTAATCGTTCGGCCTTACAGCTATGTGAAGGATCCAGCACAATGCCTGGCACGTAGCAAGTGCTCTATAATCTTTAGCTAACTCAGAATTGTTGAACTCTCCTCTGCAATTAATCTAATAAAGTCTGTCTGGATTCCCAGGTGGGCGACTGGGGCAATGTTGCTGCAAGCATTTAGTGACCAATTAGTTGACTAATTCAGGTGGTGAGAAATGGCTGCAAATGACTCTGAGCTTGGCATTGGCTGGCTACCTCACTGCCCCAAGAAACAGGTGGTCTTGACAGGGCCCACCATCGTTTTGGGGGCCAATGCAGTGGCTAGCGGGTTGGAGATGCAAGTACAACCATGGTGTGGCACTTCTGTGTAAGAAATGACTTTTGTTTGTGCGGTGCCTTCTTCCTGGCACACCGTCTTTTCTCTCCAGCCATCCCGATCCTTCAAAGCCTGACTAAAGAGTTCTCCCTCCAGGAAGCCCACCCCAGTCTACCCCTGATTTTGCATCGCTTCATCCCGCAGGCCTACACTTTGGACACACGTGTGCACACACAACATGCACACGCAATGGTCTTACAGTATTTTGTGCTTGCTCGAAGTCCCTGACTGCTTTAGGTGTCTACATCAGTTCCCCTGACTAAAGTCTAAGCTTCTGGAAGGTGAGGCATCTTCTAATTCTCAGATCCACTAAATGTCAGTTACTGAATCCATATTATGCACCAGGTGTTTCACCTACATTATTTCATTTACTCTTCCCAACATGATTTAAATGTCAGTATGCTCAGGGATGCCTGGCTGCCTCAGCTGGAAAAGCATGAGTCTCTTGATCTCGGGGTTGTGAGTTCAAGTCCTACGTTGGGGGGAGGCGGGTAGAGATTACTTAAAAATAAAACCTTTAAAAAAATAAAAATAAAAAATAAATGTCAGTATGTTCAATGTACAGATGTGGAAACTAAAGTTCAAAGAGGTGAAGTAACTCATCTAAGGTCACAGAGCTTAGCACTCAAGACAGTGGCACTCCATAGATAATTTCAAATGATTGAATGGATGGATGGATAGACGGATGAACAGACAGCAGGTCAGTGGTAGACCCAGGTCTACCTGACTCCAACAAAATCTTTCCGTCTTAGAGTAAGGGAGATCCTGGTTTTTAGCACCCAAAGTAGGCACACTGCAGGCACCCAATCACTGCCAAACCTTCCCTCCCATGCACAGCAGCAGCTGAGCATCCTTGTTCCAAGACCGGTGCTAGATTCAGCCACAGGTATGGGTGAGCCATGAGCGGTAAGGACCAAAGATTCTCCTCCTCCCTCCTTCACACCAAGAACGAGCTGATGAGATGAGGTTCCACGGAGAGGATTTAGGTGGGATTCAGTTTTCCTAGGACACACCCGGTTAGCAAGAGGCTCCCCCTCGCCGGGCCACAAGGGGGCAGCAGTTCAGCCTCTCCTGGTATCCACCCACCCCCGGCGGGCAGGGCTGGGTCCGGAGGCTGCGGCTGGCGGAGCGGATTCCACCAGGTGGCCCCGCCTGGCCCCTCGCAGCAGGTTCATTCCTGCACCTGCTGATGGGGTGGGGTCACCATACTGGACTTGCTTCAGAAAACACTGGAATAACCAAAATATCAGTGCCTGCCATTAGGGGGCAGCTTAAAGCAATCCCGGCAGGTAGAGCTTAGCCCTGCACAGCCTTTATGAAGATGTGGGGCCTCTGCTGACGCAGAAAGTCCCCAACATACATCGAATGAGAAAAAGCCGAGTGTTCAACGTGTGCATAGTGTGAACTCATTTGTGTAAATTTTAAATACATGTAAATAAGTATATGTATTATTTGTCTGCTAGTCCATACAAGAGAAAATTCTTAAAGGAAATCCAAGCAGCTGTTTTAAGGCTACCTCTGGAAGAAGAAGCTTTACTTTTTCTTTTCTGCCTTTCTGTGCTGTTTGAATTACTTTTTGCCATTGGAATGTATTGTGTGTGTGTGTTTTTTTTTTTTTTTTTTAATTAACAAGTGTGGTCTGGAAATCAGGATTTGTGGAGACTTTTTTATTTGCTTGCTTTTCCTTTTTCACCTGTTTTTAGTTTTTAACCTAATCGATACTGTTTATAAAGGAGGAGGAGAGCAGCTGTGTAGGGCTTGCTGCTGGCCCTGCCTCCGTAGCCCCCGGGGCGGGGAGTGGGCAGCTGGGAGAGGTGGGCTCCACGATGCCCCTCTCTCTCCAGGGCAGGGTGGCAAGCTCCGCCCTGGAGCACAGGGCCCAAGACACCCTGAGCTACCAGGAAGCTGGCACCATTTGATTGTTGGTGGCCGCCTTTGAGGAGCCAGGACAGGGCCACTGGGTACTAAGGGCTTGGTGCTTGGTACTACAGTCCCAACCAGGAAAGCCCTCCAGCCTGCTGACATAGAAAATGGAGCTTCCCAGCAGGGCCTGTGAAACAGAGCTCTGGGAGAATAGCAGGACTGACCATGTAGTTGCAAAGGCAACAGTATGACCTTGGGATCTGCCAATACAACCTGGGCTTGGGTCAGTGCTGCCCTAACGGGTTCATCAGCAGATGGGCCTAGTCTAATAAAATGGGCAGTGCTTTAGAACTCAACAGATTTGACTTTGAACCTGGCCCCCGCATCTGACATCTGGGTGACTCTAGGTGAAAGACTTGACCTGAGCCTCAGTTCTCTCGTGTGCAAAATAGCAGTTATAAGAGCTTTGTTATAAAACTTAGCATTGATGTACACAAACCACCTAACAAAAAGATTGGCATGTAACAGGCATTTAATTAATAGTGACCATAATCATTACCATCATTATTATCTTCTTCTTCTAGAAAGGAATTAAACCATAAAACCAAACGGAATGAAAACTGGAGAAGGTCTCCAGCCTGGCAATTGTCATCTAATTGTCATCTCTGAACCAGATCAGTGTCTCCTCAAAATTGGAGAGGATGCCTATTCCTCTCTGAACCCATCTGAAACGAAAGCGCCCCCCATTCAAGGCACCGACCCTCCCTCCAAAACCTGCAGTTCCGCATATTCTCACTTGGAGGCAACATTGAGCTTCGGATTTCAACCGGCCGGGGCGCGTCCCGGTCTCCTCAATTCTCCAGCCTCCTGGGCCAAATCACAGACGCAAAACTGGGCCACTCTTGACTCTCTGAGCGCTATTCTAGAGGCAAAGTAGAAACATGCTACTTGCCACCCATGACTAAAGGTATGAAACGTGCTAACCCTAATAGTGCTACCAGCTGATGTCGGAAGATAAGGAGACCAAAAATAAGGCAAGGTCATGGGGAGCTACATGCACCTTGGCAGACCTAGCTATGGATAATAAAAAATTGCAAGCAATGTAAATGACTGTGATCACTAAATCAATCACGGCACATCCACTTGAATGGACATGTTGAATTCTAAGGATGAATATTATCTAGCAACTTAGGACAATTACATAAACAGAGAGAAGATGCAAATTTTGTTCTAGATATGGCAGCCATCTGAAAATTATATATGCTTGTAGGAAATAAGCAAAGGAAATGGAAATAGAAATGGAATTGCTGAGGTAATAGGACTATAAGTTACTTTTTCAGATATTCTGTTTGGCATTCATATTGTTCAGTCCCTTTTGAATCCTCGGGACTATTAGTGGGTGTTGGTGCAGCATAATGAGGCAGAAAACACGCAGATTCAGTAATGCCACGGTCCTGGGGCTTCTGGCCCGTGAAGTCACTTAACCTGTGGGTTAAGATACAAATGAGCTCTAGAGAGTAGCTAAGAAAATATTCAGCCAGTAGGAGGGGACAAGCACTGTTCCACAGTTCGTTCAGGCACACTGGAAAACAAGAACGCGTGTGTTTCACAGGTTAGCTCTCTTCCCTGTAGAAAAGCAGAATTTCAACCTGAGGGGAAGAGAATGGAAGACAACGGAAGGAGATAGTACTCCGGAATAGTGCTCCCGTATTTGAGCAGACCTGGCTTCTCTCCTGCTTGTGTCATCATCAGAAGAATTTGCCATTTATGGCATATTCCCATTTATTAGGTGCCAAGCAGTACACTGGGTAATTCAAGTATGTTCCTCCACTCAGTACACTAAAAACCTCATGAGATAGTAGGTGTTACTTTCCTCCTTTTAGAGATGAAGAATAGAGGCTGTGAGAAGCCATTTGCCCAAAGTCACATAGCTTATTGGTGTCCAGGATTTGAACCCAGATGTGTCCCTTCCCAAAGCCCGGGCTCCTTCTGCAACACATGTAGTCAGAAGACACCTAGCAGGGCCCTACGGGGGGCAGGACCTGGGTTTGGCTTTACACACCAAGCAAGGGCCAAAAAGCTCCACCAGAGACCCTGGTCTTCATCCCAATGGCAACAAGAATGATATCTATGTGCCAGGAGCTTCTGGGCACTTTTGCTGCTGGAATTAAAGCAAAGCATTTGGTTGGCAGGAGGCTGTGCAGGGTCCTCAGAAGATACTTGTGGGTCCTGGTTTCCACTCTTTGCTTTTTCAGCTGCTCCTTCTCTCTGGGTTCCCTGCCTCCTAGCATCGACAAGTGAGAGTACACAGCCCCACTGGCACCTAAAGCCAGAGTCCTGCCTACAAGTGAAATCTCCAAGGTCAAACAGTTGAGTTCAAACCACATTTCCCTAGAACTCACGGGAGCAGAGCCTGTGAACACGGTGTCGGCCAGTCTGCGAATGTGCCAAAGGAAGGACTGCTCACGAGACATAACCTGGGTTGGGTTGGGATGGGTTTTGGCTACTGGCTGTGTGTCAGATGGAGTCCTGGCAGGCGAGACTCTGTTGTTGTGCCAATTTCACAGGTGAGAAAACCAAAGCTCAGAGACAGGAAGGAACTTTCCCAAGGCCACTGCGCTGGGGAAGTATGACAGACTCCAGAGTCCAAGCCCATGGAGCCCAAGTTCTCAACCACTACAGGATAGTGTCTGTCACAAAGCCAGGCCACTTATATGGCAAAAAGAACACAGACAAAAAACACAGCAACCTCTCTGAGCCTCAGGGTCTTCATCTGTAAAATGGGCTAAAAATAATAATACCTACATCAGAGGGTTGTTGTGAGAGTTAAGTAAGTTAATATATGTAAAACGACACCTAGTCTGCACTCCATAGATATTAGTTACTGCTGTTGAGACCATAGAGCCCAGCCTTGGAAAGACCAAGGTGACCTGGTCCAACATCCGGTAACAACTTCCAGTCTCTGCTTAAACTTTGAAGAGGCCGTCCTTGCTCCATGAGGCAGTTTGTTCTTTCATGAAGACATTCATGATTAGAAATGTCTTCCTAACATATTTGGCTAAATCTGGCTCACACAACATACATCCTCCCCCAAGTCTATTTCTGCCCTGGAAGAGAGACAGAATGAAGCCGGTCCCTCTCTCACTTGGCAGTGCCTCCAAGCTGAGCGCCTGCACCCTCAGAGCCCTCCGCCTGCCCTTGCCAGGCCCCCTCACGCTCAGCATCCCGGGCCCCAGAAGGCCAGAATGGGGTGCAGCGGTCCAGCCGGGCCCCGCCACCTCCCTGACCTGGGCCAGTATCAGTGCAAAATCAACCCTTTTTGCCTAACATTGACCAAGTGAGGGGTAAGAAGGAAAGACCGGGAAGGTACAATATTGAAAAGAAAAAAGATGGCTGTGTTTGGAGCCCTTTGTGAAGTGACAAATGTCAGTGTGAGACACTGGTTGATTTCTTAGCCTCTAGCTCCCACTCATTCTCCCTGACGGTGAGGCCTCTGTCCCGGGGTCTGTTCCAGGGACTCTGCACTGTCACCATCCTGTTCTAGCACACTCGGGCACTGAGAATAAATGGGGCAAACAGGGCTGGGTTCAAAACACGTTCCTGTCTGCACGGCCTGTAGCACGTGAGCTAGGCCCACCTGGAAGCGCGAACACCCTTCAGCCGCAGTCATCCCTGAGGCCTCACCGCGTCCAGGGGCGGACCTGGCCCTGCGCCAACTTCCCACAGAAGCAGAGTGGTGTTTTAAGTATCTTTAGCTACCTGAGGCTGCAGGGAGCTGGGACTGCTCAGGGAGCTCTCTCCACACCACAGGAAGATGCTATTGGATGGCAGGAGGGACACAATACATGGTTGCTTTCTCATCTCTGAACTTAACCGGGATTCTTTTGACTATGTGAAGGTTGTTCTGGCAAGTTAGAGCTTTATTCCAAGCCTGGGCTAAGTGCTTCCCCCGGGGGGCGGGGGAGGGGGGGGTGGCTCGCGTCTCCGACCTTACCATCTGAGTACGTACCACAGTACTGCAATTGTCTATGTCCTTGTCTAGATCTCCCCCTAACATGTGCTCTCCTGGAGGGTAGGGACACATGTCTCTTATTGTCCCCAATTCTCCAGGACCTAGCTAACTGCCCAGATGTAATAGGTGATCAATAAATATCTGTTGAATGAATGGATTAAATGAATGACTCTTTGGGGCATTTACCTTCAGATCTACATCCTATACTTTAAATGAAGCTGCACAGCCTAATGAAAGGCGCATCAAAAATCTCCCTCTCAGAAATTTCATGAGGATAAGAAGAAACATGCACAAACTGCATCTTCAGTGAAACCAGGAGACACCTGTAACCCTTAACCTCAATATATAAAATGCCAGCCACTTGGAGAAACGTAAATGACCCAAGAGCTAAGAAGCATGTCAGACTCAAGGACTTGCTGGGTCTGGTGGAGGGACTCACAATTTGTTCTATAAAATTGCCAAAAAGGCTCAGGAATAGGAGGCACCAAGTTCTCACATAAGAGTGAAAATAGGAATTGTTTGAAAAATCCTTTAAAGAGTACATAAAACCCATCAACTGATGAATAGGTAAACAAAATGCGATCTATCCATCTAGTGGAATATTACTCAGCCATCAAAAGGAATGAAGTGCAGAGTCAGGCTACGATATGCATGAAACTTGAAAACAATGCTAAGTGAAATAAGCCAGACACAAGAGACCACATACTAAATGATTCTACCTATATCAAATGCCCAGAATAGGCAAATCATATATAGAGACAGAATTTATTGGTGGTTACCAAAGGCTGGAGGAGGGGAAAGTGGGAGTGACTGCTAATGGGTACAAGGTTTCTCTTCGGGGTGATGAAAATGTTCTGGAGTGAGTGGTGATGGTTGTACAGCCTTATAAATGTACTAAAAGCAACTGAATTGGACACTAAAGGGATAAATTTTGTGTATGTGAATTACATCAATTTTTTTCAAAAAGAGTACACAGAGCTTACAATCAGCTTCTTTTTTTCTTTTTTTTTTAGGACTTATTTATTATTTATTTGAGAGAGCAAGAATGAGAGAGAGAGTACATGAAGGGGGGAGGGTCAGAGGGAGAAGCAGGCTCCCTGCTGAGCAGGGAGCCCGATCCCGGGAGTCCCGGATCATGACCTGAGCCGAAGGCAGTCGCTTAACTAACTGAGCCACCCAGGCGCCCCATACAATCAGCTTCTGATTTAAATATGAACTGAGCAGCAGGGATTACCAGAATCTTGAAGAACACCTTGACCATAAAGGACAGAGACCAAAACATACAAAGGCAGTGAAGAAACTCAGAGCAAACGGAGATGATTCAGAGCCCAAGAAAACTTCAAAGATTGATAATTACTATCCTCTGCTCCCATGAAAGCTGCTGCTCTTGAGCAGCATACCACACAAAAGGAAAAGCCAAAGAACAAGAAATTTCTCAGAAAAAAAATTTTTGTTTAATTATTGCTGAAATAAACTCTTCAGTGAAAGGATTGGAGGATCAAGTTAAGTGTATCCCTCTGAAATACCTTCCCCCAGTAGAAAATCAAAGAAGTGACCAAAGGTGAGAAAAGATTAAAAAGAAATCAGAGAATCGATTCAGGAAGCCTACAATGAAAATCCAAGTAATAAGAGTTCTAGAAGAGAAGAGCAAATAAAATGGTGAGGTGGAAATTATCACCAAAAAAATATAAGAAAATTTCACAAAATAAGAAGACATGAGTCTCTAGCTTTTAAAAGCCCACAAAGTTCCCTGCACAAGAAGTGATAAAATAACTGCACCAAGAACATCATTCTGGAATTTCAGAGCAGCAAGCATAAAGAAAAGATACTACAAGCATCCACAGAGAAAAAAACCAAGTCACATACGAAGAGATCAAGAAATAAAAAGGTAGCCAACTTCTCAACAGCTAGAGAAAAATGGAGAAATTACTTCAGAATGTTAAGAAAAATTAATTTCAGCCTCTAAGCCCAATCAGACTATACATCCAATGAAAAGATTAAAAGTCAGGGTCACCTGGGTGGCTCAGTCATCAAGCGTCTGCCTTTGGCTCAGGTCATGATCCCAGGGTCCTGAGATCGAGCCCCGCATCGGGCTCCCTGCTCGGCGGGAAGCCTGCTTCTCCCTCTCCCACTCCCCCTGCTTGTGTTCCCTCTCTCGCTGTCTCTCTGCCAAAATAAATAAATAAAATCTTTAAAAAAAAAAAAAGGAAAGAAAAGATTAAAAGACATTTTAGGCCTGCGAGATCTCAAGAATTCACCTCTTGTACATCTTTTCTAAGAAAATTGCTGAAGGATATTCTCCAAGAAAACAAGGAAGGCAAAGGGTCAAGGGAAAAAGGAACCAACATGAGAGAAAGGCAAACGGACATCCCAGGTAGCAGTGAAAGGAAATGCCAGGGCAGCCAACAGCTGTGTGGAAGGAGGGAGGGCTTTGAGAAAACTATTGACTTGATGAGTTACCTGAAAGATGTGACCACATAGAAAATTATATGGAGAGGTTTACAGAGCTATTGAAGAGCAGGGCATGGCTGGTCAGACACTGGAAGAAACCTAAGCAGTCAAAAGAATTATACAAGAAAGGAAATGTAATCATAGTAGACTATCAGATTCAACAGTGAATAATGTTTACAATCTCATAGTAATGTAAGTACTGAATAAATTTTTATAAAATATTGAGATAAATTATATCGGGGAGAAGGGAACAAGAAGATATAAGTGGGCTAAAATCTTCATCTGCCATAACTGGAAGTCAAGCAATAATGGTCAAATTGATGAATCCAGAGATACATATTATTTGGAAGCAAATGCAATAATAAATAGTTAAACAGGTTGGAAAATGTTGTTTCTGGGAGAAGGGGGTCAGCATTAGTTGGGTGGGCTGGGGGAGATAAGGCAAGATAATTTTGACAAGATTTTAAAAATTGTTTTAAGTGCACTGGTTTTGAAGTCAAGACACTTGTTTGACCTTGTTCTCCCATTTCCAAGCTTGAAGGGTGACCTTGTGAATTCTTTCTCTTCTTTGGCCTCAGTTTCTTCTGTGTTAATAATCCCTACCTAGGGCGCCTGGGTGGCTCAGTGGGTTAAGTGTCTGCCTTCAGCTCACGTCATGATCCCAGGGCCTGGATCCTACAATCCAGGCTCAGCAGGGAGCCTGTTTCTCCTTCTCCCTCTGCTGTTCCCCCCAGCTTGTGCTCTCTCATTCTCTTTCTGTCTCTCAAATAAATAAAATCTTTTGAAAACAAAAAATAATCCCTACCTAATACATAACAAGGACACAGTGTCTTTGTAGATGGTAAACAAATGGGAGGTTCCTTCTTATTCCCCCTGTTTGGCATGAATGTCATCTTGGAAGGGGTGGGTGGGGGCAGAGGCTGCGTTCTTTGCTCCTTCCGTAACCTACCCGGCGTCCTGCAAAGTATGTAAAAAGGGTATCGTTTGACAAAGCTGCCAAACTGAATGACTGGTTGTTACAACTTTCATTACGGCTGCTCTTGTGAGGAAAGGAATCTCACAGAGGGATAATTACAGGAAAGTAGCGATAATACCATTGTAATAATACCATTACTACTACATCCTTTTCATTGCCCCTACAGTAACAGAGTTTTATGGGTTTGGTTCAAGTAAAAGACTGCAAAATAATCTTGTACAGCCAATAATTTTAGCCATTCTTTTTAAATAAAAGCCCCCGGGCTGAAGCCACTACTTATCTACCAGTCTCATTCCCCCCCCCCCCGCCTTTTTTTTATTATGTTCAGTTAGCCACTGTTTAGTATATCATTAGTTTTTGATGTAGTGTTCAATGATTCAGTAGTTACATATAACACCCAGGGCTCATCACATCCCTTCTTTCTTTCATCACAGAACCCCTGCCCTCATCTTGGCTGCCCAAGCAGAGGCCACATTTCCCAGCCTCCTTTGCAGCTGGGAGTGGCCCCTGACCAAGGGCTCACCAACGACGGTGAGAAGATGTGGTGTGTGCAACTTCCACATCACCCCCCAAAAGAAAACTGCCTGCCTTCCACTTTCTTTCTCTCCCGCCTCCCCGCCCCCATCTCACAAGCTGGGGCACAGACATGGTGACCAACAAGACAGAAGGAACCTGGGGCCCCAGATGACTTAGTGAGGCTGAGCTGCCTCCCTGTCCCATGGCCCAGCCACAGAGAGCCCCCAGCCTATCCAATCCAACTGTTGACCATGAGTGCACAGCACTGGATGTGATGGGAAAACACGGGAGCAAGTTACAGAGGGACTCCTGCTTCAGATCCACAATCAAGTAGCTATTAGGGTTTGTCCCTATTGAATTTTTATAGGTAATATGTACACATGCCATTTGTTTCTTAAATTCCACATATGAGTGAGAGCATATGGTATTTGTCTTTCTCTGACTGACTTATTTCACTTAGCATAAGATGGAGCACTCTAGCTCCATCCACGTTATTGCAAATGGCAAGATTTCATTTTTTTGATGGCTGAGTAGTATTCCATTGTATATATATATACCACATCTTCTTTATCCATTCATCAGTCGATGGACATTTGCGCTCTTTCAGTAGTTTGGCTCTTGTTGATAATGCTGCTATAAACATCAGGGTACATGTACTCCTTCGAATGTGTACTTTTGTATCCTTTGGGTAAATACTTAGTAGTGCAATTGCCAGATCATAGGATGGTTCTGTTTTTAGCTTTTTGAGGAACTGCCATACTGTTCTCCAGAGTGGCTGCACCAGTCTGCATTCCCACCAGCCAGTGCAAGAGGGTTTCCCTTTCTCCACATCCTCACCAGCACCTGTTGTCTCCTGTGTTGTTAATTTTAGCCACTCTGACCGGTGTGAGGTGGTATCTCATCATGGTTTTGATTTGTATTTCCCTGATGCTGAGTGATGTTGGGACCTCATCAAGAAAAAAAAGCTTCTGCACAGTGATGGAAACAATCAACAAAACTCAAAGGCAACCTACGGAATAGGAGAAGATATTTTCAAATGACATATCAGGTAAAGGGCTAGTATCCAAAATCTATAAAGAACTTATTAAACTCAACATCCAAAAAACAAACAATGCAGTTAAGAAATGGGCAGAAGACATGAATAGACATTTTTCCAAAGAAGACATCCAGGTGGCTAACAGACACATGAAAAGGTGCTCAATTCTATTATATCATAGGGGAGAGGGAGAGGGATAGCAACATATCTCCCCCCTCCTTCCAGAGATACTTCCCAGGCCTCTAGGTACCTTTACGTGTAGGGTGACTGAAGTGGGATAGAGTAAGGGCTGAACTGCAGTTTCCTTTCCTCCTCTTTGGAAATAGGAACTCCTCGGCCCAGGCCTTAAGGCTGGTATTTCTCTGCTTCTGTTCAGCTTGCTCACCTGATGATCTTCAGTCCAGTGTAGCGGGCGCTGGGAAATCACCATTCCAGGTTTAAGATAGCCCCTTTGTATTAGTGGGTTGGAGCTTTCATTTTCTCTCCCCTTCCACCCTAAGGAATGGATATTCCTCAAACAAGACGCTGCTCTACCTTCTCCTGTCCATCAAGAAGTGTCTCTTTTACCACGCCCACCTCTCCTTCCCCCCACAGCCCATGGCCACCAATTAGCCCCCATCCAGATATGCCCCCCTCCCCTCCCACCTCATGCCAGCCCACCAGGGCTCCCTGAATTCTCCCCACTTTTCCGTTTTTCTTTTAGTTAGGCCAGAATTTTCCAATGCATGGTAGCACCTAGATTTTTAAAAATGACTAAATACTGACTTATTCCGAAGTATATTAAGGTAAAATACAAAACTGACCTTTTGATAAGTATATTAAGATAAAATACAACTGGAATCTCAAACCCCTGATTTACTGGATATTATGAATTGGGTCAAGGCTAAAATAAGTTTTTGAGTAAAAACAAAGTGCATTTATTTGAAAAAATTTTATTTCAATATATTATGTACTTAATATGTTCATTTATCATTATTTGTATGTGTTTGCACATTATTTATCTTACCTGGCTATGGCAAACCACGGAGGTTTAGGAAACCCTAAATCAGGGTATTAATTTTTTTAATGTTTTAATACATATCTGGGAGAGATATTCATTGCCACCTTTGAGATTCCTACCCTGACAGGTGGGCCTAGGCAGAAATCCACCTGCCTCTATCCGGGGCATCTTTCTGACCCTGTCTGAAAGCTCCCAAGTTTGGGGCCAAGGTCTGGTGTTGTCTACTCTTACCCAGGAGAGGGAATGAGTCTGCAAGCCACCTCCCTAGGCACGGCGAAAGAAGCCTCACTTACCACACAGCAGGGCTGGGAGTAAATCCCACTCACTAAATAATAGCCTGCATTTTTAAGTCACTTGCTGAGGCTATCTGGTCCAATCCTAGTGAGACATAATATATCTTTGAGAATCCTCTCCATTTCCTGTAGGAAGACCTGACAAGCTAGGATCTCCCCACCTTCTCCAAGGGGAGAGGGGGGAGAGGGAAAGGGGACGGAAACAAAGATGGACCCAGTTAAACAGAGCAGGGCCTTTTAATCCCCCTGCACTTAAGTTTGGGAGGCTCAGCACTTGGTGCTTTTCTGGGCAGCCTAAAATGAGGGCCCTTCAGCACTCCTCACGTGCAAGTTGGAAAGCCACACATGGGGTGGGAGTGGAGCAGGGGTGGGGGCAGGCAAGAGGGTTCCTAGACTCCAAGACTTCAGGGGATTAGGGAAGTGACAGGCGTCTTGTGCAGGGAAGGCTGCCAGCCCCCGCCCCCCTCCCCCACGCCTGGGTCCAGCCTTCCCTGCACTGTCCTGCCTGCGTAGCCGCGAGCCTCTCCCTTGGTCTCAGTGCACCACTGGGGACGTTTGGGGAGGGGGCGGAGGGCTTGGCAGGTCTGGTCCCCACCAACTGCCACCTTGCCGGGTGTGAGCACAACAGCAGGTGGGTCCAGAAGGAAGGCACAGTCTGCCTGTGTTGGCATCTGGCAGCATCACGCTGCAGCTTCCATGATATAAATACAGGGAGCGAAAATAGCTAATCCCAGATAACAGCGCTGTAATCACCCAGCGCCCGGCCTGGAATCCCGGAGAATTTGGACGCAGCAGCTGCCGGGGCTGCCCCCATCAGCAGCCCACTGCCCCTGGGTGGCCTGGGCCGAGCGTGTAAGCCAGAACAAAGCTGGAGAGCCTGGAGCAACTGGAAGAAAGAGACCTGATGAAAAACACCTCGGATCGCTGCTCTGCCTGTGAAGAGATGCGTTTTCTAGAAGCACCATGGAAATTCTGAGTTCACAGCAATGTGAACCTGGTTTCCTTGGTCTCAGTTGCGATCTGATGATATACATGGAATCATCTAGTTTGGGGGTTTGTTTCGTTTGACTTCCAGGCATTATGATCATCACTGGTCTTATTACTGTCCTACAGCCGGGGAGGGTGGGGGCGTCTCCCATGCTTCTCCCGCATTCTGGCTCCGAGCACCAAAGTGGCGGATCTGTGGCCACAACTCCAGGCTCCTGATCTCAGTTCTGACAGGCTGACACACCCAGTGGTTACCGCTGGGCTGCCACAGGACAGCTTACATCCACTGCTCCTGTGGGGGCCGCCACTCATCCGGGAGAAGCTGCCGGGCTTGCTGTCTCCAGCCATTTTGCTCCAATAAGACATTTAATTAGGGCTTGTTGAGATGGTGCAAAGAGCTCAGGCCTCCTCTGTCCTACTTAGTGCGTTTCTTGATTCTCGAGCTGCCAGCTGATGGACAAGCAATCCCCAGCCGTCAGTCATGTCTTTCCTCACACTCTGTGCTTTGTCCCGGCTCCTCAGTTGCGCCTCTGAAGGGCCCTGGGCACTCTAGTCCCTTCTGACGGGTCATGAGGCATGCTGTCTCTCAGGCAACGCAGACAGAGGCTAGCAGCCATGAGGTCAGTGCCGGCCGGGCCACTGTGGAAGGACAGTAAGGGGGCCAGGCCACAGAGGTACTCAGAAGCAAGGGTGGGGGCTGGGCCTCAGAAATATGTCCTCGGGGAGCACCCAAGACAGCTGATTCCCTATGGAACCATAATTACCAACCTTTGTAAGCAGAGGAAAAGGGGAGAGGAACATTCCAGAGCAAACCAGGAACCACGGGAGGTAGAATCACTCGTCATCTCCACACATTCTAGGGGTAGCAGGGAACAAGACTCCTCTTGACTGGTTTCTGAGGGGCTGTTCTGTGATTCTTTAGATTGGAGAACCCAACTCATTAGGAATAATGTTATTTCTGTTTGGCATTTCATGTCATTTGATCACACAAGAAAGAGCTCCATATAGTCAACCACAGATGAAAGTCACTGAGTTCTCTACCCCTAACAAAGTCATAGAGATTGGCCACAAACATTTCAGTGAAAAGCAAACCATAAGCTGCACAAATCTCTGAGCCTCAAGCTGAAGGTGGCAAATGGAGTTGACGGAGGGTTTGCCCACCTCAGAGTTCCCTCAACCCACCTGTCAAAAGAGGGGTGTGTGAGGTTGAAATGCCCCCCTGGGCCACCACAGGAGGTTCAGCCACCAAGATCAAGTCTGAAGAGAATATTTGATGACAGGGGGAAATGCTTATAATTGTGTATTAAGTACAAAAATCAGGACAGAAGTTGCTTATGATGTGATCTCACTTACATAAAGGATACATATAAAAAGATAATGGAAAGCCACATACCTGAACGCAGTCAAGGCCTTTCATCGCTTAGTAAGATTATATATTTTTCTCTTTTTTCTTGAGAAAGAAAACTGGGTTTCTCCCCCAATTTCTTACCCTTCTAAAGAAGGGACGTGGGGGGCACCTGGGCGGCTCAGATGGTTAAGCGTCTGCCTTCAACTCAGGTCATGATCTCAGGGTCCTGGGATCGAGTCCCACATCAGGCTCCCTGCTCTGCGGGGAGCCTGCTTCTCCCTCTGCCTCTCTCTCTCTCTCTCTCTCTCATGAATAAATAAATAAAATCTTTTAAAAAATAAGAAAGAAAGAAGGGACAGGGGACCTGACAGTCACCTGTGCATTAGAGAAATCCATGATTTCTTAGATAGGATTGCTTAGGTCAAGGCTGAAAATAAGTTTTCAAGTTCAAAAACAAAGTGAGTCCATTTAAATTAAAATAGTAAATAAAAACATAAGATAGATATTACCTAATTATGACAAATAACTAAAGCTTAGAAAACTCTAAATTAGTGTATTAATTTTAAAAAAAACTTGAAAAATATGTACAAATGTCTGACTTGGTGTGGAAGAACCCATTTCCACACTTCAGATTCCTGACACCAAGAGGGATCCACACAGAGGATCAGAGAGAGGGACGGAGCTCCACAACAAGCATGTGGCGGGCCGGCAGGCCCCTAACGGAGGGCAATGCTGAGGGCACTAGTCATCCCCAGGTGAATCCATGAGGCTCCATCTGGAGTCTCCTCCTGATCCAGTGAGCTTCAACCCTGGTCCAGACCCTGCTCATGCACTACAGATCCTTGGGAACAGTCACCCAAACTGAGATCAAAGATGACAGTTGGGATAATAATTACAATGCCTTCTAACTATAGCTGAATTTCTTACTCCCCATCAGACAGTTTTTCCTTTATACATGTTTAACAGAAAATGAACCCAAAAATGAGAGAATAAAAAGAGAAGGGAAATGCCATTCATTGAAGACACACTATGTGCCAAAAATTATATTAGAAACAGGATGTATTTCATGTAACGCTTCCCCCACAACATCTGAAATACCACACCCTCCATTTCACAGATGAGAAGACTGAGCCCCAGAGAGATTAACTAACTCATGAAAGGTCACCCAGCTAGAAGCAAACTAGCTAGCAGCACCCAGCTAGTTTGGATCTAGAAGCAGCCAAGCAAAGATCCAAACCTGGTGACTCTGAAGCCAAAGCCCAAGGTCTTTGCACCAAAGCAGCCTGCTCCCTGCCTCTGCAAGGGCCTATGAATGTGCACAGAAAGCAAAGAGGGGTAAGAAGATGAGCTGAGATTGATGAGACTCCAGGTGGTCTACAGTCTTTCTCACCAGACGCTTTAGCACTGGGGAGACACATTGGCTCAGACAAAGAAAGCTGGATAAGGAAACGAAGTCCAGGATAAAAAGCAAATGCACAGGGCAGCACTGTGGAATCAGCTTCTTGGCTCTGCGCTTGTTGGGCTGGCGCCTCCTGCTCCAAAAATGAACCCCTCTGGCCAGCGTGTAAACATGGCTTCCACGGCATCCGAGAGGAACAGGACCAGGTCTCCCATGTCTGCCAGACAGGCAACTCCAGCTGTAATCTAATCGCACCCCTTGAAGCCCCAGCCAGCAATCTCTTTCCCTCACCCTGTCACAAATGCCATCACGTTGCATCACAGACTCCCCTCACACGCACAGCCCCGGCAGGACACTGGGACCTGTCTCGGCCACACATCCACAGATCGGCAGGGTCAGCCCTGGTTCTGCACAGTTCACAAAGGCCAAAATAAAAGTGAGACCCAGAGGGGCCCTTGGGGGGTGGCTGGCCGAGGGAGGTCAAGGCTTGGGGGCTTTCCGTTAGCTGAGGCCCGGTTCCTGGCTGCCACACACTGTGGGTCTGCTCCAGGAAAGCTATTAGGGACAAAAACTAAAGAAAGAAGCCAGGGATGCTTCCTGAAATGCGAGGAATTAGAAAAAAGAGTGAGGAAAGGTATAATAAAAACTCACTTGATGATCCAGATTTCAGCTTTGCCTGCTATAATGAACAGTGTCCCATTAACCAGCCTGAGGTATCAAAAGTCACAGAGGGACTGCCTGATGCAAACTGCCTTGGGCACCACCAGCCAGGGCTGCGAGTCAGCAGGGCCCTTCTTTCCAAGGACTTCAGATGCCTCCGGAAATCCTGGGATGAAGATCAAGAAGAAACGGACTTTAGCCCTTTGCATTTGGACTGGGTTGCCTGTCTCCATGTAGCTTATCTTATTTGCTCCCACAGTAATCTGCAAGGCAGGTCGGCCCAGTGTTATTGTCCTTTTCTAACTAATGAGGAAACCAAAGTACATGGGACCCACAGACCTACAAATAATTCATGACCAACCTGAGAGGAGAACCAAAATCTGGAAGAGTGAACACCTGTCACCAGTAATGGTAGGCTAGGTAATTCGGACCACCCCCATTCTGCTGAGGGCAAATATAAATGCTGCAGAAACAGCAAATCCTGAACTGCACGAATGGAAGAATTTCATAGATTGTCTTGGAGCATATAAAGAAGAGGAATATTGTTAAGTTCTGTTACTTTCCCCAGCACATTTTAAACTGGGAGATTATCAGGAGACTCAAAGGCAGGAACACATTACCCAGCCACTCTTCTCAGTAAATGTAATAATAAGTACTTATTATTATTATTATTAAACCTAAATAGTGATCACTTTGCCTTAGATATGTGGACTTAATCACTAAGGCACGCAAAGGTAAAATAAACAGAAAGAAAATCTATATGTGCTTTTTTAGGAAGGGGTTTCTTTATGAGAATTTTGTCTGCCAAAATACCTTTTGAGAAAGAAGAGGGATAAATCCAGTGAAATATGTTGTCAGCTTACTTCATTGTTTAGGAACATTTGTTTTATGCTTTTAATAGAACTGATGATTATTCAGAGTAACAAACAAACAAAAAACCTGCTTACAGACACCAGAGAGCTAACAAAATAATGGAGAATTAGCAGCCAGTATCCAAGGGAAGAAAGAAGAAGTAAGTCCATTCTTTGAGCTGCTTGAAGACATGGGGGCATTTGCTAATTCTACCAAGGGTGGCTGAGAGGCTGAGTGGCACTTTGGACAGCTTCACAGGGATAAAGGGGCAGAGATTGTATCTAAGGCCCACCAAGAGTTTGGGACTTGAAAGGATTGGAACTCTGAAAGGATGCTCTCTACAAGAAAGTGTGAACCAGAAGAAGACAGGAGCTTGCAGGGACCGCAGCTCAGCTTCAAGTATTCTAAAGCCCTAAAATTAGAGTTAAGTAATCTTAGACCTTCAGTGCCCCCAGGGCCTGGTAGAAACAAACACAAATCTGGATCTTAGACCTTCAGTGCCCCCAGGGCCTGGTAGAAACAAACACAAATCTGGGGAAGATATCATCAGAGGCTTCAAATTAATTCTGCATTCAAATTTCAAATACAATGCCCAAAACACAATAAAAAATAATAAGGCACAAAGGATACAAAGCAGTATTCTTAAAAAGGAAAAATAGAAAAATCAACAAAAAATAGAAACAGACCCACAAAGGCTCTGGATTTTGAAGTTCTCAAACACTTTTAAGCAACTATGCATACCATGTTCTAGGAAATAAAAGACAAGACTGAAAATGTCCCCACCCCAGGATATGATACTAGTTACCGAAACCAGGTACTTAGTACTAAGATGTTAACCTCCAGTCTTCTCCTTCCTTTATCCCCCACAAACCAATCCATCGGCATATCAGTGGGCTCTCCTTCCAAAAAATGATCTTATTTCTCTATTTGAATCTGCTTGTTCATTTTCTCCCACCAGAATGTTACCTTTTTAAATGCAGGAATGTTGTTATTCTTTGGGAGTTTGATTTATTTTTACTGGTGCATCCCCAGCTTGTGGACCAGTGACTGTCATTTAACAAGCCTGTAAGAAATATGTGTCACTAGCTATGAATGTCAGGGAATATGTCACAGGGGAGGTGATATTTGAGCTGAGTCTTGAAATATAAGTAAGTGTTCACCTGCTAGAGAAGGAGGAAGGGAATACCCGGAAGAGGGAACCAACTACATGATCAAAGACAGAGAAGCAAAAGACAAAAACCATAGAGTGTCAAGAAGCTCAGAGTCTATAGGCAGGCATGCTCACTTCAAATTCTAAGCCCCAACTCTATAACCTTTTGAAAAGTAGTTTCCTGATTTGAATAAAATGGAATTAATACTAGTACATTCTTCATAGGGCTGTCCTGAGAGTTAAATGAGAACAGGCATAGCACACTGCGAGTATGCAATAAATGGTAGTTGTGTTGATATTAATATATGTATAACTGGGGCACCTGGGTGGCTCAGTCGGTTTAGTGTCCAACTCTTGATCTCAGTTCAGGTCTTGATCTCAGGGTCATGAGTTCAAGCCCCGCATTGCGCTCCACACTGGGCATGGAACCTACTTAAAATAAATAAAGAAATATATATTTATATAAATATATTTTATATATAAATGTTTTTATATTATATATCTGTATATATAAATATGCTTTTATATATAATATATATTTATAATATATTATATATTATATTATATATTTTAATATATTATAATTATATCCTTATATAAGTATTTAATATTTATATCAATATAATATATTTATAGGTATAGTTATATATTATAAATATATAAATATATATTTATATTGGATTTATATTTATATTTATATATACTGGACATATATATTTATATATACTTGATTTATATTTATATATTATATAAAATATAATAATATAATTATTATATATAAAATATAATATATTTTAATATATTTTATTATATATTATAAATATGTATTTATATGTTATTATATTTACATATAAATATACTTTTATATAAAAATATATGTATATAAAATAGATATGTTATATAAAATAAATGTATATATAAATCTATATTTATAGAAAATAAATATATATATAAACAGTTTGAATAATTTGGCTTGGTTAAAATATGGGTTGCATGAGAAGTTTCTGGAAGATGTAACTAGATGGTCAGGTTGGAGTCAGATCATTTGAGGTCAGGGGATCCTCAAAATCATAGCAGCAGTGGCCAAGTGATCACAGTTTGGCTAATTATCCTGTTACTCAAAGCCTTAGGTGATCAGCAAACTCTCACCTGAAAGCCAGCTTCTATTCTTATGCAAGCTAAACAGAAATCAGCTAATATAGGGCAACTCTCAGTTATTACAGTTGGCATATTAGTTATCCATTACTGCATAGCAAATTACCCCAAATATTGACAGGTTAAAAACCAATGAATATTTGTTATCTCATACAGTAATTGGGTCAGGAATACAGGAACAGCTTAGCTGGGTTGTTCGGGCTTAGGGTGTCTCCTGAGATTGAAGGCAGTTGCAGTCATCTGAAGGCTTAACCGAGGCTGGAAGACTCACTTTCAAGATGGCACACATGGTCACCAAGTTCAAGCTAGCTGTTGGCAAGAGGCCTCAGTTCCTTGCCACATAGACCACAGGGCTGTGTCCTCACAACATGGTAGCTGTTTTCCCCCAAAGCAAGTGCTCCAAAGGGGGCAAGGAGGAAGTCACAATGTCTTTTAAGACCGAGCATCGGAGGTCATAAGCAGTCATTTCTGCAACACCTTATTGGCCACAGGTCAGCCCTAGTCATTGTGGGAGGGGATGCAGGGCTCAAGTCTTCTCCGCATGGCCTCATATCCTTCCAGAATACCAGGAAGCAAGGACCCCTGGGGGCTATCTTGAGAACTGGCTACCACAGTTGGGCAGAACTGAACTGAATTTCTCCTCACATCCCGATAGATGGAACAAATTAACAATGCTGAAAGAGAAAGCACAAAACTGGAAAGCGAGGAACAAGACTGCTGAAGGAATGAAGTAATAATAAAGCATAAAGAATAAAGAATAAAAAGGAAGTAAAGTATAATAGTAACAATAATAGTCATCATTTATTAAATGTTTCCCTTGTACCAGACAAAGGCCAAGATCTTTCCATGCTCTCTCTCAGTGGTCGACAAGCTGTTCCATGGGCCCAATCTGGCCTACACCTGACTGTGTGAATGCAGTCTTCATAGAACACGGCCACACGCATTCGAATATGTACTGTCTGCAGCTACTTTCACCTACAGGAGCAGCTGAGGAGTTGTAACAGAAACCATATGGTCTGCAAAGCTGAAAATATTTACCATCTGGTACTTTCCAGAAAAGCTTTACCAACCTGCTATGTTCTATCTCATTAAAACCTCATAAAAACCACAAGGGCGGGGGGGAGAGAAATGAAAGACTTAATTTAAAAAATTTAAAAACCTGTGAGGTAAGTGATATTACTTGCTTCATTTTATAGGTGAAAAAACTGAGGGTCCGGTAAGTTGAGTGACTTGCCCAAGATTGTGTTTGTCTCAAGTAACAGAGTAAGGTTTGTATAAGCCTGACTTCAGGGGTTGGCTTATACTGGACTAGGAATCAGAAAGGCTGGCTTTTCCAAGGAGCTACATGACCTTCAGTCCTTACTTAAGGTCTTGCTTTTCATTTCATGCCTCTACCAGGGACAGATTTTTCAATGTCTGACATACTACTTCACAGGAAAGTCAAATGATAATATAAAAGTGGAATGAAAAAGTAGCAAACACTTCAACAAAAAGAATTAGTATTTTTAGTGTATGATGCTGAGGCTTACGTAGAGGAAGAGCTCTGGGAAAAAATGACCAGAAAAGAAGGATCTCAGCTATCCCTGAAAAACAGACTACACCCAAAAGTTACTAGTTTAAAGTAACAACAATTTATTATTTGTCATGATTTTGTGGGTTGGCTGGATCGTTCCTCTGCTGGTTCTCCCCAAACTCACTTATGCGGCTGCATTCAGTTAGAGCAGGGGTTCTCAACCATGGGTGAACTTTCCCCCCAGAGAACATTTGGGAATGTCTGGAGACATCACTGGTGGTGCTCTTCTCATCTAATGGGTAGAGAACAGGGATGTTGCAAAACGTCTTATGGTATATAGGACAGCCCCCTGCAACAAAGAATTATCTGGAACCAAATGTCAATAGTGCCAAGGTTGAGAAACCCAAGCTACAGGGTAAACAGAGCTGGAAAATTCAAGATGCCCTCACTCACACATCTGCATTGGTGCTGGCCATTCGCTAGGGGCCTCACTTCTCCTCCATGTGGCCTCTAGTCCTCCATCCAGTAGGCCAGACCAGCTTCCTTACATCATGGTCTCAGGGCGGAGTACCAAGGGAGTGACCGTGGAAGCTGCAAGGCCTCTTGAGATCTGGGCTCTGGAACTCACCCAGGGTGGCCTCCATCACATTCTATTGGCCAGAGCAAGTCAGAAAGTCAGCCCCGATTGTAGGCAATGTAGGAATAGACTCCACGTCTGCTGGGGAGAAATAGCAAATTCACATTCAAAGCAGTGTGTAGACTGGGCTGGGAGGAATCTGTGACTAGGAAAGAATCTACTACAGGAAGTAAGATTAAATATGTTTCCACTGGAGCTCCATAGCTCAGAGGACAGCTCTAAGCTAGTGGTTCTCAAAGTGTGGCCTGAAGCATGAGCATCACTGAGAATGTGCTAGAAATGCAAATTCTCAGGTCCCACCCAATCCAACTGAGTCAGAAACAGAGGAGTGGCAACCAGCAATCTTTATGTTAACAAGTCTTCCAGGTGATTCTGATGCTCATTCAGGTTTTTTTTTTTTTTTTTTTTTTTAGATTTTATTTATTTGACAGAGAGAGACACAGTGAGAGAGGGAACACAAGCAGGGGGAGTGGGGAGGGAGAAGCAGGCTTCCCGCGGTGCAGGGAGCCCGATGTGGGGCTCGATCCCAGGACCCTGGGATCATGACCTGAGCCGAAGGCAGACGCTTAACGACTGAGCCACCCAGGTGCCCCGCTCATTCAGATTTAAGAACCACTGGCCTACAAGTAAGCAATCAGGGCAAATACCTATACATGCCAGGAACACCGGCGTGAATGTTGGTGGAGGCCAAAATATTTCTCCCTCTCTCTGTCCACCTCTCCCTGGGTCTCTGGCCATTCACCTGAGGACAAAGCTCTGTCTTTAATGATGGAGTTTCGTAGGAACAATCCTTACACTCCCAACAGAAACAGGTCAGTGGTCCACAGGTGGGCAGGAGCCTGAGTGACATCTACTGCCCAACGGAGCGGGCAGGCGGGGCAGGAGGGGGAGGCAGGGGAAACCAGCGCTGGTCAGGAAGGCAGGCAGCCCTCCTCGGGAGCTGGAAGGGACAGGCCAGAGGACTTTTTTGTTTTTGTTTTTGCTACTGAAAATATTAGCAGGGGGAAAAGTGTTAATGTTACAAAAAATAATGCTTTTTTAAAGGCTAAAAAAAAAAAATACTAGCAGAGCCCATTTAGAATTTTTAATCCTCAGGCCAGAACTTAAATTTGTATCATTGATCAAGAAGTAAAAGCAGACCAAAGCACTACTGGTGACTGCCTGCCATAAGTACACAGAGGGCAGTAAAATCCCTGTCTTCCAACACCGCTGTGCTCTGCAGCCCCAAGGCAAAACCAGAGGTAGGACACAGTCAAGTTCCCAAGCTACCCAGGAGCCCTCCCTGGTGACTATGCGTCTGGTTTGTTGTTTTTGTTTTTGTTTATTCTGGAAATTACCCAGACAGTTTGTGACCTGAGTTCCTCCAGCTGAGAGTGCTACCCAGGGAACCACTGAAGCCCAAGGCTGTCCCTATGAACCAGGGAAGCCTTGGGCTGGAGGAATTACTGTAAGAACAGCGTGTGGGACTCAGAGCCTCTACCACCTCCCCCTCCCCCAAGGAACCCTCTACCCAGAGCCAGCCAGGTCCTCAAGCTCTTGAAGAAGGGAGATGTATGACCTCCACTGACTCTTTACAGTGTCCATTCAATCCGAGACAAGATGAACATTACTAGATCCCTGACAAACCACATAGTCCAACAAAAGGATCCAGTCATAGTTTAAGCACAGAAATGGCAAGGCAGCCTGAGATATTCACCATCTCCAGGGTGGACACCAAATGAGCTACTGGACCTCCTGGAAGCAGATTTGGGAGACAAGGAGGTAAGAGGACTTTGTTGGCATTAAAGTAAGTCTTTCTGCCCATTGGCCTGATCCTGGCATAGGAGGGGCAGCTTCCCCAGGCACTAAGCTCCTCTCACTGGAGTTATGCCACCCAGAACCAGGACATTAAAAACCAATGGTTGGGAATGCTCCAGTGGGGACTTAGGGACTGGGTAGAGAATTTAAACACTATGGCATCCAAACACGAGCACCACGAGGACAGGAAGACTCCCCTACACTCAGTCCTTCTGTTTCATGAACTGGAATTCTGCGTAAAAAATCATTTGTGATAAGGGTTCCATTGCTCTAAAACAAAACTTTGAAAACAACTAGGAGGACAACTGCTAATGCTCCTTCCAACGTTCAGATTCCAAGTTTTTTGTGAACTAAGTATCTGGGTGCCCAGAGTGTCCAATAATACCTAAACCATAACCACCCTCATTGTCATCATCTCTAATGCGTGAATATAAACTATCGCTATAGCATAAACAATCCAACATAACACTAACTTCCCATTCCACTGAAAAAATTCAAGTTCATCTTCCTTGGTTTGAACAGCGGTGGCAGAGCTGTTTCATCGCTGACCTTTCCTCTTCATCGCTATGAGAAAATGGTGATGACATCTTTTTGGCCAGATGGAACTGATGGGAGATTTATGGAGCAGCTGAGAACTGTCAAAGCTGGGCCAGGCAGATCCCACAAGACAATGACCATGGCCTTTTCATCAAGGAGCACGTTGCTTTCTGGAATCCACTAACACAAGAGGTTCCTATCTACCCAGTCATCAGCAAGATTATCCCAACACCCCACCAGCTGCTGCCACCCAATCCGGAGGCCTCTGCTTCTGCTCTTGAGGGATGGCATGTGATGTGCACAGGGGTCTTACCCCTCACCCACCATCACCGCCCCCCCGGCCCAGTCTGGCACCCACAGCCCTCCCAGAATGGGAAACCTCATCCAGTGCCTTCTCGGTTACAGAGATTTCAGAAATTAGTCACAGAAAGGAGGGCGGGAAGACAGTGGAGGTTTCCTGAAGGAACAAGTAACAAGATCTGGGGTGTTTCACCTCGAGGTCACAGCAGCTCAGATTGTCCCTGAGTTAGCAATGAGCGGTCAAGAGTGAAATCAACCTCTTCAAACCCTCTGCTAAGTTGTCCACCATCTACTGCACGAAGAGTTTACATGAGGCAGAGCCTTCAGCAAATGGGTCTCCCATTCACTGAGCTTTTTCTAGAGTTTTGGATCCATTTCCCACTCCCAGGCCCACAAGATGACCCCAGTGCCCGCAGATGATCAGTAGAAAGAGGGGGGGTGGAACTGGATACTAGAGTCCAGCATTTGTTTGAGACAAGGGTTCAGACTGGCTTCAGATCCTCTTGTAAAGTAGTCCATGATTAAGACATATACTGGGACTCCTTCTATGGCGCTGGTGACCACATGTCCTGCTCTGCGCAGGACAGCCCCAGTTTGCACCTCCTGTTATCCCAGAATCATTACTGATATCACTGCCTTTCCCTCTCAAAAGTCCCCTTTTGGACAATAGACTAAACAGTCAGTCTATCTTTGGCCCAGTCACCACCTATGCTTTTCGGTAAGAATCTGGAAAACCTCAGGTAGCCCTGTAAGCCAAGACATGCAGGGACTAAAAAGGCAAAGAGATCAAACATATTTCAATTAAAAAAAAAAAAAAGCCAATGGGCAAAGATGTTCATTGGTTTGGTTTGTAACAGGGGAAATATGGAAACAAGCCAAATGTCCGTCCATAGGAAATGGTTTAATAAATCAAGGTTTATCAATATGGAATACTATGTGCCGATTCAAAAGAAAAAATGGATCTATATTGACTGATATGGAAGGATCTCCAAGGCAGATTGGTAAAAGAAGAAGCAAATTGTTATCAATGCAACATGAATGATCCCAGTTTATCTTTTCTTTGTAATTGTACATGTAGACATATAGATCCACATATAAAAATGCATAGAGAAAGGTCTAGTACTACACTGTGTAATAAAAATATAATATGAGTCACATATGCAATTTATAATTTTCCTATATCTATATTTTTACAAAGTGAAATTTATTTTATATAAACTAATATATCTAAAATATATAAATCATTATAAAAGATTATTAATGGTATCTTTCACATTTTAGTACTAACTAAAAATATAACTAACTTTAGTTACATTTTTTGCTGTAACTCAAAATTATGCTTACAACCATCTCAGTTCTTACTAGCCGCATTTCAAGGGCTCAGTTGTCACATGTGGCTTATAGCTACAGTATTATGGAACAGGTCAAGGCTAGAAGGATGCACACCAGATAACTAGAGGGGAGGGAACTGGAATTAGATAAATGAAGTGACTCGTGTAGGATTAGAAACTGTTGCAGTGAGAATATATTCATTTATATATATAATTTTATAAAACAATAAAAATCTGAAATTTTAAAACTAAGGAACCAGAACATGAGATATGAAACGAAAAGTCTATAAATGAGCTATGAGGGAAGATAGTATTCAAATCAATTCACCAGTGAAGAGTGTTTGCATTTTTAAAAATGTGATCCCCATCAGCCCCAGGGGCTGGCTGGCTGACCCCAGGACTGCACTAGCCTAGCCAGCAGCCAAAAGCAAGCTTCCCGAGGGTTACCTTGTTGCTCCCCTATCTAGAAACAGGAACCCATGGTTCCTCCATGAGAAGTGTGTTACCTCCTGGAATAAGGCAGTGCTCTAGAATATTCAGATTGAAGCTCTGACAAAGTACAGATGGGAAAACCAGTGTATCAAAATAGCCCGGGGGTGCTAGTTTTAAAACGCAGATGCCTGAGCCCTACAAAATAAGGATTGGTGAGGTAGGGTCCAAGAATCTGTGATACACGAGAACTCCAAGAGAATTCTAAACCCAACTAAGATACAAAGGGATGGGGACGCCTGGGTGGCTCAGTCATTAAGCGTCTGCCTTCAGCTCAGGTCATGATGCCAGGGTCCTTGGATCGAGCCCCGCATCGGGCTCCCTGCTCGGCGGGAAGCCTGCTTCTCCCTTTCCCACTCCCCCTGCTTGTGTTCCCTCTCTCGCTGTGTCTCTCTGTCAAATAGATAAATAAAATCTTGAAAAATAAAAAAAAGATACAGAGGGATGTCATTCTCTTCTAGCCAACTTCCCACTGCCAGATTCCTGGCTAGGATCTGACTCCACCCAGTATCGTGCTGACAAAAAGTGGAAGACAGGAAATCCAAACACTTAGGCCTTCCCCTATCTCACCCCAGAGGAAGGTTGCTCTTCTTTCTCAGTACTAACTGAATGATGATTCCAGACCCCACAACTAAAAAGCAGGCCATCCCTTGGTAATGACTGCCTTGTCCAAAGTTAGCCTTGTGTCTACCCTCCAAAGCAAAGAGAGCCCCGCCTGGGGGGACCAGAGCCCTCCCTCAGACTCTATCCCTATTTGGGAATGCAATAGGTATTTCTGTTTCCACCATCCAAGAGATGACATTGGGACATCTGGGTGGAAGTTTCTCCCTCAAGGTGAGGTCTTGTGTCTATTTGGTTTTGGTTTTCGTTACTATATGCTTTCTCTTACTTCTTTTTAAATAATTCGATGTGCAATTGAATGTTTAAAGGGGGGGCAATTTCTTCAAAAATATATTGTCAATAGTGAAAAATTATTGCTCACACACCTATAACACCTTTGTAGGCAATGAGCCCTCCTACCATCGCAACCAGCAGTGAAGTTGACAGGTGTGATTATCCCCATTTTACAAAAAAGGACAGGAGGCTAGGAAGGTTAAGAGATGGGTAGTCGGAGGAAGACGCTAAGGTGGACCGAGCTCTTCCTCTGTGTTGGGTCTTGAGCCAGGGGTACGGCAGGGATCAGGGTGATTTTTCCTGACAAGCAGAGAAGGTGGCGGTGCTGCTCTTCCCAGGTCACACCTGAAGGAAGGGCCCAGGGGCTCACAAAGCTGGTGACAGACAGGTTAGCCCCTGGAAGATTCTTCCGCGGTGCTCTTCCCCTGCTTCACGCACGAGTTCCCTCTGACACAAAATGACTGACTGCTCACTTCACCCCCCACTCAGCCACATCTTGCTGATTAAAAGAAAGGCCTCCTCACAATGGTTAAACAAGCAGATGAACATTTTCATCAAAGCCAAATGTCCTTTAATACTCTGATGCCCACTCTCCTCTCCTGACACCTGGCCGCTGTCAGTCTCCCTGTGGCTGAGAGAGCAGTCTTCCTTCTCCCCACACCCACCGCAGCCCTCCCAGGCCAGCCCTGCGCATTCCCCAGCATTCCCCGGACTCGGAAACTTCCCTTTCCCTGGATGGCACTGGCTCGCTCTCTCTATCTCCTCTCTCTCAATCTCTCTTTTCTCTTCGATTCTTTCAATCGCCCTCCCTCTCTCTTGGGTTCTCTGGGAAAAGCAACCAGGAGAGAAAACAGCAAAGCAGAATGAAGAAGGGCGGGCTGGAAGGTCTGGGGCAGCCTTCCCACCGCAGAAGGTCAGAGTGAGGGGCAAGAGAGGTGAGTGTGCGCACCGCACCGAGCTGGCAGGAGCCATCTGTCCGGATGTTCTCGAAGTTGAGGAAAATCTCTCAATGCAGCTCTGCCTGCCATTCTTCAGAGGGAGGAAAAAGCCTCTGGGATCCCAGGAGTGCTGGGCAGTGCTCACCATGGAAACCCCATAAGATCTGGCACAGGGGCCCAGGCCCAGTTCTCCACGAACCCTCCCTCTCCCCAGGCTGCTGCTAGGGCTGGGACACCATCTCCAGGGAAGAGTAAAAGGCCAGTTTGCTGCCGCTTAAAATTCTAGTGTTTGCTACATTCAGGGCTTTCTCTTCAGCAGGTCTGAGCCCCAAGATGCAATGTCGCTTAGATGTGACCCCGAGTCCCTGCGGAGGGAGAGACAAGCAGGTGAACTTGAACTGGCTCCACCGAAAATCTGAATCACAGCCACAAAAGGATCCCCTTCCTATGCAGGAGGCATGGATTTGCTATAAAGTCACTGCTCCATGTGTTTCCTATTTATCGATCCACAGGAATTTGTTGTACAGCCAGCCCAGAAGTGAGCTAAGAATGTATCATCTGCTCTCAAATGCCTGAAGAAGACAAGGCAATGCACAGGGGAAGACAGACACTTAAACTGAAAAGCAGCACACAGACACAAGGGGTTGCTATTATTCTGCGTGATTAGTATTATGATTACTGTAATACTATGGTTGTATAGTTTAAGCAACAAAATGGCTTCTCACACCAGCTCTGCTCCCCTCCCCCCACCCACATTCCCCAAGCTCCACTCCAGCCTACAGCCCTTGCAAACGCCACGCCAGGCATTTTTTTAAAGGGGAGGGGGGTGCAAAAAGAAAATGCTAAGGTCCTCTGACTTTCTTCTTTTGTGGCTGTGGCTGTTTGTAGTTTCAAACTCTGAAGGTGGGAGGAAGGAGAGCTGAGATTAGAGCCGAAATAAAGACACAGTCCAGGCGGAAGGCCTAAGATCATCTCAGATCAACGTTCCTATAGCAGGCCTCTCTGCTTACTCTCCCTTACGCCATTTGTTCTCCACTCTGGGACAACTCTGTTGCCAATAAGACCGCCAAGAGCCACTGTTTATTAAGCAGTTGGTACCAAGCAAACAGTATGTGGGCCATTTTGCTCCAACAGTGTTCTGGTTATCTACTGCTGCATAGCAAACCGTCCCAAAACACAGTGGTATGAAAAAAGAAACATTTTATTACGTTCACTGATTCTGTGGGTCAGGAATTTGGATGGGACACAGCAGTAGTGGTTTGTCTTTGCTCTATGAAGTCTGGGGCTTTAGCTGTGAAAACTGGGCCAGCTTGGTGCTGGATTCATCTGGAGGCTTCATCACTCACAGGTCTGGCATCCAAGCTGGAATGACTAGAAGGCTGGCTGAGCTGGAACTGTCAACCACTGTGCCCATACGTGGCTTCTGCATGTGGTTTGAGCTTCCTCACAGCATGGAGGCCTCAGGGTAGGCAGACTTCTTATGTGGTAGCTCATGGTTCCAAGAGCAAGTGCTCCAGCAAATAGGAAAGAAGTTACATGGCTTTTTCTGACCTAGCTATGGAAGTCACATGGTGTCACTCTATGTATTTTATTGTTATATCGGTCAAAGCAGGGGCAAACCTGCCCATATTCAAAGGGCAAGGACATAGACCTCACCTCTCAATGGGAGGAGTGGCTAAGAATCTGGGGCTATCATTTACAACACTATCTGGTTTCATTCCCACATGATAATCTTTTGAGGAAGTATGAGTTACATCCTCATTTTATAGAAGAGGACATTGAGGTTCAAGCAGCTTACTCCAGAGCCTGAGCTTCAAATCATTGCCCACATGACTCACTGCCTATCATTTCTTTTTTTTTTTAAAGATTTTATTTATTTATTTGAGAGAGAGAGAGAATGAGAAAGAGAACACGAGAGGGGGGAGGGTCAGAGGGAGAAGCAGACTCCGTGCCGAGCAGGGAGCCCGATGTGGGGCTCATTCCTGGGACTCCAGGATCATGACCTGTGCCGAAGGCAGTCGCTTAACCAACTGAGCCACCCAGGCGCCCCACTGCCTATCACTTCTGATGCCCTCCTTTGTTCTGGATGCTCCCCAAATCCCATGACCCTTCTTTCCTCACCTCTTTCTGTTGATTTGCCTGCTCTGAATTTCCTTCTGTCCCCACCTCTATCCCATCTTCATCAGCCTCAGGGCCTGGGATGGAAATTTCAAGAAAGGCAGCCCTCTGAGTTCTGCCAGTCTCTAATGTCAGCTACTTATGGGCTCTTCACGCTCTACTAGGCCAGAGTAGGAATGACCTTTGTCCTTTGGAATCCCCACTGCCTCAGGGCAGCTACTATGCTGCCCGGTCTTCACTCTGCCATTGACCCTTGGCTGGTCCCAGTTGGGAATCAAAACCTCACCAATGTTTGAGTATCCCCTTTATACACAATCATCAGGCGCCTAAAAAATACAAATGAAGGTTTTAGGAAGACAAATGGAAAAATGGTAAAAGTATCTGTAGCATAAAATAAAATGACAAAGGGTTATTTACTAATATAAAGAGCTCATAGAAATCAACAAGTCAAAACTAAGATCTCAGTAGATCAACAGTCAGAAGATGCAAGCAGGTGATAGATTTAAAATGATACAGATGGATTACAGACATTTGGAAATAATAAAAATAATTTAAAATAATTATAATATGCTGTTTTCACTGTATGTATTTGCAAAGATTCTTAAGGTGAGAATTCCCCAATTGCTTTCTAGAAGGAATGTTCAAAATTATGTTCATTCGTGTTTCACTCCTGTTCCAAGGGGACAGCGGCTCTTCCTGAGTTGTAGCAATCAGGGAAGACACCCCTGGGGGAGGCAGGGCTGGGCTGGGACTTAAGAGGGGGTAGGAGGTCTCAGCTGGGCTGCTACATTTACACTGTCTATGTTTGAAATACTCCTCGAGTTTAAATTCTTCTGCTGAAACTGCTCCATAGATATTTGACCTCGCCCTACGAGAAGGGATATATGATCATGAATTCAGCTCCAAAGGGTCCTTCCTATTGGGTTTCCCCTATTTAATGGATGAAACATTCACAGAAAAGATGATGCTCTAGCATCTGTGAGGAAAGCAAGCAGAATCAGACCCAGCTTCTGTCTCTAAGGTATTTACCATGGACAGAAGGGCTGGTTGCCCAGAGTCCAAGAAGGTACCTCAGCCACAAATACCCCAGATATAAAAACTAGTTATGCTGCTACCTCAAGGTCAGAAACACATTACTAGATCAGAGGCAAAAATAGGTGCTCTGGCATTAGGAGAGTAAAAATGGAAACCACAGACTGGGAGATGATACTCAAAATCAGCATATATCCAACAAGGGATTCATATCCAAATATATAATGAATTCCCACAAATCAGTAAGAAAAGGCAAAAGATTGAAATGGGCACTTCACAAAAGAGGATATCCAAAAAGCCAATGAATATTGGAAAAGGTGCTCATTCTCATTAGTCGGTAGGGAAAGGCAAAATAAAAGCACACTGAGACAGCCTTACACTCCCACCAGGATGGCTTAAAATTAAAAACTGACAATACTAGGTGTTGATGAAGACGTAGAACAACTGTAATCCTCACACACTGCCAGTATAAATTGGTTCAACAATTGTAAATCAGCAGACTATTGAGTAGAATCTACTAAAGTTGCATTTATGAATATCCTGTGGCCCAGCAATTCCACTCCTAAATATATACCCAATAAAAATGTGTGCATATGTTCCCCAAAAGACACATGCTGAAGTGTTCGTAGTAGCACTCACTATTCACAACAGTCAAAACCTAGAAACCATTCAAATGTGGATCAAGAGAGAATGGGTCAATAGCAGTATATTCATCCAATGAAATGTTGCACAAAAGTTAAAAGGAGCTAACCACAACTCTAAACAATGGAGAAGAATCTCACAAGCATATATTGAGTAAAAACTGCCAGACATGAAGAGTCTACATTCTGTATGATTGGATACGTATGAAGTTCAAAAACAGGCAAAACTAATCTATGTTGTTAGAAGTCAGAATAGCAATTCTACAAGGAAAAGGGAGGAGGCTTCTAGGTCCCAGTAATGTTCCACTTCTTGAACCGGACGCTAGTTACACAGCTCTGTTCAGATTGTGAAAATTCACAAGGGTGCTCATTTTTTTATTTTGTGCGCTTCTGTGTTATGCTGGAATAAAACATTTCCCAAAACTAGGAAGGCTACAAAGCCACACACTCATGTTCAGTAAGTGCACTGCTGGACTGGGTCAGGGGCTTACGTGAACCCAGGGGCTGTCACAGGAACAAACAGAGCTCATTTTTTTACTCCAAGTAAGGTCTCCCAGAGTCACTGCCAAGCTCAGGATCCTGTAACTGACTGAGGACTGTTCCCAGTGCCACCTGGTGCCCCTTCTCACGAGCAGGAAGTACAGCTTTCCATTAGGAAAAGGGCTGAGAGCTTGTAGCTGTTGACTGCCACATCTAGGGAGAGGGTAATATACTGGGGGTCCATACCTGATTCCTACCGTGGCTGTTCTAGCCACTCTCAATTCTAAATGTCCCAACTTTCCCATCTCTCACCCTACACATTTGTCGGAAGAAAGGAAATAAATCAATCACCAAAATGTTCATTCAGAAGAAGCCCTCTATGAGGTTCCCCTGTCCTGGAAGAATGGGGGAGGCAGCCCTCCCCATGTTGGAGGGCTGTCTCCTAGTCTATTCAGGACTGAATAACTAGGTCATCAGAGGAACTCCAATGACCAAGAGATGAAGCACACCCAGCCATTGGTTCAAAGATAGCATGGCAGTGTACTCTTCACATTCTGCTAGTTTCAACATAGCACATGATACACAGAGCACCCTGTAAGAAAACATAGCTAGAGTCTCCCCTCCCCAGCCACCAAACTTTTTTATTGATAATAATGAAATTCAGTATTTTTTTCATTTTTTTCGATTAAGGCTGAGATAATATGGAAAGGCGCACAGAGAATAGGAAGGCCTAGACCAGGGCCTTAAAGGATGTGAAGATTCAGAAATGCCTCTTCCCTATGAGGGAGAAAGGTGATGTTTTCCCCTACTTAATTTCCCCACAGGAGTTCCTATTTGGGTAAATAAACCCTGATAAATGAGAACCCAAATTTTCCCAAGGCATGCATTTTCCCCTAGATGTGTTTTGGTGGGTGGTCCTCTCTCAGCAGTTGGAATAATCCAGATGATCCTGGGCAACTTGGAAAGGAGCAAGTCTGTATTGAAGCCAAGACGTAATTCCCCCCACCCCCAGCTTCCCAGGAGAAAGAAACCCTGTGGGTCATGGTGAAGCTGGAAATAAAGGGAGGCTGGATCCCACCTTACCCAGATGGTTGGTGGTTGTGTGCATGCTTCTGGGTGAGAAGGAGGAGGGGGTTGAAAGCTTTTTGGTATTGTTGTTTAGACTATTTTTCTTAAAAAAAATTTTTTTTAAGCTGGACGCAACCGACTTCAGTATTGAAACAGAAAAATGAGGAGATTTGGGTTAACAGTGTTTAGGTATGAGGGGAGGCCCAGGGTCTACCCACACCTAGAAACACTTCTGTGCACCGCAGGGCTTGCAGAAGATCCGCAGGGAAGGATCCACCAGGGGAAGGTCCACTGAGGTCGGCAACTCAGGTTGCACCCTGCCCCAGGCCGGCTGGAGTCAGCTCCGACCCCAGCTTGCTGCAGGCTGAAGAGGTGAAGCCTCTGGAGGCTCGGATGGTGGCCAGATTCGGTGGTCTCGCGTTGACCCTTAGGGCTCCGGAGTTCGCTCCTGGACCCGACCCGAGTTGCCTGGAGGCCACTAAACCTGATTTTCCTCCGGAGGCGGTCAAGCAAGGTCGCCCATAGTCACCAAAGCGCTGCTGTCACTAGCCTATAGCCCAGATGAACTATTTTCGCAGTTAGGGGGGGGAAAAAAAGAGGAAGTCCCCTCTCCTGGGGAGGCGAGTCTTGCATCTCAAGGCTTCCCCTAGACCCCGCGATTTCAGCTTGTAGTTTCCTCTCGGTGGGGTTGGGAGTTTTGGGCCCCCACACCTTCACGCTGGCCCCCTCCTCTCCCTCCCAGACCCCCAAGGGGTGGCGGGGCCCGGCCAAGGGCGCTGCGTGTGACCCCGAGCGGAAGGGCCCCAGTCTGGGTCCTAATGCGGGTGGCGTCTCCCTTGACAGGCGGCGTTTGGGGACAACAGCGGGGACGGGAGATAAGGTGACATACCAGAGCAGATTTGGTGCGCGCGCTGATACTCCTCTCCCGACAGGAAACGCGGAGCTATTTAAAAGACCCTATCGATTACTTTATCTTTCCCAGAGGAAAGCTTCTTGCCGAGAGACAAAAGATGTTCCCTACCTATAGATACAAGGCCACAGCCTTCCACACACAACGGAGGGTCTGCACAGGCGACGTCCAGTGGGGGTGCAGGGAGAGCCCAGACGCGTTAACACGCAGGGTGCACAAATGCGTGCGTGCCAACAACAGCTCTGGAGAGCTGCGGGGCCGAGAGGGGAGGAAGGAGCATTTCACAGGATCATCCTCTGTACCCTCTGAAACTTTTTGAGCGTGTGCACTTAAAACACACACAAAGGAAGTGACTGTGCCCTTGAAGTGTGAGAATGTGTACCTGTGTCGTTTCAGCATATTTAAAGCGCACCAGTAAGCGCATTCACGCGGGTTACTGGTGGCTGGGAATGTATTCCACACACATGTCTACAAAGCAAATGCTCCATTGTGATCCTTTTAAGGGCTTGAATGTCTACAATTGTCCTGTGTTCACTTAAAATACGGAGCTGTGTCAACACAACCCTTTAGCGTGCGCTCATGTTGTGTCTGAATTCCCGCGTTTCGCCAATTGGCTGGGGCCGTAGAATGTCCTCGGCGATATCCCTGATGACACTGAATATGCTCTGGAATCCCGCAGCTTTTGGCCTCTGGGTTCCCTGGCCCCCACGCCCTGGGGATGCTCTCAACAACTACTGATTGAGGCGAATGCACAGACTCGAATGGTTTTTTTCCTATGCAGTAATTTGCCATCTAAGCATTCGCAGTGGGCTCCGCCGGACCGTGAAAACCTCGCAGCGGTTCCGCAGGAGAGGTTAGAAGGCAAGACGAGAAAGGAAGATGCCGAGGAAGGAAGGGTGGAGGCCGTAGGAAGGTTCGATCGCTCCCTTAATTTCCAGCTGAAATTCAACACAGACCAGGCCACAGCAGCCCAGGGTGGAAGCTCCGGGCGCCGCGGCCCGAGTGTCGGCCAGAGCCAGGGACGCCGCACAGAGCAGGGCGCGACTCTTCTCCCTCCTGGAAGCCGCGCTGCCCTGGGCCTCGCTAGACCCCAGCGTTTTGCCCAAAAACGGGTGGCCGGCCCAGCTTGGCTTCTCCCAACCTTGCGCGCCCACGCCCAGGGTTTCTTCCAAGGCCGCTCCCCAAGCTGCACCCACGCCAAGCAGGTGTGGACCCTCCCTAGAAAATCCATCTTCCCCTTCGTGGTGTTCCGAATCATCGTCCATCTGACTCAAATGTCATCTGATTTTTCCAGCTGTGACCTTCAGTGACTGGACCCTGAGGCACGGACTCGAGCCTCCGGGCTCTCAGCCTCTGCGCGCTGTTTTCGCTAAAGCAGTTTGCAGCGGTGGGGCGTGGGAGGAGGCGGGGGGAGCAACAGTAACACCCAGAAGAAGGCACCAAATTAACAGAAAACGACGACGGAAGCTTGAAAACGACTCCCTCCAATCCGGTAAATCCTAATACGAGTTTTAAAGCGGGTCATATCTACGGATGCAAGATAAATTCGATTTTAGAAACATACTGCCCCCGCCAAAGCATGAGAAAGTGACTTACACAAAGGTACTAACCAGAAAACTGTCCGCGGCAAAAATACAAAGGAGTTGCTCTTAGAAAAATGTAGATGCTCTTAGAAAAGAAAAAACGCCAATGTATAATAATACTGAAATCTGCAGGAAATGTCTCTAGAAGGATATACTTTTTTAAAAGCTGGTGACCTCCTGAATGGGGATGGAAATTAACTGAGAAGAGGCGGAAGGAAACCTTCTGGGCCGATGCCACTGTTTTCCTATCTTGATTGTGGCGGTTCTTACAGGGGCTTGTCAATGTGTCAAGACTCATCGAACTGTATGTACACTTGAACTGTGTTCATTTTGTTCTAAGTACTTACTGTCTGACTTAATAAGTTGATTTTAAAAATAAATAAACCCACTAACAACTCTGCCTTTAGGGAAGGAAACTGGGTGGCTGGGGGAGAGGCATGGGACACTACATTGTACCCTTTTTTACCTGTTTGTTTCAGGTTTTGTCATGGTTTTGAAAATATATAATTAGGATATTAGGTGATGTGAATATAAAGCAATTGTTAAAGAAACCAACAAAAGCAAAAACAGAGGTGCTTGTACACCCCATTGTAGGGATAAGAAAGAGCATGCCCTGTCCAAGCCCAGAAAATATTTTGGAAGGGGCGATTATCTTTAATGTTCAGATTTGCTTTCTTTGGTTTTTAGTCATATGTTTAACACACCAAGGAAAAACGAACACCCAGAACTTTTCTGGTGCTTATGTGTGGTGTGAGTGGCTGTCATCTCCTTGAGGACTCTCAGGGAAGGAGGGCCACAGAAGCAACACAGAAGCACGCTATAGAAAGCCACAGGACCAGGAGGGAGGTTGTCCTGGATGACGTGCCCCGGCTTCCGCGGGCAGCTCACTATCCCGCTTAGAGCAAAGACGTGGAGGCCCTGAGCTGCTGTGGGAAGGCTCAACACCTGCCCAGGGTGGAAGCGGAGGCCTCCAAAGGCTAAGCAGGCATAGGGTCCCTAAGGCCTGAGAGGTCCGAAGCCTGGCCACTTATGCACCACCAAATCCATAGCTCCAGGGCTCCATCCGGCCCAACTCCCCTTCCGCGGGCAGTCTGGGACCAGTAACTGCAAGGGTCCCACCTCTGGGGGAACTAGGTGTGCAATATCTCCATTTCACCCTCTGGAAGATAGGGAAGAGTCACTTGGCTTTGTTAGGACAGATTCCAGATCTGGTGCAGATTCAGAAAGGTGTTTGGAGGCTGGCCCTCAAGAGACAGATGGACAGTGGGCTGGCGACCAGGGGCCAGGAAAACTAGCAATGGCCAGACTTTTCTGCTGGCCTGGGGACAGGGCCTGGGTGGGGTTACCAAGTCTACCAGCCAACCTCATCTGCTGTCCCACTCAGCCACAGACCCATAGGACCTTCAACCAGCAAGCCAGTGTGCAGGGTAATGGGAGGGGGCTGCATTCCCTGTGACCCCAAGACGTGGGTCTGTTGCTGGGACAGGTTAGGGGAAAATCAAGAGGGCAAATTTGCTGAGTGGCTATCAGAACCATTGCTCTGTGCCTGGGTAGTGTGGGTCAAAATCCATCCCACTCCCCTCTCTCTGGAGCTCTGCTGACCACCCCACTCAGATTTCTTACCGCTGATGGCTTAGCTCCAGTCCCTTCGTGTGGGCTGAGATTTCACTGGACTGTCACTTGGGCTGCCATCTCAAACTATACACAGCTTTGATTAGTAAACTCCAAGTTGAGGAGTGAGGCTCAGAAATGTGCATTTTCAACATGTGCCACAGGAGATACTGGCCTAGATATGTCCACAAGCCAAGTCTCTTCCCTTCTATAAAGGCACCACTTTATTCATTACATTTGGGGCTTGTCTTGATTGTGGTTTTTAAAATCTCTTTAAGGCAATACAAGCTTATGGTAAATAAAAAACAAAAGAAGGAAATTGTCTTAAAAGATGTACTGTGGAAAATGTCATTTATTCCTGATCCCACCCCCCCCAGTTCTCTTCCCCAGAAGCTTTCATTACCATTTTGTTTATCCTTCCAAAAAATTCCATATAACTATATATATGCGCATATGCCCATATATAAAATACAAATTCTGCAACCCAGTTTGATATTTAATGTACTCAAAACATATCCATAACAATACATATAAATGTAACTAGTGGCACCTGGGTGGCTCAGTTGGCTAAGCCTTGGACTCTTGATTTCAGCTCAGGTCACGATCTCAGGGTGGTGAGATTGAGCCCCGCGGGGGTGGGGGGAGCTCCATGTTCAGGACAGAGTCGGCTTGAGATTCTTTCCCCCTCCCTCTCCCCTCCGCACTCTCTCTCTCTCTCTCTCTCTCTCTTTTTCTCTCTCTAAAATAAACAAATAGGGGCCCCTGGGTGGCTCAGTCGGTTGAGCGTCTGCCTTTGGCTCAGGTCATGATCCCAGGGTCCTGGGATCGAGCCCCATGTCAGGCTTCCTGCTTCTCCCTCTCCCACTCCCCCTGCTTGTGTTCCCTCTCTCACTGTGTCTCTCTCTGTCAAATAAATAAATAAAATCTTTAAAAAAAATAAAAATAAACAAATAAAATAAACAAATAAAATATTTTTTAAAAAAAGAATCCATATAAATGTAACTAATTCTTTCTTGTGGCTGCTACTATTCTGTTCTACTGGTGAATATAACTTGTCTTTAACTATTCCCCCGAGAGAGATATATAGGGGTTTTTAAAAATTCTTTTTAAAGAATTTTTTTAAATTCTTTAAAAATTAAAACTGCAACACAAATACTTTTCTTGGGGCTCCTGGGTGGCTCAGTTGGTTAAACATCTGACTCTTGTTTTCAGCTCAGGTCATGATCTCAGGGTCCTGGGATTGAGCCCCACATGGGCCTCCCTGCTCAGCGGGGAGTCTGCTTGAGGATTCTCTCTCTTCCTCTCTCTCTGCCCCCCTCTCCATTACACTCTCTTTCTCTCTCTCTCAAATAAATGGATAAATAAACCTTTAATAAAAAAATGTACTGTTCTTGTATGCATTACCTATAGAATAAAGTCCTAGAAGTGGAAATATTAGTTCAAAGGGCTTATGCATTTTTCATTTTGATAGTACAAAGCTGTTCCAAAGAGATTTATCAATTTGCATTTCCAATCAACAATGTAAAAGTGACTAAGCAGCGTAATTATCAAACTTTATCCTTGCCAATCTGATAAGTGAAAACATTTGCCTCTTTGTGTTTTAATTTGCCTTCCTGCTTCCCTTTCATCCTTTCTTTCTTACTTTCATTTTATCAGCAAGGTTCTGCTACTCCTGGCCAATTTTTCAATTGTTTTCTTGAGTCATTTTCATATTGATTTACGGGAACTCTTTCCATATTGTGGAAATAAGTTTTTTGTTGTCATTCTTTCTAGCAGTTAACCTGTACATTTTTTCTCTTTGATTCTATTTATGTTTTGTTTTTGTTTGTTTGTTTGTTTGTTTGTTTGTTTTTGCTGCACACAAGTTTCTTTTTATGCCATCAGGTTTACATAATTTGTCTTTTGTGGTTTCTAGGTCTTTAGTTCTCCTTATCCACCCTCCCAAATATTACAAACACTCCAAAACTATTATCTTAATCATCTATAGTACTTTTGTGTTTCAATTCTTAGGTTTAAATTTTTAACCTATCTGGAATTAAATGTGTTTGGTGCAAGAATAATCCATTTCCCTCTCTCTAACACCACTTTCACTTTATTTTAAATGTATACTACACTCCCTCAAATAGTGTAATATCACAATTGGCAGGGACCTTAATTCCTATCTTAACCAGTTTCACTTTGTAGGTTAGACAACCACCAACATGCCTCTTCACTGGATCCACTGCCCAGGTGAGTCCACTTAACAACCTGGGATGCTTCCCAGAACAGCACAGCTGGGGAGGGACCTTTGGTATATACCTTTGGTATATACCTAATACTTCCAAAAAGAAAAACATGAACTGGGGACCAGAGAGGGAAACAGGATGTGCTCAGGGTCAGTCAATCAGTGAGAGAGGCAAGACCAGAACCCAGTACTGGCGCATAGTCCAGTACTCTTTCTGGTACAAGTCAGCTTCCTTCAGGGTTGGTGTGACTTGGGCTGTGCAATCCCAGCTTCTGGTGCATGGTAGGCACCCAGTCAGTGTGGGTGAGGAAATACAGGAAATCATGCCCAGCATCCAACAGTGACTAGGCTGTGGAGTCACTTGGAGGCTGGGGGGACATTCTGGCCCACTCTTTTAGCTTTTCCCCTCATACCCTCCCCCCTTCCACAAAGACAAACACTCATACATATACATACACAATATCCCCCAGCCAGGTAAATCTGTTCCCTGCTCCCCCTTCTGTGGGCCTCAGGACCTTCCTATGGCCAAGCAACTTTCAATAGACAGCCCTCAAAGCACTTCAGGGGACTTCCTGCCTGTCCTAGCTAGCTAGCAGAGGCTGATCCTAGGGCAAAAGCCAGACAGATAACAGGGGAACATGAAGATAGTATTTCTAGGGCTCTGTTCAGACTGCCCCAAAGCAGGACCAGCTACATAATTTGAGGGGGCCCTGTGCAAAATGAAAATGTGGTGCTTCTTGTTCAAAACTTACCAAGAATTTCAAGACAGCAACAGAAGAGCACAGGGCCCTTCTAAGCCAGCCTTCGGGGAAGGATGAGGTTAATTATCAAGGGAGGAGAAAGAAGATTCCTCAGTCCTCTAAAGCTTTGGATTTTAGGTAAAGTGGGCTGGGGGGTTTGCTATTCATAATATTCATAATAGCAAAAAAAAAAAAAAAGGTAGAAACAACCCAAATGTCCATCAACTGCTGAATGCAGAAAGAAAACATGGTATATCCATAGAATAGAATATTATTCCACCACAAAAAAGAATAAAGTACTGGTACATGCTACAACATGGGTGAACCTTGAAAACATTATGCTAAGTGAAATGGCAACATGATTCCATTTGAATGAACTGTCCAGAAGAGGCAAGTCTACAGAGACAGAACGGAGACTGACTTGTGGTTGTCTAGAGCTGGGGAGGTAGGAAATGGGGGAGAGGGTTGGGGTTGATGGCTAAAGCCTACAGGTCTCTTTTAGGAGTGATGAAAATGTCCTAAAATTAATTGAGTGATGGTTGCACAGCTCCGTGGTTTTACTACAAATCATTGAATTGTATACTTTAGAGGGATGAATTGTACAGTATGTGATTTACACCTCTTAAATCTCAATGAAGCTCTTACCAAAAGAAGAGGAGGGGGAGGAGGAGGAAGAATCTTAAATTTCTCCTTCTTTTTCTCTCTCTCAACCGCTCTTACTGCGGGAGGCCCCTACTCCTTGATGAAGGTTTTTGGGGAACCCTGCATCAGCCTGGTCCTCTGCTCCAGCTGCGGGAGTGAGGGTGGGTGGGGTGGGGATAGGGGAGGGGGAGTGTCTTGCTTCCTCTCCAGTTGGTGTGGCTCGAGAAGGCAGCGACGTGCAGTAAAAGAAAACATTCAGTACTCTGTAGTGAGTCCTGTGCTCAAATCCTAACTCTGTCACTTTCCATCTGTGTGACCTTGAGCAAGTCCCCTCACCTCTCTGAGCCTCTTTCTCCTCTGCCCAGTACTCGAGATGAGTAGATCAGCGACGACATAGGTGAGAGCGTGTGGCTCACCCAGTGAAAGCTCTAGAAACAGAGGCAAAAGGAGAATTTGATACCCGCTGCGCCACCTGAACGAGGCGCGTCCCGCGGCAGGAAAAATCCGGGGCCCGGAAGCCGCCTGGAGTCTTCAGGAGCCAAGGACGAGAGCGGTAGCCCTCAGAGTCTTCCCCCGCCCCCAACCCCGGGCCCGGAAGGAAGCCAGGGCGGCGGAGGGGCCCCGCGGCCAGACCGGGGAGCCGGCTTGAGGGCCGGGAGCCGGGCCCGCAGCCGCCGCTGCTCATCCATCAGCCGGACGAAGAGCAGAGGCGCGCTCTCCGCCCTCTGTTTGCTTTCTCGCCAATTATTGCCGCGCCGCAGCCCCTTTGTTGATACAGTAGTCCGAAAAAGTGCTAATGTTCATTTATCAGGGGGCCCGCCGGGGACTCCCACGAGTTGCGTTTCTTTCCAAAATATAAACATGGGGCGAGCGTCCCAGACAGAAACCCCCATCTGTTTCCCCGGCGCGGGCGGAGAGCGAGGCGTTGTTGAAGATAAAGCCGCGGATAACGCCGCCTGTCTCCAATGGACGTCTCCCCGGCGCATTAATGACATTCCCGGTGATAGTTCCAGCTTATCTTTCAATTAATCATATATACCTTTTGCGGCGGGCCCTGCTGATTGCAGGAAAGGGGGGCCGGCTCGGGCTGTGCCGATCGCTTTTTCCAATTAATAATATTTTATGCGCGGAGAATGCGCTCAAGTCATCTGGAATTTGGCTCATCTTAAAGCCCTAATTCTTTAAAAGGCAAGGAAATAGATGGGTAGATGTTCGATCTCTCCTCTCTGCCTCCTTTTCTGTCTCTCTGCCTCTTTCTCTCTCCTTTTCTCTAGGCTGAGGGCTGTTTGTTTGTCCTGCTCGTTTGGCCAAAGTGCGGCTTAGAGAGGCGGCCAGGTTGGGTCAGCCGCCCTTGGGAAGGAAGATGTGTCCCTAGTGAGGCTGGAGAATCAAGTTTCGTACCTCCCCACCCCCAACCACTGCAACTTCTATTTAAAGAAAACAAAAAGTTTTACTCAGAAAGTGAGGACTACAAATAAAAGTTAGCAATTGCTCTTGGATATTTCTCTGTGGAGACCAGCGTGGGTCGCCCCAATTTCAATTCTGCCTAGATTTACTCTCTCTGGCAACGCTAAGGCCTGTTTTAGAGCCAAGGGAAATTATTACCAGATTCACCGAGGGTATAGGGAGTGGAGAAGTCACTTCGGCCGAATAGGGAGGCTTTCTTTCTTCCCCTTTTCATGACACCTGACCCACAGGCCTATTTGTCAGCCCTGGGAACCATAGCCCAAAATAGGTGATAAATCTTAACCGCCTCGTTTGCAGAGGAAATGCCAGGTTTTGTTTTTGTTTTTTTCCTTCCTCCAGAACTCTCTCTTAAACCCACACACAGTAATAATAATAATAATAATTAAAAAAAAAAACCTAAAAACAGGGATCCCGGATGCAGCCTCGATGTCCCCCATTAAACGGTAATATTTCAGGCGTCGGCTCACACTAATCTTTCAAACTGTCATCGCGAGCCGCACGACCAGCCCATTCACTTCACAGCGCTCCCAGGACCCTCGCTCGGAGCTCTTTTGAATGAGACATTTAATTGAATCGGATGTGGCTCGTTTGCCAGACGTCACCGCCTAGGCGATAGGCATCCTTTCCCACTTCCCCCCCCCAAAAAAATCTTCAAAGGCGAGCTAGGCCCCCAAGCTAGGTTAGTTGAGGGCAATAACTAACATTGTCCAAAAGCGTGGCGAGGACAGGCGGAAGAGAGGCTACTGATCTGCAGGTCCGTCGCGGGAGAACCCGAGTTGGGGGGTTAGGAGGTGGGTGAATGAGGAGGGTTCCGGGGGCTTGAGAGCTCCACCCCCGCCCCGACCCCGGCCACACATACACATACATTTGAAAAAGGCATCTCTCCGCAGACCCGGCTAACAATTCCAGAACCGCGCGTGGACCCTGGCTGGAAAATCCTAAGCGAGATTCCGCCGCGAAGGCCCGGGCCTGGTACTGGTGCCTGGCTCCCGGCAGTCGGGGTCCGAGTGCTTCGAGCCTCTGGGAGAGCCGCGCGGTGGTCCACTCTCCATCGCCCTAGCCCGGAGGCCACAGGTCCTGGAGGTGTGGGTTTGATGAGGGGCTGTAAAGGTCCTAGTGTTAGGCCTGTGCTTACTCCGATGGCACCGTTCCCTGCGGCGCTGCCGGACGGCTCGCGGTCCCGCTTGAGCACCCAAAGGTCCATGTTCAGGACAGACACCACCTTGTCCCTCTGCTTTGTGCGTTTCCTCAGCGCTTTGAGCGCAAATTACAGTCTCGGGTTCTGAGCTATGGCCTTGGCTTGGCTTTGTCCCTACACGCCTTTCTTCTATTCCAAGCACTTCTTCCCTAGTCCCCAACTTGTCCTCCACTAAGAGCCGAGCCCTCCAAGTCTCCATTCTTAGCAAGTCCCCGCGCCCCGCCCGCGCCTTCCCGGCACAAACCTGGGTCGTGGTTTGTGAAAAGCGAGGCTTTTCCCCTCACAAACCTTGCCAACCCCAGAGATAAAGTAAGGCGGCGACCTTAACCGGGGGGCCATTCTGCCTGCCTGGATCCTGAAACTACACAAAATAAAGTGCCTCTCTGCAGTGTTCTGGGGGAGAGGGGATGGCCCAAACTTTTATCAGATCTCCCAAGGGATCCAGAGGGGTGAGGTGGACGGGCACAGGATCTGGCCCTTAGCTTGCGCTCCTGAAATATTGGCAGATTTGTCTGATAGGAGAGTCCCCACTTTACCAACGCTGGGGCTAAAAATTAACACCCAATCTGCCCTGCCCTTCCCTGGAGCGCCTGGACCAACCACCACTGCTGGGTTCCCTGCTGGGAGCCTGCCCTGAGACCTCTGAGAAATCCTGGCCAGGCTGGGCTCCCAGGAGCCCCAGCTTCCTGAGAGCTAAACCTGGGCCTGGCTAGGGGTCCTTGGGCCGCAGAGGCCTGAAGGCCTTGCTACTAGGCAAAAGGGCAGGGGCAAGTGAGAGGCACGAATGGTGGGTTTCAGAAAAGGAGAAACTAGGTGGCTGGAAGCTAGGATGCCTTAGAAGATCTCTTCTAGGAAGCTGAGCTTACCGGGTGGGATTTTGGATTTGTTTTATTCCTAAGGGGAGGGTCATTTCTTTGAGAGGAGGTTGATAGTGACTGATGCTCCCTGGAGTTGTGTGTGCGTGTGTGCATGTGTGCATGTGTGTATAACTTGCACTACTATTATAGAAGGTGGCCATCCACCACCCCATAACATCCACCTTGCCCCCAGGGCCTGGGCTGCTGAGGAAAGGGGGACTACTGGGGCATGACTGGCCCTGTAAGTCAAGCCAAACAGAACCCCCAAATTGTCCAGAATCTCCCCCCGCCCGTCATCACCCCAAAGCAAAGCTTCTCCCCTATGCTGCTCTTCTTATACACTCTTCCTTGCATAAAAAAGACTTTAATAAGACTCCTGGAAATGACTCCCCTCCCCCAGCACCCCCACCAATCTTTCACTCTCCCACTCTGCTTTAGGTGCTGAACAACATTTCTTCAAATCCCAGATCCACCCAGTTTAGCCCAGAGGCCAGATTTGGAGAAGAATCAGGTCCTTTCCCGGGTATGTGCTTCAGTGGGGTTTTCAGGCTAGTACTATGGAGAAATGTCAGGCTGCAGGAGCAATAGGAGAGTCTTCCAAATGCCTCGCGGTCCCTTTAAAAAAGCTGAACAGGATTTTTTTTTTTTTTTTTGAGCCCTATGACTATATTAGGTGACACGAAACTGCTCATCGCTCCTGTCATCGGGGCCCCTGGCCCAATGGCTGGCTGAGTCCCCCTCCTCTGGCCTGGTCCCGCCTCTGCTGCCCCTTGTGCTCCGCACTACCTGCCGCCTGGCCACAACCCGAGCTGGAAGGCGGGTGCGCGGGCGGGCGGCGGGCACCATGCAGGGAGCCTGCCAAAGGCCGTGGGCAGCGCTGCTCTCTGCCGCCCACCTGGCGCTGTGAGGCGCGCGCTACCACCATGTTCCCCAGCCCTGCGCTCACGCCCACGCCGTTCTCGGTCAAAGACATCCTGAACCTGGAGCAGCAGCAGCGCAGCCTGGCTGCCGGGGAGCTCTCGGCGCGCCTGGAGTCCACGCTGGCGCCCGCCTCCTGCATGCTGGCCGCCTTCAAGCCCGAGGCCTACGCGGGGCCCGAGGCCGCTGCGCCCGCCCTCCCGGAGCTCCGCGCCGAGCTGGGCCCCGCGCCCTCGCCCGCCAAGTGTGCTCCTGCCTTCCCAGGCGCCCCCGCCTTCTATCCGCGTGCCTATGGCGACCCCGACCCCGCCAAGGACCCTCGAGCTGATAAGAAAGGTGAGGAGGAAACACAAGCCCCTTCTCCCTCCTGGGGTCGCTTTTGTGTCCCAAGCCGCCGCCAAGAAATCCTGGCCTGGGTGGAGGAGACGCGAGTGCCTGGGCGGAGGGCCGAACGCAGGGGTCTCCGAGTGTGAGAAGCGAGGTCGTCGCCAGGGCCCCTGAGCCCCACGTCCAATCGGAGATTTAGAGGAAATGCTGGATTGAGATGATCAGAAAACAAGAGATTATATATATATATATGTATATATATATATATACATACATATATATATATATATATATTGGCCTAACAAAGCCCCAGGAGGCAGCAGACTTCCTCAACGAAGTTCGCGATCGGTTTGTGGTAGAATAGAGAACGAGATATTCTCTATATCAGGGTTTTGGGGTTTTTAAAAATCTCTTTTGGATTTAAGGGTCTTTTTCAGGCTCTGCCAAAAACAGCTAAACAGAAAGTTAAAATGCTGCACACCAGATAGACTTTTGCTCACGACTGGAGAAGGGCCCAGGACCTTCTATATCCTACCCGTAACCCGGGTTTCTGGAGCTTTTTCTCCTTTGTGCCAGGACAGTGGAATCTTTGGGCACAAAGGCCTTGATTTAAAAATGAGATACTGCGAACTCTCGGGAATCTGATTAGCAGCTTTATTGTTCCGGCACAGCGTCCCGACGCTACCGGGGTCGAGGGGTTCTCTTCTGGAAAAAGTTAGAAAATGCTGCGGGACTCAAGGCGCGAGGCAATGGAGGAGAGGACCTCGGAAGGTGGCGGGATCGCCGCACAAGCCAGCCGCGGTTCGGGAGAGGGGAGAGGCGGGCGGGGCCGCAGAAAGGGGCACGTTGGGAAGACCTTGTCCCAAAGCTGGGTCCGCGCGAATCCGAGGTGGCAGGGTGCGCTGGGCGAAGGTCCGCGGTGAACCGAGAAGGGATCTTTCTAGCCTAGAAAGGTTTGTCTAGGAGCAGAGGGAAGGCCCGGGGACAGCTGCCGGCGGGTCAATTCAACTGACCGCTGCCAATTCGAATCCAACTCGAGGAAGGTGGGCAGGGCAAGATCCGAGGCTGCCTGCCCACCCGCGGCTTCTTGGGCGCTGGACAAACCCTGTGGCGGCTGCGCGGGAGTCTTCGATCAGCAAACCAACACGTTTTCCCCTTCTGTTTCTTCGGGGTTCCATAATTTTCAGACAGTGTGACTGATCCTGGAGTGAGGTCTTGGTCTCCCTTCATCAATATTCTCTAACCGCTGTAGCCCTAATCGAATTCACCCCAGGGCATCATCCGGTTTTATTTTCTTTGCAGCCTGAAATCTTAAGTCACTGTCCATCACCCTCACCAGAATGTGAACTCCCCGAGGGCACGGACCTCTCTTGTGTTATGTTCTCCAGTGCCTAGAGCCATGCTTGGCATAGAGTAAGCATTCAACAAATGCTAACTGGCTGTAGGTCGGAAACCGAGCTGTCCGTGGCGCCCAGTGCACTGGGCAGAGCGAGCCGCAGCCCAGCTGGGCGCTCCAGGCAGCACGGGGTGACACCCACTAGGGCTAATTCCCCGGCAGGCGCTCCGCGGATCGGGCCGCTCTGACCTGACCGAGCGTCCCTCTGCCCCTCTGTTTTCCCGCAGAGCTGTGCTCACTGCAGAAGGCGGTGGAGCTGGAGAAGCCGGAGGCAGACGGCGCGGAGCGACCCCGGGCGCGACGGCGGAGGAAGCCGCGCGTGCTCTTCTCGCAGGCGCAGGTCTACGAGCTGGAGCGGCGCTTCAAGCAGCAGCGGTACCTGTCAGCGCCCGAGCGCGACCAGCTGGCCAGCGTGCTGAAGCTCACCTCCACGCAGGTCAAGATCTGGTTCCAGAACCGGCGCTACAAGTGCAAGCGGCAGCGGCAGGACCAGACTCTGGAGCTGGTGGGGCTGCCCCCGCCGCCGCCGCCGCCGGCCCGCAGGATCGCGGTGCCAGTGCTTGTGCGCGACGGCAAGCCCTGCCTAGGGGACTCGGCGCCCTACGCGCCAGCGTACGGTGTGGGCCTCAACGCCTATGGCTATAACGCCTACCCCGCCTACCCGGGTTACGGCAGCGCGGCCTGCAATCCTGGCTACAGCTGCGCCGCTGCTTACCCAGCCGGGCCGCCCCCGGCGCAGTCGGCTACGGCCGCCACCAACAACAACTTCGTGAACTTTGGCGTCGGGGACTTGAACGCGGTGCAGAGCCCCGGGATCCCGCAGGGCAACTCAGGAGTGTCCACGCTGCACGGTATCCGAGCCTGGTAGGGAAGGGCCCTACCTGGGGCGCCCCGACCGATCCCAGCTCTAGAGAGGGACACTGAGTCTCGGGGGAGGGAGGACCCCTGACGTGTCTCCACGTCCCTTGGATTATACATTCACTCCCGCAGGGGCCTCGGAGCTTTTTCCGTCCCCGGCGCCTTTGTCCCCAAGCGCGGGAGAGTTTGTGGCCGCGTTTACAGAGCTTGCGGCGATTGATCCCGCAGCCTGGTGCCTTAGCCGTCGCCCCCAGAGTGCCCTCCAAACGCCCACGGGCATCCCCAACCGGCTGAACATGGGCCGTTGGGACTGGGAGCCCGGGTGCACCTTTCTTCGAGCCTGGGCCCGGCGCCCGGGCCCTTGCTGCCTTGCCGCCGCCCACCCACCCGTATTTATGTTTTTACCTGTTGCTGTAAGAAATGGGAATCCCCTTCTCATTAAAGAGAGTGCGCTGATCCCGCATGTGTCTTCTTTCAGCTTGCCGCGCTTCAGAAACTGCATTTTAGAAAGCAGAGCTGGGCTGCCCAGCTGATCTTGAGTTGCAGGTACCGGCATTCACTGAGCAAATTGATGATAATAATAAACTCGTCCTGGGTCCTTTGTTAGATACTGCCTGGCATTGTCTCTCGTAATATTCAATAACTCCCTAAAAAGAGGTCCTGTTTTAAAGTTTAGCAGACTGAAGCCTGGAGAGGTTTGATGGCCTGTCCCTGAGCAGTGGGGAGTGGTAGAACAGAGGTCTCACTTCACAGACAGAGGGCACTTGCCTAGAGCTCCCCAGTCTTGCTTCCTTGAACCCTAGCCCATGTCAGGCACAGTTGAGGTGCTGGGCATTACATGGGGAGCAAAGGGACCTGGGTCCTCTGTAATTGGAACACACCAGAATTCATCCTGCTTAAAAGAACATTTTACTCCATTTTACAGATGGAAAAACCTAGATAGAACCAAAGCTCTTATCAAGCTTCCCGCAATTCCCCGGCCCAGCCAGGAAGAGAGCCTGGGGTCCTGTGGCCCCAGCCTCACCAGCTGTGGGCTCCACAGAGAGGCGGCTTGCCGGCTGCCCCTCCAGCTGTGGCTGGGCCATAAGAATTCACATGGTCAGGGAACCTCCCACCCAAACCTGATGGCTGTCCTCTCCTCTCCGCATTTAACGAATTTTGCCATAGTCTTGATCAACGAATGCAACTGTTCAGGCTTTACAGATGAGAAAATAGGCTCGAGGAAATAAAGCTAGAAACCTGCTTGCTGTGAGACTTGCTCACTGCACACCCCAGTCTGTAAATGAGGATAACAAGAATATCTTCCTCTGAGCCCAGGTCCCACCAGTCCACAGGGGCTCCGACCTGACCTCTGACTCCTCTATGCACAGCGTCCAGGGCCGGGAGGAACTAACTGCGCTTCTTTAAAAGGGATGAAAGCAGGAAGGAGTGGGAGCTTTGAGTTCCCGTGGAATACAGGTTTTTTTGAGATTTTCCCTAGCAAGCGCTGGGCTGGCCTCGTGGGGCTTAAGCCATTTGCCCTAGAGCTCCTGGTCATAGCCAAAACATTGATTGTGGCGTTCAGAGACCAAACGAGACTTAAAGCGCCCTAATAGCCAGGAAGAGTCGTCAAGCCAGGCCTGGTGCAACCAGGAGCCCTCCTGCCACCACACCGGGGGCCCATGCAGATCTGCCAGTGCCTGTCTGGTCATCTCTTTGGGTAAGTGCTGCCCCCAGGCTCGCCACATCGCCGGTGGAAGAGGGGAAGATGCCAGGAGGTTCCACCGCTTGCCAGAGCCTAGCAAGGTGCTGAGCTAGACGCCACCGGGAGCATGCAATCAACCATCGCAGGGTTATGCACGAGGCTCCAGGAAGGAGAGGAAAAGGGCTGAGCTCAGGGCTTGACTCTGGGCCCCAGGACTTATTCCCTCTGCTGCAAGGTCCAAGCCCAGCTGGTGAGCGCCCCGGGGAGGATGTGTTCAGTTCAGTCTCAGCATTCCGTGTTCTGGAAGCAGGGCTTATGACCCTGCTTCCAGCTTTTACCTCCAGCGCGCTCAGCGCTCCCTATCCCTCTTGATTATTCGCGCCTTGGTCCCCTCTCACAGAGGGGCACGTTGCGGCTCCACCAGGCCATCAGACAAGCTCTGAAACCAGAAGGCGTTCTCTTACCATGCATCCCTGGCCTGCAGGCAGCCTAACTCATGCACCCGCGGAAATCCTTCTATCTGGAGCTCACCCACCTTCTGCGCTGTTAATCAGAACAGTGTATTAGCCCACAGGCTCCTGGGGTCCTGCACTTCCGTTGGCCTTTTCCATCTTATACACATCTACGGTAACATTAGAGAAAGTATTTCTTTCACTTAACATACCGCGAGGTTTTATTTCTTTTTTTAAAATTAATTATTTATTTTAAGTAAACTCTGTCCCCAGCGTGGGGCTTGAACTCACAGAGGGAGATCAAGAGCCGCATGCTCTACTGACTGAGGCAGCCTGCTGACCGCCCCACCCCAGGACTTTTCTATGATGACTCTCTCTCTGTCATGTCCCTTGAGGGACCAGCTGAGTGACCCCAATGTCTCTCACAAATGGATAACAATGGCTGGCTGGCATCGGGCTCACCAACTGCGGGGACTCCAGGCTAAATGCTTTATAGGAGTTCTCTAATCCATCTTAATTTGCAAACCATGAAACTGAGAACCGGAGGTAATGGTCAAGGTCATACATTCCCCTAGCATGGAGCTGGGAAACCCATCAGGCATTACCGAAGGGCAGAGCAGGTGGCATGTTGAAGAAGCGAAAGCCTTCCACGTTGCCTTGCACTCCGAAAGATGCAGCGGGACCCTACTTCTGGCCATGGCACAGAGCCTACCCCTCTCTCTCACCAGTAGGGTGAGGGTGTCAGGCTTCATATTCAGGCTCATTATGGGGCAAACTGGTGCGTGGAGCTTTGGGAAGGCTCACTGCATGGACTGCTCTCCCTGGCGGGGGGTGTCAGATCCGGGAGCCAGGGGGCAGAGGACGGCAGGGTCAGAAGTACCCTAAACTAACAACGCCCGCGTTTACACAGCGATCCCTTCCCAAGTTAAATCGGTAGTGTTTGTTTTTCAATTATTACATAAAGGATGGGCGCAGTGAGAAAATTCAAACAGCACAGAAAAGTAAGAAATAGATGACAAGTGTGGGCCGCCTCTGAGGTGTCAAAGAGCGCAGAAATTGGGGTGACACAGGCTGGCCCCGCATTCCCGGAACGCCAGGGGGAGCACGTAGGGTACTAGTTATATTTAATTAAAAAAAAAAAATCAAACAAGGACACCGTGGTTAAAAAACAATGAGCGATACACCATGATATTAAATAGAAAAAAAGCTGGCTTCCCAGGCTGGGGTGGAGTGGTTCCCACAGCGCGGCGCCACCCTGCGCAGGCTGACGGAGGGGAGACCCCCGTCTGGGTGTCCCCCCCTCAATCCCCTGTCCTGCGAAAGAGAGACCAGAACACCTCGTCCCTCCCGGTCAGCCCCTGCACTGGCCCGGATGTCCTCTCGCCTCCTTGCGTTATTCCCAGCCAGCAGATAAAGCTTTTGCCAAATCAGAATAGCTCTCATCTTCTTATTTTGTATAGATACCCCTTAAATCAAGGCTATGTTGTGTATCTCAATACCTGTGTTTATTTTTTTTAAAGATTTATATTTATTTGTTTGCCAGAGAGAGAGAGCTCCAGAGTACAGGCAGGGGGAGCGGCAGGCAGAGGGAGAAGCAGGCTCCCCGCAGAGCAGCGAACCCAATGCGGACTTAATCCCAGAACCCGGAGATCATGACCTGAGCCGAAGGCAGTCACTTAACCAAATGAGCCACCCAGGCGTCCCTCAATACCTGTGTTTATTTTATTTTATTTTTAAAGACTTTATTTATTTGACAGAGAGACACAGCGAGAGGGAACACAAGCAGGGGGAGTGGGAGAAGGAGAAGCAGGCTTCCCGCTGAGCAGGGAGCCCGATGTGGGGCTCGATCCCAGGACCCTGGGATCATGACCCCAGTGGAAAGCAAACGCTTAATGACTGAGCCACCCAGGCGCCCCAATACCTGTGTTTAAAAGAACACACAGAACCCTTAGGGCTCGCAGCAGACCCGCGAACTTTACAGCAGCCAGGAACTCTGCCCTGCTCCCTGGAAAGCATGCCCTTCCTGAGCCGAGCCCCTAGAGTCCTCTGGTACTCCGGGTCTCCGGTTCTCCGGCCCATGCCCCTGTGTGGGAGGCACAGTCCCCAGGTCTTCCTACTTGCTCCTTACACTGGGCTCCTGGAAAAGGGAGCCTATGGCTTGGATTTCATTTAGTTATCACCACAGGAGCTTACCGCATGTCAGGCACTGTCCTGAGCTCTTTACAAAGTGAACCCATCTAATCCTCTTTCACACCTCTGAGTTCTACTGAGGAAATAGATGAAGACTCAATCTTAGGTTCAAAAAAGAGGAGTAGGGGCACCTAGATGGCTCAGTCAGTTAAGCGTCTGCCTTCCACTCAGGTCATGATCTCAGGGTCCTGGGATGGAGCCCCACATCAGGCTCCTTGCTCAGTGGTGACTCTGCTTCTCCCTCTCCCTCTGTGAGCTCTCTCAATCTCACTATCTCTCAAATAAATAAAAATCTTAAAAATAAAAAAATAAAATTAAAAAAAACAAAACAAAACAAAAAAGAGGAGTAACTCCCCAAGGTCTCACAGCTGATCAGTGCCAGAGCTTGGTTAAAAACCTGGGCAGGCTGGCTCTGAAGCCTGAGTGCCCAGTGCCATCCCATCCCCAGTTCAAAGAGTAGGCACCAAAAAGTGTTTGTCAATTGATTAAAGAGTACAGTAACAATATTAGCTAACAATTCTTTGAAGGCTTTTATGTGCCAAGCATGACAAGCCTATGAGATAGGCACAATTATTCTTCCCTTTGGGCAGAAAAGGAAACGGGCACAGAGAGATGTGACCCACCCAAGATCTCACAGTGGGGGAGGCATAGCGGCTGGGATTTCAGGGGGCCAATTTGGCCCCACCCCCACCCCACTCTGCTGCATCTCAGGAGCCCTTACTGCAGCACAGGGTGGAAAATGAGCGCCCCTCACAGGCTGGTCACCCAGAGCCACTACAGGTTCCCTACCCTGTCCCAACTCACAGCTGCACAGGATAACAACACAGATTATTGCCTAACATCTGTTCGTGCTTGCTTTGTGCCAGGCCTAGGGCTAAGTGCTAAACCTGCAAATCTCATTCTGTTGGTTCCCAAGGAGGAAATTGAAACCCAAAGAGGTTAAGGGCGTTGCCTAACTAAGGCCACTCTGGCAGTGTGGACCGGGAAGGCTGTACTTGAATCAGATGATGCTTGTAGAGCCCTGGCTTTGAACCATTCTCAGCAGTTCTCCAACTTACCTAAAGGCACACACTGCTGGAGGCTGGGACAAACGCAAATCCTTGTCTGCCCCGTCTCCCTTGAATTGGACTCCCAGGGACAGGGGTGGCTAGAAAACCGCATGTATAACCAGGTGATTCTCATCATCTGGCAAGTTGCAGAAACGAAACTCACAGAGGCCCCAGACCCTTCAGGCTCTGGCTCTTGAGGGCCTGGGAGAAAGTGGAGTCAGATTTCCTCTCTCTAGGCCCTGCTCTTCCATTTCAGGGTCTCTGTGTGTTTGCTGTGATCCAGTGGCTACAGCACAAGCCAAGGAGTCTTGGGGATCCTGGGAGCAGGGAGGAGGGCAGAAAGAGGTAAAACCGAGGGGGTAGAGGCTGGGAGAGGTACTCTGGGACACACCTGTCTGGGCGAAGACCACAGAGCCATCCCTGTGGGTTACACATCCCATTGCTTGCCGGTACGGCAATAGGAGAGAAGAGAAATTTGGGGGGACTATTCAGAAACAGTCCATCTCTTCTGTCCGGATTCTAAGCTCCACCTTGAGGTCCCACAGGAAGGGGAGTCAGGGGAAACCAGCCTCAATAGGGGTTTAAAGTGTGCCAGGCTTTCCACCAGCCCTCTGTCTGTGTGAGGCCATCAAAGCCCCACAACTAATTGATCCTCATGGGCTCCATTTTACAGATGAAGAAAGTGAGGCTTTAAAAGGTTTTGTGAGTTGTCCTGTCCCAATAGTTAGGGAGTAGCCAAGCTGAGTTCTAACACCAAACATCCCCACCCCACCCAAACTCCAGCTTACAGAAATCTCAATTACAGCATTGACTTGCATTAACTCCACCCCATCCATCCCAAACTGGTTTCCTCTGTCCTCAACTTTTTAGAGGAGGTCTTTTATAAAAGCTGCTATATAGAAAGAAGTTCTCATTTTCAATGAATGCAACAGTTACCATTCATTACTGTTCTTCTGTGGCCCTTCATAAATTCTTGTGCAGTTGCAACAATAGGAAACATATCTTGCTGATGACCTTAGTTTAGCTCTCTCCTTACAAATTAAAAAGAATAGTTCTCCCTTTTCTCGAACTCCAGTCAAATATGATGCTCAGTTATCACCATATTTGTCCTCACTGGTGGTTATTTGACTTATTTCCATGATCCAGATTTCCTAGCCACCTAGCTAAACATCTCAAGAACCACCTGGAAAGATTCGAAGTTTAAAACATATAAATAAAGAAATGACAGTTTAGGGACGCCTGGGTGGCTCAGTCAGTTAAGTGTCCGCCTTCGGTTCAGGTCATGATCCCAGGGTCCTGGGATCAAGTCCCACATTGGGTTCCTTGCTCAGCCGGGAGACTGCTTCTCCCTCTGTCTGCTCTGCCTGTCGCTCCCCCTGCTTGTGCTCATTCTCTCTCTCTCTCTCTCTCTCTCTCTGACAAATAATCAATAAAATCTGGAAGAAAAAAAAAAAAGAAATGACGGTTTAAAAGTTCCCTAAGTATATACAGATTCAGTGTAATCCCAATCAAAATGCTAGCAGTGCATATGTGTATAGTGTACCTTGATGATTAGAAGCTGATTAGAAAACTCACATGGAATTGTAAAGAAAAGCCAAGATATTCTTCAATAAGGAAAACAAGGTAGGGAGGATCTCTCCCTATAACAGGGCTTTTAAAGCTATGGTAGTTAACTCAGTGTGGTATTGGCACAAGGGCAGACAAATGAACTAATGGAACAGAACAGGGCCCCTAGAATCAGATCTGTACATACATGATTCATAGCACAGTTATTTTTGAAGATTATTAAGTAAAGGGTGGACTTTCCTTTAAATGCTGCTCCATGAGACAAAAAAACAAATGAAATTAGACCCCTACCTCACACCATTAACAAAAATTAAATCAGGGTTAATGTGAAAAGCAAACCTATATAACATTTAGAAGAAAATACAGGAAAATATTTTATGACCTTATGATAGGAAAAGGTTACTTAAATATGACACCAAAAAGCATAAACTTAAAGGAAAAGATTGTCTACATTAGATATTTGCAAGCATGTAGCCAACAAAACATGAGTATGCAGAATATATAATGAAATCCTAAAATTCTTCCTCAACATTGTACTCCAGGCCTCTCTGGCTTCCTTACTGTTTGTCACACAAATCTGGTACATACTTCTGCCTCAGGCCCCTTACATTGGCTGTTCTCTTTGCTTGGAATGACATTCTCCCAGATATTTTCCTGGCTAGTGCCTCATCTGTTTTGGTTTTTTTTGTTTTGTTTTGTTTTAAAGATTTTATTTATTTATTTGACAGAGAGAGAGAGAGAGACAAGCTGGGGGAGTGGCAGGCAGAGGTAGAAGCAGGCTCCCTGATGAGCAAGGAGCCCACCTCTGGACTTGATCCTAGGACCCTGGGATCATGACCTGAGCCGAAGGCAGACGCTTAACCGACTGAGCCACCCAAGTGTCCTGCCTCTTCTGTTTTAAGTCTTTACTCAAATGTCCTTATCATGAGGCTGACCCTGACTGCTCTATTTAAAATTGCACCCCCAGGGGCGCCTGGGTGGCTCAGTCGTTAAGCATCTGCCTTCGGCTCAGGTCATGATCCCAGGGTCCTGGGATCGAGCCCCGCATCAGGCTCTCTGCTCGGCGGGAAGCCTGCTTCTCCCTCTCCCACTCCCGCTGCTTGTGTTCCCTCTCTCGCTGTGTCTCTCTCTGTCAAATAAATAAAATCTTTAAAAAAAATAAAAATAAAATAAAATAAAATTGCACCCCCAGGGACAAACAAAAGGTCATGATGAGGTACTATAATTCACCCACAAGACTGGCAAAAATTAGCCATGAGTACCAGAAATTGGGAGAGTAAGCATCAGTGGGAATTATTCCTCTGGAAGAGGAGTGACCAAGCAGAAAGCCTTTAGAAGACAGTTTGGCACAACTTAGTAAAGTTGAATATGAGCCCACCCTAGAACCAGTCATTCTATTTCTAGGCACATATCCCTGGGATATTCTTATATGTGCGTACCTGGAGACATATGTAATTATATAATTAGTTCAAAATAGACTTGTGTGTAATAGTATGGACTAGAAACAACCTAAATGCCTATCAATAGTTGGATGGATAAATAAAATGTAGGAGATTGACACAGTGGAATATTATACAATAGTGAAAAATGAAGGTACCACACTTGTCAACATGAATCAGTCTCCAAGATGAATCAATGCTCAAAGGTGAGCAAAAGAAGCAAGTCATTAAAGAATATAGACAATGAGATTCCATTTACATAAAGGTGAAAATGGGCAAAACAAACGATGTATTAGTTAGGATGTGTACCCTAGATGTCAGAACTATAAAGAAAATCAAGTGTGGGGCACCTGTGAAGCTCAGTCGGTTGAGCCTCCAACCCTTGGTTCCAGTTCAGGTTGTGATCTCATGGGTTGGGAGATAGAGCCTGACTCAGCAGGGTCCACCCTCAGCAGGGAGTCTGCTTGAAGATTCTCGCCCTCTGCCTCTCCCCTCAACTTGCATGCGTATGTGCATGCTGTCTCTCTCTTTCAAATAAATAAAGAAAACGTAAAAAAAAAAAAAAAGAAAGAAAAGCAAGTGAATGATTAACCCAAAATTCAGATAGTGGTTGCCTCTGGGGGAGAGAAGGAGGAATGCAAATGGGGGGGGCTTTCAGCGGGGGCTGTGAAGTATTCTTGGTCTGGGTGATGGGTACTCATGAGTTCATTTTATTATTCCTTAAACTATACATATATATGCTCTTTATTTTCATTTTATTATTATTTAACTTTTCAATTGAGATATGACTTACAGTGAAGCATATAAATCTTAAACAGTCAATTAAATTTTGCAAATTATAATATTCCTTTGTGTATGTATGTATATAAAATACTATATTTGACAATTTTAAAGTACACCCCCAAAAGCAATCATGGTGTCCTGAATTTCAGTACTTAGCCTTAGAATTAGGGGGCTCTGCCCAAGATATATTTCTAAGTGAAAGAAAGCAAGATGAGCAACGCCTGGGTGGCTCGGTCGGTTAAGCGCCTGCCTTTAGCTCAGGTCATGATCTGAGGGTCCTGGGATCGAGCCCTGCATCTGGCTCCCTGCTCAGCAGGAGGCTGCTTCTTCCTCTGCCTGCCACTCCCCCCTGCTTGTGCACTCTATCTCTCTAACAAATAAAAAAATCCTTAAAAAAGAAAGAAAGAAAAAAAGATGAAAACTGTGCTTCCAGGAGGATCTCAAGTATGTAAAAAATAGTATATACTTATTATTTTATATTACATACTATCACATATATTATCTCATATTATCTAATGATCACTGTTTTCCAGCTGTCAAATGTTATTTAGTCTGCTGTGCACTGAGCACTTTAGAGTCATATGCCCATTCAGGCCTCCAGACAATTCTGTGAAATGAATCCAGGTACTATTTCAACAGAAGAGACAGAGCTGAAGTGAATTAAGCAAGTCACTCAGCTCATAGGCTACCACCCTCCCCCCTCCATCACCACAAACCAGGGCGGGCAGTGGGGGGGAATGGGAAGGGAAGGGAATACACCAATATGTGCCTGGCCAGGGGTAATCTCAAATTTTATACCCGGAAGGCTTCCTTAGGACCTCAAATAATGCAAGCCTGGTTTGCAATAGGATTAAATGGAAAGTACAATTCATGTATCCAGTTTTTCACTTAAAGAGAAATGATTATTTTTGGTATTGTTCTACCTCAAAAGCATAGGATTCAAATTTATATACAATGTAAGACACAAACTCTGATTTCTCTATATTCTAAGTCTACTACAATGAGCATCAGAAACAAAATCAAAGTCTAAAAACGTAAGTAGGGAGAGAGACAGCAGTATGTGGAGGCCCTTTCACCAAGAGGCCTGGAAACTATGAGCTAGAGATCAAAGCCAGACAGAGAAACCGCTGCATTACCCCTCCCAGAAATGACGGTGCTGTGACTCATGGTCTCCATTGTTACAGCAGAAGTTCCATGAGGGTAGGGGGTTTGGAATTCTCAGTGTCTGGAACAGTTCCTCACATAACGTGGACTACAAATTGAGCACTAAGTGCTTTTACATTCATTCTCAGTTTCCTAAATTTGACCTTCATGCTGAGACGCCCGGCCCCCCTCCCCCCTAGGGATTCGGATTCAGCTACACTTCCAGGATAAGGCCCCAGAAATCAGGCTGATCCCAGTGTTCCGGCAAACTGTTCATGGTCTGTGATGAAACCTGAAGAATATCTGGGGGCGTGAGTCTTACTTCCAAGGACTTCAGGCTTAATTCTCCTGGAGTCAGGAGATACCCAGCCTTGGGAGTGTCTAAAAAAAAGTCTTAGGGGCACCTGCACCCTAATGTTTATAGCAGCAATGTCCAGAATGGCCAAACTATGGAAAGAGCCCAGCTGTCCAATCGACAGATGAATGGATAAAAAAGACGTGGTATATGTATACAATGGAATACTACTCAGCCATCAAAAAATGAAATCTTGCCATTTGCAATGACGTGGATGGAATTAGAGGGTATTATGTTAAGTGAAATAAGTCAGTCAGAGAAAAATTATCAAATGATCTCACTCATATGTGGAATTTAAGAAACAAAACAGAGGATCATAGGGGAAGGGAGGGGAAAAATAAAACAAGATGAAATCAGAGAGGGAGACAAACCATAAGAGACTCTTAATCATAGGAAACAAACTAAGGGTTGCTGGAGGGGGGGATGGGGTAATTGGGTGATGGACATTAAGGAGGACACGTGATGTGATGAGCACTGGGTGTTAGATAAGACTGATAACTCACTGACCTCTACCTCTGAAACCAATAATACATTATATGTTAATTGAATGTAAATTTTTAAAAATGGAAAAAAATTAAATTTAATTTTAAAAAAAGAGGAAAAAGGGGCGCCTGGGTGGCTCAGTCATTAAGCGTCTGCCTTCAGCTCAGGTCATGATCCCAGGTCCTGGGATCGAGCCCCGCATTGGGCTCCCTGCTCCGCGGGAAGCCTGCTTCTCCCTCTCCTACTCCCCCTGCGTGTGTTCCCTCTCCCACTGTGTCTCTCTCTGTCAAATAAATAAATAAAATCTTAAAAATAAATAAAGAGGAAAAAAAAGAACTTGCTAGGGGTTCATAAAGATTAAAGAGGTGATTCTGTATAAGGAAAGTTCTTGATATAAAAGAAGGGGGGGCGCCTGGGTGGCTCAGTTGGTTAAGCGACTGCCTTCGGCTCAGGTCATGATCCTGGAGTCCCGGGATCGAGTCCCGTGTCGGGCTCCCTGCTCGGCGGGGAGTCTGCTTCTCCCTCTGACCCTCTCCCCTCTCATGCTCTCTCTCTCTCATTCTGTCTCTCAAATAAATAAGTAAAAAATCTTAAAAAAAAACTTGTTTAAAAGAAGGGGCTCAATAAATCTCATAAAAAAGAAGTCTTAAGAGAAAGGGAAAGTTATCTGTGTTTCAGAAAACTAGTTCAAACAAACAAAAATACCCCACAACACAGTATCAGGGTCCTTTTCATTAAGTATTCCTTATTCAGATCACTTTCATAAGAAACCATAAGTCCTCAGAAAATAAAAATAATGACTAATGAACTAACCACTTTAAAAAGAAGGCTTCATTTGGGGCACCTGGCTGGCTCTGTTGGTGGAACATGTGATTCTTGATCTCAGGGTTGTGAGTTCGAACCCCACAATGGGTATAGAAATTACGTAAAAATACAATCTTAACAGGGTACCTGGGTGGCTCAGTCGGTTAAGCATCTGCCTTCGGCTCAGGTCATGATCCCAGGGTCCTGGGATCAAGCCCCGCATCGGGTTTTCCACACGGCGGGAGGCCTGCTTCTCCCTTTCCCCCTCCCCATGCTTGTTTCTGCTCTCGCTAACTCTCTCTCTCTGTCAAATAAATAAGTAAAATCTTTAATAAATAAATAAAATTTTAACAAAAAAAAAAGTAGGCCTCATTTAAACGGCATTTAGAGAAATTCTTGCAAATGTGTACCAGGAGAACCACAGCCACCCGGTCAAGGTCTTTGTCCCAAGCAGCGTCCAGTGGCAGTCAGTCAGCACTGTGCAACTCTATAAGGTTATTCAATTATAAAATGAAATAATAAATTCCACAAAAGCTGTAGAATTTCAGTTCAAAAATGCTCAAAGACTCAAATAGACATTCCTCCAAAGAAGACATACAAATGGCCAATAAGCACATGAAAAGATGCTCAATATCATTAATCATTAGGGAAATGCAAATCAAAATCACAATGATTTCACACCCCTGGAAGTGGCTACTATGAAAAGAACAGAAAATAACAAGTGTTGGTAAGGATGTGGCGAAATATGGCAATGTAAGAGGGCGCAGCACCTGTGGAAAACAGTATGTCAGTTCTTCAAAAACTGAAACATGGAATACCCATTTGATGCTAATTCTACATCAGGATCTACACCCAAAAGAAGTTAAAGGAGCAACTCCAACAGCTATTTGTACACCATTGTCCATAGCAGCATTATTCACAATGCTAAGAGAAGCAACACCAGTGTTCATTGAGGAATGAATGAACAAGATGTGATCTGTACACACAATGAAATATTAATGAGCCTTAAAAAGGAAGGGAATATTGATGCATGCAACAACATGAATGAAGCTTGAAGACATTATGCTAAGTCAAATAAGCCAGACACAAAAGGACAGATATTATATGGTTCCACTCACATGAGTATCTAGAGTAGTCAGATTGATAGAGGCAGAAAGTAGAATGGTGGTGGCCAAGGGGCTGGGGGAGGAGGAACCCGGAGTTAGTGTTTAATGGATACAGAGTTTTAGTTTAGGAAGATGAAAAATTTCTGGAAATGGATAATAGTGATGGTTGCACAGCAATATGAATGTACTTGATGCCACTACACATACACTTAAAAATAGTTAAAATGTTAAATTATATGTCATGCATATTTTATCACAATTAAAAAATTAAGTTCTGGGGCGCCTGGGTGGCTCAGTCTGTTAAATGTCTGCCTTCAGCTCAGGTCAGGATCCTCAGCGGGAGCCTGCTTCTCCCTCTCCCTCTGCCCCTCCCCTCGCTCTCGTGCTCTCTCTCTCTCTGTCTGTCTGTCTCTCTCTCTCAAATAAATAAATAAAATCTTAAAAAAAATAGTAAGTCCTAAAAGTAAAGAAGAAGAAGTTGTCAGCTTTCTGAAAACTGAGGAAAGTGTTGAAGTGTTATCCCATTTACACCCAAGGCAACAAGAAGATGAAGACCTGGCAAGGTGAGCCCAATTCATTGTAGAGAGAGACAATCAAGGAGTGACCGGTGAAATAGTAAAAATCCACTAGAACAGTGGTTCTCAAACATTTTGGTCCCAGGAACACTTTACACTTTTTTTTTTTTAAGATTTTATTTATTTATTTGACAGAGAGAGACACAGCGAGAGAGGGAACACAAGCAGGGGGAGTGGGAGAGGGAGACGCAGGCTTCCCCCTGAGCAGGGAGCCCCATGCGGGGCTTGATCCCAGGACTCTGGGATCATGACCTGAGCCGAAGGCAGACACTTAACGACTGAGCCACCCAGGCGCCCCTCACTTTACACTTCTTAAAAATTATTCAAAGCCCCAAAGAGCTTTAGTTTTGGTTGGTTATATTTATTGATATTATCATATTAGAAATTGAGAGTGATAATTTCTAAAGATACTTATTAATTCACTTAAAAATTGCAATGAGCTCATATGGGGTTTGAGATAGAAGACAAATGCAAAGCAAAGAAAGATGTAAATAGGTGGGCAAATATAAGCAAACATTGAATGTAAGACGTGGGGCCAAGAGAAAGGAGGGGCGAGAATTACAATACCACATAACAGTAACTTATCCATCAGGAGCAGTGAAATGGAGTTAAAGTGTGTTAAGCTCCTGAAAAAGGGTAGAAGTTTTGATCAATTGTAGATTTTTCCAACAATATTATATTTCTTGACCTGGGTGGCAATTACATGGGTGTTGTTTTCTACTATAAGTAAAACTGCACATATGTGTTTTATGCCTTTTCTGTCTGAATGTTATATCTAATCATTTTTTAAATATTTAGAAAAATTTCACAAAGCACAAAAGGTTATATGGTGACAACCTGTATCCTTGTAGAGATACCTGATGCATAAACAAGCAAATACATAGGATTTTTTTTTTGGCCCCCTTTACATACATGGCAGATTTTAGACTCACTGCTCTGTGCCTTGCTTCTTTACTGAATAATTTTTGGAGATTGTTCCATATCAGTTAATAAAGACCTTATTCTGTGTATTATAACTACATACTGTCTCACTGCATAGATGTACCATTTATTTAGTTACTTATTGATGGATATTTAGGTTGTTTCCAGTTTTTTTGTCTTGCAAATGATGCTACAGTGAATAACTTTATTAATATACCATTTTGTATGGTTATATCTATAAGATAGAGATTTTTTTAAGATTTTATTTAGTCATTTGAAACACAGGGATACAGAGAGAGAGAGAGCATGAGCAGGGAGAGAGGCAGAGGGAGAAGGAGAAGCAGGCTCCCCGCTGAGCCAGGAGCCCGATGTGGGGCTCGATCCCAGGACCCTGAGATCATGACCTGAGCCGAAGGTAAATGCTTAACCATCTGAGCCACCCAGGCGCCCCTATGAGATAGAGATTTTTAATGATGACATTTTGCCACAGCGTCTCAAGATCTTTTCTTTTTTAAAAGATTTATTTATTTATTTGAGAAAGAGAGAGAGAGAATGCACATGAGTGGGGGGTGGGGAAGGGGCAGAGGGAGAGGGAGAGAATCTCAGGCAGACCCTCGCCAAGCACGGAGCCCGACACAGGGCTCCATCTCACGACCCTGAGATCATAACCTGAGCCAAAATCAAGAGTCGGATGCTTAACTGACTGAGCCACCCAGGCGCCCCAAGATCTTTTCTTTTTTATTCTGGCAACTGCTCTATTAACACAAAATGTTTCTTGATCATGTGTTTTAATAGGGGTTTTCAAGTTACAACTACAGAAGGCATATGTTTTATAATTATAGCTGCATTTTAAGGGTTTTTAATTTCAGCACTATCTTTTATCATTTAGCTGCAGGTACAAGAAATGAAATGGTAGTGGCTTATGGTTCTATGGGAGCAGATGACAGAAGCCGGCTCTGGCTAAACAAGCCCAAAAGAGGACTTCATTGAACAGATCTTAGAGCATCTCGTCTAACCCAAGATAGGGCATCTAAACAACAGGTCCAGGAGGTGCAGAACCAGTGCAGCTCAAAGGCCCGCATGGAGGAATAGTTCACAGCACAGCCTTGCTCTTTAGAGGGAGTTGTTAAAAAGCCACTTAGCCCCAGTGACTGCAGCCTGTGAAAGCTCCATCCGTGCTCAGGTACCTAGGAGAGCAGCTGACAGGCCTAGGTAGGTCCGATTTCTCTCCCCGGATCAATCAACTGGGCCAGAGGGAACTCAGGGCCCACCTGGGCATTGCAACTGTTCCCAGAGAAGAGGGCATCATGGGCCAGTCGGCCCTAGCAACCAGCACCTACCACCAAGTGGAGCATGGAATCCTCAAAGGGACCCTGGGGTGGCCAAGGAGTGCCTGGCAGGGACATTATTCTTTCTTAAAAACTGAAAGCGCCAACATCTGAAACACTGACAGTACCAAATGCTGACAAGGATGTGGAGCAACATGAAGTCTCATTCATTGCTGGTGGGAATGCAAAATGGTACCGCCACTTTGGAACAGTGTGGCAGTTTCTTACAAAATTAAGCATACTCATTATACTAGCAATCGTGCCCTTGGTATTTACCCAAATAAGTGGAAAATTTATGTCCACGTAAGAAAGTGCACACAGATATTTATAGCAGCTTTATTCCTAATTGCTAAAACTTGAAAGCAACCAAGATGTCCTTCAGTAGGTAAATGGATAAGTAAACTGTGGTATATCCAGACAATGGAATATTACTCATCCCTAAAAAGAAATAAGCTACCAAGCCATAAAAAGACACGGAGAATCTTAAATGCATATTACTAAGCAAAAGAAGCCAGTCAGAAAAGGCTACACACTATATGATTCCAACTCTAGAACATTCTGGGAAAAGCAAAACTATGGAGACATTAAAAAGATCAGTGGTTGTCAGGGATTGGGGAGGGAGGGACGATTAGGTGGAGCACAAAGGATTTTTAGGGCAGTGAAACTATTTTGTATACTATAATGCTAGAGACATGTCATCATACATTTGTCCAAACCCACAGAATGTACAACACCAAGACTGAACCCTAATATAAACTATGGACTTTGGGTGGGTGATCATGATGTGTCAGGGTCGGTTCCTCAGTTGTAACAACTGTCCCACTCGGGTGCCATATCTTGATTGTGGGGGACGCTGTATATGGTGGAGGGGCAGGCAATATTCTGGAACTCTCTGTACCTTCTCCTCAATTTTGCTGTGAAACTAAAACTGCTCTAAAAACCAAAATCTTTGTTTTTAAAAGTATTCCTTACTATAAAATTAATACATTTTATTGCAGCAAATTTAGAAAATGCTAGAGAGATCAAAATTACCCATGATGCCACCCAGAGAGAACCAGGAAACATCATTTTTCCCTTCCAATGATTTTCTTCTAGGCATGTCTTTTGTCTTTAATTTTTTTAAGATAAAAACAAAAACAAAAAACAGGCATGTCCCTTCACCTAACAGTACATCATGAAGGTCTTTGAGAGTCTGGACCCAGCATTTCTGATTTCAAATCCCAGTTCTGCCACTTAGAGCTGTATCACCTTGGGCAGCTTACTTAGCCTCTCTGTGCCTTATTTTCCTCAAGAGTACAACGAGGATAATGCTGGTACCTATGTCTTCAGCTGTGGGGAGGATCAAACTGGTTGTTTACATAAAGCACATAGAACAGTGCCTGGCACATAGTAAGCACTCATATCGTCATCCTTCCATGATATTCAGTATTTTTGCACAACATGAAAACACTGCTTTTATTGGCTGCATAAATAATTGTGTTGTTCAGATATAGCATAATTTGTTTAACTAGCCTCTTAGCTTAAAATGTGTAGGGCCCTTTTGTTTCTCTCCTAACCAACACTGTGATGAACATCTTTACAGATACATTGAAGTAGAATCTCTAGACACAGTTTTAAAGCTTGAGCCTGTGTGATGCCACGTCACCCTGGAGAATGTGGCCCCAGTTGACGTTTCCTCCGGGAGTGGCGAGTCCTGCCCCATACCAGGTGGTACTGTATATGGATCCGGTTTCATCTTTGCCCACCTCCCAAGCAGCAAATGGCATCTCAGAGTTTTCAACTCATCTTCGCAGCAGGTAGAGGGGTCCCCTGACCTGAGGCTGGAGAATGCTTTCCCTCTGCTCCAAGCAAGCTGTCAAAGCCTAACCCAACCCTGACCTTTAGATCCAGATCTGAGCCCGATTAAGAACTTTTCCCAAAAGACAGATAGCAAAGATTACCCTCTTCCATCCTCTAACCAATCCGCACACTCTTGCCACAATTCCCGTTTTCATTACTCCACTGTCTGCTTTGATAACTAATGCGATCTTTACCACGGGTTCTGCCTCAGTTGTTTCTTTTCCGCTCTGACAAAGGCTCCCAGTAGGGCCACCTCACCTGCACTGGGTGCCCGTGGTCTCTGCATGCTGGACAGGGAGGCCGCTCCTGATTCATTCCACCCGCACGGGGCTCACCGGGTGATGGGTTGGGGCCTCTCTGACCCTTCACAAATGCCCTCCAGGCAGGTGCTGCTCTTTCCTTCTCTTTAGATTTTTTCTTTTTTTTAGTAATCTCTCCACCCAACATGGGGCTCGAACTCAAGACCCTGAGATCAAGAGTTGTGTGCTCTTCTGACCGAGCCAGCCAAGCGCCCCATGTTTTTGTTTTGTTTTGTTGTTTTAGATTGATTGATTGATTGATTGATTGATTGATTTATCTGACAGAGAGAGACACAGCGAGAGAGGGAACACAAGCAGGGGGAGTGGGAGAGGGAGAAGCAGGCTTCCCGCGGAGCAGTGAGCCCGATGCAGGGCCCGATCCCAGGACCCTGGGACCATGACCTGAGCCAAAGGCAGACGCTTAACAACTGAGCCAGCCAGGCACCCCATGTTTTGTTTTGTTTTGTTATTGTGGTACAATATACATAAGTAAATTTTACCGTTTTCACCATTTTTAGGTGTACGATTCAATTGGCGCTAAGCACGCCTAAAAGGTCATACAACCATCAGCACGATACATTTGTAGAACTGTTCATCATCAGAAACAGGAACTCTGAACCCCTTAAGCAATAACTCCTCATTCCCATTTACCCCGGGCCCTGGTAGACCTCTATTCTACTTTCTGTTTCTATGAGTTTGCCTCTGCTACACACCTTAAATAAGTGCAATCATACAGTATTTGTCTTTGTATCTGGTTTACTTCACTTAGCATAAGGTTTGCAAGGCTCATCCATGTTGTAGCATGTGTCAGAATGTCATGCCTTTCTATGATTGAATAGGATCCCATTGTGTGTATACACGACATTTTGTTTACTCACTCATGTCAATGGACACTTAGGTTGTTTCCACCTTTTGGCTACTGTGAATAATATAGCCATGAACATGAGTATACAGGTATCTGAGCCCCTGCTTTCAATTCCTTTGGGTATATACCTAGGAGTGGAATTGCTGGATCATAGGGTAATTCTTTTTGAGGATGTCATTGGCATTTTATAGATAGGAAAACAAAGTCTCAGGGGCGCCTGGGTGGCTCAGTCAGTTGAGCATTTGCCTTCGGCTCAGGTCATGATCCCAGGGTGCTGGGATCGAACCCCACATCGGGCTTCCTGCTCAGCAGGGAGCCTGCTTCTCCCTCTCCTCCCTACTTGTGCTGTCTCTCACTATCTCTATTGCTCTCTCTCAAATAAATAAATAAATAAAATCTTAAAAAAAAAAAAAACCCAAGTTTCAGAAAGGTGGAAGGATTGGCTATACTCTGGAGGAAGTGTAACCCAGGCCTGTCTCACTCTGAAACCCATGGTGTCTTCAGCACAATCTGTTGCCTCAGAGGTGAGAGGTAGAGCTGAGATGTGGACAGATTTTGGGGCAGACGTCAGAAGGTCCAGCTGGGTGACCCTCTAAACTACATCTCACATCTGTTCACTTTTTTCCATTTCCACTGCCACCACCCCAGGCTAAACAACTCTCTGGTCCCACTGGGAGTCCAGCCACAGCCTCCAGTCTCCCTGCTCACTCCTGCCCACCTCTAGCCAGTGGAATCCTGCAAAGACACAAATCAGATGGAATCATGTCACTCCCCTAATTAAAGGCCTTCAATGGCTTCCTAAACTTAGGACCAAATTCTTGGGCCTGCTGCTTCAGCTCCTGTCTGTTTCTCCAGCTTTACCCTAGCCTATCCCCTTCTTGCACGAGGTGTACCAATCTGCAGTCTGTCTCTTGAACCAGCAAAGCCCCTTCCTGCCTCAGGACCTTTGCCCATGCTATTCTCTCTGCCGCGAGCTCCTTCCACATACCCATTGCTTGACTGGCCCCTTCTCAACCTTCTGGTTTCCTGTTTAAGGAGTACTCCTCAGAGAGGCTTCTCTGGCCACCCTATCCAAAATAATCCACCCCCTTCCCAACTTCTCTGTATCTCCTACTTTGATAGTCCCTGATTCCAGAAGAGCCCTTTCTCAGCCAAGGGTGGGCATCTGTCCTTCAGGTCCAGCTCATACAAAAGAATGACCGGAGGCTGCACGAGGGAGGTCTCCTGGGCCACCAGCCACCATGGGGGAGGGCAGCTCTAGGGAGTTCCAGTCTGGCTGAGACTCCATGTCCCTCCCTCCCCACTCTAAGCCAATTGGTTGTCTCAGAGGAGGAGGTTCCTGAAGCCCAATCCGACCTGGTCTCACGCTATTTATACTCTTCAGGGCTCCTGTTGCCCTCAGGGAAAAGCAGGCATATGAAGCTGCCAGAGCTTGCCTCTGTCCATTCCCAGCCTCAGCCCGTGCCCTAAACCCCAGACAGCAACTACAGAGGGTCTGCAATGTGCAAGTCCCTACACTGAGGCACAGGGAAGCAGACCAGGTATCAAACCCACCCCAACACAAGTGCCCTACCTGCCTTGACCCATCCCCTGGTCCCCAACAAGTCCACCAGTAATCGTGCTAATCTTTGTGAGTTGGTTGACAAGCATCCTGATGAGGTGGTGCAAATCAAGATCCAAATAAGAAGATAAGTCTTGCAAAGGACACAGGAGGTCATGATGCTGAGGACAGTGGCATCAGGGAACCTCACGGATCCCAGCTCAGTCCTGGACAATTGGGGTCTGAGAAGGAAGGAGAGTGGACAACCATCCACAAAGAGAAACATGATAAGGAAAACGCTGAGACAGGCAGCTTCAAACAGGAATGCTTCAACACATCAGAGGGGGAAGGAGAGGCCCTGGGGAAACCCACCTGCCCAGTGGCCTGTGCTCTGAAATGAAATGCAAGGGAAGGATGTGGTGAACTTGGCCAGAAAAATTGCATCTTTCCCCATATCAACATTGGATTCCATTTTGGTTTCCTTTAAGAATTAAAACAACTGTTGGGGCGCCTGGGTGGCTCAGTTGGTTAAGCATCTACCTTCAGCTCAGGTCATCATCTTAGCGTCCTGGGATCGAGTCCACATCAGGCTCTCTGCTCATTGGGGAGTCTGCTTCTCCCTCTCACTCTCCCTCAGTGTTCACTCTCTCTCTCAAATAAATAAATAAAATCTTAATTAAAAAAATTAAAATAACTGTCAATCTAACAACTTTTGTTCACTATTAGATGAACTTATTTTCCTAATTTTTCATTTCTTTTCTTTAAGACAAAGTCCCACACTAATCTTTTTTTTTTTTCTTGCTTTGAGAATTTGTTTTCATATTTTGGACTCCATTTGTTTTAAATAGCCCTTTTTCCTAGCATGATTTTTTCCTTAAAAACTGATGACCCCCTGTTCTCATGGTCTCAAGACCAGCGCTTTCTCTTATATACACTTGCACTCTTGTGTCTGAAGTCCCTCCTTTCTACCTGGTGAACTCTCACTCACCCATCAAGGTCCATGTCATGTGGCCCACCCTTTCTGAGAGGCATTCCCCACTGTTTGAAAGTTGACTTTGTAATGTGGTGGTTGCCATTGGAAATCCGACGCATCTTTATGCCCACGGTGCTTAATATAGAACACACTAGGGTGGTAGTAGGCGCTCACAATGCTGAATGCGTGAATAAGTGAATGAATGAAGCCTATATGTAGGAAGCAGTGAGGCCTGCAGACTCATAATCTCCTGTACTTGTTTTCTGTAATATTCATGGCATTTGTAAATCTTGTTGCCATTCTGTCTTGTTGCTAAGTCACGGGTTCCCTGGGGGAAAGAGGCTCACCCTGTAGAGCCTGCATCATTGTAAGCATATCATAAATATGTACTGTCTGAATGAAAGAGTCCATTCATTAATTCTGACTTTCAAGATACAGAAATGCACTTCTGGGGACAGAATAAAAAAAAAAAAAAACATGACTTTCTGCAATTACTCATCACCCTTTCAAACTTCCCCCCACCCCGCTCCTCCCTGGCATTGCTGAAATTCCTTCAATACACATTTATTAAACATGTGTAGGGCACTAGGGAGCCCAACAGTGAGCAAGATCTCTGCCATCAAGAATCTTCGGTCCTGGGGAGGGGGCTGACAATAAACAAATAAACCAAACATATATGAGATCATTTGAGGTTGTAGTACTAAGAAAAAGAATTCAGCTGGGTGACATGATAGAGGGTGCTTGGGAGTGGGTGGGATGAGGGAGGGGAGGAGAGAGGTGTTTTAAGTATCGCGGTCTGGTAAGGCCACATATTAGAAGTAACATTTTAGTTTAGTTCTGAGATTTTAGATGTAGCAGCCATGGAAGGGTCTAGGGAAGAGAGTTCAAGGCAGAGGGAGCAGCTCATGCAAAGGCCGAGGTGGGAATGACTCTGGCATGTTGAAGAAACGAGTGTGGTCGGCACTTTGTGAGCGCTTGGATGGTTGGGTCGGTGGATGGGTGGAGGACTAGATGTGGGGTTGGAGCAGTCTGCCTTGTGGACGTGGGGCAGATTGATCATAAGACTTCCCTCCCCTGTATGGTATTTACACCTGTCCCTGAACTTCCCTGACTCTTGACTTTGGGCTTGCCTAGGGGAGTTGTTTTGAAGCATCAGATGTTAACAGATAGGACATAGCAGAGGCTTGAGGTATGCTTTCATGGAGGGGCTTGCTGTCTTGAGCTTCTGCCAGCCCACTGGTTCAAGGAGGATGAGAGACACCTGGAGCAGGCCTGGACCTAACCTAGAGCCTGGGTCAAGCCCACCGAACCTCAGCCAAACTCCAGCCAACCCAAAGATGTATGAAAGAAAAAAAAAGAAACCTGATGGTTTTAAGCCACTGGATTGGTGGGAAGGGATTGTTTCACAGCATTATTTTGGCTATCGTTAACTAATATGAAGCCACTGTAGGAAGCTGGGATTTTATTTCAAGGGGCAGAGAAGCCAGCTGGATGAATGCTGCCTTAGATGGCCCTTAGCTCCAGGGTCTCTACACCAGATGTAGCAGTCACACACACTCTGTTTGTGTTCCTGTGGGGCGCATAACATGATTGCATTTCCCCACCACCATAAAGTTAGCATGGCCATGTCACTTGTGAGCAGAAGTGATATTAACATGTCAATTCCAGATGAAAGCTTTAAGAGCCAGAACACTACTCGATCTCCCATTTTCCCTCTGCCAGGCAACCAATAGATCTCTCTAATTCCATTTGCTTCTCTCCACTTCCACTGCTCCCAACCTGGTCCAGGCTACTGTTCTTTCTCGCCTGTATGATCACAGCGGCCTCCCAGCCAGTCTCCTCTTTTCCATTCCTGCTCCCTGTGTTAGACAGAATAACAGTCTCCCGCAATGATGTCTGTAACGTTTACGTCTTAATCCCCAGAACCTGTGAAAATGTTGCTTCATATGGCAAAAACAAAAACAAAACCAGACATGCACACACCAAAACCTTTGCATGTGTGATTAGGTTAAATGGGCAGATTATCCTGGATTATCCCCTAGACGGGCCCACTGTCATCACCAGGGGCCTTATAAGAGACAGGAGGTTTGGAGTCAGAGAAAGAAATGTGACAATGGGAGCAGAGGTGGCAGTGAATGCACCTGGGAGCTGATGAAGGCAGCCAGCCTCTAGAAACTAGAAAAGGCAAGGAACAGGTTGTCCCGAGAGCCTCCAGGAGGAATGTGGCCCTGCTGACACACTGAAGTCAGAACTTCCAACTTCCAGAACTGTAAGAAAATACATTTGTATAGTTTGAAGCCACTGAGTTTGTGGTAATAGAAAACGAACACAATTCCCTACAGTCTAGTGTAGGGCCACTACACACGGCCTGCAGGGATCCAGAAGTTGGATGCTGTCACTTCCCTGCACAAGGGCCCCGAGTGTTCCCCAGTGCTTGTAGGCGATCCAGAACTCCTTGCCTGGGCAGGAAGGCCTGTCCACATCACCGGCTGCATCATCCACTCCTGCATGCAGCTTTCTAAGAAAGGGCCTTCCTGAGCCCTTGTCTAAGTTGGATGCTTCCACATCCTCTATTTTAGTGGCCCTTCTTACAGTCTGTTCCACATATTTGCAAGTGCATTGGTTGTCATCCCTTCTAGACTAAGTGCCATGGAGGGCGGGGACTATGCCATCGTAGTCCATACTCATGGAGCAATTATGAAGCATCAGGCTGCATTTGCAACATCACATTTAATCCTCACCTGAACCCTGTAGACAAACACCATCATTATCTTCCTGCTACTGATCAGGCCTGAAGTCCCTAGCGCAGAGGACATGGAGAGTGGAGAGTAATGGGCAGGGCCAGGACTGAATTCAGGACCCAGGCAGGCTTGGTCCAGAGCCCATGCCTCTATCCTCTGGCCTCCACTGCTCTGGTCGGTTCACACCGCCTGGCACACAGTAGCTGCTCAATGAACGCAGGACAAACAGATGGGTGTTCTCTGGAGGTGCGGTGCCGGGGCTGAGAACGGCGTGCCCTGATTGAAAGACCAGTAGTGATGCAGCAGAGAGCTCAGCTGCCTTGGTTGAAATAAACCGCACACATGTCAGTCCAAAGACGACGAGACCAAATTGTCTGGGGGCCACAGGTGGCCCCACTGTCCATCTGTCCCCTGTGCCACCCTGCTCCCATTAAGTGTAAAGCTCAAGGAGCTGTTAGAACAGAAATCAAGCCCCTCCTTATCAGTGTTTAGCCACCCGGCCTCCCTAGAGAATGATGGCTTTTAAACCTGACAGTGTTTCCCCTCAAGGAAATGAACTATTTGGTCCTGCAGGAATCATCTTCAAAGCCAGAGAACTTGGTTTAAGCATGGCATTTAGAAGCGGCTAATCGTGGCCCTGACTCCCACCAACCAGACGGCTGGACTGCCTTCCCCTGGTGGAGTCAGGGGCCTGTTTCACACAGCTGTCCAAGCTGTGGGCTGAAATCAAGATGCTGGAATTCATCCTCTCCACTCTTTCATCCGCAGCCTCTGGGACCTGCGGTCCGGAGTCAAGTGCGGGGTGAGCCGCAGGGCCTGCAGCGGGCAAGGCCTCGAAAGCTATTAGCTCCCATGCCCAGATACTTGCTCCTTTTTATGTTCCTGATCTCTTTACCAGAAACACTCCGTATTTTGTTCTGAGCTGGGCTGGGAGCATCACCCTGTTCAGAGGGCACTGGAAAGTCAGGTGTTTTCAATGCCAAAGCTGTCAGGCCAAGATCTGTGGCCTTGCAGCGTGGACCAATGGGGTTAGGAGAGCCAGAAGGGAGGAGAGCCAACAGAGCGTGACAGTGGGGGGAACGCCAGAAATCAAGGAGTAGAAACCAGAACGTCCTTGGACCTGTCAAATTTTGTTGATGTTTGGGAGGCAACCTGATGCAGTACAGAAAAGCGGGGCATATGGGGAGACATTTCTCTTACTGAGAGAAGATGCTTTCTGCTAGATTCCAAGATTATGAACCTGGACCAAAATGACTGGCTATCATCAACAGTGAGTGTCTGGTGGGATTATGTGCGTCGGTTTTCTTCCTTCTTTCTGAATTTTTGGAATGATCATCTATTTCCTTGAAAAACTGACAAAAGCACATTTTATGTCAAAAAGCAAAACAAAGTCTGGCTGTCCCCCCTCCGGTGTCCTCAGAACAACCCTCTTAAGTGCTCAATACTGCATTTGGTGAGTGACCTTCCCTGGAGGGTCCAGCTCAGCCCCTGAGCCGGGGGAGCCCCACTCCCGGCCAGCCTCTTAGAGCTGCTCGCAGAAGAACGGCCCCTGTCCCGCTGTCCTAAACAGCTAGACACCGGCTGGGCTTAGAGGCCGCGTCCGGGCCAGTGCTTGACATTTAGGCTTTCTTATCCTCAGATGAGGACAGCAAAGACTGAGCGGGCTGACTTGTGAGCAAAGGTGACCTGATCTGTGCACAAACACTGAGCTGGTATCTAGCCTACGAGAAACACCCAGAGGCAAGGAAAGATGGTAGGCTGGACTGGGACCCGAAAGGCCGGCCAGCCCTGTCCCCCAAGCCTCACCTTCACCGTCTCTCCCAAGTCCACTCAGCCCCCCCTGCTCAGGGGGTTCTTTGTTGACATTTTCCCGAAGTTCACCTTAAGTGACTCACTGCTTTTACTTGCCTAATCCTGAACAATAGTACCTGTGAAACTGCAGCTCCGCTACGCCAGTCACATTTCCCAAAGGTACGGGAAAATAAAGACAGAACTACTGAAAAGAAAATGTTTCCTGTGCACCATCTACAAGTGTCTTTCACGCCCCCAGGGACCTGTGCCTCGCCCCGCGGGAACCACAGCGTGGGAACTGTGGCCTCACCCACGCCGAGCGCCTGGGTTGCTTCCAAACGAGGCTGCTGATGCTCTAGGTGTGCTGCGGTGCATCGGGATGAGGGTCCTGAGAGAGCATCCTCCGAACCTTCCCACGCCCGCCCTGCGAGGCCGGCCGGAGTGCCTCCCGAAGCACAGCCCGCTGCCCGCCGGGGAAGAGGCCAGTGCACTCCTCCGGTGGCAAGCTCTGGCCTGTCCTCCCTGTGCCCACGGTCACCACCTTGCTCAGGCTCCCTTGCCTCCTACCAGCCTGGGACACTGACCCTGTCTCACTCTCCACTCCGTTCCCCACACCATTCTCTCCGCACAAGGTGCTTATTCAAAATTGCATCAAGCTTTCCGGTCACTAGAGTTGAGGTTGTAAACTGGAATGTTTAGCCCACGAAGCGTTCTCTCTCTCTCTCTTTTTAAATGAACACAATGTATGTGATTTTCCTGAATATTTATGTAACGCCTGTGAAGAGTATGCCTGGAGCTTGGAAAATAAATGCCTTGTGGTTCCTCCTTATTGTAACAGCGAAGTGCTGGGCTAGACTACCTGCAATTTGTCCCGCGTCATTTTGCTCCCAGGTGGCCTCGTGCGCACTGGCCTCATGCTACTATTTGGAGGAGCCACGGAGCCTCGGGACTGTCCCTGGGACCCGCGCTCTTAGCGTGCAAAGAAGCCTCTGCGTTTGGCAGCTCTCTCAGGGGCCTCTGCGCTCCTCCATGACACACACGGTGCTAGACTTAAACATTCAGACTACTGAACTTGAAAAATGGAGTTATCTGACCATGAGGGCTCATGTTCCCTGTGTAGGCTGAGTAGCATCTGCTCTCGAATTCACCACAGCCCCCACACTCCCTATTGTCCACGACAATGAGGTGGCACCAGCTGTTCCTCTCACAGCAGCAGAGAAAGATTTCTTATGTCCTTGTCTTGCAAAATGGGAAAAATTAAAGCTAGGTGAAGAGGATCCCGTATTTCCAACAGGAAAGCAGATATTGCTTGGTGAAAAGAAGTACCTAGTCTTCCTTACTCATCTGCATGGCTGGCCTGGTGCCTATAAGCCTTTGAGTTTGTATCCCCTGATCTGGGGATAGAACTAAACTCCTCTGCAGGGAATGATGAAGTTGCATGATACACTAGTTAGGATCCAAGGTGGCTATAACAAAGCACCCCCAAACTAGAATGGCTTAAGCAAACGAGAAGTTTATTTCTCTTTCATGCCAAGTTTGTCCCAATTTATGATTTGATGGTATTGGGAATCTGGGCTCTTTCTATCTTGTTCTGCAATTTGTTCTCAACATGCAGCAACCACCTCATGCTCTGAGATGGCTCCACCGTCCCAGCTGCATTCTAGTCAGGGGGATGAGGGAAGAGTAGAGAGGGGCCCTTGTCTTCCTTTAAGGACACAATCTAGATGTTTCACTTAGAACTTTCACTCTTGTCCCGTTATCTGAAAGTAGTTGCTTCACCATACCTACCTACCTACCCACCTACCTGCAAGGAAGGCTGACAAATGTAGGTAAGTTGGTATCTATGCCTGTGCCCACCTAAAATTTTTACAGAACAGAGGAGAGAATGAGCAATTTCTGTCATCTAAGTACCCTGCTCGTCTCTCCAGGCTCATCTCCCACCTGTATGTGTCAGAAATTTGCTCTCCCACAAACTATCCCTCCCCTGTGCCTTTGCATACACCCTTCCCTGTGCCTGCAATGCGCTCCCCAGACGGACTCCATTCTTCAAATCCAGGGCAAAGTATGCCTCCTCCACCATGCCACTGCCCCCTGCCGCAGCTCAGCTCAGCACTCTCTCCCCTGGGCTCGTTTTATAGCTTGCAGGAGCTCAGACTCTGATGCCGGGCTGCTTAGGCTGTGTTCTGATTCTCACTTACACAGCCATGTGACCTGAGGCCATTCACTTAGCTTCCCTGGAACTCCGTGCTCTCATTTGTAAAATGGGACTATTTAGGACCTACATCACAGTAAGGCATTTAAATGAGAACAAAGAAGTAAAGCTGGTAGCACAGTGCCTGACACAGAATAGGTCCTCTTATCTCACTTTTAAGGGCTCTTAAATATTAGCTCTCATTATTATCATCTGTTGAGAACCTAGTCTGTGTCCAGCCCTATGACAGGGATTAGAAATCCGGCAATCAATAAGCATCCCACTGGAACTCATAGTGTAGAGGGGACGTGTGCTGGATCTGCTTATTATTCCCATATATTTGCCTCATCTCCCTACTTCCATGGGCAGAGCGGACATCCCTGGCTCCTGACTCTGTACTTGGTCATGTGACTTGCTTGGCTAATAGGATGTTAGCAAATGACATGGCAGCAGAGGCTGGAGGGACGCTAGCATGGCTGGTCTTGTGCTCCTGTGTTTCGGCCTTCTCCACGAGAACAGCAAGCCCAGGCTGGCCTGCTGGCTGCTGAAGGAGGGGAGAGACACATGGAGTGGAGCCAGCCGGCCTACAACAGTCCACCAACCCCCCACCCCCGCCAGACCCAGCTGGCCCGTCAGAGCCATAGAGTTAATTTAATGCTTATTGTTGAGTGCCACTAAGGTTCAATGGTTTTGTTGTAGTTGTGATGCGCATTATTGTGGCCATAGTCAACTGATTCAGAGAGAAGGAATCGCAAATAGCCAGCATTAGAGGACACGGCAAAGGTGGTGATGGCAGCCTCACAATGAGAGCTAGAATGTGAGCCCAGGCAGTCTGACTTAAGAACCCAGGTGTTCGGCCTCTGTACCTGTCCTCTCCTCAATCTTCCCTTCCTCCCCTGCCCACTCGCCTCTGCCCAGGGCTGGGTAAACGTCTGGTGAACAAGGTAGGCCACTGGGGCTCAGGGGCCATCTCTACGGCGGTCTCATCCGAGGGCCTTGTCAACCCTCAGTGGGTGTCTGCAGAGTATCCTCACTCTGAATCTATAAGAAAGGCTCCTGGGGGCTATGGTCACCTGGGGGCTCTCTCCAGCTGGGCCCTGGCCAGCGCAAGGGCTGCTCCCATCCTTAAATGCCACCTAGCCCAAGCCGGCCCAACAGTCCCTCCCCTCTTCTCGCCACTCCAGTCCTGGGTGGGAGGACTGGCCACATCCCACGGCCACAGGCAAGCAGGGCCTGTGGGATGGACAAGGATCTGTCGTCTGGGGGGAGTACACAGGGAGGTGCGGGGAGGTCCTCTTCTGGAAAAGACCGTGGGGTAGTGGCGAAACCGCTGGTTTTAGTACTCACTGGCCCATGTTATTATCCTAGCTCTAGCATCATGAAACTTGATTTCCCTGATTGTTAAATGGGCCTGTTAAAGCCCTCCCCCACACCATGTTGTTGGGAGCATAAAAGGATAATGCAGATGTCAGTTCAACAAACGTCAGTTCCCTTCCCCACTTTCCATGGGTTGCTGTCTCAAGCAGGAGACTGGGCCTAAGGTAGTTTCTGTCTGAGGCCCCAAAGTGGAGATTCCTCACAGACAATGTCAAGTGGGTGGAACTGGAGGTCGCGCTGCGGTGTGGGTGGAGGACAGGCTTTGGACACCGAGAGCCTAGGGGCTGCTTGCCAGCTGTGTGCCCTCGTGCATCACTGGGGGAATGATGTGCTGCCTCACAGAGCCGCAGGGTGTGCACACGGGGACATGGAAGCGCTTACTGAACAGGCCTAGTTAAAGGATTTGGAAACCACTGAGTGGAGTTTCTATTATGTAGTTTGAACAGGAAGATACTACAATGTTTTCTGTCTGTTCATGGGCTAGCAGTTGGCTGGTATGACTGTTTCTTGCAGGAGGGTTTGCTGAGTGAATGTGCCCGCTCTGCTATCCCTGTCCTTGGTCACCTTGGCTGCAGACCAGAAAGGAAGGTATAATGGGCAAGAAAGATCTGGAAAGGGGTGAGTTAACAAGCCTCACTGGGTCATCTTTGATCATCACACAGTTGGAAAAGAGGGAGCCAGGGGCAGGCCACTGCCTGCTTTCATGCTGTTCTGTATTTCCCACCCACTGGTCTGTTGGTGGCACTAGGCGTGTGCTGACCCCTGCCTAGCCCTGCCCTGGCTCCCAGGGGTGCCATTATCACTGCATAAGCACGCCTCATCTCCTGGGACGTACGGGCAGCAATTTTGCTTTCAGGTTGAAACCTTCACAAATCCATTTTCAAATGCCTTCTATGCACCAGCCTATGGCTGCACCCACCTCTTTGGTCCCCTCAATTTTAGTCTCTGCCCCTCCACAGTGGTTCCAAGGGAGCTTTCTGAAATGTTTTTTCCCTCCAACAAGTCACTATTCATTTATTCATTCATGTGTGCACTCAATCAGTATTTATTGTGACACTGTGGTGGGAACTGGGGATGTAAGTGTTAATATGATACATAAGGACCCTGCCCCTCTCGAGCTTATAGTGAATAAAATAATGACATGTTGTAGTGAGTGCTGCCCTATGAAGAGATGTGCCAAAAGGCAATAAAAGGGGGCCCCTTTACATGGTGTGATAAGCTCATGCATTGGCGTGCCTGAGCACCTTGGGTGGGTGCTCCACTGGTCACCTGGTGAACCCCCCAGACTGGGTTCTCATTCCCATCCTGCTGGCTCAGAAGGCTTTTGATCAGCATCCTGGGAGCAGATCCTTATCTCAGGGCTGGACTTATGTTATCTAAGCTGTTATAGGTTGAAATTTGCCCCCCCCACACACAAACATATGTGAAGTCCTGACACACAGCACCTCAGAACGTAACCTTATTTGAAAATAGGGCCATTGCTTGTGTAATTAATGAAGATGGAGTTATTAGGGTAGGCCCTAATCCAGTATGATTGGGCTCCTTATTAAAAGGGTAAATTGGACATAGAGATAGATGTGCACAGGGGGAAGACTATGTGAAGACACAGAGGGAGAGCATGGCCATGTGGTGGTGTAGGCCAAGATTGGAGTGACGCATCTACAAGACAAGGAATGTCAGAGATTACTGGCACTACTAGAAGCTAGAGGAAAGCAAGGAAGGATTCTCCCCTCAAGCTGTCAGAGGGAGCACGGCCCTGTCGACACCTTGCTTTCAGACTTCTAGCCTATAGCATTGTACAACAGTAGTTTTCTGTTGTTTTAAGGCATCTAGTCATATACCAAGTACTTAGTGAGCAACTACTATGTGTAGACACTGTGCTAGGTCCTGGGGACACATGTGGAGGCCTAGAGGCCCAGAGGTGGGGGTAGTAGGTAGGCTGGTGAAGAGTCTGGGCCAGAGGTGAGAGGACAAGGGCACTACCATCATGAAGAGGCATCTGTGGGTGAGACTGGAACCAGAGGCAAGGGAGGTGAGGACCTACTCCTCCCTGATGGACAGAGTTGGGGGGTACTGTGAGGTGAGGCCTCGGGGTGGGGGCTGCTCTTTCCTAACCTTGTGGCTAAAGCGATCACCAGCTTGTTTCTCTAGATGGTTACAACACAACTGATGAGGCTTCTGCATCACAAACTACAGTCCCATCCAATAGTTGGGCCTCCCTGAGATCGCCCCAGATGACTTTGGTTGGAGTTTGGGGTGTGCCCCAACTCTTCATTCACATTTACCAAGGTGATACTGCTTTAATCCAGATGCCACAAAGGCTTCACCCCAGGGCCATCAGGTGGGTGCTCCCTGCCGCATAGTGTTTTTGCTGGCCCCACCACTTCCTCCCTAGGCCCCGTTCTCACATTCTTACTTCATGCCTTGCCCAAGTGAAAGTATCTGAGGTTAAGATGTCTGTCTTACTCAGATTATTGGTAATGTTCCAGTTGTCTATTGCTGTGTAACAAACCACCCCAAACTTAGTGCCATAAGACAACAACAACCATGTAACTCTTCTGTGGGCCAAGAATTCAGATGAGGCACGGTGTGGATGACTTATCTCTACTCCATGATGTCTGGGCCCCCAGCTAGGAAGACTGCAATGGCCAGGGGCTGGGACCACCTGCCGCCTTCTTCACTCATTTGTCTGGTGCCTAGGCTGGGATGACCCAAAGATTGGCCCTAGTGGGAACTGACAGCCCAAGCATCTACACTGGCTTCTCCACATGGATTAGGATCCTCACAGCATGGTGGCCTCAGGACAGTTGAACCTCTTACATGGCAGCTCAGTTTTCCAAGGGCAAGGGCTGAGAACCAGGTGGAAACTGTACAGCCTTTCATCACTTATCCTTAGAAGTCATATAATAGAATCACCTCCACTGTACTCCATTCATCAAAACAGTCCCAAACCCTCAGAGTTTCAAGAGGAAGGACATGGAGCTTATAGACGTAGACAGAGACTCCTCCTCCAAAAGAGAAGTGTCAGTGGACCCATGGCTGTGTTTCAAAACCACCACAATCAATTACGTCCACTAGGTAGAAAACCAGATTTCCCACAGGTCTAGGTTTTGGGGTACACCTCACTTGACTGACAAAACCTGGCCCTCTGCTCAAGTACGGAATGAGGTCCAAACCCCTTGGCATGAAAATCAAAGTTCTTCACAGCCTGTCCCAGCCTGCATTCCAGCCTTCTCCTCTAGCCATCTGCCTTTCCCTGAACCAGCTGAATATTCTCACACGAAGTGCCACTCGCTGGCCAGCTGTGGGCCGAGGACCCGTGACCCCCGCAAGGGGGCACACTTTTCTAACTCCCCAAAGGTGCCACTGAGGCTGGTGGCATCCCTGGATTATTCCTCCAGAGGCTCAGAGCTTCCCTAGGGGATGCTGAAACCCATCCAGAGCTCTGGATTCTTGCCCTGAGGATGTTGTCCCCTGTCCTCCGCTAATGACTCAGCCATCTGTTTTCTTTCCCTGAACTCTGCTCTGCTGGAAGCTGCACAGACACTCCAGCTGGGCTTCAAAGCCAGGTGGTTTGAGTGGCCCTAAGCATGGGAATCGGAGCTGCTTGTGATTCTCTAGAGTTCCCGCCCCAATTCATAACCATTCACAGGGCACGGACAGCTGAGCTCTGTCTGCTTCCTTGAAAAGGCCGCCTTTGAAGCCAGTGATGGGGGCACTGGATGGCCTCCTGAGTGAGCACCACACCCAGCGAGGAGAAGACAGGGGTCACGGGGGGCCACACCTGGAAGGGCCACTCTGTTACAAGGAGCCATGGCCCCGCCAGGAGGGTGAGAAGTGAGACAGGAGGGATGCACTTCCGCCATCAGTGACCTCTGGTCCCCAACCAAATGGATGACTGTGGGGCTGGAGGGGACTGAGAGTCCAGGAATTAAAGCCACGTCTCATTTCAGTTGACGAGCTGCAGCCTGATCCTTTCTAAGGAGGAACAGACAACTCAAATTCACAAGCACATAAGGCACATGACACTCTGCACTTGGACTTGTGCCCCTGAACAGTACTTAGTGAGTCAAGTACAAGTAACCTGAACCCCAGAGTCTAGCAAGAAGTCTTCTTTTCTGATTTATATTCATCCGCAGTAATCCCTAATGTTTAGGGTTTTTAAAAACTTTGTATTTGGAAATCATTATAGACTCCCAGGAAGTTGCAAAAATAGTACACAGGATTCCATGGACCCTTCACCCAGCCTCCCCCAATGGTAACATCTTCTAGAGCAGTAGACCAACATCAAAGGAGACTGATGTGGATATAGTATGGTTGACTAGACCACCGACCCTAATCTGCACCAGTTTTTACGTGTTCATTTGTGTGTGTGTTCCTGTGTTATCTTATCCCATGAACAGACTGGTGTAACCACTACTGTAATCAAGACATGGACCCATTCCATCCCCACATACGAATTCCCTCACGCTACTTCTTCACAGCCAGAGCCCCCTACACCCATCCCCTGGCTGTCTCTAATCTGTTCTCCTTCTCCTTAGTTTTGTCATTTTGAGAATGTTCTATCAATGGACTCACAGGGCATGCAGACCTTTGAGACTGGCTTTCTTCACGAAGCATCATTCCCATGACACCCATCCAGGTTGTTGCACAGATGGACAGTTTGAACCCTAATGTTGTTGAGTAGTGTTCTACCGTAAGGATGTACTAGAATTTGATTAGCCATTCACCCGTTGGAGGACATTTGAGTTGTTTCTGGTTTGGGGCTATTAAAGGCACTCTGAATGCTCGTCGACGGGTTTCTGTGAGGATGTAAACTTCCATTTCTCTGGAATAAATGCCCAAGTGAACATGTAGTAGTTTTAAGCCTCCCTGTTATCTGGCACACATCTGCCAAGGAGTTACAATCTGCAAAAACTTCAGATTTTGTGTTTTGACACGCCGTAGTGACTTTTCTAAAGGGAAATCATCTTGTTCTCACATGGGTTTTGGAAATGGGGCTTCTTCCATATAGAATTTGAATATGAGAGAATATCTATATGTCAGTATGATTCAAGAGATAATCAAGCTATTCTCCTTTCCCATTTGAAAAGAGGCATTGCACCTCCATTCCACATGCAATGACGTTAAACTCCGTGGTTGACATGGTTTTGTTTCTCACTCTCCTAGTGGACTAGCTGCGGGCTTTCAGTAGGATCCTGAGATGGGTACAGGGGAGAAAACACAAAGACTGTGCTGGGTCTGGATTAGAAAGATAATGGCAGTAAGGATGATCCGAGCTCTGGATTCCTAATTGTCAGACTTTTTAAAGAGATACATCAGACACACCAAAAGGTAGAAAGTAGTTTTACCAAGATGGTAATGTTGCTATGGCAGGTGCAGCAGACAAGAGGGGTTTTAGACTTGTCTCTCTGGGGCTTCATGAAAAAATTCATCACACTTTCAGATGACGTAACTCTGACTTTAAAATAAATTACAAAGAGGAGGAAACTTAATAGGAAACTGGAATGAAATATTGTCAAAAATCTGAGAATTTCCTTCCATGAATGTAACTTTTGTGTCAGGCTTCAGGCTCATGGCCACCTGCAATCCCTGTTTTAATGACGAGTGCTTCAAATTCTTCAGAGTCAGCACAGCCAAGAGGTTTTGTTTTCACAACACAAGTAGTTAAAAAAAAAAAAGAAAGAAAAGGTTTAAAAAATTTTGTCTTGTCAGCTCAAAAAAATTATAACGGTCAAAACTACATTTAAAGAACCTCTCTTTTCTTTCACTTGGCAATTACAATATAGGAACTTCTTGGGATTTTGAATCTGGTCACATTTCTTCATATCAGGTATTTCTGTGGAAGTGGAGGGGGGCTTGTGACGAGTCAGAAGAGATAGAAGACAAAGGAGATGGGAAGGAGGTTGAGTTTCTGGCTTGGGCACTGGGGGCCAGTGACAGGGTGGGGAAGCTGCGTGATGGTAATGAGGTTGCAACCCAAATAGGGAACACACTGGGGCTGGTAAAGCTTTTGACACCCAGTTTCTTTATTCTTGCTCAGTGGTCAGATTTAAGCAGGCATCCCACACTCATCTCTGTGGTGTCAGGTAGGGCCTGGTCTTGGGGCAGAAACCTGTGGTAAGCCAAAGGTCAGGCTTAATGTCAACAAGGGCCAAATCCCAGACTTTGGGGTAATTAACATCCCAGCTCTAGGTTAAGACCAGTTCACAGTCAACTGAACAACTGGTGGTCAAAGTAAACCAGAAAGCCAACAGGGCCTGAAGCCTTTGTAGGGAAAGGTCTGGACAGAAACCGTTATGCTTTAGGCCACACTGATGTGGAGGGCCCTTGTCTGGAAGCCTTTTTGAAGGGGGTTTGCCTGCCAGTTCTCTCCCTCTTTAATTTCTCCCCCCTCCAATACACAGGGGCTGTATGATTAAGGACCCTTTGAGTTGCAAGTGACAGAAGCCACAGTAAAATAAGTTAATTTTTGGATGACCTAAACAGGAAGACCAGAAATATAGCTGGTTTCAGGCATAGCTGGACCCCGGGGCTTAAATTATGTCAGGAGGAGGCTATCTCTCTGTCCCTCTGTCTCTTGGCTCTCTTCTAGACAGGCTCCCCCAAAGACAGTAGTTCCAGGGTCCCTTCCTATGAGCTTAGCAATCCCAGAAAAAGAGAATGCTTCTTTTTGGAGAATTCCAGCAAACATCCCAGGACTGATGCTTGGTGGCCTGGCTTTGGTTATATGAGCCAATCACTGAGCTAATCTGACCCTGATTGTCCAGGTCACATCTCCAACCCCGGTATCAAGGGTTGGGTGAGCTCGACTCTAACCATGTGGACTGAGAGTGGGAAAGGGTGGTTCCCCAAAGAAAAACTGGCAGAGGTGGGGTATTCTCAGATAAAGGAGAATAGATGTAGGACAAACAGACACAGCAGATGCCCACCACGGGGCATTTGACTCTCAACCCTGAGGCTAGGGGAGAGGGACATCCTTTCCCTGCCCAAGGGAAGGGAGTATGGGTTCTTCTCGCAGACGATTTCCTAAAATAACCTCATCTGTGCTTAGCTACACCTACTTCCCGTCCCTAGAGAAAGGAGGAAAGTACGCCTGGTTATCCGGGGAGGCCTCCCCTTAAACTCTGCTCTGCTTCTACCAGTTACATCACTTCAAGACGCTAGGGAAGAAGGCAATGTTGAGTGTGTTAAAATATATAAGGAAAAACATTAACGTTGTGAGTGGACACTTTCAAGTCAGAAGGAAAGGGATGTATTTTGGTCAGAGGATTGAGAAAATTCTGGGTCACTAATATTATCTGCTCAAAAGTACCTCTGCTATTTCCTTTCCAGTTTTGGGTTCAGAAAATGGTTAATTTGGTTTCAGTTGCTGCCACATTCTTTGTAGGCCCTGGGATTACATGACCACATTTGTTCCTGAGAATAGCTGATGGCAATGCCTGTACTTGCTGGGGAGAAGTGTTTGAAGTCAGCGTGACACTGAGTAACATGAGCAGCACGACTGAAAGATGGATATAAATATTATCCTGAAAGCTCACCTTCCTATGTAAATCCATTTTCCAGAAGGAAGATGTTTGCGATCTCTTTTCTGAGCTGGGGTGAGTCAACGCCCCAGATGGGGGGAAGGTTCCTGAAGGCTCCAGGAAATGCTTTTCTATCTGGGAAAGACAAATGTTAAGGTTGCAAACCTTAAAATGGCTTGCCCAACTGATTCACCATGTCCTGCTTCCATCTTGCTCAGCACAGTGAACTCCAGAGGTCAAAAACCTACCATTCCAAAAACCTGCAAACAACCTAAATGCCCAAAAGTGGATGCAGGGGCAGGGGGGCAAGTCATCAGGTCATTCACTTCCTCAGTAAATATTTATTGAGTGCCTGTTATGTGCTAGGGATTATCTTGGGTATATTTTTTCTTCTTTGAATTTGTAATTTTTTCTTCTTTGAATGTGTCAGTGTTTTCCAAATTTTCTCACATGACCCTGTATCGCTTTTACCATCAAATGAATCACTTTACCAGCAAAAAATGAATGTTCATTCGATAAGGACAATGTCAACCACAGGAACTGATGTTCTGAGGGCAGTCTGGCAGCATGTTCCAGCTGTGTAACAAATCACAACACACGGGGGCGCAAAACGACAATACTTGGTCATTGTCATTTTGTCTCATGGTTCTGGGGATCCATGGGGTGCAGCCTGACGTTTCTTCCTTGGGGCCTCTCATGTTCACGCAGTTGCAGTCAAATGGTAGCTGGTGCCAGAGTCATTTTGAAGTCCCTATCATTCACACGCCTGGCATTTGATGCTGGTTGTCAGCAGAGACCTCAGCTAGGCTCCAAAACTAGCAAGTGGCCTCCCTGTTTGGCCTGGGCATCTTCACAGCATGGTGGCTGGGTTGTAAGGGTGAGTGTCCTGAGAGAGAGCTAGATGGATGCTATATTGTTTTATGATCTAGTCTCAGATGTCACACAGCATCACTTCCACTGCAGTCTGTTATTAGAAGCATGTCATGAAAGTCAGCCCATAGTCAACGGGAGAGTACTTAGACTATACCTTTTGATGGAAAGAATGTCAAGAAATTTGTAAACATCTTTTAAAGTGATTGCACAGCGGTTTCCTGAACCAAAGTTCCCAGAACCTCCACAAAGCTCCAACACTACCAGCCATCCTACCCACCACCCCATGAGTCTCTGTATTGTCCATCTTCTCAGCACCCCTAACCCCACCTTGAACCCTCAGGAAAGAGAAACCAAAGACAGCAGAGGTCTCCACACATACACACACTCTCTCGAAATGTTCTTACAGTGGAACACGAACCCCCCTCCCAAGGTGAACCCTCTCCCCTCACCTCCCCCATGACCTTGCCTACCTCCTTCTCCATTCACCCTCACATTCTTGAAATGTGCTAAGTTTCTTCACCTTAAATAAGCCCATCCCTCAGAGCCTAGGGTAGGGAGACCATTCAGAAAGTTATTGCGTGGGGTGCCTGGGTGGCTTAGTCAATTAAGCATCTGACTCTTGATTGCAGCTCAGGTCATGATCTCAGGATCGTGAGATGGAGATCGAACCCCGGGTCAGGCTCTGCACTGGCCTGGAGCCTGCTTAAGATTCTCTCTCTCTCTCTGCCCCTGACCCCCCTCAAAAAAAAAAAAAAAAGTTATTGCAATAAGCCAGCCCAAGTCCAATTGGGGCAGTAGGAAAAGGGGAGAACCATAGGAAAGTTCACTTTGGAAAAGAATGGCCACACCCTTGGAGGTGATAATATGGGGATGAAAAAGGGAGTTTTGAACAGGACTTTGAGGTTTCCGGTGTCTGTGTTCCATGAATCCTTCTGTAGTATCCTTCTTACTAAATGTGGGAAAGTTCTGTCTTCTTAAATCCCAGAGCAGCGAGTGGTCACGTGTCCCACCGAGAAGAGGCTGAGAGGATGAAGCCTTGCAAAGAAGAGCAGAGATGGGAGGCAGCACGGGCACAGTGCTAGGACCACGAGCGCTTGGAGTCAGGACTTGTTCAGGACTCAGTCCCAGAGCTGCTCAGGCTCCGACAGTTCTCCTTCAGATCTGGAGCCACTCCAGGGGGATGCCGGGAAATCCACCCTCTCCTTTAAAACAATTTTTTTTTGTGGTAAAATATACATAACACAAAATTTATCATTTTAACCCTTGTTGAGTATAAAATTCAGTGGCATTAAGCACATTCACACTATTGTATGATCATCACCACCATCCATCTCCAGAACTTTTCCTAAACTGAATCACCCTAAATGGAAACTCTGTCCCCATTAAACACTAAACTGTAACTCCCCATTGTGCCTTCTCATTCTCCCCTCCCCCAACAGCAGCACCCTTCTACTGTGTCACTATGAATTTGACTATAAAAGGTACCTTGTATAAGTGAGATCATACAATATTTGTCCTCTCGTGTGTGGCTTATTTCACTTAGTATAATGTCGTCAAAGTATGTCATCCATGCAGTGTGTGGCAGAATTTCATTCCTTTTTAAGGCTTAGCAATATTCCATTGTATGTATAACCACATTTGGTTTATCCATTCATCCATTGATGGGACACTTGGGTTACTTCCACCTTTAGGCTTCTGTGAATAATGCTGCTATGAACATGGGTGTGCAAGACCACTATCCAGTTCGGATAAACAAACTGTGATACGTCCTTATAATAAAATAGTACTCAACAACAAAAAGGAACTATCGACACATTTAACAACACAAATGAACCTCAAAATAACTATACTGAGGTAAAAGGTCCATAATTATACCGAGTGAAAAAAACCACACCCCCCAAATAGTATATATGATATGATCCATTTATAAAAAGTGATGAAAAGTACAATCTAGTCTATAGTGACAGAAAGCATATCAGTGGTCATCTGGAGAAAGTACAGGACCGGTGGCGGCAAACAGACTACAAAGGAGCATGTGCTCACTTCTGCAGCACATATACTAAAGATTACGAAGGGTCACCAGAACATTTTGGGGGGTGATGGATATGCTCATTACCCTGACTGCATGGTACACATGACAAACATCAAATTATACAGTTTAATTATGTGCAGTTTATTATAAATTATATCTTGATCAACTATTTTTTAAAGTAAAAACAAACAAACCAGGATATACAACATGATCCCATATATGTTGAAGGTAGAAAAGAAGAAAGAAAAAAAAAGATACAGCATCCACTCCCAAATGTTTCCAGCAATTCTCTCTAGATGAGGTTATAAATTCGTATCTTTGGAAGGAGGAGTTTGTGTGGCTTAAATATGTTTTCTAATTTTCCTGCAATGAACAGATCTTTCCTAATAAGAGAATCCGCTGTTAAAAGTATGCTTCTTCCTACAAAGGAAATAAGCTGCACCGTGAACACCACTATACTGGCAAAAACGCAGCCCAGCCGCTCTTATTTCCTTGAAGGAACTACCTCCTCCCACTTTCCACTCTGCGGCTGGTCCATGCGGGGCTGATTCCACGCCCATGCTGGCCGTGTGACCAGGGCTTCACCAATCAGGACATCCTGGCCCCCTGGCCACAGGGACTCAGCGAGGGATTTTCAGGAACTCTTAAGGAAAAGGCTCTTTCTTCAGAAACTCCAAGCTAGGTGGATGGAAGTCTGAAGCTGCCCATGGGGAAGGGGGAAACCTGCTACCTGGTCAGAGTCCACCTCAGAAGAAAGCCAAGTGGAGGGAAACAGGGGAGAGACCAAAGACCAGTTTCTAATATCTTTGTTAGAGCACCTGGAGCCAGCTGTGTCTAAAGCCACTTACCTTTACACAAGCCAGTGAATTATTTCTTTCGCTTATGTGACTGTCCCATTCTTGAACCTCCAATGCTGACCAAGCTCAGCAGGCACCCTCACAAAGGGATCTGCTAACCCTGCACCCTCAACTCCTCCATCCCTACCCTCCCCTTTAGATCATTATGGTTGCTGGGTGGGGTCTACATGGAGGATGCCTCTGCCCCCAGAGCTTTGTTGGCCTCTCTTATTCCTACTGTTGGGAGTAGTCCAGAGACTCTTGAGCCTAGCTGTCTGGGTTTGAACCCTAGTTCTACCAGTTACTTGCTAACTGTGTGACCATGGGTATGTTTCTGGACCTCTCTGGGTCTCAGTTGCCTCAGCTGTAATAACATTAACTATAGGTAGAATTCCTGGATTAAGTGAATTAATGCACAGTGCCTGGCACATAGTAAGCACTCAATAAATTTATTAACATCATCACCTACTGAACACCTCACCAAGCACTGCTTTTGGACCTCATTATAATTGCTTATCATTAATTTTATTTTGACTACCATTTGCTGCTTCTAAGCAGTGTAAAGGAGTTGTCATTTTGTGCTCCCCAGGGCCCCTGTGGCTCCCTTTAGGACACTTACCACCCTCTGGGGTAACTATCTAGCTCCAGCTCTGTCTCCAATAGGCTGTGGGCTCCGCAAGGCAGGGAGAATCCTCCTCTTCTGTCCTTAGTGCCCAGCAGAGTGTAGCCAAAGCACACATGCAGTACGATTCTGGAATGGACTGGGGGTGGAGTGGGTTGAAGTCATTTCAGCAAGGCAGCCAGGAGATTGCAGAGTCCTAACAACGCACCTCCCCTCGGTCCTTGAATCCACTGGTCTGCAAACCCGGTCAGGTAGTGGCAGAGAATGCAATGGCAGAGCCATCTCTTGCAAACCAAGAACTCCTTTCTCAGAAACTGTGACATTTCTGTTAGGAGCCCTCCTGTCGTTCATACCAGTCAAGCTGTCAGATTAAAACTGAGGGACCATTTCTTCATTTTCCAGTCCACATTCATTTGTTAACTTTATGGATTCATTTTACCCAGGAGCATTCTTTGCCAGTGAACAAGATTGCGGGGGCAGGGAGAGAAGAGCAAACATTTAATAATAATAAACAGAACATTTTACATTGAGCTAATTCTTCCCATTGACTTTTTTTTTTCTTTTTGGATGTTTTGAGAATGATGGCCAATTTTCCACCACCTGCTTTGTCCCATTCAGCTCTCTACCGTCCGAGAAACTAAACTCTGCTCCATCCTTGGGCCTGATTCCTTGCCAATCCCAGCATCCTCTTCACCTAACCACCATTTCCCCCAAAATAAAGCTCCAAAGAGAAAAGGGAATGAGGTCATTCCACGTTTTTCTGGGAATGAATGCAATGGCCATCAGGGCGACTGTGCGCTCCACTGTGTGAGTTCTTGGGTGACTTCTGTCCTTTAATCTCCCAGCAGCCCGAAGAGGTCAATGCTGTTGGGTATCCCTGTGTTCCAGATGAGGAAACAACAGAGGGGTGAGCCCAGCCCAGGGGCATGTGGCCAGGAAGACTACAATTAGAACCCAGGCCCCTCTGTCACCAAAGGGCAGATTTGGGGCCCTGTGCACTGTAGGGCCGTTGAAAATGTAAGTTGACCAATACCACGGGCCCTGGGGCTCTGCTGTTGGGGATTGGGGTGGGGGGGCGGTTGGTGGGGTAGATAACACCCATCCCCTCCCCTCATCCCAGCCTGCAGCCCTTCATTCCTGACAACTGCTGAGACTCCAGGCTGGTATCTCTTAGATTAGCCCCCAGCTATTTTTATTCTGCCCTTGTTTAGGGAAGAAACACAGCTTGGGCAAACCCTCAGGCAGGGCCCCAGGGGAGACCACCATTAGTCAAGGAAGAAAAGGAAGCTTATTTTACATTTTAACTATCTTTTTTTTAACTATCTTTTTTTCCTTAGAAAAATATCCAAATTGGGTCACCCTGCCAAACTGCCTCCAGTAGAGCCTCCTGACCTCCTAAATTCACTAACACAATGCATCTGCCTTCCTTCAGAACAATATTGACCGTTGAATGTAGTCTCATCTCTTGGGCTGGTGGCAAGAGGTGTGAAGCAGATGGGCCTGGTGAAGGGAAAAGGAAGCACGGGAGGGGAAACGAGGTGTGCCAGGGAAGACAGGGAAGACAGGGAAGCTGGAGAAGAGCCAGGCTGTGCCTGGGAGGGAGAGGTCCCTCCTGAAGTGGAGGAGTCTCAGAGACAGAGACATCTGAATGGAGATGCTAGAAGGTTGGAGATGATAGAGATCTGGAGCTCACCTGAGAGTCTGTCATGGAGACAGAACTTTGAAATTATTGATAGTGATTCTCTAGATGATTGTTAAACTGGGTGGGGGGGGCGGAGGGGGGAAGAAGGATGACCTTGCCTGTGAGGGAATACATAGAAGAGGGAAGAAGCTCTGGTAAGCCAGCACTTAAGGCTGAAGAGAAGATGAAGAAAGAAGAGTGAGCAGGAGTTGCCAGAGAACAAGAGGAAAACCTAGAGTGTGGTATCACAGAAACAGGTTTCTGGGAGGAACAATGCCCACCATGGTCAACAACTGCTAAGGATGAGGTAGGTGGGGGCAGACATCCTTCAGATGAACAGCCTGGAGGTAACTGATGACCCCAGGGAGGCTTGTTTATGAGAGAGTGGGACTGTCGCAGCAATCAGACTTAAGTGGCCCAGGACGTGGGAGGCGAGGACACAGACCGTGTCACAGAAGTTGAGCAGTAAAGGGGAGAAGACAGAGCAGGGCTCAAGGGTGAAGGCACAACCTTCCCCGTGCTGTCACAGAGGAATGCTCCCTCCCTCCACAGGTCCCCTATGACAGCCAGCGCACGGGCACCACTGTCATTCTGTGCTGTCCTGAAAGGCAAGAGGGAACTGCATTTATGTGCAGTCCTCAGGGATCTAACACACAGCCGGAACTCAACAAACAGTAGATGCTTTTGATGATGAGAGTGACGATGACAACGATGAAGACAAGGATGAAAAACACAGACTCTTGTAGATCAGAAAGTCTCCTATTTGGGGGATTAAAAGAACAGACTCCCTAAGAAGCCTCACTGGTAACAGTGGCTCTGTTTCTGGGCATTCCTCCTTAGTCTCATGTGCTGGCTCCTCTTTTTTGTCGTGAGTTCTTTATCTATATACTCAAATCTCTGGGCGAGCTCATCCAACCTCATGTCTTTAAATCCCATCTATACGCCCTCTTCCAAATTTATACCACGAGCCCTGACTGCTCTCCCAAACCCCAGACTCACACATAACCACCTGTGTACCTGGCATCTTGACTAGGGGGTCTAAGTAGACATCTCAAGTCCAACACGTCCAAAACCCAACTCCTGATCTTTTCCTCCTTTAGTTACATAGGCCAAGAATTTCATAGTTTTGGGGCGCCTGGCTGGCTCACTTGGTAGAGGATGTGACTCTTGATCTCAGGGTTGTGAGTTCAAGCCCCATGTTGGGTGTAGAGATTACTTAAAAATAAAAGGACAATTTTAAAAAAGGAATTTCCTAGTTTTGGCTCTCATTCCTTCAAGAATGATACCCATTCCTTCATGAAACCTTATCCTATTGGTTCTATCTTCAAAATATATCCAGAATATGACTACTTCTCACCACCTCTACTGCTCCGCCAGGTATAAGCCACCGTCAATCTGCTACCTGGACATCTGCAATCAATGGTCCTCCCAACTGGCCACTCTGCTCTGCACTTGTCTCGTTCACTTTGTTACCAACATGTAGGTCGTATCAAGTCACTCCTCTGCTCCAGTGGCTCCCCATGTTCCTCAAAGTACAAGCTCAATCATTCCAATGACCTACAAGGCTTCTCATGATTTTGTTCCCACTCTGATGTCCTGTACTACTTCTCTACCACTCCCCACACTCTGCTAACCTAGCTTCCTTGCTATTCCCCCATCAGTCATGCTCCAGTGCATGCATGGATGCATTTCCGACGTATGGATTTTTTCCCCACACCAACAATCAGTTCTAGCTGGGTGTCCTCTAATTCAACTCAATTCGGACACTACGCACATGGTCATCTGTTCCCACAGGTTAAAGGCTCAATCCCACAAAACTGCGACCCCACCCCTCCACCCCTACTTCAGCTGCCCATCACAAGTCTAGATAGTCACAGGGGCTTCTGACTAACAGGCCCAGATGGGAGGTTCCCATGAGCACCTCCTCCTCGGGTTTGATTAATTCGCTAGAGAGGTTCACAGAAATGAAGGAAACGTTTTACTTACTAGATTGTCAGTTTATTACAAGAGGATATAATTCAGGAACAGACAGATGAAAGAGATGCCAGGGCAAGGCATGAGGAAAGAACGCAGAGCTTCCATGCCCTCTCCAAGTGCACCACCCTCCCTCGATCTCCACGTGCTCACCAACCCAGAAGATCTCTGAACCCAGTCCCTCTGGTTTTTTGTTTTAAAGATTTTACTTATTTATTTGAGAGAGAGACACAGCGAGAGAGGGAACACAAGCAGGGGGAGTGGGAGAGGGAGAAGCAGGCTTCCCACTGAGCAGGGAGCCCGATGTGGGGCTCGATCCCAGGACGCTGGGATCATGACCTGAGCCGAAGGCAGACGCCTAATGACTGAGCCACCCAGGCGCCCCTCCCTTTGGGTTTTGTGGAGGCTTCATTACACAGGCATGATTGATTAAATCACTGGCCATTGGTGACAGAACTCAATCTCCAGCCCCCTCCCCTCCTCTGAGGCCCAGGCAACCAGCCCCCATCCTTAGTGCTTTCCAAAAGTGGCCCCATGAAGATTAACAAAAGAAACCTTTATCACTCTCATTGTAGGAAAGTCCAAGGGCTTTAGCAGCTCTGTGCCAGGACCGGGGACACCAAATACATATTTCTGACAATAAATCACAGTATCGCAGATGCTCCCACTGTAGGCCTTTGCACTAGCTCTAGCTGGCCCCTGTGGGGAACCCTCCTCCCTCAGCAGTCCACATGGCTAAGGTGTCTTCATCCTCAACAGGCCTTTGCTCAGATCTTACCTCCTCATTGAGGCCAGCTCTGACCACCCTACTTAATACTGCAAACCTATCCCCTCACCTATATTCCAGATCTCCATTAACCAGCTTCACTTTTCCCTAAAACACTTATTTTCTAACAGAATGAATGACTTATTTAGTATCTTAATTGTTTATCATCTGCCCACCCTCCCCCACATATTATAAGTTCCATGACGACAGGGAATTTTAGTTTTGTTCACTGAGTGTACCTAACGCAGCGCCTGGTACAAAGTAGGTGCTCAGTAAATACTTGAATGAACGACCTCTTGCCAGATGCTCTGTCCTTTTAGCTCCTTGACCTTCATCTAAGCAAAATGTAGAATACACGTTTACGTTACTGTTAACAGTGAGAATTAAAATCATTTATGAAACATCCTCCAAAAACTATATAGGTGGACTTTGTACATTTCTATGGCCTTTTTTTTTAAAGTCTGGTATCTGAAAAAAAAAAAAAATCCATAAGAACATTCCATGTGGACTGATAGAGAGTCCTAAACACAGCAAGATCATAGAGCAAATGTGAACACTGCCCCCTCACGGATGAACATGGCGGTGGCTGCTTCTGCCCAGCCAGCCCACTTGGGGATCATTTTGAATCCTGGTGGCTGGCTGATTGGGGCTGCAAGATATAATCCTATTGATGGCACTTCAAATTCAACCTATTTGCAGAAGGAAACAAGTTAAAGAAGAATAAAGTCAAAGGGAGATTTTTTTAAGGAGTACAGAGCCCACACATTCCCATATTGTAAGGAGGATGTTGACAATTAGTGGGAAGTAGTAAAGAAAAATGTTAAGACAAGAAAATCCTAAATTGATAACATCCATCTGCTGCACTTACAGCTGGAATCTGAGTGGGAATTTCCCATCTGTGCTTTATTCTCAGCTTTAATTTGACTATAAATAAGACACATGCATACACATTTTGCACCGTCTTCTGAGTCCAGAAATTGTTTAAGAATGATATCTATATAGAAGCGTGTGTGGACAAGGACACACACACACACTTTAACTTAGAACCTGCTCATTAAACTAGTCAGAGGTGTGCAGCCAATCTCTCACACACTTGGTCCCATGACAATCCGGACTTTTTAACTGAAGCCGTAACTGTTCACACCCTCCCTCTGCTCAAGCTGATCTAACAGAACTTCCGACGCCCAGGCCAGCTTTCACTAAAGCCCATTCGCTGCAGGAAACCTCAGGGCCCAGAGTCCTGGAGGGGGCCCCATTTGGGAAGCCCACTGTCCAGTCAGACAGAAGCTGCACTTGTTACTGTACATTCTTGTTTGATTCTCCTATTGACTCTACCAATGACTGTATGGACTATCATCCCCACTTTACAGGTGGGGAAACTGAGGCTCAGTGACAAAAGGTAACCTGCCCATGGTCACATGGTCCCTTAGTAGTAGAGCCAAGACTCAAAACCAAGGTTCAAAGTCCATGTTCTTTCCACTTTCCCCTCTGCCTCCACACTATACCTCCCAGGGCCTCTGGGGCTATAAATAGTGGGGAGGCTGGGATTTCATGAGGCCAGCCAGTCCTACAGCACAAGGAGACACTAACATCTCCCAGCCTGAGCCCTAGCATCCCCCAGGCCTCAACAGAACTCAGGCCCAGACAGGCCTCAGCTTATCACTAGGCTCACTCTCATGGTTATATTTAGCTCTGGACCTCAAAGAGAAAGACATGGGCCAGCCCCCAAGACACGGCACACCCCCAGGCCAGGCCCACCACTGTACATAGAAAGAGAAGGATGTCTGCCTGAGCCTTTTCAGATGTGGTGTCAGCCACCTCCCGTGGGGGCTTTTTGTAACTTGCTTTTTTAGAGCCTATGAGATCTTGTTCTTCTTGCTCCGTGAGGGAGGAACCACAGCAGCTTTACAGCTGCTGTAACGGTCAGCAACGTCTTATAATACATTGCATGTGGCTGTTGCTTAATAATCCTTTGTTGAATAAACAAATAAATGATCTTAAGTTGATGTTCTAGAAATCTGGACATCAAAAACAGGACACAAATTCCTAGAAGGATACATTATAAATCCACATGCATTTCATTCTATTAAATAGAGTCAAGTTTATTCAAGGAACGGGCCTGAGTTTTCCTTATCCTTCTCCCCACTTCTCTCCTCCTTCCACCAAATCTGGCATTAAGGCTACAGCAGGAGAAGGGGAGAGAGGAGGATCCAATCCTGAAGGCTGGCCTCTGCATGCCCCATGTGACAGCCACACGCACTGTGTGATGGCTCCTGGAGTCCCTGTGTCCTGCAGGTGTCCTGATGACAGGCCTCCCTTGCTCTACTTGCCCTTTATAGGCTAACCAGCTGCCTACAGAAAGCTGGGGGGCTGGGTCTGCAATCCACCTGCTGAGCAAGTGGAGCAGGCCACAGAGGTGTGCAATGATTTGGCAGCTGGGGCCAGAGCTCAGGAGCATGGACAGATCCTGACACTGGAGCTTAAAGGGCAAAAGCTGGTAATTCTAGATCTTACAAAAATGGAAAGAGCCGCTTTTTTACAATATAGAGGACCGTAGCAAGGAAAAGGGCCAGGGCAAGGAAAATGAGAAGCTTGTCCGTCAGCTCTCGGCGATTATATTTTGTGATAAGCTTCCGTCCCAACTGGATGGTCCCTGACATGGACTTAAACTCTTCATTTGCATCCAGGATAGTCCGGGAAGAATTGGCTGAAACAAAAGAGGGAGGGAGCCTGACTCAGAGACTGTAGAGCACCAAATCCAAAGACTTTGCTCTGCTGGCTGGGTTACCAGCAAATAACACTGCACTTTGCAGCAAGTTCCCCTCGGCCATAAGCAAAAATGTGAGCAGAGACAAACAGAGGAGCAACGAACAAGGATATTATAAGGAAAGTACCTCCCTAGGTCCTATTCAGCTCAGAGTGATGTGGTTTGTTTATATACAATGTCACAGGGCCACAACTAGGTGTTCTCCAATGTGCATATCACCAGGGAAAAAAGAAGAGAGTTCCTTCCAAAGCAGGCAAGTGCTGGTGAGAAGAAGCACCAGCCCCAAAACAAACCCGGGCAATTGTGACCAGGCACTATGAGGTCTTTTGGGGGGGCAGAAGCTAAGAGTTACCAAGACTTTCCACCTGAGGTGCACCCTGCCAGGACCCCTGAGAGTCAGATCTGCTCTTGGTGGGATCCTAACAAGTTGGGCTAGGCCCTGCTGCCAGCCCCCACACACACCAGTTCTTCAGTCCTGGGACACTGCCGTGGCTTTAAAGATATCACACCTATGCTCTGGCCACTGTATGAAATCTAAAGGGAGGTACCTGTGCCTTAAGGTTCACTGTGCCTAGGAGTCAAATGTACTTCTGAGTATGGGTATTTGAGCCTGACACCTGGGTAAGAAGGTCTACCTGGCAAGATTCTCCCCCAAAGCCTAACATCATCAGAACATCCACAGAATAAAACGTGCTGTTAAGTGGAAAAGTGAGGTGTGAAAGAGCGTATGTGAAAATTTCCATTTATGTAAGAGAGTGGGGGATAAACAATATTTAATTTGCTTGTGCTATATGTGCTTGGAGGCGCTCAGGAGGATATAAAAGAAACTGGTAACAGTGGTTGCCCTTGAGGAGTAGACCTGATGGCCAGAGGTCAGAGGGAGGTCAGAAGAGAGAGCTATCGTTTTACTTCTCTCTTGTACTGTCCAATATGGCAGCCCCTAGACACAGGTGATACTTGAGCATGTATATGTGGCTAAACCAAACTGAGATGTCCCTAGGTGTAAAACACACACACGATTTCCAAGATTTAGTATGAGAAAAAGGAAGGTAAAATATCTCAATAGTTTTTGACATTCCATATTGAAATGGTAATATTTTATATGTATTGGGTTAAATAGATTCATAGGTTTCTTTTTACCTTTTTTAATGTGCCTACTGGAAAATTTAAAGTTAAATATGTGGCTCACATTCTATTTCTATTGGACAATGCAGGCCTAGAGGTTTTTTTCTTAACCATGTAATGCATATTACTTTTTCATAAAATTAAAAGTCAATGAGTAAGTAAAAGAAATTACCAGAGGAAACAGAGCAGTGTTTCTATAAAGACAGATGAAGGGGAAAAATAAACACTCAGACAACAAAAATCCCTCTCTTGGCCCTTTCTCCATGCCTACCTCCATCCCAAAAACCTAAGAGTCAGTTCAAAAAAATCTAACAGGCCTTTCTTTTTAAACTTCGTATGATAGCTAATTTTCAAGCATCACCAAAGTAGAGAGAATAGTATCATGAAATGTCCTATGCCCATCACCCATACCCAAGAACCACCAACTCCCTGGTGCTCCTGTTCCCATACTACCCCACCCAATTCCAGCAAATTCCAGACATTATATCCCTCACATGCTTTTTTTTTAAAAAACTTGTAGCCCTATTGGGCTCTTAAATCAAGCTGAATTTGTGAGCTGTAAGGAAAGGATTAAGAATTGCATTCTTCTTTCTTCAATAGTTTTCTCTCCTACAAAATGGGCCCTAAGAACAGCCCTCAACACCCCAGAAGCCATCAGCATCTGTGCACCCTCCTCACCACTTAACTATCTCATCTGTTTCTGATGTGTGTATAAACTGTGTGTGTATGGGGAGGCGTCCTGTCACCTGCATCAAAGCAGAAAAGCCCTCCACTCAAAGGCCAGGTGGCTTCCTATTTTGCACGTTCTCCCAGGTCTCTCCCAAGGCTTGAGCCCCGCTGCCAGCACGCATGTAGCAGAGGTGACTGGCTGGTTCTGAGCCTAAATGCCCAGATAGGTTTCAAACACAGGGACTGACCTTGGGGACAAGTTGCTTGCTTTGCTTTTCCTTCCACCTGTCTGAATAGTGCACAGAAAAAAAAGCGGCTCAAAATTACAGATACTTTTTAAGAGTGATAATGGTATTGTGGTTTGGTTTTGTTTGTTTTTTGTTTCAAGAGTCTCTTATCTTTTAGAGAGACATATTGAGATATTTTTAGATGATGTCTGTGATTTGCTTTGAAATAATCCAGATGGAGGCCCAGGAAGGGTGGAGCTGAAACGAGACTGGCCATGAGCTGACAAGTGCATACCACACTCTCTGCTTTAGTCTCTGTGAAATCTTCCAAAACTGTCTCAAACAGTAAACTCTCTCCTCGTTTTCCTATACAGAGGACCCTGAAGAGGGTCAATTCTCTTCTACATTACAAGGGAGACACCATGGGAAAGCTGCTAGAGAAACCAGACGCTCAAGTGGCTTCTGTTGTGGCCTCTGATGGTATCTTTTAAAAGGAGCTCATAGTAAAAATAACACTGGAGAGTATAATTGTAAGCTGAGGCCCCAGCAGACTGATCATAATTGTAAGCTGAGGCCCTAGCAGACCGACCAGCAGCCGATATACTAAACATCTCCTCAAGCAATGATTCCCCAACCTGCCTGGCCACATGGGTCCACAGAACTCCAGAGAAAAAAAGGGACTTCCAGGCCCCTCCCCCAGCCCTACTGGCACCCACTCTCCAGGAGAAGACCTGGAGATCTCTGCTTTTCACAGGAGACCCTGGGAGTGCTTCTGCCAGGGAAACATTTCGAGAGGGGTGTGCAGATCTTCTTAGTGCAGCTATAAAAACCAAGAAGAGAAGTAGGAGCGACCCGCCCCACTCCAGGCAGCACCGCACTGCCGAGGCCACACGAGTCAGCAAGCTCGGAGGGGAGGGGAGGGGAGGGGAGGGGGCAAAGGCGGAAGAGCCTGGTGGCAGGTGCCAGGGCAAGGGCTCTGGGGCTGGAGTCTCTGGGAGAAGCTTCTAACTCCAGGTCCGGCTTTACCTAGAGTCTGCATGGCTTCCTCGCTCTGCTGGACCTGCTGGGACATCATCCTGCTGATTCCCATGAGGCTCTCCGTGATGGCACTGGACGTCTGGGCCAGGCTCTCTTTGGTGGTTTTCCTAAAAGTCCAGAGTGAGAGGAGGCTTGTTGACATCGACATCCCATCGTCAAATGAAATCCCATCTTTTTAATCTATCAGAATAAAATCTATTTAAATATCAATGATCACAGTCAACACCGGCAAGGGTACACTGACACCACACTCCTGAAGACTGCTAGTAGGAACGCAAACTGCTGCTACCTTCTGTAAAGCAATTTGGCAATACATATTAGGAGCCTTAGAAACATTTAGGTCTTTGGCCCAATAATCTCATCCCTGGGAAACTCTCCAAAGGAAATATCCAAAATGTGGACAAAGCCTTATGTCCTGGGATATGGCCTTGTGTATTATTTACAGTACAAACTAGAAATGTAAACACCCACAAACAGGGGATTAGCTAATACAGGGGAATACTATGTACTCTTAAACTTTTGTTTAAAGAGTTTCTAAAGCAACAAGCAAGTCTTTGTGCTATAATACTATGTGACGAAGAGCAGGGCAATAAGTTTTATATACAGTATGATTCAGACTTTGTGAAAAAAAAATGGTGGAAGGAGGCAATATACCAAAATGTGTGCAACACAATGACAGTATGGTTTCATTTTGTCATTAATATTTTTCTTTATTTTACCAATTTATTAAAATAAGCATGTATTTCTTTCATACTTTAAAAAATATTACCTATATAATAAAATTAAGTACCAGTTTTACATTGAAAACAAGAAGGGGTTCCTTACGTGGGTTTTGCACCTTGCCAACTGCTGTTCTATCATCAGGGCCCAGAAAGACAAAAAGACAGATACCTTTGCCTTAAGAGGTCTCCTCCCTGGAGAAGTTCTGCTTTCTCTAGATTGTCGATAGCAATTTTGCAAGTGAGATTAGCCTTCCTCCATGAGGTCTGATTGCTGGAATCAAAAGGGTCTTGCATGAGTTTCTGTCAGATCAAGTCACAGCAGTTCTTCCTTCTGGCAAGGGAGTGATGGGGAAGGCCACCCAGGAGTGGCCCACAGAGTCCATCTCCACCACCCGCCATTTGCACTTCTTGGTTGCCCCAGCAACTGTTCCAGCTCAGGCCACAACACCTCTGGTCTGGACCCTGGAGGCTGCCTCTGGGACATTCTCCTACTGCCCTACTGCCTGTAACTGTCCCTCTCCCTCCAGGGCAGCCAGAGGGAGCAGTCTGGTCCCAGCACTTCTGTGTTGACAGCCCGCAATGGCTTCAGACTTCAAACTCACCGTGGGCGCACGAGGCCCTGTTCTGTCAAGTTATCTCTAACATTTTACTGCTCTTTGCCTTGCGTACTGGTTGGTTCCATTTCTTGAGAACCATGTCTTACTCATCTCTGGATCACCAGTACCTAGAACAACAGTTTCTGGCCCATTAGCCAATCAATAGGTATTATGAGAAGTAGAAAAATCATAGAAAGGCAGTTTTCCTCAATATTTCTTTTCTTTTTAAAGTTTTATTTAGGTTTTTTTCATTTTTTTGAGAGAGAGCACGCCTGAGAGTGAGAGAGCAGGGGGAGAGGCAGAGGAAGAGAGAGAAAAAAATCTCAAGCAGGCTCCATGCTCAGTGCAGAGCCTGACACAGGGCTTGATCCCAGAGCCCTGAGATCATGACCTGAGCCAAAATCAAGAGTTGGTCGCTCAACCGACTGAGCCAACCAGGCACCCCTAAGTTTTTATTTAAATTCCAGTCGGATAACATACACTGTAATATTAGTTTCAGGTGTACAATGTAGTGATTCAGCACTTCGGTTTTGCTCAATATTTCTTTAAGATTTGCTGTTCTTTACACAGCCAGAACAATCATGAACAAGAGAAACACAATGTATTAGCAGAGCCCAGTTTGATGTGATTTACTTACATTCTTTACCCGATCTCCCTTATGAGAGACACCTCAAATTTGATGAACAGCTCCCTAGGGAGTGCAGCTTTTGTTTTTTTGTTTTTTTTCTTAAATATTTTATTTATTTATTTGAGAGAGAGAGAGAATGAGAGATAGAGAGCACGAGAGGGAAGAGGGTCAGAGGGAGAAGCTGACTCCCCGCTGAGCAGGGAGCCCGACGTGGGACTCGATCCCGGGACTCCAGGATCATGACCTGAGCCGAAGGCAGTCGCTTAACCAACTGAGCCACCCAGGCGCCCGGGAGTACAGCTTTTGTCGATGGACTATACAAATGTTAATTGGGCCCCTGAGAGAATCAAACTCAAGCACTAGAACTCTTAGGCAGCTGGTTCACGGCAACTGTGCTAACCCCTGAGATATTTATGAAGTCAAACACAGGGCACGTGAACTGATAGGGTGTTTTTCTAAGAGCACCTCTGTGCTTAAAACATTAAAATGAGCTCTCTGCCACCGGAACAACATCTACTATGCCATTTCACACCTGATGTTTAAAAAGAATCAATTACATTTTCGAACTATTAGCAAGGGGGTTCTGCTGGGCCTTGTGACAGAGATAAGTGAGCTGCAGTGGCTGCCCTCAAGGGGCTCACATTTACTGGGGAGAAAGACAAGCAAACAAATATTTGCTGAATGGTGTGATAAGCATGATAACCCAGGCAAGCACAACCAGTTTTCACACACAACTGCCAAAGTATTCATTTACTGCTTTCTCTCTCTCCCCTGTAACTCCACATCGTGAATGGCCATTCTCAACTTTAAACCCATGCTAAGCCCATCTTATCTGGTGTAACTTACTATGCTTTATACAAGGGGTCCTCTTGACTCAGTGTTCAGAATCTGAGTATCCTTGGTGGCCGAGGGAAGCAAACACCATCACGCCACAAAATATTAAGACTGAGCCACGCACTTTAACACTGGTCGCCACCCACACATCCCTCCCTACTTACACTAGCCACCACCATGCCCACATCTTTGTCAGTCTCCTCCTGTTGCTGGGTGTTCTAAACACAGCTGCTGTCAGCAAGGATGATGCTGGAGAATTATTCAAATCAGAAGCAAAGCCACAGACAAATACAGGTATGGCAGAGTTAGAGTAATTAACAAGGATGAAGGGAACACCCAGGAGGATGATGACTAGCAGGGGCTTCAAACGAGAATGACCTGGCCACCAGAGGATTGGAAGAGTTGATGGAGTCCTCAAATATTTCTGCCACGACAAACCTCTTTATGATTATGATACAAAAGTCAAATGTGGAGGGACAGGTACTGTTTCATGCCATCAGACAATTTTGTTGGCAAGTCCCCCAGCTCAATACCCAGAAATAGCACATACTTCAGTTATATAATCAAAGGTTAGCACACAGTTACAATGGTGACCACCATTTAACGTAACATAACCTTATTTACATTTTGGGGGGTTTCGTTTTTTAAGATAAAGTGCCATTCAAAGCTTTCTAAATTTTGGTCCCTCCTAAGTAGGACTTTCTCTGGTAATGATTACACTTAAAGAAAAAGGACCCTGTATTACAAAAGCAACCATTTTTTGGTTTTGTCTTAAAAATATAAAATACAGTATAATGGTAAATATGCTTTTGTAAACTATACACAATTTGACCTACCAACAACCCTTGCTGGCCCCTGCTTTGAGAACTACTGATCTAGAGAGGACGCTCAGTCTGTGTAGAAATGACACAATTAAATCATTAAGCCAGGTTTGTTAGGCAAACCCTTGTACAAGCCTCCCAAGGAGCAAGTGACCCAGCACAGGCCCCACCTACCTGAGCATCTGCTTTTTGTGATTCTCCACTTCCTGGAGGAGAACTTGCTTCTCCGACTCTTTGTCTTGCTCTTTCGCTGACTGCTCAAGCTCCTTTGGGGGAAAAGAGCTCTATATTAAAATGATTTTAAAAGCCAATATAAAAACCAAAGAGCACTTCTCTTTCTAGGCAGGTTATACAACAGCACTTGAAAACCCTCCTAAAAGAGAACACTTAGGAATGCCAGGTAACAGAGAACAAACATCCTTATAAATATATAGCTGACTTGCAAGAAAGTAGGGATAATCCCCAGGGCCCCAAGGAGAGAAGGGAACTAAGAGCCAGAGCGGTCAACCTGTGAGTGATGCATGTCCCACTTGGAGATATCATGGAAATATCAAACTGCTACACATCCAAATGCTCACTCTCAATCCCTGTACCTATTTCATTATTGACTGGTAGCAAACAATTTGAAGGTTCCACTGTGTGCCCATATTTTTTTTTTAAATATTTTATTTATTTGACAGAGAGAGATGGTGAGAGCAGGAACACAAGCAGGGAGTGGGAGAGGGAGAAGCAGGCTTCCCCCCTGCCGAGCAGGGAGCCCGATGCGGAGCTTGATCCCAGGACCCTGGGGTCAAGACCTGAGCCGAAGGCAGGTGCTTAACGAGTGAGCCACCCAGGCACCCCACTATGTGCCCATATTTACAAAACATACATATATATATGTATGTTTTGTAAATATATATATATAAAACATATGAAAGTAAGAGCCTTTCAAAAATAAAAAATTAAATGATTAAATCAGTGCTAGAGATGGAGGCAAAAAGATCAGGTTCAGTGACATTGTTAAAATTCTAAAGTGAATTTTTATGACAAAAACTGCTTATCTTCACAATTGCCTTGAAAATCCCTTAGGAAGGCAACACACAGGACCCAGACATACTATTTCCGAATAGCCAGTTTTTCTTCCAGCTTTGGAAACAGACTGTCGTCTGTTAAACAACAAGGTTGTTGGCTGGCATCTGGGACCACGTCACAGGAAAAGCACAGGTCTTTAAATCCCAGGACCACAAGCAGTGAGACCGGGTGCCCCCAGACCCACTCAGGGATGGGCAGACCCATGCACCCATCTTATTCTCACTAGGGCACAGCAGCAGAAACAGGCTATGCAAATGGATACTTCTCACTCCGGTGGTTTTTGAGATAGCACATACACCTTAGTTGGATTCGGAAGTGCTATATGTGCATATGAAGTGACTGGAGACCTCAGAAACACGGAGGAAGATGCTAGGCAAAGCAGAGCACGAAAAAAACCCCAGGAGACACTGACAATGCATTCAAAAGTTCCTTACTTTTACCTTGAGAGCATGGAAGTACAGTTACCCTCACTGTCCAAACGTTTACTAAAAAAAAAAAAAAAAAAAAGAACCTGGACAGCTCTCAAGTGGAGGTTACTCCCAAGACGGAGCCTCCTCATTGTTACCCAATCTCCCCACATTTCAGCTCTGCAGCTACTCACCTGTATTCTGTGCCGCAACTGCTGAAACTTCCCTTTCACTTTAGTATTCAGTTCAGTAAGTGCACTTAATGGTCCTGAACAATCTCGAATATCCTAGGAGACACTGAAGAGGTGAGAGGGCCTTTCTCGAAGCAATGAAATGAAATGATACCATCTGTACAATGACAGAATTGGCTTAGACCACAACTAAGGCTGGCCTACTGACTATAATTCATCCTGATCTTTGCAGCTTACCTCTGCAACACAAGCAAAAACATTATCATTTACATTTCTCTCATACCTCTTTAAATTAATTTTGAGCATGTAATATAAAAGCATAAAAAGAAACACAACTGTCTTGACTTACTAGTTCCTAAAGTTTAACAAAACGCCACCTGGCCGGTATAAAAAGGCTTAAAGTAGCTTGTATGTCCAACAAGAATGGACATCCAAAAGTGATACTTTAACTTTAGATCTTTCCAACTTGAAAATCAGGATGCTCAATTCCTGGCATCATAGGACAAAGTTAACTTCAATCTGATTTTACAAACCATCTGTTATAAATCACCCTGTTTACAGACATGTCCAAGGGTCGATTTAGAATTTGTTTCTGGACATTCAAAATTACTGGGGTCAGGTTTTAGAGCAGGCCCTAGAGCCAGAGTATGTGGATTCAAATTCTGGCTGTAGCAATTTATTGGCTGTGTAACAAAAAGTCACTTGAGTTCTCTGTGCCTCAGTTTCCTCATCACACTGCCTACCACATAGACCATATATGTATGTAAAGCATGTTGCAGAGGAGCTGGAACACAATAAGAGTGCAGTAAATCTAGATATAATCAATCTTTCTCATTAGCAGCCATGAGAACCCAAATATTAGAGAGTACAAAAGGGGACTTAAGCAACTTAGATTATGTAAAAAGGCAATTTTATTTGTATGAATCCTAAATTTGTTTTTCTAGACTCATCCCAACAGTTTTGCAATGTGTATGGAGAAGAAGTGAAGTTGAAGAAATTTAAATGCTTGCATCAAGTTTCCTTACTTGTTCTCTGGCTTACTTGCTAAATCACACCCCCTTGCACCACGATAAGGCACTACTTTGGTTTATTCTGCATCTGGTTTCTATGGGAAGTCCCACTTTCCTTCACTTTTTGCCACAGCTAGTTGCAAACTCTGAGTCTACATCTAATGTCTAGTAACATTTGTTGGAAAGGGAAATGATTTGCCTAAAACCAAGATTTAAAACTCCTGGTTTCTTTTTGCTAAATTCAAGGAACCATTTCTACATTCCTAACTCTTGCCTATGTCAATTGGTTATTGCTCTGGGGCCTACTACTCTTAAATGGCTTAAGGCAAAGCATCTCAATTACCCAGTCTGTTAAAGGAAGTTGTAGACACTCCTTAAGTCCCTCTCTAGGCTGACTTTGCCCGTCAGGTCGCAGTTTTGCCACCATCTGCCCTCTGATTCAGGCCTTGGCACTTTACCCGATTTCCTCATTTACAAAGTCACAACTACAGTCTAAGTTAAGTTCATTTCACCGGGTGCCTCCCGTGTCAGGCGGCCTTTGGTACCACGGGACACTGCACCCAGCCCAGCTGGCCAGGAGGGGGCGGGGCTAATGCCCCCCAGGTCGCCACCAAATGGTGGGGAGGGCAGTGTCAGAAGGCGGGGCCCACCAGGGTGACAGGTATGTTGTGTGGCGGTCCCAGTCGAAAAGAGTGCGTGGGAGGGGCCAATGGGGGCCACAAAGGGGTAGCCTGGTCAGGGACCGGGGAACATGGGAGTGTCCAGAAGAGGGCAAGACGACAGCAAGTGGATGGAGGATCAGGGCCAACGGTCAAGGAAACGGGACCAAAGGGGGACCACAACGGGGCAGCCGGCCATGGGGCGGGACCAACGACCTCAGGGACTTGACCAAGTGGGGAAAGCTCGGGAGTGAGACCGCCAAGCTTACAAGGAGCCAGTGGAGCCTGGGTTTAAGGCTGCTGGAGCCCGGCAGAGGTCCCGGGAATTGTACCTGGATAAGCGCCTTCACCTCCAGGTCGAATTTGACAATCTCTTGGTTACAGATACGGACGTGGACATCTTGGGGAGCCGCCATGTTGAGGACGCCGGCTACGGGCAGCGGCGGTGCCCAAATTTAAGCGCGTTTCCGCGTCGCGTTCCTTCTGCGCCCGGTCTTTCGGCAGCGCCCTCTAGAGACCGGCCTGAGGCGAGCGAGGGTAGAGGCTGCAAGTCCTAGGGACTTTTCCTGAAAACGCGGATGGACTCAGCCCCGCCTCTTGGTGTGATCCTAAGAAAACGAAGAAGAAAAAGAGAGGGAGTATCAAGGGCGTTTTTGCAGTGGCTTCTCCCCATCTTCTATCTAACGGCCATTCTAATGACTACATATTTTTTGCATAGAGGAAAAAAAAAAGACTGGAAGGAAAGTATCAATTGGAATGTCTCTGGAAGGTGGAGTTAACAATTTTTTATATTTCTTTAAATTTTCTTATATTTTTCATATGTTGTACAGTGAATATAAACTGTGGAGCAAATGAAAAAATGAAAAATGTTATTACTACTTTTAATGTATGGAATTCGAGGCAGGTCTCTTAGAGCACCCCCTGTGGCCCAAGGCTTCTAAAATCACAATTGATCAAGTCACCTCCCTGCCTACACCTCTTCTGTGGCTCCTGGCAATTTCCTTTTGTGTACAGTTGGATGTATTAAATCTACCTCGCTGGAGTAGTTTTGCTGGAAATAATTAAGAGCAGACCCTCAACAAATGGTGGCTGTTTTCTTTTTATTATTAAATAGTCAAAGTTTCTTAGCTGGTCTTCAAGGCCATCAGCCACCTCACCCTGTCCCTCTCCTGGATTCCTCAAGTTCTTTTTGGATCTGTAGCTTTGGAATGTGCTGTTCCCTTTTCTTAGAATGCTTCTCCGCTCTTGCTCCCACCCCATGTACTTTTGTTCACATCAGCAAGCATGAAGTATGAGGACCTGAATGCTTAGCTGTGTATCTCTTAACCCTTCAACCACACTTGAAATAGGCAATACCCCAGTTTTACAGATCAGTAGATGGACTAAGAGTAGATCAAAGCGAAACAAACCCAAATTGAACAACCCTGCCCCAAGGTTACCCAACTTGAAAGTGGCAGAGCCTTCACTGAAAGCCATGTCTTCCCTCAAAAACCAAATATGGCCCCTTGGGTAGTGTTGTACACTTGGGGCTATGTAGCTTGCCCATCTGTGTTTCTCCAGTGCTCCACACACTGCCCCTTAAGGTGTTCATCATCCCACTGCACCTAATAGGCAATGTACTGCAGCCTTGGGAGTTGACCCTGCTTGAATCCTGCGGGACAACCCACTTCACACCTCTGTGCCTCAGAATCCTGAGGCTAACTGGTGGTAACCACAGGGTTGACTGGAGGATTAAATGAGGTGGTACATGAAAAGCACCAAGCACAGTGCAGTAATGTAGCATGTGTTTAAGAACTCAATGGGCATTAGCTGCTAGGACATGACTGACATTTTTGGAGCACTTCCTACGTGCCCAGCACTCTGTACTAAGTTCTTAATGTGTGTCATCTAACTTGACTCTCACGACAACCCTATGAGGTAGAATTATCCACATTTTACACGTGAAAAAAACAGGCACAGACAGAATGACTTGCCCAGTGCAAACGGAAGGGCTAGTCAAAGGATATGTGCATTTTTAAAATTTAGATACATACTACCAGATTGCTCTTCAGAGAGGTTATATGAATTTATACTCCTGCAGCAATGCGGTACAAATGCTTGCTTTCCCATGGCCTTCGCCAACGTGCTGTGTTAACAAATACTAGGACTTTTGCCAATTTGATTAAGTGAAAAATGCCATCTTTTAATTTGCATTTCTCTTATCATGAATGAGATTGAGTGCTATTTGTATTTACTTTGCTCATTTCTCTATTAGGTGGTGGTTCTTTATCATACCAGTTTCCAGGAGCTCTTTATATATGAGGAGGATTAGCCCTTAGAGATGAGCTTTTTGCATAGGCTATAGAATTTCGACTTCCCTTATGATGGTTTTGGCCTTTAAGTTTTTAGTTTTTATTTCACATAGAATTTATCAATCTTCATTTATGACTCCTGGATTTGGGATCCAAGTTAGAAAACCCTCCTTACCCTCACCCCACAGGTTTTAAAGGAATTGCCCACATTTCCTTCTGTTATTTGTTCATTTATACATTTTGAGATATATATTGGCTTATTGTATGAGATACAGAGCCAACTTTTCTTTCTCCAGAGTTTCCCAGTTGTTCCAATCCTGTTTTCTGAAGAATCCATCTTTTTCTCACTGGTTCTGGATGCTACATTTACCTTAATAAATTCTTATGTTTGAATCTATTTCTAGACCTTCCATTCTGTTCTATTGGCCTATTTATTTATGCACCAAAATGACAGTTTTATTTATAGTTTTATATGTTTGGATTAAATGCCCGATCTTTTCTTTTCCCCCAGCATCTTCCAGCTATTATTTTTTTCCCCTATGAACTTTTTTTTTTTTAACCTCATTGGTATGTTTTGAGAGAGCATTACATTTTTAATTTGAGGACTGACAACTTCATGTTGTTGGCTGCTCCGGTTCAAGAACTTGGGTCTTTCTTTCCATTTGTTCAAGTCTTCTTCTGTGTCCTTCATGTTATTTTAAAGTTTTCTTTATCTAGACCCTGTACATTTTAAGTTCACTCCTGATGATGTTTTAAGACTAAAATCTTTTAAAGAAACTGACATCTTTCAGGTCACTCAAAAGTTTTGGATTCTCAGATAGAAGCTCCCTATTTAGGACACATGACCTTGGGGCCCTTTCACATCTGGCTTCTTGCTGGAAATTCCTATGTAACTGAGTCTCCACACAGTCTTTCTGCAACAGTTGAAGAAAACATAGCTCCCTTTTTCTCCACCCTCCAGCATGCTCCCTTCTAACAAAGAGACCCAATTCTAGGCCCTTACGCTAGAGGCCATCTTTGAAGGATAGATGTACAATGCAGTGACCCACGCTCTCAATCACTGACTACTGCCAATTTTCTTTTGCTTCTATCACCTTTACCCACAGATCCTGAGATTAGCTTTTGGTTACTACATCTGCTAGTTTTTGGCTTTAAATGTTTGTTTGTTTATATTTATTTATTTATTTGATACAGACACAGCGAGAGAGGGAACACAAACAGGGTGAGTGGGAGAGGGAGAAGCAGGCTTCCTGCTGAGCAGGGAGCCCGATATGGGACTCAATCCCAGAACCCTGGGATCATGACCTGAGCCGAAGGCAGATGCTTAACGACTGAGCCACCCAGGCGCCCCATAGTTTTTGGCTTTAGTTATGGTTTTCAGATTCTAAGCCCATTATCTCCCTCCTACACAGATATCCATTCAAATATTGCCTGTGACCTGGCCTGGTCCTTTAGGAGTATGAATTGTCTCTGAGTGCAGGAGCAGACTGGAGTTTGAATTGGGGGTATCATATAAGCTGGGTCTGAAGTGAGTCCCCTTATCTGAGTCTATTCTCTTTTGTAAAATGGACATGACCACCCACCTCACTGCACCACCGAGAGCTGAGTTACTTGAAAGGAAAGCACTAGCAGGGGTTTAATGAATGCCAGCCACCCCAGCCTTCTAGACTTCCTAACACCCTTTTCTCATTCTAAACCTTTCAGCTGGGATATTAAAGCATTTCCCAACTTTATATCTTTCTGGCTAAAGAGCTCTCCTGGTTCTGAACCACTGTGGGTGAGGAAAGGCAACTGAATGACCCATTTAACTAGGTGCTACCCACAAAATGTTGTTTCCTAAGGACTATACTGACCTGGCTCACCCAGCTCCTTAAAAGTTCCCAGACCATGATGGAGGCTCCTGTGAGGGGTGGTTTGGATGGAGGTCAAGTCCATGAGAGGCTATCTCCACTTCAGCCCCAATGTCACTCAAATGAAGCAAAAAGAACTTCAAGAATCCTGGGATGTCATGAACACAAGCCTGTCGATTCTTCTCTAGCATACCCTACTGGATGTGGTACCTGTGTCCTTGCAAGTATCTCAGTAATAATGTACCCAAAACCCTTTGCATGTGTAACAGCTCAGGTCTTATTCACATGCTGCCTCCCCTCAGCAAACTCTGAGTTCCTGGATTATCTCTCTACCTAGCACAAGTCTTGGCAAAATATATGCTAAACAAATGTTTAGCATTTGAAGGAACACACTGCTTCAGTGGTGTTCACTCAGGTCCCCTGAAGTAAGACTTTATGTATATGGGGGCACCTGGGTGGCTCTGTTGGTTAAGCGTCTGCCTTCGGCTCAGGTCATGATCCCAGCGTCCTGGGCTCCCTGCTCAGCAGGGGAGTGCATCGCCCTCTGCCCCTCCCCCTGCTAGTGCTCTCTCTCACTCTCAAATAAAATCTTAAAAAAAAAAAAAAAAAGATTGTGTATATGTCCAGGCTATCTCAGAGACTTGCTTTGAATTATTAAACACATACAAATGTTTAAGTCAGGAGAGACTCAAAACAGTTTATTTCCCTTGCTTAACCAAAGAATCAAAGAGGAAAAAATACGTGTAAACTAAACTTTGCTCCAAACTATGAAGAATGCAAATGTTTTCATCAATAAATAATTCTCCATAATACTACCTTTCACTAGAGTACTGAAAAATCAGCCCAAAGTGTCCAAAACGTTAGCTCTTTATGTCCTGCACCAAGAGGGGGGCAGCACAATTCACGGTTCACAGCTGTCTTTAGTCTGGAATTTCTTTGCAGTGGGTTATCTTGCAGAGGCGCAGATGGTTACCTTGGTAAGCAAAAGAAAAGCAACAGAGAAGGGGCGAAAACATGAGGCAAACAATTCAAAACCTTTTCATCTTTTTTTATTTTAAATTACAAAGGATGTTGCATACACTGATGAATCTGTATCTGACTAGAAGTGCTGAGGGGTTGGAAGGTGACAGAAAACAAAGGCAACATTTGAATTGCCTTTTCTTCTGAAAAGAAAAACTGCACAACTATTAACCAACATTTAATAGAATAATTTTTAAACAGCTCATGCGTCAACAAGATAAAATTCTTTCTAGACAAAAGACAAGACTGAATCCAATAAAAAGTTTCATAGCTCCAGTTGGGGGAATGGGGAAACAAAACTACAGAATATTTATGATAGCATTACAAACAGGATCCTACGCCACTATGCAAAAGAGGTTGCCACATCGTATGAACAAATGCTCTGAATTCTTGCCCTTCCGCTCTTCTCTTGTGACTTCTTATGTGCGGTCAGCCCTAGTATCACTGTTAATCACAAATGCTAAGTTATAGGACAAATCCCAGGGAAAGAAAGTAAAAAAAAAAAAAGCAGGCAGTGGAATACAGTGTCATAAAAATGTGGTGGAAAGGCAGATACAGTACACACATACACATTTCTGTTATTTGGTTCCGAAAAAAACAAAGGGCGAAGGGCAAGACACAGTAATCAGTCCCGCTCCCATCCACCCAGAATTTAATTAACTACACCATTGTGTTTACATTGTTATGAAAGAGGCAAACCTAGTTCACCCAAACTTGGCACACTGAAATACCCAACTCTGATGTTCTTCTCTAGTCACCAAGTCTTCAATTCCAAAATACTATTTGGAAGTAGTTTTAAGGTTCTACTCCCTCACTACTACACCCTAACCTCTCTTTTCTAAAGAAAAATGGCAATTTGGCATAATTCAGTTCCTAGGTGTAATTTCTACAATTTTCGGTCAGTTTACTAAGCATGAGGATTATGCTTCAACACATAATCCCACTTGCCTATGGAAGTGTAAAACTGTCAGTAGTACATTTTCATCATCTTTCCCCAACATGCTTATTCCTTAAAACGAAACAACCATTCCTACAGTTGACATTCATTGTTACATCCCAATGTGTTTGAAATATTAAAAAAACATGGAGTCATCTTCTCATAATGCCCTTATTAAGATTACAAAGATTACAAAAGAATCCACAAGTATTACGGCACTGTGTGAGACTTATTTGTCATGATCCAAGGGAAGAACAAGACTGCAATTCTGTGCAAAGTTGTGGAAATGGCCTCAGTTCCATGGGAAATGGTATTCCACAATAGACTTCACTAGAAGGATAATTGAAACCTTTTACTTTAACACTGAAAGCATAATTCAATGCATTCTCAAAATTCAAGTTTCAAGATTTGGAGAGATGCTAACATTCTCTTACATAATTAATTAGAAAATACTTGAACAGAATTGTAGGAAGACTATATAAAGAAAGGGAACATAAGCTTTTGTTAATTCCTGCTGAAGGCAACTTGAATTTCTTAGAAAGTTAACTAAATCTTAGCAGCTAAAATATTTTTAAATGTATGGAATAAAGAAAAGCACATCCATTCTTGACATTTTGGTGAATAAACTAACAGCTTTATTAATGAAGGCAAACATCAGATAATTGTATGAATATTATATATAAAAAAAAGAAATCCAAACTAACAGCATTGTATTTCAAAAGTACTGTACTTCTGTTTCTTTTAAAGAGACTTGTCATCTGTTTTATAAAACAAACAAAACGAGTATTCTTCTCCTAAAAAATTCTGGAAAGATGAAATAGTCAATTTCAAGCTGATGAACTGAACACACCTTTCTTTAAATGCAGACTATTGCTAAGGAGCAAATCAAGTCAAGCATCAGAAAGAAGATGTAGGACAAATTCATGAAAGTCAGAAACAAGGGATGTAGTGAAATTACTGCTAGTCTTTCCCTCTCATATTTAAAGACCATTCAAAACTGGTCTTTCATACAAATATAAAATAACTATAAAGAGAGGGAATTGGAAACCATACCCATCTGAAATCCTTCATGATGTTTTTATAATTGCTCTGATTCTCTTACCAAAAAGGTCAAAGTGAAAGATTTAGGAGTGGAAGGGAATGAAGACGTTAAGTTTAAATGTACAAGTAAGGCACAATATAAAGCCACATCATAATCTGTCGTGAAGGATATAGGAAAGGACAAGAATCATACATGGTACAGTAGAACAAGCCATCATATTGACTGAAAAAGTGTGGCACCCAATTCAAAACTCAGACGAGATCTTAACAAGAACAACTGGACAGCATGCTTTCATATGGAGACAAACTCTATAAAGAATCCAGTGTATCTGAAACAAGGAAGAACGTTTTTTGTATTTTTTTTAAATCATAGTAGTACTAGAGTCAAAGTTTATAATTGCTTTTGGAACAATGGGTTTATTTGAGGTGAATTCACAATGCCTTCACTTAAAGTAAGATTCTGGACTTCATTATGAGCTATCTGTATACCATGTATGAACACAGAAAACCTTTAGAGAGCTCTTCTCTAATGATCTTCACCCAAAAATACATGCCACAATTTTCAAAAACAGAACATGTACAATTGTTGGGGTTTTTACGTTACCCTTATAAGATTTGTTTGTGTGATACACTAAACGTATATATTTTAATGACAATAGAGGAAGCAGATTATTACTGGCATTAAAGTACAACCATTTCTAGACGGTTTTAAATGCCACAGAGTCCCCTGGTTAAAATGTAAAGCTGCACAGCTTGCCTATGTCATCTTTATGATAAAGTTAAAACAGCAAGAGGATTTAACTTTCACTCTACATTTTACTGCCAGGTTTTTATTTAGATCAAGTATCGCTGCAGCATTCTGACCAGCCCAGATTTAGCAGCAAATGGCAGGAATCATATAAAATGCAATTTTTTTTTAACAAAGTGCTTTTCTAAGATATACATACATATATAAATAGGTACAAAATAAAGTGTCAACATTAAAAAGCTCAACTATTTAAAAGCTTTTAACTATTTAACTTAAGTAGTACATATAAAACACTGAAATGCAAGGATATGGAATCTACTAAACAGATTCAAAGTCTTTTTTTTTCTTTTTTTGAAATGCAAGACCAAAAAATCAAATTCTGGTTTGCAGATAGGAAAAAAGTATCAAAAACCAGAATTCCGAACAGAGCAGCTAGAAAGGGGCAATTTTATAAACCTCATCAGCTGAATCTCTATCATGAAGTGATTTTCACCTGATTGCAAAACTGCCACATTTTGGAACATGTTTCAATTTACTAAACACACTCTGCCAAAACTTCATATACTCCTAAGTTATAAGCCTGTGCTTTGCCTTCTCCCATCTAAAAAGGAAAAACTTTAAACAACGAGCTTACATTCTTTTAAACCATTAGCTCTGAGCTTATCATCTGTTTAGCATGAATGCACTAAAACCAGGTGTGTTTCCACCAAGCACACAGGAAAATCTTGTGCATCACAGTTCAGCTAAGGTGTTAAGACAATCCTTCTAGGAGTTTCCTTTTCATGATGTCAAAGAAGCATATAAGCAACATTGTTCAGTTGTTACTGTGTGTTTTAGAATCAAACTTTATAAGCTATAGCTTCAGATGCTATGGCTTACAAGTGGGGGGGGGTGGGAGGGAAAGGGGATAAAGTAGAAGAAAAAGAAACACACTATTAGGACAAAATATAATTAAGGAATAAATTCTCCAGGGGGTAATGGAGAAACAGTTGGAGAAATAGATAATTTCCCAGCAGCTAGATCTGAAATTTTTGGTATTTTTTTCTGGCTAGATAGGATCTTCTTAAAAGTATAGTTTTTATGCCACCAGTTTTCAGAGTTCAAAACACAAGATTTGAGAATCAAACAGTAAGAGAGACAGAATGGAAAGATCTGTGGGGAAGGTTTATAATGCTGCCTTGACACAAGAAATTTCTCATCAAGAGGTAAAGCTTTAACACAGTTAAAACACTGACTAATGAAGCTGTTCTATGTGAGCAAAAAAGAGCACCTAAAAACTAAATGTGTTAATATTTCTCAGTTCTAGAAACTATAGAAGAAGTCACATGTAAGTTTGAAGAAGCTAGTTTGAAAATACCTGTACAAAAATATAAAAATCTATAAATTGTTTTTTTTGTTTTAAGCTTGTGTTGATCTTTGAAAATATTACATGCACAATAATACATCAATTGGAAAAGTGGCAACTAAAGAATTAGATATTTTTAGCTTTTTTCTTTCTTTACATATATATATATACATAATACAATAAAAATAATCTGTATTTTGGTTGTTTGGTGGAAGTATACTACAATAAGCTAAATAAACTTTTTAATTTTCAAGGTCAAAAACTATTTTACCAATAGCTTACTAAAATGAAATATATTAAAATTTCCTACAACAAGTGCAGAAATAAAAAGACTTACAGACATCTAAATGGCCACCAACTTATCTACTATGGAAGCGAACTAGAGGAACAGCAAAATAATATTTGTGTGTGTGGATGCTCCTTCTGTAGATAATTGGACCCAAACAGAAATAAAATTCACAGTTCAGTAAGATCCCTAACCCTGACCTTTTCGTTTTTCTTTTTTTTTTCTCCTTTTTTTTCATACATTCATACAGTATCATGTAAGCTGTGCAAAACTTTACTTAGACTGGCAGTTTGCCATATCAGTTGCATTTGTCTTTGGTACAAAAAATAAAACAATCGCAATAATGTGCAAGTATTTGTCTTCTTCCGGTCAAGTACCGAAATAGGAGTTTTCTAGAGCCATCTTTTTTTTGTTTGTTTTTTGTTTTGTTTTTTATACAATACACAGACTCTGTGGCATATATCTACATTTCAACATAGTCCTATATACATTCAAAAAATTTGAAAAAGAGTTGGAACAAAAAAACATTTAAACCCCATAATTTTTCCATCTATATATCTTGTGTTTCCTCATTAGGGTTTTCATCATACAAAATATTACCAGTTTTATAGTTTCCCCAAAATACAAGGCACAAAGAATATGCTTTTTTTTCTTACTTGCACAGACATTATATATATATTTATATATTATTTATATATACCATATTGAGCTCGGAAAATGAACTTCTAATATGGCACATGGGCATGAGTGCTGGGTTGTGCCATGTACAAGTGAGATTAATGGTTGTGGAAAATTAGAACAAAAGGAATAATTCTAAAAACAATCTAAACTGACTGTTTAAAAAAATGCTTCCTCAATTTTTTGTGTGTGGTTCAGAGCATAAACCTGCCACAATATTTGGCATTTACTAATTTCGCTCCTCCCAAATGTTTTACTTTAACAGATTTTTGCAATCTGTACCTGAACAAATATTTACTTAAATGTGTGAGTTTCAATTCTGATGCCAGTAGCAGTTTTAACCATGGTTTATGCTCTGAAAATGCAATAATCAAGTATTTTGGATCATGCTTCACTTATGCTACTTAGTTCTTAAAACAATGTAACCTAATCGTAAATGTTTACATAATGCTAAACTGACATGCAAAACAGAATGAAAATTTACAATGAATAACGCGACAAACACAGACATTTCTGACCAGTGGTCCAATGAAGCTGATTACACTTTTGATGTTGGTATCCTTAGTCCTACAAGGCCTCCAGTGGGATTGCCTTCTGCAGTCTTCTCTAACACTTGGTTAACAAATTCTGAGGTTTGTCCAGCAACTGGGAGACCTGAGGAAAAAGAAATAAGGCACACTTAGGCACAGAAATGGAGAAGGCATAAAAGGAAGGTGAGGAGTAGGCAGATCTGAGGGTCAGGGGTGGCCTCCTGCTTGATACTGGTCCCAGCCAAGTACTCAGCTGCTTACTACTGCAATCCAGAAATTAATTCTACTCATCAGATTAGAGCTTACAATTTTTAAATTAGAAAGATCAAACCAAGAATAAAGAATGGTTAATCAACATTTTAAAGTGTGGTAGATGACAAGTAGCAATAGTCCAAATAATAGTCCAAACCCAAACCCCACACCTGTCAACAAGCATTGTTACCAAACTGACCATGTTCGCCGTTTTCCCAGCCAGTCTCTTCCGACTGCTCTAGCCACAGTGCGTCCCATGGGTGGGCTTTACCCACACAACTGAAAACACTGACCTGAAGGATGTTTTCAGTCATTTTTATAACTATTGTATTAAGTTTATGTTTCCTTTTCTTCATTTTAAAGAAAAGTGAATGAATAAACAAAGTTAGAAGAGAAGAGGAAAAAAGGTGGGAGGTAGTATAATTTGAATTTTTCATCTTCCTCATCTTCTACAGCTGAGGTCAAAAGATACTTCAAATCAGTAAGTCAAATAACAGAAGTATAAGCATGTTTTAAAAGTAATGAGAAAATAAATGATTAAAATGAGATGGAAATAGAAAAATATCTAGTCACTGCCCATAGGAAGAAGTCAAAAGATACTGTAACAAACACAGAACTGATGCTACCTCAGCCATGTGATTAAATGTAGCATGACCAATAATGAGACAAACTGATAATATGTACCTCTTGAGTGATGGAATGAGAAGGATAATCACCTATGATGATTCTTGCCAAGAAAATTTAACTGCATCTAGTCAGGAGGAAACAGATGTCTAACTCCAGATGTTGGGACATTTTATAAGATCAACTACCTGAATTTTTCATGGAAAAAAAAAAAAGGCTGGTAGACTAATCTAGATTAAAGGGGGCAAAAAGATATAAATAAATGCAATGCATGATCTTTAACAAACATACAAAAAGGCTATAAAGGACATTATTAAGACAACTGGGGAAGTTTAAATATGGACTCCATATAGATATTATAATAGTGTTGAAGTACTTGGGTGTGATACTGGTATTGTGCCTAAGTAAGAAAATGTCCTTGTTCTTGAGAAACACATGCTGAAGTAGCTAGGGATGAAGGATTTGTTTAGAAGTTACCTTCAAATACTCAGGAATAAAAATATGTAGATACAGACAAAAATAAAGCAAATGCAGCAAAATATTAACAACTGGTGAATCTAGTTGAATGATAAGCAGATGTTCATGTACCATTTCGATTTTTCTTATAGGATTGAAATCTTAAATGAAAAGTTAAGGGAAAAAAATTAAACATATTATGTTCTAGTTAAAAATTCAACTGACAAGTAAAAAATGAAGAGCTTACAAATTATCATAGAACACATACAAAACTGCAACTATAATAATGGATCATACAATGAGTGATATAAAAAGGAAAAAGCCACATGAACAAAGCCTAACATCTTCTGATGACAAAACTAAAATCAGACATGTATCAATAAATAAAAAATTACCTAAACTCACCTATTAAAGAAAAACTCCAGTCTGTCTGACTAATAAAATCCAACTTTATGCTATGTATAAAAATCTAAAAGTTAATTTTATACGCTACTTATCAAAATTAAATTTTAACTTAAATGTTTTTAAAAGAGATGTATCTAGTATAAAGTGATTCAGAAACACTGAAAATGAAAGGGTAGGCACAGGTATACTCAGCAAGTATAAATAAGAAAGCTGCATTCATGACTGCAGTACCAGACAGGACTGAATCAGAGAAAGTCACAAAGAAGACTGAAGAAGTATGCTTCACAATGATAAAGACTTTGATCCGTAATGAAGATCTAGCAGTAAGGAATCCTATTCAAGCCCTCCAGCATTCAAGCAAAACCACGGAAAATATGAGAAAAAATTGAAACACATTAGCAGGGACTTTCTCAGTTTTACAAAGAGTAAATGGACATCTTCTCCAAAAATAAAAAGGAAAAAAATACCCAATTAATATTACCTAATCAACATACAATGGAGTCTTAACATAAAACAGAAAATATATCTACTTTTCAATGTCCACAGAACATTTAATTAGGCTGTAATAAACATAACAAATGTAAATAAATGTAACCATGTTGGGACGCTAAAAAAAAATCTTTTTTAAGATTTTATTTATTTGACAGAGAAAGACACAGCAAGAGAGGGAACACAAGCAGGGGGAGTGGGAGACGGAGAAGCCGGCCTCCCGTGGAGCAGGGAGCCTGATGCGGGGCTCGATCCCAGGACCCTGGGATCATGACCCGAGCTGAAGGCAGATGCCCAACGACTGAGCCGCCCAGGCACCCCGGGTTGCTAAAAAAAAAAAATCTTAATAAATCACAAAAAAAGGAGAAGTTAATAACAAAACTAGAAAATAATAATGTCTACCTTCTGGAAAATTTTAAATCTCTCTCAAACAATTCTTGGGCCAGAGAGTAAATCAAACCTAAAATTTCAAAGTATTCAGAAAACAAGTAAGACATATCAGAATTTATGACATATAGCTAAAGCAGTTCTCAGGAGAAATTTCAAAGGTTTTTAATTACATTAATGAACAAGAAAAAATAAAAAAAGAAGTGAACTAAGCATCTAACTGAAGAAATTAGAAGAACTGATGAATTCAAGAGCTGGTTCTTTGGGGGAAAGTAGAACCACCTATAATTAACCAATGCAAGAAGTGAAGGCAAACACAGTAGACATAAAGTAAGAAATGTAAATGAAGCACTAACCACTGATACAGAGGCTATTAAAAAAACAAAGACAATTTTAATAAATTTGAGGGCATGGAGGAAGTGGATAATTTTCTAGGAATATACAAATCAAACTGACTCCAAAAGAGCTTGTAATCTGATATACAAATTATCATAGAGGACACAGAGAAAGTTTTCAAAGAGTTAATCACAAAAACACACTGGACGAGATAGTTTCAAAGAGCATTCTATCAAATCTTTAAGAAAAAGAAACTCCAATTTATTTAAAGTCCTCCAGAAAGGAATTCTGGAAAGATTATTGTTTGGCAGCATAGATTTTTAATCTCCTCAATGCCCCATATAAAAACAGACATTAAATAGAAAAACCATAAACCCATGGAAAACATTAACAAATGACAACGTATCTCCACAAACTCCAAAATTCAAAAGGGTGGAAACAAACTACCAAAAGCTACAAGACCCGTATGGCATTAACATTACCAATATTTGTGCAGGATGAGTCAAGGGGATTAATGTACCTGAGAACAAAAGAAGTCAAGAACAGCCAACAGGTTACTCACTGGAAGCCCCAGGAGACCAACCTGAGAACAGCTGAAGGTGAATGTGAGAAGCCCACAGTAAGATGTTGAGGGGCTAGAGCATTCTAGCTCTGTGAACTAAAAACTGACCAACCAGGACTCCCTTGCAGGACAGGAGGCAGGACTGGTAAGAATCAAAACTGGGCAAGATAGGAACAACAGGTATGAAAGAAAGATGGTCCAGATAAAATGGGAGAGGAGCACAGACCAAGAAATTTCAGAAAGCAAGCTGCCATGTGCACCTGCCTGCCCCAAGTTCCTCTTCTTGACTGTGGGCTAGTGACATACAAATGTACCAAAGAAATCCCCTCACACCTTCTGCTTTGGAACATCACCACTAACTCCAATAAAGGCACTTGTCCACAGGTACCTTTGTTTTTCTCCCACTCGTTCTCTCTGTCCCCTCCCTAACTTGCTTTGTTGAACCCTCTCCCTTATTGCTCCCTCCATGTGGCTCCCTTGTGGCATGTGGTGACTCCGTTTCTCTAGGGTAAACTTTCTTCCTGCTCCTCTCCTGTGTCCCTTTCTCAGGCTGGATTGAATGACCATCTCATAAATAAATACAAAACATAGTTTTAGGGTCCTCTGTTTTCAGTTAATACAAAACATAGTTTTGACTCTAACTAAAATTTGAAGTTAGGAAAGCAATCCTGAACTTTCTTTTCAAGGTTTAGAAAAAACAGTTTTACATGTATTAAAGTCAAAAATCCCATGAAGTTATTGTAAGTGGGAGTGCCTGGATGGCTCAGTCGATTAAGCATCTACCTTCAGCTCTGGTCATGATCTCAGAGTCCTGGGAGCCCGTGCTGGGTTCCCTGCTCAGCAGGGAGTCTGCTTCTCCCTCTCCCTCTGCCCACACCCTGCTCGTGTTCTCTCTTTCGAACGGATAAAAAAAGTTATTGTAAGATAAAAGAAAAGATTCCTACAAACAATGAAAGTGTGCCTGAAAGATATGACCACAAATGACCATATCCTACTATTATTATCTTAAATGGTCACAACCCACTATTATTTCAAAATGAATTCAATGATTTTCAAAATGAACAAAAAGACATTAAAGAAAATGTTACATGAAAGAACAAAAATCAGAAATAGAAAAACTCAGAAAAGAATTGGAAGAAAAAATTAATTCCTGAAATTAAGACAAAACTAAAAGAAAATGGCAACCTATGGAATGGGAGAAGATATTTGCAAATATCTTATCAGATAAAGGGCTAGTATCCAAAATCTGTAAAGAATTTATCACACTCAACACCCAAAAAACAACCCAGTCAAGAAATGGGCAGAAGACATGAACAGACATTTCTCCAAAGAAGACATACAAATGGCCAACAAACACATGAAAAAATGCTCAACATCACTTGGCATCAGGGAACTACAAATCAAAACCACAATTAAGATATCACTTCACACCGGTCAAAATGGCTAAAATGAACAACTCAGGAAACAACAGATGTTGGTGAGGATGTAGAGAGGGGAACCCTCTTACACTGTTGGTGGGAATGCAAAATGGTGCAGCCACTCTGGAAAACAGCATGGAGGTTCTTCAGAAAGTTAAAAATAGAGCTATGCTACCACTCAGCAATTGCACTACTGGGTATTTATCCAAAGGATACACACATAGTGATTCCAAGTGGCACATACACCCCAATGTTTATAGCAGTCATGTCCATAATAGCCAAAATATGGAAAGAGCCCACATGTCCATCGACAGATGAACAGATAAAGAAGATGTGTGTGTGTGTGTGTGTGTGTGTGTGTGTGTTATACCCACACACATATACACAATGGAATATTACTCAGCCATCAAAAAGAATGAAATCTTGCCATTTGCAACAATATAGCTGGAACTAGAGGGTATTATGCTAAGCGAAATGTCAGTCAGAGAAAGACAAATACCATATGATTTCAACTCATATGTGGAATTTAAGAAACAAAACAGATGAACATAGTGGAAGGGAAGAAAAAAAAATAAGATGAAAATAGAGAGGGAGGCAAACCATAAGAGACGCTGAACTCTAGGAAACAAAGTGAGGGTTGCTGGAGGGGAGGTGGGTGGGGGGATGGGGTAATTGGGTGATGGGCATTAAGAAGGACACTTGATGCATCAGTTCTATCACTAAATCCTATGCCTGAAACTGATAATACAGTATATGTTAACTAAATTGAATTTAAATAAGAATTTAAAAAAAAGACAAAACGAAAAGAACTATAAGAGCAGCAAATAAACACAACAATAATGCTTTTAAAAGAAACGGAGGTGCAGGGCGCCTGGGTGGCTCAGTCGTTAAGCATCTGCCTTCAGCTCAGGTCATGATCCCGGGGTCTTGGGATCGAGCCCCACATCGGGCTCCCTGCTCGGCGGGAAGCCTGCTTCTCCCTCTCCCACTCCCCCTGTTTGTGTTCCCTCTCTCACTGTGTTTCTCTGTCAAATAAATACATAAAATCTTTAAAAAAATAAAATGAAAGAAAAAGGAAATTAAGAGATAAAAAGGTTGATCAAAAGTGAATTTACCTCAGAAAATACTAAAGATAGGCAAAGAAGATCCAACCCACAAATAGTAAGTCCCTGAACAACAGCAACAACAAAAAACAAAGCAAGGGGGCGCCTTGGTAGGTCAGTCAGTTAAACGTCCAACTCTTGATCTCAGCTCAGGTCTTGATCTCAGGGTCGTGAGTTCAAGCCCTGCATTGGGGTCCATGCCCAGCTTAAAAAAACAAAACCAAAGCAAGGAAACAGGTCAAATACTAAAAATATCTGAACTACATACTGAAAGAGCAAAGTGCACACATGAGACTTTCAACCTAAAATGACCAAACCCAAGACAAAGTTTAGTGAAATTACTGGGAATTAAAGAAAAAGAAAAAATCCTGTTGACACTGACAAAAACAGCAAATGAGTTATAAGGCAAAAAAGTTAGGCAACTATTAGCTTTTTTTGGTGGGGGCAATTATTAGCTTTTTAATAGCAACACTTTATGCCAAAAGAAAAATGGAGAAACATATTTAAAGTAAGGAAAGAAAATGTGAGTCAAGGATTTTGGATCTGGTAAAACTGACTTTTTGGATGTAAAGAGAATATACAAACTTATCAAATTACAAGGTCTTTACATTTAAAATTGAAAAGGTAAAAAGAATCTTTACTTGTAGTGTTAAGTTCCTCCCTCTACCTAATAAAGGAACTGAAAATGATTTTAAAGAACATGAAAGACAGAAATACACTGAAAAAAATACAATATTAAAATAGCATCAATCCATTTGAAGAAAAAGTCAAGCAAATTCACCAGGACTTCCCATATTTGGGTACTGAATTAATCTATGTAGAGGTAAAAAGTAACTGGTTGTTTAGGAAAAGTATTGATATTTAGGAACTACTCTTTGACTAAGATTTTTCTCCATATAAATACAGTTTTGTTCAAAATAGACTTTTGACCTTTCATAGTGTTAATTTTTTGTATAAATATACTGTCCTTAGTTTTGTTTCACTTTGTATGTACTCTATTTTGATATATATTTACAACTCTACTTTTGAAAAAGTTATTCTGTATATATAATAATTGCATATTCAATTCATTTTAGTATTCTATGAACTTACCTGGTCACTATTTGTAAGTCATTTCCCAACGCTTAGCAAAAAGAATTAACTACTGATAAGAAATAATCACTGAAATACCATACCATTTGGAATACTAAAATAGAAAAATTGTATCTATTTTGTTAGTCAATTATATCACAAATAATCAAGTTAATACTATGTTGTGAACATACAACTTAAGCATTTGAGTAATTTTAATTGGCTTTGTCATGAACAAAAATCTTCAATTTTCTAAAATATGAATGATGGATTACAGGAACAAGGTGGAAATAAGACTTTAAAAAAATCTAAATGGTGAAGATGTAATATGGTAACATCTACAACTAGTATTTATTGAGTATTGAGGAATTTATGTGCTCAGCAGGGTGCTAAGTGCTTTATATGCACTCTTCCCATTTAATACACCCACTGTCCATATTTTACAGATGAGTAAAATTAGGTTGAGAGAAGTGAAGTCATTTCCCTAGTGTCCTCATGTAGTTAAGTGGCAGGGGGCCAGGAGTTCAATCTAAAACGGATTTCAAATACTCTGATTTTAACCACTATAATAAACAAGCTTTTGTTTTTTGAAAACATGATTTTAATTTTTAGACCAGTGGCTATTGCTAGAGCCACAGAGAAACCTAGCCTTTTTTTGGTAAAAAGATAGGAAACAAGGCATGCAGATCTAAGGTACCTTAAAATAAAGAAAATGTTTCAAGAATGAAGATAAATGCTCAAAAGTGTCAAATGTTACAAATAATGTCAAGAAAGGGAAATTCTCAAGTAAGCCTACTGGATGAAGCGATTAGCGGGCCACATGTGAACTACTCAGGTCAAATACCACAGAGATGGGTGTTAGATGATAGGGCTAAGTGATGTGGGGGTACTGTGAGCACGGGAACTCAAAGAACTTACTTCTATGCCTGGTTCGGCCATTTATTGATTGTATGACTTATGGCAAGTTACTTTAATACCTTGCTGTGTTTCTAATTCCTCATTTGTAAAATCAAAATAATACCTCCTTCACAGAACTGTGAAAGTAGATAACTAACCAACCTTAACAGACAGGTACTGGATCACAGTAAGTACCCATAAATGTTAGCTGTTTATCCCTTCCTAACACCTAAGGAATCCTTTCCAGGCTTTTGATCTCTCCTTTAAATCTTCTCCTTTTGGCCTTCAAACATGAATGTTGTCAAGTCATGAAACTGTTTTGTCAAAATCTATGTGCATTGCTAATTTTATTAATGATTCCAAATTGCCCTTCAAAAACACTAGAATATTTCACATCCGGTATGAACACAATGCTGACAAGAGAAACTAGTAATTGCAAAGACATGAGAAACTTACTAAGTGCATGGAAGCATTCAATGTGTATTTATCTTTAATTAAAGAAAATGCAATCATTTTGGTAGCTGTGAGAAGTATTTCTCTGTAAACAGAAATAAACTGTTGCTCACTCTACTCCATCTAAACATCTTGATTTCCTCACAGCAATTGCCACAGTTTGTTATTCTTTCCCGTTTATTCTTTGTCTTCCATTTTTAGACTACAAGCTTCCTAAGAGTAGTGACCAAATCTATTATTCATCCCTGTATCCCCCAACACCTGGCATATAGTAAGCATTGAAGAAACTTTGATGAATGAATTTATAGTAACTGGAAGTAAGAAAAATTGTCTTAACAGAAATGCAAAAAAATTCCAAGATATTTACAATTTTAAAAAATTAGAACAATTTATAGTGTTTGTTACCCTAAAATTCAGGTAAGTAACTAAATAATTATTTAAAAAGTAAGCTCTAATTCCTTTAAGTGACCTGATTCAATACACAGCATCCTGGGGAAAAATGAACTGGAAGAAAATTCTCAGGTAACCGAAGTATGCCACTCTACATAATGACTACATAAGAACCAGTTTTTAAAGACAGTCCTAGAATAAATATTGCGAAACAAAGAATATATAAAACAGCCAAGCCAATTTTATGAGCTTCAGGGTTTTGATGGATTGCACTATGCTGCAATGTCCTTGGGATGCTACTCATCTGTAAGGCAATCTGCTCTTATGGCAGCTAAGCTCTTACACCTCTAGAATTCTCATGTCTACCTTAGCTACCTCTCTGCTCCCTGTCACGTAGTGCTCTGCCTCTCTTCCTCCCCATGATATATATTCTGTTCAGGGAAAAAAGATAATTAAGTTTATTAGAATCCTGTGAACTGTATTACTGAGTAAAACATATACATAAGAACCTCTACCAAAGTATAAATTGCAGGCTTGACAGTTGAATCTTTATTTTTCCCATTAAAGGTTAAAGTTGCTAGAAGTTCATCTTTCCTAAGCAGTAAAACAGTTCAGTGATGAAGTCTAAATAACAAATTGTGGTAACCAGCAATACATGTTTATGAATGCAAAATCTCAAAAGACAAAACAACTTGGAAAGAAGAGCAACTACAATAAGAACATCTGAGTTTTTCCTTAAAAGAATGTTTACTATCTCCTTAAATCATATATCTTACACTACACGTTACTGTTATGAATTTATCCAATATTCTTCTTACCAAGAGTATCTTTAATGAGCATTTCAAGCTTCTGCCCCATGTTGGGTCCTCTCTCCTCTCTTGGATTCTGTACTCGGTTTACAATCTCTTGCTTGATGGAGTTGATTACAAACAATAAATTATCTGGAAGACAGAACAAGATACTTGGAACATGTCACTAACAGGGAAGAATTTGCTTTTTATTGTGTAGTAACAGTTATTCAGTTAAAAAATGGAGAATTTGTAAGAAAATATTAAGTAGTGATGGTTATAAGCCTTTTTTTAAATTTAAATTCGATTAGCCAACATATAGTAGTACATCATTAGTTTCAGATGCCGAGTTCGGTTATAAGCTTTTTTTATCCAGAGAAACTAATTTCAAATGATGTGCCAGTTTTGATGACACTGTAGACACATATCAATGTCTACTATCCTATAAGCAACTTGACTTAATTGTCTTCATTAAGACCCATGATAGTGCCTGTATATTGAATCATAGGATCTTAGTAAATGTTTATTAAATAAATCAAATGAAGTCCTTCAAGTCCTCCAAAGACAAAACTTGAAAAACTATCCCCAGTTTAAGAAGAGAGTTAACCAAAAGTAAATAGAAGGAGGTAAATAATAAAGAGCAGAAATCAATAGAACAGCAAAAACATACAACAGAGAAAGTTAATAAAGCCAAAAGTGGTTCCCTAAAAAGATCAACAAAATTGATATCCACTCCCACCCTCCATCCCCAGCTAAACAGATCAATCACCTATATGAAAAAGGGGTTATCACTTAAGAATCTGGAGCTACTGAAAAGATAATAAATGCTATGCCGGGGCACCTGGGCGCTCAGTTGTTAAGCGTCTGCCTTCGGCTCAGGTCATGATCCCAGGGTCCTGGGATCGAGCCCCATATCAGGCTCCCTGCTCGGCAGGAAGCCAGCTTCTCCCTCTCCCACTTATGCTCCTGATCTCTGTCAAATAAATAAATAAAATCTTTACAAAAAAAAAAAGAAAGAAAGAAAGAAAGAAAGAAAACGCTATGCCAACAAATTCAACAACTTGGTAAAAATGGTCACATTTCTTGAAAATGCAACTTAAAAAAATTGACATAAGAAGAAATGAAAAATCTGAACAGCTTATTTCAAGTAAAGGAATTAATTTATCCAAAAACATAAGGGGTTTTAATGGAAAAGTATATCAAATATACAACAAAGAAATAAAATTGATCTTATTAAACTTTTTAAAAAATAGGAAGATAGATCATGGCCCAATTCACTCTATAAGGCCAAAATAACCCAAATACCAAAACCTGACAAAGACATTACAAAAAAAGAAAATCACAGACCAACATCCCTCTTGAATATAGACACACAAATCCTTAACAGAATATTAACAACAGAATCCAACTTAGTTTTAGAACAGAATCTTACAGAATATCTGTAACAGACTCTAATATAAATATTGTCCTTTTTGGACAATATATCACAACCAAGTAGAGTTTATATTCCAAGAATACAAGGTTGGTTTAATATTAAAAAATCAGTTAATGTAATTTACCATATTAAGAGGTAAATATGTGATATATTACCAGAATAAGGGAGAACAACATGATTGCTCCAACAGATGCAAAAAAGACCATATGACAATATTCAACACCCATCTGTGATAAATGAAACTACAAAAAAAAAGAGAAATTAAAGTGATAGAGGGAATCTCATCTTACAAAAAAACCTACTGCCAACATCCTACTTTAAGGTGAAAGGCTCCTCACCCCCGAGATTGATTTATTTTTCTTGCCTTATTGCAATACCTAGGACATTGGATAGACATGGTGATTGCCTTGTTTGCAAAGGCATAAATATCAGAAAAGAAGAAATAAAGCCATCCCTATTTGCAGATGATGACTGCTTACACAGAAAATCATAGGGCATCTATATACCTACCACTGGAACTAATAAAACAAATTTAGCAAGATAACAAGATACAAGAATAATATGCAAAAATCCATTTTGTATATTAGCAGCAAAGTTTAAAAATAAAATTTGAAAAATGATTCCGTTTACAGAGTGCCAAAAAATATAAAATATCCAGTAACAGATCTAACAAAAGATGTAACAAAAGCATTCTACACTGGTAACTATAAAAAAAGGCACAGAGAAATTAAAGGAGACTTAACAAATGGAAAGAGATACGAAGTTCATGGATTAGAAGACTCCATTTTGTTAAAATGGTAATTCTCTCCAAATTGATCTACAGATTGAAAGCAGTCCCAATCAAAATTTCAGTAAGTTTTGTAAAAAGTGATTCCAAAATTTATATGGTCATGTAAATGACCTAGAATAGCCAATGCAATTTTGAAAAAAAACATAATTGTAGGATTAACAAGAACTTACACTTACCCAACTTATGATTTACTATAAAACTAATCAAAATAGTTTGTATCCGCATAAAGGTAGACAAATGATCAATGGAACAGAATACAGAGTCCAAAAGTGGACTCATACATACAGGGTCAACTGATTTGACAAAGGTGAGAAAACAACTTTTTATTGTCTTTTTATTTTTTATTTATTTTATTTTTTTTATAATGTTAATCGCCATACATTACATCATTAGTTTTTGATGTAGTGTTCCATGATTCATTGTTTGCGTATAACACCCAGTGCTCCATGCAGTACGTGTCCTCTTCAATACCCATCACCAGGCTAACCCATCCCCCCAATCCCCTCCCCTCTAGAACCCTCAGTTTGTTTCTCAGAGTCCATAGTCTCTCATGGTTCATCTCCCCCTCCGATTCCCTCCCTTCATTCTAAGGAAGGTGTTTTTAATGAATGGTGTTTGATCAACTGGATATTCATATGGAAAAAAACGAACATCAACTCTCACCCCACACGTAAATAAAAATTAACCTAAAATGGATCATAAACCTAAATGCAAAACCTAAAACTCTATGAATTCTAGGCGAAAACATACAAGAAAATATTTGCATTTTGGAGTTGGCAAAGTTTTTAAGAACACTAAAAATATGAACTACAAAAGGAAAAACAGGCAAATTGGAGTTCAGCAGAATTAAAAATTTTTGCTCTTTGGTAGCTCTTGGGGTTACCCCAGTTTTCCATGACTTGGTTCATTTTCCAATTGGGGATGTCATAGGGATGTCCCTTCTTAGTGTGGTCTTTTATATTTTACTTGGGCACTTGATCTTTAGCAGAAACAATGATGAATTCATTAACTCCTGTGTTTACATATTGTTAATCCTTCTCCCTCTAATTTCCAAGTAAATTCCATTTTAATATCTTAAGTGGTATAAATTGTTTAATTCTAAAATAAAGGAGTTAGAAAGGCAGGGTATTGTGCTGTGCTTAATTCTATGTAGTACAAAACATATAATGCAGAATAACTAAGACCTTCAGAATATAAAAGAATAAGAATAATGGAGTAAATTTTTCATAAGGTTTATTTCACTCTGAGATTACTTCCTTCTCAATTTTTTAATGCTAAATATCCTTCCTTGTATGAAATTACAGTAGTTGTAGATGATATTCTTTTTAACGTCTTCACCTGGCAAAATATAAAGTTCACAACCTTACAATTCCCAAATCCCAAATTCTTTTTCAAATGTCACTGACTTGTGAATTACAAATTCCAGAAACTATTGGATTAATAGGTAGGTAATGGATAATAAGTGTTCCACAAAACTAACAGATCGACTGACAGATATTTTGAGGAAACGAGGGCACCATTCTCTCGAGAAATGTACCAGAAACTCTAGGAAGAATTTTCAAACTACATGTGGCAAACTGCACGAGAGCCTCTCATGGGTTCTGAAATGACTTCTAAACCAATAGTTAAGTCTGGCCGTTCTTTCCCAGAAACTGGAGAAGAGAAGCTAGTAAGAAGTGGAAGAGAAATAAATGAATGAGAAGATCCTCTTCCTTCATGCTAATTGAGAAGAAAATGTAACTTTTTAAAGACAGGCCTTTTTCTACATGAAAATACGAGATGCTGAACAGGAAAAGGAAGGTCTTTTTATTTTTTATTTATTTTATTTTTTTTTTATAGTCAGCTTTAGAAACAAGAAAAATTTAAGAGAGCGATCATAACTCAATTTGAGATAGAACAACACATCCAGAAACACATATACGCCTGGCCCTTACCAACTCCCCAGGTGTTCCCTACCCCAGAATATATTTACATCACAGACCAAAGCATGTGTGGGGGGCTGTGCATTAGCATATATACAAATGCAAAAATATCTGGCTATACACAATTATGGATATACATATATACATAATTATGGATAAATACATTAACTGAACAACACACAAATAGATGCCTACAACTGTCCAAGGAAATAAGATCCAGAAGGCTCCCAATGGTCCATCACATCTCCTTGTAGCCCAAGTCATCTGCTTCTAAAATGAAATATGAATGCCTATGATATTGTAATTATTATGTGTATATATACTCACAGAGCTCAAAGTCAGAATGCTTCAACAGCAAGAAAGAATAATAGGAAAATGGGTAGATTTCCTTTCCAACAAATCAACTATTGTTTTACATAATTCATTTACCTGCTGACAGTTCCTGAGTGGCCATTAATATATAAAACCATCAGCTCATTTCACAAGTTGTAAACTTCACAATAGAAAATCCTCTTTCTGCCCTCACAAATGGAAACAAGATAATCAAGATAAAGAATTCAGAAAACTGCACAAAGTTTACTGAGCACCTATGTGCTAGATGTCATGTTGGATTTCAAAACATTTCAAAACATTTTGAAACAAATAATAACTGATCATTTTGCCACTCATCCACTTTCAGATACAACTTAGCCCAAGAGCTGTATGGTGAAGAAGACAGTTTTAGAGGCAAAAGAACATACGAACTCTTATGACACCAGGCTTCAGGGATAGTCAGAGAGCAAGGAGGAAAGGAAAGGTAGTTCTTACTGCAGAAGATCAAAACCAGAGCTTTCCAAACTCTAGTGTGCTGTAAAAGGGTTCCAGGTGTTTTGAGATACTAATCCTCTCAGCCCATAGGGGCCTCTCCTCCCATGAGCAGCCTACTCTGATAAATTCCAAGATGCCTCAGAGATGATAATCTTTACATGTGCCATGTTGTGAAAGATTGGGAGGTACCGATCTAAACCAACAGTTCCCAAACAAGTGCTAAGAGAGTTGCCTAAGAGTAATATAGGGCAGTGTTAAAAACATGGACTCTTTTGAGTTCTACTTGCACAGATTCCAATTCATCGGGTCTGGGAACCTGTGAGAAGCCTAGAAATCTGTACTTTTAACATGTACACAGATGATTCTAATGAGCAGTCAAATCTGTAAAACACAGATCTAAATTATCCACTCAGAGATTAAAATAAACACTAGTCACTAAAACTGGCTAACGCAGCAACACAATTGTAAAATGAAGTAGGAGATTATTGTGGTCACAAGTAGACAAGCTCTTTAGGGTAGCGAGGAGATCTGGCATGGGGAGCCACAGATACAGACACTCATTAAAAGGAGAACATGAATGAGTAAGAGTATGTAGCTTACTGAATGAATGGACAAAAAGGAGGCTGGCCTAAAACTTGGCAGCATACAGGGAAAGCAAGTAACAAAACCAAAGAAAAAGAGAGTGGTCGGCAAAGTATAGGAGATTAATCAAATTCTTAAAAGTTTAGGTTTACCATATTCTGTGTTGAGGCCCCATAATTTCACTTTATTAGCTTCATACTGGGCTTTTTTCTTTAATCGACAAGCCCTGTGAAAGGAAGGAGCAATTAGTTTACTTTTTTTTTAAGTGAACACTCAGAATATACTTCTTTTTGCTGCTGTCAAACATTTTCTAATAGCAACCAAAAATCACTGCCTATTGATGTTTATATCAAGGAACTCAGTATCCAAAAAACACACAGTATAATCATTAATCCAAAGTGATTTTTGAAAATTTTAGCACATGTCCAAAAATAAAGTTATGATGAATACACTAAAATAAACAAAAACTGACAGTACCAAGAGAATGTAAAGTAAGTGGAACCATCATATGTTGCTAACTGGGATATGAAATAATACATACTGCTACTCTGAAAAACAGTAATTTTTTAAAAAATTTACTTTATTACTTCGTTAATAGCTATTTTGACAATTTCTTATGAAGTTAAACATATACTCCTGGGTATTTACCCAAGAGAAATGCAAACTTAGGTTCACACAAACACCTGTAAGTGAATATTTATGGTGGCTTTATTCATAATTGGCAAAAAGTGGAAGCAGCCCCAATGTCCTCATTTGGTGAATGGATAAACTGTAGTATATCCCTACAAAGGAATACTATTCAGCAATAAAAAGGAACTACTACTCTGCTCAACATGGATCAACATGAATCTCAAATGCATCATGTTAAATCAAAGAAGCCAGACTCAAAAGGCTACATATCATATGATTCCAACTATACGACATTCTAGAAAAGGCAAAACTTGGGGACAGAAAACAGAACAGTGGTTGGAGGGATTAGGGGTGGCAGAAGGGGTTCCCTTTACAAGCAGGCATGAGGAAATTTTTTGAATGGATGATGAAAAATATTATCTTGATGGTGGTGGTGTTTATATGACTGGATATGTTTGTCAAAACCCATAAAAGTGTACCATAGAGGAGCCTGGGTGGCTCAGTTGGTTAAGCAACAGACTCTTGGTTTCAGCTTAGGTTGTGATTTCAGGGTTGTGAGATCGGGCCCCACATAGGGCTCCAATGCTCAACTCAGAGTCAGCTTGGGATTCTCTTTCCCTCTGCCCCTCCCCCTGCTTTCAGGCGCGTGCTCTCTCTCTCATATAAACAAATCTTTTTTAAAAATTCCATAAAAGTGTACATTAAAAGGCATACATTTTACCTCAAGTAAATCATACCCCAATAAAAAAACTGACTTACCACAAAACAAAGAAAAAATAAAACTATGATAAATTTTTTCATTTTTTTCTTTAAATTTTTTATTGTTATGTTAATCACCATAATCATTAGTTTTTAACAAATTTTTTCATTTTTATAATATAATGCACTTGAGTCCATTCATCTCTCCCCTTTAAAAGCATAACACCATCTTTTGGTATCATGAAGCGTAAACAAAGCGTAAATACCATCTTCTATTTTTAAAGGAAAAATTACAATGCTCTCATTATAATATTTATAAAAGCATATTTCTGAATAAATGGTTGACGGTTATCTATAAAAGCTCACTGAAAGTCTAACCTCATCACCTAGACTTTATTTACACAGGTGAACACGAGTAGCATTTACCTGGAAGCCAGCTTATTTTTTTCCTTCCTTGACCTTGGCCGGGCTGTTAAGGGAAGCTCACTGACCGGAGTCAGATCACTAATCACCTTATTCAGTTTCCGTAGTTCATTGCCTATCTGGAGCAGTTTTTTAGGATTTGGAGTCAGGTCTTCTACATCAGTTCTCCGTGACTTCTTTACTGCATATTTTCCTATAGATGGTTTAAAAGAAGTTTAAGGTAGATCATTTTATTTCACCAAAGATACATTCTACAGGCATATTTTAAAACCACATTTCTCCCTTCCCTCTTTTTTCTTTTTTAGAAGTCTTGGCATGTTTCAGAAGTCTCAGCACGATATGCTAAAAGGGCTAGCCTCCTCTCCTTCTCACCTTGTGCCTGCAAGAAATTGGGGAACTATGTCACAGCTCCAGTCTTTGCCAAGTCCTTCTCCACCTTAAAGTTTCTAGCCCTGGTACGACAGAATCTTAATTATATGCATGGTGGTAATAAGGATCGCAAACTTCAGGACTGGAGTGCAAGTTCACTGCACCCAAAAATCAGGGCTAGGGTAGAATATACACCCAGAAAAGAAATAGGAGATTTTACTCAAACCATGATGTTTTGATGCTATGATTGAAAATTTCTCAGACATATACTCTCGTGCTGGACTCAAAAGGCCAACAAATAAGGACTGTCTTTTTTGAAAGCTCTTCTTTGGTTAGTTTGATAAATAACATTACAGGAGACTTGGGGATCTTGCCCTATCACTGCAGGTAAGAGGGATAGCCTGGTCCTCTTAACTACAATATACCAAACAATTTTCCTAGTACTCGCCACGTGCTACCTAAAGTTATTTATTGGACCTGTCTTTTCATTTCTTGTAGAAAACTGATCTGAAGGCAAAAACTAGGTCTATTCACTAAGAAACACTAGAGTACAGACTGAGTGCCAGTGGAAAGGGAAAATGAGGTACAAATATACTTCTGATATAATTCCTGTGTAAAAACAAAATTGCTTAGCAACTTACATCTGTAGCATGAGAGATTACTAAAACTGTTCACTGAGTGCCAAACTTACTAGTGCCCTCCCCCTTTTCAGTACAGATTTTGGATCATACAAAATAGAAGAAGAAATTCTACTTAATTACATCTTCCTAGGTTCACAACTGTAAACTTCACCTGCCTAAGATTATAAGCTTCTCCCAACTCCTATCATTCAACTCCTCTCTCCATTTCTTTTCTCTACAATCATTCCCTTTCCTCTCCCCTCCTCTTTTCTTCCCATTTCCATTTGATTCCAATCTCCCTATTTACATTTCAGCCTGGAGACGAGACAAGAATGGAATAGAAAGATGCTGGAGCCCATTCCCCTTTCTCCCCAACCCTTCTGGTTTATTGCAACTGTGAATAGAATCAAGAATCAATCAGCAGTCTCCTGGTCACTCGTTTCTGCACGGAGCTTCCTCCCTGTTTAGGTGATGGCTCTCACCACCAGCAAAAGCTATTTGTGAGTATCTCTGCAGTGATAACAAATATAGCAGCTCTACTGTTCCTCTCTCCACTTCGCTAGGAAGGGCTGAATATGTAACTGAGTAAACATTATGGTTTATGATCTCTATTTAAAGTGACACGAAATGTTTGACCACAATTCCCTCTCACCATGATGTAAGCCATTTTTCTGATACATATTACTTGGCAAGGTGTCTCGGTTCCATTCAGACGGCCTCAGCATCCTCTCTTGCTGTGACGGGGTGAGCTGTTCACTGTACTCCCAGAAGTACCTTCTTTTACCTCTCTTCCGAGAGGATATTGAAGTCATCTCCTTCAAGTCTTCCACAGAATCATTTTCATAGCCTTAAAAAAAAAAAGGAAAGAAATTGGGGACGGGGGGGGCTTAAGTTCCATAAATTTCAATAAAGCAATCAGGGCAAATAAAAAGATCTCTATTTGTCACCTGATATATTTCCTTTCATCTGAAAACATCACTGGCATGTCAAAGATAACAGACTAGGTCTATAAAATGACATTTAATATGGAGCTGTCTAACTCATAAAATATTCAGAGACTAATAAACACAGGTAACTATACTGTTTATTCTCCTTATAGTTCTCTTTGGTTCATATAAGTTAGTGTGTGACATCCTTTTTTTGTATCTTTACATAGGCTCTCATTGAGAGAATAATGAAATATAGCTCCAGGAATGTCAAATGTACCATTAGATCATGATACTAAGACCCCACACTGTGATTTTAGAATGACTTCCTCTTAAAATGTGTGCATCCAAAACATTCCCAGACAGGTGTGTGCATTTCTATGATGGTATCCTACCGGTCAGAATTTTGTGAGGCAGCAGTGCTTTTCTGCCTACCTCCCACCCTACCCCTTTGGTAAAAGTACAAAAACGAGAGTTCTCACACAGTCTCTCAAATAAAAACATATATGCCTAGTCTAATATTTTACTGGAAACAATCTGCATTTACTTCACTTAAGAAGTTATTTTCCTCACTAATGGGGAGTTTCAGAAAATAATTACGAGTTGCTACAACTGTTGGTCAGACCTCACGCAGGATGACCTACAAATCTAAAATACCCTCAGAGAATGCCCATCTTAGTGTACTCCACATCATTACCACTATGTACATAGGGGAATGGAGACGGGCCCCATGCAGGACGTATGTAACACTACGGTGGCCAGGAAAACTTGGGTAGCACCGGCCAAGCAAAATGACCATTTTGTCTCCTAAAAACATGACTTCTCTGGAACTGACACTAAGAAAGAGATGACACCTGCATGTTTTGGAAAAAAGAATTTCAGAATTTTACCAGGTTTTCTTCAGATTAAGAATGAATCAAAAATATGGCTCCATTTATATGACATTCTGGAAAGGGCAAAACTGCAGGCAAAACTAGAAAGTGGTTGCCAGGAGTTGGGGGTGGAGGGGGGGCTGACTCTAAAGGAACATAAGGTGGGGGCAGCTGGGTGGTTCAGTCTGTTAAGCATCTGCCTTTGGCTCAGGTTAGGATCCCAGGGTCCTGGGATCGAGCCCCGCATCAGGCTCCCTGCTCTGCGGGGAGTCTGCTTCTCCCTCTCCCTCTGCTGCTGCTCCCCCTGTCCGTGTGCTCTCTCTCTCTGTCAAACAAATAAATAAAATCTTTAAAAAATAATAAAGGAACACAAGGGAAATTTAGGGGTGATCAAACTCTTCTTTATCTTGATGGTGGTAGTGGTTACCAGCACTACATGCACTTGTCAAAACTCACAGAAGTTTACACTTAAAGAGGGCGAATTTCATACTTGTACTTATTATACTTCAATAAACATGACCTTTTAAAAAAAAATCAATTTGGAGACCAGAATGATTTCAGGGCAACAATCAAGAGAAGCTTCTATAGCACTGCTGGTATTCACAGCATTAAAGTGCACATGCGGTAGTTTAAAACAATATGGCAAGGAATGTGACAGTAAACTTTAGTTCTTTATTAAGAAATGATGCACGAGGGGCGCCTGGGTGGCTCAGTCATTAAGTGTCTGCCTTTGGCTCGGGTCATGATCCCAGGATCCTGGGATTGAGCCCTGCATCAGGCTCCCTGCTCAGCAGGAAGCCTGCTTCTCCCTCTCCCACTCCCCGTTTGTGTTCCCTTTCTCACTGTCTCTCTGTCAAATAAATAAATAAAATCTTAAAAAAGAAAAAAAAAAGAAATGATGCATGAGTCACACAATCATTTCTAGAAATCTGATTTTTAAAAATTGTTAGATACATAAAGCAATGACAACTTTGGCCTATTTATTTCTGCCAATGTGACACTTCAAATTAAGGATTTCACCTTGTTCCAGTGATCAACCTAGCTTTGGGAAAGATGCAAGGGCCACACAGTGCCACCAGAAATGGTGTTTTCGAATCACCTGGCTCCACCAGGCCAAGAAAAACTTACTGGCTCAAACTACTGGTTCACAGAGACTAACCTAGTATGGCTGGGAACACCTCCACACAGGCAGATGGACCAACAAAACACTCCCAACTTCCCACCAATGTTAAGAACTGGTGTTACACACACACACACACAAACCCCAAAAAACCAACCAACCAAAACAGAAACAGACCCACAAATACAAAAAACAAACCATATACAAGATTCAGAGGGGGAAAATAGGTAAAGGGGACTAAGAGGTATAAATTTCCAGTTACAAAGTCAGTCAGTCATGGGATATAAAGTACAACTCAGGGAATAGTCAATAATATTGTTAATAATTTTATATGGTGACAGATGGTAACTAGATTTAATGTGGGGGTCATTTTGTGATGTATATAAATACTGAATCACTGTATTATACACTGAAAGTAATATTATATACCAACTATAATTAAAAATAAATAAAAATTTAAAAAATAAGTAAAACAAAACAAAACAAAAACCCAACCTTTGTATGGTGACAGACAGTAACTAGACTTATCATGGGGATCATGTTGTAATGTATAAAAGTATCGAATCATTATGATGCACACCTGAAACTAAGAGGATACTGTATGTCAATTATACTTCAATAAAAAAATAAGAAATCTACCCTAGCCAAAGCATAAAGGAAACTTTTTCATATACAGCTTCCTCAGGCATCCCATTCCTCTGACAATTTATTTGATATCCTCCTCCATTTAGCAACTCTCCTCAGGTGGCCTGGATTTCTGGCAAAACACTGTCCTTCTCATTTAATGTACTTACATATTTCACTTATAGATATTTTATTTGAGACTTCTAAGAGCCCAATTAAAAAAAGGTGTTATTAACCCCATTTACAAAAAGAAACATGCTCATGGAGGCTTTAAGCGAGTTGGCAGAGCTGGAACTGACTCAAGTCCCATGACTCAAGGAGTCTAACTCCTACTGGGCTTCTTTACTTTTCCTGTACCCACCTAAATGGTCTAAACGGATTTTTCTTTACATATATCCCATTGTTAAATTCAAAGAATAATAAAGATTTTTATTTCTTCCATCCCATTCAAATTAGTTATCAGTTTTATTTATATATGTTCAGCCTTTTCCAAAAAAGCATTTAAGGGCCATCAGTTCTCTTTGACCTAATATTTTAACATTTTCTAATAACATACACCATAAATTCACCATAACACACATAAACACAGTCACATGCACACAATGGGTTTCTTTAAGATGGCCACTTTTCAATACAGAGACCACTATGAGCAAGTAGAATGCAGAAAAATTATTATTCCCAGATCACTGGTCTAGCATTTAAGGTAATTAAATCTCTCTCAACGTATATTCTAAGGAACACGATTATCGTAAGATATGCCTTCATCCCCAAGTGAGTTCTGTGGTCAAATAAGGTTTAAGAAACTCTCATCCTGCATCTCTCTCTTGCCGAGTCACACTACACACAAGCAGATTAAAAGACGAAGAAATCAGGGGTGCCTGGGTGGCTCAGTCATTAAGCCTGAGTTCAGGTCATGATCTCAGGGTCCCGGGATCGAGCCCCACATCCGGCTCCCTGCTTGAAAGGAAGCCTGCTTCTCCCTCTCCCACTCCCCCTGCTTGTGTTCCTGCTCTTGCTATCTCTCTCTGTCAAATAAATAAATAAAATCTTTAAAAAAAAAAAGACAAAGAAATCATAACAGTAACTAAACCCACTCAACTCTAAGTTCCATCAAGACAAGGATCATGTCTGTTTTGTTCATCTCTGGATAGGCAATATCTAATACACACAGTGCCTAAAACAAATGTAGGCACTCAAACATTTTTTTCTTTTATCAATTATTTATTTTTATTTATTTATTTTTTAAATGTTTTATTTATTCATAAGAGTCAGAGAGAGAGAGAGACAGGCAGAGGCAGAGAGAGAAGCAGACTCCCCGCCTAGCAGGGAGCCCGATGCGGGACTCGATCCCAGAACCCTGGGATCATGACCTGAGCCGAAGGCAGACGCTTAACCATCTGAGCCACCCAGGTGCCCCACAAATCAATTATTTGTTTAATGAAACATTTCCCATGAAGCCTTTTCCCTTTTCTTTTCATTTGCTGGACCACCATACTGATCTAACTCATTCGTTCCTGACATGATTATCAAATGGAAGTCAAAAAGGCTACATTTATTGTGTAAAATTCTAACCACACATCTCTGGTTAGTGCACACTACTGGTAAAGTCAATCGTGAAAATGTTTAGTACAGATTACAAAACAAACTTTCATTCTGGGGGCCCAATTCTTAGTATTACAACCATGTAATCCCAATGACCCCAAACGGTCATAGCCTGTTCACAGAATAGGCTCTATTAAAACTTGGGAGCAAGGCCAGAGTAGGGACTGAAACTCCATTTTACACCTTTCCTGGAGCTTTGTAGGCTCAGGCACTGTTGTAGCCAACTGCCAAGAAACAGCATCAAGGGAGCTAGTCATCACAAAAGGGCCTTTGTAAACTGCTGCAAATTAAACCAATCAACCCACTCTAAAACTAGCACTCTGAAGAAACTATAACTATCCACTTTTCTGCTTCAAAGAATTTCTTCCTGCTTCTCACCAATAATTCACTTTTGCATTCCTGAAGTCACTTGTTTAGCTCTTTCTTCCAAGAAAAAGGGAAATTTTCATTAGCAAATGTGAATAAAGCCCAAATAATACCACAAAATAGTGTTGATTTTGTGGTTAAATCATGTCGTTCATTAACATTTGTGAGAACTGTCCAAGTAATACTAACCAAAGAGGCTTTATTTCAAGTCAACTGGAAGTGACTGAATTAAATGCCATCCAAACATTTAGCATTGTTAAACAGAGCCAAGAGGAGAGTTTTACTCAGCCAATGCATCTCTGTTTCAAAGCAGAGTTGGTTAACACCAACAAGCTCACAAATCAGGATTCCTCTATAGGAGACAAGGCAAGAGAATGTGGCATGACAGGACAACACCAACTATAACACTGGTGCCCCCTCCCTGAGTGTCAAAAGGTTGACAAAATGGAAATGAGGGTCAACTTACTAAGTGATCTCTCTTCACAGACCTATTCATCTCTCAACACATTTAACCAGGTAAAAACACATTAAAAGATAAGGATGAATTTAATGTGCAGTTGAAAGCTAAAGAAAAGCAAAACTACAACCACAAGTAGTTTATTTGAGAGAGAGTTTGCTCTCTCTCTCTCAAATAAATAAATAAAATCTTTAAAAAAAAAAAAAGGCTGATCGCTCAGACATGGAAGACTACTCATAGATAGCACTCTGGTCTTCCCATGGGAGGGAGCTATATAACTTAACACTAGCTATAAAGACAACTTTCCCTGAAACATTTCAAAGCAAATTTTTTTAAAGATTTTTAAGTAATCTCTACACCTAATGTGGGGCTTGAACTCACAACGCCGAGATCAAGAGTCACATGCTCTAGCAACTGAGCCAGCCAAGTGCCCCTCAAAGCAAATTGTATTCATTTGTTGAGAGAAAAATTTTCCTCAGTAGAAAAAATAATTGTTCTATCTAGACTATGCAGAGTTCTAAAGTAAACCAAAAAAAGGCATAAGCCCTTTTCCTCCAGATTAAAGTACTTTTCCTTACTTGAAACTTAACCCGAGTCAAACAACTTGGTTGTATCAAATACACAAATCTAGGCATTTGTGTAATAGGAAGATTTCATGAAAGGAAAATCTTTCAGCAGTAATAGTGCTTCACCAGCTACAATATATCTACCATGGCTTAAAAACTTTTCTGAAAATTAAATACCAATCTTTATACTGCCAGAAATTCCAGCAATCGTGTAACAAAAGGGCTCTCTTTGACAATTTCTAAGGTTTTAAAAATAACAGTTTTTTTATGTACAAGTTACAGCACCAACATTATTTTTTTTAAAGATTTTATTTATTTATTTGAGAGAGAGAATGAGATAGAGAGAGAGCATGAGAGGGGAGAGGGTCAGAGGGAGAAGCAGACTCCCCGCTGAGCAGGGAGCCCGATGCGGGACTCGATCCTGGGACTCCAGGATCATGACCTGAGCCGAAGGCAGTCGCTTAACCAACTGAGCCACCCAGGCGCCCGACCACCAACATTATTTTTGAAGAAAATAACTTTTGCTTAAATTTGAAGATCTTCACTTCTTTGTGCATTTTGAACTGTGTGCCACTTGGCAATACCATTTTCATAAATACTGCACAAGCCAACAGTGGCAACAGCCCAAGCATGTAAATGCTGAATGAAGTGAACCAGTTCTCACAGGTTTCATTTTCTTTCTCCCTTTTATTTATATGTGCTGTATAGAAATAAAGCAGAGTATCCTTTATGCTCATTAAATCATAGCACAGATTTTTCTTAAATGGAAAAATACCGTGTGAATGAAAGATGGGACAGACACAAAGAAAATGCTCTTTTTTACATTATTCATTAAGTAGGCCTTCTTGGTTTTAAGCATGAGTAATATAAACCATCATTACTTGGTTTACCATTGTGGGCACTCCTAACTTGCCTCAACTATAATAGAGGGGGACATGTACAGAAATAGGAATATGTTTAAATCAATCAATTCTTGGCATCCTTGCATAGCTGCTCAAGAGAGTAACAAATTAGGTCCCTTAACATAAGATAAATTAAGAAGAAGCCCTCGAAGAATCAGCCTATGAATCACTATATGAGCAAAAGTGATCATTTTAGAACTGCCTGAATAGAAAAAAAGCAATTACATATCTGAACCAAGATATTAAGTCACTTAATCTCCAAACTAAGACAAAGAAAACATCCATATCTCAGGATAGGAGAAAGGTCAGTCGGGTAAGTCTCCAAGCATTACCATACCTGGCTCAGAGAAAGTGTCACTAATATCATCATCTTTGTCATCTTCATAATCCTCTTCCTCCTCTTCCTCCTCTTCGTTTTCAGAAAGTTCGTGCTCACTACCAAATCCTTCATCATGGTCCTCATCATCAACATCCTCCTCGTCTTCCTCGTCATCCTCAGGACTGCATTTGGTTGGCTGTTCACCCAAGTTGTCAGAGACAAAAAGGGAGTAATTGTGCTCTTCTTTTTTCTGGGATGAATCTGAGACCAATGTGCTGGCAGAAAGGCTGCTACTCTCTCCTGCGGCAATGGACCCAGGACCCTCCTGGGACAGGGGACTGAGCAATAGTTCCTGGGTTTCTTTAAAAGGCAAAGCTGGAGTGGCATGACCCTGAAGAGGCTCCATCCCTTTTCTCTCGGGTCTCTTTGCTACTACACCACAGTAGCAGGTATTCTCCTTTGCTGCATCTGCGTGAATCTGGCTCAACAAGGGCCGGCTCTGCTGCACTGGGTTGATCTTTACCTTTGCCTTTTTTACATAGTCTTTACATTCAACATGAAAGTTCACCTTGTCATTATGATACATGTTGGTCTTCACCATGATCTGTGTGCTTGAAGTGGGTTTACTTGCTTTTTGGACACAGTCTGACAAAGGGACCTCAGCCTGAAGAGTTTTAGAAGAACACACAGGGGCAGCTGCTCTGCTTGAGATCTTTTTACTAGGGAATGAAGAGGGCAAGGGATTTTGTTTGACACTGAAAAGTGAATCAGGGTAATAAAGGGAATCGGAAACAGACTGAGAGTCCTCACTATTAAGCTGGGCCAAAGTTGGAGTTTTACTTATGACCTCTTCATCTTGGTAAGGGCTAGAAAAGTCATCAAGACCCAAGTAATCCACTTCTTTTGTTCCCCAGATGTCACAGCTGGTTAGTTTGGTGTACTTTGTTAAGTCTTCACAGTATGTATCCCACTGCTCCCAGTTTGAGGTTAAAGCACCCTCATTATCCAGGACATCTGTGAAAGACTCCAGATTTTCAATGTCTTTGCAGTCCTCCAAAGAAAGGAAGTTGTCTCTAGGATTCTGTTGATAGTTCATCTCTCTGTCCTGAGAAAAGTTTAAAAAAAATTGCACACCATATTTTAGGAAAGAAATATTCACCTCCATCCTCACATCCATGTACCAAATTGATAAATCAGTACTTGACCTCTGGTCTGTTTTATTTTAAGATAAAGGCTATTTACATGTCACTTTACCAGTCCATATAATATCATTTCCCTGGGCAAGGAAAAAAAAGGGAAAATATGCCCCTTTAGAGGCTTAGGTATGGTCTAAATATCAAGGGCTCTTGAACTTTACTATAAACACTCTTCCCGAAAAAGGTTTACATTTCCTGATATTTGACTTAGAAGGATTTGGGGATCTCCTCTGAAACAAGCTTCAATTACAAAGCAAATAATGAAGACCTTACCTTCATCACAGACGAATCTGTCTTCTTAAGTGAGAACTGAAATACAGAGGCAAAGTGCAAACCAAAGAAGAGTTGAAATTCCACCACAGAAGGATAAGATCTTTGGTAAGACCTTGTTAACAATGCTTGGGCATGGGGACTACAATACTCCTCATGAGTGTGATACTCCTCGTGAATAGAGATGGGATTTTAAAAATATGTTAGTAAAACTATGCAGCCACTAAAAAGAATGCAGTTAAAGTCTCATGTACTAGCATGAGAGGCTGCTCACCAGATGTCTTTACGTTAAAAGGATCAAGTTACAGAATACTGAATCTATGAATGTGTCATCCAATTTAAAATACTCATGTATTTATATATGAACAGGAAAAACTCTGTTAGGAGTACTTATCTTTGGGGAAAAGGGTTAGAAGGTGGAGGTTCAGGAAGGAAACGAGGACATTTTCGGTTTGTTTTGACTTTTCCATTTGGGGCCTTTCTTGTTTTGCTTTTGCTTATGGGTGTGTGTCTCTGTGTTCTAAGAGCTTTAAGGAAGTACAGTTTGCAGACCGCAAAATTCACCTGTATTAAGTGTACAATTCAATGATTTTTTAGTAAATTAACAGGTTTGTATATTTAGCTTTGCATTCATGTTGCTTAAGCTGTATGTAATTAAATTCTTCTTAGGAATCTTATTTACCTCGAGAATAAGTGATAAGTATACCACCTGGAATTGCTACTTTTACCTCATATTCTCTGTGTCATATGCTTTGCTTAATGTTATCATTTTTAAATATCCCAGTTGAAGAGTTCTTCAGCAGTCAGGCATAACAAAAAAGACAGCTTCCCATCCTCATCATCAAAAACTGGACTTGAATATATTTAGATAAACTCTCCTCTTATTATTTTCTTTTATGTGTGTGTGCATGTATTTATGTAAAAATTAACAATTATTTTATAGTCATAGTCATATTTTAAAATTCCAGTATAATTAACATATAGTGTTATATTAGTTTTAGGTGTGCAATATAGTGATCCAACAATTCTACACATTACTCAGTGCTCTTAATCCCCTTCACCTGTTTCACACCCATGCCCTCATCCACCTCCACTGCTCTTACTATTTTCAATGGGTTCATACAGCCTTCTAAAATTACTAGACTGACAGTCACAAGAATCAAACTTGACATCCTTTTTTCTGTTCAGGCATTTATAAATAAAAAAACTATACCACAACATTTTTACCCCAATTAAATAAATCAATTAAAGCAGAATCCAAGAAAACGTTACTTACCAGTTCATACATGAAATCTGGATCTGAACTGTTTGCTAAGAGATCTGTGCTCATCAGAGTCTGTTCTGAAAAGGTGTGGCTTCGAAAGGCATCCCCAAAAGGCGGATCCATTCCGCTTACACTAGGCTACAACAAAGTGATTTTAACTTTAGAAAGTTAAAGACTACTGCAAGACCACTCCAAGACCAATTTATTACACGCAACTCCCATACCTACTAACTTATTAGTTTCACAACAATTCTGTATATTTTCTACTCTTTAGCACATTTGAGAGATTAAACTAACATTAAACTATGAACTTAAATTAGGAAAATAATGAAGATGCATTAAAAATAGAAAAAGAAATAGTGGCAACTGTTAATAATACCTAACTTCCAAAAATTAAAGCTTATTTAGCCACTAGAATCAGCATTCACTACCCTAATGAGTACTTTTATTCGGCTATATAACATTTCTTCAAATCCACCTCTAACAACATTCCCTCTTCTATCTCTCCAACATGGAGAATTCTCTATTTCCTGGGGTCTGCAGAGATAGCAAGTCAGTCTCATTCTGTAGTCCTAAGTGAGTCCAGTGTCTTATTTCCCCAAACAATCTGGAAGACAATCTGGGCACCTTTAGTGCAACCAATGCCTCCAGGAATGTGGTGATGAAAACAGGATCAGTCAAATATCCAAAAATCTTACTGGTGAGACCAGAAACTTGGGCATGAGCTCAGTAGCCTTAATCCTGATCCCAGAAAAGGGTACAATTCATTCTGTAATAAAGAAGGGAAAAGAGACTTGGCACCCAGAGTTGATGCTCCTTCTTTTCTCTCCACCCCACTTTTCCATTCCAACATCTATATAAATCACTCCAGAGGGAAGTCAGGGCCTACACTCCTAAAGCAGCCCAAGTAAGTGAAAAGGCCTCCCTCTGAAATCTAACTTGGATGAAGGAAGAGGATGTGAAAGAATAAAAATTCCCTCTTTGCCTTTTTGTTCTTATTCTGCAAGTTTTTGCTGAAACTTTAAAAAAATTCTATCAGTCTATTTGCTTACATTTCTCTATTCATATACCTTCTACCTACCACAAACTGGCCTTCTTACATGCTCTCTTATGTTTTTCTTTACTGGTACTTCCCAATCCAGTCTTTTCTTTCTCTAATTTTCCCCAAACCTACCAGGCTGCAAGCTCAAAATAAGTATGTTATAGCTCTAACTTCAAGTATTCCACAAGTAACAAATTAAACTCTGAATGGGAAAGAACTCCAAATCAGTACGAGCCGTCCACTTGGCCCAGAGATTGGGGTGGAGCTAGGCCACTGGTCTTCTTAATATCAGCTAGCTTTCTTTGCCTTTGCTACCTGCCTCTGAGCCACTGGAGAATCCCAGCAAGTTGCTTATTTTCTGTGCTCAAGGCATAACTCTGCTTGGCCCTACCTGAAGCCACCTAAGAGTCCCTGCCCTCTCCTTATTTCTAGGTTTCTCCTCAGCACTGAACCCAAAGAGAGAAAGGCATAAGAGCTAACCACTGGAGGAGGACAGGAAGAAGTCTGGATGTGCAGTGGGGACACACAGGGCTTCTTTTATTATTTCAGAGATTGCCTCAAACCAGGACTGATCAATTCAAAGTAGTTACCATAACATAAATAGATCTGATCATTCTCAATAATCTTTTGTGAGTATATGTGTATGTATGAAAGAGAGAAAGGTTGAAATCTCTCACCATTTCCTCTTAACTACTTTTAAATTCAAAAGGCATAAATGGAAAGGAATAACTGGGAAACAGGAAGTAGACAAGGAGATGGAAGTGGGCTTTCTGTGGCAGATTAATTTTCAGGGGAGTTGGGTGAGCCCGCCCACAGCCAGCAGATCTGTCCCCCTTCTAACCAACTTTTCATTCACCAGGTTTCCCGTGTCAAGCTCATTAAATTTCAAAGCTGTAGCAAAGGAGGAAATAGAAAATGTCTTAAAATGTGAGTTTGTCAAGTTGTGTTAAGATTCAAAGAACTTACAGAACCAAGAGTACTGGCTTTCTGCAGTGGGAAAATATAAAACTTTGCACCTACTCTGTATGATTTACCTGAGGCATTTCCAAGCCCAGATCCTGTGAGTCCGATCCCAAACTTTTTTTTTTCCTTGTTTGTAAATTCTTTTCCAGCTTTACTTTTAATTTCACGATCAAAGGCGATTTTCACAATAAATGGCAGGTTTTCCCACAATGCCTTCAATTCAAATGCTTGGATCACTGCTTTTTATTTATTTTTTAATATTTCTGTGTGAATCTGTCAAACAACACAAAGTAACTTCACTGAGCACCATTAAAAACAAGTTGACCTTTCAAAAATGACATTAACAAAGAACATTTTAAAGGAGTCTTATAGTTACAATCTCAAGAATTTGGTCATTTCTTGGTACTAACTATCCTGAAATTCACCATTTCTCTCTTTGTTTCTAAAAAAGGATAGGTCAATAACCAATTGGCAACATTAAAAAAAAAAACAACCCTGACAAAATTAACTGAGGCCTATCTTCCTGAAATACATCTAAGAGATCTATTGTATCTAATGTTAAAGTAAAGCTCCCATTCACTTTATGTTCTGTATGAGAAAATGTCACAACATTTAATTCCATCTATTGTATAATCATTACTGTAAAATTAATCTACATTTTATATCTCTTATAAATCTACAAGAAGAGTAATGAATACATAAAGTCAACAATGGAGGGTGCCTGGGTGGCTCAGTCAGCTAAGCGTCTGCCTTTGGCTCAGGTCATGATCCCAGAGTCCTGGGATTGAGTCCTCATAGGGCTCCTTGCTCAGAGGGGAGCCTGCTTCTCCCTCTGCCTGCTGCTCCCCCAGCTTGTGCTCTCTCTCTGACAAATAAATAATTAAGATCTTAAAAAAAAAAAAAAAGGCTGTTAAAAAAAAAATTATTCCAGTAAGTTTTTAACATGTTTATGCTGGGGGAAAATAAGAAAATACCCTGCAGAGGGGTTGCAAGGGTTAAATAATGATTGCAGATCACCTGGCAGAGAGTCTTAACTGTGGTAGAGCCTGAAATTTAAATGTTAATTCCCTTTTCCTTCCTCTGTGAAGGCCTCAATTAAGGGGGTCTAAACAGCTATGCCCATTTCATCATCTTTTCCTACATCAGGGGTCCTCAAAGTGTGATCCCAAGACCAGAACCATCAGCATCAACTTGGATTGTGTTACAATTGCAAAATTTTGGGCTCCAGCCCAGACCAACTACAGCAGAAACCCTGGGAGTGTTTCTCCCAGTTATGTGTTTTAACAAGCGCTCTAGGCGATTCTGACTCTCCCTAAAATTTGAGAACCACTGTCCTGCACTCAACACCTTGCTCTCATTCAGTCTAGTTGCAATATCCTTTCTTAGACTGAACCAATTTAAGCTGAGCTGCTCCATACTTAACACATCTGGACTAGAGGCTTAGGTGTACATTACGTCAATTTCAAAGGCCTCTGCAGAACAAGTAAGAGACTGTCAACCAGAGATTCAATAGCTGTTCCACTTAATTAGATTAGTAAATTGACAACCATTTCTATTTCCTGGATCTTTGCTGGGCTCTCCCCTCTGGTGGGCTGTCCTTCCTACCTTGCTTTTCTAGCCTAGGAAACACCATTAAGTGCCCAGCCTGGGCCTACGAACAGAATTAACTATGCATTTCAATCCCATGCTACAGTTTAGGCTCCTGACAAAGGCCAGTTCTGGTCCAGTTCCTCCTTATATGGCCTCATGCCTTGATCCTACTGCTGATATATAATCTCAGTCCTAATTCTTCCCTTGATTCCTGTGAGAAACAAGGTCCGTTGCCCTTTCTTTTTTTTCTTTCTTTTCTCTTTTCCTTCCTTCCTTCTTGGGGTGGGGAGGGGCAGAGGGAGAAGGAGAGAGAGAATCTTAGCGATGTGGGGCTCGATCTCACAACCCTGAGATCATCACCTGAGCCGAAATCCAGAGTCGGTCACTTAACTGACTGAGCCATCTGGGCACCCTGATCAGCTGCCTTTTCTAGATCTATTACTTCCAACTCCAAAAAGGTGTATGATTCAAGTGATGCATTCAATGAAGTGGGTCAGTATAATCCTGGTCTATAACCTGGATCTGGGAGAAAAGAGTGATACTCTCTAAAATCTTAAGTTTACCCTTACTAAGCAACAGGGCTGAAGACTCGAGAAAAGATTAAGTTCTATTAAATAAATACTCATTGCCATCAACTAAAGACACCATCTACCAATAGTTTGGTTTATCAGGGAAAACAGTGGACAAAAGAGGGCTAAGTTCTAGTTGCAGCTCTCATTTGCAAACCATGTAACACTGGGTAGGTCAATCTTTCTAAGCCTCTTTCTCATTTCTAGAAAGAAAACAATACTACTAATAATACTAGTTTCCTAGCCACCGAATCTTCTAAGCCATAAAGCCATAAAATACAAATGCAAATAGAGGTAACCCCACTTTTTGAAGTTTATGTTACACCACTTCGCTTTTACGAAGACCTACACTGGTACCTGTTTTTGCTAACTGAAGGAAATCCAAAGAGGATTTGTGTTTTTATGAAAATAGGTGAAAACAGTGTTAAGCGTTTGTTGTCCATTGGGCCATTACAGAGGCAGAACACAACCCAAGCACAGCAGCAGATACCCTACCCAGCTCCTTCCCTGGGAACCACTCAGCATCTCCGTACCAAGTTGCCACAGTTCTGAACTGTGTCTGTGAACATCTGTGCTTTATCTCGATTTATTTTGTGCATGCATTAGCAAGATGTATCCTAAGGTATCAGAAAATCCTATGAGAGGTTATTTTCTGGGCCTGGGAATGCTCAAAATTTTTCCACATAATTAATGGTAAGTGCTTCTCCACTTTATGCCATTTCAGCTTACGAAAGGTTTCATAGGAGCACTCTACTTTTGCATAGCAGGAGAAACTTTTTTTTTTAATTTTATTTAAACACTTGACATCAAAACTAGGTTGTCAATGCAGTTAGCAAAAAGAGCACTTGTTTGGAGCACTTGACAGGAGACTTGGAATCCAGTTTTGATCCCATAATTAAAACTAAGCAGTCTTATGAATCTGAGCAAGTTATTTAAATTTATGCCTTAGCACCCCACTGAGGAATGACAATTATTCTCCTTTAACTATATCAGGGATGTTATGAGAATTGAATGAGATATTAAATTAGGATGTACTAATAAAATAAATCTGAAAGGTGATTATTATCAACAGGTATATTTTGCCAATGCTTTCCTTTGTGCCACACCTACTCCATCTCAGAAACTCAACGTCTGTGACGGCTACTGGCAGCAAGGCTGAATGTTTTAAAGACACCATTTCCCAAAGAGAGGGTATCCATCATGTTAAGAGTTGAGCATTTCCTCCTGGGATAGTTAAAGGTCCTTAGTTGCTTTTCCCAGCAGCAAACAGGAAGGGTGAAGGGCCAATTTTACCCCAAGCAGTAAAAGGTCTTTTCATTCTCTGAAACTAATGACCCAAGGTCACAACCAATTATCTTTATCCCCAAGGTTTTGCACCCATTTTCCAGAATTCTTGGTACCATTCCAAGTACCAATTTCCAAAATTCTTGGTACCATTTATTGTGAAACGACCATGAACAACAAAATTCACCACCCAAAAGTGGAAAGAAAAGAAAAAATAATAAAGGTTTCTACAGTAATTACCATTGCACAGAATCTTCCATAATGATACACTGCTCCCAAATCATCTCCTATACCAGGGAGCCATATACAAAGGGTATATTGATGTTTAGATGGCCAAATAACAAGAGGAAGGTGTAACAACTTGCTCTTCAGGATGCCTTCACACTTCTTTGGGCTTAAGAATATCCATATTTTACTCACAGCTTTGATATTAAAGTTATGTACACTAAAAGCAATGGTCTAATTTCCCAATGTGTAACCTAAGAAATATTTGTTCCAAGGAATGTTAAATGGTTATTCAATAAAAGGGTTATGAGGTTTAGAAAACACCACATTAAATAAAACTGATACATTGACTCCATGTAGGGCTTCTTGCAAACGTTAAGGTGCTAGGTACTAATGTGCATTATAAATCACCAAAAGGTGACTAGCGCAGATAGGATTTCCCAAACTTCCTTGATCCTAAAGTCCTCTACCCTGCCCTCAAGCATACCAAGACTAGTGTTATTAAAAACAACTACAAAAAACCCACAAAACCCTAAAGGAAAGGCTAAATCAATTTCCTAGTTAGGAATTCCTTTTTTTTTTCCCCAAAGATTTTTATTTACTTGAGAGACAGCGCACCCAGGAGAGGGAGAGGGAGAAGCAGACTCCCTGCTGAGCAGAGAGCCTGACACAGGACCCTATTCCAGGACGATTGAGCCACCCAGGCACCCCATGAATTCCTTTTTTTCGCAGCTCTGGCTCATCAGTTCTCAATACAGTTTTGTGACTCTTTCAAGGGAAAGAAGACTGTTGTCCATCAGAAATATCTGCCAACAGATTTTCTGTACCTGGGCTCATTCAAAACTATTCAACAACAGTGCCTAGGCACAGGAAAATACTCTGTTAACAGAAAACTGGCTCCCTGAAGCAATGTGATAGGGGTTCAGGGCAGGCTGCCCCAATATGCTGCCCTCACATATTATTTTTAATTGAAGTTACTCAAGAAAGAGCTAGTGCAATAAAGACACTCTGACCTTCCTCTGTCGCCCTGAAAGCAAGAAATAAATTTCCCCATGTGAGAGGTACCCTCCCTGCACCTGGGAGAAAGAAAGCATCCTTAGTGCCAGAGATAGGCAATTCAGGGCCAAGAAGGCTATATAAATAAACCTTATTTCTTCATTAATTTGCTACCCCAAGCCCAAACATCTTTGTCAACTCTTAACAGATTTATTGTTTCTTTGTCTAAAAGGTATAAAAGTTGCCTGCTTTGGTCACTTCTTTGAATCTCGTATTTTGATGAGCTCCCATACACATAAAATTAAAATTTGTTTTTCTTCTGTTCATCTGTCTTGTGTCAATTTATTTATATCAGACCAGCCAAAGAACCTAGAACCTAGAAGGGAAGAGAGGAAAAGCTTTCCTCTCCTACAAATGATATGGAGCAAATGACTGATTTATGAGCAGTAATGGTATCACTTGAAGATGGCCATGGCTCAATATCTTTCATAGCTTTTTTTTTTTTTTTTTTACCAGGTCCTACCCTGGTTTTTTTGGTTCTCTACTTGAAAATATGTTGAGGCTTACTATGTACATTAGGCAAGGCAAAAGGTGAAGTAAGGTAAATCACCAATAGGTAAGGCCAAAGGACTTTTACCAAAAGCTCATCCCTGGGACTGCTTAAACCACTAATCCAAACTTTGAAAGCCAAACCCAAGAGCTGACTGGAGTGCCAGGCAGCCTACACACATCCAAGAGCCCCTAAATTTTGCCTCTTCTGAATCCGAGGGTTTCAGCTGATTCCTGAGAGTCCATGATATTTTTCAAAGGTTGAAAAATATAAACCAATATAAATGAAAATGTCTTATGAAAAAGCAGATACTATATATATGATGGCCCAAATCCCTACACCTCCCCTTTTATATGCCACTGGCTTAGGGCACTGTTCCCATTTAGTTGACTCAAGGGAACTGACTCCTCACAATAGTAAGTAGCACTTTTGAGTCATCCAACATTCAACAGAGTAGATGTTAAAAAAATTTTTGACACACCCATTAGGATGGTTATTATCCAAAAAATGGAAAATAACAAGTCGAGGATATTGAGGAGGATATGGAAAAACTGGAACCCTTGTGCAATGCTGGTAGGAATGCAAAGTGGTGCAGCTGGGAATCTTTAGCAGTTCCACACAAAGTTAAACATGGAATTACCATATGATCCAGCAATTCCACATCTGGATACCCAAAAGAACTGAAAGCAGGGACTCAAACAGATACATACACACCCATATTCACAGCTATGTTTTTCACAACAGTCAAAAGGTGGAAACAACCCTAGTGGCCATCAACAGATGAATGGATAAACAAAATACAGTGATTCATACAATGGAACATTATTCAGCCATAAAAAGGAATGAAATTCTGATCATGGATGAACCTTAAGAACATTACGCTGAGTGAAATAAACCAGACACAAAAGGACAAATATTACATAATCCCACTTATACGAGGTACAAGAAAAGGCAAACTCACAGAACAGAAAGTAGAACAGAGGTTACCAGACGCCGGGAGAGTTACTGTTTAGTGGGCAGAGTTTCTGTCTAGGATGAGGAAAATGTTCTAGAAATAGTTACACAAGATTGTCAATGTACTTAATGCCACTGAACTGTACATTTAAAAATGGTTTAAATGGAAAAATTTGTTTTACAATGAAAAGTATTTTTAAAAATTTTTTGAGGTAAGAAACTCCAACACATTTATACCGTTATATAATTCATATACTATGGTTTATTTTGTTCTTTCCTAATCTTTGCTGGTTCATGCTCATCCTTTCTTTCATGTGTGCAGAGTTCCTGGGTTTTCTCTCTATTGTCTTTAAACTGTACCAGATCCACAGTTCTAAGATGTGGTAACTGTCCTGACCCTCTAACTTAAATAAGTCATTTCCCCTGAGGCTTAATCCCCACATAAAGATGAAAAAAAGGGAAGAGAGGGGAGGGAAGGGAGGAAGGACCACTGACTTGGTAATTTAGGTTTATACATCATGTACATATAGCCCATGAGGTTCCCGTTTGGCAAGAAAGACAGTTTATGAGTTTGCCCAAGCTCCTTTGCAGACCAGGACCCGTCAGCCACATTCCATCCACCCTGCCATACGTCATATGTCCCACTCAACAATTCCTTTCCTTCTGAAAACTGTGCAGCAAAATAGTAAGCAAAATAGTTCTACTGAACAAAATAGTTCTTCAGATGTTTACTGAATCAAGCCACTACCTGTTTCATGGCACAGCAGAAATCAGAGATCCGCAAATTCCCAAACCACTGAGGAAGCATATGCTGCTCACGCAAGGAACACACTGGGTGAATGGTGGAGGCCACATTCTCCCTTAAGTATGTGATATAAAACCTGTGAACACAACTTCAGGTGAATCCCCATTCTCTACCCTTCAACAGCAGTTCTCTGGACTCCAAAATATAGAAGACAAGTAAGTACACTTCAAACTAGATGATTATAGTTTATGTCTGGAATTATTAGCAAAAGACCCCCATTATTTATTTTCCAATCCCTGTGGCTGCTGGTCTTGAAGAAAAGAGGAGGCTAAAGAGAAAGAAGACATATCTTTTCCCTCAGATTGGGTGAGAAAAGATCATTTTCCTAGCCAAGCAGTACTCATCATGACCCTATAAGGAGATACGATCCTTTTACCATACCACTTTGTGGACCTGGGTCAATACAATAGTCCCTTTTTATCCTCACACTGAGAGAGTTTTAAAAATATGGGGGTTGAGTTAGGTTTGCCACATTTAATTAAACAAAATAATTATATTTTACTAAGAATCCTGAGGAGCTAAGAAAAGATACTGAATCTCAAAAATCTCTCTCCTTAGAATGCAGTCTTGGAGGAAGACACAAGACCTCTCAGATTTTATTCCATTCCTTTCCAAAGATTTCTGCTGAACTTTAATCTTTCACCTACAGAGAAACCAGGGAGGCTTAGTTAAAACCCTTTGGGAACGGGGGCGCCTGGGTGGCTCAGTCAGTTAAGCGGCTGCCTTCGGCTCAGGTTGTGATCCCAGGGTCCTGGGATTGAGTCCCGCATCGGGCTCCCTGCTCAGCGGAGAGCCTGCTTCTCCCTCTCCCTCTGCCTGCCTCTCTGCCTACTTGTATTCTCGATCTGTCAAATAAATAAATAAAATCTTAAAAAAAAACTCTTTGGGAACGAAAAAGAAAGACCATTAAAGTAGGTGTCTGGATCAATGTGAGCTGAACAGGAAGAGCTACTTTTTATTTCTGAAAACTATCAATTACAAGATATTATGGGCTTTCTGCAGCATTGATACACGTCAATTAAGTTGTCCAGAGCACAAGAGCAAGAGCATGGGACAGTTTTAGACAGAACCAAAGAATGTATTTCTAACCCCAGTCACATTTGGTTACCCCTGGCAACAAAATATTCACAGTTTATATTTGTATCACTGTTTATAGACTACAAGCACATTGCTATGCCCTGTCATTTGATAAAACAACTTGATGAAGTAGTTAGGGTACATATTAGCATAACTGTCATCCCTACCATTTTTACATTAATAAAAAAAGTTCGATAAGGGTAAGAGATTTATCTGTGGTCATTCAGTAAATGCCTCTGTGCAAACCTATCATTATAGAGACCATCCCTACTTGCAGTGCCTCTTCTCCAGAGGACTCCCAAATCTACATCTTCAGTCTAAACGCATGAATGCATGAGCCTTACCATCTGAGAACCAGGTATTTCCATGTTCACTCACATCCCATGACCTCAGACACAACATGCCACACCTCCCTCTTCAAACATTTCCATTCTGTCAGTAGTACCGTCATTCCCAGACATCCAGGCACACAACACTGATCTCAGTACTGACTCTTTTCTTTCTCCTCCCTGATTCTTTGTTAAATCATGCCAGTTCTCTTTAACAAAGATATACTGACAACTTACCTTGCACCTAGCACACACGCATCTGTTCGTCTTTGCCCTTCCCACTTTCTCAACCCTTTACTTGGGCCTCATCATTTTATATTTACCATCCCAATAGTTGCCCTACAGATCTTCCTGTCTCCAGCTGCCCCCCCCCAAGTTCTTATGTTCTATTATATTTTCTCCCTAAACCACCACTTGGTATTAGCACTATGACCATAAGTTTTCAGCAACTCCCAAAGATTTCTTGGATAATGCTCAATATTCAGACACAATGAAACTATCTTTCCAATCTCATCTTCCACTACTGTTCTATAACACTAATATTAGCTTGATCTTACAATTTCACCAAATCCTTGAGGTACTTATAATCACACTTCACTCCACTCAGAATTTCCAACAGTGAGGCTCTGGCCTTTCATGCCTTTGCTCACACTGGTTTTTCTTTTCCTCCTCCCTAATTCCTTGTCTCCACTACCAGACTGTAAAGTCTTTTGGGAACAACCATTATATCTCATCTCTGTTTCGCTACAGTACCAAAAGCAATGCCTTGCCCAGCACAGGCATCCACACAAGAGCTGACTGACAATGAATGGGAAATCCCCTAAGACCACAGGTCCCTCTGGATAAGGAGTCAGAGCTGCAACTTTGTTCATATACAAAGAGGACACTGCGAAGAAGTCAGTCATTTAGAATACCCTTGGATAACAGGTTTGAACAGTGTGGGTCCACTTGTACGTGGATTTTTTTCAGTAAGTACAGTAGTAGTACTGTGCATGTATGTTCTCTTCCTTATGATTTTAATATTTTCTCCAGCTTACTTTATTGTAAGAATACAATATATAATATACATAACATACAAAATATGTGTTAATCAACTGTTTATGTTCTCCACAATGCTTCTGGTGAACAGTAGGCTATTAGTAGTTAAGTTTGGGGAGAGTCAAAAGTTATACACAAGTTTCAACTGTATGGGGGGAGAGAGGGTCGGTGCCCCCTAACCCCCCATGTTGTTCAAAGGTCAACTTGTATATGTATCAAGCATCTTTTATGTGCTCTGAAATTATCTAGTAGTTAGCTTGCTAATTTGAGTCTTGAACCACTACAGTAACATATAATAAAAATATTGAAAACTGTACTCCTGAGTTTTCTTTTACACTTCCAGGAAAAGTATTATTTGAATTTCAGTAAATTCTGAAGACCAGAGAGAATTCTTGTCTAGTGAGGAGAGGGCAGAAGAAGGAGTAGGATTAAAATTTATTGAAGCCAACTGAACCCAGGCATTGGACTGATACAGGTTACACTGTTCTCTCCCCACCCCCATTTTAATTAAAACAAAATATTTTATGCAGATTAAACACTAAAATTTAAAGAATCATTTAGTTTCTGTATGTAAAATGTAAAAAGGGAACAGCAGGCTTAAAGGCAGCAGCACAGAAACAGTGGTGCAGGCAAACACATTTGAACCATAATGCAAGATTCCAGGGGAATAGCTGTCCCAAGACACTCTGGATGTAGCCTAACAACTTCAGCACTCCTGTTATCAGAGATGTAGGTTCTTCCTCAAACTTTGTCTCCTCCCTCCTTTCCCAGATTTGACACTCTTCTAAAAGTAGCAAGAATATATACAATTTTGAAATCCTCTTCAAATTCCTTCCTGTTGTGTGAAATGGGCTATACCACTGACACAGGGCTATAGAACAGCTGGTACAGAGGTTTTGGACATAAGGCTACAAAGAGGTTGTGAATACAGTTTTGCAATCATTTATTTCAACACTGAGAAAGGTTGGCTGCCTCTTTGGCTCTAATACTCCTAAAGGCTTGCTCTGTGAGAAGCAAACTCTAGATTCAAGATAAAAGGTTCTGCTTTATGAGTATTTGGAATTTTATTCCAGATTCTTACCTGCCTTCTTTTATTTGTAAATACAAGAATTCCCCGTTTTACTTTTCAGGGATTTTGTGACTCACAATAATATGTGCCCTGACACAAAACAGATAACTCAATAAATTGTGGCTACTTTTTATCCTAAGATTCCTTTCTTGTTATAAGATGTTCCTGGAGTGTTCAGCTACTGAAAGTATAAACCTGAACTCAACTCAGAATCCTAGATTGTCTAAATTTCACACTTCATTATCACAAAAACCCAACTGCTTGGAACTAGGGTAGATAAGGGATCTGCAGGCAACACAGGTCATTTAACATCCCTGCCCTGGCTTCATGAGGGTCAATGTCAATTATGCTGGTTTAATCAGCAAAAGAATCTTTGGATTCACAAAGTAATTCATAAAGCTTCAAACTAGTCATCTCTGTACACAATAAAGAATTGGCAAGTAGGGGCGCCTGGCTGGTTCAGTCCATGGAGCAGGTGACTCTTGATCTTAGGGTTGTGAGTCCAAGCCCCACACTGGGTGTAGAAATTACTTAAAAATTAAAAAAAAAAAAATCTTAAAAAAAAAAAAAGACTTGGCAAGTAAATTACAAGGGGAAAGGGCTTCTTCAGAGAGATTATTGCTCTAACTGTTCAAACCATTACATAGAGCTCATCTCTTTTTTATAGTTAGTTTTATACTGGCTTCACCAGAGATTCTGGGTAACCCAAGGGAATGGACTTACACAAAATTTATCTTTATATCCATAACATCTTATACAGTTTCTAATAAATACAAATACACAGTTTATACTATACTTGTCTCAACAGGATTCAGAATAAACCAAACAAAGCAGATGGACTACCCCAATATCTGGGAAAACGTAACTATGAATACAATCAGCAGCTATCAGAGGAGAAGTACAAAGAGTAACAAGAACTTGATCCCACCCTCCATCAGACACTCAGAATTCTTCTATCCCTCCTAGCAGAGGAAAGAATAAAATTTGTTTATAGTAATTCATTAGTTTAGTCTTTTAACTTGGGAGGTTGGACAACCAGCAAGTTATTATGCTAAGCTATTAGGTAGCAAAGTCCCAACAAGTTCACTCTACCAGGACTATAAACATTTTAAAAGGAAATACAAAGTTAACTGAAGATTTAAAGTAAAGGCCCCAAACTGGACTGCAGCCACAAATCAATCTACATATGGGTTTTGTTCGGCTCCCTCACTGGTGTTTTTAAAAAATTAAACTTTAAATGCCAGCATTTAAATTGGAAATTTCATGTAAAATTTCTGAGTCCTATTAACAAATGTCACTGTCTTGGGGGAAAAAGAAAATCACTGGGTACATATTCCCAGCAACATCACCTGAATCACTCAACTGAAAGGAATTACCCCTTTAACCTGGCCTATGCTCCCTAGCTTGCTACAATCCACCCCAGTTCCATTTTACAGATGAGGTGCCTAAGCTGACAGATGAGATGCTATTAAAAATCACAGCACTAGCAAAAAGCCTGTTTGAGAATACAGTTAACTTCAGGTCTTTCACTCTTAAGCATTCTGCAACTGGACCTCCATATAAAAGATAGTTGATGATAAGAGAGGTATTTAAAACACCTCTACATGAATGTTTATAGTAGCTTTACTCAAAATGGCCTAAAATCTTGAAGCAAACCCAAAATGGATGGATTGTGGCATATCCATACAATAACAAGTACTCAACTGATACTCGAAATGACATGAAATCTCAAAAGCATTATTAACATTATAAGCGATCAGACTCAAAAGACAACACATTCTATGATTGCATTTAGATGCCAGTAAAGACAAAACTACAGTGATAGGAAGTAAATCAGTGATTGGGGCCAGGGGTGAAGCAGGGTCATGAAGGAACTTTTTGTGGTGATGGAAATGTTCCGTATCATGACTGTAGAGGTAGTCAGATGACTGCATAGATTTGTCAAAACTAAAAGTTAGGTAAATTTTATTTTACGTAAATTATACCTCAGTAAAGCTGAGGTGTTTAGAAAACACTATAAAACTACAGAGAAGAGAACTACATCTCTACCTGGGTAAGTTTGGGAAAGTTTCAGGAAAAGGTGAGATTTGAATTGAATCTTGTCATAGAACAGTTTTAAGTAGAAAACACAGCATATAAGTGGTTATATTCTGCACTGTAGCCTATAAGAAATGGCATCTCTGAATACAAATGAAAATGCTTCTTAAAAGGAAAATTCATGGAGATGGATAATTAGTACTTGGACCGGTATCAAAGCCAAGTTGATCTCACAAGATTTCCCAAAAGGGAATCAACTCAGACATTCGTTGCTGTTCAAATGCAAAGAAGCAGATCGTGTGAAAGAATGTTTTTGTTTTATTTTTAAATAAAGCAAAAATGAAGAGGAAAAGTAGAGTCAAGGGACGCCTGGGTGGCTCAGTCGGTTAGGCATCTGCCTTCAGCTCAGGTCATGATCCCGGGGTCCTGGGATTGAGTCCCACATGCGGCTCCCTGCTCAGCAGGAAGCCTGCTTCTCCCTCTGCCTCTGCCTGCTGCTCGCCCTGCTTGTGCACGTGCTCTCTCTGACAAATAAATAAATAAAATCTTAAAAAAAAATTTAAAAAGAGTCAAAAAAAGGGGGGAAAGAAACCCAAAGGGAATAAAGAAAGGGATGGAAGCAAGGAGGTGAGATATGAGATAAAGGCAAGGGACGCATTAGGTCAGAATAAAAGGTTATGTTGGTACTGACGGATTACAAGAGAGAAGAGAGGTATGTCAGACCTCGATGAAAGACTGAAAGAAAAACCAAAAACTATGGGAAAAGAGATCATCTAATCAAAGTCAAAGCCACAAAGTGAAGGGACCAGAGACCTGACAGCGTAGAGCAGGCCCAAGAGAAGGAGGGGACAAGAGGAAAACAAAAAAGCCCTTTCCTCCTAAATCTCACCCCAAGTAGTCTCTTCCTCCTCCTCCATCTATGCCCTCTTGGTGGCCCTGTCTTAGGTGAAGCCTTCTCATATCCAAGCCCACCCCACACATCACATACATCTTTTATTTTCTTTTTTAAGTAGGCTCCATGCCCAATGTGGGGCTCAAACTCATGACCCTGAGATCAAGAGTCACGTGCTCCACCGACTGAGCCAGCCAGGTGCCCCGCATATACCTTTTATACCTCCTTGACTGGACACAGAATGCTTCCTTCACTGGTGTTCAAAACCCAGTTCAAATGGACCTCTTCTGTGAAGCTTCTCCAACTTTCCTCCAACTTTCTCAGGCAGAGCTAGTAGTCCCTCTTCCGTATTTTCAGAACATGTTGTTCTAAAAATTATCCTACTGTTAAACTGCAAGGTCTTGTTTCCTCTATTAGTCTATGGGCAACTCTAGTAGAGAATTCAATAGTAAGGATGAAAACCCTTACTAACAAGCACTTCACAAAACTGTAAAGTCCTTTACAAGTAAGAAATTTTATACACCTTATAAAACACAAGTAGAAAGCTAGAAGCCTTGCTGTTTAAAGGATTTCTAGAGTGAATGTTTTGAACAAGAGTACAGGCACCCTACCCCTAGTTTCTCCCCATACCATCAAGGACCTTTCCTTAAAGTTTTTTTTTTTTTTTTGTAATGCTTTAAATTTCTGTTGAATGGCAAAAATATAAAAGAGAAGGCAAACTGCATCAGGAATAGTGTGTAGCAGTCAAAGATGGAAATTCCTCTCTAAAATAAAAATAAAAGCACCTTAAACTCTCAAAGGCAGAACACTATAAACTAAACAAAATATGTGTACAAGAAGAATCTGAAGAAAACTGGAGGACAAAAAATTAGCAAGCTCATAACGCTTTCATGGGAAACTGTCAATGTCAACAACACCCAAAGATAAATAAGTAAAACATGACTTTGTAACAAAAGATGTAGAAGTAGGTTTGGTGTTAAAAGGACAGAATAGCAAGATGAACAGAGTTGCCAGGAATTAGTGGGAAGATGAGTGATTTAAGAAGTTGTTTGGGGAGGAGAGTTCCAATACAGATTTTGTTAGAAAGGTCATGAACTGGTAAAAAAGCATACAAGGCTTGGCTAGCAATACAGTGGGATGGTAGTGCAGTCACCAAGTCCCACTGCAGCTCCCTGCAACAAACTCTCTCCATGTCTAGCCCTCACCCCTGGGGTGAACCAGACTTGATTAACAAGAATGACTTTACAGTACTTCCCCAAGATGAGAAACACTGCTATACAGATGAATAATTGTCCCAAACCTCTAAGAAATGAGGCTCCACTCACATTTGCCAAACACCCAGAGATCCAAGTGTGCTAAGTGCTAATGACAAATCCAAAGGAAAAAGCACAGGTTGTGTGTGTGTGTCTGTCTGTCCGTCTGGGCATGCTTAGAAGGAATATTCAACAAGTCTAACTAATGGAATGTATCTGAAAAAAATTGACGAAAGAATTAAAGGGATTTTTAGACATCATCAAAATAGCTTTTCCATAAACTTTCTCAAACGGGTCAATTTTTAAATGAAGGCTTTTTGTTTCAGCAGATGGTGATTAATTCCTCCCTTCCAACTAAGCCCAACATCTCTACTAATAGTAGACTGACTTATTACCTTCCAGATAAGCAGTTTTTAGCAATGCACTCATTTATTTAGGAAGTTCAGAAGCACTAAAAGGTGACAGGCACAGAGAGAGGCACTGGGGATATAAAAATAGGCAGACTCTGACCTCAAGTTGCGCACCAGGTAGATGACATAAATGGGTAAATACTGTACTGTGGTACAAGTGCGAATAAGGATAAACTGAGAGGTCATTAACCTATGAAAAAGAAAACTGAATAGAGATTTGAGAGGTGGTTCTAAGCAGCTGGAAGTATTAGCATATTCAAAGTACAAGAGCTTGAGAATACAGTAACTGACAACTTCCCAATATCCCACTATGAGATAGAAAACATCATTAATCTCTCCCATTACAAATTAATAAACTTAATTACCCACAGTCACCCAGCCAAATAGTAGGCTAACTAGAACTAGAAACAAGATTACAGGCCACTTGATGCTTTTCCGTTCTAAGAGGTCAATATATTCTCCTTTCTCAACTGTCATTCTTGCACTTAAAACCCAGTTCAAGTCAACCAAACTGGAGAAATAACTGCATAGAAACAAAGCAAAAAGCTACCCATGAAAAAATTAACTATTTGCCTATGTAGGGTTTTAGCATCTCCACTTCAGTGGGCACTTAGCACCACTTCACATTTTCCAAGGAAGGGGAGGGGTAGCAACCTGTATCTTTTGGGATCTTGTTTGAAAAAGTATCCCACCCTATTTAGGTCATTCTACAAACATCTCAGGCAATGGCACCATCAGTATGGCTTCCAAATTAACTGCATGATATATGTAAGAACTCAGAGGGTTAAGTATTTACTCATTTGACTAACATCTCTTCAAACGGCTGTAAACAGTTTTGTTAGGAATGATACACTAGATGCACTTTCAGACCTCAACAGGACCATACCCTTGACTATATTAAGGTTCTTAGGTATAATATCTTAAAAAGCCAAAACTTTTCAATCAGAATGCATCTCTAAAATAAATAGGACTTAATATTCCAACATTTGCTTTAAAACATCTTTTCAGGGGCGCCTGGGTGGCTCAGTGGGTTAAGCATCTGACTCTTGATCTCCGCTCAGGTCCTGATGTCAGGGTCATGTGTTCTAGCCCCATGTTGGGCTCCACACTGGATGTGGAGCCTACTTTAAAAAAGTAAAAAAAGAAAGTTTTTTTTTCCAGGAAAACATCTATTAGCAAATGAAATAAAAATATAGAATACAATGCTGCCCTATGCTCTTATTCTAAAAATTCTTCAGGGCAAGAGATAATGTACATTCTGCAAGTGCTCAAATTACTACCTGAAGTGCATGTTTACATATTCTGCAATATCTTTACATCTAAGTAATTAAAACCCAGTGACTGATGTCTTAGGACAGGGGTTGATAAACTACAACCTTCAACCACAGCCAGTTCTTGTAAATAAATTTTATTAGAATACAGCCCCAAATATGTTATCTATGGTTGTTTTCATGCTGCAATTTGCAGAGCTGAGACAGAGACTACAATGGCCCACAAAGCTAAATATTTACTATTTGACCGTGAATTGAAAAAGTCCTGTCAACCTCTATCTTAAAATCATCAGACTAATGACCTGACAAATTATGTCTAGCCTAAGAGTTTATCTACCCTGGAAGATGAACTACTGAATACAATGAAAGAGAATTTTTCTCCCAAACATCCAAGACAAAACCCATAGGGAAACAAACCTCTGCTGATTAATTCCAAGTCATATAATTGTCAATCCTGACTACAAACTATACTTTAAAAGCAACTGGTGGATGTAGTTTAACTCTTTTTAAAAACTATGCTACATTAATAAACATACAAACTCACTGTACTTTCACGGTCACTTGTATTGTTAACCACCACCATGGAACTATACAAGTTATTCTTCCAGTCCTTACACTGGCATCCAAGAATCCACACAGAGTGAACTAGTAAACCAAATAGGATATAGTCTAAGAGTCTGTTTTCAATTGTCATGACAGAGAATGGGATGGTAAGTGGAACATCCAAAATCTCTCCTTCTGGATGTATTTAGCCTCTTCTATGCTTACTAGTCTAAAAATTCCAAAGCTAGTATATAAGTCATATAAAAGAATTACACCCAAGTAAGTCTTGGATCTATTTTCCATTCTTATTTTATTTTTTAAAGTAAGCCCTAGGTCCAGTGAGGTGCTAGAACTCAGGACCAGAGATCAAGAGTTGTATACTCTACCAAATGAGCTAGCCAGGTGCCTCTCTGCCATTCTTAAGAAAATTCAATAAATAATAAACTAATACTTTTACTTGCTGTAAAAGTTATATTTAAGAACTGAAGTCTATAAAAAATGAGGGATTATATTTTTACATATCATTCTTAACAAAACTGAGTCAAGCATGTCAAAACAATACAGAAACCGACAAATCATTTATTTACCGATTATTATTTTTCTCCAGTTAACAAAATAGGAGATAATGCAAATTCCTAAATAAATACAGTCAACTCCTGAATGGCCTCTGCATGATACCCTAAATGCTTAACCAAAGTGCATCAACAAACAGCCTGGTACCCTGACAATACCAGTGCAGTCACAGGTTGTAAGGTGATGTTAACACAAAGCTAAATCAAGCATTTAATAAGGCTGACAGGATGCCAAAATAATCAGAAAACAAAGTAAAATAACTGATTTTCTAATTACTCATACCATTTCCCCCTTCATCTCTGGTGCTTTCCCAGCTATTTTGGATGAAAAGAAAATGGGAAAAAAATATTTAAAAGTACAATCAGTGACAACCAGTTTACCACAGATTACCAAATTTACATAAAAATCTTATTTTCTGCTTTTTAAAAAGAAATAAGATTTTGATCCTATTCCTCACCTGCAGGATATTCACAAGACAAAGTTAAAGAACCTTCAAATCTGTAATTTTCTCAAGGCTCACTTTTCTTATGAACTTGATTCACGTGAGCTACAAATTTATGTAAACAGGAGGGGCAAATTACTACTAGGACTAGGGCTAGAAAGTGCGGGGGCGATCTTTAGAAGGTACCCTGATGAAAAAATGGAAACCCCACCCAGCTCTTAACTTTCTCGGCTTTTTCTAGTCCTGGTTTTCTGTGCAAAATCCAGAAAAGCAGAACTTCCTCCTCACTGCCTCCCTCTATGTGAGGCCTTGTGCCGAAATTCAGACCGCTAGCTATCCAAGTACCTTCTTAAGGTAGTCTTAAGGCTCAAGCCCGCTCAGAAACAGCAAAAAAGGTTTGTTTTCTTGGGTCAGAGGAAAGCAATTACAGGGTTTGGCGGCCGTGTTTGTCAGGAAGGGTAGGGCCGAGAAAGAGGGAGAATCCAGAGATTGAGCTCCATCTAGTCCCAGGAACCACCCCCAGGGGCGGCTAGACTGCCCTCGGTACTTCCCTGCCTCCTTTGCTCGGGAGGGGAGAGCGGTGGGTCGGGGTCTGGCTCCCCTGAGCTACTTCCTGGTCCGATCGGACTCGCCTTCGGACACCCGAAACGCCCCCGGCCCGGCTCCCTCGCCCTTTGCCCTGTCTCCTCCCCTCTCTGTGACCCACCACCACCGGTCCCCTCCCATCTAACATGGCCGCCCCACCCGGCCCACCCCCGGTACAGCCTAACCAATTGGGAGGGGGCCCCCGCGGCACCGCCTCCCCCACGTCCATTGGCGCAGCAGCCTTCATCCGCCTATCCCATTGGGCAGCACGGCCCGCCACTCCGCGCTGAGGGCTCCGCCTACGAGCCCCTTCAAGCTGCTTTGAGAAGACATATAAACAAATCCCGGAGGGAGGCCCCTCTCGCCCGTCTCTGGGGCGGAGACGGGAAGGGGGAGCGGCTACCCCAGAGACACCCCTGCCTGGATCCCCCCCACCCCCAGCCAGCGCTTCCTCGTCTCCTGCCTGCCCGGTTCCAACCTTCGTGGCCCCGGCCCTTCCTCACACGCCCCTCTCTCTCCTCCCCCGCCAGCCTCGCCTCCCCTCCCTTCCCCGGCCCCTCCCACCCGCTAGCTTCTCTGACAGGCCGGTTGCCGGCAGCCACGGCCCCGGTCTCGGAGGCAGCAGTGAAGGGCCGGGCGGCCCGGCAGGGCAGACGCCTGGCGTTGCCCACCCCTGGCCTAGCCTGCCGCCCACCCGTGGGTCCCCTCTACAGCCACCCCGCGCTTTTATATAACCGTCCCGGACCGGGGGTGGGGGAGGGGAGCCGGAGACCCCGTGACCGGCAGGCGGCAACCTGAGGCCCGCGCGCCCCCAGACTCGGCCCTGGTCCCGGTCGCCCCGCGCCGGCCCGGCTCAGAGCCCCGGCGCTGCTGCCTCGTAGGCCAGCGGCCCTCCTCCGCCCCCCGCCCGGCTAGTCCCCCAGCACAGGCCCCTGCGGGCTCCAGGCGGACAGCAGCGGAGCTCACCTGTAGGTGTGGGGGCGGCTCAGGGGCTGGGTCCGGTTCCGCTGCAGGGGCCGCGGCCCCTCTCCATGCTGCCTCGGTTTGTTTTGTTTATGTCCTTCCTGACGGGTTCCCGGAAATCGCGTGACTCGCCCCCCTCACGTGGGCCGCGGCGAGGAGGAGGAGGGAGGCGGGGGCCCGCCGGCCTCCGGCCAATCGGGAGGTGTTCTGCAACCCGGCCAATCAGGAGCTCGTCCCGGCTGGGCACCCCTGTCACATGACGCCGGAGGGGCGGATTGCCGGGAAAAACCAGGAAGAGGGGGCGGAGCGGGGGCTCGGCGCCTGCCACTGCAGTGTGGGCGTGGGCTGTCTTTGATACAAAGCCACACTCACGTTTGTAGAGGAGGTTCGTTTACAAAAGCTCTCCCATCCAGCGTTTTATCTGATCTCACAACTATACGGTGAGGCCCGAAGTGTCCGTATATCCATTTATATTTACGTTTATGCCCATTTGCATTTACATTCTAAGTTCAGTGAAACTCGAAGGGGGCTACGGGAACCGAGGGCATTGACTTAAGAGAGGGATTGTATCAACTTTCTGTTTTATGTATGTCCCCCACATCTGAACCTCTTAGTTCGCTGAGACTGACCTTGCCTTCAGTCACTCGTTCATTCAACTAGTATTTATTGCGTATGTAAGCCCCAGATATTGGGATCAATCGGATTGCGTGCACCTTTAAGAGAAATACCTGTACACAACTATACAAACAGAAGGCTACTAGAAGCGCCTAGACAAACAAACCTTCGTAACACCTGTACCCGAGGTTTCCTTGTGTTCCCTAATCCTATTAATAACAACTGCGACCCTTTGCTACTGAACGTGTAGTATGTGGTGGGCTCATTATCTTATTTAGTTAACCCTACAGGTACACGTAATGGTAGTATACCGATTTTTGCAGACGGGGAAATTAAAGCTCATAGGGATTACTCGCTCAAGGTCAGGCAGCTAGTAAATGAACCAGCAGGGCCCAGAACCCAGGTCTGTTGCCACAGCCTGTGCTCCTAGACTGCTCTTTATACTTCTTAAGGGCACAGAATTTATCTTCTGAGCACAGAACAGAAATATGACTTTAGTAAGCATGGAGAAAGGAGGATTGGAGAACAGAAATTTCTCTTAGGAGTAATTGCCTTAGAAATCGTGGCTCTCCTTTGCACAGACCTAGGGAAGTAGTACAATGTTAATGTCAAAACCATGGACTTTGGAATCAGAAAGACTTCTAAAGATTATAAGCTTCAAGAAGGCAGGGATTAGCCCTGCTGTTTCTCCTCTACCTTTCATGCCTGCCACATAGGCAGTCATTAAATACTGGTTGAATAACAGCCTGGATTTGAATCTTTGCTCTCCCACGTGTTAACCAGCGCAAATTACTTAACTTCTGTGAGGCTCCTCTGTAAGTACCTCATGGGGTTGATGTGAGAATTGAGTGGAAAAATTCATATAAAGCACTTACCACAGCGCGTCACATATAGTGAGCATTTAATGAATGACAGTATTATTAGATTGTTTCAAAGACATCATTTAGAAGATGTACTGTAAGCTAAATAGCAAGTAAGGATAATTCTAGACTTTAGCAGTTTAACAGCCACTAAAATAATACTTAGGTAAACAGTATTAATAGGTGGGGTATACGTAGATACCTAAGGGGAAAGTAAAGTAAATCTCACCTCTGCACCCTTCAAAATGCCTTAGGGTCTCAGTACCCAGTGAAGGAATATTTTCCCTACTACACAGGAAGCAGCAGGATTATTATTTTTTTAAGTCTAACATACCACATTCTAATTTTCCATATCGACTAAAGTTTAAAATTGAAACACCAAAAGAAAAACTGGCTTGGGAAGTCTGAACCAGTTTCCTCTTACTAGTTCATATTCGATTCCTGCATTAAAAAACCGTGGAATACGTTACAGACTATCCTTTCTTGTAATACTATGTTTGGGAAAACTCCAGCAGATGGCTAGCTCTTCCACTGTTCCACTGCCCTTTTGATGGTCATTTTCATACTTCTGCTGGGCAACAATCTGATTGGGTCAAGGAGCAGCCTGATTCTTCTAGCACATGGCTCTGCCATTGAAGAAGCTCACTAGTGAGTTACGCTGGATTCCCACCTTTGCATCTTCCCTTGTCTCAGAAAGGACAGTTTTAGCTAATGGAGACCTTTCCATCACGGTTTGTTAATGATCATACGCTGCACTGAAGTGAATGAAATCACTGACTGCTAATTGATTTGTGTTTCTCTGGGGTTTTATCCTGCCAGATTGTACCACAATCAAAATTGGGAGGAAATTGGAACTCTGGAATAGCATTGGCTTGAGGTTCAGGAGACTCTTCTTGTTCTAGCCACAAAGTAGTAACCAGCTGCCATCATCTCTTCCAAAGTGCTTAACCTTGCTTCTGCAGAATCAAAAGCCTGAATCAAAAAATGTGTTACACAAACATGACACAATAGGGGAAACAAAGCAATAGTTGAACTCATAAAAATAAATTATTTATTTTCTGATTAGGTAACATATACACAGCACAAAATTCAAAAGGTACAAAAGGATATTCAGTGAATATTAAATCTCCCTCCCATCCCTGTTCTCTGTCTACTCATTTTCCCCTCTTAGAAGCAACCACAAGTACCCATGCTCTGTGTATCCTCCCAGCGATATTTTCTGATATGCTGACATTTCATGCCCTTTAAACCTTGATGTATTTGAAACGCTGTTCTTGGACCCAAGACTTCAATTTGAGCTCTACTTACTATGAGATCCAGGTTGAAGGGCGGGACCTCTCTGGGTTCCACTTTCTTCACCATGAGGAATCTGGAATAGAACTGGCTGTTCTTAACCAACCTTCTAACTTTTAACATTGAGTTCTCCTGAAAATAATTAGAAGAGTTGCCACAGGTCCTAACTTTCCTTACGACCTAAAGTTTGCAGTTCTTCATTAGAGCACAGACTGAGCCCTGCCTGCTGACTATGTACACATCCAAACGAGTGTTACCCTTTTGAGTCTAAGTGTTTTCTTTCCGCGCCCCTGTGGACCTGTGTGATACCTTAACATTTCACAGCTGCAGAAGTGAGATTAATTAACTCAAAGCTGGAAGATCTCCAGGAAAAGCTGTGTCCTTCTCACACTTTTAAAAACTGATTTTCTTCCTGAGGAGACTGGAGCACTGCTGAGGGTAAATCTCAAAGATACTGATGGCTGGCAATTGGCAGCCATCCCTCATTCACCTCTCCTAAAAAATATTCTCTGGGGGAAGAAGAGTTCAGTTTTTCCCCTTGCTTTAACCTCTCAACAGGATGGAGTATTCTTTATGTAACAGCTCTGAGCTTTGGTTTCTTAATTCTCCCGGAAGGCACCAAGTTCAGTCCCAAGGCTCTTCTCTAGTCTATCCGTTACTTATTTACCCTGATTCCTCACTCTCCATTTGCAGAACTAGGCCTGCCATGAGATAGGAACTTAACCACTGTGGTCCAAATCCTACTCATCCTCCATGACTCAAGATCCCACATCTTTTATGAAGTCTATTTCTACCATGTCTTTTACTGCCCTCATTAATATACTTTCCTCTACCACCCAAATGAGCACTTAAAGTACTTATTGCTTTGTACTATTCATATCATGTGTGTTATTATATCCTCAATTAAATCAAGTGGTATAACACTCATATATCCTTGAATTATGGAGAATGCAAGGCACGTCGTTAGACAGCATAATCAAGCCCGTGTTTAGTGATGGGTAGGGGAAGAGAAGAGAGAGAAATAAGCTGACATCTGTGGAATGTCTAATGTGTACATGAAGACACAGTCCTCACCCTGGAGGAATTCAGAACCTGAAGGAGAGTGACATGGAAAGCTTACAATACAACAACACAGTTTATAAGAGGGGAGGCCCTGTTGCAGGGGTTAACAACATGATACCTACGTGTTTCTGGGCCACTTTCTTGCTAACTTATTTGGCAAGATACTGACTGTTCTTGATTTCTGTCATGCATCAGGTTGATCTTGATGCAGAACCTGATGCATAATAGTGCTCACCGGTGTTGGTTTCCCCCCTTGCCGACCTTCCAGGGAGGAATGTGACTAAAAGCTTCTTGGAAGAAAAGCAGCAGCAAAGGGAAAGTAACGTGGCAAGAGAAGGCAGCCTGCAACTCAGACTGTTTTGTGATTCCCTTATCTTCCAAGGCAGCATTCCTATCAAAATTGTTTTGTCTGTTTCGCTAAGACCGAAAACTTCCAGGACAAGTAGTAGCTCCTGTGGGGTTTTGTTTTTTAGTTTGGTTTTGTTTTTTTGTCAGCACTGTGCAGAACATACACTGTTAGTATCAGCAACTCTGATAACAAGCCAGGAAGGCAGGGAGTGAGAACAATCTAGCATTTGTTGTAGGAAATACTCCCAAAGGACAGGTACAATAAGACATTCTTGTTGGTGAGGCCCGAAGTAGGCTGATAAAAACAGAAAGTGGAGGAACAGATCGATAAGCAGCAGGAACCAAGACCTGTAGCTATGATAACAGTTTGTTGAACTACAGATGGAGGCATGCTCTGAAAGAGCAAATCCAGTGTAAAACTATAAAGCTGGATTTCCACATCCAGGAAGTGAACAGTCCAGAGGGGTTGCTAAAAGAAAGAAGTAATAATGAAAGGTTCAGAGAACTAAGAGTGAAGTTAGGGGGTCCTGTGTATACAAGGTTTTTGCTTCCCCCACAAATTCACAAGGTCATAAATTTCCCTCGTGCGACGGTGAAACCAGGGATGGTGTCCACCAGTGTTGCGTTTTCCTCCTGTCTTCACAGGGCCCAGCCCAAGAGTGAGAGGTGTAAAAGAAATAGGTGCCATATTCTGCACCTGTTTTTCACACACCAGTTGGCAGTGAGAAATAAAGCACGTTAACAAACCCGAGTGCCAACTGCAGATACTGTCCTGTTAGGAAGGGCAGTCCCAGGAGGAAGCCACACTCCTCGGCCCCCATACCTCAGTGCCCACCAAGGCTCCTGCGGGGCTGCCTGCCTGTCTACACAGAGCCTCAGGGCACCCTGTTGACCTGGGCAGCACACCTATCACTCAGGCTAGAGCCAGGAGGATTATGGCTGCAGGAGTCCTGGTGAGCTGGCCACAGCTCTTCACTGGTGCGCCTACAACCAGTCAGATAGGAGGGGGCTTCCTGCCCACTCATCTAAGTATCTCTTCCCTTGGTAAAAGAGGAAGTCGCCTTTGGGAAAATTGGGAGTATGGGTGGAAATTGAAGTGAGATTAGGACAAAGTAAGGGGCGGTTCTCCTCTCCTTCTAACAAAGGAAGTATTAACAGGTTTAGGCTCCTGTAAACACCACAGGAGAAAAGAGGACCAGGTTAGTGAGCTTTTCTCCTCCCTGGGAGTAGGGGGACACAGAGAAGTTGGGACTATTAGAAAGGAGAGGGATGTGCAATACTGCTCTTTGCCCTTTCCTGCCCCAATTATAGTCTGGTGAAGGGTAAAGTACTTAGGGCCTGGCACACAGCAAGCAGCAGGTAAGGGTCAGCTACTGTTGATATTATTTTAGGTAAACGCTATGCCCAAATGTAGGGCTCAAACCCATGCCCCAAGATCAAGAGTCACATGCCCCACCGACTGAGTCAGCCAGACGTCCCTACTGTTGATATTAACAATGGTTCTGAACTTTTCTAGGGGTCTGATGAAAGCCATATACTTGCTCCCCAGAAAAACACACACAAGTATACACGAACCTAATTTCCCAGATGATTTCAGGGGATATCCTCTGGGTGAAATTGACTAAGTCACATAACCGCAGAGTCTCCTACTGTAAAATAGGAATATGTCCCACTTATTCATACGATAATGTACGTTAGGAAGCTGGAGGTGAGGGTGGTGCTGACTGCTGTTCAAGACATGGCATTTACCTTAGATCTCTAGATGCCTCTTCTTTCTTTGCCCACCACTTAAGAGTGGGTGTTCCTAAGGTCTCCAGCCTAGACTGTCTCTCTTCTCACTCTACACACTCTTCCTGGACCCCTCATCCACACCCACAGGTTCAGTAATCTTTATGCTGGTGCCCCATACCCCCACATCCAGCTCACTCTTCCTGCCCGACTTCCAGACCCACATAACAATGGCCCACTGGCTATCTGCTTGTGCATACCTCTGGCACCTGCAAATTCTCATTGTCCACAACTGTGAACTCATCACTGCCCCCATCTTAGTGAAAGGCTCCAATGTCCACCCAGTGAGGAACCTGCCTGCAGTCCTTGACTCCTTCCGTCCCTTAACAACCTCCGTCCCCCCCAACATCCAATCATCTGTATGTGCTAATACATGCTAGCCCACAATACACTACTTCTCTAACTCCATTTCATTCCTAGCACCATAATCCAGGATACTTCTCCCTCTAGGACTCTTGCAACAGCTTCATCAATTTTGACTTGGCTTTTAATCATCCTCTGGGTTTACCCTTAAAGGTCATTTCCTTCAAGAAGCCTTCTGCCACCATTAGTGTTTCTAGTGCTCTTACGCAGCAACCAGTACGTCCAAGGCATAGCACCTGGTGACCCTGGGCTCCACCCACCAGGAGCACCTGGGAGCCAGTTGTCTCTTCCTGCTAAACTCTCAACTCCAGGAGCTCAGGGCTGTCTCTCCTGCTTCCCACTGTCTCAAGCAGCTAACACGAGGACAAAGAACAGGAGCTGAAAATACCTGTTCAATGTTGTTGAGAAACTTTTGTGGCTTGTAAAGTCACACTTAGCTTCTCAACTCATGCTTCCTCAAATACATCGCCTACTTCTACAAAACATCTGCTCTGCTTGTTCTGTTTTGGAGTGGCAACCCACAGTGTAGTACCACACTTTGGACAGTGTAAAGAAACTATGGAAACTATATGTCAAAATCCTGACAGCAACTTAAGTTGAATCCTGACTGGATTCATGCGGGTAGCAGTGTTATTGAGCATCCTTAGCCACTAGAACACTCCTGTTTTGGAGTTGGCCGGGGGTGGGGGGGTAGGTGGGAGTTGGGGGGAGAGTTGGGGGAAACAGGGCCAATACATTTCACAAGGAGGGGGTTTTAACTGAAGCAGTGATACAGCCTCAATGAAAGACTTGCTTGGAGCAGTTGGGAGGGAAAGAACAGTGGGGCTTATTCTAACCCATGTGGGACCCCAGAACATTAATACCCCAGGCTTCCACTTTTCTATGTGGGCAGAATCAAAATCAATGCTCCCTTTTCATTTCACCATGCCATCACTGTGAGCACCTATACAAAAAAAAAGAGGCCAGAGTTTTATAAGCTGAATGCTCTGTACTCTGTCCCGCACAACTGAAACAGTTAATCAGAATTGTTGTGAACTCGCTGATTTTCATTCAGAATAGCTTCAGTGTTTTAATAGACCTAGCTGACTTTTTTTTTTTAAAGATTTTATTTATTTGACAGAGAGAGACACAGTGAGAGAGGGATCACAAGCAGGGGAATGTGGAGAGGGAGAAGCAGGTTTCCCGCCGAGCAGAGAGCCCGATGCGGGGATTTGATCCTAGGACCCTGGGATCATGACCCGAGCTGAAGGCAGATGCCTAATGACTGAGCCACCCTGGCGCCCCTCCCCGACCCTGAATTACTCTTAAATGAAAACAAAAAATGTGAGTGTGTGTGTATGTGTGTGTGTGTGTGTGTGTTCTATAATGTTTGAAGTATTAACACTATTCTGACAATGGTCCCCTCCAAAACACCTTTTATTCCCCCGATTATAAAAGTAATACATACTCTGTAGAAAATACACAAAGTTGCAAAAGAAATAATCATTATCAACATTTTGGTCTATTTCGCACCAGGCTTTTTGCTATGTACGTAAGTTTAAAATCCTTTTTTTCTTAAAATTCTATTATTTTTTGTTATTAAAATAATTTTTATCGTTTCTTCTTTTTACTCAAGTATTACCTTTTCATTGGAGAAAATGCTAAAAAGGAAAAAGAAAATTTGATGGGCGCCTGGGTGGCTCAGTTGGTTAAGCGACTGCCTTCAGCTGAGGTCATGATCCTGGAGTCCCGGGATCGAGCCCCGCATCAGGCTCCCTGCTCAGTGAGGAACCTGCTTCTCCCTCTGGCCCTCCTCTCTCTCTCTCTCATTCTCACGCTCTCAAAATAAATAAATAAATCTTTGAAGAAAAAAAAAATGTGAACCATCTGCAGTTCCAGAGGCAATGTTAGTACTTTTGTTTATCTTTTCAATCTCATTTCTAGGCATACATTACAGAAAAAAAGAAATTATTTTTTTAAAGATTTTATTTATTTGAGAGAGAGAGAGAGAATGAGAGATAGAAAGCGCGAGAGAGAAGAGGGTCAGAGGGAGAAGCAGACTCCCTGCTGAGCAGGGAGCCCGATGTGGGACTCGATGATCATGACCTGAGCGGAAGGCAGTCACTTAACCAACTGAGCCACCCAGGCGCCCGAAAAAAGGAATTATTAAATGCACCATGATATTCCCTCAGTTGGATGCAGTATGACTTTAAATTAAAGCATCTCTTTATGTTGGGCATTAACTGTGCTATGATAAATTGTGCTATGATAAATATCCTTTATGGTGGTTATTTTATACTGTGCTTTTTTCCTTTGAAAATTAAGGTTTTTTTTTTAAGATTTTATTTATTTGAGAGAGAGAGAGAATGAGAGATAGAGAGCACAAGAGGGAAGAGGGTCAGAGGGAGAAGCAGACTCCCTGCTGAGCAGAAAGCCCAATATGGGACTCGATCCCGGGACTCCAGGATCATGACCTGAGCCAAAGGCAGTCGCTTAACCAACTGAGCCACCCAGGCGCCTGAAAAAAAGCAATTATTAAATGCACCATGATATTCCCTCAGTTGGATGCAGTATGACTTTAAATTAAAGCATCTCTTTATGTTGGGCATTAACTGTGCTATGATAAATTGTGCTATGATAAATATCCTTTATGGTGGTTATTTTATACTGTGCTTTTTTTCCTCTTTGAAAATTAAGGGTTTTCTACAATTAATTCCATCCATTCAACTTTTGAGAGAAAACTGAAATAAAGGAACAGGGGAAAAGTAATACATAACTTTTGCCTAAAGTCCCATCTTCATTTTAAATATATCTGTTCTTCAAACAGAAGAGAGCACTTGCATAGAAGGGTGGGTTGTTGGAAGCATTCTAAAATGCCTAGATATGTATTTTAAGATAAAATTTAAATATAGTTAGTAAAAGAGCAATTGATTCTTCAAAAAAATTTTTTTCAAGATTTTATTTATTTATCAGAGAGAGAGAGTGAGAGAGAGCAAGCACAAGCAGGGGGAGCGATGCAGGACTCGATCCCAGGACCCTGGGATCATGACCTGAGCTGAAGGCAGATGCAATCAACTGAGCCACCCAGGTGTTCCGACTCTTCAAATTTTTGGAAGATGAAATCCAGGGCCAAATCTTCCATGAGTCCAAGCAACAATTTAAAATCATTTATTGGGATGCCTGGGTGGCTCAGTTGGTTAAGCGTCTGCCTTCGGCTCAGGTCATGATCCCAGGGTCCTGGGATCAAGTCCCGTATCGGGCTCCCTGCTCCGCGGGTAGCCTGCTTCTCCCTCTGCCTCTGCCTCTCTCTCTGTCTCTCATGAATAAATAAAATCTTTAAAAATAAATAAATAAATAAAATCATTTCTTGGGGTGCTCGGGTGGCTCAATGGGTTGGACTCCTGGTTTCGGCTCAGGTCATGATCTCAGGGTCATAAGACTGAGCCCTCCTGGGGCTCTGCACACACTCAGCAGGGAGTCTGCTTGAGATTCTCTCTGCCCCTCCCCCCACTCATACACACCCTCTTTCTCTAAAATAAACAAATCTTTTAAAAAAACCATTTCTCAATTTTAACACTTACCATTGTTAAAAAACTGGCCAGCAGAAATGAGCAAAAAGACACTACTTCCGAAGCAATGCCCAAGTAAGATAGGATAAAATATTGTTGGGTCAGTGATAAGGGTACAGATATCATAATATGCTTGAAGAAAACAACAAAAACATTGTTCAAAGAAAACAATGACCCTCAGACTACATCTTAAATCATGCCAGAAATACTCCCATTCTGGTAGAAGAGCTTGTAGGACTCACATAGAACCTGGAAGGGCAGGAAGGATGTGGTCCAGACACTTATGCTAGGATTGTTTCTAAGACATCCATCTCCCTGCTCAGAGTTCAGGCCTGGAGCCCTGTGTGTGTCTTTGATTTTTCTGTACCAATGACTAATCAAAAGGGAAACCAATATGTATAAAAAAAAAGAAATCAGTTGGCTGCCCCCCCCCCCCCCCCCCCGCCCAAGGCCTGTCTTTACAGAAATAAAGAGTCGTCAGGGGATCCTAGCCATTTTGTCATTTCTTTGGAAAATACTTTGTGTATTTTTGAAAATTACAAATCATCTTCACCAACATCTCACTTGGTAACAAGCTTGTATAGCAGAAAAGGCAGGTATTATCCCCGCTTTGTAGATGAAAAAACTGAGGCTCAGAAATTAAATGATTTGCTCAAAGTTAATACTGCTTGCAGGTGACGGAGTAAGACTGCAAACCTGGTGCCTCTCCTAGTCTCATGATCGTGCCAGGAGTCCACACCACATTCATCTGGACAGGCTTTGGAGGAGTAGGACATTTCCAATATCCTTTTAAAGGTCTGGATGGGGCTCCTTCCAAGCTGGGGTCCTGGCAATCACTGGAGCAAGAGAACGGTCAAACACAATGTGATTCGCAGCCATCCGTCCATCTCAGACGATGGGCCATGTTGCAACAAAACGGGTCAGTTACTAGGAATGAGGTGGGGAGAAAACAGGTATCCGAGTTTACGTATTAGTTGTATTTAATATTCCCGAAAATGTCATAAAGGAGGAAACAACCTCAAGGGTTAAGTGACTTCCTGGACAAAGGGAACTTAGCAAGTTTCCCTCACAAAAAATGAGTTGATTGTCTCATTCCATTTCAACAATAGCCATAAAGCTAGGTGGTGACAGTCACAGTGCCTGGCCTTTAGGGGCTTGTGATCAACCTTTCTGGGAAGTCTTTGACCTCCAACTTGGCTAGAAAATGAGCTCTTCTTCATAGGCTTTAGGCTGAGGCCGTTAGAGCCTCACTAGCAGTAAGTCCCACTAGGGTTTGTAGAGAAGCATCCAGGTTCAGGCCCGAGCTGCAATTAGGGCCCTTTACTTCCCTAGAAGGCTTACTGAGCAGTATATTCCCTTCTGGGGGACAATCAAAACCTCCCTGGCACAGAATCAGCCCCTTCAGTGCTCACATCCTTGTGTCTCTGTTATTAATGCAGCCAACACACTACTCTTGCTGACTTGTGTCCGTAGGAATTGGATCCCACCAGGTGGCAAGTCCAAATGGAAAAAGCAATGTAATCCAGTTGACTTCTCAAAATGTCTAATTGAGAGCAAATGGGAAGTACAAAAACGGATCAGTACAAAGTGACAGAATAAGGCAGGACTCAGGGAGCTGGGTCAGCTAGGTTCATGACCTCTGCTTTCAACTATGCCATTAAATTGGAACTATGCCAAACCATGATCATGAACGCTGTCCTCCATCACTGCCACAAGCCTGCCACAGCTAAGGTCTGCTGTGCTGACACAACGCGGGCTCCCTATCAGCTAATGCCATATGTTGAACTCAAGACAGGCGAAAGCAACACTCAAAGGAAGTGCCACTACAAGAGAGACATCACAAGGCTCATCTTCAAAACCATGGTGCTGGGTGCCTGGGTGGCTCAGTTGGTTAAGTGACTGCCTTTGGCTCAGGTCATGAACCTGGAGTCCCGGGATCGAGTCCCACATTGGGCTCCCTGCTCAGCAGGGAGTCTGCTTCTCCCTCTGACCCTCTTTCCTCTCATGCTCTCACTCTCTCTCAAATAAATAAATAAAATCTTTAAAAAAAACAAAAACAAAACCATGGTGCTTTGCAAGAAAGCAGTGCAGAGTGGCGTTTGGAAGGTTTTAGGCTGACCCCCAGCAATAATGGGATGAAGGGCCTGACTTGAAGAATCTGGGTAGACAGCTGCAATGGAGTCACACTTCCCCCATGGTTAGGGTTCAGAGACTGCAGCATCCTTTTATGTACCCACAGTAACCACCAGCATTGCTTTCTTCAATGATAAATATTAAGGTCAAGTGAATTGCTCTGATGGAAGACAGCCTGGAAGAATTCTTCCCTAATACCTGAAACCCAAAGTTGGCAAAAAAAAAAAAAAAAAAACCACAACAAAAAACCAAAGTTGGCTCCAACTTTGGGTGGCAAGTGAGAAGGGCTCTAGAGGGGAAATTAAAAAATATGGATCCTACTCCCTGGTCTGCGTCTGACCAGCTGCATTAAGCCCTGTCTGGGCTCAGATTCTTTATCTATAAAACCATGGGTTAACTAGTGTTTGCCACTATGGTCCCTCCAGTGTCAGATCTTCACCGTTTTATGGATTCCATGAAATTAGCCAGAAAGACCCTTTTGCTGGAAATGTAAAGTATGGAGTTGCCTCTCAAGAAAATTTGAAGTTCAAAATAAAAGAATGAAAAGAAAGAAATGAAAGCACGACAGTCATTTCAACTTGAAACTCTTGTTATTAAGAACAGCAAAGCAACGAGTTCAGACAGTTTGGGAGGAATAGAAAAGCACAAACTGCAAAACAGGAAATCCATTCTTGGCTTGGCTGGCTGTCAAAAAGCCATGGGCTGGTGAAAATTTAGATCCATTTAAATTTTTAATTTCTTAAAGCTAATAAAGTCCCCAAATTAGTGAATTATTCAGAGGGCTGCTACCAAAACACAGAATTACCGTCCCATCCTAGGCTTTTTAATACGTCCTGATTTCTCCAGTACTATCTCTGAGGGTGTGATGGCACAAGGAACTGCCAGTTCCATCTTGTGCCTATGCTGGGTACGGACCCTCTAGTTGCTCACCATCATAACCACTGTTTTATGGACAATGGTCTGACGCGGCCTCAGATTACAGTTCTATGTAGACCGACCTTACCCCACCAGATTGTTTATCAGCTCTTGAACTTGCAGGGACCTCAATTCCCACACCTTTGATTCCTCCAGTGCCTTGGCTACAGTAAGCACCCAGATTACTAATGATCAAGAAAAGTACTCACCAGTCTCCTCAGGTACATCAAACTACATGACCACATTCATATTTTAGTTTGAACTACAAAATCATTTTTTTTAAAGGCATCATCTAGAGACAGAAAAGCTTACAAAAATGAACTTAATAAACACTGAAACCAGATTTCCACAGAGAAAAATAATTTATTCCAGTAGATGGCAGAAATAAGAAAGTCATCCTGAAAATATACTTTGGTGCAATTCTGTTGGGTCCGACAGCCCCTCTGAACATGCTCTCCTACTGACTGCCCCACTGGATGCTGTCTTGTGACAGTTAAACACTTTGCTGATTCCCATGTTGTGACCAGGCAGGAGTCATCTTCAAATTCACAGGTTCCAAGGAGACAGCAATGTATTTCTCAGAAGAATAGCACCTTCTATCTCAGAAGAGTGCATAAACACTTTACAGAGTCAGCACAGTTTAGGTTAAGTAGGCACATAATTCGTCAAAACGTAAAAAAGGTGACAGGAAAAATACTGCATTGTAGAATAAGATATTCAAACATGGTGTGAATATTTAAGGCAGCTGACGGCCAAAAGAGGTGAGTCAAAGAAGGTGGTCTGGGTTTGGAGTTGATTTTGCATCTAGAGGAATTCTCTTCGTGACCTGCAAAACAAAGCCGTTCTAGTAACTGATCCTTACGCCATCCTTAAGTGGGCAAGAGGTTAATAACATCAAGAAAAGTCAATCAGGCCAATAATTTAAAAATATATAGGTGCTCAATAAATACTTGAATGAAAAGTGGGCTCAAGTACAGTCCCAGTTTGGGCAGGTTTTGCAGGGCTGTGACAATAGGTCCGATTACCGAGGACAGTGCTGAACTGAGGATCATAAGTAACAGTTTGACTGTATCATGGAAAGCAGGAAGTTGACTCAGACTAATCCTACTGGAATCTAATGAGTTCACTTCAAGAATCCCTATTTGCCCCTATCCTCTTACAGCTAGCAAACTTTTTTTTTTTTTTAAAGATTTTACTTATTTGACAGAGAGAGACACAGCGAGAGAGGGAACACAAGCAGGGGGAGTGGGAGAGGGAGAAGCAGGCTTCCCGCCAAGCAGGGAGCCCGATGCGGGACTCGATCCCAGGACCCTGAGATCACAACCCGAGCCGAAGGCAGTCGCTTAACCAACTGAGCCACCCAGGCCACCCCTCAGCTAGCAAACATTTAAAATAGGAATCTTCACGTATCAAACTCATAGCAGTGGTTGCATAAACTCCTTTATATAAAGCTTATTTTAAAGAACTGTATAGGGGCACTGGGGTGGCTCAGTCGGTTAAGCGTCTGCCTTCAGCTCTGGTCATGATCCCAGGGACCTGAGACCGAGCTGTGCATCAGGCTCCCTGCTCAGCAGAGTCTGCTCCTCCCTCTCCCTCTCCCTCTTCCTGCCGCTCCCCCTGCTTGTGCTGTCAAATAAATAAATAAATAGATCTTTAAAAAAGATAAAATAAAGGACTATATAAACAAAGCCATATACACTGCTTTCAAAATTAAAGGCCAATAAAGAGAATATAAAAATTAAGTAAATAGTGGCTTTCAAGGGAAATTTCCACACAAAACCTTAGTTGGCAGAAAAGAAAACAAGCTGGTTAAGGGGCTCCTGGGTGGCTCAGTCAGTTAAGCATCTGCCTTCAGCTTGGGTCATGATCCTGGGGTCCTCGGATGGAGCCCCACATCAGGCTCTCTGCTCAGTGGGAGTCTGCTTCTTCCTCTGCCCCTTCCCTACCGCTCGTGTGCACGCTCTCTCTCTCTCTCTCAAATAAATAAAATCTTAAAAAAAAAAAGAAAAAGAAAAAAGAAGATAAGCTGGTTATGACACACAATTTGCCAGAACGTTGAGGGTTAGGTACATGTGGGCGAGGAGCTAGTTAAACTGGGAAGAGACATGGTTTATAGGCAGGCATATCTGACAAGACTGAAGGTCAAACAGTACGTAGGAGATCTGATGGGCCTTTGAGGTTTTCCCAATCAGTGGGCACAACCAGGAGAATCCACAGAGCAGTGTGGTAAAATAATAGGTTTCCCAAGGCCTGGGGTCCATAATGCCCAGAAACAAACACAAGGCTGCTGGTAAGTCTTCCTGGAGCCAGCTGGGGCAGTCTAATCACCCTCAATATGGAAAGCACCAGACTTTGCTGGACCCACTAAGGAGGGACACTGCTAACAAAATACATTCAACTCAAGATATAATCAGAGGACTGTTTTTTTACAATGTACTAGGAAAATAACCACATCGGGCCAGGGAGGGGCAATTACCAGAGCTACTGGTTTCTTGTGGCCTCACGGCCTCATAAAACCTTTAATCTAATGATCATTTCCTCTTCTCCTTAGGCCAGCAGAACAATCCATCTGCACAGCCCTGAGTTCCAGGCAGATGATAAATTTAACTTGAGAATACTGAAGCAGTGAATACAGATGCTTTGTGTGTTACTTTTTTATGAAGCACACAGGTTAGACCTCCTCATTGTTTAGACCTTTTTGGACACGTGAATAATAACAAAAGGGAAAAATAAGTCTTCACACCTTTGGAAAACCACAGAGAAACAAAATAATTTTCACTTAAACTCAATGATACTAGTTTGAGATAAATGTGAGTGAGCGTTATGTTAAATGGCATGGACTTGTGGTTTGATTTGGGAGTAAATTAAAGAAGCACATATTCTAACTGTCTCTCTGACATGAAATAGCCATCTGGGGGTGGGTGGGGAGGAACTCAACCAAAGGGTCCATGTTCTCATTTTATAAAATAAGGAAATCACTAAAGCTATTTTCAGATACAACGGGAGAATGAAGACAACATAAATATATTAAGGGCAGAACCAGCAAATCTGTTCAAGGGAGGATGAGTGAATATATTTTTTTTAATCAAAGAATAGGTTTCATTTTTATCTGTATTTTTTTGGTTTAGATAAAGTCACAAAACAGTTCCTTCTTTACAATTATGTGTAAGATACGTGTTTATTGTGGATTAACTACAAGAGATATCCAAGCAAGTGAAAGGTATGTGTATTTAACAAGTCAAGGCAATGCACAAAATGAATGGCAAAAACTGGAGAGCTAAATACATCTACAGAGAAAGGAAATCTCTTTGAGACCAAGTGGCCAGAAAACAAAGTACAAGGATTTGCAAGCTGGACACTCAGAGAGAAAACATCAGAAAGAACTGAGAGAATGGGTGAATGAAGACCAGAGAGCAGAGAGGATGTCTGCAGAATAGGGTGTTTACTAATCTGCCTCCTAAATTAACGAATGTCAGAGGGCAGTGAGAGGAAAGGCTAAGCAAAGTTCATTAAGTCAAGAACATGGAAATGGCAGCGCTGGAACCAATAGGTCTCAGAACAAAGCAGTGAAGAAAGGCTGCAAAAGTGGTTTGAAGGCAACTGGAAAGGCCTTGACCGCCAACTTGGGAAGTTGGACATAATCTGCAAGATAGTCATTCTTACCTTCTGTGGCTCATGGGAACTTTGGTGACCCTGACAAAAGCTGTGCTTACCACATGTTACAGAGCATTCCAAGGGGCAGGTATCCACTAAACTCAGTTTAAAGAACAACAACAACCCTGCAGTAGCTATGGAGAACTACTGAAAGCTTCTGGGGCAAGCAGTGATCTCTTTCAGGAAGTGCTGTATCAGGAAGACAAAAAGGGTGGTGTTTCATAGAAAGTGACTACAGAGCAGGGGGACCTGATGATAAGCCCCTGTAATATCTCGGAGCCGCAATGATCAGGGTCAGAAATCAGGGCGCCCAAAGGAGAGACAGGGAAGAGGAGCAGACATAAGAGCCATTCACAGGATCAACTGGATTCGAGGAAGAGGAGAAAGAAGTGATCGGATAGGTTCTGACTCTTAAGTGACAGCGAAACCTGTAACCTCAGGAATTGAAACGGAGACATGACAGTCTGAAGTGGCAACAGCATATCCTTTCAGAGAGAGCAGAGTAAAAGATACACTTTTTAACCACAAAACACCTTGCACCGTTTAAGTCTTCACAAATATGGCTTCATTTCAACCTCTCAACAAATCACAAACCTCTTCAGAGCCCACAGCCTTCCCTGAAATCCCTACTCAGTACCATGCACCTCATGAGCACTCAAATATTTTTGGAATGCATAGAAAAACAGCTCCCCCTGGGCAGAGGCCTAATTACCAATAAACTTTATTCCTCTCCTGTCCAGACTCTGTAATAAAGTAGAACATCTGCCCTTCAGGACTACAGTAAGCCGTATCAACTCATCTAAAAGATTACAATGGTGTGGTAAACCAACTAACTTAAAGGATGCTGGGGCTGAAGCCAAATCCACTCCAAGGAGATTCCACACTAGCATCACATCCCCAAGGCTGTAGGAAAATGGGCCATGACAAAACAGCCGTCTTGATGTGACAGTTCCGGAAGCATCTTAGGAATCTAGGAGAGGCAGACAAGGCTGGCAGGGGGCAGAGATGGAATGAGCGCTGTTCTTAGAGAAGTACCAGCAAGATTCCCAGCCAATAAACATAACGTGCTGTAACTCAGTCTATCATCAACACACGAAAGAAAATCATGGCAAGTAAAGTGATTAAAGTAGCGCAAGATCAGCTAGGTGTTTACCTGTGCTGTTGAAATCAAGTCAATTCCATCTATATAAAATTACTCTAAAGCTTTCACGACTATTCCTCATTTTCCTCTGCTGAACACCATGTCTGGCTTACACCTCCTACTTTCCCAAATCTGGCCTCTACTCATGCACAAAATCAAACACTTTTCCTTACCAGATGAAGACAGGCCTAAATCTGGTTTCTGGACTCCTTTATCATCCCACAAAGTTCAAAAGGGAATTTAGCTCAGTCTTTTGATTTCCCACAAAGAAAAGTGAAGTCTTGTCACAGGAGTTGTTTGCTCCCATGTTAGGCAGAGATTAGATCTCTTCATGTGATAACTCCAAAGGCCTACAGTTATGGTACTACCATAATAGAATGTATGTGACAGGACATTCCTAGTCAGGGTTCTCCTGATTATGTCCTCCTGCTTCCTGGCATCTGCTTGTAAAGGAACCACGTTTAATATAAGGGTTTCAAGCAGCCCTGGTTTGTGCTGTGGACCAGAGTGCAAACAAGAAATTTGTCTGTCAGGTTAACTTGAGATTGAAAATGTGGACAAACGAAACCTTCAGATCCACACATTCACTGTTCTTCAGACCCACAGGGCCCAATTCTCTTTTATTACAAGGAAAGGAAATAAGACTCAGAGAAGTTAAGTGAAAGGCAATGCTGGAAGGAGATTCAACTGAGGCCTGAAGGTCTCTGCTTGAAACCCCAATCAACATCCTTACCTAATAGCCACTGTAGTTAAAAGGAAGGATAACAAACAGGAGAACTTGATGAAAAAAAAAGGTAAAAAAAAAATCTTATAAATCAGACAATACATATGTATATATACTCCCCTTTGGGCAAAGAAAGAACTCTAAGGGAAAAAAAACCAAAAAAACACCTGACTACTTACCTATCAGACTGGCAAAAATCCAGGCTGTGAGGAGGAAATAGGCACTCTCATATATTGTTGGTGGAAATGTAAAAATGGTATAATCCCTATAGAAGGGAATGTAGTAATAGCTAGAAAAAGCATATATACCTTTAAACCAGATTCAATTTTCATGGACTCTAATCCAAAGATCACCAGCAAAAATATAAAATGTCTTATGTTTAGGATGATATTGTGCCTTTATCAATAATAGCGAAAGACTAGAAACAATCCAAAAGTGCATCAATCACTATAAAAAGAATTGAGGAAGATCTCTATACACTGATAAGAGCAATCTCTAGGATATATTGTTCAGTGAAAAAAAGCAAGGTACAGAATAGTATACATAATATGGTATCTCTTTTGTAACAGCTGTGTGGGGGGGATATACACACATATGTATATATACATACATATATAGATTAATATGTATGTATGTATTTGCTTATCTTGGCAACATGAAACACAGGAAGACCTCTCTGAATGTATCTTGTTTATAATTTTGACTTTGGAAATATCTTTTACATATTCAAAAAACAGTAGCAAATAAAAAAATTACTTTGAACTGAACACAAAATAAAACAATCTAATTACATATCAATTAGTTATGATGAGAGAAAATATTTCAAGTGACCTCAGAAAACGACATTTTTTTTTTATTTGTTCTAAGGACAAATAAAGCAGCAAAGAAATCCTAAACTGCACTCAATAAACTTCGAGTTAGTAGCTAACTGATGTTATTTTGAAACTGTATGTATTGCAGGATAATGAAAATAAGTAATTAAATTGTCTGTAGGAGCCAAGATTTTCAGCATATGTGAATGATATTCAAGAATAAAACCAAAGTAGTAAAAACCACGTAATGTTAAATTTGAATTAAAAGTACTAACATGAGGGGAGCCTGGGAGGCTCAGTCAGTTAAAGCATCTGCCTTTGGCTCAGGTCATGATCCCAGGGTCCTGGGATCGAGCCCCGCATCGGGCTCCCTGCTTAGCGGGGAGCCTGCTTTTCCCTCTCCTTCTGTACCTCTCCCCCTGCTTGTGCTCTCTCCCTCTCTGTCAAATAAATACGTAAAATCTTTAAAAAAAAGGTACTAACATGAACTCATGATTTTTTTCTTCTTAGAACATACTTCCGGGCGGGAGCCTGGGTGGCTCAGTTGGTTAAGCAACTATCTTCGGCTCAGGTCATGATCCTGGAGTCCCGGGATCGAGTTCCGCATTGCGCTCCCTGCTCAGCAGGGAGTCTGCTTCTCCCTCTGACTCCCCCTTCTCGTGCTCTCTCTATCTCATTCTCTCTCTCAAATAATAAAATCTTTAAAAAAAAAAAAAAGAACACACTTCCTGGCTCTGTCCACTGTAAAGACTTAGAAGCAATGACACCACAGAAATGGATGCACCGAACAATCAGATCTTGGTTTTTAAATCCATTTCCCACTGAAGGAACCACAGCCAGCTGGGCTTGAGAACCGACTAGTGAACCAGGGATCCTTTCAGTGGGAAATTTAGAGAGCAATCTGAGGAACAGCTGATTCCAAGTCTGGGACAGGAAACACACATAGAGGGGTCTGGGGCATCTTGATGTTGCCAGTAAGTAAGGAAACTATCAAGGACTAATATCAAAAGGACATAGAAGCCAGTGTAGACAGGCTCCCGTAGGCCAAAGAAAGAACAACTGAACATTAAAAGGGTAATAAATGTAACTGATTAAAATTCAAAAGGGAAGAAAAAACCTCTCTGGATACCCTGGAAGTAACCTGGGCACTAACATCTTACCATGAAAATTAAAAGAAAAGAATTACAGTATGTATACTGCTTTTCCTGTATGATCTTTATTTCAAGGTTACTAAATAACCCTAGAATGAGGGTAAGTTCATCTTTATACAAACATTTCATCTAATCAAATGCAGATGTAACAATGGAACTAGAAAATCATCATTTTGCACTTTCTACTGAAATGTTTACTTCAGGCTAAGATCATCAATGGATAAAATCCCCAGATAAAAGGCTGGCAGAGAACTTTGCAACTGGAGGGACCAGGGTGCTATTACCTGAACCCACTGATCATTATAGCATCACGAAAGACAGGAGAGTCAGACATCGTGTGTCTCTTGATATGAGTTCACAGTACCACTAAAAAACACTCTTGCCAAAAAAGCAGAACCAGAATCTAGGCAAGCATTGAGTGCTGACTTCCATTTATCAAAATAATGGAAAAAGAGGAACAAACTAAATGACAGGTTTTCTGACTCTCGGCCAGTGAATAAATCTTCCCACTATACCACTCCTTACTTCCTTGATCTTCTGAACCAAATAAAACCTACAATTTTAACTCCAGTTTTCAAAGGGCACCTGTCTCTCTCTATCCAAAGCATTCAGAAATGCCCTTAATTTAAAATCTGTCAGCAACTTTAAGAATCCTACAATATCAAGTATAAATAGTCATGCCCCTGTGTCTGAAAGACTGCATGCAAACTTTATTTAAATGGCTGGGTAAGGGGCGCCTGGGTGGCTCAGTCATTAAGCGTCTGCCTTTGGTTCAGGTCATGATCCCAGGGTCCTGGGATCGAGCCCCACATAGGGCTCCCTGCTCAGTAGGAAGCCTGCTTCTCCCTCTTCCCATGCTGTGTTCCTGCTCTCGCTAACTCTATCAAATAAATAAATAAATAAATAAATAAATAAATAAATAAATAAAGGCTGGGTAACAGCAGAATTTAAAAGACTCTTATGAATAAATCCTTTGGTAAAGTGAATGGCCTAAGTTCCAAATTTATTTCTGCTCTTCAGATGTTTACTTTCAGCAGCCTGCCCTTGCCAAGTGTTAAAATGGCTGTAGTTTTCTGAGGAAAAGTCAAGGCAATCTCTAGCTGCCAGTGTGACAGACAACACTGATGTGAAAGGTCGAGGGTACAGTCACCTCAATGATGGCGCACTGGAGAGCAGGTCTTCCTCCTTAAGGCCAATGATACTTGAGGTACCAGATGGTTTCATTTTTCAACTGTGGTCCAAAGAGAGGGTTGAGTTGGGCCAGAATTGCAATCAGCCAACTAAAAGAATGATGGGGGGAGGAAAAGCAACAACAGAAAGTGGTGAACTCATGCTGGAACAGTACCATTTTCAATTAGGATGAAAACAAATGCTTTAGTAAAATTTAAATCTATTCTGCTCGGACCAAACCCTCCATACACTTAAGTTCATAAAACACATGGTGCTGATGGACGCCTATCTTATAACCCGTTTCAAAAAGCATACCCTGCCTTTGTTTCAATACATAGTGACAAAGCAGTGAGGCTTCACTATAGTTGTCTTTTCTCTCATTACCTTAATTCCAAGCATCCAAGATTTCCCCCATTCATATAAGATCTTTACCTCAGATTATCTTTACTTAATTTCAATTTAGCATCATCACAACGTCCAAGCTCAGGAAGAATGGGTGTTACTTTATCCATTCTCTAAATGCTAAGGCCCACAAACGATAGCACACACCCATTTTTACTGAGAGAACCAAGGTTAAATTTCAGCCCACCATCTTTCAATTAGGCTGTAACACTTGAGCTCCCCTTCTCTAATCACCATCTCCACTAAAATATGTAATACATCTTTTGGCCCCAGTGGAGCTGAACCAAATGGGTATTTAATTCCCCCAGCTTACTTGAGAATCTAAGCAACAACGCATTCCTCTGTATTATACAGACTATTTATGGAGGAAGTACAGTATTACATACCACCTCAAGGTTAAAAGTGAAAAAAGTACAGTCAAAATTGCCTTTAAAATTTTCTTCTACAGCCTGTAAAGTTCTGAGTAAGTGGTTTTATGTCTGACACAGTGATAACGTATATCCAGCGAAGTTTGAGAACCACTGAGCTAAGACCAAAGCAAAGAACAAAAAGGAAGATAATACACAAATATCTGGCCATTCAAACCATTCTGTTTTACTTATTAAACAAATATTCAATGAGCACCTACTAGGTTCCAGGCCCCCCAGGAATAGAAAGGAGAAAATGAAGCATCACTACCTTCACAAAGCTTACATAACATAATGTCAGGAAGGAAATAAAGTAGGATGGAGGAATGGAGAATGATGGAGGTAGTCAGGGAGGGCTTCTCCAAGGAGGTAACATTCGAGCAGAGACCAGAATGAAGCAGAACACACACTGCCTTTCATTCCTCTGTAATATGTATGAAGTGATCAGAGACTCTCTCATTTTTCAGGGAGGTCCCAGCCTCTATCGACTGATCTGGGAGAGGAGATTTTAGTCATATAATCTGACGCAGGTATCTTCTCTGCACGGAATAGAGGGAACTGCTTTCCAAGGAAAAGGAGAGATATTGCTACAGGAGTCTCCCTAAAATTTTAGCACTTTAAATTCCCCTATAAGAGGGGAACCAGCCAAACCCAACCACGCTGTTACCCGGTTACATCTCTTTTCTTCGAGTTGCTGTCATTTTTAGAACTCTTCCAGTCAAAGGATCAAAAAGCCAATTCTGATCATCAATGACCAGACTGCTGAAGAATCTGCCAGCACTGCACCGGAAGCCCTGAAGCTCGCACCTACAGAAACAAACGAACCCGCCCTCCCGCCCCACCCCACAGAAGGTGGTTTTGTGACAGGAAACACGATACCTGAGGAAATCAGGCCAAAACAGATACCCTAGGCTGATTCACTTTATAAACAAAAAGCTAATTCGGATGAGATGCTCTGATCTGTCCTTAGAACGAGAATATTAAACACAAACAAAATACCAAGACTTGTAGTTGCGGTCACATCTATCTGTCACTGTGAAACAAAGAAACAGGACAGCACAGGCAGACACACTGAAAAGCTCTGTGACTGCAGTGAGCGCTAATGGTGTGCAGCGAAGAGTCATGGAAAATTCCACACAGACCCAGGACTTCCCCAATCCCAGCAGGCAATAGAGGCTGACTGTAAAAACAGTCGTTCATCCTTTCGTAAGAGACTGAAATAACTGGCCAATGCTTAGAAGTACTAGATAAAAAATATGCTAGAACCTAAACTGATCTCTTTTTTGTTCATCAAAAAATGTACAGAATGAAATAAAAGCACCATCTCCCAGCACTTTGTATGATGTTGTATAGCAGTGCTTCTAAATCCTGGCCACACATTATAATCACTCAGGGAGCTTTAAAAAATACAGATGCTATACTTCACATATAATCTTTAATTCTCCCACAATACAGTTAAGGAAACCAAGGCAGAGAGAGGTTAAATGGTTTGCCTGTGGTCATAACACTAAGTAGGTGGTAGTAGCTCCTGAACCAGAAATCAGGTTAGACTAATGTTCCCCCTACAAAAGTTATCTGCTGAAGTATTTTTTAATGGACAACATTTCAGGAGGCATCCATTTAACTAAACCTAATCTGTCTGGGAGTTAAGGAAACAAAGAATCCATCTGCTGATTGTTGATGAAGTCCATCATAAGCCTTTGTTACCTGAGGTAAAGAAAAAAATACCCTAAATCAAGAACAAAGTCCACTTTGTTTGTTCAGATCAGGATCCAGAAACTTTCTAAAATTTAATTTTACATATTACTCTTAATGTTTCCAATCAAGCAAAACATCTCACTTAAAAACAAAACAAACCAAACCAACAAACTACAGTTCAAGAAAATTCCTTGGGAAAAAGCCCAGGTCGGTTCACTTGAAATTTCAGGGAGGAATTTTCCCCCTCTAACCAGCTGAGCTCTGTGCCTGCCCTTCTGACTACCGCCTGACTTAAAATTTCCCTTTAAAGCGATAAACACGGTGGAAAACTGGAAGGAGAAAAAAATCTACTCTGAATTGATGGAAGTGGGTGGAGGAAGAGATCATATTCCAATGAATCTATTACTTCATGTGTCCAAGAAAAGAGAACTAAGTGTACCTTTCACACTTGCCCAAACTGTTCCACATGTCTCCATAACCAAAGGCCAGCCTAATAACCAACCATCTGAAATTATTCAAACTACTGAGGCAGCTATGGTGTGGTAATGTATTTCAGAGAACTGCAGGACTGGAATGGACCAGAGGTCAAGTCTATGTTCCTCATTTTAATGAGGAAGAAACTAAGTGCTAGAGAGCTTAATACCCCACACTGAATCAGTGATAAAGTTGTAAGAGGAACCCAGAAGGGGCGCCTGGGTGGCTCAGTCGTTGGGCGTCTGCCTTCAGCTCAGGTCATGATCCAGGGTCCTGGGATCAAGCCCTGCATCGGGCTCCCTGCTCCACGGGAAGCCTGCTTCTCCCTCCGTCTGCTTGTGCTCTCTCTCTCACTGTGTCTCTCTCTCGCTCTCTGTCAAATAAATAAATAAATAAATATTTAAAAAAAAAAAAAAGAGGAACCCAGAACTCCTGAGTCCCACTACATCAGGCTGCTTCCATAGCATATTAAGGGCAAAACAAATCAAGCAGCCCCGGAGCTCCTAATTAATACCACAACCATTTACCAACGCAAAGATTAACTGGTTAAGGAGCCAACCCTTGAGGGACTCATGAGCTTGTGAGACACAAGTCAAGGTTAGCAGCAGAGTGTGCTTTAAATAACATATGCATGGGAGCGTTCATTCTACAAACACTCCTTGCCCACTTAATCATGAGCTCAGCTCTTGGTTATTGGAATTCTCCAAGCACAAAGGCCATATCCAGATCTTTCAAATCTTGCTTTGTTTTTTTGTTCCACACTCAGATATGAGAACAAGGAAAAAAGGAATGGTTACTTCTTGGTGATGCACAGATCCAGTGGGTAACTGCTTGGCTTCCCTGCTGGAATGGGTTAAGTCCAGCTAGGACTTCTCTTCTGATCCACTCTCCCTCCAGAAAGGGCCAGCATAGGAATGACCTCTATCAGTGGGCTCCTGAAGAAAGGGTAGAGATGCAGGAGAGCAACTTGCCTTATCTCCACTGAGATGACCTCTGTCATATCCCCTCATCCCAGTCAAATGACACAAATTCTTTCAAGGGCAGCAATGTCATTAGATATAACTAGAAAATATGGCCTTTATCAAAATGGATGGATGAATAAAGAGATTATAGTATATATAATGGAATACTACGCAGCCATAAAAAAGAATGAGATCTTGACAGTTGTGGCAACATGAATGGGCTTCGAGGGCATTATGCTAAGTGAAATAAGTCAGAGAAAGATTAATACTGTATGATCTCTCTCATATGTTTTATATATATAAAAAAAAAAACAAGCTCACAGATAACAGAAACAGATTAGTGGTTGCCACAGGTGGGTGTAGGGGATGGGAAAGACGGGTGAATTGTGTGTTTTTGTTTTAGTTTAAATAAACTGATTTTTAAAAATGAAAGCTTCTGTTATTACTATAAAGAGGCAGAAAAAATATATGAGATTCAATATTAGACAAGATTGCATTTCAATTCCAGCTACACCAAGTATTAGTGGAGTGACTCCAGGCAAGTGACCTTACAAACTGAGCCTCAGTTTCCCCTTTTGTAAAATGAAGATAATAACCTCTGTCTCAGGATGTTAAGAATTAAACAGATAATACATGAAACTGCTCTGTGTAGAGCTGACAACTAGATGTTCAATAAATACTAGTAATTCCTTCTTCTCTGTGAGAGAGCCACAGAATGAAATACAACCTATTTACTTTACAAAGGAGTTTCTCATGTAACAATGAGTCATCTCATCTCCACCTCCTCTCCACCCCCAGCCCTCTGTGGTAGGCAGGATTCTAAGATATTCCCCCAAGATTCCCATCCCCTGGTATACACACACTATCTAACCCCAGGACGGTGAGTATGATGGGGGATTAGATTGGATTGTGTTAGACTGTACTGCTGGCTTTAAGGAAAATTACCCTGAGTGGACATGACCTAATCAGGTGAGCTCTTAAAAGGGATGGCACTCTTCTTGATGAAAGACATTAGGAGTGTGTTATCTCTTATGCATTTACTGCCAATCAGTTCTGAACACACCCTTTAATCTGTGCTCTGTAATAAGCAACTGAATTCCTTTCTCTCCCTTACAGTGAACGTGACGTTCAGCTTTCTCAGCAGAGGGAGCTGGAGGGACACGGCAGGCGTGGGCTGGAAGTTGGTGTGGTTGGTGTGTGACTATTCCGAGGAGCCTGCAGACTCAGGCCTGGAACACAGTCATGCTCTGATCCGGTAGCCTCAGCCTTGAAACAACCTTTCTGCAGTCTTCCTGATGGGGAAACTAGAGCCCTTGCGTGGCCTACAAGCTCTGAAGGCCTCCCACCCACACTGGCACAGGGAATCGCACTCATGCCATGGACTGCCCGCTCTCCTGCCTGGACTCCGGAGGGTGGCCTATTGCTCGCCCATCAACTCTGAACCAACTCCAGCCTGGCCAAACCAATGCAATTATCTGCTATTGAGTGGGCTGAAGCACACTTTCTCCAACCAGGTCTGACTGCCTTCCAAGGCCCTTCCCTGGGTACTCTCCCTCAGCCCCAGAGTACCATCCAGAGTTTCCTTATATCTTATAGTAGTTACTCTTGTCGTGGTGAACGGTAATTACGTTTAACTTCCCCTGTTTAACTCCTGTGTGGTTCCTATCTCCTAATGGGGACCAGATTACAGGATGAGAAAGATCTGATATAACGGAGATTCTCTATTGTCAGCTTTGAAGACGCAAGGGCCACATGGAAAAGAATGTGACTTCTAGGAGCTGAGAGCAGTCACCAACTAATAGCCAGCAAGGAAAAGGGACCTCAGTCCAACAACCAGTTCAAAGGAACTGAATTCTGCCACAGCCACAGGAACTTAGAAAAGGGCCCCAAGCTCCAGAGGAGAAGGTACAAACTATTTCCTTTAACTTTATCCCAACCCTATCTCTATTAGGACCCTTTCACTACCATAGGAATATGCCCTATTTTTGCCAGCTTTTCTCCCTATTTTCCAGGACTTCCAGTTCAAAGTCTGTAATAATCCCCTTATCTCCCAAATTATAAAGGAAAAGAGCATAAAGTCAAAGTAAGAAAAGTATACTTTTTCATATAGCAGATGATAATATGCTGGGACAGGTACCTAGATTTCTCTCCCACTATAAACAGTCAAGATATCCAGCTATTTTTTACATATCCATGATAGAAGTAAGCAGTTCTCAGACAAAAAAACTAAGTGAAGGCAAGTATCCAGAGAGGAAAAAGAAGTGATTATAGGTTGCTTTCCACACCTTGAGAGCACTGACTATACCAGATGAACTTGAGCTTTTACTTTCAGACCTCCCAGGGCATGGGAAACAAGCAGACAAAGCCCAGGGCCCACTTAAGGTAGAGAATCTAATACAAGTTTCACATCTCATCCCCACAAAGCTGAGGTGCCAAAGGCCTATATCTCAATGTACAGATAAGTCAGACAGAACCCCTGAAGAATGATAGAAAAATCAACTGTCTCAAATATAAGCATCAAGAAGGAAGTAGAAAAACACTGCCACTGAAAACTAGCCTTAATGAAAGTTTATAACCCAAATTCATACTACATGGTTTTTTTAAACCACATAAAAAATTTTACTTAATTTGATCCCACACTGGTGATAGCTTTTGGCACTTGGCAGAAGTACGTAAATCCTTTCTGGAGAAGCCCACTTTCAGTGTAGGCCTCAAAAAAGTCATACACATGGAATTATAGGGAAAATGAATAGATGGCAATGAAATACTATAAATGCATATGGCACCATGAGTGAGAGGGACCAAAGAGAGCAAAGAGCTGATACATAACTGCAGGGACTTCAGATACTGGAATGATCAGATATGGACTACAGACAAGCTGTCTACTATGTTTCAAGAAATAAGTCTGAAATATGTACAGGGAAAAATGGGGAAAGGAGGGATGGAGGGAGGGAAATCAAAACTGTAAAAGCAGCAAAAAGACCACCTACAGAAATGAAAAATATAATACCTGAAAATAAAAAAAGGCATGTGCTGAACTTCTGCTACTCATCCTATGAATGAGAACAAAATATGAAAAATAACTATTTGATAGTACTAGAGAATGTCCAAAAGCAGGTAGAAACTGGGGGGGGATTCAATTCTTAAAGAAAGAGGTCACATCAGGGTGCCTGGGTGGCTCAATTGGTTAAGCATCTGACTCTTGACTTCAACTCAGGTCATATCTCAAGGTCATGAGACTGAGCCCTGTGTCAGGCTCCACACTGGGTGTGGAGGCTGCTTAAGATTCTCTCCCCCCCTCTCCCCTGCCCCACTGCTTGTGCATGCACTTGCGTGCTCTCTGAAAGAAAGAAAGAGAGGGAAGGAAGGAAGGAAAGAAGGAAGGGAGGGAGGGAGGGAAGAAGGGAGGGAGGGAAGAAGGGAGGGAGGAAGGGAGGGAGGAAGGAAAGAAGCCACACCAGTACCTTTATATAGCATTTCTGCTGAAAACACTGTCCAGTCCACGTGTGGGGCAAGATAATTGAAACTCAAGCAAAAAGCTGCAGTCTTATTGGCTTGGGTATCAAAAGATGATGCTCAGAGCTGCTAGAACAGCTAGAAATAAAAAAGGGAAATCTCAAAAATGAGGGTGCCACAAAGGGGAACCCCAAAGTCTGTGTATAAATTTCCCTTAACCCTTGGCTGATCCTTGAACTGTGCATGCTCTAGGAAAATGCCAAGGACTGTGGAAAACACCCGGAAGTCTGAAAGGATGAAGGGGAAATTTTAGCTGCTGCCTATCACCAGAAGAAAGAGTATTCAGAGTCTGAAGTTAGAAGGACTTTGTAACACCTCAGATTTTCCATTGAAATCCCAGAACCAGAAGGGGCACGCTTTAATGGATAATTCATTCTAATCTAAGGGTAAAAGTGACACAGATCTGCCCCAACAAAGTATAAAACCAACTCTCCACAAGTTTAAGGTGATCAATTAATAATTTGACTGTGACAACAAAATTTAACCTTTCTCAGAGGAACAAAGTAGAATCCAGAGTCTCTGTGTCTCTGTCATCTAGAATATCCAGTATTTAGTAAATAATAGTCATGCCCCCCAAAAAAGAAACATAATCAATAATCAAGAACAAAGGAATCAACAGAATTCCACACCATTCCAAAAATAATACAGATGTTGTCATTAAAAGATAATGATTCTATAGCAGCTATTATAAATATGTTTAAAGCCTAAAAGAAAAACTAGCTACAGAGAATGAACAGATTGGAAATGTCAGAACATAAATTAAAACTACAAAAAAGAACCAAATGAAGATTCTAGAACTAAAAAGTATAACATATGAAGTAAAACTCTTTGGATGGGCTTACCAACAGATTGGAGATAGCAGAAGAAACAGTGAACCTAAAGACAGATCAACAGAAACTAATCTGAAGAAATAAGAGAAAAAAATATTGGAAAAAAAAATCAGTCAAACATGGTGCAACTGGAGTCTCAGGAGAAAAAGAATACAGCTGAAGAAAACAGAAGACACACAGGCTGAAATTTTCTCAAATTTGATGGAAAACATTAACTTACAGATTCATATAGCTTAGCAAACTCCAATCAGAATAAACTCAAAGTAAACTACACCTACACACATCATAGTCAAATTGCTAAAACCAAAGATAAAGAGAAAATCTTGATAATATCCAAAGGAAAAAGAAAGCATAAGAAGGATCAATTATTCACATTACAGCTGAGTTCCAGGAGAAACAATGGAGGCCAGAAGACAACGAAAGAGCATCTTTAAAGTCATCTAAAAGGGGAAAAAAATGCTGTCAACTCAGAATTCTATATCCAGAAAAACTATCCTTCAAAAATGAGCATGAAAAAAAGACACTTTCAGGCAAATGAAAGATGAGTGAATTTGTTATCAGCATACCTGTCCTACAACAAATACTACAGGAAGTTCTTCAGACTAAAGGGATATCAGATAAAAACTCAAACTAAAGGGATGTCAGACAGAAACTCAAATCTACAAAAATAAGGAACTCCAGAAAGGGTAAATATGTGGGCAAATATAGAAGACTTTTTCTCTTAATTTCTTTGTAAGACATGATTCTTTAAAGTAAAATTGTAACACTGCAGTGTTTTGCAACATAAAAAGATGTAAAATATATCATAACCATAGCATAAATGATGTAAAGTAAATGGAATTATATTATTGCAAAGTTATTATATTTTATCTGAAGTGGTTCAGTATTAACTCTAAATACTCTATGAAAAGTTAACAATGCATTGTAATCTCTAGAGCAACACTAAAAAGAAAAATACTAAGTATAGCAAAAAAGCCCTTAGCAAAATTAAAACAATACTAAAAATATTTCATTAATAATGTAAAATGAAGCATAAAAGGAGGACAAAGGATGTTAATGAGCACTGGGTGTTACATAAGACAGATGAATCGCTGAACTCTACCTCTGAAACTAATAATACGCTACATGTTAATCGAATTTAAATAAAAAAAGGGCATAAAGAACAGAGGAACAAAAAACCAGAGGAGACAAACAAAACAATTAACAAAACAGTGGGCCCAAACCTAGTTATGTCAATAGTTACATTAATTGGATATGAAATATCCAACTAAAAGGCAAAGGCAGTCAGAATGGACAAAAAAGACTGAGCTATATGCTGTCTGCAAAAAGGCACTTTCTAAATATAAAGACAGATATAATGAGCCTAAGAAAGGTGGTATGATTATCAATATCAAAGTAAAATCGAGTCAAGGAGTTAGCAAGGGTAAGCAGGGATACTTTATAATGATAAAATGTCAATTCATTGGGAAGACATAACAATCATGAATGTGCATGCTCCTAACATAGCTTCAAAACATATAAAACAAAAACGGAAAGAATTAAAGAGAACTACAGAAAAATCCACAATAGCTGATGATTTTAACACCTTCTTTCAGTAATTACTAAAAAACTCAATAGTAATAACCAAAAAACTCAATAAAGATATAGAAGATTTAACTACCTTGACCTGACATTTACAAAACACACCACACTTAACAACTGCAAAATACACAATCTTTTGAAGTGCGCATGAAATGATCATAATGATAAACCATTATGCTGGGCCACAAGACAAGCCCCAATTGCATAAGACTGAAATCTTACAGAGTATATCTTCTGATAAGAAATCTAGAAAAGCACCAAATATTTAAAAATTAATGAAAAATACAGTGTCATCAAAATTTGTAGGCTGTGGCTAAAGCAATGCTTAGAAGGAATTTTATTGCATTAACTGCTTACATTTAAAAAACAACAAAGGTTTAAAATCATTTACCTAAGTCTCCACTGTAAGAGGTTAGTAAAGAGCAAATTAAACCCAAATTCAGGAGAAGGAAGGAAATAAAGTCTAAATGAATGGAAATATATACCACGTTCAGGATCAGAAGACTCAGTATTGTTAAAATGTCAGTTCTCTCCGAATTGATCTATAGATTCAACACAATGCCAACTAAAATCAACAGGCTTTTTTTGGGGTAGAAACTGACAGGATGATTCTAAAATTTATATGGCTATTTTAGAATAGCAAAATAATCTTAAACGACAAACATGGAGGACTTCAACTTCTTTAGTTTCAATATAAAACTAAATATTTGAGAGTGTGTTGTATTGTGATAGGGCTAGACAAAGAGATTAACAAACAGAAGAGGTCATCCTGAAATAGACACATACATATATGGTCAAATCATTTTGAACAAAGATGCCAAAGCGGTTTAATGGAGAAAGGAAAATCTTTCCAACCAATAATGCAGCAACAACTGAATATCTGTACCACGAAAACAATAAAAAAGCAAAGATTGAACCCACCGTTCTAGTGCCTGTGACCTTTGGAAGCAGTCATGCCTAACTGCCAAAACCTAAGTGCCAACATATTGTGGAAAGCCTTCAGGTCCAAATCCTCACCCAGTAACAGGAACTTTAAAAACTCAGTTCAACAGGTCTCATATCTTTGTTTACCTCAGTTTTCCCCCCCAAACCTCCAGGACCACCTATTATGACCCAATTCCATCCCCAGACTGCTCTGCTCATCTCACCACTTGACCCAACTTATACTCTACCCTGTCTTCCAAACCAAACGCTTCCACTGTTCTATGTAACTTGTTTAATGATCCACCACTCACTTACACACTTCCTTCTATTCTCACACGTCCCATAGCCTCCAGAATCCCCCTGAGACTCTCTCAAGCAGAAGTTATTCTTATACCAGATAACCCAGGCTTTGGCAATAGGGTAACTTCTTTGCTCCCCTGTGCTACCTGCAGACAATTCTCTCTCACTCTTGTGAAAACAAGACTTCTCCTTTGTGGTGCATGCCTGCAGATTTTACTACCTTCTCATCCCTTCTTACATCTTGTGAGAGTTCTTAAAAAAAAAAAAAAAGATTTATTTATTCATTTGAGGAGGGGAGGGGCAGAGGGAGAGGGAGAGAATTCCAAGCAGACTCCCTGCTGACCGTGGAGCCTGATGCTGGGCTCGTTCTCATGACCCTGAGATCATAACCTGAGCCGAAACATTGTGTCTCATTAACAAAATGAGAAGTTATGTACCCCCTGATGAAAAATATCAATACCATTTATAATACAAACAGAGTTAGACTCTGAACCAACTGAGCCGCCCAGGCGCCCCCATCATGTGGGAGTTCTAAGCTGAAAGGATTAAAAGGCAGGAGGGCCTCATATTTCAGGAACAAATTTAATTTGAGTTACCCAGTGTTTTTCATTATTGATGCCACTACTTCCTTTTACTAGCAGACATCACCTAATGAGGTAGCAGACGGAAAAAAAAATCACCGATCTGTGGAGACACAGACATCCCACCTATAAAAATACATTTCCTGAAGGAGCTTCAAAGCTAGAGGTGAAGACAGACTAATAGCCAGCTAAGAGAAGGCCGAATAAAACACATGCTTCCTCTGACCAAAGATGCAACAATTTGAACATCAACAAGGACATTAATTACATGGATTGAAATACATCACATCTCTCTAAATGTATCAAATCATAATGATACCAACACAAAACAAAAATCATTGTCCACCCTTAGAAGATGCTAGGGAACCCAATTCATTATTCTGAAAACAGGTAAGTAAAGAGAAAATCACACAGAGAACCTAGCTTTCCTTTATGAACAGTTTTCAGTTATCTGAGTAATTAAATTGTTGATGAAGTAAATATTTATGGATGTATTCTACCTAATGAACAAATTGTAGATATATAATATTATCAATGATGCCAACAACACAAATGAGACATTATGTACTCCCTGATGGAAAGCATCAATACCATTTATGAAACAAACTTAACTAAAAAATCGAACCGGAATGTGATCTAGCGCCTAGATGACTACCAACTTACAGGAAATACAGAACAAAGAAGAATATGTAAAATAATACCATGGGCGTGCAATTAACAAGGACCACTCTCTGAAGAACTATGGGACAACCTAGTTTTTTCCTACTAAAATGTGAAAAGAAAAAAAAATGGAGAAGAAACCGATAAAGAGAGACTTGGGAGGCACATCCACCAGCTGCAATGTGTGGTCTTTATAAGCATCTTCATTCAAATATATTGTAAAATAAATAATGAGACAACTAGGGCAATTTAAATATATTTGATGATGTAAAGGAATTAACTTTCTGTGTGTGATAATGGTATTGTAGTTATACATGGGGAAAGAATGATCATCTTTTAGACATGTATATTGAAATACTTACAGATAAACTCAAAATAATCTGGGGTAGAGTGGGAAAGTGTGTGGAGATGAAACAGGATTGGCCATGAGTTGATAATTTTTGAAGATAAGTGACAGGTAGGTAGACAAATTTTTGTAAACAGCACATAGCAGGTTTTGAAAGTTCAAAAGCAGAAAGTTAAAAAAAAAAAAAAAAAGGCTATAATAAAGAGCATCCCAGAAACTGACCAGCTTGTGGCTACTTGGCCAGAAACCTAAGTGGAACACCTTAGAAGGTGATAATGTCCTGTGCCCAAACTGGCTCTAGAGCCAAGACCAAACCAAGGCTGGGCTTAGCTATGGATGTGCACATTCTGGGACAAGTGGGGCAACGTTCCTACAGGCTGCGAAGGTGCTTGTGCGAGGGGCAGTATTAGGGGGCTGGAGAGGTGAGTGAGGGGGACTCGTCTGGGGTCACAGAATAGGGGTCTGTGGGAATAAGTAGATGAGGGAACCACTTTTGGAAGTGATTAAGGCTCTTCTGGCTCTTTATTTGTTTACTGTCTGTCTCTCCTCACTAAAGAGGGCAGGGGAATATGTCTTATTTATTCACTGCTCTATAACCAGTGCTTGGCACAAAGTAGGCTCTAAATAAATATGTTGAGTGAATGAACTCTAGGTAAGGATCAATAAAATACATGCTACAATTGCCTTGTAAGCAAACTGTGCTTGTAAGTAACTCATACTTCTCTGAATTAAAATAACTTATTGTAACAAACCAATGATAGTATTACTTTTTATTTTTCTTGTTTGTTTCAAGTTTTTACACACAGCATCTCAATTTAAAACTCACAAAACCATTCTACCATGTAATCAGGTCACATACATTCAGCCTAGAAGAACCAAGGACTCCTGCCTTTTGGTCAATATTTCCTTTTCTGTATCCCTCTGCCGGTAAGATTTACCATTAGTCAAGTGCTAAAGAAAAAGCATGTTTTCCAAGAAGCAATTGTACCTTCACAATACTGCACTAAACTTCTAATTTACCTTGAAGATGTAAGTTTTGTAACTCTGGGTAAGCCACATCATAATTCAACATTAAAAACTAACCTAAAACAAAAAAGAAAGTATGGAACAGTAACTAACAGGATTGTATACTTAAGGAACAAAAGTGACCTTGTGCCTCAAAGAGGGAACCAGATGTATAACATTCAGACATTCCTCTGTTGAACTATTAAAACACAAACTGGTTGTACTGGCAGAGATCCTAATTTTTCAGAGCTCAAACAAGTTACGCCCCATGAATCTAACCTTAAACCAGAAAAAACTGGAAAGAGAAAAAAATTCCCATACTTGGGGCACCTGGGTGGCTCAGTAGTTAAGTGTCTGCCTTTGGCTCAGGTCATGATCCCAGGGTCCTGGGATCAAGCCCCGCATCGGGCTCCCTGCTCAGGGGGAAGCCTGCTTCTCCCTCTCCCACTCCCCCTGCTTGAGTTCCCTCTCTCGCTGTGTCTCTGTCAAATAAATAAATAAAATCTTTAAAAAAAAAAAAAAAACTGCCATAAACTGAAGGCAATCTAAAAGTCCGTGAATGTATTTCAAATGTGACTTTGCTTAGGAAATCCAGTTTGGATGTGATTTATTTCAAGAGGTATTTTCAAAAAAATATACTTACTAATGCCAAACAGTGAAGTTTTCTTTGAACTTCAAAGTTTTTTTTGAATTTCAAATTTATTATGGAATCCCAACCCTTTGTGGAATGAAGTATTTGGGATTTCAATTCAATTCATTCATTCATGTTCCAGGCAGACATTTTGCTAAGTAGGATATATGATCAGATTTCAAAGAAACAAAAGAAAAAAAACAATTTCATAAAGTCTATACTACACAGCTCATTTCCCCATATGATAGCCTCCAGAAACATTTAATGTCGGAACACTGTGTGCTATCTTTATTAATACATTGATGACAGTACTAACCCAGCATCAACGGAGAAGTCACCAGCATGTCTGGGACAAAGGAAAAAATCTAGACAGTGAGAGGTAAAGGCTCACAGATATTTCTCAACTGAGTCACTGAGACTCAAAGAGGTACAGTTTCCAACCATGTCGTTATTCATTTTATACTTGAAAATGAAAATAAGAAGCATGGGACTCATTGGAAAGATGTGTTTAAAAAAAATTATGAAAATTAAGCAAATTTCAAAGACAGTGGAGGACCAGAAAAATCACAAAATATTTCTGCCCCATCTTCTTAATCTCAAGTCATTCTTCTGTCCAGTAATTATCTCATTTTTAAGACCCTACCACCAACCTTGCTGATCAGGCAGCAGAGATCTTCAAAGGAATAAAAACAAAGGCCTTTTTGATCACAGGACCACTCCTTGGCTCCTGGACTGAAAAAGAGCTCCCTTGTTGGGATTTCCATAGGAGATTCAGTAGAACAGACTGAAGCTCAATCACCCTTACTAAAACGAGAAATTCTTGATGATGTATGTACTTCTTTACTCTTTAGAGCTAAACACAGCTAGTTTAAGAATTCTCTCCATATGCTATCTGTCAGACTTCCACTCTGGAAGCTGAGCTGTATCACCTGAAAAAGTTACCCTTCTAACTAGAAAAAACAGAGTAAACAAGCCAACTGTAGAAAGTCTTACCATCTAAGCCCTAGTGTTGAGGCAGTCAAAACCATCATCATTAGCAAAACTTCTATAGTGCATTATGATTCAACTTTAAACACTTCAAGTTCCACTCAAACAAGTGACTGAATGGCCACATACCTAAAATTCATGGTGATAACTTTTTGTCAGGGACAGATTTTGATCTATGCCAACAACTAGAATTGGCTCATCCCCACAAACCTCTTTGAAAAACTTTAGTGCAGGGGCGCCTGGGTGGCTCAGTCGTTAAGCATCCGCCTTCGGCTCAGATCATGATCCCAGGGTCCTGGGATCGAGCCCCGCATCGGGCTCCCTGCTGGGTGGGAAGCCTGCTTCTCCCTCTCCCACTCCCCCTGCTTGTGTTCCCTCTCTCACTGTGTCTCTGTCAAATAAATAAACAAAATCTTTAAAAAAAGAAAAACTTTAGTGCAAAAGCCCCAGAATATAAGAAATTCACAGATTCCCAGTCACAAAGAGGCATGGCCTTTCATCACGATTTTAAAACTGCTGTTTCCTACATCGTGTGGGCAGTAAACAAAAGCTTGGCCAACACCAACACTCTCCATATAAAGAAGCCTCAGGAAGCTACACAGTTCTCTTTAAGAAAAGAGAACCATTCTAAACTCTAAAAGGAAATCCATAAAAGGATGAAATTTTATGGTATGAAAAGTAGATCTCAATTAAAAAAAAAAGGGGGGGGCGCCTCGGTAGCTCAGTTGGTTGGGCGACTGCCTTCGGCTCAGGTCATGATCCTGGAGTTCCGGGATCAAGTCCCACATCGGGCTCCCTGCTCAGCAGGGAGTCTGCTTCTCCCTCTGACCCTCCCTCCTCTCATGTACTCTCTCATTCTCTCTCTCAAATAAATAAATAGAATCTTAAAAAAAGAAAGAAACTTTAAGGCCTTTGAATACTCTGAAGTGGCTATCCTTTCCACAAACCGATTAATACTCAGTTTTTTCTGGGGCTTGACTTGTTCCATTCTTCAGGGAAGGGGAGAATGTAGACAAGAACTGGAAACCTTTACAATACTTCAATGGCACTTCTGCCATTTCTGACACTTATGAGGATTAAGAATGGTTTTCCAAAAATATATGTTGATGAATTACCTAACATATCTTTTTTTTTTAAGATTTTATTTATTTATTTGAGAAAGCGAGAATGAGAGAGAGAGAGAGCACATGAGAGGGGGGAGGGTCAGAGGGAGAAGCAGACTCCCCGCTGAGCAGGGAGCCCGATGCGGGACTCGATCCCGGGACTCCAGGATCATGATCTGAGCCGAAGGCAGTCGCTTAACCAACTGAGCCACCCAGGCGCCCTAACCTTACATATCTTAAGACAGTTTTCTCCCAACAGTTTGCACAAACTAATCTATTTAAACGTGTTAATTATCATACATCGATATAGCATATGATTGCTAAAAAAACTGTCTTTACTTGATTACAATTCTAGCTCAACTTCTGTTCATCCAATAAACAAAAGTCATAATAAAGAATGGCTTTATTGGCTTCATAGTGATATTTAAATGAAATGAGTATGCCTAAATTCTCCACAATAGTAAAATGTAAAGTAGTACAAGGGCAATTTCCAGCTAATTATAAGATTTAAATTTGTGCCAAATAATTTACACTTGTATGGCCAGAAGAACAGAGCATCTGTACAGTTTTTATGTAAATGTATTGAACAGAGAAAAAGTGTGCTCTTTTCCATCTTGGGATGCTATTTCTAGATGTTACATAAGGGACCAGCTCCAATGACAAAAACTTTAAAGTTTCACAACAATCATGTTCCATGAATTTATTTTTCAATCACACACATTATAAATGCCAAGAGTAATTTCCTATTATCTTGAGAAAAAAACTACTTACAAGAGATAGCAGCAAACTGAACAGGTTACCAGCATGGTGATGATAACTCTAAAAAAAAAAAACCAAAAAAACAAAACCATCATTAGATAACCAGCAAACTAAGGAGACACTGTCAGATGGTTTAAGCCTCCTTCCCAAATTACAAACTGGCAAAGTCTGTGCACCGAGAAAAGGGAGCTGAATCTGCTCAAACACCAACGGACTGCAGTAATTAACATTTGTATTTGAAGGGATACATATTGAGGCCACAGCTTAGATGGCTAATCCAAACCCCTCTACAACTGAACACAAAAAGCTGCAATGACAATTAGTTTTGACATCCAAGAAACTACCTATCTGGTAGTTTTCTCTGCAATGAAATGACACTATACTTACAAAAATTTAACTTTCTAGGAGCGCCTGGCCGGTTCAGTTGGGAGAGCATGCGACTCTTGATCTCGGGGTTGTGAGTTCAAACCCCACGTTGGGGATAGAGATTATTAGAAATAAACTTTTTAAAAAACGTCAGAACTGCGTAGGCTTACAATGAAAATGAGATGATTCTTCAAAAAAAAAATTAGGGCGCCTGGGTGGCTCAGTTGGTTAAGCGACTGCCTTCGGCTCAGGCCATGATCCTGGAGTCCCTGGATCGAGTCCCGCATCGGGCTTCCTGCTCGGCAGGGAGTCTGCTTCTCCCTCTGACCCTCCCCCCTCTCATGTGCTGGCTCTCTCTCATTCTCTCTCTCAAATAAATAAAATCTTAAAAAAATTAAAAAATAAAAATAAATAAATAAATAAATATATATATCTTTCCAATGCTGACCTCTCCCCGTCTCTATTCCTGTCTGAAAAATAGTTAAACCTGGATCTCTGATCAGCTGAATCTCAACATTTAAAAAAGTGAATTCATGGTATCCTCTTCCCATTTGTCTTTCCAAAGGCTCCTCTTCCCAATTTCCCAAGCCCCAGAAACAGCTCTGTCATTTCCACCCGTCTGACCGACTCCTCAAATCTGTCATCATTTTGTTCAGGCCTCCTCTGCACCCTTAGTCACCAAATGCTAGCCGATTCAAAGCTGTCTTCCTTCCCTTTCATCCTACCACAATCACCTCAGAGTCATCTTTCCCCAATAATTCTTTTGTCACATCACTCTGCAGCTGAACACCTTTCAATGCTCTCCATCCTCCACAGGAGTAATTTCCAAAGAGGAGGTCTCCACACCCCACAGAGTAAGCAAGACTATCTCCTAGAATGCAAGTAGCAAATATCAGAATTCCTGTTTACATTTATTTTCAATTCATCCTTTAGAAGTTACTCGTGTGTGCATGTACTTTCTGTGGTCAATAATACTAGCACATCATCCTCTCAGAGGATTTTCAATGTGTGTCCAGTATGTACCAGGCTCGGGGTGGGGGGGGGAAGGAGTATACAAAACGGATGAAAAGCCCCCGCTCTGAACTTTACATATTCATGGGGGAAGACAGACAACAACAAGATAACATTAAGCAAGAACTATTTACTTAGGTACCATTGGTATGCCAGGTGGTCGGTAAGTGCTAATGGAGAAAAACAAAGCAGGAAACAAGGATAAGAGGATACAGAGCTTGGAGGCTGTGCTCGCAATGTTAAAGAGGGCATTCAGGCGAGGGCTTGCTGAGGACGTGGCAAGCTGGCAAGACCTGAAGGTAAGGGAGTGCTCCAGACAGGGGGAAGAGCAAATGCAAAGGCCCTAGAGTACCAGGAGTCGAAAGAGGACAGAGGCCTTGTGTAGCTAAGCGGAGCGAGGGGAGCCTAGTAGAAGTGAGGTCAGGGAAGGGGAGAATATAGACAAGAACTGGAAAAACCTTTCAAATAGTTCAACTGTAGTTCCGCCCTTTCTGACCCTCGCGAGGACAGAGCAATGTCTTGGTAGCCTCTAAAGGAAAAGGGAAGCTATTTGGAGGGATCTAAGGACAAGACCGACAAAATCTGATTCAGATTCTAAGAGGACCTCTCCGCACAGGAGAAACAAACTGGGGGAAGAGAGACAAAGGGAAAAGCTGAGAAACCAGTTTGGGGTGGGGGAATTGCAGTAATCCATGGACCAGGCTGGGAGCAGCAGAGGTAGTGAGAACTGGTCAGACTCTGGATATACTGTGAAGGCAACATTCTTCAAAATATCTAACTTATACATTATGCTTATAATACATAGATAAATATGCATGGGAGTTTGTACTACAAAATTTTGACAGCTGCATAACAAAAATGTTTGATTTTTGAAGAGCTACACAAACCAGTCCAGCTCCTCACCTGTAATCAGTTCCCTCCGATCACCCTCACCACTGTCCACTTTCAAACAGCAACCTTCTACTCCCAAAAGCAGGTGGCCTCACTATCCCCCCCAAACACATCAAGTTTACTATTCCCCATTCCAAGCTTCTGCTCATTTTCCTCTGCCTCAACCCAGAATCCCTCTTTCTGTCTTCACCAAAGGCCACCTCAGAGAACTGAAACTGCAGGAGGCTCTTCTGTGTTACCTGCTTACTACTTTCGTATCAAAAGCTCCTCATTAAAATACGACCTCCAGGATGGCTGGCTAATTCGGAAGAGTGTGGGACTCTTGATCTCGGGTCCTGAGTTCAAGCCCCACATTGGAGATAGAGATTACTTAAAAAAATAAATAAACCTAAACAAAAATAAATGAAATATCCCCTCCAAATATGCCACTTAGTTGTTGCAGGCTGAAGTGTCATGATGAATGCAATTTACTTTCAAACAGTTTAGCAAAAACATATATGTGTGTATTTACACACATACACACACATTCACAGATATAAATCAAATATGAATATGTTAACACTTATTATATCTAAGTGGCGGAATACAGCACTCTTAGTAAGAGTGCCTTTCTGTATGTTTGAAAATGTTCTGTATGCTTGAAAAAACGGGAGGTGACTGAACTCCCTGTGAGCTAGCTCCACCCCCTCATCCCCTCCCCCATATCTACTCCTGAAGGAGTCACTGGGAAAAAAAACAGAAGGTTTTAGAGCATCTGTGGATTCCTAAAGAGAGGGAAGTCATGAAAAACATGAATGGTCAGGAAAGCTGACTCCAAACACAAACTTGCTTTTGTTTGGCCCATTTTCAGTCGTAGAAAAGGATGGGAACAAGGGGTTTGCTTTAGGTTACCCAGAGATTTTTCTGCATTCTGATGTGCATGTGATGAGGGAGCAGAAGGCGAGCTGAGGACAAAGCAGAAGCTGACACCCTACAGCTTGCCCGCCCCCCCCACTCCTGGGTGGGATATGGGTGATGTTCTTCCAGGAAGCTCCCAACTATCTTAAAGGCAATGCCTGGGGGCTGGGGGGGGGGGGACAACCTTAACTGGCACGGCCTCCGGCATCTCTTGGTCCTCTTTAGAATATGAAAGTTCTTTTGAAACCTCCCTTTTCCTTACGTCCCCCAACTCCCAAGTATATAATCAGCCACCCCTCACAACCCAGAGGCAGCAGCTCTTTCTGCCCACGGGTCCTGTCCCCGGGCTTTAATAAAACCACCCTTTTACACCAAAGACATCTCAAGAATTCTTTCTTGGCCGTTGCCTCCAGACTCCACCCCACCGAACCTCACCTATATTCCAAAACCACATCACATGGGTCTTGCAGGGAAAAGGATTTAACATCAAAGTCTTTCTTCTTCCCTTTCCACATAGCACCTTTACTTATCTCCTTAATGAAGACGTTTTTAATCTTTCAAATCAGAAATGCTCTGATTAAAAATTCACCTAGTCTTTGAAGCAGTTAAGCTCCTTCACGTATTAAAAAACTCTTTCGCAGCCTTTCAGGAAATAAAGGGAAACTAGTACTAATTCAAACTAATATTTCCTTCCATCTTAAAATGAGGAAATGGGAACACTGAAAAGGTAACTGAATTGTCCAAGGTCACAAGGATCATCCAGCTAGGAGCAGCGATTCTCAAAGTGTAATACAGTAACTCCTAGTAGACACTTTGTGTTTTAAGAACTGCTCAATCCTGCCAAGAGCAGGAAATACAAGGATTGAGGTGGAGGTTGTGAATTAGACCCGGATAACCTATCACTAGCAGGTTAAACCTGAATCAGGACACTAGAGCTGGAAACTGAGTAGTCCATGTACTATAGGAGCCATTTCATTACCCTGGATAACAGCAGTGGCATCAAGTCCCACGGCTGGGCATGATGGGTCCCAAATAGGGGTCTTTAAGAAAGGAGTGGTCCATGTTACAAGCGCATTAATAAATGCTTTTCTGAGTATTTAGACTGGAAAGGCAAGACAGTAGGGGTAATGAAATAGCTGAAGACAGAAACACAACAAACTACTGTGTTGTTCTCTAACTCCAGTAGGAGAAACAAGTCTAAGAAATTAAATTTGGTTAATACAATTGTTTTTTTTTTTAAAGATTTATTTATTTGAGAGAGAATGAGAGAGAGTGAGCACATGAGAGGGGATAGGGTCAGAGGGAGAAGCAGACTCCCTGCTGAGCAGGGAGCCCTATGCGGGACTCGATCCTGAGACTCCAGGATCATGACCTGAGCCGAAGGCAGTCGCTTAACCAACTGAGCCACCCAGGAGCCCAATACAACTGTTTTAATAACCCTAGAACTCCAACACTGTGCATCACCTATTATTAGTCTGGAGAGTCTATAACTGAGGTTATTGGGGGGAGGGGACCCAATGCTACCAAATGATAGAAATTCATCTACCTTTTTTCCTTTTTAAACAAATTGTGATTTACTTTCAGCTAGAAAGAAGTACCAAGTCTAATACAAGTCTATTCCAGACTGCAAAAGCGGTTTGGGTCACAAAATATTAAGGAAGTAGTAGCATTTTCTTTCCCTTAATAAAGGCAATATAGTTATCCATTCAACGGGTATTTACTGAATGCCTACTAGACATGCAAAGCACTGGAAAGCCACCAATGTGTTTCAAAGAATAAAGCAAGAGATGGTGTTTTAGCCAAGCTCTGACTTCAGCCTAAGTTTCATTCCACATGATCTTGGGCTGAGAAAAAATGACTAAAAGGCAAAAGAGGAACCAGAAAGAGGGTGCTCCAAAGCTCCTTTGAAGACAAGGCTCTATACTACAACAGAAAAGATTTACTTACAAAACTGATAAAGCTCTATTTAACAAAAAAGTCTAGGGGAAAAGTCTTAGTCAATCATTCTAAGAAGTTGGTGCACTCACAAGCGCAGGAGCGCCCTCCAAAAGGTATGACGCAGGGGTTTCTAAACAATACCTCCGGCTCTTTGGTAATAAATCTCGCTTTAGATCAGGCCCTACCTGGCGCCCACTAGATGCAAGGCCTGGGCTCCATGCTGCCACACAAGCTTGTGTCGGGTGCAACTGCGACAACACGTGAGACACAGAAGACAATTTCTGTTTTATCTGATACTTTCAAGCTTAGGCCTCATCTGAGTGGAGGGACCAAAGTCGTCTAGGGGCAAACCACAACTTCTCCCTGAGTCGGTATAAACCCATTTCCTATGCACCCTCCCCAGACACGCCCGTGATGAGAAAAAAATTCCCCTGTAACCCCGTCCCAAGGAGGGTCCGTCGGGAGTCACCCTCCTCACCCTCGCACTGGGGAACCCTGAGGCTGCCGCGGTAAGAAGTCGGGGGGGCTGTAGGAGGTTGGGGCCTGACTCTGGAGTCCGGGGCCGTCCCGCAAGGTCTCTGACCAGTGCAGGTCGCCCCCTCCCCCGCCCGGCCCCGCCGGTCCTCACCGCGCTTTCCTCCCAAGGCGGGCCTGGCGCACTTACCCCCGGTTGGGACCCTTAGGAATGAACCAGGGCACGCAGAAGCCGACGAAGCCCCAGAACACGCTCATTACGATGAGAGGCACCGTGAGGCCGTTATACGCCATGGTTGCCGCCGGAGCTACCAGCCCCTGCCCAGCCGCCTCACTTTGGTCCCACCCGGAAGTGTCAACACCGGGCCGCGTGACCACGCGCGCAAAGACCCGCCTCTCGCGCCCCACATGACCCGCGCGCCGGACTCCGCCCCTCCCTAAATCCCGTGTACTTTACATACGGACCACAGTCTCCGTGCAGTAGCCGTGTGTCCTTACCTCGGATTACCTCCTGATTTCTTTCTCCATTAAGCAGAATGGATTCCTGGACTAAATGGGAGGTTGGACCAATAACCTTTAACATATGTACCAACTTTTCAAACATAATTCCAAACTTTCACCTGGCCAGTAATACAGGAAACTAGATGGTCATCTTTGTGCTCATATTGCTCTCCCAAAATAGCCTAAGCAGAAATTCTAACGTCCTTAAGTTCCAGTCAAGCGCTGGCTTCTCCAAGACCTATTTCATTATGTTAGTGTGTCTCTTGTGGCCGTATATTTTAACCAACCCTATTGGAGGCAAACTCCTTGAGGACAGGCACTGTTTAACAGATCATTGCTCCTCAAGAGTATTATACATAGAAAGTGCTCAATGAACACCTGTAACTAAACTGAGTAATTAAGAAAGAATGAGGTCAGCCAGAACTAAGAGAAAAAAGTTACTCCTTTCTCCTATTTTTTTCTTAATTTGTTTTTAATTGTGGTAAAATATACATAAAATACACCATCTTAGCCATCAAGTGTAAAGTCCAGTAGCATTAAGTATATTCACTCACTTGTTGTGTACCCAATCTCCAGAACTTTTTCATACCCATAAAACAACTCCCCATTCTCCCTTCCCCCAGCCCTTGGCAACACCCATCCTACCTTCTGTTAAGTTTGACTACTCTAGATACCTGATACAAGTGGAATCATACAATATTTTTCTTTTTGTGACTGCCTGGATTCATTTAGCATAATATCCTCAAGCTTGATCCATGTTGTAGCGTGTCAGAATTTCCTTCCTTTTCAAGGCTGAGTAACATTCTACTGTATGTATATGCCATATTTTGTTTCTCCATTCATCTGAAGATGGATATTTGAGTTGCTTCCATTTTTTTAGCTATTATGGATTTTTTCCTGTCTCTTATTTTTTTTTAAAGATATTTATTTATTTATTTGACAGAGAGATAGAGAGCACAAGTAGACAGAGCGGCAGGCAGAGGGAAAGGGAGAAGCAGGCTCTCTGCTGAGCAGGGAGCCCGATGCGGGGCTCAATCCCAGGACCCTGGGCTCATGACCTGAGCCAAAGGCAGCCGCTTAACTGACTGAGCCACCCAGACACCCCTTCCTGTCTCTTAAATAAAGGCAACTATTTTCTTTTAAGTTGATTCCATTAAGTCTAACCTTTGCCTCACCTTCTTGGCAACTTCTTTAAAACCCAGGTGTTGGGGAGCATAGGGAAGTGGCCATTCAGACCTCAGTTTTGTGTAAATCTGTTTCATCCTCTGTGAAATGAGAAAATTCCCTTATCTTGGTATTATAGTTGTGGGCTAGTATTGGCCAATAGCTCCCTCTATCAGTCAGTCTGTCAAAAACATTTTATCACACATTGTGAATAAAAACTGGTGTCCAAGGCCAGGAACTAAGATTCAGTGACCCACCAAATGAAGAAATATTGTCTGCCTTCAAGGCACTTAAAGTCTACTTCAGGAAATGTCAGTATGGCTCAAGGACGCCAGGGAAGTCCCCAGGACTCTCCCAGCAAGTCTGTAAGGGCCTCTCTGTTCTAACTACCAATCTGTGTAAAGCTGAATTTTCTTCCTATGCTTTACCGGAAACATGTTGCAACAGATTGAATGCAGAAGCATTATTAAGAATCCATTTGTCTTCTATTAAGCCAGATATTAAGGAATTTTGCAAAAATGTAACAGAATGTCATTCTTCCCACTACATTTCTAAATTTTGACTTGGAAAAGAGTTATTTTCCATTTAAAAATGTTCTTTCTGTTAACATGTTATAGGTTTATTTTTTTTTTTTTTAAAGATTTTATTTATTTATTTATTTATCTGACAGATAGAGAGAGGGAACACAAGCAGGGGGAGCTGGAGAGAGAGAAGCAGGTTTCCTGCTGAGCAGGGAGCCCAATGTGGGGCTTGATCCCAGAACCCTGGGATCATGACCTGAGCCAAAGGCAGACGCTTAACGACTGAGCCACCCAGGTGCCCCAGGTTTATTATTTTAAAATGAATCTAAAATAAATGTTAAATTTTTGTTCTAATTTATAATATGGTAAATTATATGATCGATATAACCCACATAAAAGTAAGATTTTGGGTCCATAATAATTTCTAAATGTGTAAAGAGGTGTTGAGACCAAAAAGTCTGAGATCAACTTCTAGAGGAAAAACCTCCAAGGCAACCCCAAAAAGATAAAGTAAATTAGAACTGACTGAAATGCTACAGTGCAACCCCACCAATCCCCTTTCCTAAGCCCAGCCTTGTAAATAAAAACAGGCATGCAAAGTCACAAAGCCATAGAGTCATAGAGCTCCTTTCAAGCAGATCTGGAAGCCTGGAAGTTACTGGAGAAGCTGAAAGCTCCAGCATGCTTTACAACTCATTTGCTCAGCACATATGTATGGAACATGCCCTGTGGGTGACCACCATTCATTTCTTGTGTGGCAGCCATATGCCATTGAACCATGTGTTTTGAATTACCCCTCATTCAATATTCACAACACCTATTATGATCTTATTAAATCCATTTTACATATTAGGGAAGAGAGGCAAGTTTGTAACTTGCCTTAAGTCTGTTTTAAGTAACAGAACTGGGATCTAAATATTGGTCTTTGGGTGCCATGGTGGCTCAATTGGTTAAGTGTCTGCCTTTGACTCAGGTCATGATCTCAGGGTCCTGAGATCGAGTTCCGCATCAGGCTTCCTGCTCAGGTCTGCTTCTCCCTCTCCCCCTACCTCCTGCTCTTGCGCGCTCTCTCAAATAAATAAAATCTTTAAAAAATAATAAATGTAGGTCTTCATGGCTCCTGTTCTTTCTACTAAGCCATACTGCCTATTTCAGACAGCAAGTCAGCCAAAAAACCCTAAATTGCACACAGCTTAATAAGACAGAGATATCTAATTCCTAAGATGAGACCTGTGAAAACCTATTCTGGAACTAGCTGCTCTCCTGCTTGGGGTAGGCTACGATGGTTGACTTAGTTAATTCTGAAGGCCAAAGAATATTTTACCTAATATATTTGCATATTTATATTGTAATTATGGTGTTCAAACAGTAAATCAATTTTATATTATAGAGCTGTTTACATTTGGATGACCTGCCTTTCTCATGAAGACTTCTTCATGGATCAGACTTTTAGTAAGCACCAGTCATATATGCATAGAATATTTCTGGGGCGCCTGGGTGGCTCAGTTGGTTAAGCGGCCGCCTTCAGCTCAGGTCATGATCCCGGAGTCCTGGGATCGAGTCCCGCATCGGGCTCCCTGCTCGGCGGGCGGTCTGCTTCTCCCTCTGACCCTCTTCCCTCTCATGCTCTCTCTCTCTCATTCTCTCTCTCTCAAATAAATAAATAAAATCTTTAAAAAAAAGTATTTCTGGAAGGATACAAAAGGAACTGGAAACACTGACTGCTTCTGGGCAGAGCTGAGTAACCAAGAATCACAGGGACAAGGAAACTTACTTTTCACTATGTAACTTTTGTACCTTACCATATGTATTACTTCTTTTAAAAAAACTAATTTAGGGGCACCTGGGTGGCTCAGATGGTTAAGCGTCTGCCTTCGGCTCAGGTGACGATCCTAGTGTCCTGGGATTGAGCCCCGCATCGGGCTCCCTGCTCAGCGGGAAGCCTCCTCCTCCCTCTCCTTCTACTGCTCCCTCTGCTTGTGCTCTCTCACTCTCTGTCAAATAAATAAATAAATAAATAAAATCTTAAAAAAAAAACTAATTTAACAGAACAATGAACAAAAACACAAGCCACCAGATGGAAAGTGTTCAAAGTCCATAGTATCAGCAGGGTATGGTAGATTCTTGGTTGGTAGAGTTCTACCCAGTTCCCAGTATATTCAATTACTTGCCTGCCCAAATACACTGAGAGCTCTGTAGCTGAATATCTCATGCCTGAGTGCAATATGAAAGCAGACATTCAGAAGCAGTTATCTGAAGTTTAAAAGTTTGGAGGCTTCCCAAAATAGCATAGGGGACTCACTCAAGTGAGTGGACATCTGCAAATTCAATGAAAAGGTTAGTAGGAAACTGCTTAATTCAAACTCATTCCAGGAAACATGCTAAAATCCTTGGGACTGAACCCTGATAGGCCGACCCACCCATCTGGCCTTCTCCAGTGCCCATTTCCTACAGCAGCCCAAACACAATACGACTGCCCTTAAATCCTCCCCTTCATTCAAGAACTAGTATTTGAGGAGCCTGGCTGGTTCGGTTGGTAGAGCATGTGACTCTTGATCTTGGGGTTGTGAGTTTGAGCCCCACATTGGGTATAGAGATTACTTTAAAATAAAATCTTGGGGCGCCTGGGTGGCTTAGTCGTTAAGCATCTGCCTTCGGCTCAGGTCGTGATCCCAGGGTCCTGGGATTGAGCCCCGCATCAGGCTCCCTGCTCAGCAGGAAGCCTGCTTCTCCCTCTCCCACTACCCCTGCTTGTGTTCCCTCTCTCACTGTGTCTCCCTCTGCCAAATAAATAAAATCTTAAAAAAATAAAATAAAATCTTAAACACACCCCCCCCAAAAAAGCCAAGAACCAGTGTTTATCTGAACTCCTGAGAAAAATTTTCCCTCTGCTCTTGCAAACTCCTTGCCAATCTCCTCTAAAAGACAAGTTAAAATTTGCTGAGCTCTCTGTGCTTCACATGCAGTATCTCAAGTATTAAGTCTGACAACTCTTTGAAGTAGGCACTCTTTTTATTTCTATCTTCTAAATGACAAAACTGAGGGCCAGAGGTTAAGCAATTTGCCTGAGGTCACACAGCTAGGAACTGACAGAGCTGGCATTAGAACTCATGTGTGATGCTGAGCTCCTGCTCTTGACCATGCACTATGACTCACCCTGCTCAGTTTAAGTAGTCGGATAGGATCTGGTTGCCTGTGGAGGCTGGTGGTGGAGATTACAGCTCTCAAACCTCTTATCTATCATTTGTATTGAACAAGTTGCTAAAAACAAGCCAAGTCCAACTCCTAGGAAACATCATAATTTAAGTTTATTGATGAAAATAATGGCTGGAGCCTAGGGCCCAGACCAGGCTATCAGACTATGTCATCCTTACTATAAATTTAATGTAGTATGAAATCCAACTTTTATGCAACTTTTGGCATACTAAATTATGTGTTGAGAATCAAAACTCAAAATGAGAAAAAACAAACTACAGACCTTACTGTTTACCTACTCACTAGACTACTAATGATAACACACACCTACTTTATATGCTGCATGTATACATACTTTATGTTTTTTTTTTGATAGAGAGAGAGAGGGAGAGAGAGAGCGAGGGGCAAGAGGGGCAGAGAGATAGGGAGAGAGAGAATTCCAAACAGGCTCTGCACCCAGAGCGAGCCCAATGCAGGGCTCCATCTCAAGACCCTGAGATCATGACAGGAGCCAAAATTAAGAGTAAGATGCTTAACCAACTGAATCACCCAGCCGCCCCTACTTTACATATATCATAATCCACAATTTCCCAAAGTTAACTGGTTGTAAGCATCACACAAGAGCCATGTCAGAAATATACAAGCACTCAAGACTTGAAGAGGTCTCTCTCCAGAATTACTGTGTCAAGGAATCACCACCATGCAAGGGGGCAGAGGCTAATATTAGCAAGCCTCCGAGTGACTCCTAAAGTCAGGAGAGTCTGGTGGACCACTACTTTAGCTTTTACATTTGATAAGCATTTTCACAAAGAGAAACATTTTTAGCTTCTTACCTAGATAGGGAAACAAGCTCATTAAAAATGCCCCAAAACCAAAGCAGACTTTGAATCCAGATCCCTGTGGCTTTGGAGCCAAGACAATATCATTCTGCCTCCTCTTAAAAATCAATGCCCCAATAGCAGGAAGGGAAGAATGAAGGGGGGGGAAATCGGAGGGGAAGACCAACCATGAGAGACGATGGACTCTGAAAACCAAACTGAGGTTTCTAGAGGGGAGGGGGGTGGGGAGATGGGTTAGCCTGGGGATGGGTATTAAAGAGGGCACATTCTGTGTGGAGCACTGGGTGTTATGCACAATGAATCATGGAACTCTACATCCAAAACTAATGATGTAATGTATGGTGATTAACATAACAATAAAAAAATAAAAAAAAAATCAATGCCCCCAAATCAGAGAATGCATACTGAATTTTGTGGTTTGTGATTCCATTGATTTTTTTGTGTGAAAAATCTTTACCTCTTTCAGTGCAAAATGCATCTCAGAATTGGAAATATAAGTAAACAATAGTAATATTAGCATTTGTACACTCATACTTTTCAGAGTCCTCAGAAAGAGCCTATTTGATCCTGCCATTTTCCATGAGACAGGAAGGCAGCGCAGGCATTAGCTATATGCTTTATTACTGAGAGAATGGAAGCTCAGAGGTAACTTGCGCAAAGGCTTACAACTGTCCTGTGGCAGAGATGGTGACAATGCTTTTCCTGCTAAACAGCACTACTGCTGCAAATATGTAGGTTCTTCTCCCTGCACACAGATGTCCAGTTGGTCGTCAAGACTCCAGTACAGGGCTGTCAGGGTGAAAGAAGGAACACCAGAGATGGATCGCTAAAGTGGGATGTGGGTGGTCTTTGATGCAGTCAGGCCGGGTTCAAATCTTAACTCTATCTCTTGTGTTCTCTGGGGTCTGGACAATTAATCTAAGCTCATTTTTCTTCATCAGGCAAATTGGGAAGTAAGAGATTCAGTCAACATTTACTAAGAAACTCCAATGTGTCAGGCCACATATCACTAGAGTCATAAAAGGCATTTTATAATTTTATGCATTTTCGTCATTTATGAATTTTAATCAATAATTTATCACTGCAGCAAGGGAGGATTTTATTTACTTTTAATTTTTTTTTAAGTAGGCTCCATGCCCAGTGCGGAGCACAATGTGGGGCTGAACTCACAATCTTGAGATTGAGACCTGAGCTGAGATCAAGAGTCAGACGTTTAACTGATTGAGCCACCCAGGCGCCCCAAGGGAAGATTTTGGATGTGGATCTGGAGCTAAATCTTGAAGGGTAACTAGAAGTTACATAAGCAGAGTTAGGGGTCCCCAGAAAAACAAGAAGTCATTTTAGGCCCAGCTATTCTCCATGATCTATGCCTACCTGGTTCTTGCCCTAGCACACTTCTTGCAGTACTGCCTAGGAGGTGTCAGAATTACAAAGAAAAACAAAAACCTCAATAGTTAAAGACTTTAAGGGAACAAAGAGAATGCAAAAACGAACAGATTCTAGTAGGCCAGGAAATGGCCTAACCATATCAGATAATACATCAGTGGCAAAACTCCCAGGGCTGTTTCAAAAGTAAGCAAGGCACTGCATTCCTTCCGAGATAAGGAGCCCAAGACTCAATCCCATTAACATTGGCTCTCAGAGCTTGCCCATAGCCCTTTCCCCTGGTCCAACAGTTACCTCTGCTTCATTATAATGTTAAAATCCCCACCCAAGGAGAACAAACCTCATTAATATAACATACAACGCTTGTATAGGCATGTTTCCTTAAGACATGTGCACAACCTTATGCCCACCTCTACCTACAATGAAGAAACGCCCCTTTCTGAATATTCATCGTAACCCTAGATAAAAGAAACCTACTCACCCCTATTTGGAGAGTCGTGGATTTGGAGGCTATTCCCTGTGATCTTATTTGCTGCAAATAAACTTTCTTTTGTATAACAACACTTGGTGTAGTCTCTAACTCCCTAAGGAGTGAACTCGCGTTAGGCTGGTTGCAGTTAGACCTGGAGTCTAAAACTCAAGATGCCAGTGGGGGCCTGGCAAGTTGGGTACACAAGTGGTGCAGACTGGATAGGCACAGCCAGCCTCTGAGCTCCACATTAACTGATGCTGGGTTGGATTGGGGCCCCATGTAACCAGATGAAGCAAGATGTGGATTTCCCCATGAAATCCTTCAACTTTTAAATGTTGGAAATTGATCTATTAAAATTATGAAAACAGAAGGAGAAACAATCTGTCTGTGAGCCAAATATTGCCTCCAGGCTGTCGTCAGTTTCCTGAGTTAGCTCCAGGTGAGTGGAAGGACATTTCAGTCATTTGGAAATGCATTTGCAAAGTCAAGACCTTGGGAAGGGCAACCTGGTTAGGGAGCTGCATACCATTTGGTTTGGTTGGAGCACAAGGGAGAGGAAATGGGCCAGGGAGCAATCCGTCAGACTTGAGACCAGAGCAGCACCAGACACTCAGTGAGTTCTCATATTTGCCAGTTCACATCATGACTACCACTAAGTGGAGCAAACTCCTGAATTAGGGACCAGAGCCCTGTCCTGTCCACCCCGACAGCCACGAAGGTTCAGGCAGGAACACAGCCATGCCACCCCTGCTATTCTGCTGCTCAGTACGTTAAAACATAGGAAAGAATGGCAAGAAGGAATTGATAGTAAGATGAATTTTATCTATAAAACAATGCAAATTCCCCGTGGAATTAGGAAACATTTTCAATTGTTATTCATAAAATTATTAATCAAAACAGCAAAAGTGGATTTACAAAGCTACATTATCAATAGCAAAACAGGAAGGAGATGAAATGTTTGGCAGATGTCTTGAAAAGTTTCAAAGGAACACACACCAGGCTAAAGGTCTACAGGCAAACTGTGCTTGCACAACAGGTTACATTCACTTCTGCATTTTCTCAATAAGTTCTTCCTTATATTTGCCTTTCTCTTTTCCAACCTGTCGAGATTTGGCTTTGTATTCGAGAATTTTTTTCCGATCTTTGTCCAGCTTTAGCCTGGTGATAACCACCTGTTAAGGGTAACAAAACAGATCTTTATTATTTTTTTTTAAGGAAAGGATTTATAACTACAATTATTTTGTACAGAAGAACTTTTCCCAACAATAGCAATACCCCCTAACTCCCGAGGGTCTAAGAGACCAGTTAGATAGTTGAGTGATACCAAATTTTGGGTTGGGAAAAATTATACTGCCGACATGTTTCTGGTTCGTCTATCACCCTTCGGCCGGCAAAAGGCATTGTTTTTTAAACACGTGCATTCCCACCAGCTACTGGACCACAGGTCATAAGGATAAGTAAGACCCTCACCACTCTGTCCTTATCTGAAACTCTGGAGGAGAAAGACCTTCCAATACAGTGCATGAAATAGAGGAGTGCAAATGAAAAACAGCCTATTACACCAGGTGGGTGTGAGAGCCATAGGAAGAGATGTTCTCAACTCTCCCTCTGGACATCATCCAGTAGGAAAGTGATGCCTACAATACCTGGAACCCTCTTGCAACCTGCTCGAAGACAGAGCCTTCACCAAGGATGACAAAACAGAGAAGAAAAGAATCTGGATCCTAGGCCAATGAATCGATCAAGCCTGCCTGACCTCCCTCTAGAAGTCTTTCCCTGAGTAGGGCCACCTGAGTAGACAGTCCCACACACTGATAACTCTAACTACAGCACTAAGCTACACAGCTGCTACCACTGTTCAGTCCCAGGCCATACCTTGCTTGGGTGAATGCCCACATGGACAGTTGTCCCATTAGCCTTCTCATGCTGCACCCGCTCGATGTAGATGACATATTTCTTTCTGTACACCTGGACCACCTTGCCAATTTGCTGACCCTTGTAGTGTCCTCGAACCACCTAAGAGAAAACACAAAAGAAAAATTTCCCCCCATTCTAATATGTGAACATCACAGTGAGGAAATTAATTATCAGGAATACACAGACTAACATATAACCTTTTGCACAAAAGCAGATTAACCCTTGCAGTCAAAAGTCAGCTATTTTTTGGCTATAAATCTGCTCTGCGTTGTTCTAAGTCAGGTGAAAATTCTTCACCTGAATTTTTTTCTTACCTGAAACAAAAAATTCCTTGAACTTGGATGGCCACCACAGACCTAGTCCTGAGAGTAAAAAAGTATAATCACTATACACCCAAAACTAACACATTCTTATATATCAATTATATCTTGGTTAAATAAAAGTAAAATTTAAGAAAGAAAAAATATAATCATTCTTAAGTGATTAAATGGAAAAGGATAGTTAAAGATACTATACTGTGAGACTCTCCTGCAACCATTTAAAATGTTTTCAAAAAACAATTTATGACCAAGGAAAATGCTCAAGATAGGACCTTTAGAGAAAAAAAAAACAAAAGCTTTATATGAAATAGAGTCTGAATCTTGTATATGTATGTTTCAGATATATGGCATATAACACGATGGGATGGAAATATATCTAAATGTCAATAATGGTTGCCAGGAAGTAGGATTACAGATGACTTTTTAAAAAAATGTATTATTCTTGGGCACCTGGGTGGCTTGGTTGGTTGGGCGACTGCCTTTGGCTCGGGTCATGATCCTGGAATCCCGGGATTGAGTCCCGCATCAGGCTCCCTGCTCGGCGGGGAGTCGGCTTCTCCCTCTGACCCAACCCCCTCTCATGCTCTCTCTCTCTCTCTCATTCTCTCTCTCAAATGGATAAATAAAATCTTTAAAAAAAAAAGTATTATTCTTCCATATTTCAAGATTTTTTTTTTAAAGGAGGCTCCACACCTGGCGTGGAGCCCAATGTGGGGCTTGAACTCACAGCCTTGCACTTAAGACCTGAGCTGAAATCAAGAGTCAGACACTCAACTGACTGAGCTACCCAGGTGCCCCCAAATTTCAAGATTTCTATAATTAACACAAATATTTTATAGTCAGAAAATAATTAAAATGTTAAAATCTCTTGGGTTGTTTTCACATACTAAAAATCTTACTCATGGGCGCCTGGGTGGCTCAGTTGGTTAAGCGACTGCCTTCAGCTCAGGTCATGATCCTGGAGTCCCGGGATCGAGTCCACATCGGGCTCCTTGCTCAGCAGGGAGTCTGCTTCTCCCTCTGACCCTCTTCCCTCTCGTGCTCTCTATCTCTCATTCTCTCTCTCTCTCAAGTAAATAAATAAAATCTTTAAAAAAAAATAAAAATCTTACTCACACTCCAACACTATTCAAAGCCAACTAGATTATGGTTTCCCTGAAGGCACAAGCCTATTAAACAGGAGCCACAATATAGCTGATGCTGATTATAAGAAACATAAAGGAAATAACCACATAAAAAACACTAGAGAATTTCAATACTCCGAAAATGTCTATTTAGATTGTTCAGCTTACTTACCAAGGTGATTTTCAGGTTGAAAAGAGAACAGCCATGCCTCACTGAAAATCCACCACACTCTACATGACCAGAGACTCTTACGTGAAACATGGAAAAGTCTGTGAAAAAGCCCCTCTTACATCATCAAGACTAAAAAAAGAGGTTAATAAAATGAGTCCAAAGGAACACCTTGCTTAAAGAGAACTGGACAAACACTAGACCCAGCGAGGAGAGGGATAGGAGAAGACTAACCCAGCTGGCCTGGAAAGGGAAGGGAGAAGACGCAAAGATGATATCCAGAGTCTGGTTGAGCAACTGGAGGCATAGAATATGGGGGAAGAAACATTTTAGGAGAAAACAGTGTAGTTGGGAACATGCTGAATTTGAGGCATCTCATGAAATTCTAGTGGAGAATTCCATACACAGCTGGAAGACCAAGTGGGTCGGCAACAAAGACCTGGGAGTCCTCCAAAGATGGTAATTCGGCGCCTGATTTTGCTCAGGGAGCTTATTGGTATGAGGGCAGAATGTAGAAATCCAAGAAAAGCCAACATTTTGGAAAAGCTTATAAGGGAGACTGAAGTGGCCACAGAGAATGGGAAACTGGGGGAATGTGGGGTACTGCAGCCAAGGAAAGAATGTCAAATGCCAAGGAATGGTCATTTACAGGAAGGATAAAGGAACAAATGTGACAACAAGCTGGTCACTGGTGATCATGGCTAGTGTGCTTCAGTGGAACAGACGGATGGAAGCCACTTACAGTAAGACAGTGAATTCACCAGAGATGAGGTCACTGAGATCAGGCAACAAAAAAGAGAAATTCTCTGGCCTCATCTTAATGTAATGGGTAATAAGCAGTTAATTAATAAACATGCAAATATATATAATCACTAACTGGAATAGGGCACATGGGAACTTACTGGATCATAACTATGGTGATGGCTACATGGCTTTTCATCTGCCAAAACTCACCTGTGCATTTTACTATACGTAAATTATGCCTCAGTTTTATTTATTTTTCATTTGTGGGAACATTTAGTAATTCACTAACGTTACACAGAAGTACAATAACAAGGGCGAAGGGTAACGTTGGAGTGACTAAAATAACAGGTACAAAATCATGATTACAGAAGTTTCAGACTTCAGAAGGGGGCGGGGCGGAGATTGCAAATGTTTTGAAAGAGAAAGTATTCATCTGGTTCCAAAAAGGAAAGGAGTGGCTCTGAGATGACATACATTGTGCATGGGTGACCATATGAAGATCTGAAAAACCGCCCTGTTGGCTAGGCTTACTAGCTTAGTAAGTTAGCTTAGTAAGTAAGCTTACTCTTAAACTGCCCTCCCTGTCTGGGAGAGGAACGAAAAGGTTTTCACCATTTGATAGCAATTGGAGGCTACTACAGATTTCTAGAGAGTAATGTGTAAAAAGCTGAGAAGCTAGAGGCAGGGGACTCTTGAAATAATCTGGATACAGAACCACTGAAGCTACAAATGAATGTAAAGATGACAGGCCGCATTAAAAAGCAGTAAATCCTGGGCACAGGATGAGGAGGAAGGAGATGGGTTAGGGAAAGTTTAAGCGTACCAGCCTTGGAGGAAGCACGAGGAGGCAGCTGCCAGGCACAAGGGGAAATTGGGCCAAGCTGAAGTGTTCTTGCAAAGGAGATAATGAGTTCCAAAAAACCAATCCAGGGGCGCCTGGGTGGCTCAGCTGGTTGGGCGCGGGGTCTGCCTTCGGCTCAGGTCATGATCCTGGAGTCTTGGGATCGAGTCCTGCATTGGGCTCCCTGCTCGGTGCAGAGCCTGCTTCTCCCTCTCCCTCTGCCATTCCCTCTGCGTGTGCTCTTCTGTCTATCTCTCTGTCAAATAGATAAATAAAATCTTTAAAAAATAAAAAACCAATCCAAAAAATAGAACTGGCAAGAAGGAGCAGGAATGCAAACCAAACTGAATGTGCAGATTTGGAGGTGTACAGGTCAAAGTGAGTGCCACAATTTCAGGGGGTGGAGGGAGCAGTGTGCTGCAGAGAAAGAACTAGGCAAGGGTAAAGGTTCACAGGTGAGAGGTGCAGGAGCTGCACAAGCCAGAGAACTAGCAAACCCTTATCAAGGAGAACCTTGATGTGGCCCTAACATGGAAGCCAGAAAGGAAAGAATTCTGATGTGCACCTCCTTGGATGTCAGTCATGGCTCCTCTGAGCTTATCCTGAACTCGCCTAGAATCCTCAAGAGTTACCAAAGGCAGAAAAGATGTGTTCCTCCCAAGAGTCCAGCTTTCAATCAGTGTCTTTAGAGAATAGGTTTCAAAATTCTGACCTTGAGAGCTAGGGTAGAGATGCCCTCTGCAACTCTGCTGGGATGTGGTGGCCAGTTCACATTATCTCAAGAGGCAGCTGGGACTTCAGTTCATTTTGCTTCAGTTCCAGGAGCAGAGTGGTGGAGTCAAAGCCCCGGTCTGGCTGAAGGCTGAAAGGATTTCCGGCTGTGATGCCGTGACGTGGCACACCTGTTCTGGAACCACACTGGATCCTGGACTCCGGGAGCAGGGTGCGCAGATGTCAGGGTACACGGTCTGGGGGAAGACGGGCTCCAGCAGCTGCAGGTGGGCCCGTTATGCCTCAGTTTGAAAAGAAATAAAATCAAATTATGTTCACTGCTAGGAAGCAAATACAAATACAGGGTGCTATGATACCGTGCTGATTAATGTATCCGGGAAGGCTTTTCTGGGCAACTGACAATTAAGATAACATTTGAAAAATGAGGAGTCATTCAGGTAAAGGGGAGAAGGAAGAGCACTCCAGGCAGAGGGAGCCTTCTGGGCAAAGACCCCAAGGGAGGAAAGGTCAAGGCATACTTAAGGACCTGAGAAGGCCAGTGTGTTTGAAGTACAGAACATGTGGGGGCATAATAGGATGAGATGAAGCTGAACAAGCAGACCAGGACTGGGGCACACAGGGCCTTGTTGTCAATGATTTTAGGTTTATAGTAAGCAGTCAAGCACCAATGATAGGTTCTAAGCAGAATCTAATTTGCAAAAAATGCCCTTCTGTGAAGAATGTTTGACCAGGAAAAGAGGGAAAGCTAGTGTCTTGAACTAAACTGGAAATGTAAAGAAAGACTTATTTTAGAGATAGAATCAATTAAGATTAAGTAATCGATTAGATGTGGGTTAGGAAGAGAGAGACATTAGGGAGAATTTAAAGGTTTATGGCACAGCCAAGTGAAAAAGTGATGCTTACTGAAGTGTGAAAGATGGGAGGAAAAGCAGATTATAGACAGTAGCAGTGTTCCGGTCAAGAGTACTCCCAGATTGGAAGCTTGAGACAACTATGAGGTTTGTTTTTTTTTTGTAAATTTTTTTATTGTCGTGTTAATCACCATACATCATTAGTTTTTGATGTAGTGTTCCATGATTCATTGTTTGTGCATAACACCCAGTGCTCCACGCTGAACGTGCCCTCTTTAATACAACTATGAGGTTTTTAAATAAAGATGTTCCGCACATAGTTAGATCTCCAGGTCTGTGTTCTGGAAAGTGGTTTGGGTTGGGATATAAAAGAGGGTGTTGTTAGCATAGGGCAGACGTTTGGATCTCGGAATAGATAGTATCACCCAGGGAAGCAATGTAGGCAAGATGAGATGTTAGACCAGGTGCAGATGCTGACAAACTCCAGCATTTACGGATCAGAGGAGACCAGCAAAGGAATCTGAGAAGTCAAAAGTAAACTGAGCCTGAACGGTCACAGAAGCGAAAAAGCCAAACTATTTCAAGAAGTAAGGCAGTGCTACCTATGCCAAGTGCTGCTGAAAAAGTCAAGCATGATGAGACCAAGATGTGTCCCGGATTTAGTCACAAACAGGTTCTGATCTCAGCCAAAAGCAGTTTCTATAAAGTAGTGAGATACAAATCAGATTGGAGAGGCTCTAGGCATAAATGGGAAGGTGAGGAAGTGTAGACAACTCTTTTGAGGACACTGGCCATACATGCAGAACAGAGTAGTAGTAGCTAGAAGGAAATGGAGGACTGGGAAGAGAATCTAAACTTTCTAGTTTTCTTGCAAAATCAAGAATCTGACAACAAGGAGCCTGCATTTCCCTGTAGTAGCAATGGGCTGAAGGTACACCACAATCTCCTTTAAATGAGGCACGAGCTTTCCAGTTGCTATTTTCTTGCCATCAGCCAACTTCCCTTTTTTAATATGCCTACTAGCCCTTACATGCACTTGCAATTCCCCCATTCTAGAACATGTCTGATGGGAAGGATCTAGAAGAGAAGTTGCAACTATTGATCATACCTCAAAACTATACTTCCCACTCTATTCCTTTCATTCCCTCAGGCCAAATTATCCCCTGGTTTCAAGCTTCTCCTCGAAATGTTCCTCAAAGCTTCAAAGTGTCCCCGTGCCTTAGAAGATACACCAAATCCCTTAACCTTATCCCATTTCATTCTCTAAAACAATGGTTCTCAATTAGGGGAAGGGGGGGGTGGATTTTGCTCCCCAGGGACATTTGACAATATCTGGAAATATTTTCACCTGTCACAAACGTGAGGAGGTACTACTGGCATCTAGTGGGGAGAAGCATCCAGTCCAAGATGTCAACAGTGCTGAGGCTGGGAATCCCTGCTCTAAAATGTCGAGCTCCATGGCGACAGGTGCCTTGTCAGTCCTGCTTACTGCTGATGTCTAGAACAGTGCCAGCTCCATAAATTCTCAAGGAGTTAATCTACCCCATCTATTTCAGTCACCCCCCCCCACTCTCCCTTTCTTACCACACATCCAAAGCCCTAGGAAGAACAGACCGCTTACACTTTCTCACAAGGATCATTCTTTCATAATTTCATGCTTCTGACTTGCTGCTTTCCTCTTCTCTCTGCCAAACCCAGTACCACCAAATGCCCAACCTCTGCTGAACCCAATACTACTGAGACATTACTCTTATCACAGCACTTTCTCCTGGAGAATTTGGTTCAAAGAGTCACCCTGAGCAACGCCTGGGAAAGTTGCAGCCAAGGGACTAAATCGAAAAGCAAAGTTTTGCTTGGCTGGTATACTATTTTTTGTTTTAAACAATCATTATTATTAAAGAATCGCATGGGAAGGCTCCCAATTAAGCTGGGTAGGCACATCTCAATTAAGATGGGGTAGGCACACTGGTGGTTGTGGGCCCCATCTCCGGTCCGACACATCTGCAGGGTGACACTACTTGCCAGGGTCGTGAGGGCATGTGAGTCTACGACTTCCCCACGTCCCAGCACACATGACACTCTTAGGCAGCGCCAGAGCGACATGTAGCTGGGTAACGAGAGCCTGAGGGACACCAACCTGGACCTCGTCGTCCTTGCGGATGGGCATGGAGCGGACGCTGTACTTCTGCCGCAGCTCCTTGGAGAGTGGGGAAGACATGATCTTCCTGCGCACGTGCGAGGGCGCACTGAAGTGGCGTTTGCGGTTTTTGCTGCGGTCCGAGGTAACCAAGGGGTTGAACTTCCTGCTGATAGTCTGCGAAGAGAGGCGTGGAAAGGAGGAAAGGGTGCTCGGTTGGGTACCAGGGCCTGCTCTCCATCCAGAACACTCCTCCCCACCGCCGCACAAGGTCTCTACGGGGGGAGGTGGCCTCGGGAGAAGGTGCCTGAGGGAGGAGAATGGGGGAAGCGAAGGGCCTGGGTGTTACACAGAGTGAGGCGAGCGTGGGGAGCGCCTGCCTGACCAGAGGGGCCGTGGGAAGAGGGCGGCACTGGGACCTCAAGACTGACTGGGAGGCAGATTCGAGAAGAAGAATGCCCGGTCGGAGGTCAAGCAAAGAGATCTTTAGGGAGGTGGGCGGCCCCGCGGACGTGGGGGAAGGACCCAACCGGGCGGAAAGCTGCTCACTCGGCCAAAACACCAGCCCCTGCTTACTTTGCGCCCGTTATGTTCAGACCCCGAGCGCGCAAGGCCGGAAGTGAGGGCTTCCTTGCCGCGCAAGCGTAGAAAGGAAGCGGAGCCCCATTCCTGTCGGAGCGAGACTGCGTGGCGCCCCCTGCGACTTGGGGTGGGATCGCAGTGCCTCTTTCCAGGGGGGCCATTTCAGGGCTGGGCGGCTTTGGGGGTCCCGCCAGGGCCCACAAAGAGTTGGCACCGCGGGGGAGAAGGGGCATACTTCTGTGGGGCCTGCAATAGAGGCCTACTGGTGTTTTAAAAATAGGCACACCAGAGTCTCTTTCTTATCCCAGACTTTTTCTTTGCCTCTTGTTACCCTCCGCTGAGGTCATTTAGATGTTAAATATTAGTTGTTAGATGCTTTGGGCATTCATGATCCAAATGCAATCAGCTGACTTGCTCCTTCAAAATCACTGAGAAGCTTGTTCAAAATGCAAATTTTTGTGGTCCATCACAGTCCTACGAAACCAGGCAATGGTAGGCCCGGGTTTTAAAGCAAGCACTCCCCTCCTCCCGCCCAACCAAAGATTTTGAGGTGCAACAACGTTTGGAGATCGTGAGAACCAACCACTTGGTCTTGCAAAACTTGCCCCCAGTTTTTTAGCACTGCTGGGTGATGTAGGAAAGACCTTTGTTACCAAGCCGACGGCCAAGAAAGAATCCTTGAGATGTCTTTGGTGCAAAAAGGTGATTTTATTAAAGCCCGGGGACAGGACCTGTGGGCAGAAAGAGCTGCACTGGGGGTCATGAGGAGTGGCCCATTATATACTTTCAAGTTGGGAGTGGGTTAGGGATAGCGTAAGTCTCTAAGGAATTTTTTTTAAAGATTTTATTTATTTGACAGAGAGACACAGCGAGAGAGGGAACACAAGCAGGGGGAGAGGGAGAGGGAGAAGCAGGCTTCTCGCCAAGCAGGGAGCCTGATGCGGGGCTGGATCCCAGGACCCTGGGGTCATGACCTCAGCCGAAGGCAGACGCTCAATGACTGAGCCACCCAGGCGCCCCTCTAAGGAATTTTGGGAGCAAGGTTTCTAGGACCTTGAGGGGGCTAGTTATTATTGGGAAAAGGTCATTTATGACTGTCTAATAAAAACCTTAGTCGTGAGACCCTTCATATGTATACGGTGGGCCCTATGCTTGGGGGTTGATTACCAACACGTATCTTGGGGGGTTTAGAGATAAAGGAAGTTTCCAAAGGAATTTTTTTTTTAAAGATTTTATTTATTTATTCATGAAAGACAGAGAGAGAGAGAGGCAGAGGGAGAAGCAGGCTCCCAAGGAGCAGGGAGCCCGACGCGGGACTCGATCCCAGGACCCTGGGATCATGACCTGAGCCAAAGGCAGACACTTAACCATCTGAGCCACCCAGGCGCCCCCCAAAGGAATTTTTTTTTGTTAAAGTAGACTTACAGGATCCTGGAGGTCGGGCTAAGGTTGCCTTTTGCCCGTATTAACATCCAGGCAGTTGAATCCCTACAGAAATGTCACTCTGCCTGTTTGAAGGACTTGTCAATGGGCTTTGGGTAGTAAGGAAATTAAAAAATTTTTCTTCTGCCTTTGTTTCCAACATCATTGGGGAGAGCTGGGGTTGTAGAATCACACCTGGACCCAAGTGCCTCTTCATGTGGCTGGACCTTGGGGAGATGCCTCCATGTTTCTGAGCCTTAGTTTTCTCATCTGTGAAACCGGGAAGATCTTAGGTTACTCATAGAGTTGTTATGAGGATTAAATGAGTTAATCCGTTGGGAGTGTTTAGAACTCAATTACAGTAAAAGAAGAAGAAGATAGCAGGAGGGGGAGACCAACCATGAGAGACAATGGACTCCGAAAAACAAACTGGGGGCTCTAGAGGGGAGGGGGGGTGGGCGGATGGGTTAGCCTGGTGATGGGTATTAAAGAGGGCACGTTCTGCGTGGAGCCCTGGGTGTTATGCACAAATAATGAATCATGGAACACTACATCCAAAACTAATGATGTAATGTATGGTGATTAACATAACAATAAAAAACTTAAAAAAAAAAAGAACTCAATTACAGTAAGCCGTTATTCCTTATGAAAGCAGAGGGGCTGGCTCCAGGACAGCCCTAAAGCCAGGCCTCACATCCACGACTTTCGCCATTAACTCCCGATGACGCAAAGTGTAAGCGTTCTGTGTTTGAGGTAAACACGGTCCACGCACCTTGGGGGAAAAAGCCGAGGGTGCCTCCGCCGGATGTCACCGGCGGGTTAGCGGCCACTGCCCCGCCCCGCTCGTCCCAGCCCCGCCCACTCAGGGGACCTCCGCGTCCCCGCCCCGCCCCGCCCCACACAGTAGTGTCCAAGCTCCGCCTCCCCTCCTGGAAAGACCGCCCGGAGCCGCGGGCGCCACCCCCCGGCTAAGTCTGGCTACTGGGAATGAAAGGTCTCGCTATGCGGGAGACTCGCAGTGATGGACAGACTCATTCACTGAAAGAATTGATTCATTCATTCAGTTCATATGTATTAAGCACCTACTTTGTGCCACATGTCAGGTAGATCGCTCTGTGGTGCTCAGTTAACAAATGGACACCCTGAAATTCAGAGAGGAGTTTGTCTTGCCAGACTCAGGCAGGTCGCCTGCTCTCGGTTTATTAGTGTCTTCAGGAATATGATGATGCAATTGTTAAACATCAGCATTTACTCATACTCAAGACCAACCAGGGCATCTACCGTGATCCCTGAACCTGCCGGGTCCTATTTTAGGTCTCATTCCAGAACCCCCGCAGTCAGTGTTGGAGACTTCTGGCTCTCAGACTCAGGGAGGATGACCAATACCTGGGTTGTTTGGAGAAGCCATGGCAGCAGGGTAAGCAGTGTGAAATTTGTTGAGGCAATAGCAATTGAAAGGCCATCAGGCTCCCAGAGTAAGGAGGCTGGGGGGGGGCGGGGGGGGGAGAAGCATAAGAAAGGAGGATCTTAAATGTCTTCACCACAAAAAAGAAATGGCAATTATGTGAGGTGATGGAAATGTAAACTAAGCTACTATGGTAATCATTTTGCAATACCTGAGTGTATCAATTCAACCTTTGTACACCTTAAACTCACAGTATTTTTTTTTTAAGATTTTATTTACTTATTTGACAGAGAGAGACACAGTGAGAGAGGGAACACAAGCAGGGGCAGTGGGAAAGGGAGAAGCAGGCTTCCCGCGGAGCAAGGAGCCTGATGCGGGACTCGATCCCAGGGCCCTGGGATCATGACCTGAGCCGAAGGCAGACGCGTAACGACTGAGCCACCCAGGCGCCCCTAAACTCACAGTATTATAGGTCACCATGAGGACAGATCATTACAACCCAGGATAATCAAGGTATGTTCATGATCAACCAGGGCAGGGAGGCATTTCTTTATACTCCTCACCCCACACTCAGTAAAATTAAGACAGGTGCAATGACATCACCAGATAAGATCTTGAGTCTGAGGCTCTGTCACTCTAATGAGGACTTAGTGGAATTGGCTACTATCTTGCCTCATGTCCACTCTTGGAAACATGCACGGGAGCTGATACAGAACCCTGGGACCTAGGGCAGTGCTAGCACAGAGGAAATGCCCAGGGAACATTTTTATGTCTCTCAGGCAGAGGGTGGTACAGTGGGGAAATATATGAGCCCTGATTCTGATTGCCTGGGTTTGGATCTCCATCACCTCCTGCCTGTGTAGCTTTGGGTAAGATATTTAGCCTCTTGGTTACTCACTTTCCTCATCAGAGAAATGGGAATAATAATAGTATTTACCTCATTGGTTTAGTGCCAGGATGAAATGAACCCTTAGCACAATACCTGGCACAAAGTAAGCACTTAATAAAGGGTAGAAATTATTCAATGAAAATGGCTAATCTTACCTAGCTGAGCATTTAATGTCAGGTATTGTGCTAAGTTTTACAGATGTCACCTTATTTAATCTGGTAAACAATCCTCTGAACTGTTCCTTTTACAGGTGGAAAAACAGGTTCTGTGGGACGCCTGGGTGGCTCAGTCAGTTAAGTGTCCCACTTTTGATTTTTGGCTCAGGTCATGATCTCAGGGTCATGAGATCAAGTCCTGTCCAGCTCCCTGATCAATGGGGAGTATGATCCAGGATTCTCTCTCTCTCCCTCTGTCCCTACCCTCACGCCTGCACTCCCGCACACACGCGTGTGCTCTCAAATAAATCTTTTAAGAAAAAAAAAAAAACAGGTTCTGAATGATTTTTTTTTTTTTTTTAAGTAGGATCCACACCCAATGTGGGGCTTGAACTCATGACCCTGAGATCAAGAGTCCCATGCTGTACCGACTGAGCCAGCCAGGTGCCCCAAATAGGTTCTGAATGAGACAGGAGCAGAGGATGAACATGATCCACCATTAGATACTCAATATGCTTATTGTTATCTTGCAGCCAATAAAGATAATGATGAGATCCATAGTCATTAACATAGGAAGAGGTCTATTGTGCAAAAGAGTAAACTACAAAATAATATGAACAGCATGAGCCCATTCTGTTTATGGAATGATATCACTACAGTGTTAACAATGATTGCCTCTATTAGTGGAATCGGGGCCCACTTTTTCTTTTTTTCCTTTTTGCTCTTTTTTGATTTTCCTCCAGTGGGGCCACGAGCATGTATTGTTTGTGTAATTAAAATGTTTTAAGGGCCTTACATTTTTTTAAAAGATTTTATTTATTTATTTGATAGAGGGAGAGAGGGAACACAAGCAGGAGGAGTGGGAGAGGGAGAAGCAGGCTTCCTGCTGAGCAGGGAACCTGATGTGGGGCTTGATTGCAGGACCCTGGGATCATGACCTGAGCTGAAGGCAGACCTTAACGACTGAGCCACCCAGGCATCCCGAAGGGCCTTACATTTTTAAGAGGATCCCCAAATGTTCAATTTAGCTTCCCTTGTAGGCTGTTTAAAAAGGAAGAAAACAAAAACAAACGTACCCTGACCACTTTCAATTTCCCCCTTTTTGGGGGGTGGGGGTCAGTTCCCTCTCTGGAGGTGGATAAGATGCTCTTGGGAACTGAGGCAGAACCATACAATTCTTCATAACCCTGGAGTCAGGCGGACATGAGTTTGAAATCCAGCTTCACCACCTGCTGGCTGTGTGATGGAGAAAATTTACTAAGTCTGTTTTGTCCTTTGTAAAAAGGAGGGAACACCCACTGGGTAGGATGGCTGTGAACAATCATCACTCCTTGCCTGGAGCGTGGAGAATGCCCAACCGTTGGTAGCTATTTCTACAAGAGAGAAGATAATAATAACTTATTCTGGTCAGAATAAAGTGCATGACCTCATCACTACATGACTGACCAAAGACAACTGCTGGGGAGAGAAACAGGTCTTAGGGGAGCGTTCTCCTTCACACAGTCCCGCTCTCGCATTCCTGGACCAGGGCAGCTATCTGCTGGAGCAGCTAATGAGGCAATTTCTTAAGAAGGGATTAGGACCACCTAATTTAGCACTAAGCTGTATACTTTGTCTACTTTGCAGAGACCAGATAACCTGCCACATGGAGAAAATGTGTCTCTTTGTTTCTGGCAAGAATCAAAAACGAATCTGTGACATACAGTAATAAAAACGAAGGACAGCTGCCACTTATAAGCACCACTGCTACATCCCACTTCTTTCCAAGCTTCACACCTGCTCTGTGGTACCCGCCCCCCAGGCAGCATGGGCTGCAGGACTTGAGCAGCTCTCTTCTCTGATGCACCTCTGTAACTTCACCTCCCGTGCAACTGCAACCCGTCCCCCCTGCCTGAGCCACCACAGCCCCTGACCTCTGACCACCCTCTCTCTGAGTCTGTACTCTAATTCCCGACTGAGAAATCCTCTTACACGAGAACGCTATAATCTGCTCTTGGTTAGACAATCGAAAGAATTGGTTTAAGAGAGAAATGACACGTCTTAAACGTTTTATGTCCACTTAAAAACCATTCACCAATCTTTTGACCCTGAAGGAGGGTTTTATCATTGAGAAACTCTGTTGGAGTTCTCCTTCCCTTTCCTTGCATAAACCGTGTCCTTACACAAATCAACCTGAGAGTTCCAGTTTTGGGTGACTTTAACGTGGAGTGAGAACTGAGACCCTTTCCACGTGAATGTGGAATCCTCAAGGACGTCCCCCTGCACCACCCTCCCCACCCCCCGCCCCTGCCCCAAGTCTTTTCAGTAAGGAGTCTTGCTCATATCTAATTCGGGAGCATTTTGAGGAAGGGGTGGCAACCCACTGTTATCAGGTCTCTGCCAAGTATACAACTTAGTTGGACTAGATTCCTTCATTTTTCAATCCTATTTCACTGGTTAGCTAAGTCTCAGCATTACAGCATAAAGCACAACTGACATGAACAGGTTTGGGAACACATGTACTGACTACTAGTAGGCATGTTACTCTTGACCTCTGGCTCCGAGGGTCATGGTAACTCTAGTATCAGGACGTCAACGAGAGAATGGGGAGAATCAGTGAAGAGTTTCTTGCAGACTGGTTCACTCCCACATTCATTCCTGATTGAATGATCCACATTTGTGCTGTTCCAGGTTGAGGGCCTCGAAGGACTGGACAACAGGACAGTAAATAGCTGTGTAAATCTCCTTCTCATAGCTGATGATGGTCTCCCTTTGCTGAGCTGAAGGCTGAACAAGGAATGCCAGATCCTTGGAAATCAAGAAGAGTTTATGAAACACTTCATTTATGTAGTAGCCCTTGGCTCAAAGCTATGGGAAAACGTGTCAGCCCTGTTCTCAAAGATATTATATCCTAGTCAGAATACCTATATGAAACAATCCCCATTTTTGAAGATTTACCACGTACCCCTTCTCTGCATACATGAACTCGTTCTGATCCAGTATGACATACCTGCACATATTATAGATTTAATTTCGGCAACAGCCCCATGAGACTATTTTAGTACGCTCCCCATTTTCACCTGAGAAAAAAAGAGGTGCTGAGTGGTAAGGACCTGGCCTGGGTCTACCCAGCTAGAAACCGGCAGATTCAGGCATATTCTGTAGGGATTCAATAAAAGGCTGGCTCCAAGGGGTCTTGACTTTCTGATCATCCTCACGGATCTTTTCCACATTTCTCAATTTTTCTCCTCTAGAATTAAATTCCATTCTGACTGTGATCCCAGCCTCCAGGCTAGCCAGCTTCAATCAAGTAGAAAGAAACACACATCAATACTTCGGAAAATCAGCCTTTTAATCTATTTGAGCCCTACGAGTGGGGAAAGAACGAAATCATTTTCCCCCCTTGAGATTGTTTATAAGAATAATGGGTCAGAGGTGTCTCTTCCATAGGAAACTGACATCCCCATGTCCTCAAGAGTTTGCTTGTTTTTGTTTTTTTTAAAAGCATAAAAGTGGAATTTCAACTCATGTGCATGCCACACATTTCCCCACCCCGCCTTGCCCACCCTCTACAGGTGCAGGTATTCACACAACAAAGAGACTCCTTTCGGTAACTGGGGAACAGAATATGGGAAAAAAAAAAAAAAATCCATCCAAGTGGCCACAGATACCAGAGATAACCGAATGCAGTTTACACTCAGAACATCAGTCAACTCATACGCAGAAGGGGACACTTTTCTAATTGGAATCCAGAGCCAAAAATTACAAATGGCAGAGACTTGAGCTATCCATATAGATAATTTAAAAACATCCACCGGACACTCCCCTTAATTACAAAAGTATGCAAACAATCTTGATATAAATGGAAAACAGGCAGGCAGCTTTCTCCCCGAGACACAAGGGCATACCTAAAATTCCCTGGATGGAATCCAGGCCTGGACCATTGCCACTCCCTTTTGGGACTAAAGGGGAAGGAAGAGGGTGAGCAGCAGGGGAGGGACCCAGCTTAGGAGCAAGTGGGGAGACCATGGAGCTGCCCTAGGGACCAGAAACATGTTGTGTTGGTGTGTTGCCCCTGATGCGGGAACTCAGTGGCGAGTGGGCCACAAGTGAGCTGCAGAGAAGTCTGAATGCTGTGCACCCCTCGGGAACCTGGAAGATAGCTGTCCGAAGACAGGAGAAGGACTGGTCTGCTTTGCTTCCCCCACCGAAGGCCTTGGGACTGATGGCAACAGTGTGGGAGGCGGTGAGACATGATTATTTTAGGGCTGCGGAGAAGGATGCTTTCTGTCTGGACCTAAGTGCACAAACCACGTCTGGTGTTGAAAGGATGACTCCCCAGTTAAAACCAGCCCCTCCACCAAGAGATGCTGTTGCCACACAGCACAGGGGCTGAGGCACGTTGGTGGGGGTTCAGAGAAACAAGGGGGAAGAGAGGAAGGGGAACTCGCCACCCACCCAGTTTCCAATGGGCAGACCTGAGTCCACCGCTGCTACCCAACAACCGGGCATCTGCTTCTCGGGAGAAAAAGAAATGGGTGGGGGTGAGGGACTTGACTGCGGTCTCTGGGATGGGCGAGGAGGGATAGAGCAAAAGCGAGGGTTCCATCTATGGCGCCACATCTCAGGGGCTCGCCTGGGAAGTACCATCCTTTGTTGAAGGCGCCGAGTGGAGGCACCTTTGGGCAGTGTGACCCACAGTGGAGAGCCCTGGTCTGTGGGCTGGTTGCCCAGGGGAGAAACCAAGTGATTGGTGCCTCTAAATGGTGGGAGCTTCAAGATTGTCAAAGCCTGGCTGAGAGCTGGTTGACGTGGATCCTGGGCTGTTCCCCTAAGAAGGAAGGGACTGCAGCCCTCCCGGGAGTGGTCCCTGATATCTCTGAACCCACCCTGCCTAACTCTGGTCTTGGGGCTCCCCAGGAAAAGGGGCACCACAACTTCAGGCAGTGTAATTCACCTAAAATTAAAGATGGGGAAAAGAGGTAGCTGCAAAACCGTGAGCCACCCCCTACCACCCCCAACCCCCACTTTGGGACGCAGCCAGATCCTGGGCCAGATAAGAGGGCAGGAGGAGACAGGGTGCTGGAAGCAGGGCTGGCGGTCTCCCTGGGTCCTCGGCCACTGGGCCAGGTGGGTTGTCAATGCATCTTGCCCAGCTGGATCTTCTTCCAGGCCTCCGAGGCTGTGAAGATACAGGAGTCCAGAATGCCGGCCACAGTGAAGGTCCCACCGATGATGGCACAGATCTGAAAGGGACGGTGGTCAGAGGTCAGTGCTGGATGGAGCGCCAGGTCAGACCCCTCCCAGATCATGAGACGATGAGCTGTGCAAGTACAGACACTCTAGCGGGGTCTGGAACATACGCAGGGCTCAAAAAAACCCCACTTATTGGATGATGAATTTAATAATAATAAAAGTAATAATTATCAGCTCCTTTAAATCCCTTAATCACCTCCCGAATGAGGAAGGGGATTATTAGACCCATTTCATAGGTGAGGAAGCCAAGGTTTAGTTAGGTAAGTAAGTTCACACAGTAAGTAGCAGAGCTGTGACTTGAACTCAGCTATGTCTTCACCCTGGAGGCTGTGGTTTTAACTTCTACTCTAAACTTACCAGATTTTTACAATCCCGTTTACAGATGAACAAATGGAGGTTCAGAAAGGCAGTGGCACTGGCCCAAGGTCACACAGCCAGGAAGTGGCAATCCTGGGACTTGAACCCAGATCAGACAGGTCCAGGCCTAGTGCTGCCTGTGATGGGGATCTGGGAGGGGCAGAATAGGCAGCACTGGCCTGGATGGGCTGGAGTGAGAAATAAATCTCTCACTCTCAGAAGCTTGCACTGTAGCAGGGGGATGGGTAGTAACCACATAATCATACCAACAAATGCAAAACTACAAGCAAGGCAAGTGCTACAGAGCACAAGGGGGCCTATGGTGCTACCAGAAAGCTTATATTAGGGCAGAGTTTCTTATGGCACCATCTACTTTGGGCACCAGAAAATTTGTTGTCGTGGGAGGGCCGTCCTGTGTGCCACGGCATGTTGATTAGCAGCTTCTCGGGCCTCCACCCAGGAGGTGCCAGGAGTACACTTTCCCTCCTGCGATGACAACCAAAATGTCTCCAAACGCTGTCACATGTCCCCTGGAGGTGAAAACTGCCCCCTAGTGAAGAACTGCTGGAGTAGGGGGATGATAAGGAATGTCACCTGCTGCATGTCTGTAGCTCATGACTTCCTGCATGACGAAACAGAGCTCACATAGCACTTTCTCTGTGCCAGGCAGGGTTTGAGAATCCTCGTCCCTCCCGAATCCCCAGGCCAACCCTAGGAAGTCCTACTCTTATACATATGTGACAGCCAAGGAAACTGAGGCACAGAGACATTGAACCACTTGAATAATGCCACAGTCCTCGGTGGTTGAACTGAGAGTTCAGAACTCTGGAGTCTGTACTCTTAACACGACACTCTGCTGCTTCTCAAGCATGAAGCTTCGTCACTGAACCGAACGACTAACTTTGCTTCGAAGTTGTAGGGACTCCACTTGTGACATATCCAAGTCATGCTATGTTTTACTCAAAATTTTCTCGCCTACGTATCGATTGCTTTCTGGTTCCATAAAAGAATCAAAGAATAGACGATGGCAGATCAAAGAAGTTCACAGAAGGTTTGCAAGGCAACTTTAAATGTATTCTGCCTCTGGAGCGCATACGTTATGCCGTCCACAAGAACCCCTACGACCCGTCACCCGTGTGCCACGCCTCAGTCACGCACCCTCGTGGGGCCCAGACAAGGAAATCACTTTTCCAAGGTCACACAGCAAGTGCGTGGCAGAGCGACATCTGTCCGCCTCCGGGGCTCTCGCTTCTTCCCCCACCCCCCACCCCCACCCCCCGCCCCAGTGAAGGAGCACTTAGATGACCACAGGACGCAGAGGAAGCCTACTTGAGCAGTCCCAGAGGGCTCCCGAGACCGCCCTGGAAGCACCACTGGGTGGCCGGCCAGCCGCTGACACTCGACCACTGGAAGACTCTGAGAGATGGCAGTGCCTTAACGGACCCTCTGTTGCCCAGCAGAGGAGGCCAGGAGACACAGCCGAGGTGACAAGGAAGTGCAAATCAAACCAGGGTTTATTTTTAAAATGATAGTTCCATGAGACGAGCTAAGCAGAGGCCTGTGAGGCCCATGACAGACAGAGCAGGGCTGTATGGACAGGCTGTAAGTGAGGCAGCTGACATTCCGGTAATAACAGCCCCCCAGGGAGTGAAGAGGATGGGGGGCACTGGGGGGATTATCATGAAGTGTTCTCAGCAGGCAAGTCCTCTCCCGGCCAGCTTCAGAGCATGACGCAGGGGTACTTCTCAAGGACGATGACGGCAGGGGAGCTGGCTTATTTCGGCAGAGTGGATCAGATGATGGGAGATTTTACACCGCAAAATGCTTTTAGAGCTTGGATCAGAGAAGAGGAAATTGTGACTTAAGTGCAATGGAGCAAAAAAAAAAAAAAAAACAACAACAACAAAACCCACACACAGACACGCACACCCCACCTCCTACACACACACACACACACACACACACACACACACACACACACACACACACACACACACACTTTGGAACCCGAGCGTGCCTATGATTCACAAACACCTGGCACCTAGTCTGAAGCCTCCTTTTCCTGGACCAGCCAGGAGCTGGAGGAGACAACACATGCATTGAGGTACATAAGAAACACGCAGCTGTGAGGAAGCTGGGGCCTGGGGCACACAAGTCACTAAGCCACTGACCCCATCCGAGTGAGCTGCTGTCAGCCTGAGCCTAAGGAGGCCCTGTAGTGAGCTCCCATGTGCATCTCCTGATACTACCCAGCTCAGCAGCACATCTCCCATTATCCAACATCTGTCGAAAGTGCTGGTCACCAGTCAAATGAGGAGGGGGATTTCTGGCACATTCTGGGGTGGGGCGAGGCACCTCAAAAGCTGAAAGAAACCTAGCAGCCTGCTTGATGCTGCTATGGCCCCCTACTTTCATTATTTTGCCGTTAGCCTGCTTGGGCCTTCCTGACACACTCATAATCATAGGTGGTGACTGGTGTGAGGTGAAGCAGGGGTCATGAGGAGAGGGGTCCTGGGGTGCTCTCAGGCTGTAGTGCTCCCTGGATTCTGACACGGGGCGGGGGCACAGAAACCTCCACACCAGGAGGTGACCACATCTGGACTCTCTAAGGCAGTGCCTGTCATGGCCGCCTTGGGTCCTGAGAAGGCCACGTTCCTACATCTGAGACACAGGGAAATACATGAAGCTACGAGACTGCACCAGATGGGGTGTCTGTCTTTGGACATAGGCCGTACATTGGCGATGGCAAGATAACAGGCTTCTCCACATCTGTAGAGCAGATCTCAAGAACAGACTAAGGAAAGGGCTGCTGAAAGGGAGGATGGTGGCCCGGCACCTTGCTGACCCATGGGGATGCGCCAACATGAATACAAATGAATAAAAGTGAAGATAAAGCCAATCATACACCTCCTCACTGGACGTGGCGCAGGGGGCCCTGAGCAGAGTGGTGAGTGAGTGGAGGTGAGTGCTGGGAGGTCTGCCTGGCAGAAAGGGCTCCGCCTTGGGAAGCCGAGTCATGATTGTCACTCACTCACTTACTCTAGCCAGGGAGAGACTTTCAGGGTCTCAGCTTTTTTCATCTACGACATGGGGGAAACCACCCCTACCCCTGCCAATTGTCCTACTGCAGGAAATGCCTCCGGAGCTCCCAGCACTTAGTAGGTGTTCAGTAAATGATACCTAATCCAATCTTGCAGTTGACCAGAAGGCTCTGACCTTGTTGCTAAGATCTGAGCTGTTTCTAAGATCTGAGACCCACTCTAAGAAGAACAATGGGTAAAATACCACTTATTTCCCAGAGCCAGCCTCTGGGTCTCAATTTCCCTTCTTCTACCTAATTCTTTTAGCTGAGAACAAGTCACTTCATAGAAGGACAGGACACCAAAGCTCTCCTAGGCACCACATGCAGATTCTTTGCAGCGGCCCACGCCCCAAGCACTGCAAGGGCCCATTCTACAGATAGGATAGCTGAGACCTCAACAGGATATTTCCTCAGCTAAGTGCCAAGAAGTGTTTGTGATGAAGCATATCCCTCGGGGCAGAGTACCTAGGCCAGAGGTTGTTTCCATTCTTTGGCCAGTCAGGGAGCTCTTCAGTCTCCCCAAGACTCTACCTCAACCCCGAACGCCAACAAGATATCAGAAGTTCCTGATACAAAGGTACTTCTGGCTGGGACCCCTCCTGTCGTGTGCCCTTGTGTCATCCTTACTTCCCATACCTCTGTTTCTTTACTTTAAAAAATGGGAAGGCTAATCCTCAGCCCTCAGGGCTGCTGTCAGAGTGAATGAGTGTGTCACACACACCGCCATGAATGCCTGTTCCCTTGCTCCCTCACCCCTGCCATGGTCTTATATCCTGACCAGGCCCTGAAGCAGGGGGACAAGCTCAGCGAAGGGTGGTGAAGGAGCAGGGCCACTGAGTCAGAAAGGGCCGCCACAGCCAGCACATGCAACCCTACTCTGGTCAGCAGCCCTGGCTCCGGAAATGGAAACAAGGACAATTCAATATCCAGGCCCCAGTGGGCCTGAGAGGAACGCATTACTTTGCTTTTATCAGAAGTCATCAATAATGCCCCTTTGTTCTTTAGCAGAGACTTCCTGTGGTTCTACCAGCTTCCCAACCTCCTACTATGGCTAGAATGAAGTCAGCTTGTCTACCTACCTTGAAAAGAAAGTGTGTATGTGTGTGTGTGTGTATGTTTCTCTTACAGTTTAATTAGGACTCTTAATTCCTTATAATATGGAAAGGATGTGTTCCAACCGCACTGGCTGGAGAGCTGCATCCCTCTGTGGTTCCACCAACACGAATGCTTTCCTAATCCATCGCCCCCCCCCCCCCCCCGTTTACTTTTCCACAGTGGGCAGTGGAGAAGCACAACACACACACCAACATGGGGGTGGGGGTGAAGACTGTGGGCTCCGGAGTAAACATTCCTGTTGTCAGATCCCAGCCCTGCCACTGTGGCCAGGAAAGCCAGGTCACCCCTCTGAGCCTCAGTTTCTCTCATCTGTAAAATGCCCCCCCACCCCCCGCCGCCCCGTGAGGACCACGATGACCTCTGTCTGGCTGACCGCTGTACCACAAGTGCTTGGGAACTGTTCGTTCACTGTCCTCAGCCAGGCAGCATGGCTTGAAAAGCTTATGGAAAAGGCACAGTTTGAGGAAATAAATAATGAATCGGAGTCCCATCAGATGCCGGTGGCGGCAGACAGACTGGAGCCGCGGATGAGAACACCGAAGCTGTGGCTTCGCAGGGGTGGGGGCTGTTGTGGGAGGGAAGCTGATGATGACTGGGCCCCGGAAAAGCGGGGGAGGACAGGGTGTGGTGGTCTCCATCCAGTGGCGTCGCGCCTGCCAGACCCCCCAGTCCCAGCCTCCGGACAGGAGCCCGGTGGGAGGACTGAGTCCTCTCCCCGCCACTCTCACAATGGCCGCAGCCGCAAGACACCTGCTCCCCTCCCCCAAGTCCCACCCCGGTTGAGCACCTACTATGTGCTCGGCCTGAGCTGGCACTTTCTTCTGCCTTCTCACTCCATCTGTGCAAGTACTAGGGAAATGGGGTGACCCCCACTTCACAGATGGAGAAGCAGAGGCTCGGAGAGGGACAGGCTTATTCAAGGTCACACAGCTACCAGATAGGCAAGGGTGAGGAGGAGAATCCGGGTCTGGAAGGCTGCAAAGGGTCTGCTTTTTTCGGTTAGACCCCCCTGCTTCACCCCCAACCTGAAGGATCCCCTCAGTCCCTGTCTTCATACACAGATGGCTTCTTTATATTTACTTTCTCAATTCTGTTAGGTTTTACATATCAAACGTCCTGAAGTAAGAGGACCCCATCAACAAAGTTGCGTGGTTGTAAAAATAAGCATAGTTTGTAAAGGGAGCTCTCTCCATTCATTCCAGTATTCCTTATATGTCTCAGAATCTGCCTTTGGAAAGCAAGCACCGGGAGTTTCCAGTGCAACTGAGAGATCTGTGTGCAGACCCAATTGGAGCAATCTGTCCCTGGTACACAACCTTCTAGAAGATCTAGCTCTGCTCAAACGTGTGGAAAGATTGGAACTAAAGCTTTTTACACATGCCCAGCCCTGAATAACTGAGCTGCTAATGTGGGCCTTGTGTTACAACTCACATAACAGAAACTGTTGTGGTTATGGGGGTGGACCGAGGTGTATACCCCTCCATCCGTCTGCTCAGTGTTTGATGCCTACTTATCACCTACCTGCGCTGCCCCAGGTCTGGAGACCAGAGATGACTAAGGCCCTGCTCTGTTTTCCTGGAGCTCATGGTCCAGGAAAGACACACCAAGGGAAGTCTGAGTAGGGGAGATTCGGGTCCAGCTACAAAGCTGGTCTCTGCCCTACCCGTACAGCCTTATTGGGCAAAACCTCCCCAGTTTTGTCTCTTCTCAATTGTTTTTACTATCTCCCCCATACCCCATCTCCCACCTGAGTACATGATGCCTTTTGTCTATGGCAAATCCTTCCAGGTGCCCAAATAGATGAGTGAAAAGTAATCAGTTCTAGGCAGGAAAATTTGCAAACGACCAGCCAACGAGTCTTAGATGGGACAGCTGACGTGGGCTGGTTTTTTGTCGTTGCTTTGGTTTTTTTATGATTTGTGTGTGTGGCGGTGATTTTATCACTCATGCTCACAATGTCACCTTGTTTCCTGCTATAACATTTCCTCCCGATTCCCAGCAGGGAGTCACTGTATCAAATCATCCTGGTGTCCTACCAACGGCTCCATGGTTTCTGGGGACTCTGTTGCTGGGACATCTTCGAGAGCCTTTACTTTGGAGGATGGAGGCTCCCAAACTAAGTGGTGGGACTGGGAGTGGGGTGGGGGATGTGACAGAAGCAGGCTCTGGGATCAAGTCCCAGCCTCGCCATTTACTGGCTATGTGACCTTGGATGAGTTTCTTTACCTCTCTGGACCTCAGTTAATTCATATATAAAACAGGACTGATATCATCTACCTTGGAGGGTTCCTGGGACAGTTAAAGGAGATAATTATAAGATTAATGCTTAATAAGTGTAGCTATATGATCACTTCTTCAAGCAGCTGTCTCTTGTATATTTCTGAGTAGCCACATCCAGTACCTACATCCAGGCTAGGCCTTGTGCTGGATGCTGGGGACACACAGGGACATCAGACCTGGAGCTCGTCATAATCAGGCCTGGCAATTATAAAGTGCGATCTAAAGTTTGGGGGATTATTTCACTGGCAAGGAGCACCTGGAGGGCAGGGATTATGTCTAGTTCAGCTATCTCGGCTGCCCAATGGAAGCATGCCGTTACCAGCTGGTACTTTTTGGTGGGCAAAAAGTTTCACGGCCAAACTGGCCCAGTGTGGTACTTTCTGACTTCTGGCTGTTCCTCCCTTATGGAATAAAACACACAAGGAGAGTGATGTGACACTGCTGAAGTCATCCAATCTGTCACCACAACCCACTTGAAGGCAATCCCAAAAAAGGGGCTCTGGCAAGTGGCAGGGGCAGGGAACAAATGTGCGTGTGTGGGAGGGGGCACTTTGAAGGGGATCACTTGCATGTTGTTAAATACCATCTGTTTATTCCTTTAGTGGTGGAATTTTCTGGAATAGCACAGAGCGGAAGTCTGAGCAACGTGCCTCGGGTGCCTAGAGAGAGAAGCCCCAGGCAGCCTGGTGGAGACTTCCGGGAGGAGGGATCCTCCTCTGTTCAGACTCGGGATGTCCAAGTCCTTTGCAGACCACGAGACCCTAGAGGGGCAACCTCGAATAAGCCGGGTACTTGATAGGTACAAACGTGTCAGGGAGGCCCCACCTGCCTCTCCCCTCCACACCCACACCCCCTTGAACGGCACCCCACCTCATTCCAGCCCACCCACAGCTGCCTCCGAAGCCCTGCAGCCGCCACATGACGACATCCTGGCCTCTGGCCTAAGCCCTCTCTTAAACAGCCCCCGTGAGGAGCTATTTGCAGAGGTCCCCATTTGGGCTTTGGGGGCTTTGCACACAAGTGTTTGATTTTAAAAAGAGAGAAAAAGAAGTCAGAGCAGGTGCCTCCACTTCCATCCTGGCCCCACCCCGCGCTGTGAGGGCTCCCAAGGCTCTTTGTGCTGTGTGTGTCTGCATGTGAGCGTCATCCCCACATCTGCTGTCTCGTCTCGTGACAAGGGCCTTTGAAGCTCCACAATGACGCCATCTGCCAGGGACAGCCAGTTGGCTCACTTGGGGCTGACCCCCACGGTTGCCGTGGCAACCATGATGGTGGCCCGGGGCCTTCAGAAACACCACCAGGCTCATGCTGTCGGGAGGTTCCCTCAGCATGGCCCATGCTCGGGCGGAGGTGGATGGGGCCGAGATGGAGGCGAGGCTGATGGCCAAAGGCAGGAGGAGAAGGAAATGGAGTCATGGAGGTATCTGGCCTCTGGGTTATGAAGGACAGGCTCTTCCCCTGTGACTTCTTGGGACCTCGGGCTCTCAGAAGTCCACCCCCATCAAAAGAGGCCACATGGCCTTCACAAAACATGCCATCGTCGGGCACCTCTGCACATACTGTTTCCCGTGCTAAGACCCTCTCTGCTTCACTCATCAGTCTAGAAAATTTCTCTACATCCTTCAAGACCCATCTCTGGGTTTCCTTCTCCAAATGTGCCAAACCAAAGGCAGTTGTTGCTACCACAGTGCCCGGTGCACAGCTCCAGTGGAGCCCCTGCTGGACGGGACTTAGTTCTCTGCGTGCTCACACCTCTTCCCCACCAGCTGGGAGCAGTTTAAGGACAAGGAGAAAGCCAAATTCAGCTACCTCTGTTGCCCAGCATGGAGCCTGGCACATGGTAAGTTCTCGCAGAAGTTTAGCGAATAAATGAAGTTGCTTCATTTCTCAGCCACTTGCCAAGGGGTTTTCACACTCAGAGCCTCAGATACGTGGCATATGGGAGCAAATAAGGGGACATGAAGATCCTTCTCAACCCTACAATGAAACATGGACAAAGGGGGTTTCTCTCTCACTGCCAATGCCACAGACCCCAGGGCCTCTGAGAAGCAGACCACACCCGCACAAACATGCCAACTTGTGTCTTAGTCTCTGTCTTACTCTGGGTATGCGGTAGAAGCGCTAGGGTAAAACAAACAAACAAACAAACAAACAAACAAAAAACAAAAAGCCCACACCATTTGGGTGCTACCCTGTATGGCCTTGGGTAAAATTACTTGCTCACAAGTCCCCTGGCTTTTGGGTCAAAGGGTTTGTGCATCACCCCCCCAGCGGCTGACCCAAACTACCTGTGTACCAGATAGTGGATACAGGTCCCCTTGCTGTGCATCCTCCCGATCTCTATTGTGGCAGGTCTGTAATTTCTGCCAGTCTGATAGGAACGAACTGGGTCTTGTATTTTGAATCAAATTCCTCCAATTTCTAGGGAACTCGGGCATCTTTTCACAGCCAGTATGGTCTCTCCAATGGTCAAGTCCTCACCCATTTTTCTTTTTGGTCACTTAACTGTTTCTTACTGGTTTGTAGGAATTCTCTCTGTATAAATTCTGAAGATTATTCCTTTCTTGTACGTGTGACAAATATCTTTTCCCAATCTGTGTCCGGTGTCTTAGCTTTATGGTAGGTGCCCTCTGTTGACCAGAAGTTTCAAATTTGTATGGAGTCCGAGAGTGGCATTAAGTCTGTTGTGAGGCTCACATAAGCACCAGGGTTCTGACACCCTTTGCACCCACATGGCTTTCTATCAGGCAAAGAGCTTCCCTTTGATGATGTCCTTTGAGTCCCATGAGGCCTGCGAGGCAGGGGGAGTAGGGCCTGTTATTGCTATGTAGTGGATAGGATGGAGACATTGCTGCGGACATCGGAACTTTGTGCCTCTTGATATCCACCTTTCTGTTTTCTAGTAACTGACCCCTGATTTTCCTCTTGAGGAACCCCACCCCTCACAATCTTTGTCCTTGTGATCCGGCTGGGGCTGGTCAACTGGGATCCCCCTTTCACTCTCTAGGCCGCAAGGTTGGAAGGGGAGCTCAATGAGGCCAGCGACAGTACTATCTTATCCAGGACTCAGGTCAAATTACTGAGAAGGAGGCACTTTCCATTAGTAAATTCTTTTTGAAAATGAAGCCAGTATAGAGGAAAACAGGACTAAAAAAATGTCTATTCCGGACAACATTTGTGCCTGGATCTAGCCATGCCTAAGGCTTACCTACATCAAGCCAGCTGGATGTGGGGTTCTGTCTTTTCTGTGACAGAGTTGTGACTAGTACAAATCTAGTGAGAGCCAGGAATGAGAGATCCAGGACTAGACCCTTGATCTTGAATCATTATTAAAAGTATGAAGAGGTACAAAAGCATAAGGACCTTTAGGCCTCAGTTTCCAAATCTGTGAGGTAGGGATAATCACCCCATCTCCTCCACCTCAGCTGACTCTGGCTTATGAAACATCTCTGGGCCTCCTGGCTGAAGCAGGGTGCTGTAAACCTGCTGTTCTGCCCCCAAGGACACTTTGAACGGGAAGCCAGAAAATAGCATCCTTGACAGAAATACTCAGCATCAAAGAAAAATGACATCAGCTTGAAGCTGCCCCAAAGAAAATCAGACTTGATGGAGACAATGGCAAAAAAATAAATAAATAAATAAAGGAAAAATAAAAAATCAAAGAAAAAAAGAAAAGAGAACAAGCAGGCAGGAAAGAAAGAAGAAACCTGACAGTACCAGCAGCTATAGTTGGAAAATAGATATGGGAAAAAAATGAGTTAAATCTTCACTGTAAAATTTCCACAGAAAAGGATAAACCCTGCTAAACCCATAAAAATAAGACACTGGAGAGAATCACAAACATCTCATTGAGCCATACAAACATTTGCTTAACAAATTAAATTCATTTAGTGACATTCTCCTTTGGAAAATATTTTCTTGATGACATGCCGTCGATATTGACATGATTCTGATAACATCTCTCAACATCCTAGGGATCACAACCTCCTGTGTACAGCCTGAGATCCTAGCCCTGCGGGCTGCCTCCCATCCCTTCAAGAACCAGCCGGGGTGCCAGGAGAAGGGGCGCATGGCAGGTGCCCACCGACTCACCGTGGTGATGAATCGGTACAGAGGTTGCCGTCTCTCTGTGTACTTGACCGTGATGGGGCTAAGGTCATAGCGGAACCAGATGGCGGGGATGATGCGGCCTGTGTGGCTGTAGGCGACGTACTCCTGGGGTGGAGGAGGGGAGGAGGGGCACATGAGAACCAGACATACAAACCATGGCTCATGGTGGGTGGGGGGTGGATTGCAGAGGGTCCTCTGGCGACCCACAACAAGGGGCCTTCTTCTCTTTCCTGCCTGGAGCCGGACTCCCCCAGTTCCTCTCACCCCTTGCCCTGGAGGCTCTGCTGTCAGCAGCTGGATGGGCAGCATTGCCGGGGACATTTTCAACTCTTCTGGCTGCTTGAACATTGACCATATGACCTGGAAGCAGCACCAGGATTGGAGAGCAGAGACGTAAAAAACAGGTGTGATCTGGGCTATAGCCAGATCAGTAAAGGTCGATTTCCCCCTCTAATTCCTGGCCATGCAAAATCCATTCATTTACTCATTGTTTGCTGAGCACCTCTTGTGGGTGCTGGCTGCTGGGGACCCTGAGGGGAGAAAGCTCTGGCCCATCCCCAGAAGCAGGTCACAGTCTGCAGAAGGAAGCAGATGTAGAAGACTATCCACAATATAGCACCGCATTGTCCTTGCCACGCCACAGAAGCCCGGAGTGCCGTGGGGGCCGGCGGCGAATGCCCAACTCTCCCCAGGCCGGCTGGAAGGCTTAGTGAGGAGGGGGCATTCTATGCCACATGTGACATCCTGAGGGGTGTGTGTGTGGGGGGGTGGGGGTGTGTAAGAGACATGAGTATAAAGGCCATGTGGGGAGTGGGCGTCTTCAAAGAAGGAACACACTGAACTGGAAGGACCAAGGGACCCTACCACAAGGCTTCCGGTGACAGCACTTGGCTGGCTGGGATTAAAAGGATGCTAATGAGCTGAATTAACACGTGTCCTCTCTGGTCTGGGCATTTGCTGTCTGGGCTATTCTCATTCATCCACAATAACTGTACACCAGACTAGACCACAGGGGGTGGCCCCAGTCCCAAATGCTAGGGCCCACGCTCTGATGCTTCTCCAGGGATGACCCAAGACCTACCCACCCTGATGGACTGCAGCCGGCTCTGACGGGCACAGCCCACTTCCTCCCCGGGCAGGCTGGGGCCAAGGCCACAGAGAGAGCTGAGCAAGCTGTTCCGGCTGCTGGGTCTTTGCCAAAGCCTCTCAGGGGAAGGAGCCTTGGGCAAAACAAGATTAGCTTTCTCCAAGGAGAGCTGATGGGGCAGGGTGACTGTCTGGGTCAAAGCCCAGGGCGGAGGGATAGAGGAAAATAATGAAAAATAGCAGCAGTAGGTATTTACCCAAAGCCTCCTTTGTGAACAAAGCAGTTTTTAAAACATTGCCTCATTTGATAGTAATCTTATGAGGTGGGAACCATCCCTTTTACAAATGAGTAAGCGGAGGCCCAGAGTGGTTATGTGACTTGTCCCAGGCCACACACCTGGCAGGTGACTGAGCTGGGTCTGCACCAGCAGTCTGCTCCAGCCCCACCTTTCCTGCTCAGATTGCATCCGTATCCCAGCCCTTAGATACTGTCCGCACCTCACAGTTACAATGAGATGCGCTTCAAGAGACAGTGAGTAAAAGAAACAGGACTACCTTTGGAAAGTTATACCAGAGCATCAATCAGCACAGGGAGATCTAGGCATAGGGACCTCAAGTCACCTGAGAGAGAGCAGCTCCCAGCCCAACAGACTCAACGGCCCCAGTTCAGGCTGAGTGGGTGATGTGAGCTAGAGGCCAGGCAGAGGAGAACTCGGTTCTAACCCCCACTTGGCCACTTTGTAGCTCTATGACCACCTCTCGGTGCCAAGACAGTGTCACTGTCCCCAAATCTGTAAAATGGGGACAATGACAGTCCCAGTCAGAGCTGTCATGACTGAAAAGATGGTAGAGGTAGAGAGCTTAGTTTAATATCCAACCCACAGTCAGTGCTTGATAAATGGTATCTACTACTCTATTATTATTATCAACTGCGCTAAACAACATATCACCTATCAGGGGTTTGGGCAGCTCTAGAACAGGAGGAAAAGGACAGTCCTGGTGACAAAGGGATCCACTGGGCTGTGCCTCAACTAGCATGTTGCAAACATTCATGTCCATTGGCAGGGTCATCTCCCGGGAAGCTAGAGGCTGTCTCAGCTTGAAACAACTGTTAGTCATCCCATTCCGTGGGCTCTGACCGTGCTCTGCTTCCCATCAAGGTCTACCTGCTTCTCCACGACTTTGAGTATTGGGGTCCTAGGACACTCCTGTTAATCAATGGCCATCTGGTGATTTTGGATAAAGTGCTTGTACCCCAGGAGCGAGAACATCTGTTATGTGTTGACGAATCAGGGTCCTGAGTCTGAAGAACTGGGGCCAGATGCAAGGCTCTTTCTCAACAGATCACAACCCATCTCCTGGTTAGACTTCCTCCCCTTGATGCTGAGACTAGCCTCTCATCTACCCAGGGACAGAGCCTGGCCAGAGCAGTGCCCCAGGAAAGGCTCCCTAAAGGGAACCAGCAGGAATCGCGCTCAGATACTTGTCATTTCTCCTTAGAGCCAGCAGAGGGCGCAATTGCACACAACTGAGCCCACGGACCACGTACCTTGTTAGCCACCGTGTACTGGTACGAGTACCGCTGCTTGCCGCTCTTGTCCTCATAAACCGTGGGCACGATCTTCAAGATGTAGTCGTGGGAGGCGAGAGCTGCAGGAAGGACACAGCAGGATGAAGCAGGGGGACAGGCACTGCCCAGCTGGCAACTCTATGTCATTTCAACCCTAAACCTGCTCAGCATTGTTGGGGGGCTGTTTCCAAATTTTCATCACCAAACAACCCCTCTTCATTTTCTCCCTTTGGACACCAGGAATTGAGTGACTCCGTCTATCAGGATCTTTATTCCTGCACTGTATAGGATAATAAAATTCTGGAAATGACCCAAATGTCCATCAACAGGGCAAACATTGAAGAGTGGGTACTGGGAGAAGCCACGGTCCAAGAGGTATTGTTAAGTGAAAAGAACCAAGTTACAGAACGGAGTTAACAACATGTTTCCAGGTACTGGGGGCAGGGAAGACTCACTCTCTCTATATGCATGAATATATAGAATTTTCTGGAAAGATACCCAAGAAACTATTAGCAGTTTTAGCCTCTGGGGAAGAAGGCAGGATTTGATAAAGATCACATTTCATGGTGCAACCCCGGTCCTGTATGAATACTGTTCCTTTTGAAACAAGCTGGGTTTTAAGTTTTAAAAAGAAAGAGCCCACGATGGGGTGCCTGACTGGCTCAGTCGTTAGAACATGCAACTCTTGATCTCCGGGTTATAAGTTTGAGCCCCACGTTGGGTGTCGAACTTATTTTATCGAAAAAAAAAAAAAGAGCCAATGAACCGGAGAAACTGCATTTATGAAGAACTGTTTAATTTCTTTCCTCATTTTCAATTAATGGGAGATCAGTTTTCCCTCCACCTGGCCCTGTCATATTGCACTGTAACTCTTACCCACCATCACTGGATGGGGGGAGGCTGCAGAGAGCAGGGACCAAGCCTTACTCATCTCTTGTCCCAGAACCTTGCATAGGGCCTGGCACAGAGTGGAAAATAGCAAGTGCTTACTGAATGAATGAACCGATGGAAGGATGGCTGGTCAGAGCCATGAATGGAAGAACAGATGCATCAGCTTCTGATAAGCATGAGGTAACTGGAATCAAACACTAGGCTGACAGAATGCTGGCCCAAAGCTGCCAAATAGCACCCAGGAAAGGTATGGATTCCCTTGGATCATGCTTCTGGGATGCTAAGAGAAGCTCAGTTATACTTCCCTTCTAAAATGTTGGGTCAGGGATCACGGAGCTAAAATAACACAGAAATTTAGTCTTTTGTGTGCTAATCCTGGTCTACTGGCTGAATCAGTTCTGAGTCCTTGGACTTGCTTGCTGTAAGAGGTTAGGGGATGCAGATGGCATTCATGGCCTCTTCCTGCTAATACTACATCTTTGTAAGGAAAGGGCAGTGCTTCCTGAACTGTCTTGAGACCTGACTCTTCTGAAAACCTCAGAAAAGCCCTGCAGCCCATGAAGACCCCAAAACCCCTTTGCTCAAGCCCACAGTGGTCTTCGGGTGTCAGGAGAAGGAGAGTCATCCGGGATTTAAAAGACAGACACTTGGGCCTCACCCCCACTCAATGGTTCCAGAGTGGGCCTCAGAATCTGCATTTTAAACCAGGAGCCCGAAGACTATACTTGAGATACAGTGCTCCAAATGCCCATCACCCTAGGTTAAACACTTGAGGGGATGAAAAAGTGAAAGCCTTATGAAAATCACACCTGTAATAGTTCTGTTAAAATTTGTACAAAATAGATGATCATAAAGAGAAAAAAAATAAAAACCACCCACAAATCCACCATCCACAGAAAACCATGGATTCACATTCTTGTGTGTAAACTGCTAGACTTATATTTATACATATATTTATGTTTTCCTAAAATGGCATCATACTGTACCCTTTTCTAAGAACTAAACACCACAGATACCATTTTAGGTCCAAGACACAGAAAGTAATAAGCTCCACTCTGTTTGTTTATTTGCTGCAGTATCCCCTAGCACAGCGCCTGGCACACAGTAGGTGCTCAATAGATGTCTGCTGCCCGAATGCCAGCGAAGTGCTGACCCATCTGCACATATCCCACAGCGCAGCCACATAAATGCACTCAACCCACCCCCCGTGGCTAGACACTGACGCTGTTCCTCATTTTCACTGTTATAAACAATGACCTAATGGACATTATTTTCCTAAATCTTTGCACACTCTTTTAATTATTTCCTTAGCTTACTCTTCTATGAGTAGAAATGATGACTCAAGGCAATGACCATTTTTAAGGCCTTTGATACAATTTGCCAAATGCCCACTAGAGACACCGCGCCTAATTCCACCCACGTGGACTACTTGTCAGTGGACCCCTCCTAGGGGCTGCTGGCTCCGACCTGATCCAGGCAGGCCCACATACACTTTACGCTCGCAGCCTCCCTCCCTCCTAACATCTTGTTATGGAAAAATTCAAACACATGAAAAAATGGGGGCTCCTATAACGAACCCCCCTCCCCATGCCGGTCTCCCATTCCCCAGTTTCAGCAATTAACAACATACGGTCGATTTTGCTTCCTCCCTACCCCATCGTTTACCCTGCTCTGTTTTATCTGGAAGCAAATCCCAGACATCACATAAATTCATCCAAAAATGTTTTAGCTATGTCTCTATAAAAGATAAAGCCTCTTTAAAAAATCAAAACACAACAACCACAATGTCATCATCACCGCGGCTAAAACATCCACAGTTACTCCTCAGTATCTTCAAAGAAAGTGGTCTGCTGGAAGAAAAATCGTTTCCTAGAAGTGGGAGTTCCTTTAGATAAGGTGGTCAGGGAGGGCCTCTCGGAGGTGGTGACATTTGCGTTGAGACCTACATAATAAGAAGCAGCCCTCACTGGGAAGGTCTGGGAGCAGAGGGGGCAGCAAAGGCAAAAAGGCCCAGCAGGGAGGCCAAGCTGGAGGGCAGAGGGAATGAAAGCCAGCCCTACCCTTGGCTGCTTGTTGTCTGATCTAATGCATTTTCTTTCCATGGAAGCCAGCCTGAGATGGCTCTCCTCATGAGCCCTAGAGCAGGCAGGGTTTTCTGCGCAGACGCTCTACTGGTTGACACCGTGTGGGTCCTTCCGAGCTCAGTTCTATGTCAATATCTGTGCCAACTGCGAGCGGGTGTGGACCACCACCTTGGGGCAACGAGGGCCCTTCCACAGAACTATACCAACAATGACACCAACATTAACACGGGAAGGATCATCTCCCTCTGTCAGAATCAGACATCTGCATGAAGACAAGGAGGCCCCGCTGCGTGTGCCTATGTGGCTGGAGGCGACGCGAACGGGCCCGCACCCAAGGGAAAGCAACGGGACGAGGTAAAGCAAATACCATAAATATCACAAGCATTGCTGTGACGCTAAAAAACTAGGAACAGACATTTTCCACGAGACGACAAGGCCTTAATAAAGCACGTCAGAGCTGCTAGATGGGCAGGCGTGCCTCCGTCTCCACTGGAAACACTGTCCACAAACCGTGGTCACGTAAAAATTGCCAAGGACAAAAATCAGAAGGTAAACTGCCTTCTACTGGCTTTGAGACGATGACTTCTGCTGACGGCATAGTTCACAGGGACACGGAGAAAGGAAAAGTGTGATTTGTTGAGGGTGGGGGATCACTCATGGAGAGATGTTTTCTTTTGCTTGAATTTCTGACCATCAGAGAGCAGAATGTATTTTAAGAAACAATGAGAAAAGCCTTGTGGATAAAAAAGAAGAGCTCAGGTGAGGAAATAAGGAAAGTTAAGGTCACCTGTGCCGCGGGATCCAGGGGGTGGATCCATTTAAGCGGACAGGTCTCCTGGACCCATTCTGTGCATGCATCCAAGGCCCCGTGTGTGTGCACACGTGAGTGTGTAGGTGTGCAAAACTTCATTAGATCAGGCAACAGACAGGTAGGTGTGTGCGTAGGTGTGTCAGTGTGTAAAGACACGGAGCCCGCCTTAGTTGGGACCAAGGTGCCAGAGAGCTGAGCAGGTGGAGGGCTCAGGGAGAGGGCATTCATGGGTGGGAAGGGCTCCAGCCCAAGGAGTGTGGGGTTGGGTGGGCGGCCCAGGTGGTCAGACCTGACTGGGCCACCCTCAGCCCTATTATCACGGTGCCTGCCGCTGGAGCTAGGATGAATTCGGGCTCTGCCATGGCTCCCTGCGGGATCTTATAGGTGATCACCTCAACTAAAAACAATTCGGTGGCAGTAATGACAACAGTAATGATGATAATAGCTGGTACTCACTGAGCTCTTATGACGTGCCTGGGGCTGTCCCATCCTTTCCCCGGGGAGGGTGGGGACAAGCCACTTATCTCCCCTGGTCTGTCAGACAGGGCTAATTCCACCTCCCTCACAGGCCCGCTGTGGGAAAGGAGCATTCACAGCTGGGCTTACAGTGAGTGCTTGATACGCGTTCCCTTCTTCTCCCCCTTTCCCTGTTCCCAGTTGTGATATGGGATACGTACGGTTGGAGGTGAGTCTGTCTGCTCCCCCGAGAGCGTTGAAAGCTCCGTGGACGTTCTGGACCTGTGGAGAAGCACAGTGAGGGGACTGACCCCAGGATGCCACTCCTCCAGGCCTGGGCCTGGCCACACGAGGGGCTGGCCAGGTGCCACCCTGGTGTAGGGACCTTACCCAGCGTGGTCTATCTCATAGAGAAGTTGTAGGGAGCAAGAGACCGACACAGCCCAGGCCCGGCACGTAGTAGGCACTAGCTTGCTACCCATCCTGGGCGCCTGTAACACACCACTCTATCCTGCCGTACTTCTAGTCATCTCATTTAGTGCCTCTAATGATGTACTGTTGAGCCCATTTTACAGAAGAGCAAACCAAGGCTTCGAGAAGTGCTGAAGCTCGTCCAGTGTCACATAGCTGATAAATGGCTGAGCCAAGCTCCAAATTCAGGTATCTGAGCTCTTCCCATTAAGCCACTTTGGAAATACAAGTAAAGGTGGGTCTGGGTTCCAGCACACGCCTCCTTAGATCCCCTACAGCCTTCTGAGGCTCCAGGGCTGCTGGCCTCCCACTGCATCTGCCGCAGAGAACATACAGCAGCTGTGAAGAGCCCTCTCCTCACGGCAACTGGGCCCCTGAAAGGGCCTGATGTAGAGTGGGGCCGAAGGCCAAATCCTCCCTCTTCTCCGAGGATGAGGGGAAACCATGTCAGCTACAGGAAAATCTAAAGCAGGGCAAGGCATGCCTGGTACATGGGGCATGCCACCATGGGTATGGTTAACAGGGGCTGCCAAGCTAGTCACCCTGGAGGGCTTCCTGGAAGAAGAGACACACTAAGATCTGTAGGAAAGTGGGAACTTAATCAGGCAAGCAGCATCTGTGAAGCATGAGCCCGGAGACTGAGGAATAAACAGAAGCCCGCGTGTCCCCAGGGGAAGGGGGTGAGGTAGGTGGGGATAGGCTCCTGCAGAGAGGGCCATTTCAGGAACAGTGGGAAGCAGCTGGGTGACCTGATCCTCGATCCCTGTCTCAGGTGGCTGATGTTTATTGAGCACTTAACAGAGCTGTACACTCCTAACAAGCCCAAAGAAAAGGGAAGTTTGTCCACTGCTGCCTTAGGGAAGGACAATCTGAACCCAAGAGGATAGTGGTTATGGAGGAGAGGAGAGCTAGAATGTTCCCTCCCGTAGTCAATGTGTCATGGTTTTATCTCACATTCATTTGTATGATCATTTGATTAACTTTTGTTTTCCCCTCTAGATTGTAAGTTCCACATGGGCAGGGACCATGCTCGTCCTCAGCAATGTGCACAAGGCACATAATGTGCATAGCAGGAGCTCAATAAATATTTGTTACATGGATGATGGATAATGGGTGGGTAGATGGAACCTCAGCGAAGTTTTTTTCTCATTTAAAGAAAATCCTATTTTACCCATAATCATGACCAGGCAGAAGGCTGTTTCTGTCCTGTTCGGCCAGCGGCACATAGCAACACAAGACTGTCCCCTCTCCTCCCCACCGTCTGTCCCCTTCCTTTCCCGCTGCTGCCCTGTCTCTCCTGGCTCTGGCCGCAGCCCTTCCCTCACCTCCAGTCTGGCCTCACGGCCCATCTTCCACACGGCAAGTGGGTGCTCCAACACACCAACCTGCCCCAGTCAGCCCCACCTGCCCCACCTGCCTGAATCCCTCGCCCCCCGTAAAACTCAGCTCCCTGCTTCCCTTCAGGGACTCTTCTGCATCCTCTCCAACTCTGAGGAGCACTCACTTCCCATGCCTTGTTATAGAACATCATTCTGGTCATGTGGACATCTGCTGACCCATTTTTTCTAAGAGGAACCTTGAGGGCCTTTTATACGAAAATGACTGTCTGGATGTATCACAGAGTGGAAGATGTGTGAGATGCTCCTTGCCCAAGAGACTTCCCTGTGAGGTTGGCCAAATCCTTCCCACCCTTCAGGGGCTGGCTTACATGTTACCTGCAAAGTCACCCTCCTCTGGGAGGTGGCCCTCCCTGACTTCCCAGGCTAGGAGGAACCCTGTCCCTGCTCCCATATCACTGCCCAGAATCCCATGCCTCTCTTGTCCTTAACCCTCCTTGTCCTATACGATCATGCTTATTTATTTGATCTCTTCTCCTGAGAGCAAGAGTCCTGTATCATTTACCCATCATGTAACCCCAGGGCCTGGCACAGAGCAGAAATTTCAAGAAGGTCTGATGAATCCATGACTGTATGAGGCACAGCAATGGAAGACCTGGGGCCAGACATACCTGGTTCCTTATAAGCTGTGTGACCTTGGGCAAGTTACTGAATCCCTCTGACCCAGTCTCCTCATCAGGAACAACAAATGCTATCCGGCACCCTTAAGGGAGTCTTTGTGAGGATTAAACACGGGGTCACCTGTAACGTTGCTCTCTAGGTAAGAAAGAGCAGGCTTCTGGCGTCCAGAGGACGGAGTGTAGCCTGGCACAAAGACGGGGTTTGAATTCTGGCTGTGCAGAGCCGAGCGACCCTGGACAGTTTTCCCCTGGGCACACCAGAGTTCACAGTGACTTTTTTTCCCAGGGCCGCGGTGAGGATTTGCCAAGCTGGTGGGTCTAAAGGCAGCTAGGGCACTGCCTAGCACTTAGTATATGGAGCGCCTGTCGCCCACCACCTGCCTGTGATTTGTCAGCTCCTGTCCTGCTGGGGGTGGGGACCACCCCGCATTCTGTCTTCTCTATGGCTGCGCGAGCATGGCTGCTTTGTCTTGCAGGGCCTGGTGCAGAATTAAGGTACAGAGAGCAACAGCAGTAAGAGCTCATTTCCTTGACTGCTTACTCTCTTCCTGGCACTGATCTAAGGGCTTTATGTGCAGAAATTCATTTTATCTTCACTACAATCCTCTGAGGCAGGTACTATTTACCGTCCCCATTTTACAGATGAGATAACTGAGGCTCAGCAGGACTAAATCATTTGTTCAAGGTCACACAACTAGTATGTGGTGGAGCCAGGACTTGGATCTGGAAAGGCAGGCTGGGGAGCCAACACACGATGACCCCGAGTGCAGAGCTGGGGCCCCGTGGGTGGTGAACCCTGTGTGGAGGGAGTCCACAGTCGCAGGGCAGGCTGTGCTTCACCGAGTGTGTAGGCAGGGAGTCTGGCTCACGGCACCCACGGTGGCCAGGCCTTCTCTGTTCCTAAGCGCTGTCTCCAAGAGGAAGAGCTCTGTGGCCTCCAGAGGGACTGGACAGGTTGATGACTGGCCCCTCAGGCTGGGCCCAAGGTGCCCACAGGGAAAGAAGCAGAGGCGATGCGGAGTGGAGAGAGGAAGTGTGAGAGCATGCATGTGCCTGAGGGGCAGCGTGCCCTCCGGAGGGAGCACGGGGGAGGTGGAGCCCGCGGTGCAGCCTGAAGCCAGACTCTTGATTCAAACTCAGGCTCTGCAACGGACTGTACCTCCCCGTGCCTCAACTTCCTCACCTGTAAAATGGAGACAATAAAGTACCCACCTCTTGGGCTGCTAAGAGAGTGAAAGGTCACACTTATAAAGAATGGTGCTTGGCAGGTCCATGTGAGTGGGGTAGTGCGGGCAGGAGTGTGTATGTGAGCTGTTCCAACGTGGGTGAGTCTGTGCGCGTCCCTGGGTGGTGTGTGTGCACTGTGTCTGTGCAAGAGTCTGGGTGTGTGTACATTTGGTGTGTGTGTTTAGGGATGGATCTTATGGTATACGTACGAGCACGTGTGTGTCAGGGTGTACGTCTGAGCGTGTGTCTCATGAGTGTGTGCGTGAGTCTGAGCACATGGGTGTGCACGTAAATGCGTAATAGGTGTGTGTGCTATGCTTGTGGGCCTATGTGAGCCCCAGGTACGCACCACCATCCCTGGGGGGACCCTACCCTCCAATATTCTTAACCAGGAGCCAGGATTCTCATCGAGCAAGGCTTGGTGGCCGGACCCAGGGTCCTGATCCCAGCATTGTGGCAGGACGAGTTACCTCCCTACTCTGGGCCTCAGTTCCAGAATCTACCTTCAGGACCATGGGGAGTAGTGGAGAAGAGAGAACACCCAAGCTCCCCTGCCTGCAGCTGGTGGAGAGCAGGTGGTTTGTGTTGTATGTATGGGATGTATGGGAATACATGGCTGCCATGGGTAGGAAGCTGCTGGGCTGGGCCTGCTGGAGGTGGCCCTCTCCATCCTCACCGAGGACTGTCAGGAGGCTTCCTTCACCACGGCACCCCTACTTGGTAGGCATGGGCACTGGGCTGGAAGGCAGAAGGGGCTGTAGAGGCACACAGACTGGACTCCGGCATCAGACAGATCTGCCGGGGAACCCCCAGATAAGTGGCTTCTCTGGGCCCAGCTCCACAGCTCTAAGGCGTGGTGCCCCCTCATACCTCGTAAGGCCTCACTGGCATGGAGAAAGTGCTAGCACTTAGCACTGGCTCATTAAAAGTGCGTCTCTTTCCCCAGGCTCCAGGTCTCAACACAAGGGTCCAAGGGCATGGTGCTATCAAAACTGCAGGCGCATGCTCCGAAAGAATAATACAGAGGTGCTGTTGGACAGAGACTCAGAGGGGGTGACCCCTCTAGATGTTACATTTGTACCCAGAGAGGACAGAAGGCTCCAGGTCACACAGTCCCGGTACACCTACCCCCAGCCACGCCACCTGTGTGTACCCTGCTCACCTGTAGTGTGTCCCCAAAGGAGAGCTTGTGGATGACATGGGTCATGTCCGGGTTCTGTGGCTGGGCCGTGGCACTGTGTGTAGACACGTGGAAGTTGCCCGGGACCTGGGGGAGAGATGCGAGTTTCAGGAGTCTCGCTGGCTGCCCCAGAGGTGGGGGGGCAGGTCTTCACCCTGAAGTCAGACAGATCCGGAACGGGATCCCAGCGTGGTCGGAGCCATGGGACTGTGGAGGAGCTACTGCCCTTCTCTGAGCCTCAGGCTGCTCGTCTGCAGAACGGGGGCAGGAACAGAAGCCACCCGAGGGGGCTGCCGGGATTGTGGGGTGAGAGAACACAGCTGGGCACCTGGCACAGGCCAGGGCTCGAAATGGCAGCCGCCCACCAGCTACTTCCTGGCTGTCGGCCCCATGGTGGGTTGAACCTTTAGGCCCACGGACCAACTGAACCTCCTCAAAATCCAAATCAACACTACCACTCACCCACATTTGCCCCACCACCCCAGACTAGGGGATCCTTGAAGGCAGGACTGTGGTGGCCTCCTTTCCTCCCTGGGTCTCCCTGGATTCTGCTGGGGCATCTCTGTGGCAACAAAAGGCCCCTCCTTTCCCAAGCTGCTCAGGCCAAACCCACGGTATCATCTTGGCCCCCGTCTTTCTCTCACACCTGACCTCCTGCCCACCAGGAAAGGGCATCCGCTCCACCCTCACGACGCCTAGCCCCTGACCTTCTCAAGCCCCCACTGCTCCCCTGGACTGGACAGTGGGGGCAGCCTCCCCACTGGGCTCCCAGCTTCTGCCCTTGGCACCCCCAGGCCTTTCCCCAACAGCAGCCAGGAAGGTCCTCTAGAAGCTACATCTGATTGTGTCGCTCCTCTGCTCACATCCTCCTCTGAGTACTCCGCCGGCCATGCCAGCCTCCCTGTGGCACCAGGAACGGTGTCAGTGTGGTCCTGTGGGCCTGCGACCCTTTCCTGGAACCCTCTTTGATGTGGCTCTCCCTGGGCTCCCTCAGGCCTCTGCTCAGGGAGCCTCCCAACCCCCCTTCCCCAAACCAGCACGGGCCACCTGATCTTTATCTTGTTCTATTCTGTTTCCTCACCGGAGAACGCTGGCTCCACGCTGGTGGGGAGCTGTGTCCGATTTGACCTGCACTCCCCAGACCCTGGCAGATGCCCACAAAGTAGGTACTGGGTGAATGAACAAAGGATGAATGGCACTAAATCTTAAAATAGCGATTTTGATTTTGACATCTGGTAATTCCCATTTTACAGAAAAGAAAACTGAGGCTCAGAGTAGTGAAGACATTTGCTAAGGAACATGTCAAGAGCTGTGATTTGAACTCATGGCTGTTGGGACTCTAGACTCGGCACACTGAAGCAGGACATGATACTTCCTCCCACCATGTACCTCAGCAGCCCTGGGTTGATGGCCACATGCAGCCATCCCTTGGGACGTGCTGGGTTTGGGAAGATGGCCCAGACAAGAGCGTGGAACAGAAAATGAGACTGCATGACCCACACTGGACCAGAGGGATATATAGACTGTGGGGGCCATGGGGAGAGCCCCTAATTCAGTTGGGAGTGTTCAGAGGGGGCTTCTCAGCAGAAAGGACCCTCTTGTGCTAATGAGTCTGCATTACTTGGGAACAGGGGGAAAGGCATGTAGGCAGATGGAACAGCATGGACAAGTATGGAGGTCAGAAACTGCCCAGTCCAGTTGGTGTATAATTCCTTGTACAATAAGGAATTAGAAGACTTTGGTACTACTGAACCCGGAATAAAAGAACGGCCTGCAGGGGGTGGTAGCATCAAGAAACAAAGAGGCATTAGAGAGAGATGGGGCTGTTCAGTAAAGGCCCCACATGCCAGGCTGAAAAACAGAGTTTATTTTATTCCAGTTCAACGAAGGTTTGGTAAGCTACATCAGAGGAAGGAAGATGGCTTATAGCTTCTGGCTTAGCAGCAGTTCATCAAAGTCTGCTTATTTTGTAAGCATGCCAGTTTCTTTTTTTTTTTTTTTAAAGATTTTATTTATTTATTTGAGAGAGAGAGAATGAGTGATAGAGAGCACGAGAGGGAAGAGGGTCAGAGGGAGAAGCAGACGCCCTGCTGAGCAGGGAGCCCGATGTGGGACTCGATCCCGGGACTCCAGGATCATGACCTGAGCTGAAGGCAGTCGCTTAACCAACTGAGCCACCCAGGCGCCCAGCATGCCAGTTTCAAACACAAAGTTGTGGGCTTCCAGAAATCTTCCTGTCTTCACGAGGGCCTGAGCTTTGAGGACTGATCTGTGAGGTACCAGGCTGACAGGCATGGCCCGGCCTCAGCTCACAGGTGAGGCTAGAATGGAGTCTGGGATGTGGGCTTCAGGAGCCACATGGTAGAGCAGCAGCGGAGTTCTACACTCCAGTCCGGCCCCGCCCCCCAGCTGGGGTGCCTCGGGCAAGGTCAGTAACCTCTCTGTGCCTCAGTTTCCTCACTGGCAAAATGGAGATGACAACCACAAAGGGTTATTAGGAGGATTAAAGGAGGTGAGGAGGGCAAAGCCGATGGTAGCTGTTATTGCGTTGGGTTCCTAGGATGAACATGTTCATCATCAGAACAAGGACTCAAGAACAGAAGGACCCTCCCAGAATTCAGAACAGCATGTACACAGGCAGGGCATGGAGAAAAGCCCTCTGTATCTCAAAACGATTTCTTAACTTCATTTTTACTTATAAAAATAATTAACTATACACACTTGTATTATAAAAAATTCACAGGGACGCTGGGGTGGCTCAGCCAGTTAAGCATCTGCCTTTGGCTCAGGTCACGATCCCAGGGTCCTGGGATTGAGTCCTACATTGGGCTCCCTGCTCAGTGGGAGCCTGCTTCTCCCTCTCCCACTCCCCTTGCTTGTGAGTTCTCTCTCTTTCTCTCTCTGACAAATAAATAAAATCTTAAAAAAAAAATTCACACGATAAAGTAAGGGCTACAGGTCCCGATGTCTATCACCTCCGGAAGTAAGAAACCAATAGCATCAGGCATGGGGGCTTTGGGAGTTTTTCCATGCAGTGACATGGGGCCACTGGTGGGCAGAGTTCAGAATGGGGTTTGGAGCCTGGGCCTCATGCTCCCAGAGTTAAGTGAGTCAAGGAGGCTGGCTCCCGCGCATCTGCCACCCGCTGCCTCCCCGCGAGGCTGTGACTCAGTGACCCAGCCACCCCCCACCACAAGGAATCCATCACAGGTGGCTGACTCATACCAGCACATGCTGGGCTGCAGAAAGAAAAGACGATGCTTTTAGAGCCTGTGACTTAGGCATCTACGTCAATGTCTCTGATAGATTTTAGAAACATATAGATGGAGCCAGGCCCCAAACCCGGGCCCATCCTGCCCTCCTCCTGGGGGCTGGGTGATTCAGCGAGGAGTCTGGGCTGCTCTGGGGGCTGCCAGTGCAGCTCGGAACATGTGACCTCGGATGTCTGACTACTGGCTGACTTCCTGATGGACAGATAAGGAAGCCATGGGGCAAGTGTAAGCCTGATGCTGGGACAGAAGGGGGTGGGGGCCAGGGGCTAACCTCGCCCATCATCAGGGCACACTGTGGCTGCTGGCTTTCTTGTCGAGCAAGCACCCTCTGTCTGAGAGCTCCTAGGAGGCATGCACCCGGAACAAGGGAGAGTGGGGGTCTCCACTCTCTGCAAGGGACAAGGGCGGAGGGTGGCCTGAGCTGTGACCCGGAGTGAACGGACACAAGTGGTCATAGCTCACGTGATCTAGATGCTGGCAAGGAGAAGCAACAAGGGGACAGGGGATGGGTGGGGGCAGTACAAGGGCCTGGCGCCAGGCTGCCTGGGTTCAAATCCTACTTAATTTCTTATGCCTCCGTCTCCTCAGAGCTGTTACGAGGACTAAACAGGTTAATCTAGGAAAGGGCCAGGAGGAACCCAATAGGTGGCAGCCATGAGGCGAGGGCTGGAGTGACACTCTCCTAGAATCCCTGGCCCTCCCCGACCAGAGAAGACCCGTTTCTTGAACAACATCCATGCACATTTTATGAGCACACTTGTACCCAGGTGATAGTGGGTTCCAGCTGGTGAAATCATGGACGCTCCCACTGATGGGAGACGAAGCAGGCCAGGGAAGGGGCACTGATGCGTGTACCCGTTCCCACGGTGTTAAGTGCTTTGTATTTTAATTTGCTCATGTCTTACAACCTGAGAGGGCAGTACTAGTATCCCCATTTTACAGATGAGGACACTGTGGCTCAGAGAGGCTCAAATGCCCAGAGTCTTTCGATCAGTGAGCACTGTAGGCACGGTTCTCGACCACAGCCTTTCTGAGGGGAGCTGACTGCCGCCTTCATGAGGGTGTGCTGCTGGGCTATCTCCTGGGTGGTGGTCCTGCTTCTCCTGTGTCCACCCCACGCTGGGAACCAACAGGGGCCCTTCTTTGCTCATTGTCTGGGGCATAAATATTTGTTTAAGCCAGGTGGCCATACCCCCGAGGGGAGCTCCCCACAATTGGGAGCCGTGTGTGTCTCCTCATCTTCAACCGTTACCCCTCAGACAGGCCTTCCCTCATGCCCCTATCTCAGTGGGGCTCCTCCCTTATTCCCCACCATAACACCCTCTTCATTCTCTTCACGGCTGCTTCATCGAGATTACACATTTGCTTGAGTGTTTAGCTGCGGGTTGGCTATCACCCCATAGTCGACCACAGTGCTGCCAAGGTCAGGGACCATGGCTGTTTCTTTCAGCATTGCGTCCCCGTGCCAAGTGTGGAGCCCGGCACACAGCAGACGCTCCATAGCAAGATGCATGAATTAATCAGCAAGGGGCGGGGGACAATGGTCAAAAGAAGTCAAGCAGTGAAGTGGACGGTAGCAACACGGGGCGTAACGGAGGAGGCGGTCAGAGGAAGGGGAAGGAGGGACTCCGGAGGGACCTGCGTCAAGGAGGTCTGTGGACGAGAGCAGCAGTTCTCCAGGCGCACAGGTGCGGGCAGAGCAAGAGCCTGGGCCTACCACCAATTCAACCAGCTCCCTGCAAGCCCAGACCACACCCTCTCCTCTCCAAGGCCCCCCCCCCCTCCATGGCGGCCCGGACCCCATGCCCTCTGTGCTTCCCAAGGCCCTGCTTGTGCGGCAGCCCTGTCCTCTCCCATGTCATTCGCTTTCCCTGCAGCTCGCGGGTCAGCAGTCCACCCCGCCCATGCAGCACCAGCCTTCCTCCTTGATTGATGTTCTCTTCTAGATTCTAGGGCCTGCCTTAGGCTGGGTTCCCTCCTACCTGCCTGGCTGCCCCTTCTCCCACCTTTCATCACCCCCTCATCTCCCTACTCCTCAAAGCTGGAGTGTACCAGAAATCAGTCCTCAAACCACATTTGCATCAAGACGCTGGGTTTCTGGGACACCTGGGTGGCTCGGTCATTAAGCGTCTGCCTTCACCTCAGGTTATGCATGATCTCAGGGTCCTGGGATCGAGCTCCATGTGGGAGCTCTCTGCTCAGCTCCCTCTCCCTCTGCAGCTCCCCCTGCTTGTGCTCTCTTGCTCTGCCTCTCTCTCTCAAAATAAATAAATAAAATCTTTAAGGAAAAAAAAAAAGACCTTGGGTTCTTACATTTTGGTGCCATGGATCCTTTGCCAACATCATCTATTCACTGAGGACTCCCACATTCACATTCCAGTTCAGAACACTCTCCTGAGCCCCAGAAACACACCTCCGATCCCAAATGAAACACATCTAGAATTGAAGGACTGCTTCCCAGCCCCATCGCCCATAGAATCCATGCTTACCCAAGCCTCTCTATCTAGAAAATGGGACACCCTGGTTGTTCAGACAAAAACTAAGAGGTTGCTTTGATTCCACTCTTGCCCTCACCACCTGCATCCAACTGATCAGTAAGTCTTGTTGACTCCACATCTCTAATCGGACCACTTCTATCCAACTCCGCTGCACAACCATGGACCGTGACCTCTGCTCTTGGCCCCCTCCACTGTGCTCCCCCCACAGCTGTCACGGTGAGCTTTCTGAAGTTTTGCTGTCCAACAGGACTTTCTCTGATGATAAAAATGGCATAGAGCACTAATATGGTAGCCACTAGTCTCTCTTAATAAAGTCCTTGAAATGTGACTAGTGAGACTGAAAGACTGAATTTTTCATTTTACTTAATTTTAAGGAATTTAAATAGCCCACACGGCTAATGGCTACCATATTGGATAGTATAGTTCTAAACCGTAAATCTGATTGCATTACTTCCCTGCTTACAACTCTCACATGGCTTCCCATCACCACCACCATAAAACCTGAATCATGGAGCACAGCACTGACCCTGTGACTTAGTTTAACCCTGAAAATGTGGCCCAAGGAACATTCTCTACTTTCACACTTCAGGGAGCCCTGAGCTCTCATGGAAGAAGGCCAGTCTGCCAGAAAGAACACACACGGGGGCCATGTGGAGAGGAGAGGCCCTAAGACTACACGGGGAGCGACAGGTCCAGTCACACCAGTGTCACACCTTGCGGCCACCCAGCAGGAACTGTGGGAAGGAGGGCACATGCCCTGTCTAAACGGGCAGCCCCTTGGATCCAGATGGCAGCTGCCAATGGGATGTGGGCCCAGGGTGGCTAGAGCCTCTGACTTTGAAAAGCCAGAAATCTGGATTCCCAATCTTTAGATATTGGCTCTGACATGTTTGAACGCTGGATAGGACCAATATAACTTGTCTTTGCGCTGGGTGAGGCCAGTGAGTTCGTAATGCCTGATTCAGATGCCAGGGACCAGAGGCAGGCTGTTTTGACAGAGGCTACAAGAGGTCAAGCAGAAGCCAGGAGTGGCCAATGGCCCAGTCTGGCGGGACTGGAAAGGGGAGCTATGGAACACGGGAGATAGCTGTGTGATCTTGGGCAAGACACTCAACCTCTCTGGGTCTCAGTTTCCTCATCTGTAACATGGTGCCACCTCACAGGGTGCTTGAGAGGCTCCCCTTCTTCTTCGTAAGAAGAGCTGAAATGGGTGCGGCGCGTGTGGGGCAACCTCTGCTGGTTCCCGCCGGGATTCCCCGGCACGCCCAAATGCACTTGCTCACATCCTTGGCTCAGGATCTCAAGTTCCTGGTTCTAGCAACAAAACAGCAGTAATGCCTGAGTGGTCCTTTGGGGCCTACCAGGTACTTTCAAACCACTCCGCTCTCCCCACTCCCCTGCTTTCTTCCTCATCACAGCGCCTATGACCCACCTGCTGCAATGCTTCTCAGTTTGTATACTGTCTGTCTCCCCACCACCAGCACAGAAGCTCCACAAGCACGGGAACTCTGCCCCCTCATTCTACCGATTCCAGTCCATTCCACCTATTCTGGGTGGCCTCAGAGCCGAGAGCCCACCCTAGAACACAGAAAGTGTCTCATAAACGTTTTTTGGATGAATGTGTACTAGCTCATTTCATCCTCATACAAACTTTGGGAACCGGGTGGTATCATTCTATTCTTACCATCATCACACCCTCCCCCTAAAGATGGCTAAGATGGGTGCAGTGACTTGGAGGGTATTGCTTGGCCAAGAGAAGTAAGAGCTGGGACACACACTCGGGGCTGTATATTCCATGGTCTTCTCACCACCCACTGCCTTTCCTGTTGGGAAGAAGAGTAGCCCCTTCCTGAACCAGCCAGCAGGGGCTCCATGCCTCGGGGGACCTGGAACCCCCGCCCAGATTCTCAGCAGGAAACGCCAGGCACGCTGATGCTTATTAGGCTCTGGCTGGGGCGGTGAGGCGGGGGGTGGGGGGGGTGGGGGGGTGGGGGGGTGGGGGGGGTGAAGGGGACCAAAGGAACAGGGAGCGGGTCAAAGGGCCCATGCAGGGTCTCCATACCTTGTTGATGCTGAACTGCCCCTCAAAGCGGCAGCCGGCCCCGTTGTTCAGTGGGATCTTCATCGAGTTGTCGATGTGCCCCACCTCATGCCTGCCCATCTCATCCTGTATGTCAAGCCCGACCACTGCAGGGGGCAAGGAGAGGAAAGAGTCACAAATGCCCAGAGCAGTGGGGGTGGGGCCAGCCCTCTCCTCCCTGGACCCCTGCCCCGTCATCCACTCCATGGACAGGTGGGCCCCAGGCCATCTAGGAGCTCACTGTCTGGGGCCCAGAGCCAATAGAGGAGGAGGAGAAGGTGATGGCTGGACTAAAAGGGAGCAAGCCCGCCACGTCCCGTCCCTGCCACTGCCTGGGGCTGCAAAGGAAGAGGGAAAAGAGCTGGGGGAGGTACCAGCTAGTGGGGCTGCAGAGGTGATGATTGCACCTGCTAAATGCAAGGCTACAGGGAGAAACAGAGGGTTGGGGTTCAAAGGTTGTCTGAATCCTGGCCCTGCCTTTTACCAGCTATTCAACCCTGGCCAAGGCACATAACCCCTTGATGCCTGTTTCTTTCTCTGGAAAATGGGGGTGATAATAATTAGACCTTCTTTGGAGAATTATGCAGATTAAATAATGAATGTGTGTAGAAAGTGCTTAGAACGGGGTCTGACGCATAGTACATGGCAAGTGCCTAATGAATGGTGGCATTTAATGTGTCTCAGTCTCTGGATTTGTTGGGCGAACAGGTCCAGGCAGTCATTCGCTTTACTCATCATTCATTCATTCACACCTTCTTTTACCCAATGCCTATTCTGGCAGACCCTGCCTTCCTGGAGCTCGGGCACTTTTCTGGGTTCCTCAGTACACCGAATGGGAAACCTGGGGCCCGGGAATCCTGGTCCTTGCCTCCGATGTGACTCTCCACCTGTGACTCAGCTTCCCAATCTGTAAAATGGGCAGGCCCACGCCAACTGCATTCCCTGAGATGGTCTAAGAGGCATGGGTTTGTAAACTATGAAAACGCAGATTCCCTGAAAGAAGCCCTGGAAAGGAGGTTGTAACACAGAGGAAGAAGAGCTGGAAGCCATTTTATGTGAGCCAACCCTAAAAGGGAAAAATGGGAACAATCGTAGTCCTCAGTGGAGATGGGGAAGCAAGTGAGGCCCCATCCATAGAAGGAAATGTGATGTAGTCATTAAAAATGACGCTCATGGGTCTGTAGTATGTGGGAAATGCTGATGCCGTAATGTTTGATTTAAAAGAAATGCAAACAGGTCCCTGTTTGACTCAGTAGCTCCACCCTTAGGAGCCTATTCTCCAGACGCACACATGTCCAGACGTGTGTGCAAGGCTGCTCTGGGCAACTTTATTTGAAACTGTGACCACTGGAGGCAGCCCAGCTGCCTGTCAACAGGGACTGGTCAACGGAACAGCCCCCTCTGGAATGCTGTGCAGCAGGTACACGGACAGAGCAAAATCTACATGGGGGGTGAGGCGGCTCACAGCAGGCCAGTGACTAAGAGCTTGGGCTCTGGGCCTGCCACTTTCTGTGGTTCCTGGCTCTGCCCCTTCCCAGCTGTGGGACCTTGAGCAAGTTACTTAACTCTCCTGTGCCTCAGTTTCCTCCTCTAGCTGAAGCTTGCGAGGATTAAAAAAATTAAAACAGGACTTACTATGTGCTAGGCACCCTTCTAAGTGCTTTTAATATAAGAATGTACCATCTGAGCATCCCTGTGGGGAAGATATTATCAGACCCATTCTATACGGGGGGACACTAAGGCACAGAGAGGTTAAGTAACTTGCCTGAGATCTCACAGCTAAGAAACAATGGAGCTTGGATTGGAACCCACAGAGTTTCAATCCAGAGGACATACCCTTTGGTCACTCTGCTAGAGCACCTCTCATCTTAATGCACTAACACAGCCAAAGAATTCAGGACAGAGCCTAGATTGGAGTAGAAGTAGAATAAATGGCAGTTGTGGTTATCATCTTACTAATATTATGAGTAATGTAAGAACAGCTCCAAGATATTAGCAGAAAAAAAACAAGAAACCCCAGAAAAGTCCCATGTAGTTGAGTCCCAATTATGTAAAAAGAAAAAAGCCAAAAAAAAAAAAAAATCCCCACCTAAACATGATATGTGTTCGCAGACAGAGACAGACAGACAGACGGACACACACACACACACACACACACACAGAGGGGTAGGGAAGGAGTCCCAGCTATTAGTAGAAGCTTCCTCTGGGGTGGATGGCACCCCAGGGAACACGTATTTCTTTTACTTTTTTCTTTATACATTTTCTTTTGTATTTTGAATATGATTCTTTTTGAAGTAAAAAATATATTCCTATATTAGTTCACAATAAAATATTACTTTTTAAAGCAGGCTATGAAATTGCACACAAAGCATGATCTCAGCCGTGTTTAGAAACACACAGAAAGGAAGGCCAACAGAATGGAATGGTGTCAAATGTCAAGGGACGCTGCCGTTGTGGGTGGAATTATGGATTTCTTCTCTCTGTTGCTCCGGAATTTCCAAAGGTACAATGAGGAGCGTGCATTTTTTTCTCTAATAAAAATGTGAAGTTCCTTTAAAGAGAAGCCAGGGTGCGGGGCTCAAGCGGGAGCCGCGTGGGTTCAGGTTATGGCCCCGCAGAGTGATGGGGCGCGGTGGGCTGATGCAGCCTGAAGCTTGAGGTGGCCCCGCCACGGCCCGTCACTGGGACCGAACCTAGAACCACATCCCTTCCCTCCCCTGTCCCGATCATCCCAGTCCTCTGGCCTAAGAATTTCCTTGTTCCAGAGACACGACCAACTCCTGAATGAGTAGCTGCCAGATGAATTATTTTTCTAAGAGAAAGAGAAAAAATAAAAATAAAACTGACCTATTTCAACAGGTTTCCTGGCTCAGGGCCCACTGTGGATTCAAAATCGTGATGTAATTCTCACCAGAAGCAATAACAGAACTGAATCTCTCCCTATCTCTGTCCGCAGACACACCCGACGTTCTGTCCTTCAGGAGGAAGGAGTGGGTGGGAGGAGAAGGGCCTGCATCGGGTTACGTGCCAGGCTGGGGCAAAGGGACACTAAAACCGCAGTCCAGGAGGGGACACACAGTCCACTTGATAAGTTTAGGAACCAGTTCATCAGACCCTCCCAGAAACCTCAGGCAACAGACAGCACTAAACCCATTTTTACAGATGAGGAAACAGGCTCAGAGAGGTCACACCTTTGCCAGGGTCACACAGTCTTAGTGGGCAAAAGAGCCAGACTTCCAATGAGTTTTGTTTTATACTAATAATTCGTTCTCTCAGTTAAAACAAATGAAACAAACAAGAGTATGGCGTAAAAAACTAAGTTTCCCGATAGCTGCTAATAGCTCAGAGCTGCATCCTTCTCCAGGTGACTGCTCTTGGCTGGTGGGAGGTCTCCTTGCCTCGAGATGCTTGAGAGGTTAAGTGACCCCCTTCCCCACCCCTCCCCCGCACATCACCCTGCAGCCTTTAGCCAGGGATATGGGTAATAATAATAGCCCAGTCCCCCTGTTAATGGGTAGGACAAACTGTGGCATATGCCACAGCGCTCCATGAAATCAGGCTGTGATTAGACCTCCCCTGAACACACATTTCTGCTTGTCCTTTCACATCCCCCACACCCTTCCAGTTCCTCCAAGAGCCCTCTTTCAATAACTCACTTGCAGAAAATCTTAGGCTCTGCCTCTTGGGAACCTGACCTGAGAGACAGCCGCCAACACACCAGTGTGGCTACTCTCCAGAGGGAATCCCTGTTAGCAATTTCATGGGTTTTGTAATCCAGAAACTCTCCAAATGCATGCACAGTTGATTACATTGTCCCCCCACAAAAAAGAGTAAGGAGAATCTTATGCTACCAGCTATTTTCAGCTTGCCCTGTTTGCTGACACGTCCTGGTCATCTCGTCATTTCTGCACACCCAGCTGTGCCTAACGGAGGGGTCTTGCTGGAGCAGAGGGCTGTCGGGAATACTCACATTCGCAGTGCAAATTGGGTAAACTGATGTTCAGGCTGACGTCAATTTTGCCCCCACTGTCCTTGTCCGGGTCATCAACGTAGAGCTCATTCACGCTAAGGGAGACAAGTACAGAAAGAAGCCTTTGTTGAGATGGGGCACCACCCCAGCTGCGGGGGCCAGCCAGGGGCCATTTCCCTTGGTGACCACTGCTCAAATAACTAGAACCCCCATCTTGGGGAAGCGTGTGCCTGCTCAGGCACAGGGGATCAGGGCTCCCATCTGGAGAGCCCTCTCCAAATGCTGGCTTTACCACTTAGAAAGAGAGGGATACTTTCAGAGTCAGACACATTCAAGTTCCAATCCTGGCTCTGCCACTTTCTATGTGAACTCGTCAGGTAACTTCACCTCTGTGAGCTGTTAAATGGGATACTACCACTCACTATTAACGGGGTGTCTGAACACTTGAGAAATGGGAGTCTTACTAGGCATCAGGGCCTGGCAGCACCAGGCACATGGTACCTTACTCCCTACTCTCTCTTTTTTTTTTTTTTCTCCCTACTCTCTTGAGCCCCCTCCCACTCAACCGGGAAAAGGGGATTCCCTGGGTGGTCATCTTCAGTGTCCAGCGCTCATAAAGCCCTGGGGCAAGCACCAGGCTAGAGACATGACTAGACTGATATATTAGTGTTCTGTGGCTGCCCCAAATTGTCACAAAGCTGGTGGCTTAAAAACAACACACATCTGTTATCTTGCACTCCTGGAGGTCAGAAGTGTAACATGGGTCTGCAGGGCTGTGCTCCTTCTGGAGGCTCCAGGGCAGAATCCATTGTCTTGCCTTTCTCAGCTTCTAGAGGCTGCCTAGGCTCACAGCACCTCCGCCACCTTCAAACACAGTAGAGCCACATGGCATCTTCACTCCTCTCTGACCTCCTAACTCCCTCTTACAGCAACTTTGTCAGTTCACTTTGTCCATCGGAAAACCCAGGGTCATCTCCCTAGCTCAAGATGCTCAACGGAATCCCATTTATAAAATTCCTTTGGCCACGTAAGGTGACACATTGACAGGTCTCAGGGGTAGGGATGTGGGCATCTTTGTGAAGAGAGGTCCAGTGTGGGGGTAGGGCGCTCCAGGGACAGCCATGCCACCTTGCTCTCCAGGACAAGGGCACCACACTGGGATCTGTGAGCAACATGAATTTATTCAACAAATACTTTTGGAGTGCCTACTACCTGTCAGGCTTTAAAGACAGTGGGTAACCAGTCAGACGTGATCTCTGCCTTCCTCAACCTTACAGACACTGCACGACCCCTAAATAGATACCTTCCACCAACTATGATTGTTGCACTGTCTGAAAGCTGTGGGGTGCCATGGGAGGGATGGACAGGGCCACCGACCTCTGGGGAGGGTGGGCCAGAGGGACTTCTCTGAGGAGATGGGAGTTGAGGCTTCAGGGATGAGGAGGCTGTCCTAGCAAAGAGGGAGGGGAATCCCTGGGACAGAGTGTGCAGAGGCCTGGAAGTGGCGGATTTGGGGAACTGAGCAAAGGCCACCGTGGTTGCAGTGTAGAGCAGAGGGAAGTGTGGGCTGTGTGTTGTAGCTGGAGAATGGACAGGGGCTGTGTCGTGTCAGGCAGGCTCGGAGGCCCTGGGAAGGCCTTCACCTCCTGGGCGCAGCGGCACGGTCAGGCTTACCCTTTAACAAACTGACCAGAGGGGCCACTGTCACTGGGGAGACCACACGGGAGGCTGAGGCAGTAGTGCAGGGGACAGATGGCGGCCTGGACAGGTGTGTGTGTGTGGGGGGGGTGGACAGGAGGGAGGGATGGAAGATATGGCGTGCTAGAGCAGGCAGGACTCGCTGCTGGATGGGGCGGGGGGGTGGGGCGACGGAGGCATGCAGGCAGACTGCCACGTTCTTTCTGGAACCCTCTGTTGGACTGGGAGCCCCTGGAAGAAGAGCAGTGGGGAGGGAAAGGCACCGAGTTCCACGTGGCTGTGCTGAGCTCGAAGTGTCTTGGAGATATCCCCGAGGAGCTGCTGAGTAGACACTGGATGGCCGTGTCTGAAGCCCACTTCTGATTCCCAGAGCACTCCCCATGGGGAGAAGGAACAGAATCTAAAGGCTTGGTGAACAGAAGTCCCTCTGGCCCCTAGTGAACAGCTATGGGGGCAGCTTGAAGTGGCTGGGCTGTGGCTATTGTAAACATTAACCAGGGTCCTGTCCACAGGCTAGAGAATAAAGGCTTGCAGCTCTAAGCAATTCAACTCCCAGGAAGCCGGGTAAATAGCCTCATCTTTGGGAAAGAGTGGCCACAGCATGGGCATTTTTACTCAGACCCTGTCTTTATGCTCTTAGCCCCTAATGTGATGTAGCTGATGCTCAATTAAGAAACAGTGGGCTCAAAAAGTCACCTGGGGCTTGTCTGCTTTCTGCCTGAGACCCAGGCTTTCCAGGGCTCATGCTATCTCCCCTCCTCTCACTCTCAACATCTAGGGTCAAGGGCGGTAAAAGGGAGGAGGGGCGGCTGGCTCTCTGAGGCCACACACAGGCTGTGGGGCGGGAAGATAGGAGCCTGTGCTTGGCAGGCTCATAGCGTTGGCCCCTATCAGGGAACAAAAAGAACAAATGAGCCAGTGAGAGAGGAGCAAGCAGGACCTCAGGAGGTATGCCGAAGGATGGATATCTCCATAGCCAAATTCTCCTCCTCAGCCTTCAGAGTCCCATTTCTACGCCAGCCTTGATTTGCAACTCCAAAGGGTTGTTGAGCGATGAGACTGCTAGGTGATTAACAGACGGTCATGGAGAGGAGACCGTGCCTTCCCTTCCCAAACAAGCGAGACTCTTCCCTGAAGCTACTCACTTTTCCCGCCTGGGAGGCAGGGCCTCAGCACATCACTGAGGGATTGTGGGATGATGTCATCCCCTGGCAATCCTCTGGAGGTGACCTCAGTGCAGAAAGAGGTGAATCCCAGGTGTGGCACCAAGGTGAGCTCACCCTGGAGGCCCCAGGGGGCCTCTCCCATCTCACAGAGTCCAGGCTACCTAGTGCCACGTAGAATAAAGGGGCTCAGGTGCTCGGGAGAGACAGAAAGCCTGCAGAGCTCGTCCGGTCTGGTTACCTAAGGCTAGAACTCGTTGCTCCCAGGTGCCTTCCTAAAGGGCTCTGGGCGGCCAGATAAATGCATTTCCACCACCTGTGCCGCCTACCCAACGAGGCCCCGACTGCCACCTTCTGAATGCAAGGCAGATGTTCCAAGGCTGTTGACTTCCTGCTACCCCGAGCCCGCGCTGCAAGCCGGCCCATAGCCCACCCACAGATGCCTGCCGAGGCTAGCTAACTTTAATGGCTGGGGCTGAAAGGATTTTTTTTTTTAATTAATTTATTTATTTAAGGGGGGGAGGGGCAGGGGCAGAGGGAGAGAGAGAATCTCAAGCAAACTCCACTGAGCGTGGAGCCTGACGTGGGGCTCGATCCCAGAACCCTGAGATCATGACCTGAGCCGAAATCAACAGCTGGATGCTTAACCCACTGAGCCACCGAGGCACCCCTGGGGCTGAACTGATTTTAAAAGATGAACGGATAGCCAGAAATCCACCTACCTGGAAGGGCAATAAAAGCTTTTTGTCGATTTACTGCTGTCTCGGGACCCATGGGCCTGATTCCTCCTGTCACTAGCAAGGGTGATGAGAAGACCCATGGGGCAGAGGCAGACAGATATGGGCTCACCTCCTGGCCCTGCCTCTAAGAAGCTGGGGAAACTGGGACAAGTTGCTTCACCCCTCTGAGCCTCGGTTTCCTTAACTGTAAAACTGGGAAAGCTTTCTATGAAGTCTGAAGACAGGCAAAATTAATCTCTGGTAATAAAAGTCACAATAGTGTGGTGGTGGTGGGAGATGCTGACTGGGGGGGGGGGGCAAAAGGGAGGCTTCCAGGTGGTGGAGAGGTGTTGTCTTGATGGGGTGATGGTGACATGGGTGTAAGCACAGGCAAGCAGTTATCAAGTCTCACCTTTAAGATCTGTGCGCTTTGCTGTCTCTAAGTTACATATACCTCTCAAAAAGAAGGGAAGAAAACCAGGAGGGAGGGAAGGGCGAAGAGGAAGACAGAAGGAGAAAGAACAAGAAAGGGGTCAGGATTCGGGCTCCTTCCCAGGGCTGTGAGCAATAAAGCTGTAGGCTGCCCCAGGACGGGGGTGCGTACGTTACTCACTTCTCTGAGGGCCTTGCGCAGGCCTTTCTTGGGTAAAGAGCATAAAGCATCATGGTGAAGTCCAGACTCGCAGGGTTCAAGTCCTGGCTCTGCCACTGTCTAGCTGACTGACCTTATGCCAAGGGGCTTTGCCTCTACCAGGCTCAGTTTTCCCAGATGTAAAACAGGGACAATCACGGACAGGCATAATCTTAGTCAACTGTAAGTGCTCGATGAGAAAGTATCCCCTACTTTTATTGTTCTCACAAATATCAGTGTTTTCGGAGTTGGTAATAACAGGTATCCACCTCACAGCACTGTGGTAAGGACTGTGCTGAGGGGCCCACAGCTGGTGTATTAAATCGACAACATGCCAATTATGACCTGCTGAACGAGGGGGCACAAGCCACCCACACAGTGTTGCCAGGTAGCTCCCTCAGCATCCGAGCTCCCACTTTGGGGAAGTGAAACCCACAGGGTCATTTTGATTGAAGGCACAGTTTCAACACATCCACACAAAGGAAGAAAGAGTCCCAAGATTTATTACTTACAGATCCCAGGAATGGGGGTGTGTATGGCATGGGCCAGGGGGAGGGCAGGAGCGAGCAGGAGATAGAGAGCAGGGTAGCGAGCACTTATTACTTATATGATGATTGGGGCAGAGGTCACCAACTCTCCTCCCGCCTTAACTCTAAGTAGTTATTTGAAAAGGTGCCCCGGGAAAATAAAAGCAGGCACTCATGGCAGGCATCCTCAACTCAAAAGTCCTTATCTCAGTGTCCAGACTCTGAGTGCGAGTAGGGTTATCATACTGTAAAATGCTTAGGCAGCAACCCAGAAAAACAAAGTTTGTTCTCCTCAAAAGGTGCTTTTCTCATCACAAGGATTAATGTGTTAAAGGATGTAAGGTGCTTTACAGCCCCTGGTATATACGAAGGCCCGTATGAAAGGTGGCTTTGCTTATAATTAATCAAAGAAGATATTCCCGTGCTGAGCACGCAGCTGGTGCCAAGCACTATGCCAGGGGCTTTCCCATGTGGTATCTCACTTAATACCTACAGCAAGACAGTGTTTAGTAGGGTTACTGTTCTCTTCTCACAAGGATGAAACTGGGCTTAGAGGAAGACAGATAAAAGTCGTGGGAGCCCACAGTCACGCTCCTTCCATTGCATTAAACTGGATGGGGCAAGGAATCAATGAAAAACTGAGAGGCAAGTGTCCCCAGGCAGACCTGTGATGCAGGTGTCATCTTTCTGATAACCTTCAGAAGCCCACCCCACCCCCACCCATGGCCCAAGTACCCACAGGGCATGGAGGTGTAAAGGGACCATTCCATCTGTGCCCCACAAGCCTCCCTTGGTCACCTCCATCTGCCACACCCTGGCGGGCTGCCACATCTGACTCCCCAACCAAGTGGGACCAGGGCTCCCCGAGCCAGGAGCACAGAGCACGAGATCACAACCTCTGCAGAATGAATGGGGGACGTAAGCAACGTGGGCCGGTGGAGGAGAGGGGGGCGCATTCCAGTTGGGGGACACCACACAGCGTCAGGGATCTGGCTGGCTTGCGTGGGGGTCAGTGAGCGGTGGCCATGTAGGGAGAGAGTGAGAGGGACTGGGGAGGTGTATGGGTGGGGAGAGCGAAGGTGGAATGTAACCAAAGGCCCTGAAATTCTAGGCTGAGGCGTGAGTCCGATGACATCTATGGAAAACAATTTTATTTGCTTTTAGAAGAGCACTTGAATAGTTCAGATTCCTGCCCAAAGTCGCTGACCTCTGTGCTTAATAATTTGATTTAATGGAAACTTACACAGCAGTGAGGCCCACAGAGGCTGGAAGGGGAGGGATGTATGTTATGTAAGCAAACTCTCCAGGACCTTCTTTTAAACCCTGACCATTCCAGGTATAAATAAGTATTCCTACCTATTCCCTACCAGGTGGGGGGCCCAAAAATCCGCCGAGTCCTGCCGCCACCCCCTTCTCCACTGCCATCGCCCAGTCTCTTCCCCAGGGCCTTGCCCTCCAGGGTCACCCTGCCACCAGTTCACCTTCACAAGAGGTGATTGTGCTGCAGCATGAACCTGGTCTAGTCACTCCACGCTCGGAAGCCTTCAGGCCCACCAGCGCTCCTTCACATGACTATCTTGGGTCTCTCTACCTGGCTCTAGCTCCCAATGCAGGCCTCAGAGTGGGTAACTTGGGCTCTGAAGGAGATGGCCAGGTCCTCCTCCTGGTTAAGCTCCTGGCCTCCCCACTAGGGGCCTGCTATGGAGCATGTAAGGACACAGTTCAAGGTAACCTCCAAGTTCCCACTGGGTGGGCAACGGTTTCCTGGAGCTCTGACTGCCTGCTCGGCCACCTCACCCTGGAAGGGTGTATCCAAGTCTTCCAGTCAAACAGTCTGACCAAAAGGCAGCAGCTCCCATGCACCTGGGGGCCCAAAATGCTCTGGGCAGAAAAGGGTGGTCTGACAGGGCAGGGGTGCCGAGGCTGGGCTCTGGTGTCAGATGGACCTGGGTTTGACTCTGGCTCCACCACTTACTAACCCCATTGTGGCCTGAGCCTCCCGGTGCCTCAGTTTCCCCAGCTGTACAGTGCGGCTAAGGCTAACAGGAGAACCTCCCTCAAGGGATTGTGTGTTGATTAAACGAGATGATCACTGTAAAGTGCTAACCTAGGTGGCGGTTGCCCATTATAATAACTAGAAAGTATAACACATGTATTATACTATAAATTATCAGTGGAGAGTTCCAGTTACTACGCTTTCTTATTACAAATCCTCATCAGGTTAATAATTAAGAGCAGCCAAGCCTGGGCAGTCAAAGGCTGGAATGTTTTGCAGCCACGTTGTCTGAGGGGGGTGGGGGGGCTGCTCCCCTGGAAACCTGAAGCTGCAGAGCACCCTATGGGGCCACTTTCCCAAGAGTAATTAATGGCCTGTCTAAAGCCCAGGTTAGAGTCCAACCACCCAAACAAACAGGCCTCCTTTCCCCACCGGGCTGGGCCAGAATAGTGTCTTATGTCACTGATAACCACAGGTCGGGTTTGGAGCAATGTTGTTCCTACCAGCAGTGACCTCATTTCCCTGGGATACGATCTCATGGGGTGGGGGGTGCTGCCCCACTGTGGTCACAAAACTGCCAGGGAGGGCCAGCCATCCATTAAAGAAGAATTGTGACCTTCATTTCTTCCCAAAGTGGCAGGCCTTCCCAGGGGTCAGAGAAGCTTCTGATAGCAGGAAGACCAGAACAATCCTTTTTCCTCTGGATTTTTTCTGTGGAGTCCTCAGTCCTCACCCCTACAGACTCCTTTTGGGCACTCCTACACCGTGGTCACGTGGCAGCGGGGGGAGAGGGGGCATAAGGGTCCCTGCATCAAGACAGACGGGGCTTCTGGACCCTGGGCTCCAGACACACAGGTCTCTCTTCTCATTCCTGCCTCCCTCCATCCCTCCAGCTACTCACATTGCAAATGAAGAGCCTAGCAGAGGACAAAAGGTAAACACACCTCGAACAGCCCTACAGTCTGATTACTCCACTCACCCCTCATCTTTCTTCCTCTCCAGGGAGGTGCTGGGACCAGAGTGTCCAGGATGCCCCAGGAGTCAGGAAGGGGAAATCCCTGGAGCAGGGCAGAAGGCAGAGCAACAGGAACACACTGTGCTCTTGGGCAAGGAGTGAGCCCTGTCCTGGTTAAACAGAACAAGCTGTCTAGGCTTGCCCGAGTGGCCCCTAACACAGCCCCACCTGCTTCGGTCACAAGCTCTGACATCACAACTTACCTGTCTGGGGCCCACTGGCTCAGCACCCTACCTCACCATGGGCTGAGCTGACAAACAGCTAAATAAGCTGCCCCTGACAATGTCAGCAGGAAGTGAAGGAGGCTGTTCTCAGCTCAGGGGAGGGGACGAGAAAATTAACATTCATGGAATGTTCATTAAATGGCAGGTGTTGGGTGGCCTTACCTTTTTAGCATTAGATGGGAAATAAATATGAAATGAATAAATGCATGAAGAGCTATGGATCCATGGATATTAAAGTATATCAGGTGCTACATTAAGTACCTTTCTGGTAAATAATCTTATTTAAACCTCACCAAATATCACATACCTTCTCTGTCTCCTGCCCTGTGGTTTTTTTTTCTTTCTTCAGAGCCTTTTTCTCTAATTGATATAGTCTAGTTCTGTTCACTTGTTCATGGTTTGTGTCCACTGTTGGCATTTTCAGCTCCTCTGAGCATGGAACCACAGAGCAATGAATGAGGCTGACCTGGTTTTTGACTTCTGGGAGCTCAGGACCAAGAATGAGTCCCATTAATACACAACAGCGAGCCGGACCTAGTCCAACCTGGTCCTACCTACTCCATATTCTATCTTCCCCACTTGCTCACTTTGCTCCCAAGCCACATCAGCTCTTTATCTGCTCTGCACAGATACCAGGTAATGCCTGCCTCAGGGCCTTCGCACTTCCTAGTGGCCCTGTTTGGAATATATAAAGCGTCCTTGGTGCCTGGGATACAGCTGGGGCTCCTTCCTTGCTGTCACACATGTACCCCACTCACCTTGCTCAGAACATGAGGGGGTTGTACAGCAGCCACCTCCCCCACCAGGGAATGGGGTGCAGCCTGGAAAGACCGGCAGGTGTATGGCACACAGTAGGTCTTAATATCTTGCTGCTGTCCCTGTTTCCAACTCCGACTCATGATGGGGTGACCCCTGAGACATCCAGTGGCCCAAATATGCACAGAGCCACCCCCCCCATTAGGAGCTGAGTGGGACAAAGAACCTTCTCTGACCCCTGCATGGTCGGGGGGGGGGGGTCACATGTCTTGGGAAGCAGACAAACCTCCCCAGACCTGGAAGCTTTGACTCTGGTGTACCCTCCTTTGTTTGGCCAGCAACACTGAGAGCCAGAGAGGTTTGGCAACCTGCCCAGGGTCACACAGCAAAGTGGTAATCAAGCAGAGGCCTGGCCCTGGGTCTCCCGATGCCTTGTCCAAAGCTCTTTCCACCACTCCATGAGACCCCCTGGGCTTTGGTGCCATCAGGGTTAAGAACACAATCAGAGGGACAGGGAAGGCAAACTGTCCCAAACCAGTGGAGGGCAGGAACGACATGATTTGGCTGGCGGGTGGTGGTGGGGAACAGACAAGACTGACACACCTGTGGGCAGGTGACCGGCGGACCTCGGGAGCCCCCTCCTCAGTGTATGAGCACGGGCAAGTCCCCCCACCTCTCTGAGCCTCAGTTCTCCTCATCTGTAAGGAGGCAAGTACATCCCAGGGCTGTTTGAGGACTAAAGGTGGTAATGCTTCCGCAGCTACGAGGCCTGTCTTGGGCTAAGCAACTATGTTTTTCCTTTCCTATTGTCTTGTTGCCGAGAGGGAGGCAAAGGAAACCAAGAAATTCCATGAGCGAGAGAGAAAATTCCCGTGTTGGAGAGGGGAGTGGGTGGGCGGCCAGGGACCAGCCCCATGATGACTTTCTGGGTTGTAAACACAGGAATGAAGAGGCTTGGAAGCCTTGAGCCAGTGGCCAAGGCATGAAGCTCTGGGGTCTAATTCCACCTCAGGGCAGCCGATGATGCGTGACTGAATAATCCCAATGGCATTCTGTGTTACACATACCCCAGAGCATTTACTAGGTTATCTGGGCAAAGGATGATTCTAGAAATCGGGGATCGATTTACAATGTGTCAAGCGCTGCCAGGAAGCCCACGCTGATTCCTCACTGAGTGTGGGCCTCCGAGCAGGGAAGGGGGCTTAGTTGAGGGGGCCGGGTTCTGACGTCAGCAGCCCCGCCCCCCTCGGCTAGGAAGCTGCCCCCGTTTCTCTGAACTGCTCCAGCTTTCACATCAAATGACCCTGAGATGATTCAGAGGGAAAAAAGCCCACTGGCCAAACAAAAGGGACAGCAGAGACGGGTCCATGATTTCTGTTCATCTGAGGACCCAGGAGGCCCCCCCCCCCACAGAACGGAACCCGAATGTTCTCTTTGGCTTCAATAAAAGTGTTTGCTTTTGCTTGAACTTCAAAACCCTTTTAAGAAACAGAGGAGTGATGGATGCCGCGGGCTTGGAAATGAGAGAGCTGGAAGGTTCAGAGGTCTCTCTCCTTTTTAAAGCCCCTCCCTCCTCTCATCTGGGGTCTCAGAAAGCTCTAAAATGCCCCCCGGGGGGGGGGGCCTGGAACTTACACTTCCGTCGTGACGAAGCCGGTGAGCTCGGAGAGGAACAGGAAGAGGATGAAGAGGCAGCAGCAGACGGAGACTGGAAGGCACAGCAGACACACCGTTAAGGGCAGAGCGCGCTGGCGGGGAGTGGGGGGGCGGGCTGGCCCTTCCCCACCCCTCCCCGCCCTTCCCCCTGCCCTCTGAGGAAAGCTGCTTAGAGGGAGCGGGAGAGAGGCCCCACTGACCCTCCGAAGCCCCTTCTTAGTCGAAGCAGGCCTGTTCCCAGAAAGCTAGACTGTCTCTGGTACCGAGCTGACCCTCCTGTGGGGACGAACCCCCCCAGGTAGGCAGATCCTCAGGGCGGCCAGCCTGGCTTCCTTCCACACGAGCATATTAATGCAGAGCTCAGTCAACAACAGAGATTGCAAATTGGTGGCCCACAAATGTATTCTGTTCAGCAAAAGTGGTATGGATTTTAAAATCCGGAGTTGATGCCGAACAATATGATTTCACATGAAAGTCCAGAGTTCTGGCTGCTCCACCACACTCGAGCCCTTTTTCCCACATGGGGTCTGAGCTGGCCAGTTTGCCACAGGCCCCACCACTCCCTCTTGTCTCCCTGATTCGCAGGCTGAGGCCAACTGCCTGTCACTGCTTATTGCCATCCCCAGCGGTACCATCAACACTGTGCCCATGTCCTCATCAGAGTTCAGAAAATGAGGATAACTGAGCACTTGTGCTTTAAGAGAAGGGACAATTCTTCATGGAAGGAATTCTTCATACAAATCTGAAATGCAGGGAGAGTGGAACAAAGCTCCAGAGTTGGCCCACATCACTCATATTTATCTTGTCTGCTGAGCTCCTGACAAGGATGAAATCTGTGACCCCTGGAGCCACAACTGGGGGCAAGACATAACCAGTGTCCCAGGATCTGGCCCTCAACTCCAGCCCCATCTCCTTATACTCTCCCAACATCTAACCACCCAGCCACACTGAACCACGTGCCATTCTGTAGATAATGTGTCTTATTGCTGTTCCTTTGTTCCTGCAGTTCCTGCCTTTCCTCATCCTCCCGCCTCTTTCCCCCTCCCTCCCCCTCCCCCTCCTTTCTGCCAGGTGAACTCCTCCCTGTCCTCCCAGGCCAAGGCCCAGCTCAAATATCTCTTTTGGTGGGAGGCTCCCCTCACCCCGAGAGGCGAGAGGCGGAGCTGGTCCCTCTTTCCTCTGTGTTCCCAGCATCTATTCTCACACTTTCCACATTTTATTGGCTATTTGTGGCTGCTTTCTCTCACTAAGCTGATATCCCTGTAGACAGAGACTCCACAGCTCCAGTGCCTGGCCCGGAGCTGGGCACACAGGAGGGAGTAACAGACAAGGAGTCACCCCCAAGAGTACAGAATGAGGGCTGAGCACGCCTCCTCTGGCTTATCACAGAGGCATGCCGTGCGCAAGGGCTTACAAAGTATGGCCCACGGCTCACCTGCTGTGGTTCTCTGAGTAAGTTACTTACCTCCCCCTGCCTCCACTTCCTCATCTTTTTAAATGGCAACATGCCCTATGGGGCTGCTCTGAGAATTTCCACCACATAGAGACTGGGCTTGAAACAGTGCCTGGCAGGTAATAAAGGCTCGAGCATTCACTCATTATTAGGACTTTTCATCAGGGAGACCCTGGAGGGTTTAGGAAAGGTGACTGACAAATGGGGTGACCCGTACTTTCCTGCAAAGAAATAAAAGTTCCTGGTCCCACTTGCTGATTCTGCCACCTTCTTGATGGCCTGCTCCTGGACTGGCTGAGCACTGTGATGAATGCTGAAACCAGTCATCATCCATCCATCCACCCACCCACCCACCTACCTACCTTAAAATGAACAAAGATGAATTCCGAGTGAAGAAGGAAGAGAATAAGAGTTTGCTGGGCGCCTACTACATGCCCTGCCGTGGGAGCATGAACAGCCACCCTGACATCTCACACTCTTGCATGATGGGGGCACACACCCCTGTGAAGTGTGTAGAAATGGCGGCTCAGAGAGGAAGAGACCAGGTCCGGGAACACACTGGAAGGCAGGTGGGGGGACAGGCCTGCAACCTGTGAATTCTAGAGGCAATGCCCTAAGAAAAGAAACCCCAAAATCTAGGACTCTCAAGTGAAGAGCAAGACAGGGACATCCCCAGAGTCCCAACCACACCTCTAAAACCAGACCAACCTATAGGATCCTAGAATGACTCCCCAATTCTCCAAACACTGAAAAAGCTATATGGGGCAGTATTAAAGGGTTTTACTTTGTTTTTTTTTTTTTTCCTTTTCATAAGAGGTAACACATACACATGATAAGAAAAATAATCAAGCTGCTTAAAAAGGCAGAGGGTGTTGAGTCTCTTTTCTCACTCCTGATCTGCAGCCCCCTGCCCAGAAGTACCAGCATTATGGTCTTGCATTCTTCCACAGGCATTAAGCATAGACGTATACATCCTTTTTTCCTCTAAGAAAACAACAGCAGAACATAGACAACCTTTTCAACCATGCTTTTCTCACTTGGCAACCTATGTCTAAATACATGCCGCATGAGTTTATATGGAGGGGCCGTGTTTGCTTGCTTGCTTTTGTGGCATAGAAACGAATTTCAGATGTCTTCTCCAGCAGCTGGACCAATGCGCTGCACTCCTGCAGCCACCCGTCCTACCTTCCCGGCTCATGTCCTTCTCTTTCTCACCTGCAAACTGCAGCTAGGACACACAGGAAAGAATCCCCCCCACCAGGCAAAGCATCCTTCACCTGGAATCTTCCAGGATCACATAGCACCGGCGTTTCAGAATCATTTTCACCCCTCCCAAACCGCGCTCAAGCCCCAGCAACCCATTGGATGCTGTAACAAAAGGCCCAAAATAGGGAGGTATTTCTGAAGGTCAGTGTTGACCTAGACCAAGCCAGGTCTTCTAACTGCCTTCCTTCCCCCAAGCCTGCAAAAGGGCCCCAAACCTCTAACTCAGTCCAGATCAGAGGATGGAGGGACAGGGATTGGAACGCTCCTTTCTGAAATCTGTGTGCTCTGTCCAAGGCCTGGATGAAGCCTGGTCAACCCAGCAGGTGGACACAGTAAGCACTGAGTCTGCTCAGCTGAAACCCACTGTCCAATAGCTCTGATCACAGACACTCTGTGACTGTTCACCCTACAAGCGCCCCAGACTAGGAGGACAGACACAATGTCTCAGTACCACAGTGGCCCCAGCGTCTAGCACAGTGTCTGGCTCAGAAAAGGTACAAAATAAGTATTTGTTGAATGAATGAATGAATGAATGAAAAACATAAAGGCAGGTAGGAGGTATTTCAACCAGAAAGGCCTTTCTGATACTGAAGGCTTGATGAGGGTTTTCCATCCATGTTTGGGCAAGAAGCTAAGGCTCTCTGATACCAGACTTCTTCCGGTACAGACTCAGGCAGTGGACCCCTAGAGAACACGTGCGAGTGGGAAACCCGGTGCAGTCCACAAAAGGGGACACTGGACCCAGGACCCAACATCCAAGACTCTGGGAAGTCAAGGAATTTATCCAAGGCCAAACGGCCTCTTAAAGTGAAGGAGGCAGAATTCAAACCGTGATCTGTGACTGTCCAGCGCCCTTGCTGTTTCCTTCAGTTATTAATAGCACAATCGCAGCGTAATAAGAGAGGATGGTTTTGTGTCTGCTGCCCTGCTAAGCCGTGCATTCCTCAAGGACAAAGACTGAAGCCCATTCATCAACACGATCCTGGGACTTGGCACGGGACCTGGCCCCAGGACCTAGTTAATAAATATTTGTTCACTAAATGGTAGCTAAGGGCTGGCTTCCCATGGCTCACGCCTTTTTCCTCTTGTGTAAAGGAATTTGCTGTCTTGCATGCTGTGGCTGGGACTGCAAATCAGACCACATCCCTGGAGGGCCATCTGGCAGTACCTTCTAAATTTTACAATACATATGCCCTTTGACCCAGTAATTCCTCTTCTAGGAAAGCTACCTTACAGAAATAACCATACAAGGATATAAAAATATATGGACAAGGATGTCTGCAATAGCAATAAATTGGAATCAAGAATGTCCACCCCAGGAGGCTGGTTACATAAACTGTGGGTTGCCCAGATGATGGCAACTGTGGATTGCCAGACACAGCGGGAGGGTGGAATGTAGTGGGCCATCTATGTGCCGGTATGAAAGGTATCCAGGATATATCAGTTGGAAAAAGGGCAGGGAAGAGTGGTGTGCACGGTATGCTCCCTTCTCTGCTTCCAACAACGATATCGGTGTATTCAAGCGTGCATCTATTTTTTAAAACTTCCAGGAGGATACAGACCTGACTGTCACATATACTTGATAAGGGTGAGACAACAGAGACCATGAAGCAGAGGTCTGAACTGATGGCTGGTGGCAGGGAGGGGACAGGACACCTCACTTAAATTTCTGTGACCAGGCTCATAAACTAGTAGAACAGATAGATGAACACGCCCCTTGCCTCTGATGTGCCTTGAATATCCTCTCCGTGGGGGACGCAGGCACCAAGCATCACAGCATCCGCTGTCACGGACCTTCACAGGCTCCAGGAGGTCAGTGACAAGAGGAGGGTAGTCCAAGCACTGAGGACTTTGCGCATATCCCACACTTGACAGGCGGGAACTCATTTATTCCCTGGATCAGAAAGCTGAGAATCAGAGAGAGGTGAAGTGACTTGCCCAAGGTCATTAACCACTAGATGGGAGAATGAACCCAGCTCTGCAAGACCTGAGGCCTGTAGGGCATGCATCCTGTTACTGGCTGTTCTGTTTCCTTCCCCAGCGATGTGGAGATCCAGGGCTGCAGAAGGCACCCACACACCAGTGAGGGAGGGCTGGGCAGGCCCAGCTGGGGTCAGCCCCAGGTCATCCCCCTACCTGACAATGGCCCACCCTGGGAGGCAGCAGTGGGTTCCAACCTCACTGCCCAGCCCCCAGGGCCCTGCTCAGGGGACAGTCCACGGGGAGGGTCCCTCCCCCCACACCAAGCACTGGAGAGGCCAGCAGGGGGGTCAGGCGGGGGGTACAGGAGGGGTACGAAACCTCAGACAAGTCACTTCACCTCTCTGGACCCGTTTTCTCATCTAGAATATGAGGTTATGAAGTATTCCTGCTTGCATGGCACTTTTAGTTTGCTTTTAATAAACTTCTCATTGTTGAGTAATACTAGAGGCTCAGATAGTACAGAGTTCTCATACGCCCCTCATCCAGCTTCTCCTTAACGTTAACATCTTATATAACCATGGTACGGTTGTCAAAACGAAGAAGTTAACACCGTACAATACCATTAACTAAGCTACATACTTCACTCAGATTTCACCAGTTTCCCCACTAATGCTCATTTGCTGTTCCTCGACATGACCTGGGATCCCACTTTGCATTTAGTCATCCTGTGTCCTTAGTCTTGAATCCACTGACTGCTCCTCATTCCTCCTTTGGTTTTCAAGACCTTGTCACTTTTGAAGAGTACTGGCAGATGTCCTAGAATGTCCCCCAACCTGGGACTGGCTGACGTTTTCCCATGATTGGACACGCTTGTCCTTTTTTGGGACGATGCCTCGGAGGGGAGGTGCCCGCCCTTCCCATTCCATCCCATCGGGGGTGCGTGACGTCCACAAGACTTCTCACTGGTTGACGTCAACCTTTATCACTTGGTGGAGGTGCTGTCTCTGGGTAGCTCCACAGGAAAGTTACTCTCTCCTTTCCGTTCTCTGCTCTTTGCAAGTGTGTCGCTGAGTCCAGCCCATTCTCCAGGAGAGGAGAATGAAGCTTGACCTCCTGGAGGGGGACTTACTCAGATACATTATTTGGAATTCTTCTCTAAGGAAGCGTCACCCCTTCTCTCCCATTTATTTACATCTGTACGGACTCATGTTCCTTTTTGGTAATTCTTCAGCACATGAGGCAACTGTGCCGTGATCTGTTACTCAGATCGCCCCAGGGTTGGTCTTTGGCCCCCGTCATGGTGCTCCTGTTTCCTGCTGATGCAACTCCAGCCTTCTCTTTCCTCTGGAGCTTCTTTGCTTTCTGGCCCAAACTCGATCCACGCTTATTCTGTGCTCTTCCTGCCCCAGCCCTGAAAACAGCTATTTCTTCAAGGAGCCTTAGGTCCTTTTACTGAAGACTGGCATTTAGAAACCAAAATCTGGTGTAATTATTATTATTATTTAATGATTAAAAACATGCTTATGTCAAAAATTCCAGTAGTCTAAAAGGTGTAAGGGCAAAAGTAAGTCTCCCCCGACCCCTGAGCCCCCGTCTCCCTTCCCAGGGGCAATTACTACTGATGATTCCGGGTGTATCCTTCCAGAAACAGATGATGCCTATACCTTGCAGGGTTATGGTGTGGACAGATGAGGAACTATATGAAGGGCTGGCAAGATGCCCATCCTTTCTCCTCTCCTTCTTTCCTCCCTGGTTCAGCAGCTCTGCACATGGAGAGCAGGCCCAGGTATGGGATGGGGGGAGGGGCGGGGGGCAACGGCAAGAGGGACACTACTCACTAATGGCCCCGGTGTATGTTGGCTGCGTGAGGTCCTTGGGCACCTTCCTGTAGATGTCAAACCTGCAGAGAGCAAAGGGGACAGGGGTGAGGTGGGTACAAGGGGGCGGCTCTCAGGCAGCAGGGGAGATGGTGTCAGCCGGCATGCCACCTGGTCGGCGAGCCACAGTTCTTCCCAGAACCAGCTTCTCCCACTCTTTCAGGCCACCTCCTCCAGAAGGCCTGCCGGACACCCCTCTGAGGGGACCCTGCCCTTAGGGTAGTACTGGTAGTACTTTCTCACAACACTTAGTACTACCTGAGACGACCTTCGTTTGGTTACGTTTCTGGGTTGGTCTCCCCCACCCCCCATCACAATGGAACCACCACAAGGGCAGGGACCTTGTCAGGTTTTGTCCTCTGCCAGGTCCCCAGACCCCAGCATGGGCCTGGGGCATAGCAGACACTCAGTGAGCACTTGTGGAACAAACGGAACCCACTTCTTGGGCTTCGCTAACGATGAGGAAATAGGGGAACGCAGTCTTTCCTGAGTTCCATGACGGCACTGCGTTCTTGCCCGGAGTCGCCTCTCCTCCCCCTCTTCCCTTTCCTGCCTCCCCTTCCCCCTCCTGTTTCCACTCCCCCTGCCCCAGCTCCTGCAGCCTGCCTGTGGGGATTCTCAACTCCAAGGCACGAAGTTAACGTAAAATCCTGCCTGAGGCCCACAGGCTCGGGCGTTTGCTTGCCACGGCTCTGGCTCCGTCTGACAGGGGTTTCCTCCTTAGACACGGAGCAGATGCCTTTCTCTCCTATGGGTCCCACCAGAGCAAACGAGGGTCATGGGGGTGGCAGAAGATTTGGGGGCTTGGGAGGCAGACAGACATGGTGTCATTCTGGCCAGCTATTTAATTAAGAGTTCAGGCCTTGGAAGCAGACCACCACCCTGGGTTCAAATCTTGGGCTGGTCTTCCTTGCTGTGTGACTTTAGGCAAACGGCTTCACCGCTCTGAGCCTCAGTTTCCTTGTTCGTGGCTACTAGCACCAGGCCCTGCCAGGCCACTGAGAGGAGTATGGAAATGAATGCCTGTGGTGGATTTACACAGCATTCACAGACGAGGCTCCTCGCACACTTGGCTTCCTTCCTGTCACTTGAACCTGAGCAGACAGTTCTCACCAAGCGGAGCTCTATCACCAGAGCTCTAAGTCCACACCGTGCTCCCCAGCTCTCCGGCAGGACTTGGCATGGTGAAGCTGCCGGCCGCTCCAGCTCTCAGGGGTGACCAGTTGGCACGTGGTTCCCCTTCGGTGATTGGGAAAAGCTGTCAGCACCCCGCTAACCTCACTGCAATGACTTGGAATCTTGCGTAAGATCTGATATTTGCCTACCGTGCGCTCACTCTAATTGCACGTGAAACGTGCTGGGTTTCCTAACACCTCAGGGGAGAAGATATTCCTGGGGCTGCCAAGTTAAAAGGCGACACTTTCCCTCCTGCCTGTTCAGCTACCAGCCATCTGTTCTTGGGCCCCTGAGGGGCACTAGAAACGGGCTGGGAGTGTGGTCGAGAGGGAGGGGTCCACGTGACTCAATTATCCAGACCTACTCATTTCCCCTATTCTGAAACGCTGACCCCTTTCGCTGTGAGAGGCATATGAGAGGTAAGAACATGTACGAACTGTGGAATTAGCCCACCTGGGGTCAAACATGACTCCACACTGTGCGACCCTGGGCACGTCACTGACATAACCATTCTGTGCCTCAGTTCCTCTGGCTGTAAAATGGGGGCAACAATACTATCTCACAGCATAGTGGTTAGGACCAAGTGGCTTCATGCATATAAAGCACTCAGGACCATGCCTGGCTCCCAGGAAGTATTATAAGATATTTGCAGTTACTATTACTAATATTCATCTGACTGGGGCGCCTGGGTGGCTCGGTTGGTTAAGCGACTGCCTTCAGCTCAGGTCACAATCTTGGAGTCCCGGGATCGAGTCCCGCATCGGGCTCCCTGCTCAGCGGGGAGTCTGCTTCTCCCTCTGACCCTCTTCCCTCTCGTGCTCTCTATCTCTCATTCTCTCTCTCTCAAATAAATAAAATCTTTAAAAAAATATTCATCTGACTAACATTTATGAACACCTACTACGTGCTAAGTCCTCTTTCAGGCACAAGGGACACAGGTATAAAAATCGGCCCTTGGCCCCATGTGCCTATAGTTTAGCAACAGAGACAGACGAGGCAATGGAAAGAGGATGCCGTGGTGCTCCTCACGGGGTTTGCTGAAGGTGCCGGAGGAACCCAGGAAGTGTACCTGGGGTAATCCATGAAGCTTCCGGCAGCAGGTGATGTCTGATCAGAGCAGGAGGCTCGGAGGAAGGGTGGGTGGAGCCATAAAGTAGTTCAGGGAGAGAGAACAGCAAGAGCAGAGGCCAAGAGAGAGGACTGAGCTTGGCATGCTGGAGTGCGGAGCTGACGGGCACGCAGTGCTAGGACAGGTGGGAGGGCCGGGCACCAGAGGGGTGGGAGGGGCTCACAGTCCAGCTTCCCCGTCCAGTTAACATCAGGTCAGCCAGGGCCCACAGGCCGAAACTGGGCCTCATAGTTTAAAAGCTATAAACCATCATTCCAAGACTGGGAGTTCGATGGGAAGTTAGAGGCTGCTCAGGGTGGGGAGGTGGGGGTAGCTGGGGGCAGAGGTTAGAACCTGGTGAGGGTGAAGAGGAGAGAGATGGGAGAGTGATACATGGGTGGGGGTGGGGGGGACACACTAAATGAATATGTAAATACAGTGAGGATAATGGGGGCCAGGGGCCTCACTGTTGGGGAAGGGAGGTATATATGGAAAGAAACATAGAATAAACTGTGGTGCTAGAGTGGACATGGAGGTTTCACTGTGAATTCATGATTTTCAACAGATACAAATACAGAAATACACGTCATATTCACATACATTTCCTGGCTCCTTCCATGAGAGGGTCCAGGAACAGTGACAGCCAGATAGCAAAGAGGGCACCTGATACTCAAATGTTGGCTTCTAAATACCATTCTTTACTCGGAGAAAAGGCTGGTTCCAGGACTAGGCAGGGAAAAAACAAGATGAACTTAGGGCACCTTATGTCAGAAAGCAAGAAAGTGTTCAAAGAATGATGGGGACACTGGCCAAAGAAAGGACAATGTGAGCATTAAAATCAATAATCATAGGAGTAGATTATAAGCCACTGGATAAAATAGGAAGCCACAAATCTATATAAAGAAATGAATAAATCAGACGTTTGATGAGGAGCAGGATATTTCTTCAAAGTACCTCCCCACAAAACCCTTTTTAATTACAAAGGGAAAAAGAGTAACTTCACAGTTGAGAAACTTGACATCATCTTAACCAAGTGACCAAAGTGAGTGTCACCAGTAAGGAGACGTATCATGTGCCTCCTGATCTGACAATACTGGGGAAGGCACACCATAAAGTCCTGTGGGGGATCTTGCCCAGAATGTGAAACCTCAAATGAATCATGAGAAAGCAACACACAGATCCAAACTGAGGGTTCATGGGTGGCTGGTACTTGTCAAAGTACCAATGTCCTGGGGCCAAGTAAAGGCTAAAGAACTTTCAGAGATTGGAGGAGACTAAAGAGACGCGACCACTAAGCCACGCAGGGCATCCTGGGTGAGAGAAAGGACACCAGTAGGACAATGGGATTCTAATAGGGCCCACGTATCAGTTAATGCCTCTGCGTAGTGTTGTTTTCCTGGTTTTGATAGTGGTATTTTGGTTATCTAAGTTGGTAGGTAACTTTTGGGGAAGTGTGGGTCAAGGGCATATGGGAAGTCTTTGCATTAGCTTTGCAAATTTTATCGTAAGCCGGAAATTCTGGCAAAATAAAAAGTTAAAAAATGTGTTTAATTTAATGGAATTTAAGAAAAACAATTTAAGGAGGAGATTTCACATAAAAATCCCACACAGCTGCTTCCTTCACACATAGTGGGTCCCTGTAGGCATCGGATTTTGAGGGGCTGGCTTAACAAATGTTTGCTGGGTGTCAAGAGTATGTCTTTGTTGGGGGTAGGAAGAGTGGGGGGAAGGCTGAGTGAACAAAGGTCTAAGAGAGGAGGGTAGACTTGCGCCAAACAAAATACTGGAGGCAATGGTGATCAAAGGAAAGAGGTGCTTTGGAGAGAATCACTGATGTGAAACCAAGATCACTGCCCAGCTTGTGCTGGGTACTTTTACACACACATATTCACATTTAATTCTTATGATAACCCTGGCAGACACGGATATCCCATTTTTCCAACGACAAGACTAAGGCTAAGCTATAAGCCACTTGTTCAAGGTCACCAAGTCCGTGACCAGTAGAGCTGGGAATCAAACCCAAATCTGAGTCATAGACCACGGTCCTTCCACTACCCTGTATACTTGTGGGAATCAGTCTAGAGCTCACCCATTGGTAAGTTAAAGTCTCAAGGTTTTGCTTACTTTCCCACAGATGCTGCCCTAGAGCAGGTGGGAATCTCCTGGAAGACATGGACCAGCTCAAAATACATTAATTTACTCAACAGATACTTACTAAGCACTTGCTAGCCATATTCTAGGTGTAGGAAAATGGAAGTAGTGAAGGTAGACACGGGTCCTGCCTTCATGAAGTTGCCAGTCTAGTAATGCTTTTGACTCCTTGAGAAGGGCCACCTAAACAGAATGTTCTCTAATAACTACTCCATTCCCACACCACAAATCTAAACTGGGGAGCGGTGGTGGGGTAAAGGGAGAACTGAAAAAGACCCTGGGTACAGAGCTGACCACAAGCCAAGTGAGTCAGCAGTGAATGTCACTAAGAAAACGGGCCACAGGAAGGCTGGTGAGAACCCAGCATGTGACAGACTGGGAAGTGAGCCGTTTTCTGACTTATATTAGTCAGTCCCTCATTGCGGTGATGTGGTGATGCGATTAGCTGTGGCCACCCAGTGTCAAGAGAATATGGAGGAAAGGGTAAAGAGAGTGGAGGAGGGGGAAGGGATTCTTACTGTACATTTAGTGTGTGCTCAGCTCATGCTATGCCTTTGACTGGCATGTTCTCACTCAAGTCTCTTGGCCAACCTTCAAGTTAGGGATTTTTAGCCCATTTTATAGATGAGGCTCAGAGAGGCTGACGGTTTAGCTAAGCTCACACACCTGTGAAGTGTCACAGCTAGGAATCTGAATCCAGGCGTAATTCATGTTCTTGCTGCTTTTCCCAACAATGTGGGGACAAACCAAGACCATTTCAGTGGAAAATACATCTTAGGAAAAAAGGTTAAAGAACTGGAATTGTTTAGCCTCAAACAGAGAAAGTGAAAAGACGGATTCTTTATGGTTGTCAAACAAAAACCACTCTTTTCCTGCCCTCCCCCTAGACTGTGATTTTCCCAAAGACAGGACCTGGGCCCTCTTGCTGCCCAGCCCTGCCCAACCCAGGCCCTCGGGGAATTACCTCAATGAATGCATCTGTACAAAGATAAGACCCACTGGCTGGTCTTAACAAGATTAAGATGAAATGGATAGTGGGGAAGCTGCGGCTTCAGGGGTTCCTTGTACTGGATATTGAGGAATTTTCACTTTGAAAAGGGGGGGCAAAGTGGGCTTGAATCCAAAGTAAGAGAACCATCAGCTGGACTTAAGGAAGACTGATCGGGATGCCAAGCGCCAGGAGAATGGGAGGCAGTGACTGAAGCTAGGTGGGCAAGAGGTTTATCACCTGCTAGGAGAGGATGCAATCACAGAGACCCCACAGGGGCCTCCTGCCTTCAACACTGTCCACTGTCAGGTCTAGAAGGTACTCTGAGATCACTGTATCCAACCCATTCATTTTACAGGTGAGAAAATGAAAGCCCCAAGAAGAGGAGTGACTTGTCCAGCCCAAGGTATCATTAAACTCAGAATATTTAAAACAGAAACAAGCCAATAAAAAGTTTATTAAATCCTTGTTATCTCTTATGCTCTTGAAAAGCCATATGCTAGTGGTTCTCAACCAGGGGCAATTTTGCGCCTCCCCCCCCCCCCCGCCCTGCTGCCCCAAGACATTTGGTTGTCACAGTGGGGAGTAGGGGTGTTCCTAGTACCTAGCGGGGTTGAGGCCAGGAATGCTAATACATCCGACGATCCTACAATGCACGCGACAGTCCCCCACAACAAAGGATTACTGGCCCCAAATGTCCGGAGAACTTAAGTTGAGAAACTGTGTTGTATGCAGAGCAAAACTTCACATGTGGGAAGCTCATTTTCCCACTGAGTCTGTGCTCTGTCTGAAAGGCAGCCAGTTTGCCTCTGCTCCCGCTGGGTGGAGTCATGGCCACGGCCTCAATTGCCCCCACGGAGACCAGGAATCTGGATTAAGCAGCTTTTCCCTCTCCCTTTTGCTCTGTGCCTGAGAAGGAAGAGCTCACTTGGAGAGACCTGGGCAAAGGAATCCACAGAGAAAAGAAGTCTACCTGGACTTGTGGCTTACTATGATGGTCCAATAGGTACCAGTGTCACTATTTTAATGAAACATGCTGAATCTATGCCTCTAACTCATTTTGCCCTAAGATAAAACATACATCGACATTAGTACTAGAAGTCAATGAGAATATAGGATTTACTTAACAGAAATGCACTTTACATGCCATATCTAGCCTACTGAGTGAGGAATGGCTGCATAACCTCACCCAAAATAAACACGCATAAGTCTTCTTCTGCTCCCAAGCAAGGAAATTGCCGCTGGAAATCTCTGACTAATGGATTTCTTCTGTAATTTCTTTTCATAGCAGAATGCCTCAGCTTTGCTATTTTAACTTTTGCTGCTCGGGACCTCATTTCTCCCCTGCTCCTGTAGATGAATCTCAGATCACTCTGTGGTTCGCCATATGTGGGCGGTTACCAGGCAGGCACTCGTGATGTCACTGTTTCCAAGGCTTAATGAAATTAGACGCCATTTAGGAGCAAGTCATTGGAAGTGGTGGGTCATTCGTCCCAAAAATAGCCAGCAAGGCTTTTCATTGATGCTTTGGCCTGGTCACCCCTGCCCACCAAGCCTGTCAGAGCCTTCGGTGCCAAGTACCAGGGAGTCAGGTGAAAAGTGTGCTTGTTTGTTCACTTACTCATTTCTTCCACCTTACTGAGAACTACTGGGGTGTGTGCGTGTGCGTGCGTGTGTGTGCGTGCGTGTGTGCGCATGCATGTGCGTGCACGTGCCGGAGGGCGCAGAGAGGTCAATGAACACATCGGAAACAAGCATGGGCACAGAAAGAACCAGTTCTTCTCTGGTTCTGGAAAGAACCAAGCACCCGTTCTACGGAGCCCTGGAATCCCCCTCACAGCCCCCTGAACCCTGTCCTTGACATTCAAACCGCTAATATGAGCCTACACCAATCTTCCCTCTGTCAAAAGAAAGGAAAAAAAGTCTGTCTCCCTCTCTAGCCCAGAAAGAGGCGCTCAGAGGGTGAATAATGACTATGACAGCTACACCAAGGCTGCCCCGCACCGTGAGTGACGACCGTGCACCCAGCCGTGGACTCAGGCTTGGCATTCGTCAGCGCACACCCTTTTCACAACCTGTGCAGTAGATTTCATCCTTCCCCCTACTTCACTTGCCCAGGACGCAGGAGCGGGATTCAAACGCCTGCAGTCTAGCTTCGGGACACGTGCTCTAACCACTGTTCCACATGCCTATGTGAAACAGGGACACAGGCCGGGAGCTGGAGGAGTGGAGGTCTGGGCGGTGACCCTCTGTGCACACACCATTACCACATGCATAGTTGTCTCTCTCCAGCCCATCCCCCGGGGTTCTCTCTCTAAATATCGGTGCCTGTGCAGAGGTCTCGGTCAATAGGGTGCTCCCCCAGCTCCAGCTGCCTCCACTGTGACCCTTCCCATCCCAGAATACCTTCTCTGACCGCAGAGGCCTAGTCTTTTCCCTCTCCTCCTTCCCACAGAAGCCACCAAGTCTGGCCAAAGAGGAAGAAGAGCTTCTAGAAGGCCCCTCCTGAGGCAGCCTCCCCAACCTCCCCGGGCTCTGTGGACATACACATTCCCGGCACAGCCCCAAGATGGCTGTAGAGTCCTCCATTCCTACTGGACTGAGACATGTCAGACCTGTTCCTCAATCTCCTGTGGGTTGTGCAGGGCTTCGCCCCTTAATGGCATTCAGCAAATTCCAGATGAAAATACAAAGTGACATTTGGGCAGGCTATTCCTCACAGCACCGGTTGTAATAGCAAACTGGGTTCCATCCAAATGTCCATCCAAGCGGGACCAGGTAATAAACTATAGACCATCCATAAAGTAGAGGAAGATACAGCTATAAAGGGGAATGAGGAAGGTCTCTATACAGTAACAGAAAAAAAGCAAACTGTGGAACACTGACTTTGTTAAATTTTATGCCTACGTTTTATGGGGAGGGTAGTGATAAAAATAATTACACCCTTGCTTACATCTTCAAATTCGTGAGGTAATTGCCACAGATACAATTTGTAATAGCCACAGTCGCCCATCAATGGACACATGGACAGACGAATTACGGCATATCCATACAATGGACTATTACTCAGCGATAAAAAGCAATGAAGTAGTGACGTGAGCAACAACATGGATGATCCTTAAAATAATTATGCTGAATGAAAGACAAATTAGGGTACATGTGGTATGATTCCATCTACATAAAATTCTCAACAGTGTTTTGTGGTTTTCAGTACATGGGTCTTGAACTTCTTTCGTCAAATTTATCCCTAAATATTTAATATTTTTTATGCATCTCCTAAGAATAAAAGTAACCATTTGTGTTAGCTTCTGGTTACACCTTCTACTGCTTCTTTTTGAAGATATAACATTTTAGACAAGTACAAAGTAGTCTAGAGTGACCGCAGGTTGTTAGTTGCCCAGGGAGAAAGGAAGAGAGGGACATGCGGAAACTTTAAGGGGTGATGGATACGTTCACTATGTTGATTGTGACGATGATTTCATGGATGTATACATGTTAAATTTCTCAAACTGCACCCTTTATTTATGTGAAGTTTATTGTATGTCAATTGTACCTAAGTAAAACTGTTAAAAATTTTTAATGATGGCCACAGCTAAAACACATCAAACACATTAAGCAATCTATGAGTTCATAACAACACTTCAGAAAACAAAAAAAAAACCCCTCTTCGGACACCTTTGGCGATACGAGGCCACCAACTCGTTATCCTGAAAACTAGAAAAATAAAGGGAAAGCACTTATTCTGACATTTTTTTTTTTGCATACAAATACATTTCTAAGTAACCAAATAGTTGATGAAGATGTAGGAGTAGACAGAATTCCACAGAATAATGTGGGAATATATTCCACAGAATAATGTGGGAAGACTAATAGAATTAGAAAAATCATCCCTGTGTATCCTTTGGTAAAACACTGGATCTTAGCAATGATCAGAAACTTAATAATAGATGGACCAGGCTACAGCCACCTGAACCCAATAATCAACCTTAGTATCTTAAAGAGAAGACAACCAGTTATTCGGTACCTTTCAAAGCAATGCAATTGGAAGTACACAGCGTACTTCTTAATACCTGGCCCAGAATAACTTCACATTTCACCTTCCATTTAATCCTTATCCCACAGCAGTCTGGCCTCTGACATCAGCCTCCCCTCCAGTCTCTCTTCCTGCTCTAGCTAAGATCACCCAGGAGTTACTAAGGGCCAGATGCCATTGGCTCTCCTCGGTATGCCCCTGCACTGAACCTGCTAACCGTCCCTCCTTCCTGGATTTCTCTTGCCTGTCTAATTTCCACGGTATTCTCACTCTCTGGTACCCTCTCTGTCTGCTCCTTTGCCTCCTGCTATCCCCGACAACCGGGTGTGTGCCCAGGGGTCAGTATTTAGGCCGCTTCTCTTATAGCTCCCAAAGCCAATTCATCCATGCCTTAATTTACTGTGCCAAGTTCCACAGAGACAGGAGAAAGTCAACAAGACAGATGTGGTCCCTGTCCTCGCAGAGCTCACATGGTAATGCCCAAGGAGCTTCCTCATGCCCAGGTGCATCCCACCTGCCCCTCACACTTGATATGTCCAGAACAAATCTCAACAGCTTCTCACACAAAACCTTTTCTTAGGATCCCAGAAGGAACCTCAGGGATCGTGGAATCCAATCTCCTGCAGCTTCAGATAGTTACAGTAAAAGAGAAAGGGCAGCAGTATTCTGTGTTAAGGGACAGGCCCCCCCCCCGACTCTTTTGAAGTCACCGTCTTTGTTCTCTTGGGGTTTCCAGATGCCTGAGCGTGGTGAAGTGCGCTGTGCTGTGTTGGCTGTGGGGACATGCTGCTGAGCAACACAGTAAAACCGGCTAATCAGGAAGGTGACCAAGATATTCTCCAAGAGTGTTTTAGATGGTCTATCAGAAAAATGGGAGAGGCCTCGCTGGGCCAGACAATGCACTTTACCTGTTACCTGGACCTGCGCCAGTCGGGGGAGAACAAAGCTCACACACAGCAGTGGCGGCGGCGGGGAGCTAGTCTAATAGCTCTAAATCCTAACGCGATCTGTTCCTTGAGAAATCGAGCAAGCTTGCTCCTACCTGAGGCCCTCTGCCCTTGCCATTCTCTGTATCTGGAATGTTCTTCCCTCAGATGTCTACATGCTTGCTGCCTCACTTCACGTACATCTATGTTCAGATGTCACCTCCTTGGAGAGGCCTGTCCTGGCCACTAACTAAAACACCCCTCTCCATCTCCTTGCTCTATGGTTTTTTTCTTCTTGGCACTTAAGATCACTGTCCGATTTTATGTTGTGTTATGTGCATTTGTTGATTGCCTGATTCTGCCATTAGCATGTAAGGTACAGGAGAGCAGGAACTGTGTCTGCCTTTGAGTTCCACTATATCCCTAGAGCCTAGAAAAGTGCCAGGCACACAGTAGGTCCACAGAAATACTTGTGGAATAGATGCAGGAGGCGGCTTTTCTCCAAGTGCGGTCCTTGCACCACTGCCTCAGAATCTGCCTGGTAGCTGATTAAATTTGCAGCTTCCAGGGCCCCACTATGGAATGAACTAAACCAGCATAGGGGTAGGGAGGGCAGGCATTTGAGAAAAAAAGTGCACTTCAGAAGATACTGGTGCATGCTAGAATTGCTAAGGTATCAGCTGTGTGTTGATTTCCAACTTCAAATTTGTTTCCTAAGACTTTCAGTATGTACCTACCTGAGTTACCACAGGTCAACAGAGGGATGAGAAAAGGAACTGGCATTTCCTGGGCTCCTACCCTATGGGCCAAGCCCCATTTAGTACACTTGACCTACCCTATCCCACTGAATCCTCCCTACTGCCCATAAGATGCCATCAACAAATGTGTAAACCGAGGCTCAGAGAGGCCGAGCCACTTGCCTAAGTTCACACAACCAGCAAGAGGCAGAGTTAGGCTGGAACCCTGGGCAGCCTGACCCAGAGGCTGACCCTCACCCTGACCCTCTTTGGCCTCCCAAAAACTCTGCACTAGGCTCTGGGGGCCCTTGGCCATCCACACTCAGCATTGCCCTCCTGTGCCTGCACGGAGTCTGGCACCGACAGCGGGCTGTGGGCACTTGGTGAGCGAGTAAAGGAGGAAGGGTCATGGAGCTTTGGAACTGTGGTGTGGTATCACCCTGAAGGGCCTGGCAGAGCACCGCCGGATGGGGGCCCCCTCACCCCCGTGGGGGCTCCCCCGCCCCCCCCCCCGCTGCAAGAGCTCAATGAGCTCACGCTCTCACAGAAAGAGGAAAGGCCTGGTGTCGGAGCCTCAGGACACCAGGGAGCTGGGGTTTGGCTGGGAGTCAGGCTTCCCACTGTCAAGGCCACCAGGAACACAGGCCAGGGGACAGCAAGGGCTCCAAAGTGTTTCCAAATCACTGGAAACAGGACGCAGCCGCCAGCCCCACACCAGGACACAACATCATCCCGAGAGTGGAAGCTATAAATGGAAATGTATTCTTAGAGGGGCAGAACATGAGTGGGGGTTTTTCAGAAATGACCCATCATCGGATAAAAATACAGATGGCATTTAAATGCTGAGCGGCACGAGCTATTCCGGGGACTAGGTTCTCATCCCGGCGGCTCCCAGCCAGGGCACGGCCTTCAACAGAGATTTAAAAGGAGGAAACCACCGGGGCTGGTGGTTTTAAGTTTTGGAGCAGAGTATTTGGGAGAAAGATATCTGTGGAAGGTGCCCCCTTTGGGGAGAGCCCGAATGTCACTTGACCTCCATCTGCACCTGCCCATAATTCAGTTTTACTCTGCACTATGAGACTACCTTTTGGACAACATTCTCAGCTACCTTAAGAAGTGAGGGCTGAGTTCTGGCGAGGCCTGGGGATAAAAGCCCTTAGATAGGATCAAGATTTTAAAGAGGTTGGCAGGTCAAAGAAAGCAGAATAAAGAAAAACCTGGAGGTGGATCTGATGGCATGGAAAGGGGAAAGAGAGTATTTAAGTAAGCCAGCCTCTGTGCTCATGACAGCTCACTGAATCCCCAAGGCTCTCCAAGATACAAAAACGAGATTCAGCCCTTTTTTACAGAAAAGGAAACTAAGGCTCAGAAAAGACTGTGTAGAGTCGGTGACTCTGGGCTGAGATCCTGAGCCTAAAAAGAAAGCAGAAATGAGGCTGAGAAAAAGGGCAGAAGGGTGTGTCTCAGGGAGAGCAATAGCTCCTGATAAGGTTCGTCACTCCAGAAGCCCAAAGTCACTCAATTGGCGTGTGGAGAAGCTGGGACGTGCACCCACACGAAGGTACTGTGCCAGGCTGGGAAGCAGCGGTGTGCTTTAGAAAGCGAGGCCTGGCTCACAAATTAAAAGATGAAATTTTTCAGACAATCCCATGGAAAAATGCATAAGGAAAGGGATCAAAGTGCCCTCCTTGATGACCATTTTCATTTGGGCACATCTCCGTACTTTTGTTTCATAATAAACAGGTTATAAGCGAAAAAATAAAGACAGGTAGGGTCTTTAGGAGAACTGGCCCTAACTGTACATTACCTGCCCTCCCTCCCTCCCACCCACCTCATGGCCCCACCAACACTCTTTGTTCCAGAGAGGCCCATTCTGTCCCAGCTCCGTTCATTTACATGCACTGTGCCCTCTGTTTGCATCACCTCTTCTCTCTCCTCCTCCACCAGCTCATTCTTTCTGTCATGATTGAGTACCTATTGTATACCAAAAACTTCCAGGTGCTAGGAATACAACTGTGGCCAGACACAAAACTCCCTGCCTTTGCCTAGCTTACAACCTAGTAGAAGAGACAAGTAATAAATGAACTAATATGTCAATGCCGATAAGTATTATGAAGAAAAATAAACCAAGCTAGGAGACAGAGTATAATATAGGTGCTGTTTTAGATGGGGGGTGGGGGTGGGGAATGGCTATCAGAGAAGCCCCATCTAACAAAGTGACATGCAAATGGAGATCTGAAGGAAGTGAGATAGCAGCCACGTGGATATCCAGGGAAGAACAATCCAGGCAGAATTGATAGCAAGTGCAAAGGCCCTGAGGCAGGAAGCATATTTGGCAGGCTCCTGGAACAGTAAGGAGGCTGACACAGCTGGAGTGGGAGGAGACGTCAGAGGACCCAGTAATTCTTTTTTTTTTTTTTTTTTTTAAGATTTTATTTATTTGACAGAGAGAGACACAGCGAGAGAGGGAACACAAGCAGGGGGAGCGGGAGAAGGAGAAGCAGGCTTCCCGCAGAGCAGGGAGCCTGATGCGGGACTCGTTCCCAGGACCCGGAGATCATGACCTGAGCCGAAGGCAGAAGCTTAACAACTGAGCCACCCAGGCGTCCCAACCCTGTAATTCTTTAAAACTCAGCTCACACAACCCTTTCTTTGAGAATCCATCTCTAATTATCCCCAGGCTGGCTGAAGCACCACCTTCTGGGCTGCCCACAGCCCCTGAGCTTCACTCTGTCATCATAAGGCACACGGTGTGTTGTTACTACACATGTGTGAACTGTAATCATGAATGAAAGGCGCAACCCACTCCATCTCATTAATACTATCACAACTAGAAGTTGTGAACTCGCCCAGGGCAGGAACTGGCCTTACGCATCTTGGGTTCCCTCGCACCTGGCACTGCACTCTTAAGTAGGGAACATGCATCATCTTTAAGTAACAAGAGGCCCACTGGGCCACAGAAGACTGAGTCTTTCGCAGGCAAAGAGCTCACCTGAGATGTGCAGGTGAGTACCTTTTGAAAGCCATGGGCTTCCTAACCACCCACCAGCGATGAGACTTCACAGGGGAGGCCTACAGGAGGCAGGGGTGAGTAACAGAGGGAAGGAGGGGAGAGGAGGAGAGGAAGGAGACCTCCTCCCCACCCCATATTGTCAACATCTGCCTCATCCCTGCTTTCCTAAACAGTCCACAGCTTATCTAAGCCTTTGCTTTAAAAGGAAAGCCCACATGGGAAAATAAAAATACAAAACCACTAGGGAGTGACTATTCATAGATAGAAAATACCCTTTCCCTCTGAAAAAGATTCTAGGAAACATCAAGTTTCCCAAATGACTCAATGGGCCCAGGCACGGACCACCTACTGCTCACATCACCAAATGAGAGACAACCACGCATTATGCGTCTCTGTAGGAAGTACACTCCCAAGTAGAAAAATGCCTACTGAGGCGCCTGGGTGGCTCAGTCGTTAAGCGTCTGCCTTCGGCTCAGGTCATGATCCCAGGGTCCTGGGATCGAGCCCCGCATCGGGCTCCCTGTTCCATGGGAAGCCTGCTTCTCCCTCTCCCACTCCCCCTGCTTGTGTTCCCTCTCTCGCTCTGTCTCTCTCTGTCAAATAAATGAATAAAATCTTCAAAAAAAAAAAGAAAAGAAAAGAAAAATGCCTACTGAGGCCAGGTAGATACTAAAAATGAGAGAAGTCAGCTGGCTGGGGCCTGTGGCAAATCAAAGGGGCCAAAGCCCAGCTTAAGGGAGCAGACACCAGAAACTAATATTACACTGTATGTTAACTAACTGGAATTTAAATAACAACTTGAAACTCTAAAAAATTAAATAAAATTTAAAAAATTAAGGGAGCAGAAAGCCCCCAGCATGGCCCTTGGCTAAAGCAAGGAGTCCCGGGGTGGCCAAAAATCAGGAAAAAAAAAACCCAAAAAACCAAAAAACAGAAATCTTGGGTCCTATGTGAAATCACCAATTTAAAAATGATGGCGATGAGCTGTTTTTTGTTTTTTTTTTAAATAAAACAATAATACTTCTGTGGCTCAGATTTGGCCTGGGGACAATCAAATTTGTGAGCTTGGCCTTAAATGTTGAGTTTTTTAAATCAGAATAGGCAGTACAACTATAAAGACAGGAGAGGGCAAAGAGATCTAAATGTTCTAGCGCTAGAAGGCAACTGAGATCACGGAGTCCCCCTGTGGCCAAGAAGGTTCGTCTCTGGGATCAATTCCAGGCTGCCCAGCTGTGAAGGCCGAGAAGGATTAGCAGTGTCTGCCAAGGCAATGGGGACACTAGTGACATGCTTCCTGGGTATTTGGCAAGGCTAATTTAGTCCAGACCCATTTTAAAGGCAGAAAAACTGAGGTCACATGTGGGAACCATGTGTGTGTCCCAGCAGAGCTATTCCCACCACACCCAGATGCCCCCAACATCTTTAGGCTTTTGGAACGGTCATCTACCAAAGACTCATCTTAGAGAGAAGTCATCTTTAAACTGACAAAGCAAATCAATAAGAAAATTAGATTTTTACAGTGATTCATTTTGCCCATGGTTTCCTAGGGATGGAAACTTTTCTAAACCACGAAGGGGGTCTGAGCCCCGACAGAGCCATTTGAGGATGCTGCGCACGGCACGCACACTGTCCTGCTCAAGGGCCGTGAGCTGGCTGAGGGGCCTGGCGCCAGAGGGAGCCTGGGCCCACTGGAGGGCCGCAGCCTGCTTTCAGCTCTCCTCCCTCCCACTCAGTGTGAGTCAGGGCTCTTGACTTCAGTGTGCTGGCGGCAGAGTCTTCAGTTTTACTTGGCTCCTGAGCAAAATGTACTTTTCCAAAGGCCATTGATTCAACTAAGCCTGAATTTTGCAATGCCTGGCAGTTGCCAGGCCAGCCTCCTCTGAGCACATGCTGTCCCAGGGAATGGGACCAAAGAATGTGGTTATCACCTCCCCTTACCTTCTCCTTCCTTCTCCCCAAATGGGAGCATCAGTCCATCCCCTGGCAGAGTCCACCGGCATGCCTGACATCCCTCTGGCCTCCCTTGGTTACCCAATTGCACAGTTCCCTCCCTCTGGCTCCCCACACCACACATGCTCCTGGATTCAATGTCAAATCACACCTGACAGCAGGCCTGGACAAACACCTGGAAAAGACTAGCCCGCAGATAATCTAGCCAGGGCAGCCCCCACTTCCTGCAGAGACACACACTTCCCCTTTACATCCCTGCTGGGGCATGTGGGAAGAACACAGGTCAGGGGGCAGGCTGGTGGCAACCCAGACAGTAACGAGTACCTTGTGTACCTGTTTGCTTTTTAAAAATAGACTGTTATTTAGAGCAGTTTTAGACTTCACAGCAAAGCTGAGTGGAAGGCAGAGATTTCCCATACAACCCCTGTTCCCCACACACACAGGCTCCCCCAGAACCAGCATCCACCCCCCACCAGAGCAGGGCACTTGTTATGCTGGATGAACCTGCAGTGACACATCATTATCGCCCAGGATTCACAGCCTAGCCTACATCAGGGGTCACTCTTGGTGTGGTGCTGTTGTACAGAACATGGGATTGGACACACGTATAATGACATTTTTATAGTTTACGTGGATAATGACATCATTACAGTTTCATACCGACAGTTTCACTGCCCTGAAAATCCTGTTCTCTGCCTATTCTTTCCTCCCCCCTTGACAATGGTCTCTTTACTCTCTTCAGAATGTGTTTACTTTTTCCAGAATGTCCTATGGTTGGAGTTATACAGTAGGCAGCCTTTTCAGATTGGCTTCTTTCACTTAGTAATATGCATTTAAGGTTCCTCTGTGCCTTCTCATGGCTTGGTAGTTCATCTCTTTCCAGCACCGAGCAAATCTCAGTGTCTGGACGTCAAAGTGTACCTGGTTTTTCAAACCCCAAGGAGTGGATCGGCAGGGCGAGGGGCACAACTGTCTCATGCATTAGCTGCATGCCTTTGGACAAATTTTCTCTGAACTCCCAGCGTTTGTCATTTGTAAACTGGGGACAGAAATGCCGATAACCTCATGGAGTGAGGATTGCATGTGGAAGTGCATGCCGGGCGCTGATTACAGTTCACAGCATGGAGCAAGCACGTGACAGAAGGTAGCTGCAATTTGTCACCCTCACGGGTACTGTGGCTGTCACTAGCATTCATGGGCTTACTCCTGCCTTCTTTGCAGAGCAGCACGGAACGAAGTGGAGACAACCTGGGCTTTGGGCTCACAAAGACAACCTGGGCTGGGGTTCAAATCCTGACTGTGCTCAGGCAACTGGCTAGACTTCTCTGCGCTTCAGTTTACTCATCTGTAAAGTGGGGCTGGGGTGGGGATTACATCCCCCTCCTAGGACGAGGAAATCAGTAAGTGGAATGCAGAAAGAGCCCTTGGCACCAAAGAGGCACCTACAAAAGCTTAGCACCCAGCTATGATGGAGAGGTCCTCAGCATTTCCTATGAACGGTCCCGCGGAGTGCACCATGCAGGGAAGGTAAACAGTGGGTGTATTTGAGGATGTGGGTGAAACCTTGCTGGTCAGTACCAGGGCCAGGAAGGGTGTCTACAAAGCCAAATGAGTGTGAGGAAAAATGAGTGCTGTCCTGCCTAGCCGGTCCCCAGGGGATGTCAGCCCGGAGGGGCCCAAGAGGTCCTCTGCAGCCGGCCACGGCCTGGCAAGCCGTCTCCTGAGTGTCAGATGACAGCAGAGGGCTGAAACACAGAGGCAGGGGCCAAGGGCGGCTTGTGGTTGTTCCTGCGGCCTCTAAGGGGTGGAACTAGGGACACGGGAAAAAGTTATGGGACACCACCAATCACACAACTCAAATGTGCCCACCAGCGAGTTCCACGGAACTGCTGGGCCTGAATAGGAACTCGGGTGTTCTCCCACGAAACCATCTTGGCCTTTCACCCAAACAGGACCTGCCCACGTGGGAGGCCCCCTGCCCCACCTGTGCCCAGAATGGACGGTGGTGTGTCACACCCCGCCATTCAGTGCCAGTGACCCCAGGAGGGTGGCACTGTCAGGATCCCCACTTTCCAGATGAGGAAGGTTAAGGTCGTCCAAGGTGGCATTGCGAGGGAGCCTTGGAGCTGGGACTCCAACCTTTGACTTTCAGATTCCCTACAGCTGGGCATCAAGCCTGGAGTTGGCAGAGACTCCACTCAAAGGCCTCCCTGTGGATGGTTTTCCAACCCTCTGCATCGGCATTGTGGCCCACTCATTCATTCAGCATCTGTCCCAAGGATATCACTAGCATCGATTCTGTTCTGGATGCTGGGCTAGGCCCCTGAGATACAACATGTGCCAAACAAAGGTAGTCCCTCCCTGCCTGTAGCTAAAGTCAAGAAAACCTCCCTAACAAATGTGTTGTCAGAGAAGGTGAGCGGCCAGAAGGAATGGCTTGCACGCTTTCTGCCTTCTGAGGAATTGAGGCTGGAGAGTATATAGGTCATGGTGGGTCTGGAGAGGGTCTTTCTGGCTGGGAGTCCCAGCTCTGCCACTTGCTAGCTGTAGCCTTGGGGAAATTACTTCAATGCCAGGTGCCTCAGTTTCCCAGTCTGTCAAACAGTGTCCCATCTCACTGGGTTGCTCTGAGAGAGTCCATGTGTTAGAATGTGGGAAGTGCTTACTTGGCATGGTGCCTGGCCCCATGAATGAGTGTTCACCACCCTACCCGTCACTGGCTGGAGGGTGTGAGATACAGAGCACCACAAGCATTTTCTTCTCCTCGAAGGAGAACCTTGTTCTCCCCAACAAGTCCCTCTGAGAACTGCCTTGGCAGGGGTGGCACCAGTGGGCCCAGAAAATCAGGTCAGAAAGAGGGGCACGTGAACTCCCCATAGGTCCAAGATGAGACAGACACAGGGGCCTCAGGGACCCCCGGGTGAGAGCTGCTTCACACAGGTGGGAGTGTCTTCCCTGCACACCCACCTCCCACCCCTCAGACCTCCAACCCCTTTGCTCTCTTCCTGTTTCTCCCCAACTGGCCTTTCCTTCTGGACTCTGCTCCAACTCTCTGGACCTCAGTAGCACAGAGCTGAGGTTCCCAATTCCAGAAAGACCTGGAACACTAAAAGAATAAGTTTAGTCTGGGCTCAGTAATGGAAAAAAAAAAAAGCACATACAAACACAAATTAAGGATCCATTAAGAAGTCATACACAGGCAGTAAAAATCTAACACACACAGGAAGGATCAGCAGCATACTCAGGAGAGCAGTTATAATGGGGTGGCTGTGGGGATGCATCAAAGATGGAAATCTGAAGAGAAAAGGAATATGGGGGCCTAAGTTTGTTTCTTACAGTGCGGGGGGGTTGGATTAATCTCTATGCTATATATGTCTAAAATATTCTATGAAGAATTTTTAAGAAGCTTAAAAGTACCAAAAAGTAATCAAACACTACAAAACAGAAAAGAATGAATTGAAGATACATGCCAAGTGGGTAAGTCCTACAGATGTCACTCTGAATGAAAGTAGACCCCCACACATCATATATAATTCCATTTACGTGCCATGAGGAAGAGGCAAAACTAACCAGTGATGAGGGAAGTCAGAAGGGCACCCTCTTGGGGCGTGAGGAGTACTGACTCGGAAGGGGCACAAGGGAGCCTTCTGAAGTACTGGGAAGGTTCTGGGTCCTGATCTGGGGGTGGTCCTGTGGCTGTGTGTACGCAAAGAGCCATCAAACCGTATGCTCAAGATGAGAGCATTTTACAGTGAGCTATGCTATACCTCAACTTAAAAATTAATTAAAAATTTTAAAAGAAAAAATATCTAACCATTGGCCAGGTTTGGAAACCTTTTGCACTGGCTCAGGATAATAGTCAAGAGGCTGCTTTTGAATTTCTTTCTCTATCAGCTTGACATCTGATTCCCTCATTCATGTATCTATTGACATCTCCTCTGGGAACAATCTCGAGCGAGGTGTAATGGCAGATACACAGGGGAAGGGTTCCATGCCCCAGGGACATGCACAAATGTCAGGCCGACCGAGAGGCAAATCCTGGCTCTGCCCTTACTTGAGGTGTGCCCTGGGCTAGGTGATGCCCTCTCTGAGATCTGGTGACCTAAGGTGCAAAATGTGGTCAAGATTAAAGACGACAGTGTTCACCACTGTGCCTCACACATATCAGGTGACCCCTCCCCCATAATGGGACCCATTAGTATGGTTCATGCTTTAACCATCTAGAGCAATGTTTTACCAACTGTATGTTATGTCTGATTTGTGTGTTGAAAAATCAATTTAGTGGATTGCAGCCAGCATTAAAAAAAATTAGATTACAACAGAATAGAAACTACCTGTTTGAATTGCCTATAACAAAAGGAAGCGTTGTTCTATTGAGTTCTTATACATTATACACTGGGCTGCAATACACAATGTATTTCTTACAGAGGGTAAATGTCAAAAGTATTTAAAAGCCCTGTTCCACTGAACTCTACACAGCCCCATGACATAGCAAGGTACCAGTTCAGGGCAACAAAGCCCAGTTCTTAGAATTGTGCAGGAACAATAGTACACTAAGAGAATAATTCCACTACCTCCAGGAAGCCACATTTCCTTTTTTAGGGTTCCAAGTGCGCCGAAGTTGAGGGGAGATCGGGTACAGCTGCCTAAGAGGAAGCAGCTTTAGGCGTACAACTTCCACAGTCAGGCCTGAGTGCCTGGGCTTGAAGAAAGAAGTGGGCCGGGCCCCAGGAGGCCTGACAATGTGGCCAGCTGTGCCCCTCGGGAAGGAGCCAGGTGGCTCTGGGGCAGCTTCACAGCGGTCCTGAATAAGACGGTTCTAGGTGGAACCCAGACTGGGGGACAAACAGCAGGAATTCCCTGGAGAGGGAGTTACTCCTGTTCCACTTCTCTTTCAAGTCTCTTGGATGAGGTTTTTTATTATTATTATTATTTTTTAAAGATTTTATTTATTTATTTATTTATTTGAGAGAAAGAGAGAGCACAAGCAGGGGGAGCGGCAGGCAGAGGGAGAAGCAGGCTTCCGGCCGAGCAGGGAACCCCATGTGGGGCTTGATCCCAGGACCCTGGGATCTGAGCCAAAGGCAGATGCTTAACCGACTGAGCCACCCAGGCGCCCCTCTTGAACAAGTTTAGAAGTCTCATTTAGAAGGTAGGTCTTTTAACACCTAATAATCTCACTTTTTGATAAAGAGAAGAGCAGGCCTTGAAACCTTCTACCGGCAATGGCCGTAACATAGAACTTTCTTGACACTGCTCTGGATTTTATGGATACCCTGGATTCACAGTGGGTGACATTGGTTTTCCATTTCACAGGGATGAGGTAACATATTTTTAAAAAAACTCTCTATTCAAGTTTTTTACAGTAGGTCCATTTAAAAAAACGTTTATAAAGTTTATAATAGTAAAGGCAAAGGTAGATATGGCAAAGAGTGTAAAAGTGGCCCAGGAGTGGTTGCAGTTTGGCAAATGCTGCTAAGGACTCCCTGAACCTGAGGCCAGGGAGTCCCACCTCAGCTCTGCACATCCTGACAGCAGTGAGTGTCATCAAAGGACATGCTCCCTGCTAAGAGGTGACAGAGCTCAGGAGGGGAGAAATGGACCTGTTTTAGGAAGGGCATTGTCAAGGCCACCGGCCAACCAACCGTGGAGAATTCTTCATGGAAACATGGAACCAGGATTTTACCATTGCAAGGTGTGCTTTCCAAACTCCCGTCACCATCAACGGGTCTTTCCGCAAACACACACTCGCTTGTGTGGTCCTGATGCTGCAGTGAAGCCTCCGCTTTCATTTTCCTCTCCCGCGCTTCACCTTTCCCCTTCAGCTCATGCCATCCTTCTAAGATTTTCATTTCCAGATCATTTCAATCTCACAGAGGAGTGGCACAAATAGTACAGAAAGTTCCCTCTGTATACCTTTCACCCAGCTTCCCCCAATGGGAACACCTTCCAGAACCCTAGAGCACCACAGGAAAATTCTCAAAACAGGAAATGAACTTTGGAACAAGACTCTCAAGTACATCGCAAACCATCAGGATTTCACCCATTTTTCTGGCCTCGGATCCAATCCAGGGCCCCACGCTGCACCTAGCTGCTGTCTCCTCGCAGCCCGCTCCACTGTGTGGCAGCTGCAGGTCCTCCCTCATCGGTCACAACTGTGACACTCCTGAAGAGTGTGTCAGGTATTTTGTAGAACCTCTCTCAAACAAGGTTTGTCTGATGTTCTCCGGTGCTTTCAGACAGGCTGTGCATTTCTGGGAAGAATCCCACCACGATGCAGCCCTTGTCAGTGTACCGCGTCAGGGCGTGTGATGTCCACGTCTTATGACCTGCAATGTTGGGCTTGAGCACTTCGCTAAGGTGGGATGTGCCAGGAGTCCCTGCCGTAAGGAACTGTGTTGCCCTTTGTGATTACTAAATATTTGGGGGAAATATGCTGAGCCTATCTAAATATCTTGTTTCTGCTTAAGCTTTTACCCACTAATTTTAGCACAGATTTTAACTGTACCAATTACTGCCGTGGTGTTTTTTTTTTCTTTTCTTTTTTTTTAATGTATTTTGAGAGAGAGCACACGAGCAGGAGGAGGGACAGAGGGAAAGGGAGAGAGAGAATCTTCAGCAGACTCTACACTCAGTGTGGAGCCTGACGAGAGGTTTGATTCCACAACTATGAGATCATGACCTGAGCCGAAATCAAGAATCAGATGCTTACCCACCCAGACACCCCGTATTACCATGGTGTTTTAATGGTGATTTTCAAATTCTGTCATTCTTTCTACATTCATTAATTGGAATACCTGTGCCTTTTTTTTTTTTCGGTTTTAAAAATACAAGTCCTCAGCAGAAATTTACAAACTTTCTAGTGGCCAAGCTGGCTTTGAGATAAACCATCTCTTCCTACATATCTGCTGATAAACAGTCCACTGCACCCTAACACTTTTCCTATTTTTTTCTCTTTTCTTCTTTCCTTCCCTCACCTCATCCTACCTTACCATCACCTTGATTTTAAGAGCTGCTGAGCACCAGGTAGCCCAGCAGTGCCAAAACAGCTCTGCTGTGTACACTGAGTTTAAACTAGGCTAGTAATTCACACCTGGGCCTCACACTTGCTCTATGTATCAATCCTAAGAAACTATTATTATGTGCCAGGCACTATACTAGGCACTGTAACCTAAATATACTCTCATCTTTACACCAACTTTTGTACGTCAGCAGGATGCCTCCCATTTTACAGATCACTAGGCCAAGGCTGATTCATTTAGCCAACAACTATTTAGGGTTCACAGTGCCAGCCTCCAGCCTACTAGTGTTGGGGACATGGGGGTGAACACGATAGGCAAGGCCTGTGCATTGAGGAACTTACGTTTCCATGGAGAGGACAGATACATTTTTTGATCAGCAAAAAGGGGATGTGATTGTTTTGAAGTGTGCCAAGAACGATGAAGAAGCACCCACAATGATCCAATAGAATGTGATAGGGGACACTTCGAGCCGAGTGGTTAGGGCAGGTCCCTCTAAGCAGGGACCTGAAGGGGAGGGAAGGAGCACACCATGCCGACAGCCTGGAAAGGGCACTCCAAGCAAAGGCTCTGAGGTGGAAGGTGAAGTCAACTTGGTTAAGGAGCCACAGTGGCCACCAGGGCTTGAAGCACAGGGAGGGGCAGGTGGCTTAGGATGAGGTCATCGGGGGTGGGGGTGGGGGATGGATCATACAGGGCCCTGCAGGCTGGGGAGAGGACTCTGGACTGTTCTCCACGGTGGATCTCAAGCACAGTACTGAGTGCCCAGGAGGGCGGACCAGGTTTCACCCTGAGTGACCCCGGCGGTCAACAACAGAGCCAGGCTCCAGCTGAGGCTGGCCTCGTCCACGTCTGCTCCAGCCAGGCCCCTTCCTCCTCCACACAGCACCGGCCCAGGCCCTTGGGCCGAGCTCCAAACACCGTGGGACTCCGGGTCTGGCTTTGGAATATGTTTTTGTGCTCACAAAGAAACACGGGTGTGGCTAATGCCCTGGACTTCTTCCTCACACGAGATCACTCTGCATCTCCTGCTCCAGAAAGACTGGAGCCTGGGACCCATGCTCGGCACCAGCCCAAGGCCTGCTCCCCCTGAGGCACCTGCAGGCCTCGATTCCGCCACACACACCTCAGAGCACCCCTTCACAGTACTGAGATCTGCATGCGCTCCTTCCACTTCTTCATCTAGCAAGCTCACGGTCACACCGTATGGTGCTGTAGTGAAGGGCATGGACTTGGGAGCCAGAGTGCCTGGGTTCAAATCCTGGCTCTGCCACTGGCCGGGTGACCCCGGGCAATTGAGCTCCTGAGGGCCTAGCAGGGGCAACTGTGAGGATGAAATGAGTTCATTGGCCCAAGAAGGCAGAGTGGCGTGGGTGCCCTGAGAATGCTGCTTCGGTGTTGCCTATCACCCTGATCACACACCCCCACCCCCGCCCTCCTCTGCCCCCACCCCCCCCACCCCACCCCCCATGGGAGGATTGAGCCTTATATACTCGGGAGCTCAAGGGCTCACCTGTCCCTCCCCTCCCTGGCTTGGGGCCTGGCACTGAATAAACGCTGTTTGTTGGAAGAATGAATAAATAATGAACAAACATGTATGAGTATGGGATGGGTAAATATACGTCAAAGGTAAGACTAAAAACTTGTAATTATTCAGGACAAATACTTTCAACAGAAGTGCCTCTGGCAGAGTCGTGTGATTAAGACAAGGCCTGTAGGCACGGGGGGGGGGGGGCGGGGGGGGAACAACAGAGATAACCCGGCCAACATATAATCAAGAACCCCAAAGAAAAGACTTTAGAATTTGGAGGTAGAGAAACCTGGCTTCCCAATCCTGGAGCCACCACCTCCTGGCTGTGCTATGGCCTCGGCAAGGCCACCGTGGACAGATGGGCAGGCTGCCCCCTGCACAGGTCACCTGACTGGGGCAGACAGCAAGGGCTGGACATGAGCCCCCACTCAGCTGAAGGAGGTGTGGGGGCTGTATAGGGCTCCCGGAACCCCAAAGAAGGGAAGTTTTCTAAGTGGTTCCCACAGAGGTGGCAGAGAAGTGACCCACAGCTCTGAGCAGCCCAGAGCAGCTCCCTGAGCCTCCGTTCTAGCCCACAAAGTGGGGCCAATGACCACAGCTATGCCTCTCCTACCGGCGGGCGGATGGTGCTGTTAGCACCACGATACTTAACTTTCACCCCTTTTATGCCCGGCGCTTACAGCAATGCCTGGCACAGTGTAGGCACTCGGTGCATCCGCCCAGTGAATTACTAGGCTAGTGTCGTTAACAGGCACCTCCCCTGGGCTTCCCCTACAGGCAGCCTGTAAGTCAGGTCCTGCTGTGGGCTCAGAGGCAGGCGGGACCTTGAACTGTAGTAAACTCTCACACCCTTCAGTCTAGGAGAAAACAGAAAACAGAAAGGGCATGGGGTGGGGGTGGTAACTTGGGGCCAGAATGCAGCCTTTTCAGTCAGCTGGAAAAAGCGATAAGGAGGCATCCGTGGGAACCATGGGAATTGGGAGTGGGGGAGGAACGGGCCCCATTCACACAGAGCACGAAGGTTATGGCCCCGGCGGAATGCGGGCTGGGTGCGGGGCTGGGCCTGGGAGCAAAGTTCCTGAATGACCGGCTGGCTGGGCAGGGGCCTCAAGTCCCCTCTTGGGAACCTGAACAGCCAAGAGCAGTGTTTCATCAAAACAGGAAAAATCATAGAGGAAAAATGCACATGTAAGGGGACTGGTATTTACAGGGAACAGCCTTGCCTCCACCCAAGGTCTGAAAGGATGGACTGGGGGAGGGGACACCGCGGGGCATGCAGCGGGGCAGAGCCCTCCCCAGGAAGGCCGCCTGTTGTGCACCTGGGCCCAGGGGATCCTGGGAGTCTGAAGGGGAGCCTGGACCAGGTGGTGTATGAAGAAGGCAACGTGAACCTCAGAAGTCATGCCCTCATAGCATGTTCCTCCAGCCACAGGCCTCGTGGGCTACCTACAGAGCTTCCGACTGGGCGTGACCCATCCACAGTGCTTCAGGATCACAGGCGGGCTCGCCCTGCTGTTACCTACAGGGCAGGGGAGCTCGGACTTTGGCTCAAAACGCAGGTGGGAGCCTCGGGATGTGGGGCAGGTCCCTCACAAATGCTTAACCCTGTTTTCTTTCTTTGGACAGCAGGACACTCCCACCCCTGTCCGCAGAGCGCTGGGAAGGTTAGCTGAGATTATGAACTTGGATCTGCTGGGTACACCAGAAGGCTCTAAATAAAAAGCCTTTTCCTCGGTTCACGGGGAGCCGCCTACCTTATAATCCTCGTGGACACGTGGTAGCTGGCAATTCATCAAAGGCTCCTCCGTCCTCCCCCAAGCTTCTGGGACACACAACCCTGGTGTCTGTAACTTTCCTGCATATCAACACAAGGATTCTGGCCTTGAGGACCCCAGCTGAGTGGCTCCTCCAATGGGTGATTCAAGAAGGCCCCAGGAGGTGTGATGGTACAGAGCACCACCCCCCTCACCTGAACGCTGCAGAAGGACCTTAACAGGCTCCGCTCCTCCCCTTCAGTCCGGGGTGAGCTTTTCACGAAGATCTTAAAATCCTTCATAGGCCGAAGGCGTCTTAGGATAAAGGATAGATTCCTAACCATGCCCTATGAGGCCCTCATGGCCTGCCTCAGCTGACACCTCCAGCCCAGCACTCCTCGGCCCTACTTCCACCTGCCACAGCATCCTCCCTGCCTCCAGCCTGTGCCCATGCTGCGCCCTTCACCTGGGCCTCCCTCCCTTTCAACCCTAAGCATCTTTCAAAGAGCCGCTCAGTCACCGCAGTGAGGTTTCCTTGATCCCTAGAAGACTCAGGTCCTAGAGCCCTCTGAGTTCTCCTACGCAGCCCTCATATCAGCTGAGAACTACAAATTTAATTGGGTGTTTGATTTAACTGTTGAAACCAAAGACTCCATGATGGCAGGGGCTACATCCCTCTTGTTCACCACTGGACCCTAGTGCAGAGTGCAATGACCAGCATGAATATGTGCAAATAAATGAGAGAATGAATGAATAAATGAATGGTCAAACAGCCTTGGGGGATTAAAAGTGAAAAGGGAAGTAAAGCCGGAAGCAGATGGGGAGACCTAGATTTGATTATTCCTACTCTAGGAACTCTAGTGAAAGATGGAAGACAAGGACATGGGGAGGAAGCCGAGTCATGTGTAAGAGGGCAGGGTTGCCTTGGGTCCTGGGGGTACACAGGACCCCTGGGGGTACAGAGGACCCCAGGAGGAGGGGGTCATCGACCTGGTGGCCATGGAGGAGCACTTGCTGACAATTCACGTCCGTGATCTCATTCTGCCTCACGCAATACTGAGGTGGGGCGCTATTAGCCCATTGTTACAGATGAGGAAACTGAGTCCCAGAGGGATGAAGGACCCGCCTGAGGTCCCACAGCTGGGAGGGGGTGGGGCCAGGGAAGTGACTGTTCACACAAGGCAGTGAGTTCTAGATGTAAAGGGGAAAAGTCTCTTACTCAGGGCATCTCTGCAAAAAAGCGAAACAAATTTATTAGCATCTCCCTGAAACTGCTGGAACAGAAATGCTTACACTTGTAGTAAGTCAGCATGGTAAGCGAGAATGAATTGGATTGTTCCAGGCATATCAACAGAGAACCTACTCTAGCCAAGCCCAATGCCAATGTCTCACCTGCATCAGCCCCTGTGATCCTCAGAATGGCCCCGTGAAGTTGACACTATCATTGGGCCCGTTTTGCAGATGAAGACATGAAGCTGAAAGAAGTTCCTGTTACTCCTACTTTAAGATGTCTAAAACATCGAGAGTATTCTCTTTTCTATATTATTTTAATGAACTTCAAATACATCAACATGTTCTTAATATCTACGAGTGGCCTTGGGGCCCCAATGCTATTTTCCAAAAAGCTTTTCAACTCCCCAACTGTGAATTCCCTGCGGTGGGGTTTTCAGGGGCCCTAACCCTTGGCCACGATTCCAATGCTGCCTGTATGCCTGCAGTGTGCTTCAGGCATTTTGTATGCATGAATTCAGTCTCAGGTTGGCCTCCATGAGAGTGTGAATAATGAGCAGTCATCCCATCAGAGAGAATACTCACTCGATGTCCCTGGGAAATATACAAACCCATGCCAATAGGCTTTCAGTTCCCCTTCATCCATGCCCTAGGGAGTTCTTACATTCACTTGATCCCTTTTTTTGTCCTAAACACTTGTCCTTCCTCAAGAACCTGCTATGGCTCCCCACTGCCTGATGCAAAAACGTGCAGATCCTGGGCCAGGTCCACAAACTGTTGTTAGCCCCACTCTTTCTGACACCACTCTCCCTGCCTCCCAATCTGTCATCAGGCTACAGAGCCCCTCGGCTAGAATGCCATCCCTTGCCCTTCACTGATCGACCCTGGCTCATCTTTCAAGTGTCCCTCCTCCAGGAAGCCCCCTAATTCACTCCCCACTTGTGCATGTTCTGCCATCTGCTTCTTTTCTGGTCAAGCATTATCACCTACGTGGACTCCACTCCTTTCCAGCCTGTGTGAAATGACACAAGGCCCAACCCCAGGGACATGGTGGCGGGTGGGGGGGTGGGTCACTGATAAGGCACCTGCCTTTTCTCTGGCCTCAAGTACCGTCAAGTTGCCTCCTGCCAACAGGCCATGAACTAAGTCACAGGTCCATTGTTCTTTTTTTTTTTAATTGAGTAGGACGTGACTTACAATTTAATAAGTGACATTTGATTAGTTGAAGGTCAACATTTTCCAAACATCCCAAGTCCATGTGGAAAATATGAATCAAAGCAGCTTCTTGGCAGAGAGACTAAACATCACAAGAGCCAGCAGCGGCTTGCCTGGCCCTGCCGGGCTGCACCATAGCCCGCCTCTACAGCCCAGCCTTGCAGGCTGCCACACCACAAATCGAACTTGGCTCCCCTGCTCAAACCCGTCCTCACTGCGCTGAGGGTCAAGGGCACTCTCATCATGCCCCAGATGCATTCTCCGGTTCACTGTGTGCTGACACTTCACTCCTGCCCCTGCCTCTGCACAGGACTGGACCCCTCGTCCTGGCATCCACCTGGCTCTGCTCATCACTAAGGTCTCAGGGGTGACACCATGGGGAGGCCCTCCTCCAGCCCTGCAAAAAGTTCGATCAGAATCCCCAGAGTTCCCTGGACGTTCCCGCTCAGAAAACTCTTGCTCATTTAATTGTCCATCTTCCCCATTGGAACGGAAGCTCCATGAGAGCAGGTACCACGTTGGTGGCGTTGAGCTTCAAACCCCAGCTCCAGCACAGTGTGTGGCACAGAGCTCAACGGGTAACAACAGTTCATGAATGAGTGAACAAAGGAGCAAACAAGGTGCTAGCGGGGATGGAGACCATCTCACCGGAAGTGCTGGGCGGAACAGTTGGCCCAGCCAAGCTGCCAGCCGAGGGGCGTGGGGGCCTATCCAGGGACATGTTCCCTGGATCCAGATCAGGTACAAGAGGCAGGTAAGTGTGCTTCCTCTCCTGTCCCCACTGCCCTCCTGGAAACCAGCATCCCCATCCCTGCCCAGCCCTGTGGTGTTCAGAGAACACCACTCAGTGGACAGTTTGGGGAGTAGGGTGGCCTGTAACACTCGATGCATTATACATACAGATAGCATTTTTCTTTCTTTTTTAAAGATTTATTTATTTATTTGAGAGAGACAGTATCCAAGCAGACTTGCTGAGCGCAGAGCCCAACATGGGGCTGGATCGCATGACCCCATGAGATCAGGACTGGAGCCAAAACCAAGAGTCAGACGCTCAACCGGCTGAGCCACCCAGGTGCCCCCTTTGTTTCTTAAACTGCTTTTGTAACAAATCTCATGTGGAATAATAACAACGAATGTGTATTCACTGGACCCTAAGAGTGCTACACGCCTGCTTCTAGAATTTTCACATTACTAGAAGTTCACTATTGCTCTCCCCACCTCACAGCTGAGGAAACTGAATCAAACCCAGAAAGGTGCCACGATTGGCCAGACTGAGCAAACAACAAGGCCAGAGCCTGAAGTTCCTGCTTGGGGTTCCACTCTCCCGATTATTACAATGCCCCCAGAGAGGGTGTTTAAAATACAGAGGCCAGGGCCCTGATGCCCCACATCACAAACTCCAGGCGGGGCCGTGGGAATCTGCATTTGAACCAGCAAATTGCCCTTAGCCAGCCGGGCAGACTGTGACCCCCTGGGCCTCAATTTTCCCATCTGTGAAATGGGAAACTCCTTCCCTACAGGGCTGCTATGGGGGACCAAGTGAGGGAAATGCTTGGAATGTGTTCTAAAGCCAGCGGAGAGGTCCCTGGCAGGAGGTTCCCCTGAGGAAGCAGCAGACCCAGGAGCCACTCACAAGTCACTGACCTTGCTGGGTCCAGCTCACTTGCTAGACATTCCTACATATCACAGCTCCTGTGTCATATCTTTCCAGCAACCAGAGCTCACGGCAAACCAGTTAAGCCTGGTGAGAGGGCAGACACCAAGTCCACATCCCACGTCCCCACACTTGGGAGCCCTACACTGGGACACCAGCTGGGGCGATGATGGCTACCCCTGGGCCTTCGGCAAAGACGTGAACACATTTTCACACATGTACACACTCACACGCACGCTACACTCACACACACATATAAGGACACACAGGCGCTTCTCTGCCAAACAGGGGTGGCTCTCCCCAGAGCTCCTCTCCCTCAGCCAAACCTGTGTACCCTCTCTTCTCTGGGCTGCCAATATGCTCACGTAAAGATTCCAAAATGGCAGTTCCAACGCTGCCACCCACAGGGCCAGAGGCCGATGTGGTAGCTTGTATCAAGGTTCAAATACCTGTGCAAACTCAAAAATAATCCCAGCCATATGTACTGCGCCCTTCCAATGGCAGGGCGCGCCACGCTGGGCAACTTCCCATCATTACATCATTGAAGTGCTCCTGTTTCCCCAGGAAGAAGGTCCCGCCCCCATCCCCCCCGATGATGCGAGTAAGGCGCTGTGAAATCAGAGAGCCTGCAAGTAGCAGAGCTGTCGTTCAAAGACAGCTGGGATTCGAACTCTGCTCACTTACTATTCGACATATTTTTTTAGTGTGCCCCGTACTGTCCCAGGTCTAGGGGACCCAGCAGTGACCAAGGCAGAGCAAGGCACTGGCAGCCTGGTGGGAGACTCAGAGACCAAGCTCTTAACCCTGGTCTCTGCTGTATCCCAAAGGCCACTGGCTCCTTCCAAGGGAAACCTCCCTGCCTGGGTCCTCGGTGTCCACTGTGGGCATGAGGCCCACAGGAAGACCCTGTGAGGTGGTAGATGACATTGGCCAGCAGAAACCAGGTCTTGCAAGCTAATCTGCCGACACAGGGTACCTGGGCAGAATGCACTAGCGTTCTGAAAAATTAAAAACTACCTCCGGGCCTCACTCTCCTCCACTCTACTCCTTCCCCATGGAGTGTCCTTAATAGAATCTTTAAGCATTCTGTTCAAAATGGAGTCATGAGACATGCAAAACTGGCCCCCTCCAGCAATGATGACAATACACCTGATTCTTTGGCAATTTTCTTTTAGCAGGAATAGACTCAATTATACTAGTCTCTGTTTGGGATTTCCAGACACAGGCCAATTTCTCCAAGAACCTTTCCAGACCATCTCTTAAAGATCTTAGACAAATCTCCTATTTGGGGATAGGATTATTAGCCACTGACATGTAGAATGCTTACGATGTGTCAGGGCACACACATGAACAACCCACTATTCTCATTTTGCAGATGAGGAAAGTGAGGCACAGAGAGGTTTAGTCACTTGCCCAAAGTCACAGAGCTGGCAAGTGGAACACTTGAGCCCAGGCAGTCTTTGACAGGAATCTGGACTCCTAACCTCCATTAGGTCAAATCAACTTGGCTTCTTTACAAGAGTGTCTTCACATTTCAGAGAGGTTCGCAGGATGCCTGAAGCCCCTAACCCAACTCACCTCCCTGCCTGGCCCATGCACCTCCCCACCCGCTTATGGTCCCAGGGCTCTGCCCAGCCCAGCTCTGCCTGTGACCTGTTGCCTCTCAGACCTGCCTGTGCCCAGAAACTGGCCTATTACGAACTAGGATGCAGGTCTCATAAATGAAGGGGAGACAGCTGGGGACCAGGCAACAGGGAGTGGGGGAGCATGTGGCCACTCCTTAGTGATAGCTACGTCTGCCACCTGGCCAGAGAGCCCAGAGAGCCCCATTTTTCAGGAGGCAATGGTAATCGATTTTTATGTGAAATCTAACTTGAAAGTGCTGGCATTTAATTCAACTTGCTTAAAAGAATGTGAGGATGAAATAATATCTGTGATGGAGCAGAATTCAACCCCCAGTGCTACCGGTTTAGTCTCTGCATTAGCAGGTCAAGCCTGTCAGGAAGTTTCATAAATAGGGGAAGGAAAGTATAGGGGCCATGACGCGGAACTGGGACCTCCTCTGCTCCAGGAGCTGTGGGAGGTTCTCTCCTTAACTCCACTCAGCAACCCTAGGGTTGGTGGCGGTGGAGGTGGTCGGGGGGATGTCAGGATTCGTGTCCCCATTTGTAGACCAGAAAACCGACTCAGAGAGGTGAGGTGAGCTGGCCAAGGACGCAGCACGGGTGGATGCCCCAGCTGTCCCAGGTGCGGCATGCAACAGCAGCGCCAGAACACGCCGAGTCCCTGGGTGGCTGACTCGTCATGCTCCAGTGAGTGCAGGGCAGGCGGCGGTCCAAGGGGGCTGACGTGCCAGTATGGCCCCAACTGCGAGTGGCCTGATCCAGGGTGCAGTGGAGGTGGGTGGGTGAACCCTCTCATAGCTCCTTTGACTCAGGGTTAACTCAGCTCTGACAAAGCACCTGGCTTTGAGTGTGACCCAGTTTTATAGCTTGAGCAACCAAAGAGGAGTTGGGGAAGAAAGTCAGGCAGGTCTGAGAGCGAAACCAGCCCCCTACCACCTGGCTTGCAGGGTGAACTTGGGCAGAGCCCCTCAGCTCTCAGGATCTCGGGTCCCCCCCTCCCCAGCTCCAAAAACTAGTGGCTGGCTCCATCCATCTCAAGGCCCCCCCAGCTCCCGTATTTATGGGCTCTAATCAGCCCAGAACCTTAACACACACCAACACTGGGGCAAATCACTCTACCTCAATTTCCTCCACCTGCAAAACGGGGAAGTAAAAGCCCCCACTGCATGGGTTCGTTGTGAGAAGTGAGTAAGATGACATATTTGCAGCGTGTAGCACTGGGGCCAATGCCCAGGAGACGCTCAATAAACATTTACTTCCACTATCACCCCCACCCCCCAACTGTCTAGCACCTGCAACTTCTCACTTCCCTCCTTCCAGAAATATCTGACTGCAGAGAAGAGCTTCAGGTCTAGTTCTCTGTACGAGGGACTCAGAAGGGTCAAAACCCACAGCTCTGTCATTGGGAAGGATCTGAACACCTAACTAGCACTCACCAAGCAAGAAGCAAACACCTCCTACAGCAAACTAAACAAGGATGGGGTTTGAGTTCAGGAAAGCCGTGCTCCCGCGGTCCCTTTCCAGCTCAGTGTCCTCATCTACAGAGAAAACCATCATCCCCAGACCACACTTCATCTCCTAAGGGCTTTCTAAACTCTTAAGTCCCACAGAACACTTTTATGATCATTGTTAATTAAGATTTGTGCTCAGCTCTTAGGATTACATTTGAATCATAACGGTTAAGACTTCAGACCTCAGGCTTTTCCCAGCCTACCTGACCCTAAGAATCACTGAGGACACTCTGAAAATGTAGAATCCTAGGCCCATCCTGGACCAGACAGAGCCGTGGGGCAGTGGGTGAGTGTGGTGGGACGCAGGGCCCAGGTGATTAGAGAAACCCGCCCATTCCAGATTGAACTGAATTGCTCAACTGAAACTGAAAAATGGGCAAGCTGAGCTTCCAACGTCAGGTATCTAACAGAAGGCATCACTTTCTGGAGGTCAGAAAGTTGTGAGTTTAGGGACTGGCTCTGTTACTTTGCTAGTTATATGAGTTTGGGACCAGCCCTCAACCGCTCTGAGCCTGTTTGTTCAAAATGGGAACAATTAGGCCTAACCCTTAGGCTAGGGTGAGCACGGACTGTCAGGTGTCCTCTCCTGCCCAACTTCCCGACCTCAGATTCTGGGGGCTATTGTGCCATTTCAAGCAAGTGAAGTCAGTGAGGATGGGGGGGTACCCGGTGGCGTCCCATTTGGACAGGCAGCCAGCCGCCCATTCCCACTTTGGGCAGGGCCTGAGTAATGTCTGATTTCCCAATTCCTCAGGACAGAGTCAGTAGGAAACATTTCCCATTTGCAGTGCTAGAGAAATAAATCCTTTCAGATGTACTTAACGCCCTCGCCCTCGGGACAAAACTAGAAACATTTCCAAACACAGAGATATGGCAACAAAGCACCTAATCTCGGTGGAGTTGGAGCTCTCTGCCAGGTGCTGGGGGGAGGGGGGGTCTCCCCTTGTTTGGGGTTCTGAGCTGCTTCGTGGAAGGTGTGAGGTGAGGAGAGCATGGGTTCCACATCCCCAGGCTGGGGATCTGACTCTAGCTGGACTGGCCCCTTCCTCTCTGTCTCTCTCCTTCCTTCATTTGATAAATATTTTCTGAGCACCTGCTGTGTGCCGACCCTGGCCTCAGCACCAGGACCCAATGATGGGCAAATAGATTTGGTCCCTGCTCTCAAGAGCTTAGACTCCATTGACACAGAATGTTAAATGACAAAGGCCACACAGAGATCACCGCAGTTGTGCTGAGTGATCTGAAGGGCGTGCCCAGGTCTGATAAAAAGGTTCATTCAGCCAGGGAAGGGGTTGAGGCGAGACCCAAATCAGACTGAAGAGGCAGTCTGGGAGGATCTTTTTGGAGGAAGAGTACCAGATGGCCGTGCTGATCCAGTTAGTTCCTCTGCCACAAACCCTTTACTGCCCCATCCACTTTTCCTTCCTTCTCAGTACGCACTACGATGAAAAATAACCTTTTATGCCATTGTTTGTTCACCATTGTCAGCCCATATTTATCCCCCACTAGCCTGGAAGCATCATGAAGGTAAAGACAAAGTCAGTCTTCTTTTCCCTGGAATCCTCCCCAGTAAATCTTTTTTTTTTTTTTTTAAGGATTTTTATTTATTTGACACAGAGAGAGAGAGCACAAGCAGGGGGAGTGGCAGAGGGAGAAGCAGGCTCCCCGCTGAGCAGGGAGCCCGATGCGGGGCTTGATCCCAGGACCCTGGGATCATGACTTGAGCCGAAGGCAGTCGCTTAACCAACTGAGCCACCCAGGTGCCCCCTCCCCAATAAATCTTTAAATGAATAGTGAATGAATGAATGAATGAATGAACGAACCCCACTTCCCTGGGCCTCCACCTCCTCACCTCCACTATGGGAATAACAATACCTTTTGGCCTCCCTGGGGCACACTGCCTGTTTTCAGTGGGCGGGGCTTGGTGCTGCCTGAGGAGGTGGAACATGGGAGGGGGTAGGGGAATTAGGAGAGGAAGCTGACACCTCGACTCTGTGAACAGATCACTGGAGGACTCGGCCCCAGTCCAGAGGATAAAACAATGTCAAAAAGGCATGAATGGATAAAGAAGATGTGGTCCATATATACAATGCAATATTACTCAGCCAACAGAAAGGATGAATACCCAACTTTTACATGAACATGGATGGGACTGGAGGAGATGATGCTAAGTGAAATAAGTCAAGCAGAGAAAGTCAATTATCATATGGTTTCACTGATTTGTGGAACATAAGGAATAGTATGGAGGACATTAGGAGAAGGGAGGGAGAAATGAAGGGGGGGAATCGGAGGGAGAGATGAACCACGAGAGACTATGGACTCTGAGAAACAAACTGAGGGTTCTGGAGGGGAGGGGGGTGGGGGGATGGGTTAGCCCGGTGATGGGTACTAAGGAGGGCACGTACTGCATGGAGCCCTGGGTGTTATATGAAAACAATGAATTGTGGATCACCATACCAAAAACTAACGATAAGTTATGGTGACTAACAAAACATAATAAAGTAAAATTAAAAAAAAAAAAGGCATGACAGGGCACAGGGGGAACCCTTCCTTCAACAGCGTGCAGCTGAACAGTCCCCCAGGTGCCAGTACCAACTGATGCTGTCACCACATTTATGTCACCCACTGGGCCAGTGAGTGGGTGACAAGTTCCCAAACAGGCCCAGGACTGCCTTCTGATTTCCTGGCTCCTCAAAGCAGGCCTGGGAGGCTGGCATTCCTCTGCAAACACAGCCACATGCACCAGGCAGGTGATGGGCGCCAGGGACAGAGAGATGGGAGAGCAGCATGAACACACGGGCCCTGGCCCCGTGTAGTCGCACCTACAGGAGGAAGCCTTCCCCAACCAAAGATGGCAGTCAGGGACAGTGGAAGGAAGGGGCACTCAAGTCTGGCCCTCCGAGTGGGGGCGGGGGGTTGGGGGGTTGGAGAGGGTCATGTCTTGCCCTGGGCCTCAGTTTCCCTTGGCCAAGTGACACTCTTAATTCCTCCCTCGCAGATCAAGGTGCAAACTGTGAAGTGCTAAGTGCTATGAGGTGAAGCAGTGAACCTCATCCACCTCTCCCCGCACCCAGTTTTGGATTTGTACATATTGTGTGCTAGCTGTCCCCGCAGCCAGCATTTCCCGAAGTGTGGCACCCAGGCCACCGGTGTGACCCAGGCTGATTTCAGGTAATATGCGGACCTGGCGCTTAAGTGGCTTTAGGTTGCACAGTGTGGTTAATCCCTGCTGAGTTCTCATTTGAACATTCTGAGAACATCAAAGAAGTCTCAGGCAGTGCTGCTCCCTCGCCGACCTCTCATCTTTCTGGCACTGGCCAATATCCATCCCACCCCCCCCCCCTTTTTTTAGCAGACTCAACAACTTTGGCAGGCCCCAGCTAGCTCGAACGGAACAACCCTGCAATTACTGGTATCTATTTCTGGCAGGTGATACCGCTTCGCTATTTCCAAAAATGTTATAAAGCGACCTTTCATAAATAAAAATATGGTTAAAAAAACTGAATAAAGAAAAATGACTAACAACACATGTTGTTTAGGAATATGCCCCCAGCTTACGGAGCTGGTGCCAGAATGGTGGAAGGCTGAAAAGTACTGAGCGCGGTTACCACCTCTGCCAGTGACAGGCACACCTAAGCCCCTCCTGTTCTCCTCCTGGCACTAGGCTTGCCTGGGCCTCCTGGCTGCTCCCGCAGCTGGGTGGGAGCAGGTCCCCAGGTCAGGACAGAAGTGATGGCGCCAAATCCACACCTTCTACCTAGCCCTCCACATCCTCCCCTTCTCTCCCCACTGCCAGGCCTGGGAGAGGACCCAACACACCCTCAGGGAGGACAGAGCCACAGGATGGAAGGAACCTGGATCTCTGGGTACTTGTGAGGGGCAGAGCACCCCCAGCCGCCCTGGGACTTATTACATGAGTGAGAAATGAACTTCTGTTGCATGACATCACTGTGATTTTCAGGTGTGCTATGGAAATTCGCTGACTTAGGCTGATATAAAGGAGGCATCTCTAGTCCACTTTCCTGCCAACCTGGAAGTCTTCTGTGACAGTCTGGATTTCCTTGTTTTCTGTAACAAATAATTACTGAGTACCAAACAGATGCCAGGCAGTCTGAAGGGCTTTACGGAAACAAGCTCAATTAGCCCTCATGACAACCCTGGGAGCCAGGCGCTACTGATGACTTGGCTCGGCTTGCAAGGAGGCAAATGAGGCTCAGGGGTGTGAAGCATCTTGGCCAAAGTCAAACGTGTGGGAAGCAGTGCAGCTGAAACTTGAAGCCAGGGCTGCTGGAGATGGACAAAGCCCTTCCCCCACCACAATGCCATGCGCCTCTGCTGAGCACATCACCCAGGGACTGCCATGCCCTATGTGCCAGTCCCTGGGCTGGGTCCTGCAGGAGGGAGCACACAGGTGACACAGCCACAGTCTGGAGTCCTTGCGGCCAGACAGGAAGGGAGCAAGGGAGGGACGGAGCACAGAGATGGATGGAGAGAGGAGGGGCTGGCACAGTCAGGGAGAGCATCGCCACTTGGGAAGAACGGGAAGGGCTTCAGGGAGGAGGGGGTGCTTAAGGCTGGCTGAGAATGCTGGGTGAGATTTCAGCTAGTGGTGACAAATAGGGAGTTGCTATCTGATCCAAGTCAAAAGCCACCTCCTGGATCCACAGGGATGGCTCAGGATAGGCCCACCACCCTGTCTACCGTAGGGGGCCTGAACGACTGTGGGACAAACCTTTAAAACACCTCTCTGCACTGGATGAAATACTCCCAGTCCTTTCAAGGTTTCTCTTACAGGCCTCACTCTCCTACAGGCCTCCTTCTCAGCTCTTCTTTCAAAGAGCCCGGGGTATAATGGAAAGAGTGTGGATGGCAGTGTCAGACTACTCCAAGCCGCGATGATACCTCCTACCCCCTCCACCGAGCTAGGTGGTTCCTACTGCAGTGCCCTTCCCTACAGGACAACAACTGCACAGTAAGGAAGGTGGGGAGAAAGACAGCTGATCAAGAGCGGTAATATGGGGGCAGCCTGGCCATGCTGCCTGAGCCAGCTGAAGGTGAACACCACCAGGGACATCACGTGGTACCCCTGACAGGATGCACTGAGAAAGGCACTCCACCCACACCCCAGTCTAATCTTAAGAAAACACCAGACAAATCCAGACTGAAGGCCATTCCTGAGGACCCCTGGACAGTGTTCCTCAAGGCTGCCAAGGTCATGAAAAACAAGAAGGGCTGAGGAATTGTCCCCAACCACAGGGGACTGGGGAGACATGACCACTGGATGCAATGTAGGATCTTGGATCGAACCCTGGAGCAGTAAAAGGGTATGAGTGGAAAACAGGTGAAATCCAAATCAAGTCTGGATTTTCGTTAATAATAATGTACCAATATCAATTTCTTAGCTGTGACAGATGTGGTAATGCTCGGTATGAACGCTGGAGAAAGCCAGATGGGGGTAACTGTACTATCTTTACAACTTTTTTATAAATCTAAATTATTCCAAAATAAAAAGTCTATTTAATTAAAAAGAGTGAGAGAGAAAGAGAAGCAAACGCCAGAACACAAACAAGTCTCATGAGTTTGGGGGCTGGGGAGGGGGGGATTTCTCTTTGGCCCAGGGCTATATATCCCCCAGCTTCTGGAACTGAGCCTGACACACAGGAGGGCCCCAATAAATATGTTCAATGAACAGTTGGCCCCACCACTGCAGCCCACTCCTGCCTGCTGACGGGGGGTCCAGAGACCAGCCCCACCTGCTCCCGACTAGAAGGGCTGTACCCCTCTGTGTGGCTCCCTAGCAGGGGCTTCCTGCCCACAGATGTGCATGGCAACAGGAAATGACCACCCAGGCCTGGCCCCCTCCACAGTGACCCAGGAGCCCTCCAAGGCTTCCAGAGAAACAAACTATAAACACACCTAACAGGGGGCAGGTAACATCGGCCACAGCAACTTCTTCCTAGACATGTCTCCAAAGGCAAGGGAAGCAAGGGCAAAAATGAACTATTGGGACTTCATCAAGATAAAGCTTTTGCACAGCAAAGGAAACAGTCAACAAAACCAAAAGACAACCGACAGAATGGGAGAAGATGTTTGCAAATGACCTATCAGATAAAGGGCTAGTATCCAAAGTCTATAAAAAAAAAAAAAACCTTTTCAAACTCAACACCCAAAAAAACAAATAATCCAATCAAGAAATGGGCAGAAGACATGAACGGGCATTTCTCCAAAGACATCCAAATGGCCAACAGACTCATGAAAATATGCTCAACATCACTCGGCATCAGGGAGATACAAATCAAAACCTCAGTGAGATACCACCTCACACCAGTCAGAATGGCGAAAATTAACAAGTCAGGAAACGAGAGATGTTGGCGGGGATGTGGAGAAAGGGGGACCCTCCTACACTGTTGGTGGGAATGCAAGCTGGTGCAGCCACTCTGGAAAACAGTATGGAGGTTCCTCAAACAGTTGAAAATAGAGCTACCATACGATCCAGCAATTGCACTACTGGGTATTTACCCCAAAGATACAAATGTACTGATCCGAAGGGGTACGTGCACCCCAATGTTTATAGCAGCGATGTCCACAATAGCCAAACTGTGGAAAGAGCCAAGATGTCCATCAACAGATGAATGGATAAAGAAGATGTGGTAGTAATATACAATGGAATACTACTCAGCCATCAAAAAAATGCAATCTTGCCATTTGCAACGATGTGGATGGAATCAGAGGGTATAATGCTAAGCGAAATAAGTCAATCAGAGAAAGACATGTATCATATGACCTCTCTGACATGAGGAATTTAAGAAACAAAACAGAGGAGCGTAGGGGAAGGGAGGGAGAAATAAAACAAGATGAAATCAGAGAGGGAGACAAACCATAAGAGACAATCATAGGAAACAAACAGAGGGCTGCTGGAGGGGAGGGGGGTGGGGGGACGGGGTAACTGGGTGATGGCCATTGGGGAGGGCACGTGATGTGATGAGCACCGAGTGTTAGATAAGACTGATGACTCACTGAACTCTTCCTCTGGAACTAATAATATACATTGTATGTTAATTAATTGAATAATAATAAAAAAAAAAGGATGGCAGGTAACATCAGGCATGTCCGAGGCAATAACACTTGCCTCCAGGGCACGTGAGTATATGGTTAAGAAAGTCAGCCCTGATATCACAGGTGAGCCCCCAAGTCCCGGCTGCGTCGCCTGCAGTTTGTGCGACCTCGGCCAAGTCCTGTCCCTCTTTCTGCCCCGCGTCCTCACCAGACAAAGAGGGATAACAAAGGGCTCTTACCCAATATGTGGATCAACCATGGGAATCCAAGGCAGGCTTTTAGCCAGGCACTTGCTAAATGGGGCCTATTGTGGGCACTGCTATTATCACCACACAGCCCTGAAGGACACCTGCAAGATACACCCTGGAGGTTGTTGGTATTAAACGGTCTGGAGCAAGGGAGTGTCACTCAAGTTGAGCTCTGGCCAGCCCTGGGGCTGCTGAAGAGGAAGGCTGGGTCCAGTGGCAGAGCCGGCCGGGCCGTGCCAGCACCACCCAGAGGAGGGAAGCCCCATGTCCCTAGGCTGCCTCTGCCCAAGCCCACAGATCCCTCACTTCTCTGCCTTGGGCTCCAAGCCCAGCAGACCACCTCTGACAGTCCTGGGGCTGTCCACCCAGCCTGCACGTGGTCACACTGGTACGTGTGACACACAGGCTGCCTGCTGTCAGCCACCGGCCACTGTCAGCCCCAGGAAGGCACTGGTTTGGCCCAGTGTCATGTTCAACAAAAATAAAACTGGAAATGATTCCTAACCATTTTCACACAATTTAGAAGATTTTCATCATTTCCTGAGAAATTGGGATATCTGAGGAGCAACAAACGACAGAGCCGCACTGGAGCTGCCCCTTCCCGATGGAGTGTCGCTCTCCCATGGGCCACAGCCCGCACCCAATCACCCACCAAGGTACCTGCCTGGGCCCTGGGGGCCTCACGGTATGTGACCGACCGTTTACTCTCTCACCACAGAGCTATATATAGACGTTTCTCCAAGAAGACATACAAATAGCCAACACGTACACGAAAAGCTGTTCAGCGTCACTGGTCATCAGGCAAATGCAAATCAAAACCACAATGAGATAGCACCTCACACCTGGTAGGATGGCCACTCTCCCACAAAAGTGTTGGCGAGGATGCGGAGAAAGAGGAACGCTCCTGCACTGCTGGTGGGAACGCAAACTGGGGCGGCCACTCCAGGAAACAGTACAGAGACTCCTCAGAAAGTTAAAAATAGGAACACCCTATGACCCAGTAATCCTGCAGCTGGGTATTTACCCAAAAGAACTGAAAGGATCTTGAAGAAATAACCACACCCCCATGCTCAGTACACCATTAGTCACGGTAGCCAAGATGTGGAGACAACCTAAAAGTCCACGGACAGATGAACGGAGCGAGAAAATGCGGTATAGACATCCCGTGGAGTATTACTCAGCCTTAAAAAAGAAAATCCTGCCACATGCAACAAGATGCATGAACCTTGAGGGTGTTACGCTAAGTGTAACAAGTCAGTCAGAGAAGGACAGATACTACGTGATACCCGCTTACATGAGGTATCTGACACAATTAAGCTGTAGAAATAGAGTAGAATGGTGGGTGCTGGGGAGAGCTCTTCGAGGGGTATAAAGTTCCAGTCACACAAGATGAGTAACGTCTAGAGGTCTGAGTTAACACTACTGCACGCTTAAAAATTTGTTGAGGGTAGATCTCATGTTAAGCGTTCTTACCACAATTTTTTTTTAAAGATTTTATTTATTTATTTGGCAGAGAGAGACACAGCGAGAGAGGGAACACAAGCAGGGGGAGTGGGAGAGGGAGAAGCAGGCTTCCCGCTGAGCAGGGAGCCCGATGCGGGACTCGATCCTGGGACTCCAGGATCACGACCTGAGCCGAAGGCAGACGCCCAACCGACTGAACCACCCAGGCGCCCCTTACCACAGTTTTTAAAAAACTGAATTAGTAGTGTGACCCACACAGTGATAGCATGAGAGTTTCTTATGGTGATAGAACTGTTCTGTATCTACATGGCGGTGGGGGTGGTTCTGTGAGAGAATGTCTTGAATTTCACAGAGAAGTACACCAAAAGTCAATTTTTGTATTGATTAATTTAAAAAAGAAACTAAAGAAAATAAATTACTAATAATTGTGTCTACCGTGTGGGGTCAGGGTGGCTTTTAAATCCAATGACATGCCCAGGACAGCGCTCAAGCCATCACAGGCTGAGGAACCGTCAGGCATTCCTAGTAAGACTAGGATTGCTTCCTTTCCTTCTCCAAAGAGATTCCAGCCCCGGACTGGAATGCAAGAAAGAAAAGCAAACGCCGTGGAGGGGTTCCTGCCACAACACCAGGACCCAAAGTTTCAGGCACCTGTGACTGTACTTTGGTTTTGAAACAGCCAGGCTTCTCATCTCCAATAGGGTTTCTACCTTTTGGAGAAAGAGAACATTTAATCCATTTCAAAGGGATCTTGCTTCCTGTCCAGCTGTGCTGCCCAGTGGGTTACAGGAGGAAGGGGCTCCCAGGGGAGGATTATACTGGCAGGTGTACACCAGTCCCCAGGGCCCCTTGACGCCCGAGCTGTGCGATCCATCATCTCTGAGGTCGATTTCCCTTGATGTAAAACAGGAACAATAATGCCCACTCAGGGTGAGGAGATTTGTAAAGCACCTCTGTATCCCCCAGCTCTCGGCAGGACAGGGAACCCCGAGTTTCTCCTGCCTCTCCCAAGGGCCAAGACTTATAAAAACCAATACATCTAGTGTTAGAGGGTTGTTTTTTTTCCTGTCCTATACTTTTCTTGCATCTATAACCAATATAATTAAGTTAACAGACCCGAATGTTAAAGTTGACAACAGACAATTAGGCTAATTACTACTTCCTTAAAGGATCAATTAGGGCTGTTTCCCACACTATATTCTGAGAAATGGTACTGGGCGCCTTGTGAACAACAGGGTGGCTTCGACAATCAGTTTGGCAAAAACTGGGCTAAACCAAGTGACTCGGCTTCCTCTCATGCAGGACTTCTCAGTGCCTTTAGAAAGGGACACACGTGTTGTGAATCTCCGGGGCAGGGGAGGACGCTGTATGCAGCACAGAATGAGAGATGCTGTGTCAAGTCAGCCATACAAAGCAGGGCTTTGGCAACCTTCCCCCACATCCAAATCACGTGGAGAGCTTATTAAACCACGGATTCAGATTCCAGGTGGGCACTGAGATTCTGCATTTCCCAGGGGCTCCCGGTGATGCTGAAGCTGCTGGTCTGGGACCACACTCTGAAGAGCAAGGACATCAGTGTAAAGGTAAGATCACTTATCGACCACTTGACCGGTGAGGAACAGTCCCAGAGTAGGGAAGTGGCTTGCTGAAGGGAGCATAGGAGTGACAGGTGGGACCAGACTCCAGTCCCAGCCTTCCCTCCAAGTACCTACTCACCACCTGGCTGCCCTAGAGCTCTCAGTCCTGCTTCTTACTGGTTCTCCCGATTTTGAGCAAACTTCTCAGTCTCTGTCATGCACTGGAGTCATGTGAGGGCCTTTAAAAAAACACTGATACCTGGCCCCCCACCCTCAGAGCCTGATTATTAGGTCTGGCGTGTAGCCTGAGTTGGGAGACTTTTTTTAAGCTCCTCCAGTGATTCTAACGCACAGCCAGTGTTGAGGACACCGATGTAGAGGTGGTGGGTGAGCCCCCCCGCAAATGCCGTCCTCACACCCTCGTAGCAGCAAGTCCAAAATAAAACATGAAAAGATGGCCAGATGGGAAACAGCACTTGACAAGGCCACAGCTGGCTAAAGCCCTGTCTCAAGATATGAGGTATCACAGTCAGGAATCCAAACTGCCTTGAGAGGAGAGATTTCCATCTCATTCCATGTCCAGGTGAGCAGGTAAACATATGTTCTAGGCTTTAAAGCCCCAGCGGCCAATGTGGTAAAACCTGGATCCTCCAGAGTGAGATGCTCTAAGTTAGTGTGAGACTATTAGTGGGCATCTTTAAAGACAATTTCTGAACCAAACGAGGCTGGTTAAAAAAAAAAAAAGCCGATGACTTTGAGCTTCTTAATGGCCACTATAGGGAAAGAATTAGAGATGAGAAAGCCAATGAATCCAATTAAAGGAGATTCCCATTCTCTCTGAACTTGGTGAATGGAAGGGGAAAAGCTTTAGAGATGAGGCTACAGCCGACAAGTGGGGCTCTGGAGCCAGACGGCAGCACTTCAACCCTAGCACCTTCTGCTGACCCACATTGCTCTTGCACCTCAACTGGCTTATCTGTAAAGTGGGACAACACTGTGTTGTAGGGGTACTGTGGGATTACATGAGTTGATATACGTAAGACCCTTACCACTGTCAGGCCCCAGTAAGGACTCAATAAACGCAAAATACTGGCTTCATCTTCACATCATTTTTCCTCTGGTCTAATCTTCATTTCCCTTTTGCCCTCATTTTTAAGCCCATTTATGTTTTTTAAAAATTTTGTAAAGTAGGGGCACCTGGGTGGCTCAGTCAGTTAAGTGTCCGACTCTTGGTTTTAGCTCAGATTGTGATCTCAGGGTTGTGGGACCGAGCCTCACATCAGGCTCTGCGCTCAGAGTGGAGTCTGCTTAAGTTTCTCTCTCCTTCTCCCTCTGCCCCTCCTGCCATACACTCTCACTCTTGCTCCCTCTCTCACAAATAAACAAATCTTTTTAAAAAAATTACTGTAAAGTATGTGTTTCTGTCAGCTTCCCCAAGCTCTTTCTGGAATAAGGCAGGGTAGAAATACAGACACTCATGTTAGCTAACTGCTGAGTGTTAACGAAGGGCTCAGAGCCCCCTGCAGGGCCTGGGGCTTAGCTAGGCACAGGGAGTGAGGGGGGCTCCGGGTCTGCAGGGGCCCCCTCAGACAAAGCCACATGAGGAGCTGAGGAATTCATACTTGATCCTCAGAGCAATGGACCCTGCTTGAAGGTTGAAACCAGGACATGAGAAAATCAGGTTAACTGTGGAAAGCTTTACTATGAAAAAAAGAAAAGAAAAAACAGGCTCACTCAGGGTTCTCTCAAGAAGGTCTGGGGTCTCCTGGAGGAAGGCCAGGGTGAGAGGTAATGGAGGCTGAACCAAGGCACTGCTGCAGGGCCGGCATCATGGGCGTGTGACCTACACAGTCAGGATCCCCTGCTCCGGGGGTCTATGCTTATTTTAATGCTCTGCTGTCATGGTCCTGGAATCCGCGATACTTTTCCAACAAGGGGTTCTGCATTTTCATTTTGCACTGGGGCCCACAAATTACAGAGCTGGCCCTACCCGGCAGGGACACCTCTCCTGCCCCTACGTCTACCCTACCAGGTGAGGCAGTGAAGGTTACCACTTGTCTTTAAAACGAAGAGCCCGAGGCTCCGAGAAGGTAAACTGTCCCATGGCTTGGCTGGTCAGTGACAGGGCAGCAGCAAACCCAGGACTTAGGGGTTCAACTCGGGAGCCTCCACTGCGGGAAAGCGGGCCATCTCTGCCCCTCTGAAAGCTGTGCTCAGGCTCCTCTGGGCCCGGGCTGCAGGAACTGTCCCCCACCCCTAGCCCAGGCTGAGTGGGTGGTAGATGCTGCCAACCCCTGCCAGCCGGAACTGGGTACGGTCAGAGCCAACACCCACGGATCTGGGTCCCAAGGCCAGTTCCACAACAGCAACTGGCCAGCGATTAATGAAACAATTCAACGGGAGCAAAGCAAACGCTAGTAATCTTGGCAGTCCCAGGATCCTGCCTCCTCCAACCCCCCAAAACAACTGAGAGAGCAAATTCAAGGAGGGAAGGGGGAAAATTCTCCACCAAAGGCAGAAAATCTGCCCAGTAAAGAAGAGTTGGCAGATCAAATCACACCATGCCTTTGACTTCCGTAACAGACCCTGAGAGGCATTTCCAAGAGCAAGTTTGGCCCACGTGCTGTTCTAGGCACTGGAGTTAAAGCAGAGAATAAAACAGATAAAAATCTTTGCTCTAGGGAGCTCATGATTTAATGGGAGGGAGAAAGAGGATAAGTATAATAATCAAGCGAATTACATAGTGTTAGGAAATACAGGTGCTTACATGAAATAACACAAATATTGAAAATAGTGGCCAAAATTTATTGGGTGCTTATTGTGTCTAAATGCTTTACACACATTGACTCGTTTAATCCTCTCAACAATGGGTACTGTTCTCATGCCCATTTCACAGACAGGAGAACACACAGAAGGTAAGCTGCACAAGGTCCCGTAGGCACTAAGAAAAAAAAGGAGTATTGATAAGAAAGGGCAAGAGATTGCTATCCGCCCCGCCCCCCAACACACACACACACACACACACACACACACACACACACACACACACACACACACACACACACCTCCTGATTCTGGCTCGTTGCAAGCAAGCAAAACAGGCAGGAAGCCTGGTTTTCACACACACACACACACACACACACACACACACACACACACACACACACACACACACCTCTCCTGATTCTGGCTCGTTGCAAGCAAGCAAAACAGGCAGGAAGCCTGGTTTTCTTCCAGGCCTCCAACTGGGAGAGGGGGTCCAATCACAGTATGCCCCTCTCCCTTCCCCCACAGTTCTTAGGAGATCCGACAGGGTTGGGACTCTCGAAGCATTCCCTTTTCTCCCAGAGCTACGGCTTTGGAGTTAACAGCCCCGAGTTCAAATCCCAGCTCCACCAGCTCCCCAGTATATGACCCTGGGCAGATAACTTCTACTTGGCAGCCTCCCGTTCCTTTGATTTAAAATGAAGATGAAAACTCCCTCCCGCAGGTGACAAGGGAACAGACTTCAAGTCTGCACCTCGCAGTGCCTGTACAGGGGTAGATGTCCTCCTCCCTACTCTTCAGTGCTGAGAGGGCAGGGCTACACAGCCCCAGCTCGGTACTGTGGGCCACGTGGCAGAGGGCTGAGCACGGTAAACATCTGATGAATGAACACCGAAGAGGAAGAAGGTGTGTGAGATGGGGGAACCTTCCTTAGAAACTGAGCCCTGGAGTTAACAGATCTTAAAAAGTGTGGGTTACTAGGCACAAATGGCTCATCCTCCAAAGCGCAAATGCCAAGTGGTGAAATCTAGTCTCATCATTCTGTGGTAAGCCCAAGCCCTCAAGAAAATTTATTAAAACAATACCTCATTAGGCTGGGCCCCCATAGCACCAGGGCACTCCAAACCTCCAACTCAAGGGGCACCGGGTCAGAAGCGGTGCATGACCTAGACCTTGGCCCACCCCCCAGTCTAGGTCCCGTGAGGTCCAGGGCAAGACCTTCAGCCTGGAGCCTTAACTTCCTCCTAAGGGGTTGGGTGCAGAGTGAAAGGATTAAATGACCCAAAGTGGCAGTTTTCCCCAACAAAGTCAAAATCACTGGAACCTACTAAATCACAAGGGGATGGGAGTGGGGCGGTCAGGAATCTTTAGTATCAGCCTGGGTAAGGGGAGGCTTTGTGGAACCAGGAACCCACGTGCCAACCACAGCTCTCAAGGCCCGAGGTTAACCGTCAGTGTAAGGACTGCCCCTGATTCCATCCAAGGAGCTTTCCTCCTTTGGAACTGCCCTGAATCTGCAAGCATGTGTCTGAGACCCTGGTGCCGGCCTCTGGGCTTCATGGGAGGGGCGGGAAGCTGGCAGATGTTTGCAGATGGCATTGGTGCCCAGGAAAGGCAGGAGTGCCCCATCAGCCAGTGCGTGGGGGTCACTGCCAGGCTTTTCTTCTTGGGAAGGCTGTAACTTTACCCTGACTTCACTCTCACCTGTGCAGAGGGAAGGGGCAGGTGAGGAGGAAGAGTTCCCTCCTGTGAGGGAAGCATCAGAACCCAATTTGTGGACGAAGAAATGGCCTCATGGAGAAGCTCCTCATCTACTGACGTCCTATTTCTGAGCTCTAAACCCTACAATGCTTCTCCTGTGTCCAATCCTCACAGGTGAGGACCTTACTTCAGCTCCAACCTGCAGGTAGTGAATTTTAGAGATACTGAGAGGGTTCAGATACTTGCCCAAGTCATCCTGTCACACAGCTGAGGGCAGGTCTGAACCTAGAGCCTTCGTCCCTAACTTCTAGATGATACTGAGCTGCTCAGTGGAGGGAGCAGAGCCAGGATTCTAATCCAGCCCTTCCCCACACTGAAGCCCTGCTATTTTTCTGGCCAGACCCCCACAGTGTGGCTGCCTCAGGCAGGGCATTCCCTGGGGCTCCATACCGCAAAGAAGTGTGGCGGAGACCCCTTCTCAGGCAGGCTTTCTGAAGGCCTAGCACTGCAGAACGTGGACCATGAGGCAGCTGGACCCCACAAAGGACCCATTGTAGTGACTGCAGAAAGCCACGGCAAGACCAGGCTGGGCCCTCTGGGGAGCCCTATCCATGGCTCCTGGCCTCCTCCCCCTCCCATGGTGCCCCCATACTCAGAGAACAGACCGGGACTCCCATTCTGCCTAGGCTGGGGCAGTCTCAGCCTATGGAAACCTAAAACCCTCCAGCTGCTGCCAGGCAGTAATGGGGCTGCAGACCCCTGCGGATCCCTGGGGGCTCACTGGAGGTCGGATGCACCTGTCAGCAGGGGTGGGGTCCACGAAATGAGGCTCCATAGATCGCCGGGGAGGGGGGGGGATGGCTCGTTTGCTCCCAGCTGGGAGAGTGACTTAATCTGTTTCCCAGACTGGGGGGTGGGGGGGGCAGGAGATGCGGGTTTGCGTGGTGTTGGGGCAGGCTGGGGAGGGGGCTCGGTGGAGGGAAGGGGTGGGGCGGCCGGGAGGTGGGTGGCTTTGCCTCCCGCTGCACGAGGGGGCCCTCCGAGGTTCTGGCTTTGTGTGCAGCAGGGGGCCCGCCCCAGGTCCCCGTGGGCCTGCAGGAGGCATGCACAGGGCCGCCGGGCCGCTTTTGCGTGCCGGGCAAGAGGAGTCCGCGGCGTGCCCGGGCACCCCCTGTGTCCGCGGTCGCCACACTCACCTCCTGAAGTCAAAGGGCATCGTGCCGCCGCCGCCGGGGGTGGGATTGCTGCAGGCCAGGTGGGCTGCGGCGCCGCGTGGGTCCCAGCCCTCTGCCAACGCCTCCTCCGGCCGCCCCGCCCCCGCCGGCCGCCCACCGCCCCGGACACCCGCCGCTCGCCTCCCGCCGCCGGGAAGTGACGCTCCGCGCAGCCCATTGGGCGCTGCCCGTCCGCCCCCGGCCTCCCCTTCCGCCGCCCGGTTAAAGGGGCCCACGGGCCGGGAGGGGGAGGGGCGGGCCTTTGGAGTCGAGGCTGGAGGGGGGAGGGCAGGGAGCTCCCAAAGACGCATTCGTTCCTTCGAAGCCCCCCTCTGCGTTTTCCTCCACTTTCTCTCTGTGGCCTTGGGCAAACCTCAGCCTCTCAGGGCTCTTTTGCATTTGTGAAACAGATTCCTTGAGTTGTGAGGATTAAATGAATGAATGATCCAGATTTGAGTCGCGCACAGCGTCTAGCTCTGAGAAGGGAGGAAGTCAGGCAGTCCTAGACTTATAAAGTGGACTCACCATTTCCCTGCTATGCCTCTCTGGAAAAGACACTTGGCACCTCTGAGCCCCCATTGCTTTACACGTCTGCACAAAGAGGCTGATGACATTTAAAGGGCTTTTTCCTGGGGGTCGGATGAGAAAGTTGGGAGACTGGCTTAGTGCAGTGCCTGGCACCCCATAAGGGCTCAATCACTCAAAGTGATCGCGATGGACCAGATAGCTGCCTCTGCTTCCATCTTCCACTTAATGGTTCCTTTGAATGGTTTTCACTGAGACCTGGCTGTGAGCCAGGTCCCTACAGGGCATGCTGGTTGTCTCAGGCAGGTTGCAACCTGCTCTGTGACTTGGCCCTGCACAGACCTCTCTGAGCCTCAGCTTCATCCTGCAAAATTCAGAGGTAATCGGTATCTCCCTCCAGGATGGGTGGATTAGAGGAGATGGTAGATGAGGTAACACAAGACTGGCATAAAGGAGACTAATTCTGAACTTCCCCTGGGGTTCTGTCGCTGGCCCCACCTCCAAGGTTTCCCTCACAGGGCTTGAAAAATCCCAGGGGAGGCAGGTGGAGGCTCATGTTCTAAATGCAGGGCCAGAAGGCAGTTTCCTCATCTATAAGTAGAGGTAAATCATGGTACCTGTTCATCTGGGAGGATTCAGAATGCACAGAGCCAGCACTGGGTCTGGCGGGGTGGGGCCAATGAGCCAAAATCTTCCCCTGGAGGTAGATACACCATGGCCTGACCAGTTGCCTCTCCCTCCTTCTGACCTCCAGCATTACCTTTTCTTTCATTCATTCATTCATTCATTCATTCAACAAGTGGCCTGGTACTTTGGAGAGACAGAGGAAATCAGCCTGAACTGGAAGTCTGGGTTAGCAAGAAGGGTGTAAGGGCCTTGTGTGGCCTGCCGCCAGGCCCAAACCACTATTTGTTGGCCCTCTGCAGGAAGGGAGTCATGCAGTGGTGGGCTTTTGACCACATGTCCTCCCTCCTCAAATTGTGGTCCACAGTCTATCTGGTGGTAGCCCACAAGCCAGATGCTCGGGCATCATGGGGCAAATTCTAGGTCCCAGTCCTGTTGAATCAGGTGTGCTTTTAGTATGATCGCCAAGAGATTTGTTGGCACATTTAAGTTTGAGAGGCACTGTTATAAAGGACCTTGCTCCTGGAAGCAGACAGGGGTGGGGTTTGCCTTGTCTATTCCTTTTGCCTGGAGCACTTTCTTCTTTGTCTTCCACGCTGCTATATGGGCAGAGACTGTGCATGTCCCCCAATATCTATTCTCCCTTCCTTTGTAACTGTTAACCATGTGAACAGCGCCCAGACTCTGGAGCCACACCACATGGGGTCATGTTCCAGCTTGTCCACTTAGTGACTTGTTTTACATCTGTATCTCAGTTTCCCCATTTGTAAAATGGGGGCAAAAGTAGTACCTTCCTCACAGATCTGTTGTGAGGATGAAATGAGCTGATACGTGTCAAGGACTTAGGAAAGTGCTTTGACAGTCATGCACGATAGGGTTGATGGTCATTGCTGTTTTTGCATGGTGATGGAGCTCTAATGTTTGGCTGGGCCTATGGGTGCTCAGAATGAAAGTTGCATTTTTCAGCTTCCCTTGCAGCTAGGTGTGGTCATGTGACTAAGTTTTGGTCGTTGAGATGTAAGGGGAAACATCTTGTGGCAGCTTCAGGGATAAATGGTATATATTACCTTCTGTCTCTGTATCCCTTTCTCCATATGGCTGTCCAGGATGTGGATGCCACCATCTCAGACCACCTGGTAAAGGTCATGCGGAGCAGAGCAACAAGGTAGAAGGAACCTGGATCCCTGTCACTGAGTGGCATGGTCCCTGTCCTCAAACACCTTCCCAGACTTCTAAGCAAGAGAGAAATAAACATCTCTCTTGTTTAAGCTACCTTTATTTTGAATTTTCTGGCACTTGCTCCTGAACCTAATGCTAATACGCTTGTACAGACTAGTTAATTACTCAACAGCTCAAATCTGACATGCGGAATTGGCCAGGACCCCCATTATATGTTTTCATGGCACCTGTAGTTTTCCTTGGGAGACCATGTCACAATTTGTGATTAGATTATTGTTAATTGGCTAACATCTACCTCTCCATCTGACTGGAAGCTCTCCAGGGAGGATGGATGTCTGTTTGCTCACTCTTGTATTCCAGCATCCAACCAGAGCCTGCACTTGGCAGAAGTGCAATAACTCTGGGTCAAAGGCTGGATTGGGCTTCCCAGGGAAGTAGGCCTTCCCACCGAACAGAGGGTGGGGAGGGGACCATATCCATAAGGCTCTCTGTGGGGACTGTTGGGGTCGTGAAACAGACCAGGCTGTCAGGCCCAGGTGATCTATCCACCCAAAAGACAGTGGGAGATAGGACTGAGGAAATCAGATTATGTGCTGCAGGATGTGGAAAAGTTCTGGATCTCTTTGACCAATGGAGTGACTTCATTAAAGTTGAGTTTTAGGATTACTAATCTTGTAGGACCCTACGGTCGCCAGCCTTCAATGATCCTCATCTGATGTTCCCATGACCTTGTGTAATCCTCCCACAACAAACAGGACTGACTTGGGTAACCAACAGGACATTGCAGAAATGACAGTGTGTGACTCCTGAGCCAAAGTCACAAAGGGCAGTGAGGCTTCCGCTTAGGCTCTCTTGAATCACTTATTCTGGAGGAAGCCAACTTCTATGTCACAAAGATACTCAAGCCCCATTATAGAGGGGTCGGTGCAGCCGGGAACTGAGGCCTTCCATCAACAGCCATGTGAGTGAGCCATCCTGGAAGGGGATCCCGAGCCCCAGTCAAATCTTCAAAGCTGCAGTTCTGGCCCACAGCTTAACTACACCCTCACGAAAGACCCTGAGTCAGAACCACCCCGCCAAGCTGCCTCTGAATTCCTGGCCCTTAAAAACTATGTGAGATTATCAATGTTTATTTTAAGCCCCAAAGTTGTGGGTAATCAGTTACACAGTGGTGGAATGAATATAGGGCTCTATCCCCATTTGTTTTTCTATCAGTACCTTCTCCCGGACTTCCTCCACCTCACCCCCAACTGGCCATGCAGACAGTACCTTAGGTGAGTGACCTGGCCACATTGCTTAACTAGCTGGGTGTCTGAGTATGAAATGAAGGATAATAATACCTTATCTGTGGCAGGAAGCCTCTAAAATTGCCACCCTAACCAATCCACCTCCTGGTATTCATACCCTTGTGTAATCCTCTTCCTTAGAGTATAAACTGGACTTACTGATTCACTTCTAAAGAACAGAATATGCAGAAGACATGGCATATTACTCCTAAGACTAAGTTATAAAGAGATCGTGGCTTCTGCCTAGGGCCCTCTTGCTGTCATGCACATGGGCGAGCCAGCTGCCATGTTGTGAGGTAGCCCTGTGGAGAGGCCCGCGGGAGTTAGCCAGTGTGTGAGAGGCCTGTGTGAATTCCTGAGGCCTGACAACAGCCCTGTGAATGAGCTTGGAAATGGATCCTGCAGCCTCAGCTGAGCCTAGAGGCAACTGTGGTCCTGGTGGACAGCTTGATTGCCACCTCATAAGAGACCTTGACCCAGCAGCAACCAGCTGAGCTGTCTGTGAATCCAGGGAGATACCAAATGTTTGCTGCTTTAAGCCACTAAGTTTGGGGTGATTTGTTATATAGCGTAACAAGTACGTGGTCCTGAAAGCGTGCTGTAAAGAGGAAGTAACATGTGCCTAGCACATCACAGGTGCTAATTAAATGCTTGCCAAGTGAATCAACCAATACGCAAATGAATGTTCGATAACATAGAATGTCCCCTGCTTCCAAGTGCTCACTTGCCTCCACCCCCTCCTGCCAAACAGGTCACCAAAAGGTGTTTTAAGCAAGGGAATGGCTGGGTCAGATTTCCTTTTCTGTAATGGGAGACTGGTGTGTGTTCCACAGGTGTGGCTGGTTCAGCTGTGGTTGGTCTGGATGGAGAGAGATTAAGAAATAATAATCTTTGTCAGCTCAGAGAGGTCTTGAGGGTAACTTGGGCCTCTGAACAAACAACTCTTCTTTCTTGCTCTACTCAAGTTTACTCACCAACTAGAAGACATTCATTCATTATGAGTTGTTCACTGAACCCCTCTTGATGACAGGACTTCTGGATGAACATGACACATCCCTCCTTTCAAGAAGCCAGGAAGGAAGTGAACGACAGTGTGGTACCACTATAAACAACCAGGGTCAGGGCATTAATTCCTTGTGCGGATGCAGCTTCTTGTGGTAAGTGCCATGGTATGGCCAACACCAGAGGTCCTGGGAGTCCAAGGAGGGGCCCCCCATTGCTCCCATAGGGATTGGAATTGGTCTGAACTCTTTCAGTTGAAGGTGAAAGAAATCATCTCAAATCAATGCACACTGTCTTGGCGGGGGCAGTGGTGGGGGGGCGCGGAGTCCAGAGGTAGATTTGGGTTTCAGACACAGTTGGATCTAGGCACATCACATCAGGAATCTCTCTCTCTTTCTCCATCCTAGGCTCATCTTTTTTCTTCTGACTTCATTTCAAGGCAGGCTTGCCCTTTGTGGTGGCAAAATGTCTGACTGTTGGTCCAGGCTGATGTTTTCCCTCTCAGCAATGTCAGCAGAGATGATGACCCACTCTGCGGATACCTCCAGCAAAGTCTCCTGGGCTGACCCACAAGGGCCTGGCTTAGGTCTCAGCCCTGACCAGTGGCTCCAGGAGAATGGAGTGTGCTGAACACCAGCCTCTAGTGCCTGGAGTGGAATCAGACTCATCCTACGCATACAGATTCAGATGGGAGAAGGGTGGCTTCCTAATGAAATGTCAGAGCAGCATTGCCATAGATGGGAAGGATGCTGGGAGGCTAAATCACTAACCTCTGTATCCTACACAGGGCACGTTTGGCGGGAGGATACATGGTTGCAGCGCGCTCCGTGTTTCCATTTTATATTAAGTGCCAGGGGTTCCCCACAGCTATGCAGGAAACTTCTTGGTCACCAGCCCCTGGCAGATAGTGTTCCAGCATCTTCAATGCACATGAGGAAATCTCAACTCTTTGGATTCTCTTTTTCTGAGCCCCACCTTCTTCCTTTTTCATGAGTCTTCACTCTGTCTCTGAATCCAGATAAATCTAGGTGGGTCTAATTTCTCATGCAAGGTGCAGTGCAGTTCAGTCTTGCCTCTTTCTTGAGATCCACTTGCCTGACCTTTTTCTCCTTGGCACATTGACTATTCACTGAACTCCTGATCTGTGAGGCTCACGACCCGGTGTGCTTTTTATCGTGCCGGCATGTGTTTCAGTCCTGGCTCCTCCAGTCTCCAGTCTGTGTGACCCTGGGCAAGTTACTGATCCACTCTGTGCCATGGTTCGCTCATTGGGAAACTGGGTTAGTAATGCTTCTGTCAATTTAAAATGCCTTGATATAGGGCCAGCACCTAACACAGAATCAGGCACATTTTATGTTAATAAAATTGCAGTTTTCCCACACCCTGCCACTCTGAGAATCTAGGGAGGGCGAATGCAAAAGGAGTGGCATTTGGTCCACGCGGGAAGGGAGCCTTTGTCTCACACAGATAGTAGACCTCTTGATAGCCTAGGGCGTGGCAGTTCATCCACACATTTTTTTTTAAGATTTTATTTATTTATTTGAGAGAGAAAGAGAATGAGAGAACGAGCAGGGGGAGGGGCTGAGGGAGAGGGAGAAGCAGACTCCCCACTGAGCAGGGAGCCTGATGTGGGGCTCTATCCTAGGACCCTGGGATCATGACCTGAGCTGAAGGCAGATGCTTAACCGACTGAGCCACCCAGGTGCCCTCATCCACACTTTTCTTTCTTTCTTTTTTTTTTTTTTAGGAATAAATAGTTTTTTATTTTTTTAATAATTTTTATTGTTATGTTAATCACCATACATCATTAGTTTTTGATGTAGTGTTCCATGATTCATTGTTTGTGCATAAAACCCAGTGCTCCACGCAGAACGTGCCCTCTTTAATACCCACCACCAGGCTAACCCATCCCCCCACCCCCTCCCCTCTAGAACTCTCTGTTTTTCAGAGTCCATCGTCTCTCATGGTTCGTCTCCCCCCCCAACTTACTCCCCTTCATTCTTCCCCTCCTGCTATCTTCTTCTTTTTTTTTCTTAACATATATTGCATTATTTGTTTCAGAGGTACAGATCTGTGATTCATCAGTCTTGTACAATTCACAGCGCTCACCATAGCACATACCCTCCCCAATGTCTATCACCCAGCCACCCCATCCCTCCCTCCCCCCTCATCCACACTTTTCAAGAGCTGTGAAGGTCACCTGTTTGAGGTCTCCTCCAGACGGTGCTAACTTCTGCCTCCAGCAGTGGTCTTCAAGAGCCGCGTGACTCAGGGCCACCTGCTTACTTTCTTCATCTCTTTCTGACCCGGAGCTCACCTGGACCCTTCCCTGCATTGTCTGTGGTATGGTTTGGGGCGGGGTGGGGCCTGCATTAGCCAGAGACTCAGCTGTGCCCCCATCCCCATGGGTTTCTCCCTCCATTCCCGCTCCTCGGCTGGACCTGAGGAGCCTGGGGAGGCCTTTGTGTGGCCCAAGCATGAGTGTGTGTCACAGTGTGTGGGTGTCACCATGTGTTGGCAGTGCTGACGTCCAACCTGGGGCAGGTAGGTCTGGTCTCCTGATGATTGTGCATGCTTCCTCAGGGTGAGCTGGTGACTGGCGGAGTGTCAAACCAGCCTTGACTCTGAGGAGGAAATAGAATAGGGAGGCCCGGGTGTGGCTCCACATAACCAAAGTCCCTTCAGCTCCCTGAACCTCAACCTCTTTCCGTGTAAATTGGGGATCTTTGAGGAGTGGAGGTCATTCGCTCATTCATTCACAAGTCAGTGATACATCAGCGAGCAGAACAGAAACTCCTTGCACACACAAGTGTTCAGCGCCCCATAAGTTGTGATAAATAGACAAAAGCCCCCAGTAATAATATGTCCTGGTGTCCCCAGCCAGATCCACACATTTTCTAAGATGCCTGCAAACAGAGAAAGTCCAAATGAAAACCTGGCTCACTGTGACCCCAAGAGTTACCTGACAAGAGATGAGGTCAAAGGTGGAAGAGAAAGCTCTGGGGTCAGAGAGCAGAATCCTAGGCCTAGCTCAGTTGGTTTCTGTCTGCATCGCCTTGGGGTTGTCTCCTTCCCTACTATGGCCTTAATTTCCTCCTCCGCAAGATGGACGTGGCACCCAGGTCGTGGGGTAGTTGGGAGGGTCAAGTGTTTATCCTGTGGTCATTTTGGAGCCCCCACTACTTTCAATCTAGTTCTGTCTGGATCTCAAGTCCCACCCCCTCTCTAGTCTCGTGGCCATACCAGTGAAGTGAGGAGATCTGTGGGAACAGCCAAGGTCTCTCCTTGCGCAGTGAGTTTATTCTTTTTTTTCTTTTTCTCCTTTCCCAAACAAGTACATTCTTCGCAGACCCTAGATGTGGTTTCCTGCTAAGTTAAATTCAAGAAATCCTGCCTGAGCCCCAGGAAATGTTTGAATATTAGGAGTATAGGTGTCTGCTGGACCCTCCTCTCCAGAAGAGTCACCCCCTCAAATGACCTCTTTATGCCCTGCCCAACCCCCACCCCAAGTCACCTATTCATCAAGAACTCTAATCTGGCCTAGATCAGAGTTATTAAAATAGAATTAGCTTCTGTGATTTCTTTTGTTTTCACGAACTGATTAAAGGAATAGTAATGACTTAATTTAAAAAGTAACATATGAAAAAAGATATTCAAACAGGAATAAGAGTCCGCAGTGGAGAGTGAAGTCTCTCTTGTCCCCCCACATCCCAGCAGAGGTGGCCACTGCTGAAAGTTTTCTTTACTGGACTGGGCTTTTTGGTAGCTGGTGGTGACCCCAGCCTTTCTTTGGGAAGAAAATGGACACAGACACCTCTCAGCTTTCCCAGCCAAAAGCTTTGAGGCCAGGAAGGAGGAGCAAGAGTGGGAGCTTCCCAAGGAGTTGAGGGTCCACCAAAAGGCCAGAGGGACGGCAGTGCCCTCAGGGGCCCTGCTGAGGACCAAGTTCAGTCCTTTAGGCAGCCTCCAGGGGAGGTCTTAGGGTCAGAGGTTGGCCAAGGAGACCTTTATCCCACTTCCAAGAAACCCACTAACCCTGTCAGGAAAGGTCTTCTACAAATATTTGTTGAGTGACTGTGACAGGCCTCCAACTAGGGTTGGAATTAGGGTGAATTAGGAAACTGAACTGGAAAGACCCCGAATCTCACTATGAAAGCAAGCAAAAGGGAGAGAACATTGAGTGAAAATCTACTCTCTGTCAAGGGCGTTTGTCAGGTTGTTTTATTTATTTTTTTTAAAGATTTTATTTACTTATTTGACAGAGAGAGAGAACAGGCAGGGGGAGCGGCAGGCAGAGGGAGAGGGAGAAGCAGGCTCCGCCCCGAGCAGGGAGCCCGATGCGGGGCTCGATCCCAGGACCCTGGGATCATGACCCGAGCCGAAGGCAGACGCTTAACTGACTGAGCCACCCAGGCGCCCCTGTCAGGCTATTTTAAAATTAATTTTTTTAAGTATACAAATAGTGTAGGAATACATTTTCCATGTAAAAACAAAAACCTGACAGATAAGGTGAAGCCCCCCTTTGATCTCTAGCTCCAGTCCTGGTTTTCTTCTGCCTCTCTTTCAATTTCGTGTGAACCCTTCCAATGTTTTTCTCTGCATTTTTCATACATATATGTGTTCTTTCTCTTTTTCCTTTAAGATTAATGGTATCATACGTATTATTCTGCCATTTAATCTTTGGATCAGTGATATATCCGAGAGATTTTCTTTTCAGGTGAATACAGACCTACACAAGAGCTCATGGTGTTCCACTGGGTGCTCGCATTAGCCCCACTACAGATGATCACATAGTGGCTCAGAGAACAGAAGTGACTCACCCCAGCTGGTGAGTAGTGGAGCAGGATTCAGAGGTGGACTTGGTTTTCCAAATTTGGACTCTACCTGCCCTTTGCCTAATCTGCCTGTGGTTTATACCCTAAGTTTCCTTTGGCTTATGACATCATCAGAAGGGTCATTTAAAGGAAATTGATCATAATGCATGGGACAAATTGGACACCTCTCTTTCCTGTTAAAATGCCTCCATGGTTGCCCAGTACCCAGGGGCTGGGTCTAAGTCCCCCAACCTGGTAATATAAGATCTTCGACACAGGGCTCCTTATAAATTCTCCAGCCTCTTCTGGTCAATGCTCCATGCAGAATGTGTTCTCTAGCACCTCCAAACAGTTAACTCAATTCTGGCACTATCTACCTAGAGATAGCATCAGATCTCACAGGTTAAGGACTCAGCCCTATAAGACTGCCCCACTGCAGATGCCATTCTCAAGTCTGGGTTGTCGTCTGTGCTTCTGAGTGGCTATAAGTGAGAGGTTCCTGAGACCCCCTCCTCGGGTTGAATTAATTTGCTAGATTGGTTCCCAGAACTCAGACAGTTCTTTATGTTTAGCAGTTTATTATAAAGAATATTATAAAGGTACTGACGAACAGGCAGATGAAGTACATAGGGTGAGGTGTGTAGGAAGGGTGAGGAGCTGCCACTGTCCCAGCACCTCCATGTGTTTCCCAGCATGGAAGCTCTCCAAACCCCGTGCTTTGGGGTTTTTATGGAGGTTTCATTACACAGGTATGACTGATCAAACCATTGCTATTGGTGACTGAACTCAATCTCCAGGTCCTCTCCCCTTCCTGAAGGTGGTGGAAGGGGCTAAATTACAACCCTCCAATCAATCTTGTGTTTGGTTCCCCTGGCACCAGCCCCACCCATCTTTAGGGGCTTTCCAAAAGTCACCTCGGTAACATACACTCAGGTGTTGTTCAAAGCGGCTCACTGTGAATAACGAAAGACAACTTTATCATGCTTATCATTTAGGAAATCTTAAGAGTTTTATTTTTTATTTTTTTTTAAGATTATTTATTTTAGGAGAGAGAGAGAGAGAGCATGCGCGTGAGTGGGGGAAGGGGCAGGAGCAGAGGGAGGGAAAGAATCTTAAGCAGGCTCCACACTGAGCACGGAATTGATCCCATGACCCTGAGATCATGACCTGAGCTGAAATCAAGAATCAGACGCTTACCCAGCTGAGCCACCCAGGCGCCCCACAATCCTAAGGGTTTTAGAAGCTCTACATCAGAAACAGGATGAAGACCAAATATTTATTTCTTATATCACAATCGCACTCCAGAAAAAAACCCAACTACTGGCGGTTCCCCTCATGCCATGTGGTTATTTCTCCTCCACATCCATGCCTGTATAGTCTTCCCTGCATGGCAGACCAAGCTCCTCATCCTAACCCTTCTTTGCCTAGTTTACTCATCCTTTACGCATCCCTACGTATCCTTTGCAACTTGATAGAGGGCCGTCTCCTGGTCGCCCTTCCAGTCACCCCCAGGCTAGGTTAAATGTCCCACCCCTGTGCTGTGGCCCACAATGTCTTCTACTTATGGAGGTCAAAGCATTTTCCATCCCATTCTAAAGGATTTATTTATTTATTTGTCAGAGAGAGAGAGAGAGAGAGAGAGCACAAGCAGGGGGAGCGGCAGGCAGAGGGAAAAGCAGGCTCCCCACTGAGCAAGGAGCCCGATGCGGGACTCCATCCCAGGACCCTGGGATCATGACCTGAGTTGAAGGCAGATGCTTAACCGACTGAGCCACACAGTCATCCCATTTCCAACCCATTCTAACTGCCATTATATCTGCTTCCCACTCTTGAGGGTGAGCTCCTTGAAGTGAGGGTCTCTGTCTCATTCATCCGTATCTCCAGGCTCCAGACAAGTCCTGCACTCAAGGTGGGGGCTGCCTACATGTTTGTGAAGTACAGGCATGCCTCAAAACTGTGAACAATGGAGTCTGTTGTCTTGTGTTGAGCTTTCAGTGATGATATGAGAGAGAGGAGGTACATAATGATAGTACAGAAAGAAAAACTCAAGATCTCTTGAATTAAATTTACCCAAATGGCAGTCATGCTATCCAGATCTATGGTGACTGTTGAATCATATTTTCTTTCAAACCATCTTCTAGCTCAACTATTTCTCTTAGCTCTGTGATGTTCCTCTTTTTCTTCTTTTTCATCTGGTCTTTAAGGCTGCTGAAAGGGGATGTGTGCCAAAGTTTTCATCTGAAACCAACGCTGACAAGGACTGGTTGAGCCTCGTGGCTTCATCTCCTTGGTTATGTCCCTTGTTTCAAAAGGGCATTAAAACCCTCTGCCCACTCTTGAGACCAGCAGGGATTTCCTGAGAAGAGGGACTGGGGAGTTTGCCTTTGGAGGAACCATTCCCCTCCTCGAGATTGCAGTGAAAACTCATTATCTCTTAATTAGCATTTTGCCTCTTGCCTCAACATTTTAATGTCATCTTCTGTTCCTACTAGAATTAAGGGAAGCCCAAAGCTTTCACCCATTTCCCCTCACTTCCTTTTTCTCTGAACAAATCTGAGGGAAAAATCTCTCTTCGTTTCTTTTTTTCTAAATATAATTTAATGCCTGTTTCCCTATAGAAGTGTGAAAGAATATTTAAAAAAATACAGGAAAATAGAAAGTAAAAGGGCCCTACTTCTGCAACACCATCACATGTAGAGTTCTTCCACTCCTTTTTCTATGTGTAGGTTTTTTAAAATTATGCAATAGTGTATATACACACCAAAAGACTATATAATACAGATGCATTACTTAAAAGAATTATAGAGTAAATATCCATGTATCATCACCCCGCTTAGCAAATCATCAGATACCTTAGAAATCCCCATGTGCCCCTCCCTCACAACCCACCCAGGGGTTTATTTATTTACCCGTTCTCTTGCTGATGGACATGTGGATGGTTTCCAGGACTTTTTTTCATCTTTAAAACATTTTTTAATTAAACACAATGATTAAGGATCTATTTTTATTGTGATAAATAGATATAAACATAAAATTTACCATTTTTAAGTGTCCAGTTCAGTGGCATTAAGTACCTTCACCTTGTGTAACCGTTACTCTCATCCAGCTCCAGAACTTTTTTCCTCTTTCCAGGCTGAAACACTGTGCCAGTTAAACAATACCTTCCATTCTCTCCCCACCCCAACCCTTGACAACCACCATTCTAATTTCTGCTGCTATAAATTTGGCTACTTTGGGTACCTCATTTAAGTGGAAAGTCTTTGTCTTTTTGTGAATGGCTTATTTCACTTACCATTATGTCCTCAAGTTTCATTCATATTGAAGCATGTGTTGGAATTTCCTTCCTTTTTAAAGAGAAGTAATATTCCATAGTATGTATATAGCACCTTTTGTTTATCCATTCACGTGTTGGTGGATTCTTGGGTTGTTTCAACCTTTTGGCTCTAATGCTGCTATGAACCTGGGTGTACAAATATCTGTTCAAGACCCTACTTTCAATTCTTTCAGGTATGTATCTACAAGTGGAATTGTTGGATCATATGGTTATTCTATTTTTCATTTTTGAGGAACTGCCATATTGTTTTCCACAGCAGCTACACCATTTTACATTCTTACCGGCAGTGCTCAAGGGTTCCAATTTCTCCATGTGCTCATCAACACTTAATATTTTTTGGTTTTGGGGTTTTTTTTTTTTCTTGGTGTTTTAATAATAGCCATCCTAATGTGTATGTGAAGTGGTTTCACTTTTTTTTTAAACAAAACAGTTGTGGCTATTCTAGTATATATACCCTGGTGCACATGTGTAAGAGTTTTTCCACTGATATAATTAAGAATGGAATTTCTGGGTCATAAGATATGTGTGTGTTATTTTTCAGTGTGGCATCCCAATGTACATTGTTGTTCTGTGAAAGGGAGGTATGGGCAAAATGACCTCCAAAGGAGCTGTAAGACTCAAGAAAAAAGCCGACAAGTCCAGCTTGATGAGAAGTGGTTTGTTAAGGGGACTTACAGACAGAAGCATGCCTTGGGCATGTCTTGGGCAGCCACAGGACGAGTAGATCTCTGTGACCCCACCTGTGTCAGACCTGCTTTTGCAGAGCCGATCAAGGATGTTATACCCCAAGGGTGTATTTAAGGGTGTGGTTAGACAAAAAGAAAGAATGTGGGGGTGGGGGGACTGTGCTCAAGAAAGCTTCAGGTCATAGAGTCGTCATCATGGCAGATTTGTCCAAGATGGCATCAGTATGGTTTACATACCTGTTGTCATCAAGAGTAAGTGATCCTTTTAGCTGCTCAGTATCCTAACACTATTGTCACAGCTACAGTTTTCACTGGTTTGGTGGGTGTGAAACGACAATGTGGTTTTATTTTGCATCTTTATGAGTAATAAGAGGATTAAGCATCTTGTCATAGGTTTCTTGGTCATATTTATTTCCTCTTATGTAGAATATCTGTTTAAGTCTTTTGCTCATTTTCCTATTATATTGTCTCAGTTTTATGAATGTGTAGGACTTTATTTTGGATATTAATCATTTATTGATTATACATTACAGATATCTTCTTCATATGTATCATTTGTCATTTCATCTCTTTCGCTGTCTTTTGATGAACGGAAATTATTTTAATCTAGTTGGATGTATTGATTTTTTCTTTGTGGTTTCACTTTCTGTATTTTGCTCAAGAAGTCTGTCTCTCCCTGAGATCATAAAGATATTCTTTATCTTAGTCTAAGAGCTTTTATCTCCCACCTTTATTGAGATATAATTGATAATGTTGGATAAGTTTAAGGTGTATGATGTGATGATTTGACACACATACATATTGTGAAATGATTATCACAATAAGGTTAGTTAATGCATCCATTACCTAACATAGTTACCATTTGTGTATGTGTATGTGGGGGGCGAGGACATTCAAGATCTACTCTGTTAGCAGATTTCAAGTGTACAATGCAGTACTGTAAATATAGTCACCATGCTGTACATTAGATCTTCGGAACGAATTTATCCCATAACTGAAGTTTGTACCTTTTTAAAGAAGATTTATTTATTTATTTGAGAGAGAAAGAGCATGCAAGCATGCGAGTGAGGGAGTAGAGGGAGAAGGAAAAAGAATCTTCAGCAGACTCCCCACTGAGCATAGAGCCCAATGCGGGGCTCAATTTCATGACCCTGAGATCATGATCTGAGCCAAAACCAAAAGTCAGACACCTTACAAATTGAGCCACCCAGGTGCCCCTGAAGTTTGTAGCTTTTGATCAATATCTCCCCATTTCCTCCACTCCCAGCCGTTGGTAACCACAATCTACACTTTGTTTCTATGAGTTCAGTTTTCTTAGATTCCACATACAAATGAGATCACACAGTATTCTTTCTCTGACTTACTTCACTTAGCATAATCCCCTCAAGTCCATCCATGTTGTCACAAGTGGCAGGATTCCCTTCTTTTTTCTATAATTCTTGTAAGTTTTAAGGTTTTTCTTTCATATTTAAGCCCTTGACCCACCTGGAATTGATTTTTCGTGTGCTAAGGGGTATTGTTTTCCCCATTTGGAGAGCCAATTTTCCCAGTCTTATTTATGGAATAACTAGTTCCTTACCTCATTGTTCTTCAGGGCATTCTCCATCAGAAATCAGGTTTTCTAATACATCTGGATCCTTCTATTAGGACCTTTTATTCTAAATGTATTTGTCAATCCCTGTACCAATTTCATACTGTTGAAAATGTGTTTGCTTTATCATATATTTTGACATATGGTATGCTAATTCCCTGCCCAGAATTCTGCTTTGGGAGTGTCTTAACCTTTCTTGGCCCTGTGCCCTTCCATATAAACTGAAGATTCAGCTTGCCAGGTTATCAGAAAAACTGAGTTGGGCTTTTGATTAAAATAGTGTTAGGACACTTTAAGGAGAATTGTCCTCCTATCCATGAACACAGTATGCATCTTCATGTATTTAGGTTTTCTTCAATGTCATTTAATAAAATGTTGTAATTTTCCTAAAAAGGTCTTGACAACTTATGTTAGGTACCTTAAATTTGTGGTTGCTTTTGTAAATAGTATCTTGAGTCCATGTACTTTTAAGACACACTTGTCGTTATGCTATATATAAGGTGCTTTTTCTACTTATGTCGTATTACATCACCTTTTCATAGGCTTACTGAATATCAGTAGGGAGGAGTAACTATGTTGCTATTACTGGACATCTCAGACTTCTGGTTTTCATTTTGCTCAAGTCTCATAAGATATTCAGTCTTCTGTTAGAACTTGGAGTTTGGGGTCTGACCACCTTTAATCACGAACCTTGTTCTCCCTCACCCTAGCCCATATCCTTCACCTCGGTGCACCTGTGTTCTTCATCTCTAAAATGGAAATGATGATGATACCTCCTTTGTGGGCTGATTGTGATGATTGAATGAGATAATAGAGTGCATTGCCTAGCATGGAGCCTGGCGCATAGTAAGAGCTCAGTGAAAGTTAACTATCATTATTTCTTGACACAAACTTTCTACTTCACTTCTGATTTGCTGGGTATTGCTATTTCTAGCTGAAATCAGGGTTTGAAAAATTGGACAACAAAAATCAAGATTTCTGTTTTCCATTTCACCAACTCTTTCTCTCGCATTATTCCCCCTCCTGCCACTCTGCTCCCCATCCCCCACCCCTACCCCCTGGTTAAATCCAGATGATCGGTGTTGGACAGTGTTGTCACCTAGACTCTCTAGGTGACAACAGAGTGGCAAATGAGGACACCTTCTCCTTTACTCCAGGCCAGCTCTTGAATCTGTCCCCACTTTCCCAGTCACTGCCCGAGTACAGGTCTCATGGCCATTGCCTGGTCTCCCCGCTTCTTGCCTCTCCCCATCTTGCCACCTGAGCAAGACTTCCCACATCTCAACTCCACCATCTGGTAGTGCCACCCCTGTTTAGAGCCTTCCATGGCTCCCCACCACCCTCAGCATGAAGCCCACACTCACTAGTCTACTTTTCAAGGCCCTGCATGATCTGGCCTCCACCTAAATTGCCATCACTCACCAAATTCCTGTTCAGTGTCTTACACATGTTGGTGATCTGTGATACAAAACTGGGTAAGAATCATTCTTTCGTTTTTTTTTTAAACATTGTATTTATTCATTTGAGAGAGAGAGAGAGATTACAAGAGAGCACAAGCCAGGGGGAGGAACAGAGGGAGCTGAGCAGGGAGCCTGACATGGGGCTCGATCCCAGGACCCCGAGGTCATGACCTAAGCTGAAGGCAGATGCTTAGCCTACTGAGCCACCCAGGTGCCCCTCATTCTTCCATTTTATAAATGAGGACACTGATGCTCATATTGGTGCAATGACTCCTCAGAGACTCACAATTAGAAGTACAGACACGGGACTTTAATCCCAGTCTCTGGCTCCCCAGCCGGCTTTATGTCCACTTACCTTGGCTCTCTGATCAAGAAATGAAATCTTAGCTTAAGCCAGTTTAACATGTAAATGACCCTGGGAACACACCAATTTGAGCTCATTCACACTGCTTCTGCAGAGGTGACTAAGAGGCTCTGAAATGGGCCAGGGAGAGAGTAAATGTCAAAATAGTAGCTTGAGGTAAAAGAGAAAGTGTGCCCGCTGGCCCTTTTCATCTCAGGCTGAGCTCCGGGTTGGGGGTGAGCTAAGCACGGGGCAGGGAGTAGTGATGTGGCTAATGGGAGGGACAGGGCAGGGAGGGTGGATGAGGTAAAGGCTGAGGATGACGTAAGAGGTGATAAAGGAAGTGATTATGACCAGGAAATAAGTGTGTTGAAACCACCCTAGGAGGATCATCAAAATATTCCTGGCATCGATTGACATTTAAAAAATAGTAACTATATTTAAAAATCTTTGTGCCACTCATTTGCCTGGCCACTCAATCATTCCAATAACCCTGCAAATGGTTATGACTATTCCCATTTAACAGAGAAGGAAATTGAAGCTGCGAGAGCTAAGTGAGTTTGCTCAAGGCCCTCAGCTAAGAAGTGACAAAATCCAAAATGTGCTATAGCTCTGCCTGGTGCCCCAGCCTTCCCTCCTCACAGTGCCCTCCGCCCATGTGCCATTCTGCGGTCATCTTGTTCCTCCAAATGTGACTGAGTAATTTGGGGGCCATGTAAAGATCATAAATGTTCTGCTAGATGTAAAATGTTCCAACAATAAGGAAGAATTGAAGAGAAAGACACTGGTAATCCTGCTGTTGGGTGGATGTAATATTAACACGTCCTCACATTTTTGGGGCACCCAGGACCTGTGCATTTCCTGTTTAATATTCCCTAGTCCATTCCCAGAGCCTGCATAGGCCTCTTTCCAGGCGCTACCTAACAAGGGTAGACCAAAGATCTGCTTTTGGCTGTGAGGGAGTTGGCAGAGCAAATGTGGACTGGGCTGTCTCCAGATGGCTGCCCAGAGGCTGGATCCAGGACAGGAAGGGAAGGAGAGGGTAGGCAGTGGTCACAGGCCTCCTTTTGCTCTCTTTCTCTGCGCCCCTGCAATGTTAGAGACAGGCCTCATGGGGATATCATTATTTATTTATTTATTTTTATTTTATTTTATGTTTTTAAAGACTTATTTATTTGTGTGAGAGAGAGAGTGAGAGTGGGAGGAGGGGCAGAGGGAGAGAGAGCTTCAAGCAGACTCCTCGGGTGCATGGAGCCCGACATGGGGCTGGATCTCAAGACCCTGAGATCACGACCTGAGCCGAAACCGAGAGTCGGACGCTCAACTGCCTGAGCTACCCAGGCGTCCCTCATTATTTTTTTTTAAATATAAAATTAATGTACGTGCAAAGAAGAAATTAATTGTTCAAAAGGGTATAAATTGGTATGCCAAAGCCTTGGGGTCCCTCCAGCAGTAACCACTGGAAGGAGTTTCTCGTGAGTACAGGCGAGACCCAGGACACTGAATGGCAGCAGTGCCCCAGCTGCTTGTGTTGACACATGCTCAGTTCCCTTAGCTTTGGTCTTGCCAAGTGGGAAATGGTAGGAAGAGAAAGGAGAGAAAGCCTGGGTGCTTGGAGAGCAGGGAGGAGCGTTCACAGTTGTGGCTGGCAGTGGAGAGCCGGGAAGAGGTGGAGAGGGGCTTTGGGGAAGGGAGCAGGGCTACTTAAGTGGAGTTTTCAGAAGGCTCCAGAGCTTCTGGATGACTTCTGGCCTTCCAGACCCAGGTGCTGTTCTGTCACCGTGTTAGGTGACATGACCTCTGGACTCCCCAGCCCCTTGGGCTATCTTCTGTCTGGTCCCTCTCTATCCCCACTTACCACAGAGGCCTGCTTCTTCCTCTGCCTCCCTGGGGGCTCCTGACCCAAGTACCTGGCACATGGCAGGGCTCACATGTGGGTCGCAGAGGAATAGAGTGAGTGGCAGAAGGACGATTACCTGGGGACGGGCGGGGGGGCGGGGAGCAGGCACCTACAGCACGATTTGGTCGAAGGCAGCTCTTTTCCTGATGCAATCATGAAAGAAATTTTCTATTCGTGAAGGAATGGAGAAACAGATGAGCAATTAAATGCCTGAGTCCAGAGTAATGATGATTAAGGAATGTTGGGAAAGGACATTATTACAAGGCTCTGAAAGCATTTGAAAGCTCTCAGAGTTCAGGAGAGTGGTTTGGGCGGGCAGGACCCGACTGTTATCAGAAGATGCCAGGCCCCTCATTCCTACCTTGTTAGGTCACTGTGAGCCAAGAGCAAGGCCATGTGTCATCATTTGCACCCCACCGTAGCTCACGCCCCTTTGAGAGGCAACGACAGACAGAGCTGGGGAAGGGGAGTCCTTGCAGGTGGGTTCCTAAAGAAGGAGAATGTGATTTGTTAAATGGGATAACAATTATGAGACATAAAATTTGTCTCATGAATCCACTAAGGAGATTAAATGAAGTACTGTTGGCGCGGTGCATGGTACAGGGCTCAGCACCTAGTAAAGCCTCAATAAATGGAGTAGGGCATTGTTAGTGTGTATTTTTCTTTCAGAATGTTTCTTCTAGAACTCCCTGAAGCAGGAATGCTGTGTCTGGCCCCATGGTGCCCCCAGAGTTTGAAACAGCACATGGCACACAGTTGGCACTCAATATACAATTGTTGAGGGAATGAGCAAACCGATTACGTAAGTGGTAACAGACTCAAGAAGACAGCTCCCAGGCCTGAGCACTTGGTTCCCAATGCGCTGTGCCGCAATCTGCCCATTTCCCCGCCAGCCCTGCGGGGCCCTGACAGGCAGTGATCACACAGAGCAGATGACTTGTAGAGTACTTCTCCAAATGCTCCCTGGGGCCGGCGGAATCCCCAGGGCCTGGCTCATCAGAACAGGCAGATGACTTGGGCCCCAGTGTGGCCCACCTTCCCGTCAGCCTGGCCCTGGTCATTAGGCCTGCCAATTCTTGAGGTTCTGCTTGGGGAACGGAACAGAATGTGCTGTCCCAGGGAGGAAGGAGCCTGCACAGGCCCCCTGAAGCAGGAATTGAACCTTCGCCTGTCCCACATGACAGCCTCTTTCCGAAGCTCACTTCTCTCCCTCCTCTGCCCCTGATCCTGCCTTGGTCCAGGGAGGCAATTGGGTTCTTTGCAGTGAGTCTTAGCAATATCGACTACTAACCGCCAGGGAACAAGTTCATGAACTATCTGACAGTAATAGTGACCAACTTTTATTGAGCACTTACTCTGTGCCAGGTCCTGTGCTCAATGAAAAGACTTTCTTTCACTTCCTCTAAAGACACACCCAACTCTTCCCCAAACACTCTGTTTTTGTGACGTGGCTGGGCCTTCACATAGGCTATTCCTCAGTTTAAAATGCTCTTTCTGGGGGTGCCTGGGTGGCTCAGTCGTTAAATGTCTGCCTTTGGCTCAGGTCATGATCCGGGGGTCCTGGGATCGAGCCCCTCATTGGGTTCCCTGCTCAGCGGGAAGCCTGTTTCTCCCTCTCCCACTCCCCCTGCTTGTGTTCCTGCTCTCGCTATCTCTCTCTCTCTCTGTCAAATAAATAAACAAAATATTTAAAAAAAAATAAAATGCTCTTTCTGGCTTTATCCATCCGGTGAATACTCACCCTTCAGCACCCAGCTCCTCTGTCACCTCCTCTTGGAAGTCTTCCTAAGTTTGCCCAAGACAATAACATTACAGCTTCCAGTGGGCCCCCACAACCATCATTTGGGTCTATGTGTCTGTTTCCCCTTGAGCTGTGGCCCCTCCAAAGCCCCAGGCTGTACCATTTTCACCTACTTACGCTGCTGTCCACCTCCATGCCTGGCACATGGCAGGGGCATGTAAATGTCAGTGTTTCCCTTCTCAATCCCGTGGTACTTCATTTCCATCTCTTGTATGCGCCTCGTTTCTTTGCCTTCATGTAATATTTTTGTCTTTATTCCAAGAACAATGCTAGTTACATTATAGGTATTTATAAATGTAAATTGAATGACACAAATGAATCAATGATCTTACCTGCAGGGTACCAGATAGGCGGCATCGAATTATTTGCCCGTAGACGCCATGGGTACCTCCAGCAAGACATCATCAGAACCGGTAGGGAAGGATGAAGTCAGAAGAAGGAAGAGAATGAGAGAAGATGATGGAACTAACATTTTCTGAGCACTTATGTGTGCCAGGTGTGTGTTTCACTAACTCCCCACAACAATCCAGTGAAGTGAATACTATGATTTTTTTAATAGACAAATAAATAAAAAACAATAAAGGCACAGAGAGGTAAAGTGATTTGCCTAAGATCACACAGTGAGCAAGTGGCAGAGCTGGGATCTGAGCCCAATCTTCCCAGTTCCAACAGTTGGACGGAGAAGGCTCGGGTGTCCCTGCAGAATGAGAGCTTGGGGAAAGTGAGGAGGGGTACAGGACCGTGGGGGAGAAGAAATGGAATGTCTGCCCCCTGGATCAGAGCCAAATCCCTGGGCATGCCCCGCTCCTGCCTTCCAGATGTCGCATGTCCTGTTTCCTTGGGACAGATGTTTGCTGGCCTACAGACCCAGCCCAGACTCTTCCAATACATTTAACCACTTTTAAGCTCCACTTTTAAGTAGCGTCTTTCTTTTTTCTAATATCAGTCTCATCCTGGACACTTCCCTCTCAGTCCTGGACCAGGGTTCGGGTAACCGTGACCCCACAAGATTGTGCAACACCCACCAAAGCCTTCAGAAACCCACAACTTCTCAATAACGCTGAACTGGGTGAGATTTCCCAGTAACCACCTCCTCTCCCTGACTAACGCTTTCTTAGCTTGGCAATGCAATAACCTATTTTTAAGGAGCCCAGTCATTTGGTTTAGATTCTTTATTTGTTTTATTTTAATGACCTTCTGAATCATTCATTTTTCTACTTCTGAACAGATTCACTTTTGCCACTTCCTTGTATAGAAATCCAAACCTTCCTTTAAAACTCAGCACCAACAGCTCCCTTCTCCTGAAAATTCTCATCCATTCCATCCCCTCTTCAGGAAGAAGTATTCCCCTCCCCACTTTCTATACCATTCATCTGGTATTTATGATATTGTCACCATCATTATCCTAACGATAAAAATGCTAAGCCAGCCCCTTGAGTTGCTTCTCAAAATTCTCAGGATGACCCTAGGCAGAGAGTAATTATGATTTCCATTTTACATATAGTGAGACTGAGCCTCAAGGAGCTTAAGCCTCTTGTTCAAGGTCACATGAAGTAAGTGAAGAAGCTGAGATTCTATATCAGCCCAGCTGAACCTCAGAGTGAGTGTATTGAGAGGTAGCTCTTTTGGGGGGATTCCTGGCTCTTGCTGTGACAATGGTTTTGATGCCTGTTACTCCCCACCCCCAAAACTCTAAGCTCCGTAAAGTGTTTGTACCCTCTTGCACTGTACGTAACAAATATCTGCAAAAAATAGCTGATGACTTCCTGTCCCTTCTATAGTGTTAGCTGCTTGAAGCTTTACACAATTCTGCATTCTTACAACACCAAGTGCTTAGCAACAAAACAATCAAGGTACATTGGATGAAGGAAGTAAGACATGGGCATGGGCTTGGAAGATTCCAGTGGACATATTTTCTAGCTGAAAATCTTTGAAAAGAAATTAAAAAGAAATTCTCTCTGTAGCTCGGGACCAGTGCTGCTAGACAAGACCTCCATATCCACCCTTTTTTGGGGGTTTGAACTCACATCTTACAGACTAAGGGTTCTTAAGTTCACTCAACACGCCTTTAATCAACACCTACTATAGGCCAGGCCTATACTCACAGGCTAGTGCTAGAGCTGACTGCGTGAGCAATTCACCAGGCAGAAATCCTTTGGGTGCCCACCCTCCCTCCACTCCTGGGAGACAAGCTCACTACTGCTCTGGGACCAGGCAAGCGTAGGGCCTTGGGAAGGGGGGGAGGGAGGGGCTATAGTCCTGTCTGGTCAAAGAGGACCAGGAAGGAAAGATCTCAACAGGCCAGCAGCCTCCAAGAAGTGACTTCGAGCAGCAGAGTAGCAGAGTGGAGTCCTGGAGGAGGCTGGCTCATCCCTCAGGGATGAGATCTGGGAAGGATAATAAAAATGAGGAGTCACTTGAGGGGGGCACATAGAGGCAAAGAGAGTTAAAAGTCCCCTTGTCATTTATTGAAGTGCTTTTTACCTCAAATCCTGTTTTGTCCATTATCAGTATTATTAGTTTTGCTTTCTTTTTGTTTGTCTTTTCCTGATAATCCTGTACCTAGCTCTTCACTTACAACTTCTCAGGGACACTGTCTCAGGTAGGTCTTCTGTCACCAGCCTCTCACTGGCTTTTGGTGTGGGGGTTTGGGACCCAAACTGCAAACTTTGTCTTTTTTTAATTTTTTTTAATAGGTTCCATGCCCAGCGTGGAGCCCAATGTGGGGCTTGAACTCACAACCTTGAGATCAAACCTGAGCTGAGATCAAGAGTCAGATGCTTAACTGACTGAACTACCCAGGCAACCCTGCAAGCTTTGTGTTTGGATAAGAGCATCCTACCTGGGAAGCAGTAGAGCCCGGTTGTTAAAATGGGCCTCTGATGCCAGGCTGCCTGGGCTGGAGGGTCTGCTGACGGCCTGACAATCTTTAATAGGGCATTCAATGCACACCTAGCTCTTCCTCTCCTGTTCCCCACTCAACAATAAGACAGAGTAGAGCATCCCCCCCGACAAATGGGGAAACTGAGGCCCAGAGATATGAAGTGAGTTGCTCAAGGCCATGTGGCAGGAACATTTAATTGGCGTGTCAAGGGACCCACACATTTGGGTGGGCCAACTGACCACCTTTAATCCAAGAGCTTCTTGACTCTTAGATTTGGCTGAAAGGAGCCCTGACCCACTTCTAATGGTCCAGGATAAGACTCAGACGTGTTGATGGCAAAGCAACAATAACAGTAATAACAATACTACCAGCAAACATTTATCCAGAATCTACTACGTGTCTAGTATCATGCCATGTGGTTTATATGTCTCATTGTCTTCACTTTTCTCAACATGATGATTAAATGCATGGACTCTGAAGCCAGACAGCCTAGGTATGAATCTCAGCTCAGCTCCCTACTGGCTGTGGACAATTAGGCAAGTTACTTTACATCTCTGGGCCTCAGTTTCCTCATCTCTAAAATGGGGCTGGTACCTTATAATAGATCCCTGGCACTTAGTAAATAGGATATAAATATTACCGTTTCATTTTTTTAACTGAAATATAGTTGACACACAATATTCCTTTAGTTTCAGGTATACAAGATTATTGTTCCATTTTAAGAAATCTAGTAAAAGCTTCCTCTTTTCTTGGCTTGTGGATGATGTGTATAGAAAAAAGAAAACTGATAGGATGAACTAGTTCATTTTTCAGAGCTGCAAGCAAATGGGAAGAGATTTTTTCAATGAAGAAGACGTCAGAGCGGATAGCCATGGTCTCCATTTACAAATGGGGAAACAGAGGCTCAGAGAGGGTAAGCTAGTTGCTTGAAATCACACATCTAACAAGTAGCAGATGAGGATTTGAACTCAGACCTGTCTGACGTCACAACTCATGTCCTTAACCCCGACGCCATATGGCTAGTCCTGCTGATCATGGAAAGATCTGGTGCGTGGCCGTGCATTGAAAATGGAAATATGAGTCACCAGCTGTCCCCAGGGATGGCTGGGGAGTGAGAGGAGCTCAGCTATGGGGCAGAATGTTCCGCCAGATGCTGAGGAGCAGCTGCCAACAGTGCTCAGTCTCTTTCATGCCGAGGAAAGGGAGGAGGAGGAGGGCATGGAGGAACAGGGCTCGCGAGCCAGCGGAGCGCAGCCTGGAGCTTGGTGGGTGACGTCAGACTCACACATCTGGCCTCCGGAATGCTGAGTCCCCAGAAGAACGCCAAGCTTCTGCTTCTCCTCGCAGCAAGCTTTTCCTCTGAAATAACTCAGGCAGCTTTGCTGAGAAAAGTCTCAGGCGTTCTAGACTCTCCTGAACCGATCCAGGTGGTGACGTGTAAAACGGGCATGTTCACCCGCTGCTGAAGACTAAGTCTCTGTAGGCACAGGGTTAAGGGAAGCAAGGCTGCAGAGTCAGACAACTCTGAGAAGGATTCCTGGCTGGGTGATCCTGGCCTGTGCCTCAGTTTCCTCTTCCTCGCATGAGGATCGTAGCCCTTCTTTGCAGGGTCTGGAGAAGGAATAGCATGCCGAATGCCCGGCACCTGGTAGACATCCAATCCATGCTCCTGACCACCTGCCCGAGTCAATGAACTAACGAGCGAACTTGTTGAATGGCACCCCACACAGCACCAGCATGCAGCAGGTGGTCACCACCTTGCTGACCCATGTGGTTGGAGGCGTTGTGCCTGGCCTTCCTTTTCTGGTTCCAGCATCCACTTTGCTCCAGGAAGAAGGAAGTCCCATCTGGCCTCTTCCAAGCACCAGGCTGAAGATGAAGAGTTAGGAGGAGCTCAGCCTTTTTGTCCTTGCTGGTGCCCCCATCTGACTCATTTTCAGTACTCGTGCTGGTTCAACCTGGGAAAGTTTGGGACTGGCCAGTGTGACTTGCTGAGATTGGTGATTCATTTTAGTCTCAAAGGGAACAAAAGCCCAGGTCTTCCCAAAGCCCCCTCTGCTTGGGCTGGCCTTATCCCTCAGTCAGGGAATGAGTCAGCCCATCCTCAGGACTGCTCCTGTTTTCACTCTGCCTAGGCCTTCAGAGATCACACAGCAGCTCCCTCTTTTCTCTGCTCCTGGGGGAAAAAAAGTGAGTATATAAAGGGAGGATTGAAAAGACGAACTAAGCCACCATTCATTCCATGGTGGCCACTGAAAGGGAAGCGACTTCTCAGGGAAGGATCATTTGAAGCCACGGCACAGCCCTCATCACTGTCCTTCTCTGCCTGGCTGGAGGCCAGGCCTGCCACCTGCACCTCCAAATTCCCTCTCCGCAGGTGGGAAAACAACCTATCCTCTACGATCTGCTGGCATTTAAAAAGATGTCCTCGATGATAGAATTTGCTTGGGGCACTGGTCACTGGTTCCCTGCTTAGATCAAGCATATGACCTCAATTTCCTGCCAAATGAGGATTGTCATAAGGAGCGGGGAAAGCCGTCATGGCCGCAAAGATGACAATGAGTGTGCCCCACAACTGAGTGCCCTGTGGGGTGAGTCCCCCCCCCCCAGAGCTTGAGTGTGGGCCAGACAGTGGGTGGGGTGCGAGCTTCTGTGATTCAGGGCTCTGCTTATCTGGAAGTCCAATCTCCTGCCAGAGGCCGGAACCTCAGATATCTGCAGCTCAGCTGTAGGCCCAGACAGAGTAACTGAGCAGAAACTGAGTAGGGCCTGAGTGTCACAGAGCCCAAGTGCTTTTCTTTGATGTTTCTGAGATGATCAGGATAAAAGGAGGTTGAAGCAGGATATCCTCGGAGGCCATCATCTCAGACAGTGAGACGGGGGGTGAGTCGCTTCCCCTTTCTGGGCTGCAGGTTTTTTTCGTTTTTTTAATCAGTAAAATGGAGATGATAATTCTTGCCGCACAAAGCCGTACGGACTTGGGCCTGACCTAGTGATTGCAAGCCTGGCTCTTGGGTTCACACCCCAGCAGAATGAGCCCATCTCATCACGCAGGACCTACCTCGGGCATCCTTATGGTGGTGAGGATGCAGAGGGTTGCCGTGAGGACTGAATGCAATCACAGGGGAAGCGTTTATGGCGGGTGGATCAGAGCATTCAATAACTGTCAGCTGCTATTATATCAATGTCTGAGTTTAGTTTCTGGCATATAGCAGGTGTTCAATCAATGCTAGCTATTGTGGGGATGATGATGCTGTTAACAGAGAACACAGAAATAGAATCATGGAGCATTAGCCATCACAGGGACAGTGGACCAAGGTGATGATCTGATTTTAGATCACCCCCTTATTTTTACTACAAGGGACACGGAGGCCCACAGGGGAGAGATGCCCAGGCTGAGGTCACCTCGAGCTCATTCTTCTCTGCCTAGGGCTCTTCTTACCCTGCCCTACTTCACCCAGGAGACTGGGGCCATTTAGAGGGAGGGCACTCGTGGGCCTCAGTTTCTCCTTAGGAATTGCTGTGTGACTGTCCAGGGCGGCAATGAAGGGGCTTCAGGCTGGTTGGAGCCTTCCAGAAAGAACTGGAGGATGTTCCTGGTAGGGGCAGAGAAATGCCGATGCCTTTCAGAAAGCGCTATCCCCGTGTGTCAAGGTGATGGCCCTGCTTTTGGAAGCACCCAGCTCCTAGGGAAGGCGCATGTGTGTGTGTGTCAGTGTGTGGCTCAGAGACAGCTATTCTAGACAATCCCAATGGCCACCGTTTGGTGAGCGCTGACTGTGGTCAGGCCCTGTGCCTAGTGTGTGTGTCTCATAGATCTTCATGGCAACTCTTAGGGGTGAGCACTCTACTGCCCCTGAGGCACAGAAAGGCTAAGGAAGTGTTTCAAGGCGCCCCCAGCTAGTCCATGGTGGAGGTGGGGCTTGAACATAGGTCGTGTGGCCCAGAACTTGCGACCCTCCCCACCACCCAGCTGCGCCAGTGGGCCATGCCTTACACCTGTGTCACCCTTCTCACTGCCCTCCGTGGTGTTTACCTCTGTGATCTCGCAGTCAACCTGTGCGAAGCCCTGTGAGGCTCAAAGCGTCGTAGGCTGGGCCCAGCACGGAGTAAGGTCTCACTGGCTCAGCAGGTATTTCTGAGCCCTACCACACGCTGGGGCCTGAGCCAGGGGCTGGAATGAGTGGGAGTAAGATGCTGGCCATTATGCGGCATGTGACCTGGATTGGGCAGAAATCAACCCATCCACGGTCAATGCCCTTCTGGGCACTAGAGGTGGGCATGGTGGCTTCCGTGGGAATGCTCAGCCAGGCAAGGGACGTGGGTGGTTGGGGTCAAGAGTCAGGGATTCTGGTCTCTGCTCTGTGCTTGATAATTAGCAGTCACCTTGGCCAGCCCTTACCTCTCATTGGCCTCTGTTGTACCCATTGGAACAATGAGGCAAGGTTGAGTGGAGTGGTCTTGAAAGGCCCATTCAGGTGGCCGAGACAGTGGGGCTATGACCTGCCTGAGACCCCCAACTTGACTGGTGTCAGTCTTGGACTCTGGTCTGAGGCTCAGTCTGGCACCGCCTGGCTCTCAGGCTGCATCTCCAATCCTTGGTCAGCCCCATCGCATGCTGGATTATGGGGTGATAGCAAATGTCCCTCCCCATAAGCCTTTCCTTGGAGCTGACCATCTTATGCCTCCATCCTCATCTGGGAAAGGTCTCCTTTTATCTGTGTCCTCAAGCAGATCAGTAGCATCAAAATACATAAGACAGTGTGTTGTGCTTTTCAAAGTCCCTTTGCAGACATTTTCTCATTTCAAATTAATAAAATGTAAAATTGTAAAATTTTGAATTAATCCAAAACAATCATAAAGTTACCATTTCTGGAGTTGCAGGTGAAGGGGTTTCGTGCACACCTCTCATCCTCACAGGGACCCTTTCAGGGGGTTACTGTAATTAGGATCGCATTTTGCATGGAGAAGGCTGAGGTTGTGACAGGCAGATGCAATTCCGTAAGGTCTCAGAGCTCAGAAGTGACAGGGCTGGCAATGTGGCTCATTCCAGAGCCCAGGTTATGTCCTCTCCCACACCTACAGTACCGGTTCTCCTTTCCTCCAGACACCCACTCTGTGCCAGGCACCCACGAGGTGCTGGGGCGCAGAGCAAAGGGGCCAGGCCAGCTCCCTGGGTGGGTCACAGTCGACGAGAAGTCCGTGAGGAAATACCATTACTCAGCAGAGGCAAAATGGAAGGTCTCTCTGCCTTGGCTCGGCTCCCCCCACTTACCCCCTCTGTGACCTTGGGCGACTACCATCTCTCTCTATTGCCTCTGTTCTGCGGCTGTAAAATAATGAATGTCTGCCTCATCGGGTTGTTGTGAAGACTTCATTAGGAAACACGCATCCAGCTGTTATGGCAGCGCCTGGCCCAGAGAATGTGCTCGGTATTGACAAAGTCTGTCATTACTCTATCTGCAAGCATGCTCTGTGAAGCTGAAGAAATCGAGGCACTGAGGGACCAAGTCTCTAAGACCACAGAGTAATAGGGAAGCTAAAATGGGGCCCTTGAGGATCCCAGGTACGTGCTCTCTCCTCTTCCAGCCCCATGGCACCTGAATGCCTGTGAGCCTTCCCCACTGGGTTCTGAGGCAGCTCCCCAGGTACCAAAGCCCTGACTCCGGGTAGGTAAGGAAGCCAGGAGACAAGGGGTTAAGCAGGTTGCTGCACTGCAGCAGAAATTTCAGGAAGTGCAGAGCTGAGAGGACTTCTAAGAAAGAGGGAGGCTTGAGGGCCAGAGGTCAGCCTGGCTCCTGGCCCAGAGGCTGGCTCTCAAGAGGGCCCCAGCCTCCACACCAGCTTGGCTCAGCCCACCAATGCGGTCTTTGAGGCCGGCTGTGATCCACCTCCATCCAGATCCTTCTCCAGGCTTGCCTCTGGCCCTTCCCAGATAGGTGCCTGAGGCCCAGACCTGGGGTGAGGTGGCCAGGGCTGGGAAGAAAGCCCACTGCCCTATTCAGGTCCTCTGAGAGCACTGTGGGCCTTGTGCTTCGAGGTCAGGGGTCTTGAGTTCTGGCTCTGCCCCTTTAGCGGGGATGCCGGTCATGTGCCCCAATGGCTCTGAGCCCCAGTTTTCTTGTCTGTAAGTGGGGGACGTAATAGTACTGTCACCCTGGGGGCAGGTGAAGTCAGTCTCTCTAAGAACCTGGTGTGGAGCAGGTGGCTCAGTAATGTCAGTTCCTGCTCTTGTAGGTGGGGAAATAGGTGCTGGCACCTTGGCATTCTAAGGGCCGGGTGTGGGGATTTCTCAGTGTTCCTGTGCTTTAAGTTTCTTGGGGTCACAGACATTACCGGGGCCCCTGCTGTGTGTCTAGTAGGGAGGCCACTAGGCAGAGTCCCTTGGACAGCATGGGTAGGGGGCTGGCCACAGCCCAGCCATAACGTGCTGTGGGGTCCTGAAATTCAGGGGCCTGCACAGCTTAGGGCCAGCACCCAGGCATCCCAAACCGGGCCTCAGTGCCCCGAGCAGCGGCAGGAGGATCCTGATAGGGTGCTCACAGAGCACCGTGTGGCAGTCACATTAGGTAACATGACCATTAGTGGCCTCTCCGAACCCTGCTGTGTGGAGTTTTCTCTGAAACACCCAGAGGCAGCGCTGGGTGGTTGTGTCAGAGTGAGGTCACCAAGATGACGCGACCCCAGGACCATGGCCCAGTGGAGCTTCAAGGCTGGACTCCTGAGGGGCAGCTGACTTGGGAACTCAGAACCCCAGCTACCCCCGGGACCAAGGCCCGCTCCTGTTGCTACTCTAGTAATGCTCTGCTTCTCAGCTCTCCCGGCATACCTCGGGGTCCCTGCTGCTGGCCTGGCAGGGGCCTCGGGACTTTTGAAGGGATTTTGGAGGGCTGAGCCAGGCAGTTCAGTCCCTACCAGCTTTGGTTCACTGACTCAGTCCCCCCTTGACCTTTCCTTCCCACTGGCTATTTATGGCTATTTCCTGTCCCTTGAATAGGTAAAGAAAAGGGAAGCGAGAGAAGCTCAACGTGGGGCTTCTTTAACCACTGATAAATCATTTTCTTTATTATTAACTTAAAAAATGATATGGGCTTGGAGTGAAGATGGCTATGCCAGAGAAGCACATACACTGAAAAGTGTGAAAAAAGCACATACACTCCATCCATCTTCCACAAGGACCCATGTGCGTGGCTGGGGGCCTCCCAGGTCTTCCTGTGTGGTTGATTACAGGCCCCCACACATACATAGCCTTTAAAAAAAAAAAAAAAGCAGGGAAGCTACTCTATATACTTCAATTATTCAGTGACCATATATTGAGCACCTACTATGTGCCAACCACTGTGCAGATTCCTCAGCTTGCTTTTTCTGTCAACAACATGCTGGAAGTTAAAGCTAATCCTTCAGATCAGTACTTTTACTTTTTGAACATAAGAACCCTTGGGATGATTTTAAACGTCCCCATGCCCAGGCCCCCACGTGAGGCTGGTTACATCAGAAGTTCTGGGGAGGGGACCCAGGTGTCAGGATTTTGAAGATCCCAGGCATTTCCAGTGTGGACCAGGACTGGTTCCACTGTGCTGGGCTGGTCCTAGCAGCTGGAGTAGGAGCTGGGCCTGCCATACGGTGTGCATCACGGGAGCTAATGTTGACAGCGGTCTCTGCTTGTAAATCCAACGGTGCTGCTTTCTGTCTGGGAAAATGAACAAGAAAAAGAAAAAGAAAAAGAATGAGAATGAGAATTTTTTTTTTTTTAATGTCAGAGAGGTATCTCTTTATATTTTTGTCATAATGTCATATTGTCTTTCTTTCTCCTTGGGCAGGTGGCTTTGTCAGGGCCAAGCCTTGGGTGGGCTGGAGGTTCTCCTGCCTGTTAGTCAAAGAAAGCTGCCGGTGATCTGTCCTGTGAAGAGCCTCACCAGGGTCCTGGGATCGAGTCCCGCATCGGGCTCCCTCTGCCTGCCACTCCCCCTGCTTGTGCTCTCTTTCTATCTCAGATAAATAAATAAAGTCTTAAAAAAAGAAAAAAAAAGAGCCTCCCCAGCTTCTCCTTGAGCAAGTGAATCCAGTGTCACCGGTTGTGTTCATTTCTGTAGAAACAGTTCTAGAAGCACGCACGCTGTGGAGATCGGTGTTTTGACAATTAGGTAGCTTACCAATGGTGTGGGTGTATGTGTTTGTGGCCCAGAAACGTGTCTCTTGTTCACCTTGTGTCCCGGCTGGTGTGGCCCGTGGCTTGTGTCAATGAACAGCTGCCAAATAGAGGAAGCCGAACAGGCCGCACCGTCTGTGAGAGCTCGCGGCCTCCAGGCCCTGGGCTGAGGGTTCACTGGCTCTGCCTTATTCTGTCCCTTTAGTGAGCCCTGGAGGGGGTGTCGCTACTCCTCTGCCATCCCTGGGTGAGGAATGGAGGTTCAGAGGCCAAGGCAGTTGAGGCAGCGTGTGGCCCAGTTACCCTGTACTCCGCCCGTCCTTCACGGCCCGGCACCCCTGCACTCTAGGAGCTGGCCACCGGCCCAGGCTTCCCCCGCAGAGCAGGCACTGGCTTCGCCCGACCCCCCATGGGCCGCCGTGATGGGCATCTGTAACCCCAAGAGCATGTGCTTCCCCTCTCTGGGCCTGCAGTGTTGGGGGACAAAATAGTGATCCTGACACTAGCTATTGGGTTTGGTGCTTGCTATGTGACTGTGCTGAGATTTTACACTGTCAGCTCATCCTCTCACTCCTAAGTGAAGTGAGTCCTATTAGTACCCTGTTGACACACGTCCTCCCTGTCATTGCTCTGCCCACAGGCTCCACGCTGCTGCCCTAGTCAGAGGCAGAGCCCTGGGGCTCTGAGTGCCCACCAGCCCTACAGGCCCAGCCCGCACCTGCTCTACCGCACTGGCTCCTTCCCTCCTTCTCTCCATCTCTTTCCTTCGTCCCTCCCTCCCTTCCTCCCATACGCCAGATTTGTATTATCCAGACACATCAGATTCCCAAACCAACATTTCCATTTACTTATATTTCTCTTTTTATTTTTCTATTCTCTGCCAACCTTTTAAAAGAAAGTACATTGTTTGCCCGCTTCATTCACCTCGAAGTGGGCTTTTCCTCCTTTTGCCCAGCATTTTCTTATTTATAGGATAAAGCTGCATTATTTTAAACACATTGTACTTTTGCCATGCTATCTCTTTTTTATTATTCTCACACTCATGTAGGCCTCAAACATAGGCCTTACTCACGAGATCCAATTTTCTTTCTATTCATTAATTTAGCCAGCCTTTGTTGAGTCCCATATGAGCTGGATTTTGTTCTAGGATTCTGAGAATAAACGCTGAGTAATTTTCCTCAAGAAGCTTATACCGAAGCAGAGCCCAGTATCTACACCAATCTCAACGCTGCACAGAGGCTGTGCTGTGGTCCTATGACCCACAGTGCTCGATGGCAAAAGTGTGGCATCTATCCCAGCCTGTCACAACCAAGGAAGGGCTCCTGGACCACGTGTAAATTGAATCTCAACTGAAACTTGAACTGAATATTTTTTGGAATAGCTTTACTGAAGTATGTTTTAAATATCATAAGTTTACCCTACTGAAGTAAACAGTTCAATGCTCTTTTGGTTAACTTTACCAAGTGGTACAACCACCACCATAAATCAATTTTAGAGTGTTCTCATGGTCCCCCAGTACGGTCTCTCCCTCATGCCCATTCATAAGTAATCCCCGTTCCCACTCCAGCCCTAGACAAACACTAATCTATTTACTGTCTCTATCGATTTGCCTTTTCTGGATGTTTCACATAAGTGGAATCATACACCATGAAATCTCCTGTGTCTGGCTTCTTTCACTTATTACAACATCTTTATAATATCTTATATATAACATCTTATAACATCTATATGGTGGCACCTGTCATTCATTCATTGGTTCTTTTTATTGCTGATTAGTGTTCTGGTATATGGATTTACCACATTTTGCCTATCTACTAACCAATCAGTTGATGGACATTTAGGTTGTTTCCAATTTGGGGCTATTATGAATAATGCCGCTATGAACACTGACTCATAGATCTTCCTGTGCACATATGTTTTCGTTTCTCTTAGTAGACACCCAGAAGTCGACTTGCTGGGTCATGTGGTAAGTTTATGTTTAACTCTTTGAGGAACTGCCAAACAATTTTCCAAAGATGCTGCCCCATTTTACATACCTTCCTGCAATGTATGAGGGTTCTGTGTCTCTAAAATCCTAGCCACATTTGTTATTACCTGTTTTTTAAAAAAAAGTTATAGTCATTCTAGTGGGTGTGATACAGATCTCATTTCACATTTGCATTTTCTCACTAATGATGTTGAACACCTGTTCATGTGTGTCTCGGCTGTCATATCTTCTTTGAAGAAGTATCTGTTCATATCTTTTGCTTATTTTTTGGATTGGGTTGTTTCCTTCTTACTGAGAACTTACATGTAGAAGTTCTTTGTAAATATTGGATACAAGTCCTTTATAGGATTTGATTTTGCAAATAATTTGTCCTAGTTTATTACCTTTTCACTTCCTTAATGGTGGCTCTTAAGTACAAAAGTTTTGAATCATGATGAATTTCAATTTGCTAATATTTTATTTTATAAACCATGCTAAGAAACATTTGCCTAACCCAAGGCTTTGACGATATTTTTCCTATGTACTCTTCTGAAAGGTTTATTATTTTGGCCCTTTTATTTAAGTTAATGATCCACTTGGGGCTAATTTTTTGTGCATGGTGTGAGATGAGGATCTAAGTTCTTTTGCCTATAGATGAGGAACCAATTGTCCCAGTGCTCGTTGTTACACAGACTATCCTTTCCTCCAATGAACTACTTTGGCACTTTTGTCAAAAATCAATTGACCATAATGTAAGGGTTATTTCTGGACTCTCGGTTTTGTTTCATTGATCTGTTTTGCAGTCCTTGTACCAGTACCACACTGTCTTAGCAACTGTAGCTTTGAACTCAGAGAAGGGAGGCCCTACAACTCTGTTCTTTTTCAAGAATGTTCTGGGTATTCTAGGTGATTTTCATTTCCATATAAATTTTAGGATCAGCTTGCCAATTTCTGGGGGAAAAGAACCCTGCTGGAATTTTGATCTGGATCATGTTGAATCTATAGATCAGTTTGGGGAGTATTGCCATCTTAAGATTACGTCTTAAAATCCAAGAGCATGACAATGTCTCTACATTTATTCCGATCTTCTTTGATTTGCCTCAGTAAAGTTTTATAATATTTGGTGTAGGAGCCTTGCACATCCTTTGTTAAACTTATTCCGAAGTACTTTATTCTTTTTGGTATTATTAGGAGTGGATTAATCCTCTTAATTTCATTTTTGGCTTGTTGTTTGCATGTAGAAAAGAATTAATTTCTGTACCTGGGACCTTGTTGTATTTATTTATTAGTTCTCATAGTATATTCTTTTTTAAAAAAGATTTTATTTATTTTTTTATTAGAGAGCGAGAGAGAAACAGCATGAGAGGGGAGACGGTCAGAGGGAGACGCAGGCTCCCCGCTGAGCCGGGAGCCCAATGTGGGACTCGATCCCAGGACTCTGGGATCATGACCTGAGCCGAAGGCAGTCACTTAACCAACTGAGCCACCCAGGTGCCCTCTCATAGTATATTCTTTTAGATTCTATATATATGATTTTCTATATATGAATATCATGTTGTCTGAGAATAAGGACAGTTTTACTTCCTTCTTTCAATGGGGATGCCTCTTTGTTGTTTCTTGCTCCCATGAGGCTTATTCCTGTTTTGGGGATGTCTGCTTGGATTGTTCTTCCCCCAGATACCCTATGGCTCACTTCCTCACTTCTTTAGGTCTTTACTTCTTGTTGAGGCCTTCCTGGAACACCGTACTTAAATCCAACCCCTCTGCCCACCCCCAACCCCTGCCCCACACACTCTAAACTTTTCCTTGCGTTATATTTTTCCACAGCACTGGCACTTCAGACTTTATACCTCTCCCCTCTCAGGATGGTCCCAAGAGTTCCAAGAATGAGTAATATATCTGGAAGGAGGGTCCAAGCTGATACTTGGCCAGTGTTGGATGAAGGAAGGTCCAGAAAGAGTTGTCTCTGGGGCACTCTGTCCCCTGCCCCACCCTTCCAGGTTAGGCGGGGAGAGGCCCTCTAGGCAGATGGGAAGGCATTCAGGAGGCATTGGGTGGGGGATACCTGGAGGCTGAACAGCTGCTGCTCACACTCAGTTGAAATTTGTGTAAACACGTGCCTCTTCTGGGCACCCCAGCTATGCCAAGACAAGGGGTCCAACCTGAAGCTTGTTTGCACTTGATTTCTCCTGGATAGGAAATGTAGGTGCAGGGAGGTGGGGAGGAGGGAGGAGGGTTCCCAGGAGCAGAGGTGGTTCTGCTTTTGGAAACCCCACTTTATCCCTTGCAACCAGGAAAGTACCTTCTCTGTTTGCATGGGATTAAGAAACAGGATCTCTTTGCATGCCCTCCCTCATCTGGAGTTTGCCATAGCACTAGGATTGGGATTGAGCTGCGGTGCTCCCAGACCAGGCGTAGGTAGGTGGGGGCTGTGGCGGAAGAAGCCCCCGCCTGGGTGTCAGGCAATCCTGTGTTCTTGCAGGAGAGTGAACTTGAGCAGGGCAAGTCAAGGCCTCGAAAACTAGGTTTCCACCTCTGTCAAATGGGTCTGAGGAAGGCGTCCTGGGGGCGGGGGGCTGTGCTCCCCCACTCTGGATCTTCATTTCTTCACCTATACACTCAGTGTAAGAATACTCCTCACAGGCTGGAGGTTCCAAGAAGATATTATCCATCAAAAAAATTTTCTTTATTGGGGGAAAATACACATAATCTAAAATTTACCATCTTAACCATTTTTAAGTGTCCAGTTCAGTGGCATTAAGTACATTTGTCTTGTTGTTGTACCCCAAGAAGATGTAATCCTTTGAGAAGTATCGTTCCTTGCCCACCCTCCCCTCTTGTGTGCCACACCTGTGCGGGCTCTCCCCCTCCACCCTTGTTCTTGCCTCCCTGAGTGGTGAGACTCTCTCTCCCCGGCTGGGAGGATGTCCCGCAGGGGCCCGGCCCAGAGTGGACGCCCTATAAAAAGGTGTGAGTTCCAGAGTCACGCGGCAGGGCCAGCCACCACGGGCTAAGCTGTTGGTGTCGGCTCTAGGGGCAGCTCTGACTGAGCACCGAGGGGCCTGCGTGCTCCAAACCACACACCGTCCTTCCAGCTCGTTCATTCAAATCCCTTATCCTTCCTGAGAGCTTTGGAGGAGGGTGCGACTGTCATCTCCATTTTGGAGATGAGAAACTGAGGCAAAGGCAGGCTATATGCAATTTGCCCCCAACATGGCCTTTCCAAGTTACTGGCAGAGGGGGATTTGAATGCAGGCACTCGGGCAGGGCTGTACTACTTTTCTCTAAATCATAAACCATTTGAATTTTAACTGTTTGATTGATGCAAGCACTCTGCCCTGTTAAATTCACTATGGAACGTGATTCAGATTCACTTCAATTGTAAGTTTTCTTGTATTCGCACACCTTGATTTAGAGAATCCCATAACTTTCTCCATTGACAGGTTGCTATGTGAATCATTAGATTGAATGCCCAATTGCTTTATTACAACCTCCTTGTTCTCTATTTTTATTTAAGTGGTGTCTGAAATTACTGAGTGTAAATCAGAGAAGAGAATAGTAGCCCTTAAAAATAGCTAGTCCTTCTAAGATGCATCAGGAAGATCCCCGTTAACTCTTTGGATGACTCATTAAGTAAAATAATGGTCGGTCCAGTTTAATAACTTAGTCCAATTTAAGGCTGCCTCTCCACACCCTATTAATGATTCTCAGGGTCTGGTGTATATATCAGCTTAAAATCTATCAGCAGAGCTGGGGGGAATACAAATCTCCGTGGATGTGACAGTTACCAGATTGCTGAGGGCTTGGTTTCCTCATCTGTAAATGGGAAACTCTTCATGAGGACAATATGAAGATTAATGAGCTGGCTGTTGAAATAGTGCCTGGCCCCCACAGTAAGCATTAGATCATATTAATAATTATTACCACCTCAGCTGAGCTGGTTGCTTTCATGGACGGCTTCTACTTCACCCGGAGTTCACCTTGAGGCCATGTGACTGGACCCCATCTTTCATGATGAAAAACTGCAGGATACAGAAAGGTTGGAAGCCCACCATTCACGAACACCCTTCTACCCACCACATAGACTCAACAGCTGTTAGTGTTTTGCCATTACTTTGTTGATTTGGAGATTTTCTTCCGAACACTTAGAGCAAGTTGCTAACATCATGACCTTTCTTTTTTTTTTTTTTTTAAGGTTTTATTTATTTATTCGAGAGAGAGAGAATGAGAGATAGAGAGCACGAGAGGGAAGAGGGTCAGAGGGAGAAGCAGACTCCCCGCCGAGCAGGGAGCCCGATGTGGGACTCGATCCCGGGAATCCAGGATCATGACCTGAGCCGAAGGCAGTCGTTTAACCAACTGAGCCACCCAGGCGCCCACATCATGACCTTTCACTGCTAAATTCTTCAGCATGTATCTTTTATGAATAAAATATGCTCCTAAGCAAACATCAAAATTAATAATTCTATAACATCATCTAACAACCAGCCCATAGTCAAATTTCCCTTGTCTCAGCAGAGGGTGCTATCAGATTTTGAATTTTTTTTTTAAAGATTTTATTTATTTATTTGTCAGAGACAGAGAGAGAACACAAGCAGGGGGAGCGGCAGGCAGAGGGAGAAGGGAGCTTGATGTGGGACTCAATCCCAGGACCCTGGGATCATGACCTGAGCCAAAGGCAGATGCTTAACCGGCTGAGCCACCCAGGCAGCCCACAAATTTTGGATTTTTGCCAATCTGATGGATAAGAGTCTCTCAGTGTAGTTATAATTTTCTTGCCTCTTATTATGACAATGAGTGAGCATCTTTTTACACGTCCAGGGTTTTCTGCAATCCTTTTTCTGTGACCTATCTGCTCTTGGCTTTTGTCTATTTTAAAATCATATTTTGGGTTTTTTCATCTCTACTTCTAATCACTCCTTATATATTGGTGAAATTACCCTTTGTCTTTAAGTTATGGGTATTGTCTCCCATTTGTATTTTTATTAAGCTTTGCTTATGCTGGTTTTTTGTTTGTTTGTTTTTACCATGAAAAGCTTTTTAAAAAATTTGCTTTAATTTTATGTAGTTGAATTCATCAAATTTTTCTTTTATTATTTCTGAATTTTGAATCCTAAATTGAAAGGCTTTCCTCACTCCTGGGTTATAAAGGAATCCCTTCATGTTTTCACCCAGAATTTGTAAGGTTTCATTTTAAAAATCTGAATCTCGGTTGGGGCGCCTGGGTGGCTCAGTTGGTTAAGCGACTGCCTTCGGCTCGGGTCATGATCCTGGAGTCCCGGGTTCGAGTCCCGCATCGGGCTCCCCGCTCAGCGGGGAGTCTGCTTCTCCCTCTGACCCTCTTCCCTCTCGTGCTCTCTATCTCTCATTCTCAAATAAATAAATAAAATCTTTAAAAAAAAAATCTGAATCTCGGGACGCCTGGGTGGCTTAGTCAGTTGGAGCTCTGCCTTTGGCTCAGGTCCTGATTCCAGGGTCCTGGGATCAAGCCCCGCAATGGGCTCTTTGCTCAGTGGGGAGTCTGCTTCTTCCTCTGCCCCCTCTCTCTCCCGCTGTTCTCTCTCAAAAAATAAATAAAATCTTAAAAAAAAATCTGAATCTCGGGGTGTCTGGGTGGCTCGGTCAGCTAAGTGTCTGCCTTTGGCTTGGGTCATGATCCCAGAGTCCTGCGATTGGGCCCTGGGTCAGGCTCCCTGCTCAGTGGGGAGTCTGCTTCTCCCTCTCTCTCTGCCCTTCCTCCCTACTCGTGCTCTCATTCTCTCTCTCTCTCTTATGAATAAAGGAAAAATCTTTAAAAAATAAAAATAAATAAAAATTCTGAATCTCTGGTCCATTTGGTACTTAGTGTTTGGTGAGGTATGGGTCCACTTTTACCTTTTTTTCAAAATGGCTATTCGATTGTCCCAGGATCACTTATTTAAAAGTCCATCATGTCCCAGTGATTTGAGATGCCACTTTGGTCATACATCAAACTTCCGTATGCAGTTGGGCAAATTTCTGGATTTTTCTATCCTGTTCATTGCTCTGTCTGGCTATGCATGTTCCTAACTATACTATTTTAATTGCAGAGACTTTATGGCATTTAAAAATATCTAGTAGGGATTACCCCCACCCCACTGCCCTTCTTTTTTAGTTTTCCTGGCCTTTCTTGTGTATTATTTCATATCAGAAGTAACTTGTTTAACTCCAGGAAAAAATTAAAAAACCATCTTCAGTATTTTCATGAAGATCATGTGAAAAGGATATATATACCTGGGCTGAATGGACATCTTTATGGTATTGAGACATTCGATCCAAGAACATGTTATTATCAGGTGGCTCTTTGGGGAGCACAGGCTCTTAATAGGTTGAATTGTGTCCCTCCCAAAAGATATACTGAAGTCCTAAGCCCTAGTACCTCAGAATGTCACCTTATTTGGAAATAGAGTCTTTACAGAGGTAATTAAGTTAAAATGAGGTCATCAGGTTAGGCCCTAATCCAATATGACTGGTGTCACTATACAAAGGGGAAATTTGGACACAGACATGAGCCCAGGGAGAACACCGCATGAAGTGAAGGTAGAGGTCAGGGTGAGGTGCCAGCAAGCCCCTGGCAACTAGAACGGGAGCATGAGACAGATTCTGCCTCATGGCCCTCAAAAGACACCAACCTCTCCTGTACCTTGGTCTTGGACTTCTGGCCTTCAGAACTGTTGAGACAAATGTGTTCTTTAAGTCCACTCGGCTAGTTGTGCTTTGTTACAGTGGCCCTAGCCATCTACTACGGGCCCCTTGGAGGGTCTCTTGGGCCAGAAGTGAGCAGTCCAGCCACAACTTCGGGACAAGGGGAAGCTTTGTGTGCTTTCCTATCCCTGACCCCAAGCAAGCCCAGCCCGGCCTGTCTGCCTGAAGTTGGATGAGGGAACCAATGAATGCACTGGAAAGCTGGAGGTGTGACTTCACTCTCAAGGGTGGCCAAACCCATTGAGGTCAAGGCCAATGAATAAGTCATCCGTGCAATGTGGCTCAGTGAGTCAGGAGGGCCAGGCAGAAAGTCCAAGTTTGGGGCATATTTTCTCTTCCCTCTCCTTTGGAACCTAGAATTGGCCCCCTAAAAGTCATCAACCCAAGAAACAAACAGTGAAATAGTGTAACGCACCACCCTCATGACACACCCACTGTGTGCTGGGGAAAGATAAGGACAAAGGACTTAGAAAACAGGGAGAATGAGTATGAGGCACCCAGCTGTGCCACTTACTTGCTGTGTGCCCTTGGATAGGTCAGTGAACTTCTCTGGGCCTGGGTTCCTCTATCTCTTCTCATGGGGGGTGGTAGTGGTACCAGTCTGAGAGGGTTAGTGTCACGGCCATACAAGGAAATGAATATAAAGCACCTGGCAAAGGGCCAGGCTCAGCCCAAGTGCTCAACAGAGATTGGCAATGATTATTAATAAGAACTGCCCCTAAGTAACTTACCCACAAAGGCAAAACTGCGATCCACAATTCTTGAGTCTTCGCCTATGACTTTGAACACACTGCAGATAACTCCTGCCCCTCCTTCGTTAGGGAAGTTTGGAAGAGACCAACCATGATCTCATTTGCTCCGTCTACCATTAATTAGTGTTTTCTAATTATGAAAAGGAAATTATGTCTCAATTCATACTGGTCTCAAAGAAATTAACAACAGAAAGGTGTCATTTCGCACTGTGGCGTCAGTCCCCCTGGTAGCCCAGGGCGTGGCTCAGGGCTATGTTGGCAGGCTATGTCCTTGGTTCAGGGACAAGCCTATCTGAGTCATGGACCAGGCCCTGCTACTTCCTGGTCCCTCTCCTGGGCTCATCTTCATGTGTTTGTTCAACAAACCTGCTTTGAGGTTTGTACCGGGGACCAAGAGAGGCAAGAAGCCACGTCCCTGCTCCCAAGCTAGTGGGAGAGACAGAAATGGTCAGCCATGGAGACTGTTCACACAAGATACCGGGGCTTCATCTGGTCCCACAGCAAATCTGAGAGTTGGTCTCTTGAGGTTATTGCTGTCCCATTTTATAGGAGAGGAAACTGAGGCTCCCAGGGGGAAATGGTAAATAATCAAAGCCCATCTCTCAGAGGCCTTTCATCCAGACATTTCTATTCTACATCCGTCCTTCTGTCTCCATGTAGACACCCTCTCCTTTGGGCATCTTTCCCTCATAACCTTCTCCTAGCTGGGTAAGGGTCCCTTTTTTGGCCTCCCCAATCTGTACCCTGACACTTAGCACCTGAGTCATACTCATTTATTAATAAGTGTGTCCCCCTGTCAGAAGCTTGTTAATTGAATGACTGCAGTGTTTTAATTCCTGTCCTTCTTAAACATTTTACTGTACTGTATTTTACTGGATGTAAGAAGTCAGCAATTCTAAGGCCCCCTCACTAATTTATGCACCATTAAGAAAAGAAAATGCTACCAATTAACTATGTCAATTAACTATGATATTCCTCTGATTGGAAGTCACATTCCACTTTGAGGAATGATAAAATATAAAAAAAAATGTGCCTTAGGTGCAATGAAATATATTATAAAAACAATTACTGCTCTTATTTTTTTTTTGTTGTTTTTTTAGAGAGTGGGAGAGAGAGAGAGAGAGAGAGAGAGGCAGAGGGCAGAGGGCGAGGGAACATCTTAAGCAGGCTCCACGCCCAGTGCAGAGCCTGATCCCACGACCCTGAGATCATGACTGGAGTCGAAATACTGAGTCAGATGCTTAAATGACTGAGCCACTCAGGTGCCCCTACAATTACTGCCTTTAAACACATCCTAAGGGAAGAAGAGTTTATAAATACCCACATATTAATAATAACAGAGTTTACTAAACACCCTGTGCCAGGCATTGTTCTAAAGTGCTCTTCATTCAGGATCTCATATCAGAGGTTGGCAAACTTTTCCTGTAAAAGGACAGAGGTAAATATTTTAGGCTTCGTGAGCCATAAAGTGTCACAACTACTCACCTCTCATCGTAGTGCAAAAACAGCCCCAGGGGATATGTAAACCAATAGGTTGGGGATGTTCCAATAAAACTTTATTGACGAACACCAGAATTTGAATTTCAGGCAACTTTCATGTGTCACAGAATATTATTCTTCTTTTGATTTTTTCTTCTGCAACCATTTGACATGTAAAAACCATTCTTAGCTTGTGGGTGGTACCAAAAGAGAGAGTGGGCTGAATTTTGGTCAGGAGCTGTAGTTTACTGACCCCTGTCCCATATGCTCTTCATACCGACCGGCCCTACAAGATGTTATTATTATCCTCATTTTACACATGAGGAAACTGAGTCTTTGAGAGGTAAAGTTACTTTCCCAAGGACACACAGCTGATGTGTGGTCAAGCTGGGATTCTAACCCAAGCAGTCTAACTCTGTAACTTGTCTTTAACAAGTTACCCTAAATACAGTGAGTATGGTTTACCCTAAATATGCCCAGCTTCTAATATTTTTAACTTTTCCCCCTGATTACAACAGTTCCACGTTCGTGTTGAAAAATTCAAACCATACAAATTTATAAGGAAGAAAATGAAAGTAACTCCACCCTCTGGAGATAAACGCTTACGGGTTTTGAACACACAGCTCTCACAATGCTGACTGGATTTAGAATGTTCTGAACACTGTGTGACTTTGGATACGTTGCCTAACCTTTCTGAGCCCTTGTCTCTCAAATGAGGGGGCTGGCTCCAGTGACTCAGCTCAGCAGGCCCTCTCAGGCCTGCCTCTGGGTATGTGTTTGTAAGGATTGTGCAATAGCAGCTGGTTCTGTCGTAACTGCCTGGGCGTGGAAAGTAAAGTCACCCCTTGCCAGCCCCTGGAGATGGGTCAAGTGGTCCCTGCGTGTGGCTCACCCAAATCCCAAGCACTGAGTGAATTCGGACAGCAGGGACACGAGTGCCTGACTCGGTGGTCCTAAGAGGTTCAGGGTCCCTCCAGGGCTGGTGCCAGGGACCCTTCTGCCCAGTGAGCAGAGCTCCAGGCAAGTGGGGAGTCAGGGGCTTCCGCCAGCACTGCCTAGGATGGGACCTGCACAGGCAGAGGCCTTAATAGACTGAGGTTCCTACGGCAGGAGGCCTAGGCCCCGCTCCGTCTCAGTCAGACAGGGCCAGGCTCTGGATCCGTGTCTGATGACTACCAGCTGTGTGACCTTGGGCACATTCCCTCTCTGAGCCTGTTTCCCTGCCTGAAAAATGGGGAGAACAACCACCTCACAGGATCACTGATTAGTTGTTGTTTTTTTTTTTTTTTAAGATTTTATTTATTTATTTGACAGAGAGAGAGAACACAAGCAGAGGGAGCAGGAGAGGGAGAGGGAGAAGCAGGCTTTCCGCTGGGCAGGGAGCCCGATGTGGGGCTCGATCCCAGGACCCCAGGGACCATGACCTGAGCTGAAAGCAGATGCTGAACCGCCTGTGCCACCAGGCGCCCCGCATGATTAGTTCTTTAGATGATACTGTAATGCAGCTGGCACAGAGCTGAAGCTCAATAAATGACATTTCTGACCCCTTCTCTTCATCTACTTTTGGACAGTATGCTTTCGAAAAGTTCTTCCTCCATGCCGCAGATTACGAACCTACTATATGCCATGGCTGCATCCAAGGTCGTAGGGTGTGGAGGTCCAAAGATGAGAAAAACAGTCCCTGCCCTCCTGTAACTCAGGGAGGGTGAGATAAGGATCACAGAGACTTTTACACAATCAGAACGTTTGGACAAAGTCCTCCAGGACCCAAGGGCAGGAGAAGTTAGTGAAACCAGGGAAGGCTTCATTGAGATGCCACTTTGGCTGGGTCTTGGCGGATGGAGAAAGATATGGCTGAGCCCAAAGGGCACAGCATCCTGGCAGGCAGAAGGGGAACAGTGTGAGCAAAGGTGTGGGGGTGGGAACACAGGCTTAGGGAGTTTGCCCAGAGAACAACAAGAGAGCCAATCACAGTAGTGGGGCTGGGCCGAATGGATGGGTGAGGCCAGGGGTGGTGTGCCTTGGGTTTGGTGGGAAAGGAGGAGTCATGGAGGATACGGAGCAAAGGCAGGAGGTGTCAGACAGCACAGTCGAAGGCCTGTGGATTCTGAGAGAACATGACCGGCAGGAGCCAGCTCCCTCTCCTGAGAGCACCCGTTCTGGGCGTGACCCTCTCGGGCCCTTTCTCACACATGGTCTTAGTTCTAGATGGATGGTATTCCGGGTTTACATAAGGGGAAACCAAAGCTCACACATGTTAAGCTGCTTGCCCAAGCTCATGGGGTAGACAGTGAGCTGGGGCCCCGTGAGAGCACCACCCTCTCTCCCCCTGTTCTGGGACCCCAGGGCAGATCCAAAATCCATTCCGAGGGCAGGATTTGGATAGGGCTTGTAGGGTAATGCCATCCCGGGCTACAGTGAGTCCCCCACAGTCCTGGGGTACTTGTCATTGCTGCCATCACAGGCAGGAGGGAGTGGAGGCTCAGCAAGGGGAAGTGACTTATTCAAGGCCACACATTGAGGGTGGGGAATCCAGGCCTTCTGAATTCAAACCCTTCCCACTACCCCCCACTGCCTCCAGGTTTATTTCTAAGTACATCTAAAACTGGAAAGAGCCCAGGTCAGAAAGGCCCAGTTCCCTCCCAAGTCAATATCCACTGATTTCATGCTCCTTCATGGCCCTGTGCCCGCCAGGCCCACGACTCCTGTCCCAATACCATCACCACAGGCCAGATTACGTTGGGCCTCTCTCTGACTCAATCTTCAGCCAGCAGCAGCCTCTCCACTGCCTAGACTGGTGTCTTCTGTGGCTACACCTTTACCACCACACCCCCCGACCTGAGCCATTGTGTTAGTCGGTCTCAAGGAGGGACCTTTTCCTGAACTGGGCCTCTGTTCCAACCACACCTACCAGTGTTTTGTAGTGACCTTCTCCCCAGGTTCTGATGCCAGACCCTGAAACACACATGGTTTGCTGGGAAGGGGAAAACAAGAGACTTAGTGAATCATAATGGGAAGGGGTAATGTAAGCCCTGGGTCCCTTACCCTTACCATCTCTCACTTGGGCCTCAAACCATCCATAAAGTAGGCAGTTGTAAACCCATTCTACAGATGTGGGCTTAGAGGCTCAGCAGGAGGTGAGGATCACCTCCTGAGCATAGGATCACCCAGAAGCAAAATAATAGCATGGGGGTTCAAACTATGCTCGTTCCAGAAAAGGATAAAGAAGAAAACCCCACAGAGCTCAGCAGACACCTGACTCCAGGGCCAGACTGTGCCACCACCTCTATAATAGCTGTATGAAAAGTTTTTTTTTTTTTTAATGTGGGTAGGGGAAGATATAATTAATGCTCTTGGTTAAAAAAAATTGGGGCAGATAAAGTTGGTATGCTGTGAAATGTCAGCAGCTGTAACATTTTATGATTCAATGCAAAAAATATGTTGAGTTCCTCAGCTGAATAAATAGTATAAACAAATAATTTTTTGAAAAGATATAGGGAGGGTGTTGCCATTATCTGAGGGCCTCTTTTCTGTCCTCAGGGTTCATCTAAAGGTAGAAAATGCCCTTAAGAAAACGTACTCAACCCGGAACTTTTCTAGAACGTAGACAGAAAGTTTGAGCATGTGTGAACACAGAAGCTAAACAAGACAAATGCAGAAGTTGTCTCTGATGATACAGTCCACAGATCAACGACACAGGGTCCTTGAAATCCCCATCCCATCCCCCCTCTCCACAGGAGAGGGGAAGAAACCGCAGAATGTTCCTGACTCGGCACCCTGGCCGGATGGCGCAATATTTGTTTGTGTACCTAGCACCTCGGTGCCGCCCTCCCCTGCCCAGGGGGCCGTCACTAGGACTCCGCGCAGGTGGCCGCATAGGGTCTTCCCAAACGTTCGTCCTGGACTCCTAAAGCCCCGTAGTACTGGATTTCGAATTCAGCCCATATAGATGACGAAAGTCAGGGCGTGGGGATTGAAGCCCGAGCTTAGTGCATAGTAGGCGCCCAAACAGTATATACAGAGCGGTCTTAAGCGAACGTGGCCAGAAACGTGCCCAGTGACCCCTGGAGGGCGCTGTCGAGCCACGCCGGGCGGGGGGGGGGGGGGTAGTCGCCTCCCCAAACGCCGAACCCAGCAATCCACCACCGCACCTTACGAACCCACACTTGCGATTTCAGTCCCTTTACCCGCCTTTCTCGGCTCCAAGTCCTCTAGGAACGACATGATTAGGGATAACTTGCCCTAGAGGGGCTTCGATTGGAAGGCATTTTACTTGTTTAAATGTGTTTTTCTTAAGTAACAGGAGGACAAGTCTGGGAAACCGAAGCCGAAGGCATTCCCCTGAACTTCACCCCAACTCACCCCGGTTGTCCTACGTAGGAACATATCCATAGGCAAACATTACATTTTCTCCAACCCTCATTTCAGGTTCCTCTCTGTTCCTCTACCCCCACCATTGTGATATTGGGCAAGTAAATCGCTTCTTCTGGGGAACCTGAGTTTTCCGCGCCTATTGTGACGAGGAAATGAGCGAAAAGGGCACACGTGTATGCAAAGGCGAAGGAAGGCCCTTTCCGTTTGGGCGGAGGGGGCGCGGGGAGGGCACAGGGGAGGGGAGGGGAGGGAGCGGGGAAGGGGAAAGGGGAAGGGGGCGGGGAGGGGGAGGGGAAGGGGGAGGGGAGGGGGAGGGGGGAGGGGAGGGGGAGGGGGGAGGGGAGGGGAGGGGGAGGGGCGGGGGAGGGGGAAGGGGCGGGGGAGGGGGAAGGGGCGGGGGAGGGGGAAGGGGCGGGGGAGGGGGAGGCCGCTGGCCCGCCGCCCGCTCTCCCGGCCGCTCGGATCCCGGAGGTCAGCCTTTGGCTGGCAGCGTGCCCGCCCGCCACCTCTTCTCCCCCCTGGGCCCGGAGAGCGACGCAGGCCGGATCCCCGGGGACGCGCTAGGCGCAGGCCGGACGGCCGGACTGGGGCCGGAGCCAGCAAGCAGCCAGCGGATCCCGCTCCGAGGCCGATGACGTCTTCGCCTCTGGCTCCGCCGGCGCCGTGCCTGGCTGGGCGGGTGACGTCACCACACGGTCACGTGACCGCCATTCAAACAAACAACTCCCCTCCCCCTGCGCGCCCGCTCCTCTCCGCCCCGCTCCGCCCCCAGAGAGGCCACATATAAACGCGTTTCCCCAGTCTGCTCTCGCTGCGAGGGACGCCGGGCTGTAATAGGTGTGCGGAGGGCCAGAGGGGCAGTCGGGGGAGCAGCAAAGAAGCCTAGGCGGCCGAGAGTCCCGCGCGACGCCCCCCCACTCAGTCTAAGGGCAGTCTGGGGTTCGGCGCAGAGAGAACTAGGGTCGGGCTTTTCTTCGAAAGCCGCTGCCCTGCTCTTGGCTTCCGAGGACAAAGAGCACTGAGAACGGGCACGCTGGGGGCGCTAGGGCCGGCCATGGTCATGGAAGTGGGCTCCCTGGACGCCGGAGGCCTGCGGACGCTCCTTCGGGAGCGCGCGGCGCAGTGCCTGCTGCTGGACTGCCGCTCCTTCTTCGCTTTCAATGCCGGCCACATCGCCGGCTCGGTCAACGTGCGCTTCAGCACCATCGTGCGGCGCCGGGCCAAGGGCGCCATGGGCCTGGAGCACATCGTGCCCAACGCCGAGCTGCGCGGCCGTCTGCTGGCCGGCGCCTACCACGCCGTGGTGCTGCTGGACGAGCGCAGCGCCGCCCTGGACGGCGCCAAGCGCGACAGCACCCTGGCCCTGGCCGCCGGCGCGCTCCGCCGCGAGGCGCGCGCCGCGCAAGTCTTCTTCCTCAAAGGTACGTCCTCGGCGAAGCTCTGGCGCCGCTCGTCCCCCGCCGCCTTGCCGCGGGACCCCTGGCCCTCGGCCCCTTGGGGCTGCCCCACTGGAGCGCGTGGGCGCCCGAGGCCTACGTTCGGGGACTTGTCGTTGGCTTTGTTTGGCTTTAAGAACAAAGACTTGCCTGGGCCTCTCCGGGGTAAACTTCAATCCTGGTGGGTGCGGAGGTTGGATGAAGGTGCCCTGTCCCCGACGATACTAATGGAAACAAATATGTCTCTTTGTCTTCCCAGGAGGATATGAAGCTTTTTCAGCTTCCTGCCCAGAGCTGTGCAGCAAACAGTCGACCCCCATGGGGCTCAGCCTTCCTCTGACTACTAGCGTCCCTGACAGCACCGAATCAGGGTGCAGTTCTTGCAGCACCCCACTCTATGATCAGGTTAGTAGGGGCCTGTGCTGGGGGCGGGGGGGGGGGGAAGGACCAGCTGGCAAAGGCCTGGAAGAGCAGTACTAGTGAGAATATCCATAGTAACCTGCAAGTTTATAAGGGAGGGGACATAGGGCTATTTATCCCACGGTGAAGTGGTCTGATGGAGGGGAGTCTAATTGTTGGCACTGCAGAAATGAACTTGAGGCACATGGGTTTAGTCCCCTATTTATTTATACTCCAACAACAGTGCTAAATGCTCCCCCCAGTACCTGCAACTGACTTTTCCAGCAGGGAGTTTTTGTGGGTGTGGGCACCGGCCTTGACTTTGAGCAAAGCTTGACAAGTGTTGGATATTTCTGGATTTCAGGGTGGCCCAGTGGAGATCCTGCCCTTTCTGTACCTGGGCAGTGCCTATCATGCTTCCCGCAAAGACATGCTGGACGCCTTGGGCATCACTGCCTTGATCAATGTCTCAGCCAATTGTCCCAACCATTTTGAGGGTCACTACCAGTATAAGAGCATCCCTGTGGAAGACAACCACAAGGCGGACATCAGCTCCTGGTTCAACGAGGCCATTGACTTCATAGGTAAATGGACAGATGCCTGGGACTTCTGCCTTGCTCCCCCTATTTTAGTCACTGAGCCCAACTCTGTGGCAAGGACTTGAATGACATTCGTCTGAGCCTTCCTCCATACATTAAATATCAGTCTGGTTCTGACAATATCCCTGCAAAATAGGGATTTGATGTCCCATTCAACAAATTAGCAAACTGAGGCTCAGAAAGTTGAATTGACTTAACCCATCCAAGAGCATACTGCTTGGTGGAGATGCCTGGTCTGTTTTAAATCCCTTACTGTTCTTTGCACAGTGCCCACATTGCCTCCACAGAACACTGATGGCATGAGGTGATGTTGCCGTTCTCTGGATAGGACACACTTTCTTAGGCACCCTCTGCCTGGGGTTGGGGTTGTTCCCCTGATCTCTCAAGTAACCAGCCACCCTTTGTTTTCCAGACTCCATCAAGAATGCTGGAGGAAGGGTGTTTGTCCACTGCCAGGCGGGCATTTCCCGGTCAGCTACCATCTGTCTCGCTTACCTCATGAGGACTAACCGAGTCAAGCTGGATGAGGCCTTTGAGTTTGTGAAGCAGAGGAGAAGCATCATTTCCCCCAACTTCAGTTTCATGGGCCAGCTGCTGCAGTTTGAGTCGCAGGTCCTGGCCCCACACTGCTCAGCAGAGGCTGGGAGCCCTGCCATGGCTGTGTTGGACCGCAGCACGTCCACCACCACGGTCTTCAACTTTCCTGTCTCCATCCCCGTCCACTCTACGAACAGTGCATTGAGCTACCTTCAGAGCCCCATTACGACCTCTCCCAGCTGCTGAAAGGCCACGGGAGGTGATCTCCACAACCCACTGGGACTCTAGGCTCCTTGAGGAGAAATGCAATAACTCTGGGGAGGGTGCTTGTGAGGGCTGGTCCTTATTTATTTAATTTCACCCTGAGCTCCAATGGGTTCCTAAGCAGTCATAGTGATGATGTAGCATCAAGATGTTTGCTGAACTCAGCACATTCGGGACCAATATATATATATAGAGAGAGAGAGAGAGAGAGAGTGGGTACATCAAGTCCCTCTGACAAAAAGGGGCAGAAGAGAAAGGACTCTGTTTATGAGCCAGTTTCTTTTTGCTTGCTCCTGTTTTTTGTAGGAACTCTTCATGCTTGACATACCTACCAGTATTATCATTCCTGACGACACATACCTATGAGAATATATACCTTATTTATTTTGTGGAGGTGGTCTGCCTTCACAAATGTCAGTGTCTACTCCTAGAAGAACCAAATACCTCAATTTTTGTGTTTGAGTACTGTAATATCCTGTAAATATATCCTAAGCAGGTTTGTGTTCAGCACTGATGGGAAGCACCAGTGTTGGGTTTTTTTAGTTGCCAGTGGTTGTGTGTTTGATTATTTATGAACTGAAATAATATATTTCTTCTTTTAAGAAGACATTTTGTTACGTAAGGATGACTTTTTTTATACAACAGAATAAATTATGGCATTTCTATTGAAATCTTAATGCTTTATTTCTTGGGCAGCCCCAACTAATCCCTCTCACATGAGTGAACCAGAATCTGGACAAGGGCCTTGGCAGATGTGTGTCTTGGGATCTGGTCTTCTACTACTTGAGGGCCCTTCCAACCCAAGATGGCTGGGTTACAAGGGAGGTAGAAAAGTGTGATCTATCATGGAAAACCAGGTACTGCAGCTGAACTCTTGAGTATCAGATCCAGGTGACCACCCACGTATTCCTACCATGTTACACAGGGAGCCCAAGTGTTCCCAGAGCCAAAAAGGAATGACCATTTGCTTGGGTTGCCTTTTTTATTTAATATTTTACCCAGGATAATATAAAAAGCCACCCACATTTCTGAACTGTGTTGGAATTATGAGGATGATGGTTTTCCAAAACACCTGATGTAAACGTGTTCCTGCTATGTGTAAGGTGGTGTGTGCTACCTGTTCCCCAAACAACTCAGCAGGACCCTTTTGCAGACAAAGATGCTGAGACCCAGCGTACCTAAGTGGCAGTGGGGGGAATTGGGCCCTACATCTGTTTTGTTCCCTAATTCTATGTGGCTTGCACTTTATCACTTGCTTCTCTCACATGCTCTTTTTTTCTCTCGCCTTTGAAAAGACCTTTATTCTTATGAAAAGAATATGAAGTGCTATGAACAAATACAACACAGACAAATCACCTGAAATTCCCACCCCTGACCTGATAGTTAAAGCTTTGGAATACATCCATGCTAGCATATACATACATATATATATATGTATATATATATATATGTATGTATGTATATATACACACACACACACAATTTTTGGTGGCTGCCTCCAGGTCACTTGCTGCTCTGTTTTCATAATTTTGTTGAAGACAGGCAATCAAATCTGATTTGCTCTAGGGCAAGATTCTGGAGTTTTACAGAACAGGCCAAAACAAAGAGGGTGTAATTGACTACCTACCCATAATCCAGTCTGTTGAATTAAATACAGTGAAGCTCTTGGGTTTACTGGCCCCACAGCTCTGGTGTCCCCGTCCCCCCCCCTCCCCCCCGCCAACTTGTTTCTGGACAAAGTGATGTAGGAAGCAGAAAAGGAAACCTCTTACTTCTCAAGTAGTGCCCCTGAACAGTGGTCCTGGTCCTGCCAGGTCATTTAAGACCTTCACACACAATCAGTGTCCTTGACCTTTCCCCACTGGTTCACCATCTGCCACTTGACTCTCAAGGCTTGAAAGATCCCTGTGTTCTAAGAACTTACCCTGAGCTGGCAAGCTCATTTCCTTGGCTGGGCTTTCAACTGCAAGTGTGTTCACGCCTTTCAAAACAAACTGTACCCAGTGTTTTTATCAAACCCTAGAAATTTACTATGGCGAATATCTCCTTTCGTGGAAACATACCAGCAACTTCAAGTCCGTGGCAGATGCTGTGGCTGACTTCCCTGTGGGCTCAGGCCATTGCTTTCTGCTTGGCAGGCACTGGCTGAACCAAAATTAATCTCCAGTGTGATCCACGCAGTGGAAAAATACAGCGGCTGCCTAAGGGAGCCGCCAGTGAAAACAATTCACTCACTTCTCCCAGTGCAAGCTGCTCCACTCCCACCAGCTCAGGAGAGCAGGGGTGACAGCCCTCTTGCTCCATGTATCTGATTCCTGGTCTTTGGGCTCTCTGGAGTATGTCACTTTTGGCCTGAGACTGCTTTTCTGAGGAGGGGGAGGGAAGTACCTCATGATGAGGAGAAAGATGCTCAAACTATTAAAATGTTTGTTTCTCAAGGGAAGATTGAAATAGACAAGTCCATCATTTAATACTTGTAATGTGGTTATAATAGCTCTCAATTTTAGAGCTAGCACCACGTGCCAGCCACTGTGCTGCTTTATGCACCTTCACATTAAAACCGTTAGCAGCAGCACCCATTTTACAGAAGAAGAAACTGAGGCTCAGAGAGAGGAAGTGACATGTCCAAGTTCATACAGCAAGTAAACAGCATTGCAGAGATTGGAACCTGGGTCCAAAAGAAGAATGGGAACCGAAGTCCTAGTTCGGTCCAAAAGACAGCTTGAGGGAGTGGGGAAAGGGTGAATGTTGTAGCCAACCAGACATCAGCATGGTTTACCATATAATTTTGGGGTGGAAAAGCTATTTATCATTTCGGGCCTCAGCAACCTTACTTGTGAAATGGGATAATATAACCTGCTTCACTTGTGAGGAGGAAATAGGCTCATGAATGTCAAGTGCCTGGCAGGTACGGGGCCCTGGAGGTACACTAAGATCCCATCCCCCTTCCTAACGACTTCTAGCAGTTTTCTGGTGTCAGTTTTCCCACCTCTAAAATGACCAATTTGCCCTGGATCTAATGGGTAAGATTCCTCCCAGCCTTAGAAGATGCATCAATGCATTCTTTATGCTTTTCTGTGGTTTCCATTAGGATAGTTCCAGCCCCAAACGCCTCCACCGCATCCTCTCCTTTCCTTGGAATTTTGCAAATCCTAGCTAATTTGCCTCGGACTTGCAGTCTCTGGAGTCCATTTCCCTCCCTCTCTCCCCTGCCCATCCCGGATGACATCATGGTGTGTACACCTTTAAGATTATATAAATCTGTGATCATACAGTGGCCTCCATCCCCATGGTAACGCGGAGGAGTTTCCCTTTTGTGAGGAAAGCTGTCATGTCACTTCCTGCTGCTGACAAATCAGTTTAGGAGATTAAAATAAAGGGGGGGCGGGGTGCGGGAGCCGGGCTCCGAGAACTGCTGGCTGCGGTGGTTTCTGGTTGCCATACACAGAGGCAAACAAAGCCGAAGCCACGCGGGGGTAGCCCCGCCCAGCGCCCGGCCGGGTCGGGTTTCCCACACTTCACTGGCCTGGCGGGGTGGAGCCAGGTCACCCCGGGAGGTTTTCCTCCGCAGGTTGCCTTCTGGGGAGCAGGTGGGAGGGCTGCCCACTTCTGGGGACTTTTCGGGGAGCTCCGTATGGCCAGCCTGCAGGAGAACAGCCTCTGGGTCCAGAGGAACCTCTCTTTCCCTTTATCAGCTCAGAAGGTAGCTTCTTTCCCTGGAAAACAGAGGGTGTGCGCGGTGATAGCACCAAGCAGAAAAAACTGCTCTGCTAAGGAAAATACCTTAAACGCACTTTTTCTTGGTTGTGTCTTTTTAGGCTAAGGAGCAGGTCCACTCATTCATGCATTCATTCATTCATTCAACAAATATTTACTGACACCCTAGGCCCAGGGACACTTTGGTGCAGGACAAGGTTCCTACTCTCCGGTAGCTAATAATGGGGTTGGGGTGGGGGGGGAGAAGAGGGCGATATATAAATAAGATACTTAAGAAATAAGATGAGGATGAAGGCTATGAAGGTGGAATAATAAAAGGGGAGCCTCCTTTAGATTTTGGTGATCAGGGAGAGGTGGCCGAGACCTGAGAGCTACAACCTGCTTGCACTTTTGAGAGGTGAGCTGGGAAGAGAGTTCCCTGCCAGGAGGGTGGCAAACACTTGAGGTTTGCAGGGGGATCTTCGTGGACCACCGGATAGAACCCATGACTCAGAGTCAGCTAGACCTGAGTTCAAGTACTGATTCTGCCACGTATTAGCTGTGTGACTTACTGTGGGTAAGTTACCAAACTCTTTCAACCTGAGTTTCCCCATCTGTAATATGGGCCAATAATCACTGGCCTTCAAAGGCTCTTTAAGGATTAAATGAAAGGTGGATTAAATGAAAGCCGGTCACCTCTGGGCACATCAGAGAGTCTTGAGAAAGGCTCATTCTCCTCTTGTGACTCAGCTGGTCCCCATTCCATCACTCCCCACAGTGTCCTGGTGAAGGGAGACAGGGAGCAGTGGACTGTCCTGCCCCATCCTGACAGATACCCTGAGTCTGTGCTCATATCATACTGCCTCTGGGCCATCAGAGCTTCGCTTGGGGACGGGACGGCCTTTACTTGGAGACCATCTATCCTAACTCACTGACTGTGGCAAGGGAGGCCCTTCCTGGGCCTCAGTTTCCTCCTCTGTAGGAAGCACGTGAAGTGACATTCATGTATTTTCTTTGCCGGCTCTAAGCCCCCTCCTCATCCAAGCCTGTGAATGCTCTGGAACCATTGGGATTCATTTGGGCTGGCTCAGGGAGACAGAGGGAAGAGGAAATAGACACTTTCTGGGAAGGGGCAGCAAAGGGTCCTGGACCTCTAGAAGACAGAGGTGTGATGGAGTTGTGACTGGTCCCTGTGGAAATGGGTCCTCAAATAGTCTCCTGCAAAGTATCACATACTCCCAGCCCCCTTTTCTCCAGCTCTGGGTAATCCTTTGCCATGGACCACACTGCAATGGTCGGGTTTAAAACCTTCATCAAGGTTGACACCAGTGGACCCTGGAGATTGGCTGCCTCCTTCATTCTCCGTGTATACATTCATATATTCATTCATTCAGTAGACACGTATCACTTACCTTTGGTTTGCAAAAACACTCAGTATTTACCTGTCCACAGCCCGACTCAGTCTCTGGGATTTGTAAACTTGTCTATACTCCCTTGACCAGACTCGTTTGGGCACACAATTCAAGGTCCTCCAAGATGTGACCACTGCCTGCCTTTCCAGATCATTTTCCTATCCCTGCTCCTGTACTCCCTGCATGTTGAGACTCGTAGTTCTCATAACACAATATACTCTTCCTTGCTACTCTTACCTCTGCCCATGCTCTTCTTTTGCTTGAATGATGTCCCCTTGCTCAAAATAATACCAAATCCGTGAAGCCTTCTTTGACCTTGAAGATTTCCTCATCTGTCATCAAACCTGAGTTTCCCCATCTGTAATATGGGCCTGAGAACATATGGCTTCATCCTACTGCTGTAACTAAGGGTCATCATCCAACTGCCCCCTGGGCCAGGCAGGTCGCATAATTGAGAACTGGGCTACTGGGAACTGTGGTGACCTAGGAAATTCATGCTCTGTTCTACACGGAAGCTGCCAATCAAGGTAGAAATATAGGCCCAGTGTTGCTAGACCTTAACGATTTTTTTTTAGAGACTTTATATTTTTTTAAGATTCTATTTATTTATTTGACAGAGAGAGATAGTGAAAGAGGGAACACAAGCAGGGGGAGTGGGAGAGGGAGAAGCAGACTCCCCGATGAGCAGGGAGCCCAACGCGGGGCTCGATCCCAGGACCCCGGGATCATGACCCGAGCCGAAGGCAGATGCTTAACTGACTGAGCCACGCAGGCGCCCATAGATCTTGCTATTTTTAAAAGAAGATAGGAATTTATATTTTTATGTAAAATCTCCTTTTTTCAGAAACTTTGTATGGACCAAACAAAACATCTGTAGCCTGGCTCCTGCCCATCGGCCGTGGGTGTATGAGTGCTGCTAGCCGTCTTTGTCAGTGTCCGGAGATAAGGGTCCTCCCTCATGTGACTCTGGGCTCCTCGGTCTTAGCCCAGGGCTTGCGAGTCACAGTTACTTATTGTATATGTCTTCTGAATACGAGGGTGAGTGACAGTTATTTATCCCCCACAAAGTGCTCAGTCGATGTTAAAAATAATACAAATTCTGAGATTTTGTTCCAAATGCCTGGGGCAAAACTGATAGACAACTATCTGTATGGCCTTAGGTGGATCACTTCTCTCAAAGCCTTAGTTTCCACATCTCTAAAAGGGAGCAGTGGAAGTATTTGCTGCACATGGGTTGTCAAGATGAAATGCCATAATGTACAGAAAGTGTTTTACATAGTACCTGACACACAGCAAACGACAAATGGTAGCCATTTTAATGGTCATTATCATGATCATCATGATCATGTTTTATTTCCCTCAGATGTCTGGTTACTTTTGAATAAAGTTCGGGCACCGTATATGAAAATTTTAGATCATTTGAGGTTTGGGTCGTGTTATCCTCTTCTCAAGAGGGTTTACTTTTTTTTTTTTTTTAAGATTTTATTTTTAAGTAATCTCTACGCCCGACATGGGGCTCGAATCTACAACCCTGAGATGGAGAGTCGCATGCTCCACCCACTGAGCCAGCCAGGTGCCAGAAAGGTTTACTTTGTTGCAGGTGGCTAGGGGCCGGGGAATCCCAGAGATTGAGATGGTTTGAGAGGACCCAAAGCCGGTTTTAGACCCAGTGATGACTGCTTCATTCTTATTCCAAGGGTGTATCCTTTAGGCTTTACAACTAAAAGCTTGGGGGATTTACCTGACTCCCCAGCCTTGATTACTTTTTCTGGGTAATGCACACACAAGCCTGGGGCGGTACTGGATTCCCCCTCGGTGTACCCTGAGCTCCATTGTCTGTCCCACTAGATTCATGAGTGTTTTAGAAGCTCTGCTCAAGTTTTTAAACTTTCAGCCTCCTATTTCAGAATTGGCAGATACCCTTTGGGAAGAAGAGGCCCCAAATGCTGCACTCGTCCCTCTGGGTTTTCCTTTTCCAGATCTTGATCCCACAATTCCTCACTGCCCTTTTGTGCTTGAATGTCTTCAAACTTAGGTATTTAGAAATATTTTGTCCTGCTTTCCTAGTCCACAGCAGTAGGGCAGTGCTGAATGATGTGATCGGCCATGACTGGAAGGGAAGTAGGTAGACTTTTAAAAAACCCAGAGTGAAACTTCTAACATAGCAGGTCATTTTCCTCCTCTACTCTGAGCTCTCTCGTCGTTCTCCCATCTCACTCATACTCAAAAGCCAAGTCCATACAAAGGCTGGAAGAGCTGATGTGACTTGTCTTGTTGACAGGTCTCTGACCACATCTTCTGTCTGTCTTCCCTCCACTCATCTCCTCCAGCCAAGCTGGCCTCATTGCTCTTTCTAGCATGGGCAAAGCTCACCCTGGCTTCAGAGACCCATGCTCCTCCCTCCGCCCAAACCGCTGTTTCTTTAGATCTCAGCAGGGCCAGCTCCCTTACTTCCCTTCACTCTCTGTTCAAAAGTCATCTCATCAGTGGGCCATTCCCTGATCATCCTGCCTCAGCCCTGGCCTCCCATATCCCTTTCTTTGCTTTCTTTCTCAACATAGACTTATCACCCCTTAATCTTTATTTATTTGGGTATGGTCTAGCTCCTCATTAGAATGTAAAGGCTTGAGGACAGGGACTTTGTCTTGTTCACTGTGGGATCTCCTGCTCTTAGCGCAGTTCCTGGCATGTGGTGGGTGCGCAATACATTTGTTGAATACATGAAAGACCTCTGAAGGCTCTTGACAATTCCTCGCCTTTGTGGGGGGGTCCCGGGCCCACACTAGAGGGAAGTGATTCTTTTCTGTTCAACCAACCTCTTTCCCTTCCGCATGAAGCAATTTCCCTAGGAGACTTTCCAGTAACACACAGTGGTGTGTAAATGAAATAAAGTGTATACACGCACTTTGAAAGCAGGAAGAAACATGAGGGGCCTGGCTGTCTAAGACCTGCCATCCCGGGGCTCCGTTCTTGGGATCAGGGGCTGTGATTCTACAAGGGACGCTGGTGGGAGGGACTCCACTCTGAGCCCTACCCTCCCACCACTTCCCTCCACATTTCCCCCCTCCTGTCTGAAGGAGAATTCCCCATGGCGTGTGCCTCTAATGAGGAGAATGGGGCAGCGGGTGATTCATGGGGAAGTCTGTAGGGCTGCTTGGGGCTTATGACTCACAGCTTCTCATCTAATAGAAGAATTAGATATCCATACAGAATCTCCTGGAAATGTCCTTCGGCAAGGCCTCTAGTGACCACTGGGGGTTCTCCCCATAGAGCTCTCGACAGCATCTTCCTGGCACTCACCACACCGTGTAGATGGATGCCTGTTGCTTCATAAGTACATATGGAAGGAAAAAAGGAAGGGAGACAAAGAGAGGGGGAGGGGAGAGAGAGAGAGGGAGGCAGAGAAAGGGCATCTGCCTGAGCCACTGAGGATGGGATCATGCCCTTTTCATTTCTATGTCCTCAGCTTCCAATGGGAGGCTTGGCATATACTTGGGGCAGTGAATGGTTGTATAAATGAAGAGACATCTGGGGGGTCTTGAGGGACTTTAATTCTAGAATATTTCTAGCCCGATAGAGCCTGAAGGCAGCGGCAGGTAGGGAGTTGTGAATGGCAGCCGGGTTGGGCTTTGATGTCCGCTGTGCATCACTAGAGAGGCTAAGGTAGATGGTCCTGTTCAATGTAGTTGCTCCAGCCCACAGTCCAGTCATGAAACTGGCCCCTGCTGAGCTAACTCATGCCCGGCCCTGTGCCGGACCCTGGATGCCCAAGAATGGAGAAACCATGGTCCCTGGACTTGGGCTGTCCTGGCAAGTGGCAGAGATTGATGGGTTGACCCAGGATTTTAGTGCAGTGGTTTGACAGGGAGGTGGCGAGGTGGGCACAGGACAGGGGGCAGGGAGATGTGGGGGTAGCAGGCAGAACAAGAAGGAAAGTCTTTCTGCAGGGGGTGATCCTTGAACCCTAGAAGCCAGAGGACATGGCACAGAAAGAACGCACGTCCTCAGGGTGATGAGGAGTGGCCTGAAGCCAATTTAATATTCAGTAGATTTTATGGAAGGAGGAAGGTCCCAGACTTGTCCCAAGCCTGACCTACTTGCTCTAGAAGTAAATTCCTAAGAGCCCTCATGAGGGTCCCTGCACTTGTCCCCCTCTTATACAAAATGGACCTGTGCCTCCTATGGTGGGCATTTTGGCGCACACACACACACACACACACACACACACACACACTTTTTTTTTTTTTTAAGTAGCCTCCACGTGAACCTCACGCTGCCTGCTGTGCTGTAATAAAATCCTTTGTCTCTGACCCAGGAGTCCTGTGTCTTCTGCAAGCATCTCTGAAACTATGATGGGCTCACCTGTTAGTTTGCAAGTAGGAAAGACGTCTCAGACCCTTCATGTTTCTAACAAGAACTTCAGGGAGTAGAGCACTATCATTGGCTCCAGTGGGCTTTTCCCCCCTTTTCCTAACTTTATTGAGATAATTTACCTCAATAAATGCATCTATTTTAAGTTTAAAGTTTAATGAACTTTGACAAATTTATACAGTTTTACATATTTTTGAATTTTGACAAGTGTATGTAGAATGTATTATGTCTGCTAACACGTCCAAGATACATAGAATATATCCATCAAAAAACTTCCTTTGTGCCTCTTCCCAATCAATCCCTAGTCCCTACCTCAGCCAGCTAGGGATATGTTTTTTGTCACCATAGATTAAATTTGTGGTTTCTAGAATGTCACATATATGGAATCATATGGTATTCTTTCTCTTATGTCTGGCATAAAATTAGCATAATTTTACAAGATTAATCTATCTTGTTGTGCACATCAATAGTTGGGTTTTTTTTTTTTTCCCCTTTCCTTGGTACCTGTACCTTTTGCCAACCCACAGATGCCTGCATTTATTTTTGCAGGCTTTTTTTCTTGAGGGAATACTCAGTGCTATATTAGTTTTAGGTGTATAATATAATGATTCCGTAGTCATTATACATTACTCGGTGCTTATCGGGTTACGTGTACTCTTAATCTCCTTTATCTATTTCACCCATCCCCACCCCACCATGTATCACTAGTTTTAGAAAAATTCTTTCAGTAGGTTTTGTTTGTTAGAGCAGTTTAAAGTTCACAGAAAAATTGAGCAGAAAGCACAGTGAGTTCCCATACACCCCCTGTCCCCACCCAGGCACAACCTCTCCCACTATCAGCAGACTACACTAAAGTGGGACATTTGTTACAATCGAACCTACACTGGCGCATCATTGTCACCCTAAATCCATGGTGTTTACCTTAGGAATCACTCTTGGTGTGGTGCAGTCTCTGGGTTTGAACAAATGTATGATGACACGTATCCATCATCATAGTATCATACAGAGTAGTTTCACCGCCCTAAAAGTCCTCTGTGCTCTGCCTATTCACCCTTCCCTCCACCCCCCCCAACCCTTGGAAACTACTGATCTTTTTACTGTCTCCATAGTTTCACCTTTTCCAGAATGTCATTTATGATTACACAGTATGTAGCCTTTTCAGACTGGTTTCTTTCACTTAGTAATATGCATTTCAGTTTCCTCTATGTCTTTTAGTGGCTCAATAGCCCATCTTTTTTAGTGCTGAATAATACTCCCTTGTCTGGATGTACCATAGTTGATCATCCATTCATCTACACAAGGACATCTTGGTTGCTTCCAGATTTTGGCAATTATGAATTAATAATTATACATGTAATTCATAAATGTTAAAAATAATTATGAATAAAGCTGCTATAAACATCCATGTGTAGGTTTTTGTGGGCATATATTTTCAGCTTCGTTGGGTAAATAACAACAAGCCCGATTACTGGATTGTATTTTAAGAGCATGTTTATTTTTGTGAGAAATGACGAACTGCCCCCCAAAGTGGTGGTACCATCTTGCATTCCTCCAGCAATGAGTGAGAGTTCCTGTCACCTCCATCCTCACCAGCATTTGGTGTTGTGTTTTGGATTTTGGCCATTCTTTTTATTTTTTTTTTAAGATTTTATTTATTAGAGAGAGAGAGAGAGAGAACAAGCAGGGGGAGCAGCAGGCAGAGGGAGAGGGAGAAGCAGGCTCCCCACCCAGCAGGGAGCCCGATGCGGGGCTCAATCCCAGGGCCCCGGGATCACGACCTGAGCTGAAGGCAGATGCTTAACCGACTGAGCTACCCAGGTGCTCCAGATTTTGGCCATTCTAATAGGCATGTAGTGGTATCTGGTTTTAACTTGTGATTCTCTAATGACGTATTTGCCATCTTTATATCGTCTTTGGTAAAGTGTCAGTTCATATCTTTGGCAATTTAAAAAAATCAGGTAGTTTGTTTTCTTACTGTTGAATATCGAGTTTTTTGTAAATTTTGGGTAATGGTCCTTTATGAGATGTGTCTTTTGCGAATATTTTCTCTCAGACTGTGGTTTGTCTCCTCTTTCTCTTGAATCTGGTGAGCCTTTATGTGTGAGAAAATTATATTTCTATATTCCCGTGTTGTTTAAACCACTGTTATGCTGGGCATTTCTTGTACCCGAAATGAATTCTAACTAATACATGAAGTCATACTTCTGCTTAGAACCTTTCAGTGGCTTCCCTGCACGCACTCCTTTGTGAGGCTGGTTTCTCGCCCTCCTCCAGAGGTCCTGCATGAACACCTTTTCTAACAAAGCCCCTCCCTCCATTTCTCCACCTTTGTACCTTGTTCCTTGACTACATAGCTCCGCTCCACCATGGCGGCTCCCATGGGGCCAACATTCATTAAGCAACAAGAGGCACCAGCCACAGTCCAATTTCTGTTCTAGGGTAACAGCGGTTTACTGTGGCTTCCTGTCTGCACTGTAAGCACCTGTTGGGCAGGGGCCATATCGATCTTGTTCATAGTGGCAGCCTAGCCCCAGCACGGGCCTGGAACATAGTAGGTGCTCGAGAAATATTTGGGGGAATGAATGAATGAGGGTGCCTGGCTGGGAGCTGATGCCCTTCCTGGATGTTCAGGTTGTGTGAGACCCTGGTGGGTGGTTCTTCTTTCTCTGCTTTTCACAGGGACAGGGATGTGGTCTCTGCTCCTTGGGGGGACTGGTTGTGGAATACACCCCTTCTTCCGCTTCCGCTTCCCTCACAAAGTAGGCAGGCAGGCTAGGATGGGATTCAGGCAGCAACGCAGGGAGCACAGGCAGTGTTTCTGCTCCAGAACGTGGCAATGACCCCGGGCATACTGGCCTCTCAGCCGTGGCCCCTCACACTGGGCACAGCACCTTTCTGCCTTGCTCCCACCTGAGATCAGAGCTGTGAGGCTCAGGCCGGGAGGCTGGGCAGGAATCTGGAGCACCCACATATGCTTCCCAGGCATCCTCCTTCCCTACTGGCTTTGGGTTCTCACCTACTCAATGGGAAGCAGGTAGGGGGGGAGATATCATATCTTGGGAATAGAAGGCAGTTTGAAGATAGTTTGAAAATGCATATTCAACCTTTTTTTTTTCTTTTCTTTTCTTTTAAACGCTGTGTACCATCAGCAAAAAGCAAGCTTGACAACAATCTTCTTGGGGGTGAGGTAGGGGTTGTAGAGAAATCGAAGCAAAGGTATTAAGGATTTGGAAACACTGCCTTTAGAATGGAGAAATGGTGAAAATGAGATGCTCGGTATAAGTGTGTGTGTGGCTGTTTAGTGGGCGCACAGGTGCAGGTCGGCACAGAGGGAGAAACTGTGTGTCCCTGTTTGTGTGAGAACTGCCGAGGCCCTTGTGTGATTGCTCAGGTGTGAACGCGTGTGAGGTACTGTCTTTTCTGGATGGAGGGGAAGGACATGCCATGGGATGGAGGAGGGGACATCTCTGAGTGGAAGGCCAGGGTGGTCCTGCCCAACAGCTGGCCTAAGTGCGAGCCAGTCTTTTCTGTGTCTGCTGGACTTAGTCAGCCAGACCAGCAGTGCTCACGGTCATTTAAGGTGCTGGCTGGTGCAGGCAGCTCACTGGGTGGCGGGCCACCCGGGGCCAAGATGGTGCAGACCTTCCAGGGGGGCCCTAGGAGCTATTTTTAGTGGCCTGGGCTAACTCCCAAATCCTCCTGACTATTTCTGGCAGCAGAAGATTGCCCTGAAGGATGTGGAAAATTTTCATGGGAAGAATGTCTGGTTTCCCTTTGGCTATGCAAGGGCAGAGTGGAGAGACCAGGACAAAGGGCTTGAGGCCTGAGGGCTTCTGGGAAAATTCACCAGCACTGAGAGCATGAAATGGCCTTATTCCTGCCCTTTGGACAGTGGCGTGGACTTTTAAAAAGGCCAGAGTCATTATGGGTAACCATCCGTCCTGGTTTGCCTGGGGTGTCCCAGTTTTAGCACCAAAAGGGCATTCGGGACGTCTTTCAGACCCAGGTAAACTGGGACAGTTGGTCAAGCAAGCTCCATTTCAACCTCTTTCCTTTCCAGAAGTGAAATTAATAATAAGAAGAATTGAGCTACATGCATCATCTTCCAGACTATAATCATCCTAGGCCATTAGTACTATCATCTTCATTTTACACACTAGGATACTGAGGCGCGGAGAGGTAAAGCAACCTGCCTATTGCAAAACAGCTAGGTGAGTGGTGGAGCCAGGATTTAAATTCTGCTGCTCTGAGGGCCAGAGCCCCTCATTATGCTACTCAGAAATAGGATGGTTTTGGACCCAGGAAAATCTGGGTTCATTCACTTTCTAGCCAGACACTTAATTTGGGATAAATAATACCTATTTGGCCAGGTTGTCATGAGGGTTAAATGAGGAAGTGTCGTTGCACTAGGCCTGGCACTACTAGGTGCTCAGGAAGTACTGGCTTCATTCTCCACTGCTGTCCCTTTTGGAACGGCAAGACCTGGCTGTGTAAATCTGCTGGTCTAAGTTGTCCTGAGGCCAATCCCTTGCAGTCCGCTCAGTGTGGCGCCTGGTCACCAGAGGCCCCCGAATTGCTGCCCTCTCGGGCTCCCGTGCCAGGCAGTGAGGGAGGGAAGCGTTACTGTGCAGCGAAAGAGAACCAGGGCCTGCGAGCCCCCAGCCCCGCTTCCACCCTATTTGCCTTGGCCTTCCTGCTCTCCTCTGGCCTCCACTTTCCTCAGCTGTAGAATGGGCGAGTGAGCCCACCCTCGCCGGGCAGGGGGAGGGGGTTGGGGGAGGGGCTCAGGGAGGTCACGTGGGACCTGCTGTCCCCCATCCTGTCTCCCCGCCCCCAGACCATGCCTCCCCAGGCAGGTCCAGAGCGTGAGCGCCCCGTGAGGGCGGTAAGGGCTGCAAGGGCGGCGAAGGCGGCAGGGCTGGGGCTGTGGGAGGGGGTGCGGGAGGTGCGGACGTGCGTGCACAGCCTGGCACGAATGGAATGCGCTGGCCCCGCCGAGACTCGCTCTTCCTTCCGCAGGCCGCACGTCAGCGCCCAGCAGGAAGGGCCAGGCGGCCTCGCGTTCCCAGCCGCCCTCCTGGCTGGGGAAGTGGCTGAACAATAGGGCCACCCGAGGGACCATGCCTGGGTGTGTGTGTGTGTGTGTGTGTGTGTGTGTGTGTGTGTGTGTGGTGTGTGTGGTGTGTGTGGTGTGTGTATGTGGTGGGATGTGTGTGTGAGGAGGATGTGTGTGGTGGGGGGTGTTGTGGGGTGTGTGTGTGGGGAAGTGTGTGCAGAGGGGGTGTGTGATGGGGTGTGTGGTGTATGTATGTGGTGGGATGTGTGTGTGGGGTGTGTGTGTGGTGTGGGTGTGGTGGTTGTGTGTGAGGGAGGGTGGGGTTTGTGTGGGGGGAGGTGTGTGTGGTGTGTGTGTGGTAGACTATGTGTGCATGGAGTGTAGTGTGTGTGTGATGTGTATGTGGTGGGGCGTGTGTATATGGTGTGTGTATATGTGGTGAGGTGTGTGGTGTGTGTGTGTGTGTGTGGTGTGTATGTGGGTGTGTGTATGGGTGAGTGTGAATGTGGTGGGGTATGTGTACGTGTGGGTGTGTGTGGTATATGGAGGTGTGGGGGGTGTTGTGTGGGGTGAGGGCGTTATGGTGGGGTGTGAGGAGGTATGTGTGTGGAGTATGGTGTGTGGGGTATGTGTGGTGGGGAGTATGGTGGGGGTTTGCTATATGTGTGTGGGTATGTGTGGTGTGTGTATGTGGTGTGGGGAGGTATGTCAGGGTGGGTGTGGTATGTGTGGGGGATGCGTGGTGGAGTGTGAGTGTGGTGTGGGGGTTGTGGTGTGTGTGGTGTGTGGGGGTGTGTGGTGTGTGTGTGTGTGTGTGTGTGTGTGTGAGAATGGGGAGAGGCCCCCTTCCTGGGTTTACTAAGGTGTCAGGCCAATGACCACATTTTCTCATTTAGTACCCAGAGCCTCCCTGGGAGGGAGGCACTGGCATCCTCACTGCATAGGAAACTGGTGCAGAAGGGGCCACCAGAGGCAAAGTGGGTGTGTGCACTGCTTGGGCTTGCTGGCTTCTGCCATCTTCTAGGAGTGCTTTTGGGCTGAGGCTGGGGCAGGGGAGAGACTGAAAACCCTTGCTGCGTGCCCTGGTTCTACAGTTCATAGAAAGCATGCATGGACACAGCCTTTGATAAGAGAACTGAGCTCTCCACGCGTACCAGAATAAGGCTATGAGTTCACCAGCACCCCCATTTTACGGGTGGCCTACAGAGGCTCAGAATAATGTGCCTATTCATACTGCAAGTACATATTTATTGTACCAAAAAGGATTTAAGCTCCTAAAGAAAAGGAAAAGATTATAATTAATCTTACCTTTCCTATATAAATGGTACCTCAGGGTAATCAAATGGTCGATAGAGGGAAGTTTCTATTTATAGATTTATACATGCTTAAAAGTGTAGAAGAAATGATAGAATTAGAGACACAACATCGTGAACCCCTAATGGATGATTTGGGCAGCACAAAAAGATAGGATGAGCCTCCTGATGGAAGAACATGCACCAACCATGATGTAGTCTTGCCCCAAACTCAAACCCGAATGTGATCAGGCCCCTAGATTTGAACAAATTACAGGAACTACAGGGGACAGAGGAACATGTTAAAAGGCACCTCAAGGTTGCAGTCAGCCAACTTCAGATGCTGGAAAATATAGACAGCTGGTTTCTTCTACAAATAAATTGCAAAAAGAGAGCGAAACAGTAAGTAAATAAACAAATAGAAGGGGAATCAAAGGGATAAGGGAGATTTGGAAACACATCAAACAATCACCAGGTGTAGACCTTATTTAGGATTCTGACCTAAACAAATTGTAAAACAACCCAAAAAACGCCAATAAATGAAAACTGCTTATGAAAAAAGAAATTTGAATAGATCCCTACACATTACCTGGCTGGGAGCTAATGATCTACTTTGTACAATGCTCCTAGATGGGATTTTTGGGGTCCAATTTAAGACTCCTGACTTCTTTGGTAAAATGGGAACTGCCAGGGCACTGACACCTGCCTGCCTTCTCCCCCTGGGTAGTGCCAGTGGACAGGCACTCACTGCAGTTTGTGGAAGGAGGGAGAGACGGATTTCTCTATTCTGTCCTCTGCACTCAGGGTCATCTTTTTTTAGTGCATGTATCTTGTCGGTAGCCAGAATCTGCCCTTTTTGTCTGCCCAGAATCCAGTGTTTAAAATTAGGCCCCTTGAGCCAGGGGCTACTGTGATCTTGTTCCCTGGGAAAGAGTGTAAACAACAAGGTCCAGTTGCTGGGACATTGAACATGTGTCCAAATCCGCGGCGGCCCTGGGTGGTAATTCATGTCCCACCCCTCTGAGGGTGAAATCCAGCTGAAATCCAGCAGGGGCCCTCAGGCCAGGATCTTAGTGGTGGGTGCTGGGATATGAACTCTAGGTTGTTGTCTCTGGATGGTCTTTCCATTTTAAAGATGGGGAAATGGAGTCACCAGGAGCCTTGCCCAAGGTCAAACAGCAATTTTTTAATTATTACTAATTGATACATGTTGACTTTAAAAAATTCTTATTTAAAATGGTTTGCTTTCATTTTAACAGGTTAGGCCATGTCCATGGCAAAAGATTCAGACGTACCCAAGAATCTGATCTGTGATAAGTGACTTCTTTCCATACCTAACCTTAGTCTCCTGATTCTCCATTTGAGGAACTGATAATCAGTTTCTCATGTGTCCTTCTGGAGATAGTCTGGCCAGCCTTTCCCAGTGGGGTTCCATGAGAGAACTAGCTCTTAACGCCTCACGGGATTATTGTGTGTAAGGAATGAGCCTTTCTCCTCTGCATCCCATGTGGTACTAGTCATGAACCACCCTTGAGTGAACTGAGAATTTGTCTCATGTCATTTTCCATGTTCTGGGTCAGATCATGACCCCCAGCTGGTCAATTAAACAATCTGTTCCATACTTTTCTTTTGCCCTTACTTTATCTTGGAGATGGCATATTGTTCCTATGTGGAGAGCTGCCTCTTTGTTAAGGCCGTGGGGTACCCCGCCATGGAGAAGGAGGTAATTCTTTCATCTGCCTCCTTTGATACGCATGTGGCTCATTGCCAGCCTTTTGCTTTTATCCATAATGCGTTGTGTATAGTTACATGCACATAGACGAGGGCTTCTGTGAGATAAATTCCTAGAGGAACAGGACCTTACTGATGTATGTTAGACCTGGTCCTAGAGCCCAGGCTTCTGGAACAAGGATAAAAATGTTTTGCAGCCCAATCTGGGAACCTGGCCTGTTTATGCAGTCTGTAAGTTAAAGGAGAGGAACAAGAATTCCAGATATTCAAGGAAGAAAATGAACGGTTATTCTGGACATACTACATGTTAGGCATTTCCATGTTGGCCTCTTTAATTCTCACAGCAGCCCTGTGAGGAGGGTTCCCATTTTACTGCAGAAACTTAAAGAGGTTAAGTCACTTAAGTGCCCAGGAGCACATAGTGGGTAAGTGGCAAAACTTTGAACCCCAGTGATTCTGAATCCAAAGCCTGTACCCTCGGCTCTACCATCTGATGGGCTGCAAATGGTTTCAGAATGGCCACGGGTCAGGCTGGCCTGTTGCCCACCTCCAGGGGATATCATTCACATTGTAGTCTGTGTGCTCAGTATCCCTAGCATTGCACAGTGCTGCACATGCCAACATGCTGAGATGCCCGTGCTCTGCTCTCAGCAACAACAAAATCACTAAACACAATCCCTGCCTTTAAGAGCATGCAACGGTAAATCAGTTAATTCATGAATTTTTTTTCTCATGTGTTCATTAAGAAATCATTAGTAGATGCTGATAATATCAAAGTTGAGAAAGAGGCTGTTTTCCACCTTCCAGGGGCTTTCAGTTGTTGTGATTTAGAGGTACTTTGTGACTGAAGAGGAAGACTGGACTGAGCCTGCTGGGCTGAGGATCAGGGAAAGCTTCTTAGAGAAGGAGGCAGTTAGCTGGGTCCTGAAGGATGAGTAGGAGCTGGCCAGGTGGAAGAGGGGTGGAAGGGGAGTGAGTGTGGAGGAAGGGCATTTCAAGCCGAGGGAATAGCCAGCAGAAGGCACCAGGTGTGAAATAAATGGGCCCATCTGGAACTGCAAGTGGTTCCCTATGACTTGGGTGCAGGGGGTGTGGGAGAAAGTGGGGGGCCCTTGGAGGGGATTAAAACACACACACACACATGTACAGTGGGCAAAGAAGTGACCCTGGAGTCCCTGACTTGGATTTAAATCCTGATCTTCAGTGGATGACCTTGGGCAAGCCCTCCCCGACTCTGGGCCTCTTGTCTGCATGTTGCGGGAGGGAAAGAGTTGTGGTCATATTCATCGAGGGGGTTCTTGGTTGGGATTGTGTGTGCTGAGCCCTGAGCACACAGGTCCCTCGGTTGTCTTTAGCAATGTGTATGCACCTCATTTGCCATGACCCTCCCTCCTGGGGTCAGGCCCAGCCAGGCAACCTGGGAACTCCCAGGGTGTGGATAGGGGCATGGTGGGGCAGGGGAAAGACAGGCTGGTTCAGCTAGTCTGGGAACTGGATGGGCCGGGCATGCGGACAGCTGGGAGACTCCTTCCCATCCTCTGTGGGCTGGCTCAGCCCACCACACACTGCTGTGGGGGTGGGGCAGGGGGCAGTGGGACTCAGAATAAGGAAGCCAGGTATTGAGTACCTACTGGGAGCCAGGCCCATGCCCAGCCTTCCTTTCCCATGGTCTCATTTAAATCTCACCAAGGTGGGGTGGTTGAGGTGACTTCTAAGCTTGAGGTAAAGGTAGTACCTGGGGTATCTCCTTCAAATCAACCTCTTGCACTTGATGCTCTAGCAATATAGTTGCCTATTTGAGGCCTTCATACCTTTGCATATGCTGTTCCCACTGCCTGGAATGTGATTTCTCTTTATCTACCTGGCAAATTCCTTTTTATTCCATCAAAACCCACATTAGGCAGCACCTTCTCCTGGAAGCTGTCTGTGACTGCCCTAGACAGAACCAATCCTTCCTCCCTCTAGACCACCTAGACCCCTTATAACCTCCTTCTCATGGGTCCCCATCTGTAATATGCTTACATGGAAGCTTGTCTACCCCTCAGCTGAGTGATTAATAATCTAAGGGCAGAGACTGGTCTTATTTATCTCTGGACTCTCAGCCCTTACTACAGGCCCCAGCACCCAGTAGGTGCTCAGGAAAGCCTGAATTTAGTTGAGGACTACTTGATCTGTAAAACTAGGTAATGTTTGTTGAGCCTGTACTGTGTGGCACCGTTCTAAATACTTCTCACAACGGCTTCATGATGATCGGTTATTACCCCCACTTCACTGAAGAGGAAACTGAGGCTCAGAGAGGTTAAGGAACAAGCTGAAGGCCACACAGCCAATAAGTAGCATAGCCAGGTCCTAGTTAAAAGTGAAGTACCTAGTACCTATTACTGTTTTTCAAACCAGCATGAGATGATTTGAACTAGTACTTAGATTAGCTTTTCTTTTCTTTTTTTTTTTTTTTTTAATGACTGAGTATTTATCCGAGCATGTATTGGGGAAAAATAACTAGTATATCAAATTCGTGTGTTCCTGGTAAACTTTTTTTCTTATAGTTTTACTATTCACCTTTAGTCTTAAGACCATATTCACTTGTAAAAAAAAAAAAGACTATATTCACTTGTTCATTTAAAAACCTTTAATAATTGTGTGTGTATGTTACTGTGTATTAGGGGGAAAAAGTAACTCATATATCAAACTCATGACTTTTGGCTGTGGTATTATTTCCTTTTAAAAAATGTTCTTTACGTAAAAATAGCATTGATTTAAATGAAAATTTCAAGTAAAAATAGTAAAGTAAATGTATCAAAAAAAGTAAAGGTATTGAAAAGTTCACTCCTGTGATCTAGAATGGGAGGGGATCTCTTGCCCATGAGCTTGTGGTCTCCTGGACACAATGGAAAAGGTGGAGGACAGACGCAGCCAGACCCTTAAGGACATTGAAGTCTGTCCTGGTCCCAGGTTTCTCCATACCTATGACCTGTCCATTCCCTTTATCCTCCCCAACAGCCAGAGTGACCTCTGAAAAATGTAAGCCACATCCTCTCCCTGTATCGTGAACCCCTCCAATGGCTTCCAGTTGCATTTAAGAGAAAGAAAGCTCTTCTCCAAGGCTGAGAAGGCCCTATATAACCCAGCCTGCTCCAACCTATTTTCTCTCTTCACTCACTGGCTGTTAGGTAGAGATCATGTTGCTCTCATTGCTAGTTCTGCCTCAGGGCCTTTGCACATGCTATTTCCTCTGCATAGACCATTCTTGTTCTAGATCTTCACACAGATGGCTCTTTCTCAGCTACCTCCCCAGAGAAGCCACTCCCCCGCACCCTCTACAACTAAGAGTAGTACTCACAATCACTTCACACTGGCTCGTTGATCTCAACAGCACCTTTACTACTACCTAGATTTTTTTCCCTTTTCCTTTAGAAAACAAAAACAAAACTGTGTAGTTTTTGTTCCATTAGAGCAAGAACTCTGTCTTGCCACTGCTGTGTCCCCAGAATAGTGTCTGGCATATCATACGTGCTCAGTAAGTATTTGTTAGGCACGTACATGTGGAGTAGCGGCTGAAAGGGCAGGAGAATGGGTTTAATTAAGCTCATGCATCCACAACTGGGAGGCGAGCTTCTCCGAAAACAGCTGAGAGATTTGAGGTTCCCCAGCTGAACAGTCCAGGCAGCTGAAACCGAAAATGCAGATGGAATTAGTCACCCTTGGAGCCTGGTAACGCTGGCACCGAATGTACTCCCCATCCAAACACATCACAACACTGTGCGCCCTTGCGTCGCCACGGCCCCAGGTGGCAGCTCCGGCATCTGGGAGCTGGCAGCAGCCGAGCAGTATGGGCAGGGGGGCGGGAGCTGGGTGTATGGAAGGAGGCAGGCTCAGGGCCACGCATAGGGTTGCCTGGCCTGGAGACAGGCAGTGGCCAGGGAGGCTTCTGAGCACAAACCTGGAGAAAAGTTGCCTTGAAGAACAAGCTCAAGGCTGCTGAAAAAGAAAAATTCTGCTCGTAAACTGAAGCAGACCACTTGGTTGTGAAATCTATTTCCATGACACTTCGCGTGCTTGAAAGGGGGACATTTTCCCCTTTCTTTTTTGTTTTGTAACGGCATTATTGAAATATAACTCACATACCATTTACTTCACCCATTTGAAAGGTACAACATTTGTCCCCAGCTTTGTAGCCACCACCACAATCAGCTTGGGAACATCTCCATCACCCCAAAATAAACCTCCTCCCCATTAGCAGTCACTCCCCATTCCCCCTGCCCCACCAACCCTAGGCAACCACGAATATCCTTTCTGTCTCTCTGAATTTCTGTCTTCCTGAAATAACATAAATGGAATCATCTTTTGTGACTGGCTTCTTTCATGTAGCATATTTTCCATGTTCATCCATGTTGTAGGATATATCAGTACTTCATTCCTTTTTAAAGCCAAATAATATTCCATTGTATGAATACGCCACACCATATGCATTATATGTATTCCTTCGTTGTTTGTGGACATGTGGGTTGTTTCCATTTTGAGAATATTATGAATAATGCTGCGATGAACATTCAACAAATTTCATGTGGACATGTTTTCATTTCCTTGATGCATATCCAGGAGCGGAATCTAATTTCTTCTAAAACAGAAAAAAACAAAAACAAAAAACAAAACCCTCAAGTCAAAATATGTATAGCATGGAGTAGATTTAAAATGTCACTTGCCGCTATGATAGAACAAGTGAACCTCATGAGTGTGGGGGCCACAGCTGTGCCTTGCACATGATAGAAGATCAATGAATATTTTTGAAAGAATCCCAAAATATTACTCATTCTGATGTTCCCAGTGAAGAGGCCTGGGTGTGGAAATGTGATAAAAATGGGTCTTTATCCATTTATTTATTCAATAACTAAGCACAGAGTAGCTCAATGCCATTTGAATTTCATCAGCTGTTTAGTTTCATGGACAAAGACGGAGAAGCCCAATCCCGGTGTGGGGCAGCCCGTCTAGAAAGGAAAACAGATAAGTTATCCCAGCACCATGGCATAGGAAGGGAAACAGGTCCCCCATCTGTCCGAGACACTTTACCCCTGCCCCCCAGTTCCTGGTGTGAGATTCTCCTTGTCCCCGGGGCAGAAGCAGCACCGGGATGAGAAGGCTCTGTCTTCAGGAGGACCTAGGTTTGCCTTGAAGGGCTCATCCTTGGGGTGCCCCTGGTCCTGTCTTTTTGTCTGATAGAATAAAGAGCAACTTGCCTATTGCCTTGTTCCTACCTTTGACCTGTTTCTGCTGGACTCTTGAGAATAGTAAGCTGTGGCTGGAAGCTTGGGTTCAGAAATGAACAAAGAGAGTTTCTGTCTACCTGGACCTCCAGCCTGGCAAGGCCCAGTGTCCACAAGCAATGGGAGGGAGAAGGGGACTCCAGGGGGGGGGGGGGCGGGGACACCGGTAGTGGGAGTGCCCTTGGGGTTCCCGTCAGAGAATACACACCCTCTGTGTTTCGTTAACTTATCAGACACCTTTTTCCATCAGCTTTTGGTATACTTTTTGTCCTTAAATATTTTCATGTGTATTTTTCTTTTTACAGAAGATATTCGCTTGTTCATGCGTAAACATTTATTGAGTACCTACTCTGTGCCAGGTCTTCAGAGGGACACAGATACAAGTAGGCTTTCCCTTAGCCCCGGAGCGTCTCTTGGTCTGGCAAGAGAGAAAGACAAGTAAATTCCAGAGAGCCCTGAGTATGTGTTGTAGTGGGGGACCTCCCAGGAGATATATTGTTGTTATTTACCTCACTTAGAATTTTCTCATTTAGAATATATAAACACAGACATTTATATCTTGTATATTAGTCACGTATCTCATATATATTCTGTTCTCATTGGGTTATATATAATTTTGTATATGTTTTTAAGATTTTTTTATTTTTTATTTACTTGACAGTGAGAGAGACAGCAGGAGAGGGAACACAAGCAGGGGAAGTGGGAGAGGGAGAAGCAGGCTTTCTGCGAAGCAGGGAGCCCGCTGCGGGGCTCGATCCCAGGACCCTGGAATCACGACCTGAGCTGAAGGCAGACATTTAACGACTGAGCCACCCAGGCGCCGCTTTGTATATTGTTTTAGTTTTTAAAGGTTATATATTTACTTCTCTTGTCAAAAAAATATTTTATATCTTTCTACTGTATCTTTGAGTTTTTAGCAATATATTTTATCTTTTATTTTTATTTATTTATTTATTTTTAAATTGGCAGAGAAAGAGAGAGAGCGTGAGAGCACACCAGGCAGAGGGAGAAGCAGGCTCCCAGCTGAGCAAGGAGCCCAATGCAGGACTCGATCCCAGGATCCTGGGATCATGACCTGGGCCAAAGGCAGACGCTTAACTGACTGAGCTACGCAGGCGTCCCTAGCAATATATTTTTTTTTAAAAAGGATTTTTTCTCATGATTTTAATGATAGTGCCTTTTCAAAGGAAAAATTTAGAAAATACAGAGAAAAGAAATGCATAAATAAAAATTGCACATACTTTCACACCACCCAGAGACAGGACTTGTCTACCTGTTGTAGTCTTTTCTTCTAGTCTCCTTCTAGGCTGTATGTAACGTTATCTGAATCTTCTCATTAAGACACAGATAGTTTCACGTGGTGTTTAATTCTAACAATGCTGGTAGGGGCACAGGTGTCTCAGAGGATGAAGCAGCTGCACCTCCCTTCCCAGAGGAAGGCCTTGATTTTTTCTTCCTCTCTGGGTCACCAGCTCACCTCATCCTGGCTACTAAATTCAGGAGCCTGGGGCATAACCAGCCAACCCCATGGCAGTGAGGGTTTCTAGGCAGGCCCAGGACTAATGTTCTGAGGTTGTGCCCAAGGCTGGGGAATTAGCATGGCTCCAGAACCGGAGCCGTTGCTTACCCCAAGGTGAGGGTCGGGGGAGAGCAGGTGAATTACTGGGGCGGTGGGGAGGGTGGTCATACCTCCTCTCCCCGCCAGCAAAGGTTCTAAATAAGGCCCTGGAATCTGCTGTGTCAAGAGACAGCTGAGAATCCATGTGGCCCAGTGTCCTCTGCACCTGGCCCCAGACTGATTTGTGTGGGGTGGGGGCGCTGGGAAGCCAAGACCCAACACGCAGCATTTTGCCACCCTGTAGCCTCTCTGAGAAAGAACGGCGTGCGAAAGACACAAAACATGCAACCCAGCCTGGGAAATGGAAGTTCAGGTTCTCCTTATTGAGTGGCGGTGGCCAGTTTTTCACCAAGCTGGAAATAAAGAACACTCATGAGAGGTCTGGTGCTATGGGGGGGGTCTCGCAGAACCTTCACGATAGCCCTAGGAAGCAGCTGTCACTACCCCCTTTACAGTCAGGCAGAAACTGAGTCTGGGAGCGGTGGGGTGACTTGTCCGTGGTCACACAGGGTTGAGGTGACTCTAAGACAGGCACTGTTTACCCCTAGGCTCTCCTACCCCAACCCTGGGGCCATCCAGGCCCTGTGTGTGGCTTCCTTCTCTCTGGGCACTGAGCATTTAGTTCTAATTAAATTCCCCCTCTGCCCTCCACCTCCCCTGCATCTCCTTCCTCCATCCCTGCGTGGGCAGGAAACACGGGCCCCTAGCCCTGGCCTTCACATATAAATATTTGTCTAGCAAGTTAATAAACACAGAGAGGAGGAAGCCTGCAGATAACACCAGGCTGGAGCCGAGTGCTTACCGCAGGTATCTCTGCCCTGTACAGTGCTGTGTGTGTATGTGGCGGGGGGTGGGGTGGGGTGGGGGGACAGTCAGTGAGGTGGGTGGTAAAAGAGATGGTGGCATGTGGTGGCTTGACACACAGACTCTGGAGCCAGGCTGCCCGGGTCTGAATCCCAGTTTCTCAGCTGTGTGACCTCAAGCAACTCACTGCCCAATCTCTGGGCCTGTCTCCTCCTCTGTAAAATGGGGGCGTGGTATGTAGTCCATACCTCCTAATTAATGCAACAGTCCTGGTACAGGAGCCCGACAGTGCCAAAAGCTTTCAGAGTGAAACAAAATATTAGGGAAACTGAGTCAAGATTCCAAGATGAAGTCACTTTGTGACAAGGAAGAGACCACCTGCATCAGGAGGATTCTCAGAGGGGGAAACATCTGAACTGTTCTGGAATTCTCCTGCCTAAAATCCACCAATGACTTTTCTGCTGTCCTCAGAACCAACCCAGAGCAGGTTTGTTTGTTGTTTCCGTGGCTCACAAGGCTCCATGCAGTCTGGAACCCAAACTAACCTCTCAACTTCACCCCCACGGACTTGCTCTGTTCATATCTTCCCCACCATGGCCTCACCACCCCCCCCCCCACAACAGCAGCTCAGCCCCAAAGCCCGGAGCGGTTTGTGACTCCTCTCTCTCATACCCTACAGCGTGTACTCGCGCTGTCCCTCTACGATGTATCCTTACGCCAACCACCACCTCTCATGGGGGCCACCACCGCTCGTCCCCGAGGCCTGGCCAGTGTCTCTGTAGCAGGAGCCTCCTGCCTTCTGCTCACACCCTTGGCCCATAGGCAGCCAGAACCATCCTTTCAAAACACAACTCTGATTGTACCACCTCTCTGCGCTCAACAACCCAGTAGCTTCCCATCATACTTGCAGGAAATCCCCAAGTCCTTATAGCTCACCGAGCTCCCGACCTTAGGGTCCAGCTCCCCTCAGCCTCCTCTCCTCCTGCCTGGTCACTCACTTGCTTTAACCAAACAGGCCTCCTTGCTTGTCCCCCTCAGAACCTGTGCACCTGCCATTTCCTCCCCGGAAATGTCTTCCTCCAGATGCTCCCATGGTGGGTGCTTTCCCTTCCAAGTCTCTGCCCAAATATCACCTCCTTAGAGCTTCCCAGGACCCCCATGTGCAGTGCCTCTCAACTTTCACACAGACACCCCAATACCCTCTTCAACCATCTCCTGCCTTAGTTTTTCTTCCAAGTGCTTATTTCCACCTGAAATTATTTTATTTATAAAATGTATAAATAATTTTAAAATTTTACAATATTGTCTGTCTCTTTAAAGCATAATGTTTAGAAGAACATGAATATTGCCTGAAGGAAAGAGGGAAGGGGAAAGGAACCAGGGGCCAGATCTGGCTAGCTGGAGACAGGAAGGAGGGAAAGGTGAACCCCAGGCGCTAGGATCCATGGGCGGATGGCCGATCTAGCTCAGGGAGCCGGCACCAGGCCGTGTGGAATGAGGCTGGGGTTGACTTTTGGAACAAAATAGTTGGAGCTTTAAATACCAGAAAGGGGAGCTGTGGAACCCAGAAGCAGAATCCAATATTGGCCCCAAAGCCTCTTCCTTCTCGCTGGAAGGCAAGTTATAGCTTCTGGAAAGAACAGTGAGGGTCAAATCCTATAGATCATATTCTAGCCTTGGCCTGAGCTGCTCTCCTGACCATCCCCTGAGCCAGGAGGGTGTGGACTTGGGATCTGAGGCCAAGGAGGAACTCGCAGCGTCACACCCTCTGGAATGCTGTGGCTGTGTTTAACTTGCTCCAGATTTGCACAGTTCCCGTCAGAACATGAAACCAGAGGAAAAAACCCATGAGGCCCAGATTGATCAGCGCAGAACTTAGCAACAGCACAACAAGCTGGAGCCAGCCCACTTCTGCAGCGAGGGGCTTTCCACGGGGCCCAGGGCCTGGGAACTCCAGGCCGGCTCTGCTGTCTCCGGCTGGCTTGCAGGGCGCCAAGGCCCATCCCAGTGGCCGTCGGGGTGGTGGAGTGGGGCCTTGTGCTGGACCCACAAGGGCTCCCAGAAATGGCTTATAGTCCCTATGGGGAGCCTGAGAAGGCAACGCTGGTGGCTGTCCCCAGACTTGGCCGCCTTGGGCACCCTGGTTCTCTCTGCCGGTTGATGGGCTCACCAGGTCTATGCCGTTGCCAGGAGCTGACAAGAGCAGGGGACTTCAGAATTTTAGAAACATCCAGATCATCCCAGCATTTCTCAGTGAGTCACAGCCTCCCATCTTCACCATCACATCTGGACGGTAAGGAACTTGGCCGGTTCCTGACCCAGTTCCTCAGTCCTTCCTCCCTCCACCAGGCCATGCACACTCACTGGGCCAGCATGATTGTATCATAAAATATCTCAAGCATATGGAAAAGTTCATAAAATCATATTGCAGACAAGTATCCCTCCCGTTTAACTCAATGACTTGCCTTCTTTGCTTCCATCTTTCTTCTTCTCTCTAAAAAGAGAAGGTATCAAGTGTACAAAACCTGTGTGAACACGGCCATGGTAGGTAGCGGTGGTGGGGTATCACCTGGCCCGGCTGGGGAGACACTGGCCCAACAGAGCTGGACAGAGGGCTCTGAAAAGGGGAACGTTGCCATATCAAAGCCCGTTGCATCTGTCATGCTAACGAGAGGATGTGTGGCAGCTAGCAGACGATGGATCTGGCACACAGCAGGTGCTGAAGAAGTAGTGGTTTCCCGATATTATCGCATCCTGCTCACCCGCAGCCTGGGAGGCAGGCAGTCTGCGAATGGGGAAAGAGATGCCAGGAGCAGGGCTCAGGGTCACTCGGCCAGGAAGGGGACCAGGACTATAAGCCTTCTTGGGAGCGGAGAGAGGACAGCGACTGGTCCCCCCTCCCAGTGCCCTTCCTTCCTGAGGGTGCAGAGAAGAGGGCTGTGTCCAGGCTTGGGTCTCCCAAAGGGGTGCTGAAGGTGAGAACCCATGGGAGAACAGTGACTGGAGGAAAGTTGCCTTGATTTCCCTGACACAGCCATTTGGGGAATTCGAGGCAGGGGCAGGGGCTCCTCCAGGGATGGGGGTCTCTGGGCTCACCCTGACGACCCCTTTCCCTCTTGCAGCAGCTGCAACCTGTTCTGGTTGAATCTGCTCATGGCCTTGCTGCAGTGGGGGTGGGGTTGGGGAGGTTAGCTGGGGGTCCCCAGGTGATGTGAGTGACAGGATCCAGAACCTGGGAATGCAGCAACCTCCACACCTATTTGCCTAACTCACAGGCTCTGACGTCAGTGGCTTGCAACTTATTAAGGATTAGGACCCGGTCCTGTCCTCCGAGGGCCCTGCCTTAGGCCCCCATCTCAGAGGTGAGGCAGTGGTTGGGGGGGGGTCCCTCGGGAGCCCCAAGTCCCCAGGATGGAGTCTCTGCCCCAGCAGTGACTAGCTATGTGACCCTGTGTGGGTAGTCCCCCTCCCCATTTCCCCCACCCATCTCAGTGCTTCATCATCTGTGAGCTGTGAGGATTAAATGATCAATGTGGCGTATTCCCAGTACCACATACATGACAGTCTTTGTTCCAGTAAATACTCAGGTGCTCCTGCCCCCCTCCACACCACTATGTTGTTCTAAAGCAGCATTTTTTTCAAAGTGGAGTTCCCCACACGGTCAGCAGCAGTGTCACCTGGGGACCTGTTAGAAATGAAAATTTCCCGGCCCCACCCCAGACCTCCTGAATCAGGAAACTGGGATGGGGCCCAGTGGTCTGTGTTTAACAAGCCGTCTGGGGGATTCTGATGCCTGCCTGTGTCTGGGAACCACTTTTTTAGGGCATCAACCTGACTGTATCATGTTCTTGCTCTAGACCCTTCCATGGCTCTCCGTGGCCTTCTGGATAAAGTCCGAGGGTCTAACCAGTGGTTGAAGCCCTCCCCTGATGACTCTGACTGATGTGACGTGGCCAGTTTCCCCAATCAGATGGCAGGCTGCTGGAGGGCAGTGATGGTGACTCATGCCTCGGTCCTGTGTGGCCAGCCCCCCAGCTGGGCTGGCAGACTTCACAGACGGCAGGAGAGAATGATGGCCGTGCTGACTGCATGCGTGGCTCCTTGTGGCAGTCTAAGGTTCAGATTCTGGCCTTCACTCTGTTGCTGTGTGAACTGGGCACGCTGCTTCACTGTTTGGAGCCTCAACGTCCTCATCCACCAAATGGGCATAATAATAGTGTCTGCTTAGGTTACTGTGAGGATTAAGTACCATGATCTGTGGTAAGTGCTCAGCCTGGTGCCTGGCATGGGGCCTTGGAGAATCAGGGCTCCACGATCCTTTATCCCAAACTTGGGGCCAGAGGTTTCAGAATTCCGAGTTTTTCAGATTTTAGAAATATACCATACACAACACAACACAGCCAAGTGGCGGGGTTTCTATTAAAAAACAACAACATTGATGTGATTATACCAAAATGTATTAAATATGCAAAGTAACTGCAGGTGATAAAGACTATCGATAAATAGCTTCTTACCAGTTTAGGTCATGCTGAGGCTCTTGGACCTCTCCAGAAGGGAGCCATCGAAAGGTTTAGAGCACAGGGGGCAACAGGAGCAGGTTGATGCCCTAAAACAGCAGTGCCCAAAGCATGGGCGTTCATCAGAATCTCCTGCAGGGCTTGGGAATCCCAGCCTGTTGAGCATACACAGTCATTCGGGCCTTCCGGCAGCTGGTGGAAGGTGTGGTCTCTCTCCCATTTTACAAAACATTGTACGGAACACTGAGGCTCAGGAAGATGAAATTACTTGCCTGGGGCCCCACAGCTAAGAGGGGGAGGGGGGAAAGGGGTTGGGACTTGCCAAATGAGTTTTGGGGCCAAATTTACAAAAATCTTTTGGTTTTCAGGGATGAACTGCCCTCAGGCTGGCTTCAGTATAAAGCCCATGACGGAGTGAAAACACAGGCTTCAGGATTCAAACTGGTTCCACCATTTCCTAGTTGTTTCATCTCAGCTAGGTGACCTAGACTCACTGAGCCTCCGTTGGCCCATCTGTGACCTGAGGCTAGCAGTTGTTCTTTGGCAGGGTTGAGGGAGGAGCTGCTGGGATGAAGTGTGCTGGGCATTGCAGGTACCCAGGAGGGGCAGCATCGGGGCTGGCTCTGCTCTCGTCTGGGGTGTCAGGCTGAGCCCCAGAATTCCCCAGGCCCCACCCCAACGTGCCTGGGCTTGGGCCCTGGAACGAAGAGGAGCCCTTCCTGCCTGTGTTGCCCAAATATTGTGGAGGCCTGTTGGTGCCTCTCCGTGGTGACAGCACCCCGAGTTGGATGTGCTCAGGTACCCACGGGTGCTATTCCATCCCTGGGACACTGCAGGAAAGAGGCTAGCGTGGCCAGTGCCATCTGAGTGACACTACAGGGGCAGCTAGGCCTCAGCACTCTCGCCTTCCCAGAATCCCACAAATGGGTGCTCATTAAGCCCAAGCCCATGTGCTCCAACGCTTCTCTTTCCAGCCCACCTTCCTCGGAAGCAGTCGCATTTCCAGTCCAGGTGCTGACTGTCTCTATCTCTTTCTCTTGAAAACTCTTTCAAGGTTTGACATTTGCTGAGCACCACAGCGGGGTGTGGAGCTCAAAGTTTCAAAGCCGGAGGCCTGGATTCAAATCCCAACTCGGTCAGTGACCAGCGGTGTGATCTTGGGCATGTCACTTGACTTGGTGCCTTCATTTCCTAATCTATAAAGGAGGTGACCTAGAGGCCCATCCTTCTAGGGGCTCAGATCAAAACCTCGGAGACATCTTGGACTCGGCTCTGTCTCTCATGGCCACATCTGATCTGTCAGAAAGTCCAGTCGGCTCTACCTTCAGATATATCCAGATATCCAGAATCCAGTGATTTCTTTTCTCTCCAGTTGGACCCCACTGCTCAGAGCCACGGCGTCTCTCAACCCCCTATTCTTTCTGCTTCCACACTGGCTCACCGATAGCTCATCCTCAGTGCCCTGCAAACAAGGGGAAAACCAGAATCCTTCCAGTGGCCCATGGGTCCACACCACACGGCCTCACCTCCCCTGCCTGCTTTGCCTCCCGCCTCTCCCCTTGCTCGCTCTGGGCTCGCTCGAACACGCTGGGTACACTCCTGCCCTGATGAGTTGCCCTGGCCATTCTCTCTGTCCGGAATGCTCTTCTCCAGATATAGGCCTGGCTTGCTTTCTCACCTGGGTCTTTGCTTAAATGTCATCTTATCTGACTCCAATATTTGAAGGGAAGCCCCCCTTCCCCCCATCCTCTGTATACCCCTCCTTCCTTTATTTTTCCTCATGGCCCTAATCACTACTTAATACATCCTCTATTTTAATTTAGTTGTAGGTAACTCCTACAAAACGTCAGCTGCAGAGGGCAGGGAATTTTGTGTCTTGTTCTCAGCTCTATCCCCTGAACCTAGAATGGCATGTGGCCCACAGTAAATATGTAACTAATATTGTCCAGTGAATGACCATATGAACGAGTAGTGCAAACCATGGTTTTGTTGTGAGGATGAAATATATTTAACGCAAAGTACTTGGAACATGCCGAGCTCGTGCGGGAAGCACGCAGTATGGGTTTGCTGGTGTTGGGGTGCAGATCTCTGCTCCAGAATGCTCGGAGTGCAGCGGAGGGAGAGGCCAATGCTGCACCTGCCAGGAGGATGTCCTGGAAGAAGGCTCGACAACACGTGTTGACTCCAGGGCCGTGACAGGACCCAGGGTGCCCTAGAAATGCCAAGCAGCCGGGTGAGCAGGCGTGGGGTGGCAGAGGGGCCCCCAATGAGGCCAGACTGTCTGCAGCTCCATGTCATGAAGTGCCTGGAAGGCCAGGCCAAGGCGTTGGAGCTCTCTCTGGGGACACTGGGGAGCCTCAGGAAGGCTTGGGGTGGGGCTGGATGGGGAAAGGGCGTGAAGACACTGAAAACCAAGACCTGTGCCCATTGAGGTCTTAGAGGGGCAGGTCATGACCTTGAATTAGAAGCTTTGTTGCCGCAGTGAGGGGTGGGGGGGGGGCAAGGACCTGAGCTCTCCCTAAGAGGACAGTCTCCCTTCTGGCCCCCATGGTGAGGGGGGCCTTTCTGGTGAGCAAGAGAGTTCCTCCCGTGACTCCATCCTGTGCTAGCCCAGCATTAGGGAGGAAGCAAGTAGCCCATGTCTGGCAGTTTTCCAGCAGAATTTCCTGGATGCTAGGGAGAAAGGGAGAGTGGCTGGATTGTGTGGCTTCCTGAGCGGCAGGAGGGGCACAGACAGGTTCTCCGTGAGGGGCAATGAAGTGGGCCCTGCGGGCTGGAGGCCTCTGGGGAGAGCCTCTTCAGCAGTTCCTCCACCATGAGCTCAGTGAGCCCCTACTATGGGCCAGGACCATGCTGGGGACTGGACGTGCAGAGCAATACAAAGGAAGCAAGGCCCCTGCCGCCGTGGGGCCAACAGTCTAGCACAGGAAGTGGCAAAATCCATGAGGAGCAGACACGTGATATTGAATCGCAAATAAAAGACCCACTCTGAAGGGAGTTTGCCTTTCCTGGGAGAGATTGATGTGGACTGGAGGCTCAGGGGAAGGCCTCTCAGGGAAGATGACACTTGAGCCAATATCTGCAGGGTGAGTGGGAAGTCTTCACGCCAAGAGTGAGAGGAAGAACACCCCAGGCAGAGGGACCGACTGGCCACTTCCAGTCCAATGATACTCAAGGTGATGTTGGGTTTTCCAGGGCTGGTCAGAATCAGCACTGGGGGAGTCCACTTTTAGCAGCAAAAATTGTTTTAAGTGAGGCCCCGTGTCATGCTCACTGTGGTCTCCTCTGCCCTTCAAAAAACAATGTTTATCACCTTTCCCACCCTGACATAGGAAAAAAGGGTCTGGCCAAGCAAGGATTCAAGAGGCAGGGAGGTAGAGTCAACACTTTCTCCTTTGGAGGTGGGAATAATCTTACCAAAGAACAGAAGGAAAATTCATTAAAAGTATTTCATTCATTCATGTACTTCTGGAGTACCTACTACGTGCCAGGTATTATTCTAGTGCAGGGCAGATAGCTGTGAATGGGACGAAGTCTGTACCTTCCAAAGTTTACATTCCGGCAAGAGACCAACAATTAACAAGCAAGTGAATAAAAATATCATTTCAGGAGTGAGATGATAATTGCTATGAAGAAAATAAGGCCAGGACAGAATGGTCTAGAGTGTGGCTGGTGGTTAGGTAGGGTCTCTTTGAGAGAATGATATTTGAGCTGAATAAAGTGAGAGAGGAAGCCTGAGAGGATGTGGGGTAAAGAATTCCATACAGAGGGAACAGCAAGTGGAAAGGCCCTGGGGCTAGCGACCAGTTTAAGTGGCTCAAGGAGAAGCAAGGAAGCTAGCATAGCAGCAGTAATATGAGGAAGCAGAGTGGTGGTAGGAGGTCAGACAAGTACTGAGAGCCGGGTCACATAGGGCTGTCAGGTTCCTCAGGGGCATCTGGGGCCCTGCGACTGCCGTAGATGTCCTAGGATTCAAGCCAAGTGTCTGCTCTCAGGCACAGACCAGATAAGATACCTGCTCTGTAGGCTGTGGTCCCACATCCCACCACCCCTCCTCCTCCTTTTGTCAAAGTCTCTCCTTCTGGAACATTCCATAAGTCCAGTTGGGTGACGATGATGGCTGCAGAGGTGGAGGGCTGTAGCCAGGGATCTTGTTGCCTTTGGAGAGAAGGCTGCAGCTGGAGGCCTAAGATCCTCCCATCTTAGGCATGGCTCTTCTATCTCCAGTCAATATACTGGCTGCTTTCTCCACTGCTTGCTCCGGATACCCCTCTCTGCCTGGCTTGATCAAAACGCCCCTCACCCCACACTGGGCCCACTGGGAGCTCCAGGCTCTCTGCTGCTCCCTGGCCAGCCTTGTTCTAAGCCATCTTCTTGCACCTCTGCGAACACCCAGCCCTGCTTCCTACCCTTCATGCTTCAAGTCTGGGCTTCCATTTTGTACCTCCTCTCAGCTCAGCTGGCTCTTAGCTCTGGCCCCATCAGCTGGTAACATGCCCAACTGCTGGCTAACTAGTTGATCCCTTTTTGTAGACAATGGTTTTGGGAGTTTGCCCAGTGTTGACACACACCACTATGGCCAGGCGCTCTGTGAGGTGATGGGGATGAAAAGACATCTGCCCTCAGGGAGCTTGCAGGTGGCAGGGGCGACAGCTGTAAAGAATTGGCTGGAAGAGTACATGGCCCTCCAGCTACAACCTCCCCCCACCCCACAGCCATCTTCTTTTGACTTGTGGTCTCTAGTTTTTTAAATTACATTTGGAAAAATTTGAAATCCACACAGAAAAGTTGTAAGAAAATAAATCAATAAACACCTCTCTTTGCTTCACCTGGAGCAGTGGTTCTCAACTAGGGGTGATTTTGCTCTCCAGAGGACAGGTCTGGAGGCAAGGTCTAGAGATAGTTTGGTGGTTAACAACCAAGAGGTGCTCCTGGCATCTAATGCATAGAAACCAGGGATGCTGTTAAACAGGCTATAATATGTGCCATGTGGTAACTGTCCCTCACAACAAAGAATTTTCTAGTTCTCGTCACAAGCAAAAAAAAAAAAGTGTAGTGATGAATGTTAACTAGACTTATTGTGGTGATCATTGCTCAATATACACATATATCCAATCATTCTGTTGTACTCCTAAAACTAATACAGTGTTGTATGTCAATAATATTTCAACAAAGAAAAAGAGATACATTGAAATAAAACCACACTGAGAGTGGTGAATGAAAGCCTGGAAAAATGTACACACTGAGAGTCGTGAATAAAAGCCTGGAAAAATGTATAATGTGCAAATACTAACCAAAGAAAAATGGTGTAGCCATATTCATATCAGACAAATAGACTTTAAGCCACTATATTAATAGGGGTTATGAGGGAAAATACATAGAATTAAAGATAAAATTCTTTAAGAAGGCACAACAATCATAAATGTGTAGTTGCCTAAAAGCATAGCTTCTAAAAATGTAAAAGGAGAAATGGAAAAATCCATAATTAATTTGGGATGTTTTTACTACATCTGTCAAGCAGAAAAAAGAGAGAGGATATAGACTATCTCAGCAACAAAATATATGATCTTCATTATAGATAGATGATAGATAGAAAGATAGATAGATGAAAGAAAGACAGACAGAAAGGAAGAAAGAAAGAAAGAAAGATAAACCCCAGCAGAGACTGGGAGACTTCCACTTACACAGCGTGGTACTAAATCTCATGGAATTTGGGCAGTTGTCCTCTAACAGCCCTGGAGATGACATATTAATGCCAGCTCAACTCTTACAACAAAATGACGAATTTGGAATTGCCACGTGCAGCTCTAAAATAAAAAAAAGAAAGAAAAGAAAAAGGAATATTATGGTCCAAAATGTCAATAATGACAAGATTGAGAAATCCAGCTCTAAATCAACCAGTGGTAAATGTTTGACTCATGTACTTTAATCTCTCTATTTTTGTTCTTCTTCTCCTTCTAGTTCTTGTTCTTTTTCTTCTTCCTGCCCTCCCCCTTCTCCTCCTTCTCCTTCTTTTGCTGAACTCTTTCAGAGTCAGTTGTAGACATCATGACTCTTTGCCCCTAAGTACTTACATGCCTCCCTGCATAACCACAATACACATTGGATGCAAAACGATGGTCTTGTACACAGTTTACACTCAGACATTGCCAACTGTCCCAGTAATATCCTTGATTGCACTTCTTTTTGTCACCCGGAATCCAGCCCAGGTTAGGGTCTATATTCAGCTGTCCCGGCCCTTTTCTCTCCTTCAATCTGGAACAGTTAGTTCCTAGTCCTCTGTATCTTTGACCTTGACATTTCTGCAGAATACACACCCATTGTTTTATAGCATGGCCTTGTCCTTCAGCGTGGGTCTGTCAGGTTGTTTCCTCAGAATCAGATCCAGGTCCTGCATTTTTGGCAAAGACTCCCTGACAGCCTTGCTGAGTCCTCAGTGAATCACCTCAGGAGGCATGTGATGTCTGATGGTCCCAACTGATCTCTTGGCTAAACTGGTGTCGGCCAGATTTCTCCCCTGCAAAGGCTTGCTTTCGCCTTTTGGGATTAATAAGTAATATGGAGACGGATGTTTGGACACTGTGTCTATATCCTCCCCACCCCCAGCAAACTACCCCTTGTGATGATTCTTACTTAAATCCATTTTCACTCTTATGGAGCCGAATGGTTTTCTCACTCCATTGATCCTTGATGATTCTGATCCAATGCTTTGCCAGCATCCATTGATGATAAATGAATTCATTTTTACTACAGTGGTTGTCCATTGATGCTTTTACGAATCCATCATTCCCTCTTCACTTATTAGTTGGCATTCTTCTGTAAGGAAGAGCTTTCCCTTCCCCTCCCTCTCTCCTTCCTTCCTTTCTTTTTTCTTTATATTTATCAGAGTGAATTCATGGACTCTCTTATTCAATATGTCATAATCCATTACCATCATTATTCAATGCTCAATTGTCTCCTGTAAGTCGATACTCAAATTGTTCCATAGTTGGCAGTCAGCGGCCTCTTCAAGCTGGCTCCTGAACCCTTTTGGTTTAACTCCATCATTCTTTGGTCATTTCCGTACTTTCTGCCAAAACTTGATGTTCCGGGCTCATCTTGTATTTTTCCTGTTTCAGCCTTGGAAGCATCCATTTCCCCAAATTGCCCTGGTTCCTTTTATTGGGGAGTGATATTTATGAGCCAAGATGTGTGTGCTCATTGTTATCGGGGTGTCATTGATCCTGGGCCCTTTCAGCAGAAAGAACTAGAAATCAACATTCATTTGTGTTTTAATATATTTACATTGTGAGCCCATACTTTTACCTCAGATTCCAGTCCAACACCACAGGCTTCTTTCTCTTCATCTCCCTTCCATATTTGGACCTCCCCGGCTGAAAACCCTAACATCCCTACATCAATTAATGTATTTGCTCATTTGCTCCATGCTACAATAACCGCAAAACAGCTTCGGACCTGGTGAGCAACAGGAAACCCTATTAAGTAAAGCTCAGGCTGTCTTCCCAGCTTGGATTTGCTCTTTGTCCCCTCTGTAGTATCATATGCTATCACAGAGATATGATATTCATTCATTATAGTGAGATGAATTTGCTTTGATTTGAATTTTATTTCAGGTTTTGCCTAGTCTTACTGATTTGATTGAACACCTTGCTTAATTCCTCTCTGCCTCTACTCCCGTGATGTTGGACAATGTCCTGTGCTAAAAATGCCGGGGTGTTGGTGGTGTTGCTGGGAGCTCCTGTGCTTCAGGGTTTCCTCTGCTGCATGCTACATCTCTGGCAGAGATGATTTTGGTTTTGATTTTGATTTATTTTTAAAAAGATTTTATGCATTTATTTATTTGAGAGAGAGCGATCAAGTACATAAGCAGGGGGAGGGGCAGAGGGAGAGGGAGAAGCAGACTCCCTGCTGAGCAGGACCCCCCCCCCCCCCCCCCGGCACGCGAGGCTCCATCCCAGGACCCTGGGATCATGACCTGAGCGGAAGGCAGGCGCTTAACCGACTGAGCCACCCAGGCGCCCCTGGCAGAAATGATTTTTATACCAACTTGGCATTAGGTAGCAGTAAATCCTCTGGTGAGAAGTGCATTCTTTTTCTGATTCCCCTTCATTCTCTGATGACTTCTGGAGGAAAGTCTCGAGTTGCAGCTACTATGGCTTTAATGGCTCTCTAGCACTTGCTCATCTCTCTTTGTAACAGGAGATGGAGACCTCCGACACCGAGCCTGCAGAAGGCCATGATATTTAGGTAGAAGACAACGTTGGCTTATTTATCTTTGTTTCTTAGAGCCAGACTGCCGGGTTTCAGTGGTAATCTTGCTGCTTTCTAGCTGTGACCTTGGGCGAGTTACTTAAGGTCACTGTGCCTCAGTTTGCCCGTCTCCATGCTTGAGACATAGTGGCACCCGACCATAGGACTGTTACAAGGATGAGCGGGTTAATGTTCATAATGTGCCTAGCAGAGTGCCTGGTACACGGTAAGCATCAGCTATATCCATTTTTATGACAACCTTCTGTTGATGGGAAGTGATTCTAGCTTTCCATTCAGGATAATGATGCAACATTTCCTTTTAAGATACATTTAGTTCAGTGAGGCAATGAAAAATAAAGATTGAGTTTAAAAACAAGCGGTCTGCAGATTTAGCACAAATAGCAAAACACTATGGTGTGACAAGGCAGATCTGCGGGATTCCTGCTGCCCCTACTCGTCAATAAAATAATGTACTGGAAAGAGCACTGGAAACTGTAGAGTGCTCTCCTCCCTCTCCCCTCCCTCCCTCTCTCTTCTCTTCCTCTCTTCTATCTTCCTTCCTGCCTCCCCTCCTGCCTCCAGCCCTCCTTTCCTTCCCCCTCCTTCCCATCCTCCTTCCTCTACCCCCACCCCACCTCCTCCCGTATACCCCCCTCCCACCTCCCTCCCTTCTATCCTCCTTCCCCACTCCTCCCTCCCCCCCTTCTCTCTCCCTCCTTCCACAAGTAATAATAAAGACTCCAGCTAGGTGCTACGCCAGGCCCCGCAGCTCCAGAGGTGAATAAGTCATGAAGCGTCCTCCGGGAATTCACAGTCTAGTCGGGGAGGCAGACTAGCAGCCAGATAATTATGAGCCTGTGGTAATTGCCCTGATGGTAGATCTCAGCTGAGCATACAATTGGAACAGAGCGGGGTGGGATTGCCTCACCCAGCAGAGGTGTGGGTGGGTCAGAGAGGGCTGCTGACGTCAGAACTCCATCTTGAGGACTGCGTAGGAACTCCTGGGGTAAAAATTGGGAAGATGTTTCCCACGGAGAACTCCACCTGTGTAAAGTTGTGAGGACTTAGGGTGTGTTTGCTCAGGAAAGCTCGAGCACATCAGGGTGGTGGGGTGCAGGGTGCAGGGCTTGGGGGTTGAGGCATGAGGCTGGGAGAGGTCCGCAGGGGTCGGTGATGAAGGAACCAAAAGGCCAAGTCAAAATCCTGGGCTTGATCCTGTACTACAGCGGGGACACGGAAAGAACAAAGTACGGCCTGACTTGGTCACATCGCATTTGGGAAAGGTCATTCCGATGCCGGGCAGCCTGCTGGGAGGGGCAGGCCTGGAGTCGGCACCTGGGGAGTCTCTCAAGCCTGACCCCACAGTCCGCAGACCCCGTGCCCCCACCCCCTCCAGAGGCATTTGGACCCACTCCCGCCTGAGCCATCTGTGAGCCTGGCTCCCAAGAGAGAGGCCCCGTCTAGCATGTTAAAGCAAAGACTGGGTCACCTTGACCCAGTACCCTAACCCAGTTCTGCCATTCTCGGGCTGGGCGGTCTTGAACAAGTCACTTCCCCTTCAGAAGTCAGTTTCTTCACAGGCACCACGGGCAGAATCCCACCTGCTTCAAGGGTCGCAGTGAAACTCAGTCATGGAACCGTAAGTGAGAGTCCTTCATGCCTCGTACAGTGCCCTGTCTGTGCATGGGGTGGGTGTTGGCACCCAGTTTCCCAAACCCCCATAGCACCTGGCTGAGTCAGGCCTTCAACGTGCTTTGCTGCCCTGTTCCCACCCATTCCTGTCCTTTCCAGCAGATGCTCTAGGTCACGTCTCAGGGTTCCCTCATCGATGTTCTGTGCACACAAGAGGTTGCCAGCCCTGCTGACGGCCTGTCCGCAACACTGACCCCTGTCCCTACCCTGGGTGGCCCTACACTAGAGGACCCTGTTACCAGAGTCACTGCTGCCCTCTGTGCTCTGACCTATTTCCTGTGAGTCAGGAGGACAACAGAGGCTCAGGTCAAATAGTCTTTTGTCCATCCATCCATCCATCCATCCATCCATCCATCCATCCATCCATCCATCCACTTCCATTCAACTTGCATGCATCCGTTCATCTTCCTTGAGCCCCTTCTCGGTGCCAGGCACAGAGCTAAGCTCTGAGGAGAAGGGATGAATGAAATGGACTCATGCCTGCTCTCACGCACGGTGGGTTGGTTCAGGAGGATGGGAGCATGTCAGGGTGGGGGAGTGCAGTGTTCAGAACTTGGGGGTGGAAGCCCGAAGCTGGAGAGGTCTGTAGGAGTCAGGGTATAGGCTGGTGGGCAGATGACTGTACACAGGTAAACAAGATCATTTTAGGCTGTCATAGTATCGGGAAGGCAGGAAATAGGGCCCTCCGGGGAAAGATGGTCAGGTTTGTCGGAGTGCTGGCCATGGAGGAGGGCGAGGCCCCAGGGGCACGTGGACTGGACTTGCTGCTGGGGGGGGCGGGGCCAGGGATCCTGAGGAGCTGCAGCCAGAGAATTTGGCTGGCCCTCCAGGTGGCTCTGAGCCTTCTGGGTGCAAGGAACCATCTGCCCCAGCGTGGAGACTTGGGTTCCAGTCTGAGGTCTGCCAGTCCCTGGCTGCGTGACCTTGGACCAATCACCTTCCCTCTTGGACTTTCGTTTCATTATCTCTAGAACGGGAGTCATGATAATACTGTCCTCTGGAGTGATAATGAGAAATACACATCAAATAACATCAAATAACTCAGGAGGGTGCTGGCACCCAAGAGGTGCTAAGTAAATGTTAATTTACACTGTCCATACCCTCTTCCTTCTTCTCACCAGTGACCCTCAAGATTTCCAGGAACCCTGAAGGCCCTGCTTGGCTATGGCTCCTGTTATAGTAAAATGGGGTAATCACAGTGCCTGGTATAGACTGAGTGCTGGGTCAGTGTGAGTCGCTGGTATATAGTGAGTGCTGGGTCAGTGTGAGTCGCTGGTATATAGTGAGTGCTCGGTCACTGTTAGTAGCCACTGTGATTGCCTCAGCAGCCAGATGACCCGTTAGGCTGCACCTTGCAGACCCCCTTCCAAGTCTGGCCACTGCATCTGCCCCTGACCCCACTGCCACCTCTTGCCTCTTCCCCATGGTCTCATAGACTCTTTATGCCTCAGGGCCTTTACTGAAGTGGCTCCTTCTGCCTGGCTCATGCTTCCCTCTAGCCAACTCCCTGCTGCTCTCCTTACTCCCAGTCCTTGGGCAGTCCATCATATCACTCTTTTATTTTCTCCAGGGCCTTATTTTTGCCAGGATCTGAAAGGATCTTTCTTACTTCTTCTATTTATCTGTTTATTATCTGTCCCCTTTAGTTTGGAGGTTCTAGAAAGCATAGACTACATCTTGCTCCCTGCTCTGATCCCAGCTCATAGTTCAAGCCCAGGTACACGGCATGTATTTGCTGAGAGAAGGAAGGAGGAAGGAAGTAGAAGAGATGAAGGAGAGGTGGAAGGCAGCAGTGTCTGTCCAAGGAGGCAAGGAAGAGTGGCTGGGGGTGGGGGCCCCGCACATCGTCCTCTGCTTCTCCACCCAATCCTTTTTCAGGCTTCTGTGGTGGCTTTCACCTGAGCCTAATTCCTTTTTAGTTTTTATCTTATTGTGGTAAGAACATTTAGATGAGATCCATCTTCTTAACAGGTTTTTAGGTGCAATATAGTCTTGTTAACTACAGGCACTGATGCCTAGAACTTACTCATCTTGTGTGACTGAAACTTTATACCTTTTGAAGAATAACTCTCCTTCCTCCTGCCCCTGGCACAACCATTCTCCTCTCTGCTTCTACGAGTCCCATACCTCATATAACTGGAATCATGCAGTATCTGTCCTTCTGTGACTGACTGATTTTCCTCAGCACAGTGTCCTCGAAGTTCCTCCATGTTGTTGCCTATAGCAGGATTTCCTTTTGTTCTTTTTAAAGGCTGAATAATATTCTGTTGTATGTCTATACCACATTCTCCTTACCCATTCATCTTTCCATGAACATTTAGGTTGTCTCCACATCTTGGCTACCGTGACTAATGCTGCACTGAGCATCAGAGTTTCTGTACAGCAAAGGAAACAGTAAATAGTGAAAAGGCACCCCACGGAATGGGAGAAAATATTTACAAACCATATGTCAGATAAAGGATATATATCCAAAATATATAAGGAACTTCTATGACTCAATAGCAAAAAAAAAAAAATGAATAACCCGCTTGAAAAATGGACTAAACACTTGAATAGACATTTCTCCAAAGAAGACGCCCAAGTGGCCAACAGATATATGAGAAGATGCTCAATGTCCCCAATCATCAGGAAAATGCAAATCAAAACCTCACACCTGTTAGGATGGCTATTATTAAAAAAAAAAAAAGACAGCAAGTGTTGGTGAGGATGTCAAGAAACTGAAACCCTTGCACACTGTTGGTGGGGATGCACACTGATGCAGCCACTGTGGAAACCAGTATGGAGGGTCCTCAAGGCAATAAAAATCAAATTATCACATAGAAACCAAGCTTACTTTTGAAGTAGTCAGTACTCTCCTTCCCCAGGTGTCTATTGGGCGGAGGTCACTGACCTACCCCCCTCCCCCCACCTTGTTCCCATTGCCCCTGGGCCTGGGCACTTTGTTGGGACACTCAGCTCAGGAAGCATCTCCTGACATGATGTAATGAGCACTGGGTGTTATATACAACTGATGAATCACTGAACTCTACCTCGGAAGCTAATAATACACTATATGTTAATTAATTGAATTAAAAAAAAAAAGCCCGAAACTTCTAAATCTGGTTTCTCATCAGAGAAGATTTTGTTGCACAAGGGGCCTCTGTCGCCACCTACTGGGCATCTGGGGGAAAGGGCTCCTACATTCCCCTCAAAGAACCCCTCCTGACACCTAGGCATTTATAAATAAATGCCAACAACAACAACAGCAAGAGCAACAACCATGATTACTCTATATCAGACATTGTACCAGGTGCTTTAAAAACATGGTGCCTTAATCTCCAACAACCTTGTACTGTGGCTGGGGTTATCCTCATGTTACACAGAGAGATGAGGAAGCAGAAAGAATGGTCAAGGTCACACAGCTAGTGAATGGCCAAGTCTAACTCAGGTCTCTCTGGCCCCAAAGGGGAGCTGAGCAGTGTCCTGGAGAAAGGCAGAGAGGGAATGAGAGAGTGGGCAGGAAAGATGGGAGAATGGAGTGGAGTGGAGGGCCATAGAAGGCTCTAGAAACTATTTCTGGTGTGCTTCCCAGGAAGGTTCACTCACAGTCACTCTCAGGGCACCCATGCTGTCCCAACGCCTTGCTCTGAGCCCTCCTCAGGACATCCTCCAGCCTGTGCTGGGAGTGCTAACGCTGGGAAGCCTCCTCGAAGCCGCCTCCAGAAATGCTTTGTGCCTCTGTCTGCCTCAGGGCCTCCTCTCCCTCCCCACTGCACCCGTTAGGGAATGTTAACTGAAGGAGCCCACTGAGACGGGGCAGGCGCATCTCCAAATATGTATCTGATGAATGAATGATGCTCTGAAATGCACATTTTATCCCCACCTTACAGATGAGGGAATTGAGGCTTGGAAGGGGGGAGGTGATTTGCCCAGGGCCACACAGCTCTGTTGGGGTAGGACCCAGACAGTAGTACCCTGAGTCACCTCCCAGAGGCATCCATCAGAGAGAGCTCTGGGTGGCTGGACTCCCTCAATGCTAGCTGAAGCCCCCAGCTCAGGCTTGGGATCAAAGGCAGCCCTGCAGGAAGCCCCTCCCAGGCCAACTTCCCTAGAACTGGGACAGGCTTTGACGTCAACAGGTCCACATTCCTGCCTCCAGTCCCAGGGCGGGGGCACTGGTTTCCTCCCTCCAGCCTTGGCATCACAAACAGGAAGCTGGGTCATGTGGGTAGGTTGAGGTGGGGCAGCAGCAGAATGGGGGGGGGGCGGCAGTTGCCCAATCCAGGCGTCAGCTCCCAGCTCCCAGCCAGTGCCTACCCGGCCGGGGCCCCCGGGGAGGGCCAGGGGCTGGCATTAGAATGTGCCCCAGGGTCACACTGTTTCCAAGGCATGCCCAAGGGGCCCTCAGTGACTTCATCCCTGTTGGTCTCCTCTAGCTACTGCACTTGCATTGATTCCAGTTGATCTCACTGATTAACAGCAAAGGCGACCACAGGTTGAGTGCCTCACTCGAGTCCTCATTTCATTCTCATGAACAATCCTCATATCTTCCTTTGCCAGATGAGGGGACTGAGTTACTGGCAAGCTAAATCAGTTGCCCAAAGTCCCGCAGCAGTGGGGAGTGGGCAGGGCAGGGACTCAGCCCCTGCCACTGCAGTTGGGAAAATGCAAATCGATTCATGTCTCTCCTGGGCTAACCCCTCTTCCATGGCTCCCCGTTTACCCCAGGGACAAAAATCTGTGCTCTGAGGATGGCATTCTATGCCCCTTTACTGCTGTTGAGCCCACCTCCCCAGTCAGCTTTCCTGCTTTCAGTGTATTGAGCCACTGCTGATTCTGGAAACCATCATTTTTTCATAATGGCCACCTTTTATAAAGGAGGAATCGGATGGTCAGAGGGGATGGAATTTGTATAAGATCCATAGAACTGTTGGGGGACAGAGTCAGAATTCACACTTAGGTGTGGCTGGTCCAGTGCCTTCCATGTCCAAGGTTCCCAAATGTTAGGGGGCCTATTCCGATGGCAGCTGCCTGGACCCAACCTGGGAGATGCGGGGGGGGGGGAGGGGGCGGTGCTGGGAACCTGCATTGTCAGTGATCTCCCCCTACCCCTTCCCTGCCATGAGTTTGAGCACCTCTGCTTCCCAACACTCCGCAGCCACCAGAGCTGTCTGGTGGACTCCCAGTTGTTGTAGAAACTGTAAGACTTCATCCTGTGGGGCTTTTCCAGCCAGTGGGCCCTACCCACCCAGGGTTCTTATCAGCCAGAGCCCACCTCCCAGGAAACGCCTGACTTCTCGCTCCCCTTCTCCCTCAGGGTCCTGCAGGGACTACTCCAGCTTCCCTCCCCTTTATCTCACCTTCCCTAGGAGCAGCTACATTTCACAGACCTGAGGAAGGGCTTGACTATGCTCCGCATCCTTCGGAGGGCTCTAGACACAGAAGGCCAGCCCCTCCCGAATCTCTGATTTGGAGGTCCCAGGTGATGCTGCAGCTGCTTCAGGGCCACACTGTGAGAACCACAGGTGTAGAGGATGTGAGATGCATGGGTGGCCAGCCAGCAGGGTGGGGGTGGGGTCACCATTTTCTACCATGTACAGCTGTGCCTCAGTTTCCTCATCAACCAACATGGAGCACAAGAATACCTACTTCTCAGAGTTGTGCTGAGGTTTGAATGGTGCAGGAGAGTAAGGGACTAGTAATTTGCTTTTCTTTCCCACTCAGAAGTCCTTTTCCAGGCTGGTTCCTCCCACAAATGTTTCCGAGCCAATGCATGTTTCTCCCCTGAGCCTCCTGGGCTCCGGTTCCCACAGGGGCAGGGAGGATTTTTGCCATCACTCTGATTTCTATGGGACTTAAAGCACTAGCTCTGTGGAGCAGGTGCTGGTGGTTCAATAACCCCATTTGACAGATAGGGATACTAGTGGTGGCTGAGCATCCTCTGCACAGCTGGGAAATGGCAGAGGAGGGAATCAAACTGGGTCTCAGTGTCTAGTAGCCCTCAGTGCTTCTCAGGAAGACCACCGCGCTCACGCGGAAGAAGGAGACCCCCGGCGCCCCGCTCCATCCTCTGCCTGGGGCTTGGTGGAGACAGGGTCAGCAGGGCGATTTTTCAGGTTATGGCGCCCTCTTGTGGTCAGCGTGCAAAGGCGAGGAAGGCCTAGAGATAAGAGGCTTGAATTCCAGTAACTAAGAGAAGGAGGTGGGTGGGGATGGAGGTGGGTATCTGTCGGAGTTTTAAGCAGCAGGCTCGGCAGGTGCAAAGGTCCTGAGGGCGGACGAAGCCTAGTGAGTGCATTGGCAGGATCTGGGCTGAGTGGGGCAGGTGGGAGGGGGACAGTGATGGGAGAAAGGGAGTCAGACCCAACCTCACAGGGCCTTCAGAGCCTCCGTGGGAAGTTTGCTTGTCCCCTTGGTGCGCCAGGTTGGTGTCGTGGTCAAGGGGTGGGCTCTGGCCCTAGGCCATGTGGGTTTGAATCCTGTCTCTGTCTTATGCCAGCTGGGTGACCTCTGGCAAGTTGCTGAAGCTCTTTGCGTCTCAGTTTCTTCACTTGGGCAATTGGGATGTTAACAGAGCTCCCCTCATAGAGCCCCTGTGAGGAATGAGTCTGCACAAGTAACACTCCTGGAAGGGGGGGGGCTTGGAAGCGCCCCGTGAGTGCTGGCGGGTGTTATTGTTGCTGTTCTAGTTATTGGAGGGTTCTGGGGCGGGGTGACAGGATCCAAATCCCGGTGGCAGGAGGACTCTGGCGTCTGAGGAGGGTGGCTTGAAAGGGCATGGAACCAGGGAGGGGCTGCTGCAGCCCACCTTAGGCGAGATGGTGGTCACGTGGGCTGCGGCGCTGGTGGGGAGGAGACACAGTCCACATGTCATGAGGAAGTAAGATCAATGGGGCTTGGTTGATGGATTAGATATGGTGGGGTCCGGGCGTGAGGGAAAGAGCGGTCCGACATGACTCCCAAGACCCAGGACTGCACAACTGGGCAGAACACGAGCTGGGGACCAGGGGGTTATTGCTGGATGGATTGGTATCAAGTAACTGACGGGGGAGGCGGGTGCTGGCGTCTGCAGGAAGCCCAGGGCTAGTGCACAGCTGCGGGGCGAGGCCTGGAGGAGGTGTCCGGGAGTAGACGGCTGGGAGGCCCAGTGCTCCAGGTGAGAGGGATTCTGGGTCACCTGCATCGAGGCCGCCACCGCGGAGAGGACGCGGATGTGAAGGAGGCGAGGCCTGGTTCTGAGCAGCAAGGAGAGCCCACTGGCAATGGCTGGTTAGGGACAGGTGAGCTGGAAAAGACCCCTGGGGCTAGGGTTTCTGGACCTAGCAGCAGCACCTGGCCCAGGAAGGCGCATTTCTGTCTGCCGGGCCTGAGCCTTCTTCCTCAAACGTCTGTTCAGCTCCATTCACCATGTACATTCTTCTTGTTTCTTGTATTTTTGTTTTGTTTTGTTTTGTTTTAAGATTTATTTATTAGAGAGAGAGTGCAGAAGCAGGGGAAGAGGCAGAGGGAGAGGGAGAAGCAGACTCCCCGCTGAGCAGGAAGCCTGAGATGACTTGATGACTCGGCTTGATCCCAGGACTCTGTTATTTTAAAGATTCACCCTACGGGTGGGAGGAGGGGTTAGCCCCGTGATGGTATTAAGGAGGCCACGTACTGCATGGAGCACTGGGTGTTATACAAAAACAATGATTCGTGGATCACTACATCAAAAACTAATGATGTATGGTGACTAACATAACACAATAAAATTAAATAAAAAAAAAAAGATTCACCACAAAGGCAAAAAACAAGGAAAAGATTGATAGGCTTGGCTACCTGAATTATCATTTTTTCTCTCTACGTATAAAACATCTAAGCAACATTGAAAGTCAAATAAGAAACTAGGCGAAATACTTTCAACATATCTGGCCAACAAAGGATTATTGTTTTTACTAGCATTCTTACTCTTTGGGAATAACACGTAGCCAAAAAACCCGCAAAGGACGAGGAAAAGCAATTCACAATAAGATAGGCAATACTCAAACAATAAAATGCAGTAGTTGCCCATAATAATACACAGTGATTGCAACATCAAGGAGAGGCCATATACTTAAAGTATCTAATTGATTGAGGATGAAAAATAAATCATACCCAGAGTTTATGAGCTTATAGGGAAGTAGGTAGTCCCACGTTGCTGGGGAAGTTGTAAATTGTTTCAGGGTTTTTAGAGAGCGGTTTAGCAGCGGCGGTCTAATGTCTTAGATCTTTGCATATTTTTTGACCTAACACTTCCTCTTCAAGGAATTCCTCCTATAGAAATTCCTATAGAAAATATCCTATAGAAATTGTGAGATGAGCAAAAAGAGCTTCAAGGACCTGCACCATAGGGCTGTTAACAACTGGAAAATGTTGCATACAATTAAAATGTTTATTAGTAGGAGAACGATGAATACATTATGGATCACCCAATCAATGGAATACTGTGCAATTCTTAGGGGGACCTGGATGCTCCCAGGAGTGGCCCATCCAGATGCTGAGCTTCATGCCCTCCCACCTCCAGTGACCTTCTCTTCCCCGGCCCCTCAGCACCCTGGCCCCACTGCCCATCAGTGACCTGTCATCCTCAGAAACTACTACCCTGCAATCCCCCGGTGGCTCTCCAGGTTTCCTGTCCCACTCTGAGAACACAGCTTCCCTCCGGCTGTCTTTTCTCAAGCCCCCTAGTTCTGCCTTACTCACAGCTGATGATCTCAACTTATTCTTCATGGAGTAATAGAGGTCTCCAGGGGCAAAGCTCACATCCCCACCACCAAACCTACCACCTTCCCACATGGTGGACACCTCCTCTCCCCTGCCACACAGCGGATGTCCTTCTCCCCACCACAGCCACCTCGCCTTTTGGGCTCTGGGTCTCCTTGGGCTTTCTCAGGAGCCTTGCTGATTTGATTTTCCCTCCCTTCCACATCACTGATGTCTTCTTTTTTAGCTGATCTCCCTACAGCATCGTCCACAAACAATGACCCGTGGGCCACATCTGGCCTGCTAACCCCCTGAGTGCAGACCACCTCCATCTTTGTCCCGGACCACTGTGGTGGCCCAGCACGTCTGTCTGCTTGGCCTCTCCCAGCCCCCGGTCATTGTCCACAGCTTCTCCAGAGCTCGATTGGGCACCTACCTTGTGCCAGATGCTGGGGGTAAAAAGTGAGTAAGATAGACTTGTCTCTGCTTCCATCCAGCTTCTGATAGGGTGAGAGAGAAAGTAAACCGACAGAATGTGATAAATGCAATGAAGAAGGGACGCCTGGGTGGTTCGGTCAGTTAAGCAGCTGCCTTCGGCTCGGGTCATGATCCCAGGGTCCTGGGATAAAGCCTCACATCAGGCTCCCTGCTCAGTGGAGAGCCTGCTTCTCCCTCTCCCTCTGCCTGCCATTCTCCCTCCTTGTGCTCTCTCTTCCTGTCAAATGGATAAATAAAATCTTTTTATTTTATTTTTTAAAAAGATTTTATTTATTTATTTGAGAGAGAGAATGAGATAGAGAGAGCATGAGAGGGGGGAGGGTCCGAGGGAGAAGCAGACTCCCTGCTGAGCAGGGAGCCCGATGCGGGACTCGATCCCGGGACTCCAGGATCATGACCTGAGCCGAAGGCAGTCGCTTAACCAACTGAGCCACCCAGGCGCCCCGATAAATAAAATCTTTTTAAAAAATGCTATGAAGAAGATGGGGTGCGGGAACACACATCTGCATAGTGTGGTCAGGAAGGGTATTTCTGAGTACGTGACATTTCAGCTGAGACTTTAACATGGCAAGACCTTGCAGGCCCTAATGTGGAGCTTTGGGCTGGATGACATAATCTTTGAAGGATTTTAAGCAGAGGAATTATGTAATTTGGTTTACGTTTTGAGAAACTCTCTGCAGCCGCTTGTGTGGCCATCGGATAAGGTGGGGTGAGGTCAGGAGGAGGTGGGAAGCCTGGACCGGCCAGGCCATGTGCACAGCCCTCTGCCGGGGGACTGACACCAGCTGACAGCATCCACATGCATGGGAGTGGGGTGGGATTTGTCTCCTGGTGAAAATTGAGGTGCTGTTTCCCAAAGGAGGGGAATGAAGGCTGGGCAGGAAAAAATAGCTGTCCACGTCAGGGACCAGAATGGAAGGTATCAAAAGGAATATCATGGAGGTGAAGAGCATAAGGAAGGAAAGGGCCGTCTCCACCTGGGATGTGTGGAGGCTCAATGAAAGAAGAGCTAACATAAGTAGAAAATATGGAGGGCTGTGCACTCCGGGAGGAGAGATCTCTCTTCCCTGCTGCTGATTCGGGCGGAGATGGAAGAAGAGTTAGTGACGTTCTATGGTGGTTTCTCAAGGGTGTCCAAGCTTAAAAAGCTGTGGTCCACATTGTCCGGTCCGAGAGAGAAGCCAATTTCAGCAGCTATCAGAAATAACTCCCTCTTGGACACCTTCACCCGCTCTGTCTTCCTCACCTACCAGGTAGTCATTTGTTCAAGTGGAGAGCCATCTGGGGGTGCCTACTGAGAGGTGGGCACTGTTCTGAGCACCAGAGATCCAAAAGTGAACTAGATCTTATCCGTCCTCTTGAGGACAAAAGGTTTACCGAAGGAGACCGAAAAGTAAGCAAGTTAGTACAGATTAACCCAGCCCAGTGGTACAGGGGTGAAAGGTGGCATCTGCCAGGGAAGGCTTTCTGGAAGAGGTCATGTGGAAACTGTGAGGTTTGAATGGAGAGCAGGTGAGTAGGAGTGACCCTGGTAAAATGTGTGTGAGTGTATGCACTTGGAGTGGGGGCAGGGAGGGAAGCATGTGTTCAATTGGTATGAATCTCAATCTACAAACCCAGGCATGCATGAAATGAGCTTATTTTCCTCACAACTTCATTTCTACTTTGAGACCCCATTCCACTGGGTTTCCCTCCCTTTTCCCCAAGGTCATGGCCAAGTTCCAGGGGTTTGTATCAAGCCAAGATGTTGATGGGGAGTGGACGTAGAACTCAGGAGCTGATCCTCAATTCCATCCATACGGTGACCCAGACTGGTCCTAGAGCATCAATTACCTGCTGAGCCCTTGTGCCCTTTTTGCTTTCTGCCCTGTGGAGAAGAGAGATCCCAGGTAAGGGAGGGAAGTGCCAGGGGTCAAGGAGACTCAGTTAATATTTAAAAACTAAGAGCCTTACACTTTCATAAAATTGGCTTACTCTGGCTAGGGCATAACAAGGTGCAGGGTCAGGGTGATGGGGTGTAGGAACCGTAGGGGAGCAAGAGAGGGCAAGAGTTGGAGTGGACCCCACCCACCCTTGCTCTTTTATCCGTGAAGGAGGGGGTGGCCTGAGCCTGACAGGGTCACTGTTCTCTCCATCAGCAATGGGTGGGCTCTTAAAGGCCATCTGGGGGTCTCACAATTTCACTCTTCCCAGATCCTGCAGTGAGAGGTCTTCTAGGTAGTTTGGGGCTACCACCTACCTCTTGTGTTACTATAGAAACCAAGGGTAACAAACAAGTGCCAATCACTTTGCTGGGGTCATGGAGCTGACAGAGCCTACTTCTCAGCCCCTACCCAGGGCACAACGCCGGTTTCCCTTGCAAAAAAGTGGGGAATGATAAACAGCCCCTGAACACTCATTGCCCTGATTTAATCTGATTTAACTGCTTAGCATTAGCTGGGCAATTTTGCAATTTATCAGGAAAACCACAGCTCTGGGGAGAGGCTTAAAAGGTGAACCAGGGCTTAAGTGTTTTCTATTTTATGTGAAGGAGGAAGGGAAAATAGCAAGGACTATTTACAAGAAATATTCAAAAGCGATCATCAAGGTACAGTATACATCCTCTCCAAATCATCTCCTTCTTATACTTTGGTTGTTGTAACTGGCCTGATAAATCACCCAGGCTGGAATGAAGCTGCCTTGGGACTTTTGCACCCACTGTTCCATCTACCTAAAAAACCCTTCTTCCTTTTCTCCACCTGGAGACCGTCTGCTCCCTCTTCAAAAAGCTCCTCAGGAGGTGCCTCCTCCCAGAAGTCTCCCTTGACCCTCTCAGGGTAGATCAGGGCTCTGACATCCTCCTGGCCGCTCTGCTGTGACATCTGCATCCGTTTCTGTCCCGCCCCCTGGTGGTGAGTTTGGTGAGGTCGAGGGCGTGCTGTTCAATTAACCTGCTCCCTGGGCTGGCCTCCCCTTGGCCAGCTCTCTAGACGGCAGCCTCGCTTTGTCAGATCTCTTTTCCCACTGTCCAGACCCTTCTTGCATTAAACAATGATAGTGACATTTCCAGGATTCATATGCTGAAACCCTGATCCCTCAGCGCGACTGCCTTTGGAGATGGGACCTTTGGGGAGGTCAGGAGGTCGGAAGGGTGGGCTCGTCCAGTAGGACTGGGGTCCTCATAAGGAGAGGAAGAGACGCCAGAGCTCTCTTGCTGTACATGCGCGCAGAGGAAAGGCCAGGCCGGGCCGTGATGACAGGAAGAGAGTCACCAACACACCACCCTGCCAGCACCCTAACCTTGGACTTCCAGCCTCCAGAACGTTTCTGTGGTTTAAACCACCCAGTCTGTGGTATTCTGTTATGGCAGCCCCGGCAAACTGGGACACGAGTGTAGGGGAGCCCCCTGCCCCACCACGGCCAGAGCAGCAGGTTTAGCAGCACTGCCATCCTTCATCTATATTTGAAGAATTCTTTTTCCTTCCAATTTTTTTCTTTCCAAAATTGTGGTGGGGCGCCTGGGTGGCTCAGATGGTTAAGTGTCTGCCTTCTGCTCAGGTCATGATCTCAGGGGCCTGGGATCGAGTCCCACTGTGGGCTCCGTGCTCAGCAGGGAGTCTGCCGCTCCCTCTCCCTCTGCTTCTCCCCCTGCTTGTGCTCTCTCTCTGTCTCTCTGTCAAATAAAAAAAAAAAAATAAAAGCTTAAAATAAATAAATAAATTGTGGTAAAATACACATAGCATAAAATTTATCATCTTAACCATTTAAAAAATATTTTATTTATTTATTTGAGAGAGAGAGCAAGAGTGAGCAGGAGGGGGTGCAGGGGGAGAAGGGAGAGAGAGAATCTCAAGTAGACTGCACACTGAGCACAGAGCCCGACGAGGGGCTCGATCCCACAACCCTGAGATCATGACCTGAGCCAAAATCAAGAGTCAGCCGCTTAATTGACTGAGCCCCCCAGGCGCCCCCCCATCTTAACCATTTGTAAGCATGCAGCTCAGTGACATTAAGTACATCTTTATTGTCCAGCCATCACTATCATCCATCTCCAGAACGTTTTTCATCTTCCCAGACAGAAACTCTGGGCCAGTTAAATACTAACTCCACAACCCCCCTTCGCCGGTCCATGGTAGCCTCTCTTCTGCCTTCTGTCTCTGTGAATTTGACTACTCTAGAGACTGCATGTGAACGGAATCATACAGTATTTGTCTCTTTGTGACGGGCGTATCTCACTCAGCATCATGTCTTGAAGTTTTCTTTTTATTGCATTTCCCCCTACTTGTTTAATTTTAGCGTTCCTGACACAGAGTTGTATGTGTGGGTTAGACTGAGCCAGTCAGATCAGTGGCCTGAGGTGGGGCCCAGAGTTAGGGGCCAGGCAGCATCCTCCTAGTATTGCAGGGTCTGGGGAAGGAACCTGTCCTGGTCCTAGCCCCAGTCCTTCCCCAACAAAGCTGCAGCCCAACCCCAGACTCTGATGTAACCTCAGCCCGGCCCCAGTGTCACCCTAACTTGTCCTCCTTAAGCTTCCCTGGACCCACAAGGCCATTTACAGGAGCCAGGATTCCCAGCATTCCCAGGTCATCTGGTGACATCTCCAGGATCTGCTAGGGGTGGGGTGGGGGCAGTAGGTTCGCCTGGACCTTGACTGCCTGTCCAGCAGTTTCTTTCTGCTCGAGTCTTTGCTCACTCTCTCAAGACCACGAGAGGGCGACCATGCTCCATCTTAGAAACAGCCACTCCCAAGGAGGAGCCAGGAAAACCCTCTTCTCTGGACCCCAGGACTTCCAGGTTCAGGGCCTGGAAAGTGAGAATAAGGAAGAGCTCGTTGTTCCAAGGGGATGGGGCCCTCCCAAGGCCAAGCTGCTTCCTGACCCCTGCGCAGGCTACTCCATTGCCCTGTGCCCTGGCAGGAGCCTTCCTATCCAGAGCTTGGGAAGGCTGGTCTGTGGGAGGAAACCTGCCTAGGAGCCAACTAGCCAGCAGAGTCCTGGGATCCTCTTGGAGGAAGAGAGGCTGGTTGTAGCGGAAGGAAAAGTCTCCTGGGGACCTCTGTCTGGGCCCTGGTCTGTTTTTCCAGCAGGCTGCCCTGCGTCCTCTGTGCTGGGGCAGCTCCCTTCTGCAGAGCGTGCTTGGGCCAGTCTCTGCTGGACGTCTGCTGTCCACCCTCCAAGGCCCAGCTCTTGTGTGACTTGCTCAGGGAAACCTCGCTCCATACCCAGGCCTCTGTTAAGAACAACACCAGCTGAAACCCCCCTCCCCATCCTTTCTCCCGAAAGGGTGGAAAGACAGGAAAACTGGCCCAGGAAGGACAGTCCTGGAGTCAAATCTGGACAGCTCTAGAACTACCTGGAACTACCTCTCAGAGGGGGCAGAGGCTGAAGGGAGACTAGAATTGCTCAGAATAATGGAGAGGGTTCTGATTTTTTTTGAAGGTGCGGGGTGGTACCAGAAAGGGAGATGAACACTAGCTAGCGAGGGAGACTAGATGGGGAAGACCAGAGACATCTCACTGGGAAATTTCTTTCACTTCTGTCCTGTGCTGGCAGTGGGCATCTTCTATCTCCGCCCTTACCCTTCTCCCCGCTCTATCCGTCCATGGTAGGGCAGATCTCCCTGGGGGATGTAGAGGTGGGCATGGCCAGTGCTGAGGCTGTGAGCAAGGCCAGGCTGTAGGCAGCTCCCTGCTCAGTTGAGCTAGGGGAAGGCCTGGCCCTTCCCACGCCCCTCCTGGAATGTAGGGCTGCTCCTGGGAGTTGAGCAGAAGTGTGACTTTCCCTCTGGAGTCTGAGGTCAATCAGCCTCCCAGGCCTGGTCTAGCATTCTTGATGGGGAGCCAAAACAAGCAAGGGGCGAGGGACTGGGGCAGACTCAGAGGCCTGGCAAGCCCCCGCCATCTGATTGCCCCTTGCTTTCATTCCTCGTGGGGAGGAAGTGTGTAATGCCAGAAATTCCACCCTGGGGGGAGGGGATGTAAATAGCAAGGCTCTACTGTTTGGTAGACCCTGCGCTGGTCACCTGTAGATGCTGCTAACAGTGTCACAGGGCCAATTCCTGGGGCAGTACAGGGCCTGAAGGAAGGCCCAGGGGACCGTGGAAGACAGGCCCAGCTGGGATGGGGGGGTAGTGGGACGAGGGAGGGAAGTGATATAGCACAGCCTATAATACTGGTAAAAAGAATAACCACCGTTACTGAGCACCTCCTGAATGCCAGCCACTTCCTGACTCAGTTGGTTCATCTTGACACAAAAGGGGGCTGAGACCTCGAAGATCCAGAAACTAAGGCTTAAAGAGGGTCAGTAACTTGTCTCAGATCCCAAAGAAGAGGCAGGCCTGGCCCCCAGGCTCATCTGTCTTCTCTGCTATACTCTCATCAGCCCCTCACCTCCGCCACCTGCCTCCCCGCTAGGCACCAACATGCTGGGAACAGCTGCTCCAAGCTGCGAAGCCAGGATGCAGACTCCCCTGGGCAAAGGACCCCAGGAGGCATTTTCTTTCTGCTACAATCGGCCTCCCTTCCTCCCCCTCCAGGCTTGAGGGGATGGTCCTACAGGCCCCACCTAGAGGCAGGGAAGTGAGGCATAGAGAAGGGGGCTTCCCATTGTACAACTCCAGAGGCCATATCCATGCAAGCTTCCGGATGAACAGCACCCCTGGGGGCCGCTTGGGGGAGGCCTAGTGCCCCTGCTTGTTGGGGAAGAGTGTGGATGTGAACTCAGGTCAGTTCTGCGGACTCCTAAGCAGGCCCTCTGGACTCCTGGGAGGACGGCTCAAGCCTTTCCTGGGCAGCTGGGGGGAGGCAGGTGAGGGCAGGCTGAGGAGCTCTACTCAGGGAGCAAGCTTACACCTGGGCAGGCCAAGCCAGGAGGGGAGGGGGCTGAGGAAAGCTGACTGGCTGCCCCAGGCACTTTGTGTTGATGCAGCTCTAGAACTACCTGGAACTACCTCTCAGAGGTAGCTTCTGGGTTTTGGAAGCTTCTGGAAGCTTCCCCCTGGGTGCATTTAACAGCCAAGGCGGGGGCTCTGATCCCACTGTGGATGCCTGGAATATTCGTGTTTTCCACAACCCTGTGTGGGAGCCAAAACCAGCTTCCAGGAGCCAGGAGAATTGAGCCTGAAGGGAGAGGGGAAGATTCTCTGGCCCTGGAACTGGCCCTTGTGTAAGTAAGGGACCCAACTAGGCAGCTTTCTCTCTTTGTCCTTCTACGTGCACAGCCTGGTTCCCTCTCCTCCTTGCCCCACATTTCTTCTCTTTTCTCCTCCCCCTCCTCTTGCTCATTCCCCCAACCCCCTTCTGATAATTTACCCACAGACAAACTGTGATGCTGTGGAAAGAGTCAGGCCTGGTTCAAATCCCGGCTCCACCGCTCACAGCTGTGTGATTTGGGGCAGGTCATTGCCCTCTCTGAGCCTCTCTTCCCTTGTCTGTAAAATGGGACTATAATATCTATCTGCCAGACTCTTGGTGGGGTCCGTGAAATCACAAGTGCGTATGTGCTGGGATCATTTGCCCTTGAAAACCACTGGGTCTAGATCCTGGGAACTACTTTGGTCTTTGAGAGGCCATATGGAATGGCATAAAGTTACTTAATCTGAGTCTTGGTTTTCCCTTGTATAAAATGGAAGTAATGATGGGACCTACTTCAAAGAGCTAGAGTGGGGAGTCAGAGATGTCATGGATGTCCTTAGCACATAGTAAGTGTTTAGCAGATGATTTGTTATTATCTTTGCGGAGGATTGTTTGTCCTGCAGGAACCCGGAGAATGAGGGAAAGAGAAGTCTCCATAAAGAACTCTTCTGAGGCTAGCTGTGCTTCCGGCAGTGGAATGGTGAGGGTCGGGGCACAGGCTTTGTACATTGAAGCCCTAGAAAAGAAATATGATGTACCAGGAAGCATGACCCAGGCATTAGTGAAAGCCTGAACAGCCCGGAGAAAGAAGGATGTTTAAATTATATCACCAAATGATCTGTAGTCTTTATGCCTTGAATTCAATCTGTCCTAGCAGCCTCAGGACCACACTGTTCTGAACATGTCTGTTTATGAGTCTGCCTTCCCCTCTAGATTGGTTGGTCCTCAAGGGCAAGGGCCATGTCATCCTTGGTTTCGTGTCAAGTGTGGGTATGTGACAGAAATTGATTTAGAGATTGGGCTTTTGATCCAAGGGGTCAAAAGACAGATGCCCTGGGACTTTTCCTGAAAGTTTTCTAAAGGGTCACGAGGCTGGTATGATATGAGTGAGGAGCCACTGGAGACCATCTTGGTTACCACAAAGGGAGAGCCTGCCTGAGAGTGATGTCAACCCAGAGGAAAGCAGAACTGAAACAGAGGCAGAAGCCTGATGACATCATGTGAGCACCTGGATCCAGCCATTCCTGAAGCAAGGGTTGACCAGTCTAGTTGTGTGAGTTGTTTCTTAAGTTGTTTTTCTTGAGTTGGGTTTCAGTCTCTTAAAACCCAAAGAGTCTAGATTAGTATGGTCTTTCCCCACCTTTATTTAAAAAAGAAAAAGTCTTGATTATCAGAAGATAGCTATGAAAATGTCCCCTGGCCTAGTAGAAATAAGTGATATCTTTCAGAGGCACGTTTTGCCTTAGTTCTGCAACAGGCACATCTAGGGTCCGATCCTTCTTCTACCTTGAAGGGACCCTGGTTTTCTCACCTGTAAAATGAGACCAACATTGTTGTGAAGATTCATCCAGAGAAGTAGGAAAATCGTGGTTTCTTCAGCTTCATAAATGCAACTCCATTTCTCTTACCCCGTTGCTCCCCAAACTCAGTGTCACCAAACCAGACTATTTCAGCAAACCAGGAAAAACAGGCCTGAGCAGCTCCACCTTCTCCCTTCCCCCCGCTACTCCTGATACCATGCAAGGCTCCACCCCCAGAAATCTGGGTCCTAAAGCCTGGTCTGGAGGAAGCCCAACCAAACTGGTCAGGCGGGCTTGGCCTCCACTGGAAGCTTGTAGGCCTTTATCTCCACCGTGACTAAATTTGGATCTCAAACTCAGACAATCAGCCTGGGAATTCCTGACGAATTCCAGCAAAGGTTAGCTGTTTTCATTGGTTTTTACAGAGACAGGAGATACTTTTTCCAAGTAACAAGTTTAAAAGCAGTAACTTGTCATTAGAGAAAATTTAGAAAACGGGGAAAAGTCCAATAATACCATTATCCTGACACAGGCCCCATGGAGATTTTTGCTTCTTTCCTGTTGGTTATTCCAACGGTCTTGTTTGGAGGCTGTTGTTTGTTCGTTTGCTTGCTTGCTTGTTTTTACATCCACGAGATCAGAGTGTCTGTGTAGTTTTACATCTTGATTTTCCCACCATGTTTTGACATAAACATGTTCCCGGGTTACAAACTCTTTGCTGAGTGCCAGACGCGGTGCCTAGCACATCACCAGGATGATCTCAGTAATGCTCACACCCATCCTAAAATCAAGAAACCTTACGATTCTTTCTCTGCAGATGAGCAAACTGAGGCACAAAGAGGTTAAGTGTCTCCCCCAATGTCATGGTGAGGACCAGGCTATCTGGCTTCACGGGCCATACTATTAACTAGTTATACATCTGTATCACAGTTCGTTCAAACTTTCTTAGAGAGATAGAGATGCCCACTGCTCCTGCTTGCCCAGCACTAGTTTTTCACTGGAGACTGCGATTTCCTAGTCTCATTTCTAGGAAAGCAGCTATTGGGTGGAGTTGAGCGCCTATGCTGGGTCTGGCCAATCAGAGGCCCATTATCGCCCTGGCCTCTGTGATTGGCTCAGGAAGGGGCACGTGATCCAGGTGGGCCCACAAGGGGAGGCAGTGGACTGCGCCTGCGTTGTGCTGCGGCCAGTTGTCTTCGGAACCTGCCTGGGAATGGGCCGCAGCAAAGGAGGACAGAGCGAGAAGCGGGGGAGAACAAGTCCTGTTGCAGCATTTCAGATTCTGGATCCAGTAGCACCTGAAGTGGGTTCTTGGGTTCATGGTACTGGACTTTGCAGTTAGCTGAGCTTTTTAATTCCCTTAAACCAGTTTGAGTTTGGTTTCTGTCACTTGCAACCGAGAGTTCTGGCAAGTTCACCATTGCTGTTGGACGTTAGGGTGGCTTATACAATTTTTTTTTTACCATTATAATGCTGCAATGAACATCTTTACATATAGAGCTTATCCTTGATTAGAACTATTTCCTTGTGATACTTTCACAAAAGTTACTTGGCAAGGCTCAAACATTATCAGTATCCTATGGACATTTTGCAGATTGTTCCCTCAAGGTCGGCAGTATTTTGTACCCCTCACCTTCACTCCCCAACAGTATGTGCAACTGCGATTTTTAAAATTGAGTTCTGAAGAAGCTTTCTTTTTTAACAAGCCAAAGTTGTATTTGTTTTTTAAACAGAAAAATTATGTTAATATAAAACAGATAAAAATAGACAAAACCCAAAACACACAACACACAAAAGCACAACACACAGGACCAGTGCAAACCCTTTCCAACCCACTCCCCCCAAGTTTTAAAACCTTTATTACAGATCCCCAAAGATTAGATTGTATTGGAGAAGTCACAGTATTGAATCAGAAAAATAAGAAAAGAGACATTTTTAAAAAAGGTCTGTATACAGGTAGTGGGGGGGATGGGATGAGAGAGTACACTTCATCACTCCTACATCAAAAACATAATGCAGAAGGGTTTCAGTGATGAGCACATATTTCTAGAATACCACTATGTATGCTAGTCCCCTGCCCACTTTTTAAAGTTGCTTTTAAAAAGGATAAAAAGTGCACAGACACTTTCGTAAGGCACAGACAGATTGGTGTACAAGTCATTTCATTAGGGGCTTGGGGAAGACAATTAAATACCAAGAAATGCCACGTGTTCCTGAGCAGGCGTCCCTCTGCCAGAACTGGGGCAGGGATGGGATTGGGCAGGGGGAAGTTACTGCCTCTTGTTCTCCAAGACTTTGCACAAGCCCATTCTCAACTGGAACTGACGGGGCTCCCCGGGGACCTAGGTATTGATTCCAGCAACCACTCCCAAGCCTGAAAGTAGCAGGTAGCCATCTCCCCACGGGTCTCCCTGGTGGGACCTGAGGGTAATCATCCAGTGGTGGGGCCTTTGAGGGTTCTGCCCAAGGCCATTTTGGCAGCAGCTCACTGACAAGGTGCCTGGCACTTCTAATGCAGAGCAGGCTTCTCGAAGCACGCAGCAGGCTCTGGGTCAGGAGAGCAGTCATGGACACTCACCAGAATAGATCCCCAAAGGCAAGAGAATGGCCAAGAAAGCCCAAAGATTCTGTCCCTAGCATCTCATTACCCTCTAATGTCTCTGCCTCTGAAGGCAGAGCTAGGGTTTTGTCCTCTCTGCTCCGCATTCCCAGCACCCCACACCTAGTAGGCATGCAGCAGATGCTTGTTGAATGACTTTGTGTGCATGTATATGTGGTGTTTACCAAACCCCTGAGCCCTCGTAACCTGATTTCGGATTTCTCCCGTAAATCTTTAATGAGTACCTACTATGTACTAGCACAGGACCCAACGCTGGAGGGAGCAAATAAAAGTTTAAAAATCTGTCCAGCCCTGGACTGTCTGCTCCCTGCGGCTCTGTCTTCAGGCCCAGTTCCCAACACTGTGTCCAGAACACAGGCCATGCTGATGAGTGGGTGTTTAGCAAAGTGTTACCGCATGTAGAGGGGCAGCTGCCCTGAGCAGCTAAAGCCCAGCAGCCTCCCAGTTCTGGGAATGGACTAGGAAAAGGAGCTTGTGTTGACTTGGAAAGAGCCCAGTTTCTCTGGTGGTTCAAAATAACCAGGCACAAGACCACAACAAGAGAGTATCTTCTGGTCTCCCCCTTCTTAGCCCTAGCGTCCCTGCCTGAGGGGGTGGGGGTGGCAGTGTTGAAGCCCAGGAAGGTGGTGGGACAATGCCCTCAGCCCCTCCACGAAGTTGCCCCATACGTGCACCCCTGTGTCACCAAAGGAGGCCTTCAGGCTGGACTCAGGATCTCACATAGCTCAGCTCTGCCAGGAGAAGGTGGGCAGCAGGAAGGTGAGCCTGAAAGGAAGGACACTTGTCCTTCTAGGGTATGGGTGGCAGAGGGACCACAGCCTGGGGCTGGAAACCTCCATACAGGCACAGGTGCCCAAGCTCTCTCCAGGGGCTGCCCAGAGAAGTTTCAAGAAAGAAAACTCAAGGCCATCTCAAGCTTTCCGGGGCTTGGGGCCAGGCAGCTGAGAGAGTGGAATTCAGCACCAGACACTCCTGGGTTTGAATCCCAGCCCTACCACCTATTGCATGTGATCTTATCACTTCACTCACAGGACCTCAGTTCTCTTACCTGTCAAATGGGAATAATACCATGGTTTGTCAATTCTAAATAGCACAGCTGTTTTTTTTTCCCCCCACATTTCAAGTCTGATTAGAATGACTCATATAGCTGTGGTATCTTACAGTTATATTCGAATTTTTTCCCTTAGCGGTACATAAAATTGTGTATTTTACCATCGGTGGTGTTTTAGATGTGGCCCAGTGGGGTAAGAAGGCCTGCCTCACAGGATCGATGCGTGGAGACGCCTCTCCAGCCCGGCGCCGCAGCGCGTAATGACGGGAAGTGAAAGAGAGGGCTTCCCTTTCCTCTTTCTCCCGCCATGTGAGGGCCACGTGAGCAGCTCCTCTATAGCACTGAATAAATCACTGTAGAGCATCAGGAAATGTCTGGGTTTTAGAAGATAAACACCCCCTTAATTCCTCTTGGAAACAGGGAGGCTATTTATAGCAGCTGCGGAGCAAGTTAAACAGGCCACCAGCTCCTTTTGATCCAGGTAACAGGTCACCAGGAGCATGGCCCGGTCCACGTCGGGTCCAGGCCCTCAGTCACTGGTTTCCTGGTGGTGGCTGTACATGGCCCTGGCTGGAACCCAGGGGTGGGGGCAGTTAGGAAGGGCAAGAGGCAGCGGAGACCAGCTGCCTCCCGCTGGCTTCGAGGACCACCAGAGCTTGTGACTGGCTCAATCCGGTCAGCGGGCACTGCTGCCTGGAGAACCAGCTCTGGTGGGGAGGAGGTCACAAGTCCTCTCCCACACGGTCTGGGCCCATACATGGGGAAAGTGGAAGGCTCCTGCTGGCCAGACGCAGCTGGGCACGGAGTGCTACCCAGCGTCTCTGGCTCTTGTCCTCCCCAAAAACTTCCATCACAAAATTTAAAGGTGGGCAAGTTTCCCAGATTCACTAGGGGGACAAAAACCAATCAGGGGTTCTTGCAGGGGCAAGAGTGGGGGTTTTGAAGTTGAGATCAGGTCAGAACACTATGACCACTCCAGGCAGAGAAGAAGCAGGTGGTCCAAGACCTAGAACATTACAAAGACCACCTGGTCTTACAGGCTTTGATTTGATGAGGGCCCAACTGGGCTGGGCTCTGGGCCCCCAGACACCCAGCACACATGTGTTCTACGAATGCAGAAACTGAATGTTCTCCTTTCTCTGCCATCATCTGTGCAGCAGAGGAACAGATTAGGAATTGTAGTAAAAATGTTACCTGTTCTTTGTAGGGTGTCTTGGGCTTTTTAGATGTTATGCTGGTTCTGGAGTGGGAAGGTACTGGGCCTCACGTTGGACAGATTGAGAACTGAGAGTCAGAGAGGCCCAGGGACTTCCTTAAAAGTACAGCACAAGATAGGGCAGAGGTTAGGCCCTGAACTGGGGGCAGAAGGGAGGACGCCGGCCTGGGCCAGCCTATCAGACCAGGGGTGGTGTGGGAGTCTGCAGACATGGGCCTCCACAGGGGTGAGGAAGTCGGGGACAGGGCCACGTCCCAGGAAATGCCTGCAAATGGCCCTGGGAAGGGGGAGAGTCCCAAGGTCAGCATTTTAATGTCTCAGCTCTTAACATCTTAATGATCATTTAACATCTTAGTAATCAGCAGCGAAAGGGACGCTGAGAATCAGAACCAGTTGCAAAGTCTTTTCTTCCTACTGCCTCCCCGGCAGGCTGTCCTGGTGATGCCCACGGCTGCTGGTGAATGCCAGGCCCGGGCTGACAACACGAACTGTGAAGAGCCGTCTGTGTGATGGGGTGGGCTTTCCAACTGCAGGTGAGTCACCTGCCTCCAGGATTCTTTCTCCCCAGGAAAAGAGAACCTGCTGCTTGCCTTCTTCTTGGGGACAGCAAGGGATGGGACAGACGAAAAGCATCTAGAGGGACCGAGTCAAGGTGCACTATGCTTATTATTAGGCTGTCTGGGGTGAAGGGGTGAAGAGGCTTCTGGGGATGACACCACCCAGAGCTCTCGGTGGGCCGCAGCACCCATCAAAACTCCTCTCCAGGACTGAGGAAGAAACTAAAAAAGCAAATTGTTCTTTTCTGTTCTCCACCCACCTTCCCCCCAAGGCGTTGCTGCTTTGGAGCTGTAAACAATGAGCTATTTTTTCCTTCCCTTAGAAAATCTGAGTGTCCCTTTTCTATACCATCCAAGGGAGTTCTGTTTAGGTGCAGGCTTCATACATTCAAAACCAGCTGACGTTACAGCCCCAGAAAGTGAACAATTTCTAGTCACGCTACCGTCTGGGCTCTGGATTGCACATTCCTTAGTGTTAAATAACCTCCCAGAGCCAGGATCCCTGGATAAATACCTATGCGTTCTCTCTCACTCGTTCGCTCACACACATTCTCTCTCTCTTCTCTGGCCACGCCCTCCCCTCACCCTCTCTCACACACACTCAACCCAACTCCAGCAAAAAGCATTGCACAGGGAGTGCTGTTTCCCAGCCGAGAGGTCACCGAGGGACAGGGTGGTCTGCTAGGCAGTTCCTGAGCTTGCTTTTGGGACGGCCTTTTGGGGGCAAAGCACTTTTGAGCCAGAAGCAGCCCCTGCCTGGGCTCAGACCTCCAGGGCCTCAGCTCCAGGACTGTCACGCCTTGCCCACCACTGGAGAGTGGCAGATGGGACGGCCACTGCCCTTGGACTCCGTGGTGGCCATAGTGGTTGTCTGGCTCAGGGGGCCTTCAGAAAGGTGACCTTGCTCTGGCCAAGGCCCACTGGCAGGCCAGGCTACGGCCTGTAGATCTTAATGACATCCTTGATGGGTCGCCGGCAGATGGGGCAGCAGGCGCGGGCCTGCCTCTTGAGCCGTAGGCCACAGCTGTGGCACAGACACATATGTCCACACGTGTAGATGACTGTGTCCACTTCCCCGTCAAAGCACACCGTGCACTCGCCATTCTTGCTGCCTGCCGGCTCTGGTGGGGAGAACACAGGGGACACTGGGGGGCTCAGCGGGGAGCTGGGTGCGGTCACTGCAGAAAGGGAGAACAAGACAGACCTTAATACTGTGGTTTTCACGTGGGTTCTTTTGGGGCAACCCCGAGAAGGCAGAGCTTCTATGGCCGAACTTGTGGGGACACAATTTTGAGAGACACCAATTTGGGGTTTTTCTCCTGGGCTTTGCCCCCTTCCCTACCCTCCTTCCCCCAAGCATCAAACACCATGATCACCCTTTGGGACAGGACATGGAGATTTCTCCTCGCTCTAGACGACTGTACAGCCATGGAAGGAGAGGATGCAAGGGGGTGGGGGGAAAGGTGGCCATCCTTGCTTAGCCTCAGGAAGGCTCTGGCACAGCTGAAGGAGCCAGGCCAGCCACCAGCCCCTACCCCCTCTAGGGTTTATACCTCCTTACCCAGGGATGACTCAGATGCTGAGGAGGACTGGTTGACACTGAAGGCCATATCAGAATCGCTATCATCCTGGGAGCCGCTGAGGGACCCTGATGGGGACGTGGTCGCAGGGCTGGACTGCAAGGTGCCTGAGACCAAAGAGACTCCATCAGGGGCAGTGGAAGGTGAGTCCTGTTCTGCTAGTCCCTGGCTCTTCACTCTTTTGCACCTTAGCTTCCCCATCTGTCTAATGGGGGGATAAGAGTTATCTCCCAGGTTTCTACTAAGGATTGATGGAATTGTACATGTGTGGTGGACACCTATTCTTTGCCTGCTCAGCCTCCATTCCTGTTTATTTCAGAAACAGTACCAGGATTTTTTGTTGGGGCACTTACTTCACCCTCACTCACATGATCCAGGCCAGGCCAAAAAGAACTTCCACCCCTTGGTCTCAATGATGGTTTAGGTAAGGCTACATAACCCAGTGAAGGTCAAAGAGGTCTTCATGAGAACACTACAACTGTTGGGAAAGAAGGGACGCATCCATTGGGAGGTAGGTCTGGCACTGTAGCGCCTGCCTGAGAGTGAAGCCAACATAGGGGAAAGTGAGCTTTGGTGATGGGATCCTGATGACATGCTTTTAAAACCTCAACCCATCTATTCCTGAATCCATCCAATATACTCCCAGACTTTTGAGGTATGTGTACCCATACATTTCCCTTTCAGTTTAGGGCACTTTGGGGTTTTGTCACTTGCAACTACAAGATTCCTGACTAGTAGTAGTCAACACGAATGAGTTTTCTCCCTTATGTTCACTGCTGGTTCAGATAATAATGGGTTATTTCTTAGGTGAGAGAGATGTTCCTTCCCTTACCCTACTTGAGGATGGATGGACAGATAATGCAGTGTCAGGGTTGCTGTCAGGTAGAAATCAAGAGGGCAAGTCCCTGGCCTCCAAAAGAAGTCACTTCCATTCTACCTTCTCTTCCTGACCACTCAAGGACTCATCCTGGTTCCTCTGGAGGTGCTGGGGAGGAGGGTAAGGAAGACTGATTCTAGGCTTAGTTCTTGCCAAAGCCCCAGTGGGAACTTAGGCAACTCATCTCAGGGTAAATGGTGACTATGTCTTGTCATTCCTTAAAAAACAAAAACAAAAACAAAAAAAAACCCCAACAAAAGATACCACTGCTTCCTTGTTCCTCCTCTGCCTGCCAACAGCAGTCATTGTTGTTACTACGCATTAAACATGCTGAAGGTGGCAGGCACCTGCTGAAAGCATTATATGCACCTCATCATTTCATCCTCATGACAATGCCAGGATGCAGTTAATTGCTCCCTCTGTACACAAAAGGAATCCAAGGCTCAGAGAGGGTCTGTGATTTGCCCAACATCTCCATGGCTGACCAGCTATGTGACTGGGACAGTCAGTTAATCCCTATGTACTCCAATCTGCTTATCTGTGGATGGGATAATGATTTTGGTTTCATAGAGGCATCAGGAGTATAAAATTGAATGAGATAACAGGAAATGTTCATCCTTTCTGTTACCATTTGGACTGACTTCTTGAATCATGAAAATGGAGCTGTGCTCTCTGGGAACCTTCCCTGACCACCACCTCCATTCTACCAAATGGGAGAGAAGCCCCTCTGCAGTGGCCCACATCACACGGTGCGGCTTTCCATTCAGGTGTGTCTGTAAGCTCCTGCGGGGCATGGCCTATGTCCTGTCCTCTGCCGTGCTCCATCCTGGAGCCCAGGGCCTGGCCCACAGCTGGTGGGTGCTCCGTGTCTATTGGTGGCATGAATGAAGGCAAAATCATGTCAAAATAAGATGATTCAAGGCTCCATCCCATTTTCTGTGGACGCTGTTATTCTGATGTCCTCTTTTAAGTGTAGTTGTGTTTACTTTTTCTCCTACAACTTACATGCCTCATGTATGTAAAAAATAAATATGTGATATAGGTCATAACAGAAATAAAAATTACACTGACCATTTACCGACTGCATAAAGCCTTCCAGGCCCTGACCCCAGTGGGAACTGAGGTCCGCGTTGGCAAAGTGTGGGCTTAAGAGCAGCAACATGGACATCCCTGGGACACTTGTTAGAACCGTATTTCGGGGCTGCCCCTACTAAATCAGAAACTCTGGGTGGAGGCGGAAGGGTGCTCATACGCGCTCAAGCCTGGGAAGCGCGCCTGGGCCTCAGTGGTGTGGCTCGAGCTACCCAGCGGCAGCCCCGTGCTATGCGCGCGGTCGGTCGGGGAACTCACCGAGGAGGCGCAGCTGGCCGGCGGCGCCGCCGCGCACGGCGAAGAAGGCCCAGAGCGCCTGCGTGGTGTCGACGCACAGCAGGCGGCCGCGCGGGCGCCCGTTGACGCCCAGGAGCACGTCGCCGCCGGGCCGCAGCGTGAAGCTGAGTGCGTCGCCGCCGCTCGGCACGGGCCCGGCACGCGCAACCACCCAGTACTCCTTGCGGTCGAGCAGCGCGTCGGGGTCGGCCGGCAGCTCCGCTGGTCGGAGCCCGCCCGGGTCGCACGACGTGATGCCGAAGGCCAGCGCGCCGGGCGCCGCCAGCCCCGGGCGGCCCACCTCCACGAAGAGGCTTTCGCCGGGTCGCAGCGGGCGTTCGGAGAAGACAAGCGTGCGGCCGCCGTCGGGCCGCGGCGCGCAGGCCACTTTGCGGTCGGCGGACAGGCTCACGTCGGGTCCGCGCGTCGCGTGGAAGCGCAGGTCAGCCTCGAGCAGCGCCGGCGACGATGCGGGCCGCGGGCGCTCGCGAGGCCCGCACGGGATGGCGGCGGCCGAGGCGTCGGCGGGCAGCGGGCCCGGGGCGCGGCCCAGCGCCAGGTGACCCAACTTGGCCACCACCTGGTTGTTCTCGAGCTCGTTGTTGTCGAAGTTGGCGGCGTCGTGGCTGCTGGGCGGCAGGCAGGCGCTGAAGCGGGCCTGGCTGAGGCGCGCGGGCGTCAGCGTGTCGGCGAATGCGCTCTCTGCCCCAGGGCAGAAGGGGGGTGGTGAGGGTGCGGGCCGCCGGTGGGGAGCCCCCGGCCACCCGCAGGCCTCGGTCCCCCCCCTCTCTCCCGCCCCCTCCCCACAGCCCCTCACTTCTTTTTCTAGTTCACGTGTATATTGATTCAAGAACCACAGGTGCACAGAATCTGAGTAAGCACAATCCTGTGTGACTTCTCTTTGGGATGGGCAGATAAGGCCCTTTCTCCGTTTATTCCTTCCTTCGTCCCTCCATCCCTCCTTCCTTCACTCTTCCTCCCTCCTTCTTCCTTACCCCACTCCAGAGGTTTTCTCATACTTTGGAAGATGTGAAAACCCTTTATTGTTGGCCTCCCCAACTAGAACATAAGCTCCAAGAAGTGAATCCTTCTGCTCTTTGTGGCCTTATATGACAGGCGCTATTTTAAGCTCCCTTCGCGTGTTATCTGAGTCCTCACACAACCTGTGAGGTGTGTTCTGTTACTACCAGCCATTTCACAAAGAAGGGAGGTGAGGCACAGAGGGGTTAAAGAATGCGACTAAGGTCACACAGCAACTGGCAAAGCCACAACGAGAACCCAGGCTCTTCAACACGTGCTGACTCTGAAAGAAGGGAGCACAGAGCCCAGTGCCTGGGTGCTGCACAAACATTGAATATGTTAGCTTTCTGCAAGAGATGACCTCATTTTATGGGACAGAAAACTAAGAGTTTTAAGTCACCGTCATGAAAATATTTTTGAATAATTTTTAGTGGGATGGAAACATGTTCTTGATACTACATATTATATAGTTAAGTAAAAAAACAAAATAGTGTTTCATTTAGGTAATACAGGTCTTCATACTTTGGTAGGTTACTTGTCGATTGTCTCCCCAACTAAAATGTGAGTCCTTGCCTGTCTGTTCACCACCACCTTCTCAGGGCTTAGCAGGGTTCTGGGCAAAGAACCTTCATTCTTTATTGTATGAATAAATGAATGAACGAGGTTTCTAGAAGACTGCCACTCTGAGTAACAAATCAGGGAAAGAAAGAAACAGTCATTAAAGTATTGTGAAGTTTTTTTAGTGATAAAAATATTCTCATTAACCATAATAAGTAAAGCAAGAAAGTGTTTTTCAAACTTCTGTAACTAGACCCCTGTAGCTAAGATTTGTCATTCTGTAATTTATATCATGGAAAAAACCATTTCTTCCTCTTTAGTTTTCCAAATATAAAATTAAGTCATAATAGTGAATATGCTTTTTCAAAAAGCATGCCCTAGGCCCTAGTGAGAGTCTGATAAGTTACTCCCTACGCCACCTGCAGAAATCCACAGGGCAGATTTTGTAAACTGGCCGTCCACGTTCTGACCTGGCTCACAGAACTGTTTGTTTGGCCTACTGGTATATTATCCAGTATTTATATAATAAATATGTATATTACAAGTCTTATCAGAAAACCCCAATATTTTAAAAAATCTTTTTCAATTACTAGTTAATAATGTGGGAAAACACCAATGATATAAATTAAGTGAACAAAAGAAAATACAAAACAATATATTATTTGATTCCAATGGTGTGGGAAATGTATGTATAGGATGCATAGGAAAAATACAGGAAGGATATACATAACAATGTGAGGGTGGTTATCTCTGGATGGAAATTTGCTTCTTTACAGTTTTTAGATTTTCTCACTTTTCTCTAGTGAACATGTATTGGTTTTGTAATCAGAAAAAAAGGCACATATAAAAGACTAAAACAAGGTTTTCTGTTTTTTTTGTGTTTTTTAAGACATTTTAGATAAGTGGATGTTTCTGGTATAGCATCCACTTCTGGTGGAGCCTCCTGGTGTGATGCACTCTCCCAGGGCTCTCTGTCCTACGCATCCTGCTGGGCCAAGCCAAAAGGCACTGGCCGTGGCTCGCCCTGGGTCTCTGCCCTTGCCAGCGTCTGCTTCTGTCCCCCACCCCAGTGCTCCTCCTCCTTGCCCCACCAGCTCTACATAGGAGTCCATCCTTCAGTGCAGCATTCTAATTAAGAGCATGTCCTGTGGAGACGGTTCAAGTCCTAGGTTCAGCCCTTCCTGGCTTTGTGACTTTAGGTAAGTCAATCTCTCAGAGCCTCAGCTTCCTCAGCTTAAAATGGAACAATCCTGGTCCCCCTCCCTCAGGTTTACAGAGATGAAATTAGATGTTTTTATGAATAGTGTAGCACAGAACATGGGACGAAGTAAGTGCTCAAAACATGTTAATTATCATTATTCCTTCAATGTTTTTTTGAACAAAATGTATAGAGCACTTGCCATGTGCCAAATGCTGTGCTGGGTGCTGGGTGAAGAGAGGTGAACAAGCAAGCACAGCTCCTGTGTCCATGGAACTCCCATTCCAGTGGGAGAGACAGACTTTAATGAAGCATCGGACATAAAACTGTGTAAGTACAAACTGTGATGAGTGCTACTAAGAGCCACCGTCCTGCACGGCTCTTTAAAATGAGCATGTTTCAGTGGGGGAACTCAGACTCTGAAAGGCATGGTGAGTTACTCCACGTCACGCAACCAGAGAGTGACGGGACTGGAGTTCTGAGTGTAAAAGGGGAACTTGGTCAGAAGTGAGGCCACAACGGGTCTTTGTGACAGTGAAGATGGAGTGAAGACCTGAAGGCCAAGGGGGTAGAGTGGTGCCTGGAAAGTGGGGTATAACCATTCCAGGCAGAAGGAATAGATTGTGTGAAGGAACAGCATTTCTGAAGTGAAAGCTTAATCTGCGAGCCTGGTGTAACAACATATGTGACAGCATTTAGCCTGATACCTGGCACACAGCAGCCCCTCAGAAAAGGTTGGTTCTCCTCACTTATCTCTATGCAAGGAGCTTTGTCCCCATCAGGCATTGTCCCTGAGTGAGACAGGCCCAAGACGGCACAGTGCTGGCCTAGGCCTGACACTTCAGAATCCACCTCTCAAAAGATTCTCTGTGGAGAACCAGAAATCCCACAATACCAAGAGGCCCCCAAGGGAGCTTATCAAGATTTCCTAACTTCTAACCTGTGATTTGCCTCCAAACTCTCTAGACCTGATGAAAGTATATACAGATATTTTTTTGAGACCCTACCTACCAGATGCAGTTCTGTGCATTATCCCTATCAGTCCTCACCACTATCTCATGTAGCTCTGTAAAGTGGGCACTTTTCACAGCGGGAGAGCACCGAGGCTCTGAGAAGTGGAGCGAGTTATTTAAGGTCGCACAGCCAGGGGTGACATTAATGGGATTCCTTCTCAGGCTATAGGACTCCAAAACCAGATCCCCTGACCACTAGCAGTACTGCATCCAAAGTTCACCTTTGTTCCACTCTTAGAGCTGCCAGCACGTGGACTCAGCCTCCAGCCAAGTGGCTCTTGGAGTTGCAGTCCCCACGAGTCTAATATGACCCCTAAGAGAATGAGTCCGACAGGTCTGCCCCCACCCCAAACATCTGAATAGCAGTCCCAGGCCAGGCACAGGGGAGACTGGGGTGGCTAGGATTGGCTCCACAACCTCCCACTCTCCCTGGGCCATGTCCAGAGCCTGGCTCTGGATCTGGGAGAAAGCTGGATTCTTTCCTTTCCCTAGCTCTCTCAGGTCAAATATGTCTGGGACTGGAAGTAGAACAGAATTTATGTCTCAAGAGAAACCATATTTGTGTGAAGACGAAAGAAGCCTAGAAGAATTAGAGAAAGGGCCATCCATCAGTCACTTCATTATCTCCAAAGGTGATTCAGGATATGCACTAGAGGCAGAAGGGGCAGGGTATGCTGGCAGAATGGATGTAAGGCAAGGAAAAGAGGAATCAGGAATGACTCCTGAGGTTTTGGACCAGTCAACCAAGTGAGTGGTGCCCTTCAATGACAGTGGGGATGGCTGCCTGAATGTGTTCGGTGTGGAATGCCTTTTGGATGGCAGGAGGAGATGTGAGTAGGTAGAGGGAAGTCTGGACTTCAAGGGAGGCATCAGGGCTGGGAATATGGACTTGGGAGCCAACATCCTAAAAATGGGATTCAAGGCCTGGTGACAGGCTTGGATCATCATCTGGAGAAAGGGTAGATGGGAGAAATGGTCTTGCTTTATGATGGCTTGTTAAACTCCACAGATGTTTTGTACACTTTTCTACGTGCATATTGTATTACATGATAGAGAAGAAAGCTGACAATAGAACCCTGGGGTTCTCAGCATATGGAGACAGGCAGGGAAGGAGCCAAAAAAAGAAGCCAAGGAGGAGCAGCCCAGGGAGGCAAGAGGAAAACCAGAGACTTGTGAAGCCAGGAGGCATGAGCAGGTCAGAGAGGCAGGGAGAGATCACCTGTGCCAAAAGTGAGAGGCCAGGTAAGAGGAAGAGGCTGAGCTCTGGATCTGGCAGCCTGAAGTCTGGTGAGATAATGAGGACAGCTTGGGAGCAGCCAGACTTCAGTGCATGAGGCAGGAATTGGATAAAATCATTGTGAGGAGGTGCATGAGCTCCAGCTACCCCATGTGTCACTGCTGCAGTTGGGAACAATTTTCTTCAAAGTACCTGGTGGTGAACTTAACCCAGGAGAAGATGAAATTGAAGGACTAAAATGCTGACAGAGATACTGGTCATCAAGATCAAGTCCTGCCAGACTGGGTCATTGCTAATTGCATTGGTAACTGGTAGAGACCAAATTTAAACCTCCTCAGTATCCATTTTTTCCTGTACATATTACAAAGCCTAAGGAACATAAGTTGTTTTTGGTTCAACTTCAAGAGGAAGCCTTGTTTATAGTCCCTAAAAATTACAAGCTGGTAGTTATATCATTGTTTGAATTGTATGACAATGCACCAGGCTTATGGATCCATCATTTCTTGTCTCCTTCAACTTCTGAACAGGTTCAGTTTTATATACAGCTGAATTCTGTGCAGTGGTGAAACAAGCAAACAGCCATACACAGTGTAGAATAAACATGGTAGAAAAGTCTTTGGGGGGGTTATTTCTTTCCCACTCCCCAAATTGCTATCCACTTTCTACTGTTTGAATAGTAGAGTTAATGTGGAGAACCATATTATACATGGCCACGTATCCATATATATATAAATGGTATAAACAAATGTGATATATAATTTACTACTGTTTCTGCTCGTACTTCTTTGTACATTAAAGTGGACTTCTTTATTTTAAATTTCACATTAAACTTTTAAAATTAAAAAATACATATTACTGGGATGAGCTAAAGAGGATTGGGATGAGGGAGGTGGAGAGGGTGGCAAAGATATTTTTGAGAAACTTTTGCTCTGAAGAAAGCAGGGAAATGAGAAAGTAGCTGGTGGAGGAGATTGCCAACGGCATTTACAAATATATATATATATATATATATATATATATATATATATATATATATTTACTTATTTGAGAAAGCACGAGCCAGAGGAATGGAGGGAGAATCTCAAGCAGACTCCATGCTGAGCACAGAGCCCAACATGGGGCTCAGTCACATGACCCTGAGATCATGATTTGAACCGAGATCAAAAGTCAGAAGCTTGACCAAATGAGCCACGCAGGCGCCCTAAGGAGATATATATATATATATATATATATAAATGGAAACCAGACCTCTTGTGTGTGCTCATGGGAATGATTTTGTGGGGAGGGAGAAAGTGAGGGTGGAGAAAGGGACAAATGATAAATGATAGGAGCAATGTCTCCAAAGAGGCAGGAGGTACAGGAGCAGAGCTCCTTCAGCCCTGGCCACAGGAGGGCTTACAGCAGGGCAGGGGTATTGGGGCTTTAGAAGGAAAGATGCAGATGCCAGGTCTGTGGGCCACTGAGCCCATGCTTTTCCAACGGAAGAAGACTGGACCAGGGGAGACAGGCCTCCATTGGACCCTGTCTGGTCCTGGATGTGACTTCAGTTTCCTTCTGTAATGTGAGGACCTTCACCCCTGTCTCATAGGTCCATGGGAAAGGTTAATGACAGATCTGTGGAATAACAATGTACTTGGCCCTGTGCCTGGCACAGAGTAGGCCCTCAGGAGCCTGGGAAACCACATTCCTTCAGGCCACCCTGCCAGGCAAATACCTTACTATCAGGCAGGGAGTTGGATGCTGGCCTAGACTGGAGAGAATACATAAACTGCAAAAGCCAGTTTCCCTGTGCTGCTCCCCACTGAGGCTCTGGATGAAGCCACCTGCAGCCATTCCTTCTGTGTGATGTGGGGTGCTCACAGGTCCCATGCTGAGGCACCCCCCCCAGGGTCCTGGGCCCAACCCCCCCCCCCTTATCATGACCACTTATCAGCTGGGTGACCTTGGGCAAGTCCCTGCCTCTCTCTAGGGCTCAGTTTACTCATTTGAAGCATGGGGTGGCACATTTGACCTCTAGGCCCTGCATCTGGATCCATAAGTTCAAGTCTTTGTCAAACGCTTTATTCATAACGCTAATAAAAAACAAACATGAACTCTAGCACCACCAACTGATAGGTAACCCTGGCCAAATTATCCATCCATGCAGGGTCTGCAATGGGGATGATGCTATTTCCTGCCTCAGAGTGTTCTAGTGAGGACTGGAAAACATCACTCAGGTAAAGTTCCTGGCATAGTTCCTGGTGCATAGTAGGTAACTAAATTAATGAAGGGGCTCAAGGCTTTCAAAAAGGGTAAATGACTCCCTTACAAGGCCTATATAGAGCTACTGTTCTGGGTGTATGACATCTTCTCCCCCTTCTTCAGGTCCCGGCACCCGGCTTTTCTTCTAAGAGAACTGCCCCCACACCCACCTCCCAATTCCACCGATTACCTTGAGGAGGAGGCCTTAACTTGGCCAGTCACTGTATCACATCCTCCTGGCAGTGGAGAGCAATGAGGCTAAACCTTGAACTTTAGCTAGACCTTGTAGGAAAGCAGCTGTCCTGCTAGATATGTTAATCTGGTGGGATGAGGGACATGGGAATGGAGCTGCTGGTGCCCCCCCCCCCACCGCCCTCCACCTCCAAAAGGCATTCCAGCTGAGGATGATGCTAATAAAGATGACAGCAGGGCAAGAAATAAAGGCAGGCCAATATTTCAGGTGCTGTTCATTGGACCCCTGCATCAAGCCAGCCTTACAGGCAGTCGTTCCCCTGAATTTTCAGTCACATGAGACATTAATTTTTTTTTCCTTGCTTAAGCAAGATTGAACTGGTTTTTGACACTTAAAACCAAAGATTTCTGACAACATAGCCCACAATGCCATGGCCTTGGACTGGTGTTGCTTATTTGATCTGACCAGCCTTCCACCACTGGACAGAGGAAGGACAAAGGGGCTATATGACAGTGACCACTACTGAGTCGTCTGTAAGAGGGACGGAGGTGCCTCAGGACATGTGGCCTGAACTCCAGAGCTCCAGGAAAGAGCTTCTCAGAGGAGCCAGGGAGAGGAGGAGGAAACCTGGCCATACCTGCCTCTCCTAACTAGTAATTCAACAGAATGTCATTTGCCTGGGCTCAGCCCCTTCTCTTTGGCCCAGAGGAGCATCTAGAGAAATCATAGGTTCTCAAGATGGCCCACTCCGGGATCCAGCAAGGCCATCCTGGTCTGTGCCCCAGAGAATGGGAAACCCCAGAAGCCACAGTACAGCCTCGTGGGAGAGTGTGCCCTGCAATGTAGTTTGCTTGGGTCGGGGGACTGGTGGCGCCCTAGTCCATCAGTGCAGGAGCTGCTAGGAAACAAGAAACCAGACAGATCTAAAAATGGGGCAAGTGAAAAAAGAACAATGGAGTGATTCTTTGCCCAGTCCCATGCATGTAAAACTCTACTATTTTTTTTTTAAATACTAAACACTTTTTTAATACTAAACACTATCTGGGCAGGGGAAGGGGTGAATGGGAATTTAGAGTAGGGGCTGGGGGTGAAGTAGAAAAGTCAAACAAGAGAAGGGGCTTTTGTGGTCCAGGGATGACCCCCATGCCTTGATCTGACATGTCTGAAGAACTCAGCTCGGCACCCAGCAGGGAGGAGAAATAGGCACTTGTGCAAAGGCGACTGTTGTGGTCACAAGCCTGGCTACGTCCTGGGATCACCTGAAGAGCCTTAAGAGATCTAGATGCCTGGGGGCCACTCCCCAAAGCTCTGATCGAATTGGTCTGGATGCAGCCACAGCTGAGAACCACTGAACTAACGACAGACGGGTGCATCGGGGTTCTAATCCTGGCTCTGCCACTCACAAACTTGGTGGTTTTAGGCAAGTCACTTCCCTTCTCTGAGTCCTGAAGTCTTTATCTAAAGGGGCTAAATCCCCTGTCTTGAGGAGAGAATGAGCAGGTCACAAGAGAAGGCACACCAGACACCGGGGTCTGCAGATGGACCCCCTTGCAGGAGGATGCTGGGCTAGGAACATAAATCCATCAAGTGAAAGAAATACATGAGGCCTATGAACCTATTTCTTTCTGAGACTTAACTTTAGCTCAAGTTCCAGGACAAATAAAGGGTCCCCCTGTTCCACAAGACGGGGGGATGTTTCTCAGATAAGGGGTGCCAGATAAAATCCGGGATGCCCAGTGACATTCGAATTTCAGAAAAACAAATGCTTTTATAAGTATGGCCCAAATATTATATGGGACATACTTGCAGTAAAAAATTATTTTTCTGAAATTCACATGTAACGAGGTGTCCTGTATTTTTATTTGTTCAATTTGACAAGCTTACTTAGATGACACTTGAGCTTGTCGGTTTTCAGTCTTTATCTACTGGTCTGAGAGAAGTGAGGGATGGGTGAGGGGTCTCTATTCTGGAGTTTTCCATTCTGGAGTTTCACGGCTGACAATCTCTAAAGGAACTATGTCACCTTCTTGTTCCTTGTGAGGAAAAGGAGATCAGAGGGCTCCGGATTGCACAAACACTGGCTGCCTGGTATTTATCCACTTCGTACCTTAGACACCATCATTAGAAAGCCCAGTTCTAAGAATTGGGAGAGGGAGATCCCACTTAGGGTGGGATTTCTGTGGTTCTCATGTTGCCTCACCCCTGTTGCCAGCAGCAGTAGGGTATCTGTTGCCTGAACTCAAGCCATAAAAATCATAAAAACTTAGCTTTCTTATTTTTATTATAAGTTTTTTTTTTTCCTGATCATGAGTCATTAGTAACTTTGGTGGTAGTGGTGGGGATCACCCATAATCCCTTTACCCAGATGTCCCCAATGTCAATTTACTCTTCCCCTGGGAAGGAAACATTAAGCTTTGATCACATGCCAGAAACTTCCCCATTATCTCATGTAACCTTCAGAAAGAAAAATAACTTTATTGCCCTTTCTCATTGTAAAAGCACTATAAGCTCTTCACACATTTTTTTTTTTTGTAAAGTAACTCATAGATGTATAAAGAAATGAAATTCACCTAGAATCCTATCACTCAGAAATGGAATTCCTTTGAATCTCACTCGTAAACCTGGTCCTGTAGCACAGGGCTTCCTATCAACCAGCACATCTCCGGCACTACCTGAAGATAAGGAAACGGAGGATCACGTCAACCACGTTACACCAGTATTCCAGGGGGTTCTCTCCCTTTCCTCCAAGGGGCTTGGGGCATTAAAGGGGGCTCAATAAAAGTTTGCTAAGTGAACAAATGAATGGGGGAAGAGTCCATGACTCCTCACAGGTTTATTCAGATTAAGTCATCAAAGGCTCCTTCCAGTTTGTATTTTCAGAAAACCCTAACCCACTTGTGCAAGGTTACGGGGTGTATATGATTTCTTGGTGGTTACCCCAACACATGGGCTATATGAGGGAGCAGGTGAATGAGGTGTGATTGTTTCCCTGCTCTGAACAGAGAGCTCCAAAAAAGAGTGACAGGAGATCTAGGAGGCTTTAGAAACCTACATCTCCTGGAGGTGAAATGCAAAACGTATGGAAAATTCGAGTGTGGGGCAACGTGGTTAAAATGCCCAAGTAAGGCCCCAGCATAACAGGGTGGGTAGCTATTCATAGTCTGGTCTGCCTCAGCCTGGAATTCAGACATGTGCTTAGCCCCACATGCAGATGGGCAGAGATTCTGATTTCTTAGCTGTTATTTCTTGAGTACTTTCTACGTGCCAGGTACTGTGCTGTGGCTCTTTCATATACCCTCATGTCACCCAACAATGCCAGGAGGTAAGTGCTACTGTGAACCCATTTTACAGATGAAGAAACTGAGACGCATAGAGGTTTAGTCACCTGGCCAAGCCCACACAGCTGGCAAGTCGAGAGCCAGGTGTGGAACAGAGGTCTGTGTGACTCCCAATCTTCTACTCTTAACCACTCAGAAGTTCTGCCTTCCTTCTTCTGGGGAAGGAGGGCGCAGCTGGGATGCGTGTCTTTTCCCTCCTTGCCCAATGGTGGTGTGGGTAGTAGTGGAGAGCAAGGAGCCTGGGCCAGAGATTTCCCTCAAGGTGCAAGGCAGAAAAACCAGAAACAGCCCAGACATTCAGATACACTAGCTATGGTACATCTACATCATGGAATACTACTCGGCAATTAAAAAGGAACAAACCACTGATTCACACAGCAACAACACGGATGAATCTCAAAATTAATGTGCTGCGATAAAGCAGCCAGACAGAAATGCATGTATACTGTATGATTCCATTTCCATGAAGTTCAAGAATAGGTGCAACTAGTCTATGGTGAAAAATCAGAACACAGGCTGCCTCCAAGAAAGAGGGGAGCTTTCTTGGGTTATGGTTCGTGTATAAATCCGTCCAAACTCAAACTTAAAAAACAAAAACTTTAAATCTGTGTATTTACTGAAGGTAAGTGACAGGTAGGGCTGTGTCCAGATCCCCTGAGAAACCTGATCTCTCTTCACTTCCTCAGAAATCAAGGTTGGGCTGGCTCACATGTAACCTGTGAGTTCAAGAGCTAAGGTCACAAACACAAAGGTCAGTGGTTGCCAGGGGCTGGAGGTAGGGGAGAATGGGGAATGACAGCTGAGGGTATGGGTTTCCCCTTTGGGGAGATGAAAATGTTTTGGAACTAGAGGTGATTGTTTCCAACTGAATGCCACTTAATTGTACACTTTAAAATGGTTGCTTTGATGTTATGTGAATTTTAAATCATTTAAAACAGTAATAAAAGAGGGAAAAAAGGTCTCAAGGGCTTCTTCCCAAAGGATTCTCGCCACCAGGATTTTAACATTAGCGGCTGCCTCCTCCGTTAGGGTCAGGGCTAGCCAGGCTTGTCTGCCTGCCTCCCCAGTGGACCTTGAGCCCCTTAACGGTGGCCACTGTAGATACTCGAGGACTGGGGCATAAATTTGATTGCTGAGTAAGCGGATGTGTGAGTGACTGAATGAGCAAATGAATAAGTACCTGTGTGAATGAATACACGAATGAGTGAGCAAACACATGCATAAGTGAGTGAATGAGTAAGCAAATGAACAAGAGAGTGAAGGAATTAGCCAAGGAATGGACAAAAGACTGAGTGAGTGAATGAGTAAGTACCCGAGGTATGAATGAACCTGAGCCAGGGCCTGGACTCTGGACCCAACCCTTGTGGGTTCCAGTCCTGGCCTTGCAACACAAGTTATTTAACCTCTCCGTGCCTCAGTTTTCTCACCTGTAAAATGAGTATGGCGGGTTGTAGTAAAAAAAAAAAAAAATATGTGTAAACTGCTTAGAACAAGGCTTGGCAAAGTGAGCCCTTAGTGTTTGCGAATATTAAAAAACATACACATCCATGCGCACAGAGACCCAGTGCCTGGACGGAGCACGACCTACCGAGGAGCTGCACCTCGTCGGTGATGCCGTAGACGTCGATGAGCGCCCAGAGCGGGCCACCCACGGCCACGCCGCAGTGGAAGAGCACGGGCTCGCCGTCGTTGACGCTGTAGAACACGCGGCCGTGGCGGTCCGCCCAGTAGGCCAGCACGGTGTCGCGCAGCGCCAGGTTCTCGGGCAGCGCCTTGGCCCAGTAGCCAGGCCGCGTGACAAGGTCGGGGCAGGCATACTTGGGGATGTCCTGGGCGCTCATGAGCGATGGGTCGTGCGCCGTGAAGCCGAAGCGCAGTGCGCCGCTCCAGCCCGGGCGCACGGCCACCAGGCGCAGCCGTACCTGCTCGTACAGCCGGATGGGCCGCTGCGTGAACGTGACGCCGTTGCAAAAGCTGTTGCGTCGAGTGGCCCGGCGTGAGTGGCCATCCAGCCTCACGTTCTTGCCTTTGGCCTGTGCGTGGAAGCGCGGCGCTTCGCCCAGGACTGGGCGCCGCTCGGGGCCGGGGCCACAGCACGGCCGGGTGGCCAGGAGGCGAGCCGGTGGGCTCGGGTCTGCGGGAAGAGACAGGCAGGAGGGTTAGGGCCCCCTCAGAACTCCGCGAACAGGTTCGTCTTTTCATAGTCATTTGCATTTTAAATTCCATCTTAATTAGACCCGTAATAAACTTTGAGAAGTTTCCAGCTACCGCCAGCCTGCCCAAGGCTATCACAACAAAGTCACTATGATCTGTGACTTCCCCTCCCATTTACCCATAGAAAATGAAGGCATTCTTTATAAGCAATGTTGGCTTTTCTAGAACATGCACCTTGGAGGGTTCGTTTCTAAGGGAATTTTGCACCGAAGGACCTGGAGAATCTTGGGAGGGTCTCTTTTCAAAGGAGCTGGCTGCTGGCCACAAACTCAGGTGGCTGAGTGTTGAGGTGGGGGCTTCATCATTACCACCTGTCCTCCTCCATCCCAGGGGCAGTTACTGGCTCTGGCAGCCTGGGAGATGGCAGGGTGGGTCATTACTGCACGAGTCTCTGCTGCTCATTCACAACAGCAGCTGAGTACAATTTTCATGGCAAGTGCTTATAAATCGCAGGCAACTCCTGGCATACAGTGGTCTGTATTCGTGGCAGAAGAATAGCCACCTCAGGGAATGAGAGGCCACCGCCGGGACCACTCCTCCCACACCCAACCATGGGGTTCACTGTGCTCTGGGCACGTTGCTGGGCTTCCATTAATACTGAGACTAATGGGAGCGAGGACAGGGGAAAATGAAGAGAGATGTGACGATGAGGCAAGCAAGCCATGGCTCCCCTCCCCAAGCCCGTGGGGGAGGATGCCCCAGTTAGGAGGTAGAAAGCCATGCTGCCAAGCTGGAGGCCCCTCTCTAAACAGAAGCCAGTGATCCACAGAAGACAAAATACAAGGACTGAAGCCAAGGTCCTGCATAAGAAAAACAAACCAACTTAAGGGACTTTAATCATTCATTCATTTAACAAATGTCTAGTGAGTACCTAGTGTGTGCCAGGCACCATGCTAGGCACTGTCACCAAGAGGGATAAGGTTCCCACTCTGATAGAGTGGGCATTCTGGGGCAGGGGGCAAAGTCAGAAAAAAAGTAAAACATACTCTACCTGGTGGGAGGCACTACAGAGAAAAATGCAGTCAGGAGGTGGGGGAGAGAGAAGTATTAGGATTCTCACAGAGGGCCTCTCTAAGCGGTGACTTTTGAGCAGAGGTGAAGGGAGTGAGCCATGAGGGTAGCTGGAGGAAGAGCTTTGCGGGCACGGGAACAACACGTGCAAAGACCCTGAGGCGGGAATTAGCTGGTGTGGCTGCGAAACAGCAAGGCAGCCAGCTGGGGTGGTGTGAGCAGGTGGGGGAGGTGGAGGCAAATGAGAGCAGGGCCCGAGCAGTGAGGGGTGGCAGGGAGGGAGGGGGTGCCATGGTCGCTGCTTGTTTCTTCTTGAGCCAGTTTATCCTATGTGAGAGGGACATTATTGGGGGTTTCGGGCCGAGAAGTGGTGAGACTGCTCAGGCTGCTGTGTGGAGAGGGGACTATTGGCAGGGGCGTGGCCGAGGAAGCTGGGGGCTAGGGCAAGGCCACTGGATTATCCCAGGCACAGATGATGAAGGCTGAGATTGGGAGGTGGGGAGGTACCTGTAAAGGTGGTGAGAAGGGGTCAGATTCTGGGTGTGTTTCGAAGGTAGTAGAGATTTGGAGTTTTGGGGTTTTAATGAGAGACGAAACATTCCGTGTACTTGCTTCGGATGGTTAAAATATAGTGAATAAATAAGACAAATAATGGATACTTGACGGGGAAGCAGAGAGGTGGTGAGGAGGGATCGGGTGATACTAGGGTTGGATCCTGGAGGGCCGGGGCTTTTCCTTTTCATCTTTGATTCTCCCATGCTCAGCAGGGCCCAGGCACACACCAGGCACTTGATAAAAGCCCCCTGCCGCCTCTGTTATGTTAGAATTAGAGCAGACCTCAGAAGTCATCTCTGATAAGCCCATTTTACAGGTGGGGAAATGGGCCCAAAGAGGGACGGGGGCCTGCCAATTTCAAAGTCAGTGGGCATCTGGGCAGGCCGCCTCTGAGGCAGGAGGCAGAAGGGCAGAGGTTACTTTCACCCAAGGAGGATAAGGAGAGCACTCTTTGGCTTATAAGCCAGGTTGAGCTAGGTTTCTGATTTTTGCAGCCCAAACTGTCTTGATTGGTAGGAACCTTGTACGGGACAGGAGGGAGAGGGGACCACGAAGGGCTTTCCGCAGAGCAGGCCCAGCACTGCCTGCTAGGGAGGGGCCCCCAGGCAGTGCAGAGGGTGGACCCAAGAGCCACACGGCGGGTCATCTCCAGAAGCAAAAGATAAGAGCAAGGGCCCACTGGAGAGCTATTTCGGAGGACAAAAATCAAACAAGTCGGGGAAATATGACCTGGTGTAAACCATCAGGAGAGGCCGCCCAGGGACCACAGGGCCCGCCCAGGGACCACAGAGCCCACGTTCTCCATGAACGCTGTAGCCTTGTGCAAGCCACCCAGCTTCTCTGGGCTGTAGCTTCCTCCTGTGTCCACAGGCCAAATCCTCCCCAAGGTCCCCACAGCTGACACACTCTCCAGGGAACATTAAATATGACCACAGATCAAAAGTCCTTCTGAGCACCAAAGCCCACAAGCCACGGTTATGTGATTACTTTCCTCTCCCCCTGACATCACTGCTGTTTCCCCATCCTCTCTCAACTGGAGAATTTCTTTACCAAACAGCTTGGGAATCCTAAGTAGATGTCCTTTCAGAGCGACCTGGTGGTTGAAATGAACGCTGGCTGGGGAGACACACTGCTTTGTTTCTACAAGGGGAATGTTCCTGTAAAACCAGCGATATGTTAGGACAAAACACAGCCAAGTGACCTGCGAAGTTTACATGTTGAATCTTGATTGTACGATCCAACTTCCTTCAGGGAGTGAGGGATAAGCACTCTTTCTACCCCATCAGAGGCCAGTGCCCTGACATGAGGTAAAAAGACCAGAGTGAGTGTCTGAGGATGTGTTATTTATACAAATTGAAAATGCTTAAGATGAAAGAACAGTAATAAGCAGTCTCCAAATTGTACACCACCAACTGCTTTTAGCTCGGCTCAGGGAAAGTGGCTTCTATAAGAAACAGAGAAATGCAAATGCGGGCTCCAGGGGCCCCGCAGAACATCCTAGTTCAGAGATGTTAACGGAAAACCTGACGTTTAAACACCACAGCCACGTGATAGAAAGTTCTGTGAGGAAGAGGAAACTCCCTCCTTTCTCCCTACCTTCACAGCCTAACTCACATGGCATTTCCCATGGTCTCTGCACGGCCCTCATCCACGGAAGAGCCCCTGGCTGTGCCCTCCCTGTGTGCTATGCCTCAGGCCAGAGGTCTTCTGGGACATGGGATTGTAACTACTTCTCAAAATCCTTCACCTGCAGGATTTTCTAGGCGAGAAACAAAACTCCAGGCAGCAGAGACACTTCCCCCTCAGCTTCAGGAAGCAGTGTAGAGATGTCAACCCAGCAATGTCTGATCCCAAACCAGCGTTCTCTCCTCCAGTCCCAGCCTGTTTCCACAAGCGGTGCGGAAGTACTGAGTACTAAGTAGTCCTGAGCACCTTTTCCAACTTCACTGCAGTCAGAGCCCGCATCCAGGTTTGCTTCCTGCCTTTTTGTTTTCTAACTCAGCATTACATAAAAAGCATTTTCCCCACATGGCTCCTGAACACTCACAGTGCTTAGGTTTCGTGGCTGCAGAATATTCCATCAAGGGCCACAGTGTCCCCCACCGTTCCCCTCCTGGGGATCACTTCAGCTGTTCCCCCCCAAATGGCCAAGTCTGTAGGCACAGAGGTTCCTAGCTGCTGGCACCAGCACCAGATTCAAACGGGCACGCTGTCACTGGTGAGAAAACCTTCTGCCAGGAAGAGGCCCCCACACCATGCCAGGGAACAGGCCCCAGGCCCCTTCCTTCCACCAAAGGCTGAGCACCCGCTGGCCTTGTGAGGTGCCGCCTATGGCCAGGGAGCCCCTTCCTCTTCTGGCTAGGAATCAGACCTGGGCACTCTAAGGACAAGGCAGGGCGGAGGGGGTCTTGTGAGGTGGGAGCCCAGGAGACCTCTGCAGTAGCTTAGCAGGGAGCAGGAGACATTCCAGGCCCAATGTCACAGTTGACCAAAGGCTGCTCCAGCCCTGCCAAGACCAGAGGGGAGGGTCTTTCTGGCGTTTCGTCACGGAAGCAATGCCTGGACTCTAAATGTAGGGGCAGAGATTGAGGGGGGTGGCACTGAGTGGCTGTGGACAGTTAGGGAGGACGGGACTCTATTCTGACTGTTGTCACTGCCCAGCCTTGGACAAGTCCTTTGGTTAGACAGGTAGACATGAGAGCAGCTCGGGTGGTGGCTAATGCGCTTTTCCCGCATCTGTGGTTTAGAACACCCCTCATGGGCTCTGGGTTCGAGCCTGTGCTTTGCTGCTCATTTGCCTGGGGGCCCTGGGCAGTCACATCACTTCCCAGCACTGCAGTTTTTCATCTGGAATGGCACGTGACCTTAGACCCCTGTCTCGGGCTGCTGAGAGGCTGGAAGAGCGCAGAGAGATCGGGCAGAAATCCTGGCACATTGTAGATGATCACTAAATGTTCATTTCCTTCCCCATGGGGACAGCAGATCCAACTCCTGGGTGAGCCCTTCACCTCCATCCCTCCCAGAGTTTCATTTCCTGAATCTCAGTGTGAGAGGCCGTTAAAGAGAACATAGGCTTGCAGTCAGACAGATCTGGGTTTAAATTCTGTTTTGTCATTTCATAGCGGTGTGATATTAAGGTCCATGCTTAGCTTCTCTGGGTCTCCCCATCCAGCACTACAAAACTGGCAGGAGTCCTCACTACCCTGCAAGACCGCTGTGAGGAGTTTTGAATTTGCAAGGTAAATCCGTCAGACACGATGCATGGCACGTAGTAGGTATTCACTAAACACATGGTCTCTCCTATTAGTCACCTTACTTTGTTCCTTTGACAAGAAGGTTTCTGATGTCCGTTGACATCAGAGACGTGTCTGCTTGTAGGTCTGGGGAAATACATCTGGACATGTTTCTCCGTGGAGGGCTGGTGACCTTGGCCAGGAAAATCCTCTCGAAAACCCTAGGGTGGCCTTCCCTTAGTGTCTGAGGACAGAAGCCCATTTTTAAGCTGTTGCAGCAGTGTCCCAAATGTGCCTCGCTCATTGCCCCAGCCCGGCCTCTCCATTGATATAAAAAGAGCCTGAGCAAATGGCATTTACGGCCAAGAGGATGGCAGGAAGCAGCACTCCAGCTTCTCTGGCCGCTGAGATGACAGCCTCCAGCGTGCTGGCATTCAGCAGATGGCATCCTGGCTGAAATCTGCAGCAGGTTCCGCTCCACAGGGAAAGGGACTTGCCAGCCGGGAGAACGGTCTATTCTGTACCCTCCTTTCACACACAGCCTATTACTGAGCCCCTCTTATGGGCTGGTGAGTGTCTCTGTTCGATTTAGTCTTTGGTCCCAAAGACTAATGGGTAGGTTTTACCACCTTCGTTTGCCAGAGGGGGAAACCAAGGTCGCAGAGCTGGGCGGTGGCAGCAGAGGGCCAGGCCTGGGCCCTTCCTCCCACACCCCACCCCTTCTCCAAGGCAGCCCTCTGTAACCACTGGGAGCAGGGGTCGTGGCCCTTGTTAAGGGCTATGAAAGCTGTATAAGCCTTTCTCCCCTAAAAAATACCCGCACTCCGTGCACACAGTTTGGCATACAATTTCAGGGGCTTCCTGGACTCACATACCCTCTAACCTCAGATAGTGCACCTCTGGTGAGAAGTCGCTGGTTCAAGTGACATTTGCCCAGGTCCACAATTCAAATCAATGCTGTTGGCAGTAGGAAGCAACATGGTGTGTGCGTGTGTGCGTGTGTGTGTGTGTGCGCGCGTGCGCACGTGTGAGCGTATCCTTTAGAGAGGAAAATGCGAGGCTGGTATTGGCAAGGCTTCCCTCCACCCAAAGCAGGACAAGAATATTAGTCTTCTCTGGCAACAGGAAGTACCTTTGCCATTGGTGGGTTCGCAAGTGGGCTAGAAAAAAAAGAACCACCCTTCCCTCACCTCTGCCAAATGGGGCAGTGACAGGCACCCGGGAGACAGACGCCAGGGTAATGGGACTTTGTTCTCTGCTTCAGAGGCCTGGTAGGCCAGCACCCAGGACGGAAAGGGGCCAGCCCACATTGGAAACCGCCACCCTGCTCCTCCCCTCCCCTTTTCTTTGCAAACAAAACCCAGTCACCCCAGCGCGGCCGGGAAGGCCCCGCACTCCTGTCAACAGCCACGAGGAGCCGAGGAGGGAGGCCGGAGGTCACGCGACACTGCTTATTGGGAGCAAGGCCCACTCCTTCCAGGCCCAAGTGGCAGCCCTCTTGGCTCAAGTGGGCTCTGATGTGCAGAGTTCCCAGGAGGTGAGGTCATCCCAACACCCCCTCGAAATGTGCTTAGCGGAGTCAAGATTTCCTAGCCCTTTCTGACCCTCTGCTGGGCCCCCTCACTGAGGTCTCTTCCTGATAAACTGCCCCAGGAAACTCCAAGCCCCAGGAAATTCCCAGGTGCCAGCTCCCACAGTTAGGATCCCACTGCCATAGTGGGGCAGGGTGGGGGGAAATGTGCCCTCATTCTTTCTCGAGCACATCACTTCCTCCTTCATCTGACATTTAGGGAGCGTGCACTCCATGTCAGGGCCTGCACTGCTGCAGGGACACATACGCTGACAGGCCACACACAGTCCCTGCCCTGTGAGCTGAGACCAGCAGGGGGGCGGACACCGACACCAGGACTGAGCAGGGTGGGTGGTGGGGAGGGCCCGGGCTATGGGGACACGTCTCAGAGCGGCCACTCTACGGGACTGAGGCAGAAGTGTCTGGGAGGATGATAGGGGTGGAGAAGTGTGTTTGATACAGAGGGAATAGCACTTAAGGAACTAGAAGGAGTATAGGGCAGAAGGGAGAGGGGAAGCTGGAGCCAGTCCGGGGCTGCATCACAAAGGGTCTTAAAGACCGTGCAAAGGGGGTTAAGTTCCTCAAGAAGGTTCTGGGGACCACTGAAGTGTTTGGAGCAGGGAGGAACCCCTGCGGATCCACCTCTCCGAAGAATGAGAGTCAAGCCCAGTTTCTTCCCATACAAACTGTCCCTCTCTCTCTTCTTGGCCTATCAGAATGACCCAGCATAGCGGGAGTAAGAAAAACAGTTCAGGTTTTTTGTTTTGTTTTAAAGATTTTATTCGTTTATTCGACAGAGAGAGACACAGCGAGAGGGGACACAAGCAAGGGGAGTGGGAGAGGGAGAGGGAGAATCGGACTCCCCACTGAGCAAGGAGCCCGATGCGGGGCTCGATCCCAGGACCCCGGGATCGTGACCTGAGCGCAAGGCAGACGCTTAACGACTGAGCCACCCAGGCGCCCAACGGTTCAGGTTTTGAATGTTGCTTCCAACTGCTGGTCCAGTCCTGCCCTTCGGCACCTGCTTCTCCTCCAGGCAGCCCCTGGCAGCCGCCTGGTGATAAGCTGGCTGAGCCTGCCCCCTTTCCCCTTCTCTTCGCCTTGAGTGTAGCCTCTCCCCTGGCCTGGGTGGGGCCCAGCAGCCTGACTGCTCACTAACCTGCAGGGCTCCATCCCGACTCTTTGAAACAGTAGATCCACTGGTCCTGCTTCTCAGGGCCAAAGCAATGCTGGACGAGGAAGCTCTCCTTGAACTCTGCTGTTCTGGCTCCTGGAGCCAAGGTAGTGTTCTTCGCAAGCCCCACTGCCGGGCAACGTTTGCTGGCTCGAGGGGTGGGGAGCCCGAGTCTGCGGCACACCATGTGTGCGCCATGTGCCTGCCATGTGGCCCGTTCGCCCCTCACCACCCGCTGCCGGCTGGCTTCCAGATGGCGACACTGAGGCCCCTCTCTGCACACCCTTACAGAGGCCCCCTGTGTGTGTGAGGGCAGCGTCTGCATTCACATCTGGTCCTGTCTGACTCCAAAGGCTGCGCCTTTCCTGTTTTATGCCTCACTCCACCCCAAGGTCTCTTGCTCGCCTCCTGACCTGCAAGAAAAAAGCTAGACTATGTCCAGGTAGCTTAAGCCACCTTCTGGTGGAAGAGGTGGAGGGATGCCCTGGCTTGATCTCGGGGAGGGGTGGGGGGGGTGGATGTCATCAGTCAGCTTGTTTTGAGCTGCTCAAAGGCCAGTTTGGTGGAACTTGAGATGCACAATAAGCAGCATCTAAAAAAGGAAAGCGGGTGACTGATTACAGCAGGGCAGGGATGGAGCCCCCGTGCCTCACGTCCCTAAGGCCCAGAAAAGGAATTGGGGGTGGGGCTCGGTCAGAGAGACAGACCTTCCGGGGGGCAGTGCAGAGACTACAACTGGCCCTGCGCTCACCAGACCTCCTGTGGTCCTCCCGGGGGAGGTGACTGCCACCAGACCCATTGCCGGTGAGACAGGGAGGCTCCGAGAGGTTGGGAGAGCTGCCAAAGGCCACACAGCCAGGACGCGGTGGAGTTAGTGTTTGAACCCAGACCAGCCTGGTTCACAGGACTAGGGAGAAGAATGCTCTGGCTGCTTCAGGCAAAGTGTAGAAGTCATCCCTGCACGGAAGGATCAGAGCACAGTGCCCGGCACACAGTAGGTCCTCGACTAATGTTTCCTTCCCTGCCACGTTTGGCTCTGAGGCCTGCAAAGAAGTGACTCCGAAGGGTGCCTCTCCCACTCCGCTTCCTTCTCTGAAGACCCAGCTTTCTCGTTTCCCTGCACCTCCTCCATCATGCTGACCATCCTCTGAGAGAGTGAGGATTGAGGGTGCTGCAGGAAGCCTGTGTGGTTCAGGTAAACCGCTGGGTCAGGATTGCACTCTGGTGTGAATCCGAAATCCATGCATGCTCTTGAGCATTCTTCAAAATTGCTTCTCTAGCCGACCAGCAGGTCCTTTAGACCTCTCCCCACAGAGACCTGAGGGGAACAGGACTATCGATCCTATTGTTGCTCCCACGTCCACCCCAGCCCCCCCGCCCATCGCAGGAGCACAGGCTCCTTGCCTTCAAGGGGACTTCCGGAGTCCTCGTCTTGTGTTGGGCTTAGACTTCTCATGGAGTTCCCTATTTATACCTCACCGCCTCCCTGTAAAGGACGTACCATCATTATCCCCATTTTAAAGATGAGGAAGTAGAGGCTCAGAGAGGGACATGCCTTGCCCAGGGTGACCCAGGTTAGATAGAGTAGAACTACTTGAACTCAAGGCTGCCTCCAAAACCAGTGCTCTTTCCATCACCTCTCTTGGGAGTCCAGCCAAAGACCTCATCTATAATTGCTCTGGGAACCGGCACAAAGCTCTGGTCCCCAGTGTCCCATCTGCCAGATAGGAGGTAGGTTCTGAGCACTCTCTGGTCCTAGGAACAGAGCCCCTGGGGGACTTGTCTGCAGGGATGAAGGCCTAGGCCATCCTCAGAGTGAGGGAAATTCCGCTGTCCCATCTCCTGACCTTGAATTGCCCCGAACCTTGAGGGGAAGGGAAGCTCTTCTGTGGAGTGGAAAGTTACCGAGCAGACCCGGCTTGGGAGATGCAGGGTATGCATGTGCCCACCCATCTCTTAAATCCATCATCCTTGGGAGAAAAAGGAAAGAAAACACGTGGCCAAGGGATAGAATTGTAATATAAACAATGTGTAATGTTGAGGATATAAACAGAATACACTTGTGAATAGCTATGGGCACCCTGCCGAGTGCCAGGACTGCCCCTGACACCCCCATCCCACCCATTTCCCCAAATGGCTTACTCATAAAAGCACTTTCTCTCCACTGCCCAGAGGTGAGGCAAGAGGCCAGCCGAGTCCCAGTAATAAGAATGAAGAGAGAGGGGCGCCTGGGTGCCTGTCGTTAGGCGTCTGCCTTCGGCTCGGGTCATGATCCCGGGGTCCTGGGATCGAGCCCCTCATCGGGCTCCCTGCTCAGCAGGGAGCCTGCTTCTCCCTCTCCCACTCCCCCTGCTTGTGTTCCCTCTCTCAGTGTCTCTCTCTCTCTCTGTCAAATAAATAAATAAAATCTTTAAAAAAAAAATGAAGGGAGAAAGGGACAAGGGTGAGCTGGGACTGATGTCCAAGGATGACTGTGCCAGACCCCGGTGAGGGCAGGTGGCTGCACCTTTCTGTGCCTCCGTGCCTGAGCTCTAAAATGGTCCGAAGAGCTCCCAACTTGAAGAACTGGCAGGAGGATGTTATAAATGAAAGACTATGAAGGGGCCTGTAGGTGTTCAGCCCATGAACACGGGAGAGCACTCCCTCAAGACCCCAGGGTCAAAAGGCACTTTAATGAACAATTCATCCTGGACCCATCTGATCCTCAGTTGCCGCTATGATGTCCATATCAAGTCCCAGCCGGGCTAAACACCAGTGCCACTCCAGCAAAGGGCACTTCTCCCTCACGCCCTTGTTCCACCTGCAGCCTGCTTCCACAGTTAGAAAGTTCTTCCTTTGACTGAGCTGAAATCTGCCTCCACATGATGGCCCTGCACTGGTCATGTCTGTGTTTGGTCCATGGTGCCCTTCCCCTATCAGGTCTGCTCTCTGACCGCCAGGATCTGCAGAGAGCTCTCAGGTCATGTTGCTAGGGATTCTCTGCTCCCCTGGGGATGACATGGGCCCCGCTTTGCTGTCTAGAAAGCCCTCAAGACATCAGCTGTCCCCTGAGCTGCTTTGAAAGAAACATCTACACATCAGGCTTTGGGGACTATCAGCTGGGGTCCCCTCAGTGAGCCCACAGGCCGCTTGGAGACCGTCTCCACCCTGCCAGGCCCAGACGCAGGATGTGAGACAGACACCCAAACAAGGAGGTGAAAAACCCAAACCAAATCTGCCAGGACACTTACAGATTTCTGCTTAATACCACGAAGGCTTCCAGTGCCAATGTGAAACACTGCCCGCCTGACCTCCCACCCTGACTTGGCAGGCATCCTCCCCAGACCGACATACTCTCCTTCTAGCAGCGATGGTGTTGCACTACCTGAGCTGTGTGCCCTTAGGCAAGTTATTTTCCCTCTCTGTGCCTCTCTGTTCTCTCAGCAGTCAAAAGGGAGTAACAACAGTAGCTGTGTCCTGAGGCTTGTCCTGAGGGTCAAATGCGGGGACCTGCTCAGAAGAGTGGCTGGCACAGATCAGCTGCGGGGCACAAGTTAGTGGTTCTTCTCTGGGTCTGTCTCCCTCAGGAGCACAGGGCTCAGCGCAGAGCAGGGGCCCTTACTATCTGTCAGACGCTCCGCATGCCTGTGAAGTAACATCATCATCCTCTTTCTGCAGAAGAGAGAACTGAAGCACAGAGAGGTCGAGTTGCTTGTCCGGCTACTAAGGGGCAGGACCAAGACCCAGCCATGAAGGGCCACAGCCTGTGCTATTCCCAGCTCTGCTGACAATGACAGTACAGCAGGGGGACAGGACACTCCTCACCTGCGGGAAAGCCTGGGTAGGGACGACAGAGGGCTCTCACCCGAGCCCCATGCCCTTGCTGACGGATGGGTGGCTGCTGGCTGGCCCTCTGTGCGCCCAGGGCCACGTGAGTAGCTGGGCTCAGGGGAGAGGGTGTGGGTGCACCATGACACCTGCAGATGGCAGGTAGGGGTGGCCAACCACAGGCCAGTGTTCACCAGGCAGAAACATCAGGAGCCTGAGCCCGAGAGAGGCAGGAGGAAGGGGTACAGAGTTCACGTTCACCCTTCTCCAGGGCAGGATTCCCAGAGGCCACCTCTACCTTTTGAGTTTCAGAGTCTATAGGCCTGGGGTGAGGTCGGGAAGGGTGAGGGGTGAACCTTTCCTATGGGCAGCTTCATTCTGGCTGCTGTGGACAGAAGTAATTCATCTTCTCAGGACAGAGAAGGAGGGAAGATGCACCTGCAGGCAGGCCATGTTGAGAGCACTGGGGCTCAGGATAAGGACAAGGGGCAGTAGCCCCAAGGGGCCGCAGGGCGCCGTGCCCTTTGGCGATGGAGGAGAAGGAGCTTTGGAGCTGCCTACACCTGGGGTCAGATTCCACTCTGCCATTTCCTGGCTGCCTGTCTCAGGGCACGTCTCCTTTCCCCTGTGAGCTCAGTCTCCTTATCTGTGGAATGGGAGACTACTTCTGGAAGGCTGATCCTGACAGTTTAAAGAGGACGAACTAGATAAAGGGCCCGGCATGTGGCAAGCATGCAGAAGCTCTGAGCGCTCTGCTGTAGGCCAGGTGAGCGCCTACTACCTACAGGGCTGTACCCAGGCCTCCTTCCTTTTCCCTCCCCGCTTGAAGCGCACACCTGGCTTCTGGGCTTCTATTTTAAGCCCTCATAGAGCACCGTGAAGTACAGAAAGCCCTTTGGTCCAAAAGAGGGCAGAGCTGACTCTTCTTGTCAGTGGGGAAGATTAAACAGGGGAAGATTAAACCGTGCTTATGGCCAAGCCCAGTGAAAATGCTACGCCCCTGCTGGCAACCTCAGCACATCAGCCCAGCAGGGAGCGCGGCAGCTAAGAAATCTAAGCCTCCTGACTGCGGGCTGGCCTGCAAGAAACCATCCCCTCCTCTGACATGGCCTCTGCCCACCGCTCGAACCCCCCAGATCACCTCCACTTGCACTGGGACCCCCGGAACGCCACAGCTCCCCACGTATGCCCTGTTCTCCCTCCACTCAGGCCTCTGCACATCTAGCCCCTCTGTCTTGAACAGCTTTTCTCGTTTCCTTCTCTTGGCTAACTGATCTGCTTTCTGGTCTCACCAGACAGCGCCTCCTCTAGGAAGCCTTCCTGCATCCTTTTCTGGGCTCTCAAGGGCCCCCACTTACGGTAACTGCCCTGTCCTTGTTGGTCTTTCCCACTAGACCTTGAGTCCCTAAACCCAGGCTGTGACCCCAGGCTCAGCACAGAGCGCAGTCTGGAGGTCTGGTGAACAAATGGAAATGGCAAAATGCAACGTGCTAAGAAGAGTCTTCTCACCAGAAATCTGGTGTCCCAGACAATGCTGGAGAAGACTTGGGAATTGCAGCTGTTGGTACACATGAAAGGGATGCCTCCCAATCCAGCCCTGGGTTCAAGGCTCATGATCACCTGGGACTGGGCTTTCAAGGCAGGAAGTGAAGGGCACCTGTCATCCATCCGCATCAAGGGACCCCAGGGGCAGGTTCAAGTCCTCTCTTTCCACAGCAGCAACAATAGCCATGACCATGAAAGCCCCAGGCATTGTGCTAAGTTTACCTGCCCTATTCCATTTAATTCTTGCCACCCCAACCACCAGGGAGCTCCCCCTATCATTCCCACTTCACAGTGAGGAAACTGAGGCACACAGAGGGAAGTACCTTGCCCAGAGTCGCTCTACTGAGCAATGGCTGCGCTGAGATTTGAAGCCGGGCAACTGGACTCCAGGATCCGTGTTCTAGACCCAAACACCAGACCTCCCACTGCTGTGGACCAGCGAGTGGTCTCACCACAACTCTTCGTTGCCGAGGCCCACAGAGTCCAACACACACACATGCACACACAACCAAAACAAAGTCTATGAAGCAAAAATTCTCCTTACTACCCCAGTGCACTTTATATTTTTTATCCTATTCTATATCATTAAAGATTTTTTTAAAAAGTTGGTCATGCATGACCCACAGTAGACAGACCAGTTGGTCTGGTGGCCAGGCCTTGTTTGGGGCCCTGGGCGCCTACCCCTCCCTCTCTGAAGCACAGGGCAGCTGCACCTAACCACCTAACCAGCTACATGTCCGATTCTATTCCCGCAACCTATTCCTCTTCCACTAGAGGCCAGCTCCACGGGGGCCTCCAGTGGCTTCCATCCCATTCACAGCTGAACCCCCAGGGCCTGGCACACGACAGGTGCCCAAAAGATGTCCGTTAAATGAATGAAGGTGCACACTCAGGAAAACGTAGGGCAGGGCAGACCCCGGAGTCACTCCAGCCTGGGCACACGGCCCCTAAGGACAGATGTTGCCTGCCTGGAAAATGGGACTAAATATAGCCCCTCTAAAGGGTTGTTACAAGGATTTAAAATAGATAATGTGGGCAAAGCCCCTGACTCAGAGCTTGGCACAGACCAAGGTCAACATACTTCCCTCGCTCCAAGCTCCAGGATGCCTGACTATTGAACTAACACTAAAAAGGGCCATTGACTTGGTCAAGCAGGGACCAACTTGATGATTAAACCCAACTGGCAGTTTGAATTCTGTCTCTTCTCCAACCAGAACTGTGGGTGAGCCCCAGAGGCGCGCTGAGGGAAGGGTGGCCATGTGCTGGTGAGAGAAGAAGGGGCAAGAGCCCCGCTGCCCTGGAATTCCAACCTCTCCCAGCCCCACTTGTTTACACTTTTACTTTTTTCCTTACAAACCCCAGATTAAGGGAAACGGGGCCCAGAGAAAAGGACCATGTGGTATTAGGAATAAGACAGACCAGGGTCTTCTAAACCCAGCTTTGCCACTGCCTACCTGTGTGAGTTGGGCCAAGTGTTTTAACCTCTCTGCGCCTCATTCTCCTCATCCATAAAATGGAGAAGAATGGCACCTTACTTTGCAGTATTGAACTGCAACTAGAAAGAGAATGGGTAACGCACACAGCAGGAGCTTGGCAAATGTGAGTTTCCTTGCTGGCTCCTGGGCACTTCTCTTTACAGGGCATTCGTCTGAATTTGCTGATGCCCTTTGTGAAGACTGCCAAGGGGCTTCCCACATCAATCATTAAGGAACCCCCCTTTCTTTGACATGTCCTTATTGCACACGATAACATGACATACTTGCTTTGGGGCACCCAACACATGTTGTCTGAACCATGGATTGGGAGGATACTGCATGTCGGAGGACGAATGTAGAACTTTGGGGCTAAATCAACCTGGATTCCAATCCTGGTTCTACCAACTGGATGAGCCACGTGAGCTGGGATGAGTCATTTTATCTCTCTGAGCCTTGGTTTCCTTATCTGTAAATGGAGATGATGATTCCTACCTTGCAGGGCTATTGCGAGCATTAAATTCATTCATTCATTCAACAAATATTTACTGAACATCTGTGTACTAGCCACTGCTCCAGGTGCTGAATATACAGCAGTGAATAAAAAGACAAAATCCTCCCTGGGGAGACAGGTGATTAAACAGCTAACTACACATGCCGTGTGGCACATGGTGATCATGCTAAGGAGAAACACCAAGTGGGGGAGAGCAAGTGGGGCATGCCGGGGGCAGGGGTGATGGCAGGACCCGCACTGGAGCAGAGAGCTAAAGGAAGCGAGGGGGAAACCATGTGGAGGTCTGGGGGAAGAATGCTCCAGGCAGAAGAATCAGCAAGTGCAGGAGCCTTAAGGAGAAGCATGCTTGGCATGTAAATGAAGCCACATATGCAGGAAGCCTGGCATGGAATCCAGGTGCTCAGCAAATGCCAGCTCTCTATTTCAAGTCCCATAGAAGGAACCCCACGCATGTGTCCTTTTCCTGAGAACGAAAGCACAAGGATTTCTACAGGGCAAGACTGAGCCAAGTGTTCTTTCAGCCTAAGATGCAGGCAACATGTGAGCTCTACCACTGGTTTTTGAGCCCCTGCCAGCCACTAGGCTCTGGGTTGGGCAACCTGGGATACAAGATAATCAAGACACGGTTTCTGTCCTCAGGCAGCCCTGAGGCAAGTTCTGGAGAGGGGTGACGACAATGCAATGTGGTCAGATGAACAAGCCGAGCCTTAGGAAGGTATCTAGGTAGCAGAGCAAAGGGTGGGATTGGTGTGGGTGGTCAAGGAAGGCTTCCTGGAGGAGGTGACAACTAAGCTGACTTTTAAGAAATGGACTAGACAAGGATATTTCAAGTGTGGGGAGCATCACATACTGATCACAGAGTTGTCAGAAACGGCATAGTGTGTGAGAGAAACTAATTACACACAGGTGGGAAAACAATGAATGGCCCTTCATATTCTCAGCACAGCAACCTGATGTGTCTCAGGAACTCCAGTTCTGTCCCCTTCCTCAAACGCGGGGCAAGCTTCAGCTCCAGTGGAGAATTTTAATTTTTCACACTTAGTTACTGCAGTGGGTAACAACCTTAACCCTTGGCTCCTAGCCCTGGTGGCCCAGTCCACAGAGTAAGAGCCCTGTGGGATGGACAATATATAAATCTCCAGCTATTTTTAGCCTGCCTGGCTCTGTCTGTCCCTTCACCCACCCTAAGGCTGACCCACAGGTGGCAGAATGGCTTTTTTACTAGAACAGCATAAATATTTTTAATTAAGAAATCCTACAAAGGGGCCCATGCTGCAGCCAGGTGTCTGTGGCTGGGAGAGCATCTGCTGCCATATTTGCCAACAGCCCTGGACACCTCTGGACCGGGTGGGTATGTCCCTCCATCCCCATCCAGCCAATATCCCTGCTCATAAGAGCTGGAGGCCACTGGCCCATAAGTGGACCTGGGTTCAGATCCCACCTCTGACTCCGACTAGCTGATGACCCTCTGCTGGTGACTTTACCTGTCTGAGAATATGGGGGTTTTGAATGCAGTGGCCCTAAAGCTGCCCAGAAGCTTATAAACTAGGAGTTGGCTCCTCTTGCATAGGCCAGCCTTGGGAATCCCGGGCACAGCATCATCCATTTTAAGACCCTCCAGAGGAAGAAACAATGATTTTTTGATATAAAGCCTAGAAGGGGGGCTACATGGGGGTGTTAGAGCACAGGCCAGGGATGTCTCTCTCCTAAAACCTCACACTAAATTTGCACTGCAGCCGATACACACATCTTTCACTTTCTGCCCAAAAGATGCTACCAATGCCTCGCCTTAAGCCAAGATAAAGACTTTTTCTAAAGACTTGGGGTGTGGGGGATGGCTGGGCAGGCAGACAGGGGGCCCATCCCAGACTCACCTCCTATTAGCAGTATGACGTTAGGTGAGTCATTTCTTCTCCTCTGAGCCTCAATTTCTTTAATTGTAAAATTGGGATAAACATCTTTACAACGAAAAGCTGCTTTGCATGCCGCCCTGGCCCTGGGGTATGCAAAATGCCCTACACAGAGCCCCCAGTGCAGTGATCTGTCACCCAAATAACCAGGTATTCTCTAGTAAGTCCTCCTCTGCCCCCCATTCCCACCTTCCCACTTCACCCCCATCCCCTTACTCTAGCCCCGGAAATTCTAAGGTGATGTTAACTAGGGGGCGATGCGTTCTGCAGCGGTGACTCCGAGGGGCTGGAAAGCCCCCAGTTGAGCGGACACCAGAGGGGGGCGCAGCCGGGGTGCGCGTGGGAACATGGCCAAACCAAGGCAGCATGTGCCGCGGGGGCGCTGGCGGCTGGAAATTGGGGTACCCCTGCAAGCGCCCCCCTCTTCAGCAGCTGCAGTCTCGGCACAACGGGTGGTTCTGGCCGTCGGAAGCCCTAGGGAGCCCGGCTCCTGTCACCCCCCCAGGGCGCCCCGGGCTCCCTCCTCAGCGCCCTAGGGCTGAAACAAAGGCGAGGGGGCGAGCGGCATCGCCCCAGCGGCCCCTTCGCGCATCTGGACAAGCAGGGAGAACGAGGACTGGGGTCCCCAAGGTAACCAGGACGCGGTACCGGTCCTCCCGGAGCGCAAAGCCCAGCCAAGGGGCGCGCGCGGAGCCGGGGTCCAGGAGGCACCGAAGACTCCAGCCCGCTGCGCGCCGAGGGCTCCAAGGGGGTGGGGTGGCTCTCCGGAAGTCACCCAGCGGGTCCCCTGGGGAGAGGAGAACCCCAGCGCCCGCCTCCCGGGCAGGGCTCGCCGGCGTACCTGGCAGGGTCCTGTGCACGGTGTTGCCCATCGCTGCGTCGGGGCGCGGCGTTGGCGGCGGCGCGCTCCGGGTGCACGGAGGCTAATAACGCGGTGGGCCGGGGACCCGGGCCAGGGTCGGGCTCCGGGGCATCGCGGCTGCACGGGCGAGCCGGCGGGCGGCAGCTGGGGCGGGCGCCTGGAGGGAGGCGGTGGCAGCCGGAGGAGGAGGCGGAGCCAACCGGCCCGAGCCCGCGGGCTCCGCCTCCGCCTCCCGCCGCCTCCAACCGTGCAGGGAGAGGCGGGGCGGCGGCCGCCGCATCTTTTGAAAGTTTGGACCGGGCGGCGGGAGCGGAACCGCCGAGCCTCCCGCTCTTGCCGCTCCCGCGCCCGGGGCAGGAAGACGCGCCGCCCGTTGGGTGTCCTCGGGTGCCAGGCCTTTCATTCATTTCTTCCAACTCTTCGCCAAGGCCTAGTGTGTGCCAGGCCCTCTTCCAGGCGCTGGGCCATAGGGGTCCAAGCCCTCACCCTGACGGTGCACTAATGAGGGGTGCGGGGGTGGGGTGGGGTGGGGATGTACACGCCGGCAGAAGGTCGCCTACGGCAGTGTAAAGGGCGGGGTGACCGTGGGGGGGGTGTGTGCTCACGGACCTACAAACAGAAACCTAGGCAGTATCCAAAGGTTGGGAGGAGGGAACATATTAGAATATTTATTAAGCGCATGCCAGGCACTGTGCTGGACACTGTAGGTAGAGACAAGGCATGTAAGTGGTGAAAACAGAAATAACAAGCACTTTATTATTTTTATTTTTAATTTAATTTTTATTTATTTTTAGAGTTTTGGGTTTTTTTAAGGTTTATTATTTTGAGAGAGAGGGAGAGTGAGCAGGGAGAAGGTGAGTAGGGGGAGGGGCAGAGGGAGAGGGTGAGAATCTCAAGTGGACTCCCCGCTTAGCGGGAGCCCAAATGGGGGCTCCATCTCAGAACCCAGAGATCATGACCTGAGGCGAAATCAAGAGTCAGAAGCTCAACCGACGGAGCCACCGAGGCGCCCCAAAATAACAAGCAATTTAGGTCACACAATATAATGATCAAAGTCAACAAGAAAATAAGATAACTGTGCTATAGTAACTTTGGGGGGCTCAGGGAGAACCTGGGGGCATGCCAGCTCCATCTGGAGAAACAACAAGGAATCAGCCATGGGAAGAGCTGGGGAGCATATGCCTGGCAGAGGGAGTAACAGATATTCCTCATTCACCCCACAGGTATTCTGAGCAGCTCTTTCCTGTACAAGAACCCAGACCAAACTCAATGGGAAGTGAAGCCTGCTAGTTCCTGCCTTCACTGGGCTCTATTTTGCAGATTGGAACACTGAGGCTCAGAAGGTGCAAAGACTTACCCGAGAAGACCCAATTCTCAACCGTTTTTTTTTTTTCCAACTCTACTTTCCATGCTCTTGTATCCTTTATGAAATAGGTGTTATTACCCCCACTTCAAAAATAGGGAAACTGAGGGTCACGGAATGGAAAAGAGGTGCCCAAGATGTCCCAGCTGGTAAGGGGCAAAGCTGGCCTGGAGCTATGTGAACAAAAAACGGGTATCTAGGACAGAACCGCCAGCTGTGTTTCTCCAGGGCCCTCTGCCTAGGATTCCTGATGCATCCCAGAGGGTTCTCATTCTTCAAGGTTAGCTCAGAGCCTCCACCTCTGGGAAGGCTTCTCTATACCCCACCCACCCTGACTCATGTATGTCTGCACATAAGGTTGCCTTGTATTTGAGTTACTAATTTCTCATTATTACAGGTGCTCTCTCAGCTACTTAATTTTTAAACACAAGTCCTGTTCGGGAAAGGTACATTGGTTCAAAACACCTTCAATCCATATGAGTTTGGGATGCATATGCAGGTCAGAATAATTACCTAAGAAGCCAAGGAAATTTTCCTCATGCAAAGCAATGTGGTGCAAATGGAACTTTGTGACTACAAGGGTCACAAACAGAGGGTCACAAAGGGTGACTGCAAGGGAGGTTGGTATAAACAGACCGCTTAAAGGTCACTTTCAGAGCGTCCAAGTAAGCAGCTGTGCTGTGCAGACCACGATGCACATCTGCAGCAAATAAAGCCTCAACTGCCCCAATGTTACGCAGATGGTGCCTGTGGAGGGGACACTGTCAGTGGCCAACTGACATGTATATCTAAAAGGGCCGTGTTTTAGCATCTTGGTCCCTGTGAATAACATCTGACGTGGAGGGGCGCCTGGGTGGCTCAGTCGGTTAAGCGTCTGCCTTCGGCTCAGATCATGATCCCGGGGTCCTGGGATTGAGCCCTGCAAAGGGCTCCCTGCTCAGCAGGCAGCCTGCTTCTCCCTCCCCCCTGCTCATGCGCTCCCTCTCTGTCTCTCTCTCAAATAAATAAATAAAATCTTAAAAAGAAAAAAAGATTCTGCTGTGGAAACTGAAAAAGCACCCTCCAACACACACCAGATGATGGGGACACTGGCGTCAAAGCCACACATGAAGAGTTTGAACCAAACAGTTTCTTGAAATTTGAGCGTGGACAGAGGCAGTCTTTCCAAATTAATATTTTATGTAAAAATTATTTAAAATCTGTATGTCTTGCTAAAGAAATAAATATTGTAAGTAGATGTCTATTTTATCACCACCCGTTAAAGTTGATATTATTCAACTTTATCGTGCACCTTCCCATTGGAAGAAAAGGGATTGCTCTTAACCTTTACTTGGGCTGCCTTATATTTGTGCATATATGGTCATTGCTCACCCCTCTGAGGTACATCTGCACTTTGTCCTGTCCCTTAGTTATACCCTCAGGGCAGGTGCCATAGCTGTTACCCTTCCATTCACTCCACTGGCAGATGGTAAGCCTCCTGTGGGCAGGACCCGGGTCGTATTCATTTATAAATCTCCAGTGCTCAGAGCAGGACTGGTGTACACAGATGGTCAGAACACCTTTGAATAAACTGACTGCAGAGATGCATTGCTCTGAACTGGAAAAAGAAATGGAAGAAGAGAAGGGAAGGAGGGAGGATGGGTAGGAAAGAGCTGTGAAGGAATGAGAATTAGTTGATAGTAGCCCTGGATTCCGGTGTGATCACTAGTGATATGGGTGGGGAGAAACAAACAAACAGAATAGGGGTCACATTCCCAGAAGTATAGTCTCTAAAACAAAGCAGGTGCTTGCTACTTCAGCCATTCAAGGAGATGATGCTTTGGCCACCATACCTGAGAAGCAAGGCAAAGCTGGCCCACAAAGGTGGGGAAGGAGTCTTTGGGAGAGAGAGATCCCTGTCACAGGTGGTGTGCAAACAGAAGCAGGGGACAGGGGAAGCATCCTCGGACCTGGGCAGCAGCCTCCGGTCATAACCTCTCCCGGCTTTGAATTCCATGCCCCCCACCCTTTCCCTTAACCACACCCAGAACCCCACAGACCGTGCTGCCCTCTTTTAGTGCCAGGGCCGGTGCTTAGGTTGCAGAGGCCCCTGGGTGGGGCTGACTCTCTTGGTTGTGCAGTGTTGGCACAGCCTCCCAGGGCGGTGGGTATAGAGGGGAGGCCTTGGCCAGGTTTGCTGGCATTACTCCCGCAGAGCATGCCCTGGCATGCGCTGCCCCATGCAATAGCAGGCAGTCAGGTGCACCTCATAAGAAGGGCACACACTGAGCTCGGGGGGAGGATGTGTGAAAAGACCCCTTCTTCCAGGGAACCGAAGGGTATTTGCCTACACTCCTCCCCACAACTCACTCAAGAACACAGAGTCCAGGTTGCAACCAACCACAAAGCTGGGTGTTTTAAATTGCTACAGGAAGGCTCTACCTTTCAGTAAACTCCACCTATCAAACCCTCAATTCCCGGCCCCAGCAGGTCTTCACCTACAACAGCAACATTTTTTAGTTCCTGGTTACAAAGCGCCAACCGGGGAGCGGGCACCAGGCTGTGCTCTGGGAGTGAGCCTCCTCGAAATCTAACAGTGTGGTCATTGACACAGTTCCCACCTTGCAGGAGAGGAAATTGGAAGCAAGGAGAGAGGAAGGAACTGCCCAGTTCATACAACCAGGAGGAGGCAGAACTCAGAGGGTTCTCTGTCCTCTCTTTTTACAGAGGAGGAAACAGGCTCAGATCGGTGAAGCCAATCGGCGAACCAATCATGCTTGTGTGGAACGGAATTGACTGCACATTACCCGGCAGCCAAGGCAAAAAGGGAAAGAGGCTCATCCCATGCTTTACTTGTCCTGTTCACTCGCAGACGCACACTTGGTGCTGGAGCAGGTGCCAAAGGGGAGCTCTTCCCTGGCATTGTGGGAAGGCTGATGGGCAGAACCTTCCTCCTGACTTTGCCTGAAGACACATCAGCAATGTTCTGATGGATGGCTCCCATGCTGCCCATCAGAAAAGATCAAGGGCTGGCCGTTTCCTGGAATCCGGCAGAGGCAGCTCTGTGAGAGGCTGGGGGCATAGGTGCCTGGAACTCAGCTTTCTCATGACACAGGGACAGGGCTCAGATACTCCGAAACAGATGATCATTTTGGGTAGGTCACACGAGCAAGGCAGTGGCTGAAGGGAAATTAATTTATGATTCCAATAGCTTGCACTTACTGCGCAGTTACAGTGCTAATTATGACACAGGCATAGCTAACATTCATTGAGTGCCAGATGCTGTCCTAGGTCCTTTAGATGTATTAAGCTCACAATAGGCCTAGGCAGTAGTACTATTAATAGGCCCATTTTATGGAGAGGGGGAGCCGAAGCCCATAGAATGTAGGTAGCTTAACCACCAGCACACAGGCATAGAGCAGTCTGACTGAACATATTAGGCTGATTTATGTAATCCTCACGGCAACCCTATGAGCTAGGAAGGGAGATAAGGGGTAAGGTGTTGCACCCCAGCATTCGTATTGGTCGCTTTTTAAAATCTTCATCTCCATTCTATGGGGCCTGCTGGCAAGCTCAGAGAGGTGAAGTGATTTGCCCAGCCCTCACACCCAGGATGGGGACCCAGCCCGCTCTGACCTCCGAGACTATGCACCCCTCTTCTTGGCCCCTCAGGTAGCCAAGAGTTTGCAGAGCCCAGCCCATCCTAAGAAGAGCAATCTGCAGGCTGGCCTGTGCTGACCCATTTTCAGAGTCCAGTGCCCAGCCCTGGTCTGACCCTGGGAGAGCTCACCACTCCCTGCTGACTTCCTGGGGCTCTGGAGAACCCACCCAGGGGAATGTGGACTTTCAAAGAAAAACTAGAATAATGGATTGTAAAGGGCTTAAGAGTCTAGGTTCAGATCCTAGCTTGGCTACTTACTACCTGGGCAACCTTGGACAGGCTACATCTCCTCTCTGTGCCTCAGTTTCTGCATCTGTAAAATGGAGCTGCTAGGAGCCCATGTTTCATAGGATATTTAGAAGAGTAGATGTGTCCATCAAAATGGCCTGGCATATAGTAAATGGTCAGGATAGGTGAGCTTGGGAAGAGCACGTCTGTCTCTCTGCTCTCCCACTCCTGGACTCACCCCTGCAGGCCCACAAGCTGGTTGCAGCCCTTCTCTGCCCCAAACCCTTTCCACTGCAGAGAGGGTCCAGATGGGGCCAGAGTGGGCTGGGTTCCAGTCCTGGTTCTGTTTCTTCCTGGCTGGGTAACTCTAGTCAGGTCATTTCATCCCTCTGAAGTTTTACCTCCTTCTCTGTAAAACGGAGAGAGCATCTGCAAGCCGGCCCGGCCTGTCCGGGCACCCGAGGCCCGCTGCCTCCTGCCTATGCATCCTCTAGTTTCACTGATCCTCCCATCTTGTTGGCTGTGTGTCTTTGTTTTTTGTTTTTGTTTTTGTTTTTTTAAGATTTTCTTTATTTATTTTAGAGAGAGAGAGAGAGAGCACAAGCAGGGATGAGAGGCAGAAGGAGAAGCAGACTGCCTGCCGAGCAGGGAGCCCGATGCGGGACTCGATCCCAGGACCCCGGGATCACGACCTGAGCCAAAGGCAGTCGCTTAACCGACTGAGCCACCCAGGCGCCTGGCTTTGTGTCTCTGTAGTTACTGAACCTCTCTGAACATCCGTTGCCTGATCTCTAAAGTGGGGATGGTAATAATGCCAACCTAATAGGTGATATAAACTTTTGGTGAGATTGTCTTTGGAATGTCCTTAGCACAGAACAGGTGCTCAATAAATGTTTAACGAATGAATGGACGGACGATCCCAGGGGCAGGAACTGGGTCTCACTTACAGATCATGAGGTGTTGGCCAAGGGTTCAGGCCCTGGAATCAGGGTGCTGGGTTCATTGTCTGGCTTCCCTCTTATCTAGTTGTGTGACCTTGAGCATCTTACTCAACTTGTCTGTGCCTCCATTTACCCGTGCATAAAATGGGCTAATAGTACTAGCCTTATAAGATTGTTTTGAGGATTAAATCCTTACATATCAAAGCTTAGAACAGTGCCTGGCATGTGGTAAATACTCAATAAAAATAAGCCCTCATTATTATTCATTATTGATTTTTGTTATTCTTGAGGTCAGTTGCTCAGCAAAGAGGCACATTTTCCTAGAGGAGGGGAATAGAGTAGGGTACTCAGGTGGGCCTAGTGGGGGAAGCCGCCCCTCTTGGCCCTGAACACTGCAGTGTCTCCATGTCTTGGGGCAGCTCCTCTGGGCCTGGCCGGGGCCAGGGGGTTGTGCCAACCTGGGGTTGATACGAGGAGCGGGTCCCACCTAGTGCACCGGGAGGCTTGGATGCGTATTGTCCTGTGGTCTTTCTGGCAGTCTCTGTTGCCCTCAGCCAGCCCTGCACTGGCCCAAAGCATCAAAGGAGTCACAGAGGCCCCAGGGCTGTGTGAGCGGCAGCAGGAACCTGAGCTGGGGAGCTCAGGTTGGCAAGGATTTGTAGTAGAGTGGGGTCGTGGGCAGCTGGGACATGCGTGTCCTCCTAAACCACACCTTAATGTGCTGGGTCCTGTTTGTTCAGAGGACAGGGCACCCTGCACCACTGACGGGTTCAGCTATGCTTTGGGGGTGGGGCAGACACAGGGCTTCCTCCAGTTCCGGCAGGGGATGCTGCAGAGGAGAGACTCCCGCTCTGGGCCCCAGCTTAGGTGCCTACCCAGCCTGCTACTGCCCAGCTAGGGGTCCCTCAGCATATCATGTGCCCACTCTGAGCCTCAGGTTCTTCATCTCCCAGCTGCCTGAGGTTAGAAAAGGCTCATGGGTAGAATAAGTTCCAGTGTAAAGCACACCCTTCCTCCGAAATGCTTGTGTGGCATAAAGCAAGATTCAGCGGCATTTCTCAGGGCATTGCCAGGAGCTTGGTGACGCCATTACAAGGCTGGAGAACAGAGTCAGACCTCAGTGGGACAAGATGAGTCGGGGGGAGAATGTAAGCCAGGGGGCCACAGCAGGTGCAGCAGGCTATGGTTTTGGGCCCTGGGGCTAGCTGGCTTGGGTTCAAAACCTCCTCTCTGCCCTTCCTCGGCCATGTGGCCTCTGGCAAGAGACTTCCTTCACTGAGCTTCTGTTTCTCCCCCCCCTGAAAAACGAGAAGGGTGGCAGGGTCTGTGTCCCTGGTTAATAGGAAAAGTAAATGAGGCCAAGTGGCCCTTCTGTTGCCTCAGCGCCTGGCAGGGAGCCTGGCACAGAGTGGCTCTTTAGCTTCAGGAACCACCACTACTGTCCCAGGAGAAGGGCTGGGGCCTCTGTCTGCTTTCTGTGCTGAGGGACTATGCTTCTATTTGGGGATCCACAAACCACCCCTGCCCATGCTGGAACCTTCTCACTGTGGCCTGGCTTATGCTCCGAGGTTTCCGTCCTTCATCACTGCCTGTGCAGCTCGAGGGGAGATGCCTGTGTTCTGTGGCCAGAGGTGCTCAGGCACTGACTGGGACTTGAAAAGCCCAGGATCAGCTCGGGGCTGCAGGGGCCTCAGGCAGGCCTCAGGCTCCTCATCTGTAAAATGGCCAAGAAAAATAAATCAGAGTTGCAGGCTTGTTGTGGGGATCAGATGAGATTCGAGTGGGACTGTGATATCCAAGCGATGGGTATCTCAACCCCACAGTCGGATACACGGGGCCCGGCTGGCAGCCTGGGCTTTGGTCACAGAGACCTGGGTTCAAATCCTGATTTTCCTTCTTACTTGCCCTGTGACTTATGTCTTACTTGCCTTTATGTCTCAGAGAAATGCGGACTCAATGACAGGGCAAACTCTGGGGAAACAAGGACCCCGTATGAGTGAAGGCCGTCAGTATCCACAGAGGTGTAGAAAGAGCAATGTCCTCTTCTCTCCCACCTCTCCCAGACAATTCCTAGTCCCTGCTTGCTCTGCCGCCCCTGGAGGACATCTCGGGAGAGCTCTTGAAAATTCCATCCCACGAGCATTGTGGGGGCACCTGTTCTGTGCCAGGCCTAGTGTCAGACACTGGGGACCCCGGGATGAGCAGCCACTCCCGCTGAGCCACCAGCAAGGATTGCCCATTGCACCCCAGCTGGTTCCAGAGAATTGGTCAGTCAAGGTGAGGGGGCAAGAGCTGGGTCCTGGGCCCGTGGAGGTGGTGACTGGGAGGGAGCCTCCTTTCTCCTCCAGCCCCCAGGGTTCATGCAGCTGAACCGTCTGTAGATACCCAACACTGAGGGCACTTTCCAGGTTACAGAGCCATTTCCCTGTCATGGCCTTTTTACCCATTTCACAATGACGAAATGGAAGCTCAGAGGAGTGAAAGATTTGTGGAGGTCACATAGCTGGATATGAGGGACTTGGGCCCATCCTGGGGACCTTGGGGCTGGGTCCCTCGCGGCTGGGTCCCTCCATCACACTGACCCCTCACTTGCAGAAAGAAGAGGCTCCTTCAATTAAAAGGAAGGAGCCAGTGAGAGGAGGCGTGAGTGTCTCCAAGAGCCAACAGTATCCCCCAGCTTGGGCACTCACTGGCTGGGACCTTGGGCTGGTCACGTGACCGCTCTATGCCTCAGGTTCTATATCTGTAAAATGAGGTAAATAATACAAACTCCCTAAGAGGGTTGTGAGGATAAATGAGCTAACAGGCCTGAGGCATTTACACTAGCTAATAAATGCCCAGAGACATTCACTACACACTATGTATACCAGCATAAAGTCACAAATCTCTCCTACCATAGCGGAGTGTTTCATAACTAGGCGTCACTAACAGAACCTTACTGAGCTCCTGGCTGTGATGTTTCCAAAGAGCTTATAGAGTCACAGGAGAGCAGGCTGGTGTTTTAATGTTGAGTAAGAAAGGCTGATCACAGAATGGTAAACTCAGAATGATGTCAATCTTGTAAAAACAAAATAAGCAAATACAAAATGTGTATAGAAACAAGATGAAAGGAAATGCATCAAAATATGACCAGCGATTATCTTTGAGTAATACGAATACAGGTGGTGTTTTTTCCTTTTGTCGACCTGCTGGCGATTTCTAAATGTTCTCTAACGAACATGTATAAAACTTCTTTAAGGGGAGAGAATTCAATAAATTACTTTTCAAGAACAGAGTTTTATCTGGGAGCTGAAACCCTGCCTGATCTGTTCTTGGCATGTTGGCATGGATTGGATTATCAATTTTCTAGCAATGAGTTGAACACTGTGGGATGGGAGTGTGACAGGTAGATTTCAGTCCATCCATATTCACTAGGCCTTGGTGCTGGGCCCGCTTCGGAGTGTGCACAGGCCTTGGGTATGGGGGCAGGGCCCAGAGACCGGCACATCTTGAAGTACTTTGGATACCAGGCTGGCTGGGGGTACAAAGAAAACATTCTGGGAACATTGCTGTCTTCATGATTTTGCCATATCCAAATGTTGTCTGCACTTCCACTCCCTTCCTAGTTTTCAAAAAATTGGTTCACCTAAAAATACTCAGAAAACTATAAAACATTATTGAGAGGAATCCAAGAAGGCCAAACTAAATGGAGGGACATATATTTATGGACAGGACTCAATATGTTACAGAATTCCATTCTATGCAAACTGATTTATAGATTCAGTGCATACAATCCAAATCACAATCTTCACAGGTGTGTGTGTCTGTGTGTGTGTGTGTTTGTGTATGATTGAGTGATTGAGTATAACTTGAAAAACAGATTGTAAAATCTATGTGCAAACACAAAGGGTGAAGGATAGCTATTTTTTGAAAAAGGAGAGCAAAGTGGGAGGATTTGCTTTCCTGGATAACAATGCCTATTATAAAGCGAGGTAGGCACAGCAGGAGGGGCAGAGTGAAGGGGGGTACGTCGGAGGGGGAGACGAACCAGGAGAGACGATGGACTCTGAGAAACAAACTGCGGGTTCTAGAGGGGAGGGGGGTGGGGGGATGGGTTAGCCTGGTGATGGGTATTAAAGAGGGCACGTTCTGCGTGGACACTGGGTGTTATGCACAAACAATGAATCATGGAACCCTACATCAAAAGCAATGATGTAATGTATGGTGATTAACATAACAATAAAAAATTTTTTTTAAAAAGCTCGGTAGGCGAAGTCAGTGTGGTATTTTTTTCAAGGATAGATGAATAGACCAAGGGACTAGAAGAGAGATGCCAGATATATATGGACACGCATTTTATGACAAATGTGACATTGCCAAGCAGTGGGGGAAGGATGATCTTTTCAATGACTCTTGCTGGGTCAATTGGAAATTTATATAGAGCAGAAATAAAACTTGATTCCTACCTCCCACCATTCACAGCATCAATTTTAGGGGGACTGTGGATCTAAATGTTAAAAGGCAAAATATTAAACTTCTGGAAAGTAACATAAGAGAATATCTTCATGACCTCAGAGTGGTAGAAAGATTCTTAAACAAGACACACAAAGTGCTGACCATAAAAAAGGATTGATAAAATAACTACATTATAAGTTTTTCGAAAGACAGTAAGAGGACAATAAAAAAGGAAGGTACAAAGTGGGAAAAGTTATATTGCCCACATATACCAACAAAGGACTTCCTTGTTTCCAGAATAAACACAACTACAAATTGATATGAAAAAAGACTCACAACTCAATATAAAAATGAGGAAGAACAGGCACTTCCCAACAAGAATGTTCCAATGACTGGAGCGTCTGGGTGGCTCAGTCGATTAAGCGTCTGCCTTCGGCTCAGGTCTCAGTTTGGTGCTATGCTGAAGTCCTGTATCAGGCTCCCTGCTCAGCGGGGGGGCCTGCTTCTCCCTCTCCCTCTGCGGCATCCCCTGCTCATGCTCTCTTTCTCTCTCTGTCAAATAAATAAATAAAATCTTAAAAAAAAAAGAATGTTCCATTGACCAATGCATTTATAAAATGGCACTGAGTCTCATCAACCAACAAAGAAATGAAAAATTAAAATCACAATGAGACAACATGGCACCCCAGCCAGATTAGCTACCATTAAAAATTTTGACAATACCAAGAAATAGCAAGGATGTGGAGCAGGCAATGCTGATGGGAATATGGTGTGCTACACCACTTTGAAAAAGGATTTGGCAGTATCTTCTACAGTTCAACATGTATCTATTCCCATGATCCAGCCAAACCTCTCCTAGATAAACATCCAAAGAAATGCATGTTTACGTAAACCTAGAGACTGTGATTGCTCAGAGCAGTTTTCTTCAACATAGCACCAAACTGAGAACCCTCCACATGTCCACCAACAGTAGCATGGATCAGTACACTGGGATATACTCATACAATGGAACACCGTACAGTAATGAGAATGGACAAAGCAGAGCTGCACACACCGACCTGGGTGACTCACCAATGTAATGTTCTGCGAGAGTACCTACTATATATGTCCCAACACAGTGATAAAACTGTGGAGAAAAGCAAGGAATGACCATCCCACAATTCAGGAGAGTGGTCACCTTTGCACGGGTGGGAGGGGTATCGAGTAGGGTGGGCCCAGGGCTTCTGAGGGGCTAGAAATGTTCTATTTCCTGCCGTAGATGTTTGCTTTTTGATAAATTATTGAACTGCACATTTTAGTTTTGTTGTGAGCTTTAACCACACACCATGTGTTCTCTCCCCGTGTTATATTTCACAATAAAAAGGTTGGGCAGAAAAAAAAAAAAAAAAAAGCCTTGCAGGGCACCGGAGGGAAGGCAGTTTGCAAGAGTCTAGCTCCTGAAGGAGCACCCTTAGGGCAGGGAAGCAAGGTAGTGGTAGTCAGACACAGAAGTCACCAAAGCCTCTCTCCATCCAGAAGTCACCGGCCTTATCCATCTTAGAATAGAAATAGCATTGAAAAGAGAGGGTTCACGTGTCCATTAGCACATTTCCTAATTGAAAAATAAACTCAGATAGTCTTCTGACTAGAAGTCAGGCCGACCTGGCTTCACGGTTTGGCCGAGAGGGTTGGCTTTGCCATTGGGTTTGCATGATGGAGTTTTCTGGAAGATGAAGAAGCTGAATCTACAGCTCCAAGGTTTTGATGAGATTTTATTTAGAGCCCTTGTTCAGTGTACAGCGTGCTAGAAATTATATCCTTTGCAGCTGTTTACATTTGCAATAAAAACATTTAGATGCCAATTAAAAATGTTTGTGCATTGTATGTAGTTTTCAAAATTCTTGTAAGAGCCACATGAGCCCCAAATTTGAAGACCCCTGTTTTCGTAGGTGTTCTGAGTGGACTGTCGGGTGGAGAGAGGCAGGAAGGGCCCTCTGGGGGAGGAAGAGCTCAGGCAAGTCCTGGAAGCCAATCTATGCTGGGAAGGCTAGGGGGAAGAAAGGAGAGTGGGTATCTGGCCTGCCAGGGAGCCCTGAAGAGTTTCCCGGGAGGCCTGGAAAGGGGAGTCGGAGCAGGAAGAGGCCCAGGGACTGGGGAGGCAGAGGCCAGTGGGGCTGGCAGGAAGAAAAGGCGAAGGGCTGGGAGCCTTCTGAGGAACAGGTGGTAGAGCAGGTGTAAAAGAAGAAAGCAAAGAAAAGGGGCATCCCCGCCCCCCTTGTGTGTGGCCACAGCTCCTGAAAAGACCCAACAAAGCAGGCCCCTTACTCTGGCAGCTGCCTTGAAAAGGCCTTGTGCCCACCCATCTGCCACCAGCTCCCATCCCCCACCATTGCCAGGGTCTCCCAGCAACATTGGCCCCATCCTCGCCAGATGGGGGGCAGGGAGGGAGGTGGAAGGCCATCCTGCCACCTAGCCCTCTGCTTGGGGACAGAGACTGCTGGGGGCCACCCTGTCCTTTACATCTCTCTTTGGGACCTTGTCAATACAAAAGATAGTAGCTATAATAAAGATAAAAGTTTCAAACAGTGCCAAAGTGGCAGAAAGATCAGAGTGAAATTGTTCTCTCTGTAAGTCTCCACCGTAGGCAGCTGGCCATGTATTCTGGTCATCTTGTTACCTCTTGTCAAATACTCCCCAGGAGAAAATAACCAGGGCTTCAGAGTCAGCCAGCTTGGGTGTGCATCCTAGATCCATCACTGCCATGTGACCTCAGAGAAGTTCTTTACTTCTCCGAGCCTATTTCTTCATCTGCTAAATAGGACTAGGAATGGCACCAATCTCAGACTATTGATGCCAGGACTCGGGGTCCTCCACAGAGTGAATTCCCTTCCCCGATCCCTCCTCCCCCAAAAGTGAAGGTGATGGGTAGGTTCCCAGCTCGGGGAGGAGAGTAGGACACTCTTCGCACTGTCCTCCCGCCTCACTGCCCCCCCAACACCCACGTACACACTCAGAGGGAGCTGAGGGCCCTGCCCTAAGGAAGGTCCAGTCTGGTGGGCGAGACAGACAAGAACCCAGCTGTCTCGTATAATGTCAGGGTGATGCGTGGAATGAGGGAAAACAAATGAGCAGGGTGTGTGGGTGAGGGTAGCCTCTCCAGCCAGGCGGTCAGGGAAGGCCTTTCTGAGGAGGGATCTGTGAGGGGGGCAGGAAGGAAGCCAGGTGGCTGGTGGCGGCAGGGCGCACCAGGCAAAGGGACTGCATGGCTTGAGCTGAGAGGCAGCCCAGTGTCCTGCAGATGACAAAGGTCTTACCCGAGGAAAGGGCAGCTCAGAGGAACAAAACCAAGACACTCATTCAAGACTACCAATTAGTGAGTGGCGGCGGAGCTGAGAGATTTCAACCCCTGTCTTTCTAACCCCAAAGTTCTTGACCCTGAGGTTTCCATAGCTGAATACGGCTGCCTGGTACTCCCTGTGGTAATAAGGTTAAGAGTGCTCCTCTCCTCCCTGGAAGACTGGGGACACCGTGCAGGAAGTTAGTGCAGCAGGACTTCTGCTCAGCCTGCCCTGGCAGGGACCATGGAGCCTCCCCCGCCTCCAGACTCCTGTCTGTCCAGTCTCTGGCTGCCCCTGAGCGGCACCCCAGAGGAGGGGCTCCAGGACCAGACACCCCTCTGACCTATCCCAGCCACCCTGGGCCACTCTGTCAGAGAGTGAGGTTCCCACCCAGCCCAGCTGGAGTCCTTGCCGGTCCTAGGACTCAGACAGCTTGCGGGGCAGGTGGTGAAGCCCTCCCTGGCCTGGGCCTCCTGCCCGTGCAGGCCACTCTCTGGCCTCAGGCGCCACAGTTAAGGACTTGAACCAGGGCCTGACATGGTCCAAGAGCAGTTGCTGAGTACTAATGAGTGAAGGACTGAATGAACGCATGCATGAATGAATGAGTGAATGAATGAATGAAAGAGGGAGTGGCTGACTGAATGAAAGGGATGCCCAAGCAGACAGGTGGCATGGAGATTGTGGGCTGCCAGGGCCTGGGAGGAGGTCAGAGGGAGATGCCGTGAAGGGCCGGACTCAGGTGGGAATCCTTTACCCCTGCCTCTCAGGCTGATGCGCCCTCTGTGAAATGGACCCATTATGGACTCTGCGGTCTGTGGACGCCTCTCTCCCTGTGGTTCAGTTCTGGCCTCTGGCCAAAGGCAGTCAGGCTCAGAGAGCCCCCCACCTGAACCCCTGCACACACAAGAGGGGAGCCTCCGGATGAGCAGCTCCTGCTTTACAGTACAGAGCCTGGCCCCATGCGCCTGCTTCACCAGGCTTTCACCAGCCCCCTCAGTGGCCGTCACTGTCTCTGTCTTTCAGGGGCAGGCAGAAGCAGCCACTTGGACCTGGCTCCCAGCACAAGGTTGCACAGGGGCCCGGAACCAGAGTCAAGTCCAGAATTTGGACTCCAGAGACCCTAGGCATGCACTTGTCCCCTGCGGCAGGGCCTGTGCGGCAGGAGTTCCTTTCCCAGGCAAAGCCCACCCATGACCAGGTCTCTGAGAGTCTGCTCTGATCCTCAGCCTGAGGTGGGGGTGGGAAAGGCAGTGGGGTGGGGACAATATTTCAGGACCTATCATATGAAAACAGGCTGAGGATCCCCCTATTTTTAGCAACCAAGCCTCATGTACCTGTTCCCCCCTCCCCACTGGGAAAAAAATCTCAGATAAACATCCTTTCACACCAGCCAAATAATTCCTTAAATAAAATAGCTACAGTTTGGCATCCCCTGAGCTCGAAATATATGCTCCTTGGATTTTTAATATCGCATGTGGTCTGCATAATTTTAACCCAAGTGCATCAGCTGTTGACTGCCTTAGTACATGAGTCACTGTTTGGGGTGTCAGGATAACAAGAGAAGATTGGCAAGCTCCGCAGGTGTGGGGGCTCCCGGTGCTCGATCCTGGTGGTCTGTGTGAGGAATCTGGGTTCTCCTGATCCTGCAGGGAAAGGCCAATAATCATAGTGAGGTCTACCAGCTAACTGAGCTGGGCTTCCTATATCCATTCTGCTCACAGCAGCCAGAGTGCTCCTCCGGGACATGACCCTGGCTGAATCCCTCTAGTGGTGTCCCTTCCCGGTGGCCCCTTGGACATTGGGAAGTCTAAGCTCACTTCCCGATGCCCACAAGGCCTACCTTGATGTGGCTCTTATGGACCTTTCCCACCTACCTTCCCACCAGTCACCTGTGCTTACTACGGTTCCCGCCACGCTAGACTTCTATTTTTTAGGTACACTGAGCTTCATCTAGCCTCAGGGCCTTTGCACCTTCTGTTCACCCTGCCTGGAATGTTTTTTCCTTTAGGTCTCCCAAGTGGCTCCATCCCATCACTCAGGTCTCAGCTCAAGTGTGATCTCCTCAGAGAGACCCCCTCGATTCTGCCCACCCTGACTGTTGGACTTAACTTTCCTGCTCCTCCTCCCTCGGGGATGGGTTATCTTAGCATTCTGTTTTATTTTCTTCAAAGACTTTATTTCTTTTTTTAAATTTATTTGACAGAGAGAGAGAAAGACACAGCGAGAGAGGGAACACAAGCAGGGGGGAGTGGGAGAGGGAGAAGCAGGCTTCCCGCGGAGCAGGGAGCCCGATGTGGGGCTCGATCCCAGGACCCTGGGATCACGGCCTGAGCCGAAGGCAGACACTTAACGACTGAGCCACCCAGGTGCCCCTCTTCAAAGGCTTTCTGAAAGTATCATGACAGGATTACTCATTTATTATCTTCCTTCCCACTAGAAGGCCTGCAACATGAGAGAAAGAATCTCATCTGCCTTGTTCACTGCTGTATCTTCAGAGTCTATGTGCATATAGTAGGTGCTCAAAAAACATCTGGTGAATGAATGAATGAATGACTTCTCACCCCAACCCCCAGCAACGCTACTGCTCTTTCTCCAATTTTCCAGGTGAGAAAACTGAGAGCCACAGCGGTTAGGTGACTTGCCCAAGGTCACACAACCTATATGTGGGGAATCTTCCTAGTGGGTCTGGGGTTGGGAACCCAGCACTGAGCCCGAACTTGCCTTCACTCCTCAGGGGCATGTGGTGAAAGGCTGGCAACACCTGCCTAACTTAACCAGTGCCAGGCTGCCATGCAGAGAGGACAGGCCTTTGATCACAGCCCACGGGTGATAGGACAGGACCTGCACCCACAAGATGATTGTGTCCCTCAGGCTAGCGCCTCTGACAAGCAGCTCCCCTGGGCTTGTCATCGAGTCAGGTCATTAAAGGACATTACTGTCGCCATAAAGGGCCTTGGGATGAAGGTGAGAGGCGAGGTACCTTTTTAGAAACTTCCATGCCAACTCCCCAAATCACCCGGGTGTTCAGAGAGAAGGGAACTCACACTTACCGGGCTCTTGGTGTGTGTCAAGCACACACTCGGTGCTTTCCTTACACTCCTGCATCCAATCCCCCCGGTGACTGTGGGAGGCAGTGGCAGTTGTTGCATCTGTCAAACCTAGGATGCCAACCAGCATAAAATGCATTCTGGTTTCAGACCCACCAAAACGTGAGCGAATATGCCTTGTAGAATTGATGAAACCTGGAGTTACCTTCATCTTCCAAAGATACTCGAGCTCCGAGAGGAGCAACGGTGATCCGTGATGGTGGCCCTCCAAGCTGCCTTGTCAAACTGCCTTGGCCCTCCACCCTCTCCCCGGGGCTTCGCGCCTCCCAGCTGTTCTGCGTGCTCTTTCTTCTGCCTGGAGTGACCTTCCCAGTCACCTGCCTCATTTTAACCTGCTGAGCTACCATCCACCTTGACCCTGCCCAGCCTAGACTCGACTCCCTCTTTGGTGCTCCCTGGCCTCTGCGCTCTGTGGGCCAGCCTGGCTGGCAGCTTGGCCTGAAAAGGGGTTCACCGGTTCTTTGTGGGCCGTGTCTGAGACCTGTTCCCTCCTGTCTGTCAGCAGCAACATCAGGGACTCTCAGACCTCAACAGGCACCAGAGGCACAAAGGGCAGTGTGTTTGAAATGCAGAGTCCTGTGAATGCCTGATTTGATAGGTCTGGGCGAGACCCCGGAATCTGCGTTTCCACAACCCCAGCCCGTGATTCCGCTGCAGGAGACTTCGAAAACCACTGCTCCAAGCTTTAGTCTGAGGTCAGCTCGACCGGCAGAATGGTCCCGAGGGAGTCTCGGCCCTGCGAAATGCGTAATCCGTCCCCTCCTGCTTAGAAGGTGGGAAAGCAATACAATCATAAACACCCAACGTTTTATTATGATTTATTCATTTTATTTTATTATACAGTTTTATTATTATTTATTATCGCCCCCAAAGTTGATTACTGTGTTGTACAGTCCCATCCAGGCTGGCCTAACTCTTTATTTCCATTTGAGTCCAAACTTAACTCCTATTCCTTCATCCCTTAGAGTTGTGCCTGTTGCTGGCTGAGAGCCGGCTCCCTGATGCCCCAGCTGTCTCCGGGTGCCAGTGCCGAGCTGGATAGTGTAGGTGTGGGTGTAGGTGTCCGCCGCACGTTCGTGAAGGCTTTCAGGAGGTAACACTTTCGTGCAAGGCAGTGGCTCTGATGGCAGAACTCCAGGGGCTGCAGTGAGCCGCTGGTGGTAGGCCCAGGGGCTTACATGCCCATTCCTGCCACTGAGGAGGTGGTCTACCAATAGTTTATAGAAAAACCAAAGAGGCCTGGGCCTTACTCCTGAGCTCTTCTAGTTACAGCCTTGCTCGATCTTCTGACAGCTTCTCAAATATCACTTCCCCAACACTCAAGGCTGGAGTGGGGAGTGGGAGCCTGCCTGATGAGAGCCCTAGGTCTGGAGGTAAAGCCCGTAGTCTGAGGATAACGGGGAGCCATGGAAGCCTTTTGAACAAATGGCAAATGGGTTTGAGGACTGAGAGGGTGAAGACATGTATCCCTGTGAGGAGGCTGTTGCAATATTTCATCCATCTAGCCAGCATTTGTGGAGTGCCTCCTGGTGAATGAGGGCGGTCCCCACCCTCACGGAGCTCACAGCCCAGCCACTTATGGATGGATGGATGGATGTGCAGTTCCTTCTTGTCCTTCCAGGAAACACGAGGTTATTTTACAACTGATTGCAAGTCTGAAAGAATCTGCCCACTGGAACTCCCTCTACTCTTGCTCCCCTTCTTAGAAGCCAATGACCTTGGGCAATTTGATTCTCTGCTTCAAACCTCAATTCCTACCTCTGTAAAATGGGCATCAACGTGAAATCTGTCTCACAGTCATATTGGAAGATTCCAGGAAGGAAAGATCTATGTGGCCATGCCTGGACTTGAAGTGTCCTGTGTGGATTAGGGGTGGGGCCTATGTCAGAGGGCACGCTGGTAGAAAGAATGAAAGGGGCAGATGTTTCTACCAAGTCTGTCAGTGAGTAGGAGGTACAGACAGAGCAGATGGACATTTGAGAGGGAGGTTGCTTTTCCTCAAGACTGTACTATGTGGTTGTTGCCCCAGTGTCTTCTGCTTTCTCAGCCAGCCTGATCAAGGCTGTACCTTCAAACTTAGAGATAGCCCCATACACACTGAAGCTTTCATATGCAATAACCTTTTCTTCCCATAGCACCTAGAGTCTCTTCTACACAAATCTGATCATGTCCTATTTAAAACACTGAAGTGGTTTCCTATTCTCTGGGGCTCAACCCCTGGTTCCTCTCTGTGGTCCATTGAGCTTTGCATGGCCTGACCTCTGCTCTTTTCTGTCTTCATCTCACTCCTCTTGGTTCCACGCATGGGACCTGCTCCCTCCAGGCACCTGCTCTTTGTCCATGCTGCTTTCTTTGCCTGGAATGATTTCCGCCACTGACCTTCCCCTAAGTGCCTCCCTCAGACGTCAGGGAAGCCTAGTCTTTACCCCTTCTCCTCTCACTTTGCTCTGAGTTCACGGATCGCCTCACTTGTCCTTTGTGGCACCTCTCATGGGCACAACTAAGCATTTGCTCATGAGATGATTTAGTTAGTGCCTTTTTTCCTAGTCTGGGGCTCACAGAGGCAGTAGCTGTGGCCGTCTGCTTGCTGCTGCATTCCTGCCTCCTGGCACAGGCCAGCACATAGTAGGTGCTCGACCAGTGCTGGCCGACTGGACAGGGGAAGGTTGGGCAAAACACAGAAGTCATTAGGAAAGAAGGGCCTACTATGTGTACAGAGCTGAGTCGAGCAGGGGGATCTGGAGGGGTGTGGTGAGGTGGGCTTCCTATAACCCCTGAGGAGGGGACTCTTCCCTGTGTCCGAGTCAGAGGGGTCTGGACCCACTTGCTTGGCCCACACACAACTTGGCTCTGTGACCTGGGCAAGTCCCTTGGCCTCTCTGGGCCTCAGAGCCCTCATCTGGGAAATAATCACCGCTGCCCTCTGCACTGTTGGAGATCACGGCAAGCAATTAGAGGCAGAACATCAGGCCCTGCACTGGGCACACAGTATGTGCTTAATAAATGTTCATTCCCTTCACACTGCAAATAAACACGTAATGTAGTCCATCGGGAGAACATGTTTCTCACAGGGTTTGGGTCTCTCTTCACATTGGCTAACAGGCTTCAGAAAGCACATTAACACCATATTTTGAAAAGCTGTGTATGTGAGAGAAGAAAAGGAAGGGGAAGGGAGACATTTCTTTGTGAATTTGATTTCATGGGAAATGAAAATCCTAGTTAGAACATCCTTGTTCAGGGCCCAGTGGCATTAACTGTGAAGAAGGCATGATGGGAGTGGCCCGTGGGCCAGGGCCAGCTCCTGGAGCTCAGGGTACCGGGCCGCAGCTAGCGGGCCACCGCGCCGACAGTTCCACTGTCAGCATCACCCCTTTGCATTAACTATGCTCAGTCTCTGGAAAACTGGCTCTTTGGTCATAATAGGACTCTGTGGGGGATGAGAGTGGGGGGGGGGCTTGTCTGGGGGGAGTGTTACATGTATGAAATGTAAACCTCCTCTACCTGAAAGAAGCTGATAGAAAAGCAGGGAAGGGACCCACACACAGAGGAAACAATGAGGGATTGTTTTTCCACAGCTTGGGTGAGACCGTGAGTCAGCGGGCGGATCAGGGGGGAGGAAGGTTCCAGCTGGAGATACTCAAAGCAGCCCTTGGTTCTCTGAGGGAGACTCACGGGGGCTGGCCTCAAAGCTCTGCCTCCCTCTGGGCTCCTCCTACGTCCCCAGCATGATTCAGTTCCACAGGAAGCACTGACCCCCTCCCGCTACACCATGCATGTCACAGAAAGGGAGCGCCTACTCCATGCCACGCCATGTGACATGATAAACACTTGGCTACTCAGTGTCTCATTTAATCCTCACAGCAGTCCTGAGAGGTAGGGAATATTCTACCTCTTTCACAGATGAAGACACTGAGACTCAGAGAGGTTAAGTTACTTGCCCCAGGCAGCACAGGAAGTCAGTGGGCGGGGGGCGTCTCTGGAGGAGCTGTGCAAACTTCCTTCAGACAACTTGACAAGATGCAGCAAAAGGCCGCAAAATGTGCCTACTTTTGACCCAGTTGCTCAACTTTAGAAACTGAGGATTATCATCAAGAGTCTCAACAACTCAGCTCTGTGCAAGTCCCGGGCAGCATTTGCCATCATGGCGACACACTAGAAGCCGTACTTCAACCAGTGGGAATTTGGTTTTGTTTTGGGGGGAGAATTGGCTAAATAAACTCTGGCAATAGAATACTACACATCCATTACAAATAACGGTTGGATGCTGTTTACCGGTGTTGAAAATGTCCACAAGTGGCAGAGCCAAGATTTGAACAGTCCATGAAGTCCCTGAACTCCAGGACCAGCTCAGCCACTCATCAGCTGCGGGACCACCAGCAACTGGTGAACTTTCTGTGGCTCTGTGTTTGCATTTTAAAGTGGGGACAAATCGAGAATTCTAGAGCTTTTTTAGGCGTTGTAAGAAGTGGATGAGTTAACATGTGTCAGCACGTGGTACAGCAAACAACCTGTGAACATTAGCTATTATTAGATCTGTGGGTTAGGGAATTTGGAGCCATTCTTCAAATATTTTTCTGTCCTACAGAATTTCACATATATTAAGCTGCTTGAAGGCGTTCCACAGCTCACTGACGCTCGATGTTTCTTTGTAATTCTCTCCTCTTTGTGTTTCATTTTGGATCGTTTCTATTGTTCTAGCTTCCTATTTACTAATTTCTGCCATGAACCCCACCCGGTGTGGCTTCTCCTACATCGCAGTTGTCCTCTCTAGAAGCTTGTTTTACACCGTCCGAGTCTCTATTGAACTTTTTAAACACGTGGACAGCAGCGAAAAACACGGATTTTACGTCCTTGTCTGCTAATGCTAACGTTTGGATCACTTCTGGGTCAGCTTTCATCCACTGCTTTTTCTCCTTATTATGGGTCCTATCTTCCTGTCTCTTGGTATGCCTGGAAAGTTTTGATTGGATGCCAGAGATTGTGACTTTTTCCTTGTTAGGGACTGGGTATTTTTGTCTTCCTAAGTTCTCGGGTGAAATTAAGTTACTTAAAAATAGTTCAATCCTCTCAAGTCTTGCTTCTAAGGACTGGAGCGATGCTTAGGAGCTCATTTCATCAGGGCTAATTATTCTCCACTACGGGGGTGGCAGGACCCTTCTGTGTGGCCTACCTGATGCTCGGTGCATCCTGAGCTTTCTAGTCTGGCTGGTAGGAAGAGGCACTTTTCCTGGCTCTGCGTGAGCATTGGGAGCTGCTGCATCTAATTCTTCCCGGCGCATCTTCCTTGGCTCAGATCGTTTGCTCACATGTGGGTACTGGTGTATACGTGGCTGAGTGCTCGAGAGGGCCCTCTGACTTCCTGGGGTCTCTCTCAGGTTCCCTCTGTGCAGCCCTCTCCAGGCCAATACTCCGGGCGGGAACTCTAGCCACGTTGGCCTCCCTGGACTCTCCATCCGGCTCTTGAACTCAGAGAGGCCATTGGGCTTTGCCCAGGTCCCCTCACTCCCTACACCCTGTACTGTGGCCGGGGAACTCCCTCAAGGCCGTAATTTTGGCCGAATTCCTTTCCTCACACTTGGAGATCCCTGTCCTTCCATTGCTTCATGTCCAGTGTCTTAAAACGGTGTTATTTTGTATGTTGTGTCCGGTTTTTGGTTGTCTGGGGCAGGAGGGTAAATCCAGATCCCATTACGTCATTGTGGCAGGAAGCACGAGTCCTTGCATTAGCTATGATTAATAGCTATCATTAATCCTCATGCTCTAGTCCTTTCTCAGGGCCCAAGATCTTTGGAAAGGCGAGACACAGAGAGCTAAAAAGTGACTTGCCCAGGTTTGCACAGTTAGTAGATGTGGAGCCAGGATTAGCATCAGGCTTGGCTGTTACTGAGTCCCCTCTCTCTCTTCAGACGACTGCCTCTGGGCAGGGAACTGGCGAGAACCCGCGGTGACTGAGAACAGGGGGACAAGCGGCAGGCTTATGCTTCACGTCCTGAGACTCACCTTCACCAGTGTGGGGGAGGGCTGGGACTGAAGACCAACCTGGGGCAGGACAAGGCCTTTAAAGGTTCTGGAGGCCCAGTCAGCTGTCCTGCCCGCTTACTGCATCCCCTAGATCCTGGCGGTATGGAGGGTCAGGAGCGGGCCTGCCAGGCCTCAGCAATTGGAGTGGGGCTGCCCTATGCAGGTAATAAATAGGCAGAGGCGAGGCAATGGAGGGGCTGTGTGGCAGTTGTCCCTGTCCTCACCTCTGGGCCCTGCGTGGCTGGGGGGTGGGACGAGGGAGAAGGGCCCTGGGACTCCTCATTCATCTGACCCATGGAACCAGCAGTGAACCTTTCTAAAAGACCCTTTCAGCTACCGGTGCTGTGGTCTTGGTGAGGCCAAAGCCTCACCCTTCCCCTGGGATGCTACCATGTTTGCTACTGAAGGGAGAACAGAGAAGAGGAAGAAGGGGGAATTTCCCGAGACTGGGGGTTATCACTTGTCCATGACGCCCCGCGGGAGTCCCGCAAGCCTAGAAGGAAGTCACGTCCTCTGGGCATTAGGGAATCTGCATTTATAGACACACTTGGTCAAATGACACCATCTCCCCGGACATCAGTTTCCTCAAATGTTAAGTGGGAATAATTCCCGGGACGATTGCAAGGATTAGATATAACAGTTTATGTCAGATGTCTAACCCAGGTCTGCCCCGAAAGAGGTGCCCAGGAACTATCTGTGGAAGGAATGAATGAATGCATTTGATCGCAAAGCTGGGTCCTGCCTGTTCACCCCCCTCCAGGCTCGCCAATCTCAGTTCTTCCCCAAGAGAGGCCTAGGCTTCCCGAAGACGGCTTCTCCCACCCAGTATCTCCCCTTCCACCTTCTCCCCGACCCCCATCGGCCGGAGGCTGGTCAGTAAGTCCCCTGACTTCAAATCTGTCCCGAAAACCCCACGGAGCCAAGAGGCACCCGCCTGTGTTTGAACTCAGCAGGTCTACCAGCTCCCCGTTGGGACTCTGGGAGCCGGAAAGTCATTTTTTACATCACCACCATAAAATGTTGTTTTGTTCCAATGGGTGCTACTGACCGATGGGAACTAGGATCCTAATTCTCGCAACACCTCCTGTCCCTCTCAGAAAAGGACTTCGCACATGAATCAGGTTGCTACTCTTCCGAAATATAATATTATACTTATATGCAGAACACTCAGAAAAGCGTGAAGAAAAAAAACCCAAAAGATGGATAAATAAATAAATAAAACTTTAAAAAGTCCTCCTTAGTCTCAGGTGGTCCCTCCTAACATTTCAGTATATATAAGCCCCGTCTTTTTTTCCCCCGTGCTGGAGTTAGAAAGGGGCAGAGTTACATTTTAATGAAGGCATTTTTTTTTTTAAGGTTTAAGGAGAGCATGCCCATAATCCAATCTCTACAGTAAAGTTTATCTTCCATCCCTGCCCCGGTCTCCCCCCACCCCACCCCCCACCATTTGCTCTCCCTAGAGGTGACTGATGCTACATCCTCTTATAGAGACGTTCAGACAGTCTGTGCCTCTACAAGGGTGTGTGCGTGTGCTTGTGTGAGCCCTTGTGTGCATGTCTGAGGTCAGCAGGTAGCTACTATTCTGTAGAAGCCTTCTTCACTCTGCACCCCCAGGGATGTGTTCCCACATCAGTCCATGCACTCTCTTCCCTGCACAATGTTCTGTTGCATGGACCACCTTCATTTATCCAACCCATTTCCAATTGTTGGGCATTTCAGCTGTTACCAATGATAAATTATCTTGACCATGCAGTGTTGTTGTTGGGTTTTTTTTAAGATTTTATTTCTTTATTTGATAGAGAACGCTCAATCAGGGGGTACATCTGAGAGAGAGGGAGAAGCAGGCTCCCTGCTGAGCAGGGAGCCCGATGTGGGGCTCGATCCCAGGACCCTGGGGTCACGATCCGAGCCGAAGGCAGATGCTTAACCCACTGAGCCACCCAGGCACCCCAACCATGCAGTGTTGTTAAACGGATAAATGTTCGGTTCTCTGAGGGGTATAAATATTCCCACCAAGGTTGATTCTAAGCTACTGAAACATAACGTCCCTGAGTGAGCACAATCCCTGCAAGCCCATGCGAGCCAGCTCCAGAGCACCAAAACCCCACTGATGACCTATGGTACCGTGGTGCATGTCCCTAATTCTTTCCAAAGTGAAATGGCTGCCAAAGCATATGCATAATCCCAAGGCTTTTAATGAGAGCACCAAATTGCCCTCCAGAAAGATAGTATCAATTAATACTCCCTAAGCCTCGGTGATGCCTGTTTATCTCACCCCACCCCTCCAACAATGGCTTTTATCAGCCCTTTTAATCTCTCCCATCTGCTAGATAGAATACTAGTAGCTCATTGCTATTTTCATTTGCGTAGCTTTTGGTGACTAGCTTAAAAACTCTTTTATAGTGCAGTGAAATTTTATTTGGGCAACTGTAAGAACATTTCCTGAAGCTTCTGTGGATTAGAGGTGTCCAGGAAGCAATTTGGGAATCATGGCTTTGGTACACTGCCTTGCTCATCAATAAGATCAAATAGGAGAGCCACTCGCTCACCAAACAGCATCAAAGCTTTCCCAGAAGTCACCTTGCTGTATTGCTCAACCCCATCTTGTCCCAATTACCCACCCCCTATGCCACCACCACCCTCCTACGTTTGTTTCAGGCAAACACATCTGGAAATGCCAGAGCTTTCACTTAGCCTGGGAACTGACGCCAACTAAGACCTGTGCTTAGAAAGAGTCAAGGCAGGCAGTAGGGAATCCCCGAAGCGCTCTACAGATAAAAGGATAAAGGAGGTGTCCCGTAGGTGGCTATGTGGTCTAGGACAGTTACTTCATCTTTCTGAGCCTCAGTGCCCTGCAGAGTGGGGGTGGGGGTGGGGTCATCATAGTATGGCCCATGCAAGATTGCAGTGAGAATTAAATGAGCAAATGCATCTTGAGGGTTTAGTACAGGGACTGGCATACAGTAGGCATGCAACAAATGGCAGTCGTCATCATCGCCACCCTCATCACATTGTCAAAGTGCTTTGCAAACCGCAGGGTTTTTTCTGTATGAATGTGAAGTGGCAACATTATGATCCTTCCTGTTTCCTCTAGCTGTTCTGCTCTGGACCAAGAAGGTCACCACACCCCTCACTTGTTCAGCTCAAAGCCCAGTCTTCCCTGAAGTGGCCTGGACCCCCTTTGGGTTCTTTTGAATTCAGTAGCTTTATTTGACCAAACAAGACTTTTCTTAGAGTGGAGTGAAAGGCTTCTTCTAGGAGCTTCCTCCAACACGTAGGTCCTTTCTGACTTTGCTTGGATGGGGACTGAAGTGCCCTAACGGGACTCTTGCCTCCTATATCTACCCCCCACCTCCAGCCAGTTGTCCTGCTTGAGATAGCCTCATGAGTCTTTTAGGATACAACCTCTCACCAGTCCATCCATCCATCCATCCATCCATCCATCCATCCATCCATCCATCCATCCAACCATCTATCCATCCATCCCATTCATTCAACAAATTGCTTAGGTCTGTTCTCAGCTATGATGAATAATTACAGAAATCATGCACTTTCAGGGACTCTAATTCCAAGCAAATAAAAAAAATAAATAAAGAAGTCTTTACCTTGACCTTCACGCTCTGACCCCTGCCCATCTCTCTAATCTTATGTTACCATTCTCCCCTTACCTACTGTGTTCCAGCAGTGCAGTCAGTTGCAATTCCTTGCATACTCTAAGCTATTTCCCCATTCAGGGCCTTCTTCCATGCTGTTCCCTCAACATGGAGGGCTTTTGTCTCTCCTTTTTGTCCAGCCTTTTCCTTTTCATCATTATATTTCCAGATTAAATGGTATTTCCTCCAAGGGGACTTGCATTGCCCCATCTCAACTGAAATTATGTCCTCTTCATTATGCCTCCTTCATAGGCTTATCATAACCTGTAAAGATGTGTTTTCTTTGTGTTTTTATTCATTTAGTGTTCGTCTTTTCTGCAAGATTGTAAGTTTCATAAGGGTGGGGACCCTGCCCGCTATGTTCATGGTGGTGGGGTTAGAGCTTAGAACCATGCCCGGCAGCATACATCCTCAAGATAAATTTGTGGGATGAGTGAGGCAATATTTAGCCAAAGCTCAGTGAAAGAACCAATACTGAGCTAGGATTCCTTAAAAGACAGATTGTCCCTCTTCCTTTCCAGATATTCTCCAATCTATCCTGGAGGCAGCGGGATGGCAGCCGGTTGGGAATGGAGACTCACCATTGGGACTTGGGTTGTAGACCTGAGATGTGTATTGACAGAAAAGCATAAATGTATGGAATGGTGGGATAGAATGTGAAGCCCCTCCCGTGTCTACTGCAGGTGTGTTGGTTATGACATAGTGTCCACACTTGTGAGAACCCTTGGGAAAGATCTTGTCTTGGAACTGTTAGAAGATTAATTAGAACCAAGGCTCTGAATTTAGATGTTTTGTATTCCAATTCTTGATCCACTAGCTCTATGACCATGGGCAAGTTGTGAACTTTTCCTTCCCTGTTAGTGAAGATAATAATAGTGCTTCTCTTGTATAGGTGTATGAGGAGTAGTAAACACCCAACAGATGCAAACTACTATTATAATTCTCCTGGGCAACTGGTTTGTTCAAATGGTATGATCATTGTGGTTTATGTCACTGACCAAATTGCCCTTTTCATGCTGGCTGCTAGGAAGTTCAGCATCAATCTTGTGAATCAGCCACAGCAAATTTCAAGAGTGCTTTTTGTGAATAGGAGGTATTCACAGATCCATTTATTATCATTTGTTTCTTGCTCTAGTATTTATGTGTGTAGCTTGATCTAACTTATGTGTCCTTGAAATTGTCTTTTATCGTTCTAGTAAGAGATCTGGTATCTTGTATGAGAAGTTTCTGCTTGCATATGGCTATTTTGTCTCCTTAGTGAGATGGTGGGTCCCTCAAGAGCAGGGACTGTCTCCGAGGCACTTTTTGACTCTCCCTTCCCCCCATGGTTAAGTAGCACATTCTAAGCTGAGTGGATGGGTTGATGAAATGTTAGAAGGCAAGGAACTCAAAGTTGCTCCCTGCCTTAGCCACAAGAGAGGAAATAGCTAACCCGAGAGATCTTTACTCTCTCAAGTGTCCATAAAACTAAAAACAGCTTCTTCTAGGAAAGGTCAGTGACCAATGTGCCAATTTCCTGTGCTTCTTGACCACAGAGAACAGCAAGGATGTCTGGAAGAGGAGTGGACAATCAGGGGGAGACTTTGTGGTCTGGGAGCTGCCTCACTGGCTGGCCAACATGAGGAATCAAGCTCCATTTTGTGGGGTAGCAGAGATTGTCCTGGATACCCCCCACCCAACATCTGAGTCATCCTCTTCTTTTAGGATTCATGGAATACCGATCACATATTTCATATCTTCTCATGAAAAATTTCACATTTGGGCAACTCTGGGCCCCCAGTCCCACATGGCAACCATCAATACCCTCTTCCGATGGGCATAAATCCTTGAGTGCTATGCTGATTCCCAATTGCCTGGCCTACCTCGCCTACCTACATCCTCTGCCTGTCCCTGTGGGCGTCTGAGGCTGAGCCCTGGATGATGGTGACCCTGAGGATTCTGAGACCCAGGCAGCCTTTCTTGCCTCCTTGGAGACCCTCTCCCACCTTGTGCAAACTTGGCAGGCCATCATGCTCTTAGGGACTGTAGGTTTTCCCATTTGTAAGTTGTAGTCCCCTTGGACACCCATCCCCACCCCACCCCATTCACCCAAATCTTTCCCATTCTTTAGACTTGGGCCATCTCATCCCCTCTGGAAGGGGATGTTCACTTGCCCTCATGTTGTTCTGCAATTATTTACCTGTAGTCCTGCCACATACTCACAGACCTGCCCACACTAGGGGCTCAGAACACGCTTGCGGAATGAATGAGTGAGTTCGGGAATGAACCAATACATAATCAAGTAGATTCAAGTTGCCTGAGTTCACATGGGTCCAAGAAGCAGAACCCGGATTTGAATGCAGGACTCAGAATCCTGTGCTCACCTAACAATATCACTCTGGCCAGGGTCTGGAGCACCTACTGTCCTCCTGTCTCTCCACTGCTGGGCTTTGCCCACAGAGCCACTGTGAGCCGGGCCACCCTCGCCAAGCTGACATCGGGGAGGAAGATGTCACAGCACTAGACAGTCACACAGGGCCCTGCCTCATCACCTGCTTTGACTGAGAGGAGCAGCCTCCACCAGGAGGCTTTCTTTTCTCCTCTCCCGAAGCCTCTCCTGTCGGCCGTCCCCTCCCACTGCGCCCCCCTCACCCAAGCCTCTCTCTTTAATTGCTGTTCCGGGGAGCAGGAAGAATGTCGCATTTGTTGCATCTGTTTCTCTGGAAGACTGTGAAGCCGCATTAAAATATGTGCTCTGTGGGCGTTTGGTAGGCTGGGGCCTCTCTAGCAGGTTAATAATTGGGAGAAAGAGCTGAGAAAGGAAGAAATGGGAGGGACAGACTGACAGATAAGGAGACACTCAGAGAGAAATGGAGAGACAGAACACAGAGTGACCGAGATTTAGAGAGAGAGACAGAGAGCATCAGAGGTAGAGGAAGAAGCTGGAGAGAGAGGAAGAGGGAAGCGGAGAGAAACTGAGTCTGTGGCCATCACCACCTTCCTCTGGTCTTCAGCGTTTTTCTAACTGGCCCTGGGTTTATCCTGGATTTATGAGGGTTTATCCCACACATCTACAGTGCCAGGCCCACAAGATACTCACTGTGGTTATTTTTGGGAGCAGTGGCAATGTGCTCGTGGGAACCCTGCTGGCCAGGGGCGACGTGGGCCTGCCACTCCCCTCCCCTGTCCTTCCCGTTTCCTGGATTTCTCTAAGGAGCCGGCAGGGCTCACCATCCCCAAGTGGCCCCAGCTGGGAGATGGCCTTCTGTGGGCCGGGCTGGTTGGTGGGGGCAGCCTGTCCTGCTGAAGAGGATGCTGGGCATAAGCCACGGGTGGTGGGGATGAGGGGCGTGTGTGAGGGAAGCCTACAGGGTCGAGGGAGAAGGTCAGGGAAGTAGAGGTGCAGCCCAGTGGCTCTGGGACAAAATGTTCAGTGAGTGCAGACTCTGTCATCACCACTGCCCCACGGGGTAAGAGTTCTCAATCCCCTCATTTCATAGATGGAGAAATGGAGGCTCTGAAGGGAAGGGGCTTGTCTGAGGGCACACAGTCAGGGAACTTTGGGAGAATGCAGAGTAAGTATTTGACCACTGGCCCCTCAGCAGCCATTTCCCAGCTCCCTCTCCTAGCAACTCCTATTTCCATTTAGGGATCTGCGTGGTTTGGGATGCTGATTCCATTCGGGGTGCGGGATGATTCAGTCTAAACATGGGGACTCATTCTCCCCTTCTGGCAACAGTGGCTGGAGAAGTGGGCAGAGGGCAGGGACCCAAGGATGGTGATGCCTGGCCAAGGGGCTTGGACTGGATCCTACGGGGACAAGGGTATCTCAGGAAGATCCTAAGCAGGGACTGGGTGGGGGGGTGTCAGGCCAGTGTCTAGGAAACAAAAGCAAGCTTCTCCCAGAGCATCCATTGCAGACAGTGGGTTAGCGACCTCTCTCTTGAGATAGTTAATGCCCAGACAAGCATACACATGTACACCTTTTTCTTATACATAGAGAATTGTACTTCTACAACTTGTTTTTTAAAAATAGTTTTATTGAACTAGAATTCACATACCATAAAATCCACCCATTTAAATGTATAATTCGGGGCGCCTGGGTGGTATGGTCAGTTGAGCGTCCAACTCTTGGTTTCGGCTCAATAACAATCTATCTTTCAGCTCAGGTCATGATCTCAGGTTGTGAGATTGAGCCCCGCGTCAAGCTCTGCACTCAGCGTAGAGTCTGAGGCTGAGCAGACTGCCCACACGGTGTGTCCCCCACCTGTCTGCTCATAAATGACACACCCCCACACCCACAAAGTACACATACCACACCCCATACACATGAAACATCACACACATTGCACCCAACACACACACCTCTCCCGTTCTCAATAACATCTCACAAAACATCCCTCTATCTATGACACACACACCTGGGGAATCATCCATCCTCGCCCCCACACAGGTATACACCCAGGCCTGGCCTCCTGCCAAGGACACCGCATAGGAATAGGCTGGGGAAAGTCCAGTCCTGGATGCCTGGAAAAGCAAGCTCAGGGAGACCAGCCCAGGCTATAGGGCTGGTGTGTTTGTGTGTATGCATGTGTGTGTGTGTACATGTGCGTGTGTATGATGGGTATATGCATGTGTATGTCTGGTGTGTGTGTGTGTGTGTGTGTGTGTGTGTGTGTGTGTGTGTGTGGCCACCCTTAGACCTTACCTGGCAGGGGAGAGGGAGGCCACAGTGAACCCTTAGGCCCCAAATAACTGAGGTAACCCCTGTCTTCAACCCACCCAGGACAGTTCCAGCACTATGAGGAAGGAAAAGCCTCACCAGAAGAGGCTGGGATTTACTCACCTGAACGCTCCTGTCCCTAGAAGAGAAGCAGACGGGGCCATGGACCTGTGCCTAAAACCCTTTGGGCCACCTACTATAAAGCCCCCATCCTCCTGGCTGACAGGCAGCCCGCAGCACCCAGCTCGGTCAAAGAGTGTGTGCTGGACTTTAGTCCCATCCACCCCTGTGTCCAGGCAACACTACGGCCCTGACAACTCCTACTTGCTGAGTGAGTGTAAGCAAGCCACTTCATCTGAGCCACAGTTTCTTCATCTGTACAATGGGCAGAACAATGCTAACCACATAGTTTTGCAGAGATGAAGTTAAAAGACGTAGTGCCTGTGGGAGCTCAGACCCACGGCAGGTGCCCGGGCATTTAGGGTCAGCTTTCTCTGGGACCCCTCAGGGTCATGCGGTGCACAAAAGTGGGAGAGGGTTGCTGGGAAAGGATTAAATCTTGCAGTCAGAGTGAAGGTGTCAAGGATGCTGCCTACAAGCGGGGGACTGAGGGCGCAAGCAACAGAGCCTTCGCCACGGGGCTCCCCGTTAACTATTCCAGTCAGCACACTGGGAAGAAGGGAGCAGAACTTGCCAACCATGTGCCAGACCTCTACTAGCACTTGGGCACCATTAGTCACGCCACAAAAGCCTGGGGAAAGGTGTCATCACTCCTGTCTTACCCATGAGGAGGTTAAGCCAAAGAGAAAGCAAGGCACTTCTGGCCACACAGCTTGCAAATTACCAGGCAGGACTCGGGAGCTGGTTGTGTCAACCATGTGTTTCTGATGCTTTGATACCTGGGGCCTTGTCATCTTGACCCTGAAGAGATTGCCCCTGCCAGGGCTAGCCAATTCCTAGCATAGTAAACCACTCCCCTCTAACATGCCTTCCATCTGCAAGCTAACCACCACAGCACCCACTCCTCCACCACCTCTCACACTTGGAGCCTCTACCCTCACCCCAACCACCCAGGGCCAGGCACTAGACAACTAGGGCAGCCCCTGTACCTGGAGCCTGCTGGACTTACTCAAACTGGCCAATCCTAAGCCTGCTTACTCTGCTTTGCCCATTCCTTCCCACTGTAACCCCCAGAAAGGCTCTTGCCCATATTTCTCCTTGCTCCTCTCTGCCCCATGATGAACGCCGGGCTCCCCTGCGTGGTCTTGCCCCCTCCTCTTGGGAACTGTGAGTAACAACCAATCTTTTCTTTTTCCTTTTTTTTAAAAAGATTGATCGACTGATTGATGTATTTATGTATTTATTTGAGAGAGCGAGAGAGCACAAGCAGGGGCGAGCAGCAGAAGGAGAGGGAGAAGCAGGTTCCCGCTGAGCAGGGGGGCTCGATCCCAGGACCCTGGGATCATGACCTGAGCAGACGCTTCACCGACTGAGCCAGCCCTGCGTCCCACAACCTATCTTTTCAATGGCAGCCCCTCCTGTCCATTGTTGCCACACCTGAGCAGTAACAAAACCTACATTGTAAATCATCCATAACAGCTAATTCCCAAGATCTCATGTAATCCCCTCACCACGCTGCCGCCACGGTCGGTCGGGCTTCCTTGCCCTGGGGCGGGGGCGGGGGGGGGGCAGTGCCCCTTGTCTTTGCCTCTGTGTGGGGAATGAATGGCTTCCTGCATCTCTGTCTTCTGTCCTAATTCACTGTGGTTTGAATGTTTGCACCCCTGAGGCCATCCCCAGAGCCCGGCTCAGAGCTCATCTGCCTAATGTCTACCTCCTCCACAGAACCTAAACCCCACGGGGGTGGGACATAGAAGCTTCTGTACTCTGCCCGAGCCCGTTCCTTCATCTGACCCTCCTAGCCACTCTCTAGAGACAGCTCAGTCTGGATGTTTGTACTCATCTTACAGAGATGGAAACGGAGAAGTGACGAGGCCTCCCCAGTGGCCACATGGCAGGCCAGACACAGAGCAGGGATTTGAATCTAGGCCTGAGCCTCTGAAGTTTGTGGATGTTTTCTTGGCAACTGTGCTTCATGATCTTGTGTTCCAGCCTGCTCACTGCAGGGGACAGGCTTGTACGCAGCCATTCTAAAAACGATAAAAGCCAGAGGCCAGCCAGGCCACAGGGAGGGGACAGCACGACGAGCCAGGGCTGGGGGACTGGGGAATGATGCACCACGGGCCTTTGAAATAAAGTTGAAAAGAAGACCTGATTTATAAATGTATAAATAGAAAAAAAAATCCCAAGTAAAACAACAGCTGTCCTGCTTTTTTTTGTAATTGTTTTTGGTGATTCCTGAAAGCAAGCTGGTGGGGGATGCTGCTAGGTTTGGAGGTTCCCTACTCTGCCCCCCTTCCCTGGCCAGGGGAAGATCCCCTGCTTCTGCTTAGACTCACCCTCAGAGAATGAATGCCTCCAGTGGATCCTAGGGTGAGTTCTGCAGTGGCCTCCTTAGCTGCCCCTCCCTGGACATCGCTGCACATATAAATGAATGGATGGGTGGATTCAAGGACAGAGCGACAGTTTTTTCCCAAGCCTACTTCCCAGTGAGATCGTCCCTGGTTACCTCGTGTAGATTGCCACCCCTCTCTAGCCCGGCAGCCCCTTCCCCACTGCCCCTGCCTCTGCCCTGTTCTCTCTCTAGCACCTTCCACCTTCTTGGTCTCTTTCACCCAACGGCTGGGCCACAGTGCGATGACAGATCTGCTGTCGAGTCCATCCTCCAGGGCTTCAGAGGGTCATCCCCGCCAAATGTCCTTAACCACCCCATTCACCAGGCTGTCTGCGTCCCTCCGGAGCTGCTCTCGCACGCCCCACCCGGAGCAGGGAGCTGGCTGCCACCCTCCTTGCCTTCCTTTCTCTCTCATCCAGCATCCAAGCCAGCATTTGGCCTCCAGAACTACCCTCAGACCACCTCCTCTCCCCATCCCTACTCGCCTCCTCACTGGCCTCCCTCGCTCCAGTCCACCCTCAGCATCCTTTCTGCAGCCAGAGATGCAGATGCAGATGTTTGGAAGATGCAGATCTGACCTTATCAGTCCTCTGATCAAAACCTTTCTCCCCTTAAGGAAGCCCAGGTTCCTTAATGTCTTTGCGAAGACCACTGTTCCTCCACCCACAGCTCAGTAAACACCTCCTGGTCCCAGAAATTTTCCTGGGTCTAGCTATGGGTATTGTGGGGGTGGGGACCCCACCTTTTCTGCCCCTTTCTGAAGCTGCTGATCTGTCTGGTGCCTGGTGCATCAAAGGGGCTCAGGTCATGGTTATGACCTAAATCAAGATGAAATAAACTGAACCGAACCGAATGTATCCAATGTAAGTGATTGACTTAACCAGGAATTCAAGATACAGTGACAGCAGGCAATTTTTAATCCTCATTCTGGACCCTCGCAGCATCCAAGACCCTTGTTTACAGATGGGGAAACTGAGGCGCAAGGGGAATAAATGTCACTGTTCAGTCTACATTTTCAAACTTATTTCTCCTAATACAGGACTTTTGTTTTGTTTTGTTTTTCCTTTCTTTGAGGCTATAGCTGGAAGGACCTGCTGCTCCACCAAGCCTCCTGGCTTTAGCAAGCATGAGACAGCATGAGGAAGGAAAGAAAATCTCAGAGAGGTGAAGTGACTCACCTAACATCATACAGCTAGGAGGTAGTGGAGCTGGGATTAAAACTGAGATCCATTTGACCAGAGTACCTCCATGGGCCGTAAAACAATGGTCATATCAAGGGGCAGAAGGTTGACTGAAAATATTATTCAGAGATTCCGCCTACAGTCCATGTATCCTTTCCCGCTCAAGTCACATCCAGGCATGGCTAATGGAGGGACAGGCTACTCACCTGCTTGCCCATATGTCCGCTTCTGCCCCTCAAACCTGGGCTCAGACAACTTCAGAAGCTTCCTGGGTATGCACAAGGCAGCCAATATTTGTCTGATCTCCCAGTCAGGCTAATTTAGGGCAGAGATGCTTTTTCCTTTTCTTTTAACTTTAAATAGACAAAGAGCTCTTACAGGCAACCCAGTAGAAAACAGAGCAAAGAACATGAACAGGCAAGTCACAAAATAAGACACACCAACAGCTAATAAAAGCATGAAGACAGGATCACTTGCATTAATAATTTTGTAGATGTAAATTAAAATTTCAACCAGATGTCACCGTAAAGCCTTCAAATCAGCAAAGATTAAAACCAGAGTTTGTAAACTCAGAATCTACAAAAGCCAGCCAGTTCTCACAAACGGAGCAAGAATTGGCAAAGATCATAAGGAACCAACTTCTAGGGGGAGCAGGCCCCTGGCAGCTGTGATCATCCCCAGGAAGACCCTGGACAGCCAGATTGCTTTACTTGTCAACCACAGTCAGAAATCAGATTTTTATGAGAATGTGATTTTTCTTTAAATTGTTGGCAGTTGCTTCAAAGTTAGACACAGTAAATTTTACTCTTGGAAATAATTGGATAAGTGCACAAAGATGCACGTATAAGAAAATTTATAGCAGCACTAACTATAACAGTGAAAGACCAGAATCCTAACTAATGTCAAGCAATAGGGCATTGGTTAAGTAAAATAGAAACACTCCCACAATGGAACACTAAGAAGCCCTTAAAATGTTGAGTGTGTCCCATTGGGTTCATGTCCACACCATAGATCTCTATGGTAGATAAGAAAGAGGAATCGTGCTCTTTTTCGTGGCGCCTCGGAGGTGGTAGCCTGCTTCAGGATGAAGCTGAACATCTCTTTCCCAGCTACTGGCTGCCAGAAACTCATTGAAGTGGACGATGAACGCAAACTTCGTACCTTTTATGAGAAGCGTATGGCCACAGAAGTTGCTGCTGATGCTCTGGGTGAAGAATGGAAGGGTTATGTGGTCCGAATCAGTGGTGGCAATGACAAACAAGGCTTCCCCATGAAGCAGGGTGTCTTGACCCATGGTCGTGTCCGCCTGCTGCTGAGTAAGGGGCATTGCTGCTATAGACCAAGGCGGACTGGAGAGAGAAAGCGCAAATCTCTTCAGGGTTGCATTGTGGATGCCAATCTCAGTGTTCTCAACTTGGTCATTGTAAAAACAAGGGGAGAAGGATATTCCCGGACTCACTGATACTACTGTGCCTCGTTGCCTGGGGCCCAAAAGAGCCAGCAGAATCTGCAAACTTTTCAATCTCTCTAAAGAAGATGATGTCCGCCAGTATGTTGTGAGAAAGCCCCTAAACAAAGAAGGGAAGAAACCTAGAACCAAAGCGCCTAAGATTCAGCGTCTTGTTACTCCACGAGTCCTCCAGCACAAACGGCGGCGTATTGCTTTGAAGAAGCAGCGCACTAAGAAAAATAAGGAAGAGGCTGCAGAATATGCTAAACTTTTGGCCAAGAGAATGAAGGAGGCCAAAGAAAAACGCCAGGAACAGATTGCCAAGAAACGGAGGCTGTCCTCTCTGAGAGCTTCTACCTCTAAGTCTGAGTCCAGTCAAAAGTGAGATTTTCTATGAGCGACAAATAAATACGATCAGACATCAAAAAAAAAAAAAAAAAGAAAGAAAGAAAGAGGGATTGTAATTTCAGCAACCAAAAGCTTTAGATTTCTCAAAATCAGACCAGGCCTCATTCACAAAAAGCAGTTGCAAAATAAAATCACTCAGGTTGAATATGATGAAGAAAGAACCTTCAAAAGAAACCACTTCTAAGTGACCTCAATACCAGGCATACCCTGTAGATAAAGCATTCAGAACTAATACTTGCAAAGATGAGTTTTGTCAGGCCATCTACTAGTAATAAGATAATGTGAACAAATGTCCCTTTGAGAAAAAGATTTAGTGAAAAAAGTCTAAATGAATCAGATTTGTTGGGGACAATGATGGGGACGCTTCCTAATGCAATGGATAGAGTGGTTAAGAAGCCCTACACCACATTTTCTTTACCCAGTAACTGATGGACACCTACGTCATTTCCATATCTTGGCTATTGTGAATAATGCGGCAGTGAACATTGGGAGGGCAGGTATCTCTTTGAGATACTGATTTCATTTCCTTTGGATGTATACCCAGAAGTGGAATTGCTCATATGGTAGTTCTATTTTTAATTTTTTGGAGAAACTCCATACTGTTGTTCATAGTGACTGCACTAATTTACATTCCCACCAACAGTGTGCAAGGGTTCCCTTTTCTCCATACCCTGCTCAACACTTGTTATTCTTGTCTTTTAGATAATGGCCATTTTAACAAGTATGAGGTAATATCTCATTGTGGCTTTGATTTTGTATTTCCCTGATGATTATCAGTGTTGAGCCCCTTTTCATATACCTGTTGGCCATTTGTATGTCTTTGGAAAATTTGTCTATTCAGATCCTTTGCCCATTTTTAATTGTGTTATTTGGGTTTTTTTTTCTTATTGAGTTGTATGATTTCCTTACATATTTTGGATATTAACCCCTTATCAGATATATGGTTTGCAAATATTTTCCCTCTTTGCATAGGTTGCCTTTTTAGTCTGTTGATTGTTTCCTTTGCTGTGCAGAAGATTTTGGCTGTAGTTGCCTATGTGTTTGGTTTCATATCCAAAAAAATCATTGCCCAGACCAAAGTCAAGAAGCTTTCTGCTATGCTTTCTTCTAGTTTTTTTATGGAGTTCTTATGTTTAAGTTCTTAAGCCGTTTTGAATTGATTTTTGTATGTGGTATAAGGGTCCAGTTTCATTCTTCTGCATGTGGATATCCAGCTTTCCCAGCACTGTTTATTGAACTGTCTTTCCCCATTGTATGTTTTTGGCACCCTTGCCAAGGATCAGTTGACTGTAGTTGCATGGACCTATTTCTGGGCTCTGTATTTTACTCCATGAGTCTATATGTCTGTTTTTAATGCCAGTACCATACTGTTTGTTTATGGTAGCTTTGTCATATAGTTTGAAATCGGGAAGTATGGTATGTCCAACTTTGTTCTTCTTGCTCAATACTTTGCAAAGCAATACTCTTGCTTTGACTACTTGAGTTCTCTTGTGGTTCCATATGAATTTTAGAATTCTTTTTATATTTCTGTGAAAATGCCATTGGGGGATTTTGAGCGGGATTGCATTGACACTGTAGATCACTGTGGGTAATATGGACATTTCAACAATATTAGTTCTTCCGATCTGTGAACATGGGATGTCTTTTTATTTATCTGTGTCTTCTTTAATTGCCTTCATCAATGTTTTATGTTTTTCAGTGTACAAGTCTTTCATCGTTTTGGTTAACTTTATTCCTAAGTATTTTATTCTTTTGCTGCTATTGTGAAGAAGTTGTTTTCTTGCTTTTCTTTTTCAGATAGTTTGTTGTTTGTATATAGAAACATTAACTGATTTTTGTATGTTGATTTCATATCCTGCAACTTTACCAAATTTGTTTATTAGTTCTAGCAGGTTTTTCTTTTTGAGTCTTTAGTGTTTTCTGTATACACGATCCTGTCATCAGCAAAATGAGATAATTTTACTTTTTCTTTTCCTATTTGGATACATTTTATTTCTTTTTCTTGTCTAATTGCCCTGGCTAGGACTTCCAGTACTATGTTGAATAGAAGTGGTGAGAGTGGGCCTCTTTGCCTTGTACTGGAGCTTAGAGGAAAAGCTTTCCATTTCCCCCCATTGACTATAATCTCAGCTGTGGGCTTTTAATATATGGTCTTCATTGTGTTGGGATAAGTTCCTTCTATACCTATTTTGTTGAGAGTTTTTATCATGAACGGATGTTGAACTTTTTCGTCTATTGAAACAATTATGTAGTTTTTTCCTTTCATCCCGCTAGAGTGATTGTTATTGAAAGGACAAAAGATAAAAGCATTGGTAAGAATGTAGAGAAAAAGAAACCACTGTGCACTGTTGATTAGAATGCAAACTGGTACAGCCATTACGGGAAACACTAGGGAGGTTCCTCAAAAAATTAAAAATAGAAGTACCTTATGATGCAGCAATCCCACTTCTGGGTACACATCTGAAGGAAATGAAATCAGTATCTCAAAGAGATATATGCTCCCTCATGTTCATTGCAGCATTATTCACAATAGCCAAGATACAGAAAGCACCTAAATGTCCATCGATGGATGAATGGATAAATAAAGAATGGTATATATTTATAGAATGGAATATTAGCCTTCACAAAGAAGGAAATCCTGCCATTTGCAACAACATGGATGAACCTGGAGGATGTAATGCTAAGTGTAATAAGCCAGACAGAAAAACAAATACTACATGATCTCACTTATACGTGGAATCTAAAATAGTTGAACTCAGGGGGCGCCTGGGTGGCTCAGTCGTTAAGTGTCTGTCTGCGGCTCAGGTCTTGATCCCAGGGTCCTGGGATCAGGCCCCTCATCAGGCTCCCTGCTCGACGGGAAGCCTGCTTCTCCCTCTCCCACTCCCCCTGCTTGTGTTCCTGCTTTCGCTGTGTCTGTCTGTCAAATAAATAAAATACATTAAAAATTAAAAAAAAATAAAACAAAATAGTTGAACTCATAGAAGCAGAGAGTAGAACGTGGTTGCCAGTGGCTGAAGGGAGGGGAAATGGGAAGATGTGGGTCAAGGGGTACAAAGTTTCAAGAATGCCAGGTAAGTTCTGGAGAGCTATAATGTGCAGGATGGTGACTATAGTTAACCACTGTGTATGGTTGAAATTTGCTAAGAGAGCAGGTCTTATGTCTTCTCACCACACAGAAAAAGATAACTAGGTGAGATGATGAATACGTTAACTAGATTGATTCGTGCAATTATTTCACAATGTATGTATATGGAAACCATCAAGCTGTATGCCTTAAATATTCAATAGGTATTTGTAAATTATACCCCAATAAAGATGAAGAAAAAAAACCCTCCAAAGGGCCACATCTGTGAACAAGCCATCACACTTCCAGGATTTAAAACAATCATGACATTCAGCTGATTCTCATTATTCACAGTAGTTATGTCTTATGAAGTCTCCATGAACACAGTTGGCAAGTACTGAACCATGCCTCCCAGAGTAAGGGTCCCGGGAGTCTCTGGTCACAATATTTTTAAGACCTATTAATACATAACCTTGCTCTATGTGTGTTTCTGTTTAAAGACCCCCTTATTTAATGTATATGCCTAATTCAGTAACTTCAAGCTCGTGGCTGACAGCTCTTGAATGCATTCCTGAAGGAAACTTGTCCAAAACGTGTATTTTCTCCATGAGGCACACCTCAGCCTCCCTGTGCTTCGGGACCATAGACAGCCCTTCAGCACTGTGCTGAGGGGCCATTTCAAACAGCACAATCACAAACAAAAAGCATAAAAATGTGACAACCTTAGCATGAAATAGACTGCAAACAGGATGCTTGTTTATAGTAGAAGAGCTGAAAGAAGACAGCAAAGTGTCACTGTGTTCGACCCCCGCCGGGAACGTGTGTATGTGGCTGGCGGATCACACTTTTTGCCGCTCTGCGCGTGTCCTTGAATGACCACAAGAGTGCCGCGAGGATTGATTTTATGGTTACAAAGAAATTCTAGTGAGCAAGCGAACTTGAAAATACGTAATCCGTAATCCGCGAAGAATAAGAATCAGTTGTATTGAAAGATGTTGATAGCAACACCGTAACAATAACACCACTGGATCTGACCTGAGTGTAGGGGTTGGTGAGGCCAGAGGGTCTCAGCCTCAACTCTCCGGACATTTAGGACCAGATCATTCTCTGTTGTGGCCGGAGGGGAGGGTGGGGGTCGCCGTTCCTGTACGTGGTAAGATGTTTGGCCACATTCCCGACCTCTACTCAGTGGTTGCCGGTAGTATTGCACTCTCTCCGAGTTGTGACACATGGCATAGTCCCCGGACGCGGCCAAATGACAACCTCCAGGTTAGATAAAAATAAAAATAAGAGGCAGCCACACAATGATATGCTGTGCAGCCTTTAAAAGGGATGGCGTATAAAATGACTTGGAAAGATTTCCATGGCATCTTTGAGTAGAGAAAAAAAGAAAAAAGACAGGTGACAAACTGGATGTATACTAAAATTGCATTTGTACATCTGTGTGTGTTCTACACATGTAGAGGACAGCGAGAACGAGGGACAAAAAGTGACCGATTTTCTGTTTTTCCGCTGGACAAGCATGTTTGAAGCCTTTGCACCAACAGAGTCTTGAGCCCGAATTTCAGTGTGGACTAGAGACAGATATGAGGGCCACGGGGACTGGCTCTGGATTCAGACTCCTGTCAGGGATGGCTGGGAAGTGGAGTCAGGCCTCACCCCCTCCTAGCCCTCCTGGCAGTTGCCAGTTAGCCCTTCGCCTGACACACAGGCCCCCTCTGGCCCCAGCCTGCTCCCTACCCTAGCCTCCAAGCCTTCAGCCTGCTCCCCACCGCACGCCCTTAGTCCTGCTTAGCTGCGACCATGGCCTTCTGCTCAGCTGGGACCAGAGCCCTCCCCTGGGGACAGGATCCTGGTCCAGAGTGCCAGCCCCTAACTGGGGTTACCCTCAGTAGGTGAGAAGCCCTAGCACCATGCCGCGCTCCCTCGGCTCCCAAGCTGAGCCCTGCCCCCAGGCTTGATGCCCGTGTTTATCCAGACAGTTCCCTAGCATAGCACAGCTCCTCATCACCATCTCCTGGGGCTTGCATTTCTATCAGTCCCGTTGCACCCCCAGTGAACAGAGTCGGGAGCTGAGTTAGCTGCCCCACCTGTCCCCCGCCATGTCGACATCCTCCAGCTGCCCCCGTCAGACACGTGGGCTCTGGAGCCAGACAAACCCACGCTCGGATCTTGCCTCGGGCACTCACAGCCCACGTGGCTTTGGGCAAGTTACCGAGCCTCATTGTCCTCGTCCGTAAAATGGATTCCTTGCAAAGCCATGAGGAGGATTGGCTGAGCTAATGAGTATGAAGCACACAGTAGGTCCTCAATCAATAGCAGCTTACGGGTTTCCATTTGGTATTATGCGAAGTTCAGGAACTAGATAGTGGTGACGGTTGCATGACATTGTCACATGTACTTATTGCCGCTGAACTGTACACTTAAAATGGTTAAGTGGCAACGTTTTTGTCATGTGTATTTTACCACAATCAATCCATCAATGTCCCTAGTTCTTTATGCTCCGGCCTGTCCAGGTTTACTATTTGCCTTTGCCTCCTCTTTCACCTTAGAAAACAGCCCTGACCTTGAGGCTGACTGAGACATCTTGTTTTTTCCTCTTCCTGGAAGGCCCAGTCCCCCAGAGACCTTCCACAGGGCAGTCAGGCAAAGGGCCGGACCAGAAGAGGCCTGCTGCCCATCCCCCCATACTTCAAGCCCCATGGCTACAATTGGCAGCCCGAGAGGGAAGGACCCCACCCAGCCCAGGAGTTTGGAATGAATCCTTTGTCTCTGTGGGGTGGAGGTTGTCAGCAGCCGGGGGTCCTTCTCGGGGCCTGTAGCTAAGGCTGGCCTGGCGAATTCTCCTGGATTCTGCCCTAGAATCTCCTCTGCCCACACACGAGGCCCTCAAGACAACCTGTCTACACCACATTCATCATTCATCATCTCCCCCACCCAACTCCCTCTTCCTTCATCCCAGATTTCCATACTCGGGAGTGGCACTGTCCTTTCAGCTGGCCACGCCACAAACCCAGGGTTTACAGCTCTCCTTATGACCCCACCCAGATACCGAGCACCCCCGAACTCTCTGCCCCACTTCCAGGGTCTATACAGACGGCCTGAGTCCCTCCTTCTGAGCGTGGACTGTACCGTTGGCCTGAGTGTGCATTTCTCAGCCTGAGAGAGGGGCAAGAGCAGCTGTTCGTGGTGGGGTGGGACACTGGAAGAATTACATGGGGGGGGAGCAGACCCAGGGGTGCAAAGGGAAAAGGGGCAGACCCTGGGCAGCAGCCTGCAAAGAGAGAAGGCTGGGCCTGCTTCCAGCACCCTGAGGAGGGCTTGTTTCCTCCCTTCCCAGCTTCCCGAGCACAAGGCAAAGCCTGGTGCCCGTCTCTCAGCCTCTGAAGGGCAGCTTTATGTCAGTTCCTGAGTGTTTAATCCTATGTTTTCAGTGCATCCACCACACCGCTTAGCTCTGTGCTTTCCTGTGGCGAGGAGCCAGGCTTCAAACCAGTGAGGCCTGAGGCTTAGCCTGATGCCACCTGGGAGGTGTGCCAGGCGAAAGAAAGGATGACAGGAGATACCCCTGGGCTGGGTGTGCACTGGAGTCCCCCCAGGGCACAGCTTCTACCTCAGCTTCCTCCAAAGACTGAGGGAGCAGCTGTTGATCCTCTAGGCCTGACTCGGTGCCCCCTGCGGCCCCCCACTTCTCCTCCTACTGGTCAACCTGCCCCCTTTCTCCCTGGTCTCTGCCCCAGCCAGCCTTTCTCATCCATCCTCCACCCTGAGCCAGAATGAACTTTTGAAAGCACTGGCTGTCTCCCTGCTGACACATTTTCAGGGGCTCCCCAGGGCTCCCTGGACAGTGCCCAGGCTCTCACAGGACACAGTCCAGCTGACCGCTCCCTGCCACACCCGGCCTCACGCAGACACTGCCCCGAACAGCACATACTGTCCTTCCCGGGGCGAGTCGCTCAGTGCTTGTGTGCCCTTGCATCTACCATATTCTCCACCTGCTTCTTTGCCTGGCAAACTCTCGCTCGCGCACATCCATCAAGACGTGCAAGGTGAATCTTAATAGCGCCCCTGACATAATAATACCTAAAAGCTCCATTAAAGGAGGCAGCTTTGAGGATTAGTCTGCTGTCAGATGGGCCTGGGTGCAAAACCCACGTGTACCCATTATTGACCGTGTGACCTGAGGCAAGGTACTCAACCCCACTGAAGTTATTTCTTCCTCTCCAAGGTGGGCCAATCAGACTGACCTCACGGAATGCTCATGAGGTTCCCGTTACCATGAGAGGTGCATGGACTTGACCGTGCTGTTGTAAAGTCCCAGCAAGCTCTGCAGCTGGAGCTGTGACCACATCCCCATTATTTTCTGCATCCAGAAGGAAACGTAGGTAGTGGGTTCCCAGATGTAAGAGCGAAGATCTAATCCAGGGCATGAGAAACAGTGACTGGAACAGGCACCACATACCATCAGACAAAATGAACACACCCCAATGGTGTGTATAGGATAACTGAATTTTTGCAAAAACAATAACATATTTTTGATAGAGGGAAGAACATCTAGAAGGAGACAGCCCAAAATGTTAGAGTGGTTATCTCTGTCTGATGCAAATTTTTAATGATGTTATTTATTGATTGATTGGTTGATTACTTATCTATATTTCCTATATTTTTTCCTTGAATGAGAATGTTGTGGGTTGAATTGTATTCCTCTAAAAGATACGTTGAAGTCCCAACCCCTGGTACCTGCGAATGTTATTTGGAATCAGTTTTCTTTTCAAATGCAATCAAGTCAAGATGCGGTCATATTCACCTAGGGTGGGGCCTGATTCGGTGTGACTCGTCCTGAGAGGAAGAAAGAAGACAGAGAGACACACACAGGGAGAATGTCGTGTGACTCTGGAGGCAGAGATTGGAGCATTACATCGACAAGCCAAGGAGTGCCAAGGATTGCCAGCAAGAGAAGCTAAGAGAAGGGCAAGGAAGGAGGCTCTCCTAGAGCCTTCAGGGAGGGCACTGCCCTGTGGACACCTTGACCTCAGATTTCTAGGCTCTAAAATTGTGAGAGAATGAATTTCTGTTGTTGTAAGCCACCCAGTTTCTGGTAATTTGTTATGGCAGCTCTTGGACTTGTCTTACCTGAGTGTTAGAAAGGGCCAAAAGTTTTTCTTTTTTAAGACTTTATTTTTTTAAATAATCTCTACATGCAACATGGGGCCTGAACTCACAACCCTGAGATCAAGAGTTATGTGCTCCACCAACGAAGCCAGCCAGGTGCCCCAGGTATTTAGAGAAGGAGAAGGAGGAGAAGCAGAAGCTTGAAGTGTATCTGCTAAGGGCTCAGCCCAGAGAAGCAGGGAGTATTTGTTGAAGGAATAAATATGGCTCCTTCCTGCAAAGTTGTTCTTTTCTCTGTCCTATCCCGAACCCACCTCTAGTTCTAGCCCGGGGCTCCCCTGGCCCCCACTAGTCAGCCAGGAATCATGGAGGAGATCCCTGGCTAGGGCGGCATGCTAGGCGCAGCCCTGCAGCCCTGCAGCTGGGGAGGGATGGTGGGTAGGGGGCTGAAGGAACTGTAGGTCAACAGCTCTGTCACTGCCAGGCTCCCCAGGGTCCCCAGGTGGGACACCGCGCCCTCTGCTTCCTATCAGGTTTCTTGTTCCTTGGGACCCAGCCACACCTTATCATTGGTCATCCTTCACTCTGCTTCCAGCATAATCTCCCTCAAACACAGGTCAGACCGTGACACGCCCCCCCCCCCCTTAAAGACTGTCAGTGGCTCCCAACTTCTTGGCACAGCATCCGAGGCCACTGTCTATTCCAAGCCATTTTCTGGGCTTACCCCTGTGCCGACATCAGGGGCCCTTGCTGCCCTGGCCTCCCCACTCACACGCTGTCATGCCCCTACGCTGCCCAGCTAGCCCTCCCTGCCTTCTGCAAGCACCTACAATGCTCAGGCCTCACAGGACCGGAAATGCTGGTCAGAGGGCCAGCTCTCCTTCCAGGAAGAGGGAACAGAGTGGGGCTTTTCTGGAATGTTTCCAGGCTTCTCTTTAGCTGGATAGGGACTCAGGCTCCAGTAGGGGAAGAAACAGCAGATGTCTTCTGCTCCCCCAAGTGACCTCGTGGGACTGAAGAATCACAGGAAGCAGCCCTGGGGACCTGCTAATTAGCGCTAATTCCTTCAGGCCTGGCAGAGGACGGGGAAGGAAGAGCCTTTGGATCCCCCTTGATCACACCCTTTGGCCTTTCTTCTACCTTCCAAATGTCTCCTTTTTGTTTCTTGAAGGGCAGGGAGGCATGACGACAGTCAGGATTCCGGGTAGAGAGGGGAGGCCGGGCAGGGGGAGCCCCACGCTTTCCCTAGATTGGGTTGGCTGTAAAGAACTCTTTTCCCTGACATTCCCCTCACATTCTTGAGCAGGATCTTCAAGACACCTTAAGCTTGGTCAGGGCTTGCTTTCTTCTCAGGAACAGAAAACCAGTCAGGATAATGGGAATTAGTAGGAAGCTGGGAAGTGACATGGGACAGAGGACCAGGGGCCACCACACCTCAAAGAGTTGTCAGACACCAAGGTGGCCGCTGTCTCTGTTCTCCCACCTCAGCTCACCTCTCTCAGCCCATCTGCAACAGTTTTCTGATTCCCTTTGGAGATCAGCTCCCTCTGTTTGCTCCTCAGGGTCCCAAATGGCAGCTTTTGTTCTCAAACCTTACAGGGGCCCCAGGCCCAGCTGATGAGTCCAGTCTCTTCACACTTGGAAGCAGGAATTACCAACCCAACAGCAAACACAGATGCCCCAATTGTGTGCTAGGCACTAGTCTAAGGTCTCAGGTGGGCATTTAATTTTTTAAATAACCCTACGAGGCAGGTTATAGTATTATCTTCATCATAGAAAGGAATAGAAGCACAGAGCGATTAAGTAACTGCCCAGGATCACTCAGCTTTTGAATGGGGGAAGTCGGTATTTGAACCCAGGCAGCCTTGCTCCAAGGCTTGTGTCCTGAAAATGATTGGCCCCACTCAGTTTCTGGATTGATGCTCCGGGATCAGGTGTCCCTTCCTGGCCCCATCAGCGATGTCCACCAGGATGGGGTGGGTCACATAGCACTTCAGGGCTGTGGAAGGAGGAGGGGACAGGGCTCTCCCCCAGAACAGAAGTTCCTCCAGGACAGAAATTTTTGTCTGTTTTGTGCCCTGATGTCTCCAGTGCCTAGAACAGTGCCTGGCACACAGCAGGTGCTCAGCAACTGCTGAATGAACGAACCCCAAGCATCTTGGACTTATTTCTGCCTAATGAGGAGGCAGGGTTAGATACAGCCTTACTAGGACTGTATCCGAGTGTCACACCCTTAAAAAAAAAGAAAAGAAAGAAAAGATATCCTTCCTCTTTAGCAGGCCTCCTTGTCACAGGTTTAATCCAGGAGCACCAGTCCAGGAGTTCTGCTCAAGGCTACGTGATAGGATGCAAATAGCCATAGAAGGCAGCAGGCTCTGTGCTCCAGATGGCAGAACGGACAGTCTGGGCTAAATAAAATGGGACCTGTGTTTCTCAGAGTCTTCATCAGCTTGAGCCCCATGACTCCCATGCATTTCTTCCCAAAGTTATTTGACCACGAAGCCTTTTCTGAAGACATCTCATGGAGGGGGGAGCGTGTAGGATGAATAATAAATATACTGTGAAAAATGAAATTTCAGTCAATTTTGTTGCACCGATTTCATGTGATACAGTCTCTGGCTGTCCCCAGCTCCCCTGGGCTTTGAAGGGCTCCAGAGTGGGCCCCTCCACTCCATTCCCACCCTCCTTAGCCCCGCTTGTTGGAATTCTCTCCCGAGAAGCCCTCGTGCCTCCAGGTCGTCTTCTTAGTCTCTGGCGGGTCTGGGAGAGGGAGCCCTCTCTCCCCACACTTGGGTTGTCCGGCCTCAACGCCTTCTTTCACAATGTGGTTTAAAATGCAATTATATTTCCCTCCGCAGGTTTAAAGCAGAATCTTAAGCTTGAAAACAATTGCAGTAGATTGCACTAATTATTTTCATTTCGGTGAGTCTGAAGGTTGGGACCTTGGATTAGGACATGAGAGTGAATGAAAATTAGACATCTTGTCAGTGAATGGGTTTCTTCAGTGACAGGTAGGTGGCTCCATGCTCTGAAGACTTAACAGCCTCAGAGCCGTTTCTGGGCTTGCCAAACATGCATCAGTCACCTGTCGTGCCCCTCCTATGAACTAGGTGCTGGGGCTATGAGGCTGGAAAAGACACAGCTCTGCCTCTTTGCCCAAGGGCCTTTGCCTCCTGAGCCTCCCATTTCCCCGTCTGCAAAGTGGGTATAATACTTCGTTAAACAAGGAAAGCACCTAGTATGTGGTAGGTGCTCAATGAATGCCACTTCCCTTCTCCTTGACCTCACCAGGTTCTTCCTTGTGCAATACAGGTATTGTATCAGTCTGATAGAGCACAGGCTTACAGATTCTTAGCTAGCTGTGTAATCTTGGCCAGGTCACTTAACCTCTCTGAGCCTCGGGTTCTCCCTCTGTGGAGTAGGGATAACAGTACCATTCGTTGTGCTTTTATGTGGATAAAATGAGAGATTACTTGCAGAGTGGCCAGCACAGTATTGTTCAAACTTCTCCTTAAAAATTCTACCTGTCCGAACTACAGCCACCCCTCTGTAGCTCTCTGTCAGGGCCAAGCTGCGGGCAGGGGTGGGGCCGGGCAGCAGGACGGAGGCCACCCCTCCTGGGATCCAGTCTTCCTCTCTGTTCTTTTTCTCTTGTAGTTTAAAGTCCTCTCCCGCACATGCCAGCCCCCAGGTCTCCATCCCCTGCTCTCAGCCTCAGCCGGTCCGGGTCACGGAGAAGGCAAAGACTCCATGCGGCCTGGTTCAAAGCTGCACCTTGGGCTGAGCCCTCCTTGGCTCCTTCCCCATCGCGCCTCCTCTCTCCTGAGCCTTCCTGACTGGCTCTTCAGGTGTCACTTTCAGATGACAGTCTTTTTTTATATGCACCGCCATCCTGGGAGGAGGTCCTGCCCTGTGCTGACTTCAGAACCATCCAGGCCGTGAAGTCCCTGGGACTGTGAACCCCTGAGTTCTGTCCTCTGGGACGCAGACTAAACAATGTCCCTGCCCCCGGGGCTCTGAGAGCTTCTGCTTCCCTTTCCCTGTGACATCCCTGGATGTGAGTCCTCCAAGCTCTGGGCCCCTCAGATCCCCTCTCACACTCTCTGCTTGTTTATTCTGCATGTCACGGACAAGAAAGCAGAGTGGTCAGCTCACTTCCTCGAGCCCAGGCGCTGTGTCCGGCACTTGGGATCCGGTCAGGAAACGTTTGTGGAAGGATCGGAGGGAGGTCTGGTGACGGGGGCGTGTGCACGACAGCCGGCCTTCTCTCCTTGCCGGCTGACGTTTCTTTGCAAGGGGCCCCCTTGGGCAGCACTATCTGGCCAGTTCCAGAAATGCACGAGCGTGTGTGGGGGGGCCGGGGGTCAGCCTGTGCTCTGGCTGGGAGAGGCGTCCTTTGTGAGGCCAGTGCGAACCGCCCACTCAGACACGTGTGCACAACACTCAAGTGTCCCAGTGCACTCCTGGGTAGCACACTGCGGGGACCACAGCCCCAGTGGGCAGGGGCCAGCGCATCGGGCTGTCCCGGCAGGTGCACGGCGGTCTTCTGAGATTGTCATAGCAGCTGCCACCTCGGTCCATAGGCACTGTCCCACACGTTCCCCCCAGCGACCCCTCAGGGGAGGTGTCAGGGCCTCCACTGTGCTGAGGAGGAAACTAAAGCACAGAGGTGTGTGGGGACTGCCGGAGGTCGCACAGCAGCGAGTGCTGAGGCTGGGTTCTACCTCACGTCCCCTGACTCACGTGTCTGCCCTCCCGACCGCGTGCGTTGTAGCGAATAGGGCTGACAGAGAAGGACATAGGGACTTCCCGCAATGCACGGGACACAGCCAGGGGTTGGCATACGGTGTTGTCGGCATGCGGAAATCAGAGGAGGGAAATCCACTGGGGGGGGCCAGGGTGAACAGGGCCACAGTGGCCCAAGGCCCGCTGGATGTGTGCAGACCCAGCCACAGACAGGGCTGAGGGGAGTGGGAAGGGGGACGAGAGTCTTGTGGCTCAGGCTCAGGATTGGGCCAGAGAGCCTGGGCTCTGGGTCCCAAGAGTGCCTCTTGCTGGCTGTGTGACAGGCGTTATGTTCCTTCTCCTCCCTGAACCTCTGTGCCAACATCTGCACAGCAGGGAGGTGAGGGAGAAGGAGGAGCACTCTGTTCAAAAGCACTTGACCTGGGCCCGGCACCGCAGAGCCATCCAGCACGTCCCCCCTCACTTCCTCCCCCTCCCTGCATGCTTCCCTCCCTCCCTCTGTCCTACCCTCCCTTCCTCCCTCCCACCTTCCCTCTTTCCCTCCTGCCCTCCCTCCTTTCCCTCCTTCCTTCTTTCCCTTCTTCCCTCTTCCCCTCCCTCCCTCCCTTCCTCCTTCCCTGTACCTCTCTCCCTTCCCCTTTTATCCAACCCCCCCAACTCCCCTTCTTGGACACGTCTCTTCAGAGGCTTTGAAGAGCCCCAGTCCCCCTTCCAGGGCGGATCCCAAAGCCTCCAAGACACAGAGGCAGCTGACCTCCAGGCCACCTTTAGCAGGGGTTGGGGGTGGGAGCGATGCCCTGGGGGCCCTTCCCAGGTGCTCTGCCAGCCACCAAGGCCACCTTCCAGCAGGGCCAGAAAAAGCAGGGCTCCCAATCCCCCACAGACTAAACCTAGCAACAGTCAGGGTTCCTATGGCAACCCGAGATTTATTTTTAGTCCTACTTTAACATTAACATGATGTGAGGGGATCTGAGACTTAACATTACTCTCTTTTAAAACAGTACCCAAAAAAAGGAAAGAGAGAAAAGAAAAAACTCCTCTTTGTACAGCAATGTGAACCACTGGGGTGAAACAAGACCGAGGTATCCGTGGGGACTCATCTTGGGGAAAGTCAGAGGCGTGGGAGGGGAGGGGGGGCTCCAGGATGGGGTGCAAAGAACGTGGGGTTGTCAGCCTGATGGGGAGACAGCTGTGGCCCTTCATAGCCAGAGCATCCCAGTCACTTTGTGAAGGGCCTCGGCGCCTCCCACGTAACAAAGTGAGGGGAAAAAAGGAAAAGCGGAAGCAGGCAAAGCCAAATAGGCGTGTGACCTGGGACGCCAGCCCCTGGGGTTCCAGCCAGGTCTTGGGGGATTTAGAAGGAATGCAGGGCTGGGGTCTGTCCCCCACCCAGAGGACAGGGAGATGGATGTCCCCCAGGGAGGGCAGGGCTCGGCTGGGCAGATGGAGGCTGTGGAGAGGATGCTGGATGCTGGCATGAAGACGTGGGTTCCACACCCCGCTGTGTGCCCAGCCCTGGGCTGAGCGACAGGGCCACAGAGGTGCAGAGCCCAGCCCTGCCTGGAGGAACTCACAAGTGAAGCAGACCCAGAGTGGAAGGTGCTGTATGGGGCAAATGGTGCCCAAGGAGGAGGAGGTGCCTGGGCTGGTTCTAGAAAAAATGGGGATGCACAGCTACAGAGAACAGGGAAGGCTTTACTAGGTTTTCAGCTATATGATTTGAGCTCCTCTCTCATAGGATTATCCTATATTAGTTGCCTTTTTTGTCTGTCCAGTGAGGGCTCCGGATTCCTGTGGTCATGGACAGTGCCCCCGTGCCCCACACTGCTATAGGACTGGCCGCTTAAAATAACTCCGTCACCGGCCAGTGTGATTAGCCCAAGGAATGGGCACATGACCCTAGCACCACCAATCAGAGTCCTTCCCTGGGACCGAGCTACGGTCACCAGAAGAAAGCATCTCTCTCGACTGGGTTGCTGAGCGGGGGCTTCTGAAAGCCTCGGCCTTGGCCGTCTGGAGATGGCATAACAGCAGGAGGAGAAAACAAAGGTGATGGGCAAAGAGAGGAAGAGACAGAATGTTTGTTGTCCAGCACCCACATTGCTTCCTTCAGTGCTGGGCCCTTTGGCATTAGCCAAATTTTCCCTTAAGCCAATTCAAGCTGGCTTCTGTCTCTGACAATTGGCCCAGTCTGAAGAATTCAGATGGTCCTTGTATTTTGCTAACACAAGGATATAAAAGCACCTTGTGAAGAGAGAAGGAAAGGAACGACGTTTCTTGTGCTTTCTATGTGCCAGACGCCATGTCAGATGAGCTTTGTCAGAGCCTCCATAACCACCTTGCAAATTAAATATGAGTTATTACCAGTAAGGAGCCTTCAGCACAGAGAGGCAGAGAAACTTGCCAAGGGCGCACACCCAGCAAATGCCAGACCTAGACTGGCACTGAGGTCTTTCTGACTCCTCGTTGAGCTACATCATCTTTCTTTCCCAGCCCCGGGGCCACTGGCGACATAGCCTGTGATTCCCCAAGTGTACATCATGGACAACCTACATGGGAAACACAAGGGTGCTGACTGGAAGCAGATCCCAGGGCTCTCAACGCCACACTTTCTGGTTAGATACCAGTCTCTCCAGCCTGCCTTCTGACCCCCACCATCCCCACATGTCCCCAACCCCTACCCACATCCCAGCAGCCTGGGCCAGCCGCGGATCCTCCCTAAGCATGGCGGCCGTGCCTTCCCTCATGCTGCTCCTCCTGTCTGCAGTGCCCTCCCCTCTTCGTCCACCAGCTCAGCTGACATGTCGCCTTTCTCCCCGTGGCTCTCCATGACTCCCAACATACCTCTACCCCAACACACACATGCCTGGCCCTAACCCAGGCAGAATCTGGGGCTCCTGCCCCAGCCTCCCGCAGCATCCTGTGCCTCTCCGCCCCAGCATTTATGCCCCAGGCTATTACTGGGTCCCTCCACCCAGCTGGGAGCTCCTGAAGAGCAGGTGCAAGCGCAGGGCCTGGCTGAGAGCAAGCATCCATAGGGGACTGGGCTGCCTGTGACTCTGTTTTTGGAAAGGGCTGAAATCCTCTACTCTTGATGCTATATGCCTTTTAAGGGATGAACCTCATTTGCAGTTTCTTAGGATGAATTCCACTGGGGGCAGGAAGGCAGCTTTGCACGGGGTTAAAGGCATAGAAAACCAGGCTTCTGCCTCATGTGAGTTATGTAACACTTGGGCAAACGACTCTCCCTCTCTGTGCCTCAGTTGTCTCATTTGTACAATGGAGAGACAATAGCACCTCATAGGGTTGTGGTGGGGATGAAGTAGATGGTCCCTGTTGGATGTCAGCCTTCATCACCATCACCTGATGGGAGCCGAGTCAGGGGCAGCCGTCCCCTGCAGCCCCACTGGGACACGCCTTTGGACACAACCTCATTTAATCCTCTTGACAAACTTAAAAGGCAGAAATGTTACTATAATCACCTAACAGATGAAGAAACTAAGGCTCAGAGGGGTCAAGTGACTTGCCCAAGGCTACCCAGCATGTAAGGAACAGAGCTGTGATTTGAATACTGGCTTATTGTTGAGCACAAACTTTGACATTACACAGATGTGACTTCAGGTCCCAGCTCTGTTCTTCACTAGCTTTGTGACTGCAGGCAATTCATTTTCCTTAATTGGGATTAATTGAGATGTACAAAAGGGGGATTATTATCTCTAATTTGAGTGTGAATCCTGGCTCAGCAATGATTGTCTTCCACTATAACGAGCTACCTCTCGGCTGGCAGACATGCTGGAAGAGATTGCTCCCCACCTCCTGGCCCCCTAACGGGTCCCAGGGCTTCCCAGCCTTCCTTTCCAGGAGCTGGGCACCCTGGGCAAGAAGGTGGGCTGGGAAGAGAGAGAGGGCTTCCCTTTTCTGAGCCTCAGTTTCCTCATCTAGAGAACATAGATGGTGATGGCTCCCTCCTGGCAGGGATGTTGCTCCAAGAGATGACTTAGCACAGCACCACCTAACCCATTGAGATACCTGAGAGCACCGTATCCAAAAGCCAGGCCACTGAGTAGGAACACAGACTGCACCCACAAACACAGCCCAGAATGAGTTTTGCTCTGAGGAGAGAGGAAGAGAGATGACAGGGAAGGACTAGAGAGAAAGACAGAGGAAGGGGAGCCAGAGAGAAGGGTGAGCTGTGGTGCAGGGTTGAAGGACTGCAAGGCCCAGCAGTGGGTTGGCTGAAGATCACTGTTGGGGGACCCCAATGTTGATTGTGTCTGCACTTCTACAAATAAATCTCTCCTCATCTCTGCCCCACAAACGCTTAGGAAGTGTCCCTCACTCACAAATGTTCAGACACGCCTCAGAGACACCGCACCCCCCCCCCCCCGCCCACCCCCAGCCAGCTCTGTTTTTGACCAGAGCGCTCTTCCTCCTTCTGTGTCCCATCCGGTTGGGTTACTCTCTTATGACTCCTCCTCCTTCCCCGTTCAACACCTGTCCTCCACCTTTCCTATGAGCCAGGGCAAACTCCCTGGTGAGGGATCTTTTTTATTTCCCCTCAAAAATCGTCATTTGCATTTTAAAGATCAGGAGGCTCAGTGGCAAAGCTAGGACCCTGACCCAAGTCAGCCCCTATCCCTAACTACTGTGCTCTGCCACCTCCCTGGACAGGACAGGTCAAGGAGTGGACACTAAAGGGCCATATAGGGCTAAAGCGGTAATTACGGTCCCCATCCCCCTCCCTGTCCAAACTCTTAGAACCTCAGCATCCCCATGCTGCCCAGGCATTTGGCCACAGTGAAAGATGAGCTGACACAGTCATTCACTTCTTTGCCTTTAAAGGAAATGCCCAGTAAACAGCCTTTCTGCTGGGAATCGAGCACAAATCGTGGGATTTTAGGCACTAGAGAGAGGGATGTCTTCAAGTCAGGGTGCCTCTGAGAAGTCTCCCCATCACAGTATGTGATGAGAGCCAACACTTGAATGGGCCCAGCTAGCTCAACCCCACCCCAAGAGAAGTGGGGAGAGGGCCTGGCCTCTCAGCTGGCTCCAGCCTGCTGTTCTGACAGGACAGGTGGGACGGGGCTGGGTTGGGGCGGGAGAGAAAGCAGATCTCTGGCCCCCCCGGGGGGGGGTTGCTTCCAGTAGGGCTTGGGCTGTAGTACACCCGCCTCTAACAGTTCCCCTGAGCAAGGAGCTTTCTCGCCAAAAACCAGGGGACTTTTCCATCTGGACAATGTCAGATTCTTGTCTAATTCTGGCTCAACATAAACGAGATGGAGTGGGAATGGGGGAGCACTGGATGATGAATTGGCAGCTGGGGGAGGGCTAGTCTCCATCCCACAGCCCAACGCCTGGGACCATGAGCAGCATTCCCCATTGCTGAGCCTCAGGGCCGCACTTGGAAAGGGAGCCAATGGACCAGACACCCGGAAGGTCCCTCCCAGCTCTGCACGTGAGAATGCCCATGGTGTGTAATGGGCAACCTAACTGTGGTGGGGGGGGGGGGGATGTCTATCAAATTTCTGACCACTGGAGCCAGGAAATCTGAGGCCTCCATGGAGACTGGAACATGGAGGTTTGATAGGTGACCCGAAGAAAACTACCAACACACAGACAGGATTTTAGGGGCCGGGTTGTCCTCTGTACAAATCCCAGCTCCAACACCCAATTGCTGTGTGACCTTGGGCCACCCAGTTCTGAGCCTCAGTTCCTATTTCCTCCCCTGCAGCTTGCCCTGCCCTCCCAAAGGCCAGGGCCACGCTGTGACTTGCGTGGGCCCGAGGTACTTTTGTCTTCATGGTCCATTGCCCTATAAACATTTACTAAAAATTCTATTTTATGACTGCATTGGCATAAAGATGAATGCATCCAGAGTAGATTATAATAATTATTTTTAATGACTTTGTAAGAAATGAGCACGGTTTCACGGGCCCCTTAAGGTCTGGTGTGCGCTAGGCATTGTACCTATGGTGCCTGGAGGATGTCAGTCCTGGGTCCTCTGATGTTTCTAACATACAATTATGAAACTTCACATCGGCTACTGAATCAAGCTTAACACACCAGGGAGAACCCCTTTCTTCTGAGTATTTTTGGGAAAGCCCTATTGGGATAACATCTCCCACAGCAGGATGGAGCTTGGAGGTTGAGAGTCTCTGGGAATGTGGATGGGGCTGGATTAGGTCAAGTAAGGCAGGGGCCTGCTGAATTGCAGCCCAGTCAGATCCAGGAAGCTGGGCAATCTGAGTTCTCAAAAACCAAGCATCTGACTTGGGCACATGTGGAGATGGGCCCAGGACCCAGGGCCCTACATGTACTGGGGTGATGCCAGCTCTCACCCTTCATGGGCCGGTCTACGCCACACCAAGAGCCTCATGTGTATGATCTATAGGTATGAGAGCAGGACTAATTTCCCAATTTCTAGATGAGGAAACAGGCTCAGAAAGAGCTTACCCTCTCCTTCCCAACTTTATCTCCCTGGCTTCTTTTTTAGTCCAACAGATCCTGGTACATCCTGGCAGTCTACTCCTGGGCCTTTGCCCATTCCATTCTACCTGCCGGGAACTCCCTCCCTCATCCCTTCCATCTCCCATTTCAAGCCAAGGCCCAGGCCCACCATCTCTAGGAAGCCTTCCTTGACTGCTTTGGCTCCTTGTGATCATCCTCTCCTTTAAACTCCCTGGACTTGCTAGCTCTACACTCATTCAACTTAATAAACGTTTACCACGCATCCACCCTGGGCCAGACCCCTTGTTGGGCTCCAGGGACACAAAGGTAACTCAGTGGTAGGTTGGCCTGGAAGGAGCTCCCATCCTGTCCTGTCGTGAAGGCTGGGTACCACAGATGGTGATAATGCAGAAACCCAGGATTCAGGTGGGGGCGTCCTGTTGCTGGGAGAGCTGGGAGGAGAGAAGTTCCCCATTGCTCAAGGGGCTGACATTTGGGCTGGGTATGAAAGGGTCAGTAGGCATCACCTGGCCTGAAGGAGAGGAAAGACGAGCATTTAACTGAGGCAAGGAGGAAGGGAGGGAGGGACGAGAAGGTGACTGAAAGTAGTGTATCAGACGGGATCCACCAGGAAATCTAAGGTACACTCACGTGGGGTAATTCGAGGATGTTTTCAAAGGTACGGTGTAAGGAAGTCAACCATGGCACAGTGCCAGTCACTGGGAAAGCCAGCAAAAGCTCTAGTCGGAGGGGTAAGGGGACGAGGTTACCTGTGTGCAGAGGGCTGCCTGGGTGAAAGCGCTGTAGGGAGTCATTGCCCTGACCCCTGCCAGGCTCCTGTCAACCAGCCCCAGCTAGAAACCATGTCATGAGGGAGCTGCTGACAGAGTCCATGCAGGCCAACCTTTTGGGGCCCAGTCCAGGGAGCAAGGGTGCAGGACGAATCCAGAGTGACAAAGGAAGAGTGAAGGGCAGTAGGCTCTGGCTGCATGGACCACAGGTGCCCCTCCAGAGGCCCCAATCCCTACTGTTCAGCTAAAACCCAGCTCAGGGCTACACCAGGGTCAGAGACACCTCCCTCCCTGCCCATCAGGGCTCAGATCCTTGGTAGGAAATTGCTGTTTCACTGGGTCCTATCTTGTTCCAGCATTGTTAAGATGTCACTAAGTGTCATCTGAAAATAGAAACGCTGCCTGAGCCTACCATGGAAACGCTGTTGCCCACCCCACCCCACCCCCCCGCCACTGATGCCATGCGGGCAGACCACCCACCTGTGGATGGAAGCTGCTGTCATCTGCACACTTGTTCAGCGGCCAGGAGAGAGCTGGAGTTTCCTCAGAGCACCCGTGTGCCAAGTGCCTGGTCCAGCTCATTACACACGTGAGCACGTCATTTTATATTCACACCAACTCTCAGGGGCGGCCTCTCCTTCCCATTTAATGTGGGAAACTGAGGGTCAGAGTGGTCGTAATTTGCTCAAGATCACAGGCCAGTAAGTGATGGGGCTGGTACTTGCATCTGATGCCAGATGCAGGTTTCATGAGCTCTCAAAGGAGAGCATGGCCAGGAAACCAATGAACTTGAGAGCTGTTACTTCTTCTCCCTTCATCCTTCCATCCAATCAAATCATCAAATATAAGAAGAGCCAACATTATTTGAGCTGCCATTGTATGCCCAGCTCTGTGCTGAGCTCGCTTACACATTCAAGTCTTACCTCCATTTTATCAGTCATGAAACCGAGGTTCAGAGAGGTTAAGCAACTTGCCCAAAGCCACACAGCAATGAAGAGGCTGGAGCAGGACTCCAAGCCTTGGAGCTCCCCACGCTCACCAGCCAGGCCCCATGCCAGGCTGTGTCAAACAGACTTGACCAATGTCTAGGCCCTGTCCTCAAGGTGCTCCTAACAAGAATTCGGTCACCTTTTTCTCGGAAAGGTGTTTCAGAAGACTCAGGCCTTGTTGCCCCTTCCTATAAAGTTCCAAAGAGGCAAAGACAGGTGGCCATACCCACAGGGTGGGGGGCGTGTCCTTGTCTCACCATGCTCTTGTGATCTGACCTCTCTGAAGGCCTGTCTTACCACTTCAGTGGGGAGGGGGACCCCTTGGGTGATGGTGCGGCAGAGGTGCCCAGTCCTGCCCAGGGTTCCCCGGGGAGAGCAGATGGAAGAGGCCAGCATGATTTCTTCCCTTTCTGGTTGTTACGGGCTGAAGTGAGTCCCCTCAAAATTCCTGTGTTGACATCCTAACCCTCAGTACCTCAAGATGTGATCTTATTTGGAGATAGGGTCTTGACAGAGGTAATCAAGTTAAAATGAAGTCATTAGGGTTGGTCCCCATTAGGCTAGGGCAGTTGGGACAGACAGGCACTGACGGGGGTGGTGGGGGGGGGGGAAGATGCATACCCACACCCTCCCCTCCGCGCCACGGAGAACACCAGGAAGATGCCAGGGAAGACCACCACCAGAAGTTAGGGGAGCGGCATGAACACCTTCTCCCTCGTGGCCCTCAGAAGGTGCCAACCCCACCAACACGTGGATCTCAGACCTACAGCTCCAGAGCCATGAGACACTATACTTCTGTTGTTGGAACCGTTGGGTCGATCACGCAGCCCTAGCAAGCTAATACTTCGGCCTTCTCTGTGAGGGCCAGGCCCTGTTCGCCCGCAACCTGGGCTTTCCCATCCTATTTTGGAGCCTTCCCGGGCAGGCTGCATGTGATGGGGAGGTCCCAGAAAGAGCAGGGCCACATTGCGCCCCACTGTGGCCCCCAGCGCCAGGCAGGCAAACCACTGAATGAGTGACATCCTCACCCAGTCCTCCTGCCAGCCTCGGAGGGGTACTTTGGTGACTGCCCTCATTTTTCAGGTGGGGAAGCAGGAAGAGGGGCCATCCGCTAGGGTGTGGCAGGCCTGGGATGCAGACCCGCTTCACTCCTCCTCAGGCTTCAAAGATACAACCACCACGTTCCTCCACTTTCCAGGAGGAAGAAAAGTGGAGAGTAAGGCAGAGATGCCTCCACCGCCTGGACAGCCACTGGCCGCTGATGCGTCAAGTCCTGCGGAGCCCTCACCGGCTGCCACTGGCATGGCGGGACCCAATGGGCTCAGGCCCACACCCCCGGAGTTTCACTTCCCACAAGGTACCAGATCACAAGTGAGGTGCACCCCAACCCTCTGCAGAGCAGGCAGTCTCCAGAGAGGTGCTGTGTCTTCGGCCCAGCTCTGCAACCCCCTCCCCACCACACTTTCCTGCTCCCCAACCCCCGCCCCCTGCGCCCAGGGCAAGAGGAGCAAAGGAGACAATGCATCTAATCTGCTGAGTGCAGTGCTTAGCATATAATCAGTGCTCAGTGAGTAGAGACTATCATTATCATTGTTATTATGATTATTTATGATTATTACGCACCCACATGGCAAAGACAGAGGGACAAGACCACAAACTGGGTTCCAAGCCCAGCTCTATCTTTCCCCGCTGTGACTCCGGACAAGTCACCCCATCTCTCTGAGCCTCAGTGTCCTCATCTGTACAGCGGGGATAACAACCCTCACCTCAAAGGATTCCTGGATGAGGAAACATGTATGAAGCTGCCTGGTAGCCGGCTGGAATTTAAAAACAAACAAACAAAGATTGTCTCCTGCTGCCAAGCTGCTTCCCGACTTCTGTGGAACATACCAAATGAATCGATGCAGGTGAGGGCCCCTGGCACATAGCGGCTGTTCAGTCAGGGTTTGAACCTGAACAGACAAACCGAGTGTTTGTCTAAGATGTGTGTTGGTGTTGCACCTGTGCACGTGGATCCATATGATGCCATCCTCGGGCCCGGCTCTTCTGGGCTCACCCGCCCGTGAGGCGTACTATGCTTTGGCTCAGGGGACGGATTAGGAAAGAGATCCAGCTCATCTTCAGGGCTGACAACGCCCATCCCAGGCCCTGCCTTGCAGAGGCAGGATCCACCTGCCAGCAGCAGCCCCCAAAATAAATCTCCCAGGAACCCTTGGATGCCGTTCTGGGTGGGGTCAAAAGCTTGTTGGTGCTCTCCTTGCTTGTTTATTGGGCTTGTAACCTGCCGGGATGCCCATTCTGCTGCTTCTGCTACCCCGCCCTGTGTGTGATGGCATGGGAGAGGGGAAGATGTTTGTCGTCACCCTGGCTGTGTCCCTGGTCCTCTGGGCTCTCCCCTGGAAGATAGCTGCACCCCCCAACCCTGTCTGATGGGACCTGGGAGGAGGAGGTTCCCTTAGTTTAGTAGATGAAGATCCTCAGCCCATGAAGGAGTCACAGCTCATAAGAAGCTGGAGCAGCAAACGGACCCAGGCCTCTGATTCCAGTCCGGCTGTCTTTCCGCTAAACTCCCCGCCTCGGCATAGAGAAGACCAACTGGAGACGGGCGCTAGGGGCGACGTGCTGTCCTCCTTCAGTTACTACTGGGCAGCAATCCCACTGCCTTCAACCATTTGCATCTCCTTGGAACCTGAGTCCCAACAATCAGTGCCGAACACCACAGTGGGGGTGCTGGGGGGCAGAAGTTGCTGGCCGGGTGTTCTCGTGGCCCCGGGGAATCAAATGGGTGCACATGGGCTTTAATCAGGAGGGATCCAGAGTGTGGCCACTCCCCCCACTGCCAGCACCCTGGTCTTGCCTCGATGGCTGCCAGAGCCTCCGCAGCAGTCTCCCCTGTGCCTGCCCCTACAATCTATTCTCCACCCAGTGGGGCCCTGTGGAAGCAGAAGGCAGAGCACCTTTCTCCTCTGCTCGGAACCCTACAATGGCCCCCACCAGTGCAGCGCGAAAGCCCAGGACCCTGTGACGGCCTTCGAGGCTGCCCTCAGACCTCATCACCCAGCCTCCCTTCCCCACTCTGCTCTGGCCCCACGGGCCTCTGCGCTGTGCCGTCAGCCAGCGGCTCCATCCTCTGCTGTAGCTGGGCCCTGAGCCTGGATCTTTCTCTTCCCTCGGCTCTTCAGGTATGCCAGCATCACCCACCCCTCCCCCACCTCTTTATTTCATTCGGCAACTGCCCCCCCCATCCCTTGCAAGCTGGATCCTTTGATCCCTGTTTTTCTATTGTTGGTTTTATTTTGTTTTGTTTCGCGCATTGCCCTTATCACCTAACACACACATAACTTATTTATTATCTTTTCTGTTTGTTGTGTGTCTCTGTCATCCTGCCTCTGCTGGAACGTCAGCTCCCGGAGGGCAGGGGTCTCTGTCCGCTTTACTCACGTACCCCCAGCACTTAGAATGGTGCCTAGATCCTACGAAGGAACTCAGTAAATAGCTGCTGAAGTGATCAATGAATGGCCACAAGAGAGAATGTGGCTGGATGGAAAGAAGGACTTCCTCACTGGAACAGACCCAAGGCGAGGTCTGACAGAGGCCTCTAGGGGAGGCACAGCAGGCCCAGTCCCATGGTCTCTCCAGCTCTGGCCCCTCAAAGCTGTCCGCTGGCTGTGATGAGACCACTGCCCCCTCGAGAGGGAGCGTCCCCGGACACACTGGTCTGAGAGACAGCAAGTGGACTGCAAAGAACAGACTCGGAATGGGGTTTCCGGACTGACTTGCTGTTGTTTTTGCCTCACTGGTCTTCATCTGGGATGTGGGGAAGTTGGTTCTAGCTCAGAGAGGCGTCAGGGCAAGCACACCCATGACGGCCACCATCGCTTGCTACTCTTCATTGCGCACTTGCTACGAGTCCAGCCCAGCACATGCATGATCTCATTCGGCAGGTCAAGAGGAGTGGGGGATTCCCATCATCCCCCTTTTACAGCTGAGGAAACCAAGGATCAGAGGGCTGGAGCCACTTGTCCAAGGTCACACAGCAACGGAGCACACGGTGATGGAGCTGGGATTGGAACCCAAGTCTGTCAGATTATAGGGCCCCCTGAGTGGTCATGGACCATGGGGTGTAATGAACCCCTAGTGGTAATGTACTTGGTTAGTGAGTGTAACTTGGCTGGTGCCCCACATGCACAATATCTTCTAAAATCTTCCTCAACCATTCTGAGGTGTTAAGTAACATCATTATCCCGTATTATAGGTGAGAAAATGGAGGGTGAGTCGTGGGGTGACTTGCCCAACATCCCAGCACTGCTAAAAGGTGGGAGCAGAGTCTTGAAGGCAAATCTTTCCTGCACAGCAACTACATAACTCAGAATTTCCTGGGATGTGCTGTTTCGAGGGTGGCCGCTGGGCTAGCCAACCACCCTCCTTTCTGTTCCTCATGGGGTCGAGCGTAGGCATGTGCAGCTGGCTGGTGGGGCCCTGGTGGTTGAACTCATGCCCAGGCTCACCTGTCTATTATGCAGCCAGCCCCTTCCTAGTGGCCCTTGATCGTGCCCCTGGAGCCCCCTTGCTGCATTTTTAGTTCATCCTTTTTCCTTCTGTTTCCCTGGACCAAATCATGGTCTAACAGCCGCTCCCCCTCTCCCACCAACACTAGCCAAGGCTTGCCATCACCTTCTCAGTGTGGGGACCACCGTACCTTCTTCTCGCTCTTACTGCCTGTTCCAAAGATCCATTTTAACCACCTTATGGTAGACCAGTAGAGGGTGCACTGACTTCTCTGTCACAACGGCAGAAGGGGGTGAAAGTAGCTGGCACAGTGCTTGGCACACATTAGGCACTCAAGAGATGTCTGGCCCTGCCGATCTCTATGCCTTCCTTTCCTACCTTTCTCTCCTCGGCTCCCTGGGCTTTAGCCTCATTGTCCTTTTCCCTGTTCCTGGGCAACACGAAGCTTGGTTCCTACCCCAGGGCCTTTGCATTGTTGTTTCCTCTGCCTGGCACGTACATCCCTCAGATCTCCAACCTTATTGTCTTCTTCTTGTCATTTAGGACTCTGCTCAAATATCGCCTCCTCGAAGACACTTTCTCTGACCTCCCAGTCTAAAGTAGCAATCCCCAACCCTGGTAGCCCTCTACCACCCTGTTTTATTTTCTTCATAGTATTTATCATTTTCTGAAATCACAATGTCAATGTTTCTAGTTTTCTTTCCTCTTCTCCCTAAAGATTTAGATCCACAAGTTCAGGGACCTGGCTACTCACATCTACCCCTATGTCCCCAGCACAGGAGCCATGCCTGGTCTGTAGGAGGCAATCTCGAAGTCTTAGACAAGCACACAACTGAACAAATGCAGGAATTCTGAGGGTATAAGGTCAAGTCTGAAGTAGCTGGCCTTGAAAGCAAGATAGTACTTTGAGATTTTACCCTTTATTTCCTTTAAGCTTCATGTAAGTTTTTCATTTTGATGTGTTGTATCTGTGTTTTTAAAATTTTTTAAAATGGGGCTCTTTTCCTCTCAAAAAGATGAGTAAAATTAATGCTCTGGGAGGATGGATTTCATTTCTCGTATATCCTCATGAACCCATGAGCTGTGCTGGAGAATAACACATCCAGCCCAAGTGCTGGCCAAGTATACAGACTCTGTGTGGGTGAGGCTGTGGGCTAGCAGGCCCCCCTGTCTGCTGCCCATGGGGTGTAGACGAGACCAGCCATTTGGGAGGACAATTTGGCAGCATCCAATTAAATGGAAAATGTGCCTACTCAAAAACTGTGGTGAATTGATTGCAAAAAAAATGGCCTTAATTCCTCCTCCCCCCACATTCATAACCTTCACAATGTGTCTTGTCACTCTTCCTATCAAGAGATGGATTCTATTTCCCCATCTCTTGAGCGTGGGTGGCCTCATGACCTGTTTTTGGCCAATAGAACAGAGAAGTGATGTGTGCTGGTTCTGAGCCCAGACTTCAAAAGGCCCTGCACACTTCCCCTCACTCTCTTGGACCCCTTCCTCTACAATGATAACAAGCCAGGCCAATGGGATTGAGGGAGTGAGGCCATCTAGAGCAGAGATGAGCTCTGTCAGTTAAGGCCATTCAAGACCAGCCGGCCCCCAGCTAACCTGCCGGCTGAGCTCAGACACAGAAGCAGCACAGCCACCATCCGCTGAGCTCATACTAGGTCTACAGAATTGCCCAACCACCCCATCGCTTGGTGAGAAAGAATAAACAATTATTGTTCTAAGTCATTAAGTCTTGGGTTGTTTGTTATGCAGCATTATTGCAGCAATAGATAACTGACTGATCCAACAACTTGATGATTCCACTCCCTGGAATCTGCCTTGAGAAACACATGCATGGCAGCCAATGAGGTAAGGACAGGATGCTCGTTGCACCACTGTTTGCAATAACACACACTGGAAGCAAACATAAATCTCCAGCAGTAGGGGAATTGATTCGTACACTAGGATTCATCCTTACAATGGAATTCTAAGCAACTAAAAAAGAACAGTACAGATCTATATGTAGTGACACGGCAAGCTCTCAGAGACAGTTTGATAACTGGAAAACGTAAGCCAAAGAATAACTGGTCTAGTATTATATCATTTATGTAAGAACACACATATAAAAATAAATGCTGGACGTTTTCTATGGGACCATGTCTACAAATATAAAGAAGGGCCTCTGAGGAGAAGCAAGGGGGTGAGGAAGGGAGCCCTTGGTGTAGTCAAGGGGGGTCTCAAGTCTCCTATGAAATGTTTTAATATTCTTATCATATGAATTTATTTATATATGTTACTCAAGTAATGAAAAATTCAAGTTTAAAAAGTTAGGTTAGGAAAAGTAGAGATTATGGCATATGGTCCTCTAATTCCCCCCAAGTTCCCATGGTCTCCTCACGAGAAGGTCAAGGACCTGGTTCATTTTCAAAATCCCATGAAAGGTGCAAGCCTGTGAAAGATGCTTCACATTATTAATCACCAGAGAAACGCAAATTTGAAACTACAATAAGATACCACTACCAGTGGTAGTGGCTAAAATTAAAGATTGCCAATATCAAGTGTTAACAAGGAAATGGGGCAGCTGGAACGCTTAGACATAGCTGATGGAAATGTAAAATGGTGCGACCACTTTGAGAAAAGGTCCAGAAGTTTCTTTTCTTTATTTTATTTTTTTAATCATTGAAGTGCAGTTGACACACGATGTTACATAGTTTCAGGTGTCCAACATAGTGATTAGACAACTCTATATGTTATGCTCTGCTCACCGCAAGGGAAGCTGCCATCTATCACCATACAACACTATTACAACACCACTGGCTTTGTGCTCTATGCTGTGCCTTTCATCCCTGTGAATTCATAGTCTGGAAGTGTCTTATAAAACTAACCATACACTTACCATAGGACCCAGCATCTCCACTTCCCCGTATTTGCTCAAGAGAAACAAAAACATATATTCACCCGAAGACTTGTACAAGAGCATTCATAGCAGCTGTATTCATAAGAGCCCCAAATGAAAAGCAACCTAAAATGTTTAACAATCAATGAATAGATAAATACATTGTGCCATATCCGCACAATGGAATATAACTCAGCATTGAAAGGGAACAGACCCCCGACACGTGCGACAAGGCAGGTGAACTACAGAAGCATCTTGCTGCATGAACACAGCCCTGATGCAAAGGAAGGTATACGGGAGGACTCCGTTCACCGGAAATGTTAGAGAAAGTGACACTAACATACAGAGACAGAAGGAGGACACGTGGTGGTGCTTGGGCCAGAGGTGGAGGGTATCGACAGATAGGGAGCAGGAGGCCACTTTATCCAGAGATGGAAATGTTCTGTATCTTGATTGGGTTGGTGGTTTTATGGGTTTATGGGTTTATGGGGGTTTTATGCAAACTAATTGAACTGTACTCTTAAATGCATGCATTTTATTGTGTGTAGATTATTTCTAATAAGCCTGAGAGCATGCAAAAGACTTAACTCATCAGTCCCAGTGCTGTTGCCTCCTTAATCGGGAGAAAAAAAGCAACCAGCATTTTCGTCCCTCCTTTCTCAGGCTCCTGGGCCAGTCTGCCAAGACAATGAGTAATTAGCCACGCAAGAGTCTTGGATATAGAGCCAAAAACAACAGCAGTGTCACATCAAATGCCAAGACATCTCGGGCTGAGAGCTGAGCTCAGCCACCCCCACCCCCAACAGGACCACAGCCACCAGCAGAAGCAAAACAGCCCTGTGGGGCGGAGCATGATCAGGACTGCCTTCCTCCACCCTGTGTCAGCCGTTCTGGGTCTCCTGCTGCAGACAGAATCACCAGGATGTGGCCAGTGTCGTGGTGGCCCACACTGATAACAAGCCCTCCTCCCTGCGCCCCAGACTCCATGTTAGGCCCTTTCCGTAGTCGGCTTCATTCTCTCCTCCCGCCATGCCCAAGCTACAGGTGAGGCAAGTGAGGGATCCTGAGTTGCCTGACTCTTTCCCACCCAGCCCAGCCCCTGGGGGCTTAGAGTCCTCTACTACAGCAAACACCTCCCGCCACCCCACCCCACCCCAGCCACGGCCCAGCTCTAACAGCAGTCTCTAAGCTCCGTCTCCTCAAAACAGACCTGAACCCCCGCCCCTTGCCTTCCCTGTTTGTGGAAGGGGGACAGGGCTGAGCTGGTTCCCCGCCCTGCAGGCTGGGCCTACCATTCTCTTAAAGCAGCATTGTTCCTCTCTCGTGCAAATATCCCTACTGAGGGAGGCCTTGAGGAAGAAGCGGAGGATGCTGGGGATTTCTGGCCACAGGGGTACAGTGTTGGGAGGGGGGTGTCTGGGGGCCCTGGTATCACGTCCTGCCCCTCTCAGAGGCCCAGGGTCTGAAGGAGAGCATGGCAGGACATGGGGCTGTGGTCTGGGAGAGTCAAGCTTCCTGCCAGCGGTAGGGCCAACCGGGGCCATAGCCTCCAGAAGGAGTCTTCTAGAGTCTTCTCCTTCGTGCTGTGCTTACAACTTATCCACTCAATCTCAAGTCCAAGCTTCTTATCAGAGCCTTCAGAGCCCTGCACATTCTGGGCCAAACTTTCTGACATCTGAGGCCAGAACTAGCCCCCAAGGAGGCCCTACATGAGGTGGAACTATGACATATATTATCTGGAGGCAGGAGACCTGATGGTTTGTGACCAGATGTAGAAATCCAAACAGTGTCTCCTGTGTGTCCTTGAGTAACTCACTCAACCTCCCCGATCTCTGGAAATGGGTACAATAATAGGATCTAGGGTGACTGAGGGTATCCAATAGGATCACATATACCTTTCTCAACCCATACTGGCCCTTCAGCCTAGAATAAATTTCCACTTTGTTAAGTGCCTATTCTCACCAATAGGGCTCAATCAAGCATTTTCTTTTCGGAAAGCCACCAGACATCAGACCCCAGGCCACAGGATCCTCCCTCACTCTGGCTATAAGACCATCCTAGGGCTGTGTGGAGTTGGCACACGTGGTGGATAGCAACAGGTCCCTACCATGTGGGACTGCTCTGAGGTTTAAGTGTGTGAATGCTAATGGGTACTGAAAACAGCTCCCAGCACATAGTGAGTATTCAGGGAAACGCGATGTCTCCTTGTCAGGACTTTAGCGATTTTTGTCCTGAGTTACAGTTGTCAGCCCTCCTCATTGGCCTGCCAGCTCTTCTAGAGCAGGGGAGGGGAGGGCTTCATGTCCATCTGCATCCCTGTGCATTGCCTGGCACACAGTAGGCATCCTTACTTGGAGGAAGAGGGGTTCGCTTTTGGGGCTGGGATAACGACTCTCAGCAGTCCTTGGAGGGCTTGTGATGTAGTCCACATTGGCTTTGTGTGTCAACTTAACCCCGGCTTGCCTTAGGCCTGTCAAACAGTGGGGTAAGAAGCACAGACCATGATTGTGAAAACACACCCCAGTCCAAAATCATTCTTATTTCCAGGACACACACGGGACGTCTGAGATAAATACTGGTGGTTTATCGCAGGAAGGCTCATCTCGGCTCGGGGAGAGTGAGCATACATGCGTATGCAGCCAGCTGATTTATGGTGACCTGAGCCAAGCGCCAGAGCAAGGCCATTTATCTACAGGGTTGGAGGAGAGGTCAAGAGAGAGAAGTCAGAGATGACGCTAAATACGTGACTTGTGTGGAGACAGGAGCGCAGTGCCTCTGTTAACTCCTGGAGTGTCTTCATTCCACATGTTCTGAGGGGATACCATCGTGAGCCCCTCAGTGAATAGAACCCACATGTCACAGGGAAGGCTGAGCTCCTTCTTGGGGACAGCTCTGGCTCAGGGCAGCAGGAGGGGCCCAGGACATTCTTAGCCTCCTGGGGTTGCCAAGGGGAAGGACAGCCAGTAGGAGGGAGGCTGAATGGCTGCGAAGAAGAACTCATGGTGCAAGAAGACCTACAGCAAAAGAGAACCACAGTCCCCTCCTCACCGCCTCTGCCGTGGTCAGGCGACCGGCAGGGCTCACCTGAAAATAACCTTCCAAGGGGTCTTCCTCCTCCCACCTTATCCGCCCAGAACAAAACCTAAAGTGTGGAAATGCCACCATCACCTGCCCCGTGGTCACTCCACAGTCCCCTTCCTCAGCTCAGCTTCTTTTAACATTTCATTGACCTTCAATAACAAAATCTAGTGTTGTACACCCCTGAATATCTTGGATCCCACTTATGGGAGTATGGCAAGGCTTCCCTGTAACCCCATGATCCCCTCCCTCCTACATCATAAGCCTATTCTCTCCCCTCACTCACTGTGCTCCAGCCACACTGGTCTCCTTGGTTTATCACTAGCACTCCAAACACACTCATACCTCAGGGCCTTTGCATTTGCTGTTGCTCTGCTGGGGATGTTCTTCCAGATAGATAGTCTTGCTTTCTCCTCAATTTCATATCTCTGCTCAAGTACCATATTTTCAATGAGGTCTTCCTGGAGCATCCTAGTTAGACTAGCACTACACACACACACACACACACACACACACACACTCATACTCACACTCACACACAACATCTCTATCACACTCAATTCCTTCCCTGTTTCATTTTTCTCCATAGTACTTAATGCCACCCAATGTATCTATGTACTTACTTATTGTTGGACTTGTTTGGGACCCATGGCTATATCCCTAGTTTGTGGTCCAATGTGTGACACATTGATATATCATATATCAATACATATCTATTCAGCAAATGACTAATGATAGCTAATATTTCATGTCTGCTTAATATGTGTGTAGATAAGTGCTGTCTGCCTACTTTTATTTAACACCATAACACCATGATGCCATGATGGAGATACTGCCTTTAGGCTCAGAGAGGCGAAATGGCTTCCCATGGTCACACAGCCGGAATCAGGATTGAAACCCCCCTAGTACCAGAGACTGAGCTCTCAGGCACCCTCAAGAACAGATACACCCATGGACTTGCTTAGAGAAGGACTAACCAACCGTTCCTCAGCCCAGGGTGTACTGGGGGAAAGGGACTTTGATCTGAAAAGAATGACAAAAAGCAAGTAGAGAAATATGTTTTTCTCGTAGTGAAATGATTTGGGCGATTAAAGAGGATACTAAATATCAAAAGCAAATTCCACCTAAAATGAAATACTATGTTTATTGAGAATGACTGCTGCTGGGCATTGGCGAAGAGCTTCAGTGAACATCCACGACCCTGTTTCTTCGCAATAACCCTGAGCCACGCATACTGTTATTACCACTTTACAGCGGAGGAAAGCACTGCTCAGAGAGCTCAAGTCGTTTACCTAAGGTCGCCGAGTTACTGAGCAGCCTGTCTGTCTCATCCCAAAGCTGAGTCATCTCCTCTTTAACCCGCAGCCCCTCATATCTCGTTCCATTAGACATGCCGTCAGAAGCTCCCAAACTGTCCCACGCACTTGCAAGGGGAGAGTCAGGGTCTGGCTCATCTTTTTATCCTCAATGCAATGCCCTGCATAAGTAATGCCTGGTGCTCAGGAAGGATCTACTGGCTGGCTAGGGGGATGGATGAATGAATGAATCAACGAACCAACAAACAAATGATTTGAGTGGAAGTGGGGGTGGTCTCCATCTGGATAGCCTGATCTAAGCCCAGGCCGGGCTCTCTAGAATCCTGAGACCAGCAGACTTGCTCCCTCGGTAGCCTCTGCAGGGTTCTTTAAATGCTGAGGTTCCTGGACCCCTTGGCTGTCCCTGAATCAGAAGACCCGAGGCCCAGGAAACTGCATTTTTAACACATTTTCCAGGAGATCCTGATGTTCTCCAAAGCTTCAAGAAGCACAGGTCTAAAGTGAGCTCAAACCCCAGCTGAGCTGAGACCCTTCCCATGGATTCTCGCAATGGGCATCTGCCCGCTGCGTAAAGAGCGGCCAGCTGGAGGCAGTCCTGGGAGAAGTGAGAGAGATTAGCAAGGATGAGGAGGATGACTTATTAGGAAAGATGGAAGGAACTAAGGGGTAGTGTTTGTGTGAGGGAAAGCAGGAGCCACACATAAATCCTGGGGACAGATGGCAGCCCAGGCAGAGAGGCATCATATATCCGGGTGTGCAGGCATTACTGGGCCTAATGGGGGCGGGGATTATACACGGAAAACTTGAACTCTGTGCCAGGGACAACTTAACTGCTCACCCATTATGATGTTGCAATGAGATTCATCAGCTCTGGGCTTGGGCAGTCCTTAGAGACCATCTCATCCATTTGTATTTAAGCTTCTGAGAAGTTTTGGGTGTTTTGTTGTTGTTGTTGTTGTTTTTAAGTGATGGGTTCCTTTGTTCAAGTGAAATCTTATGCATGACCCCAGTATATAAGGCAAATGAAAATAAAGATGTTTGGTCCACCCTCCCTAGGGGCATCTCCACAGAACCCCAAGGTTCCAAAGAACCCAGTGTGAAAACCACCAATCTGAGCCACAGTGCTCATTCTGTACAAGGAGAAACAGGCTCTGAAAACAGAAGGGTTTGGCCTAAAAGCACACAGCAGGTTGGGTCCAGGCTGCTGGAAACACGAGGTGGAGCAGATGAGGATCCCTTCGGACAGGAACACCTGGCAAATGGCAGAGACAACAATAACCAGAACCGTAAGAATGCCTCACGTGCTGGCGGCTCTTCTCTGTGGGGACCCCTGCTTTCAGTCCTTTCCTAGCGTGATCTCCCATCATCCCCAGTGCAAGCCTGTGGTGGACTATCACCACTTGCATTTTAGACATGAGGAAACAAGGCACAGAGAGGTTGAACGCTGTAACTGGGATCACACAGCTCCTAAGTGGAGATGGAATTCGAAATGAGGCTGTGGGCCTCCAGAATGTGTCCTTTCACCCCCTCATCAGGTGACCACTCCCAAGAGCACAGAGCTTTCAGCTAAGCTGGAGCTGTTCTTGCTTTCTTCACATCATTCTTCTGAGAGAAGCCAGATGGTTATTTTTAAATTTTTTTATTTAAATTCAATTTAATGTATAGTGTCAAGATGGTTATTTTTAAAGCACAAATCTGACTGAGCCCTTTTTTTAAAGATTTTATTTATTTATTTGACATGAGAGAGAGAGCACACAAGCAGGGGGAGTGGCAGGCAGAGGCAGAGGGAGAAGCAGACCCCTGCCCAGCAGGGAGCCTGACATGGGACTCAATCCCAGGACCCTGGGATCATGACCTGAGCCGAAGGCAGACGCCCAACCGACTGAGCCACCCAGGTGTCCCCTGAGCCCCTCTCCTGCTCAAACACCTTCAGTGGCCCTCTACTGCCCCTCAGGGTACCCCTCTGGCCTCATGTCAATGCACTGGCCCACTGCTGTCTGGACTCTGGCCAGACCAGCCTTCCTGGCTCTTTCTAGCCTCCCCACTTTTGTATATATATCCGTGGCCTCCAAACTTTTTTGACATACACCTCATCCCTTAACATTTTTCAGCACACCCTCAGTATCTGTATACCTTTTTGTTTGTTTCTTTCTTTCATTTTTAAAAAAGCCAGTTCCCTTCATATTACACTTCCCAAGCTGAAGACATCCCATATTATATATTTTTTAAATTTTATTTTATTATGTTATGTTAATCACCATACATTACATCATTAGTTTTTGATGTAGTGTTCCATGATTCATTGTTTGCGTATAACACCCAGTGCTCCATTCAATATGTGCCCTCCTTAATACCCATTACCGGGCTAACCCCCACCCCCTCCCCTCTAGAACCCTCAGTTTGTTTCTCAGAGTCCATAGTCTCTCATGGTTCATCTCCCCCTCCGATTTCCGCCCCCCTTCATTCATTCTTCTCTTCCTACTATCTTTTTTTTTTTTTTTAGCGTATAATGTATTATTTGTTTCAGAGGTACAGGTCTGTGATTCAACAGTCTTACACAATTCACAGCGCTCACCATAGCACATACCCTCCCCAATGTCCATCACCCAGCCACCCCATCCCTCCCACCCCCACAACACTCCAGCAACCCTCAGTTTGTTTCCTGAGATTACGAATTTCTCATTATCAGTGAGATCATATGATACATGTCTTTCTCGGATTGACTTATTTCGCTCAGCATAGCACCCTCCAGTTCCACCCACATCATTGTAAATGGCAAGATATCGTTTTTTGATGGCTGCATAATATTCCATTGTATATATATACCACATCTTCTTTATCCATTCATCTGTCGCATCTGGGCTGTTTCCACAGTTTGGCTACTTTTTAATTAAGAAGTTATTCTGTGTCCTGCCGTGCTAACTTATGGTATATATCCCACAGTTTGGCTACTTTTTAATTAAGAAGTTATTCTGTGTCCTGCCATGCTAACTTATGGTATATATCCCACAGTTTTTGGCTACTTTTTAATTAAGAAGTTATTCTGTGTCCTGCCGTGCTAACTTATGGTGTATATCTAAAATATACTCAAATATAATTTAAATAATTAAACAACAAGATAAAGCGTAAATAGAGATTTTCCTTTCTTCCTGCACCCCAGGGAATTGCCTTGCACACCGCCTGGGGTGCCACAGTCATACTCGAGGCTCCCAGGGTACACTCTCCCTAGGCGTGGGGCACTCATCTGGAGCCACCTGTTTCCTTGCCTGGTAACCACCACTCTGCCTGAGATCCAGGCTGCCCTCGCTTCTTCCCAGAAGGCTTTGCTTCTCCAGGCCACCCCACACATCTCCCTTGCAGGACTGGACTCACTCATAATGGTTCGATGGAATATTTTTTTTAATTTTTAATCAGTCGTCACACCTGTCTTTCTGTCCAGACCGTGTGTGCTCTCCATGAGGACAAAGTGGGGCTCTGCTTTATGTGTGACCCCAGCACCCATCACTCAGTGGCTAAGACCATTTGTGGACCAATGAAGTGACTAGCATAGGGCTGGGCACCCCAGGCTGGTGGTTTCCACACTTGACCCTGCATCAGAATCACCCCGAGGGCTCCTTAAAACATAGACTGCTCTGCCCCAGAGTTTCTGGCTCAATAGATGCTATGGGCTGAACTGTGTGCTCCGAAAATTCATATATTGAAGCCCCAACTCCCAGTTCCTCAGAATGTGACGGTATTTGGAGATTGAGCCTTTGAAAAGGCAATTAAGTTAAAATGGAGTGATTAGGGTGGGCCTAATCTAATCAGACCGGTGTCCTTTTAAGTAGAGGAAATTAGGATACAGACACTGAGAGACAGCAGATGGGTCATGCAGAAGGAAGGCCTCTCTGAGGACACCGTGAGAAGGTGGCCATCTGCAAACTGAGGAGAGGCCTGAGGAAAATCCAAACCTACTGACACCTTGATCTTGGACTTCTAGTCTCCAGAACACGAGAACATGAATCTCTGTCACGTAAACCCCCCAGGCTGCAGACTTTTGTGATGGCAGCCCAAGCACACTGACTCGGCAGGTCGGGCAGGGGGGCTGGAGGTTTGCCCTTCTGGCGAGCCTGGGCCCATAGCCATGCGGCGGAGGCACGACCACCTTCAGGACTGCTGATGTGCACTTCAAGTGATGGGGAAGGAGTGGCTGAAGAATGAGAGAGGCCTGGAGGGTGGAGGGCGGGGCTTCTGGCCAAGAATGCTGCCCTGGCATTTCCCGGGCTCTGGGGAGAGAGCTCTCCCCCGCGGGTGTGTGCTCTGGAACAGGCCGAAGTGTTCTGAGCTGTTACTCACTCTCCCTGCTCTTGGCTGGGGACGCAGGGAAGGGATGGCTGGTGGGGGCGGGCAGGTTTCTCCTGGGACACATCAAATCTCCCAGCTGGGGATCCTCAGGCCAGTCACTAGGAGCATGCTCAGCCCAGCCCCTCATCAGAGAGCTGGCAGCCCCTGGCAGGCAGAGGTCCAGGGAAGGCAGCAGGTTGATGAGGTCCTGGCTCACTGGAGATGGCCCTGGCCGCAGCCTACTGCTCCCCATCCTAGTGGGGGCCCCTGGGATGGGAAGCCGGGCTCTGCACACATCCTTCAGGGGAGGGCCCAGAGAATGAGACCATTCCTGTGGGCTCTGAACCTTCTCAGAGCCTGTTTCCTCATCAATAAAAAGGGCAATGATAATGTCTACCCCAAAAGATGGTAGTCAGGATTTAAAAATAAAAATAACAAGTAGCTGGCTTTTATCTTCTGTTTATCCAGGGAGACTCTATTTTATTTCAGCCATATGACAACCAAGAGGGAAGTGTAAGCTCTATTTTATGGATGTGGAAACTGAGGCCCAGGTAGGTTAAATGAGTACCCAAGGATTTGGGACCAGAGAGTAGGGCAGTAAGCATTCAACCCTGATTGCAGAGCCCACACTCAACCATTCATGACCTTGCCCTCAGGGAATAGCTTAGGACTGGGCGCTGGCTCAGGGAAGCACTTGCTAGCTCTTTGTTCCCTTGGCTAAGCTCAAGTTCCTACACCCAAGTTAATTCCTCTGTCTATTCTGGAAGAAGGGTAAAGAAAGAGATTGACTTTGTGCCAGACCCTGCCCTGTGCCAGGCACTTTCTTCCCCTCTTGGGGTAGCGGGGCCTTAAGGCTGGAGACCATGCTTTGTTTTTTGCCCTATCTCCAGTTTGTTCAATAAATGACCAATACTTGCTCTCTCCCCACAACAACCCTATGAACACTATCATATACCCACTTCTCATGCATGGAAACAGGCTCAGGGAAGTTGAGTTGAGAGGTTGAGAGGTCACCCAAGTTCTCTTAGCTATGAGAAATGCTGGTACTGGCACTGGACCCCAGATCTGTCTGCCCTCTCCCCACCCCAAGCCTTTGCTAATACTACACCACCACCACCACCTCTCCTGGTCCTCATTCAAATTCCCTCAACTCTCTTCTTTGGGACAAAAAGCTCTGCCCAAGAGAGAAAACATAACTTTTTCTCCCAAAGCTCTGAGTCAACTCATAGGGTGTTATCCTGGTGGGCTAAACATAGGGTGTTATCCTCGTGGGCCAAGGAAAAGACCTTTGCCCAGCTGTTCATGACAGTCGGGCTCTGCCCCAGTGAGAGAGACAGAGACAGAGAGAGACAGAAAGAAAGAAAGAAAGAGAAAAGGGGAAAGACCAAACCAACGCCATTTGGTTAGTTGAACTTCCCCGACCCTTCAAGGTACAGTTCCCATTCTCTCATCCAGGAAGCCCTTTCTCCAACTGAGCCCTGCCTCCCCCTGCTTTGTCAGGTCACAGGGCTCCTCTGGTCTCCCACCCTGGATGATACAAGCCAAGATGGTTTGGGTTGCAAATGACAGACACGTGACTCAAGCTGGCTTCTGCCAAAACAGACATTTATTGGCTCTCAAGACAGGGGAACTCAAAGGCAGAGCTAGCCTGAGGCTCAGCCATGTCATCCAGACCTGGCCTCTCTGCATCTAGGGCTCTGCTCTCTGTGTTGGCTCCTGTCTCAGGAAGCCCTTCCCGTGGGGGCAAGGCGGCCACCAGCCCTCCAGGCCCCATCCTGCCTGCTCGAGCTGCCCCAGCAGACAGAGAGCTCTTCTTGCCCAGGACCTTCCTGGCCCTGCTTGTCTGTCATTGCTGAACCAACCACTGGGGGATGGGGACTCCGAGCAGCCACTCCTGGTCGCAAGAGCAGAGGAGGGGTATTTCCTCAGAGGAAAATGAGGGCTCTGTTTCCAGACAAAGGGAGCAGAAGCTGGGTGGGCAGAAACAGTAAGACACACTCTCTAAGGGCTTTTTCTGGCTTCCTGGCTCTCTCTCATCTTTGCTGCGTGACCTTGGACAAGTCCTGACCTTCAATTTCCTCATTTGCACAATGGGGGTGATACCCCAACTCTGAGGAATGTTTGAGAAGATTCAATAGGTTAAGGCACATAAAAACCCTTGCACGGTGCCCAGTACACGGGAGGCGCCAAGTCTCTCCATCCCTCCCCCTCTGGGCACCCGATACCCAGGCAGGAATGCCTGGCGTTTGGAACAATGATGCGCCTTAACTACTTGGCTGCTCATTTAATTAGAAGCTTCCCTCCTTGCAGGCATCTCTGTGCGTGTGAACTGTTCCATCTGTCTTTCCTCTTAGGAACCTCTCCCAGGGCGATAAAGCTCTAAGTGGGAGCCCCCAGAGACAGGTGACAGCAGTAACTATTCATTCAGCGCTGGTTTCCGGAGCCCCATGAGGACCTGTTCTAGGCACTGGGGGGACAGCAGAGAACCAGGCAGGCCCAGTGCCACACACTGCACTGGGCCTCTGTAGGTCACCTCCTTTCATCCGGGATTAAGTGCCATCTCATTGAATCCTTCAAACATTATCATGCTCATTTCACAGATGAGGAACCTGAGGTTCAGGGGAGTGAAATCCATCAGGCAGGCTGATCACTCAGCAAGCCAGCGGCAGAAACAAGAAACTGCTTCACTAGTCCTTCTCGGATGAAGCCCGAGTCAAGCTCAGTGCAGAATTCAGTGAAGGTTAATTACAGTGACAGCACCTATAAAAATCAAACAGGCCAACAGGCCATCTTCCAGGAAGCTAGAGGAGAGAGAGAAGAAAAAAAGACATGGGTGTGCAAAGTCAACCCAGGGTCTGGGATGAGCTGTGTTGAGTCCATACATGGAAATCCACATCTACCAAGATGGGCCGCCTGGGAGGCAGGCAGGGAGCCCCTAGCACGGCCCTGGGTGTCAGGAGGAACCAGAGCTGTCCAAATCACAACCTGCAGGCTGAGAGCAGCCGGACGGTGTTGGGACACCTGGCTCAGCTGCCACCAGGCCCAAACCTGCACTTTGGGAGAGGCCTGACACCCTGGGGAAGGCCTGCACTCCCCAGCCCAGCCCACCAGCAACCACCAGCCGGTCAACAAGAAGGCCCGGGGGAAGTCACGTCACTCCCCTAGTTCCAGTCCCTGAGTAGGTTATGAAGGCTGAACAGCTAACCTGGCTGGCTAATGTCTGAGGCCGAGGTCATCAGGTAGCAGTGACCTTAGAACCCAGCAGAGCTACTGTCCTGGCTGTATGACTTCGGTCAGTTGACTTGACCTCTGAGCCTCTGCACTCTCATCTGCAAATGGGGCTGGTTAATAGCTAAACCTACCGAGTGAGGAATAAATGAGGTGACAACACAGACACTCCACAACATATACCACACAATCCCTGCAATTAGGAATTAGTGTTCTCAGTGCATGTGAAGAAACTGAGGCTCAGAAAGACGAACGCCTTGCCCCAAATCCCATAGCCGGTCAGCGATGGGTACAGATTTGGAGCCCTGGTCTGATCCCATAGCAGTGCTCTGCCCACCTCCCCCAGCACACAGTAGGTCCTCACTACGTGCCAGGTTCTTGCTCTGCACACTTCTGTTCTAGCAGTTTCCAGTCTAGTCCCACCTACGTCCTGCTGGAGTGCTGCTTCTGAAAGTGTTGGCCATGTTTGCTCCTGGTATGTTGTGGAAGACTGGGGAATTCAAATATACTTGTGAAATTCAAACAAATGCATTTATTAATGACCCACAATCAAGCAGAGCCTGAACAAACAATAAAAGGCTTTCCTTCAGTGTGGGAGAAACAAAGGGCTCTTTCTTGCTGCCAGAGGCTGGGTAGCAGCTCAGCTCTCTGGGGAGAAGGCAGGTACCTTTGGTGGACAGCCACAGCTCAGGCGTCTGCTCCAGACACAGGATCTGGAAAGAGAAGTTCTCATCACGCCCCCCAACCCCCCTCTGTAGCCCCTCTGTAACCCTAAACACGCTTTTTTGGCTTACCTTGCTCAGATGTAAGGGCTTCTGGAGGCCGCCTATGCCACAGCCCTGCGGGATCATGATAGTGGGGCCTCAAAGGTATGGGGGACATAGAGTGTGTGCAAAGGGCCAAGTACAGCTCTTTAGGACAACCACCCAAACTTCTCCCTGGTACAAAGGACAGGAAGGACCTGGGTTGGAAACCCTCACATTTATATCTCTAGCCTGGACCTCTCCCCTGAAATGGACTCATGTATCCAGTGGCCTCCTGGACAGTCCCACTGGGTTGTTTCATAAACAACTCACACTTCATACATATCAGGCTGAGCTCCCAATTTCACCACCCCCCATCAAACCTGCTCCCCCCACAGCCCTCCCCATCGCAGTAAACGGCACCTGCGCTCACGGTTACTCCAGCCAAAAACCGCAAGACCATTCTTGATTCTTTCCCTCCCACCCTGCAACTAATTCACTCCAGCTCTTCTCTGAAATGCATCCAGAATCCAGCTGCTTCTTACCACCTCTTCACGTCCACTTTTCTGGCCCCCGCCCCCACCAACTCTCTGGGGCTGATCGACAACCCCCCCAAGGCTCCTGAAAGGTCTTTCTACTTCCTCCTGACTCCCATTAGCTTACTCTCTGCCGAGGAGCCACACGGATCTGTATTAGTGTCCTGTTGCTGCTACAACAAATAACTACAAACTTGATGGCCTAAAAACAACATAAATTTTTTCTATCATAGTTCTGGAAGCCAGAAGTCTGAGATTAGTCTCATTGAGAAAAAGTCAAGAAGTCAGCAGACTGATTCATCCTGGAGACTTCAGGAGTGCTCTGTTCCTTGCCTTTTCCAGCTTCTAACGGCTGCCTGCATTCTCGGCTCATATCTCTTCAACATCTTGCTTTGGTCATCGCATCTCCTTCTCTGGAGCAGTCTCTGCTTCTGCTTCTCTCTTATAAAGACATCTGTGATTACATCAGTGGGCCCACCTGGATAATCCAGGCTCTTCTCACCATCTCAAGGACCTTAACCTTAATCAAGTCCCCTTTGCCTGTCCCAAGGCTGGTCTGGAGTTAGGATGCAGACATCTTGAGGGGAACATTTTGCAGCGTACCGCGGGGTCCTTTTTGAATTCAGGTTGGATCGTGTCTCTCCTCTCCTTCCCCATTCATTCCCAGGAGCTCCCCATCTCAGAGTAAAAGTCACATCCTTGCAATAATAGCCCCCAAGGATCTCTGCAATCTGGATCCTACACTTCCCTGATCCCAAATCCTCCCCCGCTCTCTCTCATTTACTCTGCTCGAGCCGCATTGGCCTCCTTGCTGTGTTCCGTAAATGTCCAAACAGCCCTGCTCTCCTTCCAGATCAACTAAGGTATCTGCTCGCTCTCCACTATCAAATCCACTGCCGACCACAGCACAGGGGGGCTGTGGCAGCCACCAGAGAGGTCCCTGCCTTTTACCAGGCAGGAAACAGGTTCAGCGCAATTCACTGAACAAATAGGGAAAGAGCTGGGGTTTGAGGCCAGGCCAGATCATACCTCCTACCTGGGGCCCCCATGCGCTGGCCCTGCCACACACGTGGCTTCGGGCGCCCTGTTCCGCAGGAGAGTGTCTGAGCCTCCAACACACTGAGAACAGTGCTATGGATGTTGGGCCTGTCTGCCTGTGGCTGGTGGGCAGCCAGCTGCACAAATAGAACCTCTCAGCCCCCGCCTGCCTCCAGCCCCGTCCTCAAACAGTCGGAGCCAGTCAGCCTGACAAGGCAGAGGTTGCAAAGCAAATGCAGTACCAGCTGATTTGGGCGGCTTTGGGAGAACGGTGGAAAAATTCAAGGGAAATAAATAATGAATGAATAAGTAATAAGTGAATGAATGAGGGGGTGCCTGGGTAGCTCAGTCAGTTAAGTCTCTGACTCTTGATTTCAGCTCAGGTCATGATCACAGGGTCATGAGATTGAACCCCACATCGGGCTCCACGCTCAGGGAGTCTGCCTGAGATTCTCTCTCTCCCTCTCCATCTGCATCTTTGTCTCTCTCTCTCTTTCCCTCTCTAAAAATAAATAAATACATACATAAATAAAATATGTGCACCAGAGAAGAGCATCATGTATCAGACCCACACAGTGCCCATTCTCCCTGATCGACAACCCCCCCATGGCTAAGACCTTCCAACATGGGACTTCACAGGATAGATTATCTCCAACTCAAAGCCTCCACCTTAATTAGAGGTGATCTCCCCGTTCACGAGCAGTAATGATGATAATGACCGTCTCATATTCTTCATATCCCACATTCCAAACCCTGCACTAAAACCAAGTACGTTCCACCAGCATCCTCAGGCTGTGGTAGGTATTATTCTCATTTCCCAGGTAAGGAATCTGAGGTAGAAAAAGGTAAACTTGCTTGCCTCAGGGCACACAGCTCATAAGCAGCAGACTGGGGATATGAGCCCATGTGCTGCTGGCTCCAAAGCTTTGCACTGTTAACCACCCCACTTAGGCACCACAAACCAGTGACCCGGTCACAGTTAGCCCACGGACCCACACATCTACTTATCCCTGATAACAGTCTACATGTGCACATGCATGGGCACACACACACACACCCGCAGGAACGTCAGCTCCATGGTAGCAAGGAGTTTGTGGCTTATGTTGCTGGTAGATAGTAGATGCTTATTATGGACTGACTATTTGGGTCCCCCCAAATTCATATACTGAAGCCCTTACCTCCAGTGTGACTATATTTGGAGATGGGCCTTTATGGAAGTAATTAAGGTTAAATGAGGTCATAAGGGTAGAGCCCTGACCCAGTAGGATTGGTGTCCTTGTAAGAAGAGACACCAAAGAGTTCATGCTCTCTCTCTCCATGTGTGCAGAGAGAAGAGATGAGGTGAGGGCACAGGGAGAAGGTGGCCATCGACAAGCCGGGAAGAAAGTTCCCACCAGAAATCCATCCTGCAGGACCTTGATCTGGGATGTCCAGCTGCCAGGACTAGGAGAAAATGGCTTTCTGTCGTTGAAGTCACCCAGCTGTGGTATTTTGCTATGGCAGCCTGCAGACCAATACAGCGCTCACTACATTTTGTTGTGGAATACAGATCTCGTTTGGTGCACCTGTTTTTATTTAAACTTTAAAAAAGATTTTATTTATTTGTTTGAGAGAGAAAGCCTGAGCTGTGGGAAGGGCAGAGGGAGAAGCAGAGTCCCTACTGAGCAGGAAGCCCGATCCCAGGACCCCAAGCTCATGATGTGAGCCAAAGGCAGACACTTAACCGACTGAACCACCCTAGCGCCCCTGGTGCATCCGTTTTTAAAAAGAGGATTTAATGTCCCAACACTGCCTGGTTGGTCTCCTCCCCTTCAGCACCCCTCATTTTCCTGCTCAGTCCTCAGGGACCCCAGGTTTGTGGCTCTACTCTCAGCTGGGCTGAAGCTCAGCATCAGGCCAGGCCTGAGTCAGGGCTCGATCCTCATGTACTGCTGGATAGGTCAAAAGAAACAAGGGGTCCCTTTCGTGGCCCCCAGAGAGCCCCCCACCTCCCCAGTAGGGAACCCGCAGGTGCATGTGCTAGGAAGGGCTCGCCGGGCCTCATAGGCCTTTCCTACCTTGTGGCTGCAAGCAGCTCCCGACCTTCAGCTCACTCCTCAGGGACAGAGTCTCAAAATTCCCATGTGGCCTCTGGGGACAGGTTCTCTGAGGACCTGGTCTCTCCATGGTGGCCGTGGTCAGGGCCACCCAGCTCAGGCAGCACCCCTGGGCCTGGGAGCAGCAGGGTGCAGTGAAGGCTCTGAGTGCTTCACCAGCCCCCAAATGCCCACCCAGTGCAGAACCTGGTGAGTGAGGAAATCCAAGAAAGTAACCAGAGTGGCTGCCAATGCCCAGGGGAGAGACGCGCCCCTCCACCACCTGGCCCCCGGAGCCCAGCTGCTATACTCACCACCCGTCACAGAGCACAGGCGGACAGCAACAGGCCTGCTCGGGCGCCAGCAGGACTGTGGCCTCTCGGATGGGGGTGGGGGCCCTTCGGGGGAGTGTGCAGAATGAAACCCTGCCCCAGCGGGGATGCCACCTACCCCTGGATCACCTCGTGCTTGGCTTGCCTTTCTTGCCTAGCTGCACCTTGCTTTTCCCCTCTGTAAAATGGGAAGAGCAGGTCCTCAGCACTTCCCTTCCTTCACCCTAGTCCTTGCCCTGGGAGAGCACCCCAAAACTGAATAAGGTGCAAGTGTGGAAGCAAGAGGAGAGACAGCACAAGGTGAGGGACAGCAGAGGGACAAATATTGATGGAGAACTTGCTGTGTATTGGGTGTTTATTTATGTCTTAATCATCATAGCTAGCCAGGCCTGGCAATGGGCACAGGCCAAAGGGGGTCTCACTTAATTCTCTCAGGATTCTAAGGGCAGGTAGTAGTGTCCTTGTTTAATAACGGAGGAAGGAGAGACTCTGAGAAATAATATGACAGCCCAAGGTCACACAGTTAATGAAACACAGGGCTGGAATCCACGCCAGGGCTCCCAACCCCTGTTCTATACTGGCAAACAGATAATAAAAGCTCAAATTTATGCAATGCTTACTGTGTATCAGGCAATTTTTCAAGCATTTGCATATATTAATTTATTTAATCCTCCCCGTAGCCCTTTAAAGTAGGTACATCTAGGGGCTTAGGCATCTGCCTTCGGCGCAGGTCTTGATCCCATGGTTCCGGGATCGAGCCCTGAGTCAGGCTCCCCACTCAGCAGGATGTCTGCTTCTCCCTCTGCCCTTCACCCCGCTCGTGCTCCCTGTCTCTCTCTCTCTCTCAAATAAATAAATAAAACCTTTTAAAAAAAATAAATAAATACAATAAAGTACGTACATACATTATCCTTATTTTATAGATGATGAAACCGAGGTACAAGGGGTTAAGTGGCTTTTGCCAAATGCCACACAGCAGCTAATAATGGTATCAACAGGATTTGAGACATGCTGCCTGACTCCAAAGCACCGTAATGCAACACATCCTCTCCATCCCATCCTCTGTAATCCTTGCAGGAGCTCCTGTTGGGAAGGCTTACCAATCCCATTTTACAGAGTTCAGTGGTTTTTTTTTGTTGTTGTTGTTCAAGGTTACCTGGAGAGCTAAAGGCAAAGCTGAGATTTGAAACCAACTGCTTCTTAGTGTGTTCTTCCTATAATAATCATTACAGCTACCATTCAATGAGCACTTACTACCTGGTAGGTCCAGTACCAAGAACGGTACACGTACCCTCACGTTGAATCTTCACAACCATGTTGGGAAGGAGAGATTTGCATCAGTCAGGAGAGGTAAGATTATGCTGTGGTAACAAATATCCCCCAACAATGTGATTAGCTGAAATCAAAAAAGCATTTATTTTTGCTCATAGGGGGCTCTCTTCTCTGCTATCCTTACTCAGAGACCCAGGTTGAGGGAGGCCCCATCTATGTACACTCTGGCCAAGACACAAAAAGGGAAGATTGGATTCAAGTAATTAAATATTACCTAAAAGTAACACGTGTCACTTCTGCCTGCAGTCATTGGCCACAGCTGGTCGTGGGGCCCCACCCAACCACAAGGAACTGGCAGGAGTACAGCCCTCATTGAGCTCCTCATCAAGCCTTTGTGTTCCTAGCACCTTATCCAGTCCTCACAGTAGGCAGACGCCAGAGCTATCATCATTTGGCCCATTTTATAGATGAGGAAACTGAGACAGAGAGAAACTAACAGAGAGCCTGACACAGAAGAGTCAACTAAAGTTTTGTGGTCAGGGGCCTAATGGATCAGAGGAGCTAAGAGATTAGCCCGAAGGTGGCCAGCTCATGAGGTCAGGAATTGGTCTAGAACCCTGGTCAGTTTGCCCAGACTTTCGGTGTGCTGAATGAGAGGCAGGTGTGTGGTAAGTTTGAGCTCTGGAGCCACTCTGCCCAGGGCAAAAGTCCCAGCTCTGCTACTGCCTAGTTTTGCCCTTGGGCAGGTTACTTAATGTCTCACCTCCAGTTTCTCACCTACAAAAGAGAGGTAGGAAGAGAGCCATGAGGCTGTCACAGAGATTAGCTGCGAAGCACAGTGGCTGGCACGTAGGAAAGGCCCCATGCAGGTCAATTCTTGTTGATGTGCTGGTTATCAAATTTCTAGTCTGTAAAGAAAAACACTTCAAAAATCAAAAGAATAATACATATAAACTAACAGTGAAGATGATCCACGTGCCTAAAACAATAGGAAACATAGAAGTTCAATTAGATGACAATTTTGAACAAAGCAGATAAGAGTAACTACTGTAACAGAGGTCAGATTTCTGTTGGCCTTTAAGTCTCTTAAAGCACACATAATTGTAAGTGGGTGGGGTCACAGGGGTTGGTAAACAGTGGCATGCCAGTTCTGGGAAACATTTTGGCAACATGGATGAAAAAAAAGCCTTAAAATTGTGACTGCCTGTTAACCTACAATCCCACTTCTGGGAACTACTACTTATCTAATGATAATCCTAGAAAGGAATTATTTTCTCCCATTTCACAAATGGTGGAATGGAGGCTCAGAGAGGTTAAACAACTTGCCCATAGTCACACAGCTAGGACACAAAGCAACCAGAATCCAACCCAGGCTAGTGTGACTGCAAGCTGCACTCTCAACAGGTACACTTCATGTTCTCTAAAGGATGAGTCTACAGGAATATCATAATTGTCCCTATTTGCAGGGATGCAATCTCTATGTGAAAATCCCAAAGAATCTATGAAGAAGCAATTTGAATTAATGGGTGAATTTAGCAGGGCCACTGGATCCAAAATCAATACATAAAAGTCAATTTAACTTCTATATTTTGGCAACAAGCAATTGGGATTTGAAAGTTTTTTAAAGTACAATTTAAAATAGAATCAAAAAACATGAAATCCGTATGGATAAATCTGATAAAATATGTGCAAGCTCTATGTACTGAAAACTATCAAACTATAATGTATTAAGAGACATCAGGGGGGATGCCTGGGTGGCTCAGTCAGTTAAGCATCTGCCTTCGACTCAGGTCATGATCCCAGGATCCTGGGATTGAGTCCTGCATTAGGCTCCTAGCTCTGCAGGGAGGCTGCTTCTCCCTCTGCCTGCCATTCACCCTGCTTGTGCTCTCTCTCTCACACACAAATAAATAAATAAAATCTTTAAAAAAGAGAGAGAGAGACATTAAAGAAGACCCAAATAAAGAGACATATGCTGTGTTCATGGGTTAGAAGACTCAGTATAGTTAAGATGTCAGATCTCTCTGAATTGACCTCTAGATTCAACACAATATCAATTTAAACCCAAATAGGCTTTTTCTTTCTTGAGAGGCTGATTCTAACTGATTCTAAGATTTATATAGAAAGGCAAAAGAACTGGAATAGCCAAACAATTTTGAAAAAAAGAACCAAGTTGGGGAATTTATGTTACCCAATTTCAAGACTTATTATAAAGCTCCAGTAATTGAGACAGTGTGGTCCTGGTGTTAGGATAGGCCCATAGATAAATGGAAAGAAGAGATAGTTCAGAAGTCCAGAGTCCAACAGTTTAGCAGAAGTAAATCCACAGCTATATGGCTAATTGATTTTTAACGAAGGTGCAAAGGCAATTTAATGGAGAAAAAAAATGGTCTTTTCAACAAATGATATTGGAACCATTGGACATACAAAAAAAAAAAAATGAACCCCAACCCCTTTCTCACACCATATACAAAAAACAAAATTGCTTGAAATTAATCATAGACCTAAATGTACAAAATTTAAAACAGTAGAACTTCTAGAAGAAAACAGAGAACAATCTTTGTGACTCTGTTTTAGGCAGTGATTCCCTAGGATACAAAAAACACAAACTAGAAAAGAAAAAGAATAGATAAATAGGACTTTGTCAAATTTTAAAATTTTGCTCTTCAAATGTATTAAAATAAAGAAAAAACAAATCACAGAGTGGAAAAAAATATTTGCAAAACACACATTTGATAAAGGTTTCTATCCCAAATATATAAAGTACTCCTACAACTCAGTAATAAGAAACAATCCAATTTTTTAAATGGACAAAAGATTTGAATACATACTTCACCAAAACGAAGTTGTGTGGATGGCAAATAAAGGTGTGAAAAAATGCTCAACATCATTAGTCATCAGATAAACGCACCTTACAACCACAATGAGATAACACTACACACTTATTAGAAGGGCTAAACATTTCTTTAAATGCTGACAATACCAAGCGCTGGCGAGTATATGGAGCCACTGGAATCCTCATTACATTGTGGATGCAGCCACTTTGGAAATCAGTTTGGCAGTTTCTTACAAATTTCAACATGTGAACCAACTATGTCACTCCTAGGTATTTACCCAAGAGAAACTGAGCGTGTCCCCACAAAGACCCACATGCAAATACTTACAGCAGGTTTATCCATGATAGCCCCAAACTCAAAACAACCCAATGTCCACTCATTAAGATACATTGACACAGGGGAATACTACTCAGCCATACTACAAATGTTTTACTAACACATGCAGCAACATGGATGAATCTCAAAAGCGTTAACGCAAGTGAAAGAAGCCAGACACAAAATGTTACATTCGGTATGATTCCATTTATACAATATTCTGAAAAAGACAAAGATAGAGTGACAGAAATCAGGTCAGTTATTGCCAGAGGCTGGGGCTGGGGAAGGGACTGCCTGCAGAGGAATAAGAAGTACTTTTGGGGGCACCTGGGTGGTGCAGTCGGTTAAGCATCCAACTCTCAGTATCCATTCAGATCCTGATCTCAGGGTTTTGAGATCGAGCCCTGCATGTAACCCCGAGTCGGGCTCCGCACTCAGCACAGACTTTGCTTGAGTTTCTTCTCTCCCGCTGCCCCTCACACTCGTGCTCTCTCTCTCTCTCAAATAAATAAATCTTTAAAAAAAAGAAGTTACTTTTGTCAGTGGCAGAAATTCTCAATATCCTGATTGTAGTGGAGGTTACACAACTGTACACATTTGTCAAAATGCATCAAATGGCACAACAAAAAAGAGTGAATTTTACTCTCGCTAAATTATGCTTCAATAAACCTGACTTAAAAAAAATGTATACCAAACAAAACATGCATTTGCCAACAAAAACGTATTGGGTATCTTCTATGTCAATAAGATGAATGAGGGTCTTCCTCTCACAGAGCTTATGTCCCTCTGTAATGTATGTGTGTACATGGGCGTGTGCATGTGTGTGTGTGCGCGCGCGCGCGTGTGTGTGTGTGAGACAGTACGTTTACTGTTTTCATGAGTTGAAGTCTCTAGTTTCTGTCTGCGACTGTTTACTCTCTAGACTCTTTAAATAGTTGCTTTAAGATTTTGTCCAGAATTTATCATTGTTGTCTGGGGAAGGATTTGCTGATACAAGCTACTCCAGCAAGACCAGAACCGAATCTGGAAACTGGAACGAGGATACTGAGAAGAGCGTGATGACCTTGGAGACATAGGGCACATAAATCCACAAGAGGCACATGTGATTCAAGAGTAGTTGTATTATTTGGATGTTCTTGTATTTCACAACAAGCCAGCAATCCTGATTACACACAGCACTGTCCGGAAACAGAAAATAATGAGCGTGTTCCACTTTTTAATAAAAATATTTATTTATTTCGTCTTTCACTCAACAAACAAGAGCTACGGCAGGGCCAGCACAAAATGAAAATTCAGAGCTCATTGTTCAAAGAACAAGAAGAAAGTGTTCTTAAAAAAGGGTACATAGAGAATTTCTCCTTTCTACCATGGTCTCACTCTTGACTTCTTATGGTGCTTTTCATTTGTTATTTGGTGTCACTCTAAGGAAGGAAAAACACAAATTTTAAATTATTAGCATGACTTTATTGTTCATCTGTATATTGTTCAATTCCTGTTCTAAATGTAAATACCAGGGCATTTAATTCATAAAAAATTTCACTGAAATTACACAATTTGTACTGTGTGCTTCATCCCAGGAGGGTGCCTAGAGCTAGCCACAAAAGAAAAACAAGCCAGACACAGGAAAGTGGAAAGGAGGAGAGGATTCTGAGATACCCCACCTCCCCACCCCCCCACACCCTCCGGGCACAGAGCCAGCTGCAGGAGCAATCCTGGAGGCCTGGCACAAGCAAGGAGAGCACATATGCTCACAGACACCCATGGGCCACCCCAGCGAGTGGCGCCTGCATTCTCATTTGGGTCTGATGAATGCTGGGTTCACCCTCCTCCTAGTCACTGGCCCAACACCCTGTGCTATAACCTGGGCAGGGTCTGCGGAAGTCCAGCCAGGCATCTCTCCTTCCCACCGTCTGCTGCCCAACCCACAGCAGACAGGTGATCCTCGAGGATCTTTAAACCTTGGTGCTAACGAGGGCTTGGAACCCGGACCAGGCTTGACCTCCTTGAGATGCAGCCTCTGGCTGGCCAACCACCACTTTTGTGCTTAACGCAGCGTGGGACCATGCCAGTTGCAAGATGTCACCAAGTGTGTATGCCTGACCACAACCTCCATGTGCTCACGCCCCTGCAGGGCAGAGGGCAACAGCGCTCATGGAGTGGGGAGGGGGACAGAGGCAGTGTTCTGTACACCACAGGGCAGAGGAGTTAAGCGTCCAAGAACCCATCCTGGGAAGGCAATGGAAGCCAGGACTGCACCTGAGCTGAGGCTCCAAGCACCCAGGGCATGCTCTATTGTTCCATCACACTCCCTGTACAAAACACAAACTCAGGTATACAGTCTTCAAGAATTTCAAGATGGTGAACCTGGAGCATTAAATCCCAAGCACAGGGCCCTTTTGAGCATGGAGCCCTGTTTGACTGTGATGATCACAAGCCCATAAACCCGACCCAGGGTGGAGCCCCCGTTAAGGGATGAATCAGACACAATCCCTGACCTTCATGTGTACTCGGGGACAAGCATATGTCAGGCACTGTGTTAGGAACTACGGAAAGAGAAGCGACCTCCAGGGAAGGTGTCCCTGCCCTTGGGAGGACCGCAGCCTGGCTACAAGGCAGGCTGTCCTCTGCTTGGTAGATGGGACCCACCGAAGCCCAGGGTGAGGGGCTCTGAGCCCAGCCTCGGGGGTCCGGGGAGGCCTCTTAGAAAAGTGGCAGTTATGCCCAGACCTGGACGATAAGGTGGCCAAGTGAACAGATGGATAAAGAACGTGTCAGGCGAAAGGAATTGGGTGTGCTAAAGCCTGAGGCTGGAACGAGCCTGGCATGCGGGAGGTACTGAAAGAATGCATCATTATTCAGATAGGCACGGTGCCATCCCAAGGAGAAGTCCAAACTGGTTTTTTATTATAATCTCAGTCTCCTGTTTATTACTGTGACATGAAATGCTGCTGCCTGATGACCCACCTGGAACACACTGTGTCTGTGAGCCTTGTGGGCGGCTATTACCAAAAGTACAAGTAGTGCCTGACTCTCTTTCATTTATAGCGTGATCTCCCCTACAAATGGGCCCTGAGGGCCACGACGCCAAGCTAGGGCCGGGGATTCTGCCCCACTCCCAACTCCTCACATCAGTTGGGCACAATGGCTCTCCCACCCCTACATCTGCAGCCCCATACCCTGTAGCTCCAGACCACTGCCACAGGCCCCATCCCTATCAGCCAGCGCTTCAGCCCCAGCGCCCCAGAATCCTTCAAGACAAGCAGGAATAAAGCCTCTTCCAGAAGCGAGGCCTCAAGGCCCAGAACTCACTGTGATTGGACTAGTATGGGTCACGTGCTCAACTCTGAGCCAATCCTATAGCCAGGGAGAGTCCGTACGCCCTTATGCCAAAGGGCAGGTCAGGAGCAGGGGGCGGGGCCCTTTGCTGTTAATTTCCAGCTGCGTACCTGGTGGAGTGGAAAAAACACCGCTTGGGGATGAGACAGACGTAGGTTCTAGTTCTGGCTTCCCTTTCTTACTGTCTGTGGGTCTCTGGGCTACCCCTCCTTCAGCCTTAGGTCCCTCTTTTATAACAATGCAGATAAAAATATATAGCAAGCTATGAGGATTAAATCCATGTAAATTGCCTGGAATGTGGTAAGTGCTCAATAAATGCTCATTAGCAGCTATACAAACAATGTCTTGCACCCACAGAAATATATAGCCTTTGAAAACGCTGGTTCGTTTTTCTGGAAGGTACTTCTCTTTCTTATGGGCACATCCTCTCAGATCCCATTTTCCACACTCACCCCCGCTGTTCGCCTCCTCTGTGCACCATTAATAAGAGAGGAGCTTGGAGTCAGAACGGACCAAGTTCAAATCCATTTAACTTCTTTGCATTCCAGTTTCTTCATTTGTAAAATGGGCATAACAATACCCATCTCACAGGGCTGCTATGAGAATTGAATGAGATGAGTCCAGCAAAGCCCCCAGAATCTAGGTGTTCAATGAAGATTTGTTTTTATTATTTTATGCATCCCACCATTTTGTAATTACCTTTCGTATGCCAGCCTCTTACAGTAGAATGTGAGCTCCAGATGGCAAGGGCTTTACTTGGTTCACTTTTGTTTCACTTTCACCTGTGACCCTACCCTCAACACCTAACCAGAGCCTGGTTTCGGATCCATGCCTTGGAAATGTTTATAGGATGCTTGGATAAGAGCCAATGCTTGCTGCAAGAAAGCTGCCTGCCTTCTGCAAAGAGGATGAGGTAGATCATTCATTTTCATTCCCACGCACTCCCTTTCTCGCTTGCCAGTTGCATTACTGACAGTTCTGGGGTTGGGTGGGCATGGCAGCGGGAAGGGAGGAGAGGTGAGTGGAGAGGGAAGGTCTCATTTGATTGTTCTGCCTTAAGCTGCCCTCTACTCGTTTGTCTAAAGATGACTCTTGTGAGGTGCTTTTGTGAGTTCTTCAGAGACTTCCCAAAACTAGTTCCTCAATGTGGGGACATCCTATCTTGGGGTTCATTGCTTCCTCCATCTAGCCTTTTGGAATTGCTTCCAGCTCTTGAAGGCCTACCCCTTCCAGGTGGTCCTTTTGGACAGACCTAGGGGGATGCTCTCATATCAGCCCTCTCAGCCAGGTGGCCCCCATCTAGTTCATAGGAAACACTCATATATACGCCTTCTCTAAAAACTTTGAGGAGCTTAGCCAATCCCAGTACAGCATTCACCTTGCTTCCATATCAGCTGTTGGAGCAGTCAGCAAGATATTCTTACCCTGTAGATTTCCCACTCACTGCCTGTATCCCTTAACTGCAAAGGACAGAGAGCAAGTCCATTTTCCACAAAGGAAATGGAGGTTCAGCAAGGTTAAGTAATTTAATCATATATAGCTAGGAACTGGTAGAACCAAGATTTGAACTAAAGTCATCCAATGATAGATCTCTCTTTTAAATAATACACTCTACTGCCTGGTAACATGTGAAATAAGACTTTAATTGTAAGATGTATCCTGATTTCAGAAACATGAAATCCCACACCATTCTAAAATACAGTATGTACACGCCAAAGTCTTTCACTCTGGGAATTTGCTGGTGAGGCATTTCTGGCAATAAAGGCCTTACTTAGCCCATGCTTTCCTCTTGAGCCTTCTGCCTCCTGACCAACCCTGGTGCTTCCCCACGTAGCCCCACCCAGTAAGCAGTGCCTCCTGTTACAAGGGATCTGTGAGTATAAAAACTTCTCCCTTCATTACCATCATTTCCATGTCCGTGTGTCCTACCCTACCTGATTAAAACAAACTACAGGTACATTTTAAAACAGAAGGTTTGGGGGGCACCTGGGTGGCTCAGCGGTTAAGCGTCTGCCTTCAGCTCAGGTCATGATCCCGGGGTCCTGGGATCAAGCCCCGCATGGGGCTCCCTGCTCAGTGGGGAGCCTGCTTCTCCCTCTCCCACTCCCCCTGCTTGTGTTCCCTCTCTCTCTTGTCTCTCCCTGTCAAATAAATAAATAAAATATTTAAAACAAACAAACAAACAGAAGGTTTGGGTTCAAATTCCTGTTTTGCCATTCACCTGCAATGGGCCCTGGGCTGATCCTTTCTCTCTCTGAGCCTCAGTTGCTGCACTGAGAAAAACAGGGGCGAGAATAATAGTGACTCCTTCATGGGATTGTTTGGAGGAATTGTAAACCCCACACACTTAACTCAAAAACACTCTGTCCATTTGAGCTATTACTGTATTACTCCTCACTAGGAGTAGAGAAGGGCCCCAGTTAGAGAATAAAGAGCAGGGGGCTTCAGGTCAAGGCCATAGATAGAGACTGCTCTGATGGAAACACACTCCTAAGTCCTCAAAACTCAGGCAGGAGAATAGCCATAGAGACAGGGAGACAGGGGAGCATTCCCAGCCTGACAGAACCGTAGGTGGGGGGGGCAACACCCCCAAATGGGAGCCCCAGTCTGCTCACCAAGTTCTCCTCCCCGACCCTGGCCTGGCTGAGGATTTGACCACAAGGAGAGGGGGAATTAGGGAGAGGAGACAGAAAATCAGACTCTAAGAGGGTTACATCAAATCCCAGAATTCAGCTGCCAAGGAGAAAATCACACACTTAACTCTGAGCATTCCTGGCTATTCTCTGTGAGTGCTTTAAAAAGTCCTTTAAAAAATTGATGCTATCCAGTGTGGGTGAAGGGGCAGAGAGATGGGCACTTCTGTGCCCTGTTAGAAGTTGTGTAACTTAATGTGACTTTTAAAGTGGTAATTCAGCATTGAGTATTCAGATGTCCTAAAAGGGCATGTTATTCTCTGGCCAGCAATCCCACTCTTAGAATTTATCTTAAGGATTTACTCAGACAAGTGTGCTAAGATATATATACAATGATATTCATCACAGTAGTGTTTATAACAGCAAAATACTGAACATGATCTAAATATCCATCAATAAGGGATTGTCTAAATAAAGTGTTACATCCCTACTATGGAATGTCATGGGGACTTCTAAAAAGGATGTTGCAAATCTCCATTTGTTGACAGTGGAAAGATGCCCATGGTATGTTGTTGAGTGGGGAAAAAAAATGAGTTGGCGAACAGCATGTATAGTATGAGCATATTTCTGTCAAATTATACACATCTATAAGTCTACATGTAAACATGCAGAGAGAGAAACTTGGAGGGCAGATCACCAAAATGTAGACAGTGGTTCGGTCTGGATAGTGAGATTTGGGGGGATTTTTGCTTTCTTCTTTATACTTTTATACCGCAACAAGATATACACCAACTTATTCAGCAGAATTCCTAGAATGGGATTTCTCAATCTCAGCAACCGGAAAATTCTTTATTGGTCTGGGAAGTTCTTTGCTGTGCAGGACTGTCTCACAGGGCTGTCTCAACTGTCTCACTCTACCCACTAGGTGCCAGTAGGACACCTCCATCCCTCAAGTTGTGACAACTGAAATGTCTCCAGCCATTGCCAAGTGTCCCCTGTTGGCAGGCTCATCCCTGGCTGAGAACCACTGTCCTAGAGGCAGGGGAGGGCAGGCTAGATGGCAGAGCTGTGCGCGAGAGAAGACTTGGAATGGGAAATCAGGAGACATTGCCCAACAGGTAGTGAGGAGAAAGTTTAGGGATTTCTGGGAGGGTGCCTGAGCAAGATGGCAGAGGGCCAGACGTGGCTCCAGTCGATCACCCCTCGAGTCTACTTTGCAGTTCAAAATCCTGAGTGAGACTGGATGTACTGTGGAAAATTGTGATCGACTGATGGGCCAAACCACCATGGCAGGCTTGGTGCAGGAACAGGGTCTTGGGGACCAGTAACCGCAGCTGGGAGCTGGCAGCCCGGACAAGGCTCCATGTTCCCACAGGCTGTGCACGTGAGGCTCCGGGCCCGTAACATAGCAGGGCTGCGACACAGAGTCTGAATGGCTCCCTTGGGCCCTTAGCGGCGTTGTGCCTCGCAGTTCCTTAGCTGTCATATGTAAGTGGTGTACCCATCTGGAACAGGACTGTCTGGAGTTTGGCAGGGATCGGTGCCCACAATAGACCTCAGACTAATAAACATTGCTGACACTTACTGAGATTGTAACTACATGCCAGGCACTGCTCAGGGGCCTTTATGTGTAATACTTAATCCTCACAGCGACCCTGGGAAGTTGTGACCATTCCCATGTTACAGAGGGAGAAACTGAGGCACCAAGCAATTAAAGTGTGTCACCCAAGAACTGGGTTTCAAAGTCTCATTCAGTGTGGCCCCAGAGCCTGTGGGCTTAACCACCCCCACTCTTCTGCCTCCAAAAGGGTACGGGTGGGGCCACTAGAACCCCACAGCAAGAGTGACAACATTCTTGACCATTCTGCTGAACTGCCTCTTTAATGAGGACTCCTGCCACTAGGCCAAGGCCCTACATGTGCGAATACAATAGAAGGAGTTTGCCACATGCTCTTTTTATTTCTCCACCAACCATATGAGACAAGCACTGTTAGTACTACTCTCATTTTACAGATGTGGAAACTGTGGCCTGAGTCATTGTCCCCGCCTTTGTGCTAAAGCTGTGGCCCTTTGGTCCCTGGGTGGCTTTTGCTCATGTACCTGCTGTGCCACCTGACGGCAGGGCCGGGCCCGCGCTCCCTCTCACCTCAGCGTCCGGCCTCAGGTGGGCGACATTGCAGCATCGCCCAGCATCTGAGCCCGCTTCCTGGGTTTGGAGACATGGCCACCGTGTGAGTCCTGCAGAGCCCCACCTCTCTCTGCAGAAGCCAAAACACCCAGACGTGTGCTTTCCCGACCTCTGTGGTTCTGCCAGCCTGTCAGATGACCCCACCTGGGACACAGGTCTGGGTGGGGGACAGAGAGAAGCTAAAGTCCCTCAGACTCCATGTGACCACAGGACGGTGGCCCCTGGGAGCTGGAGTGCTGGGTGCCAGTGGCCCAGAGCTGAGAGTGCAGAGGCAGCCCCGGCAGCAGCCTCGTTCTCATCAGACCATGCCCTCGGATTGAACTTTCTGTGCTCTCAGCCCATCAGCCTCCCTTTCAACCCAGTCTGCAGGCTGTCTACCCAGCACCCTTGCAGGAAACTCTTTTTTCTGATTAAGTAAGCCAAGATTAATTTCTGTCCACTGCAGCTAAGAATTCTAGTATGGACTGAGCGTAGACAAAATAAAGAGGCGGGGAGGGAAGTGGTGCATCACTGTCTTCTTGCAGAAATCACTAAGTCAAGTCAAACGTCCCCAGCCAGTCTCCACTCTCACCACTTGAAGCATCAAGAAGTGGCCTGCAAATGGTCTGAGCAGAAGCACTCACTAGTACAAATTCCCTAACCAGCTGCAGATGCGGCCAAAGCAGCTGCAGGAGAGGGGTGGATAAGACCATCTGGGGGGAACCGAGCTGAAGCCACTGTTGGAAAATCTAGTTCCTACCAAATCCCCACTCCAATTCGACCTAATTCTAGGACAGCCAGAAATGACTCCATCCTAATGGCTCCTGCAGCTTAGGTGTGATACACTGAACACCTTCATTTCCATGGCCTGTAGAATCCATGGCCCCAGGGTCGTGGTGGGTCAGTCAACTGGGAGTAAGGGTCACGTGATCCTGATTATGGCCTCCCCAGCCCTAAGGACAGCCCGAGAAGGTCCCCAGCACTGGCACGTTGTGGCCAGACAGTACAGGCCAGGAAAGTAAGGAGGACCCTCTTCTCTCCTCCCTTATTCCCCCATCACCACTGTCCCTTGGAACCTTGCCTCCCCTTGGCAAGGAGTAGTCAAGGTGGTTGCTCAGGCTCACCCCAGCCTCAGAAGATCCCCTTCTTGCCCTGGTTGTTCATTATCATGGGCAGAGCCTTGACTCATCCAGATATAGAATCTGCCAAAAGCCTCCTTATATTTCTGGGGGGAGAACTCTCTCAACGTGGGCAGGCTGACCAAGGCCTCCCAGGGGTAGGATGGTCACATCCTGTTTTGTTTCAGAGTTTAGACAACCAGGTATACCTCCCTACATGAGATTGTTACCCTTGCCTGTTTCTGAATACTTTTATAAATGGAATCATACTGCATGTATTCATTCGTGTCTTACTCCCTTTGCTCAGTATTATGTTTTTAAGAGCCATCCAAATGGTGTGGGTATTTATAGTTTGTTCACTTGCATAGCATGAATATACCACAATTTACCCATTCTACTCCCAGTGGATATGTGGGTGGTTTCAGATTGGAGTGGTACAGAGGGTGATCCTGCCAATGCATGTGCATCCTCAAAGTCTATGTGATAGACATTTAATATAGCCCCATCACTTCTCTTGGTTGGTACTTCATTTTTTTCCATATTTTTCTTTTCTATCATTCTCTATTCTTGTCTTTTAGGTGTGACCCTTGTAAATAGCAGAAAGATTTTGTATTTTCCCTCCAGCCTGACAGTTTTACTCTTTGAAGACAGTTATCTAGTCCATTTGCATTTAACAAAATTACTGATCATTTTTTTTAACTGCCTATGCAGTTTTCCTTTTATGTACTTATTTCTTTGGGCTCATTTTTTTTTTTTTTTTTGCTCTTCTGATTTGGAAGTCATATACTTTTTAGTATTTAACATGTATCCTTGACTTAACAAAGTATAATTGATTAGTACCTTTATCTTCCACACAGAGAGACGACTTCAGAGCACACTTTAACTCCATTAATCCTCCTCCTGACTTCTGTGTCATAGTTTCTGTGCATGTTAAGTCTGTGTCTATTTTTAAGGCTCTTTGATACGTTATTAACATTGTTTTATACTGTCAGTGTTCGTTTAGATTTATACTCCTATTTACTGCTCTCTTCACTATTCTTCTTTCAATGCTTTTATTTTGTCAGTGCTGAGGTTATGATCAGTTTTAAAAACAGCTTTAATTGTAATTTTTATACCATACAATTCACCCCCTTAAAATGTACAGTTCTATGGATTTTAGTGTGCAACCATCATCACAACCAATTTGAGAACACTCTCATGATCTCAAAAGAAAATCACAAACACTTTAGCTTATTACCCCATCCCCGCATCATCTCCCCATCCTCAGCCCTAAGCAACCACTCAGACACTGTCTCTATGGATTCTCCTACTCTGTACTGTCATATTAATGGAAACGTATAATATCTGGACTTTTGTGACTGGCTTCTTTCACTTAGGATAATGATTTCAAAGATTGTCCACACTGCAGCATGTCTCAGTACTTCATTCTTTTTTGTTGTTATTAATAAATGTTCTTTTTTAGAGCAGTTTTAGGTTCACAGCAAAACTGAACAGAATTTATAACTCAGAATTCCCGTATGCATCTTGTCCCCACATGCACACAACATCTCCCAGTATTGACATCCTGCACCAGTAGGGAGCATTTGTTACTGTCCGTGAAATGACATTGACAAAGATTGGTTGACCATATAGTTGTTGGTCCATTTCTGGGCTCTCTATTCTGTTCCATTGATCTATGTGTCTGTTTTAGTGCCAGTACCATACTGTCTCGATGATTACAGTTTTGTCATAGAGCTTGAAATCTGGAATTGTGATGCCTCCAGTTTTATTTTTCTTTTTCAGAATTGATTTGGCTATTCAGGGTCTTTTGTGGTTCCGTACAAATCTTAGGATTGTTTGTTCTAGGTCGGTGAAAAATTCTGGTGGTATTTTGAGAGAGATTGCATCAAATGCGTAGATTGTTTTGGGTAGTATAGACCTTTTAACAGTGCTCATTCTGCCAATCCATGAGCATGGAATGCTTTTCCATTTCTGTGTCCTCTTCAATTTCTTTCATAAGTGTTCTGTAGTTTTCAGAGTACAGATCTTTCACTTCTTTAGTTAGATTTATTCCTAGGTATCTTATTGCTTTTTGTGCAATTGCAAATGGGATCAATTCCTTGATTTCTTTTTCTCTGCTTTGTTATTGGTGTATAGAAATGCAACAGATTATTTTATATCCTGCAATTTTGCTGAATTCATGTATGAGTTCTAGCAATTTTTTGGTGGAGTCTCTTGGGTTTTATACATAGAGTATCATCCCATCTGCAAGTAGTGTAAGTTTGACTTTGACAAAGCAGGAAAGAATATCCAATGGAAGAAAGATTGGATTCAACAAACGGTGTTGGGAAAACTAGACAGTAACATGCAGAAGAATGAAGCTGGATCACTTTCCTACACCATACACAAAAATAAATTCAGAATGGATGAAAGACTTAAATGTAAGACAGGAAACCATCAAAATCCTAGAGGAGAACACAGGCAGAAATCTCTTTGACCTTGGCTGTAGCACCTTCTTCCTAGATACGTCACCACAGTGGAGGGAATCAAAAGCAAAAATGAACTATTGGGACTTCATCAAGATAAAAAGGTTCTGCACAGCAAAGGAAACAATCAACAAAACTAAAAGGCAGCCTACAGGATGGGAGAAGATATGTGCAAATGACATACCTGATAAAGGGTTAGTATCCAAAATCTACAAAGAACTTATCAAACTCAACACCCAAAAAACAAATAGCCCTGTCAAGAAATGGGCAGAAGATGTGAATAGACACTTGTCCAAAGAAGACATCCAGATGGCTAACAGACACATGAAAAGATGCTCAACATCACTCATCATTAGGGAAATACAAATGCAAAACCGTGATGAGATACCACTTCACCTCTCAGAATGGCTAAAATTAACAACACAAGAAACAACAGGTGTTGGTGAGGATGCAGAGAAAGGGGAACCCTCTTATACTCGTTGGTGCATGCAAACTGTTCCCAGTTAGTGGGGATGCAAACTGGTGCAGCCACTCTGGAGAACAGTATGGAGAGTCCTCAAAAAGTTAAAAATAGAACTATCCTACAATCCAGCAATTTCTACTAAATACCTACTACTAGGTATTTACCCAAAGGATACAAAAATACAGATTTGAAGGGATACACGCACCCCGATGTTTGTAGCAGCATTATCAACAATAGCCAAACTATGGAGAGAGCCCAAATGTTCATCGACTGATGAATGGATAAAGAAAATGTGGTGTATATATACAATGGAATATTACTCAGCCATCAAGAAAAAGAAATCTTGCCACTTGCAATGACGTGGATGGAACTAGAGTGTATTATGCAAGTGAAATAAGTCAGTCGGAGAAAGACAAATACCATATGATCTCACTCATATGTGGAATTTAAGAAAGAAAATAGATGAACATAAGGGGGGAAAGGAAAAAAAAGGAGAGAGGGAAAACAAGCCATATGAGACTCTTAACAATAGAGAACAAACTGAGGGTTGGTGGAGGGAGGGGGTAGGGGATGGGCTAGATGGGTGATGGGTATTAAGGAGAGCCCTTGTTATGATGAGCACTGGGTGTTGTATGTAAGTGATGAATCACTGAATTTTACTCCAGAAACCAAGATTCCACTGTATGTTAACTACCTAAAATTTAAATTAAAGAAAAAGAGAAATGGATGCTAAAATAGTTTAAAAACATTCTGCTAAAAAATAATCAGTAACAGGAAAAAAAAAGAAATGACATTGACACATCATTATCATCCAAAGTCCACATTAGGGTTCACTGCCCTAAAAATCCTCTGAGCTTTGCATATTCATCCCTCTGTCTCTAGTAACCCATGGCAACCACTAATCTTTTATAGTCTTACCTTTCACAGAATGTCATAGTGTTGGAATCTTATGGTATGTGGCTTCTTGAGATTGGATTCTTTCACTTAGTAATATGCATTTAAGCTTCCTTCATGTCTTTTCATGGTTTGATAGCCTCATTTCGTTTTAGTAGTAAATAATATTCCATTATCTAGATGCACAACAATTTGTCCATTTACCTACTGAAAGACATCTTGTTTGCTTCCAAATCTTAGCAATTATGAATAAAGTTGTTATAAATATCTGTGTGCAGGTTATTGTGTGAACATGTTTTCAGTTCATTTGGTAAATATCAAGGAATAAGATTGCTGGATCATACAGCAAGAGTATATTTAGTTTTGTAATAAACTGTCAAAGTGGCTTCCAAAGTGACTGTACCATTTTGCCCTCTCACCAGCCATGAGTGAGAGTTCCTGTTGTTCCATGTTTCTGGTATTTGATGTGCTCAGTGTATTGGGTTTTGGCCATTCCAATAGATGAGTAGTGATATCTCATTGTTGTTTTAATTTGCAAATCTCTAATGACATATAATATGGGACATCCTTTCATATGCTTACTTACCATCTGTACATCTTCTTTGTTGAGTTGTCTGTCAAGGTCTTTGGACCATTTTTTAATGTGGTTGTCTGCTCTCTTATTGTTGAGAATTCAGAGCTCTTTGTATATTAGATAACAGTTCTTTATCAGATGTGTCTTTTGCAAATGCTGTGTCCCGGTCGGTGGGAGCTTGTCCTCTCATTCTCTTGTCATTGTCCTTCACAGAGCAAAAGTTTTTAATTTTAGTGAAATACAGCTTATCACTGATTTCTTTTATGGATGGTGCCATTGGTGTTGTATCTAAAAAGTCATCACCACATCCAAGGTCACCTAGATTTTCTCCTAGTCTCTTCTAGGAGTTTTACAGTTTTGTGTATTACATTTAGGTCTCTGACCCATTTTGAGTTAGTTTTTGTGAAGGCTGTAAGGTCTGTGTGTCTAGATTCATTGCTTTGCAGTGGATGTCCAGGTATTCCATTACCATTTGTTGAAAAGACTGTCTTTGCTCTATTGTATTGCCTTTGCTCCTTTGTCAAAGTTCAATTGACTACATTTATGAGGGTCTATTTCTGGGCTGTTTCCTTTATTCCATTGGTCTTTTTGTCTATTCTTTTGCCAATACCACACTGTCTTGAATACTGTGGCTTTATAGCAAATCTTGAAGTCAGGTTGTGCCAGTCCTCCAACTTTGCTCTTTCTCCTTCAATATGGAGTTGGACATTTTGGGTCTCTTGCCTCTCCATAAAAAATTTTAGAATCAGGGCGCCTGGGTGGCTCAGTCAGTTAAGCGTCTGCCTTTGGCTACAGTCATGATCCCGGGGTCCTGGGATCGAGCCCCACATTGGGCTCTCTGCTCACTGGGGAGCCTGCTTCTCCCTCTCCCTCTGCCTGCCGCTTCCCCTGCTTGGGCTCTCCCTCTCTCTGTCAAATCAAAAATAAATCTTTAAAAAAAAAACCTTTATAATCAGTTTGTCAAAAAAATTTGATGGGATGTTACTCAGATTGCATTGAATTTATAGATCAAATTGGGAAGAAATTACATGTTGACAATATTGTTATTGGACAGAAGATGGGTTCTGAACTCAGCTTCCACTGCTCACAGCTCAAAAGCCAATACTCGAGAGAAGCACTGGTGGAAAAGGGAATGTTGCTTTATTCAGGAAGCCCACAGCCTGGGAAGATGGTGGACTAATGTCCCAAAGACCATCTTCCCAGTGCAGGCAAAGCAGGAGATTTGTTGTTGTTGTTTGTTTGTCTGTTTTTAAAGATTTATTTATTTATTTTAGAGAGAGAGAATAAGTGGGGGGGGCGGTGGGAGGGAGGCCAGAGGGAGAGGGAGAGAGAGAATCTCAAACAGACACCCTGTTGAGTGTGGGCTCCATCTCAGGACCCTAAGATCATGACCTGAGCCGAAATCAAGAGTCACTCAGTCAACGCACTGAGCAACCCAGCTGCCCCAAGAAGATGAAGTTTTTTTTAAAAGGGAAGATATGGCAAATGATGAGGGCACTACATGCAGGAGAAGCTGGTGCTCAGCAATTAATCATTTGTCCTTGCAAGGCTTCCAGATTCCTCCACTCTTGCCAGTAATCAAGGCTCCCAGGTGTCTCTCCGTAAATGATACCACTGCGGCCCAACAAGTCATGTCCTGGCAAGGCAGTCGAGACTCCTCTCCCTGTACCAGGAATCAAGACTCCCAGGTGTCTATTATTGAGGATACCATGGTCACTGGTGGTTATTTCAAGTGTGGTCAGGCCTTATCCTCCAGAAAGTGTGGTCCTTTGTTCCTCAAGGCCAGTGGTCTGCAGGATCTAAGGGAGGCAGGTTAGTTCTGCTACAAACTATGGTGGTCTGTCAGCAAGCAAGGAGTACCGTAAGCTCAAAGCAAGCTAATCCTTAAGACTGGCTGGAGTGCTGTTACAATACTGAGTCTTCCTATTCATAAACATGGAATATTTCTCCATTTATTTAGTTCTTCTTTGATTCATCAGAGTTTTGTTGATTTTTTCATATACATCTTACATATTTTCTAAGATTTATACCTCATTTTTTGAATAGTGATGTAAATAATAAGTTTTTGTAATTTCACATTCCACTTGTTCATTTCTGACACACAGGAAAGCAATTAACTTTTTTAAAAGATTTTATTTATTTATTTGACAGAGAGAGAAAGCTCAAGTAGACAGAGAGGCAGGCAGAGGGAGAAGGAGAAGCAGGCTCCCCACTGAGCAAGGAGCCCGATGCAGGACTCTATCCCAGGACCCTGGGATCATGACCTGAGCTGAAGGCAGACGTTTAACTGACTGAGCCACCCAGGTGCCCCAGAAAGCAATTAACTTTTATATATTAACCTTGTGTCCTGCAATCTTGCTATAATTGCACATTAGTTCCAGTTTTTGTTGATTCTTTCAGATTTTTACATAGACAATCATATCATCTGTTAAAGAGAGAGGGTTTTTTTCCCCCTCCCAATCTGGATACTTTTTATTGTCTTATCTTATTGCATTTAAGTAGGACTTCCAGCACGATGTTGAAAAGGTGAGACAAATATCCTTGCCTGTTTTTTTTTTTTTTTTTTTTGCCTATTCTTTATCTTAGGGAAGCTTCTAGTTTCTCACCATTAATGATATTAGCTATATAGTTTTTGTAGATGTTCTTTATCAAGTTGAGGAAGTTCACCTCTATTTCTAGTTTTCTGAGGGTTTTTATCATGCATAGGTGCTAGATTTTGTCGAATACTTTTTCTGCATCTATTAATACGATCATGTAATTTTTCTTTTTTAGCCTGCTGAGTTGATGGATTACATTAATTGATTATTGAATGTTGAACCAGGCTTTCATATCTCAGATAAACCCCACTTGGACGTGGTGTATAATTCTTTTTATGCATTGTTGAATTTGATTCCCTAATATTTTGTTGAGGATTTTATTATCTATGTTCATGAGAGATATTGATCTGTGGTTTTCTTTTCTTCTAATGTCTGTGTCTGGTTTTGGTATTAGGGTGATACTGGCATCATAGAAGGAATTAAGAAGTATTTTCTCTGCTTCTATCTTCTGGAAAAGACTGTAGAGAATTGGTATAATTTCTTCCCTAAATGTTTAGTAGAATTCACCAGCGAGCCCATCTGAGCCTGATGCTTTCTGTTTTGCAAGTTTATTATTGATTCAACTTCTTTAATAGGTATAGGTCTATTCAGGTGTCTGTTTTTTTCTTGTGTGAGTTTTGGCAGACTGTGTCTTTCAAGGAATTTATCCATTTCATCTAGCTATCACGTTTGTGAGCATAGAGTTGTGCATAATATTCCTTTATTATGCTTTTAATGCCCATGGGATCTGTAGTGCTCTCCTTTTTTCATTTCTAATATCATAGTCTTGTCTTCTCCCTTTTTTCTTAGTTAGCCTGACTAAAGGCTTATTGTTTCTATTGATTTTTTTTTCCTCAAAATCCCAGCTTTTAGATTTGTTGGTTATCTCCATTGCTTTCCTATTTTCCATTTCATTGATTTCTGCTCTACTTTTTATTTTTGTTTATTTTCTTCTTCTTACTTCAAATTGAATTTGTTTTTTTTTTCCCCTAGTTTCCTAAGGTGGAAGCTTTAATTATTAATTTTACATCTTTCTTATTTTCTAATATATGCATTCAATGCTATAAATTTTCCTCTAAACATTGCTTTCACTGCATCCCACAAATTTTAAGTTGTATTTTCATCTTCTTTTAGTTTAAAATATTTTTTAAATTTCTCTTGAGATTTCTTCTTCGACCCATGTGTTATTGATAAATGTGCTGCTTAATCTCCAAGCACTTGGGGATTTTCCAGGTATCTTTCTGATATTGATTTCTAGTTTAATTCCATTGTGGTATGAAAGCAGATGTTGTATGATTTAAATGCTTTTAAATCTGTTAAGGTGTGTTTTATAGCCTAGAATATGGTCCATCTTGGGGAATGTGAGCTAGAGGATAAGGTGTAATCTGCTGTTGTTGGATGAAGTAGTAGTCTATAGATGTCAGTTATCTCCAGTTGATGGTGTTGTTCCTTATATGGTATATGATTTGGAAATATTTTCTCCCATTCTATGGGTTGTCTCTTTCCTTTCTTGATGGTGTTTTTTGGGGTTTTTTAAGATTTTTTCTAAAGATTTATTTATTTATTTTAGAGAGAGCATGCACACACAGGGCAGAGGGGCAGAGGGAGGGAGAGAAAAACTCCTAAGCACACTCAGCACTGAGTGCAGAGCCTGATGCAGGGCTGGATCTTACAACCCTGAGATCACAACCTGAGCCGAAACCATGAGTTGGATGCTTAACTGACTGCGCCATCCAGGTGCCCCAGTCTTGATGGTGGTTTTTGAAACACAACAGTTTTTAGTTTTTAGTTTTTCTGAAGTCCAATTCACATATTTTTTCTTTTGCTGCTTTTCTTCTTTTATTTCTGACCTTCTATCTGAGATAACTTGCTTCTGAAGAATACCTTAGTGAAAGCCTACTGGTGATCTTTTGTTCGTCAAAAATTGTATGTATTTGACATTCATTCTTTCTTTTTTTTTTTAAGATTTTATTTATTTGACAGAGAGAGAGAGACACAGCAAGAGAGGGAACACAAGCAGAAGGAGTGGGAGAGGGAGAAGCGGGCTTCCCACCGAACAAGGAGCCTGATGCAGGGCTCGATCCCAGGACCCTAGGACCATGACCTGAGCCGAAGGCAGACACTTAACAACTGAGCCACCCAGGCGTCCCTTGACATCCATTCTTAAAGGATATATCTCTAGGTCTAGAATACTATGTTGGGGTTATTTTCTTTCTGTGCATTAAAGATATCATTTCACTGTCTTCTGGCTTCCACCATTGCCATTGAGAAGTCAGCTGCCTTTCTGTCACTCCTTTGAAGATACTATCCTTTTCCTCTCACTTTGTGCTTTTCTTCACATTCACCATGATGTATCTAGATATTTTTTTTTTTTTTTGTATCCTACTTGGACTTCTTGAATTCATGAATATTGGAATGGGTGTCCTTCCACAGACCTGGAAAATTCTCAGCCATTATTTCTTTATAACCCTCTTTCCTTCTAGAACTCCACCCCAATTACATATATGTTAGATGTTCTCACTGTATTCTTTCCTCCTTTCTTCAATATTTTTAGTCTTTTTGTTTTTCCTGCTGCATTCTGGATCCAGTCCATTAGTTTTCACTTTAGCTGTATCTAATCTGCTAATAAACTGACTGTATCTAATCTGCTAATAACCTGACTTTGAGTTGTTAATTTTTTTTCAGTGCTCAAAGAGAGGACTGAGCTCTTTATTTTGACCTTTTTAAAATCTGCAATGTTTTTTATAGTTTCTTGTCCCTTTGTATTTCTTTAAACAGTAATCTTATACTGTTATCTTATATTGTATTTCTGATAATTCTAATAACTGAAGTTTCTGTGTATTTCTGTTGTTTGTAGTTTCTGTCAGTTCTTGCTCAAGTTTATTATTTCCTTGAGTCCCTGAATTTTTTTTTCACTGTGTTCTGGATGTTTTATTTGAAAACTTATTTGTAAGAATGATTTATCACCAAAGATGATGGCATTTTCTCCAGAGAGGATTTGTTTGTTTGTTTCTGCCAGGCGTCTCGGAACTCTACCAGTCTGGAACCACCTTAATCCAAGTTCAAGGCTTGAGGTTACCTGGATCACCAAGATGACTGGAACTGGAGAGTCCCTGAGAAAGTTGGTTTGCTTATGACTCCTCATAACTTTCAGTGTAAACATTTGGGATCCTAGCTTAAAATGAGCAGGAAGAAGCATTTATCCAAGTTCCCCTTTTGATAGACTCTGGGCCTTAAGTTTTGTCCTAAAGCCACTAAAAACTACAACTGTTTCTTCTGGATTAGTAAATGCCATTAGGGAAAATGAAGCTTTGTGTACCAGACTTACTTCTCTGAGTTCTCATTTTTTAGTATAATGTGGTCAGCTAATTCTTCACTCTCTTATTGGCTCTTTGGTGCTTTTAAGATATTTTTATATGCCATGTACCTTTTTCAGTTGTCTCTGTGGAAGATTTGATCTTAATAAACTGACTCCCTATATGGTGCGTCATGAAAGCTTCACACCAGTTCCATTGGGTACATAAGATTATTTACATTATATATACATATATATAATTTGGTCCTCAAAAGGGGTCTATAAGGTATCATGAACTGGCCACTTGCCAGTTGTGAGAGCTTGGGCAGGTCAATCTACATCTTTGTGTGATGAGGTTAATAATAGTATCTACCTCCTGATTTTGTTGATATGAAGGACACAATAAAGGTAGTTGTACACTAAACTTGTTGTCAGGTGAAGACACTGAGACTTTGGGAGTTGATTCCATGCATCCATATCCCACAGATGATAAGCAAACAGTACTGAGCAGCTACCGTGTGCCAGCACCTGTCCCAAGACGTGGGAATGCAGCCATCTACAGGGCAGATGTGGCCCCTTTCTCAGGCAGCCTAAAAAGCCCAGGATCCAGCTCAAAGGCTATGACTTTACCCCCCAACACCGGCAGCTCCCCATGGAGAGGTGATGGAAGACTGCCCTGGAGGGAGTCCCAACTCTGACTTACAAAGCACAGGCTTACAAAGGCTCTTCCAGATGGAAAACTGAGTGCAGGTGTTTAAGGCAGGGGGAACAACGTATGGAGCACGTCAGGGCGCAGGGCACAGACCTCTCTCTTTCTCTGTCTGGGGAGGCATGCATCCTTCACCCATGTTTTCCATCCAAGTGCTGAAGTAGCATTCTTGTTACAAGGAAGTAGGTCACATTTCCAGGCCCCAAAAAGGAACCTGCTACCTGCACTGTGACAGGGTGTGAGACAACCGCCTAGACTGCCTCCTCCACGTGCCTCCCCAGGGTCTGCACTCTCTGGGGTCTGCTATTCCCAGAGCAGATATGCTCTTGCTGCTGGGTGTGGGAGCCACACAGAATTCATGGGCAGCACTTGAGTTGGCCCTAATGGAGATGGGGGTGTAGTGGGGAGAGCTTGCGGCTTGCGTGAGCACCTCAGCCTGCCCTCTGGCCCAGCTGACTCATAGCAACTGGGAGGTGCCTTTTTCCATAAGAAAGCTCAGGCCAGGAACCTTGCAAGGAAGTGTTATCACAAGCTCCACCTTTGCTAGGATCTACTTGCACACACAGAGCTTTAGCCTTCCTTTGGGGGCTACAGAGGCTCTAGGGACGTCTCTGGTTTTTCTGCCTATACCTGGCATCCAGCCACACTGGGGACCCATGGTCATGGGCTCTGTGTTGCCTGCACCTGCTTCCTGGAGCTGTCATGGAAAGTACTGAGCCAAGGGAGGAGCTGAACCACCAAATGTTAGATTCAAACTAAGGATGCCAAGTTCTCCAGGGAAGCTTGCGACATGGTAGAAATGATGTGGATTTGGAGACAGACTAGTGCAGTGAGGAGGGCTGTCTGAAAAGGGCCCCAGAATGTTGTTCTGTGTTGTCCAAGCAATGAGCTATCAGGGGGCAATCTGCTCCCATAGGCCAACAGCTCCCACCTCCTCCCCACCACCACCAAGGGGAACTGTGATATCCTATCGGCCCCCAAAGGCCCCAGAGACAGTCAGCATCCCCGGCAACCCCTGCAAACAGCCGGCACCCCCACCCCACTTGCCCGAATCCAAGTAGCCTCCGATTCCCCACTGACTTGGCCACTCTCTCGTGTCTGCCTGTCCAAAGGGAGAGCCGGGGAGGTCTGTCCACTCTACTAAGGGCAGGGACACGGGACATGAGGAGACGTCTGGCTCAAGAGCTTTCAGGCAGGGCCCCTTCCCCTCTGAGCCCTTCCATGCTGCTTCTGCCCTATCAGGAGAATCTTGCTTCCCTTTTTTCCTACCTTAGGTGAAGAGGGAGTGAACCCCCAGGTGTGGAAAGTCCCATCCAAAAAGGGCTCCAAGTGGGCCAGGATCTTCCATCTGTTGTGGTGCCAAAGTTCATTCCTATATTAGTTTTCTGGAACTGTTGTAACAAAGCGTGGCCAACTTGGTGGCTTAAAACAACAGAGGTTTTATTCTCTCACACTACTAGAGGCCACAATCCAAAACTGAGGGTTGGCAGGGCTGGGCTTTCTCTGGAAACTCTGGGGAGGGTCCGTTCCATGCCTCTCTCTTAGCTTCCAGTGCTGCCAGCAGTCCTTAGCGTTCTGAGGCTTGTGGCCACATCACTCCGATTTCTGCCCTCATCGGTCCATCTCCTCCCCTGTGTATCTCTTATAAATAAGACATTTGTCATTGGGTTGGGGCCCACCCAGTAAGCCAGGAGGATCTCCTCTCAAGATACTTAGTTATATTGGCAAAAATGTTTTTTCCAAATAAGATCACATTCACAGGTTCTGGGGGATAGAACATGGACATATCTTTTGGGGGCTACCATTCAACCCACTGCAATCCCCTCCCAATTTCTCCAGAAGATAAAACCAGTCTTATTACTTCACCACCGAGAGAAGTAGGGAGAGAACATGTGCCAGGTTCTTCTGCATTCATGTCTCAATTCTTCATCTAACATCTCGCTAGCCAAGTATTCTCACTTCTTTCCAGATGAAAAAATAGAGGCTCAGACATGTTCAGCAACTTGCCCAAGCGACACAGCTAGGAAGTAGCACAGGGGGATTGGACCCCGCGTCTGTCTGTGTTATGCAAAGAGATGCCTCCTGGGTCTCCCCCTGTCATGCACCAGGGCTTGGGACAAATCCTACAGCATCACATGTAATGGGTTAAGGATGATGCTTTATTGGAGAAAGGGGGCACTCACGTGGGCCAAGGGTCAGCATGAAGCAAGGAGACAGGGAGCCTCTAAGCCAGCCAAAGGGGAGGGCCAGGGCCTCTAAGCCATCAGAGGGGAGGGCCAGGACCAGAGCACTGTTACGATGCTGTGTATACCATGGCAGGTGACACATAAGCCCTCCCAGGACCTCCATTCAGTGGCAGGAGCCTCAGTGTCTAACCTCATGGCAGGCGGTCTCATGAAGAAAAATCTAGCGTGATGAGGGGCAGAGAACACCGCGGTGGGGGTGGGAGTGGGGTGCAGCTAGAAGGAGGTGATGTGTCTGAGGACGGAGGTCAGAGTGCTGGAGGAGAACAGGCAGAGGAAGAGCCGTGGGAGTGTCTGCACTTTCTCTGTGGGGGATGGACAGCTATTGCGGGGTCCAGACACAGTTGTGCAGAGATGGCCTTGACTTCTTAAAAGCTCTCGCTGTGAGGGGCACCTGGGTGGCTCAGCCATTAAGCGTCTGCCTTCAGCTCAGGTCATGATCCCAGGGTCCTGGGATCAAGCCCCACATCAGGCTATCTGCTCCGCAGAAAGCCTGCTTCTTCCTCTCCCACTCCCCCTGCTTGGTTCCCTCTCTCGCTGTCTCTCTCTCTGTGTCAAATAAATAAATAAAATCTTTAAAACAATAAAAAATAAATAAAAGCTCTCGCTGTGAGAGGAAATATCAGATGAGCCCAAATTGAGGGGCATGCTACAGAATAACTGGACTGTACTTCTCAAAATGCCACCATCATGACAGAAGAAGACAGAAGAAGGAACTATTCCAAAGTGGTGCCACAATGGAGTGCGATGCATGCTCCAGACTTTTCTTTGGGGGCAACAGGGCAGAATGCAACTAAAGTCTGTAAATTAGCTAATAGTACTGTTTTTAATCATCATACTGTGGCTATGTAAGAGAGTGCCCTCATTTATAGGAAATACCCACTGAAATACTTAGGGGTAAGGGGGCATCATGTCTGCAACTTACTCTCAAATGTTTTAGAAAAAAATGTGTGTGTGTGTGTGAGAGAGAGAGAAGTTAATGTAGGGAATGGAGTGAACAGTACACAGAAAGTCTTTGTACTAGTCTTACAATTTTTCTGTGGGAATACGCAGTTAAAGGAAAAAGGTAAGGCTGCCGTGTGGAGAGCGGGCTACAGGAAGAGCAAGGTGGGAGCAGGGGCTGACAGCAGAGCGGGAGCCAGAATGGTGGCATGGATCGCGGGGGTCACAGTGGAGGAGGTGGGGGAATAAAAATATATTCTGAAGATAGGGGTGTCAGGACTTGCTGATGGGTTGGACTTGGGGGCTGAGGGAGAGAGAATAATCAAGACCTGTCCGGGACGCCTGGGTGGCTCAGATGGTTAAGTGTCTGCCTTCGGCTCAGGTCATGATCTCAGGGTCCTGGGATCGGGCCCCGCATCGGGCTCCTTGCTCAGCGGGGAGTTTGCTTCTCCCTCTTCTCTCTCTCCCTCTGCCCCGCCTCATGCTTTCACTCTCAAATAAATAAATAAAATCTTAAAAAAAAAAAAAAAAGGCCTGTCTGCTGAATGGATGGGAAGGGCTGGCGGTGGGGTGCAGCTTAGGAAGAACATCAAGGACCCGTGACCAACAATAGCAAGGGCACTGTAGCCTCAAATGCCATCTACAGAGCTGATGTCATGGAGATGGGGTTTAAGGCTGCAGAAGTGAACGAGCCCTTGCAGGAAGTCAATGTAGGGAAAGAGAAGAGGCAATGGGTGCCTCTGCTATTTAGAAGTTACTTGGGAGAAGAAAAGGAGTTTCATTTTAGCCCGAGGGGTGAGTGATTGATTTACAATGACCTTTTATCGAGTGCTTCCGGTGTACCAGGACACCACAAGGCATTTTAGATGCATTATCTTTTCTTCCCATAATAGCCTTGTGAGATGAGCATCATTTAAAGCATGACACAACTAAGGCTCGAGAGAGGTGAAGTGACTTGCCCAAGGTCACATAGCCAGGAAGCAGGACTGGCTTTTGAACCTGGTCCATCCCCCCTGAGAAAATCTGCCTGAGAGTTCCTGTTTGCTGTCACATCTTGCCCTGCTCCCCCACAGACTGAGGTCTCACCTCTTTGAAGGGAAGCCATGCAGCTGTTTTTTCCTGACAGCTGTGAGGCTGTCTCTGAGGGAGGAAGCATTTTGTTGCCTATCCAGCCCCTTCCAGGAAAGAGCCCCTGAATTGCAGGATTCCACCCACCTCCTCTGACATGCAAAATTAGACCTGGCCGCTCCCAGAGAAAACTCTTTGGCTCTCTGCATTCCCTGTTTCTCCTTCTCTGAAAACAGCTCCCAACAGGGTGGGGCTCAGCATCCTCTGGCCCTGATCCACTCCCTGGTTAGGTGCCCATGTGCCCTCTCCAAACTCCTAGCTGCTGTTAAGAGAAATCAATAGCAAAATCTGAGTCATCAAGAGCCTACTGGTTGCCAGGCTTTCTTCATACATCATGACCAATTTCCCTGGTAAGATTATTCCCATACTCGTTTTCAATATGGGGAGTCTGAGGCTCAGAGGGGTAAAGGAACCTGCCCAAGGTCACGCAGCTGGGGAGTAGCTAAGCCAGGATCCGGCCCATCACGCATCCCAGTGCCAGGCACAGGGCTGCCCAACCTGTACTCAATAACAATGACTTTTTGAATGGACTCAAGCCCACCACAAAGCTTCATCCTGCATCTGTGCAAACACAGGCCAAGCTGAAAGGCACAAAAGGTTTTGCTCCCCTGGCCCCAGACCTTGCTGCTAGGCTGTAGGTTTCCCACATCCATCCCTTGTGCCTGCTCTGTTAGCTCCAGCCTCACCCCACCATGCCCGGCCCTGCCCAAGCCAAGACCCGGCCCTGAAAACCCTCTATTCCTGGTCCCACCTTCGGTCCGCTTCTCCCCTCAGCAGCCCAGAGCCTGGAAAAAGGAAGAAGTAGGAGGTAGGGGCCAGTAGGGTGGGTGGGTGCGGCTGGGAGCGGCTGGGTGCAGCCAGGCCAGAAGAACAGAACTACTTCTCAGAGAGCTAGAAGGCTTGGCATTCTTGCTGCTTTAGGCCCAGACACATCCCTCCTCGTGTTGCACTGCCTAGAAAAACAGGTCACTTGGTTCAGTTCAATAGCTAGGTACCAAGTGTCCACTGCATTAGTCAAGGATGGCTAACTACTATGACAAGTGGCCCCTCATCTTCGTGGCTTAGCACAATAAAGTGTGTTTAGATTTTTGTTTTGTTCTTGTCTTTCTGTATTTTTCCTGGGAATTACTTTTGAAAACCCCAGCAAACAATTTAAAAGTAGGGTGGAGCAGGGGCGCCTGGGTGGCTCAGTCAGTTGAGCGACTGACTCTGAATTTTGGCTCAGGTCATGATCTCAGGGTCATGGGATTGACGCCCGCGTGGGGCTCTGTGCTCCGTGCGGAGTCTGCTTGTCCCTCTCCCTCTGCTCTTTCCCACTGCTCGTGAGCTCTCTCTCTCTTTATCTCAAATGAATAAATAAATAAATAAGATCTTTAAAAAAAAAAAGTAGGGCAGGGCAGGTGAATGAAAGAAGAGTAGAAAAATGTTGATAATGTTTAAAGCTGAATGATGGATGGCTAAAGTGGGTTGTTATACTATGCTCTCTACTTCTTTTGTTTATTTGAAATATTTATGCATGTTTACTTTTCACGGCTACAAAGTCTAATGCTCATGCTCCCAGCCCCTGGCTCTCCTCTTCCCTCCAATGGCTGCTCCAGGACACAGCTGTTCCATCTCGTGGCTCCTCTGCCATCTTGTGGTCTGAAGATCATTCTGGAGTCATCCGGACAACAGAGTGAGAGAAGAAACAAAAGATGGCAGAGCCACTACTTAGCACCCCATGGTGAAGGGCTCTGCTCCCTTCTGCTCACATTGCATTGGTCACATGACCAGCAAGGGCTGCTGGGAGACATAGTTCCGGGCTGGGCGGGTACTTCCCAGCACCACACCATAAGGGGAACTCCAGCCTTGGTTGGTGAGCTGATCATCTCCACTCCACCCACTGTGTGTTGGGTGTGGCCATGTCAAGGGTGATGCCCAGGGGGGTAGCCTGGTTTGCGAGGAGATAAAAAAGGATCTGTAAGAGGCTTATAAGGATGAGCTGTTGAGTTTTGCTGCAAGGCTTCCCAAGCTTGTCCCATGACATATCTATAAAATGGTCTTGGCTCATGGAGGCAGGGAAGGTGATGGGAAAGAAGGCCCGTAGTGTCCAGAGCTCTCTGGGCATCTGTCTTTCAACACACTGGTACCTCCATCACAATACCCACCTTCTTATATGAAACATGGCAAAGGAATCATTTTGCAAAATGTTACCACTAGGAGAAAATGGGCAAATCTACAAGGGATTTCTGAATAATTTCCTGCAATTGCATGTGTGTCTATTATTATTTCAATAAAAATGTCAATAAAACAGGGGGCAGTGGCAAAGGAGAGACCCTAGAGGAGCGCAAGACACTGGAAGATGGCCCAGGATGGACCCGGGGCCCCTGTCGCCGGTCTCTGCCCCTTCTTCAGGCCCCCAAAGTGGTTGCTCCAAAGTCTCGATCTGCCTGGCTACTCTGTTGCCCTGCTTACCTCTCTGTGACCTATAGGATGAGGTCCATTCTCTGTTACAATATATCAGGGTCTGACCTCTTCCGAAACCATTTCTCTATCCCCACCCTCTTCTCTCCCTGCGCGCGCACACACACACACACACACACACACACACACACACACACTCACACACACACCCTTCAATCACTCTGAGCCCTTAGTTGTTCTCCAAATTCACTGTACTTTCTGCTCCCTTGGTCCTTACCATGTGCTGTCCCTTCGAGCTCCACCTCACACATGGCAAACTCCTACACATTTTCCGAGACCTCTGCCCCTAACTATTTTATGTTCATCCTAAGCTCAGCGTTCAATTATCTACATTAGTTTGTGGGCCTTTTTCTCTCGCTGGACTGTAATACCCTTGGTGCCAACACCATGACTCATTCATTTTGATGTCCATAGTTCCTAATATAGGGCCTGATAAGGACTAGTTCTCACTAAAATGTTAATGGTTGGCTAAATGGAGAAGTGAAAGAATAAAAGACGGAAAGGGGGAAAATAACACTATTGACCTCCGCCTATCTACTAGGATTATTGTCAAGTTTAAAGGGCTTTTGATGGGGCGCCTGGGTGGCTCAGTCATTGGGCCTCTGCCTTTGGCTCAGGTCAAGATCCCAGGGTCCTGGGATCGAGCCCCACATCGGGCTCCCTGCTCTGCGGGAAGCCTGCTTCTCCTTCTCCCACTCCCCCTGCTTGTGTTCCTGCTCTCACTTTCCCGGTCTCTGTCAAGTCAATAAATAAAATCTTTAAAAAAAATAAAAATAAAGCATTTTTGAAATGGGCCTACGGGTCACTCTCATGCTGCCACTCCTATTCTCCCTGACCCACCCCCATCCCACCATCTACCCCCTGCTTTACTTAGTCAACACAACAGAACCTTCTAGGCCCTGGCCAGGCATCTTGGTGTAGGGGAAGACAAGGATACTTGCAATTTGGGGGACATGGGCTCAGAGCCTGTCTAGCTGACTTCTAGCTGTGTGTTCTTGGACAGGTTAGCTCAGTTCTCTGAGGCTTAGTTTAGTCTCCTACAAAAGCACCATTCCTCCCACCATTGGTAGGAGGATTACAAGACAGACGTATCTGAGAATGCCTGGTATGGCTCAATGAATGTTTCCTCCCATCCCGTAAAGCCCTCTCCTCTTGCTTACCAGTGAACCTTCTTTTCCTTTGAATCTTTTTTTTTTTTAAGACTTTTTTTTAGAGCGGTTTTAGGTTTATAATAAAATTGAAAGGGAAATACAGAGATTTCCCACACGTGCACAGCCTCCCCCATTATTAACATCACTCACCGGAAGGGTATGTTTTTACCAAGAATGAGCCTACATTGGCACATCATCATCATCCAAAGTCCACAGTTCACCTCAGGGTTCTTTCTTGGTGGTGTACATTCTGCGGGTTTGAACGAACATATAATGACATATATTCAACCTTGTAACATACTACAGAGTGTTTTCACTGCCCTCAAAATCCTCTGTGCACTGCCTGTTCACCTCTCCCCTCCCTCCACCTGGCCCCACTCCTGACACCTGCTGATCTTTTACCGTCTCTGTAGTTCTGCCTTCTCCAGAACGTCATAGAGTTGGAATCTTACAGTATGTAGGCTTCTCAGACTGGTTGCTTTCACTTAGTAATACGCATTTAAGTTTCTTCTATGTCTTTTCCTGGTTTGATAACTCAATTCTTTTTAGGGTTGAATAATATTTCATTGTCTGGATGTACCACAGTTTTGTTATCCACTCACCTACTGATGAAGAACATCCTGGTTGCTTCCAGGTTTTGGCAATTATGAATAAAACTGCTATAAACATCCATGTTCAGATTTCTGTGGAGACAGGTTTTCAAGTCTTTGGGTCACTTCCAAGGAGTACAATGGCTGGATGGTATGGTAAGGGTACATTTAGATTTGTAAGAAACTGCCGAATTGTCTTGCAAAGTGGCTGTACCGTTTTGCATTCCCACCCGCCATGAACGAGTTTTCCCTTTGATGCTTTAGTGAATGAATGCCGAGCACTACATAGGCCAAGGATGTTAGCCCATGTTTCTCGGGTAGATGACTAAATCCTGGAAAGCAAAGCCTGTGGGGTATATTTCCTTTGCAGCCAAAGTGCTCCATTCAGCAAGAAGTACACAGAGAGAGCTCGGGGAGCAAGTGGAGCTATTATCATGATCATCTCCCCCTTTCTTGAGGAATGCCCCGAAGATTCATGGTAAAAAGACAACAAGCTACACTTTTGAGCACCTACTGTATGCTTTGCGTTTTACATATATTTTCTAACTTAATCCTACTACAACATTTCAAAGGAAATACTCTTGTTATCACTATTTTAAAATCATTATTATTTATTTTTTAAATAAATGGGAAGTCTCATTCCATCTCTGTCCCTATCCACCCCTCTCTCAAGGAATCCTTTTTAATAGTTTCTGGTGTATCTCTCCAGAGTTTTTTTATGTCAATATAAGAACATATTCTTAAGCCCCCCCGTTTTCTTATACAAAAAACGCATACATCATACTGTCCTACACTTTGTTCTTTTCACCCTATAATTTATCTTGAAGATTTTTCTATATAACACACCTCTGTGTATTTATAATACACCTCCTGACTTTGTTCTATTGGATAGGGGTATCATAATGTATCTAACCAGTCTCCTGTCAAAGGAATTTTAGGTTGTGGAAACTGAAGCCCAGAGTGGGGAACATACTTGCCCAAGGTCACATAGCCAGGAAGTAGAAGGAAGGGCTTGTTTCTAGGTCCTCCCCTTCTCTTTTTTTATTTCTCTTACATAGAGAAGCTTCGCTACATCTCCCTGGAAAACAGAAAGTAGAGAAGAGTTGTAAACTCTCCTGGCTCTACAGGAAGGGCCTCATTCACTGGACAATTGCCCTGGCTCACGAACTTAGCCTCAGGCACTCAGAAATGTCTGAGGAAGGATAAGACCCTGGATCCCAGCATCACCTCAGTGGTCAGGGATGTTGTCCTGGGGAGGCTGCTTGGGTCCCGGTTCTGGCCCTGTCATTGAGCAGTTCTATGACCTTGACCATAAAATTTCACCTCTCTAAGCCTCAGCTTCCTTATCTGTAAAATGGGGATAATAGTTCTATTAGTCAAGATTCCCCAGAAGAACAGAACCAATAGGAGACAGATTTATATCTGTCTCCTATGTATATATATCAGAGAGACAGAGAGATCTATATATACCAGAACCCATAAGGCAGGCCAATAACAGGCTGGAAACTCAGGCAGGATTCCCATACGACTGTCAAGGCAAAATTCCTACTTTTTTGAGAAACCTCCGTGTTTGCTCTTAAGGCCTTCACTTGATTGGATGAGGTCCACCCACGCTAGGGAAGGTAATCTCTTTTACTTAAAGTCAGCTGATTATAGGTCCTAACCACATCTACAGAATATCATCACAGCACTATCTAGTTCGTGTTTGCCTAACAACTGGGGGCCCCAGCCTAGCCAAGTGGGCACATGAAAGTAATCATTCCCAATAGTCAGAGCCCACAGAAGAAAAAGCCGTGAGAAAACTTGAAATCACGGGCTAGCTGTCGGTATCGTCAGCCAGGCCCCAGCGTGCGTCTCCGTGTTGGAAGAGGGTGAGGGCGGTTAGTACCCTGGGGACCTAAAATGATGAGGGCCACGGTGCTCTCTCAAGGGGCTCACAGACCAGGGGCTGTGGAGACGGAAATGCAGACAATGACAAGACTGCAAAAATGCCTCTGCCCGACAGGACACAGAAGGCTGTGGAAGCCCAGGGGCGAGCAAGGGAAGGCTTCTCGGAGAAGGTGACCAAAGCAATTAGTCTTAAAGTTTAAAGCAAAATTAGCCGAGTGAGAAAAGAAGAGCCGGCAAAAGGGCAAAGGAACATTCCGGACAGAGGAGCAGCCAGCACAGAGGCACAGAGGTGTGAGAGAGGCAGGAACCGGTGTGGGGTGCAGGCCCCCAGTGCTGGGGCTGGAGCGGGAGGCGGACCCTTCCCGAGGGGTGTCTCCCGATCAGGACGATCAGGCCGACTCGGATGAGCACCTGCTGTGCGCTAGGCCCTGTGCCTGAGTCACTGCCGTGTACCCTAACAGCTCTCAGGGGAGGTAGGCGCTGTTACCGAGGGAGGTCATTATCAGTCACACAGCGGAAGCAGCGGGCCCAGATGCAAGTCCGGACAGCTGGCTCCGGGGCCTAGAAGGGGGTGACACAGCCTCAGGGTGGCCAGGAAGGGCTGCTGGGATGGCCAGGGTGGAGGGACAGGTCAGGCTTGTTGCATCTGAGACGATGGGGACAGCCAAGTGGAAGTCAGGGGCATGAGTGCCGAAGACAGGCCCTTACACCCACCCTTGGGGGCAGTGTTCATGGGGCACATGCCAAGCTAAGCGTTCTGCATGGAGCGTCCCTTTAAATCCACTCAGGCACCACTCATGCATTCTGTCACCCTCACCCTCAGCCTCTGCCTCTGATTCCTACGTGTGGCCCCCATTCCTGCCGCAATGGCTCTAAAGCTCCCTTGGCCACGATCCATGCACCCAAAACCCTGATTCCTGTTTTTATCAGCCATTCTTTCCAGATTCTCTGCCCTCTAGCCCTTCCTCCCCCACCCACTTTCCCTAGAGGCTTCCTAAGCCCCAAAGGCCACAGAGGATGAATGACATCATCTGTGCTCTGGACCTCGCTGGGCCCAATTATCAGGCTATAAGTGGAAACGCCCTACATTTTCCCACAGGAAAGTGGCCTCCCTCACTCCTGACTCTGCATGCTTCTGGGGATCTTGGCAGAGTCCTGCAGTTCCTCCCTAAGGAGAACCGAGCCCCCTCCCCATGGACCTGCCATTCAGGTATCTCTTATCCCCTGTAGCCCCTGTCAGCTTCTTCCAACATGGGGACACCGCGGCTTTCCGCAGAAGGGACGCAACACCACGAAGTCATTAAAACCAGCAGTTTGGGAACCCGATTGACCTAAATTCATGTCTAGCTCCCCCTCTTCCCACCTGTGTGAACTTGGACAAGTAGCTTCCTGGCTCTGGGATTCCACTGTCTCACTTTTAAGTTGGGAATAATAAAAGACATCATCTCATTAAAGCGCTTAAACAATCCTCTGAGGTACAAGCATTGTCCCCATGTTACAGACGAGCAACCAGGCATAGAGGAAGTCAGACATTTGCTCAAGGCCACTGACTAGTAAGTGGTGGAACCAGGCAGGGCCTGGATGAGAACCCCTGTGGTCAGGAGAGCTCTGAACTGCCAAAGAGCAGCCCAGAGACGTGGGGAAGGCTTCCCCTAGCTAGCCACGGGGGGCCTGGGTGGAGTGAGGCCAGTGTCAGGGGACACCCAGGTTCCAGAACTGGCTTGGCCCTCGCTAGCAGCAGGGCAGGGGAGAGTGAATTTCTCAGGACTCAGCCTTTCCAGCTGTAAATGGGGATGGCAGGCCCCACCGCAGAGCTATCGTGAGGATCGTGGGAGGGAATAGCCCACCCCTCCATCATTCCTGTGTTACCAGCCAGGCTGTAACACACCCACATCTCCCCCCATTATTTACTAATTGTTTTTTCTTTAAAGGGATCGTAATATATCATTCAAATACATTTATCGGAAATTTATCGAAACCAATTTCTTATCACCACCTTAAAAAGAAAACGGGGCGCATTTGCCATAAATAGAAGGTATTGACACAGCGAAGCCAAAGCAAGGCTCTGCACTGCAGATAGGTGTCACAGTGTTAAGGATGCACTTCTACCGATCCGCCTGCCTCGGGTACACCTCCCACGCCTTCTTAACGCTGGGCTGGGTTCTCTAAGGTCAGGTCAGGGACCTTCAGGGCATCTTGTCACCTCCCTTCAAGCACACAAGGGCTGTCCTGGGTTGGTGCACAGGAGGTGCTCAGAGCTCCTCTCTCTGGCCTCACTCTCCCAGAAACAGACATGTCACAGGAAGAGGCTGGCCTTCCCTCCTCCAAAGAACAAAGGGGCCATAGCAGCAACCTCCAATTAAACTCCCACTCCCCCACCAGCATCACTTACTGCCTTGAAAGAGCACTGGGGTTTGCTGCTGGCCATGACTAAACATGGCATGTGGCGTGGAGGCCATGGCACACTGTCCCCAGCAACTGTCTTCAGCCTTCCGACATGGGAGCTAAACTGCTGCTGAGAGTACCAAGAACCTCTAAGTCCTCTATGGCTCCCTATTGCCCAAAAGAATATGTCTTCCTCAGCCTTCCAACAGCACTCTCTTCATTCTCGGGTGCTTTCTCTGCCACTTTCTCTGCTAGGCTCTCGCTTTCCCTAGCATCTGAGTCCCCTTTTGGCCATACTCTGGACTGAATTCTGTTGGACAAGGCACTCAAAGTCCCAGAGAACCAGAGCCCAGGGAAAGCGAGAGCCTCCACTTCATTGGCTTGTCTCTGGACCCTAACAACAGAATGTCCTCAGGTAGCACTGTTCCTGCTTCCCAGGGGGCTCCTCAGAGCAACTGAGCTCCTTCGGTAACCTTAGCATGCACTTTCTCAGTCTGCACTAGTTTGCCCAGCATGCCTTCCTCCCTCCCGCCAAAGGGCTTTTGCAGTGCTGTCCCCACAGCTCAGAGTGCTCTTCTTCCACCTACAGGCCCAGTGACCTCCTTTATGGTCAGCTGTCAATTCAGGGTCACCTCCTCCAGGAAGCCTGCCTTGACTTCACACCAGCTCAAGTCCCTCTTACTGCTCTGGAAGAAACAAGTGCCCCCTCCACGCACCTCTCTGATTATTTGAGCTCCAGTCCCACCCCTAGGCTCCATGTGGCCAGGAGCTATGTACCTCCTGTTGTCCCTTTGGCCCCAGCACCTCATACAGGGCCTGGCACAGGGCGGGAGCTCAAGAAACGGATACTGTTATTAGCATATTAGCACCTACCAACCTGGGGGGGGAGGATCCGGTCCGTTCTCCCCTCCCTCTCTTTCTCCTTCCGGTGCCCCTCCAAGGCATGGCCTTCTCCTTCCTCTCCCCTGAGGCACCCACCTCCCATCCAACGCCATTCACAAAGCCATTCTTCTCTTTGGATCCTCGTGGCCCCCTTGTGAGGCAGGCAGCACAGATTATCACCACATTTTAAATACAGAAACTGAGGCCCAAGGAGTGACTTGTTTGAGCTCTTGCCACTGAGAAATGGCTAGATCTTGAGGCAACTATGGTCTCCGGACCTCTGGTTTGAAACTCAGCCCAGGTTTAGGGGTTCCTCTGTCATTCTTCTTCCATATCGACTCTAGGATTCCAATGTACCATTCGTCTTGGGCTCAACATCATGGCACAGACTAACTGTACTCATTTCCCCCTCATTGCAACCCCTCTGTCATCACGCCCACTTTAAGAGATAAGAGAAGGGCCCCTGGGACTGAGCAGCCTGCCTGGACCACGTGGCTACTGAGACACTGCCTGGATTCAGACCCAGGTGGGGGAAGCTGTGGTGTGATCTTCCCGCCTCTACTCCCCTCCTCCTGGAGCCAGCAGCCTGGTTTCCTGTGGGGGTAGCCCCCCCATACATACAGTCCAGGGGGGCTGTCGGTCAAGGTGCCTCACCCTCCCCTGACCCAACCAGGCCACTCACACCCTAGTCTCTAGCAGAGGGACCCTGTACATATGACCATGTTGCTGACTCATTCCTGAAAGAGTGCCCATTTATTCCCGCTGCCTGGATCCCCAGAGCCCCGCCCCTGCTGAAGCCTCTGGCTTCTTGGTGAAGTCTGGAAGCCACACCATACTTTTCCAGTACATTTCTTCATGCTGAAGTCAGACCGTCTGCTTCTGTTGCTTGCAACCAGAAGAACAGACTGCTTCTCCCAAGCTGGTGATAAGATCCTCGAGGCTGGAACTTAGTCTCACACTCCTTGTACATTCTCCTTGTGCCTGGCACAGAGCGGGCCGCCGGGTACACATTTGAGAAACTGAGCAACACTGGAGCCCCTGGATGATGGGGCCCTCCACCATTCCTAGTGTCATCTTTATGGTTTTTGTCAATTTCCACATTTTCTACCATAAACTGGTATTACTTGATTTTTTTCTAAATAAGTAAGCTAAGGAGCCTCAAAAAATATGAAGTGACTGTTGATTCCTAAATCCTCCGTTCCTATTGGAACATGCAGGAGGTGTGGGGTTCCACAGGCAAGTCTCCTGCTTTGGGTCCCTAACTGCCCATTCTCCAGAGCCCCCAAAACAAATGTAGGTCCCTGTTGAGGAGCCAGAGCCTGGCTTAAGCCAAGGAGAATCTCCCTTAATCCCCTTCGAAAAATTGTAATATACCCACTGGAAAATGAAAAGGTATTTGCCCTAATTATAGAAGTAATTTTGTTTACTTGTCTATATTTTAACTTCTTTTTAATTCTATTATTTTATTTTAATTGTATATATTACCTGCATGGCTAAACAAAATTAGTTTTTAATGCAAACTGAAGAAAAATCATTATTAGTCATAACAGAAAATTTGAGCAATAAAGAAAATCAAAGAAGAAAATTAAAATCACCTGTTTCCCCAACACCCAGAGATAATATTCAAATTAAAATATATTTCTTTCCAGTCTTTTCTCTGTGGTGATGGCTGTGCTTTCAGGGTATCTTGGTTTTTTTCCCTTTGTGGTTTCGCTTTTATTCTTAAGGTCACCATCTTAAATCATTTTTAAAGTATGTATTAGCTACACACTTACGATTGTTAAAAATGTTACAATATTGCACAAGTATTATTTGTCCGTGTACACACACACACACACACACATTTACATATATACCCACATACGCATATATAGTTGTGTGTTTGTATATCTAGATGTTTGCTTGGTAATTGCAAAAACATATGAACCCTCAGATATATTTATTTGGTTTGTTCTCACAATCAAAAGAGATTTTTGCAGAGATATGAAAAGAATATCACAAGTAGTACAAATCTGAAGCCTTAAATAGAAATGTCAGGAAGTTATAGATTCCTGGTAATGTATGAATCATAGGGTAGGTGGATTAATGTTTTCAGGCGAAAAGTTGATCAAAGGAGTTCACCATGTCTTTAACTTCATGCTCTTAATTCCATTACATAAAATAATTGAAGCCTACATTTTTTAATCCTTTTTGTAAAAGAAAGTATAGATGTCAGTCTCCTTCTGACTGTGGCATGGGGAGACACATCCTCCTAACTTGTTCTGTTTGCTGACTCTGCCCTATGGCTAATCATTTTCCTGTGTAGTTTGTAGTTTTCCTCATGGTAAGCCCATCTTTTCCAAGGGCTGTAATTCCTATGGGGGTTTCATGTGCCCTGGGTTGGAGAAATGTCTTTGAAAACCAGCTTTATATTTGCTCTTTCTGGTGTGCCTGAGTGTTTGTTAGTCGTGACCGATTTTTACAGTGTTTTCTTGGTCTGGGCTTCCTGTACCAGTTAAACAGTGTAAATTCAATGTCCTCTCACTCGCCTGGTAGTGGCTTGAGATTTCAAATTCTCAAGAGGTACTTTTTTCATTTCCACCCAGAGCCTGAATTTGAGACCATATTTTGGGGGAGGTCTCCCTAAGCCTCACCTTTCATGGGGGGCCATGGCAGTCAGGAAAGGCAAGGTTATATCACGGTAATAAGCCCAAACTTGCCGTAGCTTAACACGACAAAGGTTTATTTCTTCTACTCCATGTCGATCAGGAATCAGTTGAGAAATCCGTTCCATGCGTCTTCACTCAGGGAGCCAGGCTGTTGGAGTAGCCGTTGTCTTGAACCTTCCCTGTCTGGACAACGCTCTGGAAGTATTTGGTGAACAAGCTGAGCGACTACTCCAAAGGAAATGCCTTGCTGAGTATCTCAATTCTGCGTGTCTACCACATGCGTGCCAAGGCTGTGTCTCCTGTCCCAATGGGGATTTCTCTTTATTTATTTGAAGTTCAGCAAAGTGTTTCAATACCTTTGTTTTGATTTTACCCAGTACTTCTAGATGTTTCTTTGGTTGTGGCGAAGAAGGAGAAGTGTCACCTCAGTTTGCCATGTTGCCAAAATCAGAAAAATTTATATTGTGTCTTCTAGACTAGGAACATGCTGTTGTGTAACCCTTTTTCTTTTAACTATGGGTTATAATTATTTCCTGTAACCTTATATGTTCTTTAGAAACATAACTTTTCATTGCTCCACAGTAGTCTATGAATGAATGTACCACTCATTTTTTTAACCAATCCCCCCCTTGTTGGACACTTAGGTTGTTTCCAATTTCTCCCTATTGACATTAGGGATGCAACATCTTTAGGTGCAAGAGTGACTTTCAAAATATCTATCAACTGCTATGGTCTGGTCTTGGACACCAACCAGCTGGAATAGGCAGTGTCATAAATGGCTGGTTTGTCCGCACCATGTGTCCCCACTGTGTGTACATTTATCTTTGCACATACCCTGTGATTTCCCCTGGATATGTTTCAAGGATTGGAATTTCTGTGTGGCCCAAAGGATAAGTGAACATTTTAAGACTTTTGCACCTACTTCTACAAGGCTCCAGCCTTATTCCCACTCTAAGAGAATCCCTGCTTTCCGTTCTCACAGCTGTTCACCTAGTAATGGGTCAAGAAGGTGCAGGGATGGCATTTCTCACCAGTGATTCCCTGGTCAGCAGGGTTTGTGGTTCCCTATCAGAGGCTGATAACGCTAATGGCTAATGGAGTGTCCAGGGTCCCTGGAGGAAGCCTGAGAGAGGGAAGTTAGAGATGTAAGTAAGTGCACCTCTGCCTCTGCAGGGAGGGGTGGTGGGGCTTGGGTTTGGAGGGGCTCCCAGTTGCAGAGGAGTCAGGATCTTCAAAGACCTGCCCTGGGTTAAGTGATGCCTGGACTCAAATCAGTACGACCTTGAGTAAGTCCATCCTCACTGAGCCTGTTTTCTCATCTGTAACATATGGATACTCCCTCCCGGGGTTGCCTCGAAGCATACGTTCAGCAAGATAATGTGCGCATCTTTCAGGCCTGGCACCGGGCAGCCACGCTAGAAGAAGGGTAGGCAGGAGGCCGAGGACGGTGGCAACAGCTCTGCTGATGTGTGATGACACACTTGTGCGCTCTGAATCCTCTCTTCTGCAGGCTGAGTGTTCCCTGTCTCTGCAGTACTTCCGAGGGGAAGGAGGCCAGGAAACCTGGATTGACCTGACCCAGAAGAAGAGGAAACCAGATGTGCACAGTAGGAATTTGCCCACTCGGCGCGGCGGGACTGCCACAACACGGCAGTTGTAGAAGGCCTGTTACTGCTTGCCCCTCCCGGGGCAAATCCTCTACGAAGCCAGCCCTCATGTTCCTCCATAGGGATATCCCCCTACCATGGCCTCTGAGGTCTTTCCTGTTCTAGCCCCTATTCCCCTCTGACTGCTTCTCCTACCACCCTTCGCTCACTACCCCACACCAGCATTCTTGCAGTGTTTTGAACACAGCAAGTTCCCAGGCTCAGGGCCTTTGCACTTGCTGTTTCTCTGATCTGGCATGCTCTTCTGGATCTCTGCAGGGTTCATTTCCTTGCTCTATTCAGGCTTCAGCTTCAATGTCGCTTCCTCAGAAAGTTCTTCCCTGGTCACTCCATCTGAAATGGCAGGCTGTCCCTGCGCATCATCCTCTCTCTCGTTCTATTTGCTCACGCACTTGTTTTCTTCATAGCACTTATCCTTACTTAAAATTATCTCATACATTCCTTTATTGCTTGCTTATTACATGTCATCTCACAAATAAAATACAAGCCCCATGGGTAGAGACTTTGCTTTGTTTGCTGCTATACCCCCAGCCTCCAGAACAGTGCCTGGAGCATAGCAGATGCTGCAAAAACATTGATCCCCGTTTCATAGGAGCAAGTCCCTTTCATTCATTTCCAGTTTGGTCACTTCACGGCAGTGTGACCTTGGGCAAGTCACTTCATCTCTCTGCCCCTCGTTTGCTCAACTGTACAATGGGGCTAACCACCCCTGAGACCCAGCGCGGCGGGACTGCCACAACACGGCAGTTGTAGAAGGCCTGTTACTGCTTGCCCCTCCTGGGGCAAATCCTCTACGAAGCCAGCCCTTGTCACCCCAGAATGCTCCAGCTTTGCTTATCCCAGGCTGGGGCGAGGTGAAGCGTTTCCACGTCTTACTCCATCACCCTACCCTGCTTCCCAGCTGGGCTCTTTGCATGGCTTCCTTCAGGCCCCATGAATAATTGATGATGCGTGGGTCCCTTTTGGAGTTCCTCATAATCACTGAGGGAGAAAGAAGTCTTTCTCTCTCATGTTTAGATCCCCTGACTTGGCCTTCCTCTCTGTGGATGAGTCACCCAATCTTAACCCTGCAGCTCATCTTGGCGGGTGGCCAGAGGCCTCCCCTCAGAGCCCCAGAGGCAGGGCTGGGGAGTGTGGGCGATCAGTGGGCAGGACCGGGGCACCCAAGTTGAACTAGATCATTCTAGAGGCAATTTCATCTCACCTGCAGATGCCAGGCCGAACCAGCACTCCTCCCTCAGAATCTTTAGACCCAGCCCTAATACTAGGTCTAGAGCTACGCTGAGGGCAAGCATGTGCCCAGGGGTGGACTGGCTCTGCTCCACTGGGGGCCATGCACACTGGGCCATCCACTGGGGGCCATGCACTGGCCAAGGGCAGGCATTACGCTGGACATTTCATGAGTCTTATCTCATTCCTTCCCCGCATCCCTCTGGAGAGATAGGGGTGATTGATCTCTTTACACAGCTGAGGCATCAACAGAGAAGTGAAGTAACTTGCCCAAGGTCACACAGACTAGCAAGTGACCAATGTGTCTGGCTTTGTGTCCACATTCTTTCTATGACACCAGAGAGACAATACCAAGAATTTAGGGAGAGCTTCCAGGATTCCCCACCAGGGAAATAAACAGAAGTCTATTAAGCCAGGGCCTGGAGACACATCAGACGAGAGAGGGCCCAGCCTGCTCCAGGCATCCTCCCTCCTCCAGCCCACCAGGACCATGAAAAGACATCCCAGGGTGATCCCCCACAGCACAGCCCCTACTCACCTCCACTTAGGATCATTTACTCACCACCTCCAACCCCAGGAATGTGACCTTTGGTGCAATGAATCACACACCTGATTGAGTACTCCCCTGGGGGTCAAAAATCCTAAATTCTACCTCAGCTCTGCCACAGAGCTTCTGTGTGATCAGGCAGGTCATGACTTTCCTGTCTCTTCATTCATGAAATCATAGATCTTGTTGTTCTCTGTTGGGAAATCCAGATTCTAGAAGCTACGATCCTCACAGGGTGATTTTTTAAGGCACTGTGGTGTTACACCTGTCCTTCCAACAGGTGGCCCAACTCCTGAGTGTATGGACATGGGAACCTCCAAGCTTGCCTACATTCTACCTAAATGCCCTCCATCTTTCAACCTCGCTGGCCCAGAGCAAAGACCCAATGCTCCTGTTGCCTCAAGGGCACTGGGGTTTTGCCACCCAGCCTCCTCCCCAGCCCTCAGTCCATGGGGCAGTGAAGCTGACTGACCCCATACCAGGGTTGACCTGTGACCCAGCCTGTCCACTTAAAGTGTCCATAGACCTGACCCAATGAGGGAGGGTCTGGAACCCAAGATGACCTGTTGGAATGAATTTCAAGGTTTTCCTGAAAATGCTGGAACAGGTGCTTGTCCTTCTGCCTTCCCTGTGTGATGTGAATGAAGAAGATATAACCCTGGGCGCCGCTGACAGCCATCTTAGGACCACAGATCTGCCCGAGGGCAGAGGACTCACTGAAGGAGCCAACCCACACAATAGATGGAGAGAAACCAAGAAGTGGTAGATTGAGCTACCCTGGGGCTGTTTTCATTATGGGAGCTTCTCTTCTGTCACTTGCAACCCAAGAATCCTAACTGCTACTGGCACCCAGCTGATGATCAATATATGTTTATCCAGCTGAAGTTTATTCCAGAGCTGAGCGCCCCGATCCTACCCACAATAGTGCCCTCCATGTCCATAAATATAACCTGAGGCTAGTTAAAAACACACAATGTGGTCGGGCAGGTGGGGAAAGTGAAGCCCCAAGAGGGGACTTGTCCCAAAATGCAGAGTTGGAAAGTGGCCCAGCCAGGACTCAGGCCCTGTTAATCTGATTATTAAGCTCACAGAAGTAAGGGAAGTGGGTTGTCCTAGTTCTGGTCAAGGGCCCCTTTCCTATGGAAAGGAAGTCTCTTTTTCCCTCCCAGAGGCTGCTCCAGAGTGGCCTCCAGATCAACTTCTTTGACATAGTCCAGACGTCTGACGGCTTCCTCTTCCAGCCTCCCGGTGGTCATGACCCGAGCCCCCAGCACAGGCCTTCCCACGGAGCACCCTCAGGGGCCTGCCTGCACCCCCACCGCAAAACCTGCTGCGTGTCCTCAAGGCCTCTCTGAAGAGCCCCAGCCCTTTTCTCTCCTATCTCGCCTTTCCCCAGATCCCGCTCCACTAGCATGTTCTCCCCCCGGAGGCCCAGGGCAAGCTCGGACCTCCTGAGCTGTCCCTTCCACCAGTGACATGGCTCTGACAGGCCACTCCCCGGTCTGGACACCACAAGCTTTCCTCTCAAGACACAGCTGGGAACACGGGCCGAGCTGGGGCTTTGGAGGCGGCCCGCAAGTGCCCAGGCATGTGACAACCCTGAGTTTGAAGGCGAGGGGCCCTTGTGAACACCTACTGTGCACCAGGCAATGAGGAAAGCAGGAACAGGACCAAAGCGCATCGCCTCATGGTGTCAGTCTCATGCCATCACCCGATAGCTGCCCAACGTGCACCGCCTACTCTAGTGACGCTCCACAACCGTCCACGCTCACACACACCCCAGCAACAACATCATATATAGTCTCACAAGTACCAATAACTAGACAGAGATGCAGAGCGGGACGCTCTGTAAGGATCCATGCCCAACAGCTAACTGGGTAGCTCAGAGATGGGGAGCTGTTCCAGGGGACTTGAGCCTCATCTACAGTACTCATCCCCAGAGGAGAGTGTCCTCTCGTTTGATTTGCACTCCTAAAAAATAACTTTAAAAAAATCAAATACCTGAACATAGTGAAATCATGATAACTGCATCTCTCTGGGAAGAGCACCCAGGGTGCTGACTGTTCATCTCAAGGCAAAGAGTGGAGGAAACCCGGAGCAGGCGGGAGATAAAGCCCAGGGGCTCCCCCTTCCCCACTTCTAACTACCGGTGTGTGTGTGGGGGGGGTGCACCCTCATCAGCCTTGCCCCCAGGGCTTGGGAATTTCCTGGAAGCCTGAGGCATCCTGAGAAAAAGCATCTTCCCATCTTCTCACGGCCTTCGGGCAAAGGGAGTGGGTGAGTGTCCTTTAATTAGCGTTTTCATCATTTTTCTATTTTACTAAATCATATTTTACTAAATCTCACACATGGTGGGGTGTGGGGGGAATAAAGCTTTAGAGAGCAGAGGTCAGGGTGTCATTTGGTCTGATACCCAAAAGAGAAATGTTTTCTGGACAAATCCGAGCCCAGGGCCAAACAAGCATTTGACAATTTTTTAAAAAATATTTTGTATTCTGTGTTCTAATTGCACAAGAAATATATGAAAACATTCTCTTAAAAATCCAAACAATCCCATTGAAACTGAGGTTGCCTTTGCCCCACACTCCCCATCCAGTCCCTGTGGAAAGTGGCCATCCAACTGGACCCGGTGATCATCCTTCCAGAACCATCTTCAGACCTTTCAATGCGTGGATGTATTGAAATGTGTCATCCTGGTTTGGCTTTGTTCCTCAGTCAATAGCAACATGCTGTACCTATTCTTCTGTAACTTTTTTTTCTGTTAACAAATCTAAGAGATCAAAGTCAGCTCACCCAGATCTGTTTTGTTCTTTTTAAATGCCACAAAGGAACATAGTACTGAGATGCCCGGTGCGTTATTTAACTATTTGATATGGTGATATTTAAAACAAAAGACATCAATTTACAAAGAAAAGGAACCTCTGCCTCTCACCTGCCCCCCACACCTCTGCACCTCAGTTTCCAGGCCTGTACAAAGGAGACATGGGCCTCAGTGATCTCTAAGGGCAGTGGCACAGCCTATGACTTCAAACATTTTCTCTGCCCTGGTTGAGTCTCCCTGCTGTGCCTGGTTTCCTGTTCGACCTTGGCTTTCCCCAGGTCTGTCTGTGAGTCAGCCCAGCTGGTGGGAGGTGGGGGCGGGGGACGTCCCCTCACCTGCCCTGGCCGCCTGGCTTCTCAGGCTGGCTAGCTGCTCCAACAAGCCTGTGAAGGGAACACACACAGCACCTCGGAGCTCCCGCCGTCGCTGCCCTAAAACAGTAGGTTCATCTCACTCCTGTGCTCTTCCGAAGCAGTTGGGCTTGGTTTTGTCTGGAACTGTCTGGAAGTGGAGACAGTCCTGCACGTCGTCTCCAACTCTCAGAAGCTAGGGGCCTCACGCCACGGACAAATCCTTTGCCCCAACAGTCCTTTCTGATCAGTGCAGAGGACTGGGGGACTCAGGCAGCAGAGGGGGCCTCAAACAGGCCTAATTGCATGTCCACTTCCAGCAGGGGTGGTCAACCCTCCCCTTGTCTTGGCTGCGCCCCAGGAGGGCTGCCCTCCTAAGGTATCCAGATTGGGTTTGCCTCTGCACAGCTCTGCTCCCCACCAGATAATACCTGACATATTCTAAGTACTTTACATCCATAAGCGCTTTGAGGTAGGTTCTGCTATTATCCCCATTTAGCAGATGAGGAGACTGAGGCAAGCACCCCAGGTAAGCACAGTTACTTAGTGGCAGAGCCAGGCCCAAGCAGCCTGTTCTTCAAACAAGGCACTCTATACTCCCCATGACCTCACCCCTTTGGAGCGGATGGGAAGCATTTTTCAAATTGAGAATGGTGGTCACAAAAGGACTTACCCCAGAGGACCATGGGATATAATGGAAGAGCTATTTATGGAGCCAAGGAAGCATGGATCCCAATCACAAACTTTTTCTCACCCCAGGACCATTGCACATGCTATTTTCTGTGTCTGGAATATTCTTCCCATTCCACCCATCCTTCCACCCACCCTTTCTTTGCCTACCTCTTCCCATGGCTAACCTTTTATCTTTTGTGTGAGCAGTCAGCAAGAGTCACTCACTCACTCACTCATTCACTCACCAAATACGTATCACATGCCTACTAGGTGCCAGACAAGACAGACACGCATCTGCCCTCGTGAGGCTTATAGGCCAGAGCTGGGCAGAAAATGTCCAGCCAAGAGCCTGGCATGTAGTAGGTCTTCGGGAAACAAAAGGCAGCCTTGGAGCACTTCTGGGGAGATGCCGCTGAGGACATGGAAGTGGGCAGGCTTTGTGCTTAGGAGCGCACTGAGCAGGCAAGGGCACTCATCTGCCTCCCCCAGCCCTGCCCCGTGCTCTGGGGGCCCTCTTTCCAAGATGGTGACAACAGAAACTGCCTTTTGTCTCCCAGTCTAGTTCCCAGAGAAATGACCGTCCAACCCTTCTGAACCACGCTGCTGGTCACAGAGACCAGCCGGCACCGTGCAAGAGGAGGCTACCCAAGAGTGGGAATGCCAGCAGGTGGGGTCCCTGGGGCCATCTCGGAGGCCATCGCACCAAGTAATAACCTTTCCTCCTTGCTCTTTAAACTCCAATTTCAATCGGATGATCGCTCCACAGCTCCGAGAGAAACTGATTGACTTAAGTTAATCAGGTAATCCCAATTCCTTATCTGGGATTGGTTTAGAATGTGCAGATGACCCAATTCCGGCCAAGGGAAACTGAGAGCCTCTCCTGAGAAAGCTTTTCCTCCCTCCTACAGGAAAGAAATTGTCCTCTGAGCTCTGGGCAGCGAGGCAGGAGGAGAGCAGGAGAACAGGCTCTGCCTTGTGTTTGGGCCTTTGCATGTCCAGTTCCCTCTGCCTGGAACCAGGTTTCTGTGGCCTTTTACTTGGCTGTCTCTGGCTCAACAGTCAGGTCATAGCTCAGAGGTCACCTCAGAGATGTCTTCTTGACCATCCTAGTCCGAAGTGGGTTTCCCTGACCCCATAACTTCCTGCTGCATCGACCTCCTATTTCCTTCTCACACTCACCACGATCTCGAAATATCATGTGGATTTCTTCATTTGTGGTATATTGTCTGTCTGTCTATATTATTGTCTGTCTGGTCCATTGTCATATTTCCCACGATCTCTCCAGATCCCAGTACTGCCCGTGGCCCAAAGCGGGCACAGGTAAATATTTGTTCAGCTCATACCCACATCTTTGCCTTCATGTGGAGTATGAGGCCACCCAGACAGATAAGAAGGCGGTAAGACACTCAGAGACAGTGAGATACCCAACCCATTTCCCCATCTTGTTGCCATTATGTTCAAACTGACACCTGGCGGACTGCCTAAGTAATTTTGAGGGCAGAGACTGTGTCTTGTAGCTTCCACGGGGTCTGAGTACAGGCCTATATAGAGATTTTTCACAAGCACTTGTTGTTTGTGCAAACCAATGATGATGGTGCTGGGGATGATAAACCCCTGCACTTGCACACCAATCCGCAGGGACTACTCGGACTATTAGTCAATCATCAGACAGCTGGGGACTATGGAAATAGAAGTCTAAGGTGGAGCACTCACCTTAAAGAATTTACAGTCAAAACAGAGAAGCCCACCAGAATTCCAAAGATAACAGCATGGGACAGAGGAAAAAAGCATGGGCTCTGGAGTCAGACGGGCTTTAGTTTCAAACTCTACCTCTATTGCTGACTGCTGTGTGACCTGGGAAAACCCTTCACTTCTCTGTGCCTCTTTCCCTGCGTACAGATGAGGTTAGTCATTCTTGCGTCAGAAGGTTGTAAAAACATATAGTTCAGTAAGTACTCTTCTTCAGTAAATGATCATCAGGGATATAATTGCCATAGTACACAACACAGTAGACTCATGGTCCCGTGCTGCATGTGGTTGCATTCAAAAAATCCAGCAACAGTCAATAAGTGAAAGCATTTGGAATGTTTGTTATAATTATTCTCGAAGAGTTCTAATGTCAGGATATGGGAGTTACATCCCATCGAGGAAATTTTAAAGAAAATCCTGGCCACAGAGAGGTTCCATAAAACCTCACTAAAGTTATGTTTTAAAAGAGAGTGCTTATCTTTTACAGATATATATTGCAAGATATACTACAAATAAAATGCCGTGATGACAGGTATTTGCTTCAAAGTAATCCAGGGGGAAGGGGGTGGTGTGGTGAAAGAATTAATGAAACAAGAGTGGCCAGAAGTCAAAGACTATTGTAGCTGCAAAATGTGCACATGGGATTTCAAATTGTATCATTCCCCATGTTTTTATTTGTATTTTTCCACGTTTGAAATGTTTCATTATGAAAAGTGGATTTTGAAAGCTTTCCAAAGAACCTTGTGAGAAAGATACTCTAATTTTCCTATTTCACAGATGGAGATAAGACAGAGAGGTTAAGTTATTTGTCCAAGGTCACACAGCTTATTTAACAACAGCATCAGAATTGAAAACTAGGTCAGCATAAATCCAGCCCAGCTCTGGCCACAACACCAGTCATTAGGGAAAAAAAAATAACAAGACAACCAAGAATCCGTGCAAATGTTCACAGAAAGGTATATTTAGGTAAACAACTAAAAGAGAACAGTTTTAAGAGGCCCAAACTGAACTACTGAAGGAAAATTTATTTTCTTTTTTAATCAGCAATTTGGTAGAGGTGGGAGAACCCCTGCTCCTCTTCCTCCTTCCTGGTTCTCTTTTCAGATCAGGGTTTCAGAAGGTGGTAATAAATAATAATAGCAACAAATATGCCCTATCTTGCCAGCGAGGCTGGCCGCTATCCCTGGGTCTTCCAGAGATGCTGTCAGAGGCCTGGGCACAGTGCCGACCCTCCACAAAGGCTGCCAATTTGGGACTGAATGGGGAATGGGGGCACATTAAGGTTTCCTGGAGCACAACAGCCAGGGTCCGAATCCAGGCTGCCCCCTCTAGCTGTGTGACTTTGGGCAAATCCCTCCCTCACAGTGCCCTTAGCATTGCACTGGGCAGGTAGGACTCAGTGAAGAAGCCCTCCCCGCCATCTCTGCTTCCTGCCTCTTGCAGAAGTAGCATTAAGCGTCATCCCAGCCCCCTGTGTGAAACCATAATAAATTGTGAATGAGTGAAAACCCACTTACAAAAGCTGGAGCTGAATCATTCCCTGCACCTTCCGCATCTGTGGGGGCTCATGCAGCAGAAGGCAGATGAATGGGCTGAGTACACGTCTTTGGCTATGCAGCTCTAGCACAGCACTGCCACCAGATGACCCCCCTTCCCCCTGGAGGACCCAGCAGGGGCCCACCTGTGTGCCTGGGGCATGTTCTCTCTAGAAGACTAGGACCCAGCGGGGCACCTGCAATGAGCGTGCAGGTCTCAGCCATACGGAGCTTAGAGTGACGGTCTGTCTGACCTCTCATTTTAGATGAGGAAACAATCGATTGAGAAAGAAATTTGAGTCTGATGGGTTTGCCTTTCGTCCAGGACTCTGTCCACCCGAGGCTGCTTTTAAGAGAGATGACAAAGCCCTCTGGTGGTGAGTCAGCCTGTTGCTGGAGGAGGCCCTCCCTGAGCACATAAGGAATAAGAAAGCTGTGAGTGCCCCCATCTGGCGGGAGTCAGGATTATAGGACTCATGATTTAAGAACCAAGAGCCCAAAGGGCCCGGTGCTGACATAATAGTTAGTAAAAGCTACCTTTTAATGGGCACCTACTATGTGTCAAGCTCTCTTCATAAGCCATCCCATTTAATCCTCAGTAACCCTTCGAGTTCCCCTTTTACAGAAGAGAAAACTGAGGCTCCCCGGAAGTGTGCTCGTCTGACCAAGGTCACTCAGTTATTCAGTAGCAGAACCAAGGTCAACTCCAGACCCACACGACGTCCCAAAGTTCAGGCTCTATTTGCCAGCTGGGGGAGGAGAGAGGAAAAGAGTGAAAATAACACTTACTGAGTATCATCTGTGTCCCAGGCAGCGTGGCTCCTTTATGATAAGAGCTGCCAACGCTTACCACGTGCTCACTGCGTGTCATGCCCTGTACTGTTGCAGGGGTGTTCCCCAAACTAACTCACTTCACCCTCATGATACCGGCCGAAGTAAGTACTATTTGTATTCCCAGTGTGTATGAGAGGCACGGGGGGATAAGTAAACTACCCAGGGTTACACAGAGGTAAGCTGGGCTCGAAGCCTGTGCGTGTAACCTCCCGACTCTGCTGCCTCTCAAAGAAGTGCTCACTGTCACGTTCAACCCATCCTGGGGCCACAGCTCCTGACTCCCATTCCAGAGATGAACCTGTCCACAGGTTCGTGCACCATTCTTCACTCTCCCTGCTCCCTCATCCTCTCATCCAAGCCCTCAGCCAGCCCCGCTGACTCCACTGGAATCAGTTCATTTCAGAAGGTGGCGGCCAGCTCTCTGCCAGAGCCAGAGACAGGGGCTGGGACAATGAACCAGCTCTGGACCGGGAAGTTCCTCCTTTCCCCGCAGGACGCATCTTCAACTAGGCGCCCCCCACCCTGTCCTGAACAATCGCACTTCTTCTTTGCCAGTCTCCCTGCCACCTTTTGCCCCACTCTGATCTGCTTTCCCTTGCACAACTGCAGAAATGCAAATCTAAGCATGTCTCCCTGAACAGCGCCTTCGGGGTCCCCACAGCGGCCTCGGGATCCAAGTCCCAGCCCCCTGCAGGGCCTTGATGTCGTGGCTCCCATTGCTTCACCGTCCTCCGTCCTCGGCAAGTCTCACAGTCCCTGGCTCTCACTGCTCAGGCCAGGCTGGACATCCCTCACGGTTAGCCATCAGGCTGCCCTTTGCATCAGAACAGCACGGCAGCTAAGAGTGCAGTTCTAAGCCAGACCACCCAGGTTCAAGTCCCAGCCCTGCCACTTACCAGCTATGTGACCTTGGTCCAGTTATTGAAACTGTCTGGGCCTCATTTCCCTCATCTTTAGAATAGGGACAACAGTACATTTGTCACAAGGTTGTTCAGGATGATACATGCCCAACACCTAGTATAGGGCCTGGCTCATAGAAGGTGCCAGATAAATGCTAACTAGCTATTGTTATTTCAATTAAATTTCAGTTCCACCATTACTGGTTATGGTGAGGATAGGATTACTCCTCAAATATTCCATTTGCTTCCTTATATTCCTCAGCCCCCTGCAGTGAGGCAGAGTCACATGACCAGTCTGGCCAGCGACATGTGAATGGAAATGTCAGCGGTAACCTTCAGACTAAAGCAGTGAGAAGCACACAGGCAATTCTCTCGTTGCCCACTTCCCTTCCATGGCCACCAACAAAGCCTCATGTGGGGATTCAAAAAAGCCTTAGGATCCAATTTGCCCGATTACTGAGTCACCCCATGGAGAAGAGCAGCCCTGGAGAATTGCTGAGATCCACAGCCAGCCTTACGTGAGTGAGAAATGAATTCTTGTCTGTGAGATCTAGGGTTGATTGTTACCACAGTATAGCTTAGCCCATTCTGACCAATAACACTGGCTGAGCAGGCCGAAGAACCTTTGTAAGTTAACTCTCCATTCTCTCATCTATAATAGGGAATCACATTCGTTTCCTAGGGCTGCTGTTAGCGCTTAGGACAACAGCAATGCTCACTTCACAGTTTGCCACAGGAATGCTAGCATGACCTACCTCGTGAAGATTCAGTCAGATCATGCACATAATGAACTATATGTACGGACATAGAAAGTGAAAAGGGCGCAGCATTTAACAGCTCGAGGAGATTGCCTTTCTTTCTCCCCCCAGATTTATTGAGATATGATTGACATATAACATGGTGTGAGTTTCGGGTGTATGAAGTGTTGATTTGGTGTATGTATATATTGCAAAATAATTACCACAGTAAGGCTAGTTAACACATGGCCTGATTGTGGTAGGCCTGAAAGTCCTTACCACACACACACATAGTTACTATTTGTGTGTATGTGTGGTAAGGACTTGTAAGATCTACTCTGTTAGCAACTTTCAAGCATACAGAACAGTATTGTTAACTCTAGTCCTGTTAACTATATAGGCTGTCCATCACATCTCCAGGACTTACTCATCTTATAACTGGAAAGGCGTGCCTTTTAACCACCTACACCCATTTCGCCCACCTGCGAGCTAGACAGTCACTAATCTAGTCTCTGATTCTATGAGTTCAGGTTTTAAGATCCCATGCACAAGTGAGATCATACAGTATTTGTCTTTCTCTGTCTGACTTATTTCACCTAACATAATGCCCTCAAGTTCCATTCACACTATCACAAAGGGCAAGATTTCCTTCTTTTTTATGGCTGGATAATATTCCTGTTTGTGTCTGTATACCTCATATCTATACCATATATATGTATGTATATAGAGAGAAATATATATATCACATTTTCTTTATCCATTCATCCATCTTAATAAGCAGGTTGTTTCCATGTCTTGGCTACTGTGAATAATGCTGCAGTAAACATGGGGGTACAGAGATCTCGAGATAGCAGTTGCACTTCCTTTGGCTCTATGTACAGAAGTGGAATTGCTGGGTCTGTCATATGGTAGTTCTATTTTTAATTTTTTGAGGAAGCTCTATACTCTGTCCCATAGTGGCTGCACCAACATGCATTCCCACCAATAGTGCACAAGGGTTTTCTTTTCTCCACATCCTCACCAACACTTGTTAGGTCTTGTCTTTTGGATAATGGACATTAAAACAAGTGTGAGATGATAACCTCATTGTGGTTTTGATTTGTATTTCCCTGGTAATCAGTGATGTTAAGCACCTTTTCATGTACCTGTTGGCCATTTGTATGTCTTCTGTGGGAAATCGTCTATTCAGGTCCTTTGCCCATTTTGAAATTGGATTATTTGTTTTCGGCTATTGAACTGTATGAGTTCCTTATATATTTTGGGTATTAACCCCTTATCAGGCAGATGGTTTGCAAATATTTTCTCCCATTCTGGTTGCTTTTTCATTCTGCTGATTATTTTTTCTGTTGTGCAGAAGCTTTTTAGTTTGATGTAGCCCCACTTGTTTATTTTTGGTTTTCTTACATATGTTTTTAGTGTAGTATCCAAAAGCTTATTGCCAAGACCAATGTCAAAGAGATTTCTCCCTATGTTTTCTTCTAAGAGTCTTACAATTTCAGGTCTTACATGTAAGTTTTTAATTCATGTTGAGTAGTTAATTTTGGTGAGTGATAAGACAGGCATCCAGTTTCATTCTTTTGCATGTGAATATCCAGTTTTCCCAAAACCATTTACTGACAAGACTATCTTTTCTCCATTGAGTATTCTTGGCTCCCTTGTCAAACATTAGCTGACCGTATATGCATGGATTTATTTCTAGGCTCTCAATTCTGTCCCATTGATCTATGTGTCTGTTTTTATGCCAGTACCATACTGTTTCAATTACTGCAGCTTTGTCATATAGTTTGAAATCAGGGAGTGTGCTGCCTCCAGTTTTGTTCTTCTTTCTCAAGATTGCTTTGCCTGGGGTGCCTGGGCAGCTCAGTCGTTAAGCGTCTGCCTTCGGCTCAGGTCATGATCCCAGGGTCCTGGGATCAAGCCTCACGTCAGGCTCCCTGCTCGGCGGGAAGCCTGCTTCTCCCTCTCCCACGCCCCCTGCTTGTGTTCCTGCTCTCTCTGTGTCTCTCTCTATCAAATAAATAAATAAAATATTTTTTTAATTGCTTTGGTTATTTGGGGTCTTTTGTGGTTCCATATAAATTTTAGGATTGTTTTTACTGTTTCTTTAAATAAAAATTCTTGGCTAGACCTAAGGAGAGTCCCCAAGCCAAAGTTGCCCAGTGGGGGCATCCCACAGAAGGCAAGAAAGGTCTGTTTCTCAGACCCCCCCTGTGTTCTGTCCTGGCTGGCGGCAGTCCAGGGCAAGTGTGGCCTGAGTGGACCAGTGGTGGGTCTGAAGGTGCGGCATCTGAGGCTGTCAGCCAGATATGTTCCCCACAGGGTGTCCTCTTGAAGGGAGGTCTGAACAGGGCAAACTCAATGGCTGTCATACTCAGTGAAGAGGATGTCCACCAGATTCCTCCATTGTACCCCATTCCTGTAATTGGTAAGTAACATGTGGAGCAGTCCTTCAAGACCATGTGTGAATATTCTGCTGAACGACCTAACGGTTTTAGTATTCACTCATGATCTTTGCCTGAATCAATTATCGGTTACAAATGGTAGTTTTCTACTTCTTTCATCCCTTCTGAATTTATTATGAGACACTCTACTGTAAAAGAGAACTCTCTTTCTTCTTCTTCAGTATCATTATAAACTCATGAATTTTAAAAATTCAATATGTTATAATCCATTCCCATTGCTCTTCTTTTGATGTCTAAACCATCCCCAAATTGGGCCAGTGGGAGCCCCTTTGAGCAGACTCACAGGCCCTCCTTGTCCTTTATTCTTGTCCCCATCAGTCCTTGAGCACTCCCCTGTGCCCCAGACTCGCCTCATACTCTCCCTGCCCCAACCCTGGGATCAGCCATTCCATCCGGGAGCTCCTTGTGGTGTATTTAGAAACCAAGGTCTGGGGGATCATGGTGTTCACTGCTGCTTTAGTTTAGTATTAGTTACTAGTTTATGATTGCTCTGATTCAAGTTCAACACTGTAGGTTTCCTCTGCACTCTGATTCAAGTTCAACACTGTAGGTTTCCACTGCCCCCCACCCCCATACCATATCCGCATCGTCCTTCTTCTAGAGGGAGAACGTTGGCTCGCAATAACCTCAGTATATTAACTGCATTCCACAGTACACACAAATTACCACACCAATGGCACACGCAACACCAACCACAGAAACCCTACTGAGTAAAGTTCCTGATCTATTTCAGTTTCTTTTAATCCTTTCACTCTATCCGACTAAGAGTATGGAGCCACACCCCTGGAATTGCTTTCATTGTCTGTCCGGTTATGACCAGTTTGACAGACAGGTTCATTTGCTTCTCTCTGCATTCAGTTTTAAGTTTGCTTTCCCCATCATTGTTATTTAATTTCCTTTTTTTTTCTTTTTTTTTTCTTTTTTGGCGGGGGCGGGGGGGGGTGGGATCAGGTAAACTACTTACATGGCTGAAAAGTAAAAAGCTAAAAAAAATAATGACTCTCCCATCCCTATCTTTCCTGCCCTATTCACACTTACTCCCATAGGTGATCAATTTCATTATCTGGGGGTTTTTTTCTTTTTTTTTTTTTCATTTTCGTTATTTCTGCCTTACTCTTCCCATGTTCCATTTTTACAAAACAAATAAGGACAAGTACATATAGATATGTATGCACGTTCTTATTTCTCTTTCTTACAAAAAGATCACATACTGTAAGTACTTTTCTGCACTTTGTTTTTTTATTCACTTAAAAATACATCTTAGAAACTATTCCATATGAGTTCCTAGAGACCCTCTCAATCTATTTGAAAAATTAATTTTTAATTACACAAGCAATAATAGCTCTCTTCTTGTTCTTTAAAAGCAAAGCCTGGGGGCGCCTGGGTGGCTCAGTTGGTTAAAGCCGTCTGCCTTCAGCTCAGGTCATGATCCCAGGGTGCTGGGATTGAGTCCCGCATCGGGCTCCCTGCTCAGTGGGGAGTCTGCTTCTCCCTCTGCCTCCCACCCCACCCCACCCCCCCACCTCCCACCCCTGCTCATGCTGTCTCTCTTTCTCCCTCTCTCTCAAATAAATAAATAAAATCTTAAAAAGTAAAAAGCAGAGCCTGTAAGGCTGAAGACTCTCTCGACATTTCCCCAGTCTCCTACACCCTCATGCAGCCATGCCCAGAGTTTGCTGTTCATCCCCCCGAGACTCTTCCCCGTGCATGCATGCAGCATACACACACTGGGGAAACATTTCTTTACATTGATGGTATCACATTATAAACATGACTCTGCCGACCAGCTTTTTTGACTGAACAATGCATGAGAATTCAGCCATGTCTCCAGATAGCATCCCCCCTTCCCTATCTGAAGAAATCCTTCACCTCCTGAAGGCCCAGCTCAAATGTCACCCCCTCTTCAAGCTGCCATGGGCATTACAGGACTGAAGTCATCCTTCCCAATCCTGCACTCCTGCTGCCTAAACAGGCACATGCTGGGTGAGTATGGGTGCTTCTAAGAACAGGGCCCATGTCTTCATTTCACGTTCTTCCAACAAACATTAACTGTAGACCTACTACGGACCTCCTATGCCAGCCTTGGAGACACTGAGCATAGAGTGGAGGAAAAGGCAGATGTGGCCCGCTGGTCAATTCTGAATGCAGTAAGGGGTAGTCAATAGCATGAATGCGGCAGCCAGCTGTCTGGGTTCAGATCCTGGCTCTGCTTCTCAGGAGCTGTGTGACCTTGCAGATCCTGCCTTTATTTAAGATTCTGGTACTTCCCTCATCATATTTTTTGCATTAATTTTATTTTTTAATAAATAGTTCATGAACATATTATTTACTTTTATTACTGAAGGTTCGGGGCACCCCCTTTCAATTTTGCATCTGAGGTGAGCGCTTCGCTCAGCTCACCGTAGTCCTGACCTTGCCTTGTGAAATTATTTCATTCCTTTGTGCCTCAGTTTTCTCTGAAAACTGAAACATTTCTCTAAAATGGGAAGAACAATAGCACCTCCCTCGCGGTGTTGCTGCAAGGATTAAATAAACTAATATATGTACAGGGATTAGACCAGAGCTCAGAAGGTGTAAGGTGAGTATTAGCTGTCCTTATGACCATAGTGCCTGGGACGTGGGGAGCACGCAGTTAATACTGGCTATTAAATGAATACTACAATGGTCACTGCATGCTTGGCATTTAATTTGACACCTCTTACCATCTTCATATCAAGCAGGATTTTTCCATAATCATCTGGAATATGTAATGGGCTTGGTGGTGCTCTTTTGCCCTGCAATGATTTGTTGTAAATATAATCTCATAGTTCTTTTTTTTTTTTAAGATTTTATTTATTTATTTGAGAGAAAGAGAACAAGAGAGAGCACGGGGGGGTTGGCGGTGGGCAGAGGGAGAGGGAGAAGCAGGCTCCCCACTGAGCAGGGACTCCATCCCAGGACCTCAGGATCATGACCTGAGCTGAAGGCAGACGGTTAACCCACTGAACCACCCAGGCGCCCCTAATCTCACAGTTCTTTCGCGAGGATGAAATGTTTCTCACTCGGACCATTCTGCCTTCTTGCAAAGCTCCATTCATCTTTGTCCGTGATCGTTCCTTACCTTTTCCCCCAGCACACTCTCCAAGGCTCAGGACCCCTCCCTGGACCAGTAACAAATGCACCTCAATCACCTGTCACCTTTGCCTTCATTACCTCATTTCCTTCTCACATTCAGACTACTAATTCACGAGGGATACTTACAAAAAAAGGTCTTCTGTTGTCTGTCTTCTGTCAGAGCAGAAGCCTCAGGAGTGCTGGGCAGATCCGCCTCCTGCTTTACAATCTTCCAGCCGAGAGCCAGCCATCCACCTTGGTGCTCTTCCTTCCATTCATTCCAGCCCCTCCCTGCGCTAGTTGGCTCTTAAATACAGCTCAGTTATTAATCTTTCTCTCATTGAACTATTCCTTTTTCCTTTCTTACTCCATAACACATGAATTCTTTTTCTTCCATTTTCTATTATTTTATTTCTATATATTTTATTTCTATAGAAATATATAAAATATATTTCTATATTTTACTTGCCTTCCATTCAGAATCTTGATATTCTACACTCTAGCTTCCTTGCCTGTTTAGTTCAAAGCAACAAATATTGATCTCCATTCCGTGCGGTACTTCCCAATTGTCCCCAGTGCCGTTTAATGCATCCATTTGTAAAGCTTCTATCATCCTGAATCCATTTCCCTTGTGATTAACTTCACACCCAGGGCCATTGCCACAGTCAAAGTCATGGTGGCTCCTGGCTCCACTCCCAGGCAGCTCATCTACCCTGGCTTTGGTCCCCACTTCCTCCCACACTGCTCAGTGCCTACAGGAACCTCCACTGGCTGTCCCTAGCTCTGCTGAGAAAAGGACATGGCCCTGGGGGCCGCCAGACACCAGGAAACTGAGGTACTCCCGGCAGAAATGCTGACAGCTTCTCAATCACAATAAGGACACATTTCGTTCATGTTCTCCTGGGTCCAAGATCTATTCAGGAGAATGGCTTTTGTTATTGTTTTTCCTATTTCTAAGTAGTATCTGAGGGTTTTTTTTTTTCTTTTAGTTTAAATTAGTGTTCTTTTTGTCTTTGTTTTATCGCCTTGTGGGCAAATGTTATGGACAATATGCTTTCTGCCTTTTGTGTTTAACTCTTCTTAGTGGCTTCAGATAGGATCTATTTTTGTAGTTGGTGCATGGGCAACATAAAGAAGGTATATTCTTTACTTGCAAAGTAGAAAGTTCCATGTATGTCCATGATACCAGTAGTAAGAGCCACCCTCCATGGAGGGCTTGCCATGCGCCAGGCTCTGTGCCATGCCCTTACCTGTTTGCTCACGTAAACCCCCCTGCAAGAAATGTCTATTGTGATCCTCACGTACTGATCGGAAAACTAGGGCTCGGAGGTGTTCAATAACTTTTTTAAGGTCGCACAATAAGAGGCGTGGAGCTGAGATTCAAATTTAAGTCTGATTGCTCAACTCAGGCTAGTTTATGATTGAAGTCTTCCCTATCAGGGACTCATGGAACTCCTAGGGCATGTAAAGAACCCTCCAGTTATGTGAAAAATACCAGTGTACCTGCAGAAGTGCATTTTTCTGAAGCAAGGGTTCTTTGAGCTCATTAGATTCTCCAAAAAAGATCAAGAATCACTGTTCTGTATCTGTGTGTACTGTCTATTTGATCTATCAAAGATGGAGATGGGTGTCATAACATACCCCACCTCTCCTGGGTTTCTTTCTGTTTCTTTCTTTTCTGCTGTATCTATTTTACTGCAATGTTTTCTCCAGCACATCAAGGCCTAGGATTCATATCATCAAGGCAAATTGTACCTCTTTCTCAACATAAAATGACTGTCTACAACTAAATAACTACTTTTTAGAATCTAAGTTTACTAACCCTTACTAGCTATATACCTTAGACCCCACATTTTCCTTCTCTGAACTTTGGTTCTCTAAAGCACAAACCCCCTCCTGCCATTAGGTCCCTGAGTTTAGACTCAGCAGAAACCTCAAGCCCATGAGACCAGAAACACATATCTACAAATGAATTCCTACTTCCTCTCTGTAGACATGCTTCCTCTCTCCAGTTCAAGCAGGTAGTAGGCTCCAGGCTTACTTGCCTCTTAGGAGATTTGAAGCAAGGCTTTTTTCCTTCCCAAACCTGAGGAAGAACAGAGTTCCCCTAATGAGAACAGGCTTGAAGAAGAGCAAAAATAAGAAAGAAACAGTTTGGATGGTCCCTTGCTCCCAGCCAGGCTGTGTATGTTCAGGATGAACACCAATGTCAGATGAGGATGTTCTGTGATGGTGGTGGAACAGAACCAAAAAGGCCACTTCTTAGTCACACCCAAGCAGAGATAAAAACAGAGACTCTCAAGCAATCCCCTAAATGAGCAAACATCCCCTCCCAACTCACCTGAGTGACTATTGCCTCCTAGGCAAAAAGTACTACCCAATCACCTAATTACCCCACTTTCTGACAGCACTCAATCCAAAACAAATCCCTACGTCCCCTAACACAGACCCCAACTCTCTAATAAGCTCCCTAACCTCTCTTACCCACATGCCACAGCTCCCCAATGTGTGTGTCCCGCTCGATCCGGCAGGTAATACACCCAACTCTGTTTGCACACTGGTATGTGCCTGGGCTCTCTGGCTGATGGGCATCACCAAGGGATTTCCCCCAGGACAAAAAGAGCCCTCCTCCCCCAGGCTTGCGGGCAGCAAGAGGGTCTGTAGAGAGGATCTGTGTCCCCTCTCGAGCTGCACCTTGAGGAGGGATGGGTGTTCTGCAGAGACCCTGGGGATTACCAGAGATCCTGTACCCCTAGCAGAGTGTGGATGTGTTGAGCAGGGGACATGAGAGGACCTTGTGGGCTAGAGCCATGGGCAGCTTCACAAAAATGGCTGGATAAGACAGCTGGAAAGAAGCTGCCCCATTAGAGCCTAGGGGAGGGGTTGCCTCCAGAGTGGCTGAGATTAATTTACCCAACAACCCACCAGGTTAGAGACCGTTAACAATTAGTTGATTTAAGAAAATTAAGAAATTAGGTGTCTCTTGGCCTCCACCTGTGGCCTGAGTTTCATACATACTACACTGATTAAGTACAAAGGGGGACTAAAGGAACACAGGGTGTCTTGATTAACTACAGGGCAGAGATAAGTCAGGCCTCCAGAAGACTCTGAACCCAGGCCTGAAAGGAAGCCCGGACTCTGTGTTCACCTCCCATCCCTGCTTCTTTCCACAGGTCTGTCTGATCCTTTTCTGCCATTCATTGCTCCAGAAGGAGATGCCACCTCACAGCTCCTGAATGGACCCCTTTGGCCAGCCTAGAGTCCTGGGAAAGCAGAGCTGGAGGCTAAGGGGGGCACTTTGCTGGACACTGGAAGTCAGGGAGCAGGAGGGAAGGGCAGGAGGGGAGCCATTCAGAGATGTGTCACCAAGTGGCCAGAGCTTCCAGTGATGGGTTGCTCGATCCCACAGGCCAGCCGGGGAGTCGTCCTTCTGGGAGAAGGGAGGGAAAGCATCTCAAATGCCTTCCCACCATTCCCTGAATGTTCCATCTCTGGACCTGTGGTCTGCCACCCAATCCTGTGATTATGTGAGTCCTACTTACCCATCAGTTCTCCACTTAAACATGACCTTCTCAGGGCAGCCAGCAGACAATTGGTCCCTTCATACACTAGTCACCGATGTGGCCACAAATTCGCAAGCAGCCATGGACATAATCACGTGAACCCTGCAGAAAGACGGCTTCAGTTCCAATTCTGGGTCTGCCACTCATCAGCTGTGAGACCTTGAACAAGTCATTGAATCTCTCTGTACTTCAATTTCTTTGTCTGCAAAATGGGAACAAAAATAGTATCTACCCGGTAGTCCTGCTGTGAGGATTGACTTGTTATATAGAGACTGCCTAGAAGTGCCTGGCCCAAGGTAAATGCAATATAATGTTTGTATAAATAAGCAAATTAACAAAATACAAGTGTGATATTAATGGCAAGTTAATAGTAATAGAAGTTTTTTTAAGCTGGAAATATTTTTAAATCTCCCAAAAAACATCAAAGATGTAATAATATATGTGTCCTAGGCCAGGAATCCAAAGTGGTGACCAAAGAACTCGGGACCAGTTTTATGCTGGAGGTATTTGCCAATGTGACCAATCGAGAGGTTAAATTGCCCTTTTGTCAGGTTCAAGGTGCTAGGTAGGCATAACTTAGAATCCCGGCCAAAGGTAGGAATCTTTGTAAAGCACCTTTGGGCTGGGACTCCATGGGCTCCCTTCTAGGAATAAGCATGAATCAGAAGGAAGCCAGCCATGGAAAAGACTGCAGCCTGACTTGGCAGGAGTAAGCCTGGAACCCCAAAATCCTTTATGAAGGAAGCTAATATCATGTTAGGCCTCAAACTATTTCTACAAATACTTTCTCAAATAAAATGTCTAGGCAAAAAAATTGAAGATATGAGGAGACAAGACAAAAATAAACCAGAAACAGCAGAAACAACAGACCACAGAAATAGACCCATAGGATTCCAGGTATTGGAATCCTCAGACACAGACCGTGAAATGTTATGTTTTATCAACTCCAAAATGCCATTAATTACTATAGACAGCATTATTTGATGTCCTACCAAAAGAAGAAAATTAGGCTGCCAATAGGTCACATGAGCCTCTTATTGCTTTGAAATTGATTTCAACCATGTGAAGAGATCAGGCAATTTCTCCTGCCTTCAGTAGCATTGTTTCATGAATGATGGGCAATCCTTTGCATGGTTTCAGTATCAAAAGGCAATACAGGGCTTCTGGTCAAGATGAACTAACAGAGACCAGATTTACCCTCCCATCTGCGATAACTAAAAAGTGAGATAAGATGTATGAAACAATGGCAGTCGAGATATTTGACATCAACAACAAAGGACAGTGACTCCAGGGAGGAAAGAAACAATTGAGGGGAGCCCTATGATGCCCCAACCACAGCTCAGGGAGGAGAAACCTTGGCAGCCTCCCTGAGTTGCAGAGAAGCTGGGAGTGTAGGGAAGCCAGGGCAGCTGGAATGTGCCCAGCAAAGTATTGGAGAGAAGAAAGATTCTCAGAGAGAACTCCAGACATCTAGAGGGTCCCCTTTGAGTATTCAGTTGATAGTTTATCAGTACATGCATGTGAGGAAACTACCCAAGGCCAGGCAAAGCACTACCTTCAAAGATTAGAGAGAAAGGTGCACAGAGCCCACACAGGGGCAGGAATAGTGCCTTTCTGCAACAGCAAAAGCAGAAAACCTCACAGTGAGGTTCCCATCCATTTCTAAATGACCTCAAGGCATCATTTAGCTATCTAAGAAGGATCTTGCCTCAGTAGTGGGGAAAAATTAACCCTAGATTAAATGCAGCTCTGCTATTTCCTCATAAAGATCTGAAAGGGTCAACTTATTTCCAAATAACTTAACTGCATCCCAGAACAAAGCTCAACAATGTTTATATGAATATAAAAATATCCAGCACCCAACAGGATAAAATCAACCATATCCAGAACCCACCATCCTCAGCATCTCCACTGTCAATTCTCTGGTCTGGGCCACTATCATCTCTCATCTGAAGGATTAAAGTAACCTCCTAGCAGGTCTTCCCCATCACCCCTTGCTTCTAGCAGCAGTCAGGATAGACCAGGTTATGCTGCAGTAACAAATAACACCAAAAAGCCCAGCCACTTCACCAGCAATCATTTTGCTCCACACTCACATTCAGCCCAGATCTGGAGAAGGGCTCTGCTCATCTGTCTTGGCCCATTTGGGCTACTATAACAAAATACAATAGATAGGGTGGCTTATAAACAACAGAAATTTATTTCTCACAGTTCTGGAGGCTGAGAAGTCTGAGATCAGGGTGCCAGCATGGTTGGAGTCTTCTCGTTTTGTCTTCACATGGTGGAAGGGACAGGGAAGCTCTCTCAGGCCTTTTTTATAAGGGCACTAATCCCACTCATGAAAGCTCTGCCTCTCAGAGGCCCCCCCTTCCTAATATCATCACCTTGTGGGCAGTGGGGGTCGCATTCAGACCATAGCGCCATCATCGTCTTTCCAGGTTCCAAGCTGGCAGAGCAGTCACCATCTGGAGCATTGCCAGGCACGGAGTAGGGGTGAACTTGCCTATTGGCCCTCCTGCCTGGAAGTGATACACTTTGCTTCTGTTCACATTTCAATGTCCAAGCAAGTCACATTTGAATGGCCAGGCAAGTCACATAACCCACTCTGAATGGAAGGGGGTGGAAGACCACAATCCAAGCACGTGTCCAGGAGAGCTAGGATCTATTCTCATGCTAGCAGACAGAGCAATCAGATACATACATCAGATCACGCTACCCCTCAGGGTGAAAGCCAGCTCTCCATGGTCCCTATAAGGCCTTCTGGAAGTCAGTACCCCATTACCTCTCTGACCCCATGTGTCCTGCTTCTCCTCCCTTTCCCTGCTCCCCTCCAACCACACTGACTTCCATTCTGTTCTTAGACATGCCAGCCATGCTCCCTCCTTTGCACTGGCTGTTTCCTCCTTCTGGAAGGTTCTTCCCCCAGGCACAGTCATGGCTCACTCATTACCTTCAGGTCTATACTCAAAGTCAGCTCCTCAATGAAGCCTACCTGTTCCACCCTATTGAAAATTGCTTCCTGCTCTCCTGACCCCCAGCCTCCTAGTCCCCATTAGCCTGCACTATTTCTATTTTGCTCCTAACACTTTTTACCTTCTAATGTGCTATACAATTTCCCTATTTCTCATGTTTATTGCTAGAATGTGAGTGTCACAAGAAAAAGGATCTTTACCTTTAGTTCAATGATGTATCCCAAGCACCTCAGGCAATGCCTGGCACATATTAGGAGCCCAATAAGTACTGTATATGCAAGTGATAAATACTTGTATACAAGCAATCAATAAATACTAGTGAATACATAACTAGGCTCCCTGGGCTACCTGCACTTTGGGATCATGCTCTGGCACACTTTATCTGAACAGGCAAGGTTGAACCATAACCTTCATATTCAATGCAACAAACTTATAGGGTAACCAAGCAGTTAGACTCAGCTGGCAACGTGGGCTGTGGGAAGCACTGGGGATGATCAAACAGTAATTTTTGCCCCTGGGGCAGGACTGTGGGGGTGCCCTGGCAGCAGTGACAAGCTGGCTGCCACCCTGTGGCTGAATGAGGAAATGCACCCAGTCTGATTGGGAGAAGCGGTTCAAGGACAGGTGACCTCTGTGTTTTAATATCTTTCTGCAAGTTTCTCTAGGCTCTGTGAACAAGATGAGAGTCACCAGGCTTGGTCCCCTCAGAGGTCTCTGGCATATGTGCCCGTTAACCTGAAATGTAGCCCAAACCCTTTTTGCGATCGACCTGATCTTTCGCACACTCACACGTCCATTTGTTCATCCGTTCATTCCTTCGACAAGCATCTGCTGAGCAGTTGCCAGGGGTCCAGACACTGTGGGGAAGAGGAGGCCCTGCCTTTATCATGGAGAGGAAAGCCATCAATTTATTCAACAGCTACTCACTTACTACGAGCCCACGAGCACTGTGCTGGCGTTGCAGAGAATTAATGAGACAGACAGAACTGACCTCATGAAGCTGATGCTCTATTGACAGATCAGTAAAAGCATGCAGCGGTCATAAGTGCTATGAAGGAAATGCACATGGGAGAGAGATGAGGGGGGCTACTTTAGGGAAGTTCTCAGAAGAGATGACATTTAAATGAAGGCCTAAAAGACAGGAATGGGTCAGTTGAGGGGAAAGCCTTGCAGGAGGAGGGAACAGCATGTGCAAAATGGTGGGTATTCTAGGAATGGAGAGAAGGTCAGAGTGGCTGGAGGGGAGTGTGCCAGGGGGAGGGGATGAAATGAGGCCCAGAGGACAGCAGAAGCCAGACCCTGTGGGGCTTGGCTATCGTGAGGCCTTGGCTTTTATAGGTATTATCTAACTTGCCTTTTCAAAAGACCCATCCAGCTGGAGACAGAGAATGGCTTTCAAGCTGTCAGTCCATTTGGGCTACAATAACAATATTATAGACTGGCTGGCTTAAAAAAACAACAGAAACATTATTTCTCACAGTTCTGGGAGCTAGGAATTCCAAGACCAAGGTGCTGATTTGGAGTCTGGTAAGAGCCCACATCCTAGTTCCCAGACAGCTGCCTTCTCACTATGTCCCCACATGGTAGAAGGGGAGAGGGAGTTCTCTGGAATCTCTTTGATAAGGGCACTCATCTCATTCATGAAACTCCACCCTTATGACCTAATCCTGTTCTGGAGATTCCCACCTCCAAATAACCTCACATTGGGAATTAGATTTCAACACGGATTTGGGGACACAAACATTCCGTCTGTAGCAGAAAGACATCTATTTAATGAAGAGAAGTGGACACAGACATGAAGAAAACATCAGTCCGGTCCTCAAGTGGGGTCTTGCTTCTGGAAAGAACATGGGTCAGGCACCCAATAGGTCTGAGTTCAGATCCCAGCTTCTTCATTTTTCTGTGCTATGGCGCAAGGCAACTTCTCTGAGCTTTGTTTGTCTCACTTAAAATGGGGAAAATAACACACACGGTGGGTTTCTTGGATAAATTAGATAGAGAAATGGATGTGGAATGTCTGGTGCTATACATAACACCCGGGAGGTGATCAGACACACACACACACACACACACACACATCCCTTTACCCACAAAGTGGGGAAGGACAGATATAGGCACAATTTATAAACACAAAGTAGGTAGGGCTGAAAGCAGCACTAAAGGATCCAGGTCATGGAGGCCTTGAATGCCAATCTCTAGCACATGGACATTGATGAGCAGTGGGAGCCAGTGAAGGTTTCTGAGCAGGGGAGTATTATGGACAGAGCATCCTTTTAGGAGGAAGATAATTATGACAGCCAGGAAAAGGGGGAAGATGGAAGGAAGCTGTGCTTTCCTTCTTCCAGCCCCCGAAATGTACCTTCGCTCAAGCTCCTCCCCACCCCCAAAGCTCTGCCCTGCAGCCTGGGCATCTGGAACTTTGCTCTAAGGCCCACCTCCGTCCAGCCCATGATCTAGTTCAGAGGACCACATGTGCCTGGCCGCTGAGCATTTGTAGGTTCGGCTGTGTTCATTGTGAGCATCTTGCTGTGCCAGTCAATCAGACAACAGTCTCAGAGGGACGAATCTCTTTTCAATGTCCCCTGCCTTTGTTCTGGAAAGAGGCCTGATTCCATCTCAGATGGTTGATGAGGAGAGGTAAAAAAGGAGCAGGGCCTCAGCTCCCTGGGCCTGGCTGTCCATCCTGGAGACTTGGGATTTGGGAGAAGTACGGCCTGACAGTCAGGCAGACATCAAAAATCACAAAAAGATCAGAGCCTAATTCAGGCTAATGGACTCGATGCCCCTTGGATGTGTAGCCCTCCTCCCAAATAAACCTGCCATATGGAATTCTGCGGTCCGTCAGCTTCAGCATTGATTTTCTATGATCTGCAGCTCTCGAGCTTGCAAAATGCACTTCTAGAACAGAAATTCAGAAGAATAAAATCAGCTAAGGCAGCAAAATTACCTTTTTCTCTGCCCTGTTCTCTTTACACCCCGATCAAGGGAAATGCCAGGGTTCCCAGGAGTGTGGACACAGTGAAGCTTGGTGTGAAGAGGTCTCTGGGGAATGGGTAGGGACAAAAGCAAGCCCAGCCCTGGAGAGAATTTAGGTTAGAGTTAAGGAGATGGAGATGGATTCATTTATCCCACAGGCATTTCCTCGAGGCCTCTCAATGCTAGTCTGTGCCAGATGCTGGGGGACTTGAAACAAATTAGACCCGTTCCAGCTCCTTGGGGTCTCAGAGTCTGGCAAAAGAATCAGATCTATAAAAAGGTAATAATAGCTATGACAAGGAACAGTGATAGCTGGAGGAGGGGTGGGAAAGCAATTATATATCTGGGATGGAGGGCTTCCTGGAGGAAGTGACATCCAAGCTGGGCTTTGAAGGCTGAATAAGAGGTTAGTGGCAGACAGGGTGGGGAAATGAATTGCTTACCCTAAGATATACGCATAGGAAAAAACAGAATATATTTCCTCCTGGAGATCACAAGTCATTTCTATTTTGGGGATGTGGGGAGAACAGAGGCAACTGGTGGGAGCTGAGATTGGACACAAAATCAGGGACTAAAAAGAGGATCAGGACTGGGAAAGAGTAGATGTAGTTCATGGCAGAGTTAGTATTAAAATTAGGTTTGAGATTTGGATGCACTTAACGGGAGACGTTTAGCTGTCTCTGATCAGCTAATAGCAAAATAACAAAAATCCATGTACTTTATGTGTATTATCTCATTTAGACTCCAGAACAAGCCAATGAGGTCAGTGGCTATTCCTTTCCCATCTTACACATCAGGAGATAGAGTACAGAGAGGTCAAGTGACTTGCGCAAGGTCAAACACTTAGTAAATGGTGGTTGCCAGCCGCTGAGGAAAGAGGAATGGGGAGTTATTGCTTAAAGGGTACAGAGTTTCAATTTGGGAAGACAAAAAAAAGTTCTAGAGACGGATGTTGGTGATGACCGCAAAACAAGGTGAAGTACTTAATGCCACAGAACTATATACTTACAAATGGTTAAAATGGGAAATTTTACGTCATGTATGTTTTACTACAGTAAAAAGAAAGACAAAGAGAGACAAAGGAAGGGCATGGAAAGATGCAACTTATTGCATCTTCTGCTACAGGCAGGTGAGAGGAAAATCTGTCTTCCCAGGCCAGGCAGGCCACAGCAGAGCAGGGGAGCCCAGGAGGGCTGAAGACCCAACTTGGCCTCTCCGTGTGCAACTCGGCCAGGTCGCATCGCCTTTCTGGGAAAACCGAGGAAGCTGGCTGATTCACAGATTTCCTCTAGCGTCTGCCTTCTGTAGTTCTGCCTTATTAGGAAGGCTTGGCTCATTCAGAGGATGAGGTAAAAGGAACAGAAAAGCCAGGCCTTCCACATACTGGGCATTTTTAAGTAACTTGACTTGCAGTTGTGCTTCAGAAGAATGTGCCTTACAGAAATGCTATCAGCGAGGGTCCCAGCATGAAACAGATGCCTCCCTCAAGCAGGGTCACCAGGGAAGTTTACTGGGGAGTACACTCACAGAGGTATGGTCAGGGCTTGGGGAACCCAGAGGGGATGGTGCAGTATCCAGGGCTTGCAAGAGCAGGACTCTTAACACCCTTAGTGGAAAAAAGTGGTTCCAGGAACCCTGAGGGAGAAGGTATGTGGAAGGCCACCTTTGGTAAGCACAACCCTGCAGGAAGAGAACTCAGGAAAATTATACCTAGACCTCTCTCTTCTTCTGCCCTCAGTCTCCTGCCAGGGCCTCCTATTGGCCAAGCCCAACAGGAAGCTGAGTACAGGGAGCCCATCCATGAAATCCATACAGGCCATTCTCTGGGGCCAGAGCAGGCTGGTAAAACCTGGCAAGGAAGTTGGAGGGGCAAGTGGGGGGGGTGGATCCAAAGCGAATCAGCACCCAACTATCCAGGAACCTGGCCAGGGCTGCAAAGAAGCATTCTCCCTTGGATGACCCATACTGTCTTTCAAAGGCTGACCTTGGATCCAGGGTGGGAAGGAGCCCTGGGTTCTTTCGGGCCTAGAGGGGAGTGATGCAGTTTGTTGGAAAGAGCCCCTGCTTCCTAGTGTAACAGCATTGGCCAGTCTCCTATCCCTGCATTGATGTGTACATTCATTCAGACATTTGTTCAGCCACCACCTGAAAATGACTCTGAGCCAAGCCAGGGCGAGGAGGCACTCGAAGAAATGTGAAACAGCCGCACCCACCTTAGCTTGTGAAATATGCCTAGAGCCAGACAGTGATGGGTTCTTTCCACCAATTCTGTGAGTCTGGATGCTGCTCTCAGTCACCCCCTCTGTAGTATAGGCCAAACACCTTTTCCTCCCAGAGTTGTCTTGAGCATTCAAAAGGAACATTTCAGAAAAGCAGAAGGCACTGCCCCTGGCATGGAGGAAGTGCTCCACATTTGGGAATCAATGGCCTCTCTTCCAAGCTCGCATCTGCCCCACGTTTTTATCCACCACCTTATTACGCTATTATTGCAATTATATTGTACTTGCATTTGTTGTGATTTTTATCTCCCTCTCTCCCCATCTCTCAGAGTGTACACTTAGGAAAAGAAGCTGCTGGCCTCTCGCTACTCCCTGAATCCCCAAGGCTTGGGTCTGGGTTTAAAACTGCCAACATCTTATACCGTGGCTAGACAATGCCAATGGCTTCACATGCATCTTCACATGGCGGGGAGGACAGCCCTGGTTGGCAGGCAGTCGTACTAGGCCCATTTTACAGATGAAGGAACTGAGCCCGGAAAGGTTAAGCAACTCGCCCAAGGCCACGGAATAGATAGCGGCAGAGCCCGAGTTTGAACCCGGGAGCCCGGCCCACAGATCCGGCGCTGGGCCGTGGCTCCTGAGCTGAGCGAGTGCGGGAATGAATCGACCGGTCAGTCAGTGACTGGCCTGCGGATGCGCGCCCGTCCCCTCCCCCGGAGGCCGGGGGAGGGCGCCGGGACAAAGGCGCGGCGGAGGCCGGACGTGAGCCAGCCCGGTCCGCGCGCCGGGGGCGGGAACTGGGCCGGGCCCTTTAAGGGGGGCGGGGCGGCGGCGCGGGGGGCGGGCCGGGGGCGGGCCGGGGGCGGGCCGGGGGCGGGCCGGGGGCGGGCGACGGCGGCGGGCCGGGCCCCAGGGCGCGCGGAGCGAAGGGCGGTGGCGGCGGCGGCGGCTCGAGCTCGGCCGGTGATCTGCAGGGGCTCCGGATAGCGCTCGGCCCCCAGCTTTCCGCCCGCGGCAGTGCGCCCCCCGCACCCGCGCTCCCCGCACCCGCGTTCGGCCCCGCGGAGGACGGCCATGCCGCCGCGGCGCAGCATCGTGGAGGTGAAGGTGCTGGACGTGCAGAAGCGGCGGGTGCCCAACAAGCATTATGTGAGTGCCGCGCGGCCCCCACGCCCCCTCAAGTCCGTGCCCCGCCGGGGGCGACCGAGAGCCCCCGGGTTCTGAAAACTTCCGAACCGTCTGCTCTCTCGCCACCCTCCCCTTCTCTCCCCCTCGGCCCTGCTGCTGCGTGCCTGGGTCTCTCCCAGCTCCTCCCCCTCCCCCTCCTCTCTTTTGCCCGGTTCTCCTCCCCTCTTTTCCGTCCTCCCGCCTCGCCCCCTGCTCGCCCCTCTGCAGCTCCTCTCCTCCTTTCCGTCTCCTCCTTGTCCCCCACCACCACTCCTCCGGCCCATCTGTGGAAAAGTCGGGCCCCAGCCAGTGTAGGGGACAGAGAGACAGAAAGAGGGGGAGGGGGGAAAAGAGATAGAGAAGCTCCTGTTCTCAGGCCGTCCGCCCTGTGCCTCCTTGTCCAGAGGCACCCAGACCCGCAGTGCCTAGCCACAGGTAGCTCCTCTAGGGATCGCCAAGTTTGGCTCCGTCCTTTTGAAGGATCCAGCCCGAGCCATCTCTGAGAATGGATCCTTTGAGTGCCTGCACCGTGAAAAGGTTTAAAAAAAAGTCCCTGCCCTCTTTCTCCAATAACTTCTGTTTAAAAATGCAGGAAAGTTTTCTCCTGGTACCTCCCTCTATAAAATGAGAGTCTTGTTTAGAGCTGGTAAGGACTTGAGAAAATGGGCCAGTAGCCTCATTTTGCAGATGGGAAGGCTGAGGCTCAGAGAAGCTGCAGGTTCTAGAACATGGAGCTGCATTCAGGCCTTCCCTGCCTTTGAAAGGTGTGCCAGGGCAAGCGGTGACCCCCAGATGGGAAATGGATTCTGCAGCAGTCTAGGACCTAAATCTGGGCTCAAGGGGCCCTGGGATCACCTCAGAGGTTTTGGGTGGAGGGGTAATGGGTCTGTGGGATGTTGGGACCAGGTGAGGTCTTGGGGAGGCCTTCTTACTGGAGGGAAGGGGGCTATGGTGTCTCTGGTGGTGAGAAGGGGGCAGTGGCAGCGCCTAGCTGCAGAGAAGTTAACGAGGAAGGAAAAAAGAGCAAGAGGGAGGGAAAAAATCCTAACAAAGAAGTGTAGAACAATGAATAGCAAAGGGCGTTGGCTGGCTAAATTCAGCTCCTTGGCCTCCCTGCAAGTCTTCTCTGGATCTATTTTCTTAAGAGGCTCGTTCTTATAAAGCAGATCTGTGTGCCCTCCGCGAATAGTCTATAAAATCCTGAAAGGAGATAGCCGGAATCCACTCAGCACTCTCCACGAGAAAGGGTGTGCTGTGTGAGTCCGTATTGTTATTGGCTGGGAAGCCAGTTATTCATCCCTTAGCCAGGCGGTGGGAAGCTATTTCCTGGACCTGTGGCATCTTTAAATAGAGTGAAGTTTCCCTTGATTCCAGAGCAGAGCTGAATTGTCTTTTTTTTCATCCTTTTTTTTTTTTTTTTTTTTGTTAACTGTTTCAAATGCTGCCAAATCTTGGTTTCTTGTTTGAGCTTGTTGAGTGTGTAACTGAGTTGCCTTTTTGGTAGGAAGACAGTTTTCACCAACATGGCAACAAGAGGAAGTCTAAAGTTCTCCATGCTGCCTCCCACCCAGTCTGTGAGCTGGCAGAACCAGAATAGATACAGCCACCACAAACTGGGCATCATCATCCAGTCATTCTCTCCTGTCTGCTCTTAGCACATGCATATGAGGCCGAGATTCTTGAGCCCATTTGACAGATGAGGAGACTAAGGCTCAGAAAAGTGAGGTCCTATGCCTGAGGTCACAGTCACAGGCAGAGCAAGGATGTCAGTCCAAGTCTGTTGGACCCCAAAAAGTGGCATTCCACCAGAGCCCACGACTTCCTAGATCCCATACCTTCATAGTTTCCTAAAGCAGAGTCCCCTTAAGAACCAGGAAGTCTGCCATCATTTGTGATTGCCCTGTGGCTTTTCATCCTCTGCTTAATCAGATCCATCCCCGCCGGCTTTTTGAAGGTTCTGAGGCTTTAAGGGGAATCTTGCTTAGCTTTCCATCACTTTTTAGGGGCCCCTTGAAACAAGTTAAAATACGGATTTGGGTTCAAATCTTGGCCTCCACTTGGTAGCCGTGTAGCCTCTCTGAAACTCAGTTTTCTCATCTGTACCTGGGGGGTGATGGTGCCCACTTCCTAGGCGGAGGGACCATGTGACACCCAGACTGGCATGCCATAGCTGTGAGGGCCTGCCTCCCTGCTCCATGGTGTCCATGTCACTCTGAATGGGAAGGTGCCAAAGTCATGTGTGCAGGGATTTCACCAAAAACTTGTTTTTCTGCATGTGGGTTTAGTCACTCTTGTGACTCAAGGGGGCCCCCTCCCTGGTATCCAGGCTTTTGGGTTCATCATCATCAGATGAAGAGGGGCGATGGGTTGAACTGAAGCCTGAGGCATCCACAGGAACAGGGCAGATGTAGTGCCATGATGGCAGGGGACCTGAACCCACCAGAAAGTGCCGGTGCCTCCCACTCCTGTTCTCAAGACATGTCTGCCCCACCACTCTGGAGGAAATGCACCCGGAGGCTGCTATCAGTGTGGGCCTAGACTTTCATCCCATTTGGTACCCTTCTCTTCGAACCTGACCCAGCCACCCTGTAGAGAAAGCATGGGAAGGAGAGTTGGACAGTCCTGAGCCCTGCCATTTCCCTCTGTGTGACCTTAGGCTGGTTGACTTATCTCTCTGAACAACATCTTCTATAATCTGCAAGTTGTAAATACTGTTCCTTTCCTCTGGGGCAGAATTTCTCAACATCCACACTGTTGACATTTTGAGCCATATCCTTCTTTGTTGTGGGGAGGCTGTCCTGAGCATTATAGGATGTTTAGCAACATCTCTGGCTTCTATCCACTAGGTGCCAGTAGCGTCCCCCTCCCAAATTGTGACAACCAACAGTATCTCCAGACATGGCCCCCAGGAGTTTAAAACCACACCCTGCTGACCGCCCCCGGCCCCCCAGCCCCAACCACTGTGTTAGAATGTACAAATCAGTTACGGAGAATTCTGTTGGGCACGCCCCCTAATTTTCCAGACCACCCCTCTCCCCATTTGCAGCTACCTTGGCCACCCCCTGTTCATCACTCAGTTGCCTTGGAAGGAACAGGTCACAGGTCCTATAGATGTGGAGAACCGCACCTGAGCTCAGGGCTGGGTCACCTGTTCCACCTGAAATGACATGTTCTCTGTTATCAGGGCTGCACCCTCTCCATGCCCAGCCCGCCTTCGCTTCTGGGCACAGACAATCAGTGGGCCCAGGGGCAGAGCCACAGGCCAGGTCTGGAGAATGCAAGGACAGAAACTCCCAGGACCTCTGAGACCCCAACAGTTGGGTAGGGATTATTGTGGATGATAATATCAACGACACCATGATTTGGAGAGGCTCCCCTGGAGTGGCCTGCCTCTGTGAGAGGCAGGGAGAGTGAAGGCGTAGGGAACTGCTCCCCTTCTGTGCTAGCACTTTCCTTCCCCAGAGCCCAGGGCTTTTGGAATGCATGGAAAGGGGGCTTTCAAGGGTGATGCCCTGGGGAGACCCTCCCTGGCTGGGTTATCTGGCTTGAGGGGAGGAGGAAGTGCTCCCTAGAGGCTTTGCAGGATCACCCCATTTCCTGCGCTGGAGTGGAATATACAGAAGCCTTGGCTTCAGAAGAGAGTCCCTGTCTGCAGGAGCCAAGAGATGCTGGCTTGCTCCTCTGTCTTGAGATCTTTAGATGTTAAGAGGAGCAAGATGGTAGTAGTAGTTACAGCAGCAGTCATCATAATAGCTGAAATTTGATCAGTTGTTGTGGGCCAGGCACTGGATGAACCTCTCTGCATAATTAGAAAATTGCCACAGTCCTTTAAAATAGGTACTTTTTAATACACTATTTCAAACATACAAATACATGAAATGAATTAACTCTACCATGCAGCTCTGTCAGATCTTCATATTTGGCTATGTTTCAGATCGTTATTTTTGGTTTTTACGAAATAAAGCACAGCAGATGCAAAACCCCTATGTACCCTCCCTAACTCTTCCCCTCCCCCAAATGAACCGGTGCCCTGCATTTGGTGTTTATCATCCCCATGCACTTTTTATTAAAAATAGAGTATTAGAGGGGCACCTGGGTGGCTCAGTCGGTTAAGTGTCTGCCTTCGGCTCGGGTTACGATCCCAGGGTCCTGGGATCAAGTCCTGCATTGGGCTCCCTGTTCTTCAGAGAGTCTGCTTCTCCCTCTCCCTCTGCTCCTCCCCCCTGCTCATTCTCTCTCTCTCAAATAAATAAATAAAATCTTTTAAAAAAATAGACTATTAGATCTATTAGATAGGATTTTTTTTCTCTCACAGCTTTATTGAGGTATAATTTGCAAGCCATAAAATTCACTCATTTTAAGCGTATGGATTGCTGATTATTTTAGTGAATTTATAGAGCTGTGCGACCACCACGGCAATCCAGGTTTATAACATTTGCATCACCCCCAAGAAGATCCCTGGGACTTGTCTGCAGTCAATCCCCTTCCTGCCCCAGCCCTATGCACCTTTTAATGTTCTTACCTTTTGAACACTGCCCCAAATCTTGTATTGAATGTTTTAAAACTATATAAAAATACTGTCCTTTTGAGATCTATGCTGATACATGTGGCCCCAGTTCATTTTAACTGCTATTTAATATTCGGTTTGAATAGACCACTGTTTTTTCTAGCTCGTGGTGGGGACTTCTAGGGTGCCCTAGCAGTCCAGGTCCACACGGCTACTACATGCACATGTCCCTGAGGTGGGGTTGCCGGGACATTTATATCCCCCAGAGCAGTGTCTGTACACCCCTTTGCTGTGTGTCCTTGCTACCACCCCGAATGGTTGGACTTTTTAGTTTTAGCCAATCCGCTGGGCTCAGAATAGGATCTCACGTGGCCTTCGCATCTCCCAGCTCGCTGGCAGGTTAAGCGCCTTTTCCTACCTCCACCGGCCATTTACATTTCCTCCTGTGACTCGCCTGTTTTGTCTTTGGCCCCTTTCTCGGTATATTGAGCTATTTGTCTTCTGGAAATTGGTATGATTTTATACAGGCAAGATCCTAATCCTTCAGGTAGTTACCTTAGCGTTCCCACTCTCCCCTTGCGACTGGAGGCTCAGAGAGGGGAAGGCTTATACCTGAGGTCACACAGCAAGGAGTGGAGGCATGGGGACTGAGCCAGAGGCATATGTGGTATGGGACAGGTGGCAGCCCCGTGATCCCTCCCCTGTGCCAGGCAGCCTCGGGTGTGTCACCTACCTTCTAGACCCCGGTTTCCCCCTCCTGGCCCTTCCCTCATCTTACTGCCTCCTCTTCCTGGATGAGTGCAGCACAGGCAGCCGCCATCATCATTCTCGCCCCAGGAAGCTCTGAGTTGATTGCGCCTCTGGAGTGATGGGGTGGCAGATCCCGTGCCACCAGCCTTGAAACCTCCCTTCTCCATTTGCCAGGCTCTAGGAGCCCGGGGGTCACTGTTCTGAGCTGTTGGGTTTTGCAGGGTACATCACACCCTTATTAGGTGTTACCAGCATTCTCGTCTCAGTCTATGGGAGGCCTCTGGCTGGCGAGCTCGGTGGTCTGGAACAAAGTGTGCCCCTGCTGCCCAAATTAGCTGCATTCTGTGTCCAGCCACCGATTGGTTACCTGGCACCCGTTCTTTTGCAGAAACACGCAGGGCAGAGCAGCACACTTGGGTGTCGGAGATAAACATGGCCTTGGCTGACGCAACCACCAGCCTTAGTTTCTGCATCTGTAGAATGAGTACAGCGTCTTCCTCCTGAGAGGAAGTTGTTGTGGGCTTTATGGGTATATATATACTCAGTGCCTTCTGCCGGAGGGATAAATGCCAGCTACTAGCACAGTTCTTTCATGATGAGAAGACCTGGCTTTGAGTCCTCCACAAGCACTTCTGAGCTGGTGACCTTGTAGATGAGCTACCCGAGGGTCTATAAAATGGGGGCAGGAGCGTGTAATAGTATTTATCTACAAGTATGGGGCGATTGTGAAGATTAACTCGTGTCACACGATTTTCAGCCTGATGCATCATGTAGAAAAGGCACTTAATCAGTGGCAGTAGTCATGAAAAATAATATGGACAATAATAACAGCTGCGATCCAAATCTGTGCCTCTTTCCTACCTGCTGCTGTGAGGCCACGCTACAGTGTTCTCCATGCTCTTTCATTCAAGAGGCATGTATGGGGTGCTGGCCCCAGGCTGGACACCCTGCAGCCGCAGGCGTAGGCCCTGGAGCAAGACTGAGCCTGCCTATCTACTCTGCAGGGGCGTTCTTGTCATGCGCCCTGTCTGTGTCACAGAGAAGTAGCGTAGTAGGTAGGCATTAAGGCCCCTCAGGTAGGCTGGGTTTTTTTTAATGGCTGTTGCTTTCTTCTGATTGAAAAAGAGTGAACCTTATCAGGTGCATTGCGCCATCCTGACCCCTCTGGCCCTTGGATGCAAGGAGATCCCCGCCTGCTCCTTACACTCCAGGCTCCTGCAGCTGGCTCAATATCAAGGTGGATGGAGCGATCATGTCTTCAGATTACTTACGTGTCACTTTGGTTCAGACTTTGAATCTGTGTCATTCCATGCTTCTGGTGAGCAGAGAAAGGACACCAGACAGTCTGGGTTCAAATCCCTGCTCTGCCACCTACTAGCAGTGTGACTTCACAATAATGATGCATCCTCTCTGCATCTCCGTAAAATGGGAATAGTAACAGTTCCAATTTCATAGGACTGATGGGAGGATTAAATGGGCCCAGCATATAGTCAGGGCTCCATCCTTAGGAGCTATATTAGGAACATACAAACATAGTATGGTTTATGATAGTAAAAAGACTTACTTACTTACACTTAAACGCCCATCAGTGGAGAACAAGATAAATGAAATGTACTCTATCCACATGCTAGGATACCATCAAGATGGTAAAAATGTATTCTGTCTTCTGTCATGGGAATATTACATCGTAAAAGCTGGTTGCAAAACAACATGCTCGGGCTGATTCCCACCTGATTACAAATGAAGGATGAAAATATGTGTCTGTATAAGCACAGAAATATAGCTGATAAAATATGTCACTTTTTTTTTTTTTTGCTCATCTGTGCTTTTCTGTTTTCCAAATGTTCTGCAGTGAACACATATTCCTGTTTTTAGTGAAAAAAAACAAAACAAAACACGGCAAATGCTCATTTTCAAAAAGAAGCCATGCCAAGCTGTGGGTGGCTCCAGCCAGATTCCCACATCCTGCTGCCCCGTCCTGTCCCGAAGCAGTGGGATTCTCCAGCTCCTCAGAGAGCCTGTCCTCCCGAGGGAGGCATTGGCCTCCGAGACTCTTCCCCCACTCCCGCTGCAGAGGGAGGTCTCTGAATGTGGCTTTCCAGTGCGAGAGCCCAAGAAGTGGAAAGAAATGAGTTTAAAATACCTCGAGGGAAGGCCTGAGCAGATGCTTTTCGAGTTAAAATGCTGCTTGCTCAGCGGGTCCAGGTCCTCCTTCCCTAATGCCTGCAGCTGAGGAGGGTTGGAAAGAATTGCAGGCCGGGGTTCTGTGGTCTGCGCTGAGGTCACAGGGCACAAGAAGGGTCATCCAGGTGAGAGGTATGCCCCACAACCCACTCCCTGGGTTTTCATACATTCACTGTTAGCCCACCCGGAGGTGCACGGGGGTCAGCAATGAAGTCCAGTTGGCTAACACACTGCCAGCAAAGTACTAGGGGACCGCACCATTCATGGTACTTTTGAATATCTAGGACACTCCTATCCTGATTGCAAATGGTGCGTGCTTTCTCCCTGGGAGAAAGGGCTGTGGTAGGGGGAACGGTCTTGCTTTGAGTGACTCGGTTTTTTCCTTCCCCTTGGAGATGAAGGCCAGCTGTGCTGCTGCGAGAAGGACAGCCACTGGCCGAGTATCCTGTCAGCCTGGTGGGTGCAAGCAGTGAGTCATGGGCACCCGTCCCTGGCCGAAGGAGAGAGGTTGAGGCTTATTAAGAAGGCCATGTGGCTGGAGGGTTGTGAGTGTGGCTTCTGCACTCAGAGACCGGGTTCTGGTCTGATTCTGTCATTCACTCACTGTTGGCCCTGAGCCTTCTCCTCTGGGAAGTGGGTGGCTTTGGAAATTAAATGGGCTTTTGTGCAGAATGCCTGAGGACAGTGCTGCTGGGACAGTTGTCCTTGGAGCTTCCTGGGCTGGGGTAATGCCCAGAAACTGGGGCCCTGTGGTCCCTTCCCCAGAGCCCTTGTCAGCAGGGTTAGCCTGACGCTGGGTGGAGCCGGCCTCGCTGCCCCCTGCCGTGACGTGGGGACTGGCTGCTGTAATAGACTCCGGAAGCTCAGTGTCTCACAGTGGGCCGGTAGGCAGGGGCTAGTGTACCTCACTCCTCTGGGACTCTCCCGGGAGCCCACAGGTCCAGCCTTTGTCACATGTCCATTGTTCCTCTGCCCCCTTCTCCAAACTGCAGCGTGTTTTCCTCCCATACTTGCTGGTTTAGATGCAAACCTGCAGGTGGGCCTTGAGCCCAAGCCCAGGGTCTTCTTCAGGAGGTGAAGGGCAAAGGGACTAGTGATGCATCTATTGTGTGCAGGTGGGCAGAGCCCCACCGCCTGCTTCTGCAGGCCTATTTCAGGCCGTCCCAGGGCTTAGGGTTGTCAGATCTACCAAATTTAACAGGATGCCCAGTTAAATTTGAATTTCAGATACACGTGTGCTATTTGGGACATACTTAGACTACGAAATTATTCATTGTTTATTTGAAATTTAGATTTTACCGGGCATCCTGTACTTTGGCAATTCTAAAAAACTACCCCTTTCAAAACAAAAAACAAAAAAACACAACAACTAAGAAACCTTTGGACTTTGTAATAGTGACAATGTTTCTTGAGAATTCACTGAAGAAATATAAATCCCTCCAGGGGCCAGGCACTTTGAAGTGCAGGGATGATCTACAGATACACAAACCAGGAATTCGGACTTGAAGGAGGTCAGTGTCCTGAGAGAGACAGGCAGACAGGATGTTTCAGAGCTAGTCTGGAACTTGGGGAATGAGCAGAGGCCTGTGCACTTGGGTTCTGGGGAAGACTTGGACAAGGCAGCATGGCGGAGGTGACCCAAGGCTGATCACAAAGCCAAAGCCGGGGAGGGATGCTGCAAGTGGAGGAAGGGGAGGGGATTTCGGGCTGAGACCAAGAAGGCAAAGAAGTGGAAACCCCGGTATGTGGTGCGTTTGAAAGAAGCAGGAGAGATTCGAGTGATGGAGATGAAGCCTGACAGGTGGGGGGGGAGCCAGCAGGACGCAGGGGCTCCTGAGTGGGCCAACAACCACAAAAGAATAGAAGGCACGAGCCTCACCCTCAAGAAGGGCACAGCCCCAGGCCGCACGGGCCGGGGGCCAGGGCTTGGGCCCAGAGGTGTCCAAGAGGAAGTCCCTGGAGTAGGTGGGGGGCTGGTACTCAGGGGCCCTCCCGCTGGCTGGGTGGGTAGAAAGGCCTTCCACAGGAGGATGGAGGGGGCAGAGCACAGACAAAACGTGGGAGGCTGCAGGGAGAGAGAGCACCTGTCCACAGGAGGGCTGTGTGCAGACCGTGAAGATAAAGTCGGGCGGGAGGGCTGGGAGGGAAATATTAGAGGGGGCTGTGAGAGCCAGTAGGAATTCTGAAGTTTGGGGAGGATTAAATAACTCCAGACTTGTTTTGTTCTCAAGCCTTAATAGTAATTTTTTATTCTTATTATAGAATGGGTATCATTTATCTGAGTGCTTCTTAAGTGCTCAAGCCTTTTCATGCTTTATATCCCTGAATCCAGTCAGCACCTCCATGAGATGTAAGTGACAGAAATGCACCTGGCTAACTTAGGCTGTAGGGAATGTGTGGAAAGATGGCTCTGGCAGAATAGGGGTGGGGAAGGGACCCAGCCAGCCGGAGCCACCCTGGGAGGAGGAGCTGCTGGGGGGAGTCAGAGCATCACCAGCGGCAGGCAGCTGCACCATCCCTCAGGCCTTGGGCCACTCAAGTGTCCAGTTCTAGGAAGAGAGAGTCCAAGTGGCCCAGCCAGATCACTTGACCATCCTTTGGCCAGGCAAGGGCCGGATATTGGGAGAGAGAGTCCCCCCTGAGTTGCAAATAGCCCCCGGAGAGAGAGTCATTGGAGACTCAGGGTACGGTTGCTGGAAGAAGGGGCAGGTGGAAGCAGTTGATGTCTGCCACGTGGGTACTGTTATCAGCCCATTTCACAAGTGTGGAAACTGAGGCTTGGCAAGGTGGAGTAATTTGCCCAGGATCGCCCTCAGCTCTGTGCCTATTATGGACTATAGGGTACAGTCAGTTCTCTCCCCAGAGATGAAGGGAAACATTGCCTTAAAGCACATAAGGGTAATATTTTCTCGTTCTGCTTAATTAAGCAGAATTGCACGGACCCCCTGCCCACTGCATTGGCAGAGAAAGCTGGAAACCCACGCAGTGCCGTCACCATTTCCTCCTACCCAGCCAAGGTGTGAATCAGCCGCCTTTGGCTTCAGGCCACCTTGGCTGGCAGTCCGTTGGACAGATGTGGGTTTGTTGTCTGCCCTGGGCCAAGCCTAGCCCCGAGCCGGAGAGAGGCTAAGATAGCCAGGCAGCCTTTGTCCCCATGGAGGTCACCATCTGTTTGGAACACATCATCACAGCCTTCGGGCCGTGATGGGGCCTGGCGTGGGGCCAGGAGGGGGTCTGAGGCCTGGGTGGCCCCTTCCTCACTGGGACAGAGAAGTGTGCTCTGGACGGGGAAGGCCGACTAGCAGAGGAGTTCTCAACGCAGGTAGAATTCAGAGAGTCCTGAACTTCGAAGGGGAAAAAATCATCTTTATTTTCATCAACCTCCGACCCTAAGTTAGCAATACCTTCCATAGTGAATGAAGGCAACAACGCTCAGTGATGTTAGTAATACCTGGGACTCTCTCACCAGTAGAAATTCCCCTCTGTTGCTGGAGGGGAGGGGGGTGGGTGATAGGCATCAAGGAAGGCACTTGATGGAATGAGCACTGGGTGTTGTATGCAGCTGATCAATCACTAAATTCTATCCCTGAAACTAATAATACACTCTGTGTTACCTAAATTGAATTTAAATAAAAAAAAATTTTTTTAAAGAAATTCCCTTCTATTTTCATATCACCTTACAGCTGTTGCATGGATCCCAAAGATCATTTATCGTCTGCTGGTAGTAAGTAGATGATTTACTAGTTCAGAATTGTGGTGTTACTCAACCTGCCACTGGATTTCATTATTGCATTAATATATTCACCATTTTGTCTTTTGAAACATTTTTATTGTAATCAGTATAATGTTTCATTTGGAATCCTGAGTGCCTTATTTTATTTTAAATCATTCTGAGAAGTGGCCCATAGGTTTCGTGAGATTGTCAAAGGGGTCTGTGGCACCAAAAAAGAGAGCGAGAAAAAGACTTGTGGGTAGAAGTTTCCAACTTTGGGCTTGGAAGGCAGGTGGCATGGGTTTGACCGGCTCTGCTGGTTACCAGCTGTGTGACCTGGAGTAAGCGTCTTAAGTTCTCTGTGCCTCAGTTTCTTCATCTATAAAAATGAGAAGAAGCATAGTACCTACGGTGGGTTGTTTCACATTAAAGGGTTTAGAGCAGAGCCTAGCATGTGAAAATGCTGGATGGTTACCCATTAGTATTATCTTTACCATCATCCCTATCACCATTACTTGCCAGGATAAGCAACTCAGGTGGTCTGGCATGACTGCACATCGAGAAACATCCTCTAAATGGACAAGCCTAGGATGCACCCCCCCCCCGTGATTTAAAGCACTTTTCCCAGAAGATTTATATATTTGGATATTTAGCAGTGCAGTAATTAAAACAACCTTGAAAGTAAACTTGATGTTTCTCACTGGAGGTATGATTAGATGATACATGGCCTTCAGTGGACTATTAAGGGTCCTCTAAAAATAGTTTTTTCAAAGAATTTTTATTTTTTTAAAGATTTTATTTATTTGAGAGAGAGATCATGAGGGTCAGAGGGAGAAGCACACTCCCCGCTGAGCAGGGAGCCCGATGCGGGACTCGATCCCGGGACTCCAGGATCATGACCTGAGCTGAAGGCAGTCGCTTAACCAGCTGAGCCACCTAGGCGCCCCTCAAAGAATTTTTAATGAATAGGAAATGCTCACTGTAGAATGCAAGTGAAAAATACAAATTATGTATACAGTGTGATCTTGATTTTGGAAAGTACTTCAATGTATGGAAAAGGGTCTAGGGAAGAGCCCAAAACATCGTTCCTGGTGGTGGAAACGTGGGCAGTTTTAAGAGCTTGGACTTTGCTGCTGGACGGCTTAGTGCTGGCTGGACTGAACTAGCCCCTTGACCTCCCTCTGCCTTCCTTGCCCCACTGCAGAATGGAAACAGCGATGCGGTGCGGCCTCGTAGGAGGTACATCAAGACTCAGGGGCTGTGAGGAATCATATTCTGTTTTATATAGCATTACATTTTTGTGTATCACCCCGAGTTTCTCTAGAGGGGAAAGGACAGTGTAGTATGGTAGAGGCAGGAAAGCTTCCAGGAGGGAGCGAGAAGGAGGGGAGCCTGCTTGCCTGGCTGTCTATTTTCCTTGTATGTGAAGCACGAGAAGCCAGCAGAAAAGTCCACAAAGGAGCTCAAATTGAGGCTGGGCAGAATAATCTCTGCCAGATGAGGAGCCCAGCAGGGCGTGGGCACAGGGCTGGCCAAGCATAGTCTCAGAACCTGGCCGTTAGGGATCACATACGGTTTTTGCAGGAAAAGGGGCTCTTTGGCTGTATAAAGCTTAGAACCCTCTTCTGCAGCCGCCCTACTTTATCTGGTGCAGGAATCCCTCTCCCCTTATGAGACCTCTCATAGGTGGCCATCCCCCCAGGGTCTGAGAGCTTAGTCCTTCCAGATTCTCATCAAGTTCTTTTCTCCTCCATGTCCCCAAGCCCAATAGGACGAGATGAGGCTGGACTTTGGGGTAGGGGGTGGTTGTTTGGGGAGTATTCTAGGTTAGTTCGCCTCCTTCTGCCTGTCACCCAACCAGGGCACCCAGCTTTGATGTGGAGCCTCCCAGGGGCAACCCATTGTGGTGCCCACACACTGGGGCTGGTCATCTGTTGACTTGTCTTCTTTTCTCAGGCCACCCAGCCTGAACCCCACATAGTCCAGGGCCTGACTCAGAACAGGTGCCAAGTATGTTCCTTGAATGAAGCCATGACTGCCTAGGCCCCCTCAATTCCACGGTCCCATGATTCTAGGGTGATGGATACTGCCATCGTTCAGCTGAGACAGTCAGATTCCTCGTGATGACCTCCTGTTGGCACCAGACCGAGCATTGTGTCATAGTTGTTAAGGCACACGCTTTGGAGGCAGCCAGACCTGGATGCGAATCCTAGATGTGTCCCTTTCTAGGTATGCAGTTTTGGGGGGGTTACTTAACCTCTCAGACCCTCCGTATCTTCTTCGTCTATAAATGGAGGACTCACCCCAGTACATGACACGTAGTAAACACTCACGAGAAAAACAACTGTAATTCTTAGTCTTGTCCACTGAAAGTGGAAGGGATCCTCCGGCCCTCTGGGATGCTATTGGGTTGAACCATATGAAATTGTCAGTTTTTTACCCATACAAATAACAGTTTCACTTGGTTCACCCCAATGATCTGGATTTGATTTTGGCCTAAGGAACCCAGTCTGCCTGCATGGAAGGAGGTTAATGTCCACCACTAGACCAGGCATCTTACAGACATTATCCCATTTATACATTACAACAGCCCTGAGAGACAGGAAATACTATTATTAGCATCCTTGTTTTACGGATGGGGAAACTGAGGCTCCCAGGGAGCTTGCTCAAGGACATGGCATGGCCAGGATTGGAACCCACGTCCGTCAAACTCGGAGTATGTGCGGTTGGCATTATTGCTGTTTTGAGGCTGGGCTGCCTGTTCTGTGTAGCGTGGCCTCGCCTCGTGGCTGGGAGAGCTCCCAGCATTCCCTGGGGCCCCCTGGCCCAGCAAATAGCAGCTGTAGACTGAGACTCCCTGAGAGCCTCTTTGGAATCCCACATTTCTGACCCTCGTTTAGATAGTCTCAGCTTCTACAGTTTTCTGCTACGGTGTCTTTGGCTTTGGTTGGGGACCTGGAGGGTGACAGGAAGGATTTGTGTCAGTTACCTTTCCAAACTTTGGAGTGTTCTTCCTGAGCCCTCCTGTTCACTTGTTGAATCCAGGTCCTGGCATCTAGACTCTTGATCCAGGCCCAGCATCTCCTGGTCCAGCCCTTGTCCACAGCCCCACCGAGGCAGAGCCAAAATGGCCCCTAGAGGCAGGAGGCCAGACAGGGAGCCGTTGCAGAAACCCAGGCCGGTGACTGTGTTGGCCTGAACTAAATAAGGCCATCAGCTCCTCCAGACTCGGTTACCCCATCCGTAAAATGGGGGCAACAATAAGTCCTGCCCCATAAGGGAATAAGGACCAGTAGCATGGCCAGGAGTAAGGAAGTGCTCATTAAATGTGAATCGGTATTTTTGTTTTTGCTGTTTTTCATTAAGAGGGAACCACTAGAGAGACTAAGGAGGAAGGGAATCCAGTCAGATGCTGTGTTCTAGAAATATCCCTGTTAGGGTGAGCAGAGGGGCCGGAGGACCTTGTGGGAACAGCCGCTGGCATCCAAGATGAGATGGCCCAGGCCTGAGCTGAGGCTGCGTGGTGGAAGAGATAGCCAGTAAGGAGGCAGCATGACCAGCGGGGAAGGGAGGGCCCAGGACGAGAGCTGGCTGCTGGACCCCTTGCTCTGGCCTCTCTCCTAAACCTTTCCGGCCCCCCCTGGCTCCCACCTCCTTCTCCACTGAGCTCCCTCCCGTCTTGGAGGTCCCAAGTCCATTTGACCTTGTTTTAGAAGGTCCCAGACTTTTGGGGTCTTCTGATCTCTGCCTGGTAGGATCAAGAATAGCCAGGCTTCTACATACATTTCATTATCTTTGCACCCACTGACTCTAGGTTGGGGGAGAAGTAACAACAACCGTTCTTTATTGAGTAGCTGCTGTGTACCTGGTGCTGTACTTAGAGCTTTGCGTGCATAGAATCACCTGATCCTTACCATCACCCCATGAGAAAGGCACCACTAGTACCCCCATTTTAATAGATGGAGAAGTAGGCTGAGATAGGTCTTGGGCTGAGAAAGGACTTGCCCAGGGCCATGCAGCTAGGAAATAACAGGGCCAAGGTTTGAACCCAGGGAGTGGGAGGGGCTGGCTGGGGTCAGACTCTGCCCCAAATGTACTGTGCAACCAGGTTTGGGCACCTGTCAGGGATAGCACGTGTGGTTGGGGCTGAACACGGGTTTATGAGCTCATTTCCTCTATACATTAGAGAGCACCTGCCGCTCGCAGCACTGTCCTCGACTTCCCACGTGGGACCTTATTTACTTTTCAAAACAGAGTTGTTGCCCGAAGTCACCTGGCTGGTAAGTGGTAGAGGCAGGATTCTCAGCTCTGCTGTTATTGGGAGCAGGGGAAGTGAACACAGTTGCTTATGATCCACATGACTCACTTTTCACCTGGTCTTCTTGGTTAGGATTGGGCATTCTGAAGTAAAACACATCTGGTTCAAATTCTGGCATCCTCCTTAACCAGCTGCATGGCTTTGGGCCAGTGACCTAACCTGTCTAATGTCGCTATGAAATGGGGTGGATAGTAGGGTCCACTCTGTAGGGTTTCCTGAGAGCAGAGTGCTGGGGATTTAGTAAGTGGTCATTAGGTGTTGGTCCTCATTCAGAAAACTCCTACTCATCCCTCAAGATCCAGAGCAGTTGTTTTTTTTTTCATCTGGAGAGTCTCTCTACGCGCCCCCTACAGAATGAACCCTCATCCCCTCTGTGCCCCCACAGTGGCTAGAGAGTGCTTCTTAGGGGGTCTGTGGCCCTGAGAGGATTCTACTAATGTCTTCTCTATTGAGACCCCCTATGTGCTAGGCACTGTGCTGGACCCTTTAGGTAAGCGCTGAGACCCCTCCGACCACACATACTGAGCTTTTCCCCACCATGTCACACAGCTGGGGTTTAGACCTTGGCTCTGTCACACGGTGGCTCTGTGACCTTGGGTAAGCCAGTTACCCTTTCCGAGTCTCCAGATCTCACGACATAACATAAATGAAGTACTTGGCATAGTCCCTGATCAGCCCAATAAGTGTGGCCCATTTTGATCATTTTTCATTACCTGGGCAGCTTTATCCCTACTGTCTGTATGCCTCGCACATAGTGGGTGCTCATGTTGGCTGCCCACTTCTCTCTAGGCAGCCCTGTTCACACAGGAGAGGCCCCAACGTGAAATCTCTCAGCTGTTTCCTGCATGGCCCAGGGCTCCTCTGAGGCCTGGCAGCCGTGGAGATCCCACAAGCCCTAAGTGCCTGCCCTGGAGGCTTTCCTAGAAAGCCAGCCTTCAGGTTGGTTTCAGCAAGCCGGGACTCCAGCTGCCAGCACCTCTGCTTGCCATTGGAAAGTTCCCCATGCTGCTTCGGGCCAGATGTGTGCGAGGACGTGTGTTGGCAGCCAAGGCCCAGGCTGGAGCTGCGCACCCGGACCAGCGAGTGTTTCCACCAATTCTGTGTCTCAGTCTAGAAGAATTGAGGTAGCCCGGCCAGCTTGGAAGTGGTTCCTGCTGCCCACCATCTGGATGAGACTCTGGCAGTGACGGAAGGACAGGCTCCAAGGGTGGGCAGCTCTGTGTGTGGGCACACGAGGAGGGGACAGTTGATTGGGTTTCACAGCATGACATTCCTGACTTTTCCTTTCAACATAGCTTACCTCGAAAGATTTGAGTTGGCCCAGGAGAGACAGACTGTCTGAGCCTCCAGTGCCTCATCTCTGCAATGGGGTTATCAGTGATAGTGCTGGAAGCTGCCTACAGTCAGGCAGTGTGCCAAGCACCTGTTGTGCATTAGTTCCTATAATCCTTAGCCAACCTTAAAAAGTAGATGCTATTCTCTCCATTTTACAGATGAGAAAGTGGAGGCTCGGAGCCATGCATTGTTGACTCACAAAGTCACACAGCAGCTTCAAGCTATAGGGCCAAGATTCATACCCCGGTACTCTAAAGCCAGTGCCTGTCTGTTTTTTAATAACATTAAGGAGTGATTGGTGTGTGTATATTTATTATTTTTAAATTTTAGTTGTGTGCAGTAAAATTCCCTTTTTTGATATAGCATTCTGAGTTTTTATGCGTGTGTGGGTTCTTGTGACCACCACCACAGACGGGTTACAGAACAGTTTCCTCATTCTCCCCCTCCCCCTCCAGAGAATTCCCTCAGGCTGGCCTAACTCTTGAATGCAGTGGGATGATGCCTCCACTTGTAGTTGAACTTGCTCCTGTGATGTTCTCTTTCTCTCTGTCGCCTGTTGTGAGAAGCCTAGGGGTGAGATGTGGACTTCTCTTCCAGGGTCGGGCCCCATGCCTGCATTCTCCTCTGTCACAAAGCTGGTTCTGTTTCTAGTACCCTTGGCAGTTAAGCTGTCCATTCAGCCATTTCAAGAGCATTGTTACTCTCCAGACACAAGAGAGCCTTGAGTGAGGTCACCTTGATTTATGACTGTATGGCCCTGTCTTGGCTTTTTGTCTCTTTGCCTGCCTGCCTGTCTGTCTGTCCGTCTGCCTTTTTGTCTTTCACCAGACAATTCCCAAGAGCCTAATGTCACCAGGCACTGGCAGACGCATGGTGCCCCAGACAGATGTGGGAGAGGGGGTGACGGAACAGCACACTCAGAGACATGTGTACTGAGAGAGGGCAGCCCCCGTCATTGTGGGAACCCATAGAATGGGAAGAGCCAGATCCGAGGTCTCCAAAGGCTTCCTAAGTTGGCATCTGAGAAGTAAAGAGGTGCTAGCCAAGCAAAGGGAGAGATATTCCTGCCGGAGGCCATGGCACGTGCAGGGCCAGGAGGCAAGGGAGAGCCTGGCTGGGTCAGAGCGGGAGGAGGTCCCCTAAGCCCCACAGCATGCTGTTGTTGCCTTCCCTGACAAGGCGGAAAGCTCCAGAAGGGCAGGGGCTTCTGTCTCCATGGCTAGAGCCCCAGCCCTTGGAAGGGAGCATGGTACACAGTAGGCACTCTGTCTTATTTGCTGAACGCGTGAGTGGGTGAATGAACTGAATGAAGTGTTTGAAGCAGAGGAGAGAGACACAATTAGATTTTCATCCCAGCCTGGCACCCCTCTGCCCACGGGGAGTCAGAGACCCTCGGCCCCACCTGCGCAGTCACCGCGTACACTATGGACAAGGAGCGGCGGGAACACAGTCCTAAACCGGAGCATCTTACCTGCAACCTGCGCTTCCAGCACTTGTATTTGGGCCCCTTTCCAAGCATTCACTTAATTGAAAAGATGGAGGGGAAAAAAAAGAAAAATTGGCAGCCGGCCACCCCCAGTGTGTCACTTAGCTGTGAAGCCTGAGCGTGGTGCTTCCTGACGCTGATGGGAGGACGGGAAAGGTCTGGCCTGGGCCCAGGGCACCTGAGGCCTGGCCTTGGGAAGCTAGGAGGACAGGGGACCTCAGAGGCTGAAGGGGCTGGGATTCAATCCCTGATGTCACCTGCTCTTCCCAGCTGTGTGACCTCAAGCAGGCCACGTCACCACTCCACTCCACTCAGGCCTGGGTTTCCTCCTCTGCCCTGAGGGCAGCCCCACCCTCCTGGCGGGCAGCCGCTGAGGATTGCACACTGTGTTCATAAAGCGCTCAGCACAGGGCCAGAACACAGCAGCACCATCCCCAACATGGTCAGTGCTCTTGTCTTGGGCCCCCACTCACCCTGGTCCCGCCCCACCGGGACACCCTGCCATCAACTCCTGGGTCTCCGGGGCATCGTGACACTTGGCAGCATTTCTCCAGGAATAAACTTAATGTACTTTCTCTGAAAAGATAAATACACAATCTTCAGCCCGTTCGGGTGGTGATTCTGCTCTGGGGGTGTTGGGCAATCAGACAAACTGCAGGATGTTGCAATTGCAAAAGGAGGTTGGGAGTGCTGACCTACATAGGCCAGATGTTGGGTAGACAGCTGGGGAGAGCCGACAGATCGGAACCAGAGGGAACTCGTGGTCTCCATGGGGAGCAGCAGAATCATGTTTCCCATTAGTTAAGCCCTTGGAGCGCATCCAACTGCCTCTGCTCCCTCCCTCTCTCCTCCACCCTTCTTTCTTTCTCTCCCTCCCTGCCTCCCACCCCCTCACACCGGGCTCCTCCACCTCAGGCCAGGGCGGCATATTGCCAGAGAGGTGGATCTGGAGCCCAGCCGGTCATTACCAGGCTGTCCCAGGGTCTGCCAACCCAGAAAACCCAGTTAGTGTGGGAGCTTAAGGGGGGAGGCGGTTGCACCCATCTTTTAAAGTCAGTTTCTTAAACCAGGGTCTGCTGTCTCCTGGGTGCCCTTAGACATATTCCCGGGAGCCTTCTCTACAGGAAGTGGGTTCCTCTGGCTCTTGAAACTTAACACCACTGCCTGATTTCAGGGCAGCACGTGCTTTTGTATTTAAGGTTGCGGCACAGGACCGCTTCTGTTATCCCGGGCCAAGGCCTCCCTGCAGAAATTATGTGGCCCGTGAGCAGAAGCCCGGGCCCCTCAGCGTGCTGCGTAAGAGACAGGTTTTCCTCCCTCCGTCTAAAAGGGGCTCTGCTGCTCCTCAGATCTGAGAAATAGCATTTTGGAACAGAGCTCCTGCATCCTCAGCACCTCCCAGGAGGACCCCTGGGTCTGGTTCCAACCTTCCAGTCCGCTCTCTGCATGGCCTGGACAAGTCCCTTCCCCTCTCTGACCTCGTAACCCCAACTATAAAATAAGGGATGGTCTGGAGCAGGGTTTTCAAATATTTGCAAGTCTTAGAGCCCCCTGCCGTCAGCCTGAAGCAGGCAAAGGAGGGCTGTGGACAGTGGAAGAGTCCAGGCCCTGTTGGAACCTGCACCATGGTTGCCTGGTGGCAGCATGGACCCCCAGGGTCTGGCAGCTGGGCCGGCTGGCTGCTGGGTTACACCCTGCTCCATATATAGAAGAGCCTAAAGTGGTGCTGCCTAATGGAAACCAGGGTGGAGAGCCCAGAGACCCAGCCACCTCACCAGGATGAGGGACTTCTTACAGGCCAATCTAACCACTGGCTTCATCAGTTCTAAAGTGCTCTGGACAAGTCATTGGGTAGGAGGCCAGAGGGGCCAGAGGATCTTGCATAGAAATTTGGACACTGCCGTGGAAGTGGAAAGAGTCCATGGCTGAGAGTGTAACTCTTGGCAGGTTGCTGCACCTCTTGGCCCATCCGTATCCCCATTTGTAAATGGAGGGGTTGATCCAGATTAGGGATGCTGAGGATTCAGCCGCACACATCCTACAATCCCTGCGCCCATGGCAGAGATTGCTAATGGATCACAGATCTCTGTCTTGATAATGCGCCTTTCTCACAGCCTCTGCAGGAAAACAGCTTCAGCCCCCTCTGCCCCACTGGTGCCCTCTCTTTAGATATTTTCTTCCATCTCCCAGGTCATTCCAGACAGCCCACCAGCATTGTGGAGCCGCGAGAGGACCTCCCACTTGAGAAGTGCTGTAGGTTCATTGGCTGGCAAACAACAGAAGTCCAGATAGAGTGAGAATGGCAAGGGAGTCCCTGCAACAGTACTGCCCTCATTCTCCGTCCGCCTCTGGGCACCGTCACAGTGTCCAACATGTCCACAAACCCCTGTGCTCCATATTCTTAATTCAGTGTTCTTCTTCAGATTGACTCCATTTTTTAACTTAAATTATTTTTAAAGGTACTGCTTTCGCTGTCTCCCATAAATGGAAAACCAGTAGCACTTGCTAGAAACAGAAGGAAACTAAATAGAAAGGAAAAGGAAAATCAATGTGCTCAAGTTCTTCCTGGCTAGTGTTGCCTGCCCTGGGGTCTTCTGTCTCCTCTTTAAGAAGAGAGACCAGCCAAGTGGAGAGAGTGTTCAAAAACCATTTTTGCCAAACTTCCAAAGGGAAGGGAATGGCAGAGACTAACTTTGTCTCTCTGAGATTCCCTGCAGTTTAGTGCTTAGATCGTGTGTCAGCTCACACCAGCTCGTGTACTCCGAGTTCCTGCGTACCTTGAGACGCAGTAATCTTAGGAAAGATTGTCACTTTGAAAAGCCCTTGGACAAGAACCTTCCCCACCTGCACCCGCAATCGTTGCCCCAAAAGTAAAAGCTCTGGCCATTGCAACCCAGACCAAAACGTAATCACTTTGTCTTGAGTGCAGCGGCCCCACCCCTTCTAAATAGTCTCAGCTGGGACTCTCAGATGGGTTCTTTGCCAACCCTCGAAAACCCCACTAAATAGATTTGCAAAGTGAAGTGATATTGGAGGATGTTCTCCCGTGCCTCAGAGATTTTATTCACAGGGCAGAAACGCCTTCTCATGTTTTCGAGTTCATATGATGAGAACATATGAGATCAGAGCACCCGTGAGGCGGGGAGGCAGCTGTCTCATATCCTCATTTCCTGCTGCGAGGGGACGGCATAGGGCTTACGGATGGAGCGCCGGGGCCCTTCCAGGAGCGGCAGCCTGGGCAGAGATCTGGCCAGTGCGTCTGCAGGGATAGGGATGTCAGTTTACTGGGGCTGCTGGGGCCTACGGAGGCGCTTGGCCTGTTTGAGGCCCACCACTTAGTTTTGCTCAGACCCAGCTCCTGGCCTGTCTCGAGGGCCTCTAAGCTTTGTTCTGATTTAAATCTTTATTCATGGACAAACTGACCCGTTAGCTGTTGTCACTTGGAAATGAGACCTAAATTTCTGCATGCTTAATGGGGGCCCCCCAGGCACAGGGAGCCTCCACCCTCATGGGCCGCAGGTACCAGGGGAGGTGAGGACAGAGGGCTTAGGAAGCACACGTCAAACACCCTCCCTCAAGCGCCGGCCACAGCTAATGGATCACAGATCTCTGTCTCAGCTGAGATTCTAGTCAACATGGATTCCATTTCTGGAGCTTTAAAAAAAAAAAAATCTCATTCGATCTTACAGTGCCCATAAGGTTGAAAAGACAAGCATTTTTATCCCCATTTTTCAGAGAACAAAGGCTCAAAGAGGCAGAGGACTTACCCTAACTCACAGAGCTAAGGCCCCATCTGCCAACTCTCAGTTTCCTCCCGCTCCACACCCCCACCTGGGCCATCCGCTCTACCTAGACCCAGAGAAGATGCTGTCCTGGGGCGCAAGACAAGAAAGAGGGCCACAGACCCTTCCTTTTGTCCTTCTGGGATAATGGCATCTTTTTTTCTGATTATAAAAGAAAATCTGAAAAACAAAGCTTCAAAAACAATTTAAAAAATCCTACATATTCCTGCCAACCCAAAGCACACCCTATATATGATATATATTCTGTATATCTCACTGGTTTATATACGCAACACACACACATTTATATACTGTACAGTGAATCTGCCATATTTGTAAATTCCGTATTCGGGGATTCGCCTGCTGGCTAAAATTTATTTGTGATCCAACTTCAATACTCGTAGCACTTACGTGGTCCCTCGTAGACACGGGCGTGTGCAGAGCAGCAAAACGTGTGTGTCACCCGCTGTGCGCCCAGCTAAGGCTAAGCAAGGTGACACTCTGCCTTCTGCTTTCAGCTCTGATCCTTAAAACAAGTGTCTTTTTCATGATCCCTTCAGTGCCACTTTTCTCTTTTTCTTTTTTTTGTTACATTTTTGTATTTCCTGTTGGTTATTTCACTGTTTGAAATGACCCCACACATCATGCTGAAGTGCTGTCTGGCGTTCCTAAGCTTGGGAAGGCTGTGATGTGTCTCCACGGGGAAAACATGTAGGTTAGATAACCTTCGTTTAGGTGTGAGGTACAGTGTCGCTGGCCCGGAGTTCAATGTTAATGCATTTACAGTACACATCGAATGAGGTGTCTTTAAACAGAAACAACCAAGCTATATATGGGTCCGTTCATGAAAATGTGACCAGAGGCTTGCAGGACCCTAACCTTGTATTTCCCCCAGGAGCAGTGGTTCAGTACTTGCTAAATCAGTGTTCACAAAGACTTTATAGAGCATAACTACCAGAAATGATGTATGTACATGCACACGCATACACTTATATACAGTATATATAACTTTTTTGAGATTGAGATTCATTTTTTTTAGCCTACTCTTTTTACCTAATATAGTACCTGAACTTTCTTCTCTATGTCATAGAATTCTTTTAGTTGCATAAAAACCCTCTTCATGCCAAAAGGGGAGTTGACTAGAAGGCCCAGGTCCCTGTCGTGTGTCGTAGAAGCAAGAACCGGAGCACGGGCAGGAGCCAGGCCAGGCTCTTGCCGCTTCTCTCCTGTGCCTCCCCTTCATTTGTCCCTTTCTGCATACCAGATGTCTGTCACCAAGTGTGGAGGTGGCTCTGGCTGGTGCTGACATCTGGTCTGATTCCGGATTCCTGAGAGAAGCTGATTGGTCCGCCCTGCACAGTCAGTTGTGGCTGTGAGATGGGCAGGACAGGTGGCACTTCTCAAGTGGGGGGTCCAAAAAGGACTCTCAGCATCTGCCAGAGGGCTTTTTTTTTTTCCCCCTTTTCTGTCTTCTGAAAGCAGTCTAAGTCGAGGAAAAGTAGCTTCTGGAGGCCTCAGGACAGGGTAGTCATCAGAAGACGGGTCGCTGTGGCCCAGGCCACACCTCACAACATCCGTGAGTAGATTGGTTCTTTGTCCTTTGTGGGGCACTTCCTGGCAAGGTCACACTGACCTAGGACTCAAACAGTCATCAACCCTTGGAAGAGGAGGAAAGGCCAGGGTAGGTGAAGCCCTGGCACCAAGCAGGCTCACAGCTACCTGGGGACGCTGCATTTGGGCTGGACACAGAGTTCCCCTCCGCTGAGGCTGAGGTCCGGGGATGGGGATGGGGGTGGGAGGTGGCAGGGCCTTCCCCACACTCATGTGGAGGGGACAGGGCCCTGACTCCGGACAGCTAGGAAATGCTTGCCCCAGGCTCAGGTGAGCTGGGCCTGTGTTCTAGGCCTCTGACTCCCTTGGGGCCTGGAGAAGACCAGGAAAGAGGCAGGGCCCTGGGAATGGGCAACTGGGGGCAGGTGAGTGGGCTGTGGGAGGAGCTTCTATAGAGGCAGTGAGCAGAGACCAGGTCTCCCTCAGCTTTATGCCCCTGTGTTTGGCTCGTAGTGATGATGATCATGATCGCTTTTACCCCACGCAGGCCCTGTGTGAGGCACTCTGCATGCACATCCTCACCTAATTGTCACCCCAATTCTGAGGTTGATACTGTTATGATCCCTGTTTTTCACAGGGAGGAAGCTGAGTCACAGAGTTTAAACCACTTTTCCAAGACCACACAACTAGTCAAGATGAAAGCAGAGGTGAATCTAGGCCATCTTAACCCCAAACTCCACAGCTTCCTGGTGGGCTCTCAAAAACAGAAGAACAAGCTTGCATCTGCCTACAGACCCACAGTCCAGCTGTAGTGCAGCAGCTGCTGGGGTGGAGTCATGATTCCCTGCTACAGCAAGGCTGTCGGGGTTAGAGGGAGCCGGCATCAGTCCTCCTTCTGAACGTCAAAACTTGTGACCTCAGGTGGGTCACTGCACTTCTGTGCCAACATTCCTGGCTAGGAGAATGTGAGATGTGTTAGCCTCGCCTGCAGGCTCCTGGAAATTTGGGAGACACCACAGCCCAGCCATCTGCCCACCTCTGCCCCAAGCACCCTGGTCGCAGTAGACCCCACCCCACAGCCCTTCCGTCCACCCATTCCTCTCTGTACTGACTTAGAGGAAGTGAGGAAACCCAGTACTCCTGGCCCTGATGACACAGCCTGAGGGGAAGCCAGGCCTGGGGAGTCTGGGCTTTGTAAATCATGCAGGTCTGGCTGCTGAGGTTGAGTAAGAAGGGATTTCCATGGTGGCCAATTCCGATTCAAGGCCTCCTGTGAGGGAGCAGGAGGAAACCCTCCGGGGCCTTCAGAGACCAGTTTCCTCATTTCCAGAGGGAAGGAGCCCCGGCTGCTCCCTGAGACTCTCAGCAGACGTGCCAGTGGGAGGGGTTGCAAAGCAGGGCACGGAGCAGAGTGGAGAGGCAAGTCTGTGGGACCCTCTGAGAGACACGGCTGAGCTAGCCACCCTTCCCACAGACCTCAGGCCTGCCTCGGATAGACATTGCCATCTGTGAGAGCTTGACCTCCTGGCATCTCAGTTTCTTTCCAGTTTTTTCACGAAGCATAGATTTTCCATCGTGCTCTGCACTGGACATAGAGCACTCAGTGAACAGGATGGGCACTGTCCCTCCTCTCATGAAACTTAGAACATAGTGGGAAAGCAGACAGCAATTGCAGTCAAGTATAATTGACTTGGTGATGAGGAAGTGGGTGCCAAGGAGATCTGCAGCAGGAGACCAACCTAACATTGGTAGGAAGGGAGCAGTCAGAGAGGACTTTCTGGAAGAAGTAGCATTTGAACTATGCCCTGTTGGTAGTCTTCTAGAATATCCCACATTCTGAATTTGTCTGATTGTTTCCTTGTGGTGTCATTTAGCTTGTTCCTCTTTCTCCTTTACTTTCTGTAAATTGGAACTTAGGTCAAGAGGCTTTGAGATTCAGGTTTCATATTTTGGCAACAATACTCGACAGAAGATTTTGTATATTTCTTATTGCATCACCTCGGCGTGTCTGCTTGTCTCTCTATTGGTGATGCTAGGTTTGATTGCCCCATCACAGTCTAACCACCAGATCTGCATTGAAAAGGTGCATTTTCCCCTTTGCTGGGAAAGTAATCTGTGGGGTGGTACTCTCACACTGTGTGGCAACCCTTATCGATGACCTTTCACCTGGTAGGTCCGCATCCATCAGACTGGTGGTGCCATCTTGCTTTCCCATCAATGGATGAGAGTTCTGGTGATCCCACATTTTTGTCAGCATTTGTTTTTGTTGGTTTGTCAGTATTTTTTCTTCTAACCATTCTAATAGATACATGGTGATAATCTCCTGGTTTCAGTTGGTCTTTCTCTAATGGCTAATGATGTCAAACATCTTCTTGTGTACTTATTTGCCATCCGTATATCCTCTTTGATGAAGGATCTGTTCAGATCTCTTGTCCATCTTGTGATCATGTTGGTTGTTTCCTTACTGTTGAGTTTTGAGAGTTTTTTTATAAAAAAATACATTCTGGACACAAACTTCTCTCAGATGTGCAGCACACGGTTTGAGGGCTATTCTGTGGAGAAAGTTCCAGTGTCGTTTCCAGGGGAACATGACATGGACTACATAAACCCCTGCAGGAAATCTACTTTTGTTAACAGTTATTTTCTTTAAGTGTGATAAAAATATATATAACATAAATGTTACCATTGCAACCATTTTTAAGTGTATAGCTCAGTGGCATTAAGTACATTCACACTGGGGCGCCTGGGTGGCTCAGTTGGTTAAGCATCTGCCTTCAGCTCAGGTCATGATCTCAGGGTCCTGGGATCGGGTCCCGCATCGGGCTCCTTCCTCAGTGGGGAGCCTGCTTCTCCCTCTGCCTGCTGCTCCCCCTGCTTGTGTGCGCTCTCTCTCTCACTCTCTCTCTCTGACAAATAAATATAATCTTTAAAGAAAAAAACAGTACATTCACACTGTTGGGCAGTCACCACCATCCATCTCCAGAACTTGCATTATCTTTTCAAACTGAAACTCCATGGCCATTAAACACTTAACTCCCCATCCCCCTCACCATCCCCTGGTAACCACCACTCGACTTTCTGTTTCTATGAGTTTGACTATTTTAGGTACCTCATATAAGTGGAATCATGCAGTATTTGTTCTTTGTGACTGGCTTATTTCACTGAGCATCATGTCCTCAGGATTCATCCACATTATAGCATGAGTCAGAATGCCCTTCCTTTTTAAGGCTGAGTAATATGTATGTAATATTGTATGTGTACAATACATTTGTTCATCATTTGGCTATTGTGAATAATGCTGCCATGAAAAAATCTGCTTTTAATTCCTTAAAAGGACACTGCGTGTTAAATGGGTTTGGGATAGAATCTAAAAGCCAAGGTCAGGGAACACCTGGGTGGCTCAGTCAGTTAAGCGTCTGACTTCGGCTCAGGTCATGATCCCGGGGTCCTGGGATCAAGTTCCGCATCGGGCTCCCTGCTCAGCAGGGAATCTGCTTCTCCCTCTGCCTGTTGCTCACCCTGCTTGTGTGCTCTCTCTCTCTTTCTCTCCCTCTCTCTCTCTCTCTCTCTCCGGTAAATAAATAAATAAATAAATAAATAAATAAATAAATAAATAAATAAAATCTCTTTAAAAATTATAAAAAAATAAAAGTCAAGTAGACTGCTTTGGTGGCAAGTAACAGACACTAAATCTGGCTTAAACAAGAAAGGGAAGGTTTTGGCTTGTGGCCGTGAAATGTCCAGGATGCTGGATCTGGGGGTTCAAATGATATCACAGGACTCAGGCCCTTTCTCTCCCTCTTGGCTGCTTGCTTCTGTGTGACAGATGCTTTCCACATAGTTCTCTTCCCAATTAGCCATCACGATGGGGAGAGGGGACTCTTCCCTGACCATACCATCAAAAGTCCCAGAATTGAGTCTCGTTGGCCTGGCTTGGGTCACGTGCCTGTCCCTGAACCACTGTTGTGGCCAGGGACAGGCAGCAGTCTGGTTGGCCAGGCCTGGGACGCACGCCCCCTCCCTATCACAAAGACTAGGAAAGGGAGAGGGGTGACATTCCAAAGGAAATTAGGCGCTATTACCAAGACGAGAGGGAATACCAGATAAGCAGGCATACTGATCAACTGCTATGCGGGAAAAACTAGCTTTGCACGCCTCCTGTGTGCCAGGCATTGGGCAAGGCCCCACATGCGTTAGTGATTGCTGTGAATCCTCAAGGGAAATTACTCACCCTGTTTAAGAGAGAAGGACACTGTGGCCAAAGAGGTTGGTGCCTGTGAGTCTCCCCCAGTAGCAGGGCTGGCGTCAGAACCCAGTGGGTGTGCCCTTTCACCCACCCCTAAACCCTGGGCAAGGCCAAAGCCCTGCATTGGGACAATTCTCATTAAAAAGTTAGATCTGTGCCTAAAAATGCAGGCATCAAATTGTCTTCAGAGGTTGATTCCAATAAACCAATTAGGACTGCTGCAGAGTCCTTGTACCATATGTACAGAACTTTAAAAAACTGTAAACAAGAGATCGAGAATGAATTGTGTAAGCAGAATTTTTTTTTTCCATTTATGGGAATGCTTTTTTTTGGTTTTAGGAAAACAATGACTTTGATGATCAGTCTTTTTTTTTCTTTGTTTTTTAATCCACATTAGCATTGTTCTTAACAAATAGTCATCCAAACTTTGCTTAAGCATCCCCCGGTGACAGGACTGTTGGTATGGTCTTCTCTGGGCCTCAATTTACCCATCTGGAAGTTGGGGCCATTGGATTGGCTGAGTCCCTTTCAATGATGGAAAGGCCTCCTTAGTGGTGTCCCTGCTCCTCGTCATACCATTTTTCGCACAGTGGCCAGAAGGATATATAGGAAACGTTTTTAAACATACATTAAATCGTGTCACACAACCCCACCCCTTGAAACTCTTTAATAGAACAAAATCCCATCTCCTCCCTGTGGCCTGCAAGCCTCTCGTAATGCCACCGCTGCCTGCCTCCCCACCCCTGCCTCCCTCCTCCCCCGGCTCTGCTTGCCATGATGGTCTTCCTCCACCTCAGACATGTCTGGCCTTTCCTGGCCTCCGTATCCTTACTCGTCTTCTCTCTGCCCGGAATACTCTGTTCTCAGCTCTTCTCCTGGCCAGCATCTTGTCCTTCAGGTCTCCGTTCAATGCTTGCTTCCTCAGATAGGCCTTCCCTTCCAAGGACACCCAGCTGCCCCACCTTCCCCTCTCGTGCACTCACAGCAGGCTCTGGGGGCCTTCCTAAGCATTGAATGCAACTTACAATTACGTACCTACTTGCTTATCTGCTGGTCTGTTGTCCATCTTCCCACTCTCCAAGAGCAAGGTCTAGGTGTCTCTTGTTCCTCATTGTGTCCCAGCATCCAGCAGAGTACCTGGCACACAAGAGGTACTTACTAAATGTTGTACAGTGAATGAATGAATGACAAATGGGAGCCATTCAAAATCTCTGTGCTGGTGTCTTGATGAGGCAGAATTGAAGTTTTTTTAAATAAAACTGACAACTACTCAGGTGGCTTCAGAGACAGAGTCCTTTTTTGTCAGAAAATCACCTTTCCAAGGGGATTCCTAAAGGATGCCTTGACCTGTTCTTTGGCTCCGTGAAGGCCCCAGCACCAGGGAGTACAAACAAGGGAGGGGTTTGGGCCGGGATGCCCAAATCCCTGACGTTGAATTAGCCTGTTTTTTATGAACAGGGGTGGGGCAGGCTTTGGAGAATCAGAGTGCAGGGTACTAAAAGTTCTTGACCTTTTCCTTTCTGCCAGGCAAAGAGCTTGGAGCTTGGCCTCTAATAATCATCACAACTCTGTGTGAGATGGACTTGCTGACCCCGCTTTACAGTTAAGGAAGCTGTGGCTCTGAGGGTTAGGAAATTGTGTGAGTCTAGAGCTTCTTGACTCTAGAGCTCACGTTTCTTCCTCTCTGTCATGCTTCTTTGAAATGAAATGCGTGTTGGATTTGGAGAGGTCATGCCTGGTGGACTTAGCTTGGCACTCAAGGGCACTTCCCATCTTGTCCTGATTTATCTTTCCATTATTCATCTCTTCTCACCTGGAGACCCTTCTCCTGCAAGTCCCTGGCATTCACACTGGTCTCTGGCCCCAGCCCCCACATAGTTGCTCCACCTTGTCGCATTTTGAATGAAAGTTTCCTAGTAACATTTCCAAGTCCTTCAAAGTGCACCATGATGTCTCCAGGCTTCAGAGAGCTCTCTCCTACCTCCCATCCTGCATCAGTCAGGACTAGATTACATGTGTCAGAAACCCAACTTAAACTGGCTTCAAAAATAACTTGAGAAGGCAGGTTTGGCCCAAGATGTATTGGCTCAGGAAACTTGACAGAACAGGAGTAGACTGAGCTTCAAGCAGAGCTGGATCTCAGGGTCAGACTGTGGTATAGGAATCTACTGATGCTGGCTTCATACTCAGGCAGGCTCCTTCCAAGCGGTGAGAAGATGGCCCCCAGCAGCTCCAGGTCCCCATCCTAATAGCCCACCAACTTCAAAGAAAAGAGAGCTTGACTTTCTCAAAGTTTGGAGCAAAAGCCCCAGAGCTGATTCTTTTTAAGAATGACTGGAAAAATAGCCAGCCCCGGGGCTCTGTGGATTGAGTGGAAAGCAAGAAATCCCTACAGTGCTGAAAAGAACACCATCTCCTGAGATGAGCTGGGTGCTAATGCTTTCTCATTCTTGATTTCATTTAATCCTTTGTATAGCTCTCAGAGGTGGGGGTTATACCCATATTATTGTGGAGGAAGCTGAGGCCCAGAGAGAGCAGGTGACTTGTCCAAGCCATACTGCTGGTCGGCGGCAGAGCTGAGATTCAAACCCAGGTCTTTCTGACTCAACTCTGTGCTTTGCTCCAGAGCCCTGGAGATGGCAGGGCTCCCCTGGTGTTAATGCCTGTCTCCTCTGTCCCTCTCGTAGGTCTATATCATCCGGGTTACATGGTCCAGCGGCTCCACGGAGGCCATTTACCGGCGCTACAGCAAGTTCTTTGACCTCCAGGTAAGGATTTGGAGTGTCCAGTGAGCTGCGGTGTAGGAAGAAGTTTAATCGGACTAACTTTCCATGTTGACGTCAGAGCCTAGACCCTCACCCGTGGCGGACACATAGTGTTCCTTTTTATTTCCTAGATTTAAAAACGATGTCCATGTGCTCACTTCAGCAGCACAGGTACTGAAATCAGAATGATACAGAAATTAACACGGTCCCTGTGCAAGAACGACACACAAATCTGTGGAGCACTCGTCTGACTATCCCAGGAGGAAAAAAACCTTCTCGGCTTCAGGCATAGCTTGATCCAGGGTTTTCACAGTACCACCTCACCCAGCTCCTTCCTCTCATCCTGCATTCCTACTTTCATGGTGTTGGCTTTATCCTCAGATCCCACAGGGTTACAAAATGCCCTGGGCTCATACTCAGCAGGAAGGAGTGAAAGGTCACTTCCCAGAAGTCCCAGTGAACACAGTGTCCTCTGCATACCATCCCGTGTCTTGACCTCACATGTTCTCTCGGAAGCTTGGGTGATATTAACCACAGGCAGCCTTGGTCGTATGGACCTAATCCATTCCTAAAAATGTTGAATAAAGAGTTTTCAGAATCTGTATTTCATTATTTTAGAGGGGGAGGAGAGATAATAATGTGCTCCTAACCAGTTTCCCCAATATCACTAAAACAATCTCAAACGCCTACATAACAAACTGCCAAGAGTCATTGCGTAATGTAAACCAACTGAGACACCAGTTACCTAATTATTAAAATGCACTGAACTTATTAGTGGCATTTTGTGTTCATAAAATGCAACCAAATCAAACAGTACCATATGTAAATTATATTTCCTTCTGGTCTACAGCAAACATGTAAATACATAAAGAGACTATATGTTAAAGATGCTAAGGTACTATCTAAAACAGACTTGGCAGGAGCAGCATGGGGGCAAGGAAGGGGCTGAACCCTGGGGGAAAGGCAGAGAAGATGATGCCCAACACCTTTAAATGCCATGAGCAGGAGGAATAGTCCTGTCTGAGAATGACCAAGATCCATACCCTCTTACGCAGATGCAGGGGTGATCTATGCGGATCTATTACAGCACGTCTTCAGTTCAGACACTGAATGTTGGGTAAACACTTTTGCAAGTTGCTCGACAGACTTTTCCTGCACAGCGGGTCTGTGTAGGGAGGACTACCTGTATTTTGCTTCCAGAAGCCTCTTGCCTGCCTGGTACCTCCAAAAGGATAACAGGGGGCAGAGAACAACGAAACAATAGAACTGCTACAATCAGAATTGCTATCCTGGGGATTATGGACATCCACAGAGCCAACACCCCCTGAGCAGCTTAGGCAGGAAGAGAGGAAGAAGTAGGGTAGATTTACAGGAAGAGGCAGGTGTGCCCCCACAGATCCCAGAGCAGGAAATGCAGCTGGCCTCACAGGGCCCCAGAGCCAGCAACTGAACGGCCCTCGGAGGCCTAGCGGCTCCCCAGCCGTCTATCGCTATGGCCACAGGGTCTCCCATCGAGCCTGCTCTGTTTTCCTGCTAGCCTCTTTGGACCAGCTTCCTCCCCGGACCATTGGCCCACATCCCCAGACAGCACTGCAGTCCCCCAGTTGAAATGTCCTTCCCTGTTGCCAACACTCTGGCGTTTCTAGGTGCTGGGTCCAGTCTCCAGGAGAGAGAGAATCTGATGGTCCCAAGGGTGCTGGGTCCACCCCTGAGACTGTCGGCTGTGGCCAGAGGGGTCTGGGCGTTTGGTACAGCATCATCTGGAGGAGGAGAGGTTGAATGAGGACGGGGTGGAGAGAAGCTCTGGAAATGTTAATAGCTGTTGTTCTGCAGCCAGTGAGGCAGCATACCCAGGGCTTTAGACCTTGACTTCTGGGATTAGACAGACGTTTCGAATCTCAGCTCTGCCTTTCAGATCTCAGCTTGGTGTCACCGCTGTGTGTTTCTGAGACTCAGTCTCCCCATCTGCATACTAAGAGTGAAAACGCTTTCTTTGTGCATTCATTGTGACCGTTACTCAAGATGTGCCTCGCTCAGTAAGCACATTAGCTGTCATTAGCTGTCCCTCTGTTCAGATGAGACTTGCCCAAGGTGACATCATTTGGGAATGCTTGAGCCAGAGTATGATCACGAGTCTCCCTGGCCCAAAGCCTGTCCTCCCTGACTCTCCTGTTCTGACTCAACTTTCTTATTTCTTCCAGAGCTTAAAAGTGAGGTTTTCTCCCCCACTCGGCATAATTGGCAATAATTGGGGGTTTACTATAACACAAACAGCTGCCTCAGACGCCCCTCCCTGATAGTCTAAAGGCAGTGCTTCAGCCAGCTTTAAAGAGTCCCAGATGGGTGGCTGGAGTGGGAACATCACGGAATTCCAGAGGGTCCCGCTGTCCTAGAAGTGGCCTGCCCCCCACCCCCCACATCCCAGAGGGGGGATCTGGACGAGAGGAGGGCAGGACCCCACCAGCCAAAGTCAGCTGTTCTCCAGGACCAGGCAAGGAGGCCAGCCCACATGGGGCTGGGACCCCTCGAAGTAAGATGATCTCGTGATGCCACCCTCCCCTTCCTCTTGTCTGCCGAGTAGCCTTGGCTTTTTCCAAAAGTGACTTGGCACAAGAGAGTATGGGGAGGGCCAGGCTTTCGTGGAGGAACAGCTAGGCCAGTGCGCTGTAATGGAAAATGCAGAGGACTCAGTCAGGAGACTTGGGGCCCAGCCGCCTGTGCTGTGTGGCCTTCGGCATGCCCCTTAACCCCTGTGTTGCCTTTCTGGCCTCATCCGTAATGTGTGGTCATGACAGCAGAACCAGCTGGTATTTCTGGATCACTGACTGCTAAGCATCTAGATGATAATGACTCATGGAATCCTCGCGTTAAGCTTATTCAATTACATAGATGGAGAATCTTAGGCTCAGAGAGGTTAAGTCATTTGCACAAGGTCACACAGCTAGTGAACATCAGAACTTGGGTTTGAAACTGGGTGGGTGACTCCAGAAGCCGCACTCTTAGCCACTTTGCTTCTAGTGTCCCTCTCTCTAGTGGCTACTTCACAAGGCTTATATGGACCTAAAAATGGTGATGTGTGTCCAGAAGAGGTAGATTCGGCAGATCCGTGGTTGCCAGGAGCTGGGGGGAGGGGAAAAGGGGAAGAGGCTGTTTGTGGGTACTGGGTGTCTTTTGGGGGTGATGAAAATGTTCTGGAATTGGGTGATGGTCATGGTTGCACAGCCTTGTGAATATACTAAAAACCACTGAATTGTACACTTTAAAAGGGTGAATTTTATGGTATAGGAAGTATATCTCAATTGCCTTTTTTAAAAAGTGATGACACGTGTGAGCAGTTTCTGGGCTGTCCAGCCCTGAGCAAATGTCAGCTGTTGGGATTTATTGATGGGCACGGGTTGTTGCTAGGAACTGGCGTAAAGATTAGAGGAAGAGACGATGCCAGTTTAATAGAGTGGTTAAGATCCTGGGCTTTGATCTAAACGCTGCCACTTACTGGCTGTGAGATCTTGTTTTAGTCAGAACTTGTTTTAGTTGCAGATGACAGAAAGCCAGTCAAAATGGATTACTCAAAAAGAACATTGATTAGCTAAATGTAACTGAGACATCTAAGCATTCTTGGCTTCAGGTATGGCTGGATCCAGGGGCAAAAATGTCAATGAGGACCTGCCTTTCTCCACTTCTTAGCATTCTCTGTGCCCAAGCAGGGTGATATGTGGTAGTGGTGGCCACAGCTCTAAGCTGTATCCAACAGGTCAGCTCAGTGGCTTCAGGAAAAAGAAGAACACCCCCAACAATTTAAGTAAAAGTCTCATTGGTTCATCTTGGGTCAATGGCTGGGCCAGTCAGGGCCAGCCTAGGGAAGGGAGTAAAAGAAATAGCCTGTAGATGAAACAGCAAATGCTCCTCCCGGTCGGGGCAGGACATTCAGGCAGAGGAAATAGTCTGCAGGGAGGCTGCCTGGGGTAGAAAGGAGGAACATGCCTCAGGCTCCTTTGTGGGAAAAGAGACTCACAGTCACCAGCGAGAAGGCCCCCTTTATGACAGTTCACCTTCTGGTATGATTTCCTAACCCTCTTACGCTTAGAACAGCCAGACTCTGGTCGTCATACCTGCCACTTTCTAGTGGTCATCTGAGCTCGTGTCTCATTCACACAAGGGTGCAGGTGATAGAGCCCTGGTCTTGGGATGGGAAGACCTGGTGTCAGCTCTGTGTTACCAGCGATGTGGCCTTGGGCAGGCCTCTCTGAATCTCCCTTTCTGCCCTGCTGGGGCCCACGCTGGAGAGTCCATCCCAGGGTGCCAGAGGGAGTTGGCATCCGAGCAGGGCATGGGGACAGCCAGAACACGCAGAGCGTCGAGGGCAGTGCCTAGAGGAAATGGGGTTTGAGTGATGCAGTGACAGGGTCAGCGAGCATTTACTGAAATGCTCCAGGTGCCCACTTTCTGTGCCGTCTCATTCAGTCCTCACTTACAAGCCCGAAGTCATAGACAGGGAAGCAGAAGCTCGGAGATGCAGAGTCATGTGCCCAGAAGCAGCATGGCTAGGATTCAGGCCCAGGTATGGCTGAGTCTGAAACCCGTGCTCCTAACCACTTAGCCCCCTAGCCTCCTTGAGGCCCAGCACTGGCGTTACATCTGTCTGTTCGAAGATAGATTTGCCGCAGAGCTCTGCCTAGAGCTGGCCTTCGGAGGCCCATTTGGCACTCCCACTAAGAAGCGGGCAGAGCCTATCCTGCGGAGGGCTGCTCCGAGCACAACACAGGCCCTTCACAAACAGGCCTCAGATGTGGGAGGGGTCCACTCTACACCGTGCCACGCGACCTTTGCCCTCTGAGTTTCCCACTGGCTCAGTGTGTCCCGCCAGGCCAGCGTCATGGTCTTCAACGGAACCAGGGCTCTCCCTGCGGAAGGCACGGTTAAATATGTGCTGAGCCAGACCCCAGGTGTGCAGAGAGGGACCTCTGTCCCAGCCAGGGAGCCTCAGGCAGAGCTTGCTTCCTGGAGGAGCTGATATCTGAGCAGGGCCTTGACCCGAAGTAAGGAGCTGACCTGCCGGCAGGATAGGGGAGGGCTTTTCATGAAGAGGAAACCACGTGTGCAAAGTGTAGAGGCAGGATTTCTAGCTGGGCATCTGGCAGAATTCTGGTGGCGGGGGACACGGCCAGCTGGGTCACTCTGCCCAGCAGGGACCTCGGGGGAGAAGTGCCATCACACGTGTCCTGTACACAGGGACACTCCATCTGTGGGGACCCAGAAAGGGCTGTTCCTAGGGACGGGGGCTTGCAGGGGGAGCTGTTTCTAGACATACCACATCCCAGAGCTGAAGGCAAAGCGGAGGCAGCATCTGGATCTGCACCTCTGTTTCTCCCCAGAGAAGGGAACCGAGATCCAGAAATGGGAGCGGCTATCCCAGTGCACACAGCAGAAGTCACTGTTTCCAAGTGGGACTGAGACAAGACTGACCTGTCCCTTCTCTGGGAGTTTGACAGCCCCAAGTGCACTTCTGAGCTTTGGAGCGTGTCTGCCTGGAAGCCCCTGTGCTCCACCCCAGAGGCCAAAGGGAAGGGAGTGTCTTCTCATCTTTTCTGGGGGCAGGTACAGGGGTGGCAGAGCCGAAGGGTTCCCTCTCCCCAGGCAGGCCTGGCCCAGCCGGGAAGGCTGCCCAGCAAGATCCTAGCCAGCAGCTGGCCTCAGAGTCTGCCAGCCATATTTATCCAAGTACTGTCTTGGCTGGGTCCTCACACACAGGCACTGTCTTCTGAAATTGCAGTGCCTCCCACATGTTGTACACGCCTGATGGAGTCTTTCTTCCCTTCCATCTGAAAAGCTGTGGCCATCTCGGTGGTGGGTAGCTGAGACAGTACCGTAGCTGCCCTTTCCCACACAGTCAGCAATTCTTGTTTTCTGAAAGAGAAAGGAGCAAGATTGTGTTGGTCAGTTGCCTCTGAATCCCAGGCCAGGTCCTGTTGCTGCCCCCTGGAACCTAATTTCTCCTGTCCTAGACAGCAGAATAGGGGAGGGCTTTCCATGGCTGACCAAACCAGATAACCACTTTTTTTTTTTTTTTTTACTCATTCATTCTTTGCACAGTTGTATGCCAGGTACCCAGCTCATACCAGTGAAGTGGTGCTGGGGAAGGCCCAAGGGCAGGCAGACCAGTAAGGAAGTCAGACTGAGGACCTGCTGACTTGGACCAAAGGGCCTCAGGGAGAAGAGTGAGGTGGAGAGACGGGAGGGGAGGCAGGGCCCACGTGGCATGTCCACCAGGACACCTGAGCATGTTAACATTTCCCCAGACCACCCCTCAAGGGGACAGAATCTCCAAAGACAGCGAGCCATGTCAGGCGGCTCCGGGTATGTCGTGTCCCGCTCCAAGGACCACGTGGCTTCCCAGCGACCCTGTCGGCAGCTGTGCGTGACAGTCTCCACAGTCTGCTCTGGCTCTTCTGGGACGGGAGGCTTTGTGATACTGAGGGAGTAAACCCCTTCAAGTCCAGTCTGCCACTAACACAAACCACGTGTGGCCCTCCACGCCAGCTTCCACACTGTTTTCCTTGGACAGCATGTCTCCTTTCTCTCTACCACAAGCTGATCTTGAAAACTGCTGATGGAGTGTTCCCTCATCCCCCTTGGAGGCCTGCGATGTGGCCACTTGACGTGGCTCCCTCTCCCTTCCCGTCCCCCAGACTGACTCACTTTCCTCCTCGGTTTCCAGTCCTCCTCACCCCGAGCACCACTTCCTTTTATTAACTGGAGGGAAGGGATGGATTTTCTAGTTTCCAAGGAGAGCAGTCTACAGTTGGCCTTAGCCCGGCATGCCTCTGGTCCTGCTGCTGCAGACAGCCTGGGTCCAGGGGTCCCCACAGAGTGTCTGGAATGTGGCCTGTGGGTGCCAAGTATGACAGCCCTCTGGATAGAAGCAGCCTGTGGCCTATGAATCTGGACACACTAAGACCAAAAGCAAAATACCTCACAGGCCTCTGATCTCCTGTCCTTGCAAATAGTCCTCTTAGATTGTCATGACCATTGACAGAGTGATAAAGAAAGTGAAATAAAACTGGATAAAGCTAAATGAGGAGGATGGGTGTTATAGTTCAGCCCTGCACTGTCTGTGATCATGGCACTAGTCATGTGAGGCTATTTAAATTAATAAGAGTTAAATAAAATTAAAAGTTCGATTCTTCCATCTCCGGAGCCATGTTTCAAGGGCTCAGCCTTGGAGCTCCATCTAGGGCTAGTGGCTACGGTAAGGAACTGTGCAGATATAGAACATTGCCATTATTGCAGAAGGTTCTGTTGGACAACCAAGCTCTGGCTCCTGAGGGGACTTGGATAGTCTGAGGAGTTTTGCTAACCTTAAAACACAGCCTCGTGCTGGAATGTTATTCAGCCTTAAAAAGAAAGGACATTCTGACACCTGCTACAACATGGATGAACCTCAAAGACATGATGCAGAGCGAAATAAGCCAGATACCGAAGGACAAATACTGCACGATTCCGTGACATGTAGCACCTAGAACAGGTAGATTTGTATAGATAGAAAGTGGAATGGTGGTTGCCAGGGGCTGGGGGAGGAGAATAGGGAGTTAGTGTTTAATGGGGACAGACTTTCAGTTTAGGATGATGAAGAGGTTCTGGAGATGGATGGTGGTGATGGTTCCACAGCAATGTGAATGTGCTTAATGCCACTCCTTGTATGTTCAAAATGGTAAAGTTTATGTTAAGTATATTTAACACAATTTCTAAAACACACAGCCTCACAAACTACTAAAAATCATTCCCAAATAACTTTTAGAATAATGTCTTCTTTAGGGGCAGAGTGCCAGGAGAGAGGGGATCCGTTGTTGAGCACCTGGATGTCCCCAAAGGGCTCACGTTCGGCGTTCACGGACATAGCGAGACTCTGCCAGGCAGACTGTGGTCCTCGTTCCCCAGATGGTGACTCAGGCTCCCTGGGTGAGGAGGCTGACCCCTGACACACAGCTGGCCTGAGGAAGCATCAAGATGTAACCCCAGGACTGTCTGGTCCCCAGGGGTACCATCTGTGGTTAGATATTGCATCATGAAACCCAGGTCTGCTGCCTCAATTGGCAACACTTGAGAGGACACTTCAGCTCTTTGGGCCATGCTTGTCTGGGTAAAAGCAAGTCAGGAAAAAGGATGAGAGAGTAACTTCCTAAGACACACTGTCAGAGACCGCAGGCAGCACTGGGGGAGGCCTTTTTCTCTGGCCTCCTTCAGACAGAGGCTCAGAAGGATGCTGGGAGAAGGGAGAACGGGCATGGTCAGGTGGATGGATTACTGGTGCATACCTTGTTTTTTTTTCTCCTGAGTTCCCTTTATCGGTGTTCCAGCATTGTCCTAACAAATAAAATTGAGAAGGACCAAAAAAGATGGCATTAGGCAAAACCTATCATCTCTAAAAGACTCTGTGGCTGAGACTGATCGATCACCCCGCTTTTCAAAAGAAAGCATGCTGTTCACCTGTGCACAGAATATTAAACTTACTTCATCTCAGGCTGATTTTTCACGCTTGCATGACACTCCAAAGCCACCTTTGAGAGTGACCTTAGGGAAAGAGAGTGGGATTTCGATTAAGGTCCTTGAACTGGCTGGACCACCACTCAGCTGGGTGACCTCAAGCAGCTGTCCCTCTCTGCTCCCCAGTTTCTCCTATCTGGGACATGGGCAGCGTACATTTATATCACAGAGTTACTGTGAAGGTCAGATCAAATCATGCATGCGAAGGCTTGCTAACCGTAAACTGCCAAACAACTGTTAGAGTGGTGACTAATTCTTATTTAATATTAGTGATATGAAGAGTATTAACTAGGGCACTTAGTGAACACGTGAAGCTGTCTCCTAGAGTGTTCCACTCAGTTGCCTTCATTGCTTTGGTCGGTTGGTGTTGAGTACCTACTTTGTCCCAGAGTCGGAAAGCTCCTGGATTCAAAGAAAGCAGCCCGCCTTTGCAGCAGGCCTGCTGTGGGCTCTCCAGTTGCTGAATGACGGTGGACCAAGCATGTCCCATTGGCACGCAGCACAGAGTAGGGCCAACAGGAAACCACAAATCAGACCGTGACCTCTGGGCAGCCCATCAGGGTGCCGGCCAAGCCGAGGCGGACCGGCCTCCCCAAGGGCATCACAGAAGACAGCACCAACGGGGCAGGGAGCCCCCGCCTGCCTCCCAGGCCCACAGAGCAATCCGTTTTCATCGAGGCGGGTAGTGTGACGGCAGAGAAGCCACGGGCTTCCATCTCTGGCCACGCCGCTTGCTGGCTGCAGGCCCGTGGCAGATTTCTTCCCTCTTTGGGCTCCAGTTTCCTGGCTAATCATGTCCACCTTGAAGGAGTGTTCGGAAGATTTAGTGAGAGCATGTGTCTAAAGAATCTAGTCTGTGCCTGGCACGGATAACCTGTTTCTCTTGCCCTTGCGACCTCTCCTCCCTCCCCCTATGCACTAGCTGTGCTTATTTCTCCAGGGCTATGCAGGGCTTCTTTCCTTCTACAGAGGGGCATCTTGAATGCCAGGGTGACTTTCTGCTGGAGAAGAAACGATGAGCGGCAGGCTTTTCACATTCCAGCCGTCACGTGGGAGGCTCAAGAGTCCCTTCCTGTTTGAATCCCGGGCCCAGGTACCAGTAGGGTGGCTATGATGCTATGACAGAGAGCCTCTCTATACAACTAGGGTCCATCTCCCTCCGTGGTTGTTGGGGACTCCGGACCCTCAGTGGCAGAGAAGCTACTTTCTGCAGTGTGGCCAGTCACATGGCAGAAAGAAGTGAGGGTAGTAAATCACGCACCACTCATAACTCTCCCACCCCAAAGTGACACATGTCTCTTCTGCTCACATTTAACCGGCCACATCCCACCGCAAGGGGGTGGGGAGTACAAATCTACCGTGTGCTCAGGAGAAGAACCAGAAATCTGATGGCAGCCTCAGTCACTACCACGGCCCCGCTTTAATCCATAAAGTAACACTGCACGTTGGTATCATTATGGCCAACTTAGAGATGAGACCCAGGGTCTGTCACTTCCCCAAGACCACAAGCCACAGGTCCTTGGGATTTTGTATATCAAATCAGAGAGGCGTTTATCACACTAGTAAAGGTTTCCAGTTTGGCAACTCGGCCCCTGTTCCTTCTCCCCTCTACAGCAGCCTACACATACCTCTGAAGGTGCTTCCTACACCGCCCTGTAAGGATTTATTTCCTCTTCTGGCTCTCTAGACTTAAAGTCTTTTCATCTCTGAACCCCATGTACCTAGCACAGAGCGGGGCACAGATCTATCTGTTGGGCCAACCTGGGGAATCTTAGTGTGGCAGGGGAGTGTAATGATCTCACAGGCATAGACCTAACCAGATTAATTGAGTCCCAGTGGTTTGTTACCTGACAAAACCTGCAATTCTTAGGAAACAGATTGACCTGCTGTCAGTGGAATTCTGGTGGCTCTGGGGGTATTGTTCACATTTCAGGTCCTTTGGCTGGAGACCCCCAGGAAAACTGACAGTGGTCTCCCCCAGCTCTGAGCCTTCACTGATATGGCGGCTATGAACAGAGAGAATTGTTTTTATGGAAATCCTAGGTCCAGTTGATATTGCCTTCCCATTAGTCTGGGTTTCTGAAAAGCTGAACACAGTGAGCCTTTATATATTAAATCACATATTTCACGTAATTCCCTTAAAATGTCAGAAATGCATTTATCATATTAAAGGCTTCCGTTTTTGCTATTCTCCCCCTGTTTAGATGCAGATGTTGGACAAATTTCCCATGGAAGGAGGACAGAAGGATCCCAAACAGCGGATCATTCCCTTTCTGCCAGGTGGGTGAGACACATGCTGTTAGAGGGGCTCTGGGGGGATCCAGGACAGCCCCCGCATTTCTCAGCTCAGCTTCCTGGGGCATTGTCCTAATGACCAGAGTCCCAGCCATTTGTAGAAATTAGTGCCTAAGAATATGGGCTTTGGGGTTGGATGCTGTACCATCCTCTTAGGCAAGATACTTCACCTCCAGGATCCTCAGTTTTTTCTGTCTCTACAATGGGAATAATTAGAGCTCATAAAGCTTTTGTAGTGAGTGGCATCTTTGTTATGGCTGCAGTATTACTTTGCCATTGCCGTGTCATGAATTCACACCAATTTAGCAGCTTAAAACCACCCTCATTTATTATCTCAAGTTCAGTTGGTAGGAAGTCCAGGCAGGTGCTGCTGGGTTCTTTGGTTAGAGTCTCCCAAGGCAGAGGTCATCATCTTGGCCAGGCTGGGCTCTTATCTGGAGGATTAGGGAAGAATCCACTTCCAGCCTCATTCAGGTTGTTGGCAGAATTCAATTCCTTGCAGCTATGGAAGTAGAATACATGTTTCCTTGCTGGCTCTCAGCCAGGGACCCCTCAGCTTCCAGAGGCTGACTGCGTTCCTTATCCATCTTCAAGCTGGCGGTGGAGCATTGAATCTTTCCCGTGCCTTGAATCTCTCTGACTTCCCTTTCTGCCACCTGTTGGAGAAAGCTGTTTGCTTTTAAGGGCTCATGTGATTACATTATACCTACTTAGCTAATCCAGGATAACTTCCCTCTCTTAAATAGAACTGTGGCATATGTTGTAACATGATCCCAGGAGTGAGATCTCATCATATGTATAGGCTCTGGGGCTCTGGGGCTCTGGGGATGACAATGGGACATCTTTGGGGGTCCATTTTAGAAATCTGCCTGCCTATCTGCCACAGCTGCCAAGCACCTTCTGAGTGCCAGGCACTCCTCCAGGCACTATGGAGGAGTTAATACACTCATGGCTGATCCCTGCCCTTAAGACATTAAGTGTTTCTTCCCCCCGCCAAAAAAATTCCTTACCAAAGGAATAGTATTAAGGCTTCAGCTCAAAAAAATGGGCTACCCAAACCAGAGTTATTACCTCAAGTAATAATATTGGATGTCTACTGTAGGCCGTCACGGGGATAAGTGCTTTACATTCATTACCTTGTTTAGTCTTCAGAACAACCCTGTGCCCATTTTACAGATGAGGAAATTGAGGCTCAGAGAAATTTATAATCATTTGCACAGATAACAGAGCTGTGCTTCAAACACAGCTTTGGCTGGCTCCAAAATTCATGCCTGAAGTCAGACAGCCCAGGTTCAAATCCCAATGCCCCCCACTCAAACACTGTTACCTTCGGGAAATTATTTAAGCACGCGGAGTTTCATTCTTCATTTGCAAATTGTAGATAATAGTGATACTTAAATAATAGAGTTGTTGTGAGGATTAGCTAGGTGCTAAGTGGCACATAACTAACAGCAGTCAAGCACTTACTATTATTTTTATGTACAGATAATCAGCAAATTGATAGTCGCCCTAAATCACAGATATTCAGAGCTGGAAGGGCCTTTAGATCTTTTTCATTTTGCAGACGAGGGAGCAGGCCCTGAGAGGAGGGGGACTCCCTGAGTCCCTCAGAAGCCCACTCTCTCCTCCCTACTCCAGGGTTCTGCCATCAGCACATCGAGTGGTTCTTCCAGATAATGGCATCACAGAGTGGATTTAGAAACAGGGTAGATGTATTTGCCAGGCCTCATCTACTGGGAGAATCATTTGCCTAAAAAAGCTAACGTTTTTAGTTCTTCCACGGAGAAAGTGTGCAGTCACACTAGAATTTTTGTTCCCTATTGGAGAAAACCCAGTGTACCAATGCAACAGCCAACTAGCAGTGCTCCAGAGCTTGTGCTTTGGAGTCAAACAGACCCAATTCCGTGACCTCACGCTGATGAAAACCCCCTGCCCCCAAGCCTCAGTTTCTCCATCTGTAAAATGGGACAATGCCTCCCGCTTTACAAAGCTTCTCTCCCTGGCACATAGTGGGTTCTCTGCAAAAGTCAGAAACAGGATCCTGGGACATTCCTTGGGAATTTCTTCATATTCATGTTTTAGGGTCATACTTAAATGATCAATCTGAATATTCAAGTTGAACTGGACCCCAATCGTAGGTTTTTTTCTTCAAGGAAGGAAAGGAAAGCAGGGAGTTATAACTCTTTACTGGATGAAAGGCAAAAGCCAGCTATGAAAAAACTTCCCAGCACAGGGAAGAACTTGAGCTGACCCTCTCCCAAGCCCCTGAAAGCTTTCATGGTTACGGAATCCTTTTCCACCCACGAATTTATGAAAATGCTGTTCTCAGAGACTCAGCCCCATTTTTCCTGCTTGGGGCACGCACTTGCTGCTCGGAGAGGTGTGGCTGGGCCCCAGGACCCCTCGAGCATCCCTTCATGGCCCACCTCTTAACTCTTCCTTGAGGCCAAGGCCAAGGGCAGGGATACACAGGAGGAACATCCCCTCCCCTAGGGGTCCATTTTCTGCCAAGACTGCCGCGTCAGCAGAACAAAAGCAAGTCTCTTGTTAGCACAAAGGCAGGGGGAGGGTGAAGCAGCCCTGTACAATTTTCCATCCCAGCAAGAGCTGGGGAAGCCAACTTGGCAGAGGATGTGGCTTGAAAAATAAGACTTACAGTTTGGCCTTCCACCACTGGAAAACAAAAGCCTGCCCGTTCCCACCAAAGGCTATGCTCTCTGCCTAGCACCCTTTCCACTCCAGGAAGGCTGGCCTGCCGGGGAAGCCTCACCCTCCTTCCCCACAACTCACACAGAAACCCATGAGGCACAGATAAAGGGCCATTGTCCCAACTGGCATTTCACTCAGAGCCCCCAGCCAAGGAGGTACTGGCCACATGGTTCTGCCCCACAGCCCAGGGTCTGAGCCGGGCTCGAGGTCTGCTGCAGATGGATGATGAATTAGCCTATCAGAGGCAGGTCTTAAGAAACCAAGCTGCAGGTTGAGGAAAGAACATGTGCTCTCAATTACAGAGTATGAGTCAGTATCATCTAACCTGTTTAAACAAAACAACAAAAAAATGTGATTACTCTTTTGTGAGCACCTAGGAAGGGCCAAGCCCTGTGCTGGGTGAGTCATGGAGGTTACTACTAAGAAATAAGGGCTGCTCTCCCATTTTACAGATGAGGAGACTGAGGCTCTGGGAAGGAAATACATTTCTCAAGGCAGCACAGTCACCCTGGATTGGCTGATTACAGCGCCTATGGCCTCCCCAGCAGGTGCCACCACAGGGCTTCCTGTCCCCCTTGTTGGCAGGGCGTCTGCCATATGCCCGGAGACTCCTAGGCCATTCAGGGAGAGGAGTGGTCCTTTTGTTGTCATGTCACACCCCTAGGAGACCTTGAAGGTGCCGGAGTTCTCTATCCTTCTCTCTCAGCCCCTGCAGGCTGGGCCTTGAGTGAATTCTCTTCGTCGGTGGTGACTCCAGGACCAGCCTGTGCTGTTCCCATGGGCCCGTGCGTGCAACGTGCCTATTGTGAATTGTTTGAGTTGGGTCACAGGCTTCCCAGTAAGAGGCCTGAATACCCCACTCCCCCACCCTTCCTCTGATTTATAGAAGGGGACATTATATCAAAATGGGACCCAAATGTTTTTGGTAGGGACTCCTCTCCAATTCTGAGAAACAGATTAGAGGCAGGAAGCATTTACTGTGGGAGATTTCTCTTCAGGCAGGCGTTCCTTGTTTTTCCTAAAGGCTCGGGATTCTCCTAGAGGTTCTACACTGCAAACAGTCCCACCCACGAGGGTGGTAATTTGATTATTACAATGACTGGGGGTGGAAATGGGGATGGGCCAGGGATGCTAAACATCCTGCAGGGTGGGGGACTCCCACATAGGGAAGCACTGCCCCACCCGGAATGTCAACAGCGTCCCTCCCGGTTGGGAAACACTTGACAGTGTCAAGAGGGCAGGCCCCCTGTGCTGGCCCATCGAGGGCTCACGGTAACTGAATAAAAGCAGGTGCACCAGGTTGTAAACCATCCCCACTTGGCTGCATATTTTGCTTTTTTGTGGTAAATGACATGAAAACTTTCTGGTTTCAGAAGCAATACATGTTTATGGTAGGAAATTTGGGGAAAGTCAAAGAAGAAAACAAAAAGCCTCTGTCTTCCACCCCTTGGAGACAAGCACTTTGAATCCTGTGATGCGTTTTGTTCTAGATTTTTCTTTTCTAATAAACATGGTATGTCAGAAGTTTGACTGGCTCATAAGCAGAATTAAAACAATCACCATAATAAACAAAGGAGATTCCCTGTTATTAAAGAATATGAGGAACATGTATTTTATCTCACTCTGGGTTATTGTTTTCTTTTTAAATGATAGAAATTAAACAGAAAAAAAAAAAACTTCACCATTAGGTTGACCATATCTACATAATTTCCTAATTGTGCTCGTTTGCCCAAGAGCCAGGGCTCAGATTATGTTAAGTGTTAGATTAACCACATTGGCTTTTTGAGTGCAAATCTCCCTAACCAGCCTGCATTGCAAATCTTGGAGTCAGTAGGCTGTTTCCCATCATCCCTTTCAATTCTATCTTATGAAGACTCCTTTGGACCTTTTTTTTGTTTGTTTTTTCATTTTTTTAATTTATTTGACAGAGAGACAGGGAGAAAACACAAGCAGGGGGAGTGGGAGAGGGAGAAGCAGGCTTCCTGCTGAGCAGGGAGCCCGATGCGGGGCTCCATCCCAGGACTCTGGGACCATGAGCTGAGCCGAAGGCAGATGCTTGATGACTGAGCCACTCAGGTGCCCCTCCTTTGGACCTTCCTACTGTCCTGTTCCTGCTCACCCAAGCTTGATCTTTGGAGATTGCGGCCTCGCCAGAGCCATGTTGGAGCACTGGTTGATCTCTCCTTGCCCTGCCGGCCTTGTGACCCGAATTGCTCTCCTTGACCTGCCTCCTCTGACCAGAAGCTCTCCATACTTTGCTGTTGGAAAAGCTGTGGGCTCCCTGTGCCCTCCTCTTTGACCTTCCCCTGGAGACTCCTGGCACTCTGCATAAGCTGGGCCCCCCCTTTGGTGTCTTATTTCTGATTTTCCTGCCCCCTGCCTGTGTGACAGGTCCAGAACGGTGAGGCCACCCGTCTTAATGGTCAGTGCATGCACTTGGCCACCATCTCCCCACTCCCCTATTAGACTCACAGAAACTCACCAATTTGCTTTAAACAAACCTCACCGATAGCATTTTAGCATCTTGGATGTTTCCAGACACCCTCATCGTTTATATACTTGTCTTTGCCTGTTACCTGCCCACACATCACACTGGAAGATCTAGTACCACAACCAGTGTTCAGGATATCACCAAACAAGTAGTAGACTGATTCTCAGCTAGTTTTTGGTGAGGCAGGAAGGCTTGGAACCCTTCTGTTACACACAGCTGATTGGGGAAGCAATTGGAAGGATTTTCATCTTGGCAAGTGAAATCCACCTTTATACATTCATCAAGTATGAGTGCCATGTGGTGAGGGTACAAAATTGATTAAGGTCCAGTCAAATCCTATGTGTGCAGAGCCCCATGACTCTGAGCCCCATGACTTTCCCCGTGAGGAAAGAAGAAGATACAAATCGATAGTGCGTACAATCAGAAAGAGACAGGAACTCTTAATCCATTTGAAGTAGATAAAAGTTTCTCAACTGGGATGGTGGGTGAGGTTGGATGAGGAAAGTATTCCAGACAGAGGGAAAGGCACAGAATAATGAAAGAATATGGATTATCTGCGGAATGGAAGACTAGACTAGGCATAGGAGGACAGAAGAGGAAAGGAGGCTGAGCTGTTAGGTTGTCCACTCTACTGCTCACCCCCTCTGAGAACCGGAGAGTTCAATTATCAGATCTGGCCTTTCTTCTTCATCTGGTAGGAGCCCCTTCCTTCTCAGGATTGATCCAGCCTCCCTTATCTCACCAAAACTTGTCTCCTGGGCCCCACTCCCTCAAGCCCTTGCATTTGAGCTGTGAACAAGGCTTTGGAGGACCATGCCTGGGGTCATCCAGGCCCTGTGGACATCCAGCAGGGGAGGTTAATGGAAGCCAGAATTTGGGTACCACTCAGACCTACCAGAGGCAGCCACATCCACACCCTCCCGGTTTGCTGAGAACTTGTCATTGCCCCCTTACAATGCCACGTGTGCTCTTCACTCCTGCAGGCAAAATTCTCTTCCGACGGAGCCACATCCGCGACGTGGCTGTCAAACGCCTCATACCGATCGATGAGTACTGTAAGGTAAGTCTAAGAGATGCTAACACTTCCCTGTGTCTCATGTCTTCCCTTTAGGTCATTTCTTCTTTTCCCTTTCTGGCTACAAAATAGTCATTGCGAGCAATCTGCAGTTGAAAGAAATGTAAAAACCAGAACATCAACCACCCATGAGTCCTCAGAGACAACAATTATTAAGGTTTCTACATGTTTCCTTTCTAGTTTTTGTCTCTATATGCATTTCTTTATGGTGTTGACACCATCCCATATGTGTTATTTTTGTTGCTCTCTCTTTTTTCTCTGATATTTTGATATAAGAATTTCCCCATGCTATAAAAACATCTTCTTGAACCTACTTTCAATGGATGCATAGTATTCCACTGAGTGTGAATGTTCCAGAAGTTATTCAGTCCCTGTCCTTGGACAGTGCAGCTGGCTGCCAATCCCTTGAATGTTCTAAATCACAAGGGGCCTACCTTTTGGCTACATTTCCTTTGATTTGCAGCTGTGGTTGGGAAAGAAGCATGCTTTTCCTTTGTCTAGGTTCCCTTACCTTTAGTATTATTTCTCTAACTTAAAATCACTAGCAGCTCTGATTGGAGAAGGTTGGGAATAACAAGAAATGCCTTAACAATGGAGCAGCAAAGATCGGAAACAAAGCATATGTATTTGTTCTTCTCACATCTGTCCTACATTTTCCTGGAGGTTCTAGCCAGTGTACACAGGGAAAAAAGAAAATAAAAGGCATACAGTTCGGAAAGGAAGAAATAAAACTGCCTTGATTCACAGATGACATGATTCTGTTGGAGAAAATCATAAGGGAGCCACAAGAAAAAAAAAAATTCCAGAACTAATAAGTTTAGTAAGATCACAGGATACAAGATCAATATAAAAAATTAAGTGTTGGGGCGCCTGGGTGGCTCAGATGGTTAGGCATCTGCCTTCGGCTCAGGTCATGATCCCAGGGTTCTGGGATTGAGCCCCGCACTGGGCTCCTGGCTCGGCGGGGAGCCTGCTTCTCCCTCTGCCTCTGCCTCTCCCCCTGCTCATACTCTCTCTCTCTGTGTCTCAAATGAATAAATAAAATCTTTAAAAGAAAAAAAAAATCAACTGTAGAGGCACCTGGCTGGCTCAGTCGGTGAAATGTGAGACTCTTGATCTTAGGGTTGTGAGTTCAAGCCTGACATTGGGCATGGAGGCTCATTGAGAAAAAAAAATAAAATAAAAAAATCTTTATTTAAAAAAAAATCAGTTGTACCTCTAAATACTAAGCATGAACAATCCAAAAATGAAATTAAGAAAATAATTCCACTCACAATAACATCAAAAAGAATAAAATACTTGGGGGCGCCTGGGTGGCTCAGATGGTTAAGCGTCTGCCTTTGGCTCAGGTCATGATCCCAGGGTCCTGGGATCGAGCCCTCCTCCATCGGGCTCCTGGCTCAGTGGGGAGCCTGCTTCGCCCTCTCCCTCTGCCTTTGCCTCTGCCCCTGCTCATGCTCTCTCCCCCTCTCTGTATCTCTGTGTCTCAAATTAATAAATAAAATCTTAAAAAAAAAAGAATAAAATACTTAGGAATAAATTGAATAAAAGAAGTACAAGGTTTATACATTGAAACTACAAAACACTGTTGAGAGAAACTAAACCAGCTCTAAATTAATGGAGAGACATTACTTACTCGTGGATTAGAAGACTCAGTAGTGTTAAAATGGCACTTCTTACTACTCAGGCATAAAAAAGAATGATATCTTGCCATTTGCAATGACACGGATAGAACTAGAGAGTATTATGCTAGGTGAAACAAGTCAGTCAAAGAAAGACAAATACCATATGATTTCACTCATATGTGGAATTTAAGAAACAAAACAAACGAGCAAAGGGGAAAAAAAAAAAGAGAGGCAAACCAAGAAACAGACTCTTAACTATAGAGAACAAACTGACGGTTTCCAGAGGCAAAGGCGGGGTGGGGCGGGGGAGCGGGGAGATGGGTGAAATAGTGGTGGGGATTGAAGAGTGCACTTGCTGTGCTGAGCACCAGGTGAAGTATGGAAGTACTAAATCACTGTATCGTGCACTAAAACTAATATTAAACTGAATACTAACTAACTGGAATTTAAATACAAACTTAAAAAAAATCTAGGAGAATAAATTAGAATTTGGGGGTCAGGATGAATTTCTTAATGAGAACAACGTGTGTGTGTGTGTGTGTGTGTGTGTGTGTGTGTGTGTGTGTTATATGTGGAATCTGTAGAAATTGATATGAAAAAGACAAACAACCATACAGGGAAAATGGGCAAAGGACAGGATTGGAAATACAATAAAAAAGACAAATCCCAATGACAAACAAATAATAACAAAAAAACACTAAATAAAAGGAAGCTGGCAGTTCTTCCCCAATTGATCTATACATTCAGTATAATCTCTGTCAAACTCCTAGTAAGCTTTTTTGTAGAAATTAACAAGCTGATCCTAAATTATATGGAGAAATGTAAGGATCCCAAAATAGGCAAAACAATTATGAAAAAAAGAACAAAATTAGAGGCTTATAGTACCCATTTCAAAACTTCCTACAAAAGCTACAGTAATCAAGACTGGCATAAGGATAGGCACGTAGATCAGTGGAACAGAAGTGAGGGCCTAGAAATAAACTTTTGTGAAATTTATGGTCAATTGATTTTCAGCAGTGGTGCCAAAAAATTCAATAGGGAAAGGATAATCTTTTTAACAGTGTGGGATAATAGGATATCCATACAACAAAAAAAAAAAGGAAAAAAAATTAAGTTGGATCCCTACTTCACACCATGCACAAAAATCAACTCAAAATGATCACAGACCTAAACACAAGAGCTAAAATTGTAAAACTTCTAGAAGAAAACATAGGAGAAAATCTTTATGACCATGATTTAGGCAGAGAGTTCCTAGATATGACACCAAAAGAGAAAAATTGATAAATTGGACTTCATTAAACTTCCAGACTCTGGGGTGCCTGGGTGGCTCAGTCGGTTGAGCATCTGCCTTCGGCTCAGGTCATGATCCTGGAGCCCTGGGATCGAGTCCCGCAGTGGGCTCCCTGCTCAGCAGGGAGTCTGCTTCTCCCTCTGACCCTCCCCCCTCTCATGCTCTCTCTCTCTCTATCTCATTCTCTCTCAAATAAATAAATAAAATCTTTAAACTTCCAAACTCTGTACTTCAAAAAAATCCAGTGAAGTAAGTAAAAAGACATGTCACAGATTAGGAGAAAATATTTGTAAATCATCTCTGACAAGGGACTTGTATTGAATCTATACAAAGAACTCTTAAAACTTAACCATGAAGATGTCCCAGTTTAAAAATAGACAAAAGATTTGAATAGAAATTTCACCCAAGAAGATGCATGATGGTTAATAAGCACATGAAAAGGTGTTCAGCTTTATTACTCATTAGGCAATCATTAGGTAATGAGAAACCTACACAGCCACTGGAATGGCTGTAATCCACAAGATAGACAAAACCAAGAGCTGGTGAGGATATGGAGAAACTGGAGCCCTCACTCTGGTGGGGACACACGATGAGAAGCCACTCTGGAAAATAGTTTGGCACTTTCTTCCACGAGTGAGATATGACCACTCTTAGATATCTACTCCAGAGAATTGAAAACTTACATCCACACAAAGACTTGAATGTACATGTTTGTAGCAGTACTAATTCATAATAGCCAAAAACTGGAAGCAATCCAGATGTCCATCACCAGGTGCATAGATAAAGAAAATGTGGAATACCCATACAATAGAATATTTTCGACAATAAAATGCAGTGAAATCCTGATAAATGCTGCAACTTGGGTGAATCTCAAGCACATGATGCTAAGAGAAGCCAGATGCAAAAGACTACACGTTGCATGATTCCATCTACATGAAATGTGCAGATGGAGACGGAGAGCAGATCAGTGGTTTCCGAGGCCTGAGGATAGTGCAGGCAGAGATGGACCACACGTTAGGCGGGGGAAATTTTTGAGGTGATGGAAAAGTTCTAAAACTAGATTGTGGTGTTGGTTGCACAACTCTATAATTTACTAAATATCATTGAATTGTGTACTTATAATGGGTGGATTTTATAATACATAAATTATACTTCAATACATCTTTAAAAAAATGTAAAGGGGGGCAGTGCGGGGATATATGGCCCTTGTCTTGGCAAGAGACCTCATGGAAGGGCAGAAAATCACTCCTGATCACTCCTGTCTTCTCTTTGCCAGACATGACCTCCTTTCATCCCGCCAACAACCTTAAGAAATAGGTTTTATTATTCCCATTGTGTAGGCGAAGAAACAGAGGTCCAACAAAGTTACCTACAACAGTAGTATTGGAGGATTTGATGGTTGAATGCTAGCCTTTTAGGACTTGGCCCTCCCATACCACTTACGGCCTCTCTTTCTCTCCTAAGGATATCCTTAAAAAGGGATTGGGGAGTGAAGGGCAGGGAAGGTCACCCAGGCACAAAGGTACTACTGCTGCCTCCCAGCTCTCAGAGGAAAGTTCGGATCTTCTCCTCTTTGTGTCTTTTCAAACCTCTAGAGCCTAAAAGTCCTTTGTCCAGGCCTGGCTGGCAAGACCTTCAGATCTCTGGGGTTATCTTGGCCAGCTGGGGATTTCCAGCTGGTATCTTCCCTAGCAACTATTGTCTCTCAGCCCAAAGTGTGCTATCCTGCTTCTTACCCCAGCCCAGCCAGCTTCTCCCCAGAGTGACACTTTCCTCATACCCAGGGCTTCATGAACCTCCAGATATTTGATTTGGAAAAGGAGATTTAAAATCGTGAAATGAGGGGCACCTGTGTGGCTCAGTTGGGCGTCCAGCTCTTGATTTCGGCTCAGGTTGTGATCTTGGGGGTTGTGGGATCAAGCCCCGAGACTCCGTGCTCAGCAGGGAGTCTGCTTGAGGTTCTCTATCTCTCCCTCTCCCTCTGCCCCTCTGCCCCCAAAATAAATAAATAAATCTTTTTTAAAAATCCTGAAATAAAAAGAGATAGCAGCAGCTGCCTGCATCTGGCTGATGCTTGGAATGGTATAGAGATCATGAATTCACCTGGTTTCACCATAGGGAAGAAACGGCTTATGTTGGATGAGCCACATGGAAGTTACCACTCCCTGCAATTAATGCATCATAAGAAGCAGAGCAGAGCAGATATTTTGGGGTTTGGTTTGGCCAAATTCCCCGGCTTGGCTTCAAGGGAACTGCCCTCCTGGAAGGAGATGAAACTATCTATTCCAAGGTTTGCAAAATCTTTTACAGACTACACAGACTTTTACTTAACATTTGAGTATCCGTTATTGGCATTGTTGTGAGCTGACTTAAGCCAATTTAATCTATAACTATTAGCTTTATTTTAGTAGAAATTGGTAGTCTCCAATAGATAAAGATAGACAAAGGCTGTAGGTATCCCAAACCTAATTCCAACGAGGAAGAAACTTTCTGCTCTACTAGACCTATTATAAAGTTACAGTAATTAACATAGTGTGGTGTTGGCACAAGGATAGGCAGACCATTGGAACAAAATAGAGAAGCCAGAAACAGACCTGTGTGTATTTGAACACTTTAATACTGACAAAAGCAGCCTCGCCGGTCATTGAGGAAAGGTTGGCTTCCTCAGTAAGTGGGGATCTTTATGGGGGGAAAAAAATGGTAACTAACCCCTGCCTCACACCACACATGTAATCATTTCCAAGGAAATTAAAGACCTAAATGTAAGAGGCAATAGTATAAAAGGTTTTAAAAGATGAAAATAGGGGGGAAAAACTTTATAATCTCTACGTATAGAGGGATTTTTAAAGACACAAAGTACCAACCATTAAAAGATTGATTTATTTGACTACATTAAATTTAAGAACCTCTGTTCATTGAAGAACACAGTGAAAACAAAACTTGGCCAAGTGCTGTCACATATACAAGCATTTATCATCAAGCAGCTCCCTACACAGCCTCTCAAGTTGTTCTGTAAGCTTATTGAAACACCAGCTGTCAGTCTGACACCACTTTGCATGGACATTTCCTCGAGACAAATGGAATGATATCCCAGTGCCAGGATCGGCTCATCCCACCCTGGTCTGACAGTTAAATCCCCTAGAAGAAACAGAACACAGAGGATTCAGAATCCTAGACCCAGGGTACCATTTTGGAGGATGGACTTGGCACATTCTTTTCATGCAAGGGCCAGAGTATCTGAGAATATTTCTAGAATATCGCTCATTTCACCAGTAAAGAATAGCATTTCTAACAACTGTTGTGCTGGTGAATAAAGGCTACAGTGTTGGGTCAGAGGTCAAGATAACTGAAGCCATGAAATAGCCTTTTCTAGAGTGAGGACTTGTGATTAGAGTTCTTTACTTGCCAGAGTGTTCATTTCTGATGAAGATTCACATTTTTACTAACCATCATTGGCGTGTAGTTTAAATCTAACACACACACATACACACACAGACAGACGCACACATAAGTGTGTTCGCCCATACTGTGGTATTTTGAACTAAATGATAGGCAGTCTAATAGCAGTGTTTACCAGACTCCAGCCATTTGAGACCTCCTGTCAAGACGTTGACTGTATACTACCACCTGTATTATTATTATTAAAATTAACTCGCTTTTTTAACTTCTTAAAAATATACATTTTAGAGGAAATTTTATAATATACTATAATATAAAACTGCTAAAACTTGCCAAAAATAAAAGAGCAATGAAACAATAGCAACAAAGGATATGTCTTTCAGTCTAGCCAGCTGCTGCCTGCCTACCCGAGGCCCCACACTACCTGGTCCTGCTCTTTTTCTTTTTTCTTTTTTAAGGTTTATTTATTTGTTTGAGACGGAGTGTGTGCCAGTGAGGGCTGGGGGAGGGGCAGAGGAGGAGAATCTTCAAGCTGATCCCCCGCTGAGCACGGAGCACCACTCAGGGCTCGATCCTGATCCCCCGCTGAGCACGGAGCACCACTCAGGGCTTGATCCTGTGACCCATAAGGTCATGACCTGAGCCAAAACCAAGAGTTGGATGCTCAACTGACTGAGCCATCCAGGCGCCCCAACCTGGTCCTGCTCTTAAGAGACAAGTTAGAAAAGCTTTTTCTTCCAGGAATTTCCCAGTTTTAGGTCTTATGTTTAAGTCTTTAATCCATTTGGAGTGGATTTTTGCATGTGGTGTAAGATAAGGGTCCAGTGTCATTCTTCTGCAGGTGGGTGGTGTTCTCCCAGCACCATTTGTTGAAGGGACTGTCCCTTTCCCGTTGTATGTTCTCGGTGCCTTTGTCAAAGACCAGTTGCCTATATGTGTGGATTTATTTGAGGCTCTTGGCAGTGATTTCATGGATATGATACCAAAAGCAGAGGCAACAAAAATAAAAATAAACTAGTGGGACTACATCAATCTAAAAAGCTGCACAACAAAGGAAATAACAGAGTAAAAAAAGCAACATACAAAATGGGAGAAAATATTTGCAATCATATATCTGTCAAGGGGTCAATCTCAAATATATAAAGAACCCATATATCTCAATAATGAAAAAGCTAATAACCTGATTTAAAAATGGGCTAAGACCTTGAATAGACAGTTCTCCAAAGAAGATACACAAATAACCAACTGGTATATGGAAAACTGCTTAATGTCACTCATCATCAGGGAAATGCAAATCAAAATCACAATGTGATATCATTTCACATTTGTCAGGATAGCTACTATAAAAAAAAACAAAAACAAGTGTTGGTAAGGATATGGAGAAATTGGAACGCTTGCACACTGTTGGTGGGAATGCGAAATGCAGCCCCTATGAAAAACAGTATGGAGGTTCTTCAAAAAATTAAAAATAGTGCTACCATATGATCCAGCGATCCCACTGCTGGGTATACGTCCAAAGAAATTGAAATCAGGATCTGGAAGAGAGATTAGCACTCCCATGCTGGTAGCAGCACTATTCCTAATAGCCAAGATGTGGAAACAACCTGAACGTGGTATATACAGACAACAGAATACTATTTCGCCTTTCAAAAGGATATTCGACAATATGTCACAATGTGGATGAACCTTAAGGCCGCTTTACGAAGTGAAATAAGCCAGTCACAGAAAGATAAAATCCTACATGATTCCACTTACATGATCTGAAATAGTCAAACTCAGAATCACAGAGCAAAATGGTGGTTGCCGGGAGCTGGAGGGACAGAAAAACGGGGCGTTACTAACCGACAGGTATAAAGTTGCGGCCAAACAAGAGGAGTAAGCTCTAGAGATCCACGGTACAACACCCAGTAATACTGTATTGTGCACTTAAAATTTGTCATGAGGATAGATCTCGTGGTGAGCGTTACTATCACACTGAAAGAAAATTTTAAAAATATAATGAGAGAAAAGTGGTAATTCGCTAAGGCATTCATTCTGAAGTTCAAGAGGGTTGAAAGAACTGAGAAAACCCAACTCTCTCACTAGGCGAGGCATTGTTATTTAACTGAGCCATCTTGCTGGCTCTGGAGTCACCTCCCAGAACCACTGCATTATACAGTACCCATTAACACGGCACCGAGAGACAAAGAGTTCATGTCAAGCAGCTATAGCGTATGATGGAAATCTCAAAGCCACTTCCTCACTTATTCTGTAGCACGACCTTCCAAGGTGGGTGTTTGTGATTTCCGTTTTACAGATGAGCAAACTGAAGCTCAGAGAGGTGATGGGACATGGCCAGAGCCAGAATCAGCAGCTGGGGCTATCTGACCTTTTATCATGACTCTCAGCAAACGGGACTCGTTCTGCTCACCTCTCCTCTCATCCCTGCATCGACCAGCCACATCTCTCCAAAGGGCCAGGATTCCCTCCGGGACAGAACGGAGTTTTCCTGGAACTGTGGTTCTTTGTTTTTACTGACTGAACACAAGACAGTTCTGGAGTATTTCAGAAGCAGAATTATTTCTCTGCCCCGGGTCATGTTTTTGTGTTAGCCTGTCCTTCCAAAATGAAAGGGGTAAACATCAAAGCACTCAGTGCCGCCTTTTATTAGTAACTTGGCTATATTTTATGGTTTAGGGATTTGGCTTTTACTTCCTAGGAATTGCTCAAAACCAAAAGGGAACTTGGCACTGTCAGGAGGTTTCCGTGGGCCCCATTGTCCCTTCCCTCACTGGTCCTTTTGGAGCCTCTGCTCATTTCAGCAGGGAGCACCCCGGGAGGCCCCCGTAGGTGCAGGCCATGGCCACCTCAGGGCCCACCTTGCTCTCCCTCATGGCATTGGTCCAGTGAATACTTTCAACCAGGTATCAGGGGCTCCCCAGGACTATCTAGACCTGTAGGGAAGGTGCGGGAGGAACAGCCGCATACCCCTGCCTTCTGTGGGTTCGGGGTAGAGGAGCTGGAGTCAGCCAGCCCTGGGCTATCCAGTCCTGCCTACTACACCAGAGCTTCCATTTCTCCATCTCCGAAATGGGCCAGCCGTCCCAGGACTGCATGGAATGACACAGACGAACGTGTTCCGGGAGCCGTCGAGTGCTGAGCCAACATAAGGGAATGGTGTTATTGCAGTCTGGGGGCAACGGCAAGATTTCTGCACACAAAGCAGCCAGGACACACCACGGTCCAGCATATAATCAGCTCCTTCACTATGTGGTTCTAACTGTACGAACTGCAGGATTTCAGAGGAAAGAAAGACCCGCGGGGGCCCCCAAGACGGCAGCTTGTCCCAAGCAGAATGAATCCTCCAAACCAGAAAGAGAAGGAGGTCAGAAGCCAGAGGCAGGGGAGGGAAGCGCCTGCTCTCTCCCTCTTGGCCTCTCTGCCTCTGGCCTGGAAAAGATCAGTCCCTGGGGATCTGCTACAGAGCAGGAGCTACTTCAGTAAAATCAATGAGCCACAAATAACAGGCCCTTCTGGGGTGAAGAGCTTGGACAGTGACTAGGGAAATCACCCTGCTAAAACACGTCCACCGACCTCACGTCTTCTTCAACTTTAGGTATGAGACAGCTCGAACCTGGGGGTCTGGCTTAAAGTCAGAGCCGGACTCAAAGGCCATATAGGGTCAGCTACCCAGGTGACCATCAGTGGGTGAATGAATAAACAGAATGTGGCATAGCCGTACAGTGGAATATTATTCAGCCTTGAAAAGGAAGGAAATTCCAGCACCTGCTACAGCATAGATGAACCTTGAGGCTGTTAGCTAAATATAAGCAGCCCGGCATAAAAGGACAAATATTGTATGATTCCACTTATATGAGGTATTGGAACAATCAAATTCATACAGACAGAAGGTAGAACAGTTGCCAGGAACTGAAGGAAGGGGGAATTATTTAATAGGTACAGGGCTTCAGTTTTGCGAAATAGAAAGCGTTCTGGGGCTGGAAGGTGGGGATGGTTGCATAACAAGGTGAACGTACTTAATGCCACTGAACCGTATGCTTAAAAATGCTAAAGATGATAGGGTGCCTGGATGGCTCAGTCTGTAGAGTGAGTGTAGTGTGACTCTTGGTCTCGTGGTCATGAGTTTGAGCCCCACATGGGGCATGGAGCCTACTTAAAAAAATGATTAAGGTGGCAAATTTTATGTGTTATTTTACCACAATTAAAACTTTTTATATTTTTTTTAGATTTTATTTTGACAGAGAGAGCATGAGCAGGGGGGAGGGGCAGAGGGAATGGGAGAGGGAGAAGAGGCTCCCAGCAGAGCAGGGAGCCCCACGCAGGGCTCGATCCCAGGAACCTGGGGTCACAACCTGAGCCAAAGGCAGACACTTAACCGACTGAGCCACACAGGCGCCCCTAAAACTTTTTAAAGATCAGAAAAATAAGTCAAAATACCCCTGAAACCTTGAGGAAGGGACCACTGGAGACCCCCATCCGTCTCTCCATTAGTCCATCGTATGCCAGGAGCAGGGTTGGAGCATCACTTTGCAGGGGATGAATGGAAGGTGAGCTTTTAGAGGCTTGTTATATAGAAAATATAGGACATGTTTTTCTCCACTCCCAATTCACTCAGCACTTGCAGGAGGCACATGAGAGGCACCCAGGAACTGAGGCCTTCTGTGGAGAGGAGCAGAGTCCTGCCTCCCTCTAGAGCAGGCACTGGCGGGCTGAAATGACGGGCAACATTGCCCATGCCATTTACATCTGTGCGTGTGCGCAGGCGCGCTCCCTGCACGGAAGTTTGTAAGAGAATGTGTGCATGACGCAGCTTTCCTGCACTGCGATCTGCATCCTCAGGACCCAGGCCAGAAGGGGCTTAAATAAAGATCTGTTACACTAAGCTGTTTATTCATGATGGTGCTTCATCTTAGTTTCATATTCTTTCAGGATCAGGATGCATCCATCCTTCTCTCGTATTGGACACAGACACCAGTGCAGTGCTGGGCCCAGAAATCATGTCTTTAGAATCATTGAATGGATACCTGTTGGGAGATGAACAGGCCCAAAGAATGCCTCGTCCCCGTTGTACCCTCCACCCACTCCTTATCCAACCCGCTGGCAGACATCTGAGGCTCCTTTAACTGATGAGCTAGCATGGCAAATTAATATGGACTGGGGCAGTGACAGATACCAGATGTTTCAACCCCTCAATAACCTGGGAACTTCTAACCTCTACCCAAATCATAAAGCAGTGCCCTTGCTGTAACACTGCAGATCTGTGAGTTAAGACATGCATGCAGGCATGTTGGAAACCAGCTTAGTGTTCACCAGTAGGCAGCTGGGTCAATAAAGTACGATACATTTGTGCAATAGACACCCTCAACATCCAGTAGACATGAAGTCATAGAAGAATAATGACATGGCATGAAGTCACCAGTTTAGTGTTTCAGATAAATGTATACATATTCTTTGCTCAGATATGCCCATAACATGTATGGGCACGCCTGTGTGTGTGTGCGTGTATACACAGTGTGTGTGCACGCATGCATGTGTGCATGTGGTCCCCAAACCAGCAGCAACACCAGGGAGCTTGTCAGATATGCACATTCTCAGGCCCCACCCCAGACCTACTGAATCAAAAGATCTGGGACCCAGCCGTCTGGTTTCACAAGCCCCCCAGGTGATTCTTATCATACCCAAGTTTGAGAAGCCCTGACTCATGGCATTCCTGACACCGCTTTCCTTCCTTTGGACTCATTTGTGTCTCTTCTCCAGGCCCTGATCCAGCTGCCCCCCTATATCTCTCAGTGTGATGAGGTGCTGCAGTTCTTTGAGACAAGACCCGAGGACCTGAATCCCCCGAAAGAGTAAGTTGGTGTGCGGACTTCCCCAAAGTGTACCCTCACGGCTGTCCCTGCTCCCAGGCCGGCCCCAAGAGGAATTGGAATAGAACAAGTGAAAAATTCAGCTTGACCACCCTGATTGAGCCCTTGTGGGACCTTGCTCCATGTGGCCCGCACAGGGGAAGGAAGCTGGCTCACGCATGGAGAGTGGTGGAAGCGGGAGCCTGGATGCCCTTGCGGTGGGGCCTTGCCCACAAGGGTGAATGTGCTCGTGACCTGAGGGATATGAATGAATGAGTGACAAGACCTGCTCGAGGTCTCAGCGCTCGTGAGTGACAGGGCCAGGGCCAGAATTTGATCCTGGTCATCCAGGGTCTAACACTGTCCCAAAATGTTCACCCCAGCCCCTGCAGCAGGCAGAAAACACTTCCAGGTGCCTGTCTGTGCATAGCCAGTGGTCCTGGCAGCCCAGGCATGCTGCAGAGACTCTCCCTACTGCCTGCTGGCTTTACACATCAGGAGTTGATGGCACCAATGGCCCTGCCAGCCCGAAACACTGACCTACTCATAGCGCTTTTTTAGAAAGTTTAATTGTGGGGGAAACCACCATGCGTGTCTGCAGAGAGAAGAGTTCTCTACAATGGAGCAGTCGCAGGGCTGGGGGGCGGGGGGTGGGGACCAGCCCACAGGTGCGGGGCAGTCTGGGGTCATAGGGGCCAGAGCCAGCACCTATTGGGAAGGGCTGAGAAGTGCCAGACAGCCTCTTTGGCCAGAGAGAGAGAGCAGGTGCAGGTGCACGCGCACACATGTACACACAACTAGAAGCCACCAAAAATACAAAACGTAGCCTAGACTATACCAAAGAAAGCACGAAGTATCAGCCGTGATAAGCTAACAGCATCGTGCTGGAGTATATGTATCTAGTTCCAAGAGGCTTCCTGTAAAGAAGGAAAAGGTTCCAATCTCTCTGTCCCTTCCCTGCTATATGACCTTGAACAAGTGTCTTGACTTCTCTGGGCTTCTGTTTCCTCATCAGTAAAGTGGTCTTGGCTAACCTCGATCTCATCTTGGTTGTGAGGATTAAACACCATCCTGCCTATAAAGGAGAGCCTGGTGCATGGCAGGTACTTACTTACCTGGTGAGGCCTTCCTGTCTTTAAGCCAGGCTTTGATGTGGAAGGAAGGTGGGAAGGTTGCTGAGGGCCCAGGGGGTGGCTCTGGGGCCACAGCAGGCAGTCAGTCTCAGGTGGGCCTTGGTTGTTGGTTGAGGGAGTAATGAAATAGCAACGAAACAGCTGGTCCCTTGGTCAGGATCCTGAAGCTCATACCTGAGTTAGGGCTAAAGATGGAAACTGGGGGTCGTTCCCGGCAGTCTTTAGGGAGACAGAAGATGGATTCCAAATGGTGCTGTTAAAGGAAGGTTTTTTTTGCTGCCATGCATAGGAAAACTTGGGACCGTCCCAAGCATGTCACACAGAGAAGATGATGTGCCTGGTGAGCCCACACATGCTGCTGCTTGATCCCAAGAGCCCCCCGCTGCCCCTAACTGCCGGCTCCGGCCAGGACAGCAAGACAACCAGCAGGAATATATGGCAGGCAGGAGCCTAGGACTTCAAGGAGCCCAGACCGTGGCTCAGGTCCAGACATTGAGGGCAACTCAGGCAGATGGTGCTTTACACAGAGGCAGCCCTGAGGGACCTCTGTGGGGGTGTCTTGGAGCTGGCCGCTAAGAAGGAGACTTCACCTACAGGCCAGGCCAGGATTTGGTCAGGAGAGTGGGCCCCAGCTGGGATCCTTGGGTTCTGATGTTGGGTGAGGTGCTTCATTTCTCTGGGTCTCCGTGTCTCCACCTGTGAAATGGAGGAACCCTCAAGGATTATTATGAACATTCATCGGGTGGGTCCAGATACAGCACTCTGACCAGCACTCTGTACCCAGTAAGTGCCAGTAAACGTGAGCCGCACAGGGGCAATGAAGTTTAGCCCCACTGAGGTAATGCGTGGCCAGGGGACAGCACGACCGACCAGCGCGGCCCAGCACTGGGGCCAGGCCCTGCTGCTCCTCCCAAGTGCACAGCAGTGCAGCCCCAGGCTCAGGGGATTGGCTTAGCCCCCTCACCCTCTCCCACGAAGCCCACAATGACAGGGACAGGGTCATTACATGGTGGTGAAAAAGCCAGACTTGAAAATTAGACTGAACTTGACATTTCTCCAAAGAAGATACACAAATGGCCAATAAGCAGAGAAGAGAAGAAGCTGCTCAGCATCGTTAGCCATCAGGAAATGTGAATCCAAACCACACCCGCTGGATTGGCTAGAACCAAAAAGCAGAGAGCAGCGAGTGTTGTCGAAGATGTGAAGAAACTGGCATCGGCGTGCGCTGCGGACTGGCTCGTAAGATGGTACAGCTGCTATGGAAGACAGCCTGGCAGTTCCTCAAAAAGTGAAACCGAGAGTTACCATGTGACCTGGCATTCCATTCCAGCATAGAACCAAGAGAAATAAAAATATACGTCCACACAAAAACCTGTGTACACATTCACAGAAGCAGGATTCGTAAGAGCCAAAAATGTGGAAACAACCCAGTGCCTCTCAGCTGATGAACACGTCAGCCAAGTGTGGTTTACCCACACAACGGGGTTTTATTCAGCCATAAGAAGGAATAAAATACTCATCTGTGGTACAAGGTGCTCGGCCCTTGAAAACATGCCACCCGAAAGAAGCCAGCCTCAAAGAGCCTCGTACTATATGATCCCATTCATATAAAACGTCCAGAATAGACAAATGTTAGTATCAATAGCAAATTAGCATCTGCCAGCAGTTGGGGGGAGTGTGAACAGCAAGTGACTGTTTCTAGGTACCGGGTTTCTCTTTGGAATGATGAATATTTTCTGGAATTAGACAGTGGTGATGATTACACAACCTTGTGAATATGCTAAAAACCAGTGAACTCTACACTTCAGCAGAATGAATTTTATAGTGCGTGATTTATAGCTCAATTTTTAAAAGTTAGGTAGATCTGGGTTCAGCTTGCACCTTGCTAGCTGTGTAGCCTTAGGCAAGTTACCTAACCTCTCTGGGCCTCGTTTTCCTCACCCAGAAAATGGGCATTAAAAGAGCACTTATTTCCAAGGGTTATTATGAGCATTAAATGAGTGAACTAAAAGTACCCAGCCAGGGTACTGGCACAGGGTAATAACATTTAGTAATTATTAGCTAATGTTACTACTGCCACAACATTTGTCTCAACCCAACCATCCGGTCACCTCCCTTTTCCCTTTATAATATAGGAAACCTTTTTACTAATGGGATACTTTACTTATAAGTATTTTGTAATTCCTGATTTGTAATATTGTACTGGTAATGCAGTTGTGTGTATAAATTCCAATGTGGTTGACAAATAACAAGGGAGTCGGTACTCATTATTCTGTATGAATCCTAGCCCACAGTAGTGTTCTCTATGTCACGGCGAGAGAGGTGTGTTTTATTTACTGATATCTAGACTTCTACCCAGTTTTCATGCGTTCCACTTACACTTACCCCCGAGAGCTTTCTGCTCCATGAGTACAGCTCAGGGCAGCCCTAAGAAGTGGGGCAGGGTCTCTGCTGTGCCTGCCGAGGTGGGCATCAGGCTCTGTGCAACATGGGGGCCTAATGTTTTCATACTGCATGCCCCCACATCAACCCCTCCCTAGGGCCCCCTACTCTGCAAATAGAGTAGACATGTTGGTCCCCAGGGGGCCAGAGCACTTACAGGGCAAAGGGAGAAAATTAAGAGGAATTCTTTCTTTTTCAAAGAATCTGGGTCCCTGGGGCTGCCTCTGATTGTATTCGTTCACTGGAGATGTTGTGGGATGGAGAATCTGTTTCCTAATGGAATAACTCATGTCACTGTGTAACACTACTGACTCGTTACTCTCTCCCATCCCCTTCTTTCCTGTGCAGGGAGCATGTTGGGAAAAAGAAATCTGGTAAGAATATTTTGCATTTTCATTCTTTCAATGTTCAACATACCCCTGCTGAGCACCTCTGATCGCCAGGCCCTGGGCACTGCCTGAGGGATACAGCATGTGACTGGGTGGATGGATGGATGGATGGATGGACGGATGCTTGGTTGATTGGTTGATATTCCAGCCTGTTTCCCAGAAAAAGAATTGGAGGTTGTTGCATCCTATACCAAAAAGGTACAGCCTGGATAAGACCTGCTGTCTTTCCCTGAGAATGCCTCAGAGGAGTGGGGGAGCCTGACACCCCCTGACCAGACGTAGAGGGTTAGGTACCTCTGCTCTGCTGTGGACAGAGGAATGTGGTGCCTCACAGCTGAGAGCATTCTTCCCAGGTGTTGGAAGGGGTCAAAAAAGAAGAGACACTGGGTCTTGAAGAGTGAGCAGGAGCTTTCCACAGAGCGAAGGGCGGTTGGGTTTGAGGAGAGGTGTACAAGTGGGAGGCCCAGCCTCTGTGCTTCCCTTAGTCAGCCACTGTTCTGGGCAGTAACGGCCACTCTTTCCAGCACCTCTGGCGCTCGCTCCCTTCTCCCGAGCATCAGTGCCCTCCCTTCCCAGCCTCCCTGTCCACCCTGGAACGCACAGCTCTTCTCTCTAGAGCAATGATGGAGAAAGAGAAGGTGGGGATTCGGGTATGCACAAAGGAATGACTCAGTCTTTGCAGGCCTGGGGTTGACAACTTTAGATTCACAACAGTCTGACCTTTCCTTCCAGCACCCCAGGATTATCCGCCCCCACCCCACATCTGCAAAGTCCCCTGCCCGCAACCCCCACACCTGGAGCCAGCGTGGTCTTCAGAGCTTCCAGAACTCTAAGTTCTTATATGCATCTAGGACTCCGGGAAGATTGAGGGCATTGATAATGATGTAGGGAAAGAGGGGCCAAGCAGAGATCCTGGATGTGAAAAAGCATGCCTCCTCTCATGGCCCTCAGTTCTCTCATCTGTAAAATGGGGATAATAATAGTAATCTGTCTTGGAGGATTATTATAGGATTTATAGTAATATGTACAAAGCACTTAGAACAATGCCTGGCATATTTTAAGTGCTACATGTTTCCTGCTGTCTCTATACTGCTACCATTAATTCAAAGCACATGGGCATCCCTGTCCAAATTCAATGCCTCTGGTCCCTTTACGGCCCCCTGGGTACAAGGCCTCTGGTCAGCTTTATAGGGCCCCAGCCATTCTAGCAAGGAAGAGTGGGGAGGAGCTGGGTCTCTTTCCCTCAAGGTCTGGCGTCTGGAATGAACGCCCTCCTTTTCCCAACCAGTCTGTTTACAGCTCCACTTTCGGGTTTTATAGGTACTGGCCGGGGCTATGGCATCCTGTTAAAGCTGCAAATGGTCCTTGAGCTCTGAGCATAATGATATGTTTCTTAGAAAAGAACAGAGAGGAAAAGAGGCACAGCCACTCTTGGGCAGGTCACAGAGTTTCTGGCTTTGAGTGTGCAGAGACATTCCTGGAGGGAACGGCTAAAGGAGAAGAGGAAAGAGACAGCTCTGGTTTGCAAAAACCAAAGTGTCCAGTCAGAACAGGCTTGATGAGGGGACTGGTCTGGAAAAGAGAAGAGGTTCTAATTTGTGGTGACGACTATTACATCATTCACCTGCAATGATGGGGGATGGATTTATTTATAGTTCAGCTGGATGGAAAATAGCATCTTTCTTCATTCAGGCTAAAGGCCCATGCTGGAATTAGCCTTATTTTCTTATCTGACCTTTGAACACTTCCTTTATGTGAGAACTGGCCTTCTTGATTGACTGTAAAAGGGATTTAAGGTTGACAGCCCAAACCCTGAGATTTCTGTGCCAGAACTCTGAATTGGAGAAAGCTCATTGGTCTCCAGAATTTGCCAGTCATGGCCAGCTGGCTGGCTCCTGCAGACTTGGGCTAATGGGGGCTCAACTTTTGCTCACCCAGCAGGAAAAAGTCCTCCCACCAAATTTAAGAGGTCATCTGATTATTTAAAGAGCACCTTTCTTCTTGATTTTTCTACCCTTTACTTATTTCAGTATTCTCTAATTTACTGGCTTTCAGCAAGACTGGCAGTATAGTGAATTTCTGGAAAGAAAATCCCACTTTATCATTACTCACTATATTAGTCTGGCTTGAGCTGCCATAACGAAAATACTATTGAATGAGTGGCTTAAACAACAGAAACTTACTTCCTCACAAGTACAGAGCCTGGAAGTCAGAGATCAAGGTGCCAGCACCATCAGGTTCTGCCAAGAGCCCTCTTCCTGGCTTCTAGACTGCTGCCTTCTCACTGTGTCCTCCTATGGCAGAGAAAGAGCAAGAACAAGCTCTCTGGTGTCTCTTCTAGTAAGGGCACTGTCCCCATCATGGGGGCCTCACCCTCATGACCTCATCTGAACCTAATTACCTCTCAGAGGCCCACCTCCAAATGCCATCCTGTGAGAGTTAAGGCTTCAGCATATGAATTTTGGAGGGACAAAATGCAGTCCATGCAGTTATCTTTAAAATTCAAGACATGTCATCATGAATAAAAACATGCCAGTTAGAAGGTTCTATGGTACCTCAGGCACTGTACCTCTTGAGAATATTTTATAGCGCTTCCTCAGTATTAAAATCACCCTTCCACTGTCAAATCTCTCTGCTGACCGGTTTGTTCTCTTATTCCTGCTGGACCACAAGGATGACGTTCCTTACATAGGAATACTTAGATATCAAGCTTGCAGCTCCTAGTGCTTAGCTACCTGCGTCAACTTCCAGGTATTGCTATTACTATGCATGATAGAGCTTGGGCGCAATATCACTGTCCACCAGTAGGTGTCTCCACCTAGCGCCTAACTGGCCTGAAGCCTAGTTTGAGAATCCTGGTCAAACGAATGATGTTTTCATAAACTGCGTGCTCTGGGTAAAATGAAGGCAGAAGAACTGGTGCTGGGAAAGCAGCCCCAAGCACTCTCTTCCAAACCACTTAAGGGCAGGAACTTTTCTGTAAAAAGCTGTTGTCTTAGAAGAACATGGAGAGGTCGGACACAGACGTGGCCCCTAGCGAGTCTTTGAGGAAGTGCGGCCCCGAGCCCTGTGCTCAATAGCAGATCTGCTCGAACTAGCCCAGAGTCCTAAACCTTGCTCCCTGACCTCCGCATTGCCTGCATTGGTGTCTCATTTGCAGTGAGTCCCGTGATTTTCTGATTCTGTCACTGCTCTTCATTCTCCCAAACCCCCTTGGCAGCCTGGTTGGGAGAGTTGGTGCAGAAATGAGTAGATCAGTCCATTGATCAGAATCCTGAAAACTGGATGTGGTACAAATGTACCACCATCAGTTGTTCAGACTGAGTGGCAACGATGAGCTTTCTGGACCGAGTAACCAGACTTGACCCTGACTCCATCAAAGCTCTGTCCCTGCCTAGAGGCAAGAAGGAGTCATCTTTGGTTGCCCATGAGATGGACAGGTACCTGCTTTAACTGTTAGCATTGTGTGCTCTTAGGAGGAGGCCTGGAGCCATGCAAAGCAGAAGAGTTTCTAGAATTTTCCCTTTGTTGATTCACTCCACAAATATCCATTGAGTGTCTGTGCTAAGTGCTGAGAGAACAAGACAGACACAGTTATTGATTAAATGTTTATTAAGTACCTACTGTATGCCTGACAGTGCTCTAAGCCTCTAGGGAATGCAAAGGTAAATAAGATGTGAGAAGTATTCTTACAGTCTGGTAGAAAAAATAGATGGTAAACAAAATAAAATATTGCAAGTGCTCTAAAGGAAAGCATTTAAATTTATTTCTGGGGTAAGAAGTCCTTTAAAGGTGAGTTTTAGAATATTCATTTTTTTCCTTCAGATATTTATTGAGCCTAGTAGGTGCCATCCACATTCTAGGCCAGGGGTTGGCAAACTTTTTCTCTAGTGGGCTGGATAGTAAAATTTCAGTGTTTGCAGGCCACATACAGGCCCTGTCAATAATAATTTTTCCTCTTCCTCTCATTCTCCTTTACAACCCTTTAAAAATACAAAAGCTTTCCTGGAGTGCCTGGGTGGCTCAGTCAGTTAGGCATCCAACTCTTAATCTCAGGGTCCTGAGTTCAAGCCCCACACTGGGCTCCACGCCCAGCGTGGCGCCCACCTTAAAAAAAAAAATCTTTCCGAACTCCCCTTATACCAAAACAGACCATGGGCCCGTGAGCCTTTGGATAGGGAATCCAACAGTAAACAGGAGCCTGAGTCCCTGCACTCATGGGGCTTATGTTCTAGAGTGGAAAGACAGACAACAAGGAAACAAGTAAATACACAGAATCTGTGATTTTTTTCAAACACTGTGGTGAAATAAAACTAGATGAGGCACTCAACCCCGCCATATAAATTATACACAAAGTTGCTCTTGAATTCGGGACTGTCCTTTTCTTGCCTTTATATATATTAAACATATGTGAATCTTAAAAAAAAAAACCAGGTGAGGCAGTGCAAGGTGGTCAGAGAAGTTCTCGTTGATGAGATGCCCCTGGAGCAGGAACCTAAACCATGCAATTACCTGTGCCATATTGGGGAGCGTGCAGAAGAAATGACCAGAGGGATTGGGCAGGGCCCCGTAGGCCACTGGGCTTTTCCTGATTGAGGTAGAGGCCATTGCAGGGTCGTGACCTTTGAGGAACACGATCTTACACATCTTTGGAAAGGATCACTGTAGCTGCTGTGTCAAGAACAGATTGTGGCAGTCAGGGCTGGGGCAGGAGACCAGTTAGGAGGCTAAGATTAGGTGGTCCCCATGTGAATGCAGGGGAGAGGAGAAGGCATCCCGAGCAGAGTGAACAGCCTATGCAAAGGCACCTTCACGCTTTCCGGTTTTATAGGTACACCGGGGGTAAGGTAGCCGAAAGACAAGACCATAAAGGCCAGCAGAGTCCAAGCTGTAGAGAACCTTAGGGCAGTGGGGAGCCATACCAGGTGCTGAGCAGTGAGCGGCAGGGTCAGAGTAGCATTTTTGGAGGGAGCACTCTGCAGTATGGAGGACAGACCAGAGGGGCAGGACAGAGACCAGTTACACATGTCGTTTCCCCGCCACCACCATCCCAAAGAATCCTCACTCAGACCCTGGTGCAGAGCATGGGGCTCCGTGAGGAGGGGAGAGAAGTCAGGTGACGGGGTGCTATAAAGAAGGTCCACCCGCATCAGACCCGTGGCTGGGTGACCTGCCTCCAGGTGGCAGCAGAGAACCCCCAAGCAGGAGCACAGCCTCTCCCTGACCCTCCCAGCCCCCTGACCTCCTGCGGGGAAGACCTGGGCACATCTCTGCGAATTCACCTGACTGTGTAGTGGCTGCTTTTCTCCTGTCTCTCCAGTTCTTTCTGTCAGGTTGAGAGACAGGGAAGCACAGTTGCCTGGAGACAACCCACCTGAGCGCCAGATTAGACGGGTAGCTGCATTCCTGGCGTTGTGATCCCTAAGGCAGGCTGTATCCTGGGATGAAAGCTATAGACTCTGGTCTCTACCTATTGCATCCCCTGGGGAGATTGTCCCCAGCTCGCAGGGGCCAGGAGCCTCCAGCAAGCCAGCGTCTGCCTACGCTCCCTCACGTGATGGGACCTCTGTGGGCACAGTGCCCGTCGGTTCAGGACACCGTGGACACTTCCGCTGTCAGGAGCTTCCGATCTCATGGGGGCAGCAGGAGGGGCAGTAACCAGCCTGCTCAAAGGCTACTCCCGAACGGCTCGAGTGGCTGGGCTGGCTGGGGTGCACTGTCGTGCTGGAGACCAGGAGGAAGTTAGCCCTGCAGCCTGACCTTGGGGGAGGTGCTGGAGGAGGAGAGAAGATAGCCCAGAGAGACGCAAGGAAATCAGACCCAGCCTGACTGGTCCCGGGGGGTTCTCGTGGGGACCCACAGGGAAGGAAAGCAAACAGGCCTCAGACCACCCTTCCTCCCCTAGCGTCTTTTCTTTCCTTACCTACCTGCACTGTGCCCCCACCACACTGGAAAGCCTCTGAGTCAGGGGGACCTGGTTCAAGTCCCACTTTGTCACCATCCAGCTGTGGGACCCGAGGCAGGTCACTTGATGTCTTGGAGCCTCTCTTTTCTTGTCTTTTAAAGGGTGGCTGTACCCGCCTTCCAGGGTGGTTGTGTTGACATAGTTTATGTATGATGTGTAGCCTGTGATGGGCGTTCATGCGAGGCTCCTTCCCTCCCGACCTGCTCCCAAACCTTCGGTCTACGTCTCCGTCTCTCTTCTTTGCTCTCTTTCTCTCTTCCTATGCTTTCTGCACCCAGGGTAGCCCTGGGCCCTGCCCTGGCTCCTGTTTCCCTCTGTTATCCTCAGCTGCGAAGAGCCAAGACTCGGTGACACTTCATCCTGCTACAGTGGCCTATTCTGGTTTTCCACATCGGAGATTCAGAGCACATGGTTCTAACAAAGGGCTTTTGTTCTGCTTCTGGACGCCAGAGGCTGGGGTGCACTGGCATGCTGGCGAATAACTTCACAACCAGCTTTCTGATCAAGAGCCCTGCTTTGTAGCATTTGCCAGTATCCGTGGTGTCAATACTCCCGCTGTGGCCAGTTTCAAGCTACCGGCAAGGCGTCACCCAATAGAGCTGGGAAGGGGTGCGCAAAATTGCCTCAGGGTGAAGCTGGCCCTTGCACGCCACTCCATTACTGGGTGTGTTTGGACACAGAAATGTGGGATTTCCTGGATATTTCAGTTGTTTATGGAAACAGTAGGAAGAAATACTGTGAATCGGGACTTTCACAAAACCAGGGCCCTGTGGCCACAAATGTCAGGCCGCCCTCCCGTCCCATTCCGTCTGCTGTCCTCAAAGGGCTGTTCCCTTCTCTTCGGAGTCTCTGAACTCAGATGTCCCTTCACATCACCCATATTGTAGGATATCTTCCTTTATTAATCAGGTATGTCTTACTACTCAGCCGGGACCACAGAACTCCAGAGGGCAACGTCCACACCGCATCCCGTGGAAACAGCCTCTCCTGGAGCACCTGCCCACGCCTTTCTCTTCCCGCTGCCACTACCCTGGTCCAAAGCCACCATCGTCTCCTGCCTGACGAACCCGTGCCCTCCCATCTGGTCGCCTGCTTTCTTTCTTGCCAGCCTCTAATCCACGCTCCATGTGGCAGCCAGAATTATCTTTCTAAGGATGTAAATCTGCACTTGTCATTCCCTCTTAAAGGCCTTTAGTGGCTTTCTCCTTGAGGGTTAAAAAAAAAATCCAGACTTCTTACCTGTCTGTTCTGACCCATGCCCAGCTGTGTGTCCTCATATAGGACTGCTCTCCTCGCTCACTGGGCTCAGCCCCCTGGCCTCCTTCCAGGCCCCTTCCGGTCTGAGAGTCTGCCTGCATCATTCTTTCCCCATTCTCTCATGTCTCCTACTCAGGTCCCCTCCTTAGGGAGGTCTTGCTGACCACCCCATGGAATGTGACATCCCCTTTCCCTATCATTCTTGGTCCAGCATCCTAGGTTGTCTCCAGCAATGCAGCTGTCAAAAACCAATACTTATATTATCCTGTATTCTTATGATTATATAGATCTGTTCATGTGTCTGTCTCCCCAACTAGATGAAGTTACTTGAGACTGGGAATCATATCTGTTTCATTCACTTTAGTCCCCCCCAGCACCTAATAGAGTGTCTGGAATATCACTGGTGACTTCATGAATTCACAGATGAGTGATTTTTGGATGGATGGATGGGTGGACGGTGGGTGGATGAAGAATGGCAGAGGGATGAATGGATGGAAGGGAAGATGGACAAAGTGAATGCACTTTCCCACTAGGCCGTCAGCTTCTTCAGGGCAGGTACCATAATCTTGACCAACTCTGAATCCCCAGTGGCTCACACAGTGTCTGCATTGAAGAGGCACTTGATAGATTTTGGTGGTTGGATGAGCAAATTAAGAAAATAATGAATAGATGAGGTGAGATAAGTCCTATAATAGCTTCTTTCTGTCTTTGAAGTGTTCTCCTGACCCACCGTACTCCCCGGGCTCCTGCTCCTTCACGTGTGGGGTGGTGGCTAGAGGTGACATCTGATAAGGTTTTATATCCACAGGGGGTGACCTGACCTCGGTGGACCCCATGGTCCTGGAGCAGTATGTGGTGGTGGCAGACTACCAGAAGCAGGAGAGCTCAGAGATCAGCCTCAGCGTGGGGCAGGTGGTGGACATCATCGAGAAGAACGAGTCAGGTAGAGGAACCAAGCCACCTCCCTCCCTGCCCTACACTGTCACCAAGCCCCTAGGACGGGAGATATTTGGAAACACAGAAACTGCAGTGGCTGACCTGAGCTGGGCAGTTTCCCCTGATCCAGCTGATACCCTCTTAGAAAACTACCTCTGTTTGATCACAGGGCTCAAATACCGCACTTGGTCACAACTCACCAGCATCCTGTTGGATCAGTTGTTACTGAGTTATTCTGAGGGTCGCTTTTCATGAACGTGTCTTCTGGTTTCAAAGCACTTGGAGACATGGAGTCCAGCATTCCACTGGAAATTTGCTTTTGGTTACCATGGGAGTCTTCGTGAAGGCTCCATCAGTTGTAGGCTATGGTGGGATGGACACATCACCTGTCTCCTCAGCCCACCTGTCATCACAAGGACCCCTGGTCATGTACACTGGCCAGGTCTGGGACAGAAGGTGGTATGATCAGACACTTAGCCTGAGTTTCCATCTGAACTCTGCATTTCACACAGTCCAGCTTGCTGCTTCTCTCTGGCCATCCATTCTCTTATATGCAAAATAGAAAAAGCTTCAAGGCACCTGGTTGTGCAGTCGGTTGAGTGTCCGACTCTTGGTTTTGGCTCAGATAACGATCTCGGGGGGGGGTCATAGGATCAAGCCCTGTGTCAGGCTCCGCAATCAGCCCTGAGTCTGCTTGGGACTGTTTCTCCCTCTCCCTCCACCCCTCCACCCCCCTCCCTCAAAAATAAATAAATAAATCTTCCAAAGAAAAAAAACGGGAGGGGGGGGCGCCTGGGTGGCTCAGTCATTAAGCATCTGCCTTCGGCTCAGGTCATGATCCCAGGGTCCTGGGATCGGGCCCCGCATCGGGACTTGCACTGGGCTCCCTGCTCGGCGGGAAGCCTGCTTCTCCCTCTCCCACTCCTCCTGCTTGTTTTCCTGCTCTTGCTGTCTCTCTCTCTCTCTGTCAAATAAATAAATAAAATCTTTAAAAAAATAGAAAATAGAGAAAGCTTTTACTTCAAAGAACTGTTACAAGAATCAAATGAGATGCTACCTAGAGTGTGCCGACACCTAGGCCCGGCACACCGTAGGCACTCAAGAATGTGGGTTTCCTTTCCTCTTGCCTTCCTTAGCCACAAAGCAACCATTGGCACCACTGAAGGCAAAGAGCAAGGAGTAGGGGGATAAGCAGATTCTCTCCAGGAAAAAGTGACATAAACCCACTGGCTTCGTTGTGCCTAAAATGTGACATTGCCTAATAATATCATTAGCAGGCCAATCTCTGTGACACCCCAGTGGCTAGTTATGGGCCAACAAATAGGAAAGACTATGTTTGCAGCAGCATCTGGATCATGTTACCATTAGTCATGAGATCAGCATTACCCAACCAAATTCTTTAATTAATATAGGAACTGCCATCCCCGCATCACAGCTGAAGAAACAAGACTCCAAGTACCGTGCTTACTCACCCAAGATCTCACGACAAGTTACAGAGCTAGAATTCCAAACGGTTCCAGCTGGCTCCAAGGCCATGTGACTCTCTAATTCCTGGGAATGAGTATATGCAGATGATCTAATTATTGGGAATGAGTATATGCAGATCATGGGTGTGGCTAGCATGCCCCGCAGGGACTAAGGAAGGCAGCCCCTACCTGCCCCCCAGCAGCCTGTGTGCCTGAAGTCAGGAAGAACACATTGCCGGGAGAAGAGTAGGAGCTAGGATGGGCTTGCTGAGGAGAAGCCTGGTATGTCCAGAGGCAATGGAGGAAATGGGGCCCGCAGAAGGTCCCATCTTCCAGTGGCCAACAAACTGGCAACATTTATTTTTAATTATATTTTACTGACCCAAGTAATATGTGGACACATTCTTCTTAAAACATTAATGATGAAGTTAAAATCCGTTCTGTCCCCTGGCTTCATTCAACCTTAGCCCGCTTTCCAAACCCCAGATAGACCTTCTATCAGTTTACTATGAATCCTTCTTGATAATTGAATAAACACATACACATATATGTATGTGTGTGTCTTCATGCATATGCATGTATACACGTGTTTGTATGTGGTCTGTGTGTCTACACGTGTGCACATGTGTAGATACAGAACCCTATGCACACACCATATTTTGCCTGTGTTGATATAATTTTGTAGTTTTTTTTAACCCCAGTGGTATCATTCTGTTATATTTTGATCTGCAACCTGCTTTTTAGTCAACATTTAGCTCTTCTTATTCCTTCAACATCTGCATACTATTTGATCTGAATAAACCATGTTTTTCTCTCCCGTGAACAGTATATGCATGCACACTGGTGAGTGTTTCTTTAGGTTAGATATGAGACATAGTGCAGAACAACAGGTACACATATTTTGAATTTTAAGATACTGCCAAATGACCTGCCTCCAGACTGGCCATGGCAATTTACTCTCCCCCTAGCAACAAGGAGGGATTAGGGCAGATGGTTGAGAGCTGAGACTTTGAGGCTAGGACTGCCTAGGACTGAATCCTGGCTCTGGCGCTTTCCTTGTGACCTCTCTCTGAGCCTCGGCTTCCTCATCTGGAGACTGGGGCAGTCACATGCCGCTCCAGGGCTAGTGTGAGGATCCAGCCCATCAGTAGCAGATGTGAAGCGCTGACCCAATCTGGCGCACCTTGCTGTCATTGTTGTTCTATTGTGACAGTTTGCTTAACCCCCACACAAATACCTACAAATAAGAGTTCTTAGGAAGACATATGACATACCTTCTAGTTTCTGGATTTGTCCACCCCATTCACACACACACACACACACACACACACACACACACAGTTCCCAGGCACCAAAACTTGTATTTTGTTTTTTATTTTTTTTTAAGATCTGTTTATTTATTGAGAGAGAGAGTTGGGGGGGGGGAGCAGAGGGAGAGGGAGAGAGAAAATCCCAAGCAGACTCCCTTCCAAGCATGGAGCCCAATGCAGGGCTCGATCCCACGACCCTGAGATCATGTCCTAAGCCAAAACCAAGAATCAGATGCTTAACGGACTGAGCCACCCAGGTGCCCTCCCAAAACTTATATTTTAAAAGGAGTGTCCAGTTGATTAAAGCAGCTGACTTCCACCTCAGGGAGTTCAAAAGCAAAGGCCTCCCTGTAAGACCAGGAAGGCTGCTCAGTAGTCTGCCCCTTCCTTCTCTTCTTTTTTGGGGTGTCCAGGGCTTGGAGCTGTGTGACCTTGGGGAACAAATCCTGTTTTTCTTTTTCCTTTTTTTTTTTTTTAAGATTTATTTATTTTAGAGAGAGCATGCATGTGAGCAGGGGGAGTGGCAGAGGGAGAAAGAAAGAGAGAATCCCAAGCAGACTCCCCACTGAGTGTGGAGCCCAGTGTGGGGCTCCATCCCAGGACCCTGAGATCATAACCCAAGCCAAAACCAAGAGTCGGATGCTCAACCAACTGAGCCACCCAGGTGCCCCCAGATCCTGTTTTTCCATTTATGTTGTGCAGAGCCATTTGGGCCATGTGTTAATTTACCTTTGCCGTTGTGCCCAATTACCACAAACTTGGTGGCTTCAACAACATAATTATCCTACAGTTCCGTAGGTCAGAAGTCCAAAATGGGGCCCACTAGGCTAAAATCAAGGGGTTGGCAAGGCTGAGTTCCCATCTGCAGCTTGTGGAGAGGATCTGCTTCTTTGCCTTTTCCAGTGTCTAGAGGCCACCCCATCCCTTGGCTCACAGTCCCTGCCTCCATCTTCAGAGCCGTGCTGCCCCTTTCTTGTCTCCTCTGCAGCCGCGTCTCCCCCGACTCTTATTCTGCCCTCCCTGTAATTACATGGGGCCCACCCAGATCATCCCAGATAGGCCCCTATTTTAGTTTGGCTGCTTTGCGACCTTAATCCTACCGCCTGCAGCCTGAATTCCTCTGTGCCATGTAATTTACCATATTCACAGGTTCTGAGAGTTAGGACATGGACATCTTTGGCGAGTCATGATTCTGCCCACCACAGGGTACAAGCTCTTTCTCTAAAGAAGGAGGACCTGTGGGTCTGGGTGAGAGGCCTCTCAGGCAGTTATACTGCAGCCAGATTGACCCTGACGTGAGCAAATGCACAATCAGTGTCTCGGCCAAGTCATTAGAACAGTGGCTTCAGCATCAGACAGCCCTGGGTGTACCTAGCAGCTCTTGCCTAAGCCGTGTGAACTTGGACAAGTCTACTCACTTCTTAGAGCCTAGGTTTCCTCATCTGTGCCATGGGGATGATAATGTGAAAATTAGACAAAATAGTGCAAGTAAAATGGTTAGTGCCTTGCATACCTTAGTGCAGATAGCTACGTTCTTTACTCTGGTCATTCAGGACGACCTTTCTGTCCCCTGTCCCAGACTCAGGAGTGGGTTTCTTGTTAGGCAGCCCTGAGCAGTTAACACGGGGAGCTGTGTTCCACAATAAAATGGCGACTTTCTCGCCCTACCCTGAGCGTTGACTTATGTAGTGGCTGAACATGTTACTGTGTTCCGACCCCCCAGACTTCACACCTAACCCAACTAACCTCAGTCTGCTCTCTTTTTCCCAGGTTGGTGGTTCGTCAGCACTGCCGAAGAGCAAGGCTGGGTCCCCGCAACCTGCCTGGAAGGGCAGGACGGTATGCAGGATGAGTTTTCCCTACAGCCCGAAGAAGGTAGGAAGGAGCTGGAGCCTTGCGCTTGCTGGAGAGACCTGTGCTGGTCCCATCACCCATGTAGGGACCTCCTTACCCAGCCCGTCCCTGCTCTTCAGCCTCTGCCCCCAAGTTTCAGTGGCTCGCTGGCTTAGGACATGAAGCCAGGCCGTGGGGTTGGGGCTGACGGCAAGCCTGCCCTTTCTTAGGGGCTTTTGGGAGCCAACTCAGGTGAGCCTGGCCAGAGCTGGGGCCCTAACACCTCCATGGGACCCCAGGAGGGCCCCAGCCTGATCACCGTCAGCACCTCACTATTCTTCCCCTGAACTATTCTGATGGCCAGGATGCTGGGGCTCCTACCAGCTCATTTGCAAGACAACTGAAGCTTTCTATAAACATCTGTGCTTTCTCAATGACTCGAACCGGGCATCAGGATTAGGGCCAGCCCTATCCACTTACCCACACACACTTCCGTTTCTAGGAGAACGTACCCGCCAGGTGTCCCGAAGGGTGGTTCCTGCAAAGCCAGAAATACTACCACCCAACTGACTCCCGATTTCCCCACTAGGAGCATTCCTGAAACCAGAGGACGAGTTCATCTTAGCTAATGAACAGAAGGTTTTGAGAGCCAGACAGACCTGAATGTGAATCAGCTGCACCATTGTGGGCTGAGTAGGGCCAGCGGCTTAACCTGTCCCTACTTAGCCCCCTCCTCTAAAAATGGAAATGATGATGTCTATATCATGGGATTTTTTTTTTTCTTAGTTAAATGAGATTCCATATGCAAAGCATTTGCCAAAGAAGCTGAAACAACAAATAACCAGGAACAGTTAATATATAGCTATGCCTTACCCAGGGTTGAGCATTTGGGGCTTTTAGCTGACTGTTTGGGGGAAAGCACAAAACCACTTTCTGTGCTTATCAGGAAAGAGGGTGAGAAGAAGGGGGATATTTCTGTGCTCAAAGGTTAACAAACAAATGTATATATGGCTTTGCGTTTAGTGTTATGAGGGCCACACCTGTCAGAGTAAAACGTCTGTTGGTTTGCTCAGTTTTGTGGGGCCCTCCAGGCACTAGGGGCTGGGCCAACTAAAAGAATCAACTCAGATTCAGGGGTTGTGATATACTGCATTGAAACTGTAGCTCCCTTTGACAGTTAATGATGAGCATTACGGGCATCCCTCTGTAAGGGATTGATGATTAACCCCATTTTACAGATAAGGAGACAGGCCCAGAGAGGTAGAGACACCTGCCTGGGGTCACACAGCTAGAAGATAGGAGAGAGACCACATTTTCCTAAGTCTGTACATTTTTCTTCCCCCCGACACAAGGGCTTCTCTTAGTGCCTCTTTGTAAGTCACGCTAGGAATAGAATTATGTCCACTTGTGGCCTCTGCACCCAAGTCCAAGGTTAATACCCAAGAACTTGGTCCTTTTAAGACACCTGGGGCTTGGCATAGGCTCCGAAATAATTACTCCTAAATGGGACCACGTGCTTGGTGTCCCCTTTGCCTCCAGACACTGGAAGTGCCTTCTCCTCACCTCTGCCTTCTGCCCTTCACCTCCACATGCTGCCTGTCCAGTTTCGTGGAGGTACTGGTCTTTGCCCCGGCCCGTGGGCCGCCGCCGGACTCTGGGGGACTTGTATGCCATCAGCTGGCGTCAAGGTGCCTACCTTGGGGTTTTCTTCCCTGGTCGGTGTTTGGAGCCGGGTCCTTGCATCTGCATGTACCTTCCTGCTCGGGGACTGCCCTTGCCTGTTGCATGTGAGAAACTGACCTTGTCTGTACCCTGTGCGTGTTGGCATGTAGGTCTGGGCAGTCTTTCTCAGCCTGGGGCTCTAAAGTTTCCCAGGTTAAAAAATAATGCCTGGGGCCTCTCTAATGCTGAGCCAGTGACCTGTTTCTGTCATCAGACACATTATAAGGGAAAGAAAGCCATGTCAGACTGTCCTAAGCAAAAAGGAAAGTGTACTAACTCATCCCTGAAAAGTCTGGGGAAGGACTAACTACAAGCATGGCTGGATCCGGGGGCTTCAAAACGTTGCCGGGACCTGGGACTCACTCTCCCCACCTCTGCTCTGCAGTCTGCCTTGCTGATACTGTTTTCTTGTGACAACAGTTCCAGGTACCTTTCAGGGTTTCAGGGATACCCACCCAAGGAAGTGCTTCTTCAACACAAGGCCTAGGACTGGGGCTGACTGACCTGCCTGGGTCACATGCTGTCCCTGAACCCATCACAGTGGCCAGGGGAATATAGCACTTTGGCCAGGGCAGGGTCATGTGTGCTCCCCCTCCCCCAGGCAGTGGTGAGGTCGACCTTACCCAGACTGTGTGGACAGAGGCTGGTAGCACCAGCAGAGGAAGAGCAGACAGATGCAAAGCAGGCTGGGTCAGCAGGCACCTGCCAGCAGTCTGCATGGTCTCCCACCTTGAGCTTTGTTAAGGATCGCTGAGTGTTTCATGGAGCCCAGGGAGACTGTCCGGATGCCAGAGCCTCTCCCTGTGTAATTCAGCTGAAGGATCGGGCCCCACGGGAGTCCAGGGCCCACAGGACTGCCTATATTTAGTCTAGGACCCAGGCAGCACCCCTTCCCCCCCAACCAAATAGAACTGCTGTGCATCTGCGGGCTTGAATGACTCCCCTGCACCCTCACAGCTCCCACACCCCACACTGCAGCCACCATGAGTGAGGGTCACAGCTCTGCTGTACATGGGATCTGTGTAACTCGAGTCAGCTCAGCCCCCACAGAGCAGGTCAGTGGGCTAGATCAATCAATAAATAAACTCCCCGTGTGTCTGCCGCCTCCCTCGACACCAGTTGGACAGGCCACAGGCAGCCTGTGGTGTTTTCCCAAAGAGAGACCTGCCGTCAACACCCACAGCCCACAGCTGGCTCAGTCACTCCCTGGGGGCTGGAATGTAACCAAAACAGGAAAGCCCTTTCCTCTCCTTGCCCGTGTCTGCTGGGACACGCATCCGTTCTGTCTCAGCAGTGACTGCTGACAGGGTGGAGCACAGAAGCTCTTCTCTCGTTCTCGCGAGGACCCTGCCGGAGTGTGACAATGAGCAGTCTCCCAGCAGAGCCTGAGCAGCAGTCCCGTGGCTTGGAGGGGAAAGAGTGGGGAACCACAGAGAGTGAGGTGGAAGGCACCCCAGTTACGTTAATGAAAATTGAAGCAGGCAGTGATTTTACCATGTGTGTATATGTATATATGTGTGTGTGTTTATATATAAAATCATGATGTGCACCCTTAGAACTGAGACAGTGTTAAATGTCAATTACACCTCAATAAAAAAAAAACCCGAAACATTCAAAATAAAATTGAAGCTTCAGGCATGGTTGGATCCAGGGGCTTGAAAATAATTAACGAAAAACCAAGATCAGTTATCAGCTAGGTAACAAAAATTGCTTTAAAAATTAAAAAAAAAAGGAAAGATGGGGCGCCTGGGTGGCTCAGTCGGCTAAGAGTCTGCCTTCGGCTCAGGTCATGATCCTGGAGTGCTGGGATGAAGCCCCATGTCAGGCTCCCTGCTCAGCGGGGAGTCTGCTTCTCCCTCCCCCTGCTCATTCTCTCTCTCTCTCTTTCTTACTCTCTCTCAAATAAATTAATAAAATCTTTTAAAAATTTTTAAAAAGAAAGAAAGTTACTTGCTGTCACCCCCTTGATAGTGATTTCAGCCTGAAACTATCTGCTGCCAAAAATCCAGCTCATCCCTGACCCCTCCACCAGCAGGAGCTGTGGAAGAGCCACAGAAGAGTTAACCCCCTCTGGCATGAGCAAGGTGGCTCTCACCAGGTCCTCCATTTTACTAAACATTGACTAATTAACTAAACAGTTACACAGTATTCCTGGTGCCATGCCCAGTGCTAGAGACAGAGGAATGAATGAGACAGACAAAAATCCCTACCTTCATGGCATTTATATTCTAGCAAGGAACACAGACACAAAATGCAATAAATAAGTAAATCATATGCTGTGTTAGAAGGCAATTCCTGGTATGGGGGAGAAATAAACCTAGGTAAGGGGGTTGAGGATGCCATGGGTCTGAATACTGCATAAAGCAAGGTCCAGGAAGGTGACCTTGAAGCACAGCTTTGAGGAAGGTGAGGATGAATGCGTGACACTGAGGGATTTCAGAAGGATTGGGACCTGACCTTTGTCCTGCATCCTGTTCATGCTTGCCCGGGGTCATCCAGACCCAAATGAGGGTCTAGAGGGTCCCCAGAAATTTCTGGAGGAAATCCTTCCCTCTGATGGGCAAGGCATCTCTTGGATCATAGCCTTGGCCATCAGCATCTCAGGACTCTCACGGTCCTTGACTTAACCCAGCATCCCTTTGTTCCCACAGAGGAGAAGTACACAGTCATCTACCCGTATACAGCTCGCGACCAGGATGAAATGAATCTAGAGAGAGGGGCCGTGGTGGAGGTCATCCAGAAAAACCTGGAAGGCTGGTGGAAGATCAGGTACCTGCTGCAGCTGGGTGGGTTTCAGGTCACACGGTCTCTGGGTACCCAGAGGTCTGTATGTGATTGCAGATGGATGGGGTAAGGTTTTCACCTGAGCCATAAAAGGATGCTTCTCCTCAGTGCCCTTTGGCCTCGCTGCCTATCCAGATCCTTCTCTAAAATTCCATAATAAGCAAAACCTCCAAACACATAGATGGCAGTAACCCCGTTGAGCAAGACTGGTTTCTACCTCCACGTGTTTCTCATAAGGAGAAGCTGTGCTGCCCTATGTGGACGATTTCCCACCCCAGCCCTACTCTGAGACCAGTACGATGCATAACACCACAGGGACTGTAACTCATCCTCGAGCTGATCATGTGTCCTCATCTCAGAATCCAATAGTAAAAGCAGGAGACTGGCTTTCAAGCTCTCTGTCACAGCTCTTTTACCCACGTGAAGAATCAGCACCCCATGATTATGTAGGGTGACCAACTCATTCTGGCCTGCCTGGCACTTTCCCAATTTTGGTAATGAAAGTCCTGGGCACCCCTCCTTGGTCACCTTAGTAGGCGGCTGTGGCCACAAGAAATTAGGGCAAGGAAAGAAGTCTGAGGTCCCTGGGACCTGGTTGTCTGTGCAGCGATGTGAGGCAGGGCATTAGGGCCACTCATAGGGGGCCAAGCCTGTGGCACTTCGTTCATTCACTCAACACACACACACCAAGAATGTGTTCCGGGCCAAGCCCTATTCTGGGAGTTGGGGAGTCGACAATGAGAAAGACACAGTCGTTCACAGCAGAGGCACAGAAATCAGGCTCAGTTACGGGGCAGGGTGGTCATGTGTGGGGATCTGGAGCACAGAAGAGGGGCTCCTCAGCCCAGGGGTCAGGAAGGCTTCCTGAGAGGGGCTGCTGAGGAACTGAGGTTTGAAGCAGGAGTGGTTTCACCGGGTCCCTCGTGAGGTTGCGGTACGATGTCAGTGAGGCGTGCCATCATCTGAAGGTTCAGCTGAAGCTGGAAAGAGACAGAGCACGGATTTAAACTAGAACCTTTCTCACCCAGAGCCACTCACTTCTGTGTGTGTTGCTGTGCTTACGGCTTTGCGACCTCAGACAGTCAGCTGTTTGGTACTGACAGGGGCCTGGGTCGGATGTGGCGTGACGTTTTTCAGCGAGGACAAGATGTACTTCCTCTCAGAGGGTATTTTAAGATTGAAAGACATCAAATTCTGCAGATTTCTCTCTCCTAGAAATTGGCTTCCAGTTATAAAGGACCTTTTTGTCATCGAAACACAGTGCCATTTAGTTCTTAAAGTGATTCCTGACAAGAGATTTGGCCTTGCCATATGTCATCTCTAGTCATTTAGGTCTATTTAACTGTCCCCAAAGGCGTGGGCACGCACCTGTTTTGTGGGTCAGACCAGTGGCATGCTTGTAAATAGTTAACATCCAGTTCTCCAAGGGAATGCTGCCCTTGAGTTGTGGTGTTTGCCAATTTCTATAGGTGTAAATACTCCCATCAGGTGATTTCAGGCCATCCGTGCAATGTCTGTAACTGTGGGGTTTGGAAGAGATGGACACAGTTGACTGTCCCGAGCTGGTGCGAGTGGACTCCAGCACTCCTCTGGTCCAGATTGACCCCTCCAGCCATGCTGTTAAACTGAGCTCCGTTGTGCAGAGAATTAAGTGATCATCTCACTCATTGAGTTCCTTTGGAATTCAGTGAGCTGTCTGTCAGGGTTTCGGTCTCTGTGCAGTTCAGGGACCGCCAGCTGATTCTTAGCAAGCCCTGCAACCAGACCCTGACTGGCTTCGTTCCCCTCTGAAGGGAACACGTTTAATCTACTTGTTAACCCATGTGACCGGAGCCCGCCCTGCCCGTGCCAGGCTTTGTGCCAGAAGCTGGGGCTGCTGGGAAGAGGTAGCCACACGCAGAGGTTAGGAGCAGAGACTAGGTCTGAATCCATTTCTGCCGCCTCTCAGGGTTGGATGGATGAAATATGTCCACAGCTATAAAGTGGTTGGAACAGACTGGCACACAGGAGGTGCCCACTAAGTGCCAGTTATCATTGTCATCATTGTCATTGCTGCAGTGACAGTAACAGAACAGCGAGCGTAGCAGGTGCTTTATGGCTGCTCGCCTTTGCCAGGCCCGTGGGCAGATTGTCCATTTGTCCTTTTATTTCTTCGTTCCGTTCACTGGCCCCGAGGCTCTCGCCACACAGAGATCGATCAAGTACCATCTCTGCCCCAGGCGTGTGTGTTCATACTGGGGAGACAGAACCACGTAGCCAAGTGTCGCCGTGTGTCATAGGTGCTGGGGTGGTGGTGTGTGCGGGAGGCAGGGCAGCACTGTGGAGGGAGGGCTTCGTTCCTGTGAGGTTCAGGAAAGGCTTGAGAAAGGAAATGACATTAAGCAGAGCTGGGAAAGAAGAGCAGGGAGGAGAGTGGGAAGGGGCTTTCCTGACACAGGGTTTCCAAGAGCGGAGGCTGGGGAAGTGAAAGATGGTGGTGCATTTGGGAGACTACAAGCCTTATAGGGTGGGAAGGACATGGAGGTTGCTGTGAGAGATGAGGCTGGGAGGCCGGCAGAGGCCAGGTTGGAAAGGCCTTGAATGCCAAGCTGAGGGCAGCAAGGGGTGTGCCAGCTTCTGGCCCATCGCTTCTGCCATCTGGGACGTGAAGCCCAGCTTCTTCCCAGGGGCCTGACCGAGCAGCCTCCCCAGCATCCTTTCTCCTCCCAGGTACCAGGGCCGAGAGGGCTGGGCCCCAGCCTCCTACCTGAAGAAGAACAGTGGGGAGCCCTTACCCCCGAAGCTGGGCCCTGGCTCCTCAGCCCACACCGGCGTCCCCGACCTGGACGGAGTTTCCCGGCAGCAGAGCTCGGTGGGCCGGGATAGGGAGCTGCTCAACAACCAGAGGGACGGCCGATTTGAAGGCCGCCCGGTGCCTGACAGCGACATCAAGCAGAGTGAGTGATCACCCCCTGCCCCTGCAACCCCACCAAGCTCGTGCTTGGGGGGCTGCGTGCCTACTACGTGCCAGGCTCCATGCTCAGAGCTCCTCACATGTTGTCCCTCATCCTCACAACAGCCCTGCTGCCCCACATCCTGTAGACAGGAAATCCTAGGTAGCTTAATCTACACCATGGTTTTTCCACCATCTCATGGTGATCGAGAGAGCTACTGTTTCTCAAGTCCTACTGTGTGTCGGGAATCTTATAATTCGTCTCATTGGCTCCTTGTAATGACTTTTGAGGGACTAAATTACTTTTGTTTTACAGATTAGGACCCAGAGACATTAGGTGGGTTGTCCCAGGGCCACCCAGCTAGTAAACGGTGGGGCTGGGACTTGAACCCAGGCCCTCGTGACTCCAGTGCCTGTGCCCTCTCTGCATGGCCTCACTTCTGAGCCAGAAGAAGTTGACCTTGTGTTGATTTACTCTAACCACAGTTCTTCACCCGTCTTCCTTTCCATAGCCTCCCATGTATATGTTTCTGTTTAATGTTCCCAACACACCTAAGAGTAGGCCTCCTTATTATTGTCTGTGACCTGCACAGGACCCCAGCCTCAGGCATGTAGCCCTGTCCTGGTTGGTTGTGCTGGGGGCAGGGGGGGGTGCCAACTGCTGGGAAAGTCCCCTGCCTTCCCCCTGGCTAGGCTTCTGCTAGGCTTCTCCAGCTATTTACAGTGGCTCAGAAAACTGCTAGAAGTCAGTGAATTCTTGAAACTCAAGAATTTCTTAGTCCTCTGCTCAGCTGATTTCTCAGAAGAAAACACTGACATGCCATGGTGGGGGGAGTTCTGGCCAGCCCCTGCTTTCTGTGGTTCTCTCATGGACAAGAGCCCAGGGGGATTCCCATTAACACTAGAGCAAATGAGACTCTGAAACCCCACATCTTCGTGAGGATATAGGTTCAGATGCTCAAGCAAAGATTCTCCCCCTCCCCCTTCCGCACACACACACCCAATAACAGGGGCTCAAATAATTTAGGTGTTTGTTTCTTTCTCACAAAGTGGTCCAGCTCCATGTCCAGGGCTGCTATGGAAGCTCCATGAGTCAAGAGTCTTGTTACATGCTGTCTATCTTGTGTTGCCCTCATCTTTCTAGTCCAAGATGGTGCCCCACTCGTCCAGCCAATGAAAAAGGCAGGGGGAAGGAGAGGTACACACTTTGCCCTCTGTCACATCCCACTGGCCAGAACTGAGTCACAGGGCAATACCTAGCTGCAAGGGAGTCTGAGAACTGCAGCCTTTTTGTAGCAGCTAAGTGTCTGGCTAAAACTCTGTTGCTATTGAATTCTAACAGAAGACAGAGGAGATGGGTATTTGAGAGATTAGCAGTCCTCTCCACGTCCCAGCTGCTAAACTAGCCGTCTGTGTGGACTCGTGCTGAGCCAGCTCATGGGGTGACACATGCTCTGCCTTGAGCCAGGAGCCTGGACCACTGCTGTCATCCTCTTGACGCTGAGACCCTGAGCGAAGGCAGCCCAATTCCAGAGCAAAAAGCCCCGGTGTCCTCAGTCTGTTTAATATTGCACGCCCTCCAGGTGCCAAGCGCCTGGTACGTACTGTTGACTTTCATCTCTGCGCTGCCCCTGGGGGGCCAGCATTATCCCCCTTCTACAGATGGGGCCTGTGGGTCAGAGTCAGATGACTGGTGGCAAGCCAGCCCCCGGGTTATACTGAAGCCTGCGCTTTTCGGCCTCCGTGGAAAGCTTCTCATGGCTCGGCGCATGGGCAGTCCCGAGGGTCCTGAGCCAAGTCTGAGCAGCCCCTTCCCGGTCAGGCTGTTCCTTCCCACGAGAAGGGTCTCAGGGGCTCACTAATACCAGCCCGGAGCGTGATGCCTGATCCTCTGCAGGACAGAACGGGTCTTTCCTGGTGTCTCCCTCAGGACTGCATCTGTAGAATTCTGCACCTGTGTGCAATAAGATCTCATCTCTCTACAGGATCACCCAAGATGAGGCAGAGACCACCTCCTCGCCGGGATATGACCATAGTAAGTGGACCATTGCTGCCGGGAAGCCAGCCCTTGACCTGAAACGGGCCCCTCACAACCACCATGCTCTTTCCAGAGATGCTCTCTTGCCTCTCCACACAGCTGCCTCATGAAGCAGGCTGTACAAGCACTGGTCCCAGCCCCAGGGGAAAGGCTAGGGTCCCAGGGCGGGGGAAGCAAGTTACCTATCTATGGCTTTGGGACAGTTAGGTCTCAGACGTGCTCTCTGCTTCCTGAGCTCACCATTTATTAAGCATCAGTTGGGTGCCCTGCAATGTACTGGGTGGGTGCTTCAAGACATTAACTTATTGAATGCTTATAGTGACCCACCAGGTAAATCCCCATTCTACAGAAGACAAAACTGAGGTTCCAGAAGGAAAGTGATTTGCCCAAAGGCGCACAGCACACATAAGCAGTATTTCCAACCCTGGAAATGGGTTGGACCAGGATGGGTCTGACCTGCAAATCTGTGTTCTTTCCACAACCCTCGCTGCCTCTTGAGTTCAGAGACTATTGTCCCGCCTCAGATTTTCATGATTGTCAGTAAATGTCCCATGTTTCTCCTCGCTCCGTAGGTGGTGGGCCAGTGACCCATCTAGGAGATGATGATCTGAGTGGTCCTCTGTGTTTTGTCCCTTAGAATCCAAATGGGTCCAGCAGCACCCTTCAAGGGTGATTGTGTGCCCCAGTCCCTTAGTGCCTCCCCCCTTCAGCCAATGGTAACGGATTTACCCTGGACTTAGCACTGTGTTTAATTGTGCCAGCCTCGTGGTCTCAACCTGCCCAAGCCTCCCATTCCACCCCAGGTGGAGGAAGAGTATTACACCATTGCTGAATTCCAGACAACCATCCCTGATGGCATCAGCTTCCAGGCAGGTCTGAAGGTCGAGGTGAGTGGACCTGGTATCCCTTTGACTACTTGTGACTCTTCAGCTGTGGCACCACCTCCTGCTTCTCTCGTTTCTCTCTTCTCACCTCCTACTTCTTCCTTCCTTCCTTCCTTCCTTCCTTCCTTCCTTCCTTGCTTCCTTCTTTGCTTCCTTCTTTCCTTCCATTCTTTATGACAGCTTTACTGAGGTATAATTCACACTATACAATTTGCTGGGTTTAAATTATACAATCCAATGGTTTCTGGCATATTTACGGAGTTGTGCAGCCATCACCACATTCAGTGTTAGAACATTTTCATCGCCCAAAAAAGAAACCCTGTACACATTTACTGTCACTCCCTGTTTCCCCTCAGTCCCTCCCCGCCCCCTGCCCCTAGCCCTAGGCAACCACTAATCTGCCTTCTCTCTATATAGCTTTGCCTGTTGTGGACATTTCATATAAGTGGAATCATACACCGTGGGATCTTTTGTGACTGCCTCGTATTCTGTTTTTATCACCACCTACTTCCCTTCTTGCTTCTCTCTCTCCTTTTCTTCCCACTCCTTTGCTAGTCTGCTCCATTCCTGCACAAAGGCCAGCACAAATCCTTTCTCGCCTTCCATTTCTTTTCTTTCCTCATGGAGTTAGAGGCTCCTGCCCGTGTTTCCTGGAGAGCCTGCAAGTAAGGGTGGAGCACTAACTGCCAGGCACTGAACTGAGCACTTCACCTACAGCCTCTCTCTTAATCTTTTACTCTTGCGAGGCAGGACCATTAACAATCCCCATTTTTCAGATGAGGAAGCTTTGGCTCAGGAAGAAAGGTGCTGTCCAGAATCACACAGCTAAAACGTGGCAGAGCCGTTTGAACCCATGTCTGTCTCCAGATTTGAACCAGGAGTGTTAACATCCTATTGTTATTGATCTCCTGGACATTTGGGAACTCCAGGAGGGTAGAGACCATATCTGTTTTTCTACTCTTGTGTCCTTACAGCTAGCACGGTGCTTGGAGGAAATATTGTTGAACTGATGAAAATTTGTCTGCCCACTAGCCTCCTGCTTAACACTCAGAAGGCGAGCAAGTGTCTTCTTCGTTCTTGCCCAGAGCCCTAGCATCGGGGCTGGTCCACAGTAGGTGCTCAGTAAACCGTTGCTGTAGGAATGAATGTTGGGGTGATTGAAGGAAATAAGGAGTAAATGGATGACTGTTATCAGCGCATAAGTGTGGTATGCCCTGAGGGTCTTTAATCACTCTCTAAGAGATCTGCAAAGCACCCACTGTTTTCCCTCCAGCCCTGACACCTCCTGCCTCTCTCTCTTGCCCATCATGCCCTCTTTCCCATCGTGCCCTGGGCCGGCTGCCCAGTCAGCTCAGCAGAAGGTAGTTTCCTAAAGGTGTATCCTGGGCCTCAGCACCATTGATTCTGCCCTGGCCTCTCCAGAAGCTTGTCCTCAAGCCAAGTGTCTTTCAAACCATTGAAGGAGGGCTGTCTGCAGGGACATTTAAAGAGCTTGAGCTAAAGTCTCTCAAACTAATTTTTATAAAATGTAAATCCCGATCTATGTAGATAGACTGAGGGGAAAGCAGAAATACCCACAAAGTTCTAAAAGGGTGTTTCTCCTGCCCTTTCTTTTTTCCATCCTGACCCTCCCAACTTCAAATCTACACAGAGAACTCACAAGGCATCTTGCTTGTGCTACAACATCATTCTATGCCCAGGTCCCCCATTTTGCTGCCGTAAAACTTATACGTCCAAGTCTCACATGAAACATGTGACTTCTCCTTAATATCTTTTCACCTCTAAGACCTTCCTCCAAACAAAGTCTGTTCCCGTTGCTTTTCTGCGATCCCCACTGGTCAAGCTGGCCCTTCCCCAGCTCTTTTACTGTCTCTACCAGGAATGACCTTGCTTTAACCCAGCTCCTAGCGCTCCACCTGCCTTCCCATAGAAGGCACTCAAGGTCATTTTTTGAATTGAACTTGGCATCTCAAAATCCAACTTATTCTTCAAATCCGTGCTTCTTCTGTGAAGCCTCCCCTGATTCACATTGGTTTCCCTGCCCTGCCCTGTTATGGCTTCTCTGGGGCCATATATCTCAGTCTTTAGTTGAAGACAGTCCCTCACTTCTGTACATGCTTGCTTGCTTTTTCTTTCTTTCTTTCTTTCTTTCTTTCTTTTTCTTTTTTTTAAGATTTTATTTATTTGAGAGAGAGAGAGGAAGAAAGCACAAATAGAGGGGAGGGGCAGAGGGAGAGGGAGAAGCAGGCTCCGGGCGGAGCAAGGAGCCCCATGTGGGGCTCGATCCCAGGACCCCGGGATCATGACCTGAGCCGAAGGCAGACGCTTAATGACTGAGCCCCCCAGGCGCCCCCTGTACGTGCTTTCTTGACATCATAAGAAGTGAGTGTGGTTTTCCCCTCCTTCTTCAGTGATGTTTTGGGTTTTGTCTTCCAAATTGAAAGTCCTCTTCCCTTGGCACTTTGAACAGAGTGCTCTGTTCTCTTCTCACGTCTGGTGCTACTGGTCAGAAGCTACTACCTACCTAATGCTTGTTGTCTTGTTCGGTATCTGTCCTTTCTCCTGTTTTCTCAGGAGTTCCTCACTATCTTTAATAGGATGGAATTTCAGTAAAGTGTGTCTCTTTCTATCCCGCTCAGCACGTGGTGGGCCTCTTTGATCTAGACCTCAGGAGATCTTCCCAGAGTTGTGTCCCGTCGCTCTCTTTATTCTTTCCTCCCGGGGGCAGTTATGATTACACAGCTGTGCGACCTCCTGGCCCTACTCTCCACGTCTCTTAACTTTTCTTTCGCATTCTCCATCTTCGTGCCTTTGTGCTGCATTCCTGGAGCATTCTGCCTCACCTTCTAGCTCATTCATCGGCTCTTTAACAGTTCGGTTCGTCACTGATTTTACCTCAGCAATCGTAGTTTCCATGTCCGAGAGCTCTTACCAATTCCTCTTCCGGGTCGCCTGTTCTTGTTTCAGCATAGCCTGTTCTTTTATGAATGCGACGCCCTTCCATACCTCTCTAAGGGTACTAAGTATGTTGAATTTAAGGTCCTATTATTATGGTCCATTACCTCTTTTCTCAGTTGTACGTCCTTTGCCGCAGCGTGGGTGTTTATTTAAGTTCTTCTCATGGCGTTAGTACCCACCTTGGGCTGCGCAAGACGAGGCAGCAGTCAGGCGGCCCAGCTGGGGCATGTACACAAGGGGCTGGACACCTGCCAGGGGTTTCAGTGCCAGGTGGGGGGCTTCTGAGCCAGCCACTGAATGGTGCTGGGCGTCTCTGATCCAAGCTCCCACATTCACTGCATGCACTTGTGAGCAATCACCATTTTTCTTCTGCCTGCCCTATAAGAATGGGATAAGGGACATGAGAGGTCACCCAGCCTGGCTGCCTCTGCCATGGTATGTCAGTTCACTCCCTGTCACTTGCTCCTGCACCTCCCTATACCCAAGTTCCACCACCTTGAAGTCTGGGGGACCTCAGCCCTCCTCCACCTTTTGTAGCAGGTACCCCTGCAGCGGTCCTGGGCCACATAGCCTCCCTCTGCTGCTTCCGTCCATCTGTGAGTGCTCACAAGTCCTGGTCCACTAACATACCCCACCCCACCTCCTCCTTCTGAGCTGGGCTTTGTATTCATTTACTTCCCTGGATTTGTTGGATAAAAGGGAAGCTGCTATTCACTCCATCTCTCACGTTGAAACCAGAAGTCCAACTTGCATAGTATAAGGGTTTACTTTTTTTTTTCCTCAGAGCACTGAAAAACATGATAAAACTACCTTGTCCTTTAAGCATTTTGTACAAACACACACTGTTGTTCCAAGCATGCTGGCAATTTGAACATATGCCGATAGGCACCACCACTCCCTGGCTCAGAATGTTCTGAAATCAGCCAAGGGCAGCTCAGGATGTCGTGGACAATGCGCTGAAGCGGAGGGCTGAGTCTGCATGCAGCAGGGAGTTCATGGGTCCTTGGGGCTTTCTGGGGGTGTTGGGAGTCTCCCTCCTGGCCCCACCCCCATTTCAACTAGAATCAATCCCCTTTTTTCTTTTTTTTTTTTAAAGATTTTATTTATTTATTTGAGAGAGAGAGAATGAGAGACAGAGAGCACGAGAGGGAAGAGGGTCAGAGGGAGAAGCAGACCCCGCGCTGAGCAGGGAGCCCGATGTGGGACTCGATCCCGGGACTCCAGGATCATGATCTGAGCCGAAGGCAGTCGCTTAACCAACTGAGCCACCCAGGCGCCCCCCCCTTTTTTATTTCTGACTTTATCTTATCTCTCTTTGCTAAAGCTAATCCAATAAAAAAGCTCACATACCCAGCGTTCTTTTAACTGGAACCTTGAAACTTCTTTGCTGATTGTTCCATGATGTCAGCCTATGGCTCTGCCGGTGGTAGCTTGAGGGACCCAAGTGGGACGTAGTTGCCACCAAAATTGTTGGCTTTACCAGGGCACCTGGGTGGCTCAGTCGGTTAAGCAGCTGCTTTCGGCTCAGGCCATGATCCCAGGGTCCTGGGATCGAGCCCTGCATCGGTCTTGATCCCAGGGTCCTGGGATCGAGCCCTGCATCGGTCTTTCTTGCTCAGCAGAGAGCTTGCTTCTCCCTCTCCCTCTGCCTGCCTGCCGCTCCCCCCTGCTTATGCTCTCTCTCTCACTATCTCTGTCTGTGTGTCAGATAAATAAAAATAAATAAAATCTTTAAAAAATAATAAAAATAAAGATTTTGGCTTTACCAAGTATTCTCTCATGAGCAATTCTGTACTTGCTAAATTTTCCTTTTTTCCACTTTTGATTCCTGGTTCATTTCAGTGTCATCATAACCTTCAGAGTTCATTAATGGGGCCACTGTGGTCTCGCAGTGGAGCTACTGGGAGCATCTTAGTTCCCTACCTGGTCTATGTATGGTCAAGACATGTGTTGATGATAACGATGATGATGCTGGTATAGATACCCTGTGTGCCAGGTACCGTACCTACTTGAGAAACTAGTATTCACAGAAGTCCCAAGAGGTTGATATCTTTAGCCCATTTTACAGATGTACCTGAGACAAAGCCCATTGCCAAGGGTTCTATAGCTAGTAAGCTGTGGAGCTGGAATTTGAACCCAGGTCTCTGTGGTTTTAAAGCCCAGGCTCTTTTCCTTCCCCTCCATTCTTATGATTGGGCATTTGCTTTTATTCATAATAGTTCTTGGCTTCTCTCTAGTAAATGAAAATGCCCATAAATCGTGATCAAGAACACAAATGTTGGGGCGCCTGGGTGGCTTAGTCATTAAGTGTCTGCCTTCGGCTTGGGTCATGATCCCAGGGTGCTGGGATCGAGCCCCGCATCGGGCTCCCTGCTCTGCGGGAAGTCTGCTTCTCCCTCTCCCACTCCCCCTGCTTGTGTTCCCTCTCTCGCTGTGTCTCTCTCTGTCAAATAAATAAATAAAATCTTAAAAAAAAAAAAAAACACAAATGTTTGTTTAGAGCTTCTGCCGTAGTATTTGCATACAGTGTAAGTTTAGCAAATCCCCATTCATATATTTCCCTGTGATTATTGTCCTATTTTCATTTTCTCACATACCCAGAGTTGAACTTGTGGCTCTGCCAACAGTAACTTACATGCCCAGAATCACATTGTTACCAGAGCTACCGAGTGTGGGGTGACGTCACATAAAGGGCTTGCATTTATCAGTACCCTTTCTGGGAAACCAGTGGGACACATTAAGCATACACCTGTCACATGCATCCTGCCTTGTCAGTGATCCGCCCTGTAATTTAATAATAGGGAACATTTACCTTTCAGCATGTATCAAGGGCTGTTGTCTGCATTAGCTTATGTGGTCATCGTGAAAATCCAGCAAGTGGGTGTTACTGTTCTCACCAGCCTCCCCATCTCGGGCTGTGGAATCTCAGGCACGCGTTTTATGCAGGGCCATGCAGGCAACAAAAGGTGGAGCCAGGACTAGAACCCAGGTTGCAGGCCCCAGAGCTCAGCCTCTGCTTCCTGCACCGGGTCTGTGGCTGCCACTCCTCTCAGGCTGGGCTGGGCGGGGCGGAGGGGGGCAGTGGCAGGACCTCACCCGAGGCCCCCTTCGCCCCCTGCACTTCCCCACCTCAAGCACGGCTCCTCCCCCGGCAGGTCCCCTTGCCCGGGCATGGTCGAGGAGTGGTAAAGGCCTTTGACCCCCACCTCCACCGTTAACCTTCCACATGACCCTCTACCAGTTCCTCAGTTGTCCTGAGGCTCAGTTCTGCATCTGGAAAATGGGATGATAATCCCCATCTCATAAGGCGGTTGCAAGCCTTCATCAGACCTCGTAGGCATGGGGCCCACAGGGAATCGCGGTGTATTTGCTCCAGCTGCCGTGACAAAATGGCGTTGGCTGGGCGGTTTAAACAACAGATTTATTTCCTCACAGTTTTGGAGGCTGGAAGTCCAAGGTCAAAGTGGCGGCAGGTTTGTTTTCTTGAGAGGCCTCTGGCCTTGGCTTAGAGGCAGCTGCCTTCTTGCTGTGTTCACACGTGGTCATCCCTCATTCTGAATGTTCTCTGGGTCCTAATCTCCTCTTAAGAGCACACCAGTCATGTTAGCTCAGGGCCCACCCAGATGACCTCATTTTGATTTAATTACCTCTGGAAAGGTTCTTTCTCCACATACAGTCACATTCTAAGATACGGGAGTTAGGGCTTCAACATATGAATTTGAAGGGGACATAGTTCAGCCCGTAACATGTGACAGACACACCTTTCAGGCAACTCAGCTGTACAGTACTGAACAAAGAGGAGACGGGAAACATGAGACCTTAAATTTCGTGGGTGACTCCGCCCACTGTTCCATTCAGTGGGTGTATATCCCAGAGGGAGAAGGAGATAAGATGAAAGTTCCTTTTGCCCTCATCAACAGGGATTCCCCTCTATCTAAACACGAGCTGAATGTGATTCCCGTGTTTAAGGGTATGCATTTTTGGTACTGTGTGGCCTCTAAACACCAGCCAACTGCGTCATCTGGTGCTCAACGGAAAGAGCCGCGATCAAGGCTAGCTTTGGCTATGTGGACTTTGCCTTGTACTTCTTTAGAAACATAGCAGACACTGCTGGTGGCCTGCCCTGTGTCCCGACCCAACCGAGTTGACCTGCAGCTGCACACGGGTCCCTGTGTCTGAGAGCCTCCCATCTCCTCCACCTGCCTGAAGGCACCTGCCCAGAAAGGCCAGGGGGATTAATGCCCCAGGGGGGCCGGGGACTAGGAATCAGGAGGTAAACGGCCCCATCCCCCAGTTGGGATGAGTCTGCGTGGTCTCAAAGGGTCCCTGGCTGATTAAGTCCCAGTGGCCCAGAACAATGACCTCATAATTGGCTCTCTCTTTTCCCATTTCCTTACTTGCGCTTCTTAAAATCCCCTCTCAAATTAATGACCTGTACCCAGGTCCGTGTCTCCGGGACTGCTTCGGGGGATATCCAAAATTAGACAAAAACCTACCCGCGTGTAAGATGCTTCTGATGCACAGTAAAGTCTCCATAGTTGGTCCATCCCAGCCATTGTCTGGGAACCTGCTGAGTGAAAAATCCCTGCTTCTAGATTTCAGTTCCCTGTGGGTTCTCCCAGAGTCTTCTGGTTGACTGGCCCTGAGACCTTACCTACTGAGTGCTCTCCTCTGTCCTCCCCGCTCCAGGTGATCGAGAAGAACTTGAGCGGCTGGTGGTACATTCAGATTGAAGATAAGGAAGGATGGGCCCCAGCAACCTTCATTGACAAGTATAAGAAGACCAGCAATGCCTCAAGACCCAACTTTCTGGCTCCATTGCCCAACGAGGTGACCCAGCTCCATCCGGGGGATGCAGCAGCCATGGAGAACAACACGGGCAGCGAGGCCATCGGCCCCTCCCGGCCCCTGCCCGATGCACCACACGGCGTTATGGACTCCGGGATGCCGTGGTCCAAAGAGTGGAAGGGTGGCAAGGAGGCCCTGAGGAAGGCCTCTTCCGACATGTCCTCATGTGCCGGCTACGAAGAGATCTCAAGCCCCGACCTGGAGGAGAAGCCCAGCCTCCCTCCCCGTAAAGAATCCATCATCAAGTCAGAAGGGGAGCTGCAGGAGAGGGAGCGGCAGAGGATGGAGCAGCTCAGGGGCTCCTCACCCAAACCTCCGGGCATGATTTTGCCAATGATTCCAGCTAAACACACCCCCCCAGCCCGGGACAGCAGGAGACCAGAGCCCAAACCTGACAAAAGCAAGTTGTTCCAGCTGAAAAATGAGATGGGGCTGGAGTGTGGCCACAAGGTATTGGCCAAGGAGGTGAAGAAGCCCAACCTCCGACCCATCTCCAAATCCAAAGCTGACCCATCAGAGGAGAAGACAGAAGTTATTCCCCAAAATCCCTTCTTGAAGTCCAAACCTCAGGTTAGGCCCAAACCGGCTCCTTCCCCCAGGACAGAGCCACCTCAGGGTGAAGATCAAGTGGACATCTGCAACCTCAGGAGCAAGCTGAGGCCTGCCAAGTCCCAAGAGAAGCCCTTACTGGATGGAGAGAGCAGCCACCAGGCTGCCGGGGGCCAAGATGTGGCCTTCAGCCGGAGTTTCCTCCCAGGTGATGGGCCTGGCCACACCCACGACAGGACGGGCAAACAGGATGGGCTCAGCCCAAAGGAGATGTCCTGCAGAGCCCCTCCAAGGCCAGCCAAGACCACAGATCCTGTGCCTAAGAGTGTGCCCGCCCCTCTCCAGGAGGCTCCTCCGCAGAGACCTGTGGTCCTGCCCCGGAGACCACCCCCCCCCAAGAAAACCTCCTCATCCTCCAGGCCCCTCCCAGAGGTCAGAGGGCCACAGCGGGAAGCCAGTGAAGGCAAGGCAGCTCCTGCCCCAGGCCGGGCCCTGCTGGTCCCTCCTAAGGCCAAACCTTTTCTTTCCAACTCCTCAGGCGTCCAAGATGACACACGAGGCAAAGGTGGTCTGGGACCACGGATGGTGGGCAAGATTGGAGAAAACAGGGAGAAAGTAGCTGCAAGCCCCATCCCCAACGCTGATGGCCCGAAGGATTCTTTATACGTGGCGGTGGCCAACTTTGAAGGAGACGGGGATACCAGCAGCTTCCAGGAGGGGACGGTGTTCGAGGTCCGGGAAAAGAACAGCAGTGGCTGGTGGTTCTGCCAGGTCCTGAGCGGGGCCCCTTCCTGGGAAGGGTGGATTCCTTCCAACTATCTCAAAAAGAAGCCGTAGCCGCCTCCTTCCCTGCCTGGCGGTCCCGCGAATCCCTGCTGGCTTTACCCACGTATTTAATATGCCTCTTAATTTATCATCCTTCACGCAGCTTCAAAGGAAGGAAGACTCTGGGGTACTGTGGTTTCTTCCCTCCCTTGGGTGGAGAGGAGTCCCTCCCACCACGGCATGCCCTGGAGGCTCAGAGGCCCCACCCCCTGCTTCCTCTCCAAGCCAGCATCCCTGCCTTTCAGGCTGGTGGCATTGTAGGCCACCTAGCCGCGAGACACTTACTCTCCAAGGCCTCCAAGACCAGAACCATTGTCTGGAAACTGCAGAAACAGCCTCGCTGGTACCCCACCCAGTCTGTGACAGCTGGCTCCAACTTCTCCGTGTTTCTAAAAGTCCAGGGACTTTATTTACTCCGTGTCCAAAATGCTTGGTACCAGAAAGAACTCCATGCCCTGGCAGTTGGCTCCATTGCCAGTCCCAGAGAGCTGTCCTCCTCGAGGCTCTGGGACCATGAGCCTCTCAGGTTCAACCAGATGCAGCTGCCGCAGGAGTGGGCCTGAAGGTCCACTGAGCCATTCTGCCTCCCATCTTCTGCCTTGGGACCCTGACAGATCCTAAAGGGGTGCTTCCAGCCCCAGCATGCTTCACTTTCCCCACGCAGGGCTTTTTAAAATAGGAATCTCCACCCCACCTTGGGCCATTTCACTTTTGTCTCCGTCGAACAAGAATCTCCCAGGTTTGTTTGAAAGGAGCCATTCACAATCCACGCGCCTTGTGAGCACCCTTTTGCTGAGTAGCTGACAGGTGCCAGACTTTCCTGGGCACTTGACACTCTTGTTTTAACCCTCACATCAATCCTCTCTTGGGATATTGCACCTGTTTGATGGACAGAGAACCTCGGACTCTGTGCCCAAGGGCACACTAGCTAGGAAGAAGGGGAAAGAGGACTTGAGCTGGCCTGACTTCCATGCCTGTGCCCTCCCCCCAGTAGGAGGCTAACCAGGCAGGGAAAGGAAGACGCTGACTGCCAGGAGCAGGTGGCCAAGTGGCTTGCTTGCGGTGTGGGTGAAGGGGCGTTAGTGGCTGCTGCCGTAGCCACCATCCCTCCAACCCACTGCAGCCTACACTGAGGGGTGCCCCGCACCCTCCACAGCTCCTCCTCCATGGCCGGGCAGGGTGGCGGGGGCGGGGGGGTGGAGTTTGCCCAGAGCTCTGGCGGTTGCCACAGGGCCTCGTTTCCTGCTGCTGTGTAAGTGCCCCCTCTGGGGGATAAAGCCTGTGGAGCTGAGGTGGTCTCCCATGCCAGCCTCGAGGGGCCCTGATGGCTCAAGGACCAGCAGCTGGATGGCCACAGGCAGACTGCTGCTGCTTCTGCTCCTCTCTGGTGTTCATAGAGTACGTTCCTCTCTTTCCTTTTTGTGCGTGCCCTCTCCCTGTCTGTCCTCTCCCTTCCGTCTGGACAGATACGGTTCACCGAGGCACGCAGAGGCACAGCGACACTGCAGAATTAGAATCGGGACCCAGGGTTTCTGGCTCCCAGCCCAGAGTTCTTGCCCGTGGGCCAGGCTGCCTGGCGGGTGAGAGGGCACAACCCCTCTTCATCCCACCCTGCCCTGCAGAAGAGGATCCAGCTCAGAGATCTCCAATTCAGTGTCCATCTACTGGGATGCTCTGGGGAACCACAGGACCAGCTTTCCCGGGGACGCCCACTGTCCACCTGCAGTGCCAAAGATTTCGGTGCAAACAGCCCTCTTCTGCTCTCCTCTCTCCCCATGGCCACATGGACTCTGGATGCTTCTACAGGAGAAGGAGTGTTCTCTGACTCACAGTAGCACCTTTATTCCTTCCTTCAGTCAGTCTGTGAACCCCATCCCCGGGGATCTTGGGTGCAGGGCCCTGAGGTGCTTCTGGCAGTGCCCACTTGCCCCTTGGCCCTGTGCCCAGAACCGTGGGGGAGGATGGCAGCCAGGGGAAGAAGGGAGGCTGGAAGAGGGCCACCCACGTCTTCGAGGTCCCCTCACTTGGAAGGAAGCCCATAACGTTTTCCAGAGTTTTTGACCCACTTTGGCTTAAACAGCCTTTATGAAGCTGTTATGCAGGATTTGACTACACTTCAAAAGACAGAACTCAGCCTTTTTTTTTTTTTTTTCTGATTCACTCTCTGCTTTCTGTGACCTTTTCAAGTATTTTGTGAGCGCCTACCACGTGCTAGGCGCTGGGTAGACCAGGATCCATGTGGCTCCCTGCCTGCCTGTGAACTATGGTTTTTGTTTGCTGCTTCCACGCAAAGAGTTTATCTTTGGCCTCGTTCCCTCCTCCTGAAGGTCAGCTGGGTGGGAATAGACTGGTTCCACCGTTCTGTGGGCAGAAGTGTTCCTGCAAACGAAAGAACTTGCGTTTTTATTTTTTTATTATTATTATTGTTATTCTGATGTGAACTGAAGATACTGAAGCCACATTCCTCTCTGTTCACCGTTCTTTGCTCAGGACACATCCATGGCCTGAGGACTCCTCTCGGGCTCCGTGTGCCACAGTGGTGGGCACTTGCACGGGCAACCGGAAGTGGGGGGTGTCTGGTGGCCAGTGGCTCTCCCTGGCTGTCCTTGCCTGACGACTTAGCTTTACAGCATCTAGCCCTGTGGCCGCCATCCTGTGAGCAACTGATGGAGGCTATGCAAAACTCCCCTGAGGTTACGCCCACAGAAAAATGTCCCAGACTACAGTTATAACTCCCATGCCAAGCTCCAGGCAGGTCCCTGGTGCTTCAACTCCCTCCTCTAACTTAACCCTCACGACAACCCTATGAGGTGCATAGGATCAGCGCTGAGCTGTGGGGAGAAAGTTGAGGTTCACAGGGTGAAGTCACATGTCCAGTTTCATCCAAATCATGACCACGCTGAGACTTGAATCCAGGGGTGCCTTCTCCCCGGTGCCCATGACTGTACCTCTGCCAACGGCAGCAAAATGTGCATGGCATTTCCAGGGAAGCAGGGGACCCTCCCTCATAATTTAGGTTTCTACTCCCTTCACCCCATGATCACCCAGGGCAGTAGGTCACAGACCAAATGCCAGCCCTAAAGGCGGGCATGTAAAAATCATAGCTTATAGTGTGGCTAAATCTTTGGAAAATCTGAGTTTTAGGATCACCACTTGGCAAAAGAGGCCTTCGCAAAATGTTTCACTCAAAATCTCTGCCATTTGGTGGGTTTATGTCATTGTCCCAGGCTGAGGCGGGGGAGCTGGGCTCCAACTTAAACCACTTTTAATGCCCTACCTCACTGAGGAATTGCTAGAGCCCTTAGCGAGTTTCCAGTAGTCACTAAGCCTCCACCACAAGGCCTCCCCACGTCACCAATTTCTTCGGCAAAGTTCTTGGCCTTAAAACATTTCTGAGTCCACTGGGGATCTCGTTACCAGGTGGAGTGTAGGAAAACAACCTTGCCACAGGAAAGGACAGGTGCCGAATCTCCCCACGTTTTGGAAGGTCCTGAGGCTGAGGCATGGGCAGTCTAGTATTGCTACAGCCTGCATCAAGTACAAAGCACTGAGTGGGATAAAAAAGAAGTTGCTCCTGTCCTCCGATAGCTGGTAACTCGACGTCACCAAGAACAGGAACATTTGTGGCTTGGCTGCCATCCTTTCATTGTGCCCAAGTCTCTAAGGGTTGGGTCGGGATGCTCCCTGGGAGGTCTCGCCCTTCTCTTTGGGCTGTGGCAGTGGGCACATAACAGCCTGAGCCATGCCTGGCAGTCTTGTCCCTCCGCCTTGGTTGTCCGGGCCCATCAGAGCTTTTGCTGCAAACCAACCATACCATACGATAGACCAAAGAAGACCTAATGTCAAACCTTGTGGCCTAGAGGAGTGGAAAACTGGCTCACATTGAGGCCTGAGGGTGTCGGATGCCCTCCGTCAGCCTGGAGGAATTGCTTCTAACTTGGCTGAGGTTCTGACATTTAGACAGACCACAGCCTGTGACGGTCCCGGAGTTGCAGAGCTAAAACCCAGAGGCTCCTCGGTCTTCACCTGCTCCTGGAACCCCTGCTGGGGACCCTTCCCACAGACTCGAACATCCAGCTCCGTGGGGTAATGTCTGGTTTCTGGTGCTACCCTTGTCATGCGTCAGCATTCCCTTTCCTTCCTGTCTCCATCCTCTACTCCAAAGTAGGCTCTCAGCGCCAGTCAGGACAAGTGACAACAACTTCTGTTGTCCTTGAAGAGGCCACACCCAGTGCCACACCGAGTAGCCTTCACTTTCAGGCCTGCTATAAATGTCCAAAAGGAGGTGCCCCCCCCCACCAGGCTTGTTACAGCAATAAGCAATTCTGACATAGCTAAGGCGTCCGTAGCTTTCCCCTGTGTGTGCCTGTCTATGCCTTTGTGCCCATCTAACTGTTAATAGTACCCCTTTCGCTCGTACAGGGGAGATGATAAACCATGGTCACCTTAGCTGTCCCCACATTTCCCGCTTCCGAGCACCACCAAGTCACTAGGGCCATTTCGTGCATCCCTCCAGGAACAGTGGGGCTCTGCCAGCCCCGCCACCTCATGTCTGCTCATAGAGTGATGCTGGAGATCCCTGAATATCACAACACTCCCCATCCCCTCTTGGCAGACTGAAATTCTGGCGGTGTTTTTTGTTTCCTGTTAACACACAAAACTACATGAGGCTATATAATATGAGGGGGGTGGGGTGGCGAACAATTAGCTCTAGCATGTATAGACTATATACCGTTAGACTTTCTCTTCTTTTTTTTTTTTTTTTAATAAAAATGCTTGACTGGTTTCAAGCTTCATTGTGAAGATGCAGTGTCTGTGGATTTCATTTGGCTAAAGAAGAGGCTCATAGCTTTGTGCCCGGGCATCTTGGACTCGAGTTTGGGGGTCAAAGAACAGAAACCTGGGTGAGCTGTTTGGACAGTAAGGGTGACTCCTCTGTCTGGGTCCTAGTGCATCTTGATTCTTTGAATGACAGTGTCCAGAAACTAAGGGAAAGCATCCCTGTATTCACTGGGTATCTCCCACATATTCTCAGCCCTGTGCCTAAAGATGGAAAACTGTAAGATATCTTGTACCTCTCACTGGGGTTGCCTGCTGCTGGGCCAAGAGCCTGTGGTGGAAGCCAAGGGGGGCAGCCACGTTTGGGCTGCAGGGACTGCTCGAGCCATCCGCTCCTGGGAGGTAGAGGGCATGTGTTACTACTTTCCCAAGGGCAGAGGCAAGGCCAAACCAACACCCAATGTGGAGCCTCCTTGGCCTCAGGTGAATCATTAAACAAAATGATACCACCGCCCACCTGCCTAGGGAGAGAACAGAACCAGCAGAGCCCCGGACAGAAGAACATCAAAAAGGGGAAATTTACATTCAGTATTCCTCCTCCCTTTCCTTTCAAAGAATGCAATGACCTTCTGACCGACCTTGCATCAGAATAATGGTCATTCCTGTATTAATCTCTGTTCCCCTAAGAAGGAAAAATCATATTGTGCTTCAACCATCGCCCCCCGCCCCGGGAGCATTTTCTCCCCAAATCTTCCAGACTAACTGTGGTCATTCATAAGAATGCAACTGGGAATGGCTCCCTGGGAGGTCTCGCCCTGGGATTCCTGGAGCAGGCATGCAGGGCCCCTGACCCTCCCCTCATGGATGGGATGGGATGGGATGGGATGGGGACTGGACCACGGTCAGGAACCAAACCTGACTTACTCTCAGGGGCTGCTTACCCATTGCCTTCAGGTCTCAGTTGGAACTGGCACATTCGCCATTCCCTTTATACTGCTTCAGAAATGCCAGGCCAAATGCAATCCAACTGTCACACGCACACACCTTCACACACGTTCCCTGCCACTCTCCTTACCATGACCCTCTAAGGCGACACGGTAAATGTGTGTGTCCGAGACTCAGGTCGTGGGGCCACTCTTCTCCAAACCCAGGGTGTTTAATGTCCATCACTTCTCGGGTGCCTGGGTGACTCAGTTGGTTAAGCGACTGCCTTCGGCTCAGGTCATGATCCTGGGGTCCCGGGATCGAGTCCCGCATCAGGCTCCCTGCTCAGCAGGGAGTCTGCTTCTCCCTCTGACCTTCCTCCTTCTCATGCTCTCTCTCTACCATTCTCTCTCTCTCTCTCAATAAATAAATAAAAAAAATCTTTAAAAAAAAAAGATGTTTAATGTCCATCACTTCTCTAGTTAGTATCCATCTGGTCCAGCTGTGGTTCCTCACTGTCTTGTAACCTGTGCCTCCCAATCAATGGTTCTCAAATTTTAGTGACCATACAACTTAGCAGGGAGCTTGACGAAGTCCACGCTCCTGGGCTGCAACCCCTGAAAGTCGGAATCGGCAAAAACCTGCATCCTTTAAAACTACGTTGTGAAGAAGTGGTCTCCATACTCCACTTTTGAGAAATGGCCAGACTCAGCACACTTCCTGGCATGTCTAAGTGTTCAAAATGGCACTTTATATGGGATGCCTGGGTGGCTTAGTCGGTTAAGTGTCTGCCTTCGGCTTAGGTCCCCAGGTCATGGGATTGAGCCCCACGTTGGGCTCCCGGCTCAGGGGGGAGTCTGCTTCTCCCCCTGCCTGCCGCTGTCCCCCGCTTGTGCTCTCTATTCCTCTCACTCACTCTCTCAAATAAATAAAGTCTGTTTTTTTAAATATGGTGCCTCATATACTATTATTAACAATGTCACCGTTATTTTTCTGAGCATTTACTGTGTTCCAGGCTACATACACTTCTATTTCATCCTCAAAATGATCTATAAGGTAGATATCTGCATTTTATGTATGAAGGCACTACATACATTTCAGAAAGGTGAAAGCACCACACCAAAGTGTCACAGAGCCAGCTCATAGTGTCTGGTCCTAAAGCTGACTCATTTATCCCATACTATGTCACCGCCCAAATGCTAATCAAAGTACATATCTCATTCTGATACAATTAGTTCCTGGATTCAAACTCTTACTCAAAAAATTCATCCCCTTCCAAACACCTAACTCTATAATTATAAAGGGAAAAGGTCTAACTTCCATTGAATATAAACTATCGACTGGGTACCTTATAGATACTATCTCTTGAACCTTTGCTACAGTTCTTCTAGGTAGGAATTGTTATGCCTGTTTTATGGATGGAAATTAATAGTCTGAGAGATTAAGTTTATCTATAGTCACAGCTAATAAGAGAATGAACTTGAATTTCTAACTCCAAAGCCTGTGACCTTAATAGATGATCACAGCTTCCAAATTTATAATCCACCCCCATTCAGCTTTTCCAGAATAAGTGTTCTGTGGACACACCGGACATCTCAAAGCTTCACATAGTAACATGCAGTGTGAACGTCTGAGAGGTGGGTTTTTATAGTGGGTTCCTCAAACAGACTTGATGGTGAAACCATTCACAGATCATCTAGCAGGAGCAGTGTTTCATGTCACCAACTCTGGAAAATGTCAAAGTCTACAATTCAACTCTCCCTTGAATTCTGTCTGAGCCACCATCCTTAGCTGATTCCTCACCTTGACTCCAGCTGCGACCCTGCCCCTCACTGCAACCCAGGCTCCAAAGCTAACATTCACAGCATCGCCAGTACAAAATACTTCCTTGAATGGGGAGCTCCTCATGAATGGCAAGGGTGCCTACTGGCTGTTGGTCTTACTGAAGCGATCTGAATGGGCTTCCGCATAGCGAAATTGCCCCATGCAGGAAACTTCAGAAAATAGCCTGAAGGAATGTAATTTGTTTTCTACCTCATGAACAAGTTCTCCTTTAGTGATCGGTAAATTAATAGCTGTGTTCAGAGCATTCCAATGCAAGTTAATAAAGCCTAGGTTCACCTCCTCTTCAGACTCAGGGGGCCCAGATCCTACAATTAACTATGTTCTCTGGCTTCCTTTCAACTGCACGGAACTTGGCCACGCTCGTACAGTATAGTTTACAATAGTCATCATCAAACAGTTTTCACTGAGTATAATCAATAAAAAAAGTTAGCCTATATGTGGTATATAAATATATGTATTACTAAATGAATATATCATGTACTCTATTTTTCGGTAGTAAATTCTTACATTCCATGCTTGGTGCTCCCTTCCACGTGAATAACACTCCAGCCTTCTCTCTCCCTAGGTGAGAAGAGGGAATTCTCCCGGTGACTGATGTCTAGGGGAGCAAGAGCCCATAGAGCATATAGCTCACACCTCCTTCTCTCCTGTTTGGGGTCAGATGTCCTCAGGGAGCACCCCTTCCACCTGGCTCCAGTCAGCGGGAGGCTTAGTGGTAAAAGGAGCCCCCACAGAAGGAGTCCTGTGCTTTTCAGGGAGCATGTCTAATTCTGGGATGAAGGCTGAGGAAACCCATGACTGCTGTGCAGCTCACCTAAGCCAGATTCTCCCATGGCTCTCTCAAGAAGAAAGCTGACATTGTGTTTTTCAATTTCCAGGTCTTCTGTCTCTCTCAGTTCTAACTTGAGGTGTGGAGAAAGGCAAACTATATATTGGGCCCCTTAAAAACTGCCTGTTAGCTGCTGATTAAGCTAATTTTAGCTAACTTATTATATTACTTTTTATATAATATAATAATAAAATATATGTATATAATTAAAAGTGAAGGATAAGCTAAAAATATATAATTTAAAGAGGTAATTTTTCGCTACTATGAGATAATAAGAGATTTATATCAGTCCATGCCCCCAATTCCCAGCACAGAGCTCATGAAACCCTCGTCCAGAATTTCCTGAGTGATAAGAGCGCCAGGAGCATCTTTTGTTCTAATTTGGTCTTTGACCCCAGTTCCTGACACAAGGCTCCTGAAACCCTTGTAATTTCCTAGGTGACAGGAGTAGCTCTTGTTCCAATAAGGTGCTTCTGCGTGGGCTCCCGAGTGGCTCCCGGAGGGGGGCTGGTCACCCGAAAGACCAAGCCGTGACTAGAAGCTGGGCATTTTCAGCCCATCCCTGTTCTCTTAAGGGAGAAGGACTAGAAATGGAGCTAATGACCAATCGTGCCTACGTGAGGAAGCCTCCATAAAAATCCCAGTAGTAGGGGGTTCAGAGAGCTTCTAAGTTGGTGAACACACCCACCCCCAGAGGGGGATGCACCCCAACTCCACGAGGACAGGAGCTCCTGCCCTCAGGACCCTCCCAGACCCCACCCTATGTATCTCTTCTTCTGCTGTTCATCTGTATCCTTCATCATATCCTTTAGTAAACTGGTAAATGTAAGTAAGTGCTTCCCTGAGTTCTGTAAGCCTCTCTAGCAAACTGATTGAACCTGAGGAGGGGGGTCATGGAAACCTCTGATTTGTAGCCAAATCACACAGAAGTTGTAGGTAACCTGGGGACTTAATACTTGCAGTTGGCATCTGAGGGGGTGGGGGGCAGTCATGTGGGACTGAACCCTTAACCCGCGGTACCTGATACTGTCTCCAGGTAGATAGTGTTAAAACCAAGTTAAGTTGTAGGATACCCAGCTGGTGTTGCAGAGACTTGCTTGGTGTGGGGAAAAGACCCATATGTTTGGTGGTCAAAAATGTCAGAAGGGAAGTGTTCTGTGTGAAAGAAAGACACAGGAGACACAGATGGAAAACAAGAGTTCTGAATACAGGGCGCCTGGGTGGCTCAGTTGGTTAAGCGACTGCCTTCGGCTCAGGTCATGATCCTAGAGTCCCGGGATCGAGTCCCGCATCGGGCTCCCTGCTCAGCAGGGAGTCTGCTTCTCCCTCTGACCCTCTTCCTTCTCGTGCTTTCTATCTCTCATTCTCTCTCTCAAATAAATAAATAAAATCTTTAAAAAAAAAAAGAGTTCTGAATACAGCTTCCAGTGACTTGTCTTAACCACCTTCTGAGATGTGTGAACCCCACTTTGTAAAACCCCATCAAAGGAGCAGTTGTGGCCTCTGGGGTTAAACAGACCCGGGTTTGAGTTCTGGCTCTGATACACCCTTGACCTCTCTGATACATAGCATCCTCATCTGTAAAATGGGGACAATAACGCCTTTCTCACGCAGTTGTGAGGATTAATGGAAACAATGTATGCCTAACACATAGTAGGCACTTCTAATAGCACATCATAATCACTATTGTTTCTATGAAGAGTGAAAAGAATTAACAAGGCTTCAGATATTTTCATTGCCCAGGAAAGGAGTTAGCAAACTTTTTCTTAAAGAGTCACATAGTAAATATTTCAGGCTTTGGGAGCCAAGAGTCAAAACTAGAATGTTATGCAAGGACTTACATAACTATTTAAAACGTAATCATTTGAACATGTACAAACCATTCTTAGCTCTGTGAAAAAATACCCAGCTGGGCGGATTAGCCCCGACGGCTACAGTCTGTCGATCCATGGTCTAGTCTATATTCCTCTTCTATTTTATTACTTCTCTCTAAATGGAAGTTTTCCAAAGTGTGTTTATAGAACATCAGTCCCTCATATGATCATGAAAAAGCATCATGTGGTCAAACCCATTTGGCAGACACTTGTATAAGGATCCTCCAGGCCTCCCTCCTTGGAGATCCGCGTCACACGCCAGCACATTAAAGGCTTTGAGAATCTTGCAGTAAAGAAGCTGTTTACCCTGGTTTAAGCCAAAATTTCCAAAATGTACCTGATAACAGAATTATCTTTCTCAGGTAACATCTAAGAATATCCCATAGAACACACTTTGGAAAATTCTGCTATAGATCCTAGAATTTAATCCTTATGCAGAATTTCACTGCATTAAATCGAATTTGTGCCCCATAATGCATACATCTGAGAAATATGACTTGGATTGTATGTGTTAGTTACTATCTTCAGCAGAGTAACCAGGCCAACTTTAGTTTGAAAAAACTATATTTTTGTTGATTTTTTCTCCCTGTGTTTTATCTTAGGACTGCAACAATGTTCACTTGGAGAGCCTTAAGGAAGTCCCTCTTAGAAGGATCAAATGCCTGATATAGCACCTGCCTTAGGAAGTATGCAGCAGCTACTGTGTGTTCTTGGAGGAGATCTGAGAACCAGGCCATGTCCTTGCTGTTGTGAACATGGATTTGCTAAACTACGGTCACTATGTATTCTTTTTATTGTGGTGAGACACACATAACATAATATTTACTGTTTCTGCCGTTTTTAAGTGTACAGTTCAGTGGTACTAAGTACATTCACTATGTTGTGCAATCATCACCACCATCCATCTCCAGAACTTTTTTATCTTCCCCAACTGAAACTCTGTCCTCATTAAACAACTCCCATTTCCACTTCTCCCCACCCCCTGCTAACAACCATTCTACTTTCTGCCTCTGAGTTTGACTCTTCCAGGTACCTCATCTAAGCGGAATCATACAGTATGTATCCTTTTGTGGCCGATGTACTTCAGTTAACATAATGTCTTCAGAGTCCATCTATATTGTAGCACATTGCAGAATTTCCCTCCTTTTTAAGGCTGAATAATATTCCATTACATGTTTCTACCACGTTTTATTTACTCATCCATCACTGGACACTTGAATTGCTTCCATCTTTCAGCTCTTATGAATAATGTTGCCCATGTACATGAGTGTACAAATATCTGTTTAAGTCTCTGCTTTCAGTCCTTTTGGGTATGTACCCAAGAAGTGAAACTGCTGGATCAAATGTAATTCTATGTTTAATTTTTTAAGGAACTGACATACTCTTTTCCATAGTGGCTGCACCTTCACTGTGTTTGTTCATTTCCAGACCACATTTTTTTAATTGAGATATAATTGACATACGACAGTTTCAGGTGTTTAACATAATGATTTGATATTTGATATTTCACAATATTCCTATGTTGTGAAATGATCACCACAACCTACTTAACATCCATTACCACACATAGTCACAAAAATTTTTTTACTTGTGATGAGAACATCTAAGGCCTACGCCTTTAGCAACTTTCAAATATACAATGCACTATTATTAATTATAGTCACCATGCTGTATACTACACCCCCAAGACCTATTTGTTTTGTGATTGGGACTTTGTACCTTTTGACCCCCTTCTCCCATCTTGCCCACCCTCTACTCCCTACCTCTGGCAATTACCTGTTTTCTGTATCCATGAGTTCTGTTGTTTTTTCAGATTCCACATGTAAGTGAGATCATATGATATTTATCTTCCTGTCCGACTTATTTCACTTAGCATAATGCCCTCAGGGGCCATTTATGTTGTCACAAATGGCAAGATTCCCTTCTTTTTATGGCTGAATAATATTCCATTGTACTTATATGCTACATTTTCTTTACCCATTCATCTATTTTTTTTAAAGATTTTACTTATTTATTTGGGAGTGAAAGTGAGAGACAGAGCACACATGGAGGGGGAGGGGCAAAGGGAGAGGGAGAAACAGACTCCCCACCGAGCGGGGAGCCCGATGCGGGGCTCAATCCCAGGACTCTGGGATCATGACCTGACCCGGAGGCAGACGCTTAGCCAACTGAGCCACCCAGGTGCCCCTATTAAGTCAAACTTGGTTCTTTTCTCATCAGCCCATGGAATTGGAAGTACTAGCCTGAAACCCCAATTTATTTGCTAACAGAACTCAGTGGTTGAGGCCAACATTCAGATTATCCCAGAATATGCCTCTCCATCCTTTAAAAAAATCATCAAAATGAAAATGCAAAATTTAAACATTCTCATAGAGAAGTTTTATAACTGAGTGAAGAAACATGTCTTCCTACTTAATCCTCACCTTGTCGCTAACCATGCCAAGCCCTAGGGGTAAGCACACAGACACTCTCCAGTGGGACAGTCTTTTGGCCACCAGCTTCTCCACTTCTCATTAGCACACAGAAGCTCTGCGTGTGTTTTGGAAGGCATTTGGAAAGTGCTGGGATCACCCAGTGACTTACTTTCACAACTGGGGCTGACTCCCCAAAAGCACATCACAGCACTGTATTCAAATATACCCGAAGTTGCTTCTGGAATTTCATTTTTACCCAAAAATTGGTGACAGGAAAAAAAGTTGCGATTAAAGATTTAAGCACTTTAATCAGTCAGTTATTTTATACATTTTCATGTTGAAACAAACAAGGATATGTTATGCAGTAGAATATAAAATTTGCCTGCATTTTTAAGATAAAACTGCAGACTTCAAAGAAACACGGGCTTCAGTGGGCTGCTTCAGGCCAGGCCCCAGGCCCCAGGCCCCTTGTGGGAACTTAAGTAAAGTTTGAAAAACCAAGTGATTCATCACTCCTGCCACTGGTGAGTAGGGTAAAGCCAATTAGGAGACTCCTTCCAGGTGTACTCTTCTTGTTGGGCTCATTCTCAATCAAAACCAGACGTCTCATGGAGGATGAGCCACAGAGATTCTCAGAAATACACCCATGATAGTGCTCTGAGTGTGGGCAGAAAGGGCTTATTTATCAAAGCAAATACTTCTGAGAACCTCCTGCTTTTGAAAACTCTTCATTCTTCTGGTCATGTGGTGGAGAGCACTTCTACTCAGTTCTGCCTGTATTTAATTACCTTAAGAAAATACTGGGTAAGTTTTCAGCTAAGGGGTACAAGTTTGGGGTGGGGATGGGGTGGGACGGGAATTCCTGATTTCCCGAATATTCAGAATCAGGACTAGGGATTCATACAAGACCAAGGTTGGACGTTCAGGTGCCTCCTCCCCACCCCCTGTCCTTTCCTACCTACACACATACATAAGCTCAATGAACAGGATGAGGGCCCCCACCTCTGTGCTTAGCACTCATCATTGAAAGCTGGATGTTCTAACATCAACTAAAGTGTCCCTTCTATGTGGCCTGAGAAGACAGCAGCCCAGGGGTATGCTGCAAGTGGCTCTGGCGACAGGGAGAAGAAAGAACAAGCAGCCCCTTGCAAACGGCTTTCTTTCAGCCTACAGGGGTGATGTGTCCCCTTCAGAATCAGAGTCCACCCCTCGCCTCCAACAGTGGGTCACTAACATCAGTCAAGAACACACCCTGGGTTGTGTAGTTCCCCTGCCATTCACATCAATTAGGAATCTGGTGTGCCCTTGCTGAAATTCCTTCACACGCCTCCTCTCTGCCTCTAATGGGACCATGACAGAGAGACTTCAAGGGGCAGAAATGCCTTGGCACGAGGTAGCTGAGCCTAGATGCTGTACAAGACAGTCCTGAAAGCTCCATCTTCATGCGTGAGAGCACGGAGCAAGCAACCCAATCCTGGGGCCTTCTCTGGGCCAGATCTGGTGCTGGGAGCTGGGCACCGAGAAATGAACAAGAGAAGCATAGTCTAGCCAGAAAGCCTGACCTATAAACAACTGCAGGTCACTCGGAGAGAACCATAAGAGAGTTTTTCTTTTTTTTTTAAGATTATTTATTTATTTATTTGACAGAGAGAGAGAGAGCGAGAGAGGGAACACAAGCTGGGGGAGTGGGAGAGGGAGAAGCAGGCTTCCCGCCGAGCAGGGAGCCCGATGCAGGGCTCGATCCCAGGACCCTGGGATCATGACCTGAGCCGAAGGCAGACGTTTTAACGACTGAGCCACCCAGGCGCCTCCGGTAAGACAGCTTCTGCACAATATGTCTGAGGGGCACAGAATGGGAAAGGAAACCTGCCTGCGGGTAAAAAAGAAATTGTGAAAAGCTGTCCGAAAAGTCAAAAATAGGGGATCCAATAGGTGAGGGCAGTGTTTCCAAAACTTGAGCTGAGTATAGTCTCTCAAATGGTGCTATGTCCACCTCTACCAGCATTTACTTGATATTTTACTTTAAATTGATCAACTCAAAGGTTAAATATGTTTCTTTGAAGGAAAGTTTACACTGTGACATAAATAGAAGGTAACTCTAAAAGTAAACACAAGGAAAGCCAAATAGTGTCACTGAATCCGAACTAGGTCTAGTTAGTTACCTATTCAAAGTTCTGACACTGAGGCCTGGGTCCTTGTGCGCTCTCTCTCTGTTAACAGGGGATCAGCGTATACTAAGGAGGTGTTAAAAGACAAGCTGACACCAAAATGGGATTATACACTTCATTAAAATAAAAGAATTGCAAGAGTACTGAAAATGGTAACAACTTACAGACGGTAATTCACATCATTTCACGCATACGAAAGTACCACTCCAAATTGCCTTTTCCACACTTTAAAATATACCGGATTAATTTTAATGCTTTTGTTAGGTTAGGTCCAGGGGGCACAGGACAACTTAACTAGAACACAGACTAGACGTGGTGGGCAAATGTGAAAGGGTAGGCCCGGCACCGTGGAAGCTGGTAGCTGGTGAGCAGTGTGCACATTTCCATAATTGCAAAGTGTAATTTGAACAGGGCCACCCCCATTTGATCACCCTTTTCTGGATCTAATAACGCTCAATGAGGTCCATGGTAGAAATAATTTTTATTTTAATTTAAAGTCTTTGATCCTCTCTTCATAACACTACTGATGTATAATAAGATTTTTAAAACCCCTTTATGTGGAAGGAAACAAAAGGGAGAATTCTTTGTAGAGAATGTTGCTGTAATACTTTCCATATTGTACGGTAATCCGGTGTTTAGGTGTGTCTCCCCCACCAGACTGGGATCCTTCCGGGCAGGGATCTCCTGTTACTTTTCTCTGTCCCCTGAGTATATGGTGGAAGACTTGGACATTACAGCCCTCAGCGTCTGCTGAGTGAATTGGCCCCACCGGTAGAATGGTGGGAGGGGAAGGCAAAAACCCAAATAACTCCAGTATGCTTCTGACCAATGTTTTCTTAATGTGAGACAATGTAGCATGGTAATTAATTCTTTTAGACCTGAATTCTTGCCTGTTGAAGATAATAACAGGGTTGGTATAAGGATTAAATGAGCTAATAGATGTAAAGTGATTAGAACAGTGCTGGCACATAGTAAACAACTGATGGTAGTAGCTACCGTTGTTACTGTTGTAATTCATATAATTACACCCGCGCACACACACACGAATTGTCAAATGCTTGTATAGAGTAGACATTGTGACTTTTAGCTGCGCACCACCTATTCTTTCTTGGAATAATATCACCCTAGACCTCCTTTGAGGAACCATTTTTCCCCTAGTGTCAATCCACGTGATTTGGGCGCCGCAGGCCTCACTCCCTGGTTCCAAGAATGAGCACATGACCAGATCTGGCCAATCAGGAGAGCCCAGTCTCCTGGCTACGGCGGGCTCTGTAATGGGCACATGACCCAAGCCGAGCCAATGAGACTTGATCTCTGCGGAGATTTTGAGAAGAGGAACTCTTATTAATCTACTGGGCTTGCTAAACTGTCAGAATTTAGCCTCCAGAGGCTGGTGACCATGCTTGTCACCTCAAGTACAGAGCTTACCTGAGAATGAAGCCCAAAGCAAAAAAAAGCTGAGAGCCCAAGGATGTAGAGAAAGAGTCTGGGCGACACTGTTTGAAACTCTGGATCTAGCTGTGCCTGAAGGTGAATGGATGATTGGGTGGTTTTTTGTTTGTTTGTTTGTTTTGTTTTTTTAAGATTTCATTTATTTATTTGTCAGAGAGCACAAGCAGGGGGAGCTGCAGGCAGAGGGACAAGCAGGCTCTCCGCTGAGCAAGGATCCCAACTGGGGACTTGATCCCAGGACTGAGATCATGATCTGAGTGGAAGGCAGCGGCTTAACCAACTGAGCCACCCAGGCATCCGGGATGATTGAGTTTGGGTTTTGGTTTTGGTTTTTTGCTAAGGTGGGTTTGTCAGTGGTCTCAGAAGAGTCCTAATATACGTAACTAGTCAGAGAGCATGTGTATCTTCATTCACTTTTTTGCATCAGGCTTATTAAGTGATTGAGTTTCAACAATTCGGTTCATCCAACAGGCACTGTGAGGGGTGTGGGAGAGCAGGGAACATAAACATTAATAAGACTGTCCCTGCTCTCAAGGTTCACATCTACAAGGGAATACAAACTTTACAGTCATGGGGCACCTGGGTGGCTCAGTCGTTAAGCATCTGCCTTCGGCTCAGGTCATGGTTCCAAGGTCCTGGGATCGAGCCCGCATCGGGCTCCCTGCTTGGTGGGAAGCCTGCTTCTCTCTCTCCCACTCCCCCTGCTTGGGTTCCCTCTCTCACTGTGTCTCTTTCTGTCAAATAAATAAATAAATAAAATCTTTAAAAAACAAAACTTTACAGTCATACCCTAATACATGTGGTACTTGAGAGGCTACTGTCATAGAAGAACAGGAAGTAGAGGAAGACCAGTTCTGCCATAGGACTTTCTGGAAGAGAAGGGAGTATGGGCGCTTTACCATAAAATAATTTGCAGACATTTAACAGTGTTCTTTTGCCTGGGTTCCAGAAGCCATTCACAGGATGCCTATTTCAATTAGATTTTAATCACCCACAGCTACTGTATTCCTTTAACGAATGCCTGATGTTACCATGTGGAATGAAGTGTGCTTTATGCCTGCTCTGAATGTGTGCCCACCTGCCTGGTGATACCTAGAAGTCTCCTTCTGGGAGCAGTCCAGGTCCGGTGAGGGGGAGGCGTTTGGCGGGGAACTACTGAACAGAAGCCCTAACCCTCACATGCCTATGGAGGGAGCATATCACTCTGTTAGGGCTCTGGCCTCTTGTGGTCAGGGGGTGTGTGAGTTCAGCTCGGGAGCTATGAGGTAATGGTATTGAGTTCCCTACTGCTTGCTTTTGAATGTAGCAAAAACACCAAGCTCTGCCCCCCCCCCCACCCCCCTGCCAAAGCTCTGATACACAAAATGCCTCTTGTATCTCTGCTGCTTCTGTTACTCCTCACCTGCCCAGGAGAGTCTAAGCCCTTTAAATTGGCATACAAGGAAGATTCTTCTCAAGTGTGCCAGGGATTGTTTGAGGTGCTTGGGAGACAAAGACAAAACCTGCTCCTCCTCTCAAGCAAGATAAACCCCACTCAAACAGATTTACAGGGAATAAAATGTACTGGGGAATAAAATTAAAATATATTGACTTAGGGAACTTAAAGTTCCAGGGAGTAAATGTAGGCATCACTGGATCCAGCTCAGATGATTTTCAGGATCTGGTTTTTTCTTCTCTTCTCAGCTGTATTTCCCTCTATGTTGGCTTCCCTCTTGGGTAGGCTCTCCCCTAGAGGAAAGTGGCCCCAATTTTTCCCTTAATGGGGACTCCAAGCAGCTCCAAGTTTACTTCATCCCAAATTCATGTTCAGAAAAAAGGAGATTCTTTCTTCTAAACAGTTGTTTAAAAAAAAAAAAAAGTCCTGGATCTGATTCTTATTGTCTCCTAAAGTGAGTCATAGGACCCTCATAAACCAGTATGGGTTTGGAATACACTGATTGGCTCAAGTCTGGGTGTCAGGACCACCCTGAAGTAGGGGATGGAATGGGCTCCATGAGAACCATATGGATTGAGTCATGAGTGGGGGGAATTGGGTCTTCAAAGGGAATTCCGGGCACTATTACTGGAGGAAGGATGAATGAATACTGGGCAAGCACAAAGTACACAAACTAAAATCTAACCTTCATTCAGCTGTTGCAATAAGTCCGTTGTCTTGTCATAATACAGTGTTCTGTATGGGGTCCAGAAAATTGTTGGAGAGCAAGACTTCGTGCGGTCTCTTCAACATAGAATACTCTGGTTTTCAGGCTTACTACAGTTATCCAGAGAAAAGAACATCTGCTTATTTGCAGACTAGAAAAAGAAAAGGCATAAGGTGAGAAAAACATTCCTTAGGAAGATCCAACTCCATCTGCTCGAATTATTTGCCTAACAAGCAACTTTCTGAACTTGGTCTCTTGAAAGGTCCCACCTGCCACCCTAAGAGACTCTGGCACAAATAACCAATAGTTGTGTCTTTCCAGACATAGATGAATGTATGGCATTCCACTGTATGCATCTATTCCTTGTCATTTCCCTGTGCTTTCTCCCTTGATGAAAAGATAAAAATCAGGTACTTAAATTAGGGAAGCCTCCACAAGTAGAGATGATGTGTCAGTAAAGCAGGCTGAAGCAATCAGCCTCTCTCTTTGCTGCTTGTTAGCTGCCACATTGCCCTTTTCAGAGGCAAAATCATAGGAAAAAGCAGTACTTTTATCCCTACCAATTAGCATCCTGGCTTGCTATACTTTAACAAGTATTTTTCTAACTAGTTACCACGTCTTCATGTTGGCCACCTGTGAAAGTTTAAATTATTTTTGGCCCCAAGTTTTCACCCCTCCCCGTATCCACTCCTTTTGCCTGGAATTTTTCACTTTCTCTCATTAGGGACAGAGTGGACTTTTCTAGTCCTTGACTTTGGGCTTGGTCATGTGACTTGCCTTGACCAATGGGGTGTTGGCAGATGTGCCACAAGCAGAGATCTCAACCTGTGTTTGGACAATTGGCTGTGCCTTCTTGCACTGCAGCCTTAGCCATGAGAAGAACATACCCTAACACATTGCTCCAAGGGCAATGACAGACACCTGAGGCTGGCCTTGACTCAACCCTCAACCTGAAACAAAGTCCAGTTGACCCCGACTGATATTAGCGGGCCTCTACTGAACTGAAGACCCATGGGAAGGTATAACTTATTTGGAAATAATTTCAAACATATCAAAAAGTTGCAAGAAGGGGCCTGGGTGGCTCAGATGTCTGCCTTCGGCTCAGGTCATGTTCCCGGAGTCCTGGGATTGAGTCCCGCATCGGGCTCCCTGCTCCTTCGGAGCCTGCTTCTCCCTCTTGCCTCTCTCTCTCGTTCTCCCTCTCTCTGTCTCTCATGAATAAATAAATAAAATCTTAAAAAAAAAGTTGCAAGAATAATCCAAAGAACATCTTTTTTTTTTTTTTAATCTGGATATAGTAGTCATTAACATTTTGTCCCATTTGCTTTATCATTTGCTCTCCTTCTATATAATTTTTTTTCTGGAACATTTGAGAGTAAGTTATATATATCATACGTTTTCACCCCTAAATCCATCAGTGTGGTTTGCTTAAGAATAAGAACATTCTCTTTCACAGCCACAGAGCAATCGTTAACTGCAGGAAATTTCACATTGATACAATATTTTTACTTACTCTACCATTCATATTCCAATTTTATCAATTGAGCCAATAATGTCCTCTATAGAATCATGTCTCTTCAGTCTTCTGTAATCTGGAACAGTTTCTTAGCTGTTCTTGGACTGTAATAACATTGAGATTTAAAAAAAAAATACAACCTCTCCCTTCTTTTTTTTTTTTAAGATTTTATTTATTTATTTGGCAGAGAGAGCACAAGCAGAGGGAGCAGGAGAAAGAGAGGGAGAGCAGGCTCCCCGCCGAGCAGGGAGCCTGATGCGGGGCTCGTTCCCAGCACCCTGGGATCATGACCTGAGCTAAAGGCAGATGCTCAACCATCTGAGCCACCCAGGCACCCCTCTCCCTTCTTTTTATTATAGAATGTCTTCCTTTTGTGTTTAGTACTTTCTCATAATTCCATTCAGGCTGTACATCTCCAGTTACAATACCAAAGAAGTGATATTGTCATTCTCAGAGAATCCCATTTGGAGGCACATGATGTCCGTTTAATCATTTGGTCAAGGTATTGTGTATTTTTTTACTTCCATATCATTACTGGTTTTCCACTTGCAATGAATAAGCAGTCTGTGGGGAGATATTTTAAGACAATGCAAATACCCAGCTCTTCATCAAATTTTTCTCCAGATATTTAGCATCCGTTGATGATTTTTGCCTGAACTAATCTTTGCTGTTGTCTTAGCTCAGGCTGCTATACCAGAATACCAGAAACATTTCTTTCTCACAGTTCTGGAGGCTGGAAGTTTGAGATCAGTCACCAGCATGGTCAGGTTCCGGTGAAGACCCACTTCCTGGTTTGCAGATGGCTGACTTCTCTTTGTATCCTCAGCTGACAGAGACAGAGAGAGGGCTACCTCTCTTCCTCTTCTGATAAGGACACTAGGCCCATCATGGGGACTCCACTCTCGTGACCTAATCACTTCCCAACAGTCCTACTTCTGAAGACCATCACATTAGAGCTCCAACATATGAATTTGGGGGAAGACACAAACATTTAGTCCATTACAACGATTGCACTTAAACAATGATGCCTTGCCAGCCCCAGCACTTCCTTCATATTCACCAGTCAGCACTCTGCGTTCTACTATAAGCAAGAGCCCTCTCTGGGTCTCATCTATTTATCTATTATGTGTATATATTAATGGATTTCTATTTCTTCAAGGATTTATAATTCATTATTGTCCTGAATTATTTTGGTGCTCAAATTGTCCTAGATCTGGCCAATGACAGCCCCTTCAGGTTGGGTCTTGTGTCCTTGTGACATGTCTCCATCATTCTTTTTTTGGCACTTTTTAATCTTATGGCAAAACAGATGTTTTGAGCTCATTTTGTACTTTTTCTCCTTCAGCCCTGGAATATGCCATTTCTACAAGGAGTCCTGCTTCCTGATAGTGTGGAATGGTATTAGAACCCAAGATCTGTGTATGAGACATGCTAATAACTATTTTGCTTCTAGCCACACAACATACATAATCACATGCACACAAACATATAAAAATATACTTATATGCATACACATATAAACATACATATGTAAACATACGTATGTAAACATATGTGATGGTTAATTTTATGTGTCAATTTGACTGGTCACAGGGTGACCAGATTAAACATTATTTCTGGGGGTGTCTGTGAAGGGTTTATCTGGATGAGATTAGCATTTGAATCGGTGGACTCAGTAATGTAGATGACCCTCTCCAATGTGAGTGGACATCATAAAATCCACTGAAGGCCTCAATAGCACAAAAGGTAGAGGAAGGAGGAATTTGCCTCCTTTGTCTGCCTCATTGGGACATCTCATCTCATTTTCTCTGGCCTTCAGACTGGGGTTTACACCATCAGCACCTCTGTGTTCCAGGCCTTTGGACTTGAACTGAATCAGCTTTCCTGAATCTCCATCTTACAGACCATAGATTGAGGGACTTCTCAGCCTCCATAATCATATGAGCCAATTCTTCGTAATAATTATATATAGATATAGACAGATAATCATATATCAGATATACTGTTTTTTTTTCTGGAGAACCATGAATAGTACAAAATATATATATATACATTCTTTTTTTTAAGATTTTATTTACTTATTTATTTATTTGAAAGAGAGAGAGAGACTGAGTGAGAGAGAGCACACAAGCGGGGGGGTTGGGGGAAAGAAGGAGGTGGGGAAGAAGAGAGAGGGGGGAAGCAGATTCCCCGTTGAGCAGGGAACCCAGTGCAGGGCTCCATCCCAGGACCCTGGGATCATGACCTGAGCCGAAGGCAGACACTTAACCAACTGAGCCACCCAGGAGCCCCTACACACTCTTATACCTATTTTAGAAATCATGATCTTGTACCAACACCTTCAATTCCATTCTGTCTCCCCCATCCTGATTTTATCTCCCTTTATCCACAACAAGAACCCCAGCTCCCAACAATATCAAAACATCTACTCATTTGCTTAATCCTATAATATATCTAAAGCAGTTTCAGAATTATTTTGCTCATATCAGTATAATATCAAATATAATAAAAAAGAATTCAGGATTTGTTTGCAGTTTCTCCCACAACCCCAACCCTGGCCAAAACTGAGAACAAATACACAAATGGTGTATACATAAGTTACTTGGATCAGTTCTTCTCTTCCTTTTTGTGTGATTATCATATTCATTGGAAATGCTGCTGATTTCATTTGTTTTGGTTTGCTTTCAGTTTTAGGTGTTTGTGGTCTCCTCATTCTTGTCAACTTAATGTTATTTTTTGAGTATATAAAACATTAATATGCTTCCCAAAGAAAAACCACACAAAGAAAGTATGGTAAAAGAAAGTCACTCCTTCCATATTCCTTGTCTAACTGCATTGGCCTACACTCCCAGGACAATCTCAAATAATAGTAGGGTTAGTGGGTCTTCTTGCTTTATTCCTGATCTTTAGTATTTTCCCCTTAAATAAGATACTGGCTTTAGGACTAAGGTAATGTATTTCATCATGTTAAGGAAGTATTCACTCATTCCTGTTTCCTCAAGAATTTTTGTTTTTGGTTTTGGTTAGTTTTTATCTGTTCATTTTTTTGGAATGGATGTTGAATTTTGTCAACGTTTTTAAAGCACATATGGGAATAATCACATGATTTTTCTTCTTGGATCTATAAATATGTTGAATTATATTAATATATATCCTAATATTGAACCATCCTTGCATTTCTATTATAAACCCCATTTGGTCATGGTTTATTATTTTCTTAATGTGGCATTTGAGTCTGTTTGCTAATATTTTATTTCAGATTTTTAAAAAGAATATTTGTAAATGGTATCAGTCTGTAATTTTATCATGTGTGGGATATCTTTATCAGCTTGAAATATCAATGCTAACCTACTTCATATAAAGAATTTAGAAGTTCACCTTTATTTTCGCTACTCCAGAACGACTTACGTAGCAGTGGGGCTATTTTCTAAGATTTGGTAGAATTCTCTTGTGAAACTAACTGAGCTTGGTGTTTTGATGTAGGATAGTTCTTTGATAACATTCTGTATTTCTCCCTTGAGTTTGGTTTGTTTAACTTTTTATCTTGGGAAGGTCAATTTTGGTCAACTGTATTTTTCTAAGACATTATCCATTGCATTAGGTTTATAAATTTCTTTGCATAGGGCTATGTATGTAAAGTACTCTTTTATGACTTTCTGGCTTCCTCTGTATTAATAGCTACTTTCTTCTTGTCATTTCTTATTCCACATATTTCTGCTTTCTCCTCTGCATACACTTCTAATTTAAATTAGCTAGTGGTTTGTCTATTTTCTGACTTTATTCAAAGAACCAGAATTTTTATTTATTTTGATCTACTGTTTTCTAGTTCTTTATTATGTTCTTCCTTGTGATTTCTTTCTCTCTTTTTTTAAAGATTTATTTATTTGAGAGAGAGAGTGTGCACGGGGGTTGGGGGGCAGAGGGGGAGAGAAACTCAAGCAAACTCTGTGCTGAGTGCAGAGCCTCATGTGGGGCTTGATTTCACAACCCTGAGATCACGACCTGAGCCGAAAACCAAGTCAGACATTCAATCAACTGTACCACCCAGGCACCCCTTCCTTGTGGTTTCTTTTGTTCTTTCTCTAACTTGAATTGGGAATTTAATTAATTTCAATTTAATTCAATTTATTGTTTAATTTTATCAATATAGGCTTTAGGGATATGAATTTTTCTTGGATATATGAATTTTCCTTGGGATATATGTTCTACATATATCCCATGGATTCTGATATGCAGCAATTCTGTAACTTTGTAATTCCCTTATACCCAATCATTGTTAAATATAAGATTTTTAAATTTTCAGGTAGAAAATTATGGCAGTTATTAAATTATTGCTTCTCAGATCCAAATTCACTCTTCATTGCCTGCTCTGTGAAAATGGATATGGGCCCTTTAAATATTGTGCCTTCATCAGTTGGCACATGTTTAGCTTTGACAGTAGAGGGCACTGGAGAGATATTGCAAGAAGAATTCCCATTCCCTCACTCAGTAGGCTCCCTCAGTGTGGGTGGCTTCTCCAGGGCCAGGCCTCTGAGATACGTGAGCCTGTCCCTTGTCTAGTTCCTGCAGTACAAAGAGCTTCTCTAATGCAACCCTTTCAGGATACATGGCTGCTCCAACTCCATGCTCCTGAAGCTGTAGCAGTTCTCCCAAGGCCCTGCTCCTGCAATACACAGGAGCTAACAACACCTAGCAAGTTGCAGCCGCCACAGGCATAGCCCATCACCTAGTTTCATGGCTATGGTGAGATACCTCCTCTGAACAGTTCCCAACACCCTATAGGACAAATTACTAGCCATTCCTGGAGAGTAGTTTCCAGCAACTTCACTAGTGTGGCCTAATAATAACCTCTCTGCCATTGATAGATCCAGGTCCATGTCCTTTCTAAGAAGGTCTGACTCTTCACACTACAGGGGCTTCTTCCTTAAACACACAATCTCTGCCCTAGGGGGCATGGCTGCTTCTCAGTTGGTCATTCCTGTGTTCTTTAGAGTTCCTTTCTCACTTCCATAAAACTAAAATATCTAATACCAAAATTTCATGTGATGTATATGTTGCCACAATATTTAAAAATAAGCCTACAGCTAGCATCATACCTAATGGTGAAGAATGAATGCTTTTTCCCTAAGATAAAGAACAAGAAAGATGCCTGCTCTCACCATTTCCATTCAATATTGTAATGCCTACTAACTAGTGAAATTAGGCAAGGAAAAAAATTGGAAAAGAAAAAGCAAAATTCTCTTTATTCACAGGCAACATAATCATCTATTTAGAAAATCCAATGGAATATCTAAAAGAACTACTAGGACTAATAAATGACTTAGCAAGTCTGTAGGATATATCAACATACAAAAATCAATTGTGTATCTATGTATTAGCAACAAACAAGCGGTAACTGAAATTATAAAACCAATACGATTTTCAGGGCATCTGGGTGACTTAGTTGGTTAAGCATCTGACTCTTGGTTTCAGCTCAGGTCATGATCTCATGGGTTGTGAGATCAAGCCCCACATCAGGCTCCACACTCAGCGGGGAGTCTGCTTGAAGATTCTCTCCCTCTGCCCCTCCCCCTCTCTCAAATAAATAAATAAATCTTAAAAATATACTATTTTCAATACTATCAAAAACTGAAGTCCTTAGGAATGCATCTGACAAAAGCTGTGCAAGACCTGTGCGCTCAAAACCATAAAGCATTGCTGAGAGAAATTAAAGATGTATATAAAGAGAGATATACCAGGGGTGCCTGGGTGGCTCTGTTGGTTAAGTGGCTGCCTTTGGCTCAGGTCCTGATCCCTGGGTTCTGGGATTGAGCCCCGCATCAGGCTCCCTGCTTGGCGAGGAGCCTCTTTCTCCCTCTCCCTCTGTCTACTGCTCCCCCTACTTGTGTTCTCTCTCTGTGTCAAATAAATAAATAAAATCTTTTAAAAAAATAAAAAATAGAGATATACCATATTCATGGGTTGGAAGAGTCAATATTGTTAGTATGTCAATCCTCCCCACATTTATCTATATATTCTGTTATCTCAGTCAAAGTCCCAACAGGTTTTCTTTTTGGTAGAAATGAAAGGAAGTTCTAAAACTCATATGGAAATGCAAAGAGCCTAGAATAGTCAAAATTACTTTGAAAAGAAAGAACAACATTGGAGGATTAATACAACCTGATATCAAGACTTATTATAAAGTTACAGTAATCAAGACAATATGGTATTGGCATCAAGAAAGACAAATAGATCAATGAAGCAGGGTAGAAAGTTCAGAAATAGATGTCCACATGTATATGGACAACTCCCTTTTTTACAAAGATGCAAAGGCAGTTGAGTGGAGAAAGGACATCATTCAACAAATGTTGCTGAAAAGGTGTACCTGGATGGCTCAGTCGGTGAAGCGTTTGACTCTTGATTTTGGCTCAGGTCATGATCTCAAGGTTGTGAGATTGAGCCCCGCCATGGACTCCACGCTGGGTGAGGAGCCTGCTTAAGATTCTCTCTCTCTCCCTTTGCCCCTCCTTCCCACTCTTTCTCTCTCTCTAAAAAAAAAAAAAAAAAAAAAAACAGAAACAAAACAAAACAAAATGTTGCTGAACAAATGGTTATCTTTTTTCAAAAACAAAAAACAAACTTTGATCCATACTTCACACCGTATACAAAAATTAACCCAGTCTAAATTATAGACCTAAATGTAAAACCCCAAACTCTAAATCTTCAAGAAGAGAACCTAGGAGAAAGCCTTTTTGACTTTGGTTTAGGCAAGGATTTCTTATATATGACACCAAAAGCATAATCCATAAAAGAACACATTGATAAATTGCACTTTATAAAAAATTTAAAATTCTGCTTTTTCACAAGACACTGTTAAGAGAATAAAAAGACAAGGCAAGGACTGGGAGTCTGTATCTGCAAGTCATATATTAGATAAAAGAGTTGCATCCAGAAAACATAAAGAACTCTCAAAAAACTTTCAATAATAATAAAAAAACCTTTCAATAATAAGAAAACAAACAACCCCATTTACAAATGGGCAAAAAATTTGAACTTGTACTTTACCAAAGAAGATATACAAATAGTAAATAATCACACGAAAAAAATGTCTAGCATCTTTACTTATTAGGGAAATGGAAATTAAAACTACAGTGAGATATCCATTACATATCTATCAGAATGGCTAATATTTAAAACTGGCCCAAAAGAAGTGTTGGTGAGGATGTGAAGGAAATAGTTTTCATACAGTACTGTTAGGAATGTAAATGGTAAGACCACTTGGGAAAATAGTTTGGCAGTTTCTTAAAAACAACAAACAACAACAACAATAACAAACTACCACATGTTCCATCCATTCTCCTACTAGCCATTTACCCAGGAGAAAGGAAAACATGTGCCCATACATAGATATGTATATGAATATTCATAGCAACTTTACCTGTAATCGTGAAAACATGGTATATCCACACAATTGACAAACTCGTATATCCGTACAATGGAAAACTATTCATTAATTAAAAGGAATAAACCTTATAATATGGATGAATCTCAAAATAATTATGCTGAGTGAAAGAAGCCATACCAAAAAGAGTACATACTATATATATTCACTTACAGAAATTTTTAGAAAATGCAAAGTAATCTGTAGTGACGTAAAGCTGATCAGTGGTTGCCTGGGAACAGGTGACTGGGGAGGGACAATAGAAAGGGATTGCCAAGGGGCATAAGGAAACTTTTTGGAATAATGGACATATTATCTTGATTATGGTGATGGTTTCACAGGTGTATACACATGTCAAACTTATAAAAATGTACACTTTAAGTATGTGCAGTGTAGTGTGTTAAATTTTTTAAAAATCATGCTGGCTGGAGAATGTATTGTAAGATGAGGCAAGAAAGGACACAGAAAGGCCAGTTAAAAGGGTTTTGCAGTAGCCAAGGTGAGATTTGGAGGTGGCTAGAGACAGGGAAAAAGTGGAGAGACTCAGAATATATACATATATTTTTAAGATTTTGTTTTATTTATTTGAGAGAGAGAGATAGAAAGAGGGAGAGAGAGAGAGCATGAGCAGTGGGGAGGAGCAGAGGGAGAGAGAGAAACAGACTCCCTACTGAGCAGGGAGCCCACCATGGGGCTCAATCCCAGGACCTTGGGATCACGACCCAAGCCAAAGGCAGATGCTTAGTCAACTGAGCTACCCAGGTGCTTAAAGACTCAGAATATATTTAATGGATAGAATAAAGAGGACTTGATAATGGAATAGGTGTGAGAGGTAAAGAAGATGGAGGAATCACCAATAACTCTTGGGTTTGGGGCTTGAGCAATTGGATAGATTATGGTGCCATTTGTGGAGGATGAAAAAGAATAAAAAACAGTTTGGCAGAGTGGGGAGAATTGAGTTTTTCAGGGAGGTGTGTTCTTTAAAATCCCATCTGTGGTCTAAACTGCATCAGGAAATGCCTGATATGTGAGGTCAAAATGCTGACTGCCAGACTCCATCCCAAACCAAATCAGAATCTCTGGGAAATCGTGCTATTAAAAATCTCCCCGGGTCACTGAAATCCATACTAAAGTTTGACAGCTATTGGACTTCATTTCTCCCTTCTCTTTTCCCCTCCTTCATACTTCCCCTTTTTCTTTCTCCCTTGCCAATTCTCCTTGAAGAATTAGCTAAGTATAGAAGTCACTGGAGATATAACAATTATAAACACATAATACCAAACAACAAAGCTCCAAAATACAAGAAGGGAACATCAATAAACCAATAAATGAGCTCAGCAAGGTCGCAGGATATCTGATCAATATACAAAAATCAATTGTATTTCTATACACTTGTAATGAACAACCTGAAAAGGAAATTAGGACAATAATCCATTTGTAAATAGCAAATCATAGAATTTATGATAGTATGAAAAAAATAAAAATACTTAGGAATAAATTTAAGAAGTACAAGTCTTGTACACTGAAAACTACAAATGTCATTGAAAGGAATTTGAGACATAAATAAGTGGAAAGATATCCATGGAAGGCTTAATATTGTTAAGATGGCAATAGTCACCAAATTGATCTATAGATTCAACACATTTCCCATCAAAATTCTAGCTCCTTTTTTTTTCCAGAAATGGACAAGCTGATAAAATTCATGTGGAAAAATAAGGGACCCAGAATAGCCAAAACAATCTTAAAAGGGAGAACAAAGTTGGGAGACTCATAATTCCTAACTTCAATACTTACTATGAAACTACAGTACTCAAGACAGTGTAGTACTGGCGTAAGGATAGACATAAGGACCAATGGAATAGGGGCACCTGGCTGGCTCAGTCGGTAGAGCCTGTGACTCCAGATAACAGGGTGGTGAGTTCAAGCCCCACATTGGGCATAGTGCTTTCTTACAAACAAACAAACAAACCCGACCTTTAAAAAAAAAGAGACTAGGGGCGCCTGGGTGGCTCAGTCGTTAAGCGCCTGGGATCAAGCCCCGCATCAGGCTCTCTGCTCAGCGGGAACCCTGCTTCTCCCTCTCCCACTCCTGCTCCCCCTGCTTGTGTTCCCTCTCTCGCTGTGTCTCTCTCTGTCAAATAAATAAATAAAATCTTTTAAAAAAAAAAGAGAGACTAATGGAATAGAATTGAGTCTAGAAATAAATTGATACATTTATGGTTAATTGGTTTTTAACAGGAATGCGAAGACAATTCAGTGGAGAATAGAATGGTCTTTTCAACAAATTGTGGAACACTGGAAATCCACATGCAAAAGAATGAAGTTGGACCCCCTACCTCACACCATACTAAATAATTAATTCAAAGTGGGTTAAAGATCTAAATGTCAGAGGTAAAACTATAAAACTCTTAGAGGAAAAGAGATGTAGATCTTCATGACTTTGTGTTAGACAGTGGTTTCTTAGACATGAACCCCAAAGCACAAGTAGCCAAAGAAAAAATTGGAAAAATGAACTTTATGAAAATTGAAAACTTTCATGCTTCAAAGGACACTATCAAGAAAATTATGGAAATATGGGAGAAAATATTTGTAAATCATGTATCTGCTAAGGGATTTGTAGTCAGAATATAGAAAGAATCCTTACAGCTCAATATAAAAAGACAAAACTATTTAAAAATGTGCAAAGTGAGTAAACATTTTTCCAAAAATGTTTGGAAATGGTCAGTAAGTACATGAAAAGTCATTCAACATTGTTAATCGTTAAGAAGTGCAAGTCAAAACTACAGCAACATACCCTACATATCAAAAACAGCTGTACCATTTCACATTTCCTTATAAATATACTGGTGGGAATATAAAATGGTGCAGACATTTTGGAAAATACTTTGCCAGTTCCTCAGAAAGTTAAACATAGAGTTACCGTAGGCCCAAGCAATTCCACTCCTAGGTATATGCCCAGAATAACTGAAAACATACAACCACACAAAAACTTGTACATGAGTGTTCATAACAGCTTTATTCATAATACCCCAAAAATGGAAATAACCCAAATGCTCATCAAGTGATGAATAAACACAATGTGCTATATCCACAGAATAGAAAATTAATCAGCCATAAATAGGAATGAAGTACTGATACATTGTACATACGGATGAACCTTGAAAACATTATGCTACATAAAAGAAATCAGCCACAAAAGACCAAATATGATTCCATTTATGTGAAATGTCCAGAATAGACAAAATATAGAGACAAGAAATTGATTAGTGTTGCCTGGGCTGGAGCTGGGAGCTGGGAGCAAATGGGGAGTGACTGTGACTGCGAAGACCGTGACTTTCTTTTTGAGGTGATGAAAATATTCTAAAATTGATTGTAAAATTGATTGTAAATATACTAGAAACCATTGAATTGTACACTTTATTTTTTATTATTTTAATCAAGGTATAATGTCATGTAACATATTAGTTTTGGGTGTGTAACATGATTATTCAATATTTGCATATGTTTCAAAATGATCACCACAATAAGTCTAATTAACATCCATCACCATACATGGTTATAAAATTTTTTTCTTGTGATGAGAACTTTCAAGATTTACTCCCTTAGCAACTTTCAAATGTACGATATAGTGTTTACTATAGTCCCCATGCTGTACATTACACCCCCATGACTTACATATTTCATAACTGGAAGTTTGTACATTTTGACCCCTTCACCCATTCTTCTGCCACCCACCCCCACACACCTCTGGCAACCACCAATCAGTCTCTGTATCTGTGGGCTTGGAGTGGTTTTGTTTTTATTGTTGTTTTAAGTCCCACATATAAGTGAGATCATAATGTATTTCTCTTTCTCTGTTTGACTTATTTCACTTAGCATAATGCCCTCAGGGTCCATCCATGGTGTCACAAATAGCAAGATTTCATTCTTTTTCATGACTGCATGATATTCCATTGTGTGAATATGTGTATGTATGTATATCTCACATTTTCTTTATCCATTCATCTCTTGATGGGCGCTTACGTTTGTTTCCATGTCTTGGCTATTGTAAATAATGCTGCAATAAACATGCGGGTGCATACATCTTTTTGAGTTAATGCTTTCATTTTCTTTTCTTTTTCAAAGATTTATTTGTTTATTTATTTGAGAGAGAGAGCACACACAGAGGAAGAGGGAGAAGCAGACTCCCCGCTGAGCAGGGAGCCCAACATGGGGTCTGACCCCAGGACCCCGGGATCATGACCTGAGCTGAAGGCAGATGCTTAACCGACTGAGCTACCCAGTTGTCCCAGATGTTTTCATTTTCTTCGGATAAATACTCAGAACTGGAATTGCTGGATCATATGGTAGCTCTATTTTTAGCTTTTTGAGGAACCTCCATACTACTGTCCATAGTGGCTATACCAATTTGAATCATACACTTTATTATTTTGTTTGAATCATACACTTTAAATGGTGAAATACATGGTATATGAATTCTATCTCAATAAAGACATTATAAAAAATAGAGAAGCACATACACAGGCGCACAAAGAAGGCTCTGTTTTGTTTTTTTATTTTAATTTTCTTAATTAACATATAATGTATTATTTGTTTCAGGGGTACAGGCCTGTGATTCATCAGTCTTACACAATTCACAGCTCACCATAGCACATGCCCTCCCCAGTGTCCACCATCCAGCCACCCAGAAGGCTCTGTTTCTATAGAAGGTCTTAAGTGGATTGAGGCATGCAGTAAGTTTAAAGAGGTGCTGCTAGACATGAAGAAGAGGAGAGTTAATAGAGAACCCCCGCAGAGTTTAGAGCATTGTTACTGGCCCAGTTTTAGAGGTGAGGAAATTGAGCTGTATAGAAATTTAAGGTCATGTAGCTAGTACAGAATGGAAGCCAGATTCCAACCCAGGAAGTTGATAGCAGAGCCGGGGCCCTTAACTGCCACATGACTCTGTCTCCTGGGAACTTGTGATTCTGCTCTAAGATAAAGGCAAGGTGGAGAATACCCATAACTGAAAACCTCTCAGTGACATGGCTCTCTCTTCCCAGGGCAACTCCTCAGTGCTCATCAGAAACACTCATCACTTGGGTGCCTATCATCTGTTTAATAGACATTGTGGAAGTCTTGGTTTCTGCAATTTCTAGAGCAAAATTCAGGACAAAGCAACCCCTTTGAAGATAATTCAACACGCAGCTTCTCTCCTTCAGGGAAGCGATGAAGTGATGTCTGTCTGCCAATGTGAATACCCAGCTGAGAATGATCAGATAGAAGACGGCTTTGTGACACAGTACCTGAATGTCAGAGCAACCTCCGAAAACTCATAAAAACATGATTGTATATAAGCTTTTTTGAATTTTCATGACTACCCAGGACAACACTAATTTGTCAGTATAAATTTAATACAGCAGATTTCTATTTCTCACCAGACATTTCTGTGCTTTTATGTAAGTTTAAGATTTTGTTTGTCAAACCCTCATTTTTATCTGATTATCAAATAAACACAAGGACAGAAATCTTTCTCTGCATTTTGGACTATTTCTGTGAGCTAGATACCCGTGTGTGGGATAATCCCAAATCAAAGGGTATGAACATTTTTAAGGTTCTTGATCCTTGTTTCCAAATTACTTTGCAAAAAGATTGAACCAATTTATACTCCCACCAGCAGTGTATGAAAATATATTTATATGCAAATTCCAAGCTGCAGAGTCTCTTTCTTAGGTATTTCACTTAAAAAAAATTTTTTTTTTAATGCTAAGCAAAAGCCGACCCAGGATGTTAAAAAAAGAAAGTCTGATATAAAAATGGAGCAGATAGTTAAAACAGCTTGGGCAGAAATAAGCTTTATAAAGGCCCAAGCAGGCTGATAAAAATTTAAAGGCATCTTAGCAGGACACAATTCTGAAGGGACCATTAACAATTTGGCTTAGATTAGGTTAGCGACCGCCAAGAATGTCGGGCGTGGCCCATGTACCAAATTCCAGTTTAGAAAAAGCAGGGTATTTTATTTTTCTTATACTTCATTTTGTTCTAAAGACGATTTAAGATACCTAAACGGAGGATCTTGAGAAGTAGCATTGTGTCTGAATAATCAATCCCGTTAAGATGAAATGAACCCACGCCCTCAAAACTACTGTCAGCGCTTATCTTTTACACGGAATGCCTCGCCTCTGTAATCTGAGCCCAGCTTGCAACCACAATGACCGCCTCTACGTCTAATAATGGGGCACAGTGATTTGGGTGGGGGGGGGTGCTTGGGAGCGGGGCAGACAAGGGGAAGCCCAGACTCCGCGTACCAATCCACTGAATTCTATACAAACCTCAAAGGTTCTGGGACCTCAACCTTCAGGCAGGACCCCCCACCCACCTCCGCCAGTTATTTGGGAACCAGCCTCGTCCCCGTCTGAGAGGCTTCTTTTACTACTTCTCTGTGCCCCCTCCGACCCGCTTCCACGAGAAAGAAAAAGAGCTGACGCCCAAGGAGGAGCCAGAAACTCGATTTCATCCCTCTCCACTTCTCCTTTCTCACTTTTGTTCCTCCTTTCCTGCTGCCTCTCCCTTTTTCCTTTTCCTTTCCTTTCTTTTCCTATCCCTTCTCGTCTCCTTTCCCTTCCTCTTCCCCCGGACCGATCCCCGCTTCGCCTCCGCTCCTCCGCCTCAGGGCTCCCCTCCCCTCCCCTCTCCTCCCCACCGCCCTAGCTCTCCGGCCCCATCCCGCAGCCAATCAGCGCACGGCCTCCCGCGGCCCCGCCCCCGCCGGCCGTTCCGGGCGGGCCTGGCGGAGCCCAGGCCGCGGGTGCGGAGGGCGGCGCCGCGGGGCGGGGGCCGATGGGGCCTGGCGGACGGGCGGCGCCGGTGCGGGGCTCGCCTGGACGCGGGTGTGCGGGACTGTGAGGGGGCGAGGCGGGCGCTGCGGCCCGCCCGGGATGGGCCAGCCCTGGCTTGGCGGGGCCGAGCCGGAGGCGAGGGCGGCGCACGGGTCAGGCCTGCCGGGCGGGCGGCCCGGGGGCTGAGGTAGAAGTGGGCGCGGAGGAAGGGGCCGAGCCAAGGCGGTGGGTGGAGCGGCGAGGGGGGCGGAGGCTGGGCCGCGGCAGGCGAGCGGAGCGGCGCGCCTGTCCGGGGCTCGGTGGCGGTGGCGGCGGCGCTTGAGGAGGCAGAGGCTGCGGCGGGCCGGACGAGCGCCCGGAGGTGGCGGACGAGGCGCCGGGGGCCCCCATGGGCGGGTGTGTGGGCGCCCAGCACGACTCCTCGGGCAGCCTCAACGAGAACTCGGAGGGCACGGGAGGTAGGTGAGCGCCAGGGGGCAGCCTCGGCCCCCCATTGTTCCCGGCCAGGCCCCGCCACCTGTCCCGGCCCCTGCGGGCCCGCGGACCGCGCGGCCGGGGCCCCCGCGCCCTTTTGTCATCCCCTCCTCCACGTCACTCCCCGCGCTCCGCTTCCGGCCGCCCCGCCGGCCGCGGAGTCGCCCCTTGCCCTCCCGGCCCCTGAGGAAAGTCCTTCGCACGCCGGGGATGTAGCCCTTGGCCTCTCGACCCCACCGCCTCGGCTTGGGAAACTCGGACTAGAAACTGCCTGCCTTGGCCACCTCACTCCCTCCCCAGCCCGTTTAATTATTCAGGAACAGGATGGCGGCGCTGGGGTTGCAGAAAAGCGAATTGATGGGGGGTTGGGGAGGGGAGCCTAATGCATTCCCTCCGACGGGCCCCGCCACATCTCTCCGCACCCTTCCTCGTTCGGCAGAGTTGGCTGGTCTCAGCTTTCTTGAGTTTCAGATGACAGCTGCCCTGGTTGGTTCCAGTTTAGCCATTTAAACCTGCAAGTTTCTGGAGCTTGGCTGGGGAAGTCTCAAGTGGCCACACGCATTATTTTAAGGAGGGGTGGGGAAACAGTCCGCCCGAGGAAAACGTGGCTTCTTGCTACGGCATGCGGGTGTTGGGCCAGTTTGCTGTCGGGGTGGGCTAGTCAAATTCCTATCCGCCTTACGTAAAGGAAAATATGTAGGATAAAAGTACAAATACAGGAGTCCGACTCAGCCCCGTACGATCAGTACTTTAAAAGTTTTCTGACACGGAACGCACTTCTAATTTCTCGTAAATAGTTTGCTGAGGAGAGCTTTTTAATTCAATCGGCATTGTGGTATAGCGGTATAATAATAATCCGCCTTTACTTAAATGATCTTTGGCAGAGTCCACTCTATAGCTTGTGTAGAGGGCAGAATGTTGCAGTGAAAGAAGAAACAGCTAGGAATAGCAAAGATGACAGTGTAGGTTTTGTTCCAACCTTCTGTTAGATGTCTCAGAATGTGGGGCATATTTATAAGTTCCTAAGCTAAGTCGTTTGGGGATGAGAGGGTTTACAACTTTTTCTTTAGACCAGTTGTTTGCCCTCTCACTTGAGCTCCATTTATAAACTGTGTGTACACCTAACATTTGACTGATGAATTTCCTGAATTACATGATATTTTGCCATGCCACCTCATTAAAATCTGTGGGTTTCCTGTATGATTAAATCCTGGGCAGGTATTTTGAGAGTTCAGTAAAGTGTGTCTTGAAGAAAACTTGTCCATGAAAACGCTATTTAATAGTGCATTTCATGTCATAGCATTATTATTTGGTGGCACATTAACAGTGAGATCCTCAGTGACAACAAAGCAGGAGATAAAAAGGGCATGATTTTTAAAACAGCTCTGGGGTAAGGTCAAATTGGGGGTCACAGTGATTCTTTTTGCAATTGAGGTGATCATTAATGGTACCAAAATATATTAGTAAGTGCTATAGGAAGTGTTTAGTTTCAATTAAATTTAATTTTTTTGCACTCACTTAAAATTTTTAATAAACATTTTTCTCTTCTTGGTAATGAACTTGAACCAATTTATTTAAGCCTTTTGGTAATGTGAGTTATGACAGCCAGGCATTATTAGCAAGGGGTTTTAAAAGCATGAAGTCTTAGCCTCTGGTAATTTATTACCAGTGGTGTCTAGTTAGATAGCCCTAGTTATCAGTTTCCTTGAGAACTGAGTTCTCTGGACTTTAAGCTGCACTATACCTTTCCAAAGTAAAGTTTAGAAAAAAGGAACACCAACTACCAAACCTCGTTATTTTCTCCTGAAGAGGAAGTATGGGCCTCATGTAACTGGGATGGAGGAAGGAGCTGTGTGGGATGAAAGGGTGGTTTCTGGAATTTAATTATGGAATCCTTTATTTCTCATTATTGTCATGGTAGTTAAGAGTTAATTGTGGTTTAAAGGAATTAGTTCAGGTGAGCGTTTCACGTTAACACATTAAATAGTTTTTGCTTATTATAGTAGGTTTTTGTTGGGAAGAGAAAAACTGTTGTTCCTAAGGGTGTTGGCATAGATCATTCGCTTTTCAAACATAATGGTTCATAGTTTTAATCAGGACGTTTGGGTTATGAAAAATTCTTTTATCAACATGAAGTAAAATAAAGTCTTCTGATGCTTTTCATGACCGTTTTAATTACATTCACCAATGTTGTTGAATGTAATGTTGAATCTCACCATTTTAGATTGATTTGACTCTTGAGGATCAGCTAGCCTTAGTAAAGAAAATGACTTTAAAAAACCTTTTTTGGCCATCTGAGATACTGTACTTTCCCTTTCCCTCTGGAGCTAAGTCTCTTATGTATGCAGGTTAATTGCAGTACATGAGAAAAGCTTCCTTACCTGGTGATTTACTTCTTTGAAGGAATTTGGAAAATTTTTGCAAAAGACCGTAGAATACGGAAATTGCTTAATTCACATTATAAGAGTTGTGTTACATGTTATTTTGGAATCATTTGTAGCGTCTTCCTCTGGCATACCTTGCCTAGAATTGTTTTTGAGTTTCAGCTAGTTTGACTATTTTTTAAATGCCTAATTTTCATCAAGACAAGCGTGTTATATACATTATACAAGATTATTTAACAGTTCACTCCCAAGTTTCCATGCTCCTAGAACATTTTTTAGACAGCATATTCTTTATGGTTCTCTGCCTTATTATAATGATACTGTGATGCTGGGGTTGGAACTCAGGACCTCTAGACAAAGCTTTATTTTAGTCCATGGCATTGGCTAAGGAATTAAATCTCATGATTTTTAAAAATATGTGGGGAAAAAACAGTAAAATGAAATTAGTTGAAGAGAGCCGACTAGCTTCTTTTCTTACTTTGTTTACCTCTTTAATGAATGTAATGATGTACAAAATAGGCTCTCACTTTCTGTGTGTATCATTTATTCCTACGTTCGGTGATATCCCAAGAGGACTAGTCCTTGGTGGTCATGAGTTTCCAGGTTTACGCAGGATAACTGACTACTGGGCATTCATTTCTTTATTTCAGGATGTCTTGAGAATATCATGGAATTCTTTTGGATATCCATTTATAGTAGCCTTATAGACTACCTACTTGATGAGTAACTGGTTTTTGAATAATAACTACCATTTATCCAGTATTTATTATGTAACAAGTGTTGTGCTAAGTGATTGTTTTCTCATTTAGTCTTCAACAACTCTGGGAGGTGGATAATACCTCTATTTTATGGATGGATTGAAGCTGGAAGAAATTAACTTGCTTAACGTCGAATAGCTTACAAATAGCAGTCAGAAACTTGAACTCAGGGCTGTAATAAAAAATGTTTCTCTTTTTTTCTAGTTTCATTTTTTAACTTGTGATAAAATACATATAAAATTTGCCATTTTAACCATTTTTAAATGGACAGTTCGGTGGCATTAATTACACTCACAGTGCGCAACCATCACCACTATGTATTTCCAGAATTTTTCGTCTCTCCCAACAGAAATTCTGGATCCATTAAGCAGTACCGCTGCTCCTCTCTCCCAACCTCTGTTAACTTCTAAATCTAGGTTTTGTCTCTGTGAGTTTATCAAGTCTAGATATTTCATGTGAGTGGAATAATATAGTATTTATCCTTTTGTTTATAGTATATTTCACTTAGCAATAATGTCTTCAGGTTAATCCTGTGGTAGCAAGTATCAGTACCTCATTCTTTTTATGGCTGAATAATATTCCATTGTATGTATATACCACGTTTATCCATTCTTCTATTGATGGACATTTGGGCTGTTCCCACTTTTTGGTTCTTGTAAGTGGCTATGAACTTTGGTGTACAAAGAGCTGTTGAGTCCCTGTTTTTTATTCTTTGGTTATAATATACCTAAGGGTGGAATTGTTAGGTTATATGATAATTCTTGCTAGGTTATATGGTTTACCTTTTCGAGGAACTGCTTGACTTTACCATAGTAGCTGTATTGTTTTACATTCCAGCAGCAATATACAAGGGTTTCAGTTTCTCCATATGTTCACCAACACTTCTCTCCCATTTTTAAAATTATAGCCATTGTAGTTGGTATGAAGTGGTATCTCACTGTGGTTTTGGTTTGTATTTCCCTAATGGCTAGTGATGTTGAGCATCTTTTAATTAAAGTGCTTCTTGGACATTTGTTTATCTTCTTTGGAGAAATGTCTGTTTAAGTCCTTTGCCTATTTTTTAATTGGGTTGTTTTGGGGTTTTTTTTTGTTGTGTTGTGGGAGGTCTTTATATATTCTGTATATTAAACCCATATCACATAGATGATTTGCAAATATTTTCTCCCATTTTGGGGTTGTCTTTTTACTTTTTTTTCCCCCAGGGGGCACCTGGGTGGCTCAAATCAGTAAACATCTGACTCTTTATTTTAGTTTAGGTCATTATTTCAGGGTCATGAGATCGAGTCCTGCATCTAGCTCTGCACTCAGCAGAGAGTCTGCTTGTCCCCCTCCCTATGCTCCTCCCCCTCCGTTCCCCCCCCCCCGCCTTTACACTCTGTTGATGATGTCCTTTGATACATAAAAGTTTTTAATTTTAATGAAGTCCAATTTATTTTTTCTTTTGCTGCCTGGGCTTCTAGTTTTTGTTTTAAATGTATATTTAACTAGGGGCGCCTGGGTGGCTCAGTTGTTAAGCGTCTGCCTTCGGCTCAGGTCGTGATCCCAGGGTCCTGGGATCAAGCCCCGCAAGGGGCTCCCTGCTCCGCGGGAAGCCTGCTTCTCCCTCTCCCACTCCCCTGCCCTCTCTCACTGAGTCTCTCTCTGTCAAATAAATAAATAAAATCTTTAAAAAAAATAAATGTATATTTAATCCTTTACTGATGAAGAAAGAGTAAATCTATAACCAATAATTCACAAGTCTAACTTAACTATTTGCTTTCTGAACTATGAATAGAAAGCTGTTTTAAGTTTCTTTTCTGTCTTATATGGTGAAAAGGTTGATTAGCAGTGAAATGCTTTTTAAAAAGTTGACAAAAGTAGTCCATAAACCTACTTCAACTTAATCAAGAGATGATTGTTATATTTTCTGCAGAAGCATTTTACAATCAACAGGCATTGAGTATCCACAATATGCCCAACATTGGGTTGGTTGCTGTTGTTCCAAAAAAAGGAATCTTGATCTTATTTCTTGAGTATGTCAAAATCCTTTTTTAGGAAAGCATAATAAAATATGCATACATGAAATAACTATAAAACACTATGTAAACGGATAAATATACCATAGGATAAACTGCAAGTGCTGAGGGAATAAAAGAAAGTAATGATCTGAGCTGCTCAAAGGTATGGTCCCTGGACCAGCAGCTTTGCAATAACCTGGGAGTATGTTAGAAGTATAGAATCTCAGGCCGCCACCCATGACCTCGTAAATCAGAATCTGCATTTTAACAAGATTCTCACATGGTTCCTATGCGTATTAAGGTTTGAGAAGCACTGGTACAGGATTGCTTACAGTGGGAAGAGACTAAAGGGAGGAACCCAATAGGAAAAAAATGGCATGAGTTGGTTGGGAAACATAAAAGAAAGTAAAGTATAGACAGTCCTTGACTTATGATGGCTCAACTTAGGATTTTTCAATCTTAACAATTTTATGATGGTGCAAAGTAATACATACACATTCAGTAAAAGCCATACTTCAGAGTTTAAATTTAGATCTTTTCTGTGGTTGGTGATAGGTGGTATGATACTCTCTTGTGATGCTGGTCAGTGGCAGCAAGCTGCAGCTCCCAGTCAGCCACATGGTCAGGGTCATGAGGGTAAGCAACCAATATAATTACCATTCTGTCAGTATATTATTCAGTGAGTTTTATGATATTCGACACTTTATTATAAAATAGGCTTTATGTTAGATGATTTTGCCCAACTGTAGGCTAATGTAAGTGTTCTGAGCACATTTAAGGTAGGCTAGGCTAAGCTATGATGTTCTGTAGGTTAGTTGTATTAAATGTATTTTTTTTTTTTTTTAAGATTTTATTTATGAGAGGGAGAGACAGCAAGAGGAGAGGGAGAATCCGACTCCCCGCTGAGCAGGGATCCCGACACAAGGCTGGATCCCAGGACCCTGGGATCATGACCTGAGCTGAAGGCAGACAATTAACTGACTGAGCCACCCAGGTGCCCCTTAAATGCATTTTCAACTTAGGATTCATAGTTTTCAATTTATGATGGATTTATTTTGGGATGTAACACCATCATAAGTTGGGGAAGATCTGTAATCCCATATTGTGAACCTGGGTAACCAGGAGTATTGAGGTGGCTTTGCAGATTTTGGGGAATAAGAAAGAGCTATCTGGGGCAAGCTGTTGTTTGCCTTTCAGTATTTAGCTGACAGAATTTTTAAGTTGGGACATTATGTAGGATGGTGAAGAGTTTAGATATGGAATTCCTAGATGTTCAGGTTATGAATGTGGATTTTGGAGTCAGCTGTGGGAGGTTGACTGAAGGTGTAAAAATAAATGACCCCTGGGGCGCCTGGGTGGTTCAGTCGTTAAGTGTCTGCGTTTGGCTCAGGTCATGGTCCTGGGGTCCTGGGATCGAGCTCCGCATCGGGCTCCCTGCTCGGCAGGAGGCCTGCTTCTCCCTGTCCCACTCCCCCTGCTTGTGTTCCCTCTCTCGCTGTGTCTCTCTCTGTCAAATAAATAAATAAAATCTTTAAAAAAAAATGACTGCTATAAGTAAATGAAAAGGGGAGGAAAGTACTAAAAGTTGAGTCATCAAAATTTCACAGAAGATGGAGAAATGAGGTGATTACCTCTAATCAGGGCCCGACCGTGGTAGGTGCTTAGTTTACTGAATTTTGTTGAATTATTGGGAAACATAGGAAATCAGGTCTGCCTGTGAAACTTACAGATCTGATTGTGTTTGAACAGACCATTCTTATAATGTCAGAAAATAATTTGGTTTGTTAACTTCTCATTCTAGTGTGGTGTCTGAAGAAATTCTACCTGTAGTTTGTTACTCACGTCCAAACTCAAGATAGACTTCTTGAGCATTCAACCCCAGAATATTCCAGTAGCCCTTTTGAGGTTAGTGTATGTTAGAGCAAACACATTTCTCTACAAAACCTTGTTTTCGTTCTTCACCAAGAATTATCATTCATTATCTCTTCTTCTTTATGCATTTTCAGTGTCCTGTATTTCTACACATCATCTAATGAGGTTGTTTACTGAATTTTCTTATGCTTCTACTCTTAAAGCTATGTATAATTAAAAATGAAGCGGAATTGAGCATGAGGAGGACTGAAGATTTAGTCTGTGCTTATCCCAGATGTGACAGTGGAAGTAAAAATTTTTCATATTTTCTGCATTGGTAGCTGTGAGGCTTTTATAAGCAGGATGCATAAAATTTTATAGCAGTTGGAGAGAGACATACATACTGTGAAATAGGAAACATTTCCTTTTAAAGATTTGAGAGAGAGAGAGAGAAAATCTAAGAGACTCCCTGCTGAGCAAGGATCCCGATGCGGGGCTCAATCCTATGACCCTGAGATCATGATCTGAGCTGAAATCGAAAGTCTGACCCCCGGGGTGCCTTGGTGGCTCAGTCGGTTAAGCGGCTGCCTTTGGCTCAGGTCATGATCCTGGGGTCCTGGGATCGAGCCTCACGTCCGGCTCCCTGCTCAGCAGAGAGCCTTCTTCTCCCTCTCCCTCTCTCTCTGCTTGCCACTCTGCCTACTTGTGCTCTATCTATCTGTCGAATAAATAAATACAATCTTTAAAAAAAAAAAAAAAGTCGGACCCTTAACTGACTGAGACACCCAAGCACCCCAGGAGGCATTTACTTGATGTAAAGTAGAGGGTGCTTGATTTTACCAGGAGGAGTATAGTTTTGGGGTGAGACCAAAAGGAAAACAAGGCAGCAAGAAGGTATAGGTTGGAAATCCAGTGGAACTCTGGGTAGGTAGGTTTGGTAGGTTATGAGAACTGAATTTAGGTGAGGGATGCTACAGTTAGAAAATACTGAGATACGGAGAATCCTCTTTGGGAAGAGATTTAAGCACTCGAGTTTATATTAAAAATTGACATGGGCTGTTGTAGCCCCTTCCTAGTAAGCTACCTTCTGTTGGGCTAGTCCCCTTTTGTTTTCAATTTTCTAGCAAATTAAGGGTTGGTGTTTCTTCCCTGTCAAGATTATCTTGGAATTTATGTTGGAACGGTGTTTTTAAAGATTCTTCCTATGGATATTAAATGGACTGTTTTTTTAAATCTCTGACTTTATTTAGGAATCATTTGCTAATACTATATACTATGAATAGAATCTTTAAGCTATTAGAAATGAGGATCTTCATTCTTTGGATTTTTTTGATAGCCCTAGTCTATAACACCTCTCTTTCTTACGGAAAAATTTTAATAGATGGATTTTATTTTTAAATTTATCTGATTTTTTTACTGTAAGTGCGAAGCTTTGGCAGCACCTTGCTAGTAGTACTATACTCAGGTGAATCTTTTGATAAGAATATTATTGAGTGTTAATCACTTGTAATAAGGAACTTTTGCCGTTATATTAATCAGCTCTCTTGTGGTTTTTGCCCAAAACACATTCTTCTCTTGTTGCAAGAAAGCGTTAGGTTGACTTCGTTAAGCAACATGATCATATTAATTGGGCATTATGATCAATTTGCTGATTTAGTGATTCTCTCATTTTTCCTTACTGCAGACCACCTGAATGGTTTATCTTCATTTGGTGGACCATTGCACCTGATTCTTCCCGCCGCCCCTCACCATCCCTACCCAGCTTTCTGCTTCTGCTTATCGGGCATACTAGGCTACCAGCAAGCTCCTCATGATTCACTGGTAGTTCAAGGACCATAGGTTGAGACTTTACTAACGCGTATGTACTTAAAGATGCATGTGTGTTGGCCAAGAACAATCAGCATGTTTTCACCTTGCATCAGCTACTTTGACTTGCAGTCAGCAAGAATCAAGTTTGTTTTTGAATATATTCCATATATTGAGCTGAGAGGTTAAATATTGCTGAGTATACATTGGGTGTTATAATGCCATTTTTTGCATGTTTGCAATAAAACTTTTAACATCTTTTGAAGTTAGATGTCTGAAGAAAAAAGGTATCTTAACGTGTCAGAGTCATCTTAAGTGAATTTTACTTGAGTGTGAGTGAGGTCTTGGTATACATTTATCCAAGACTTGACTAAATAATGAGTTAGTGACTTTTGGCCCTTTCTGATTAAGTCCTCACAGGAAACCCTTCAGATAATTTTTTGCATTTATTGTAATTGGCTCCTAGGTATAAGCAAAAGCAGACCTATTTGCATCAGTTCAGATAGTTTCCATGCTTTGGACTATGTGACAAGAGTATCAAAGGGGCAGAGTAATAGATAGTCCAGATCACTCAGTTATTCTTTATGATAAACTATCACTTTTAACTCAGGGCAAACACTGTTTTTTAGATGAGTTGATGATCCTTCCTGAAACTTTTAAAAATAGCCAGCCCCTATTATTTCTAATTGCCAGCACTTGAAGCTAACCATAAATACTGTGTCTCTCTCTGTCAAATAAATAAATAAAATCTTTAAAAAAAAAAGCTAACCATAAATAGATATAACATATAAATAAGGCCTGCTCTGTGATATCAAGTAGCTTATGGTCTAATGGAAGAATCATATATTTAATTAGGACAAGTTTTAAAAGCCTCTATAACAAAAAGTATTATGAAAGTTCAGGGAGTAGTGGGGAGCAGGGTCAGAAAACTTCACAGACGAGGTGGTGGAAGTAGTTGGTCTTGAAAGAGGAGTAGCTGGAGGAAAAGCAGAGGCCATCCTGTATCCAGAGGAAATTACTTGTAAAGAAATATGAAAAAACATGGCATTTTGGGGGACTGGCAAGAAGTTTGTGAACAGGATAGATGAAATGTGAAGTTATTAAGTTATGTTGTCAGATTTTTAGAAGGCATAATTGCCACAATTAATAGACTGAGTTGGGAGATAGTATATAGGTAATACTATTTAAGTGTTTTTTTTTGTTTTTTTGTGCATCTAACAAACTCATTCCCATTTAATGCTGCATTCTGAGGTTATTTTATACAAAATTCTGATGTACTAAGTTGTTACAATCTTTAACAGATTTTTATTCTTTTGTAATTTTTAACCATATTGTCATATATTAAGCGTGAGAAATGTGTTTAACTTTTTTACATGCAGAAGGGGCACCTGGCTGGCTCAGTCAGAAGAGCTCTTGATCTTGGGATCATGAGTTTGAGCCCCACGTTGTGTGTAAAGATTACTTTAAAACACACACACACACACACACACACACACACACACACACACACACACACCTTTTTTACTGCACATGTATATATGTGTTTGTCCCAGATCAGTTTTTGTCTCTTGGGTCCTAGTTTTCTGGCACATGGAAAGCGTTTGTGCTAAGATTCTGCAGACCTGCCTGAATTTTAATGTCTTGAGAATAGGCCTGCATTGGCTGTGGTACTTTGGGCTCAGTTTCTTACATGGTTTAAAGAAGAAAATGGATTAGATCACTGTCAAGATTGTATCTAATTCTTTTTTTAAACATTTTTAATGACAATTTTCAAGCATATTGAAAAATTGAAAGACTCTGATACAACAAACATTTGAATACCCATTAATTGTGTGTGTATGTGTGTATAAATATTTGCTTAACTGAGAGTATAGACATCCTGACACTTCAACATGCAAATACCATTATCACTCCTAAGATCTAGTCCATAATCAGAATCCACCAATTTTCCCCAAAATGTCTTTTATAGCTAGTTTTTAAAATTTTATTTATTATTTATTAGAGACAGCATGCATGAGTAGGCAGAGGGAGAGGGAGAAGCAGGCTCCCCACTGAGCAGGGAGCCTGACACAGGGCTAGATCCCAGGACTCCGGGATCATGACCTGAGCTGAAGGCAGATGCTTAACCAACTGAGCCACCCAGGCGCCCCTTTTATACCTATTTTTTTCAAATTAGGTTCTGTTCAGCATTTAGACATTACATTTGTTTCTGTCTCTAATCTTTTAAAATCTTGAACAGCTCCTCCCCTTTTCTTCCATATAACATTTGATTTTTTTTAAGATTTTTTAAAAATTTTTATTTATTTGACAGAAAGATAGCGAGAGCAGGAACACAAGCAGGGGGAGTGGGAGAGGGAGAAGCAGGCCTCCCGTGGAGCAGGGAGCCCCACGTGGGGCTCGATCCCAGGACCCTGGGATCATGACCTGAGCTGAAGGCAGAGGCTTAACAACTGAGCCACCCAGGCGCCCTAACATTTGATTTTTGTGAAGAGTAATGTAGAGGGATGATAGGGTGGCTTAGTCAGTTAAACCTCTGCCTTTGGCTCAGGTCATGATCCCAGGGTCCTGGGATTGAGCCCCATGTTGGGCTCACTGCTCAGCGGGGAGCCTGCTTCTCCCTCTGCCTGCCGCCCCCCCCTGCTTGTGCTTGCTCTCTTTCTCTGACAAATAAATAAAATCTTAAAAAAAAAAATGAAGAGTGTTGTAGAATGTACCACATTCTGGATTTGTCTGATTGTTTCCCTATGGTGTCATTTAGTGTTTTCCTCTAGCCTCTGTATTTTCTTTAAACTGATAATTAGGTAGATGTCATACTAACAGAATGTGATTCTTTATTTCCTAGGCTATACTGGATCCAATAGCCAAACTTTTCCCAGTTCTTTTCTGCTAATTTCCAACACTGGAGTAATCTTTTATTACTGAATAAATCTGAACCTTTTTTTCCTTTTCCCAACCAGAAATAATCCTGCCATCCTCTGAACTTCCACGGTACTATTCTTATAGTACTTATTCCCCTTATGTTTTTTGGTCTCCCTACCCACTGTCCCTGTCATTTTTCCTCTAACTTTATTGGGGAATAATTGGCAAATATAATTGTGTATATTTATTTCCCTCTCTATTTATTTCTGTTTGAATTTAAATTCAATTAATATATAGTATATTATTAGTTTCAGAGGTAGAGTTCAGTGATTCATCAGTTGTATATAACACCCAGTGCTCATTACATCATGTGCCCTCCTTAATGCCTATCACCCAGTTACTCCATCCCGCCCCCCTCCAGCAACCCTCAGTTTGTTCCCTATGATTAAGGGTTGCCCGGGGCGCCTGGATGGCTCAGATGGTTAAGCCTTTTCCTTTGGCTCAGGTTGTGATCTACAGGTCCTGGGGTTGAGCCCCACATCAGGCTTCTGGCCCAGCAGGGAGTCTGCTTCTCCCTCTGCCTCTCCCCCCCTCCCCGTGCTCTCTCTCTCTCAAATGTATAAATAAAATCTTAAAAAAAAAAAGAGTCTTATGGTTTTGTCTCCTTCTCTGATTTCGTCTTGTTTTATTTTTCCCTCCCTTCCTCTATGCTACTTAGTTTTGTTTCTTAAATCCCACATATGAGTGAAATCATATGATAATTGTCTTTCTTGATTGACTTATTTCACTTAGCATAATACCCTCTAGTTCCATCCATGTTGTTGCAAATGGCAAGATTTCATTTTTTGATGGCTGAGTAACATTCCATTGTATATATATATATCACCTTATCCATTCATCTGTCAATGGACATATGGGCTTTTTCCATAGTTTAGCTATTGTGGGTATTGCTGCTATAAACATTGGGGTGCAGGTGCCCCTTCAGATCGCTACATTTGTATCTTTGGGTAAATACCTGGTAGTGCAATTGCTGGGTCGTAGGGTAGCTCTATTTTAGCTTTTTGAAGAACCTCATTCCAGAGTGGCTGTACCAGCTTGCATTCCCACCAGCATTGTAAGAGGGTTCCCCTTTCTCCACATCCTTGCGAACATCTGTCATTTTTGACTTGTTAATTTTAGCCATTCTGGCTGGTGTGAGGTGGTATCTCATTGTGTTTTTGTGTTTTTTTTTAAGATTTTATTTATTTATTTGACAGAGACACAGCTAGAGAGGGAATACAGTAGGGGGAGTGGGAGAGGGAGAAGCAGGCTTCCCGTGGAGCAGAGAGCCTGTTGCGGGGCTCGATCCCAGGACCCTGGGATCATGACCTGAGCCAAAGGCAGCTGCTTAATGACTGAGCCACCCAGGCCCCCCTCATTGTGGTTTTGATTTCTGTGTCCTGATGCTGAGTGATGTTCAGCCTTTTTCCATGTGTCTGTTGGCCATTTGTATGTCTTTGGAGAAATGCCTGTTCATGTCTTCTGCCCATTTCTTGGATTATTTGTTCTTTGGGTTTTGAGTTTGGTAAGTTCTTTATAGATTTTGGATATTAGCCCTTTATCTGATAAGACATTTATAAATATCTTCTCCCATTCTGTCAGTTGTCTTTTGGTTTTGTTGACTCTTTCCTTTGCTGTGCAAAAGCTTTGTGTCTTGATGAAGTCCCAATTGTTCGTTTTTGCCTTTGTTTCCCTTGCCTGTGGAGATGTGTATAGCAAGAAGTTGCTGTGGCCGAGGTCAGAGAGGTTGCTGCCTCTATTCTCCTATAGGATTTTGAATGATTCCTGTCTCTTAGGTTTTTCATCCATTTTGAATATGGTGTAAGAGAATGGTCCAGTTTCATTCTTCTGCATGTGGCTGTCCAATTTTCCCAACACCATTTGTTGAAGAAACTATCTTTTTTTTTTTAAAGATTTTATTTATTTATTTGAGAGAGAGAATGATAGAGAGAGAGCATGAGAGGGAAGAGGGTCAGAGGGAGAAGCAGACTCCCTGCTGAGCAGGGAGCCTGATGCGGGACTCGATCCCCGGACTCCAGGATCATGACCTGAGCCGAAGGCAGTCGCTTAACCAACTGAGCCACCCAGGCACCCCAAAACTATCTTTTTTCCATTGGACATTCTCTCCTGCTTTGTTGAAGATTAGTTGACCATAGAGTTGAGGGTCCATTTCTGGATTCTCTATAATTGTATATATTTAAACCATACAGTGTCATGATTTGATATACATATACATTATGAACTATTACCAAAATCAAGACAGATAACTGACACATTTATTACCTCACATAGTTAACTTTGTGGGGAGGGGGCTAAGAAAGCTTAAGATCTACTCTCAGCAACGTTCAAGTCTACAATACCCTATTATTAACTATAGTCACTATGCTGTACATTATTAGATCTTCAGAGCTTATTCTTCTTGTAACTGAAAGTTCTACCCTTTGTATCCCTTTCTCCCATTTTTACAAGAATCTTCTATCATGGTAATTTTTCAACATTACTTATCTTCTTGGAATGTAAGCTACATTAGACCTGATACAGACTTCATAATACTTGAGGCTTCATAATACCTTAGGCTCAATTAAGAATTGTGTGAAATACATCTTTGAGTTTGTAAGGTGTTAGGGAGAAAGTAAAGATCCCCTAATAGAAGCCTTACTTAATTCCAGAACAAGAACTTTGTTAAATAGGACCATATAGTGTAATGAAAATTCTAGTTCCACCTCTGTCTCTATCTATGACCATAAGTAAGTCACCTGACTTCCCCATTTCTTAGTTTTTTTCTCATCTGTAAAATGAGCATGTTGGATGAGATCAGTGTACTCAAACTTTTTTAACAGTTGAATCATTTTATAGGTATACCTTACATCAAACACTAATGTGTCAGCCTCAGCATTTCATTTTCTTTTATTTTGATTGTACAGTCACTAAAAAATAAAAGTAAATTATTTAGTTTTATAAAGTTCTATAGGAGATTTTTGATGAAGTTTGAATCACTATCAACTGTACTCAAAAACACTAAATTATGTCTTGCAGTATTATGACTTACGTTATATTTTTGCTGAGCATTGTTGATTTACTTTTTGTAATGAGAGATATCCTGAGCAGGTGCACCTGAGCTTGTTGTGACATTTAATGGAGCCAGACATGCATGGTACTCTATTAGTGTGTTCACTGGTACAGTGTTACATGAGTGGACATGTATGTGCATGTATTAACAAAATGCACTGTGCAGAGCTCTGGTTTTCCCAGTCAGTGACACATTTCAAGAAGTTCCCTAAGTTTCATATGTGCATAGAAATGGTAAGAGAAGCATCATTCCAGTGTCTCCATGATCAGTTTCATGATGAACATGTTTCATGATGACTTGTGTGTTTGAAATTTAACATTTGATGTGTGGGTGCTTGTTATTGTGGTTCTTAAATATAACAAATGGGGGGGTGCTTGGATGGCTCAGTCATTAAGCGTCTGCCTTCAGCTCAGGTCATGATCCCAGGGTTCTGGGATTGAGCCCCGCGTCGGGCTCCCTGCTCAGCGAGGAGCCTGCTTCTCCCTCTCCCACTCCCCCTGCTTGTGTTCCCTCTCATGCTGTCTCTCTCTCTGTGTCAGATAAATAAATAAAATCTTAAAAAAAAAACAACAACAACAAATGGGACATCTGTTGGTTAAAGCATCTAACTCTTGGTTTCATGATCTCAGGGTCTTAGGGTTGAGTCCCTTGTGAGCTCCACGTTGGGCGCCCTGCTCAGCGGGGAGTCTGTTTCTCCTTCTCCCTCTGTCCCTCCCCCTGCTTGTGCTCTCTCCCTCTCTCTCTCTCTCTCTCTGAAAAAAACTTTTTTTTTTTTAAAGATTTGTTTATTTCAGAGAGAGCGAGAGAGAGCACCAAGAGCAAGAAGCAGACTTTCCGCTGAGCAAGGGAGCTTGATCTGGAGCTCGATCCCAGGACCCCGAAATCATGACCTGAGCTGAGGGCAGATGTTTAACTGACTGAGCCACCCAGGCGTCCCATAAATACATAAAATCTTAATATATATATATATATATATATATATATTTATTTTACATATAATTTGAATTATGTTTGTAGAACTCTGAAGCAACAGGTGTTTTGTTCCCTTGAGTTCTTTGGAACCAGTTTTTAAAATTAGGTGACTTGATCCTAGGAAAAATCTTTAGCACATAATTTCTATCAGTTTTTCTCTACTCAGGATAGGTATACTGTTGCGGGCATTGTATTAGATATTTGAAGTTGCAACGGTTACTGAAAAAATGGTACTATATTAATTAATTTTATACCATTTAGAGAAGTAAAATGCTACCCAAATTAATTTTAATGCTAAGAAAACTTGAAAAGCAAACAAAGGAAGGTAAAACATTAAAAATAGTGAAGGTAGGGCTGCCTAGCTGGCTAAGTCAGTAGAACATGTGACTCTTGATCTTGGGGTCATGAGTTCAAGCCCCACGTTGGGTGTAGAGCTTACTTAAAAAACAGTGAAGGGAATCAGAGACCACCTATCTCGTGAATGTATCTTGCTCAGAAGGGGGAGGGGAAATTTATGGTGGTCCCCTAATATAGTTTTATTATGGTAGCTTACGCTTTTTCTGGCAGTCACCAATATATTTGTGCCTTGAACTTTAGTTACCCTGGAAATACTAATTTTAATTTGATGATTAAAAAGCTTTTGGGCCTTTAATCATCATTGTATTGCCAAAAATTAACACATAGGGCCTATTGAACACACCCTTCTGTGAATTTGAATCTTGCTGCTCTGGGTTTGTGATGGTTGCATCATGTTGTAGATACCTGTTTCCTACTAAATGACTCCTTTTTTTTTTTTTTAAGATCCCATTTATTTATTGGAAAGAGAGAGAGAGAGAGAGAAACAGCATGAGAGGGGAAAGGGTCAGAGGGAGAAGCAGGCTCCCCGCCGAGCCGGGAGCCTGATGCGGGACTCGATCCCAGGACTCCGGGATCATGACCCGAGCCGAAGGCAGTCGCCCAACCAACTGAGCCACCCAGGCGCCTTACTAAATGACTCAAGTTGTTTATACGTTCTTTAAAGTCTCATAATTTTGAAGTGAAAAATTGAGATGTGTGCTACCACATATAAGTAGGACATAATGAAAAGGAACTTGAGAAACAATAAAATGATCCCAGTACTTCTGGAACGAACATTGAATAAGATACTTCAGCTGTAACAAGAGCTCTGAGAATGGGGAGAATTGCTAATCTGTTACTGAAGCAAGCTACCCTTGGAAGCAGGGAGACTATTTTTTTGTATTGGATCTGTCATGGGGTAGAAAATAGGTTCTTGCGTTTGTATTTTTTGTTTTCTGTATACCAATACTGATATACTGACTAGAAATTACAATGTAACTACATAGGGCAAAGAAATGACTGAAATTTAACTTTTTTTTCTGTAATGATGGATCCTTAAGCATTTTAAGATGGGAATAATAAACAGGGACAGAACTACATTTCAATGGTAAAGATAGGTTTTTCAGTTTGGAATAAGAATGAATCCTGAAAGCCTAAATACTAAAAGTGTGAGAAGTTCTACCATTTATTAAAGAGGGAGGAAAAAGAAGTTTTCCGATGAAACATTGAGGGAGATTAAAGAAAATTAAGATGTAGAATAAAATTCAATTTCCATTGAGAAATAGTTCTGCTTTAATAATAGGCAGTATAAAAAACATTGGCAAGTTATTTTTGTACTGAAGTCTTGGGGGGAAATGCTATACAGTTTTAATGAGTAGGGAAGTATTGACTAATGATGTCTTTGCATTTATTCCTGATACAGTCTAAAAGCTACTTATAACATTGCTAAACTAAATCACCCTCGTCAGAAGTTCATACTGAAACATTTGTAAGATTACTTTGCTTTCTGGGTACGAAGGGAGAGTAGTTGAAGCTTTTGATTCCTGTGTGTGTGCACATACACACACATTCTTTACGTATATAGTATATATAAAAATATATACATATACAAATATATATTATGTATGTTTATTTTTTTGTATATTCATTCCTCTATACTGTCTCTTATGTGAGAACTTATTTAGGACTAATCTTTTCTTACTGTATATATTTATGGTCATTTAAAAAACTTTTAAAGAACTTTCTGTAGAAAGATACTATTTAAAAAAAAATTTTTTTTTAAAGATTTTATTCATTCATTTGACAGAGAGAGATAGAGCACAAGCATGGGGAGCAGCAGGCAGAGGGAGAGGGAGAAGCGGGCTCCCCGCCGAGCAAGGAGCCTGACCCGGGCCATGGGATCATGACCTGGGACGAAGGCAGACTCCCAACCAACTGAGCCACCCAGACGCCCTGTAAAAAATTTCTAAAAGTCAAGAAGCATACTTAAGAAAAAGTGAATCACATTTATCCTGCCACCTAACATAAACATTTTGGTGTACATTCTTTCATGTTCAGGTTGTATCCTGTATGTATTAAAGAGCAAAAATCATACGTTCAGAGAAGTGTGAAGTGCTTTTTGAAGTCATTGTAGCTATGCTTCTAGAGCAGTTATGGCTTCTTGAGTTTGACTTTCCTGATGTTCTGGGATATAATGGAAATGTCATTGTTAGCTTTTCATTTTGGGAGGGATTATCAGTATTTTTTCTAAAATTGACCTGGCTGTCTGTTTTGAAAGTTAAGAATTAGTAGAATCACCACAATGAAGTGAGAGATGCACTTGCTGGGACTTAATCTGAGGAAATGCAATGTAAACTAGAGCAAAAGAAATACCTTGCTATAATTGAGCAAGTTTCCCAAGGCATTTATGTGGGCAGTTTGTGAGAATATGTATTCCTTATGACATTACTTCCTTCTGAACAGTGCAATTAAATAAGCTAAAAGTAAAGCTTGGAGTTTTGTAATGGTAATAGCCATAGATGCAATTTTAAAAAATTAAGTGACATTCAAGATCTGTCTCTTTTCCTGTGAATCTAATAACCCCAAGGCAATACAGTTTCCAGTTTTTTCTGTTGATTGTTTGCATCAAATAACACTTTCTTATAACTTGGTGGAGGGAGAGAATTTGATGATTGAGTCCTAGTTCTGCTTTACAGATTTTGTGGCAAAATCTTGTACAAGCCAAAATACCATTATGTTCTATGGGTCTGTTGAACATACTCTTTGATTCTGACCTGTTTTTAAAAGTAAGAGGGCTTTGACTACACTTAGAAACCCATTAAAAGAAAAGGACTTGGCAAATGAGTATAATTCAAGTAAAGTGCATTTACCCACATTTTGGCCAATTTCTCAAAGCTAACAAAGCAAAGGAAACTTTTCAGATTGAAAATGGAGATCCCCTTAAATAAAGAGTTTTACTGATCACCGGTAGCTTAGGAAACACTTTGTACTTTTCTTGGTAGTGGCTTGGGACAGACACCAACATGCTTTTGGTAACTGGTGTATGCTGTCTGGGTAATAGTGTGTAGTTTGGGCACTTAAGATCCATGCCAACTTGCTATGCCATCCTAAGCACTGGTTCACACCTTTAACCTCAGAGATCGCTGTGACCTGACAGATAGATTGATCATCATGTAGGTTCACTTTGGGAGGGTAGGTGAAGGTTGAACATTTAATCCAGTAACTCTTAAAGCCATGAGGCAGTAAAGACCTAGTGGCTAAGAATATGAACCTTGGAGTCAGTCAATCTGAGTTTGATCCTAGCCATATCAGTTAGCTTTATGATCTTTGGGAGTTTTTTATTTTTATTAATTTAACAGACATTTAGGTATTGTTTTTTTTTATATTTGCTAGGCAATGTTCTAATTGTGTGTGTGAGAAATATTACCTCATTAAATTTTTGTAACAATCCAGTTAAACTTATTTTATTATTGTCATCTTCCTTCTCCTCCCCACTTAGGTATTTTGCTTTTTTTAAGTTTGCTTCCTCATTTTAAGACGGCGATTATACTGGAGTTGAGAGTATTCAGTAGGACAGTATATAGATAGCACTCTTCACAGTGGCTGGGCCAGTATCATTCTCTGCTGACTTACTGTTTCTGAGAAAAGCAGTATTTTGTGGCAAACTGCTACCTTCTGTACCCGTGATGTTACAATCAGAGTGATAGGGGTCATTCCCTGCAGGGTCTTCTAAATGCTTACAGGAATATTCCTGCAAGTTTCTGAAGAATTTTGAGTTGGTCAGGGAAAGTCTCAAAAAATCTAATTCCATCCAGACACAGTCTGCAGCTTTATAGTGCCCTGGGTCTCTGGGGCCTAGTGAGATCTTGGTTAATAGCATGGTTGCTTTCCCAAATCCAAATCTATATCCAAGGGATTATCAAAGGGCCACAAGTCTTTTTTGTTTGTTTTACTTTATTTTAAAATAATGTCAAACTTAAAGTTGCAGAAATGGTAGGAAGAAGTTCTGTATACCCTTCATTCAGATTTCCCCAAATGTTACATTTTATCACATATGCTTTATAATCTTTCTTTATATATATGCACATATGTGTAAATACTTATGTGTTCGCGAACCATCTGATAAGTTGCAGACAGACAGGAAACGTTTTTACTCCAAAATGCTTTAGTGTGTATTGCCTAAGAGCAAGGACATTCTTTTATATAACCACAATACAATTATCAAAATCAAGACGTTAATATTGATAAAATGCTAATATTTGCTCTGTGGACTTTATGCAATTTCATCATTGTCTTCACCGATACTCAAAGAAAATCTCCCAGGATAATGCATTCTGTTTAGTTGTCATATCTCTTTAGTCTACTTTAATCTGGAGCTGTTCTGGAGACTTTTTAATCTTTCATGACTTTGTTATTTTGAAATGTACAGGCCAGTTATTTTGCAGAGTGTTCATTATTTGAATTTGTCTGATGTTTCATCATGCTTGGCTTCCTCATGATTATGTAGTCAGGGCAAGAATACCACAGAAATTGTGTCCTTCCCAGTATATGACATCAGGAGTCACATGATGTCTGTTCCATTATTGGTGGTGTTAATTTTGATCACTTATAGTGCCAGCCAAGTTTCTTCACTGTAAAGTTAACATTTTCCCTGTGCAAATAATAAGTATCTAGTAGGAAGATTGAATTTATGTAATTATTTTGTTTCTTGTCCAACAGGTACCAGTTTTATCCATTGGTAATTCTTGCCCCAAGTAATTATGGTGGGTGTCAAATGGTGATTTTTTAAAATTTCATCACTTTTATAATTATTATTAATTTTATATATTTTTTAAAAGATTTTATTTATTTGAGAGAGAGAGTGTGTGAGAGAGAGCTCACGAGCAGGGCAGAGGGAGAAGCAGACTCCCCTGCTGAGCAGGGAGCCTGACTCGGGGCTCCATCCCAGGACCCTAGGATCTTGACCTGAGCCGAAGGCAGAGGCTTAACAAACTGAGCCACCCAGGCATCCCAATAATTTTATAATTATTAAATTTAATAAAAGAAAGAACCCTCTTGTCTCCCCCATTTATTTATTTTATTAGTATGGACTTAGAGTTTCCTGTTTTATTCTGTGAGGTATAATCTGTTAACTATTGTTATTTATTCTGATGCTTCAGAGTGTACCAAATTGGCCAGTGGGAGCTTCTCCAAGCTGGCCTCTATGTTCTCTCCACATGCCTTCATTATTTATTGAGCGCTTCTTTGTTTTCTGACATAACAAGATGTTTCAGGCTCATCTTGTATTTTTACTTGCCATAGTCCAGAAATCAGCCAGGGATCCCTGGTTCCTTTTAGTGGAGAATGACATTTGGAAGCCAGGATCTAGACTCCAGGTGTATTTGGTGCTATTGGAGTGTCATTGCCTCTAGATTCTCTCAGTGAAAAGAGCTAGGATAGATACAGGTATGTAGATACATAGTTATAGATACAGATACATCCCTAGGGTATATAGGATACACGTTTGTATAACGTATAGGACATATATACACATGATGTATTATAGGACATGGATCTCCTATATATCTTAGGGAATATATATATATATATATATATTGCATACACATATGTACATTGAATACATATGTACACACACATATTACAGATATATGTATATAATTGTGTGCATATAATAAATATATGTACATAATTATATATGTATATATATGTATATATTTATATACATATATGTATATAAATATGTACGTATTTATATTATGCAATAGATATTATATATATTATATCTATATTATACAATAGATATAACACACATCTCTATCTTTTTATGTATTTAGAACAGTGAATTCATAGTAATATCTAGCATTCACCTGCCTGTATTCATAATTTTCTCTTAACAGTGAAAAAACTTGGCTCTCAGTTTCCACAATATAGTTATTTACTCAGTCTGAGAATACACATGACGTAGTTCTGGAATTGCTAATTCATTTTATTGCAAAAAGCAAAACAACCAACCGGAGTTGTTTATAGTTCTTTATGTCTTTAGCTTAAGGGTAAAATCACTAACAAAATTACTGTCCTCTGGAGTTTAGGTTAGGTACACATCCTTTTAATATAGTTATATTAATTATTTGAAATACAGTAGATTCATTTATTTGTATTTGTGTTCCATTTTTAGTTTCCCCCTTCTGTGTTGATTTTATTTATTTACTTGAATATGTGTAGTATTAACAGTTTTAAAAGTTAGATTGGACGAGGGGCGTGCCTGGGTGGCTCAGTCGGTTAAGCGTCTGCCTTCGGCTCAGGTCACGATCCTGGGGTCCTGGGATCGAGCCCCGCATCAGGATCCCTCCTCAGTGGGAGGCCTGCTTCTCCCTCTCCCACGCCCCCTGCTTGTGTTCCCTCTCTCGCTGTGTCTCTCTCTGTCAAATAAATAAATACAAATCTTAAAAAAACAAAGATTGTTAGATTGGGCAAAAAGATATACTCAGAAAAGTGTCACTTTACCCATTTCTACGTCTTACCCATCCTCTCATTATTTCTTTTCTTGTTTTTACCCACCCTCTGTAAGTAACCAGTATCATTGGTTTCTGGTTTATCCTTCTGTTTCTTTTTGTATAAATTAATATCTGTCTGCTTTTTCTTTGTTCCTTTTCTTCTTTCCTTTCCTTTTTCTTTTTCTTTTTTCATTATAGGGCTTCTTTTGAATAGTGAGAATTTAGTTCTCCCATAGGGGTATTATACCCCTCACTGCATTTCTTGGCCTTAAGATGCCTCATCAACTTGTACCTACTCAGGATACATCTGTATAAATACATAGTGATTAAATGTAACTAGTTTTACGTTTGACATCTTGTATACAGTCTCATTACTTTATTTATTTTTAAAGATTTTATTTATTTGAGAGAGAGAGAATGAGAAACAGAAAGCACGAGAGGGAAGAGGGTCAGAGGGAGAAGTAGACTCCCCGCCGAGCAGGAAGCCCGATGCGGGACTCGATCCCGGGACTCCAGGATCATGACCTGAGCCGAAGGCAGTCGCTTAACCAACTGAGCCACCCAGGCGCTCATTACTTTATAAGTTATACCATCATGCGTAGTGGTATATATGCTCTAAGATTTCCAGTGCTTCATATAACTCCTTGTTTGAAGTGAGGTTAGTTTCTTTCCATTATATGTAGTACCTTTTTACATTAATGCTGATATTTAAGTGATTTTTTTATATATTCTTTTATGTGGTTCAAACATGTCTGAACTAAAAAGTTTTGAGTTCCCAATGAATAGTGATTTTTTGGTGTGTAATTGTACATTGCAGCACAGAGGTACTAGAATGTATATTTTAGTTATTGAATGTTACTGCTATAGAATCTCCCTCCCTGTTCTGTTTAAGCAACAATAAGTTTCTTAGCTCTAACCTTGTCATCTTCTTGATCTTAGAGGGAAAGCTTTCAGTGTTTCTTTATTGAGTATGATGTTAGCTGTGGGTTTTTTTATGAAGACCCTTTACCATTTTGTGGAAGTGTCCTTCTGTTCTTAGCTGTATGAGTGTTTTTATCATGAAAGAATATTGGGTTTTATCAGGTCCCTTTTTTTTTTGTATTAATAGAGATGATTGCATGTTTTTTTCTTCATTCTATTAATGTGGCATGTTAATTACATTAATTTTCTTATGTTGAACCAGTCACATTACTGGGACAAATTCTACTTGGTCATGGTATTATAATCTTTTCAATATGCTGTTGGATTTGGTTTGCTAATATTATGTTGAAAATTTTTGCATTTATCCTCTTAAGGGATATGGGTCTATTGTTTTGGGTTTTTTTGTTGTTGTTTTGGGTTTTTTGTTTGTTTGTTTTGCAGTTATCTTTGGCTTTGGTTAGGGTAATGCTGGCCTCATAGAATGAGTTAGGAAGTGTTCTCTTCTATTTTTTGGAAGCATTTGAAAAGGATTGGTGTTAATTCTTTAAATGTTTAGTAGGATTCACCAGTGAAGTCATCTGGTCTTGGGCTTTTCTTTGTTGGGAGGTTTTTTTATTATTGATTCAGTCTCTTGTTATAGGTCTCTTGTTCTTCCTTTTCTTCCTCCACCTCCTCCTCCTCCTCTTCCTCCTTTTCTTTTTCTTCTTCAGTTTTTTTCTTTTTCAGTGATCTCTACACCCAATGTGGAGCTCAGACTCACAACCCTGAGATCAAGAGTTGTATGTTCCACAGACTGAAGTCAACCAGCCGACCCTCTTTCTCCTTAAGTCAATTTTGATAATTTGTTTCTAGGAACTTGTCTGTTTCACCTAGGTCATTTAATTTGTTGGTGTATAACTAATTGTTCATAGTATTCTAGTATTATAATCCTTTTTTTATTTCTGTAAAGTCAGTAAGAATATCTGCACTTTTGTTTCTGATTTTAGTTATTTCTGTCTTCTCTCTTATTCTTAGTTGAGCTTAAAAGTTTTGACAATTTTGTTGATCTTTTCAAAGGACTAACTTTTGGCTTTATTGAACCTCTGTTGTTTCTCTATTCTCTATATTGTTTATATCTGCTTTAATCTTTATTATTACCTACCTTCTGCTAGCTTTAGGTTTACTTTGCTCTTCTTTTTTTAGTTCCTTAAGGTGTATGGTTAGGTTATTGATTGAGATCTTTCCCTCTGAGCATTGCTTTTCTGTATCCCTTGAGTTTTTGTATTTTGCTTTTTGTTTTCATTTGTCTTTTCTCATTTCCTTGTGATTTTTTTATTTGATCCATTGGGTATGAGTGTATTGTTTAATTTCCATATATTTATGACTTTATCAATTTTCCTTATTGGTTTCTACCTTCATTCCATTATGGTCAGAGAATATATGTTGTATGATTTCAGTCTTAAGTTTATTGAGACTTGTTTTGTGGCCTAACTTATTAGTCTAACCTGACCAGTTTCCATGTGCACTTAAGAAGACTATGTATTTTACTATTTTACTATTGTTGGGTATGTTCTATATATCTGTCTATAAGCTTTAGTTGGTTTATAGTATTGTTCAGGTCTTCTGTTTCTTTATTGATGGTTCTGTGTAGATATTCTATCCGTTATTGAAAATGGAGTATTCTGATTTCTAACTATTATTGTAGAACTTTCTCCCTTCAATTCTGTCAGTATTTCCTTCATACATTCTGGGACTCTGTTGTTAAGTGCATATATGTTTATAATTGTTGTATCTTCCTGATGAATTGACCTATTTATTATAAAATGTCCTTCTTTGTCTCTAGTAAAAATGTTTGTGTTAAAGTCTATTTTGTCTGGTATGAATCTAGCCACTCCAGCTCTCTTTTGGTGACTGCTTGCATGATATATCTTTTTCGATTTTTTGCTTTCAACTTGAATGTGTTCAATCTAAAGTGTCTGTTATGGACAGCATATAGTTGGATGATGGGTTTTTGTGCATTCTGTAATTTTCAACATCTGTTTTTAAGATTTAAAAAAAATTTTTTTAAGTAATCTGTGTACCCAAGTGGGGCAAACCTACAGCCCCAAGATCAAGAGTCACATCCTCTATTGACTGAGCCAGCCAGGCACCTCTGTAAATTTCAACATTTGATTAGAATGCCTAATATTTATATTTAATGAAATAACTAGTAAGTTAGGATTTATACCTGCCATTTTGCTATTTTTTTGCTATATGTCTTATTCCTTTTTTCTTCTATCCCTGTATTAATGCTGTATTTTGTGTTAAATAGGTATTTTCTAGTGTATCATTTTAATTCCCTTGTCATTTCTTTCACTATATATTTTTAAATCATTTTCTAGTGGTTGCTCTGGAGATTATAATTAACATCTTAATTTCTAACCGTTTAGTTCTAATTGAAACCAATCTAATTTCAATAGCATATAAAAATTTTTATATAGCCCCTTTCCCTCTCTCTTTGTGCTGTTATTGACATATAAATTACATGTTTATACATTGTATGTTCATCAACATAGATTTATAATTATTGCTTCATACAATTGTCTTTTAAATCAAATAGGAGGAGGGGCACCTGGGTAACTCAGTTGGTTAAAGTGTCCCACTCTTGATCTTAGCTGAGGTCTTGATCTCAGGCTTGTGAGTTCAAGCCTCACATGGGGCTTCATGATGGCTGTGGGGCCTACTCAAAAAAATCAAATAGGAGGAAACAGTTTCTTTTTTTTTTTTTTAAAGATTTTATTTTTTTATTTATTTGAGAGAGAGAGAGAATGAGCGATAGAAAGCACGAGAGGGAAGAGGGTCAGAGGGAGAAGCAGACTGCCTGCTGAGCAGGAAGCCCGATGTGGGACTCGATCCCGGGACTCCAGCATCATGACCTGAGCCGAAGGTAGTCGCTTAACCAACTGAGCCACCCAGGCGCCCCAGGAACAAACAATTTCAAGTCAAAAATATATACTTACTGGCTTTTATATTGACCTGTATAAATTCACATATGTAAATACATAAATGTAAATTATATATTTGCATATGTATATTTGCCTTCGCTGGTATTTTTTATTCATGTATATTCAAGTTACTGTCAAAGATCCCTTTATTTCAGCCTGAAGGACTTCCTGGTATTTTGCAGAGCTAGTCTGCTAGCAACAAATCCTCTAAGTTTTTTTTTTTTTTTTAATCTGGGAATGTTTTACTTTCTCCCTAATTTTCCAAAATATACTTTTTGCTGGGTATAGAATTCTTAGTTGACACACTCTTTATTATTTTGAATTTGCTATCTCACTGCCTTCTGTCCTCCGTGGCTGCTGATGAGAAATCAGCTGTTGAACTTTTTTGAGAATGTCTTGTATGTGATGAGTTCCTTCTTGTTCTTTCAAGATCTCTTTATATTTGGCTTTTGCCAGCTTAATTATGATATGTCTGGGTAGGGATTTCTGAGTTTATTGATCTACTTGCTATGTAGATCGATGTTTTTCATCAGATATAAGAAGTTTTGTGTCACTGCTTTTTCCAGTACTCTTTCTACCTCTTCTCTCCCTTCTAGGACTCATGTTATGTGTATGTATATTGGTAATCTTAATTGGTTACACCATTGTCAAGGTCTCTTTAGGCTTTGTTCATTTTCCTTCAGTTTTGTTTTTTTATGTTCCTCAGACAAAATCATCTCAATGGACCTATCTTCATGTTCACTGATTCTTTCTTCTGCCTGCTCAAATCTGCTATTGAGTCTCTCTAGTGAATTTTTCATTTGTTACTGCACTTTTCAACTCCATGATTTTAAAAATAATTTCTGTCTCTTGGGTAGAGGAAGTAAAATGGGTAAAGGGAAGTGGGAGATACAGGCTTCCAGTTATGGAATGAATAAGTCACAAATAAAAGGCACAGCATAGGGAATATAGTCAATGATATTGTGGAATGTAGTCAATGATACTGTAATAGTGTTGTGTGATGACGGATGGTAGCTACACTTGCGGTGAGCAGAGCATAACAAATAGAGATATCGAATCACTATTGTACACCTGGAACTAATGTAACATTGTGTGGCAACCATACTCATATTTAAAAAATAATACTTTCTATATCTTTATTAAGACTTGGTTCTCAGGGGTGCCTAACTGGCTCAGTCAGTAGAGCATATGACTCTTGATCTTGGAGTCATGAGTTTTAACCTCACATTGGGTATGAAGCCTACTTTTAAAAAAACAAAGACTTAGTTCTCATTCTTTTAGTTCTTTACACATGGTTTCCTTTAGTTCGTTGAACATATTTAAGATAGCTGACTTAAACTCTAGGAAGTCCAGTGTTTGGACTTTCTCAGTGAGTTTCTGTTATCTGCTTTTTCCCCTCCCTGTGTATGGGTCATACTTTCCTTGCATGTCTCATAACTTTTTGTTAAACCTGAACATTTAAAATAATATATGACAACCCTTAAAGTCAAATTCTCCTCCTTCAGGGTTTGTTATTGTTGTTGCCTTTTTTTTTTTTTTTTTTACTGACTTTACTGAACTAATTCTATAAAGTTTGTATTCTTTATTAGGTGTGGCCACTGAAGTCTCTGCTTAGTTAACTTAGTGGTGAGCTAATGATTGGATATATTTCCTTAAAAGTGCAGAACCAGTAACTCTCCCATTCTTTGCTGCATGGCTCTGTGTTCATATTGGGACTCACCTTTAAAATTCAGGTAGTTTACTGCTGTGCCTTAGCTTTTACTTGCTGTTTGTACAGAGTGTGTCACTTAGAAGTGAGACCTTAGTACATTCTTGGTCTTCCCTGAACATGTACACGGCCCTGGATATGCACAGTCCTATGCGTATGCAGCCTTTTAGATTCCCAGAAATATGTCAGAGTTTTTCTGGACATCTCATTCCCCAGCTTTGATTAGCTTTTCTTGCTTGCCCCAAATGTTTCACTACCTCTTGCAGGTGCAGTGTTAAACAATTTCTGCTTATAGTTTTTGACAAATGCCCCCAGGAATAAGCTGTTTATTCTGGGAGAGCTGTAAGTTAGGTCAAATAAAGACAAGCTCTATGAGTAGTATTTCCTAGAGAACTTCCGCATAGGCCAAAACATGACATTTTTGTTTTTGTGTTTTTTGTTTTTTGTTTTTTTTTGCAAATGGGGCTTTTAAAGAGCTCCAGCCCTGTTCTGACCCCTCCTGAGGTTGTGGTGCTGGTGGCTTTTACTGTGATTGCTGTCCATTGGTTTTCAAGATTACCTTGGAGCTGGGAAGAGGGGGCTTGGTCAAGGGCATGTTAAAATACCACAATACTTGTGGTTTTTACCAAAATAGCACTTTTTCTTGAATAAGAAAGAGTACATGCTCCCTGGCTTGTAAGAAGTCTTTGGTTAATTGCCAGAGTTTTGAAGTTTATTTTGACAGTTTTTGCCAATATCCTCATTGTATTTCTAGAGACAATTTCAGAAGTCCTTACTCTACCTTTCCTGGTGGTTGCACTCAATTATTTTGTAAGGAGAGTTGAATAATAATTTAAAATATCTTTTATATTTATCCATGTAGTTAACCATTTTTGATGATCCCCATACCTTTGTATAGATTCAGATTTCCATCTGTTACCATTTTCTTTCTGCCCAAGGACTGTATAATATTTCCTGTGGTGCAGGTATACAGGTGATAAAATTCTTTCAATCTTTATATGCCTCATAAGGTCTTTACTTAATCTTTGCATCTGTGTTTATGAGGCACACTTGTTTGTAGTTTTTTTATTTTGTCTTATTTTGTTATCAGTGCAGTTGTGGCCCCAAAAATTGAATTGAGGAGTATTACTTTCTCTTTTGTTTTCTGAAAGGGTGAGTAACTACATCATTTCTTCTTTATATTGATAGAATTCAATAATCCCATCTGGGCCTGGAGTTTTCTTTGTTGGAAAGTTTTTAAAGACAAATTCAGTGTCTTTTGTATATATGGAGGTAGTCAAGTTATCCCTTTTTTCCTGAGTGAATATTACTTTATTATCCCTTAAATATCTGCTGGATCGTTAGTGATGTTCCCTCTTTCATTCCTGATGTTGGTATTTTTTTTTTTTTTTTAAGATTTTTGAGAGACAGCTAGAGCGCAAGCCGGGGGAGGGGCAGAGGGAGAGGAGGAAGCCGACTCCCCACTGAGCACAAAGCCCGATGCTGGGACTCCATTCCAAGACCCTGAGATCATGACCTGAGCCACCCAGGTGCCCGATGTTGATCATTTTTGTCTTTTTTCTCCTTGGTCAGTCTGGCTAGAGGTTTATCAGTTTACTGATTTTTTTTTAAAGGCTTTTGCCATTATAAGTTTTCTCTTTTTTTCTGTTTTCAATTTCTTTGGTTTCTGCTTTTTGTTATTTTCTTTCTTAAACTTTGAGTTTAATTTATTCTTTTAGCATTTTAAGGTAGAAGCTTACATGGTTGATTTGAGACTTTCTAATAGGAGCATTTTAATGCTATAAATTTTTGTCTAAGCAGTGCTTTTTGGCAGCATTCTAAAATTTTGATATATTTTCATTTTCATTCCATTCAGAGTATTTTCTTTTCTTTTTTTTTTAAAGATGTTATTGATTTATTTGACAGAGAGAGAGAGTACAAGCAGGGGGAGCTGCAGGGAGAGGGAGAAGCTGGCTCCCCACTGAGCAAGGAGCCCGATGTGGGACTCGATCCCAGGACCCTGGGGTCATGACCTGAGCCAAAGGCAGACGCTTAACCAACTGAGCCACCCAGGTGCCCTTCAAAGTATTTTCTGACTTCCCTTTTACCCGTGACTTATTTGGATGTTGTGTATTATTTAATCTCTAATTATTTGGGGATTTTTCCAAATAACTTTTATGTTATCAATTTATAATTTAATTCCATTATGATTGTAGAGCATATTTTGTGTCATTTCTATTCTCTTAGGTTTTGTATTGTCTGTCTTGGTGTGAATGGTATATGTGCCCTTGATAAGAATATATATTCTTTTCTTGTTGGGTGGAATGTCCTATCAATGTCATTTATGTCAAGTTGATTAATAATGTTCTTGGCTCAGTTGGTTCAGCGACTGCCTTCGGCTCAGGTCATGATCCCAAGGGTCCTGGGATCGAGTCCCATATCGGGCTCCCTGCTCTGCGGGGAGTCTGCTTCTTCCTCTGACCCTCTTCCGTCTCATGCTCTCTACCTCTCATTCTCTCTCTCTCAAATAAATAAATAAAATCTTTAAAAAAAAAATAATGTTCTTGCTGTCTTCTGTATTCTCGCTTATTTTATGTCTTCTTATTCTATTAGTTACTGATTGAAGAATGTTGAGGTAGCCAAGTATAATTGTGGGATGGTCTTATTTCTCCTTTAATCAATCAGTTTTGGCTTCATATACTTTGAAGTCCTGTTGTTAGCTGCATACGCATATATGATTATATCTTCTTGGTGAATTGATTATTTTATTATTTAGTGTTCTTTTAGATACTGTTGCTGATTTATTAACTCCTGTTCCAAATAATCTCTAGCCCATAGATGAGGATTTAAGTAATAATGTTAGATGCTTTTGTTGCTTTTGTTTTGACCCTTTGAGTTTTCCAGCTCTCCCTTCGCTGGTTGGGTTCTAAATTATAGATGGTCCAGGCTAGCTTCAGTGCTCAAAGATAGGCACTAGAATCTGGGCATAGGGATATCTGAGAGAATTAGGCATGTGCCTAAAAGCCATACATATGTAAATAGAACTTAGAAACTGGGAGTTTGAGTAGCACGGATTTAGCTTCTGACTTATGTGCTTGGTATCATACGCTTATGGTTCCCTAATCCTTTATTATAATCAAACATAGGGAACTTCAACAATTATGTAAACATAACGTTGAGTATCCAGAAGTGATGAGATATCAGGGTCAGAACTGAAGTGCCTCAAATATTGTATTCAAATCTTAATTGCTTCTCAGTGTTTGGGTTTTCTTAAAAAAAAAAATTGTGAAAATATTCAAGCTTGAAAAAAATAGTACAATAAACACATGTGTACCCTTGTAGATTTAGTAGTTAACATTTTGCTATATTTACATTTTTCTCTCTTTTTTACAGATTTATTTATTTATTTTAGAGAGTGTGTGTTTGTGCATGAGCGGGAGAGGGGTGGCAGAAGAGGGAGAGAATCTCAAGCAGACTGCGTGCTGAGGGCAGAGCCCCCCACTCAGGGCTCAGTCTCACAACCCTGAGGTTATTTCCTGAGCTGAAACCAAGAGTCAAATGCTTAACCAACTAAGACACCCAGGCGCCCCAACACACTCTCCCTTTTAACAGCTGAACCATTTGAGAGTTGTAGACATCATGACACTTCTAAAAACTTCAGCATGCTTTTCCTTTATGAATATGATACTATTATCATACCTAAGAAAATTAAAAAGTACTTTCTTATTGGCATCTGTTATTTAGTCTTATTCAGATTTATCCAGCTGTTCTAAAATGTCTCTTGTAACTTTTTTCAAAGCAGGTTCCAAACATAGCTCATGTTTTGCCTTATTTGGTGTAGACCACGAGTTCTCAACTGGGAACAGTCTTGCCCTCCAGGGGGTAATTGGCCATGTCTAACGCCATTTTAACTTTTTCCTTTATCCTTTGTATTTCCTATAAATAAGAAGTTCAGATTTGAAGTTTAATGCATCTTTGTTTTTTATACTTCATATTGCACTGCATCAAGAGGTTGAGTCTGGCTATTTGGCTCAAGTAATGAGTGTCAGATATCTACAGTGTAATTTTTCCTCTGTGAGCCTTTGACAGCTTGCATGTCCTGTTAGCCATGATGTTTTAGTATATCTATTGATGATCCTTACCCTAATCAGTTATGGGGTTGTAAAGAATGATTCTTTTAAACATGTCATTCTTTATTACTGGCATTCTTCAGTAAGAAAGAGCCTTTCTTCTCTCATCTCCCCCTTTTAGTAGTAGTAAAGATTCATGAATTTTTACTTATTCAATATCTTAAAGTCAATTCTAGTTATTATTTTTTGTGCTCCAAAATTTATGCAGGTGTTGTCTCCTTCAGACTGTCTCCTTTGTGCCTTTGAGGTGATCTCATTAATCATTTGAGCACTTTCTTGTTTTCTCAGCCCAACTACATATCTCAGGCTTGCTTTTAATTTTTCCACCCCTAGTCATAGAACTCGCCATTTCTCCAAATGCCCTTGGACCTTTTAGTCGGGTGTGGTATTTAGAACTAAAATCTGGGAGTGAGGTATGCTTATTACTACTGGGTTGCCATTATTTCTAAGCCCTTTTAGTCAACAGAATTATAAAATACTTTTTAAATTATGAGTTCATACTTATATGTACAATTCAAAATTAACCTGTTTTTTTCTTTTTATTTTATATATTTTTATTTTTTATTAAAAATTTCAGTTTCAGGGGCGCCTGCATGGCTCAGTTGGTTGGGCGACTACCTTCGGCTCAGGTCATGATCCTGGAGTCCCGGGATCGAGTCCCGCATCGGGCTCCCTGCTCAGCGGGGAGTCTGCTTCTCCCTCTGTCCCTACCCCCTCTCATGCTCTATCTCATTCTCTCTCTCAAATAAATAAATAAAATCTTAAAAAAAAAAAAGCTTTCCATTAAAAAAAAAAATTTCAGTTTCAGCCTGGGTGGCTCAGTCGGTTAGGCATCTGCCTTCATCTCAGGTAATGATCTCAGGGTCCTGGGATGGAGCCCACATCAGGCTCCCTGCTCAGGGGGGAGCCTGCTTCTCCCTCTCCCTCTGTCCACCCAGCCTCAACCCCTCTACCACTTGTGCTCTCTCTTTCTCAAATAAATAAAATCTTTTTTAAAAGTTTCAGTTCCTGGGGCGCCTGGGTGGCTCAGTTGGTTAAGCATCTGCCTTTGGCTCAGGTCATGATCCCAGGGTCCCAGGATCAAGCCCCACATCGGGCTCTCTGCTCAATGGAGAGCTTGCTTCTCCCTCTCCCTCTGCCTGCCACTATGCCTACTTGTGCGTGCTCTCTCTCTCTCTGTGTCAAATAAATAAATTTAAAAAAATTCAGTTCCTGCTGATAATAATGTAGTTCTTTATTTGCTTTATCCTACAGTAAATATCCAATGTTGCAGAATTATAGTAATTAGTATTCTACCTGAATTCTTAGCACTGTAACCTGCTGAGTGAAGTTAAAGATGTCTTTTGTAGTTCGTTTTTTTGTTCCTTAAAATTTACCCCACTGAAGATGTATAATCAGAGTATTATGTTCAAAATTGACTTGAAATAATTATTTTCTTTATATGGTTATGTCAACATTTGATATACAGTTACATTCATTTATTTCTGTGTTCAGTGTTAGAGTTTGCTTTTTTGGCTTGATTTTGTTTTGAATATGTAAAACATTTACAATTTTTCAAAAGTCAAATCTATATAAAAAGCTATACTCAGAAGTCTTGCTCCCATCTCTATCCCTTCCATCCCATAGCCCTTGTAGATAACCATTTTCATTAATTTCTGGTTTATCCTTCTAGTGTGTGTGCTTTTCGTTTTTTACAAAACCAAATATATAGAGAGAGGTAGTTGTTTCTCCTATTTCCTTAAACAAAATGTATCACTATGTATGTAGTGTTCTATTTCTTTTACTTAATTATTCTGGAAATTTCTTCAATTTGAGTTTCTGCAGTTCTCCTTTATTCTTTACAGTTGTATTATATTTCATCATATGGTTATACTGTATATATCCATTAGATTGCTTCTAATACAAATAAGCCTGCAGGAAATAACTTTTCATATTTACATGGAGTATATCTTTTTTTTTTTTTTAAGATTTTCTTTATTTATTTGTTAGAGAGAGAGCATGAGTGGGGGGTTGGGGTAGAGGGAGAGGGAAAAGTAGACTCCCGGCTGAGCAGGGAGCCCAACTTGGGGCTCCATCCCAGGACCCTGGGATCATGACCTGAGCCGAAGATAGACGCTTAACCAACTGAGCCACCCAGGTGCCCCTACATGGAGTATATCTTGAAAGTAGAGTCCTAAAACTGGGATTGCTGACTCAGTGGATGGATGAATAACTGTTTATATTAGATGTTGTCAAATTCCCCCTCCATTGGGAATCTTTTGGATAATAATCCTGTGGGATCTTAGACTCCTACCTCAAATGTAGGGGAATATCTTATCTCTCCACAGCTTACCAGTGTCAGATTTGTGAATTTTTGCCTAAGAGCAAAAGAGTGAATTCCAGCATAGTTTTCACTTGCTTTTCTCTTATGAGGGAGACTGGAAATTGTTGCTTATGTCATTTACCTTTTTTGTTCTTTGAACTAGATGTTCATATCCGTTGCCCATTTTCTGTTACAGAGTTTTTGCTTTTTGTCTTCTCCATTTTTAGTTTTTTATACCAGGGAGATTAGCCTCTTATAAGTTACAGATATTTTCTCCAAGCTTGTCATTTGTATTTTGACTCTCCTGCCCCCACATGAAAATTAAGTCTTTTCTCATTGCTTCTGGAAAAGCATTTGCTATTTCTTTATTACAGAGAAATTTATATTTTTTTTGTAGTGCATATATTGTTTCAGTTTTTACATTTAGACCTTTGATTCATTCATGTAGAATTTATTATGGTGTACAGTTTAAAGTATTGACCCAAATTTATCTTTCTCCAAGAGGCTATCCACTTCCACCACTGTTACTTAAAATGCCCGTTTTTCTCCAACAGTTTAAGTTGGAGCAGTTTTAAGATGAAATCTCTATCACGTACTAAATATTCGTGTATATATGGATTTTTTCTGAACTTCATTATATTCTAAGTGTTCATATGCCTTACACACTTAATTGTAGTGGTTTTATGTTTTAATATTTGTAGTATTTAATATGTATTTAATATTTGTAGGGCCAGCTCCCTTGTGCTTCTTTTTCAGGATTCCCCTAGCTGTTCTTGCCCATTTGTTTTTACATATTAGAATCAACTCATCTGGCTTCAGAAAGTTTTTTATTTTTTTAATTTTTTAAATTTTTAAAAATTTTATTTATTTGAGACACAGAGAGAGAGAGAGAGCACAAGCAGGGGGAGCAGCAGATAGAGAGGGAGAAGCAGGTTCCCTGCTAGGCAGGGAGCCTGATGTAGGGCTCAATCCCGGGACCCTGGGATCATGACCTGAGCTGAAGGCAGACATTTAACCGACTGAACCACCCAGGCACACTCCCAGAAAGTTTTTTAAAAATTATTTTCAGTGGAAACATGTTAAATGTAGATATTCACTTAGAAAGAATTGACAGCTTGGACATGTTGATGTCCAAGTATAAGAGATGTCCTCATCTTGTTCAAGTCTAGTCTACTTTTGGGACTTTCAGGAGTTTAAAAAATATATCCTGATAATAGGTGTTGCATTCCAGGTATTGTATCTTTTCTGTCACTGTTATATATGGGACCTTTTCTTCCACTGTATCTTTTAGCTGGGTATTTTATATATATCTATAAGGCTTCCATTTTATATCCCATTACCATATTGATTTATTTCAATCATTCAATTTTAGCACTGAATTTCTTGTATTTTCCAGTCATACTATCATATCATCTGCAATTAGAGATGGTTTACTTCTTCCCTTCTGGTTCTTACGCTTCTGATTGTTTTGTTCTGTCTGATTTGCTGGCTAAAACTTTCAAAACAAGGTTAAATAGTTGTGGGGATGGTGGGCATCCTTGGCTTGTGTGTACTTCCCATCCCTTGAACAACGCATAAATTAATAGAAGTAAAGGTCCTTGCAATGCAAAGAATGTAATTCTAGATAAAACCATTCCCCCAAACCAGTAGAATGAACCATCTGAAAATTTCATATACTACTGGGAAGGTACAGTGGGCTCCTGTTAAGTGACCATATTCTTAGTTCCAATTTTCTGTAATTTCAGCCTTCCAAATGAAGTTGAGGCTTTTTTGTATGCATTTGTTGGATTTAACTGTATGCTTTTGTAACTTTTTTTAAATATGGAATGCTCCACGAATTTGCATGCCATCCTTGCACAGGGGCCATGCTAATCTCTGTATTGTTCCAGTTTTAGTATGTGCGCTGTTGAAGCGAGCACGCTTGTGTAACATTTTTAATGAGACTCGCCCGTCCTTGGATATACGATGTTGTAGGTTGGCTTTCCTCTTGCCTGTTTGTATGCTCAGGCCATTGGTAATTAGATTTATACTCTGAAAAACAGGGCCAGGAAATCATTATGTTTATTTTCTTCCCCTCAATAAAGCTAACTCAGACATTAGAAATTATATATATGTCTTTAAAATTGTATTTTAACTGCTTAATTTTTATAAAGTGTAGGATGGGAGCATGGTCAAAGTTCTTGTTTCTATTTTTAATAAGATAGCATAAAATATGGTGTATTTAACTTAGATAAGTATACATATATATGATCTTTAGTGCCTGATCTGTTATAGGTGCTGAGTACTTCTAAGTTGAAGCTGACAGACCAGAAAACTGCATTACCTCCTCCCTTATAGGGATACCTCTTTAGTGAGCCTGATATCTCCGAAGAAATGAATTAGATGGTAGATTAGGTAGGTTGGGGATCTGGTGCTGCTCAATTAGCTTTTCCCAATCAGAGACATTCCATTGGTCCTAACAAAGCCTGTGAAAGGTGGATCAGTGCTACTAGAAAAACAAAACATGCTTTATTTTGAATGAAGCTTGTAATTGATTTGATATGTAAAAGAAAACACATTTCTCAGCCCCGGTAAGACATGGAGTGCTATAATGGAGAATGAGCTCTGGACTTTGAATCTAGTCATCTGGGTTATAGTCCTGGCTCTTTTTGATCTTGAGCAAGTCATTTATCCTCGTTAGGTCTTCCTTACCTTCCCATCAAATAGTAAGGTTGGCCGGTACCATTAAAGATCTCTTCCACATCTAAATTCTCAGATATTAGAGAAGTTACGAGTATGGTTTTCACTGTTGGCATGTTGATGCTCTTAGTTTAAGCATTTTAATCCCCATATCCCTATTTTTATTTTGGCAGTAAGTTACTTTAGGTAAAGGGAATATATGTAGTATGTATGTGTTTATGTAGTGCATTCTAAATTTACATGAGAATAAAATACAAGTATAGTTTTAGGCCAGCACCATCTGTTATGGAAGAGTTCTATGGGATCTATTCTTAACTCTTGGGAGTGACAAAAATTTCCCTTTCGTTTTCATGATCTTCAGACTCTAATCAATCTAAATATGGGAACGTTATCCCAATCCTATTCCTTGCTGCTTTCACGTTTTCAGAATTCTTTGCAACAACGTTTTGTCCTTTGATGGTGAGCTCTTTAAAGATTCAGTCTTTTCCCTTAGGCTGTTGTCTTATCGAAACGGAATGCTCTGGTTTTCAATCTGTTACAGCTATTATTACGTGAGTCATCTTGATATTTACCTTACTTATACATTATGGCTTCTCCTTTATTCATTTGAAGAGTGCCAATATTAACAGGGAACCAAAGGGCAGGAAACCAAAAAGGGAACCAAAAGCAGGAAAACAATTGCAAACATACTTCATTTTAGAGATCGGGTTTTTTTGTTTTGTTTGTTTGTTTTAAGATTTTATTTTATTTATTTGACAGAGAGGGAGAGAGCATAAGAGGGAGAGAGCACAAGCCAGGGGGAGAAGCAGAGGGAGAAGCAGACTCCCCGCTGAGCAGAGAGCCCGATGTGGGCTGGACCCAGGAACCCTGTGATCATGACCTTTAGTTGAAGGCAGATGTGCAACCAGCTGAGCCACCCAGGCGCCCCATGTATTTTATCAATAAAATGTCAAAGTGAATTTTTTGCAAATTCATTCAATTGTGGAGTAAAAATAAATATTTAAGATTATGTTGCTATTTGAATCTGAAAAGCAAACTGTTCTTGGGTTTTCTGCATGTTAGATCTACTTGTCAGAAGGGGAAGAAGTGCTGACCATTTATAAGGAAGGATGAGATGAGTAGATGAATGTGATTAAGAGGCTTCTGAGATGGTGAGTTTTTGGCAAAGTTTTAGAAAATAACTGGATTGATGGGGGAAAGAAGGGTATTTTCCAAAATAATAAAATTAGGTTTCTTTCTTAATCTTTTGTTATATGTTAAACCATGAATAGAAAAACTTAGTGTGGTTGGTTGCCTGCAATTTAAAGATTTAAAACAGAAGTTTGGGGAATAAGAACTGTTACCTGTCTTTAAATCCATTGTTAGAGTGAAATACTATACTTAGTCCCAGATAAATGAATGGTACTGAGCATCTCTCTTGTTATCAGCAGTAAATGATGTATGAAACAGATAAATTTGAAAGTTGCAGAGCATAAGATTTAATCTAGTTGAGTATACATAGTTTACATCTTTTTCTTCATAATTGAGAATGGTTGACTTGGTGCAAAAAAACATAGCTTCTTAGCTGCTATACTGATATGTATATCCAGGTATTTTCAGAAATTCGGGTTTATGATGGCTAAAATCAAAGCACAACATTTGGTGACCAGTTCCTAGAAAATATACTCATAAACGCATAGGATGTGCATGACAATCATAAAACAGTTCTTTTTAAAATTAAGGAAGGTACTTTATGTTAAATTCTCAGAATGAGAATTCTCAGAATGAGCCACGCGGGCACCCCCTAAAATGAAGCTTTTAACCTCGTATTTTGTAATGAAAATTTTACACTGCTCGCGGTTTTGCTAAAATAATATTTTATGTTGTAAACACTTAAGTGTTTTAGTAATGGACATTTAGTAGACATTCTCTATTACATGTTTGTGACAGAGAAAAGAGACTGAGAGAAAAGGAAGCTTGCTTGATGTCACAAGCATTTAGTTTGTCTTATTTACTTTTACATAAAGTAATGACTTTGGAACTTTTCAGCATATAGATTTGAAATGGATTTGGAATGATTATCCTTAAGCATAATGTATCATCTGTCCTTTTTATGGGACTTTGTTCTTATGCCTTCTATTGGGAGAGGTAAAACAAAGCTACCTCATATTCATAAGGAAGGGGCTTTTACTTTTTCCAAAGTATTTTCAACCTTTTTTTTTTTTTAAGATTTTATCCATTTATATGAGAAGGAAAGAGAGCACGAGCAGGGGGCGGGGCAAAGGGAGAGGGAGAAGCAGACTCCCCACTGAGCGCAGAGCCCTGACAAGGACAACAACAGCAGCAGCAGCAACAATAATAATAATGCAGGGCTTGATCCCAGCGCTTGAGATCACGACCTTAGCCAAAGTCAGACACTTGGTGCCCCTATTTTCTACATTTATTATGGGATTGTTTTTCTGTTGGATCCCTCTGTTTGAGAGCCTCTTTTGGTTTCTTAGGTTTAACTGCTGAGATTGTAGCAGTTTTGTTGTTTTTGCCTTTGCTTTGTGATTCTCTCACAGTTAGAGAATTATAACAAGTTATCTCTCAGGTACATTTAATATATGTGAGGCTAGACAGTTCTCTGGAACAACTCAGGAAAACCTGAAACTATTCATATAGGTATCTTATTTGAATATTGGATAGATAAATTTGTGTAGTAGATATTCATTTGACTATTAAATAGATACCTATTCAGATAGGTATTTACCTTTTGTGTCCTGTCTTCTACTCCCTATTCAGTAAACTAATATTGAGTGTCGTCCCTAAACTGTTACTAACTTATCTAAAGGTTATTATAACAGGGGCGCCTGGGTGGCTCAGTCGTTAAGCGTCCGCCTTCGGCTCAGGTCATGATCCCAGGGTCCTGGGATTGAGCCCCACATCAGGCTTTCTTGCTCAGCAGGAAGCCTGCTTCTCCCTCTCCCACTCCCCTGCTTGTGTTGCCTCTCTCACTGTCTCTCTCTGTCAAAGAAACAAATAAAATCTTTAAAAAAAAAAAAAAAGGTTACTATAACAAAATAAATTTGCCTTTCATTTTACCTTGTTGATAGAATCAGTAGGGGGTGGATTGTGATTATGTGACATATTCTGAACATCTTTTAGAGACTAATGTGCTGTATACATTTATTTATTATTTGGAAAATACAGGGTAAAGTCATTAGTATAGACTGTGTTTCTCACATTTGAATTAAACTTGTTACACACATCTATAGTGTTACCCGTAGTGGATGTTCAGTACATATTTGTTAAATAAGGATACTTGGGTTCTCTTTCTAGCTCTGCTACTATATAGACAGTTCTCCTGTTTTGCTGTCCATACCCTTTTAGAATTCAGCTGGTTGGCATTTCACTAGGATAAGCTACAGGGCCAAAAAGTACGGGGAATCAAAACACTGAATGTTTCAACAGGAAAAGAGTTGGCAGTGGCATGGTGTGCCACTCCGAAGGTAGAGGATGAGACCTGATGTGTGCTGCCTTGAGATAAAATGGCCAGATGAGGTGGAAAGAGCATGGTTTAATCCACGTGTCAATCCAGATACACTTTGCTTGCAGCATTAGTTTGTTCTGTCATCGGGAACATAGCCTTGTGTAGGGTATAGAGATTGCCCAGGAACTGGAGTAATGTTTATTTCTGTTATGAATAACCCAAATTTCGTTTGGCTCTGGGCCAGTAAGGGAGTGTATAAATTCATGGCTTCTTTAGAACCATTTTGAGAGTAATTTCTTTTAAATTAGTATTCTTTCTGCAGTTAAATATAGAACATTGAATTTTGATGCACACCCTCTCCTTCCCACCACTCTGTCATTTACTTCCCACCCACTCTTACCCAGGACTCCATCAAGCTTCAAATTTCTTTTTACCAATATTTCCATCTGTCAAACTATTTCTTATCTATGGCACCGTATAAGATTAAGAATGGCTCTCTATGTCAGTGTGAGATCAGTGATCATAGCCCAGGTAAGTATCTGGGTGAAAGAAGCTTCATCAGACTTGTTCTAGCCCTACCACTATGTAACATTCTCTAAGGAGCTCTGCTGCCTTTTACAACAAACAAGGAGTGGACTCTTGGCCTCTTCTCCTCTAGGTTTGAAACTTGAGTAGGGTGTTGTAATTTTTGTTTCTTGTAGTTAGGAACTTCTCCCGTGGTCCAGTATCAAGGATCACCTGTTCAGTCCTATTTTCTCCAAAGAGTAAAGCCATGATTTCTGACCTTCTTTCTCACCCTTTTCAAAATTAGCTCCTACGTAGGTTTCAGAGAGAGGCATTTACAGTTCCTTGACTGAAGTTCAGAGTGGGGTTTCCTCAGGGAGCTGGTGGTTTGACTGTTCCTTTGGACACCTCAGAGCAGTATTTCCCCTGCTAAGGACTTCTCAGTTCCTACTTTCTGGCTTTGTATGTCCAGAGTTCTAAGATTCAAGCTAATGTTGCTACTTGATTTTTCCTAGTACCTTACTTCTCTTGTGTGGCATCCTTTGACTTTTTTTAAATCCTGCCATTATTGTCTGATGAAACACTTACTGCTATTTTTCTAAGTAATTCTTAAAATCCTTTGGAGAAGGCATATGGAGTTGAAGAGTTACTAACTTGTCACTAGACATTTTGGATAGAGCCATCTAATGTCTCCATTTGCTCTTATAGTTCTAAAATAGGGGAAATTTCAGAATGCAAGAATTAATTATTAGGCAAATTTCTAGCTATACTTTTGATGAATGAATCAAAGAGGAATGACCAGATAACTTTTAATACATCATTTGTAAATTTTGGTTTTGATGACAGCTTTTTATTTTTCTTCTCAGTCGCTTTAGGTCGTAACCAGCCTTTGAAAAAGGAGAAACCCAAATGGAAAAGCGATTATCCCATGACAGATGGACAACTGCGCAGCAAGAGGGATGAATTTTGGGATACTGCACCAGCTTTTGAAGGCCGTAAAGAGATTTGGGATGCCTTGAAGGCTGCCGCACATGCTTTTGAAAGCAATGATCATGAACTGGCACAAGCAATCATTGATGGTGCAAACATAACATTACCACATGGTAGGTTTGGTGGTCCTCAAGGACAATGGGGAACATAATCAGCTCCTTTCTAATAGCAAGAAACCAAATGGGACGTGTTCATTTTTCTTGCTGTGTATTTTTTTTTTCCAAATTGGAACATTCCTCTTTCCTTCTTTTTATGTCTTTCAGCTTAAGAAAGATTTACTTTGTGTGTTATTTATTTTATTTATTTATTTATTTATTTTTAAGTAAGCTCTACACCCAACATAGGGCTTGAACGCACAATCCCAAGATCAAGAGTTGCATGCTTCACCAACTGAGCCAGCCAGGTGCCCCATTATTTTTTTGTTTTATAAATATTTTTAATCTCAAGAAGGAGAATACTTGATAACCTGTATTTTCCAACTTCCATACTCAGAAATTTCCTAGTTCTTCATCAAGGGCCCTCCACCTGCTGTCTCAGTCCTCTAGAGCTTCTACTTCACTTGTTTTCTATGAGCACTAGAGAAGTAGTCTCAAATTTAGATTTCAGAAGCCATAGAGACTCAGTGGATGCTCCTTTAGTCATTATACCTTCTCATCAAGCCTATTTTCAGCATAATGAGCGAACCTAAACTTAGAAGTCACATGTTCTGAAGGACAGATTTCTATGATTGCAGCCCTGAGCATTATTAAGAACCTCTCTCTCTTTTGCTTAGGAATGTGACTCTAAGGACCACCATTAGCTTTGAGCATTTCCAGGGACATATATCTGCTAGACCCATGCATATCCTCTTGCTTGGTCTCCTTGATTAGAAACACTTCAAAATTTTTCATGGTATACTGAGATTTAAGTGTTAATTTTATATTACATTCTTTGCTCTTTTGATAACTGTATTTATTTCTTTTTTTTAAGTTTTTTTTTTTTTTTTTTTAGTTTATTTGACAGAGAAAGACACAGCGAGAGAGGGAACACAAGAGGGGGAGTGGGAGAGGGAGAAGCAGGCTTCCTGAAGAGCAGGGAGCCGGATGCGGGGCTCGATCCCAGGACCCTGGGATCATGACCTGAGCCGAAGGCAGACGCTTAACAACTGAGCCACCCAGGCGCCCCTGATGACTGTATTTATAACTTTTTCTCTTTAGTTTTTCAAATTAGTATTTTTCCAAGTTGTCTGTTTAGCTCCTTGTGTAATCACCTGCATTCCTTTGCATTGTTTTCTATTCCTTTAGACCCTCATTGTTTCTTTTTCAATATCTCCATTTGTCTGCATTTTCAGAACACTGCTTTTCACTGTTTAATCATCTGCTTTATGTCCTTTGACTCCTTTTTTTTTTTTTTTTTAGTTTTATTTATTTAGGTAACTCCACACCTGATATGGGGCTCAAACTCACGACCCAGAGATCAAGAGTCACATGTTTGTTCCAACTGAGCCCAGCCAGGCTCCCCTGACTCCTTTTCAAGTAAAGATATTTAACTTAGTATTCCTCACAATTTTCTAAATCTCTGTTCGTTTTCTGAATTAACTGTGCTTCCAAGAAACTTTTAAAAATACATACTCCTTAGCTGTTCTGTTTTTTATTATGAAAACTTATTAACATATGCTTGGGTTAATAACATTTATTGAGTACCCACTGTATATAGATGACTTTTTCTGCACAGGTATGAAAATGATGCCTCCTACATTTGAAAAAATGTGTAATTGAATGCGATTTCGGTATGACTCTTAAGTACTGATTTTCATGGATGGTCTCTGAATTTTTTACTTCGTACGATTGGGGGTACATCCTCTTGCTCCATTACCTCTTTTAGGTCCGTATTTTGTCTTCAATTACTACCTTTATATAATATAAAGGAAAGAGCCTTCCTTTACAGTTATTTTTATCATCCTTCTCTTTTTAATGCTTATTTCCCATATTTTTAGAGCAGTATTTATTTATTATTTGTTTGTATAGGTTTGCAAGTTGGGAGTAGGGGTGGGGAGTGGGAAAGAATTAATTTATCTGTGATTGTCTTAATTTAGAAGCCTGAGATCCAGAACCTTAGAACTTTGATTTCCTTACTTTGTACTTATCATAGTTACCTATAGGAATATCTGATTGTATTCTATAAACTATGGCCTTGTTTACAAGTTCATGGAGGCAAAGTAGCTCTGTTTTATGTAAGGCAGGGCCTATGTATATTTTATTGGATATGGGCTCAGATCTCTGTATACTTAAGTCCCCCGTTTTTGCTTAGCTATGTGAACTGCCAAGAAAAGTAATGTTGCTGGCAGCCTCACCAACCAACAGATTAGAGAGAATTATTCTTGGAAATTTGATAGGATGAGCTTCTGCTTCCCCTCTATGTCTATTTTCTGCTTTAGCATAAAGGAATCAAACTGATGTCTATTCTCTCCCTGTTCAAAGCTCTATAATAACTTTCTGGGAATTACTGTCATTGCTACCTTTGATTGAATTCCCTTGTTTATATTTGAACCTCAACAGCATTTCTTGGATGGACTTTTGAATTGTGTTCCCTCATGTACTCTAACTCACCATTAGTTTATAACTTAGCTATTTAGCTACATGCTTTTACCTAGACCTACTCAGTGGTATTACTGAAATTTCTTCCATCTTTTTGGTGTAGTTATATATTTGAAAATTTTACTTTGGACACATTTGGCTGTGTTAGACCCTAAACATCTTATACTTCATATTTTAAGTTTAAAATATTGTATAGGCTTTAACTATTTAGCTCAGGCTTTAGTAATCAGACCTAGCCTACTTTCTGCCTCTACTGTAGTACTCATGGCTATGCGACTTTGGGCAAATCACTTCTTTTCTGTAAGCTTCAGTGCTGCCATCTATAAAATATGGATTATAACTATGTACCATATAGGGTGGTTGTATTGATTAAATGTGATAATAGTAACACATGTAAATTACTTAACCACAGTCCAAAAAGCACTTGATAAATAGTAGTGCCAATGATTATTTTTCTTGAACTCTAGCATTAACGAGTAAATTCCTTGTACCAAATTCTTTGATATAATTTGGTCATTTTTCTGGATATATTATCTACTGATAACATCTTTTTCTGGCTTTTGGGGACTCTGCCCATGGGCATATGCCTAATCGAATTTTGAGATTGTATTGATTCAGTAGCAACAGTAATAACAGATTTATTAATTGGACACCAAAGCATTGATGACATAGTTTAGCATCATCCCGTCTTTAGGCCTGTCCCTATTCCTTTCATCTGTATCTGTCAGTATTACCCATGAGTATTGAACTGATCTTAGATTGACAATTTGAAGAGATCCAGGGTATACATTCCTTTCTAAGTTTCCTTCAGCCAAGTCTCTCCTTTCTTGTTTTCATCTCATTCTCTGTTTTCTCTTCCCATAATCTTATTATCCCAACCTATCCATATTATCTTCCCAATTTAAATATTATAAAAAATTCTTTAAAGTTTGAAAACTGTATGGAAATGTCTTTGCAAATGTTATTTGTATAGGTCTTGTCTGTTATTTTAGATTGTAGGTGCAAAATTAGCAAAGACTGTATACCCTTTTCGGTTTAAATTGTGTTTAGTATCAGTGTTATGTGCACAAAAATTAGATATTTGTCAGTGGCCTTTTTTCCTATGTAATAATAATTACCTTACTTCCTGAGTTATTTTTCAGAGAAACAACCAAAATACCTCCCATCACCCAACGCCCTTGCCCCATGTTTCCACCTTGTTTCTTTTTCATATAGTGATTCCATGAATAATTCTGTTCTTGTCTCAATTCCAGTCTACAGGTTGTATTCATTATATTTCTGTCTTGTCCAAGCACAAAATAATTCCATGCTTTTTAATTATCCTCCTTTATTAATACCAGTGATGTCTTTAGTTCATTATTCTCAAATGGCAATAGGGAGAGTTAGAAGATGGTGTCATAACTACCTGGGAATTTTATTTTATTTTATTTTTTAATTTTTTTAAAGATCTTGTTTATTTGACAGAGATAGACACAGCAAGAGAGGGAACACAAGCAAGGGGAGTGGGAGAGGGAGAAGCAGGCTCCCTGTCAAGCAGGGAGCCTGATGTGGGGCTCGATCCCAGGACCCCGGGATCATGACTTGAGCCGAAGGCAGACGCTTAATGACTGAGCCACCCAGGCTAACTAATTCCCATAACTACCTGGGAATTTTCTATGTGTGCATCTGTTTTCACTCTGGAAATTGTGACTCAGATTGAGGATATATATGGACATGTGTATTATGGAAAAATCTCCCAGGATGATTCTGGTATCTGGTACCTCTTTTCCACAGCCTCCCCATCCTATAAAACTTTATTTTTCATGATTTACACATTTTTTTCTCATGGTCCTAAATTTCTAAAGAAGAGCATCTCCTTTTTCTAATTGCTACTTTGCCATTACCTAAAAATCCTAAAAACATTACTAATAGAGTATTTTGCCAATGAAACTAAGGTTATATAGATTAAGTGGTTTATCCAAGTTAGCATAAAAAGAGGGATTTTTTTGTTTGTTTTTCTGTTTTTTTTTTTTTTTTTTTTAAGGTGGGATACACCTGGCTGGCTCAATAGGTAGATTTCAGGGTTGTGAGTTCAGGTCCCATTTTGGGTATAGAGATTACTTAAAATCTTCAAAAAAAAGGGGAGGGGTTATTATTTTCATTTTTCAGAGCTTGGCCCATAGTGAATATTCAGTAATTCTCAGTTAAAGCTTGTTCAGAAACAATAACCTATTTCATAAAGATGAGCGCACTTAATGCTTTATAGAATTACTATATAGAAGATTAAAAAGGATTTTTAAAATTGGCTACTCCTTCTCTCCCTACTTTCTGTTTTTCTAGAAAGGTGGTTGTTTATTTCTTTAGCATCTACAATTAATGTGTTTTCCATCTCCCTCCCAATTCAAATGTAAAAGCTCCCCTCTTAACCTTTCTTGTGTAGGAGTAGCTGCTCACTGTTATTCAAACACTTGCTTTTCTCTTTCTTACAGACTTAACTCCAGCTTTACTCTTGTTATTTCTTGTGGCTAAACATTGCCAGGTGTTCAGTTAGGCTTTTGAAGGTCATTTCTTTTGTCCTTTTTCATGCTTAGGGATATAGGAGGTAAGAAAGGGTAATTCTTTAAACTTTTTTAAATCACCTTCAAAATATAGGAGGGAAAAGAGTTGCCCAGAATTTTGTTTTCCTCTTTCCTGGACTTACCTCAAAATATATCAAATGTGAATAAATTGAACTATGTATAATGTGATGTAAGTTTGTAAAAATCAAGGCACTTAGGGACGCCCAGGTGGCTCAGTTGGTTGAGCATCTGACTCTTGACTTCAGCTCAAGTCTTCGGATTGTGGGATTGAGCCCCACATCAGGCTTCGTGCTCAGTGCAGACTCTGCAGAGAGGTTCCCTCTCCCCCTCCCTCTCCCTCTGCCCCTTCCCCTTCTTGTGAACACACACTCTCTCTTCCCCCAGTCTCTAAAATAAATAATAAAATCTTTTTAAAATTAAAAAAAAATAAAGGCACTTACAAATAGCATAAATAGAGCATTTATTTTTAGATCATTTCTATGTATAGGAAGCCAACATGATGAAAAGAACACCTAGACTGAGAATCAGGAGTAATAAAATACTCAGAACTCATGTTTTGAACTGATGTTATGTAATCCTCATGCCTGTAATAATCACCTACAACAGTCCCCATTTTAAAGAGATGAGAAGGAGTGCCTGCCTGGCGCAGTCAGTTAAGTGTCCGACTCTTGGTTTCAGCTCAGGTCATGATCTCAGGGTCCTGGGATTGATCCCCAAGTTGGGCACCACGCTCAGTGTTGAGTTGGCTTGAGATTCTCTCTAAAATAAATTTTAAAATCTTTCTAAAAAATAAAAAAAAAAGATGAGAAGACTGAAATACAGAGCGGTTACATCCTTTTTCCAATTTATAAGTCATGGAATTGGGATTGGGATTTGAACTCAAATCCTGGGTTTAACAGTAACAAAGCCGTTGAATGACATTGTCAAGTCATTTCATCTCTGTTTTTTATAGTGATGCACAAGTAATCTTCACTGTTAATTCCCTCCCACACTATATAGAATACTGTAAAACTGTATACTTCTGGGGCAACTGGCCGGCTCAAGTCAGTGGAGCCTGCGACTCTTTTTTTTTTTTTTTTTTTTTAAGATTGTGTTTGTTTATTTGAGAGAGAGAGACAGAGAGAGAAGGGGGTGGGGCAGAGGGAGAGGGACAAGCAGACTCCCTGCTGAGTGCAGAGGCCATCCAGGCACCCCGAGCCTGCGACTCTTGATCTTGGGGTTGTGGTTTTAAGCCTCATGTTGGGTATAGAGATTACTTAAAAATAAAATCTTTAAAAAAAAAAAAGACACTACGTCTGTTAATACTAAAGAGAAACAAGTGGATTCTCTAAGACATGGATAGGCAGGAAATGCATATATATGTAGACCTTGTTTCTATTTCCGTGATAGAGGCCCATTAAGAAGCAGGCCATGAATTCTGGCTCCTTTAAAGGTCCCTGTAAGAATTTGTCATTTAATAAACTTAATTGATAAATTTGTCATGAACATAAGGCTTAGGAATGAAAGCATGAAACATTACATGTACATGGAAGACAGAGGATTTTATCCAGACTGTTGTGTTTAGAAATGAAATAGGGCCTTGATAAAGGATCTGATAAATGACTAACCATAAATTAATTAATAGTATAGTAACATACTAATTAATAATTTCCACTCTATCAAAGAAACAAAAATGATTTGGAGTTGTAAAATATAAATTTATCCACTCTTCTGTTGCTATCACCCCCCCCCTTTTTTTCCCAGTTAGAGCAACAAAGGCCCTGAAATAGCTGAGGTAGGAGATTGTCCTTGTGTCAGTAGGCTTCTCTGAAGATCATTGTCCTCTTAGAAATGTGACAAAATGTTACACAAGCTCTTTTTTTTTTTAAGATTTATTTGAGAGAGACCTCACACATGTGAGTGGGGGCAGGGGCAGAGGGAAAGAATCTCAAGTAGACTCCCTGCTGAGCAGGGAGCCCAACAACCTGGGGCTAGATCTCACGACCCACGAGATCATGACCTGAGCCAAAACCAAGCGTTGGACACTTAACCGACTGCACCACCCAGGCACCCCTATACAAGCTCTTTTTTTTCTTTTTTTTAAGATTCCATTTATTTATTTGGGGGGGGCCCACAAATACGAGCAGGGGGAGGGGCAGAGAGAGAAGCAGACTCCCCACTGAGCGCAAAGCCCAATGTAGGCCTCCATCCCAGGATCCCGAGATCATGACCTGAACCGAAGTCAGACTAACCAAATGAGCCACTGAGGCACCCCCCCACACAAGCACTTAATCACCATTTAACCATCATATGGCTTGAGCAATACGCTAAGCCACCTTCACCTGTGCTTGCTATAAGACATGGAAGACTTGGTGCTTCTGAATGCCAGTCTTAATAGCTACCTTGGTAGGATGAGAGCTAACGCTGCTTCTCTTGAAGCCTGAGTGTCAAAAAGCTTAATATAATTCCCAACAAAGTGTTAGCATGAGAGAGACTGTCATTAGTTAGTCCTGAAAAACTGCTCATATCTGAATGAAAGGTAATTGTGATGGCCCTTTTGACATTCCTGTGATTCAGGTTTGTAGAGAACCCCATGAGGCCTAAAGCAGTGAACTCAAACTTTATGAAAGTTTGATCCTTTGTATACTGCTATTAGTGAGCTCTCCCCCATAAGTCTGGTTCTGAGATTTAAAACTTGTGTGAGAAGGGAACCAACATTATTGCTTTCAATGGGTTTATTATATGTATTTGGCAATTTTGCGTGTGTTTTATTATTTAACCTTACAACAGCTTTGTGAGGTAGATACTATAGTCCTTGAGGAAACAGACTGAATATGTCCAAAATTAGGGTCTAAATTAAAATTTGAGTGTGATCAACTCCAAAGCTGCTACTCCTTGCATCAGATTCACTGCTTCTCCTCCAGTCTTCTGTTCCTCCATCAGGCTCAACAGTGGGCTTCCTAAATCATAGGACTAATCTACTGTTTTGTTCCTTTCTAGTCTCTGTTATATCAGTGCTCTTGTCCAACTCAATTATGTGCTTAGGCTCTCCTTGCCATAGGAAGTCACATTTGTTGAAAAAGTCAGAGTTTGTGCCTTGTGGGTCAGTTAGAAAAGAGAAGTCAGAAAAAAGGAAAAAGAAAAGTCAGGAATAAAGACAGTATTTCCATAAGCTTTGGAAAAGACCCCCAATGTAACAAAAGTCTTGTAGTTCCAGGACATCACCCACTTAATTATGTTGGGGAGGGCAGTTTTCTATATCAGATTGCCAGTGTATTTTAAATATTAAATTTTCAACTCTATTGAGGTATACTGAAGTATGCCAACAGCACATACTTAAAGGGTACAATTTGATCAGCTTTGACTTGTATACCCCTGTGAAACTGTCATCACAAGATAACATTTCCTATCTCCGAAAGTTTCCTAATGTAAAAATTGATTTTTAACTTTTACAAATTTGTTCACATAGCTATGCAAGTCTTAAGTGGCAAAAACATTAAGACTGACTGCAGTCTTAAAGGAGTGAGCATAGAGGGATAAGCAGGGAGGCCTTTGAATGCTTAAAAAAGACATCTTTTTTTAACCTGAAAGATTGTCTGAGAAAGAGTTCCTGGCATTTAGTAAAACTGTTCTTATTTTTTGGCATATAAGCTAGTTTTATCTTTATAATTTTCTTGTGAAATATTTTGATGCCCAATTAAAAATAGCCATAGAAAACCAAGTTGACCAAGGAAAAGAGAATATCTGAGCCAGTCATCTAGATAGAAGGTAAATAAAAACTTAGAAAATTATGTATGAAATCAAAACAGAAGGTGGAATCTTGGCAGATTTCTTACTCTCATGGGGAGATGTCAGGGCTTCCTGACCTGGGGAGGCCACGCCCTGGCAATTGTTTATCTCGGTAGCCATCTGTCTCTGCTAGGACTTGAAGGCTGTGGTAGGTTTATGAGGAGAAGGGAAAAAAGACAAGAATGTCTTTCCACAGAGGCCACTTGGTGAGAAGTGTGAGCAAGCCTGACTAGAACTTCTTTAGAGCTAGTAAAGAACTAAATGAACTACACCCTCAGTGTCCAGGGGGCGGTCAGTAAAAACCTTCTAGGGTGGCTCAGTCAGTTAAGCATCAGACTCTTGATTTCAGCTCAGGTCATGAACTCAGGGTCGTGAGATGGAGCCCCGTGTCTACTCGATGCTGAACATGGAGTCTGCTTGAGATTCTCTCCCCCCCCCCCACCTCTCCCCTCTGTGCATACATTTGCATGCTCTCTCTCTAAAATACCTATTTAAAAAAAAAAAAACCTGGAAAAAATGCCTATATTATCAACTTTTTTTTTTTTTAAGAGAGAGCACGTGGGGGCGGGGGGGAGGGGGCGGAGAGGGAGAAAGAATCTTAAGCAGGCTCTGTGCCCAGTATAGCCCTATGTGGGACTTAATCTCATGACCTGAGCCAAAATGAAGAGTCAGAGGTTTAACCAACTGAGCCACCCTGGTGCACCTATATTTATCAACTTTTAAAGTGGTTCTTTCCCTCTTGTGTTTGAACACACAGGCTTTCTTTCAGAAAAACTCTCCCATCTTATAACTATGCCCTGTTCACATATTCCTCTCAAATATGGCAGATGAGACAGTGATGGTAAATGTCCATTTTGTCACTACATTTGGTGGCCTTAGTCGCCATTTCCTTTTGCCTCATCTTCCAGTTCCTTCTTTGACCTTATATTATTCATATCACTGGCAGTTGTGTTGGTGGACTGCATTTAGACTGTTGGGTTTTTTTTTCTTTCTTTTTTAAGATTTTATTTATTTATTTGTCAGAGCAAGCACAAGCAGGGGGAGCAGCAGGCAGAAGGAGAAGCAGGCTCTCCACTGAGCCAGGAGCCCAATGCGGGACTTGATCCCAGGACCCTGGGATCATGACCTGAGCGGAAGGCAGACCCTTAACCTACTGAGCCACCCAGGCGTCCCTAGACTGTTGAGTTCTTGCTCCTTGTGATTCTTGTTTGGCTTTTCATCCCTCTAATATTTGTCCTCTGCCCCTTTTTTCCCCCATGTTCATTTTTCCCTTTTCCCATTCACCATATCACTAACCCAGGAACCAAGCCCTATGGTTTTATCCCTATGCTGTACATTTACTCCTTCAGGAATCCAATTAAAATTCACTCTCACTTGTTGTGTCTGCCCCTGGACAAGTTATTTCTCTCTGCTTCAGTTTTCTCATTTGCAAAATGAGTGTAAGAGACTGACCATAGAGGGCTATTGTGAGGATTAAATGTCAATGTATGCCAAGTGCTCAGAGCCAGAACTAGTAAGCTATCTTAAATGTTTGCTTTTATGTTCAGACTTGTACATTTGAGATTATTACTCTACAAGCTGCTTTTACCCTTTTCCGATACACTTTTTAAGTTACCTGCCCATAATTCAGTTGAAGTGTCTCACCGAACCTAAAGCAGTTAAAAACTAAGCAAAAAGCTTCTAACCCTAAATTCTCAGTCACTCTCATTTCCGATTTAGGTGATTCTTCTTTCCTTTTTGTTTTCCATCATATATAACCTATCGTTAGGTCTGAGTCTCTCAGATCCATTTCTTTCTGTTGCTGTAGTCAGGCAGTCATTTTAGCAGGTCCCCTTGATTCCAGTCATTCTCCCTTTATGCAAATGATAAAATAATCTTCAGGCTTTGTCTCTTGTTCACCTGGAACATTGCTTGGCATGTAACAGGCACTCAGTATTTGTTGGGTAAATGACTCATGTACTGTTATCAGCCACCTGTAGTAATTAACTGTAGTATGAAATCTAAACCCCTGAACCCTTCTATCAGGTTTTCACTATTGCTGTCAATCTAGTAATTTCACATCAATTCTCTAGTCACCTCAGCAAAACCACTTGCTATTTCCTACTTACCTTGTACTAATTCTTGTCCTCATATTATTCCTATTTCTTGAGATGCCCTTTATTTATTTATTTATTCATTAGAAGATTTTATTTATTTGACAGAGAGAGACACAGCGAGAGATGGAACACAAGCAGAGGGAGTGGCAGAGGGAGAAGCAGGCTTCCCGCGGAGCAAGGAGCCCGATGTGGGACTCGATCCCGGGACCCTGGGATCATGACCTGAGCCAAAGGCAGACGCCTAACGACTGAGCCACCCAGGCGCCCTGAGATGCCCTTTATTTTTATTCTGTGTCATGGCCAGAACACACTATTTCTACAGAATTTCTCCCTTTTTGCTCTACCAATGTTAGTCACTCTTCTGTTGTGTGATGTCTCAGCTTGTATTTGATTTTCAGTATATCAGTTTGTACTTAAAATCTCTGGTGGGTGTGCTAGATCTGCTTACCTCAGTTAGAAGTTTCTGGGGATCAAGAACAATGTTCTCTCTCTTATAACCTTTCCTCCCCAGAGCTAGTGATATGCCTTATCTCTTCCCTGTGTTTAGTAAGTATTCATGCAGCAACTCCATAGAGTGTGTGGAGTGGTCCTTATGAAGTCCTACAGAGCTTATATGTTAGCGATCACTATTAGCAGAGCAGTTTTGTCTTTACTGAAGAGATATGGGGCTAGTAAATGGTGGAAAATTGGGAGTATATTGTTGAAAGGGGTCTGGGCCTACAGAGGAGTCATTCTGCCCTGAGTAGGTAATTCTGGGATAATATTCAATTGTGGGTTATATTGTAAGCAAAGTTTGTTTTTGTTGACAATTTATGATCCCAGATATTTAATTCGGGGAGAGAGTAACCCATAAAACTATAGCTTGAAATGTAAATAAATCATATCTGACATCATGGTCTGGACTTTTGCCCTATTTAGTTATTCAGAGCATGTTTATAACTCATTATAATTTGACAAGTGAGGAAAAGAGTGAGTAAGCCAGAAAACTTCATGTTAAATAAAATGCAAGTTACCTTTTCCCAAAATTAATTAAAGTATGGGAGCTAAGCAATATGAAGTCTGGCTAGCTTATTTCCAGCATTATAGACATGAGCACTGCCTGAGCTGGAATAAGAAGATATGCCATCTACTGGCACCTCTTCCATGGAATTTTTATTCTCACCCATTTGAAATCTGAAAACTAAATTTCTAACTTGCCGGGCTGAAGGGCAAAGACTGCTTTCCAGGGAGGCCTGGCTGGCTGAGTTGGTAGAGCATGAGACTCTTGATCTCAGGATCGTGAATTTGAGCCCCATGTCGATGGCAGAGTGTACTTAAAAAAATAAATAAAACCTCTTCCTTTAGGGTATTATCTTAAAAAGAAAGAAAGGAATGAATGAATGAATGGGCAGATGGTAACTAAAATTAGTTTTAAGAAAAGAAGACTACTTTCCATTGTGATGAACGAGTGGGTATTCATATCTAGGAAGAGCGAAAGTGCCTAATAGATTGTATGTTTGTTTCGAGATGGACATGCACTCATGTTATAGCACACTCATAAAAGCTGCGATGTCATCTCTAGTCCTTTTCTAGAGAGGCTGCAAATGTCAGCTGTCTTTCAGTCCAGACATCATTCTGCTTGCAGTTTGACTGCTTTTGTTTACAGTCCTGTTATTTTATATCTGTCGTGGTACTGAAGATGAAGAAGCATATGCAAACCTGGTAACCACATTAGAGGTTTTCTTCTGTCTCATTTTGCTAATTGAGAAGGGTATTTCAGGTTAAAGAATATTGCTCAAGGTTGTGCAGCTAGTTAATAGCAAGGCTGGGAGTTTCATCTTGGTCTAGAGATTTCAAAGATAATGATTTAGAATGGTGCTTCTCTAAAAGAATATTTTTCTAGCAGAACATTGCCAGAACGTTGCTCTTGTACTTATCAGGCTGACCATACCATCACTGGGTCAGTGGGATATGTATCTGAGGTGTTTTCTTAATAGAGGGGATGTGTCTTTAGTGAACTCTTCACATTCTCTTTCCTTGTTCTCCTGGTGGCCAGCCCATCTGGAAGACACTAGTAGGTTTCTTTGCCTCAGGACTAGGCCATATAAATAGTGAAGTTAGCACAACTGACTATACCCCTGTTTATAAATAGCATTGGTACTGCAGCAAGATGGTTGCTAGTTAGGGACACAACTATGCTTAAAGTATATTTGTTTCTGCAGTGTCCTAGCATTCACATTAATTGGTGAACAACACAGAGGCTGTACGATATCTTTAAACCTAGAGGAAAGTGGAGATTGATGTGTTTTATGCTTGGTGACTGTTCCAGTCTCATATTGGGTGCCTTGTTTTTTCAGCCTATTGATAGTGACCACAAAGATCAGTTCATTAACTCATTGGTTCATGGATAACTATTTCTGTGTCCCAACCCCATACTTATTAGACTATATATGACTGTTTTGAATATGGTAGATGTTTTTGTTTTTTATCAGTCAACTGACATTAATGTTCCAGTTTGAGCAAAGGACATATTATGAATAACCTTGTAAGAAAGCATTCATTGTGTCCTTTCAAGCTTCCAAAGGGAAGTCCTGGTAATTATAATGCAGTTTATGCTTTATAAAAAAAAATCAGCCATTAATACCTTCTTTTAAACCATAAGTGCCTTTTTCTCTCCCCTGAGCTGTCTGGTTATAAACTTCATTACCCCTTTTATTCTTCCTTTTTAACCCATAGCTTCTCTGTAATAGATTGACCAGTTGGGGTTAAATACAACCCCTCAGTCATTTTTATGGTGATTGTGCTAATGAGATTCATCTATAAGCGAGGAGCCAGAGCAGCTGGTAGGCTTGTCTTCTCCAGTCTGTGGTCTCTTTGGATGAAGGACTTTTGGCTAAGTACTTAGGAAGTCCAGGCACTAAGGAAATTGCTCTGGAACACCGTGTTGTGGTGAATTAAGCTAAGGGATCTGTTTTTTGTGGTTGTTGTTAAGGTTACTGATTCATTTCTTGAAAAAGATATCCCAGTGCAATTTGAATATCCCCTTAATTTGGTCCAAGCATTAATAATAGTAAATATGAATTTTGTGTGCTTTCTTTTTCTTTATCATTTAATGAAAGTGTGAATGAGGTATGAAATGACTTAGAAAAGGTGAGGGAAAGGAGTTAGGGTCCTGGCTAAGGTAAAATTAGATAAACACTCAGTTGGTTATGGGCCTTAATGATGGACATTGCTAAAGCGGCTGGCAATGATTGACCTTATACTTTTTTTTCTCTACAGTGGCAAGCTAGCAAGAGCTTTGAGCATTTTGCAAAGTGAAAATAAAAATGTGTCATTTAGGGGCGCCTGGGTGGCTCAGTTGGTTAAGCGTCTGCCTTCGGCTTAGGTCATGATCCCGGGGTCCTGGGATCAAGTCCCGCATTGGGCTCCATGCTCAGTGGGGAGTCTGCTTCTCCCTCTGCCTGCCGCTCCCCCTGCTTGTGCTCGCTTGCACACGCGCTCTCTCTCTCTCTCTGACAGATAAATAAATAAATCTAAAAAAAAAAGTGTTCATTTAGATGAAACTCTTGTTCATATCTTCTCTTTCTGAAGGTGCACTCACAGAGTGCTATGATGAACTGGGCAACCGGTATCAGCTTCCAGTCTACTGCTTGGCACCACCAATTAACATGATAGAGGAAAAGAGCGACATAGAGACTCTGGATATTCCTGAGCCACCACCTAATTCTGGATATGAATGTCAGCTCCGTTTGCGCCTTTCCACAGGCAAAGACCTCAAACTTGTGGTCCGCAGCACAGACACTGTATACCACATGAAGAGGAGGCTACATGCAGCAGAAGGAGTGGAACCGAGTAGCCAGCGATGGTTCTTTTCTGGCAGACCTCTCACCGACAAAATGAAGTTGGAAGAGCTGAAGATCCCAAAGGACTATGTTGTACAAGTTATAATGAGCCAGCCTTTACAAAACCCAACACCAGTTGAGAACTGATTGGTCCTCCTGGCTGGTCCCAAGATCCCTCCCACTCCTTTTTATTGTCGTTGTCATTTCCTACTCTATGGCGTGAAATTTATTTTCACTGCTCTGAATTCCATATGAATGGATTTAGTTCTGAGGAATTACCAGTGAAAAATTCCATCTGTGATGGAGACCAACAAAAATAATTAATAAAACACAAAGAGCCAGCCTTTGAGACTCATGTAATTACAGTTTCTAATTTGAAAGGCAATTAAAAAATAGATAACCATTTATTTTAAAACACCCAACAACAATGTAACGACTGTATTTAAATGTTTGGACTGTAAATAGAATGTTACGTCCATGAAGAACAGCACCAAGCACCTTGTCAATACAGAATTTGAATATATATATATATATACACACATATATGTATGTATATATGTATATATATTCCTGAAAATATCAATAACAGTTACAAAATGAGCTTTTTAAAATGGAAACTGAGAAGAGCAGTATTTGAGGTTCACTTCTATTCTGGTCTGAATTCTTTGCTCAATTAATAATTAGCCATAAAGGAGTAGAGACTGGCAAATTGTGTTTCAGTATTGCTTTCCCCGTTCCCGTATCTTGAGCTCCTTACTTACATTCACACTAAATTTTGGTGCCTTCCAACACATTGGTGGCAGGTACCCTTCTGGAACACTAGGCAATAATTTAGTCAGTACAGTAAGATCTCTGATTTTCAGCTGATACTCAGTTGAAAAGTCTCTTGTCCTTTTGCTGCATAGCTATTTTGAAATGTCTGTATATCAAAGCTGTTTTTATATCCAGGCTTAGAGGGTCACTACTATATAATACCATCATTGATCTACCTACTCTGCTTGAGATTTTTCAGCGCATGCCCCCAAATGCACTGGGCCAGGGAATGTAAGAATCAAGGACAGGTGTTCCCACCCTAAGATAATACAGTCAATTCTCTCTTCTCTCCCAGTTTGCAGGAGGGGTGTAAGGAAAACCCGTTGTATCTGTGCATGGGAGAACTGTGCCTATTTTCAGTCTATTAGAAAAATGTCAACTCCTGATTTACTGGTCTGTTTATGGACATTACTTAAACATCAGCAGTGAGACCAAAAGATGAAACATTGCTTTATATGTTAGCTTTCCAGTTCACTGTTACCTCTACTTGTGGTGGATGACAGTTTTCCTCTCTCATCTTTCCTAGCAAAGAGTCAAATGAAGAGCCATCTGCAGATTAGATGAGAGGACTGAAAAATCTGGTGAGAGTACCTGATTCTCTAGTACTATGACTGGAATAAAGCTGCCAAGGGTTATATTTAATTTGGGGCCTTTGAAAAGTTAGTTCCAGAAAGGAGAGAGGGACTATCACAATCACTGTAGCCCTGAGACTCTGTGAGGTGGCAAAGTAGAGACAAGAAGGTACGTACACTGCTCTCAGCTGGGAAATAATCAGACCTCCACACCCATTTGGATGTGAAGCGCTATTAATTTTAATGGCAAAATGAAACTGCTAATTAGTTTAAATGTAAAGTTTAAAATGGTATTAAATTTCCTATAGCCTGATTAGATATAATATCTATAATTATAACTTACCCTGTCTCTGAGAGCTTTAACTGCTTCCCTTTCTTTATGCAATCATTTTAAAGATTGTGGCTATATTCAATTTAGGGTTGCTGATAATTGAATCTAAATTCAAGAGACAACAGCAACGTTAATTCCAAAGGAGTATTTTTATATTTGAAGGTGGAGGTTTGAGGGTATTTGAATATAATGCCCCTGTCATCAAAGAGTTTCTTTGTTCCTTGTGTGCCACATTGAATAGCAACAGCTCTCAAAGTTTGACAACTGGAAATGTGTTCAAACCTATTTTTCCTAAGTTAAATTGGGTGATATCATCAATAATCTATGGTTGCTAAGAAGTTTTTTTTTGTTTGTGTAGAATTTGAACTCTCTTAAGAATTTATTTTGTTTTAAAGGTACATATACTTCGCATAACGATTTTCTGGGCATGTTTAACTAACCTGGGTGAGAAAACCATGGTGCTGTTTAATGTAAATAGATTGATATAAGATTGGACCAATACTTGATGTGTACAATTTTAGTATGTAGGGTTTTTGTGCTTTTTTTAAAAAAAAATGTTCAATTTTTCTCTTTGTCTTGGCCTTTATTCTGGGTTTTTAATTGTTACGCTCTACATAAAGGTAATCTGCCTCATTCTAATAAAACCTCTAAAAAGGTTTTTCTTCTCTTTAAAAACTTACTTCAATAAATAACAAGTTCATTATCACCAGACTTAGGCTCTGCTGTGCCAAACCATACATGGTTATTTATAGATATGCTTTATCTTCCACATTGAAATCTTGGTCTAAAGTAGGCTATTGTTTTTTTTTCTTAAGGGTCATGCCATAAATCAGAACTCATAATTCAGTTTTCTAGAAACACTGAGCTCATTTCTTACCCATTTTGGATCAAAGTGGCAGGTTTTGATAATTTTTTATTTAAAATAGGTGATACATATGTATGATGGGCAAATCCAAAGATACCAAAGTGAAAAATCTCTCTCCACACCCCAGATGTAACAACTGTTACCAGTGTTTTGGGTATCTTGAAAGATACTCCAGCCCAGCAGTTCCTCAACTTGAGCATGCATCAAAATTACCTAGAAGTCATCTGAAAACACTGATTGCTAGACTTTTCTCCCAGGGGTTCCACATTAGTAGGTGTGAGTGGGCCCCAGTAATTTGGATTTCTGAGCAGTTCCAGGTGCTGCTGTGGCTGGTGTACAGAATCACACAGTGAGAACCACTGTTCTGGTGTACATTGAGTATATTCACCCACCCTACCCTGTTTTTTCCATAAATACATATGCTATTCACCTTGATTTCTCTCTTTTTTTTTTAAAGATTTATTTATTTATTTGAGAGAGAGAATGAGATAGAGAGAGAGAACATGAGAGAGGGGAGGGTCAGAGGGAGAAGCAGACTCCCTGCCGAGCAGGGAGCCCGATGCAGGACTCGATCCCGGGACTCCAGGATCATGACCTGAGCTGAAGGCAGTGGCTTAACCGACTGAGCCACCCAGGCGCCCCACCTTGATTTCTCTTTAAAATGATGAATCTTGGATCTGCGTAATTCCTTTTATGGCTACACCAGTCCTGCACTGTCTGGAGTACCAGTTATTTCAGACTTCACTTCGGTCAGTTTGACTACTTGGAATCTTGCTACTGTAAACCATGCTGCCGGGAAGTGTCCTTTTCTAGAGCTACATCATTGTGTCTGTGTACATCTAGAGAATGCACTCTTGAAGAGAGAATTGCTAGATCAATGAGTATACACATTGAGAGAGTAGATGCAAAATTGCCCTCCAAATAGATTTTCCCATCTTAAAACTATAGCAGTATGATTGCTCTTATTTTCTCATACATACTAACCAACATTTTGTTCTGACAGTCTAAGTGAAAATCTGTCCTGTGGTCTATCTTTATATATTTTCTTTGTAGTTTAGCATTTTAATGTATATTTTACGCCTTTTTTTTTTCCTGCAAATTGTCTGCTTATATTTCTGGGGCACTTTGGTCTTTATCCTCTTGATTTGTGAATACTATATTAAGGAAATTGGTCATTTTTCTATCATGTGTTACCATTTGTTTTTGGTTTTATGTAATTTACCATGTGCAAATTTTTAAGTTTTGCTTGGTTGGATTGATCAGATTTGTATTTTATGGCTTCAGGGTTTTCTTCTTTAAAAGGTTTTATCATTTCAGATTATAAAACTTTTTTCTCATGTTTTCAGTATTTCTTTTATGGCTTCAGTGTCTGGAGTTATTTTGGTGCAAGATAGAATAGCAGCCCAGATTTATTTATTTATTTATTCATTTGTTTTTGTAAATAGTTAGCTAATCCCACTTTTCCTGATACTACTTGTTGAATAATTTTTATTGGTCTTTTTCCCATTGATGTAGAAAAATCACTCTTATTTTATGATGCCTTTAAGACTATCCTTTTTTAACGGTCTTTTCTTATTAATTGAACAAATTAGAAAATATACCTGTGTCCACCTCAAATTCTCATATGCTATGATTTAGTATTTTGACTTACAGAAAAGAAGAAAAGAGAAGTGTGGCTGACAACCTCCCTTGCAGTAACTGTCTCCTGTGATTTCTGTTCTCTGGCTCTGTGGGGGCTGTTCATGTGGGCAACTGCCCATTTCGGCAGGTGTCAGCAGAGTTGATTTGGCCTTTTCTAGTCTTGGCCTTTGGCATGAGGCAAGTGATGATAATACATGAGAGCTAAGGACTAGTGGAAGAGAAATGATTTCACTTTGCTTAGCTTCCTCTAAAATTCTTTCCTCTTTATAGCTGATATAGATTGTGGTGCTGGCCTGAACCTCTATTGCTCTCTTCAGCCCAGCCTGCTAGTCACCTGCTCTGCAAGTGCAGCCCCTCTGCCCATTACTTCGGCCCCTGAACAAGGGCGCACTTTGCTGACCAAGGCATTCTAATGTAACTATGACATAGTAATACCATTGAGTGTTACCACCATCCAAAAAACACCTAAATGTACTTGGTCTAACTGAGCTCTACCTTGAGAGCACAGTGGATTAACTCACTGTTGAAATAATGAAACTTAATTGAAACATCTACACACATACCTACAAACACATTTTTAAAAATGTTAAATCTCGTAATGTAATTGAGGAAAAAAGTCCTGACGTAGACATTGACATTGTTTTCTGTGTTATACTTCTAGTCCCAAAAGAATGTCACTTTATACATGCTATTGAATTTTAGTTTTTACAGTTTCAGTTTGTGCCCATCCGAACTAAATGCTCAGTTTCCTGAGTCCATTCTAGAGCTGCCCAGTTTATGAAATACTAAGTATTTAAGTAGCTTTTTTTTTTTTTTAAAATCTATCCATTTATTTTAGAGAGAGAAAGAGCAGGGGGAAGGGTAGAGGGAGGGAAAAAGAATCCTCAAGCATGCTCCCCGCTGAGCGTGGAGCCTGACAGGACAGGGGCTCAATCCCAGGACCTGAAGCTCATGACCCCAGCCAAAATCAAGAGTCAGATGCTCAACTGACTGAGCCAGCCAGGCGCCCCTGAAAATACTCTTAAAAGGATTTTTAAAAATCTGATAGTTGGACCATGATACCTTTTGTAGTCACCCTGATGATTTCCAGGGAGAGGGGGGAAACTCATTCCTAAAACTTGAGTCATTTGATGTTCATTTTAAATTAAGTTGAAATAAATGAATAAATTATTTTAAAGTTTCATTTAAAATTTAGTCAGAATTACAACCTTTGCTACTTACTATCTTTGACTTTCCCTTCTCCCCCCTTGCCCCCATTCTGAAGCAATAAAAGGTACAGTATCTTCATTGCTTTAGAGACGGTGTCTGTAAAAAACATATATGCCATGGTTACTTTTTATATGTCTCAGGACTGTTGCCCTTGGAAAATGGGAAGGAAAAGCCTTTCTAAGACCTTGTTATAGTTTCTCCTCCCAGAACTATGCATAGGTCTTAGGGTGTCTGCCAGCAAAAGCCATCTAGGATTCCAGAAAAGAGGCAGAAACCTATCCCAAGATAAGCTTAATGGCGAGGCCCTTTGAAAGGATGATGGATTTCCAACTGTCATTTTCCAGCCAGAGAATACTAGTCTCTCAGTTCAATACTCTGTGTAGGTGTAGTAGTGTAGTACTTGTTTGCCAGAGGGTATTCTCCTTAGAGAACAGCTGCAAGCTTTCCACCAAATCAGAGGAGCAGAGGAGCACTGTTCTGAGGTGCTTTGTATCTTAAATATAGAGGGTTCGTAGTAATGAACATGACTCCTCTTCTTCCAAGTTTGACTTATGAACGACAACCTTAGACAAGCAGTATTCTTTTCTGTTGCACATTGACAGTGATTTTTGTTGGTTATTAGGTACCCTGGAACTCTGAATGCCTTATGGGCAGTCATATGGCATAACTGATCCTTAAGAAATTCTTGGTTTATAGTAAATGAGCTGTACCTCTTTAATTGCCAAACTTGTTCCTCAGAAGTTTATGGTAGAAGGAGATGTGGTAATCAGCATTATGCAGAAAGGATTTCTGAGCCAGTAAAATGCTGGCTTGAAACTTAAACAATTTGCTAAAACTGAAGTGAGTTACTCAGATCACTTGCTCTGAGCACAGGAATCTAATTGACCTTGAATTTGAATCATGGTTCTACCACTGGTATGCCATATATTTTTGGGAAAGGTTCTTAATTTCTCTGGGCCTCAATTTCTTCACCTGTAAATTCTGGATAATACTTGATTCACAGGGTTATGAGTATAACTTCATGCATCTAAAGCACCTGCCTAACCCATTGCAAGCACTTACTCAGTGGTAGTTGCCATCATTACTATCACAGTACAGACAGGTAGGGAGGATTCGCAAGTCTCATGCTAAAAACTTGGAAAATTAGGGGTTGGGGGGATGGGTTAGCCTGGTGATGGGTATTAAAGAGGGCATGTTCTGCGTGGAGCACTGGGTATTATGCACAAACAATGAATCATGGAACACTACATTAAAAACTAATGATGTAATGTATGGTGATTAACAATAAAAAAAACTTGGAAAATTATTCAAGGCATTAATTACACAAAATTAAAATTATACAAGGGCATGTAATAATTATTCTACCCTAGTAGATTGGTACAGTTGCTTGAGCACCTAACTTTGTAATTCAGGTCCTAGGAATAACACAGCTCCCATATCCCTAAAAGTCTGTTTCCCTTACAGGTAGAGGCACTTCACCATTTGCCAATTTGCAGTGTCTTGCATACAGGTGGTTTTAGCTTAAGGACTGAGAGAGTAGACAGGATTCTGAGCATGTTAGACCACTAGTGACAAATAGTGGGAAAGCATCACTGTCTTTCAGCTGTTTAGCTCCAAGACAGTGTTTGTAATTATTTAGATATACTTATGAATAGTGTTGGTCTGAAAAGCAGCAGCAGAATTGAGACATGTCCACAGAGAAAGTGGTTACTTCACATTTTATTATCGTGAGGTCAATAAGTTATTCAAGTTAAGAACCTGCTGATCGAAGAGCACTTACTTGAACCTTTCATGTGTGAAAGCCAATGTAAAAATATCCACTTAGACTTTCTAAATTTATTTTTAGACATGTTAACAGTTGTGATTACTTATAGTCTACTTTCAGATACATTTATTCCAAGAAACTGTTTGAGGCTCACATTAACGTGATGTAGCCTTTTCTTTTTGAGCAGATCCTTTTTGCCTTTATCTTTATCTTTCTCTGCTTTCTGCCTCTCCTGGTATTTGTCCATGGTGAAGATAGTAAACAGCTTAAATTCCTTGTAATTAAGACGCTTTTGTTGGGGGAAAGAAAGAAAAATTATTTCAGGAAGGATTTGATACTTTGTTTCAGATGACAGCAGGATTGTAATCATTTCCCATTTAAAAACTTGGAAACTTGAAGAGGCTCAGTAATGAGGACATAATTATAGTCTGATTGTAGTCTAGGAGCTGGGAACAGAGAGTCTACTGTAGACTCTAAAGCAACCATGGGTCACTTTCTTACTTCTGCTGCGTCCGGTCTAGACGCTTCAGGCTGGCACCTTCTACATAGTATGATCCATCTTTTTCAACCTTAGCTCCCACTTGCTTCCCCAACATAGACTTCCTCTCTTTTTTTTTTTTTTTTGATTAAAAAAAATTTTTAAGTACGCTCTATGCCCAATGTGGGGCTTGAACTCACAACCCTGAGATTAATAAGAGTCCTGTGCTCCACCACCTGAGCCAGCCAGGTGCCCCATACACTTGCTCTTTAAATAGGCAGAATCCAGGGCGCCTGGGTGGCTCCATTGGCTGAGCGACTGCCTCAGGTTGCGGTCCCGGAGTCCTGGGATCAAGTCCTACATTGGGGTCCCGGCTCAGCGGGGAGCCTGCTTCTCCCTCTGACCCTCTCCCCTTTCGTGCTGTTTCTCTCTCTCAAATAAATAAATAATATGTTAATAGGGCGCCTGGGTGGCTCAGTCGGTTAAGTGTCTGCCTTCGGCTCAGGTCATGATCCCAGGGTCCTGGGATCGAGCCCCGCATCGGGCTCCCCGCTCGGCGGGAAGCCTGCTTCTCCCTCTCCCACTCCCCCTGCTTGTGTTCCGTCTCTCACTGTGTCTCACTCTGTCAAATAAATAAATAAAATCTTTAAAAAATAATAATAATAAATAGGCAGAATCCAGGGTCTTCGCCAGAGTTGTTTTCTCTTAGGATTTTCTCATGTGTTCCCATCTAGACTTTCCTCCTTTCTATTTACTTAAATCTATAAACCCTTCTCCCCACGTCAACTCCTGCCATATTAATATATCTCCTTCTCTAAACTTCTAAACAAAATTTTCTTCTCTGAGCTTCTGTAATTTTGCATCCATCTCGTATGATATGATGCCTAGCTAGTCCTCTCTCTTCACAGGCCTGTAAATCTCCGGCTTTTTTGATCCCAGTGCCATGACGTGCTCAAGCAGGTTTTCCCCACCCTGTCTACAGTAGGGAGTAGGGCATTATCTCTGCCTTTGGACAGAGAGGCCGCCAGGTCACACTTAAGGAATCTGCACTTACACGGTCACCTGTGATGTCAAAGTCATGGTAGAGCTCTCTGAGGTCCTGTTTCTTGATATTGAAGAGAAAGTTGTACATGTGGAAGTTCTCTGCACCAATTCTCAGCTCCCCATCCAGGTCAAGCAGCTCAAAGACAGGCCGGGAATGGCGGAAGATAAATTGCTCTTCCAAGTGGTTCTTTTGAGAAAAATACATTATACAAGGAACAGTGTTGTTGGTGCTACTTTCTAAACTTGGGCTGCATGGGGCGCCTGGGTGGCTCAGTCGTTAAGCGTCTGCCTTCAGCTCAGGTCATGATCCCAGCGTCCTGGGATTGAGCCCCGCGTTGGGCTCCTTGCTCAGCGGGGAGCCTGCTTCTCCCTCTGCCTCTGCCTCTCCCCCTGCTTGTGCCCTCTCTCTCTGTCAAATGAATAGATCAAAATCTTTAAAAAAAAATAGTTTCTTAAAAAAAATTAATTGGGGTGCCTGGGTGGCTCACTTGTTAAGCATCTGCCTTCGGCTCAGGTCATAATCCCAGGGTCCTGGGATTGAGCTCTGCATCGGGCTCCCTGCTCAGTGGGAAGCCTGCTTCTCCCTCTCCCACTCCCTCTGCTTGTGTTCCCTCTCTCGCTGTGTCTCTTTGTCAAATAAATAAATAAAATCTTTAAAGAAAAAAAATAATTAAAAAAATAAACTTGGGCTGCATCAAGACTAGTATATTCATATTCATTTCCTAGAGAGCTAAAAGCAAAAGGCAAAATCCTAGAAGCTCAGGGTTGAAAGCCTTCTATGGTTAATGTATCAAGTCCTGCTTCAGCATCTGTATTTGAGGGGAACTGAAGCCACCTGTTGTGATCAATTCTGCTAGACAGAACCCTTGTCACTAGAACACATCTCCTTATATTCAGTGAGAATCTACTTGTGAAACATCATGGTAAGGTGATAAGATCCTGAAGACAGGTTTCCTTTCCAAGTGGGAAGTAGGTAAATACACAATGGAAGTGTGCATAGGATCAGGTAGGAACCCAAAGAAGAAAGCTTCTCATCTCCATCCTCCATCCCCTTCAGAAAATTCTCTGAGAAAAGTGATCCCTGAGAGAGTGAGGCACTTGGGATTCCTGGTGGCTCTTTAAGAAGGGCAAGGAAGGGCATGCCAAGGAGGAAAGTGATGGGGTGAGATCAGCCAGAAAGAGGATGAGGGAGGGCTTAAGATGGGCAGCAGGGGGAGTGAGGCTGGGTGGCCTGCAGATTTCTAGGTTAGAGACAGATCGTTTAGGAGCCACAAGTAGTTCTCTCCCCATTTTTTTTCCTTCCTGTTTTGAGTGACAGGAAGACAACTCTGATGCAGTCTTAATTCATGGCTACCCTTAGGAAGATGGTGGCGGCAGCCACACTCTATCTCCTCTGCCCCAGATCCTGACTTGTTACTCGCCTGTTGTGCCAGCAGGATGCAGACCAACATGTAGAACTGGTCAAAACCGATCTCGCCCATAGCGTTCCAGTCCAGCATGTTAAACACAATCATGATCTGTGTCCGGTTCCAGCTGGTCACGTGGTGAAGGAAGTGATAGAACAGCACATCTGTTAGGGTGGGGGCGGGGGGCGAAGAGATGGATTATTCGGAGACCATTCCAGATGCTGAACAAGCAGGAGCCACATAAACGGCAGCCCTGCTGGAAGCTTGCTGAGCCGCAATAGTCATGGTAACACTTGGTCTCTCGCTTCGTCACTATCCCTTCCACAATTCCTCAAACCAGCCATGTGTCAAGGCCCTGGGCCCAGATCTGTGGAGGATGAGACGGTGGGTTGGGCTCGGTTAAGGACACAGAGGTGTGTCCTTAAGCAATAACGGGCTCAGAGTACTCCTCAGACATGGAAGAGCTGAGTTCTCACTGGGGACCTCGGACACTTTCTTGGAGAAGCTGAATCTCACCTGGGTCTTTCACTTGAGATCATGAAAACAGGAGAAATTTAAAAATCATTCCTATAAAAGTATCAGTATTCCTCATGCTTATGTGAAGCACATGCATTTGGTGACGGGGGAAAGGAGCAATCATGGAGCGCCTTAGGGGCTAGGTGCTTTAGCTGCCACATTTCACTGAACCCCGACACCCCTCCAGGGAAAGTGGTATCACACCCTTTTATACTAAGCCTCAGATAGTAACTGGTCTATTTCAGTGCTTCTATGACTGTAATGGGCATACCATTCACTTGAGAATCTTGTAAAAATACAGATTCTGATTCATGAAACCTGATGTTGGACTGAGTCTACATTTCTCACAAGCTCCTTGCGATGTTGCTGCTGCTGGCTGGTGGACCCCACTGGAAGTGGCAGAGCTGGAATTCAGATGTCCTTCGGACACAGTCTTTCCTTCCCTATGCCCCACTAGTTATGAACACGTGGGAACAACACATTATATGTAACAGTGACCTTTGTGTAGTTGCTCCTTGAGAAATGTTGCAGTGTGGGACTTAGTAGCTACTTAGCAAATACTGCTGGTTCTGGCCCACTCAAGGTTCCCAAGCCTTAAGTCACTGCCTCCTTGAAGGCAAAACTTAAGGCTGTGCCTTCACGCTCTCATGGCACTGCCCAGTCCCTTGGTGACCAGAAGACAGGAGCATGACTTTACCTCTTGGGCTTTGCATCATCGCAGTGATTTAGTTACTAGGGAGACCAGACTTCTCAGCAAACATTCTGGTGAGACTATGAGTGTGGGCTTTGGAGTCAGGAAGCCCTGGGTTTGTCCCAGCTTTTCTGTTTACAGCCGGGTGCCCTTACAGTTGCCTTATCTAGGTCTCTGCTATTGCAAAGATTTGGTGACATTGTGTGTGAATCTATATGTAAAGAGAAAAACTGAGGCATGAAATTGTGAGAAAACGAAGGTGTCTTTTATCATTTTGTAAAGATTGCATAAGCTCATAAAAATATTTACGGAAGGGATGCCTGGGGGACGCAGTCGGTTGAGTGTCCAACTCTTGATTTTGGCTCCGGTCGTGATCTCAGGGTCTTGTGATCAAGCCCCACGTCTGGCTCCATGCTCAGCGGGGAGTCTGCTTGAGAGTCTCTCTCTCCCTCTCCCTGTGCCCTTCCCTTGCTCCTTCTCTCCTTTCTCTCTCTCTCTCTCAAATAAATAAATCTTTAAAAAAGAATCTTTATGGAAGACACACCTTATTCACAAATGACACTTCCTTCAGATCACAGTGAATGGATAGGATGCTTTATTTATGCCCAGTCCTTCAAAACAAAACAAACCCAAAAAAGCCTAAAGTATTTTAATTGATCTTCCATTAGTTTGTGCATTCAAAGGCAGGGTCAAGATGATCAACACTTTTTGGTTACTCTCAAGTACCAAAACTTAGAAGGGATCCTGCGGATCATTGATTCAAACCTCCCACTTGACAGATGAGAAATCTTGTTAGGAGGTCTTCAAGGGTTAATGCCTGAATGGGGCTCAGCCTCCAGGAATAATTATAATAATAACAAACACTTAGTAAGTTCTTACCATGTGCCAGGCATTGTGTTAACCATTTTCCACACATTATCTTATTTCATTCTTTTTTTTCCCCAACCATGAAGTGGGCTCTATTATGAGAAGCTTCATTTATGGATGAGGAAAATGACCCTTAAAGAGGATGATGACACACTCTCCGAATCACCAAAGGGCACCAGGGCACCCCCCGCCCCAAGCCTAGTGGCCTTCCCCTCCTCACTCAACTGCCCCCGGTCTCAAGTGTCCGTGGGTGATTTCTCTAGCTTCATTTAGAAGACAAAATACATATTTGTTAGTAAGGCAGTTTCTGGTTCTGCGAGTTTCCCTGCACATTAGTTAAAAGCCAGGTAACAACTCAGAGGAAGCCCTGCTGAACTCACTGACCGTTCAAGGTGTTGTTGTGGTGGACATCAAGAAGGTGAAAATACTCTAGCAAGGCCTTCACGTTCCTCACGGATAACAGGCAATACAACTTGTCCAGGTAGAGGTACCACAGAAACGACCCTTGCTTCAGTTTCATCGTGGCGCTCATTAGGGTGAAGGCTCTGGTGACCTGGAACAGAAGAGAGTTCTGCCTTGGAACTAGAATGTTGGACACAGAGAGGCTCTGGTAGCCAAGGCCTCCCTAGGCAACAACATCATGGGACGTTGCCGGTAAGACACTGAAATTGCTTCCTCCCAGTCCTCTGGCCTTGCTGTTAGGATCTATTATTATTATTATTATTTTTAATTTAATCTACTGAGAGAGAGAGCATGCATGAGCAGGGGTAGGCCAGAGGGAGAGAGAGAATGTCAAGCAGACTCCCTGCCGAGCACAGGGCCCAATATGGGACTCCATCTCACCACACTGAGATCCTGAGCTCAGCTGAAATCAAGAGTCGGACGCTTAACCGACTGAGCCACTTAGGCGCCCCATCAGGATTTGTTGTCTTAAGTCTCTTGTTAACTTGATTATTCCCCTGCCACTAAAATGGAACCAGTTCCAAACTGAACTCACAGACCGTTTAGAAATGAATGTGAGAACGCTCTCTCCTTACACATGGAAACCTGTGCTATGTGGCCAAAGTGCTTCTCAGAGAAGTATTTATAACCTAAATGCATTTATTAGAAAATAAGAAAAATTGAAAAATATATGAAAAAGTACTAAAATAGCCTTTTTAACGTTATTACCTACCAATACTTTACCTAAAACTCAACATCATGCCTTAATGTCATTAAATATTCACTCAGCATTCAAATTTCCCTGATTGTTTCTTTAAATTTTTAATAGATTGTCAGGAAACCGAACAGATCTAAGTGTTACATTTAGACTGTTTTTTAATATCTTCAGTTTCCGCCTTTCTATCTTTCTTTTTCTTGCAGTTTATTTGTTGAATAATCCAGATTGTCATGTAGAGGAAAACATTCTGGTTTTTGCAGATTTTATCTCCAATGTGTTAACACGTCCCTCTGTCTCCCATATTTTCTATAAACTTGTAGTTAGATCTAGTGTGAAAGCAGGTTTTAGGAAAAGACCAATAAAAAACAGATAAAACTTTTGGCAAGTGTGATAAGGAGAAAGATTTTTAAAATTGAGAATGAGGAAGGAGACAATTAAACTGATAGGAAAGAGATTAAAATACGTATAAGAGTAGCATACACAACTCTCTGGGTGCCTGGCTGGCTCAGTTGGCAGAGCATGTGACTCTCGATCTTGGGATTGTGGGTTTGGTCCCACATTGGGTGTAGAAATTACTTGAAAATAAAATCTTAAAAAAAAAAAGCTAAATTAGGTCTGTCCAATAAATATACCCTGTGAGCCACAGATATGAGTCACATATGTAATTTGAAATTTTCTAGTAGCCACATTTAAAAAAAAAGTGAAAAAGGGGGCACCTGGGTGATTCAGTCAGCCAAGTGTGGGACTCTTGATTTCAGCTCAGGTCTTGATCTCAGGGTCATGAGTTCAAGCCTGGTGTTGGGCTCCATAGAGTGGAGCCTACTTAAAGAAAAAAAGAAAAGAAAAAAGAAAGAAGTGAAATTATTATAATTTTTTAAGATTTTATCTATTTGTTTGTTTAGAGAACATGCACAGGGGGAGGGACAGAGGAGAGGCAGAGAATCCCAAACAGACTCCGAGCCCAGTGCAGAGCCCATCGAGTGGCTTGATCCTGAAATCTCATGACCCCGAGATCATGACCTGAGCTGAAACCAAGAGTAGGGTGCTCAACTGACTCAGCCATTCAGGCGCACCGGAGTGAAATTAATTTTGATAACATTTAACCCTGTGTCTGAAATGTTATCATTTCAATTTGTAATCAATATACTTTTAAAATTAGTTATTTTACAATTCTTTTTCTAGCTTCATTGAGATATAATTGACACACATTATGTAAGTTTAAAATGTACAACATGCAGGGTGCCTGGCTGGCTCAGTCGGTAAAGTGCATGATTCTTGATCTTAGGGTTGTGAGTTCCAGTCCCACGTTGGACATACAGTTTACTTAAAAAAAAAAAGTGTACAGCATGCTTTCTTATTCTTCTAGAGAATCGTAAAGAGAGGAAACTCTCCAACTCATTTTATGTGTCTAACATAATCTTGATATCAACACATGGCGAGATCAGTATAAGACAGGCAAGTTACAAATCTCACTTGTGAACATAAATGCAATAATTCTAAACAAAACATTAGCAAACTAAATCCATACACACAAAAAACTGTGAAAAATAACACCCATAAGGGAATTCTTCAGGCAAAGAAAAACAAGCCCATACAGAGATTCAGGAAGGAAAGAAGAGCACCAGAAATTGAAAATGTGTGAGTAAACCTAAATGAGTATTAACTGTATACAACACTAAAAATAATGTCATATGAGGAATTTAGGTGCAGGTGCCCTCAGAACTCACCAGGAGCCACAAAGGGAAAGATCCACTGGTGCTGAGGGGAGGGAGAACACTTGTCCTATTTAAGGGCGTTTTCCCAGTGTAGCAGTTAGAGTGAGTGCTGCTAGCTACTGTAACAACTCCCAGAATGTCAGAACTCTCTTTTCCAATGCCATGGTAATTGGTAACACTCAAGATGCTGGTGCTCTGTCAGCCTAAGTCCCTGAGTAACTACACAAAAAGACAAAAGATCTTTCCTGTCCTTGTCCTAGCTAGGAGCCAGAGATCTTTACCTGGGCCCTGGGAGGGAGGGCTTTTGTTCCCCTCTCCCAACAGCACAACGCTTCTGCTTTGAAGGCAGTTGGTTTTGCTACTTCCCCGGGGAAGTAGTTGAGGTCTTATATTCATCTCCTGGCGGCCATCAACCACCTCCTTTACTCCTGCCTCAGCAAGAAGTGGCTCTCTTCCGTCTGCTGCCCTGCCCCCGATTTCTCTCACCTGTGGGAAGGAGCTTATGAGGGCGTGGGACCACCCCTTGTGCCCGGGAACTCCAGCTATTCCACACCAACATGGTAGCCCACATTTTGCCTTTAATCCTTTGCCAAAACCTTAGTTGCTTTTCTTTCCACCACTTGTATGGTGGCCGCCATTTTCAGCCACCTTCTGCCAAAGTGACCTGTGTTGTGCCCTATCTGTCCTTGGCAGGAGCTTGTTCCTTTTTAGAACTCAGGTCACTTGGTTGCCTTGGGACCTCAGTTCCCTGAGATTCTCAAGAAAAGTTATAATTTTGTAGATCATCCATACATTTTAATGCGACATTCTTTGTAGCTTACTAAACAGTAAGAAATCGATCTTTGTTGTAAACTACCAAGACGTTGGGGGTTTTGTTTTTACTGTAGCATAACCTAAACTATCCAGACTGATCCAGTGGTTTTTATATGCATTTCCCCGATGACTGATGACATTGAGCATCTTTACATGTGCCTATTTACCATCTATATACATTCTCTATTCTGTTTCAAACCTTGACACAGATATTGATGTGAGGACAGACATTTCCTGTCTTAGATCTAGAAAGCACTTCCCCAAGGAGCCATAGACTCATTTCATGGAAAATTATATTTGGAGACCACATCTGGGCTCAGCTTAGCTTTTTAGCCTGTGAGCCTATTGGCTTTCTCTTGTATTTTGTGTCTTCCTTCCCTAAGCTCTGTAGTTTAGGATTTGGGCAAATGTCTTCAGGGCAAAAGCCAGTATGCATGTACTTACAAGAATGGCTAGATTTAATGATGATCATGTGTTTGGAGTAAAATCACTTGTGGGAATGTAAAGTGATAACAACCACTGTGTAAAATACTTGGATAGTTTCTTTTTCTTTTAAAGATTTTATTTATTTAGTTATTTGAGAGAGAGAGAGCTTGCACGAGTGGGGGTGGGGGCAGAAGGAGAAACAGACTTCCCACTGAGCAGTGAGCCCAATGTGGGGCTTGATCCCAGGACCCTGGGATCATGACCTGAGCAGAAGGCAGACACTTACTGACTGAGCCACCCAGGCACCCCTTAGATAGTTTCTTATAAAGTTAATCATATACTTAGTATAGGACCAACAATTGCTCTCTTAGGGGCACCCAAGAAAAATGAAAATGTATGTCTATGCAAAGACTTATACACAAATGTTCTTGGCAGCTTTATTCCTAATAACTGAAGACTGGAAACATTTCAAATGTCCATTAACAGCTGAATGGAATCACATATTATGGTATAGCCATACAGTGAACACTATTCAGTAATCAAAAGAATGGACCACGAATATATGCAACAACATGCTGAATCTCAACAAACATTATGCTGAATGAAAAGAAGCCAGATTTAAAAGAGCACATACTGCGGTACCTGGGTGGCTCAGTTAGTTAGGCATCTGCCTTCGGCTCAGGTCATTGTCCCAGGGTCCTGGGATCGAGCTCCTCATCGGGCTTCCTGCTCAGAGGGGAGCCTGCTTCTCCCTCTCCCTCTACCTGCCGCTCCCCCTGCTTTTGCTCTTTCTGTCAAATAAATAAAATCTTAAAAAAAATAAAAAATAAAAGAGCACATACTGTATGATTCCACTTATATGGTAAAATACTGTATGATTCCACTTATATGGTAAATTAAGAAAGACAATTCCAATATATGGTGGCAGAAAACAGATGAGTGGTTGCTTGGGGTGAGGAGTGTCAATGGGGGATTGACTTGTGAAGCAGCAGAAGGAAGTTTCTCAGATGTTGGAAAAATTCTATACCTGGACTATGGTGATGGTTAGATGGGTATCTACATTTGTCAAAACTCACTGAACTGTATTGCTTTCACTGGGTGCATTTTTACTGAACGTAAATTAAGTCTCAAAGTAATTGAGTTGATTTTTAAAACTTACAAAAATAAAACAAAAATAGTTCTATTAAATCAGTATTAAGCATTTTTGTTCACCAGAAGACACTGTTTGCAAAGTTAACAGATGGATGATAAATCAGAAAGATATTTGCAATGTCTAAACCCAATAAGAAACTGCAATTAGGGGCGCCTGGGTGGCTCAGGTGGTTAAGCGACTGCCTTCAGCTCAGGTCATGATCCTGAAGTCCCAGGATCAAGTCCCACATCAGGCTCCTTGCTCAGCAGGCAGTCTGCTTCTCCCTCTGACCCTCTCCCTATTCATGCATGCTCTCTCTCTCTCTCAAATAAATAAATAAAATCTTTTAAAAAATAAATTAAAAGAAACTGCAATCAAGGGATGCCTGGGTGGCTCAGTTGGTTAAGTGTCTGCCTTCAGCTCAGGTCACGATCCTAGAGTCCTGGGATCAAGTCCTATGTCTGGCTCCTTGCTCAGCAGGGAACCTGCTTCTCCCTCTGCCTGATACTCTCCCTGCTTGTGCTCTCTCTCTCTGGCAAATAAATAAATAAAATCTGAAAACAAAAACCCTGCAATCAGAAAGTGAGACAGGAGAGGCACCTGGCTGGCTCAATTTGTGGAGCATGTAACTCTTGATCTTGGGGTTGTGAATTTGAGTTCCACATTGGGTGTAGAGATTACTTAAAAGTAAAATCTTTAAAAAAAAAAGTTCAGAAATAATAGTAGTAAAACCAACAAATCATTTATGTAGTGGTTAGAAAAGTTTATGGTATACACACCAAGAAGACGTTTTGCAGACCAAGAACACTCAAACCAAAACCTGGAATGAGGCTCAGGAGTATGTTGTTATGAAACAGTTTATATAGTGAGAAAGCAGTGACTGTCTATTTCTCACAGTGGTTGGTTATCAGAATTTTCTTAAATGATAAGGAACTGGTTAGTGGTTACCTTATATCAACCTTGGGAAACAGTTCAAGTTTTGCTCGTGATTTCCAGAGGCATATGCAAGAAATGACCCAGGTCAAGTTAGTCTTGCAAAATAAGCTAAATTAAGCTTTGTTTGTATGACTAAAATGGTTTTGTCTGCTTGGGGAATTTTCAAGCCTGGTCTGCATTTGTTTTTTATTTTAACAGTATCTTGATTTTAAAACCAGATAAAGACAGTACAAAGTATGGGCCCATTTGACTTGTGAACAGATATGAAAATCCTAAGTGTAAGATTTGCCAGGCAAAATATTTACTTTCCAGGAATGCAAGAATATTTTAATCAGTGAAATTCACCATGTTTTTAGGCTAGAGGAGAAAAATCATATGATTAATATTATGATTAACTTATATGATAAATGAATAAAAATATTTTATGAAGTTCTGCTTTATAGTAGATGATATAACAATGATATGATAGGATATGATAAACAGTTATTAGCAAATTAGGAATATCAGGAAACTTCTTTCTGTGTACAGATCATTTGCCACCATCCTTTCATAAACATCATACCTAGAGGAGAAACTTTAAACCCTTTCCCATTAAATGTTGGACCAAGACAAGAATTTCCATTTTCACTGTTGCTATTTAACATATAGCTAGAGATTCTAGCCAATGCCATAGGAAAGGAAAAGAAATAAGAACTGTAAGGACTGTTAGTAGAAGTTCTACAAAGCCTCGTGACATCTCTCAAGTTAGGGGTGTTCTCCTGTCCCTCAAGCAGAGCAGGCTGGAAGTGCTACCTTAGGGAGCAGGCTTGGCCAAGGACGGATGGGACCTGGAGGAAAAATTCCCATTTCCTTGCGTCTCAGGTGGGTTGACTCTGACGTGTGTTGTACCCTGACCCCCAGAATTCCCCACTAGGATTTAGCCCCAGGTGGCCTCAGCAGTTATCAGCTCAAAGTGCATCCTTTACTGGCTTCATGCCTCCTACTTCCTATTGGTGCTCCTGGCATCACCTCCCAAATAAAGTACTTGCACTCAAATCCTGATCCTTCCCTCTGGGGGAATCCAACCTAAGAATGCTTTTTCTGTGACTATTGTGACTGTGATTTTCTTCTTTCCTTGGTCAATGCAATGTCTTACATTGGTTGCTTTTCTGATGTAAAACCATTCTTTTACTCCTGAGTAAACCTTTCTTGGTCCTGATGTTTTTATTCACCTCTGGTTTCTTGTTGCTAGTATTTTATTTTTCTCTCATTTAATTCATAAGTGAAATTAGTCTATAATTTTATTTTACTGTCTTTATCTAGTTGCAGTAAATCTCATCTCATAAAATGAGTAGAATTCCTGATGTCTTTCAGTAGGAGAAGACTTTTGATTCTTGATTCATTTCTTTATTGGTTATTAGTTTATTTAGGCTTTTGTTTTTATTAAAATTATGTATCCATGTATCATTTATATATTATTTATTTATATCATTTATATTTTCTTGCAAATGATTACCCATTTCATGTAGATTAAAATTTATTCATATTGGGGTGCCTGGTTGATTCAGTTGGTACAGAATGTGACTCTTGATCTTGAGGTTATGAGTTCAAGCCCCATGTTGGATGGAGAGATTACTTAAAATTTATTTTTATTTATTTATTTATTTAAAGATTTTATTTATTTATTTGAGTGAGAGAGAATGAGAGATAGAGAGCATGAGAGGGAAGAGGTCAGAGGGAGAAGCAGACTCCCCACTGAGTGGGGAGCCCGATGGCAGGACTCGATCCCGGGACTCCAGGATCATGACCTGAGCCGAAGGCAGTCGCCCAACCAACCGAGCCACCCAGGCGCCCCAAGATTACTTAAAATTTAAAAAAAAATGTATTCACGTAGGGTGCCTGGGTGGCTCAGTTGGTTAAGTGACTGCCTTCGGCTCAGGTCATGATCCTGGAGTCCTGGGATCGAGTCCCACGTCGGGCTCCCCACTCAGCGGGGAGTCTGCTTCTCCCTCTGACCCTCCCCACTCTCATGTGCTCTCTGTCTCTCTCATTCTCTCTCTTTCAAATAAATAAATAAATCTTAAAAAAATGTATTTACGTAAATTTGTTTAAAATATTTTGTGATTTAAAAATCTTTATAATACAGTATATCCCTCTTTTCATTGTCTCTGGTGAATATTTTTCCTTTCTCTCTTTTTAATTTTTTTTTCTTTGACCAGTCTTGTTGTCTACTAGCTATTTCTGAGATGGAGCTTTAGATTTGTTGAACCTCTCTGATTTCTTACAACTTTACTGAAGTATAGTTTATATATCATAAAATTCACCCATTTCAAGTATATAATTCAGTGATTTTCAGAAAATTTACTGAGTTGTGAAATCATCACCATAATCTAATTTTAGAACATTTTCATCAGGGACACCTGGGTGGCATAGTAGGTTAAGCTTCTGACTCTTAGTTTTGGCTCAGGGTCATAAGATTGGAGCCCCATGATGGGCTTTGTGCTGAGCACAGAGTCGGCTTGCGTTTCTCTCTCCCTCTGCCCCTACCCCCTGCATGCTCTCTAATAATTTGATAAAGCTGTATCTATATAAAGAACATTTTCATCACCCTAGTAAGATTCCTCATGTCTATTCACAGTTAATTCCCATTTTACACCCCAGGCAACCATTAATTTACTTTCTGTCTCTATGGATTTGCCTTTTCTAGATATTTCATGAAAATGGAATCATAAAGTATGTGGTCTTTTGTCTCTTCTAGACATTTCATATCAGTGAAATCGTATAACACATAGTCTTTTGTGTCTGGTTTCTTTCACTTAATGTTTTTGAGTGAACCTCTCCATTTTTGTTTCTTGTTTCATTTTTTTTCTGGAGGGATCACAGAGCCAGTCACAGAGCCCTGAGTGGCTTGGCACAGGCTTGGGGATGAGCTGAGGCTCTGACCTCCGTCCCCTCAAACTTACAGTTTCTGTGAAGTCACAGCCTCTGCCTCCCAGTGGGAAAGCCTTTCCCTTTGTTACCCCACCTCTTCACAGAGTTGGTCAAACCGACCAAAACTATTGAAAAGACCTGCCTTTCAGCTAGTTGGGGGAGGTTTTAAACATGGGCTTACTCAGTGAGAGTTTTCCTTCTTTTAGTGATAAAGACCCTCTACAATTCTAATTGCTCAGTAAGGTGTGGGACCTTTCAAACCTCTTGGCAGCCTTTACTCAGGGCACCCTTTGTGCAGAACACCACCAGCATCCCAGGCTTCTGTAACATTTCGAATTTGCACACTGCTCAGGAAGGGCTGAAAACATCTCAACATTGACATTCTCCATAAGGGTGGAGATTCCTGGAGTGTGACATTTGCTGACATTCCATTTGATTATTAGGTAGAGTAACCATAATAACCTTTGCAGGCTGCGCACCCCTCAGCATGCTCTACTTGGAAATGTAACCTAAAAAATAAAACAGCCAGTTATTTTACCAGCAAAATGGGTTTATACGAGAATAAAAGAAAGTTGCAATTCAGGACAAGCAAGCCAAGGAAAAACCATAGACAAGTCCAACAAACAAAGGAGAGGAACTTTATTTTATGGAGAAAGAGGAAGTTGGAAGGAATTGTTTTGAAGGAAACCTTACTGGAGAAAAGCAAGAGTTCAGGGTGATAATGGTTTTCCATTGGCCGAGTTACCAGAGTAGTGGATTTCTTCCCCGAGTTGCAACGGGCATCTTTCCCTGTTGGTTCCTGTAACTGATCATGTTCCTGTTGAGTATTCTTACGCTGGAGTCCGCAATTGACAATTTTCCTGTAATTGACATCAAGTGCTCCCGACTCCCCTTTCCAGCTCTGAACTCCACTTTAGTGAGGTTTCCTTTTATCAATTTTCACAGAACCACTTTGTAGATTTAGATAAAAATATAATTGTCCTATAGACAGTGAACAGTTGCTGCTACAGGAGCAGTGGAGCAAATCAAATAGCCAGGATCAAGGATTCACTGCTGTCTGTAATGAGCTCAGTTTTTTAAAATTGGGAAATTAAGGCTCAGAAAGTTTTTACTAAATATGCAAACATATCTTAAGATCCATCATGAAGCATGTGATTAAAAAGTCCCCAAGGAGCTCTTTCTCCCGGCCCTCTCATGCTGGCCAGTTTGTGGATCCTGGTGCGGGAGAGCCCCTGGGAAGCAGGAAACTAGCCGGGAAGCCCCGGCCTCCGGGGACTGGCGGCGGCCGCAAGGGGCGCAGCATTTCGTGCACTAGGAGGCAGCACCACGCCGAGGAAACCACACGGGATCCTCCAGCAGGATGTGCAGCCTGGGGCTGGCTGGAGCCTTTGCCCGCTGGGCGTCCCCTACCTGAAAAGTAGGCGCGAGCAAAGCAGGCTTGCGGGGTAGTGGCGGGGCATATTCGGTGATTAAAGCCCTTCACCTCCTTGGCCTTTGGGCGACCATCAGTGGGCGTTCGCGAAAGCCAGTCGGCTTCCCCTCTCGCTCCCACAAACCTTTAGCGAGCCACGCGGCGCGGCCGGCCTCGCAGACCCGGGCCGGTGCCGCCGAGGGATGCTCTAAGCTCTCTTAAAAGCCCTGCCGTGGCTCGCGGAGGCGCGGCGCGCGGGGAACTACAGTTTCCAGAGTGCCCTGCGGCGACGGGCGGAGCCGAGGAGCGCCCGCAGCCAATTAAGGGGTCTCCGGGCGCTGCCGGGGAGCGGCAGGTGGAGCCGGGCCGTGGATGGGCGCGGGGCCAGGTCCCGTGAACGCGTCCCGGGGCTCGCTCGCTGGGCGGGAGTGCGGCGCGAGCGTCGCGGCCAGGCGGGAGGCGGCCCCGGGGACTGGACCGAGCGGGGGCGGGGACCGCTCGCCGCCTGCGCGGTTCCGGGTGTTCCCGCCGCGCGCAGCCCGGGGCGCACTTGACCGGGGTCGGGCTGCGGGGAAGGGCGGGTCTGGGGAGAACCCCAGAGCGCCAAGGCGTCCTCCAGCCCCTCCTCCTCGCGGCCGCCGGAGCCACAGCCCGAGCCGGAGCCGGCGCCACCTCGCTCCCCGGCTCGCGCGCCTCCAGCCATGGCTTTCGCCAATTTCCGCCGCATCCTGCGCCTGTCTACCTTCGAGAAGAGAAAGTCCCGCGAATATGAGCACGTCCGCCGGGACGTGGACCCCAACGAGGTGTGGGAGATCGTGGGCGAGCTGGGCGACGGCGCCTTCGGAAAGGTTTACAAGGTAAGGGCGCTGGGGGTGAGTGGCTCCGGGCGCGTGGAGCAGCTCCGGAAGGAAGGGGCGCCGGCCCCGATCAGTCCTGGCCAACGGCTCGGGAGGGCGCAGAGGGGCTGCGGGTCTTGAACTCGGGGTCCCGCGCTCCGCCCTGGGGACCCTCACGCGGCTCGGCTGGTCCCTGCGTGCTGGGCACCCCCTCTCGGCACAGCCGCCGCCCCCAGCTCCGTTTCTGAATACTTCCTGTGTGTCCGGCACCGCGCTCGGCGCCGCAGGGGGAGACAAAGGGGAGCTTATAGGACCTTGGCATCCGAGACGACGCATCCGCCGTAAAACTGATTCTTAGGCATACTTTTTTAAGACAGGCCATACAGATGCTGTGAGCATGCCGAGGCGTGGAGACAGAGAAACTCGGCCGAGTCTGGAAGGGATCGGTGGAGTTGGGGACACACCTGAAAATGAGCCAGAGCCAGGAAAAGGGGTGGCTCTAGAGTGAGGGGTTAGGCTTGGAAAGGTGGGCTCGGAGTGGGTAGCAGCAAGGGGAGGTCAGGGCCCTGGGAATATTGCGCTGCGGGGATCGGATTTGATTGTGTGTGTGTTTGAGTCACAGCCGGGGAGCCTTCCAGTGCTCAGTCACCTTTCCCTGCAGGAATAAGGGGGCAGAGGGCTTTTGTGGAGGCATGGGTGGGGCAGAGCTGATTAATTCTAGACACGTTTGCAGCAGGTCATTGTCTGGTTCCTGCTCCTGTGAACCAGTGCTGAGTTGTACTGGGGACGCAAACACACAGAGCTCAACGCCACTCTTTCCTCCTCTCCCTCAGGCAACATTTACTGAGCGAAGGGCCCAGCGTTACTTTGCTGTGTAACTCCAGGAGGGATTTTCCTTCCTAAGACACGGGCACCCTCCTTGGGGCTCCCGTAGCTTGTACAGATTGTGGTGGACCACAAAGGAGGCTTCTCTTGGCCCACCTGGTCAGGACTTGCTCTCCGCCTTGCAAGGGGTCCAGAGCCAATTACGCAAGTGTGGTCCCTGGAGGATCAGCGTTAGCGTCACCAGGGAGCGCCTTAGAAATGCAGAATGGCAGGTCCACCCCAGCCTCCTAGGTTAGAGCCTGCCTTTTAACAAGATGCTCAGGTGATGGCTAGGCACAGAACTTTTGAGAAGTGCTGCTCCTAGAGGCAGTTTCGAGGCCAACCAGGCCCATCTCGGTGCCTGTTTGTTACCTTACCACCTCCCCTCGAGCCTGCACTTCCTGTTACAGGGTGGAACCCCCGCTGGAGCAGAGGTCCTGTGATTGGAGAAGCAGGCCTCTGTATCTCTCACACCTGCGCCTTTCGGGCTGCCTTGATTTGCTGCCCTTTTCTTCTTGAGGGCTCTGCATGTGTCTGAGGACAGGCGGCACATCTTTCTTTATCCTTCTCAAGGTGGCATCTTCCTCCTAGCAGCCCTAGGAGACTGTCCTCAGGCTTGCTGCGCTCCCCTTGGACACGCGGCCAGGGTCCTTGCCTTCTCCAGACAGACCCTGTCCTTCCATGTGTGCCCTGGCCATCATGAGGGCAGCTGGACCCTTAGTCAGCTTGCTACATCCTCTTTCCTCCAGAAGGTTCAGTTGGTGTTTTTAGTGCATATTGTTGGCTCGCACTAATATTTTTTCTCTGATAGGGGCTGGCTTTCACTTGCAGTCTTGTCTTCTCTCCCAGTGTATCCTGGCTCCAAATGGTTCATTTTCTTTATTTCTTTTTTAAAGATTTTATTTATTTATTTTAGAGAGTGAGAGAGAGCTTGGAACCATTGGCGGTGGGGGGGGCGGGGTGGGGGCTTGGCAGAGGGGGAGGGAGAGAATCTCAAGGAGACTCTGTGCTGAGGACAGAGCCTGAGCAAGGCTGAATCTCGCAACCCTGAGATCATGACCTGAGCTGAAATCAAGAGTCGGTCACTCAAAACACTGAGCCACCCAGGTGCCCCTCATTTTCTTTTAAGCCTAAATGCAGAACTTTACTTTTATGCTGGTAAGATTTCCCCTTGTCAGTTTTGCTTGTCATTTCCGCCTGCTCTAGCCCTGTAAAACTCCCCTGCTACTCTGGAAGTTTCATACAAAGGAGCGTATCTGATTCACAAGTTATTTTGTCCCCTGGTTGTCCAGGGCAAGTGGACCCTCTTTAAGTGAATCTAGTTCCCAAAGCTGTGAGCTGGCTGCACCACAGCTCCCTCCCCACCACCTCGGAACCCACGATTTTCTCATAATTAAGACAAGAGGGAGCTAGAGCAAGAGAACTGTGAGATGGCTGATACACCTGAACGATATATTACATCACCTGTCTGGCCTTGGGGTGTAACCCGCTCATCCAACTCAACCTCATGTTATATGTGGGGGTACGGGGGCCCCTGGAGAAGAAGGGATTGGAACCCAAGGCTCTGAGCTTCAGTTTAACACTTTCCTTAGTTGCCCACTATGGAAGACCCACCCTGGATTGAAGATCCCTGTCACACATGCCGCCTCCTCTGAAGAGCTTCTTGCTCAGCCCCTTAAAGTTGAATCCGGTAATACTTTACTCTAGACTCTCATCAGTGACCATAACTCCTTTCCACTTCATTGTCCCCTGGCATGGCCACCAGGGCAGCAAAGGCCAGAAGTTCCATCTAGATTTTATGGCTGGGACCAGAACTTACGTGTTGACACGGTGCCTGAGCAGCTAGCTGGCTGTGAACTGGGGAGCACCATATCTACCCTCTGTTCTCCTGGCAGCCAGCATGGGGTAGTCAGTACTGAGGACTTCCCTGGTGTATACAGCCTTAGAAATCTCAGTTTGTCACATGCTTGTTAGGACAGGACTCTGACTCCAGATTTCCTGACGACCTTCTTGCAGAAGCTCAAAACCGAAAACAATCGCAACCTCAAGATAGGAGTCCCCTTTCTCCTATTCTCCCTGATATACCAATGAGCAGTTGGCCTCAGGAGAGAAAAAGGAGGGTAGGATTCATTCTGGGCAGAATCAAGGTCATTCTCACTTAATCCTTATGCCATGCAAATTGATTTCAAAAGAAAATCATTTCTATCTCATTACTTGATACAAAGCAAATGTTACAGTATTTATGTGGTTTCAAAATGCTTGTCCTGTATCATTTCAGAATGCTTCTTAAAAGTCCTCTTTATTCTGAAGACAAGGTAGAAAGGAGAGGAAGTGTTTGATACGTTGAGTGGAACAAAGTTGCCTTCAAGCAGGATGTGCTTTCTCTTATAGTGGCAGGGTGGGTACTCACGTGCTAAGCACAGAGTGAGCAGACATCAGGAGTTGGGTTAGCAGGCTGAGATTATTTTTCTGCCCCTTTTTCCCCTCCTTTTTAAAGATTTTATTTTTAAGTAATCTCTATACCCAACATGGGGCTTGAATTCACAACCCTGAGACCAAGAGTTGCCCACTCCACCAACGGAGCCAGCCAGGTGCTCAATTTTTCTGCTTCTTGAAAATTACTTTTGTTTTTGTTTTTGTTTGTTTTTAAGATTTCATTTATTTATTCATGAGAAGCAGAGAGGGAAAGAGAGAAGCAGAGGGAGAAGCAGGCCCCCAAGGAGCAGGGAGCCCGATGCGGGACTCGATCCCAGGACCCTGGAATCATGACCCGAGCCGAAGGCAGACGCCCAACCACCTGAGCCACCCAGGCGCCCGAAAATTACTTTGGTTTTGATCTTATGTTACCTTTAAGCTGTTAAGAGGTGTATGCTTTTGCAAAATAGGGAGTATACAAAGAAAATTTTTTTTAGGTAAAAGGAAAAACATCACCCTAAGTCCCATCAATTGCTCTTGACATTTTGATATATTTCCTTACCGACTTTACCAATTTTTTATGGTGGAAAAAAATGTTTTAATGCAGGGTTGTAATCTTACATACCTACAGTGTTTTATACTATCTTTCATTCTTAAACCTCTTTCTGTATTATTCTAAATGCTTCCTACATACCTTCTGGGTTGGCTCAGTGCTGCCTTGGCCTTAATCTTATTGGATATTTCACTTTTTTAAAAAAAGATTTTACTTATTTTAGAGAGTGTGTGTGGGTGGGGAGGGAGGGGCAAGGGTGGGAGGGAGGGGCAGAAGGAGAGGGAGAGAGAGAGAATCTCCAGCAGACTGTGCCCTGAGCATGGAGCCCCACGCAGGACTCGATCCCACCACCTGAGATCATGACCTGAGCCGAAACCAAGAGTTGGAAGCTTAACTAAGTCATTCAGGTGCCCCTAGCTTTTTTTTTTTTCCCTAGCAAGGCACAGTTGATTAAATGCTTATTATTTATGTGCCAGGCGCTGTGCTAAGCACTTTACATAACATAGTTCTGCTGTGATGTAAATATACCTTCCGCAAAAGGTCTTGATGCTGAGTAAAATCAGTAAGAACCGCACCTTATAAGACATGGTGCTAAGAGCAGAACACTTAGGAACTGCAGCCTGCAGCAGGAGCCCATAAGAAAAAAAAAAAAAAAGGAACCTAAAAAACCGGTTGTAGTTGTACACAAATTTATAGATAAGAAATACAAACATCTTACACTAAATACAGCATCGTAACGTGAAAACCACGCGCTGGGCGCTGTGGCCGTGGGGGCAGGAGCCATGGCTGCAGGGGAAGCGGTGGGAGGAGGGCTATCTGAAGTCGGGCGCTAACTGGGACCCCAGATGTTGTGTGGGCCACGGGCCCCTGACACGTTCGAGGTGCATCCCTGTGCAATGTGGGCATTTCCTCGCCACTTGGTTCGGCTGGGTGCGGTGTTCTTTGTTCACTTAGTGTTTCTGGTCCACAAAACTGCACACAAGCAAATGCGAATTTAGCGTTTCAATGAAATTGATCCGTGATATATCAATGGTGTTGGGACATTGGCGTTTCCAAAGTGAGCCTTAGAGCAGAGCTATACGTTGATGAGCAGGTTTGCTAGTAAAGTTCTTTTTGTGTTTTAAATCCTGTTTTAGGCTCGATGCTCAGAGGGATTTACAGGGTGGAAGGGTATGCCTATTTGAGGGAGGATTTTTAAAAGAAATCGAGAGAAGTTACTAGAGGCTCCCTTTCTTCCCTTGCTCTGGCCAAGGGCCAGTCCCCGAGTCCTTTGGGGCCCTGGACGGGTCTGCCCTCCTTGGGGACCTCAGGTGCCCTCTAGCCCAGAGATCCATTGTTAACCTTCACCCTTCAAGTGCCACATCCTGCCCTGCGCCGCCGGTTCAGACAAAGCAGAGGCTTAGTGAGGTGGGAGCCAGCTGTCAGGCCTTCTGCCCCTCCCAGCTGGGGCCCTCCTTTCACCTCCTCTCCTGCCCATAGTTTTAAGGCCTGGGTTTCCGCTTCCTCTGGGGCTGCTGGGGGGGGGGGGGCCTCGGCCTGTGCCCCTCCCCTCCTCCTCCGGAAAGAGATCTGCCCCCAGGCAGTAACCTTATTTCCGCTCAGCCTAGTGTTTTTAAATAGAAGTCCACGCTATTGTGAGTGGGTTCCTGGCTTGGTCCTAAACTCCAGGGGCCCTGAGCTTCCTGGGGTGTTGCCGACCTCAGGGGGTCTGCTTGAGCAGCTGATTTAACACTGGGACTGTTTCTGGCTGGCTCCGGAGCAGGCCCTGGTGACGTGAGCTCAACAACTAAGCAGATCCCCAACCCCCACTTCCATGTGGGGTCCCCTGGCCTCCTGAGATTACCCAGACCAGGGACAACTCCAGGGGCTGCCTGCCTCACAGACCCCAGAAAACAGTCCTGCATGGTCACTCCCGGTTCTTGGCTGCCGCCGAGGGCAGTAACAGGGTGGGTAAGGGAAGAAATTTGGGGCTCAGTGGGGTCTGGGTTTCAAGCAGAGCCAGTGACCTTGCGCTCTGAGCTTCAGGCTCTTGCCTGTAAAGGGACATGATCATTTGGAGGAGAGGAGGGCTGAAGGAGCTGAGGAGGTGTGATGCACTTTGGCACCTGATCCCCACTCAGGAGGTGGGCAAGAAAGGAAGATACTTTGTTATTGTTGATGCTTGTGGTAGCAAAAAGAGAAGGTCCTGGCTAGTGACTGCCGCTTCCTAGGGGACAAAGAAGAAAGAGTATTTGTAGTGAGACCCAACCAGTGTGAGTTGGCTTCTTGGTGAGTCACAAGGTAGAGACTACACCAGGTGAACTTGTCACACAAAGGAAACTTGAAGCAAATAAGGAAATCTCGGGATTAACTTCCAAGGCTGAGACTCCCTGAGCAAGAGTGAATGGGTTCCTTTCGTCTAGGGTTAGGATGAATATTGAGAAAGGGGAGCCTTGTCTCTGTATGTAGAGGCAGACATAAGGTCACGCATGCACCTCCAGGAAACGTGCCTGTACGTCCGTTGTATGTTGTGTTCAGGAGGCTTGTGCTCTTCCTTGGGCGGAGATTTTCGTATTCTAATGAGGGGAAGGTCACTGTCCGTCACTCCCTGGGTCCCTCGGTGGCCCAGCTGCACAGGTGTGAGTCAGGGGGTGAGCTCCAACTCGTCTGGGTGGTCTGGGCCGCTGGAGCTCTTTGTGCTGTCATCATTGCTGATGTTTTGGTTCCCATCACGGGAGGCTGTGTCCCCCGTCTTTTGCCGGAGGGAAGAGATAAGCTGGAAAGAAGAGCCTAAGGAAAAAGCAGGGACAAAGGTGGGCGTGTGCAAGCAGCTGAGCAGTAGAGGTCAGGTCTTGGGGTCTAGCTGGTGAAGGTAGCTTGCCTCTTCTACCAGGGCTGCCCCACCCTGGCACTGTTGATGTTTGGGTCGAAATTCTTTGTGGGAGGGGTTGTGCCACGCATGATAGGACGTTAGCAGTATCCTTAGCTTCTATTCATTAGAAGTACCCCCAGTGCCGGTACTTCCTCCTCCTCTGTCCCCTAGTTGCGACAGCCAAAAATGTCTCCAGGCATTGCCACATGTCCCCTGGGGGGGCAGAATTGCTCCAGCTGAGCACCACTGCCTCGTAGAAGTGAACTGGCTCGATTCGGTTTGGCAAACAGTATTAATTCACGTCTGTGTGTCGAGTCCCAGAGTATATGATGAAAGACTCAGGCCTTGCAGCCAGATGGACCGGGGTCTGAATCCCGGCTGTGTGATCTCAGGCGAGGGGCTGCTCTCTGAGCCTGTTTCCTCCTGTGTAGGGTGGGGCTGAGACTAGGAGTCGCCGCCCAGGAAGGGCACAGCATTTGGCTCCTAGGAGGTGCTGGATGTGGCCAGCAGCATCCCTTGCTGCTGGGTGCACGGGGTGGGGGGAGGAAGAGGGGGTTCTGCTGGGTTGAGTGAGCTGTTGCAGGACAGAGGCAGGGCTTCTGGGAAAAGAGGAAGGCTGCCACCAGGCAGGGCAGGTGGGGTGGTGATGGCAAGCTGGAGAGCAGCCTGGCCCAGGAGAGAGGCCATATAGTGAGGCCTGAGGTTGCCAGTCGGGGGCCGTCGAGGCTCGTGTGGCCTGTGGCCTGATTTGTGTGGCTCCCACGGTGGGTGAACCAAATTTGAAGTTCTTGCCAGCATTATGAAATCATATTTCACATAAAAGCCCCCTTCCCTCTGGCTACCACCAGTGTATTCTCTGTATTTAGGAGTCTGTTTTTGGTTGGTTGTTTGTTTTGTTTTCTAGATTCCACATATAAATGAAATCATATGGCATTTGTCTTTCTCTGACTGACTTCACTTAGCATGATACCCGTTAGGACCATCCATGTTGTCTCAAATGGCAAGATCTCAGGCTTTTTTATGGCTGACTAATAGTAATGCATTACACTGCATCTTCTTTATCCATTCATCCATTAGTGGACACATGAGTTGCTTCCATATCTGGGCTATTGTAAATAATGTTGCGGTAAACATAAGGGTGCAGAGGTCTTTTTGAATGAGTGTTGTCACTTTCTTTGGGTAAAAATACCTAGTAGTGGAAATACTGGGTTGTATGGTATCTCTATTTTTTAAAAAAATATTTATTTATTTAGAGAGAGTGTGTGCTTGCTTGCGTGCAGGGTAGGGGGGGCCAGGGCAGAGGAAGAGCGAGAGAGAGAATCTCAAGCAGACTCCCTGCTGAGTGTGGAGCCCATCATGGGGCTCCATCTCACAACCCTGAGATCATGACCTGAGCCGAAATCAAGAGTTGGACGCTTAATGGACAGCGCCACTGAGGCGCCCCTGGTATCTCATTTTTAATTGCTTGAGGAGCCTCCATACTCTTCTTCACAGTGGCTGCACTGGTTTACATTCCCACCAGCAGTGCACGAGGCTTCTCTTTTCTCCACATCCTCACCAATACTTGTAGATTCTTGTGTATTTGATACAAGAGATTCTGACAGGTGTGAGGTGATTATCTCTTTGTGGTTTTGATTTGCATCTCCCTGATGATGAGTGTTGATGAGCATCATTTCATGAGTCTGTTGGCCACCTGTTTAATAGTATATTTTATTTAACCTAATATATCCAAAGTATCATTTGCAGCATTCAATAATCAATATAGAGTAAAAAAGATAGTTACTTATTGATTTGTCTTTTAAAAAAATTTATTTATTATTTCTTTTTAAAGATTTATTTATTTATTTGAGAGAGAGAATGAGAGATAGAGAGCACGAGAGGGAAAAGGGTCAGAGGGAGAAGCAGACTCCCTGCTGAGCAGGGAGCCCAATGTGGGACTCTATCCCAGGACTCCAGGATCATGACCCGAGCCGAAGGCAGTCGCTTAACCAACTGAGCCACCCAGGCGCCCCCCCAAAAATTTATTTTTAAGTAATCTCTACACCCAACGTGGGGCTCGAACTCAACAACCCCAAGATCAGGAATTGCACACTCTACTGACAGTGTAGCCAGACACCCCGAAAGAGATATTTAATACTCTTATTCCATACTAAGTCTTTGAAATGGGTTTGTGTTTTGTGTTTACAGCACATCTCAGTCTGGACTAGCCACGTTCTAGGTGCCCAGTAGCGACATGTGGCCGCTATACTGCACAGTGTGGATCTGGCCTCTGATGTTCACCCCCACCTTGTGCCCTCCTCCTGGCCCCTTCTATACATTTCACTTGCCTCCTTGAGTCCAGTGGTCAGTGGGTTTGGGAGCTGGGCTTGGCTGGAGGGGCTGGCCCAGGGCAGGGCCAGATCAAGAATACTATTTGGGGCCAGGACAAGAAGGCCTTGAATGCCAAGCTGAGGAATTTGGTTGTGATGCTTTTATTAGCTCAGCTAATGTCCTGCTTGCCCTGAGTCCCCCGGGCCTGACCAGGTCAGCCTCGTGCAGTGTTAGAGAGGAGCTCTTTTTGGAGGGTCACCAGAGTAGGGGAGTTAGGGGATGCCAGAGCCAGGTTTCCTGGCTGCCCAAGGCCGGGGTGGCCACTGATGAGTGAAGGCTGGGACAGAGTGGCCACACCCTGGTGGCTCCAGCAGGTGGGGGTAGGAGGGAAGGCCAGCACTGTGGTCGGGGCCCCGGTCAGAGCCCAGGGAGAGGAAGTAACTGATGGAAGGCAACCAGCCCAAGAACGAGATGTTTTATGTGGAGGGGAGGCAGGAAGATTCTAGAGAGCAAGGGATGGTCATGAGGAGGAGGCAAGAAAGCAGAGAGGGTGAGGAGGGAAGGGAAGAAGCTCACGTTTGCCGGGGATCAGAGTTGGCACAGGAACTTGGATGAGCTTCTGGAGTTAAAGCCTGGCTCTCTACCTCCTGTGGGTTGTAGGATCCTGAGAAAAGTACTTAAGCGTGCCTCTGTGTCTTTAGCAGCAAAGTGGCGCTGGGAATGGGACTGCCTCATAGGGGGGTTGGAGGGTGAAATAACCCATGGAAACCACTTGGCTCAGGACCTCAGAAAAGCTCAAATAAGTGTTAGCCATTAGAATGATGAATTGAGCACCCACTGTGTGCCGGGCACTGTGGGTTCCAGGGTGAACAAGGTAAGTGGGGACCTGCTCTTCCTATCTGTTCATCATTTATGCTTCTGCTGGCCCCATGAAAGGCAGGGGTTAGCATCCTCACTCCACACCTGATGAAGCAGAGGCCCAGAGAAGCCCACCGGTTGATTTGCTTAGGCTCACACGGATTTTCCGTGGCAAGGCTGGACTTGACCCTAGATGTCTCTGGCTAGGAGTCCGTGCCTTTTCTCCTGTACAGGATGCAGGGAAAGACGAAGGGCGTGAGGAGAGGGCCCAGGGTCCCTTCAGTGTGGTGTCTCCCTGGGGCCTTCGTGTTGCTACACCCTCCTTCCTAGGCCTGCCTCAGCCTTAGCTGGGTCTGAGCCCGGAGATGGTGGCGGTGGCCTCTCACACAGAGGAAGTGGTGACGGGTGTAGGCAGGGCTCCGGCTCACAGAGGAAGTGGCAGGGGAAGTGGGCGAGCGTCACGGTGGGGAAGCTGGGTGCTCCTGGCCTCCTCCTGGAGCGCTCTGGTGGGTGTGGGCCGGCTGGCGCCACAGCATCTTAAGGCTCAGTGTGCTCCTGGGTGCTTCCCTTCCCCTTTCTCCCTCCGCCCACCGCACTCACCTTCCTCTTCACTCAGTCTTTACCCTCTTCCCCTTTTTCCGTGTTTTCCCCTTCGCTACATTTTTTTCTTCCTTTCCCCATAGCTTGCTTATTTTGTTTTCTTACTAACAGGCAATACCAGAGCCAGAATTCAGGCCCTGAGACTCAAGAGGTTTAACCACATGCTGGTGACTGAAGAGTTAACTCTAGCTAGCCTCTGTCTGGAGGGTGGGGGGGGATGGAGCCGCTGAGAGGAGTTGAAGGTATATCCCTTTTCTGTCTCAGGACCTTTGCACTCGCTGTTCTCTCTGCCTCCCATTCTCTTCCTACTACTTTGCGCAGCCAGGGCTTCTGCTCATCCTCTGGGTCTCAATTCACATGTCCCCTCTCAGAGAGGCCTGCCCTGACTGACCCCCTGACCAAGGTGACAGCTCTTTGCTGATTTCCTTCAGAGTTCCAGTCACAGACTAGATTTCTTTTGTGTGTCTCCTTGTTTATTTTCTTTCCTCTCTGGAAGATGTAAGGTCCCTGAAGGCAGGGAGATTTTTTTGTGCCTAACATAGTAGATGCTCATGGCAGATGCTTAGTAAATTTTTGCTGAATGAGTGAACAATGAATGAGTAAATGCCAGCCCCCACTTCCTCCCTCTGTGGGCAGGCCCAGCACTGTGACTACCAGTGTAGGCATGGGGATCATTGCTGAGCTTTCTCCTAGTTTCCCCTGCCTACTTGTGACCTTGGGAAAGTCACCTCACCTTTCCGAGCCTCAGTATCTTGAGCTGTAAACTGGAGGATCAAAATAGTGCCTCCCTGGGAGAACTTGTGAAGACTGAGTCACGGCCAGTCCTTCACACAGTGCTCAGAATGGAGGGAGAAGGGAAGGTGGCTGCCGGCAGCGTCAGCGTGCTGAGGATTCTTGCGGCTGATCGACCAGACTGGCTTCCTGAGGATTGGCAGGCAGAGTCCCTGGACCACCTCCCCTTGTTTGTCATGCAGGAGGCTGCTTCTCGCAGAGAGAGCTGGTGTGATGGGTTCCTGGAGGTCAGCCTAAAGCTTATTTCTCTCTCGCCTGCCGTGTTATGACAATGAACACGATTCAGTGATAAAGAGGCTCCGGCTTCACAGTCTCCGCTCTGGGGTGCCTGCCCATGGCCAGTCAGTCGGGGGTGGCTGGGGCCACTCCGGTTGGTGGAAGAGCAACATTCACGGCTGAAGGGCGCGCCTGACTTTGCCCTCCTTCCTGGAAAGCTCCAGCCTGTTTTGTCTGGGAGCCCAGGCCCAATTCTTGGCCTTGGAGGCTGTTGCCACCATCAAAGCTGGCTTTGTCACCCTGAGGCAATGACCCCGTCAGAGCTGGCCCGCTTCCCTGTTTGGCCTTGAGAGTCTTTTCTACCTTTGTTGTGCGTCTTGGTGGGCTCTGGTGCCCCAGCTCTTTTTCAAGCCGCCTCCTTCCTCCAGTGCCCTCCAGCCCGCCCCCACTTTGAGGTGACAGGAAGCCTCCTGCTGCTTCTGTGGGCCAAGGAGGGGGGACTGGGGCCTGTGTTAATGAGGAAGCAGAGCCAGCTGTGTGCCGAGCCTCTGCTCTGTTTGCACACCATCCGCTGAGGCCAGCAAGGTGATCCCCAGAAGACCTGTGGAGCACCCTACACCTCCCGCCGGAGTCCCGTCTCTGAGGCCCCTGACTTGGTGGTGCCCTTCACTTCGCAAGGCCCAGCTCGGCCACTGCCTGTACTGTGTGACTTGGGGCAAGTGACGTTGCCTCAGTTTCCTTTTCTGCAGAAATGGGGATGATACCAGCTCTCTCACAAGTGTGACATACTTCTTATCCTGCACTGTGGAATATTGGCAGGAGGTACTCCCAAATGCTAAAGGCAGTTATCTCTGGGATTATACATGGTTTTTTTTTTTAATTGAAGTGTAATTAATGTACAGTGTTGTGTGAATTTCAGCTGTACCACATAATGTTTCAACAGTTCTGTCTTTATACCTGCAGTCTTATGAGGCCAGTCCCCAGGGACACACAGCCAGGAGCCAGCAGGACTGACCTGAGCACAGCTCCTCACATTTTAGGTCTAGTGGTAGCCAGGGCACAGGGGCGGGCTACCCGCCTGTGTGACCCTGAGGCCTGCGGTGTGGCCCAACCACTTGGAGAGCCATCTGGCATCTGGAATCAAGTCTCGGGCCTTTTGGTGCAGCACCATGGGATGGAGCGGGTGGCCTGACAGTATGTCCGATCTGTGCTGACCCTGCCAGTCAGTGGAACAGTCTGTAGCTCTGGGAGGCGAGGCTGTGGAAGAGTGTTTGTGATCCAAAGGGCTGTTTGTGACGCCATATGGTTAAATGGCATGACAGTCATTGCAGACAGTGCAGAAGGATACCGTTCAGCGAAACGACCGATCAGCGTGCACAGTTGAATCCCACGTTTATAAAGTGGGGGAGCATATACTTGCGGAGAATAAGGAGCAAATGTTTGTGGGATGCTCACTACAGCCCAGCTCTGTTCTAAGTAAGCGACTTTCACACATTAACTCACCGAATGCTCACAACAGCCTGGGAGGCAGGAACTAAGAACGTCTTTATTGGACGAAGGCGGAAAGGGAGGGACAGAGAGGTCACACAGCTGGGAAGTGTTAAGGTGGGTACGACCCCACCACGGCACCCTGGAGGTGCTCCAGAATGCATCAGGTGTACCACGTAATGATTCAGGAATCCTGGGTGATACTCTGTGCTCACTACAACAAGTATAGTCACCATCTGTCACCAAACAACATTATTGCAATGTTATTGACTATATTGTATTTTTATCTCCATGACTTAGGTATTTTATAACTGGAAGTTTATACCTCTTTTTTTTTTTAAAGATGTTTTTATTTGACAGAGGGAGTGCATAAGCAGGGAGGAGGGGGCAGGCAGAGGGAGAAGCAGGCTTGATCCTAGGACCCTGAGATCATGACCTGAGCTGAAGGCAGACTAAGCCACCCAGGTGCCCCAAGTTCGTACCTCTTAATCCCCTTTATTTCATATTTCCCCCCTCCTCTGGCAACCACCAGTCCTCTGTATTTAAGAGTCTGTTTGTTTGTTTGTTCATTTGTTTGTTTTTTAGATTCCACATATAAGTGAAATCACAGGGTATTTGTCTTCCTGTTTCCTTTATTTCACTTAGCATAATACCTTCTAGGTCCGCTCAAGGGACTATGGGTGCTTTGCTTTGTCTTCTTTGTAATATTATATTTAGAAGACTCTCTTTAATGAGTGTGTGTTGATTTTTAAAATAATAAAAAACAGCACAAAAAGTACTGTTGATTGAAAACATGGAGCAGTTTTCACCTGTGAGGTTTGGAACTGCCTGGAAAGTGGGGCTGGTAAGAGAGCACACGTCCCCCAAGGTTGTGGTGAAGATGGAGTGAGGTAAGCCCTGCACGGTGTGTGCAGGAAGGTGGGTCACGGAAGACATGCTGGCTAGAGCTGCTTCCTTCTTCTCTCCCTCCTCTGGGCTGTTGACCCCAGGCTGCCCTCCTGCCGTGACTCAGCACCCATTCCTCTCTGGGCCCTCCTCCAGCGAGAGGGAGCTCGGGAGAGGTGGGAGCAGTGGCCCTGTATCACCTTCCCACCTCCTTTATCGGCAGTAGGTGGGGTTGGATCCCCATCACTTTTGAACAGCTGAGATCTGAAGGCTCCCACATACCTGGCCAAGTTGGACAGGTTGCCTGGGTTTTCGATCAAGGCCATGGCGTGGTATCTTTGAGGCCAATCCTGTTGGGTTTTGGTTTTTTTATTTGCTAGCCCAGAAGGATTTGGAGGCTCAGCATTTCCCTGCTGGGCCGGGATGGCTCGCGAGGCTTCCCTTCCCTGAGGGAGAGGGTATTTAATGGCTGGCTTTGCAAGCCATGCCACTCCTCTGCTTTGTGCCTCCCAATCTTTACTATCCTTAAGTGTCTCTTGTTCTGAAACTTGGCTGTCTCATTTGTCACGAGCTGAAACCTGGCCCAGTGATTAGTGATAGGGAAGTGGTTTCTCTCCACTTGGCAGGACTCATTAACTGTATATATCCTGCCCAGTCAAAGGCTTTGGCTTCTCCGAGCTAGAGAAGAGACTGCGTTCAAAACCAGAGACCAGCTAGAGATTCAGGAACATAAATATATTGAGGAGAAAATGGACTTCTCGTCACTTTCCTTTTTGTCCTTATGTGGAGGGCATCATTTCTTTCTGTTTGCACACAGATACGAACACCAGTTCATCCGTCCATTATTTTAAAATACTTAGTATATCCTGTGGCTGAACATAATAATAGTAGATAATATTGGTGAACAAGGTGAACATGCTCTGAGGCTTTTGAAAATCAAAAACTCACAGTCCTAACCGAGGACTGTGACAGCCAGTAGTTGACCGATTAACCCACGGTGGCTCCTAAACTTTGTCCTGTGTCTCTGGAATTGCCCACATGGCTATCAGAAAACGACAGCCTGGTTCCTTGCCTTCCTGAAGGGCGCTTAGCTGGTAAGGAGTAGAGTCGGAATTTGAACCTAGGTCCTGTGCTGTTTCCATTCTACAAATCACTCGGTGGAAATTTGCCCATTTCTAGGTTGGACAAGGTGGGGACATGGGTGAGATGCAGTAGGTTAGGTACCTGTAGAGATAACTCTTGGCTGTAGAATTGAGGGAAGGAGAGAGTCTGGTGTCCATAGAAGTCAACGACAAGGTAGGCTCAAGTGCCTTTTGGGAAAAAAGACAACTTCATGATGGTTTACTGCCTAGTCCTACTTTTCATTCCTTTCTTCTTCTCTCATATCTACCTGTTCTCCCATCTGCCCATTCAAACTCCTGCTCGCTCACCCTCCCCTCTGTCCATCTGTCCATCCTCCCGCACGCCCATCCTTCCATACCCCCCTCCCTTCCATTCCTCCATCTACCCGTTCATCCATCTACGCACGCTCCCTCCCATTCATGCCCCACCCATCCAGCTGCCCCCCCGGACCCTCGCATTCACCCATCCCCTGCTCATCTGCCTGCCTGCCCACCCGTTCTCCCGTCTTCCCATTTACCCACCCTCCCATGTTCCTCTATCCACTGGCTATTTTGGGCTAGGCTCTATGGGGCAGACTAAAATGAATCGGACATGGACTGAGCCTTTCAGAGCTCACAGCCAAATTAGAGAGAGAATCTTTGAACACAAATGACCGGGGTACCAGGAAGTCTGTGGAGAAAGGCCTGATAAGGTGTGAAATAGTAGTCGGGGAGCTGGGGTTCCCAGAGCATTTCACGGAACAGGCTGTGGTTGAGTTAGACTTTGTGGGATAAGCACAGTATGGGGAAGGCGCTCCAGGTGGAGGAAAGAGCAGAAGGAGAGGCATGAAAGTCGGCAGCAGGAGCGCACTGGCTGTAGCAGAGGGTTGTGTATGGGGGTGGTGGTGGTGGAATCCTGGAAAAGTAGATGGGGAAAGTCACCAGGGCTCCTCGAGCCAGGCCAGGGTGTCTAGGCTTTGGGTCAGGCGTCAGGGAGCCATTGACATTTGGCCAAAGAGGGTTTCTGGCTAAAGGCTGTGAGGGAAGAGCTGGGGAAGGAGGCCTGGCACACCTGGAAACTGGGTGGGAGCCCCTGGAGATGTTTCCTCTAGGGGGCTTCTGCTGGGAGAGCTGGGCCTGCGTCAAGTCCTGACGGCACTTCCTAGCTGGGTGACCTGGGACAGGGGCCTTCATTTTCTCTTAACAGTAGCGGGCAGCAGTGCTTCTGCATACCTCGTGGACCCATGCTGGATTCCGGTGGGGTGATGCTTATCCGGCCTCCAGAGACCATACAGGAGGCCTAGGCAGGCCGCCATCTTCCTGAGGCCCACAAGCCCAAGCCTCTGGAAGGCTAGGCTGTGGTGCTCAGGCTCCACTCCTCAGCTGACTCATGCCTGCCAGTCCGGGGCATTGGTGGAAGTCGGAACCCAAGGCCACCTTGGCTGCCTCTCCTGGCTCTATGTCTGCTGCCCTCAGAACACCCTGCTTGCCTTTATGTTGGGCCCTTCCCCTGCACATAGCCGGTCCTGTTGTGACCTTCCAGGCCTAGATTTCCTCCCTCGGTAATAGAGTCGGAGCCTTTCCTGTGATGAGTAACAGACCTCACCGTGCAAAGAGAAAATGTTTTTGGGCAGGGACTCCACAGCTGTATACTGTAGGACGCAGACCAAGCCCCTCCTCGGTTCCAGTGGCCTTAACCGTATTTGACACAGCCATCCGGATTCAAGAGGATAGGGAAAGTAGAAAGCTTTAGCCTTGTCTACTCCATTCTCTGGCTCTGACCCACACGCCCAGGCTGCTCATCCGACGGGCCGGCTGGGAGCCTTCCCTCACGCCTGCTGCCCAGCCAGGTTGCTAGGAGACCTCACTAGCGAGTGATCACCACCTGAGGTTCTTCTACCCACTCTTTGCACTTCCTTCGTTTCTTTCTAGAAAAAGAAATACATGTTTCTGAGGCTGGGTCTGGAACACGGAAGTGAGTTTTAGATGCCCCCTCACCTTTGTGAGAAAGTATTTTCTGCCAAGTGCAGCCTTATGTGCAAAGCTGCCTACTAGAACTTTCTGCAGTGATGGGAATATTGTGTTTCCTGCTCTCTTCGGTGTGGCAGCCACGTGTGGCTGGTAGCCACCATATTGGATGGACGAGGGTGCACATCCCTGTATATATTCAAGACAAGATCAAGATAAAGTGGTCACTTCTGGGCACCATCCCCAGTCTGTCCTTGCTGGGACCCCTGTGGATAATTCTCCGATGTCATTGAGTGAAATTAATTTTCATAAACCACTTGTATTCCTTATGCCCTGTTTTCAGGTCCTCTTCATTTGTAGATGCCCAGAATTTCCCCAAAGTTCTAGCTTAGCTACAACTTTATTATCCTGCCTTGTTGACTGACTATTATGGCTTAATTATTTTCTCTCACTACTGTATTGTCCTCTTATTTATCATCTTAAAGCGTTGCTTAATACCTCACTAAGTTAACCATTGTCTGACTGTTGAACATTTAGCCTATTTGCATTTTTTTGCCATCATTATGGGCTACTGTGAACATGATCCTAGTACCTTTCTTTTGTTGTCTTTATTTGAATAACTTCCTGGCCTTAAATTCTTAGGAATGAGGGATAATAGGCTTTAAAAACCTATTGCAATTTTTGTCTTTAGAAGATGGAATCTGTTTTTGTCAGTAATGAGCATACCCATTTTACCACCTGTTTTGTCACCAACTGGAGGGTCCCATTATTCCTTGTTTCTGGTAATTTAATAAATATGCATCTCTACTTTTTTGGAGGAAAATTCTTCTGGCAGAAGAATCCCCTGGTTTCTGTTGCCTGTGGCCCCTTAGTAACCATGTTTTCTACTTGGGTCTTTGTGTCCTGGATTATCAGTTAGGTCCTGTGAGAGGCCTCAGTGAAGGTCACTTGGTAGGTCTTGGTGACCCTTTTGAAGGTGGCCCTTAATTACATGTGTGTTGTGTGGTGAGGTACCTCCATGGATATGTGATCTCTGCTGGAATACCCCCAGAGATGGCAAACTTACTTACTCTTTGGTGGCAAATGACAGAAGTCCAGGAGGGGGTTTATTGGCTCATGTAACTGAAAAGTCTAAGGGCAGACCCTGTCTTCAGGAACAGCTGGCTCCAGGTGTCCACAGGCCTCATCATCTGCCCTTCTCCATTTGTGGGCCCTGTTTCCTTTGTCAGGGCTTCATCCCCAGGCAGGCTCTCAGAAGGATTGGCCACATGGGCTATGGACTCTCCAGCCTTTCATTCTACCAGTTTAGCAACGCCAGAGAAAGAAAAAAGCTGCTTTCCTGATAACTTAACCAAAAAACCAAAAAACCCCAAACTGACCCAGAACCACCCAGATACAACCCTGTTGGCCTGCCTTGGGTCACTTGTGCGAGTGTGAACCACTGGCTATGGCTGAGAGGGCCAGGAATGAGTGGCTGGGCCTGCGCTGTGCCCTGGGACCCGGTGGGCTTAGCTCCTTATGAACTCCTTGCACCAAGAGGGAGCGCAGTTGCCAAAGGGAAGGAGAGTTGTGAATCTGCAAGGGGGATAAGGCGGCTGTCCCAGATTGGACCTTGGTCACTGCCTTCATTTTTGTGGACTCTGTTTCTTCCTCTGTAGGGGGGGTCGGGGAGTTGGGGTGTGGAAGTGGTGGTTAATGTTCTTTCTGATCTGAGTTCTGTGATACCAGCTCTTTTCCTGGAGGAGGAGGGAGGGACACAGTGATCAGCCTGCAGCCAGGAGGGAAGGGGGTGGGCCTGGGGGTTGTCTCCACCAGCTGCTGCTTTGTGGGTGACTTTTAGGAAGCCCCCGGCCCCTGACTGGACTGGCCGGGGCCCCTTGTGTGGGGCAGGGCTCCCTGCTGGGAGAGTTGTCCCCACCTCCTCCAGGCTGGGCCCCGAGAGCTGCACAAGGGGGAAGATTGTTCCCACGGAGGTGCCCCGGCCAGTAAACACAAGTGGCCACTGTGTGTCTGCTCTCAAGGGTGTGGGCTGAGGCGTTAGTCACTGCCAGCCAGCAGTGGAGGGCTGGGTGGGGGCTCCCCCATCCTTTGCTGGACCCCAGCCTTGCTCAGCGAGTGGGAGAGATGGACGTCAGAGGCCACAGGCATCCACTTGTTCTTTATGTGACTCCTTGCCTGTCAGCTCCCACAGGTGCCCCATCCACTTGGACCACCCTTAGCTTTCCAAGACCCACCCACTCTCCAAGATGCCCTCACGTCTGACCACGGAGGGAGCTTGGGCATCATTTCCTCACCCTTCTACGAGGGGGAAACTGAGGCCCAGACAGCACCTTTGCAGAATTTGACCTCGGGCAAAGAGGTCAGCACATGGACGCTGAAGCCACATGGGCCTGAATTCAACTCCCAGCCCTGTGATTTACCTGCTCTGTGTCCTCGAGCAAGTGACTTCACCTCTCTGAGCATCAGTTTTCTTATATATAAAATGAGGCTCTCAGTAGTACCTTCCCAGTGTAAAAATTCATCCCGGGGATCAAACAGTGCCCTCTTGTGCCCTCTCCAGGCCCTGTGGCTTCGGCTGGTCTCGTTTGCAGGCTCTGCTTGCAGGCACAGGTCCCAGCAGTTCCAGGCCTGCTGCCTCAGTGGAGGGGGCTCGGGCGAAGCGGGTTGTGGGGCAACCTCCGCCGCCTCTGCTACTGTTCCGAGCTTGCATCTCACTGGCTAACATGATCACATTATTCTCCCTGAGCCAATCGTGTTCTGATTGACCAGGACGAGTCACACACCCACTTCTAGAGATGGAGGTGGATTCTGCTCCATTGTATTTTGGGGACTGGGAATGTGGACAGGTTAGCTCCACTGAAGAAAAATCAAGAAGGATGAATTATGTCACGGGAGGGCAGTGATTCCTACCACCAATGCTCTGTCTAGGCAGAAGCTATCTCGTTCACTAGAAAAGTGTCTCACCTATAACATGAACTCAGTAAATAATGGTTGAATGAATGAATAGGGAGGGAAGAAGCGGATTCCTGGCAGTCTAGTGTAGTGAAGAGAGCACTGGCCTGGGGGTCAGGAGACCACAACAGCTCACAATTTTGGGTGGGTTCTGATACCCCTTTGAGCCTTAGTCTGCTAATCTGGGAAATGGGCATGATGGCTAACACCTGCCTTAATGGCTTATGGGTAGATTAAATTTTGGTGCTTTTAGTACCCAACAGCTGCCAAGAATGTTGTTCCTCATGGTCTTCCTTTATCTTTGGCAATGGGAGATGGAGCAGGAACCCTGGGTACTCCCCAAGAGGGGCTGGTTGGGAAGAGATTTGGAATTTAGGCTCTTTGAGCAAGACAGGCTTGCATTTGGATCTGCTTTTTACCCCCTACTTGCTGTGTGACCTGAGGCAAATCACCGTGCCTCTTGAAATCTCAGTTTTCTCATCTGTAAGTTGGAACTACTAATACTTGTCTCCAAGGGTTGGATGGAGGATGAAGTGAGAAATTCCATTTAAGGCCTGTCCTGGCACACAGTGAGTGTGCTCAGGCAATGTTAGCTGTGTTTATCATCAGCTATTATCATTCCGTTCTCTGACATTGGGGTGAGCAGATTGCTGCCTCAACCAGGCTTTTAAAGAATTTAATTTTGGCCAAGTCACTTTAGGCGCCACGACTGCTGCCAACTAACCCCTTTCTGGCAGGCTCTGGTCCCTGTAATCTGAGCGAGGTGCTGGGCAGCGGGCGTCCCTCGGTGTTGACACTGGCGCCCAGCTGGAGGCTCAGCCCCATGGTCAATGCTGCCTTTCAGGGTGATGGGCAAGGCAAGTTTTGTGCACTCATGGGAAACAGTCCGTGCCTGGGCCTCCCCCACTTTGGGCAGAAAATACTCTTTTAAGGAAACCCAGGAAGAGATGACATGCAGCCTCCTTTTACCACCTCTCAGGAGTGAAGGGTGAATGATTGGGGCGTGGGGTGCGGCTTATGCCCACTCAGCTCTCCCCCATGCTGCTCTGGCTGGGGGTCAGGAGAGCATGGTCAAGGTGGTTGCTGTGCTCCCCCGGCCCTATCTCTGGCCATCCCACTGAGCTCTCCTTTTGCAGGCCTCACCTCCTCTTCTGGGTTTGGAGAGAAGGAGCGTGTGTGTTGTGCAATGTGTAAGGGTACTTTGGTGGTCCTCTTGTGGGACACTTGAAAATCAGCATTACAAAAATGGAAAGGCAGGTACACAATCAGTTGAGAGAGAGAGAGCGAGCGAGCACGAGAGCGCAGGCACCCAGTGGCTGAATTCATGAGTTTCTCAGGTGTTCTCGATAAGCTACCAAGTTTAGGAGGAGTTTAGGGGAGAGGCCCCCACTCAGGTAGGACGAATGAGCAGGTGAGTTCCAGCACCAGGACTGACCTGGGGGAATGACCCCACAGGAAATTCCCTCCCCACACCGGGCTCCTGGTCCACATGTGGAAGGGAGCAAGCACGTGGAGGAAGGGTGAGCCTGCCAGAGTGCAGACTTGGGAGCAGGGGTCCAGACCAGCCCTGTCTCCCGTGTTGCAGGGGACTCTACTCCAGTCTCCTCATCTGTGCATGAGATAGTAATAGCACTGACATCATAGGGTGGTTGAGGAGATAAGTGAGTTAGTACGTGTTTGTAGTCCAGTGACCTTGATCAGTGCGAGACTGTTGTTGTCACTGTGTGGGGGCCTGGGGACTTTGCAGCTGAGTTCACAGAAACAGTTACCTAAACAGAATAAATTTACAAATGAATATAAAAATTGCCTACTGGCATTACTCCCTTCCAGAAGGTTCCCTGGCAAGGATCGACACCCCCTCTCGGTTCCCCCCCCCCCCCACAAGCATGCAGTCTTGTCACCAGCGGTAGAGGGGTAGGTCTCTAACTGGACCTTGAGGCCAGGGGCAGGGTTGCTGTGTCTCTGCTTGACCAACTGAGCCACCCAGGTGCCCCTGCTCAGTCTCTGCATGGAGGGTGCCCTGTGCAGGGCTGGCCTGTGAGTGCTCGTAGGTGTCTGTCGTCATCCGGTCTTAGAGGCTTCTGAGTTCTGGGGATGATAGGGAGACTCTGTATCGTAGTGGAAAGTGCACAGAGTCTTGGAAGTGAGAAGACCCAGAATCAAATTCTGGTGCCACTACCCTAGCTCCAGCCATGTCCCCCCTCAAAGCCTGTAGAATGGGGACACTGAGGTGCTGGGTGCTGTTGCGTCATGTGAGGTGATGTGAATGCCCATTGTCCTTCCAGGGGTGTTAGGCGTGTGGGAGCAGCTTGGCCATTACCATTTGCAGTAGATCAGGTTGCAGAGCTGTTCTCTGAGGTGAATGGTGTGTGACACTGTCCTCAGGAAGGCACCACAGTGGAGACTGACTGGGCTGTTCGTGGGGTCCAGGGCAGCTCGTTCCCCTCATGCTTTCCCACAGATTGCGATTTAGAGGCTCCAGACCCCAGTGGCTTGCTTTTAGGGCCTGTGTTGTAGGCCCTAAGCACACTTTCCTAAGTGTGCTCCCTTATGCAGCACAGTGAGTGAGTGCTCCCAGAGGCAGCCCTGCAGCTCACGGGCTGCCTGAGGGCATGTGGGTTCTGCTCCCTTTTCCTGGACATTGGCTCCTCACGCCTGGAATTGCTTGCACCACTTACATGGTCATTTCTCTCTTGCTCTCAGTTCTTAAAATTGTGGTAAAATATGCATAACATAAAACTGACCATTTTTAGCCGTTTCTAAGTGTACAATTTAGCGGCCTTAAGTACATTCACAATGTGCAGCCTTCCCCACTGTCCGTGTCCAGAACTCTTTCATCATCCCAAACAGACACTCTGTCCCCGTTAAACACTGTCTGTCCTTCCCCCCTAGTGGCCTCTGTTATACCTTCTGTCTCTGAATTTCACTCCTGTAGGGATCTCACATAAGTGGGGGCATATGATATTTGTTCTTTTGTGACTGGCTTTTTTTCACTTAGCAAAGGGTCATCCATGTTGTAGCAGGTGTCAGAATTTCCTTCCCTTTTTTTTTTTTTTTAAAGGATTTTATTTATTTTATGAGAAAGAGAGAGAGGGAGAAGCAGACTCCCTGCTGAGCAGGGAGCTCATCGCGGGGTTCAGTCCCAGGACCCTGGGATCATGACTTGAGCTGAAGGCAGACGCTTAACCGATGGAGCCACCCAGGTGTCCCAGAATTTCCTTCCTTTTTAAGGCTGAATAATATTCCATTGAACGTGTGTACCACTTTTTGTTTCTCCATTCACCTGCGGGTGGACATTTGGCTTGCTTACACCTTTTGGCTTTTGTCGGTAGTGCTGCTGTGAAAATGGGTGGACAGATACCTGCTCAAATCCCTGTGTTCAGTTCTTTTGCATTTATCCCCCAGAGTAAAATGGCTGGGCTGTGGAAATTCTATGTTTAACCTTTTAATAAACCCCCAAACTCTTGTCCATGGTGAGTACACCATTCTGCCTTCCCACCAGCCATTCACAAAGGTTCCGATTTTTCCACATTCTCACCAACACGTTTTTCATTTTTACTTATTTTTTATTTTTTTTATTTTTTAAAAGATTTTATATATTTATTTGACAGAGAGAGAGCACGAGAGAGCACAAGCGGGGAGTGGCAGGGAGAGGGAGAAGCAGGGAGCCTGATGTGGGGCTCAATCCCAGGACCCTGACCAGATCACAGCCCGAGCCCAAGTCAGTGCCCAACCGACTGAGCCACCCAGCCGCTCCCAGTTTTCTATTTTTTATATAAAAAGTGTCCTACCGGGGCACCTGGGTGGCTCAGTCAGTTAAGCCTCTGCCTTCGGCTCAGGTCCTGATTCCAGGGTCCTGGGATCAAGCCCCATGATGGGCTCCCTGCTCAGTGGGGAGCCTGCTTCTCCCTCTCCTCCCCCCCAACCCCCGCTTGTGCACTCTCTCTGTCAAATAAATAAAATCTTTAAAAAAAAAGTGTCATACCACTTTATTGTTCAGTGACTTGGATCTCTTACTGAACAACTCAACAGTCTTTTCATGTTGGCGTTTGTAGAGCTAAACCATTCTTGTGTTTTTACTTATCGCATAGTATGGGTATATGCTGTACTTTAAAAAATAGGGTTGTTATGAAATGCCGAACATTGTTTCTCACGCATGCCCCCTGCACTGACATACTGAGCAGCGCCGGCCATTGTCAAGAACAGTGGATCTCCTGCTCCGGCCTCACCATTCCCATGTGGACCCCCGGCCTCTGCCGGCCCACTCCTGCGGGCCTCTCCGAGCTGGCTTCCTGGGCTCCGTTTCCTGCCAGGCAGGCCTCGTTGACCTTCTTTGTCTCCACTTTGCAGGCCAAGAACAAGGAGACAGGTGCTTTGGCTGCCGCCAAGGTAATTGAGACCAAGAGTGAGGAGGAGCTCGAGGACTACACGGTGGAGATCGACATCCTGGCCACCTGTGACCATCCCTACATCGTGAAGCTCCTGGGAGCCTACTACTATGACGGGAAGCTGTGGGTAAGGGCCTCCTGCTGCCTCCTCTGGGTCCTTGTGGCCTGGCAGGCTGAACTAGCCTGGTTCAGAGGTCCTCAGCTCTTTCTCAGTGTCTGCTTTGAGCGCAAGGGCTGGGGTGAGAAGAAGGTGAAGCAGGGGGGCTCGAGGTCCCCCGTCCCTCCCTTTCTGCAAAGCCTCCCCGCCTTTGGGGGTGGGGACACTGGTTTAGAGCAGGAAGGAAGTCTACAGTTCTACTGCCAGGCCTCAGATCCCAGCTCTGCCACTCACAAGTTGGAGAACCCTGGGCAAGTTCTTAAGCTCTCTGCCTCAGTTTTTCCAACTGTAAGATGGGGATAATAATGGTACCTAGCTCATTATGGTTATTACAGGGATTAAAGAAATTAATTCATGACCAGTGTTTAGAAGTGTACCTGGCAGGTGTAAGAGTTCAGTGACTGTTGGCTGTTTTATTATTTGTAATAGTGGCATCGTTATTAGCCGTAGCTTCTGCGTGGGGATTCTTTTCAACAGTGGTGCTAAAGAAGGGGGCCCCTTAGCAGCCCCCATTCTCCGTCAGCAGCCTTAGTGTGATGTGCACATTGCAGATGCAGCTTCAAGCCCCACCTTCCAAACCCAGCATCACCCCCAGCTTCTCTAGAGTAATTCTGCAGTGCCCCCGGTTTGCACAGAGAGTGTCCACCCTGTACAATCCTGTCCAGTGGACGCTCATGTAGTATGAATGCCTCTCAGTTTATAAAACCCACACTTCCTAGAACATATGTGTCTCTTCAGACTATTTTTTGGCAAGTGTTTTATATGTAAAGCAACATGTTTATATCCCCAAAACTCAGTACAACATTTGTCACAAAATCACGTGCAGGACAAGTCTCACGTGAATTGTAGTTGGGAGACTGTCAGAAGAACCACGTGTAGATGTTTTGCAGAGGGAGCGAGGGGCGGCAGGTCTGGGCGTCCCTGGTGGTGCTGGAGCTGGGAGAGCCGGCCCAGGTCCATGTTGCTTGCACACAGCAAGGTTAAGCATGATTTGGTGGTCAGCAGGGTGGTGGTGTAACATTCGACCCCCTATCATGGTAGTTTATTATGTGTAGAGAGAGTATTACTATGCTTTAGTTACATTTTAGGAAATTAATGGGAAGTTAGGAGTTGACAAGTAGTGCTTTATGATTTTTCCCATTTAAAATAAGGGGAGGGTGCTGGGTGGCTCAGATGGTTAAGCCTCTGCCTTCGGCTTAGGTCATGATCCCAGGGTCCTGGGATCGAGCCCTGCATCGGGCTCCCTGCTCAGCGGAGAGCCTGCTTCTCCCTCTCCCACTCCCCCTGCTCATGCTCTCTCTCTCTCTCTCTCTCTCTCTCTCTCTCTCTCTCTCTCTCTCTCTCTGTATCTCTCTGTCTCAAATGAATTAAAAAAAAATCTTTAAAATAAAGGGAAATAGGTTCCAGGTTGGCTTTTTTGTTTTTGCACAGGATGCCTGATTTTTAGGAACAGACTATTGATGCTTGATGGGGAAATCTATGTTTCATTTGTGAAAAGAATCCTGCTATTTAAGAAAACCAAAGGAGAGTTGAGAACCACCGTCAGAGTTGATCCTCTCATTTCCCAGAGGTGAAGAAAGCCAGTCTCTGAGGGCAGCGGGCATGTGGCTCCCCCCAGCCCTGCCCAGAGCTCTGTCTGCTGACACTACGTCCCCTTCCAGTCCTGCACAGAAGCCAACTTTCCTTTGCCTCTCTGAGAATCTCCTTGGGGAGCCTCCTGGATGTCACTGGAGGGATAAAACCACCCCCTGACTGCCAGCCGCAGATTCTAAAACCCTTCCTCATCTACTGTCTCCAGGTGCCTCAGGAGGTGGTGAGCAGGACGGGGACCCAGGCACAGAAGGGGCACGCCCTCTTGCTCATGGTCACACACCTGCACCTACATGTTTCCTCTGTCCTGATTCATGGAGCTTTTTATTATTTATTTATTTATTTATTTATTTATTTTAAAGATTTTATTTATTTATTTGACAGAGAGAGACACAGCAAGAGAGGGAACACAAGCAGGGGGGAGTGGGAGAGGGAGAAGCAGGCTTCCCGCGGAGCAGGGAGCCCGATGTGGGGCTCGATCCCAGGACCCTGGGATCATGACCTGAGCCGAAGGCAGACGTTTAACGACTGAGCCACCCAGGCGGCCCTGGAGCTGCTTTTTTAAAAGCGCTCTCTTTTTAGAAATTAAACAAATATTATTTATATAGTTAACAGAGAAAAATGAGAGTGTAAGGAAAAACAGAAGAAAAAAAGATTAAAACCATTCAAATATTTGTACCAGAGATAACCACATTTAGGATATATTTTTCTAGGCTTTTTAAAAACAAATAAACACATATATACCCATACCCACAGGTTTTTTAAAAAGAAGAATTGATGCCATACTTATTTACTTTACTTTTTACTCTTTTTATTTAAAATCTATTTTTTTTTTAAATAATCTCTACACCCAACATGGGGCTTGAACTCACCACCCTGAGATCAAGAGTGTCATGCTCTGCCAACTGAGCCAGCCAGATCCCCCATTTACTTAAGGTCTGTTAAGAACCACTTTTCATGGGGCGCCTGGGTGGCTCAGTTGTTGGGCGTCTGCCTTCGGCTCAGGTCATGATCCCAGGGTCCTGGGATCGAGCCCCGCATCGGGCTCCCTGCTCAGCGGGAAGCCTGCTTCTCCCTCTCCCACTCCCCCTGCTTGTGTTCCCTCTCTCTCTCTCTGTGTCAAATAAATAAATAAAAATCTTAATAAAAAAAAAAAAAACACAAAAAACCACTTTTCATGTCAGTGGGGAAGCACCTTCGTATGATTATTCAGTAGAATTCCATCTTCTGACTGTGCCATTTTCTGTTGTTAGGCATTTACGCTGCTTTCTTTTTTTTCTCTTAGAAACAAAGTTGTGGTGGACCTCTTTGAATGTTTGTATGCTTGCCTGTGAACCTCTTTAGGAAAATTTTTAAGCATCTGAAGTGTCTGTTGCTAAACCAGCCTCACAGAGTCACTTTTCATATATATATATTTTTTGCCATTTTTCATACTATACAAAGGAGTTTTCCCACCTCCCTGCCCACCTACAACACCTACCCAACATTCATCTGTTTACCTGTCCATCCATACAACCTTTATTGGACTGCTGATTATGTACTCATTAAGAAAAACATCTTTTATATGTCTGTCCCCATTATTGATTGTGGCCAGGTAGAAAGTTCATGACTTTCCCAGGTCCAAAGATAATACCAACCATAGCTAACATTTACTGAGGGCTTACTGTGTTCGAGGCCTTTTAGCTGTGAGTTTTACTGGGATTATGTCATTTACTTTTCATTCTATGAGGTAGTTGCTTTTTCCCCATTTTACAGATGAAAATAAGAAACAAAGAGGTTAAGTAAGTTCCCACCCAAGGCCACGCAGCTAGAAAGTGGCAGAGTTGGAAAACCAGATAGAGAAGAAGGACAGTTTGTAACTGGGCTTTGACACTGTCATGAGGTTGTTTAAATAGATACATGAGAATGTTCTGACCCAGAGTTGCCTTTAGGTTGATACTTTCTTACCCAGGGCTGCTGCTGTGGCCAAAACCATTTCTCACCCTCCTCTTCTGTAACTGCCCCTACCACCTGCATTTGTTGTTTTATAGACCCTTAAACGTGCCATGTCCTCATTTTTGAGGATTTGAGTTTTAGACATTGTGAAATCAAGGCAGAAGGTGCTGGAACTAGGTGGGTGATGGGCAAAGGGTCTCCTGCAGAAGGGGCAGTGGTGCAGAAGCATGAAAGTTGTGGCATTTGGATAATGGGTGGTCTAGGATCAGGGCAGCACGTGGAAAGAGGAGGGCAGTAAGTAACTGGAGGCCATGTTGTGTGCAGGGCTTCCAATGCCAAGGTGAAGAGTTTGCACTTAACGTTTTATTTTATTTTTTTTAAAATAAAGATTTAATTTATTTGAGAGAGAGAGAGAGAGACAGCATGAGCAGGGGAAGAGGCAGAGGGAGAGGGAGAAGCAGACTTGCCTGCTGAGCTGGGAGCCCGATGCTCCCTGAGATGATGACCTGAGCCGAAGGCAGATGCTTAACCGACTGAGCCACCCAGGCATTCCCTGCACTTAACTTTTTAGATCAGTGGTTCTCAGAGTACCGCCCTCAGACCAGCAGCTGCAGCCCCTGGGACCTTGTGAGAAATGCTATCGGGTCCCAGCCCAGACAGACCCGCTCAATCAGAAACTCTCGGTGGGGCCCAGCAGTCTGTTGTAAGGAGCCTTCTAGGTGTCTCTGATGCTTGTTTAGCTTTGAGAACTGTTTCACGTAAGGGGGACTCAGTGGCAGTTTTCCACAGGGGAGAGACATTTTGTGTTTTAGAAAGAAATCAGGTTTGAGGGGGCAAGAGTGAAAGCTTTGAGGTCAACCAGAAAGCAGTAAGAAAAGGCTGTGGGGTGGGGACATTACTGGGTCAGCAAGAGCTGCCAGAGGGACATTTGAGCTGTATCTTAAAGGATGCGTGGGAGTTCTCCAGAGGGATGGGAGAAGGAAGCGCAGTTGGAAGAGAGAGAGACAGCATGTGCAAAAGTATGGGAGAGAGAAATCTTGTTCTGAGATACAGGGTTGGAAGGTGCATGGACTTTTTGGTGTCTCCTGCAGCGTGATGGTTTTCGGACCTAGGCCTCCGGTGTGGCTCCAGGGGCCATCTTTCCATGGTGGTGTCTTTGACAAAACCCATCCTGGACCTGGGGTCTGCTCTCGGGGCTTGGGCTTTGGGATGAGAAACTGGCTCTTGCCCAACTGCTCTGGACCCTTTCCCCTGCCATGGCATCCAGGGATAGACCTTCCCCCTGATTGGGGCGGTGGACATTCACCAAACCACCCCACCTACAATCTGACAAGATGAGCCCATTTTCTTCCAGAATTTGTAATCTTAGCAAAAGGCTTTCATAGTTTCTTAGGCCCACTTCTGCTTTTAAATATCAAATGAAGCAAGTGGGGGAAAAACAACCCAGAATATTCTAGACCAATACTGTCCAGTAGAAATGTAATGTAAGCCACATATGTGATTTAAAATTTTTTAATAGCTCTATTTTTCAAAAAAGGAAACAGATGACATTATTTTAAATAATACAATTTTTAAACCTAGTATATCAAAAGTAGTATTTTGACATGTAATCAATATAAAAATTAGTAATGAGATATTTTACTACATTTTTCATTCTAAGCCTTCAACTCCAACGTGTGTTCTACACTGAGAGCACGTCTCAATTCAGGAGCTAAATTTTCACCAGAAATCTATATTTAGAAGTCATAAAATTTACAGTTGACAAAGTAGATGCAAAGTTGTCTCAACATTCGTAAACGTTTCCTAGTAACGGAATTGAGTGTCGGTTTTTACATTTAAATTAATTAAAAGTGAATGAAGTCATAAATTTAGTTCTACACTAGGCACATTTCAAGTGTGGTTGGTAGCTGCTGGATTGGACAGTGTAGACAATGCAGCTCTGGATGTAGACCCAGGGTCCAAAAATGAGTGAGTGCACGAAACCCTGGGCTGCCCTCCTGAATTTTCTTTAGTTTATAATGGCCCAAGTTTATAATTTAGTTTATAATTTACCCAAGGTCACACAGCAAATTAGTCACAAGGCCAGACATGCAGAAGTCTTCAAGGACCGTGGATGAGAGAACCTACTCATGTTACACTGCCTTATAAAAAGCCCTTCCCTGGCTCCCCAGAATCTATTCCACACCCAGGACACAGGCTGTTGTCTGTCTGCCATCTGTGGATGCTTTCCCAGATCTCTTTTCCAGTTCTTCTAAGCTGCTTGGAGGCAGCACCTCCCGACGTTTGCTCACCTAGTGCCCTGTCCCAGGCCTGCCCTTCCGATGTCATATGTGGTCAACAAGAGCATCACTGCCTCCATGAGGCCTTTCACTTCCCCAGACCTCTAGGTGGAATTTACCTTCTTTTCCTTTCCTCTCTGCTCCATTTGTTCTCTCTCCTACCATGCACATTTTAGTAGTTACCAGTCTCTGTGTCACCTCTGGGAGACTAGACCCTGCCTTCATTCTCACCCAGGGCTGGTCCAGTGCAAGGGAAGGAGTGGAAGTCCAGGCTGGTCCCCTCTAGAGAGCTGAAGCTGTTTGGGGCGCACCCTGCCCTGGGGAGACTGAAGTCCCACAGAACATGTCCTGAGGCCAACTTTGGCCTTGTTTTTGAAAGAAGCAGTTCTCTAGCGAGTGGTAGCTGTAGGAAGGAGGGAAGGAATCTTTATTCCTCTAAACTTTTCCTTGTGTGGAATCAAAGGGAGGTGAGAGTGACTGGAGTCCTGCTTTTGCACATGGTGAGGATTTTGAAGCCTCTTTGGATCCATTCCTGACCACGGTCTTGCTCAGGCTTTTTCCTTTTTTTTTTTTAAGATTTATTCTAGAGAGTGAGGGGGAAAGCGAGTGCAGGACTGTGAGGGGCAGACCCTGTGCTGAGCGCGGAGCCCGAGGGCTCCATCTCACGACCCTGAGATTGTGACCTGAGCCGAAACCTAAAGTCAGATGCTGAACTGACTGCACTACCCAGGCGCCCCACGGCTCAGCCTTTTTGACAGGGCACAGACCCTGCTGTCTTAATCTGTTACCTGTTCACCCCAGAACATCTGGCCCTGGCCTCTAGAAGCTTGGGTAATCTTGGGGGAATTAAGCCTGCGGCCCTGGCAGACAGCAGGATTCTCCATTTATTCATTTAACCAAGTCTCTGTTGGATTCCTTCCTTGTGCCAAGCCCTGTCCCAGGCCCTCTGGATACAGAAATTGATGCAGGCAGGCTGGGTCTGAGCACCCAAAGGGGTCCCTCAGGACCAGCCAGGGGGGTCCTTGGGCTTCGTGCAGGAGGGAAATCAAACTTGAGCCTGCAGGAGGTGAAGCCTAGGGACAGGGTGAGGCGCCTTCCTTGTGTGGTCTGGGAGGCATCTCTGAGGAGGTGGCGTTTGAGAAGGAGCCAGTGGAGGGAGGACCAAGGCTACAGCAGGTGGAAGGCCCTGATTTGAGATGCGTTCAAAGACAGCGAGGGGCAGCGTGCCTGGGTTGGGCTGATGGGAGACAGGGGTCAGGAAGGTGGGGGTTGCAATCTTATCGTAGATGTCGGCAAACCCCTGGGGGCTTCAAGCAGGGCAGCGCCTTCGTCAGCCGTCTTTCCAGTTAGTGTCTGAGTCCCTTGGCTCCTCCTCCGTGCCTGTCCCATGCATGCGTTCTCTTCCTTGCCCTGCAGCAAGGGAACCGGCTCCAGTCCTGTCTGTTTGCCGGCATGGATCTTAGCCAACCTTTGGGGTTCTATCTCTTCAGCACAAGGGAAGATGATGGTGACACAACGTATCATGTGATGAGGATTAAGTGTGCAGCTCAGATGTGGGACAGCAGCGTCTGGCACAAAGTGGATGCTTAGTTAATGCCATTGTCCCTCTCTCCTCTCCTCTCCCAGCCCTTTATTCCCATTCCCTGGATGCCTTCCAGCTCCTTCTACCCCGAGTTTCCTGCATCTCTCTCTCTCTTCTGGCTTCTCTGCCTTTTACTTCCTGAGGCTCTGATGTGATCATGTCCCCCCAGAATAGTAAGGAAGGTAGCGTGAGGGTGGATGACGACACCAGCAGAGTGAGGAAAGGCCTTCCTGTGCACACAGCAGGCCTGGCCATCCTGTTCAGAAATCCCTGTGCCCCCGGGTTTTCGGAAAGTTTTGCAGTGAGTTTATTTGCCCAGCAGTCCGCTTGCTGAGTACTGATCAGAGCAGTGACCCCCCGCTTGGCATGGGAGGTCTGCAGAATCACGGAGTCTTCCTGGGTTTCCCCTGGGTAGGAACTAACTGTTCTCAGTGCTGAATCTCTGCACATTGATACCATACTCTTGCCGGGCTTCCTCTTCCACCCCTCATTCATTCTGCTACCTCTGTAATAGTTACCCTTTCCTTTTTTTAAAGTGGCTCACTTTCTAGAAATGAAATACACTTATTTAAAAAGAAACATTCATCTCACTGCCCTAAATGGAAAACTAGGACCCATTTGCCCTAAGCAGAAATAAAAGAAAATAAACCAGTTCTGTTAAATTCTAACCCGGTCCCTTTGCCTGCCAAAGCCTTCAGTCTGGGCACTGCCAGGCTTCAGCCTTGCTAAAAGGAAGTTGTCACAGTGGGCCTCTTCAGCAAAGTAGTACTGACTCCCCACTGCCAAGGCGGCCCCCAGAGTAGCCCCGTGGACACCAGGGTCTACACTGGGGTTTGGATCATTCTCTGTGTGTGTGTTGGGGGAGGGGGGCTGTCTTGGACATTGTAGAATGTTTAGCAACATCCCTGTCTGTACCCACTAGATGCCAGTAGAACCTCCCACCTCCCCGCTCAGTTTGACAACCAAAAATGTCTCCAGATGTTGCCAAATATCCTGGGGGTGGGGTGCAGACTCACCCCCATTGTAAACTGCGGGTCTTTATCATTCAGGGGTGGGAGGGTATCAACCATGCCAGATGGGCTGTGAGCCATGGCCCCTCACCTGTGTGTCAACCCTTGGAGTAAGCTGCAGACTGATGATCTCAGGCCAGATTGGGCCTCCAGACACTTTGTTTGGCATGTGAGATGTGTTGCTAGCATTTTGTCAGATTCTGGCCTTGAACATTCTTAGAGATGTGGCTGTATAGGCCACCTTTCTGCATGGCAGCAAGTGTTAGGGGCCCCGCAGACAGGGATGTGCTCTCCAATGAGCCTCAGACCTCACCACTCCCTGATGCGTTCTTGATACCGAGGCCTGTTTGTCATCATGGTGTGCTGCTGTTTAACTTCAAGGAGAACTGAGAGGAGATATTTCTTATCTCACATCTCTATCGAAACTGAGGAGAGTAAGGATAACCAAGAGGATCGTGCTCCTAGAAAAGTTTGTGAGAGCACATTTTTTCATATAGGCAGCTTCCTTTGCCCTATAAGTTAGCTACCCAGACCTGGTGGGCTCTGAAGCCAGGACTCCTGGCCTAGGGAGTCTAAAAATAGGCTTGTGAGGGCTCTGTGAGCTTCCTGAACGTGTATACCGGGGTGTGTGTGTGTTTCCCCTCCTCCCGCCCCCTCCCCCCCCCCCCCCCCCCGCAAGGAGTGACTGGGGCTTTTTAGAGAGTAGCTTCTTGTCTGAAAGTAAACATTCTGCATAGAGGAAGTACAGGTCCTAGGGTCACAGAGCAGGGTGTGGATGGGAGGGCCTTCTGTCCACACTTGACCATATGACCACATTTCCCCAGCCAGGGTTTCTGCGGCTTGTCGCCTTGGGCTAGGAGGGCAACTGTTGGTTGCTGACAGAGATTGCTTATCTGGCCTTAAACAAGCCAGAGCTATAAAGAGAAGGTGATGGTGGAAAGTGGCTAGCAGCTCTGTGTACATCTAGAAAGTCGCTCAGTGTGGCAGGAGCGCGGGGCTGACGTCAGGAGACCTGAGATCTTCCTGGATCTGAGACCCACTCGCTGTGTAACTGTAACCAAGCGCCATGTAACCATGCCTCTGCTTCCTGGTCTACGATGTGAGGGACTTGGAAGGGTTGATCTCAAGGAGGTCTTTCCACTTCAGTTGGCTCATTTCGTCCTGACCCATGTTTCTCTGATCCACGGGCAGCAGTATTGTGGGCCAGGCCCCCTTTCCATGGGCTGCAGGGTCCTGGTTCCCCTGGGGCCACCTGGCATTCCCGAGCCTCTCCTCTCCCTTGGATTGGGTCTGTGGAGCACCCACTTGTTGGGACACACACACACACATCCACAGTAGCGCTTTGTTGAAACCCCTAGAAGTCTGCACAGGCATCTCAGCCCTTTGAGGCAGATGTGTTACTACTTTCTTGCCATTCCCCTTATACAGATGGGGTGCCCTGAGACTTGGGGAGGGAGAGCAGGAGGGGGTGCTTGTACCTTCTTGGACTAGAGGGTGAATCAAGAGGCAGCAGGGAGGGGTGGTGAGAAGGAAGAGTCAGCAAAATAGCTGGCTTTCGCTGGGCTCTTTCATGATTATCTCACCGAATTATCACAAATCTATGGGATAGAGATGCAGTCACTTCCATGTTACAGGTGTGAAGACCTAGGGTCAGAGAGAGAGAGAGAGAGAGAGAGTGACTTGTCTTGACTCACAGCCAGGTTCCAACCCAGATCAGCTGGGCTCCAGAACCTTGTCTCCTCCCCCCTGCAGTGCCCCTCCCTGGGTGCCAGCCCTGGGCACCCCTGGGAGCACATCAAAGAATGCAGTGTGTGACCCGTCCCCTCCACCTGGGGAGCCCATTGTTCAGCAGAACGTTCCTTGGCAGTGCCTGGTGGAGAGTGGGGCCTGTGGCCAGGGGATCAACCCAGCTTCTACCTCAGGCCCAGTGGATCCTCCTGGCGCCACTGGTGCCCCTGGCCGGGCCCAGGTGGAGTCCTGTAGCTGAACATGTGGATGGACAGGAGGTGTGACCTGGGGCTGCCTGGAATTCTGTTGGCATGGCCTGCCTGGGGTTCCGTGTGTCATGTTCACAGGAGCCAGGGTGACTGTGGTCTAGGGATTTGCCTGGTTCCCAAGCATGTCCCCGTGGGTTTTGTTTGCCATCCGACCCCATCAGCCGGCTGTCATCCCCTCCTCGGCCCTCCCGTACCCCTCACATCCCTTCCGTCCATCAGGCATTGGCTTTGGGGCCACCCAGAACTGGGTTGGAATCTGACTGCCCCGTCTCCTGCCATGTGACCCGAGACAGGTCTTTTCATGCTTCAGAGGCTCAGTTTCCTCATGTGAACACGGAGGGTGATGACTTCACAGCACTTTGTCCAGGGTTAGAAACCCAGCATAACCCAGTTGGCGGACAGTAGGAGCCCTGTGCCAGGCACTTAGCTAACAGGTCAGGGGTGTTGTTCAAGGTCTAGATGGGCAGATAAGTGCGTAAACCAGGCCCCCAGGCTGCATCGAGGGCAGGTTTTTCCAGTTTTTAAAAATAGCACAAACCTTTATAAATGGACATCTTTCCCTTAAGAATCCAGGCACCTGGCTTCGCTGGAAGGATCAGCAGCTCTGGCTCCATAGGCCCGTATTTCTGCGCGGTGTCTGTGAGCTGGCTGAGTGTGTAGCTGCCCCGTAGGTGGGAACCTGCTGCCCTGTCTTTCTCTGCACCCCTCCCCGCCCCAGCACATGTTTATGGACCACCGCTGTGGGCCAGGCACTGTCTTGGGTGTTGAGGGCACGGACACAGAGCCCTGCCCTCGGGGAAATTACATTCTAGGGGCAGTGGGGTGGGCGTGGGCCCCCAGAGTGTCGGTGATGTGTGCTGTGAACGCATGGGTGCTTGGACTTGCCTGGGACACCCCCTGTTTTCTCCTTGCGCCCCCCTGCTCTGGAATGGCTCCTTGGCACTGTCGCGGGGCGCGCGCTGGCGGGCTGCACGTTTGTGCATCAGCCTCTGCTCTCAAGAATGGTTGTAGTGCACTGGCTGAATGCACCGCAGGCCTTCCTCACGTCCCCCTGGTGCGTCACTACCAGGAGGCAGCTCCTCCAGGTTCCCACACTTGACAGATGAGCAAACCAGGCTCTGATCCTTGAACTTGCCCCCGGGGTCCTTCTGTTAGTTGACGTCCGAGCTGGAACTAGCACCCAGCTGAGTGGGACTCCAGTGCTGAGTCCCTGTGTTCACCTTGGTTTGTGCAGGCGTGTTGGTTCCCTGGAGACCTGTGTCCCTCAGGCAGTGAGTTGAGGAAGGCAGGGGCTTATCTTGGGGGTGCGGTAAGATGCATCTGCACCATGTTGCTGGCTCCGCCCGCTGGGCGGCATGGCTACCCCCACCCCTTTGTTTCAAATGCTACGTGTCCCTTAAGGACCATCTCAAATGCCACAGGATGTTTAACAAATTTAGTTGAAAACGGTGTCTCCTACCAGGCAGCCATTGCCTATGACCCTGCTCACTCCATGTCTTAAGGATTCGTGAGGCCATCTGACCCCTCCCCTCTGGTCCCTTCCCACAGGACAGGGGCACGGCCCTGGCTCCTTCCTCTCTGTCTCTGCAGGGACCCTGGCACAGCTGGCTTTAGGGAATGGGGGCTGGGCAGACCGATGGTCTGATAGAGCGAAAATGTCTGTGCAGACTCACAACTTCCTGTGTCTCTTCCCAGGGACTGCAAGTTCAGTTTGCATCTGCCCCGGAGTCCGATTCCAAGCCCGAACTTGGCCTTTCCTGAAAGGTGGTGTGATGAGGATAGTGGTGATGGCAATGACCATCCTAATGATGACAAGGACTGTCGTTTGTCACGTTCTGGCTAGGTGCAAGGCACTGTGTTTGTTATTCTTATGCGTGCAGTCTCATTTAATCTCGCAAGTCTGCATCAGGGTAGGAATATGTTGCCCCATTTTACGGATGAGGAAATGGAGGCCTGCAGTCATCCAATAGCAGCCTTTGGACTTGGGCTCAGGGGACTTTGGTCCTGAAGCCAATGTTCCTGGCCTCTGGGCTGGATAGTACCAGAAGGGGTAAGGCACTCCCGGATTTGAATCACCTCAGTAGCACCCCAGAGCTGCCCAGGGACTTGGGTCAGCACATTAGGACGCGGCACCACCTCCATCTCCTCATCTGTTGATCCCACCCCAGGGAATGTGGCAAAGGGGCCTTAGAATGTACTAGACAGGCTCAGAAGATCGCCGGATTGTCCCTTCTCCCCTCTGCTTTGGCAGAACTGCCCCTCTACCCCCAGAGCCCCAAGGACACCCGCTGTGCTCTGAGTCTTTGCCCTTCCTGCCCGTTGAGGCCACTCAGTTCACAGGGTTCCTCCCGCAGGCTTTCTGTGAATGTGGCAGGCGCAGCTGGGGGTGGAGGAAGGAGGCACAGCGTTCCAGGGAGGCCTTGTGGGCGTGGGCTGCCCCACTCAATGGCCACATTGTTTGGCCTGGAGCTCAGAGGTGCCGAGGTTTTGGGACTCCACCTACAGGGACAAGGCTTCTGAGAAGCGGGAGACATTTTTGTGTCGACTGTTTTGTGTTTGGTGGCTGCCCCGTGGACTTCTTTCCACAGACCTCTATTGAGTAACCAGAAGCCTCTTGACTTGCACGCTGATGGGGTGTCCCCCTGCCCATGGGCGGGGAGGCCTGGATGATTGTAGTACCTGTCTGCTTCCCCAGGAAGAAACAAGCCCAGAGAGGCAAAGGGCTTGCTCAGGGCTCCATGCGTCAGCCGCCTTTCTGTCTTGGAGTCAGACAGACTGGGTTTATGTCCTGGTTCTGTCCCTTATGTGCTGAGTGGCTTTGGGGAAGCCCTTCCCTCACCAAACCTCAGTTTCCCCACCTGTGAAAGAAGGATAAGTATAATTGCTCCCAGTAAAGGAGTGCTTAGCACGGTGCCAGTATGCATTAGGTGCTCACTCTTGGCAGCCATCAGCTCTCCTGTCTTGGGTGGCAGAATTGGGAGGGACTGGCTTCTGTCTGGCTTTGCCGCATCTGGCTGTCAGCTATGTTAGCCAGCCTTTGATTCTGCCCTGATTTCTGGGCATCTTAAGGCCACTGAAATGTTTCACTTATAATCATTCATTCACGTATCCAGTAAACACTTACTGATCAAGTGCAAGCTTGAGGCTCTGCTAATGGATGATATGGATGGACTTTTATAAGTATAAACTACTTATTCAACGATAAAATGACTTTAGTTCCTCACCTTGAGCCCTAAAATGCCAGTGTTGCAAATGACTTAGAGCTGTTCAAAGCTTCATTTTCCAGGCGTGGAAACTGAGGACTAGAGCAGGAAAGGGGTTTTGCCAGCCCCACGGAAGGACGGTGGCAGAACTGGGACTATGTCCAGAGACCTCCTGGCTCTGGCTTACTTAACTTTAGTTCCAGGAATGTTACCAACATTTATTTATTGAGCACCTTGTGTGTACTCAGTGCTCTCACTGACTTCAGGGAAGGCGGGGGAGATGAGGGGCCCCGGGCCCAGAGCAGAGTGTTGATGCCTCGTCTCTGGCTTTCGCGTGCCTCAGTTGTCCCGCAGGGACTGCTGGGCTGTGGTGGTGCCGGCCCCGGCCCTGATCCTGCTGCTCGGCCTGCTGCCTGTGGGCTGTAAAAGTTAATGTCTAAACCCTGTGGGTGGTCCAGGCTTTGTCTTATCTGGACTGGGACATCCTAGCTCCCTTATCTCCCGGTGAGCACGCTCACTTGGTATGTGTGAGTGGACTGGTGGGGCCCAGGGAGGGCTGGAGCAGGGAGAGAGAGGGGCCCTTTCCCCTACCCACCCAGGGGCTGGAACTCAAGCTTTTTGTGGCTTCTTCCTGGAGGCATGAGGAAGGGAGGATGGGGTCATTAGGTCTCTTCCACTGGGGACATGAGCAGAGCCCAGACTTGGCACCCAGATCGGTCCCAGTTCAGGTCGGGGCTCTGCCACTACTTGTTTCATCTGTTCACAGCCTTGAGAGGTGTGGCGGGTCCTCCCTGGCTGGGAAGGGACCAGCTAGCTGTCCCGTCACAAAAGCTTCTGTGCACTCAGTAGTCCCTTTCCAGTATGGATTGTCATGGCCTCTTCTGTAGCCTCCCTTTCTCTTTACTCGGAATTGGGTTTAATTCCATTCAGTGTTGACACAATAAAAATCTTCTACTGGGTTATTTCTTATGGTTTTAGTTCGTTTGCTTTTATTAAAAAAAGAAAAAAAAAACCCCACTGAATCAGAGAGACCTTAATCTCTCTGAGCCTCAGTTTCCCCATAGGTAAAATGGGAATAAAATATCACTAAATGCTAATAACAGTTGGTAACACTTACTGAGTATTGACTTACTGTGTGCCAGTCATGTTTTCAGGGCCTGGCGTACATTATCCTATTTTATCCTCACAATAAGCCCCAGGAAGTATAGGCATTTTTTAGGATACCTACTTCAAATCGTGAGTGGAAGATAATCCACGCAAAGAATGTGGCACAGGGCCTGGCACAGAATAAGCTCTTGATTCCAATTAAATGTCAGGCATGGGGAAACTGAGGCTGACCCCAGGTCACTGACCTGGCAGGCACTTATTGAGGAGGTTGAGGGCACAGAGTGAGACCGTGTGGGTAAAACGGCTGCACTAAGTTTTCTTGGTGTGTTACTTACAAGGGCAGAAATCACCTTGGTGTTGATGTTTAGCCCCAAAAGGTGGATCTGTTAGAGAGGAGAGATTTTTTTTTTTTAGATCACCTTGGTGTTGATGTTTAGCCCAAAAAGGTGGATCTGGTAGAGAGGAGAGATTTTTTTTTTTAGATTTTTTATTTATTTATTTGACAGAGAGAGACATAGCGAGAGCAGGAACACAAGCAGGGGGAGTGGGAGAGGGAGAAGCAGGCTTCCTGCCGAGCAGGGAGCCCGATGTGGGGTTCGATCCCAGGACCCTGGGACCATGACCTGAGCCGAAGGCAGACGCTTGACAACTGAGCCACCCAGGCGCCCCACGGTGTACCATTATTTTTAATTAATTAATTAATTAATTATTTTGTAGGCTCCATGCCCAGTGTGGGCCTTGAACTCATGACCCTAAGATCAAGACCTGAGCTGAATCAGGTGCTTAACCAACTGAGCCACTCAGGTGCCCCAAACTGTGTACTATTTAACACCAGCTTCCCATTCTCCTCTCCCCCTGCATCCCCTGGCAATCACCTTTCTACTCTCTATTTCTGTTAATTTGACTACTCAAGGTATCTCACATAAGAGGGATCATGCTTGTGCTTTGTGGCTGGCTTATTTTACTTAGCATATCATCTTTGAGGTTCGTCCATGCTGTAACACGTGTCAGAATTTCCTTTTTTCTTTTTAAGGCTGAATGATAGTCCATTGTGTACATATGGTATGTATATACCGTATTTTGTTTTTCCATTCGTCTGTTGATGGACATTTGGGTTGTTTCCACCTTTTAGCTATTGTAAATAATGCTGCTGTGAACATTGGTGTACAAATATCTTTTGAATATCCTCCTTTCAACTTTTGGGTATATATCCAGAAGTGGAGTTGCCAGATTATAAAGCATTTCCATTTTTAATATTTTAAATTCTATTTTTAATTTTTTGAGGAACTGCTATACTGTCTTCCACAATGGCTACACCATTTCACATTCCCACTAGAAATGCACAAGGGTTCCCATTTCTATACATCTGTGCCAACATTTGTTCTTTCTTTTCTTTTCTTTTCTAAGATTTATTTATTTGAGAGAGAGAGAAAGCACAAGTGGGAGGGGCGGAGGGTAAATAAGCAGACTCTCCACTGAAGGTGGAGCCCGTTGTAGGGCTCCGTCTCACAACCCCAAGATCACTCACTACCTGAGCCAAAACCAAGAGTCAGATGCCTAACCACCTGTGCCACCCAGGCGCCCCTCCTTTTTTTTTTAAATAGCCATCCTACTTTTGACTTGTGTTTCCCTAGTTAGTGATGTTAAGCATCTTTTTATGTGTTTATTGGCTATTTGTATATTTTTGAAAAAAATGTCAATTCGAGTCTTTGCCCAATTTTGTTAGTTTGCTTTTTCGTTATGTAGTTGTAGGAGTTCTTTCTGTATTATGGATATCAGTCCCTTATCAGATACATGATTTACACATAGTTTCTCCCATTCTGTGGGTTGCTTTTTCAGTCTGTCGATAGTGTCCTTTGATGCGCAAAAGTTTTAAATTTGGATGAAGTCCAGTACGTTTATTTTTTCTTTTGTTGCCAGTGCTTTCAGCATCATATCCAAGAAATCATTGTCAAATACAATGTCAGGAAGCTTTTTCCGTGTGTTTTCTTGTAAGAGTTTTATAGTTTCAGCTCTTATGTTTTGGTCTTTGATCCATTTTGAGTGAATTTTTATATATGGTATAAGGTGTAAGGGTCTACCATCTTCATTCTTTTGCATATGGATGTTTAGTTTTCCCAACACCATTTGTTGAAAAGACTGTCCTTTCCCCCTTGAATGGTCTTGGCATCCTTGTTGAAAATTATTTGCCCATATATGTAAGGGTTTATTTCTGGGCTATCTTTCCATTGATGTATATATGTCAGTCATTCTTCAGTACCAAGGTGTTTTGATTACTGTAGCTTTTTAGTAAGTTTTGAAGTCAGGAAGTGTGAGATTTCTAACTTTCTTCTTTTTCAAGAATGATCATTTTGGCTATTAGAGGTCCCTTGATATTCCATACGAATTTTAGGATGGATTTTTCAATTTTTACAAAAGATGCCATTAGGATTTGATAGGGCCTGCGCTGAATCTGTAGATGGGGTAATATTGATATCTTAACATTATTGAGCCTTCCTGGGTGCCTGGGTTGCTCAGTTGGTTAAGTGCCTGCCTTTTGGCTCAGGTCATTATCCCTTGAGTCCTGCTTTGGGCTCCCTGCTCAGTGGGGAGTCTGCTTCTCCCTCTCCCTTTGCCCCTTCCCCCTGCTCATGCTCTCTCTCTCTCTCTCTCTTGCTGTCTCTTGAATAAATAAATAAAATCTTTAAAAAAAATAAGTCTTCCAGTCCACGAACATGGGATGTCTTTCCATTTACTTATACCTTCTATAACTTCTTTCAGCAATGTTTTATAGTTTTCAGTGTATAAATATTTTGCCTTCTTGATTAAGTTTTTTTTTCCCCTAAGTATTCCTGAGTTATTTTCTCCTTTTTGATGCTATTATAAATGGAATTGTTTCCTTAATTTCCTTTTTGGATTATTCATTGTCAGTGTATGGAAACTCAACTGATTTTTGTGTGTTGTTTTATATCCTGCAACTTTGCTGAATTTGTGTTTATTGGTTGTAACAATTTTTTGTGTGTTCGTAATCTTTAAGGTTTTCTACATATAAGATCATGTCATCTGCAAACAGAGATAACTTTACCCCTCCGTTGCAATTTGCTTCTTTGTGTTTTCTTTTTCTTGCCTAATTGCACTGGCTAGGACTTCCAGTATTGTGTTGAATAGAAGTGAAGAAAGTGGGCATCCTTGTCTTGTTCCTAATCTTAAAGGAGAAGCTTTCAGTATTTCACCATTGAGTATGATGTTCACTACACTGTCATATATGGCCTTTGATACGTTGAGGTGGTTTTATTTTTATTTTTTTTTAAGATTTTATTTATTTATTTGAGAGAGGAAGAACACAAGCTGGGGGAGAGGAAGAGGGAGAAGCAGACTCCCTGCTGAGCAGGGAGCCTGACACAAGGCTCCATCCCAGGACCCTGAGATCATGACCTGAGTCGAAAGCAGATGCTTAACCAACTGAGCCACCCATGTGCCCCAAGGTGGTTTTATTCTATTCCAAATGTGTTGAGTGGTTTTCTCATGAAGGAGTGTTGAATTTTGCCAAATGTTTTTTTCTTAAAAAAATTTTTTTTAAGATTTTATTTATTTGTTTGAGAGAGAGAGAATGAGAGACAGAGAGCATGAGAGGGAGGAGGGTCAGAGGGAGAAGCAGACTCCCCGCTGAGCAGGGAGCCCGATGTGGGACTCGATCCCCGGACTCCAGGATCATGACCTGAGCCGAAGGCAGTCACTTAACCAACTGAGCACACAGGCGCCCCAAATGTTTTTTTCTTTTTCTTTTTTTAAATTTTAATTTTATTATTATTATTATTTTAAGTAGACTTAAAAAAAAAAAAACCCAATACAGGGTGAACTCACGACCTCGAGATCAAGACCTGAGCTGAAATCAAGCATTAGACGCTTAACCCACTGATCCACCTAGGCACCCTGCCACATGTTTTTTCTGCATCAATTGAAATGATCATGTTTTTTTCCTCCTTTGTTCCATTAATGTGGTTTATTACATTGATCTTTGTATGTTAAACCATCCTTCCAGGAATAAATCCCACTGTGTCATGGTGTATAATCCCTTTAATATGCTGCTGAGTTTGATTTGCTGGTATTTTGTTGAGGATTTCTGCATCAGTATTCATCAGGGATATTGATCTGTAGTTTTATTTTCTTGCAGTGTGTTTGTCTGGCGTTTGATAGGGTCATGCTGGCCTCGTAGAATGAATTAGGTAGTGTCCATTAAGATTTTCTATTTTTTTTGTGATTCAGTATTGGTAGGTTGTGTGTTTCTAGGAATTAGTCTGTGTTATCCAGTTTGTTGGTGTACGGTTGTTCATGGTACTTTCATAATCTTTTCTGTTTCCGTAAAATCAGCAGTAATGTCCCTGTTCATTTCTGATATTAGTAAGATGATTCCTCTCTTTTTTTTCTTCGTCAATCTGGCAAATGGACATGTGTTTTTAAATATGTTGGATGTATATCTAGGAGTGGAATTGCTGGCTAATATGGTAATGCTATGTTTAACATTTTGAGGAACTGCCACACTGTTTCTAAAGTACTTGCACCATTTTACATTCTCCCCATCATTGTTTGAGGGTTCCAATTTGTCCATATCCTTGGCAACATTTATTGTTCTCCATCTTTTTGACTCTAGGCATCCTAGCAGCTATGAAGTGCTATCTCATTGTAGTTTCAATTAGCATTTCCCTAATGACCAATGATGGTGAGCATCTTTTCCTATGCTTATCAGCCATTCGTTTCTCTTTTTTGGAGAAACATTTATTCAAATCCTTCGTCCTTTTTAAATTGGGTTATTTGTCCTTTCATTGTTGAGTTGTAAGAGTTCTTTGTATATTCTGGATACTAGTCTTTTATCAAAATATATGATTTTCAGGTATTTTTCCCATTCTGCAGGTTGTCTTTTCACTTTCTTGATCCTGCCTTCTGATGTACAAAAGCTTTTTTTTTTTTAAGATTTATTTATTTATTTATTTGACATAGAGAGAGAGAGAGCACAAGCAGGGGGAGAGGCAGGCAGAGGGAGAGGGAGAAGCAGGCTCTCCGCTGAGCAACCAGCCGGTTGCGGGGCTCAATCCCAGGACGCTGGGATCATGACCTGAGCTGAAGGCAGTTGCTTAACTGACTGAGCCACCCAGACGCCCCTGTTCAAAAGCTTTTATTGTTGATGAAGTCCATTGTGTCTATTTTTTCTTCTGTTGCTTGTGATTTTGGTGTCACTTCTACCCACCCGATCTTTACTAATCCTCCTATACTTCTTGACATGCACTCAGGGATCCTCAAAGCTTTTTTGTAAAAAATGGGAGAGTATTTAAATAATCATACACACACACACACACACACACACACACACACATATACACACACATACAGTTATATATATGTTAATATACATTAATATGTAATATATAATATTTATATACACTCATTTTTTTGGGAAAATACTCACTGTTTTGGACTCCATCTTTTTCTGTCTGACCATCTTTAATAATGCAAAGCCCTAAAGCTTCTGAAGATACCCAGGGCTTCTCAAACCATCACTTGGTAAAGGCTTATCGGGATGATCTTAACATCCTACCCAAGCCCTCAGCTCTTTGGTTAGAGGCACAAAGAATAAGGAACACTGATGAGGAAGTTCAGGTTAATAAGGAGGATAAAAGAGATGATAATTCCGCCAGTTTGCTCCCCAGATTTCTCTACCCCCATCTTGTATTAGTTTTTGCTAGGGGGAAGAGAGATGTGGCCTCAAGGTCCAGGCTTCTTGCCCTTTTGCACATTTCTATGGAGCAGTGGTTTTCAAAGTGTGGTCAGGGGACCAGCAACAGCCCTGCCCCCCTGCTCCGGTGTTGGTTGGAAACGTAGATTTTTGGATCCTACCCCAGACCAGGGGTGGGGTCAAGTGACCTTTGTTTTAGCAAGTTCTCCAGATGATTCCAATGCGCGCTAGAGTTTGAAGACTGCTGGCATAGTGTTTTTAGCTGCTGGCACCTGGAGATTACTAGGAAAATCTGACTTGCCCCATGAGATGGCACCCTCATCCTCCTCTTTGTTCTCATTCGTCGCCATCATCTCTTGCCAAATGTGAGGTCAGGTGCTTCTGGTAACAAGTAACAGAAAATCTCAGACTGGCCTAAACAGTGGAAGAAATTAATTGGCTTGCATATTTTATTTGAAGAGTAGAGGGGAAGGTCAGGTTTGAGGGGAGTCCCAGCGTAGCTCAGTTACACTGGGATTCTCTCCGCACTCTTTGTATCAGCTGTGTTCAACTCCGGCTTCCCTCATGGTTGCACGATGGCTGCCTCCAACTGTCAAGGCTGCGTGCTTCCTCATTGGCTCCAGAGGGAGATATCAGGGCATCCCACACCATGAAACAGAGCTCACCAGCTTGGCTGTGCTTAGACTGGCCCTGAGCCAGCACTCAGGGCAAGAGGCAGAGAAGTTCCCCGATTGGGGTAAGCCTCCTCTCCCCACTGGGGATGAGGTGAGTCCCGCTCGGCTATCATGACTGTTTCACAAAAGGGAAGGAAAGGATGCTGTGTCCGCAGGCAGAAGACAGCCATGATACCTTGGCCTTTTTGCTATTTGTGCTAAATCCACTGTTCCTCTGTGTTTCCACCCTCTAGAGATACCGTATCCAGGGGGATCCTCTAAAGCAGAAACCTGTCTGTAACACCGCTTATTAAAACCCTCTGGTGCCTTTCTCCAGATATACACACAGAGCTTTCAGGGTCAAGTTCATTCTTTGAGATGTTCGAATTCTAGTTCCAGGTGACCTTTGTGACCCGCTGTCTTCCCATCCATTTGAACCCCTTCGAACATTCCACCATCCCCCCTTCATACTCTCCCACACTGCTTTGGCCACTGCACTTGCTGTATTCTGCCTGCAATGTCTTTGTCCTTCTTCATGTGGCAAATTTGCTCTTCAAAGCCGGCTCTTCTCTGGGAGGCCCTCCAGGATGGCCACAGTTTTTAGGTAACACAGTCACGATGTGCCTGTATTGGCCTCTGCCTGTGGTCTTGGGGCAGGGACCTGTCTGGTTCCTCCTGGGTCCCCAGTCCCCAGGTTTGTTATAGACAGAGCTCAGATAGTGTTTGTTGATTGAATATGACTTTTCTGGCCCTGCTCTGCCTAGCACTGCGGAGCCCCTGGTGGACCCTTGGTTGGTACTTGTTGATGGATTAAACTGATCACAAACCTCACTTCTCCAGGTCCTGAGAAAACCCTGAACCCCGGGGGTGGCTTGCTGCTCTCAAGGGAGCGTGAAGGATGAGTTTCTGCTGGTTTCAAGGAGTTGGTCCTTGGTACTTGCAGCTGTTGGATTTGGGGCTTGGTGAGGGCTTAGAGGCCTTGAGCTTCGCACCCAGGAACCCTTGATCCTGAGGAGCCTTTTATCATCCCCGGACACAGTGAGCCCAGGCCTGCTGGGGCTTTAATTGTGAACAGGCCTATAGATACCCTATCCCCCTGCAGTTGAATAGATGCATCTGTAGCCAGGGGTTATTTTAGGCCAGTTCTTACCATTAAAAAGAAAGTTTACTTCTAATATTTTTATAACTCCTATTTGTTGATTAAAATGTGGAACATATATACAAGTATAGACTACCTGTAATCCTTCCCTGGGTATTCACGTATGTGCTTCCATTCTGTTTTCTAAGCATGTATATTTAGTGACTTCCTAAGGTCGTGGGATGCTTATTTTATTTTTATTTATTATTATTTTATTAATTGAGATTATTTTAACTAAAGCCCGTGCATTTCTTTTTATTAAAGATTTTATCTATTTATTTGAGAGAGAGGGAGAGGGAGAGCAGGGAGGGAGAGGGAGAAGCAGGCTCCCCGCTGAGCAGGGAGCCCAACGTGGGGCTCAATCCCGGGACTCTGGGATCATGACCTGAGCTGAAGGCAGACGCTTAATGACTGAGCCACCCAGGCGCCCCCAACCCCATGCATTTCTGTAGAAGTCCCCTGCAACCCTGCCACTGACAAGCTGAAAGGTAGAGCGTTAAGATCCGTATAATGGAACCTAGTAACAGCTATGTTATGAAAGGGACCTTTTTTTTTTTTTTTTTTGGTATCACATTAAGGCACTAAGATGTGAAATTTTTAAAGCCAAAAGGATGGGAGGAAGAAGGCGTGGGGGAAGAAAACCCAAACCATATTTTGCTCTATGTGAGAGGATAGTCAGGCAATATTTACACAAAGGTTCATGGGATATCACTCTAACACATGCGTGATTAATACCAAAGAGTGCTGTTTCTTCAGACTTCTGCAGGATGGTTGTCTTTTTTTTTTTTTTTTTAAGATTTTATTCATTCGAGACACAGAGATACAGAGAGAGGGAGAGAGAGCACAGCAGGGGGAGAGGCAGGCTCCCCGCTGAGCCAGGAGCTGGACATGGGGCTCGATCCCAGGACCCTGGGATCATGACCCGAGCCGAAGGCAGATGCTTAACCATCTGAGCCACCCAGGCGCCCCGGATGGTCATCTTTTAAAAACACTTCATTGGGGTCCATATGCAAGTTGTGAAATATTGTGGGTTTAATCCTGGCGTGGAGCCGAAAGTTGGTACATGTATTCCTGGGAATAAAACCAAAGATAAGCTCAGAACTTCCCAGCAGCCAAAGCAATCAGGCAATCAATCAATCAATCAGTAAATTTTAAAAAATTACAAAAGGGAAGTGCATGGGGTCATGGAGATCTTGAATTGCAGAAGAGGAAGCAAACCAGATTGGCAGGATGCTCAGGCTTTCCTAGTGCTGAACTCTGGAGAGGATGGTCATAGAGACCTTGTGCAAGGGTATTGTGTAAGGGACAACTTCACTGACAAATGCAGGAACTGCCTGGGTCTGGCCACAGCTCACACTGAGTCTTGATGATAACAGCGGGCATGTTGATGAACTGTAGTTCTAGGAAGGCATAGATTTGTGGGAAGCCTGAATAACATGGTCTGAGTGTGACACTGGCTGGTGGTTTTATTTGCGAGAGATCCAACAGGAGCATGTTAATTGGTGTGGCTTGGTTCTTGCACTTTCATGTTGAGAATCTCATTTAACTGCCTTGACTTGGAGGTAGAGGTGATTAGTGCCATTTTGCAGATGAAATTGAGGCTTGGGGTGATTCAGTGACTTACTCAAGGTCACATAGCCAATTAAGTGGCAGTACCAGGACTTGAATTCAAATCCTTTTGAACAACAGGCTGTTTGAGAAGGGGGAAGTGCCTGAGCCTGCCTTGTGTTCACTGTGTGGGCAGAGTTGGGCCTGTTGTTTTGTAAGCACCACCTCATCCAGTCCTTACTGTAACTCTGGGTGGTCCCTAGTATTCTGCCATTTTACAGCTGGAGAGGCAGAGTGGGGGCTCCTGACCTGGGTTTGGGGGGACTTCAGGGTATGTGAGAATTCAGTAGAATTGCATGCAAACCCTTGTTCCTGTTTGCATTTTTCTGGGTGAGAGGAGAGAGGATACCTTTCATGGAGTCTCCAAAACCAACACAAGAACAGAAAAATCCCAGACCTTTGAGCTCAAGGAAGGAGTCCTAGTAACAACCTGTATGACTGGCCCCAGCTGGGTGCCTGTCGCCCAGCAAGGCTTGGATGACCTGTCATTCCGGTGGGGTTTGGGTGTGTGTCCCCCCATTTTACAGGCTGCTGAGGAAGTGGTTTTGCATAATGACAGTTTTGCTTCTTTTCCACATTGCCTCTCGTGGCTGAGGCTGGGCTTTTCTGGTAGTTAATAGGATGTTTTTTGCCCTTCTGGGGACCTGAGAATTATTAAAAGGCAGAATGAGATGCTGTCTTGCAAGAGATCAATGCCTGTGTCTGGGTCACCTCTGTTCCCTGACCGCTGGGAACATGTCTGGTTAGTTGGTGGTTGGTTAAATGAAGCGGTGAATGAATGAATGAGGGGGAGGAAGAAGTACCTCATCTCACTGTTCTGGGTTGTAGGACATTAATTCATCTCTGGTGGCTTTTATCCAGGGTCACTGTAGTGTTAGAAGTCCTGGGGGAGTACTGGTCAGGCACGACTGGAGTGACCCTAGGAGCCTCAGAGGCCACATCCTCCCTGGCAGGAGGTGGTGTGCGAGCTGGTGGTGTCCCTGTACGTGGCTCTGTCCCCTGGCATGGACCTCCCCCCAGCGTGGTGCAGGCCTGTCTGCTGGAGAGCCAGCACTGTGTTGCTACCCCCAGTATCTAGTACCTCTAGTGTCCCAAGGCCATAGCTAGTGAACAGTGGGCCGGAGACCTGGGTCCAGCCATGCATCACTGCATCCTTATATGTACATTGACGGGAAGTCTCTGGAAGGTCTACCACAAGCTGGAGACTCATGGAAACACTGAGGCCTGTCCTCCCTCCTCTGGCTGGAGAGCAGCTCTGGCCGAGCGGGTCATGGCAGCAGTTTTCTTTTCCATTTACGAGAATGATGGGCCCCAAGGCCTGGTGCCTGCCTCTGCCAAGCTGAGCTGGAGGGACTTTGCCACAAGCAGGGCCAGGTGCTGGGAGCCGGGAGGAGATTTCAGGAACATCTGCTACAGCCTGTGAGGCTCTGCCCCGTCCCCACCTACTTGCTTCCGTAATTTCAGGAAAATTCCTGAAATTCCAAAAATTCAGCATCTTTGCACATGCGCTAGGAGCCCAGAAAAAGAGCGAGGATGGGAGAGAGCCAGAGAGGGAGGGTCTGCGTCGGCACCAATGGCACTTCAGTCTTCTTGTCCTTCTCTGGCCCCTGTGCTGGGCTGGGAGCCCCTTGAGGGCCTGGGCCCGCTACCTACTGGATGTGTGATGAATGAATGAATGCATGTGTAAATGAATGACCTGGGGAGTTAGGAAACCTTTCTTGTGCAGGACCTGCCACTAAATCATTTGTGGCCTTGGTCAGCCCCATCCCGTTTCTGGGTTTCTACACCTGAGCTGGTCTTCAAGGCGCCAATGTTCTGGTGTTCCAAGCCGGCGAGGGCCCTGGCCTCTAGAAGATGGAGAGAGGCAAGAGATGGGTGCTGGGATTCGGCAAGGGCATGGCCGGCTTGTATGCGGGCAGAGGGGCTGCTGGGACTGCTGGCTGGGAAGCTTAGGGAGGGGCAGTTGGCAGGTGGGGGCACAGGAGGGGGCAGACGGAGGAGCAGGGAAGGTGCAGGCCTGGTGGCAAGGCTGTTGGCGGCAGCTGTGGTTTCCATGGCAACTTTCTTTTTTCCGCTGAAAAATGCCCAGCAACCCTTCTGGATTTTAGAGCCTCCTGTGAGGGTTGGGGTCCGATTAGGGTAGTGCAGACTGGACAGGCCCTGGGGCAGGAGGAGGAGAGGCCGGGGAGCCAGGGCACTGGGTGCCGGCTGATCCTGCCAGGACCAGGGCTGGGTCCCGGGCTGTGCACCCCTGCTCATTGTTACTTTGCCTTGTGTTTTCTGTAGATCATGATCGAGTTCTGTCCTGGAGGAGCTGTGGACGCCATCATGCTGGGTGAGTCTTCCTTGATCCGATGTGGTGGTGCTGGGGTGGGCTCTAGGGCCCTAGGCTAGGACTGGTGCCCTTCACTCCCTCTGCCTCAGCAATTCACGTGGCCTGTTTGAGTACCTTTTTGCTCAGTCCCCTTTCGGGAGCAGGGGCTGGGTTCTTGGAGAGAATGCAGGCACTCATTAGAAAACCAACACTTCCTGTTCAAAAAGCCATGTGTCCTTGAGCTGGTCACTTACCCCCTCAAGCCTCGGTGGCTATAAGATGGGTGTGATGCCTCCTTTGCCCCACCCCACAGCACCCTTAGGAGGTGAAAATGAGACACCTGAGGGAGGTTCTTTGAAAAGTGGGGATCCCCACACCCATTTTGTAAGAGCTTAATGGGGATGTTAGCAGGTTTTGATATCCCAGACAAGCTTGGACAGTTAAAAAAAAAAAAAAAGAAAGAAAATCACTTTTGTGAATATTTTGTGACTAGTCACTGTATGCCAGAGATTGGGGTAGGTACTTTTGTGTATCTGATCTGAGTATTTCTGTTTTATTCCTGACCAGATTGAGACTTTAGAGGGGCTAAGGGGCTGGCCGAGTGTCCCACAGCAGGACAGAAGGGTGCCTGGGTCTTGCCAGTCTGGTGGGCAGTGAGTGAAGAAAGGCCGGGGGTCTGGGGCCCCAGAATATTGAGAGGCAGGCCCAGGATTGTGGGATGGCTCAGGAGAGGGGAGGTTTTCAGTATAATGTAGCACCATCCAGCTACTCTTCCATTGTGAGGAAGGTACTTTCCCGCTGAGTTTATCTCAGGAATCTCCGGAGTTTGTGGCAGCCCTTTCCATATCTATGGAAATGCTGGCCTTTCTTGCATAGCCCCTTACCACAGGGTGCTCAGATGGAGAAATGACAGTAGGTGACTGGATGTGAGTACTTATGATATGGCCCTTGGGTGTTCCTTCTCTCAGCACAGACTACCTTTGAAGATTTTCCTTGTTCTGGGTAGAATTTAACAAAATAAAAATGGTGGTCTCGTATGAGTTGAGATTCTCTAGGTTACAAGGTGATCAAAGACTGTTTAAATTGGTTTAGTGGGAAAAAAAGGTGGGAGATGTGGGAGGGGCAATTTATTTGCACAAATAACTAAAAAGGTCAATGGTTCCCGGCTTCAGACACAGCTTGATCTGGGAGGTTTTTTTGTTTGTTTATTTTGTTTGTTTGTTTATTTATTTATTTTTGTGTTCTCCTAAGACCTTGGTTTCCTTCTCCAACTCTTGGTCCCACTTTCCTCTGTGTTGGTCCCATTCTCATGCTGGCTTTCTATTCATGGTGACAAGGTGGCTGTAGGAGCTCCAGCAATCATATCTGTATTCCAAACAGGATAGAAGAAGGGAGGGTAGGACAACTTGACAAACACACACCCCATTTCCACTTTTTAAAGGAGCTGTTACAGAATCCCCACATGACACTTTCATTTACATCTCATTGGCCAGATCATAATAGCACATAGCTGGAAGAGAGGCTGGGAAATGTGGTCTTCTTGCTGGGTGGCCGTGTGTTCAGATACTAAAAAAGTAGGGGTGAGTGGGAGCCACCTACCAGCTTCTGCCTCTCCAGGTGTGAGCTTAGCTCGCTGAGGCCTGCAGGAGAATGTCAGAGATGGAAGAGGCGTTTATACATACCAAGTCCTTGACCTCATTCATAACTGGGGCAGGACCCCAGGCTGTGGCTCAGCCTGCAGGCCAACTCGCTCCCCATCTCAGTTCTCCTGGTGGATCTGACTGCTCCAGCCCCAGGTGGTTTTCTCCCTGCTGGTGGCAGCAGTTAAAGGAACATTGCCATCACCATTCTAGATGTCAAGGTGGGAAAAGAGAAGGTGGGGTGGGGAGACCTGACAAAGTGAGACCTGGCCCTGCTTGCAGCTGTGTGATGAGGGGTGGACTCTCCCACAGATGCCTGCCCTGCTTAGAGGGACTTTCTCGCCTTAGCATCTCCCCGTCACCCTGTGGAGTCACATAGAGTGGCGAGCCTGGACATGGGGTCCAAGAGACCTGAGGTCTGTTCTAGGTTCCTCTGCGGGGTAGCTGTGGGGTGCTGGGCTGGCCTCTTTGTGAGATGAGGGGAATATGCACTGCATTTTACTCTAGTTAGTTAACAGCCAGTGTTTGCTCTGATCTGGTTGGCCTTGCTTTGCCCTCTCTTAAACACTTGGCTCTCAGCCCTCCTGCGGAGGAGGGGGGTGGGGTGGGACTGGCTACGGTTTCAAACAGACGTAGGACTCATCTGCAATGTTGCAGATTTTTTTAATATGAATAAAATATTCATGTATTGCTGTGTAATCAAAAATTAATCTTAAGAATTTATCATACTGTATGATTCCAATTATATGACATTCTAGAGAAGGCAAGACAATGGGGACAGAAATCAAAGTAATGATAGCTTAGGGGCTGGAGAATGGGGGTGAAATGTTGATCACACACAGATTTGGGGGAGTGATGGAAATATTCTCTATCTGAATCGTGGTGGTGATTACATGACTATATATGCTTGTCCAAATTGGTAGAATTGTGTATCTAAACAAAAATGAATTTTACTGTCGATAAATTATATCGCAATAAATTGGGCTTAAAAAAGGTCTCTCTACCTTATTGGGTTATTGTGAAGATTAAATGAAAGAATGCGTCCAAGTCCCTAACTCCATGCCAGGTACATTGGTAAAGGCTCAGAAAATGGTGACCATGAGATCACTGCCATCACCATCATCATCATCACCACTTTGCTTATTCTGATTTCGTTTATCTAGAGAGATCGGATATGAGCAAGTCACATTTTGACATTTAGAAAAATTGCTGCAGATAATCCAGCATAATCTCAGAACCAGCATAACAATAATCACCTTTTATTGACTGTCCTTCATGCTGAGGAGTGAACTCAGCCAGGAGTGAATTTATGGCTGGAGCCCTACCTACATCGCTTATCATCATCCCATTCTATGGATTCGGAGATGAAGGCACAGACAGCTGGAGCACCTTCAAGAAAGCACATAGCTAATACGGGGCAGCGCCTTGGTTCAGGCTCAGTCTGGGTGGTCCTGATGCCCACCCCCGCCATGGCTCTGAATCTGTCTGTGGTTTGGGGGGACACGAGAGTTAAGGATGAGGCCACAGGGAGTGGTAGGGGTTGGAGACCCCTCTCTGGAGACCAGAGAGGGACCCGTGGTCGGTCTGGGGCCAGGCTTCCCAGGGCAATGCCGCTGGCTCTTCCAGGGGCGCCTGGGTGGCTCAGTCATTAAGCATCTGCCTTCGGCTCAGGTCATGATCCCAGGGACCTGGGATCGAGCCCCGCATCGGGCTCCCTGCTCAGCGGGAAGCCTGCTTCTCCCTCTCCACTCCCGCTGCTTGTGTTCCCTCTCTCGTTGTCTCTCTCTCTCTCAAAATAAATAAAATCTTTAAAAAAAAAAAATGCTGCTGGCTCTTCCACCTCGTCTGGTGCATTTTCCCCAAGCCTGCGGGATCCGTCCTTGAGGATTTCTGGCCCGGCGTGGCGGTGGGGAGACAGATGGGGGAGTGCTGCCCTAGTCAGAGGGAGGCCTGGCAGCAGCACCCTGGCCAGCCGGCCCTGGAGCCTGCACCTGAGGACCCCGCGGCGAGGACCCTGCAGGCAGGGCAGTGGGGGCTCACTTCAGCACAGGTGGCTTGGTGGCAACAAGCACTAAACAGTCACAATGGCCAGTGGGTCAGTGAGCACAGGGTGTTGACCTTGAAAATTCTCATGCCCCCCCCTCCCTCTCCACCCACTCAAGTCTCACGTTCTGTCCTGAGAAATCAGCCTTTGGGTTGGGAATGTTTCCTCTCTGAAGCCTTGGCCCGGACCACCGTGACGGCCCCCGGCCGAGCTCCCTGTCTTCTTTTGCTCCCCTGCAGGCTCTTCACTCACCCTGCTAGGGAGAATTTCTTAAATGCAAAAGTCAGATTGTCTCTGCCTGCTTCGAGCCTCTCCTGGACTGCCCACTGTGTTTCAGAGAAAGTGTAGCCTTCATAGATGGCCTGCGAGGTCCTGCACGATCAGGCCCTTCCGACCTCTGACCTCTGACCTCGATTCGCTTTCCCCTCATCCTTCCCCTTCAGTCAAAAAGGGTCCTTTGCACATGCGGTGCCCCCTGTGTAGAAAACTCCTCTTTGTGCTAGCCCCCACCACCTGCTCAGAGAGGGGCCCCGCCATCTGTAAGCAGACACTGGGATGTACCAGCGTGCGTGTGTCTCCCTGACCAGCACACAGAGGCTCTTGATGACAGCCTCCCACTAGCCCTTCACCTTCTAGCTCTACTACCAGCCAGCACACATTGCTTCAACACCAGCCCGTGTCAGCCTCCACGCCTCTGCTGCTGTTGCTTCCTTGACCTAGAATGCCCTGGAATAACTTGGAAATGCCCTGCCCCACTTTTCGCCTCTCAAACACCTGTTCTTCCTACAAGACACAGCTTTAATGCCCTTCTGGGGAGCCTGCTAATTCCCAGGCAGAAGGGCTTGCTGCCCATCCTGCCCGCTCCCAGCCCCCACCCAAATCCCACTCTATTCCGAGCATGGATCGCCGTTCCCATGCCCCTCTCCGTGTCCCTGCAGCAAGCGTGGAGCCTGACATGGAGTGAATGTCACCCATTGCCTGCTTGCAGAATGGGTCTTGGCCTCTTGGAGGGGTTTTGTTTATGAACCTGACCTCTGAGGCAGACTGGCTGGCTTGAATCTAAGATCTGTGAATTTCTACCTGTGTGACCTTGAGCAGGTGGGCTGACCTCTCAACCTTGGCTTCTTCATCTGTCAGCTGAGGTAATAACTGTGCCTGCTCCATAGTGTTAGTATGAGGACAAAATAGGTAACATGGAAAGTGCTTGGAAGTGAACTTGGTAGATGGTAAGTGCTCAGGGATGTTGGGGGCTTTTGTATTTCTTGTACCTGGCATGAGCCTGACATTTAGTCTGCCTGAATGCAGTGAGTGTGTGCTGCCTTGACAGTGGTTCTCCCTTGTTTCCAGAGCTAGACAGAGGCCTCACGGAGCCCCAGATTCAAGTGGTTTGCCGCCAGATGCTGGAAGCCCTCAACTTTCTGCACGGCAAGAAGATCATCCACAGGGATCTGAAAGCTGGCAACGTACTGATGACCCTCGAGGGAGACATCAGGCTGGGTAAGGGGTGTCTGTGGGGGGAAGATGGGAAGGCAGACCCCCACAGTGTCTGCCTGGGGGTTGTCAGCCTGGCCTCTGTGGGCAGGAGGGGGTGTGTGTGGGATCTTCACTCTTATGGTGGCCCAGGGTGTCTTACCTGTCCTGGGCCACAGAACGCAGACCGTAACCATTGGCTCATTCTGACCCACTAGTTCTCAACTGAGGGTGATTTTGTCCCCCAGGGATGTTTGGCAATGTCTAGAGCCATCTTTGGTTGTCACAACTAGGGGCAGGGGAGACTCCTGGCATCTGGTATATAAAGGCGAGGGACGCTCGATATCCTGCAGAGTGCAGGGCAGCCCCTCGCCACACAGTGATCCTGCCCATGAGGCTGGCATGCGCCGTGGGAGGCGCTGGTCTGTGCCCTTTTGCTCCTGCTTCCAGTGGAGAGAATTTGAGTGAGTGTGACGGACAGAGGGACAAATCCGCTTCCATTCACAGATATCAAGACGTATATATCAAAACACACCTTTTTTGTTTTCATGTCTCTCCTCTCCTTGAGCTTTTTAAAAAAAATTGTGGTAAAGTACATATAACATAAAATTTATCATCTAGATTTGAAGTGCACAGTTCCAGGGCATTAAGTACATTCATGTTGTCGGGCAACCATCACCACCATCCATCTCCAGAAACTTTCCATCATCCCAAACGGAAACACCATCCCCATTAAACACTAACCCCCAGCCTGAGCCCCAGCCCCTGGTAACCTCCATTCTGCTTTTTGTCTCTGATTTTGACCGCTCTGGGGACCTCATGTAAGTGTAGTCATTTGTGCTTTGGTGTCTGGTGTATTTCACTCAGCATCATGTCCTCAAGGTTCATCCATGTTGTAGCAGGTGTCAGAAGTTCTTTGTGTTTTTCATACTTCTTTTTTTTTTAAACCAAAATAACACACACACACGCCTCCTCTGCTCCCACCACCTTCTTTCTCCATCCGCTTCTAGTGGACGACCCTTCTGACTCTTCTCACGTTTCCTCCTGCATTGATAAATAATATGCTTATCATGCTGTTTCTTAAGGAATGATTTTTATTGTTTGATGAAAAAATAATACATGTTTTTTATACAAAATTTACACAGTACAGGAAGGCTTAGAGGGGAGAGCCGGGAAGTACCTCCAGTCTCATTATCTAGATGTCGGCACTGGTCGTCATCACACGTCAGCTCTGCGTCTCTGCCGGTAGAAGGGTGTAAAGACAGAGAGGTGTTGGGGAGTGGTGTTAACGGCAGAGAGATGATACTCTCTTGTTTACCAGTTTGACTGCATTCTACTCTATTTTCTAGAAACTCCTTCCTGGCAGCTAAATCATTCATTCATCTGCACGGGCCCCTCCTCCCCCAACCCTGTCCTTCCAACATAGGAGCGTCACTATTGTGGTTCCTCTAGTGGAACCTCTGTGGCTTTAAGGAACGTTTGAATTATGTCAAGATTTATGACAAGACACTGCACCGGTGTTGAGTCTTTGTGATGGAGAACTCCAGGGACAGGCATGGGGATTGGAACAGAATGTTACAGTGTCAAGGACATCTTGTACCGTGGGAGGGCAGCTCCCAGCATCCTTGCTTTGCGGGCTCTGAGGCTCAGGCAGGGTGGGGACCTGCCCTGGGTCACAGAGCTAAGCAAGGACAGAGCCAGGGCTGATCCCAGGGCCACTGGTTCACTTCTCAGGGCTGGCCCTCATCACCGCACTCACTTCCGTGTGTGCTTTGAGCTGATGCTCAAAGGGTAGGGCTGGGCCTTAAAAAATGTATGCAGGACTGGTAGGTTCTCATATTTAATGCATTTTAGTCCTTTGGAGGGCTCCTAACACTCAGACTGCTGGGTGTAACCCCAGGGTTTCTGTCTGGGCTGGCCCAAGAACTTGCATTTCTTTTCTTTTCTTTTCGTTTCTCTTTTAAAGATTTATTTAATATTTGAGAGAGAGAAAGAACATGTGGGGGGAGAGGCAGAGGGAGAGAATCTTCAAGCAGACTCCCTGCTGAGGGTGGAGCTGGATGCAGGGCTCCATCCCACAACCCCTGAAAATGAGATCATGACCTGAGCTGAAACTAAGTGTTGGATGCTGAACTGACTGAGCCCCCCAGGCGCCCCAGAACCTGCACTTCTTTCTTTTTTTCTTTTAACATTTTATTTATTGGGATGCCTGAGTGGCTCAGTCAGTTAAGTGTCTGCCTTTGGCTCAGTTCATGATCCCCAGGTCCTGGGATCGAGTCCTGCATCGGGCTCCTTGCTCAGTGGGGAGCCTGCTTCTCCCTCTGTCTGCTGCACCACCTGCTTGTGCTCTCTCTCTGACAAATAAATAAAATCGTTTAAAAAAATTTATGTACTTATGTATTTATTTATTTAGAGAGCACGAGCCAGGGCCAGTGCAGGGGTGGGGGTGGGCAGAGGGAGACGAGAGAGAATCTCAAGCAGACTTTGTGCTGAGCATGGAGCCTGCTGGTGAGCCCCAGTCCCATGACCCAAGATCATGACGTGAGCCAAAATAAAGAGTCGGACGCTTAGCCAACTGAGCCACCCAGGTGCCTCAGAACTTGCATTTCTTTCTTTCTTTCTTTCTTTCTTTTTTTTTTTTAAAGATTTTGTTTATTTCTTTGACAGAGGGAGACACAGCAAGAGAGGGAACACAAGCAGGGGGAGTGGGAGAGGGAGAAGCAGGCTTCCTGCCGAGCAGGGAGCCCGACGCCGGGCTCGATCCCAGGACCCTGGGATCATGACCTGGGCCAAAGGCAGACGCTTAACGACTGAGCCACCCAGGCGCCCCAGAACTTGCATTTCTAATAAGCTCCCACTTGCAGCTGATGATGAGAGACCACACTTTGATAAGCATTATCTTCGACCCTCAGTATCCAAAGGGCGGTTGGTGACAGCATCGGCATTACCTGGGAGCTTGTTAGAAATGCTCTGCTGTCCAGAGGGTAGGGTTGGTTCTGTCTTGAAACCAGTAGTATGAAGTTTCTCATATCAGGCATGAGCAGGGTCGTATTCTGTTCTATGTCCCGAAGACCAGCATCCCTGATACTTGCAGGGTCTGTGCCTTCTGGGGTTCAGCTCACATCCTTGTGGCTGTTCCTCCTCCTTGTTCCTTCTTTTACCTGGAATGGTTAAGAGCATGCACTCCGTAGTCAGAGAGTCCTGAGTTCAAATCCCAAGTCTGCCTCTAGGCCTTTGACCTTGGAAAAGTTACTTAACCATGCTGCTTTTCCATTTCCTCATCTGTAAAATGAGAATGATAATAAAACCTCTGTCAGAGGGTTGGGAGGCTAGCACAAGAAGAGGCATGTGTAGTCAGCTCTCTGCAAAGGCCAGCTGTAATTACTGTCGTTTCCTTTAGTGTCTGCTCTGTGCCAAGCCCTGTGCTGGGCCAGGAGGGGAATGAGACCCTAGTCCTTCTCCTGCTCCGGCAGAGTTCCCAGGCCGTGGGGAGATAGGTGGGAGCATCAGGGCTGGGGCGGGAGCCGGTGCCGGGGTCGGGCGTGTATGGACAGGGGTGCTCTGTTCTTCCACCTGGGCCTGGACGTTTGGGTTTAGAAGAGGCTTTTGTGGGAGGGTAGTTTGAGCTGAGTTATGAAAGGTAGATAGATATTTGCCAGGTCAACCAGATTGGGCAGGGCAGTCCAGGAAGAGGGAGCCTAGTGGGCAGGGGCATGGAGGTGAGGAACAGCAGGGTATTTTGGGGGGACTTATAATAAAAATAACTCACATTTATTGGGCTCTGAAGCACCCACTAGATGCCAGCCATTAGAGGAGGCTCTTTCTAGCTATTTCATTTAACCGGCCCTCCAGTACTCCAGGGGTATTGGACAGGGATGGGGAGGGGAGGGACCATACCAGCACAGATGAGGACACTGAGAAGTAGTAGCAAGGCTGGGACTCAGGTCTTCCTGACTTCACAGCTGCCCATGGACGGGCTCATTCAGGGGTAGAGTGTGGGTGGCCAGGGAGGGGCTGGGTTGGGGAGTGCCTCCGCCTTTAGGCTCAGGGAGTATGTGGGGGCCAGAGAAGAGAGTCTCTCTTGTGCTCTGTGTGATTCGGGGGAAACCTTCAGCTCAGCATTCAAGAATTTACCACTTGGAGGAGGCAGAACACAGCAAACCCAGGTCAGGAGCAGCCAGTCAGAGCAGGGAAGCCCTGGCAGGACAGAGATGGAGGGAGGGCCCCAGCAGCTTTGGGCTGAGATGTCCTTGGGGGGTGCTCATTTCCCATTGCCATCTCCCCCTGCACACCCCCGAAATCTGGAGCATGCTGACATGCTGAGCAGACTTCAGAATCTCACTCAGAGCCTAGCAGCGGGCGGGTGCTAGAAGCAGATGGGTGCATCAGGTTTCCAAATGACTTGGCATATGCAGTTGAGAAAACCAGGAAGCCAATTAAAAAGGAAAAAAGTTCAAGGAGAGTTGAGTGTGAGTATTTACACAATTGCGCTGAGCTCTGGGAGCCATGGGGTGCAGGCCTGCTGAGGCCTGTTCTGTTTTGGAAAATCCCCCTTCCCCCTTGGGCCTGGAATCTGCGGCCTGGCGGAGCAGTGGAGGAGGCCTGGGAGAAAGGGTGGCAGTTGGTCTGCCTCTTCCTAAGCGTCTTGGGACTGTCTTGGGCCCCTGAGGGCACCCCCCCATGTCCTTATATAACTCAGGGATGCAGAAGAGAATTGCTTAACAGATTTTTCTCCCAAGTAAGAGGGTCACCTTGCTGGAGACAATGTCTTTGCTTCTCCCTGGAATGGAAATAGAATGAGAAGCAGCAGGGTGAGCTGAGCAAAGCATGGGCTTTAGACACAGACAAGCCTGGTTCAAATCCTGGCTCTGCCACTTTGAGCTGGAGAAACATACTTATCCAAGCCTCAGTTCCTTCATCTGTGCAATGGGTATAACAAGACCCACCTCACAGGGCTACTGTGGCCGGTAGGGTGAAGTGTACAAGTGTAGTCACAGGGAGGCCCAGTGTTACATCCCTCTCTGCTACTAGGCACTTTGTTTCTTCCTTGTGTTAAATATTTACTTCTGTCAAGGATATCAGACTTCCTGAGGTTCATTTGATAGTTGTCAAGTTCTAGCTCTGAGTGGATGTGAAGCAATTCTTGATGACTGGTGGGAATTCATTGGTACAGAGAGAGCAAGGAAGAGTGTCTGTTGCCCTGAGACAGTTGGGATATGAAGTGGGGGGTGGACTTTGAAGTCTGAAGAACTGTGTTCTTGTCCTGGATCTGCCACATTGCATTAGATGACCTTGGGCAAGTCACTTAACCCTTTGGAGCTTCAACTTCTCAAACTCACGGGTGTGGTAATAGTTCGTATCTCACAGAATTGGTGTGACAAGTTAGTGAGACAGTGCATGCAAAGCATCCATAGATGTCTATCAGAGAGGTGGGAGAATGTTAGTTGTCTTTGTTGAGCCTAGGAATGTCTCAGAGAAGCTGCTATGAGAGAGAATGTTCCCTGTTCTCCAAAGAAACCGTGTTCCTCTCCCCAGCAGTGCTTCTCTGAAAATGGGAGGTGAATTTTACTTTAGGGGTCTCTCAAGTTCCGAGCATTAGTCTGGACTGGCCTCAAAATCAAAACGCCCAGCACAGAGCCTGGCATATAGTAGGTGCTCAAATCAGCAGTAGTTCTGGCATCGCCATTACTTTAACATTTTATGATTACTGCAGGGTTCCTAATTCCCAAAGGCCCCTTGATGCACAGGAGGCCTGGCAAGTGGGGCTGGCAGGACCAAGTTACCTGCCTCTCACCCCCCACCTTGACCCCCAACCCAGAATGCCTGTGTGGTGCTGCTGGCAGGCTGGTGTCCTGGTTCTTTCACTCTGGCTACTGTGAACTGAGCCAGGGTTTGATATGTAGAAATTCATTTAGTCCTCAAAGGCCACTGATAACATTTTACAGAGGAGAGATATCTGGCTTTTTTTTTTTTTTTAAGGGGTTAACCCCAGATCATACAGCCAGTAAGAGGCACATCTGGGCTTCAGAACAGCACATCTGGCTTCAGAGCCCATGTGCTTAACCATAACCCTTTTTTAGACTCTTGGCGCCAATGATAAGAACCGGTCTCCTGTGATTTAAGGCATTTAAGACAGACAGGAAAATGTGCGTATATGATATACGGAACTGTGATGGTGAAGAGATACAGCTGGGCGTCCAGGGCAGTTGGACCCTGGAACACAGATGCTGCGGAGACTGTCTCTGGTCAGTCTCTCTGTGCATGTTGGTTAGGCTCTCAGACCAGCCCCCTCCACAAAGCTCCTGGGCTCGGGCTAGTTTTAATTTTTTCAGCATCACCTCCTGCAGGATGAACTGAACCTCACCATTTCAGGTCTGAGTCCATAATCCCAGTGAAGGACTCTGATTGGCTTAGCGTGGCGTGGGTGCAGAGCTCTGGACCAATCAACGAGATCCAGTAAGGAGGGCTTCTCTGATTGGCCCAGCTTGTAGTAGTCCCTAAGGAGGGCGGGGTCAGGTAGCAAGACGGAAGTATTGCGTACCCCATCCCCTCCTCCTGTCCGTGGAACAGCGTGGTTGGGGTGGATTGATGGGTTTCCAGAAGGTGAGAAGATTTGTACTGGCCTGAAAAACACATTGTCCCCCATAGACAGGCATAGCCTATTGGAAGCAAGAACGAAGTTCTGAATGTGTGATTGAGGTTGGGGGAGAAAATACCAGAAGGTTTATGTAGGAGAGGGAAGAGGGTCAAATGAAGGCAGTGGGGCTAGGAGGCTGAGGGTGGACTGGGATGAGCTGGAAAATAAAGACCTCTGTAGTGGTCCCGTGTGTCTAAAAAACAAAAGAAAATGGACATAGAAACGGAGAAGTCAAGCAGTTGGGTCAGCCTCCCATTTGGCTAGATGATAAGATGCCTTAATAGATGAGGAGACTGAGGCTCAGAAACATGAAGCAGTTGGTCTTAGATCACAGAATCTTCTCGCTTCCCTGCCAGGTACCGTTTTGTGACACTCCTGGGAAAGCAGAACGTCCTGATAATTAAGAAAAGTCACTTGGGTGCCCTGGTGGAGCCTCCCTCTTAATGAGCTGGCGCCCTAATCCAGAGGAAGAGGGCCCATGGGGTTCCAGGGCTGGGGGGCAGAGCCTTTGCCTTCTCCCGACCCCACCTCAGTGTCAGCAGGCCCCACACCCTCCCTAGGCTTCGCTTCCCCGTGGATATCATGAGGACCCTGGCTGGTGTTGGTCCACGGGGCCACAGCTGGCCTTTTAGATGAGATGGTTTTTGCCTTAGGAGGTGCAGTGTCTCTGGCTTTCTCCCGCTAAATGGCAGGAGCACTCCTCTTCATTGTGAGGACCAGACTGCCCCCATTCCTTTTCCTTTTTTTTTTTTTTTTAAGATTTTATTTATTTATTTGAGAGAGCGAGCGCGCATGAGAGAGTACGCGCATGAGCAGCGGGCAGGGATAGAGGCAGAGGGAGAAGCAGATTCCCCCCTGAGCAGGGAGCCTGATGCGGGACGCGATCTCAGGACCCTGATGCCAGGACTTGAGCCCAAAGCAGACGCTTAACTGACTGAGCCACCCAGGTGCTCCCTGCCATTCGCTTTCAAACACATCCTGGAACACAGGCACCACCCCTGGTTGAGGACCATCTAGAAGGTTCTCAGACCTAGAATTCCAGGGTTTCCCTGCCCACACTGGCCTACAGACTCACTGGCCTGGGGTAGAGGGTCCGGGATGGAAGGGGGTGGGGTACAGAACTCTTACTGGACGGTAGTTTGCCTTTAACTGGCCTGGCATTATCTGGGAAAAGGCTCCTCTTGTCTTGGATTCTTTGGGGAGTCTACAGTTAAGAGGACAGAGGAGAGATTTTGTTACTTATCTGCATCCATTTTAAGTTCACAGCCCTGTGTATGTGTATAATATATAGTTCTTATATTGTGTACATAATTTTTTATTATAAAAGTAATACATGGTATTTATACATGTGTAGGAAGATATGTACAATGATATTTATTGCAACAGTATTTGTAACAGTAAGAAAAGAGACATGATCCAATTTATTCCAGTAGAGGATTAATTAAGTTATGGTACTATCATACAATGGAATCTAATTCAGCTTTTGAAAATTAAATTGTAGAAAATGTGTAATCTCTTACAAAATGTATATATACATGTGAAGGGACAAAATACAAGCTGCAAAATGGCAGGTTTAATCTGATCTCATTTTTAAAGAGTATTTTTATTTATACATACACTTTTTATTTATATAAATAAATCTGGAGCTATATGCAGCAGACTCATAAATGTTTATCTCTGCCAGGATTATGGAGACTTTCTCATCTGTAAATATTTGAATTTTTGATGAGCAGCATTGCCTTGGTAATAAGAAGAAAATACATATAAGTAAATATATAGATATAGTCGTACAGACAGTTTGGAATAAGACCCACAAAGAAGGAAACAAAAGTCACTCCCAAAGTTACTAGAATGCACCCCGTAGGCTCCCTGTCAGTGTGTTTTCTGTGCACAGAAAGGTAGGACCGGATGGTGGTAAAGAGACAGACTTGGCATCATGTCTGTCCTTAGAGCTGGGTGATGGTCCACAAGTTCCTTAATGTCTCTAAACCTCAGTCTTCTTATCTGTTGCAGGGGAATGATAGGGCACCTGAGTGGCTCAGTCAGTTAAGCTTCTGCCTTCGGCTCAGGTCATGTTCCTGGGGTTTTGGGTTCAAGCCCCACATCGAGGTCCCTGCTCGGCAGGGAGCCTGCCTCTCCCTCTCCTTCTGCCTGCCGCTCCCCCTGCTTGTGCTCTCTCGCTCGCTCTCTCTGTTTCTTTCTCTCTCTCTGTGTCAAATAAATAAAATCTCAGAAGGGGTGGGATAATAATTTTCCCTGCCCAAAGGGTCATGGCTATAAACGATATGCATAGGGATATACATACAGATGATATGCGAAATGATATGCAGAGGAGGGTCTAAGGGATGCGCAGATGTCTGCACAGTGCCCTATATGCCTGCTCAGTTCTCAGTAAATAGCAGTGTTTGTTAGAACTGTTGGTTGGGTGTGTGCAGCGTTTCAGGGTTTTGTCACTAAGCTGCGGCCAGTGTGCCCTTCATCCAGCGTGTGCAGCTCACCCCCTGGCAAGTGCGAAATGCTCTCACCACATCCTGGCTCCCACTGGGTTTTAACTCAAAAAGCAAGAACAAAAACCCACAAACCTAAAAAACTTTTGACCACATGCATTTCAGCTTTTTAAACCAGAAAGGCAGTACGTACTCTTTATTAAAAACATTTTAAAGAATACAAGTGTCTGAAGTTAAAAACTGTTAAGACCCCCTTGGTGTGCTCACCAAAATCCCGCTTCTGGGGAGGTGGTGACTATGAAGTTTGACGTGTAACCTCGCAGAGCCTGTTCTGTGTGTGGGGGTGTGTATGGACACACAGTATGCGTATATCATTCTTTTAAAATACAGCTGGAATCACACTCTACCTTCTATTATATGCGTTGATCAGTCAGCAACATGTTCAGGGCAACATGTTAGGGACCACATGCCAATTCGTACACACGCATGCAATCTCGTTCGTTTTAAGGGCTGCCTGGTGGTTCACGGCTGGACTGTGCCATAATTTAACCATTCGCCAGACAAGCTCTAGCAACAACTTGGCAGCTTCCGATTTTTTTACTCTTTCGAACAATGCTTTTGTAAGCTTCCATGTATCTTCTCATCTGGTTTGGAGGATCTATTTCTAGAAAGGGAATTGCTGTCAAACATGTTTCTTAAAAGCCAGTGTTTTTTTTTTTTTTTTTTTACTTTTACAAACTGTTTATTTTCCATCGACCTTTTCCATTTCTATTTCCATTTTGTTTGCCTTTGTGGAAGACCAGCTTAAGACCATTCAGTGGCCTGAGCAGTGGGAGCTGCAGACCAGTCTTCAGTGGCCGGCTGGGCGCTCCAGTCTTCAGTAGGGAACTGCTGAATAGGCAGCGAGGGCACCTGCACACCTTCAGACCAGTCTGCGACTTCAGGCTGAGTAGCAGTGAACTCAGGAGCTGGAGCTGTCCATTCACCCTGAAATTCCGCCTTGGTCACAGCCTTTTCAGCAGCGGCCTGCTCTTCCTTTTCAAGTGTTCTTTTTTTCTAGACTTAAAGGTAGTCTAGCAAGGTCTGGCCATTCATGTATTCGGTGGTTCATTTGGAAACAGTATTTTGTTATCAGTATTTCGTGTGCCGGATGCGGTGCTGGGGGAGCAGCTATGGACTCTTTCCTTATGGACGTGATAATTTATGACAGTCCCCACCTACCTGCTGCCCTTGTTTCTGATTCTTGTTGTAAAATGGGAGGAGAGAGGAGATTTTTATTAGAAGAGACTGCCTGCGGGAAACCCCTTTGAATTGGCTGAGGCCCAAACTACATTCCCAGAGCCTGAGGTCCCTGGGCTGCAGGGAGGGGCTGCCTGGGTGGGCCCTGTCTTGTGGGGCGGAAGGGAGAAAGAAGTAGCAGCTATCCCAAAAGCTGGTGGGCTCTTGCCTAAGGAAGGGCCTTGGGGACCAACTGTGTGTCCTTGTGAAAGTTGGTGGTTTCTGCGTTTGCTCTTTCTTCTCAGGCGGGGCTTGGAGACCCTGGTCAGGGAGTGGCAGCTCCTGGCTCCCTCCTGAGAGCCTGAAGCTGGCTCTGAGAGAGGCAGTCACTGTTGTTCCCAGAAGATTTCCTGGGACGCCGTGCCAGCCATTAATGGTGTTTGCAGGGGAGGTGGGCCCCAGGCGGTCCTGTAGGGAGGAGGTGAGCCAGGCTCCACATTCTTCCCCGGGAGCCCAGAGGGGTGGTGACTTGTCCTCGCCTCCCAGGTAGTCAGCTGCAGAGCCAGGTTCTCATCTGGGTTTCCTGGTTTTGTACCTCGTCCTGCAGCAGCTGTTGGTCCCTCCCTGGGCCAGATGGTCCCCCCAGACCTGTCATCCGCTCACAGAACAACTGCTATCTAGTTAGCCGGCACTGGGCTCAGAGACCAGTTTTCCTGACCACTTGCAGGAGCCTCAGCAATGCCCCAGCCTAAAATTCTCCCGGCTCACGTGCCCCATGGACAGAGCATTTACCGGGAGCAGGGCCTGGAGCCAAGTGCTTTATGTGTCATTTCATCCTCATGGCAACCCTGCAAAGTAGTTCTAATGGTGTCGCCACCCCTGTATCACAGACAGGGGCACTGAGAGTCAGAGGTTTGCTAATTGTCCTGACCCCTGCCTGTCTCCCACCTTATCAGCTTCTACCTCCGCTCCCTCCAGTCATGGTGCCCTGCCCCTCCAGGCCCTTCAGCCAGTTTGTTATCCCTGTCTGGAAATATCTTCCCCCAGATCTTGACCTCCTGTCTAAAATAGCGGCCCATCGGCCCTGTTCCCACCATGAATCACGTGGGGGGTGTTGAGGGCCTGTTTTCATTGCTAGAATAACAAGCCACACGAGGATGGAGATTTTTGTTCAGCTCTGTGCCTAGAACAGTGCCTGGTACATAATAGATGTTCAGTTAATATGTGTCGAATGAATGAATAGCTTGGAGGCACTCAACTGTGCTTCCTCCAAGCGCTCCCTCCCTCCCTGCGCTCTCTCACCTCCCTAACTGTAGATTCTCCTATCTCCCTGCTCCTATCTTTCCACCCTTTACACAGGACTAGGTACTTACTGGTGTTTGTCTGATTGCTATCTGCTTCCACCACTAAACTTTGAGTTGCCCAAGGGCAAGGACTTAGTTCTCTTCTGACTAATGTCTGGCTCCGGATGGCACCCCGATGAATAGGTGAATGAACCAGTGAAATAGAAGAGCCAAGACTGGAACTGGTTCTCTAGTATCCAGGCCCCTGCTCTTAGCATTGTGCTCCTTCCTGGTTTCAAACTGTGGCTGATTCAAGCTCTCCAGGACAGCAGTTGTTATTCAACTGTGGTTCGGGCCAGCTCGTTTCTAGAGCTAGACAAAAGCTTCCGGGGGTGGGGGTGGGGGGGCTGGTAGTTATGCAGCTTTGCAACTTCTCTTTGGATTAAGCATCACAGTTTGCTCAAGGTGTTGCTTTGCTCTGAATTTATTTTTATTTATTTATTTATTTTGTAAAGATTTTATTTATTTATTTTAGAGAGAGAGCACACGAGCAGAGGGAGGGGAGAGGGAGAGGGAGAATCCCAAGCAGACTCTGCACTGAGCCTGGAGCCTGACTCGGGGGCTCAATCTCACGACCCTGAGATTATGATCTGAGGTAAAACCAAGAGTCGGATGCTTTACCCACTGAGCCACCCAGGTGCCCTGCTCCTGAATTTGTGTATTTATTTTATTTTATTTTTTATTTATTTTATTTTTATTTTTAACTTTTTTAAAAGATTTTATTTATTTCTTTGACAGAGAGAGACACAGCGAGAGAGGGAACACAAGCAGGGGGAGTGGGAGAGGGAGAAGCAGGCTTCCCCCTGAGCAGGGAGCCCGATGCAGGGGCTCGATCCCAGGACCCAGAGATCATGACCTGAGCCAAAGGCAGACACTTAACCATCTGACCACCCAGGCGCCCCCTGAATTTATTTTTTAATCAAGATGAAACTTAGCTGTTTTTCTGCCACATAAAAGTTTATGTTGACTTCCTAGATGGAATGTTGTTGAAAAACGTAACAGTAAATATGCTTATTTCTATTTAAAAAAATTAAAAAAAAAGAAACTTTACCCTTGAAGACAGGAGAATTGGAGATTTCTCTTCGTGGCATTGCATTCTTCTTGTAGTAGTAGGCATGTGAAGGAAGACTGGTAGTTTTGGTCATGTGTGTTTAAAGATACATTTTATTTATTTATTTATGTGAGTCCTGAAAGTCATACCTGTTCATCATGGCAAATTTAAAGAATTGAGAGAAGTATAAGAAACCTTGTCTAGTCTCATGATCCATACACAACCAGTTTAGCAAGTTGGTGTATTTCCTCCAAGTCAATTCGTGTAGATATTCGCCCTTTTTTGCGGGGCGGAGAGCACCATACAATATATCCAACTGTGTATCCTCCCCTTTCCTACTTAACCTTAAAAGTATATAAATACAATATCTTAATATTGTGTTAAATATTGCAACATTTAAATACGTGTTAAATATTAATATATAAAATCTTAAAAAAATACACATACTCTTTAAAAAATATTAATATATATTAAATACATACTAAATGTTTTAATACTGATATTTTTGTTTTGTTCTGTTTTGCCTTGGGTGGGGGCAAAGGGGAGAGAGAGAGACTCTTAAGCAGACTCCACACCCAGCGCGGGGCTTGATCTCACGACCCTTAGATCATGACCTGAGCCACAAATCAGGAGTTGGACTTAACCCTGAGCCACCCACGTGCCCCTAATATTGATGTGTATTAATATGTATAATTCAGTGTTAAAATATTGAATAAAAATACTTCAAAACTAATTTTAATGCCTATAAAATACTCTGTCATATGCCCATGTATCACACTTTTCTTCATTTATTCAGTTGTTTAGCGTTTACCTTCTCTTTCTTACATCTCAGTGTCTTGGTTTATCTTACTGTGTGTGTGTTTGTGTGTGTGCTTGACACGCCATCTTAGATCCTTTTGGGAAAAGACAGAATATATTATATATTGTGTATAAGAAGTTTTAAAATCACCCCCTCAGCTTTTGTGCAGAGGCAGTATCATAGCCAGTGACGTTTAGCCAAGGCACAATTATTGCTGATTAAAATCACTCCCTGAAAGCCAAACAATTAGGGTTCTTTTTAATTTGTCACTATTATAATAGCACTTTGATGAACATCATTCTGCATACTATTTTTATGTTTAAGATTACTTCATTAGGGTAAATATCTAGATTTGGAATTACTGGATCAGAAGAGTATGGATATTTTAAAGGTTCTTTAGATTTATTGCCCAACTGCTTCCCTGAAAGGCTCTTCAATTTATACTTTCATTAGCAGGAAAGAAAGTGCATGTCTCTATATATCTTTACAACAGTAGATCTATTTTTAATGATCAGAAATTTGCTAGGTAAGAAATGGCATCTGTTAGTTGATTTGGAACGTCTGTCTCTGAGTTCACACCCCAGGGCTGTGGGTGGAGGAATGTCCATCGAATACTCTATCTGATTTTTGTCTTGCAGCTGACTTTGGTGTGTCTGCCAAGAATCTGAAAACTCTGCAAAAGCGAGATTCCTTCATAGGAACGCCTTACTGGTGAGATGTGCAGTTTCTGGAAAGGGAATGGTGGACTAAAGGTTGAACCTCAGACTCCCCAAGGTGACCTCTGGCTGCTGTAGAGGAGAGAGGACTGGGGCAAGGGCTCCTGAGTCAGCCAGCCTCAGTGGGTCTGAGCCCAGGCCATACCACTCACGAGTGCTGTGACCTTGGCCAAGTTGCTTAGCTCCCTTGTGCCTCAGTTTCCTCCTCTACGAAATCAGGGTTCACGGGTTGCTGTGAGGATTAAACGGGAAGATGCATATAGAAAGTGCTCCATTAAGAACATCTAAACGGGAACCCCTAGAAAATAGTTCAATTTTTTTTTTTTTTTTTTTTTTAATTGACAGACACAGCGAGAGAGGGAACACAAGCAGGGGGAGTGGCAGAGGGAGAAGCAGGCTTCCCGCCAAGCAGGGAGCCCGATGCGGGGCTCGATCCCAGGACCCTGGGATCATGACCTGAACTGAAGGCAGACGCTTAATGATTGAGCCACCCAGGCGCCCCGAAAATTGTTCAATCCTTGATTAATTCAACAAGTACAGATTGAATGGGAGGCCCTGGGCTGGACTGTGAAGATGAACAATTCCTACCCTCCTGTGGAGTTTCTCTGGACCTCTCTAGTTCATTGTGTCTCCTCCTTTTCCAAAACTATTACTTAAAAAAAACAAACCACGAAAACACTTTCAGTTTCACATCTAATTACTTTCTGTGTTTCACGTGCATTACTTCTCACTTGGGAGTTAGACTCCTTTCTTGCTTGATTACTCACCCTTTCTTTCTCTCTCTCTGCCCTTTTATTCCTCTTTTTCCTGTTCTCTCCCATCCCTTCTGTCTGTACTGTTGTATTCTCTCCGCCCCCCCCTTGTGCCCCCCAGTTGATTCTGGGCACCTTCCCCTCTGCCTGCACCCACCCCTTCCCCAGGACTCTGTGTTCTGGATTGTTGCTGCCATCTTGTGGCAGGCATCGGGAACTGCAGCCGGACATGGCAGTGGAACCCCTCTGAAGGCATCTTTCTGGGTGAAGACCAACGTAAGGAAGACAGTGGGATGGACCCTAATGCACGTCGTGATTCGGGAGTGCTGCCAACCCTCTGACATTGGCTTGTGGTGGTCCCTGACCCTGAGTCTCTCAGAAGTGCCTGTGGAGGCCAGGTTCTTAGCCCTCTGTTGTCCCTTGGTTGGTTCAGGATGGCCCCTGAGGTGGTGATGTGTGAGACCATGAAGGACACACCGTATGACTACAAAGCCGACATCTGGTCCCTGGGCATCACTCTGATTGAGATGGCCCAGATTGAGCCCCCGCACCATGAGCTCAACCCCATGCGGGTCCTGCTCAAGATTGCCAAGTCGGATCCCCCCACTCTCCTCTCGCCTTCTAAGTGGTAAGGAGCAAGGCCAGCCCGAGGGTGTTTGCTGTGTGGCCAGGGGGCCCGGGACATGGGGCAGGTGGGATTGGGCAGGTGGAGGGCCAGGGTTCTCCTGTCCCTGCTAGGCCCCGTGTGGGGGACACTGAGGCACACTCCGGGCCTTTCTGAGCTACCTGGGCCCTCCATGCCTTTACCCGTCCTCTGTGCTCTTGATGTGGGCTGTCCATCCAAGCAGACTGTGGGATCCAATAAGGCAGATGCCACTTTGGGAGGAAGTGCCTAGACGGGCCCTGGCAGCCACGTGGCACAGCCCTGGGCTGGGAACCAGGGCTCAGGCTTAAACCCCAGTGCTTCTCTGTTTTGCCAGTGGCCTTGGGCAGGTCCCTGCTCCACTGATTTTTATGTCCCCATCTATACAGCGATGTTCATGATGAGATCATCTCGAAAGCCCTGTCGCCTTCGCCGTTTTAGCTCATGAAGGCGCCCTTTGTCTTTTGAGGGCTGTGTTGGGGAAGCACATGACTCCCAGGAGAGTGGAGTCAGTGACTCGGGAATTTTCACAGTTCTTGCCCTACTCCAAGCTGACTGCTACCACCTGTGCCCACCACCCCCCAGGTCTGTGGAGTTCCGCGACTTCCTGAAGACAGCCCTAGATAAGAACCCCGAGACGCGGCCCAGTGCTGCACAGCTCCTGGAGGTATGTGGCTCCCCTCTCCTGGGGGTGGCTGCCTGCCCCCTCTGCCCTGCCCTTCTTTTGTAGGCGGGGCGAGCTCACCCATGACCTGGAAGCTGGGTGTGTTCCTGCCCAGCCCAGGCGCGGCTGTGGTGAGGGAAGCTCCCCCAGAGCCTGTCCTCACACCGCTTGTGTTCTAGTGGGGGAGACAGGCCACAGACAGCAGATAGGTGCCCGTGGCAAGGAGAGACAAGGGCTATGGAGAGAAAGAAAACAACTCAGGAGGCCAGGGGCCTGCGAGGGGCCTGCTCTCCTATCAAAGGAGGGCATGGAATGGCTCTTAGCAGACACCCAGAGGGGGCCAGGGGCTCTGCGAGGGGTGCTGGGGAGCTGAGGCAAAGACCTGTCCGTGAGCATGATTGGGAGGGGCGAGGAGGCCAGGGCATGGAGCCAGGGATGAGGGCAGAGATTGGAGAGGTGTGGGGTGTGTGCTCACCAAGAGGACACATAGCCCCCTGGTACACTCATTGCCCTGATGCATTGCAGCAGGACGCAGACTTCCAGAAGGAAAGCGATGCTCAGTGGGAACCATATTGTCTGTGCAAACAGTTGAGGCAGAGTAAGCCACTCTTGTCCATTCATGGTGGACCCTCTCCCCAAACCGAGGTTTCCAGCGGCCAGCTAAGGGCCAGTGGTAGAAGCAGGCCTTTCTTTCAAAGGGGCGCAGCAGGCGATGCTCACTCTTTTCTGCATGAAGGGCCAGGTTGCGTGGGGTCCCGTAGGGTCTTGAAAGCCCAGACCAGAACTTTACCTGTGCGCCGTGGGGCGCCCCTGAGGGTTTGGTTGAGGGACATAGCATCCAGCCTACACTTATACGGGCCTTTCTGGCTGCTGTGTGAGGAATCTCTGGCCTCCGCATGGAGAAGGGGTGATGGTTCCCTGGAAGCTTTTTGAAATATCGGAGGTAGCTGGGAGCTGCCCTTTGCCCGAGCTGGTGCCTTGTGTTTTGAAAGAGGCAGGCACCACCCGCCCAGCTGTCCTCAGGCCTGCCCGTTGCTGTCACCGTGCCGTCAATGCTGATGGGAGACCGAGAGAAAGTGGGTCTTGGTTCTGGGGGAGGGGCCGTCTCTCCAGACCCTGCCCACAGTGGTCCTTCCACGTAAGTGACTCACAAGCTCTGATGTGTGTCGGGAGGGAAGGAAGAAGAGACCACACCAAGCACTGAGTCTTTGTTCACATTCAGCCACTTTTCCTGAGTACGTGCTGTGTGCCAGGCACGGGTGCCAGGCTCCAGCGCGTTCCTCTGGCGTGTGCAACACAGTGATGAAGTGTGTGGACTGAGGTGGTAAAGTCCCGGGTTCAAATCCCAGCTCTGCTGCTTATTGGCTCTGAGACCCTGGAAGATTGGCTTAACTTCTCTGTGACTCAGTCCTTGCTCTGAAATGGGGATAATGGCAGTGCCCCGCCCCCCCCTTAACTGGATCCTTGTGAGGGTTAAGCGTGAAGATACCGAAGATACGTCTGGAGTAGCAGAGGCCTCATTTCCTGGGTTTTGCCGTGTTTGGTGGGGAAGCCAGAGGTGGGGGTGGGCCATCACTGTCAGATGCAGAAGCTCCAAGCCAACTGGGGCCAATTGTTTCCCGTAAGCAGGCACCTCCTGGCCTGCTACATCCGGCCTCTAGGACATCCAGGACATTCCACCAGGAAGAGACCAGCTGTCCTCCATCTCCACATGGCAGCCTTGGAGCCTCAGCCTGAGCCAGGAATTTTTGTTACATAGTTGGAAACAATGTCCTGCCAGGGGATTCTTAGTGTGAGACAGAAAGGGTTGCAGAAGAAAGGAGTGATCCCTTGAGATCAAGAAAACGCCTTCAGGGCTTAGGCTGCTGTCAGCTTTGTCCTTGTGCCTCTTTATTTCTGGGTCGGGGAGGGTGGAGCATGGCCTGCCCTAGGTCCCCTGGCCTTGAGTGACAGGTAGGGGCCTCCCGATCTTGGCTTCCCAGTGTCCCCTGCAGAACTGCTCATGCCCCCTGTTTCTGCCTGCTTCTGGGAGCTTCCTCCAGGCCCCTCATGCCTTGAGTTGACCCTGGTTTCTGACTCACCCCCTCACCTGCACAGAGATTCTTGGGGACCGTGTCACGTAGTGATAAGTGACCTGGGCTCTGAGGTCAGGCTTGACCACCTGGAATAGGAGTTGTTCTCACTCTGTGCCTCAGTTTCCTCACCTGTGAGATGCGGTTAGTGCTCCCTTATGCAGTCGTACGAGGGAACGAGATTCTGCACGCGCTGTTTTTAGCACGATGGGTGTCAGGTCAGGTGCTCCGTGGACACTAGGTGAGTTGGTTATGAACCTGCCGCACCGTGTCCCAGCCGTTCTTGTCAGGGTCATCTGTGACTCACGTTGTTGGACCCGGTAGCCGGCCGCGGCCTCTGCGCTTGTGCCATGGGACCCAGCCACGGCAGCCACAGCTGACCTTCATCCTCGCCACTGCTAGCACTTGGCTTCCGGGCCCCCACGGCCTCCTGGTGTCTTTCCTTGTCACCGGTCACTCTGCAGCGTCCTTCGCTTGCTGCTCTTTCCTGCGACTCATCACCGTGAAAGCGCGTCAGGGCCTTCCCCCCACCCCCGCCCCATCTCCACTCACCTCGAGGGTCCCACCTGCTTGCGGCGACTGCCACGTTTTCCCTGCAGCCCGCGCTGCTCCACCTGCCCTAGGTGCCCGCATCTGGCCGTTTACTCACCACCCCGTTTGGACATCCACACCCGAGTGCCCTCCGCTTTCCCCGCATACGCTCAACCAATGGTCGTCCCGTCTCAGGGAGTGGCAACCCACCTGCCCGCCCATCAGGCCCCAGACCTGGTAAGCATCTTTGGTGCCACTCTTTCTTGTGGGCTCCATATCCATTCTGTCAGGAAATCCTGTCTTCCCTGCCTTCAGAACATGCCCCGAATCTGACCACTTGGCACCATTTCCGTTGCAACTATAGGTCTCCCTTTCGCTTGGATTATTACTCCCTCGCTGGTCTCCCTGTCCTCCTTCAGTCTGTTCTCAGCACAGCAGCCAGAGGGAAACCTTATTAACACGGACGTCAGCTCCTGTCCCTCCCTGGTCCAAAGGCCCTTAATGGCTCCCCTCTCCCTTAGGCTAAACTCCAGAGTCTCAGTGACCTGCAGGGTCCTACACGATCTGCCCACCCCATCCCAACTCCCTCACTCAGTTCCAGCCATTCTGGCCTCCTTTCTGTATTTCCGATACTCTGGGCATACAGCTGCCTCAGGGCCTTTGCACAGCTCTTCACACTGCCTGTAATGTTTTTTCCTCAGACACCTCTGTGGTTGAGTCTCTTCTTTAAGTCATTGTTCTTCTCAGTGAGGCCTCCACCAACCACCGTATTTCCAACTGGAAACCTGCCACTTCTACTTCCAACATAGCCCTAGTTCTCCTTTCCCTGCCCTACTTTTGATTTTTCCACGGTTTACTTGTTATTAAGTTTATTGTTAATCTCTAGCATGTCAGCTCCCTGAGGACAGCAGTCTTTGTTTTGTTCACTGATGTGTCCCAAGCATCCAGAACAGTGTCTGGTATGTAGAGGGCCCTCAGTAAGTATTCGTTAATATTTTAACTTAACTGTAGGGTAAGCCTTTCTCCATGCCAGGTACTTTTCTAAATGTTTAGCAAATGTTAACTACTTTAATCCTTATAATAGCCCTATGAAATAGGTACTATTCACATTTCCATCAAACAGGTGATAAAACAGGCCCCAGAGAGGTTAGGTAGCCTGCACAAGGTCACACAGCTTGTAAGAGACAAAGCTGGGATTCTGACCCTGGTTGTCTCATTCCAAAGCCTGTTTTCTTGACCGCTCTGGTACGCCTCCTCTCTGAATGAATGAAGGAGCGGAAGAAAGAATGAGATAGAGAAGTTGGATGGGAGGGAGAGGGGAATTGGACAGGTGCTGACAATGGAAACCTGGCTGGAAAGCCAGCCTCGGAGTGTAGGACCCCCTGGCTGGTGGTTTCTGAGCACATCGAGGAAAACCAGGCTCCCTTCTTGGAAAGGATGTCTGTATAGATGGCAGGAGAGGTCCTGGCCAGTGGGCAGGTACCAGTTGGCGAGTTGTGTGGCCTTGCGGGGCTTCCTGCAGAGAGGACACCCAACAGCTGTGCCTCTTCCTGAAGGAGCAGGCGGCTGAGTTCCCCTCTGTCTGGGCCTGTGCAGGGGTGCGTGAGCACTTTGCTGGGGACCTGTGTGCCCGAACAGCCTGTCCCCACTCAGGCACACCATGCACTTCCTGCCCGGGGAGGCCCCGGGCCTCCTTACAGCAGGGCTCTGGCTCTCCACTGGGCCTTGCATTCAGGGTTGGGGACTTCTCTTCTTTGGACACATTGCTGGAGGTAGTGGCGCTGAGGCAGTGAGGGAGGTAGTCTGTGCTTTCTGTTCTAGGCAGTGGACAAAACAGTGTTTTGGGCCTCATCAGCCACTGGACGGCCTGCCTTGTCAGCCGTGTCTGCCTGGGGATTCCAGGATTGGCATCCAGGGACCTGTTCCGATCACCTGCTCCTCTGGCAAAGGACTTTCTTCCCCGTGGCTTCCCCGTGGCCTCCCCTTCCTGAGGACCCCGGGGTGCTTGTGAGAGGCCATGGGGCAGATGGTCCAGCCCCAAGAAAGCAAGACTCCTGGCCATGCTGGAAAGCCACTAAGTTGGTCAATGTGTAGCGTGCCCTGATGAAAACTTGGTATTTCCAGAAGCATGTGCCTGCATTCTTTAGTTCTGCCGCATCTGCTTCAGCAACTGCCGTGAAGTGTCCCGTGGCTTCTCGCTCAGATTCATGTGTAAGGTTGGGCAGTGCGAGGCTCGGAGAACCTTCGGGATCTGATGCTCACCCTCAGTTCCAAAAAGCTGTGCTCTGTGGGGGTGCAGGAGGGAGGAGGGATGGCTGGGGGTGCAACTTGTGCCTTAGAGGCTTGTCTGACTGTGCTGCTGGTGGTGATGGTAGTGACGGCGACGGTGATGATGGTGGGGACCTAGGTGGTGCTGGTGCTGGTGGAGGTGATGCTGGTGCTGGTGGAGGTGACGGCTGCCACACTTGGAGCGCTTACTCTCGTGCTTAGAACAGCCACACTATTGTTCCCCACTGAGGCTTAGGGAGGTTGAGTGACCCACCCAGGGTGGTGGTGGAAGTGGCATTTCATCCCAGACAGATTTCATCTAAAGCCAGCGCTCTCACCATGACACTCTCCTGTCCCCCATGATTAGTAAGCCCTTATCAGCTCTCCCACTCAAGACCTTTTGGAACCACACAGCAGCCAGACTGACACCTTTAAAGGGTAAACAGGTAATAGCACTGCTCTGCTGCACCCTCCAGCAGCTTCTGAGAAGAAAGTCTCAGCTCCTCACTACAGCTCGGGGACCCTGCCTGCACCACCCTGTCCTTCCTCCTCTCTCTTCCACAAGCCCTGCCACCCTGGCCTTCTAGCCGTGCCTCCAGCCTGCCAAACTCTGTCTGGCCCCAGGGCCCTTGTACTCGCTGCTCCCCTGCCTGGAATTCTCTGTGCCTGGATCTTTCCCTGGCCAGCGTGAATGTCACCTCCTCAGGGAGACCCCTGTGGCCATAGACTAAGTAGCCTCCGCTGCCCAGGCCAGGCCCATGTGGTTCCAGCCTCATGCTTATCCCATTACCTGATCTGACATGATCTTTTTTTTTTCTTTTTTTAAAGATTTTATTTATTTCTTAGAGAGCAAGAGAGTGCACACAAGTCGGGGTGGGGAGTGGCAGAGGGAAAGGAAGAAGCAGACTCCCTCCTGGGCAGGGAGCCTGACGTGGGGCTCGATCCCAGGACCCTGGGATCATGACCTGTGCCGAAGGCAGACGCTTAACTGACTGAGCCACCCAGGCGCCCCGACCTGTCATGATCTTGTGTGTCATTTGGCTACATACCTGTTCTTTCCCACTCAGCTGCAAGCCCCCAGGGGCAGGGACCATGCCCATCCTGTCGTTCAGCCTTCTCTCAGCACCTGGCACATCACTGGCCTCAACGTGTGGCTGTGGCCCGAATTGGTGAATGAATGGGGTGTGGGAGAGGAAGAAAAGTAATTAAATTCTTTTTTTTTTTTTTTTTAAGATTTTATTTATTTGACAGAGATAGCGAGAGAGGGAACACAGCAGGGGGAGCGGCAGGCAGAGGGAGAGGCGGGCTCCCCACTGAGCAGAGAGCCTGACGTGGGGCTCCATCCCAGGACCCTGGGATCATGACCTGAGCCGAAGGCAGACGCTTAACTGACTGAGCCACCCACGTGCCCCAAGAAATGAAATTCTTAAAATCTTTACTAGTTTGGACTAATTAGAGAAGGCTAGGCTGGTTTAGGGCTCTTTAAAAGGAGTGAGGGTTATTCCTTTCAGGTCAGAAAGGACCACTAGGTGCCTGAGTGGAAGGGGGTATTGTCTCGTGACCTTCCACAAATGAACTGTTCTAAATGAACAAGCACATAAAAATGATTCATAATGGACCAGTCAGGGTGCGTGTGTTTACAAGGTGTTGAAAATGTATTTTTAGTCACTTACATACTTCCCTGCAATCTTGTTGACACTGTCCCTCCACTGATAAATTTTCTGACAGTGAAGGCAGTAGATTTCACCAGAGCCTTCCTCTAAATTCAAATGAAGCAAACTCCGATTTAATGAGACCCCTCTGCTCCCCTAATACATACACACACACCATCTCTTTGCAAGTGGCCCTGGGTGAGCAATCTCGCACCCTTGTCCACTCCCCAGGGCTGGGGATTAGATGCCCGAGAACAGACTTCTATCAGGGAAGGTGCTCGCGCTGATTTAACATCTGCTGAGGCCTTAAAAGCTTTGGTGTTTTGCAAGGTGTGTGAAAGAGCCTTCATTATTTTAGAGATGGGACCTTTCTGTAAATGCCTAGGAATAGAACTTACACGACACTCTCTTAAGAATTTGCAAACATGCGTGTTCCCAAAGACCCACCTATTTGCACGTGTTCATAGCTTTATTCATAGTCGCCCAAAACAGGAAACAACACAAATGTCCATCAGCAGCAGAATGAATAAACAGGTTGTGACCTCTCCATACAGTAGATACCTGCACAGGAATGAAAAAGGACCAGTTTACCAATATATGCAGTGAGGTAGGCGAATCTCATGATTTCAACCACGACACCAGTCACAGAGGACTGCCTAATTTTGATTCTGTTCACATGAAATTTAGGGAACAGGCAAAACTAGTTTCTGGGGCTGGGCAACTAGGGGGAGCGAGGTTGATGATACGGAGATGGAAACCTTTGGTGTCTGCAGGTGGGCTATGGTTATACCTAGTATATAAGTGGAAAAAGTCATTGAGCTTAGTGATTTGTGAATTTTACTGGGTGTAAGTAACACTTCAATAAAGGATATGTAGTAGATATTTTATTTTTTTAAGTATTTTATTTATTTGAGAGAGAGCGAGAGCAAGCAGGGGGAGGGAGAGGGACAAGCAGACTCTGCACTGAGCGTGGAGCCCGACGTGGGGCTCCATCTCAGGACCCCGAGACCATGACCTGAGCCGGAATCAAGAGTTGGACACTCAACTGACTAAGCCATCCAGGTGCCCCTGTAGTAGATATTTTAAAACCATATATTAAAACCTTTAAAAAAAGAAAATAAACAAATGCACAAACAACCCCCCAAACATCGCTTGAGCCCCTGCTTTGAGCTAAACACTTCCTCGTGCATGATCTCGGTTAATCCTTATGACCTCCCTATAGGTTTGGCCTTACCGTCTCCACTTGGGAGATGAGCCTGCAGCTCGGGGCAGGAAAGTGACATGCTCAGTGTTGCACAGCTGGTGGGGGGCAGAGCCAGGACTCGGCCTCTTTCAGCACACACAGGACTTTGTGGGCCGCCTCTGGCTCTCCCTTACCAAGTACACGTTCACATTGGACTCAGGGATGCCACTGGCCTCTCTGCCTGGCAGATGGCCTCCCCCAGGACTTCGCCTGCACCTCCTGCCCCCTCCTGCCCAAAGTGGTTCTAACCCAGGTGTGTCTTGCCCCTTCAGCATCCCTTTGTCAGCAGCGTCACCAGCAACAAGGCCCTGCGGGAGCTGGTGGCCGAGGCCAAGGCCGAAGTGATGGAGGAGATCGAGGACGGCCGGGAGGAGGGGGAAGAGGAGGAGCCCCCGGATGCCACCTCTGTAAGGCCTGAGGAGGGCTGGGGTGCTGGGGCGGGACGGGACCCCGGCAGGCCTTGGCTGGTATAAGAGGGGGCCTGGGGGGTGGTGTGCAGGAAGGATTCCTGTTTCTCCCCAGCTTAGGGATTATAGCCCCCCACGCCACAGGTTACGTAAGTCAGCACACGGGCCAGGGCGAGGCAGCGGGGGTGTGCTGGCCAGATTCTGTACGTTCTCAGGAAAGAGCAGTAATCTAGATTTGCACATGGGATCTTCCAGTTTTTAAAAGTTGGTAGCTGACTCATTGCTTCCCTGCCTTTTTCCTGTTGTGGCTCACATGCAAAATGAAAATGCTTTTAGCACCCCGTCGGATAAATGCAAATGAAGGCTGCACGTGACTGAAGGCAACAGGCCGAGGGGCTCTGGGCACCCCAGACCCTGCCTGGCTGCCCTGAGTGCCCAGGGGACCCATGTCTTGGCACATTTGTAACCCATCAGCAGCTTCGGCACTTGGCTGAATTTAAATTTAAATTAAAGCTAACTTAAATTTTTAAAAACCTGTGAGCCAAGCTAAACATGTCTGTGGGCTGGATTCTGTCCTGAGCTGCTGCTTTCAGATCCCTGGTCGACGCCACTTGGGAAGGGCCTCTTCCAGGAGGGAAACTTGCTGTCCAGATGGTGCCGTGGAGCGAGTGAGGCAGGGGCTGGACTCTGTCAGGGAATGGACGGTGTAGTGCTGTCTCGAGTTTGATGGGATCCTGGGAGAAGCCACAGGCTGGCCTGAATCCTTACCAGGATGAGGGAGGGAAGCACTGAGGAGGAGGAGTGGAATCAGCCCTGCAGCCCTAGCCTTTTACGGAGCCCTTGCTGGGGGCCGGGCACGCCACAACTCTGGTGGGAGAACCAGGGCTCCATTCTAGAGGTGGGCAAAGTGAGGTTGAGGAATGACGTGGCCAGTTGAGCTGATAGGCGGCAGGGCCAGGTGTAGGAAAACCGTGGTGGGAGAGGGAGGTGGTGTGTCTGGGGCCTGGCTCCAGGAGGACGCCGCGGACAGCGAGGTTGGGGAGGGAGGCAGACAACGGTCACACCAGCCTGGTTCTCCACAGGCAGGAGGCTGACCCTTGTCGTGAGGGCGGTGGGGGCTGAGGGTTTCAGGCAAGGGCTGGGCATTGGTGTGGGGATGATAGGATCAGATCTGAATTTCTGAAGCATTCTAGGGTTGTTGAATAAGGAGGTGGATTAGAGTTCCTTCTGGAAGCTTCCATATCCAAGGTTAAAACCAGCAGCCATTAGGACCCAAGGGAACGCTACGGTTTGATTCCATTAATATCATATTTGAAAACAAGCAAACTAACCCATAACACTTAGAGACCAACGTCAGGACAACTACTATGTCAAGGGGAGAGACAGACGTAGGCAGGGGCTTCTCTTGAGGCGGGCAGTGTTCCACTCCTGACATGGAAGGTGGCTCTGTGGGTGCCCACTTTATTCCCTGGATGTTTATATTTTATCCACAGAAATGAGTGTTCTATTTCATAGTAGCAATGTTTCCAGTACTTACCAGCTCCCAAAGCTCTAAGAAACAAAACAAAACTTTAAAAACTTAGTGGATGATAGACTGAATCTAGCTTCTGGATAGTTTTGGTTTGGTTTTTATGCAACTAAAACAAAACAAAACAAAACAACCCCAAAACTTGAATTAGTTGCCATCTAAAAATCAGGCGGTGTCAGGTAAAAATCCAGATTCTAGCCTTGTCTTAAAAAAGTTGGAAGGTCTGTCTCCATTGTCACAATTAGCTGGAGCAGAGTGGCCACTGCCACCCTTAGACAGGGGATGAGCTGTCCAGCTGTCCACAGTTGCCTCCGCCGGTAGGAGGAAGAACAGGTATTCAATGAACTCGAAACAAGTAGTAATTCTATTGTTGGTTAGACAGTAGGGAGTCGTGAGGACTGTGGCTCACTGGAGAGGGATGACTATGGTACGTCCTTGACCCTGGCCTACTTCACCTTGTGAGTGTCTGACTCTCTGGCCCTACCGCATCCCTGACTCTTGTCTTAGACATGAAATAGCATGGTCTTAACTCTTTTTTCTTCCTAGCCTCTGGGGAACCATACTCGAGACTCTTCTGAGGTGAGTCAACTGAGTCTCAATACCGACAAGCTTCTGAAAGAATCATCCTTCACCCCACTGCCACCCAGCCAGCCTCAGGACAGTGTGAATGGGCCCAGCCAGCCCTCTGGGGACAGATCCCTCCAAACCACCAACCCCCCAGATGTGGCTCCTGGAAATGAGAATGGCCTGGCAGTGCCAGCACCCTTCCGGAAGTCCCGGCCAGTGTCAATGGATGCCAGAATTCAGGTGTCCGAGGAGAAGCAAGTCACTGACCATGGCGGGGACCTCAGTCCAGCAGCCATCAGGTCCCAGAAAGCAAGCCAGAGCCGTCCCAACAGCAGTGCCCTGGAGACCTTGGGTGCCGAGAAGTTGGCCAACGGCAGCTTGGAGCTCCCCACCCAGGCAGCCCCGGGCCCGTCCAAGAGGGACTCAGACTGTGGCAGCCTCACCGCCTCTGAGAGCATGGACTACAACACCTCCCTCTCAGCCGACCTGTCCCTGAACAGAGAAACAGGGTCTCTGTCCATCAAGGTAATGCCACCGGTTCTACCACAGGTTTGGAACTGGAGTGTGTAGGATGTGCTGCCCAGTTTTGGTTTTGCAAGCCTTTAGTGGCTGCCTTCCCTTTTAAGTAGTTTATGAGGGTTGCTCTTCTTTAAGGAGCCTTGAGCTCAATTCATAGTGTAATCTCCAGAATATCTGCGTTCAGTCTGGGATTTAGTCATGCCGGGCAGTTGGCTCAGGTTTAAATTTCAGTTTGTGTATCCATTTAAGTTGGGTTTGGTGAAGTTCGGGAGAGAGGGGTCTAGGAGTGAAGTTCTCTTGTTTGCGGGTCAGCCATGTGGTCCAGCTGCTGACTGGTCGATTCAGTTACAGGGAGTGGGCTTAAGGCACTCTTGGGGCTCAGTGGCCTTTCTGGAGGTGGCTAACATCGTGAACAACAGTAGCCACTGAGCTTGAGGGCTCAGCATGGAGGCCAACACTGAGAAGTGCTTTACAGAAAATGGAGGCTCCTTCATCATCTCGGTGTACAGATGAGCAAGCGGAGGCTTAGGTGGGGAGTGGAGAGGTGGGCAGCCCCACAGACTTGGTGCTCTGAACCCCACGTGTCATTCTGCTCTCCCAGTGGAAGCCTGGCTGCCTCCACAGGAAGGGCTGACGCCCCCCTGCCCACGCTGATAAATCTCAGGATGTTCTTGAATTCACTCTTGGCCACTTGACCAGGCCACACTGAGGGTCATCCCCAGCCGAGGCTGATTTTAGGGAAGATACTGAATCGTTTTGTGTTTTTCTCCTGTTGTTTACTTGGTGGAAACCACACAGTAGAGACTCAAAAATATTTGCTAAATGAAGGGAAGTGAAAGAAGGAAAAGCAGCTAGCCAGCCCAAGAATTAGCTTCAGGAAGAGAAGGAAAGCACGGTTCTAACATGTTGCCAGGACAAAAACAGTGGCTCTAATGTACACGCAGCATCGGGGCCCATCATCTGCCTTAAGACAGACAGCCTGTCCCTTCTCTACTTAAAAAGACACTAAGCCAAAAGAAAAAAAAAGAGGTAATTATAAAAAATAAAGGGCAGAGCAGGGTCTCCCTTGCCTGTTCTCACGGGTGTTGAGAACATTCCTTTACTGGCTGACTGGCAGTGAGTCAGGGAACACGGCTGTTCTGAGAGTCCATGGGCTGCGTCAGCACCTGCAGCGAGATGAGGAGCCTGTTACCTCGGGGTGTGTGGGGGAGGGCAGGAGGCCCCGTGACCCCGAGCAGTCCTAGTGGGAGGGCTGCCGTCCCTGGGCTCTTTTCCTCCCCGCCACGCCCCATCTCTCACCGGCAGTCTGGAGTTGAGCCCTAGCACGCGCCGGCTGGGTACCGTAGGAGGATGAGAGTCGGGTGGGGCTGCTCAGTGCCGGTGGTGTTCGGAGCCCCCTGGAACCCCCGGGGGGGGGGGCGAGCCCTCAGGGAATGAATGCTGGCCACTGGTCCTGGCTGAGCAGGAGCAGGGCTTCAGAGCCCACTTTGAGGGGATGGAGACTTAACTGCGGTACGCAGCCCTGGCCTGCCTGCTTTTTTCTGGCTGGTAGGCCCTTGGGGCAGAGTCAGGAACGCAGGGCTGGGCTATGCCAGGAAGGGCCTTGGAAGCCCCTTGAGGTCAGAGCGGGGAGATGCCATGATGACTCCAGGGCAGGCACACAGGCTCTCAGCTGAGTCGGGACCAATTTTCAGAGGGTATTCGAACCCCCCCCCCCCGAGGAGTCCTGGCCAGCACGCTGAGCAGTTGTGTCTGACATGTGTGATTATTCACAGGAAGAGATAAAGATTATGAATAATTTCATGGGAGCTGCTCCAGACGGGTGTGACCTCCCATGGAGTTCAGGGCAGCTTGGGTTTGACTTCCAAATCAGTTATGAACTTCAGTTTTCTGGGCTTTTTGGATTTGGCACTGTGGTAGGAGATCGTGGTCTGCAGTCCTAATGGTCAGATATAGATACCAAGTCCTGAACTGTCGCCATGAGCTGGGCTCTGTGCTGTGTCCCCCAGGCACTCTCTCGCTGTGTCTTTGTCAGCACCCTGGGAGGTGAGCACTGCTGTGCTCTTCCTCTGACGAGTTTAGGAAGCTGAGGCTTGGACAGGACAAGGGACTTGCTCAGGGTCACAGAGCCAGTACGTGGTAGAGGGAGGATTAGAACCCGGTTCTTTCTGGTGCCACGTCCTGTGTGTGAGAGTGCTGGCAGCCAGGTGTGGGGCCGGGAGGGGGCAGTGTTTGAAGGCCAAGATCAGGGGGAGTAGAGGGGATAAGCTCAGACACTCAGGATCCCAAGTGGGGAAGCTTGAGGCAAGAGGGGGATGATGGACTGCTCTGTCCTACCTGAACGTCGAGGCTGTGGGGCCAAGAAGGCTGTGGGCCACAGCCCTGTGTCACCCACAGGTTCTTAGCTGAAATCCTGAGCTTTGCCTAATGATTTTACCCTGCCAGGACTCAAGGCTGCACAATAAAACCCTCAAGAGGACACGCAAGTTTGTGGTGGATGGTGTGGAGGTGAGCATCACCACGTCCAAGATCATCAGCGAGGACGAGAAGAAGGATGAGGAGATGCGATTTCTCAGGCAAGCCTGGGATGGGCTGCTGGTGGCAGTTAACAGGGCGGGGTGTGGTGAGGGGGGGGCTGTAGGCTCCTTTGGTTACAGAACTCTGTGTGTCTACAGCATGAAGTGAGGGATCAAGGACACAAAAGGCAACTGGTTTTGCTCCTGCACTCCCCAGAGCACCCATCCATTCATCTACCCATCCACCTATCTATTTACTCATCCACCTGCCCATCCATTTACCTGTCTGTCCACCCACTCATCTACCCACCATCCATCCATCCACTCCTTCATCCATCTACCCACACATCCATCCACCCACTCATCTACCCATCATCCATCCACTCACCCACCACCCACCCACTCTCTCATCTACCCATCAATTCACCCATTCCCCCGTCCATCCATCCATCCTCTCACCTACCCACCCATCCATCCACTCATTCACCCATCCACTCAGCCACCCACCCATCCATCCACCCACCCATCCACCCACTCATTAACCCACCCATCCATCCACTCATTCACCCATCCACTCAGCCACCTACCCATCCCTCCACTCATCTGTTCACCCATCCATTCATCTACTCACTCACCCACCCATCCATCAATCCATCTACCCAGGTACGTGCCCATCTACCAGGTTGGGGGACATGGTAGCAATCCAGATAGTTGAGGCTGTTGCCGTTGTAGAACTTAGACCTGATGGGCCAACACGTGATAAAAAGTCATCCCCAATTGTAGTACACGCTGTGAAGGAAGTAATGGGTGGTACGATAGTGAGCCCCTGGGTTGGGGGGAGGCTGCCCTGTGTGTGGGAGACCCCGAGTGGAGCGGCTGGGGGGGCGCAGAGGGAGCTGCAAAGCTAAGGCCCAAGGAGTGACTGCTGGGCTTGTTTCGGAAGCTGAGAGGATAGGGTTGGAGTGTGCAGCGTGAGGGCAGAGGTCACGTAGGCCTGTGGGCCAGGGTGGAGTGTGGATTTTATCCCAGGGGCAGCCAGAGTAAGATAGCTGGAGAGTGACTGGCTTTCTTTTCCCTTCGGAAAGATGGCTCTGGAAGCTGCAGGAGTGTGGGCTGTAGAGGGCGACACTGCACAGGGTGACAGGGAGACCCTGTCCAGCACAGTCAGGCTGCAGGCTTGGGCTGGGGCAGTGGCTGGGAGGAGGGAAGAAGGGGTCAGTTCAACATACATCTTGGAGTCAGAACCAGTGAGACTGGTGAGGGGAGGAGCGTGTGAGGCAAAACTGTCTGCTGGGAGCCATCTCTGCACTTTGGAGGTGCTCGGGCCCCCTAACAGCCCTCCTCAGGGAGATGCCATTTCCCCAGTTTTGTAAATGAGGAAACAGTGTTTCTTGGCAGGTAAGTTATTTGCCTTGGGTCACCCACGTGAGAAGCTAGAGCTGCGATTCTAACTAGACCTATCTGTGGGAGGGTTCTAGCAGGCTTCCACTGGACCGGAAGCTTCCTGGGGCTGCCAGGGGTGGGGGGCTTAGCAGTCAGGGAGGCCTTGGAGCCACAGAGCTCCCTCGGAGCCAGACCTTTGCAGGATAAATTCATTATTAGTTGGAGAATATTTCTAGAACATCAAACACATTTATCTTTTTAAAAAGCACAAGCATTCCAAAGCCAAACTCTAGCAGTTTTGGATGCTCTGGGGCACTTACCCTCTCTAGGCACCACAAAGATGAGAGGCTGACTTTTCATCAGTGGTGTTTCTGCATTTCTGCATGAATGCATGTACACGTGTACACACATGCGCACACGCGCACACACGCATCCTGGTCATGGGGTTTGGGGAGGCTCACGACGGAGGGTGGGAGGATGGTTGCTCTTGGAGGATGACACCACCTTCCATTTTCCTGGTCGCCTGGGAGGTGACCTGTTCTCCTAAGCTTCAGACCTCAAGGGCTGAGTTTCCTTTCCATCATCATCATCTCTCTGGGCAGTTCGGGTTCCTGGGTTGAAACTGTAGATCCCCACCATACCCCATCTAGAATTGATGCCCTCTAGCCCTGGCCCTAGGCCCCCACCCTTTTGCTGAGCAGAGGAGCTGTGTGTTGCTGAGGTTTGAAAGGTGAGTCTTCGCAGAGGCCGAGGGCCTCTCTCCCAGTCCGGAGGGCCAAGTGTCCTGTACACCCGGCTAGGCTGCCAGGCTGCGCAGGGGTGGTGGAAGGCTCTCATTGTTTCCTGGCTGGCTGCTGCCCCCCACTGCACCCCCAGTCCACCCCCTGGCCTTCATGGATGCTAGAATTTCCAGATAATTGGGTCACACACAGGCTTTGAACTGTGTTACCAGATATTCACTTTCCCAGATTGAGGCTTCTAGGTCAGAGTTCTTTCTCCTTTTCCCTAAAATTGCTGGGGCCAGTGCCTTCCTTCTATAAGACATCAGTCCGTCTCTCGGCCTGCTTTCCCTTGTGAGAACCCAGGTGGGGCAGGGAGTTAGTGTTCGAACCTGGCCGCCCACCTTCTTTTGTATTCCTTTGTTTTTTGGTCAGGTGTTCTCTGAGTCTTAAGTTTCTTTGGAGTCAGGATTTCTGTGTCTTGTTAACACTCTCAACCCTCTTACTGCCCAAAGAGCAGAGGCTCAGATGGAAACTTCTTTGTGGCTGTGAAGAGTGTCTCTGGTTTCCCAGAGACCTAGAAGCCTTTGCCTCTTGTTACGATCACTCCAGCAGCTACCACTTAGTAACAAAGTTAGCGAGTTTTACCACTTGTCTGCGCATGTGGGGGGGGGGGCGGGGTACAACAGGCATCCCCGCATTTAGCTCTCAAAGAACCTGAGAGGTAGACATGATCTGTGCAGTTTACAGCTGCAGGAAGAGGGGCCTAGAGATTGACTGCCTGAGTGCACCCAGCTGGAAGTCAGCAGAGCTAAGATTCAAACAATGTTCCTCTGACCCCCAGAAGCGTGCTGGCCTCTAGTTGGGGGGCAGGTGGACTCTGGCTAAGAACAGGACACAGGCCTCATGGACCCAAATCCTGAGAGCCTGCCAGGGAGCCCTGATTCATAGGAAGCCCACGTTCTTCATCATTTTCTTTTCTGATGACATAAATGATACATATCAATCTTTAGTGGATTTGCCCAGAAAGAAACACAGTTAACACTTTGGAGTTTATCCTGCAGTTATTTGTGTGTGTGTGTGTGTGTGTGTGTAAACACATAAACACATATACACACACATCGACAATATATGTGTTACAAAATTAAGGTGTACTCTGTGGTTTAGGTCAAGTTTTTATTGTATTGATATTTTGAATAGTTAATACAATGTCATGGTTCAAAATTCAAAGAAATGAAAACAAAACAAAAAAAAAAGAAGAGGGTAAATAGTGAAAAATCTCCCTCCCTCCCTTTCTTGCCAGGCATCTGGTTCCCCTCTCTGTGTTAATATTTTATATGTAATCCTTCTTGAAGTACCGTGTTTAAATAGGAAAGTGAACACACACACACAGACATATAATTTTTTTTTATTTTTCTCCCATAAGGTAGGGTAACAATAATAGATCCACTTGTCAACATCTTGCTTTTTTCACTTAGAGATCATTCTAAATCTATTCATGTAGAATTGTTACATTTTTTAAAAAAAATTGTCCCATTTTTAATGTTTTTTCATGTAATTAAATATTTTTTAAAACTTGATTTTTTTCATGGTTGTGTACACAAAATTAACATCTGGTGGATGTGTTTCAATTTATTTAATTAGACCTATATGATGAACATTTAAGTCATTTTTAGTTTTGGACTATTATGAGTAATTTTGTTATGTTTATCCTTATTCAGTTGTGCATCTATGAATATTTCTATAGAATCAATATTTAGAAGTGGAAATACTGTATCAAAAGGCACGAACTTATTACCAGTTGTCCTCCAGAATGTACCAGTCCATACTGGCAGGTTATGAAAATATCAATTGCCCCTCTTGCCTTTTTAATGAAAATGGAATTTTTAATTTGCACCTCATATCCATATTAGGTAATTTTAAAATTTCTTTTTGTTTTTTCTTTCATGTCTATTCGTGTTTTGTGTTCCTTTTTAAAAGTAGGCTCCTCCTGTTTTTCTAATAGATTTGTACATTGATTCTTTATAATAGATTCTTTATACACTGATATTAATGTTTTGCCTGTCAATAAATGTCAAGTTCAGCCTGAGTTCTAGTCCTGCCTCTGCCCCGTTCCACGTGCCAGCCTCCAGTGTCTCTAGCCAGAGTTAACGTGATTGCTGAGGTGCACATCCTTTCACTCTTTAGGCGCCAGGAGCTCCGAGAGCTTCGGCTCCTCCAGAAAGAAGAACACCGGAACCAGACCCAGCTGAGCAGCAAGCATGAACTGCAGCTGGAGCAGATGCATAAACGTTTTGAACAAGAAATCAATGTGAGTGTGAGAAAGGATGGGTCCCCGGAGGGCTTCTTGCTCCGTGTTTTCTTTAAGGGCAGCAGAGAGCCCAATTCCTGTGCTTTCCTGATCTCCTGAGGCATTGGCTTTGTAAACCCAGAATCTCATGAAAGCCCCAGTGCTTTTCTGAGTCATTCGGGAGGGTGTCCAGAGGGAGACTGACCTTTGTTGAGTACCATACAAGGTAGACAGTCCGGTCTGCCTTTTGCACATGAGGAAACAGAGACTCACCAAGGTTAGGTGACTTGTCCCAGGTCACAGGGCAAAGAGGTGGTTGAGCTGGGATTCAAGCCCAGGTCTGAAGATAAGCTCTGGGCTCTCCCCATCTTGCTTCCCATCTTCCTCCCAGGTATAGAGTGACTTTGCTGAATTTCTCCTTCTGCTCCTTCCAGGCCAAGAAGAAGTTCTTTGACACGGAGCTGGAGAACCTGGAGCGTCAACAGAAACAGCAAGTGGAGAGGATGGAGCAGGACCATGGTGTGCGCCGCCGGGAGGAGGCCAGGCGGATCCGGCTGGAGCAGGATCGGGACTACACCAGGTTCCAGGAGCAGCTCAAACTGATGAAGAAGGAGGTGAATATGTGTTGGGTGGAGGCTGGGGTGTCTAGGTTGCAAGTGATCAAAACCCCAGCCGAGCCCCACTTCAGCAGCGGAGGGAATTTGGGGAGCTCGTGTACCTGAGCTCACGTCATGTGTCTGGGTTTACGTGCTCCATCTGCACCGTGAGGAGCCACTTCTCCATCATCTGGGCTCTGCTGTCTTGGGTTGACTTGACTCCCAGGCAGCTTCCTGGACATCCTCCCAGCCTAGCAACCCCAGCTGAAAGAGAGCAGGGGAGAAGGAAGGGATGGCAGCCCAGGGGGATCTGAGATGCTTTGACCAGAAGGGGGAGCGGCTGCTGGGTGGCAAACGCAGTATGTCTTCTGTGCCCTGCCCTTCTTCTGCCCAAACAGCAGTCCCCTAGTTGGGACCCATGTGGCTCTTCTTCTCTTTCTTCTCCCAGCTGGAAGAGGAAGGGGGAGGTGGCAAAGAGGTAGATGGTCCTGAGACAAAGGGAGAGGGGCAGATTTCCCAGCCTGCCCTGGGGAAGGGCATCTGGGTCCCAAAGAACAGTGCACACGTCCCTCTGTGGAGCCTGTCACTGGCAGGCTGGGCCATACTTGCTGGCCATCCGCAGTCTGCAGAACAGCCTCTAAGGGTGGTCTGTGGTGCTGCCAGCCTCAGAGCCCAGCTCCCAGACGGCGGTGTGTGGGTGTGACATTTGTTGTATCCAGGGGGCCTCAGGCAGCTGCAGGGGCAGGGCTGGGGTGAGACATGTGGGCACAAAACTGAAGGGGGCGCCAAAAACCTTGGTAATCATCAAGATAAATAATATCCTAGTGTAGTGTTTTAAAATAAAAATTACTGCAAAATATTCATGATGAACAGAATGTCAGTTACTTAAAAGTCAGTATCCAACAGGGCCAGGATTAGGGTGAGGTGATGAGTTTGAGTCCTGCAAATATAGGGCTGGATCCTGTCTGTATTTAAAATTTTGATATTCATGGGCCGCCTGGGTGGCTCAGTTGGTTAAGTGTCTGCCTTCAGCTCATGTCATGGTCCCAGGGTCCTAGATCGAGCCCCGCGTCAGGCCCTCTGCTCAGCGGGGAGCCTGCTTCTCCCTCTGCCTCTCCTGATGCTCCCCCTGCTGTGCTCTCTCTCTCGCTCTCTAATAAATAAAATCTTAAAAAAATTTTGATAGTCATGATTTTGGGCATGAATTCTGAAATTTTTAAATGTAATTTATCTTGATTACTGAAGTTTATGGTATTCCTTTTTATGCCTGAGATGAGTGCCTCACTGGCCTTACCTGGCCCTCCTGCTGAGAGCCAGGCCAGTGGGCTGGGGTATGGTGCTGATACTAAGCACACCCCCAGCTCCAGGGCAGGGAGCACAGGCTTGGGAGTCAGGCCTGGTTCTGAGTCTTGGCTCTGGACCACTATGTTGAGCTTTGGACAGCAACTTTCCTGAGTCCCACTTACCTCCTATCAAAATGAGAGCTACTCAGCACCTCTTTTATTGACTATGCACACGTATGGCACTGTGCTAGGTGCTGGGGGTACTGAGCAAAAGAGAGAGGAACCCCACTCTCAAGATGCTGTTCACTGCCACGGAAGCCAGAAGGTTTTGGCCATTATAGGTGTGCATTTTCTATACCTATCTCTTTCTCCTTTCCTTCTGGCACTCCCCAAAACACGAATATTACACCTTTGGTATTTTCCTGTAAGTCTCTAACACTTTAGTCTTTGTAATCTTTTCTCTTTCTTGTTCATGTTGTATAATTTTTATTACTTGCTCTTCAAATTCCCTGGCCCTTCTGTCACCTCCATTCCACCCTGGGCTCTGTCCAGTGCTTTCTGTGTTTAGTGTCAGATGCTGTATTGTTTAGTCCTAAGTTTTTTGCGTGTCTCTTTTTAAAAGATTTTATTTATTTGAGAGAGCACATGTGCGTGCATGTGGGAGGGGGGCAGAGGGAGAGGGAGAAGCTGACTACGCACTGAGCACAGAGCCTGACAAGGGGCTCGATCCCATGACCCTGAGATCATGACCTGAGCTGAAACCAAGAGTCAGATGTTTAACCAACTGAGCCACCCAGGCGCCCCTTGTCTCTTTTTTAAGGTTTGTATTTCTCTGTGGCAACATTCTGTCTTTTCATTAACCTCAAGTATGTTTACCTTCACCTGACGGAGTGCAGTTATAATAGCTGCTTTAAAGTTTTTTTTTTTTTTTTAAAGATTTTATTTATTTATTTGAGAGAGAGAATGAGAGACAGAGAGCATGAGAGGGAAGAGGGTCAGAGGGAGAAGCAGACTCCCCGCTGAGCAGGGAGCCCGATGCGGGACTCGATCCCGGGACTCCAGGATCATGACCTGAGCTGAAGGCAGTCGCTTAACCAACTGAGCCACCCAGGCGCCCCTAAAGTTTTTGTCTGGTAATTCCAGTGTCTGGGTCATCCTGGAATTGGCATGTGATGGTTTTTTCTTTGAAAATTGGTCCTAGTTCCTGATTCTTTATATGTTAAGTTTGGATTTATCATTGCCATTTTGAATGTTACTGTGTGTAGACTCTGGGTCCTGTTACAGTCTAGAGAATGTTGACTTTTTTATTTTAGCAGGCAGCCCGATCCTGGTAGGCTCAGACCATAGGTTCTGTCTTGTCTTCTGTGGGTGGCGGCTCCAATCATAGTGTGGTTTTCAAAGCCCCTGCTATACTGCTTTGGGTCTGTCTTGTCCCGCTCAGCTCGGGTGAACTTGAGATGTGTGTGGACTCATGCACAGAATTAGGGTTTCCCTCCTTCTGCTGCCTTCTCTCTGGGATTCTCCCCATACACTCTTTTGACCCGCACAAGCCCAGAACATGAGGTTTCTTAGAGTGTTAGTGTTTCCACTGCACCACTGTGCAGGTCTGGGACTGGAGCAAAGCCAGGAGCACAAAAGGAAAAAAAATTAGGAAACTGTCCTAACCTCTTCTATAAGTTTTGGCTCCTCCCTGGTCACCTGTTTTTGTTTACTTTTCAGAGCCCTTGGGTAGTTCTTTTTTGTATTTTACCAGGGTTTTTCATTGTAGTCAGTAGGAGAGAGAGGCTGCTTTGGCTTACACTCACCATGCTGGAAGAACTCCCCTGGAATGTTTTTTGATCATGGACAGTATTTTTCCACCAGCTGCTCCTAAGAGCCCTGTCAGTGAGTTTGGGGTGTCAGACACCTGGAAAGGTGTGGGTTCCTCAGAACTGTCTCAGGAACTCTGGGTGCCTTAGAGAGAAATGTCATGAATCTCTTCTCCATCTTCTCTTATAAAAGACAGAAGCCTATTTCCAGCTGGCTTGAGCATGCTTGCTGGCCTCTGGCCAGGAGGGCAGAAGTGTCACTAGGAATCCTTCCTTTTCAGGTTTTGGCATTGCCTCCTGGCACTGAGTTTTGTCTCAGGCAGGCCCCTCCAGGGTGGCCCACCGTGGCCTCCATCCTCCCAGTTTAGAAACCCCAGAGGAGAGAGAGCAGCTTTCCTCGATAGTTCCGGCACACGTCCGAAAGCTCTCACTGGCCCATCTGGGGTCATATGCTCATCTCTGAACCAGTCCCTGAGGCCAGGGCATGGAATATGGTGACTGGCCGCCTGCGTCATGTGCCCGGCCTCGAGCCAGATGGAGGGGGGGTGGGTGCAGTCAGCCCCACCTGAACCTCAGGAGCTGAGGAGACGGTGCCTGAAGTGTGTCTTCTTAACCAGGGAGCTAGCACTCCTGAGGGGTTAAAAATAGCTTTGGTTATTATAATGGTTTAACAGATTGATAGTTTATCCATGGGATTACTATTTCATGGGGGCAGGTGATTAGGAAGAAAATGTCTAAAGGTTGAGAAAGGCTGCCCTAAGGGAAAGGGAGGTGCCGCCATCAGAAGGGGGCTGGATAGCAAGCAGCAAAAGCAGCGCCTCTTCGCTCTAGGCGAGTCCAAAACCGGAGCCAGCAGCAGACAGGAGTAGGCCAGTGGAGACCACCTATCCGAGGGGCGTGGTGGAGAGTGGGGTTGGAGGCCAGTGTCTAGAAAGCTGAACCCTGTCTTTGGTCTCCCTGACCCAGGAGTTCAGGGGTGAAGACTTCTTTTCTAGGAAATGTGAGGAGGGAGCCTGACCCTGCCACTCTCCACTATTTCTGGTGCAGGTGAAGAACGAGGTCGAGAAGCTTCCCAGGCAGCAGCGGAAGGAGAGCATGAAGCAGAAGATGGAGGAGCACGCACAGAAAAAGCAGCTTCTCGTGAGTCCTTGCCCCTCAGTCGGGGAGCAGAGGGGCTGGAGAGTCCCAGGTTTGAGACCCTGAATGATCAAGTTCCCCCTCTGTCTATGCCCATGCCTTGCCCCTTGCATACCCATCTCTCACTCTGAGTGCTGAAATCCAGCCTATCCTTGTTAGCACCTTCCCCAGGCAGCCTTCCTTGACTGCTCTCACTCCAGCTAGAAGTGAGCTCCCTGGCTTCTGGACACCCAGCCCTTTACATCTACCTCTTCCAAAGCGTTTAGTGCCTCCTGCCTCGTCTTAGGGCTGTTTGCATGTCATATCTCCTTGAATAACCCAGTACATCCACCTGCCCACTTGGCATCTTTTGGAATCTCAGGTGTCAAACCCACGATCTCTCAGGCCTGGCCCTGTTCTTGGATTCTGAGGGGGCACTGTCCTCCATCCTGTGTCAGGCCAAAGCCTTGTCATTGTCATTGCTGACACCTCCTTTCCCTCCAACCCTTTATCACCTCCTAAAGCATGGGTTTTTTTTTTTTTTTTGGTTTTGTTTTTTTGAGCTCCAAACTGTCTCTGGATCTCGTCACTTTGTCTGCATCTCTGTGACTCTCTAGCTATGGTCATCTTTTGCCTCGACTGCTGCAACAGCCTCCCAGCTAGTCTCCCTGCTTCCTCTCTTGCTCTCCTACAGTTTCCTCTCCCACCAGCCAGTGTGATCAACATGAATTCCAAATCTGATCGTGTCACTCTCCCCCTATAGCCTTGTGTCTTGAAAGCCTTCAGTGGCTCCCACTTTGTCCATAAGATAAGACCAGCCTCCTCATGTGCTTACAAGGCCCGGTGGGTCTGGTTCCAGAGAGCCTCTCCCACCTCGTCTCAGTCCCCTCTGCCCCAGCCTCACCAGCCTTCTCTGTAGCCCTTGTCAGACCATGTACTCACTTTCCTCCCACTATGGAGTCTGTACAGTTTGCTTCCTCTGCCCCCAAATGTACACTTAAAAATGCTTTGTATATTATCCGGTTTAGCATTCATGGCTTACCAGGGTAGGTGCTGTTCGTTTTTCCCTTTGCAGAGGAAGAAACTAAGGCTCAGGGAGGTGACTCTCCGGAGTTAGCAGTATGGGGCACGGCCCCAAACTCAGTCTGTCTCCAGACTTCATGTTCTCTCCGGGACACCATCATACTGTCCTACAACCTGTCCCTTGATGCTATCATCAGAAAAAGAATTCCGGGCTGGGGAGGGTGGGGGAGACGGCCCCCATCCCCACAAAGGGAGAGCAGATTGACTCTTTAAGGAAGCCATTTTGGCAGTGGCATCGAGAGCCTCAAAAATGTGCACATTCTTGGCTTGGATCTTCTGTTTCTAGAGACTAGTCCTGAGGATAAATCATCACAGAGGTTTACAGATAGTTAGCTACCAGAGTGTGAAGAGCAGCACCACCTAAAATAGAGATAACCTGGAAACAACCTATTAGGTATTGGGTGAATAAGCTAGGGTACATCTGGGCCATGAAATATTTTCAGCCATTAAAACTCATTTGATAGAAGATTACATTATGACACGGAAAGGTATTTTTACTTTTTAAAAATTACAGTAAAATAGACCCAACAAAAGTTAGCATCTTAACCATTTTTAAGCGTACAGTTCAGTGGTATTACGTACATTCACACCATTGTGCCAACCATCCCCATCACCCATCTCCAGAACCCTTAATCTGGCAAAACTGAAACTACTACTGAATAAATAGTAACACCCCATGATTCCCCTCCCCCAGTCTCTGGCAACCACCATTCTACTTTGTCTCCACGAATCTGACCTACTATACATGGGATCATACAGTATTTGTCCTTTTGTGTCTGCTTTACTTCAATTAACATGCCCTTGAGATTCACCCGCGTTGTAGCGTGTGTAAGAATTTCCTTCCTTTTCAGGGCTGAGTAACGTTCCAGAGTGTACCTATACTACATTTTGTTTATGCACTCTTCTGTCTGTGGATAGTTATTTCCCCCGTAGCTATTGTGAATAATTCTGTTACGAACATGGGTGTACAAATCTCTTAAGTCCTTTTACGTAAACATGTTTGTATAGATACCCCAAAACCAGTTGCTACTCCTGGGTGATAGGATTTGTGGGGATTTTTGTTTTTGCTTAGGTGTTCCCTAAAGTATTTAAATTTTAATTTTTAACTCTTTATTATGGCAAATTAAAAATATAGGCAGAAAGGTACAACCGGAACCCCCTTATTTTTTTTAATTTTTTTTTTGTTATGTTAGTCACCATACGTTACATCATTAGTTTTTGATGTAGGGTTCCATGATTCATTGTTTGTGCATAACACCCAGTGCTCCACGCAGAATGTGCCCTCTTTAATACCCATCACCAGGCTCACCCATCCCCCCGCCCCCCTCCCCTCCAGAACCCCCGGTTTGTTTCTCGGAGGCCATTGTCTCTCCTCCGGAAGCCCCTTATTACCTGATCTCGGGAATTAGGAACTCATGCCCCCTCACTCCCCCACCCTTCTGTGTTATTTTAAATCAAATCCCACACATCCTGTCATTTCACCTGTAAATGTCTCAGTAGGTATCTCTCAAAAAATCCACAATACTATAAACGTACCTAAACCTTTAAATAGTTAACAATTACTTATTGACACATTTGCAGTTGAATCATTAGTTACATTTCCAATGGTCTCATTAATTTTCTTTTTTACAATTTGATTGAATCAGGGTCTACATAAAGTGCACGTGCCACAATTGGTTGACGTGTCTCTAAGTCTCACATTTCCCCACATATGTTTTCTCTGCCGCTCGTGATGACTTTTCTTCTGTAGCAACAGTAGAGGGTGAGACGCCGAGGCCGGCGCTAAAGGTCTGTCCTCCTCCTTCCCACACAGGACCGGGACTTCCTGGCCAAGCAGAAGGAGGACCTGGAGCTGGCGATGAAGAAGATCACTGCTGACAACAGGCGGGAGATCTGTGACAAGGAGCGCGAGTGTCTCACTAGGAAGCAGGAACTCCTTCGAGGTGGGTGCCAGAGAGTGGGCTCTGCTAGGAACTGCTAGGTTCTTCTCCATCCTAACACCAAACAGCATCCTTCAGAGTGAAACATGGGGACAGCTCCCACTGAAGTCAGGACTGAGGCACAGATACCAGCTGTCACCAGCATTATTCCTGGTAAGGGAGGGAGGGATGTAGGGTGGGTAGAAATTGTAAATAAGTACACCGGGTGAACAGGGTGCCGGGGGTGGGGACAGTATTGAGCCCCTTATAAGAGCTATCACATATCGAGTGACTGATCTGCCAGGCCGTGTGCAGTCTTCATGGCTCAATCTCCTTGAATCTTCACCTTAATGCAATGAGGCATTTTTGTAGACAAGAAAACGGAGGCTTGCAGAACGACTATGCTTTGACTCGTGTTGCTCGGCTAATGGGTGGTAGAGTGGGCCTTGACCACGGATCTCCTCTTGAAGCTGAGCTCCTAACCACCCTGGTGTGGGGGGGGCTCTGACAGGTTTGCACACCAGCGGGTCCCTCACAGCACGGGACCTTCCAGAGACCCCAGTGTGGGCCACTCCCAGAAGGAGGGCAGAGAAACTCCTGGGGAGAGAGGGCTTCTGTATCTGGATGGGGTCACTCAGCAAGGGGGTCCTAGGGTAGAGCTCTGAAGGGCAGCAGGGCTTAGGGTCTTTCTGTAGCCCTGGCTTTATCTCATCTCTGCCTAGCAGATGTTTGGTGTTTTGTGGGGGTGTGCAAAAGCAAGTGGGCTCTAAATGGCCAAAAATCTGTTGTTTGAGCTACATGTAAAACAGTTGGATGGGTGAAAGTTTGAGTGTGGCGCCTGTGGGCTTTTGAGCCAACGGTGCAGCCTGTCGTGAAGAAGCAAAAGACATGGGGCCAGGGGACCAGCACCATCTCTGGCTTCCTGACACAATGAAGAAGCTACAGCCAGCGCTGTGATGGCCCACACAGCTGAGCAGTGTAGATGCCTCAGTACTTGGGTGCGGGGCAGCAAAATGGGGTCCTGGATGTTCTGACGTTCTGAGGAGCCATAGATGTTTCAGGAAAGCCCGCATTTCTTTTTTTGTCCCATGATGTCGAGAAGAACCACCCTACTTGTGGGGCAGTGGTTCTGATTTTGGTCAGGAAGCCAAATCACCATTCCGACGTACTGTGGGCGGCTATCGGTTTTCACAGATCAGAAGGCAGTGCAATGAACTGACCATTCTTAGTGGGTTGAGCACCAGCCCGCTCTGTGTCTTGCAGGGCATGAGGTCTTCATCTGACACCAGCTCCCTGCCTGTGGCTGAGCAGAGGATCAGATAATAGACTTCCAGTGATAAAATGCCAGATACTTCTGTCTCAATCATGTATATATAAGGGACGTACAGTGGCCAAGGAGGTGTCCCCCATTTTCCAAAGGAGGGAATAGTGACAAGAGGGCTGTCCTGTCCTCTTCATGGTGCTTCATGAGCCCTTCCCACCTGCCCATTAAGAAACACTGAACATAAACATGTCTCCCAAGAACGTTTCTCCCTCTGTGGTGTGGTTGTACCCATTTGGCAGAGGCAGGAATGGAAGCCCGGAGAGGGTTTACTGCCTGTCCCAAATCCTAGTGAATGAGCTGGGCTCCAGCCTAGGTCTCTGGTTTCTCTGGCTTCTGACTCCAGTCACTTCCTGGTGTACCACTCCCCTGGGAGCTATCATCTGATGCCGGGCAGGGCCCAGTGGGGTTCTGGCCATTAGCATCTCATCAGGCCTCATCCTCCACAGACCGGGAGGCAGCCCTGTGGGAAATGGAGGAGCATCACCTGCAGGAGAGGCACCAACTGGTGAAGCAGCAGCTCAAAGACCAGTACTTTCTCCAGCGGCATGAGCTGGTGCGCAAGCACGAGAAGGTGAGAAGGTCCCTGGCTGGGCGGGCCACCAGGGCTGCCACAAAAAGAGCTGGGTAGGGTGGTGAGGCCACACTGTGACGGGGAGCCCCTTGAATACGAGCTGTGCCCCCAAGAGGAGCCAGGTGTTGGTCATGGTGAGGCCCAGGGAGGTTCTTGGGATGTCCTGCCTCAGGTGGAGGGGCCAGGAATAGGGGAGACCATGCAGGGCAGCAGACGGGAGCTCCCTCATGGACTCCCTAGGGTGTGTCTTTCACTTTTTTCCCTTTTCCTTCATCTTTCCGTTTTCCCCTTATCTCTGTCTTTCACATGCATTCCCTCAATGCTTTTAAGTCTCAACTTAAACACCACCTCTGCCAGGAAGCCTTCCTTAACCCCCTCAGACCAGGCAAGGGCCCCTGCTCTGTGTGGCCAGAGCACCCTCAACTTCTGTGTGATTGTCTGTCTTGGCTTGATGCCCTTAGTGGGAACCGAGACAGACAAGCCGAGGTATGCATGTACAGTCAGTGGGTAGTTACAATTCCTAATCTAAATGCAGTGATGACGGTCAGCAGAGGGCTATGGCGGCTCTAACGAGGGTGCCCACCCTGGCTAGGAAGTCAGGGGAGGCTCCTTGGAGGAGATGATGGCCATGCCAAGTTTTGAAATACAAACATGTGTTAGGTGAAGGAAAAACTCAAATTTAGTAAGACTTTTAACTGACACCTGCCATCAAGAATGATGAACTGTCCCTGTTAGTGTACATTTTGCCCTGAAGTATTAGCTTTAATGGCCTGCCACCACAGATGATACAAGAAGGCATTTAGAAGGTAAAAATCCAAAACATTAACAAAAAGTAACATTTTCTGTTCTCACTTTAAAAATGAACAGTAGAAGTAAAATGATAGCAGCCTTGCTCTGCTGAGCATTCGGGGCCACACGGGGCCTGGGCCTCTCCTCACACCCCCCGGGGCCCAGAGCACACGTGGCCTCAGGCCCGGCTGGCTGTCCCCTCAGGAGCGGGAGCAGATGCAGCGCTACAATCAGCGCATGATGGAGCAGCTGAAGGTGCGGCAGCAGCAGGAGAAAGCACGGCTGCCCAAGATTCAGAGGAGCGAGGGCAAGACGCGCATGGCCATGTACAAGAAGAGCCTCCACATCAACGGCGCAGGCAGTGCCTCTGAGCAGCGCGAGAAGATCAAGCAGGTGGGGGCCCTGTGGGTGTGCTGCAGGTTTGGTGGGGCCTGAACCTTATATGGATGGGGGAATAGAAAATATAAGCTGCAGCACCGGGTCTTGGAGGAGGAGTGCCAGTCACACCCTCATCAGCCCCTGCTCTGCTGGACAGAGGAAGAAGCTTGCTCACGTTCCCTTTCGGATGCTGGTGCCTCAGTCCTGCGGCTTCCTCTGCTGGTAAACCCCTTCCTCTTGTCTACTAAGACGCCCCCTGCGTGTCACCCCTGTGTCTTGGGGACGTGGAGTCAGTGGCCGTGGGCCTGTGTCACAACAACACAATGTTGTGTCCCCACCAGCCTGGGTCTCAGCTCAGGAGGAGGGCATGCATAGCCTGAATGCTGTAGGGCACAACTCGGGTTGTGCACAAAGCAGCCCCTCTGACGGGTGGAGGTCGGTCCCCCGGCCAGGCCTGTGGCCCTCTGAGGCACTCACCCTCTCTCTGTTGCAGTTCTCCCAGCAAGAGGAGAAGAGGCAGAAGTCAGAGCGGCTGCAGCAGCAGCAAAAACATGAGAACCAGATGCGGGACATGATGGCACAGTGTGAGAGCAACATGAGTGAGCTGCAGCAGCTGCAGGTACAGCCCTCCCTGCCCCCCTTCTTGGACTGCCTCAGTTTCCCTCAAAGCAGTCCACTCTCAGGGACCAAAGACTCTCATCAAAGGAGCCTGGGCTAAGACCGTTTCCATCGTGCTGTGTAATATTGGCCAAATCCCATCCCCTCCCAGGCTGTGAACGGGTATGGGGTGGGGGTGAGAATTCCTACTTTGTAGGACTGGAGTGAGGCTCTGTAAATGAGATAACTGACTGAAAGTGCCTTGCCTGGGGCCTGGCAGTGGCATGCTGCTGGATTTCTTGGTCATCACTGTGTCCTGGGACACGGTGTCCGAGCTATCCTCATACCAAAACTAGACATTATAAGTAAGGAGAACAGCAAACCACTCTCTCTCGTAAAGACAGATGCACAGATCCTCAACAAAATATTAGCAAATGGACTCCAACAACATATAAAAAGAATCCAAGTGGGCTTTATCCCAGGCTGACTCAACATTCAAAAATCAGTGTAATCCAGAACATCAACAAGCTAAACAAGAACCACATGGTCACATCAACAGATGCAAAAAAGCATCTGACAAAACCCAACACTCAATCATGAGAACACTCTTAGTAAACTAGAAACAGAGGGCAACTTCCTCAATTTGACAAAGAACACCCACAAAAACCTACATCTCATACCATCCTTAATGGCAAGAGGCTCACAGCTTTCCCACTGAGATCAGGGAAGGGTATCCTGATGCTGTCAACCTCTTGGTGACCCCTTTCCCCGGGGAGATCCTGACCTCGTCAAGATTCCTGACTCCTGAGCTTGCCCCATGCCTGCGGGGCGCCACCCCAGGAGCTGGTACTTGGCGCCCCCTTGTGGTGGAGCAAGGCATTGCCATACCTGAGGGATGGGCCAACTCAAACCTCTGATTTCAGGAAATTGCTCAGGCTATTGGACCCATGTGGCAATTTCGGGAGAGGCAGAGAGGTGTGGAGAAAACATGACAGGCGCTGAAGCCTGTCAGGTAGGGACTCTGCCATTTGTTGCTGTGTGAATTTTAGCCAACCCCCTCACCTTCTGCATCTGTTTTCCTATCCCTGCCTCATGGAGTTACTGGGAGCATTAACTAAGAGAACCCATATAAAGTCCCAGGGGCCCAGCTCCTGGCAGGTCAAAGGTACTCCATGCTGCTAGGAGTACTGTTTCTAACTAAACCGATTTCTAAACTCTCAGAAGCCCAAAATGAAAATCCCCCAATAGGTTTCACTCTTCCAGCCCAAAACGTTGAGGTATCTGGATGAAGGCACTTGCCCCTTACTTTATATTGTCTGTGAGGAATCAACAGGGACTTGTCCCTTTTGCCTATGAGAAATTCTACATAACTTTTGTGAGACGGATAACTTACCTCAGAGAGAGAACGGTAATGTTGGGAGTGTCTCATTCAGGTCCATGTCCTCATCCTTACTACAAATTTCTCCTGAAGAAATGACATACAATACAGAAGATTACATATATAGTGAATCTTAACTCTGGCTGCCATAATGAAATACCGGTCTGGGTGGCCTAAACAACAGTTTATTTTCTCACAATTTTGGAGCCTGGAAGATCAGCTTACCAGTGCGGCTGGGTTCTGGTGAAGCCTCTCTTCCTGGCTTGCAGATGGCTGCCTTCTTGCTTTCTCCTCACATGGAAGAGAGAAAGAGAAAGCAACCTCTTTAGTGTCTCTTCTAAGGACACTAATCCCATCATGAGGGCCCCACCCCTAGGACCTCAACTAAACTTAATTTTTTCCTAAAGGTCCCACCTCCAAATACCATCACACTGGGCATTAGGGCTTCAACATATGAATTTGGGGGAGACACAATTCAGTCCAAGGCACAAATACAATGCTATTTAAAATAGTGAAAATTAAGAGCAACCTAAGTGAGCAGACATAGGGGAATGTTTAAGGAAACTTGATGAATCCACACTGTGGGATATTCTGTAGGCATTAAAAATGATTATGAAAAATGTTAATTCTTTGTAGAAATGTTTACATTATAATGTTAAGGGTTGGGGGAAGCAGGTTTCAGAAATGTATATACAGGGTGAGCTAAACAACATTGAGAACATCTAAACTGTTGCAGTGGTTTGCCTCTAGTGGTGGGATTAGGGGACTTATTTTTATTTATTAATGTTTTATAGTTTTGTTAAAGTGACATATGTTCATGTTGAAAAATTCAAACAACGCAAAAAAGCACAAAGAAGAAAGCTGCAAATTACTGCAGATCCCATCACATAATAAGAATTATTAACAGGAATATTCTGAAATATTCCTCCAGGCATATCTTGGTATCTATGTACTTATAGAGTTTCATATAAATTATAATCAAGGAGAAGAAATAAGAAATGAACATAATGCTGGTGCCATCACGACTACAGCATGAGGTACGCTGCAGCCTTCTCCACCTCTGCCTTCTGAGTTTCTTACCTGTTCTGTCTGGAATTTGTTCCAGAATGAAAAGTGTCACCTCCTGGTAGAACATGAAACCCAGAAGCTGAAGGCTCTAGATGAGAGCCATAACCAGAACCTGAAGGAATGGCGGGACAAGCTTCGGCCACGCAAAAAGGTAACCATGTCTGGGCTTGTGGGCTCGGTGGTAGGCTCTTCTCCATGCTGAACCACAGGTGTCTGCCTACAATGTGAATACAGATATAAATAAGATATGGATTTATAGGTTTACTTGAAGAAACTGGCTCATACAATTGTGGATGGCTGCTAAGTCTGAAATCTGCAGGGCAGGTTGCTGGTTGGAGACCCAGGGAAGAGTTGATGTTGCAGTTTTGAGTCCCAGGGCAGTCTAGAGGCAGAATTCCTTTTTCCTTAGGGGAACCTCAGTCTTAAGGCCTTCAACTAGTTGGACGAGGCTCACTCACATTAGGGAGGGTAATCTGCTTTCCTCAGAGTCTACTGAGTTAAATATTAATCACATCTAAAAGTTTCTTCCCAATGACATCTCCATGGGTGTTTGAGCAAACAACTGGGCACCATGGTCTTGCGAGGTTGACACATAAAATTAACCATTACAGGTCCTCAGTGTGGTCAGTTTTAAAGTGGATGTGAATATTGTGCGGTGTGATGCAATAAGTTATTAGCCAGCTCATAGAACAGACCAAGGACATACTCCTTTCCTTCCACTCCTAAACTCTCTGAGGAGAGAGCTACCGCCTAATTGCCCTTGATCAGGTATCCTGAAGCCCTGAAGTTTGTTCCACCATCATACATCCGCTCTGCTTGTTCTAACTGTGCTCTGGACAAGAGGCAGCTGCCCAGCTCAGCTGTCTAATGGCCTTGGGAGTCCTTGAAGTGAGGCTTCCCTATCTGTGCTAATGGAGCTTTTTGTCTGGAAGCTGGCCACGGTCCCAGACCTTCCTCTTAGCAGGCCTATGTTTATCATTTTCTCTAATCACGGCCTGTTGGGACTTTTGAAATCAATAATGCTCCTGCTGACATAGGTTGACTCTGGTATCAGGAAATAAATGTTCACCTGGTTCTCTTATGTGGGTGTTCTATATCCTTGGCACATCCTGAGAGAGAGTTTGAAAATGAATGATCATGTTGCCTCTAGCAACTGCCTCATTATTTCCAGGGCACCTGGATTTAGGGGAGGTACCACAGTGTATGTCTTGGGAGCTGCATTGGATTTTGCCTGTGGGGCTGCTATTATGCAGAATTCTTTTTTTTAAAAGATTTTATTTATTTATTTGAGAGAGAGAGAGAGAATGAGAGAGAGAGCACGAGAGGGAAGAGGGTCAGAGGGAGAAGCGGACTCCCCGCCGAGCAGGGAGCCCGATGCGGGACTCGATCCCGGGACTCCGGGAGCATGACCTGAGCCGAAGGCGGTCGCTTAACCAACTGAGCCACCCGGGCGCCCCTCAAATAAATAAATCTTAAAAAAAAAAGAGGGGCGCCCGGGTGGCTCAGTTGGTTAAGCGACCGCCTTCGGCTCAGGTCATGCTCCCGGAGTCCCGGGATCGAGTCCCGCATCGGGCTCCCTGCTCGGCGGGGAGTCCGCTTCTCCCTCTGACCCTCTTCCCTCTCGTGCTCTCTCTCTCATTCTCTCTCTCTCTCTCAAATAAATAAATAAAATCTTTTAAAAAAAAGATTTTATTTATTTGAGAGAGGGAGACTACAAGCGGTGGGGGAGGGGCAGAGGGAGAGGGAGAAGCGAACTCCCCGCTGAACAAGGAGCCTGATGCAGGACTCGATCCCAGCACTCTGGGATCATGACCTGAGCCAAAGGCAGACACTTAACCACCTGAGCCACCCAGGCGTCCTTTTTTGCAGAACTCTTTGTAGAACCATCTGTCATTAGCTATCTGGGTTACTGTTGGAACACTGAACCAGAAGTCATATAAATGTTTTTTTCTTGCATTATAATCTACAGTCCTGAGCTATACAGGGGCAGGGGAGATGACTGTACACTGCAGAATAGTTTTAGAAAAATTCAGACTTACTTCTTTCAAGTAAGTACAGAATATCTGGTAGTGGCAATAAAGTGTTGCTTGGGTGACAGTGAACACAGAATATGGCCTCAGACAAGTCTTCCCTTTCAACCTTGCTTTTTAGGGCTACAAAATGTAGATAACATTTCTTCCCTTAAAGCAAGTGTTAGTAAACTATTGTCCATGGGCCATATCTGGCCTACCATCTATATTTATAAATAAAGTTTTATTGGAACACAGCCAAGCTCATTTGTTTACATATTGTCTCTGGCTGATTTTGCACCACAACGGCAGTTGAGTAGTTGTGACAGAGACCTCACAGCCTGCAAAGTTGAAAATATTTATAATCTGGCCCTTTACAGAAAAAAGGTGACAGACTCATATAGATGACTATATGTGGTAGGTATAAGAGACTAGTGCTTCAGAGCACAGGCTTTGGAGTAAGACACGCATGCAGTACAGTCCTGACTCCCCTATTACTAGCTGTGAAACCCTGGGCAAGTTGCTAAACCTCTCTGCTCAGAAAGTGGTAGCTATGATAATTAAATTGTTATTGCTATAGCAGAGGTCACAAACTGAAATTGGCTTATAGGTGTTAGGTTTGGCCAACATAAAGAAATCTCAACATTTTTTTGAAAGTTGCCAACCTTGGGGCACCTGGGTGGCTCAGTCGGTTGAGCATTTGCCTTCAGCTTGGGTCATGATCCCAGGGTCCTGGGATCAAGCCCCGCATCAGGCTCCTTGCTCAGTGGGGAGCCTGCTTCTCCCTCTACCTGCCATTCCCCCTGCTTGTGCTGGCGTACTCTCTCTCAAATAAATAAATAAAATCTAAAAAAAAGAAAAAGAAAGTTGCCAACCTTTAAATTAAGTACAGGCATACCTGTTTTACTGTACTTCAGAGACAATTGTGTCCCCCCCCCCAAACTAATTGTTTGTGGCAACCCCATGGTGAGTATATCTATCAGTGTCATTTTTCCAATAGCATTTGCTTACTTCATGTCTCTGTGTCAGATTTTGGTAATTCTTGCAATATTTTAAACTTTTCATTATTATTTGTTGATCAGTGATCTTTGATGTTACTATATAATTGTTTTGGGGTGCCATGAAACTTGACCACAAAAGATGGTGAACTTCAAGTCTCAATAAATTTTAAGAAGACTGAAATCATATCATGCATCTTTTCTAACCACAACAGTATGAGACTGGAAATTAATCACAAGAAGAAAACTGAAAAAACACGAAGATGTGAAGGCTAGACAACATGTTACTGAACAAGCAATAGGTCAACGAAGAAATCGAAGAGGAAATAATAGACACAAATGAAAATGAAAACACAATGATTCAAAATCTTTGGGACAGAGTGAAAGCAGTTGTAAGAAGAAAATTTATAGTGATACTGGCTTATCTCAAGAAACAAGAAAAAAATCTCAAACAGTCTAACCTTATGTCTAAAGGAGCTAGAAAAGAACAAAGTCAAAGGTTAATAGAAGATAGGAAATAACAAAGATTAGAGCTTCAAATGAAATTGAGACTAATAAATAAACCAATAGAAAAAAAAATCAATGAAAACCAAGAGCCACTTCTCTGAAGAGTTAAACAGAACGGATAAACCTTTAGCCAGTCTGTCAGGAAAAAAAGAGAAAGGACTCAAGTAAATAAAATCAGAAATGAAAGAGAACATCCAGCACAACAGAAATATAAAGCATTATAAAGAACAGTACAAAACATTACATGCCAACAAACTGGACAACCTAGAAGAAATGGATAAATTCCTAGAAACAATCTTCTAAACTGAATCAGGAAGAAATAGAAAATCTGAACAGACCAATTATTAGGAATGAAATGAAATTGGTAATCAAAAAAGTACCAACAACAACAACAAAAAGCCCAGGGCCAGATGGATTCACAGTGAATTCTACCAAACATTTAAAGAAGAGATTATTTTCCTCAATCTATTCTAAAAAATAGAAGAGCAAAGAAAGCTTCCAAGTACACTCTAGGAGGCCAGAATTAATCCTTATACTAAAACCAAAGACACTAAAAAAAGAGAAAACCACAGGCAATATCCCTGATGAACAAAGTGCCAAAATTCTGAACAAAGTATTAGCAAACCACATTCAACAAGGATCATTTACCATCATCAAGTAGGATTTTTTTCTGGGGATGCAAGATCAGTCAATATGATACATATCAACAAAATGAAGGATAAAAGTGATATGATCATCTCAGTAGATGCAGAAAAAGCTTTAACAAAATCCAGCATCAGTTGGTGATAAAAACTCTCAATAGAGTGGGTTTACAGGGAACATACCTCAACATAATAAAGGTCATATATGAAAAGCCCACAGCAAACATCATAACTCCATGGTAAAAAATTGAGAACTTTTCCTCTAAGATCAGGAATAAGACAAGGAGAGTGTGCCCACTCTCACAACTGTTATTCAGCACAGTAGTGAGAATCCTAGCCACAGCAATGGGCTAAAAAAAAAGATTAAATACTTCCTTACCAATTTGGATGCCTTTTAACTGTCACTATTTGCAGATGACATAATACTATACAGAGAAAACCCTAAAGACTCCACCAAAAAAAAACTATATTAGAAGTACTAAATCAATTCAGTAAAGCTGCAGGACACAAAATTAATACACAGAAATTGGTGGTATTTCTATATACTAATAACATAGTAGCAATAAAGATAAATTAAGAAAGCAATTCCATTTATAACTGCACCAAAAAGAATAAAATACCTAGGAATCACCCAAACTATAAGACATTGATGAAAGAAATTGAAGATGACAAAAACAAATGGAAAGATATTCCATGCTCATGGGCTGGAAGAATTAACACTGTTAAAATGTCCATATGCTCCAAGCAATCTACAGATTCAATGAAGTCCTATAGAAATACCAACAGTATTTTTCACAGGACTAGAATAATACTAAAATTTGTATGGAACCAAAAAGACCCCAAATAGTGAAAGAAATCTTGAAAAATAACAAAGCTGGAGGTAACAGGATCTCAGATTTCAACATACACTACAAAGCTGGAATAACCAAAACAGTAATGGTACTGACACAAAAATAGACACACAGATCAGTGGAACATAATAGAACCCAGAAATAATCCCACACTTACATGGTCAATTAATCTATGACAAAGGAGGCAAGAATATACAATGGGGAAAAAGACACTCTCTTCAATAAATGGTGTTGGGAAAACTAGACAGCCATACAAAAGAATGAAAATGAACCACTTTCTTATACTACATATAAAAATAAACTCAAAATGGATTAAAGACCTAAATGTGAGACCTGAAATCATAAAAATCCTAGAAGAGAGCAGAGGCAGTAATTTTTCTAACATAGGCTGTAATAGTATTTTTTTCTAGGTATGTCTCCTAAGGCAAGGGAAACAAAAGCAAAAATAAACTATTGGGACTTCCTCAAACTAAGAAGCTTTTTGCATAGCAAAGGAAACCATCAACAAAATGAAAAAGCAGCCTACTGAATGGGAAAAGATATTTGCAAATGATATGTCTGAGAAGGGGTTAATATCCAAAAATACATAAAGAACTTAAACAACCACCAAAAAACCCCAAATAGTAAATGGGTAGAGGACATGAATAGACATTTTTTCCAAAGACAGACATTTGACCAACAGATACATGAACAGATGTTCAGCATCATTAATCATCAGGGAAATGCAAATCACACTTGATCTTAGCCAAAAGGCCGAGAAGCCATTGGGGAAATGCAAATCAAAACCACAAGCAGGTATCACCTTGCACCTTTCAGAATGGCTCATATTAAAAAGACAAGAAATAACAAGTATTGACATGGATGCAGAGGAAAAGGAACTTTTGTGCACTGTTGGTGGAAATGTAAGTTGGTGCAGCCACTGTGGGAAACAGTATGGAAGTTCCTCCAAAAATTAGAAATAGCATATGCTCCAGTAATTCCATGATTGGGTATTTAGAAAACAAAACAAAAACATTAATTTGGGAAAAGATATGTGCACCCCTATATTTATTGCAGCATTATTTACAATAGTCAAGATAGGGAAGTAACCCAAGTGTCCATCAATAGATGAATGCATAAAGAAGATGTGATACACACACACACTGGAATATTAGCCATGAAAAATGAGTTTGTTTTTTTTTTGCCATTTCAGACAACATGAGGGTATTATGCTAAGTGAAATAAGTCAGACACAGAAAGAAAAATATAGTATGTTTCACTTATATGTGGAATCTAAACAGAACAGAGTAGACAAAAAGCAGAAACAAACCCATAAGTATAGAGAACTGATGGTTGCCAGAGAGGAGAGGGTGAGGGGATGGACAAAAATGGGTGAAGGGGAGTGGGAGATACAAGCTTCCAGTTGTAGAATGAATAAGTCACAGGGATAAAAGTTGCAGCATTGGGAACATAGTCAAGAGTATTACAATAGCATTATATGGTTACAGATGGTAGTTACACTTGTGCGGAGCATAGCATAATATATAGACTTGTCAAATCACTGTGTTGTACACTTGAAACTAATGTAACATTGTGTGTCAACTACAAGAAAATAAATCATAAAATATACTTTAGGAAAAAAAATAAGATGGCCAATTGTGTATCTTATGACTGCTCCATTGACTGGCCATTCCCCTGGCTCTCTCCCTTTCTCCTCAGGCCTTATTCCATGAGACACAGTAATATCAAAATTATGCCAGTTAATAACCCTACAGTGGCCTTGCAGTGCTCAAGTGAAAGGAAGAATTGCACGGCTCTCACTTTAAATCAAAAGCTAGAAATAATTAGGCTTAGTGAGGAAGGCAGTGTTGAAAACTGAGATAGGCGAAAATCTGGCCTCTTGCACCAGTTATAGTCAAGTTGTGAACGCAAAGGAAAAGTTTTGAAGGAAATTAAAAGTACTACTCTAGTGAATACATGAATGATAAGAAAGCCAAACAGCCTTATTGCTGAAATGGAGAGAATTTTTGTAGATCAAACCAGCCACAAATTCCCCTAAGCCAAGACCTAATCCAGCGCAAGGCCCTACCTGTCTTCAATTCTGTGAAGACTGAGAGGTGAGGAAGCTGCAGAAGAAGAGTATGAAGTTAGCAGAGTTTGGTTCATGAGGCTTAATGGAAGGAGCCGTCTCCAGAATACAAAAGTGCAAGGTGAAGCAGCTAGTGCTGATGTAGAAGCAGCTGCAGCAAGGTATCCAGAAGATGTAGCTGAGATAATTCATGGGAGTGGCTACACTAAATAACAGATTTTCAATATAGATGAAACAGCCTTCTGTTAGAAGAAGAGTTTATAGCTGGAGAGAAGTCAGTGCCTGCCTTCAAAACTTCAAAGGATAGGCTGACTCTCATTATGGGCTAGTGCAACTGGTGACTCTAAGTTGAAGCCAATGCTCATTTACCATTCCAAAAATCCTAGGGCCCTTAAGAATTATGCTAAATCTACTCTACCTTTGTTCTCTAAATGGAACAGCAAAGCCTTGATGACAGCATATCCATTCACAACATGGTTTACTATTTTAAGCCTACTGTTGAGACCTACTGCTCATTGGCAATGCACCTGGTCACCCAAGAGCTCTGATGGAGATGTACATGATTGATGTTTTTTTGTTTTTGAGAGAGAGAGCACGAGCGTGTGTGAGCAGGGGTGGGGGGGTGCAAAGGGAGAGAGAGAGAATCTTAAGCAGGCTCCATGCCCAGCACAGAGCTCAACGTGGAGCTCGATCTCACGACCCTGAGATCATGACCTGAGCTAGAAACCAAGAGTCCGGACACTTAACTGACTAAGCCATCCAGGCACCCCTAATGAGGTTGTTGGTGGTGGTGGTTTAAAAGATTAATGTTTTCATGCTTGCTAACACAATATCCATTCTGCAACCCATGGGTCAAGAGTAATTTTGACTTTTAAGTGTCATTATTTAAGAAATACATTCGTGAGGCTGTAGCTGCCATAGACAGTAATTCTTCTGATGGATCTAGGCAAAGTAAGTCAACAACCTTCTAGAAAGGATTCACCGTTCTAGATGCCATTAAGTACATTCATGATTCATGAGAAAAGGTCAAGATATCAACATGAACAAGAGTTTGGAAAGAAGATGATTCCAACCGTCATGGATGACTTTGAGGGGTTCAGGACTTCAGTGGAGAAAATAACTGCAGACGTGGTGGAAACAGCAAGACAAGAACTAGAAGTGGAGCCTGAAGGTGTGGCTGAAATACTGCAATCTCAGGACAAAACTTAAATGGATGAGGAGGTGCTTCCTATGGATGAACCAAGAAAGTGGTTTCTTGAGATGGAATCTACTCTCGGTGAAAGATTTTTGAAATGACAAAAAATTTGGAAATATTGCATGGTTAGTTGATAAGGCAGAGGCAGGGTTTGAGAGGACTGACTCTAATTTTGAAAGAAGTTCTACTGTGGGTAAAATGCTGTCAGATGGCATCACATGCTACAGAGAAATTGTTTGTGAAAGGAAGAGTCAGTCGATGTGGCAAACTTCACTGTTGTCTTATTTTTAAGAAACTGCCTTGTATGTGTACTTCAATAATAAAAACTAAGAAATAACTACACTTAGCATGGCAAACAGCATAGTGTACAGCATTGTCGAATCACTATGTTGTACACCTGAAAGTAATATAAATGTTGTCAATTATACTTCAATAATAAAAAAATATTGCCACAGCCACCCCAATCTTCAGCAACCACCTTGTTCACTCAGCAGCCATCAATCCTGAGGCAAGACCCTTCACTAGCAAAAACATTATGAATTGCTAAAAACTCAGATGATGGTTAGCATTTTTTAGCAATAAAGTACATTTTAATTATGGTGTGTACATTTCTTTTTAGACCATGCTGTTGCACATTTAAGACTATAGTATGCTATAAACATAACTTGTTTTGGTAAACATGATTTTTATATGCACTAGGAAATAAAAAAATTCATTCAACTTACTTTATTGTGATATTTGCTTTATGGAGGTAGTCTGGAACCAAACCCAAAATATCTGCAAGGAATGTCTGTGTAAGGATATTATACATAAAAATCCTAAGTTTCAGTTTCTTTTGAAAACCCAGGAGCTCTAGCAACACTGGGTTTGTCATACCACATGACAGACATCAGCTGGAGCTAAGAAGAAACCACCTTCTTCAGACATAGCATGTGCTCTTCACCACACCACCGTCCCCACCACTCCTCACTGCCTCCACCTAGCTGTCTTCACTTACTCAGTTCGTTTGGCTGCCTCCCACAGGCACTGGATCTTGTAACTTCTGTTACAAAAGCTTAAAACAGTACTACTTTTACCTTACTTATATATAATGTTTGCTTATCACGAACACTTTAATATTAATACATCCAGCAAAGGAGAACTTGAGCCAAGAATCTGTGTGAATTACCAGAAATTTCAAATCCGTCAAGTCCAAGATGAGGCATGACTTCAAATACCTTGCCTGCCTTCACACGGACATCCTATAACAGATTGGAAAGATTGGTATTGTGATCCAGTGTCCCTTCCCCATCTCTCCTTGAAGTATAGAGAACTCACTAGAATTTAGTACTACTAAAGGAATAAGAGCATAAGGGAGGATCTGGTAATTATTTGTTGAGACTATTTCAGGGCATTCAAAGAATAGTCTTAAAAAGAGACACATAATAGGGGCGCCTGGGTGCCTCAGTTGGTTAAGTGTCCGACTCTTGATTTCAGTTCTGGTCATAGGGTCCTGAGCTCAAGCTCCAAATCAGGCTCCCTGCTCAGTGGGGAGTCTGCTTGTCTCCCTCTCCCTCTGCCCTTCCCCCTGCTCGTTCTCTGTCTCTTTCTCTCAAATAAACACGTAAATCTTAAAAAAAAAAAAAAAAAAAAAAGACACATAATAGAAGGCTGGTCAAATCCTGTGAGCATAGTTACTTCTTAGTGAAAATAAGGAAATCGGGCTGATGGTCAGATGCTTAATAATGAAGCCACATTTACTGTGCATCTCGGGTGTGTGCCTGGCCTTGCAGACGGTGGACCACAGTGTTTCAGAGCTTTAACTCTGAAGTTAGAGGTAGGTTCCCATCTTGGCTGTGCCCCTAGCTAGCTGAGTAACCAGGGGCAAGTGATCTAAGCTCTCTGAGCTTAAGTTTCTCCACCTATAAGATGGAAATAATAGTATCTGTCTCATAGGGTGAAGACTGAATAAGATGTAATGCACTTAGCATAGCACTTGACATGTAGAAGTACTCAATAATTATGAACCATTAGTTTTTAGTTTAATCCTCACAACAGCCCTGCTAGATAGGTAGTGATACTGCCATTTTACAAAGGAAGAAAGGTGATATGTGAAGGCCACACAGCTGGTAATAAGAAAGCTGAATTTGGTATGACTTTAAAGCTCATGTTCTTTCCAGTACACTTTGCTTCCCTTTTTAATTGAATGCCTATTACTGGAGACCCCTCAAGACATTTTTCTGGTAGGATCCAATTTATCTAGATAAACTTGCATGTGCCCCAGGGAAGCTCCTGCAGTAATGGTCAACTAGACACTCTGCTTCTGTTTTTATAACACACAGAACCCCTGTCTTACCACACCTACCACAAATTTTCAGAATCAGAATCTCAGGGGGTGGTGTGAAGGCACATGTATTTTAAAAACAATGCCCTGGATGACCTCTGTGGGGCAGTGCTCTCATTAGGAACACTATGTACCTGGACATTCTGCCCCCACCAACCCCCACCCCCCCCACCTCCCTGCCTCCTGCTGTTAAATCTGTCCATTTTCTACCTTGGGTCTTTCTCCATTCATTTGGCTGTTTTCCTGCCAGGAGACTGGCATCTGCCCCCTTTCCCCCTCACTGAGTTGGCATTCACCAAACACTAGCCCTTGGCCCACAGCAAACTCCTGTATGCTGTGGCAGAAGGAAGCAAGAGGTGGTACCTATCTTCTGGGTGACCGGCTCTGGGAAAGGAAAGAGGGAAGACTAAGTTACCATGCACTAAAGGCCCGGAGGGTGGGCGAGTTTCCAGAGAAGGCCACTTTGGTGGGGGTCCTATAATTGGGAGACCTGTCCTATGGGATCTGACTGAACTCTGTCTGCCCTCTTTCTGTCCTAGGCTCTGGAAGAAGATCTGAACCAGAAGAAGCGAGAACAGGAGATGTTCTTCAAAATGAATGAGGAGACAGAATGCCTGAACCCTACCACCCCAAATAAGGCCACCAAGTTCTTCCCCTACAGCTCTGTGGATACTTCTTAACAGCCAGCTGGGGCTGGGGCTCCAGGGTGGGGGGCTTCCAAGGCCCACCCATTCTCTGTGAACAAGTAACTCAGGACCCCCCCTTCCCTCTTGCTTCCATGACAACTTGAATCCAGCCCCTTGCCTTGTGCTACCCCAGCTGTGCCCAACAGACTCATGCTAGTGTTCCTTAATTCTCGCTCTCTTATGGCGGGCGAGGTTTTATGATGTGTGGCCTGATCCTAATGTATGTCCTGTTTGAGCCCCACATCTCTCCAAGTTGTCAGTGACCTGGGCTGCTAGTGGGGTCAGGGTCCAGGAGGAATGGTGTTCTGCAGCCTTGAGGCCCTCTTGTTTGCCGAAACACCCGTTTTGCTGTCTGTGGGCACAAAGTGCTGCTGCTGGTTATGATGAGTTTGTCCATATTGTGATTCTTGCCAGCTTTTCAGCCATTCCTTCTAGTATCAGACAAAAACCATGACTCTTAGCAGACCTTTTGGTTCCTAGTGAAGCCCACCCTGCAGCCAGCTGCTCAGGGGGTGCCCTCATCCTTCCAGTAACCCCCGATTTACTTTTCTCTTGAGACAAGGCCATATCTACAACAGTGGGATCGAGGAGAGCCTGAACTGTTCATTCTGCTGGTCTTGGGTGTTTCGTGCCATCTTGTGCCCCCCCCGCCTTACCTGACACATCTGCATACACATACATAGGGCTTGGCTCCCTGGCATTACCCAGGCTTGCCTCTGCCCTAGGCCTCTTGTGCCAGGTGGGTTGAAACACATTCACTGCCTGAGCCTGTGCCACCGAGCATGTGTAGGTGAAGCCACTGGTGTGAAGCGTGCTGGGTGCTGGCATAAATGGTACAGGCTGAGCTGCCAGTCTGTGATTCCCTTTGGCCCCCAAATAGGCTCCTGTGTTCAGGGGTAAATTCCGCACCACACAAGACTGTGCTTAGGCTATTGCTGTCTCACACCTGCCCATCCTGGCTGCCGGTGATATGGGAAGGCTGCTTCCCTCTAGCAGGAGTCTGGCCTTACACTGGAGACACCGGCTGGTGGTCACTGGGATTTCTGTTGAGGAAGAAAAAGCCTCAAGGAGAAATGTAATGCTTCCTGTCCCCAGCAACACAGCGGATGCAAAGCTTCTGTATCTCAGATGGAATCCTGGGCCTTTGGGTTACTCAGCTGGCCTCCAACAGATTCTGATTCCCACAGGCTGCTGGATGTAGATAACCTAGTAAAAGTCATGCTTAAACAGGCATTCAGTTTATCTACAAAGAAAACTTTGTTCACTTTGATTTCTAACTTGAAACAAATATAAATGAATGGCTTCGATAGGAAGATACCTGCTTTAAAACAAAACCGAAGGTGATTTTGAGGAATCCCATGGATGATATATTAAGTCTGGGTACCATTTTGCTGGTGATGGAGTGGCTAAGATCCAGGGACGATGTTTTCCTTCACTCCTAAATGTTTAAGGTTTGATGCTTGGTCCTAAAGCAATTCTCTTGAAGTTTTTGTGGTGCTGGTTAGAACTGGATCTTGGGGAGGGTGGGTAGCCATGCAACAAGAAGAGACTCGGGGTTCCCAAGGCTTATGTATACAGTGAAGATGCTCTGGGGGCTGTGGGAAGGCAGGGGTCCTCTTAAGTTGGTGAACATTCAGCTTGTCTGCTTCAGTATTTGACCCAGATGGGACAGTTTTCTCGTCTCATACATGTGAGATAAGGGAAACCATCGTCCCCTTCTATTCCTTTTGGTGCACAGGTACTGGGAAAATGTGAACTAGCAGCAGTGTAATTACAGAACATTGACAGAGTTCCACCAGACAAGGCCAGCACTGGCAAATGGTCAGGCAGGGCTGATACTGGCTTTGTTTACAATATTGCCTTTTGCAGCCTGGGGTGTGAGAGAGAGTATTCAGGTGAAATGCCATGGTTCAGATGAAAGTCTTTGATCATTCCCCTATTTGGCTCATCATTTACATGACTTAAGGATTTGCTCCTTCCCTGTTCCGTGCTGCCCAAGGCCTGATAGCTCCCTTGTCTTTTCTGGAGAGGGGCTGGTTGGGTCCTCCAGCCTCATGATGGAGCCAGCGTGCATACCCATCAGTGAGAAGGCCCACACAGTATTCCTCATGCCCTGTGCTAATGTTTCCTCTGTAAGGGACAGATGGGACTGTTCCTCGTTTTCAGTCTGTTTTTGGCAGAGTAAATATAACTAACTTATATTTTCCCTTTATAAAGGATAGAAGTTATTTTTATGTCATTTCAAAACTTTATACAGAACTTTTGTAAAATTTTCTCTGCAAACTTCAACTGCAAGAATGTAAATATGCTTCTAATAAAACAACAAGGTGAGAGACTATTTGCATTTGTGGTTGTTCTCTTAGATCAGGGTGGAAACAGCAGGGCAAACTTATCCACATCTGCCAGGCGAGAAAGGGTTTACTACCTCTCTGAGTCACACAGCCAGTCAGACTTTGGGGTGGGTTTCTGTTTTGTAAGAAGTTATGTGTACGTGTGTGTGTGTGCGCGCGCGCGTTCTACAGACATTTAACAACATTAACATTCTCATTAACATCAAACCCCAGGAGTTTTCACATGTTAGCTTATTAAATCCTTTTAACAACCTGTGAGGAAAACCTTGTCATTCCTATTTTATAGACGAGGAAATGGACACAGCAAGGGGAAGGTTGGGCCAAACTTCACAATACTGGTAAATGATGCCTATGAAATTCAAACTTAGACCTAGAGGTGCTGTTTCCACCACACCTCCTCTCCTACTCGCAGCTGCCCATTACACACTCAGTAAGAGTCACTGTATTTAAATGCATTTTTCCGCCATGCCTCTGAAGCCCCATTCAGGGGTTCCTAATCGGGTCCACAGACCTCCCCTATCACCAACAAGGGATCAGAGGGTAGAATTTAGGGTGTCTTTGTACCTGGATGGGAAAAGATTTGGTTTTTAGTTTGAGTAACCTCTAACTGAAATTCAGTACTTCCTGTCTGTATGGATGTAGGCAACCAACTCTAGTAGTATAAGCAGTCCCTGGGACTGTCCGCAGTAGAAATCAGAGGTTTCATCTCACAAGACTGCTGTGCAGACATCTCAAAATTTTTGTTCATCACTTTGAAATAACAGTAGTTATTAGACATCACTAGATCCTGTTATGTAAGATTGAGATGTGTGTATCACATTATATATACATACATATCACATCTATAAGCAATATATGTTTTCTAACATTCTGATACCTACATTTCATTATGACTGTTTCACTTGTAATCTATGTGCTTTATATTGTAGATCTGACAATACTATTCTTAGAAGCGTTTTACATTCTTTATGGAATGCCTTAAAATTAAGGACCCCTACTTTGTCTGCAGCCCTGAGCTGTCACTGTCCTAAAAACCTACTGACCAGCAGGTGGCGGTCCACTGTCAGGGTATCCCATAGGTCTGTGAACTCAGTGTGTTGGGAGGTGGGGGTGCAAGCAGACCAGTAGCTGGCATGCCTCCCATTAAGGGACAGAAAAGTGACTGGAATTCCCAGGAAAAAGGATTCATGAAACAGGTGAAGAAGAAATGCATCAAGGGATACATGGAACTTGAGAAATGAGATCATTCCACTTGAACTGATACCACTTATGTACTATGTGCTAGAGATGCTGAAATGAGTAAGACATTGACATTGCCTTCAAAATACTTGCCCTGCCGAGGAAACAGACCTGGAGAAGCAGAGCGTCTGTTCGGGCTGATGCAGCCTCAGAGAACCAGGAAAGAGCTACCAGAGGTGGGGACACTGAGTCTTGGAGGACAAACTACTATGTGCCAGAACACATTCAGGGCCTGGGGTATGAGTGGTTTATGAGCCATGAGGCTGGAGAGAACAGGGCCAGACCGGCATGCCTGGGCTCAGAGTGACCCTTTCCAACCCAAGGGCAGTAAGAAGTCTGGAAAGGAGTTTACTCAGGGGAAGGACAGTTGAAATCATGACAGTAGCAACTCAACAGACCAGCTGGGGAGAGAGAATGTTGACGTTGAAGTGAATGATGGCCTACAAAGGTTGGAGGCTTTAGGAAGGAATGGACAGACTGCAGGCTCCATAAGGGCAGGGAATAAGACTCTACCTGATCCCTAAACAGCCAGGTCCCAGCATGTTGCAACACTGAGATACTGTCTGGGCCCCTTGTGCCAGCAAGGGTCTGAAAAGGGAGCAGCGGCGATCTGGGGGCTGAAGACTGGATATATATTAACCCACTGTGGTATCAGAGATGTTGACTAGGTCTGATTAACCACTGTGTTGATAGTTAAAAACATCACTTCCAGTGATGGCAGACGAGGTAATTCAGACCAGTCCTCTAAAATTGAGGACAATTAGAAAAGCTCGGCAGAAATACTAAACATGTCTACTAGAAGGCACAAGAGATCTATAAGATAGTGAAGACTTAAAAAGTCAGGACTGAAGCAAGTACAGAAGGCCAAAGAGATGATTCTGGTATTTTACCCTGAGAGCATTTGCTGATCCTAGAGAGGGGACAAATCTGGAGCTGGCCAAAATGCCAGGATCTCTGCAAGGGGAGCTTGTACATGTAGTCAGTGCACTGGTCATGTCTGGTGCCCCAGTTTTGGGGGCTGCTTCCCACAGGATGCCTCTTGATTGCCTGAATCTGGGGGCTAGGGGAGGGTTGTGTTCCAGCGTCCCTCCAGACTGTAACAATCAGTTCTTGGCAGACTACCACCCCCAAAACACTACTGCACAGACAGTAGACTGAAACACACCCCCAGTCTTTCTGTGAAAGAAGTGTGTATGTTTTTCCTGGAGCTTTTGCCTGAGGCACAGGCTTCCAGGTTTAGCACACATCTAGAGGCCTATGGAGATGCTCTCAGGGAATGTAGGCTGGGGGACACAACCTTTGTGCTCTCCCTCTGCCTTGTTCCGGCTCTCCAGTATCTCCCAGAAAGGAGAATATACACTTGTCTGGAGCCCTGATTTTTGCTAATGTCATCTATGGAACACCTCCAGATCACCTAGTCTGGTGGCTAGCAGGGTTCATGCTTGTGGTCCCACAGTACTATATATATTTGCATACTCAAAAGCTGCTACCTGAAGGTCTGGCTTCCAATCAGCCTGAATTTAGGTGCTGAGATCCTCCACTTTAGGGCAGATAGAACTTGGCACACCCCCAACAATGGGAGCTTTATATTAAAAATAAGACAGGCTGCTTGGAATCTTAAAGGTTCAAGAGCCTACCAAGAGCTAGACAAGGCTGAACAATAACACTCATTTCTTAAACAAGGCCACTCCTTTAAGACTGGAAGAGGTAGGTGTTTCACTTAATACATAGAAACAAACACAGAGTCAAGCAAAATCAGGAAACAGAGGAATATATTCTAAACAAAAGAATAAGATAAAACAGGAAAAAACCTTAATGAAATGTGTAAGTAATTTACTTGATAAAGAGTTCAAAGTAATGGTCATAAAGATGCTCACCCAATTTGGGAGATGAATGATGCTCACTCAACTTGGGAGAAGAATGGATGAACACAGTGAGAACTTTAACAAATGGATAGAAAACACGAGAAAGTACCAAATAAGAAGTCACAGAGCTGAAGAATACAATAATTCAACTGAAAAATACACTACAAGGGCTCAACAGCAAACTAGATGAAGCAGAAAAAAGATCAGTGAACTCAAACACAGAGTAGTGGAACTCCCCAGAGCAGCAAAAAGAAAAAAAGAATTTAAACAGTGAACATAGCTTAAGGGATTTATAGGACAACATCAAATGGACTAACATTTGCATTATAGAGGTCCCAGAAAGAGAAGAGAGAAAGGTGCAGAAATTTTTCTTGAAGAAATAAAGGTTCAAAATTTCCCTAACCTGGGGAAAGAAATGGACATACAGATCCAGGAAGCCAGAGAGTTCCAAAGAAGATAAACTCAAAATGACCCACACCAAGACAAATTATAATTAAAATGTCAGAAGTTTAAGACAAGGAGAGGAATCTCAAAAGCAGCAAGAGAAAAATTTGTTAGGCACAAAGGAACCCCCATTAGACTATCAGCAGATTTTTCAGCAGAAACATTGCAGATCAGAGGGAGTGGCATGATACATTCAAAATGTAGGAAAAAAAAAATCTTCCAACCAAGAATACTCTACTTATTATTTAGAATTGAAGGGGAGCTAGTTTTTTAGATGAGCAAGGCTAAAGGACTTCATCATTATTAACCTAACCTTAGAAGAAATGTTAAATGTACTTTTTAGCCTGAAAAGAAAGGGTGCCAATTAGTAACAAGAAAACATGAAAGAATAGATCTCACCGGAAAAGTAAATATATGGTAAAGGTAGTGGATTAATCACTTGTAAAACTAGTATGAAGGTTAAAGAATAAGTAGTAAAAATAACTGTAACTATGATAATTAGTCAAGTGATACACAAGATAAATGTAAAATTGTGACAACAAAAACATAAAACATAGGCTGGGGAGAGTAAAAACACAGAGCTTTAAAATGCATTCAAACTTAAGTTATTATCAATTTAAAACAGATTCTTATGAATATATGAATATGTTATATGCAAGCCTCATGGTAACCACAAAGCAAATACCTATAATAGATACAGAGAAGATAATAAGTAAGGAACCTGAGCATACCACTAAATAAAGTCATTAAGCCAAAAGGAAGACAGCAAGAGAAGAAAGAGATAAAAACTGCAAAACAACCAGGAAACAATGAACAAAATGACAATAGGTACATACCTATCAATAATTATTTTAAATATAAAAGGACTAAATTTTCCAATCAAAAGACAGAGAGTAGTTGAATGGATAAAAACAATAAAACCCATCCACATGGTGCCTACAAGAAACTCACTTCATATGTAAGGACACACACAGACTGAAAGTAGAGGGATAAAAAAGGATGTCCCACACAAATGGAAACCAAAATAAAATTGGGGTAGGGATATATAAATAAAACAACACTTCAGGGGCACCTGGGTGGCTCAGTCAGTTAAGCATCTGCCTTTGGCTCAGGTCATGATCTCAGGGTCCTGGGATCAAGGCCCGTGTTGGGTTCTCTGCTCAGCGGGGAGTCTGCTTCTCCCTCTGCCCCTCCCCCTGCTTGTGCTCACTCTCTCTCTTTCAAATAAATAAAATCTTTAAAAAAAACCACTTTAAAACAAAGATTGTAATGAGACAAGGACATTACATAATGATAAAGGACTCAACTCAACAAAAAGATATAACTTTTGTAAATATTTATGCACCCGACACAGAAGCACTAAAACATACAAAGGAAATATTAACATACCTAAAGGGAGGGACATCTGGATGGCTCAGTTTGTTAAGTGTCTGACTCTTGATTTCAGCTCAGGTCATGATCTCAGGGTTGTGAGATTGAGCCCCGCATTGGGCTCTGCACTGGGCGTGGAGCCTGCTTAAGATTCTCTCTCCCTCTGACCTTCCCCAGCTCTCTCTAAAATAAATAAATAAATAGAAAAAAAGAAGAATTAAAACAAAACCAAAAAACATACCAAAGGGAGAAATAGCAAAATAATAATAGTAGGGGACGTTAATGTACCACTTACATCAATGGATAGATCATCCAGAGAGAAACTCAATAAAAAAACATTAGCCTTAAATAACATGTTAGACCATATAGATTTAATAGATATATATACAATATTCCATCCAAAAGCAACAGACAATGCATTCTTCTCAAGCACACATGGAACGTTCTCCAGGATAGATCACAGTTTAGTCCACAAAACAAGTCAATAAATTAAGGAGACTAAAATCATATCAAGTATCTTTTCCAACTGCAATGGTATGGAACTAGAAATCAATTACAAAAAGAAAACTGGAAAATTCACAACTATGTAGAGATTATACCACATGCTACTGAAAAACCAATGGGTCAAAGAAAAACAAGAGAAATTAAAAAAATACCTTGAGACTAATGAAAATACAATATCCCCAAATTTATGGGATGCAATAAAAGTAGTTCTAAGAGGGTAACTCATACTAATAAAGGCCTCTATCAAGAAACAAGAAAGATCTCAAATAAATGACATCTCAAGGAACTAGAAAAAGAAGAGCCCAAAGTTAGTAGAGGGTAGGATATAACAAAGATCAGAGTACAAATAAATGAAAGAGAAACTAAAAAACCAATAGAAAAGATCAATGAAACTAAGAGCTTGAAAAGGTAAAAATGGTAAACCATTAACTAAGCTTAGACTTATCAAGAAAAAAAGAAAGGGTTCAAATAAAATGAAAAAGGAGACATTACTGATACCACAGAAATACAAACATCATCAAAATGAACAACCTAAAAGGAAAAATTCCTAGAAATGTACAACCCTAGAAGACTGAATCATGAAGAAATAAAGTCTGAATATATCAATTACTAGTGAGGAGATTGAATCAGTAATAAAAAACCTCCCAACAAATAAAAGTCCAGGACTAGATGGTTTCACTGGTGAATTCTACCCATCCTAAGAATTAATACCAAACCTCTCAAACTCTTCTGAAAAACAGAAGGGGAGAGAAAACTTCCAAACTCATGTTGTGAGGCCAAATATTACCCTAATACCAAAACCAGATGAAGATTCCACAATAAAATTACAGGCCAATATCACTAATGAACACAGATGCAAAAATCCTCAACAAAACATTAGCAAACCAAATTCAAAAATATATGAAAAGGATCATATGCCACCATCAAGTGGGATATATTCTAGGGATGCAAAGATGGTGTAATACCCATAAATCATCAAGATACACATTAACAAAATGAAGGATAAAAATCATATGGTCATCTGAATAGATGCAGAAAAATTCAACATCTCTTCATGATAAAAACTCTCAAAAAAGAGGGAACATACCTCAACATATAAAGGTCATAATATGACAAGCCCACAGCTAATATCACACTTAACATTGCCTTTAAGATCAGGAACAAGAGAAGGATGCCCATTCTTGCCAGTTTTTTTCAACACAGTACTGTAACTCTTAGAGCAATTAGGCAAGAAAAAAATAATAAAAGGCATCCAAATTGGTAAGGAAGAATAAAATGATCACTATTCGCAGATAACATGATATTATATGTAGAAAACCCTAAAGATGCCACCAAAAAAAAAAAAAAAATCTTATTAGAACTAATAAATTCAAGGGGCGCCTGGGTGCTCAGTTGGTTAAGCTCCTGACTCTTGATTTTGGTTCAGGTCATGATCTTGGGGTTGTGAGACTGAGCCTGGTATTGGGCTCTGTGCTCAACAGGGAGTCTGCTTGAGATTCTCTCCCTCTCCTCCTCTAGCTCTCTCTCAAAAATAAATAAATCAATGAATCTTAAAAAAAAAAACTAATAAATTCAGTAAAAAAATAAATTACAGGATAAAATTAATATGCAAAAAAGTTTCTACACACTAATAACAAACTATCTGAAAGAGAAATTAAGAACACAATCCCATTTACAATTGTATGAAAAAGAATAAAATACCTAGGTATAAATTGAACCAAGGAGGTAAAAGACCCATACACTGAAATCTATAAGACACTGATGAAAGAAAATGAAGATGACACAAATAAATGGAAAGATATTCCATGCTCATGGATTGGAAGAATATTGTTAAAATGTCCACACTATCCAAAGCAATCTACAGATTTAATATAATCCCTATCAAAATTTCAGTATCATTTTTTACAGGAATTTAACCAACAACCTTAAAATTTGTACGGGACCACAAAAGACTTCGAATAGCAACAACAATCTTGAGAAAAAAGAAAAAAGCTGGAGGCATCACAGTTCCTGATTTCTTTTTTTTTTTTTAAAGATTTTATTTATTTTTTTGAGAGAGAATGAGAGATGGAGAGCACAAGAGGGAAGAGGGTCAGAGGGAGAAGCAGACTCCCTGCTGAGCAGGGAGCCCAATGTGGGACTCGATCCCGGGACTCCAGGATCATGACCTGAGCCGAAGGCAGTCGCTTAACCAACTGAGCCACTCAGGCGCTCCACAGTTCCTGATTTCTAACTATATTACAAGGCTAAAACAATCAAAACAGTATGGTGTTGGCATAAAAACAGACACATAGATCAATGGAACAGAATAGAGAGCCCACACATAGATGGTCAATTAAGTTATGACAAAGGACACAAGAATAACAATGGGAAAAGGACAGTCTCTGCAGTAAATGATGCTGGAAAAACTGAACAGTCACAAGGAAAAGAATGAAACTAGATTACTATCTTACATTATATACAAAATTAACTCAAAATGGATAAGAAGGCTTGAATATAATACCTGAAACCATTAAACTTTTAGAGGAAAACATAGGCAGTCCACTCCTTGACACTGGTCTTGATGATTTTTTGGACCTGACACCAAAAGCAAAGGAAACAAAAACAAAAATGAACTCGTGGAATTACATTAAACTACAAACCTTCTGTACAGCAAAGGAAATTATCAACAAAATGAAAGGCAACCTAGTGAACGAAAAAAAATTTGGAAATCATATATGATAAGGAGTTAAAAATCCAAAATATATAAAAAACTCATACAACTCAATAGCAAAAAACAATCTGATTAAAAAATGGGCAGGGATGAGGCGCCTGGGTGGCTCAGTCGTTAAGCGTCTGCCTTCGGCTCAGGTCATGATCCCAGGGTCCTGAGATCGAGCCCCACATTAGGCTCTCTGCTCAGCGGGAAGCCTGCTTCTCCCTCTCCCACTCCCCCTGCTTGAGTTCCCTCTCTCACTGTCAAATAAATAAAATCTTAAAAAAAAAAATGGGCAGGGGACCTGAACACATTTTTCCAAAGACACACAGATGGCCAACAGGTACATGAAAATATGATGAACATCACTAATCATCAGGGAAATGCAAATAAAAATTACAATGAGATATCACCTCATACATGTTAGAATGGTTATTATATCAAAAGACAAGAAACAGCAACTGTTAGTGAGGATGTGGAGAAAAAGGAACCCTCGTACACTGTTGGTGGGAATGTAAATTGGTGCAGCCACTGTGGAAAACAGTATGGAGGTTCCTTTAAAAAATATATACTAACCATATGATTCAGCAATTCCACTTATGGGTATTTATCCAAAGGAAATGAAAACACTAACTTAAAAAGATACACCCCCCCATGTCTGCTACAGCATTATTTACAATAATCAAGATATGGAAACAACCTAAGGGTCTATCAGTGGATGAATGAATGGATAAAGAATATGTGGTATGTGAGTATGTGTACATGTATACACATAATGAAGTACTATTCATTCATAAAAAACATAAAATCTTGCTATTTGCAATGAGATAGACCTTGAAGACATTATGCTAAGTAAAATAAGTCAAAGGCAATCCTGTATGATCTCACTTATATGTGGAATCTAAACAATACAAAAGGAAAACAACAAAACACAACCCAAAGCTCACAGATACAGAGAACAGATTGGTGGTTGCCAGTGGTGGGGATGGGGGTTAGATGAAATGGATGAAGGTGGTCAAATATACAAACTTCCCATTATAAAATAAATAAGTCATGGGGATATAATGTAGAGCACAAAGAATATAGTTAATAACACTGTATTGCATATTTGAAAGTTGTGAAAGGAGTAGCTCTTTAAAGTCCTCATCATAAGAAATAATTTTTTCTAACTATTGTTAAAGTCAAACACAAATAAAGACCAGACTTCAAAATTCTCTGGACAGACAAAACTAGTTTAGTCATATAGGCAAAGCTTAATTTATTTTGCAAGGCAAGTGAGGCTAACTTGACATGGGACACTTCTTACTTGTGCCTCTGAAAATGATAAATGAAACTTAAATTGATCCCAAAACTGATATGAGATAATCACTAACCAATTCCCTTTCTTTTAAGAAAATTCTAATACTGTAACCAGTCATTACCTCTATAATATATAAGCTGCTTTATAATCATATACCTCTGAGCCTCCTTCCATGCTTTGATTGGAAAGCCTCTGGCTTGCAAACTGTCTTTGGTGTAAACACAATATACTTTTACTAATAGTACTTCAGGGATTCATTGGTTTTAGGTCTATTTTTTTTCCCTGAACTTCTGGCTCCATGGTGTCAGAAGTGGGATCCAAAGAAGCTACCCAATGATTCCAAGTAAGGTGAGCAACCAGGTGCTGTATCCACACACCACAATGGGCTCAATGATTTCTCACTGACTCTGGAGTTTGAGGGTATATCTTTCTTGATCTGAACTCCACTATCTGTTCCGGACTCTCCAGCTTCACTGTGTACATTTGCTTTCTGTTTTTGTTGAAGCTATTCAGTAAGTCACCCTTCTGTATGTAAAGGGAAAAACCCATGATTCTCGATTTTACACCATGGTACAATTACTGGGGCCCCCAGAGATGATTTGTGTTAGGGACTCTAAAGGCAAAGATGTGTTCTACCTGGTCTGAAACTCTCTCTGTCCTATAAAGACTCCTCCCTTTTATAATGTATAGCCACTATAGATGAGGATCTTGTGTACTTTTTTTTAAAGAGTTTATTTATTTGAGAGAGAGAGGGAGAGCATGAGAGAAGGAGTGTGTACACGAGAGAGCACCAACTGGAGGGGGGTGCAGACGGAGTGGGAGAAGCAGACTCCCTGCTGAGCAGGGAACCCTCCACAGGTCTTGATCCCAGGATCCTGGGATAATGACCTGAGCCCAAGGCAGACACTTAACCAACTGAGCCACCTAGTGACCCTGGATCTGGTGTACTTTTGGAAAATGAGTGTGAACTTTCAAAAAATTTGAAATTGTAGTGGCCCCTTTGGAGGAAACTTTAACTTAGATAAACCCACCTTTTAAACAGCTCCCTTGAAAAGGGAGGATCAAAACTCTCAGAGATAATGAAATGCATTCTTTGATTGGTATGTAGAAACTTCTGAAAGGCAAAATGAGGGGTGCCTGGGTGGCTCAGTCGTTAAGCGTCTGCCCTCAGCTCAGGTCATGATCCCAGGGTCCTGGGATTGAGCCCCACATCGAGCTCCCTGCTCCACAGGAGGCCTGCTTCTCCCTCTCCCACTCCCCCTGCTTGTGTTCCCTCTCTCGCTGTGCCTGTGTCAAATAAATAAGTAAATAAATAAAATCTTAAAAAAGAAAAAGGCAAAATGACTCCAAAAATAGCTTCTGCAGAAGAATCCTTATAGCACACAAAGTTTAGTAAGAAACTTTGACCATCTAACAAGGCAATCTTAACTTAGTCTCTGCCAAATACATTTCTGAATCCAGCTATTCTTTTGAGTTCTGTATTATTGTACCCAAAACATAGCAAAAATTTTAAAGTGAAAATATAAGATCTCTCTGTGTGTGTCTGTACGTTTATGTAAATCTATGTATATGTATATGTGATATTTTTAAGAGAGTTCTATTTAATTGGCTAAAAGTGAAAGAAACAGTTGTATAAATTAACTTTTCCTAAAACTCAGAAGTACATAACCTAACCCAAATGTTTTCCAAGTTCACATGATATGGGATAATCTTTGGTAAACAGAAAGGAGTTTAAGTTTGTTGGTTTAATAAATACAGGCATGTATTCAGAATTATCAACATAAATGTAATGCAAACATGCAACTTTTCTACCTGGGTTTACCAGTCAAATAAACTCATGCTATATTTATGTTGCAAAATTTGTCAAGAAGAAAAATAATTTAAAATGATGGTTAGCAGTTTCATGTCTAACCTAAGCACAATTGTTAAAAACAAGTAATTTAAATACATTTAAATAAAAGCTTACATTAAGTTAAACTATATAATGAATATTCATTGAATATATAGGTCATTCTCAAATAAGAAAATATACTGAGACATTGATAGCTAAACATGTTTATCTACTTTTTGGCCACTTCATTTCAAGTAGGCTCTATATCCAGGGTGGAGCCCAATGCACGCACAACCCTAGATCAAGACCTGAGCTGAAATCAAGAGTCAGATACTTAAGCCACTAGCCACCCAGGTGCCTCTACTTTTGGCTTTTTAATTTTTAGAGACAAAAGATATTTGGGTTTATTAATATTGCCACACTGAATACTACAAAATACTACAAAAATATGTCTCCAAAAACTGTAAAGTTTTTATAACTATGTATTTGTAAGTTTGCTAATGTACTATGGGATGCTAATATATGAAAGACCGTTCACAATTGCCTGTGCCTTAGTTTTCACTGGAAGGTAAAGATTACTAATAGTTAAAATTTATAATCAATATGTAAATATAAACCTACTAGAAACAGTTAACATTTATAATCAATGTGTAAAAATAAACCTACTAGAAAAGTAAAAGTAAAAGGAAGCAATTTTGTATACAAAATGTGGGAAGAAAATCATGTGTATTTATGTGCAGAGTACACAAAGAATATAGGATGTGTTTTCATTATGAAGAAAGAGTACTGTTGTCTAAAATAAAATGACTGGTTGTTCCAGAAGAAGTAAGAAAGAGTGGGATAGAGGCTAAATGGATATAGAAGTTGCAGAAAGTTTGTGGGAAAGAAATTTTATGTTGTGAGGCCAAAGCTGGGTAAAATTGAATAGATTTACTGCAAGATTTTTTTTTTAAAGATTTATTTATTTATTTTAGAGAGAGTAAGCAAGTGTGCGCGTGCAAGTGGGGAGAGGGGCAGAGGGAGAGAGAATCCCAGGCAGGCTCCCCACTGAGTGTGGAGCCTGATGTGGGGCTCGATCTCATGACCCTGAGATTATGACCTGAGCCAAAATCAATAGTCAGACGCTTAACTTACTAAGCCACCCAGGCATCCCTAAGGGTTTTTAAAAATAAGCTTTAATATATAGTGTATATTGTATAAAACTCTAACTTAATTTCCTTTCATCTGCTAAAAGGACAAAGTTTTCTTGGACTATTTCTCTGCTCTTGGTAAGATTATGAAAGGTTTTTCTTTGCTTTTTAAGTAATCTCCCTAGAAAACAAAGATTCTGTTTTATCAAAATAATATTCTGTGGTTCATGTTGTCTTTATCATGCTTTTGATTACTTAAAAAAAAGTCTTCTCTATTAAAAGAGCTAAGGGTTTTTTTTTTTTCCCTACAAATATATGGCTTTCTGTATTTGCCTTTGAAATCTTTTGTCACTTCGGTGGAATGGATAACTAAGTATTGTTTCACAGTGAACTGTTATCCTATTTGTTCAAATGTTTTAAATCTTTTGACATTTTTAAAATTTTTATTTTTATATTTTTTTAAGAGAGGGGGAGGGGCAGAGAGAGAGGAGAAAGAATCTCAAGCAGGCTCCACACTGAGTGTGGACTCAATCTCATAAGTGCGAGATCATGACCTGAGCTGAAACCAAGAGTTGGATGCTTAAACAACTGAACCACCCCAGTGCCCCAAATCTTTTGACATTTTTAACAAACTTCAGCAAATCAAATTCTGAATGAAGTCTTTTTGAATTTGAACTAACTTTGGGATTTTCCTGAAGAACCCTAAAAAATCTCAAAAGTTGTGTTCTCTCTCTGTATAAAAGAGAAATATTAATTTATTTAGGCTTATTTGCTCTGTTAAACTACATGGGAAATATTGTTGAATAAAAAGTAATGCTTAATCTTCTTAGATTATAATCATATGGTTATATGCTATTTTTTTTTTCTTAAGATTTTACTTATTTATTTGAGAGTGAGAGAGAGCGCATGAGTAAGGGGAGGGGCAGAGGGAGAAGCAGACTACCTGCTGAGCGGGAGGCCCTATGCGGGGCACGATCCCAGGACTCCGGGAGCATGACCTGAGCTAAAGGCGGACAATTAACTGACTGATCCACCCAGGTGTCCCTGGTTATATGTTATTAAATATAACTGTTCCAGAAATTATACAAAGTTCCTAAAATTGTAGTATGTCCTGGTATGATGTTATTAGTTATAATTCTAGTTATTATTTTACAGTACTATATATCACAAAGATAACAGTCTGCTTCTCAAATGAATCTTTTTTTTTTTTTTTTTTGGCAAACTCTTACCAGATCTTTAACCAAAGCTATTTTGAAGTCTTGTCATGCACAGACATTTATTGTTTTACTCTTGAATTTTCTCTGGAAGCATTTACAATCAACTACAGGCAAAGATGCTTCATCTTCAAAAAGATTCATGGAAAAGACCCTCACCAGTATTCTAGAATACAGGTTTCTGATAACTTTAAATCATAACACTGGACTAGATAAGCATTTTTAAAAATCTAGTGGCAAGGGGATTGATTCATAAAGCTGCTAACCCAAGATGAAACAAAAGTGTAAGTCTCTGAATAAACCAATGAAGATGATTATAAGTACAAATAAAAAAAAAAGCAAATCAAAACTACAATGAGGTATCACCTCACACCTGTCAGAATGGCTAAAAAAAACCCCACAAGAATGGGGCACGTGGCTGGCTCAGTTGGTAGAGCATGCAACTCTTGATCTCAGGGTTGTTAAGTTTGAGTCCCAAGTTGGGCATAGAGATTACTTAAATGAGAAAATAAATAAATAAAAACTTAAAAAAACCCACAAGAAACAAGTGTTGGTGAGGATGTGGAGAAAAAAGAACCCTTTTGCATTCTTGGTGGGAATGCAAACTGGTGCAGCCACTATGGAAAACAGTATGGAGGTTCCTCAAAAAGTTAAATATAGGACTACCCTATGATCCAGAAATCATACCACCGGGTTATCTACTCCAAAAATACAAAAACACAAATTCAAAGTGATACATGCACCCTTATGTTTATAGCAGCATTATTTACAATAGCCAGATTATGGAAGCAGCCCAAGTGTCCACCAATAGATGAATGGATAAAGAGGGAGTGGCATATATATATTATTTAGCCATAAAAAGTATGAAACCTTACCATTTGCAATGACGTGGATGGAAACAGAAAGTATAGTGCTAAGCAAAATAATAGTTAAAAATAGGACTACCCTATGATCCAGAAATCATACGATTGGGTATCTACCCCCAAAATACAAAAACATGTGCCTGAAACTGTCATTCTCATTTTATCTTCTAAAAAAGCTCCAAACTCAAATCTAGAAATTTTCTCAACTGGCTGCTGTCTAAACTCAAAAATGAATTTATAATTTGTTTGAGCTATTAACCCTTGTTTTTCTTTTATTTCCATAGAAATGCCTCTTATTAAATTACTTGATTGCTCACATCATGGAGGTCTAGTTAAGGTGGAAAGTCATCTGTAATTCTGCCTCCTGAAATAAAACATCCTCATGTTCATGCTGTCCAAAATAATCATGAGGACATGTGATTGTTAATACATCTATTGTGCCTATATAAAATAACTAAAAAAATGTAGATTGAATTAGAAAGGTAAAACCTGAATCTGATTAGAACACATTTGATTAAATGGTTAAATCTTGGCTTCTGGGAATCTCTGCTCTGGGGAATTTTTCAATCCTTGGCTATTATTCTCCTTAGAGAATCATATCTCCTTATCAATCATTTCAATGTTTCTAGTGTGTTATATCCTCTCAAAGGTTTTGAACACCTTTGGGCAGCAACTCACACCTCAAATTATAACCATCAGGATTAGACAACTCGAGGAACTCAATGATCTGACCTCCCACGTATATGACGATGATCTGACTGCTGGCAACAGTGACTACATGACCCTCCATCCTCAGGACTCAGCTATTGGAAACAGTGAATGTGCCTGGCTACATCAATAGTGGTAACCAAGAGTAACGCTATACTAGTTGGCTACACTCAGCTTGCTAAGAGAATGACCAAAAAGGAATTGTTAGAATCAAACACATATGGAGACCAGAGCTTGTCTTGGAGCTTATTTTGCAAGGCAAGTGAGGCTAACTTGACCTGGGTCTCTTCTTGCTTATGCCTCTGGAAATCATAAGCGAAACTTAAACTGTTCCCCCATGAGGTAACCAATAATTCCCTTTCATTTAAGAAAATTCTAATATTATAACTAATCACTGGGAAGAATAAACAGTCACTGTCTCTACACTATATAAGCTAGTTTACAATAATAAACCTCTAAGCCTCATTCCATGTTTTGATTTGAGTGCTCCTGGCTTGCAAACTGTCTTTCTGGTGTGTGCTTTTTCAGTATGCTTTTATCAATTACTACTTCAGTGATTCATTGGTTTTACTTCTGTATTTTTCCTGAACTTTTGATATTATGTATGGTGATGGATGTTAACTAGACTTAATGTGGAGATCATTTCACAATATATAAAAATATGAAATTATGTTATGTATCTCAAACTATTATGTTGTATGTCAATTATACCTCAATTACAAAAGAAAAGTGGAACTGAGTGACAACCTTCCATGGCTAAGAGCATGAAGATTAGAGCCCAGGGCCAGGTAAGAGAAGAGTGGAGGGACGCCTGGGTGGCTCAGTTGGTTAAGCGTCTGCCATTGGCTCAGGTCATGATCCCAGGGTCCTGGGATTGAGTCCCGCATCGGGCTCCTTGCTCAGTGGGGAGCCTACTTCTCCCTCTGCCTGCCACTCCCCCTGCGTGTGCTTGCTCTCTCTCTGACAAATAAATAATCTTAAAAAAAAAAAAAGAGCAGAGTGGAGGGAACCCAAGTGAAACCATTTCCTTTGTAGGAACTTCAAAGGGGTATAGCCATGAACAAGAGTAAAGCTGATATTGACAAGCATCTTGGGGTTTGTAGTTCTCCTTCTGACAATCAAAACCTCTGAAAAGGCCTGGGGTAATCCCGGATTGCTAAGTGCTCACAAGTGCCTGGCAGAAGCAAAGGTGAATCCTCTCTCGAGGAGTACACAACCTTAGGTTTCGACAATTTCTGCAAACAGTTTTTATAAATAAAACATCTAGCACTCAACTGAAAAATAACTAGGCACACAAGGAAAATTTTATAACTGAAACCAGCAGAAACAATGGACATTAGAAACATACCAACAAGCACACCACATACTGGAGTAATCCAACTCCAAGTATAAAACCGCTATGCTTACTATGTTTGAGGAGATAAAGGACATAATTTGAAATTTTTCATCAGAGAGCTGAAAAGAAGGGAAATCAAGTGTTCTAAAATGAGGTAGCGATAATGGTTGCACAACTCTGAATATACTAGAAAACACTCTTTGTATACTTTTAAAGGGTGAATTTTATGGTAGATGAGTTGTATTTCAAAATGGTTATTAAAAAAAGAAACAAAAAGTCTAGATAACAAAACAAAAATAAATGAAGTAAAATAGCATGTAGACACAACAATGGACACTGTCAGAAGCCTCCATCAACCAATGAATTAGTCTGCAGCTCTTTCCTACCTCTACCGGTCTATGTCATAGCACTTTGGGATGATAAGGTTTTCAAAAAGTTTGCAAAACATTTCTTTACCAATTCCATGAGAGCAGGGACATGCTAAAAAACTCATGAAACAGAACCAACAAGACGGATTGACTTCCTTCAGGACATGAAAAAAACCCAGCAGGGACAAAGCTGAATCAGAATCTCTTAGTAATGTGAACTGGGGTAGAGTCAGAGAACAAGCCAGTGAGAAATGGAAGTTGAGAGGCTGAATTACCATGCCATAGTGAAGAAACAGAGGCCAGGAGGGACCAAGTATGAGCTGGAGTTAGAAAGGAGCTGACACTCAAGGATGGCTTCTGAATTTCTGGCTTTGCTGGCTGAGTAGGTAGAGGTATCACTTACTGAGTTAGAAAAGATTGGCACAGGACAAGATTTGGTGCAGTGAGGAGAGAGAATCAGAAGTCCAACTTTAAAGAGTTCTAAAAAAAAAAAAAAGCTTAATTGTGCATATATTAAATTTGAGATGACTATTTGACAACCAAAGAGGGATGTCACTTGTCTATTCACTTGTGTATATACATCTGGAGCTCAGGAGATATCTGGGGCAGAAATATAAATTTGAGAATAGGATATGAAGTAGGTATTTGAGAAAAATGAAACAGAAGATGTAGGCAGACCAAACGGATATACAATACACCATGAAAAGAAATTTGGATTTTTATCCTGAAGGCCACATGGGACATTAGCTTTATATGGCAGACAGGTGACTAGCTGCAGTGTAAGGGACATACTGGAGAACCAGAGACATTAAGGAGGGTAACAATTAGGGCCTTTACAGTAATCCAGGTAAGACATGGGAATTCTCATATACAGTTTTATATCCTGACTTTTTCACTTATAACACGAGCATTTAACAATGTCACCAAAAGCTCTCTGGAAACATAGTTTTAAAAGACTAAATAACCTACCCACCTGTGAATGTAATCTACCTAACCAGTACAATGCAATTAGGCATTTTGGCTATTTTAAGTTTTTTTTAAGGAACCTATTCGTTCATAATTTACCTATCCTTTGCCCCCCACCTCAGTGATAAAATCTCTGGCAAACCTCAGAGGTTTTCCAAATTTATTTGATTAGTACTAGTTACCCAGTTTTACCTTCTCATTTGATTTATAACTTTTTCTCAACCAGCTGAAGTTTGAACTAGACTTAGAAACTTGTAGTAAAAAAGGCATGGCTGGGATGAGTCACCAACTGTACCATCTGACCCCCCCCCATTTCTTGTCCCCATGCAGTCAGGCAGTGCTGTCACACCCGTGCTAAAGCACACTGAAAAGCCCATGCATAGTCCTCCCATGAAAACAACTGGGGGAGCTGTGTGTTCAAGATGGGGCAGAATAAGATGGTGGATCCTCTAACAACTTTAGTTCCATGTGGAGTGCAGTCCTCCGCCATTTCATGTAGGACATGAGGCACAGGCAAAACATAAACTTTATTGTATGAGCTGCTGAGATTTTAGGGCTACTTGTTACCCCAGTATAATGGAGACTATCCCAATATAGTGCATGTCTTCATCATTTCTGCCACTTTGCTCTCTTCCTCTTCTTCCCCACTTACTAGGTTGCATCTGGCTCTTCCAGGGTTGGAGAAGTAAAAACAGAGAGAAGACAGTTCATGGAACCAATATTCAGAAGACCCAGGTTTTGAAATTTATAGATAAGGATTATAGTTTATTATAACTATACTCAGTGGAATCAGGAATATAGATTTGCAATGAATGAAAAGTTAAGAGGTCACAGCAGAAAAACAGAAGCTATATATATTTTAAAAAACCAAACAGAAATTCTAGAATTGGAAAAGACAATACTCAAAATAAAAAATTCACTAGATGGGATTAACAGTGCAGTGGAAGTAATAGAGGAAAGAGTTACTAAAAGAAATTACCCAATCTACAGAAGATAGAAAAAAGATGGGGAAAAAAACGAACAGAGACTCAGGGACCTACGGGATAATATCCAGAAGGAGGAGATAAAGACAGGACAGAAAACTGTTCGCAGAAATGACCGACATCGCCCCAAATCTGGTGAAAGATACAAATTTATAGATTCAAGGTCAGTACGTCTTAGGCAGGAAAAATATGAAGAAAGCCATACTCAGCCACATCATAATCAAATTGCTGAAACCAAAAATAAAATCTTGAAAGCACCAAAGAAAAATGGTAACTTACATACTACAGAACAACAGCTTGAATGACTACTGACTTAGAATGGAGGCCAGAAGGGGCACCTCGGTGGCCTAGTTGTTAAGCATCTGCCTTCAGCTCAGGTCACGATCCCAGGGTCCTGGGATTGAGCCCTGCATCAGGCTCTCTGCTCCGTGGGAAGCCTGCTTCTCCCTCTCCCACTCTGCCTGCTTGTGTTCCTGCTCTATCTCTCTGTCAAATAAATAAATAAATAAAATCTTAAAAAAAAAAAAACACACCAATTTTTTTTTTTTTTTTTTAAAGAATGGAGGCCAGAAGACAGAGAGGGCTGAATTGTGGATCCTCCCAAAATGTATCTGTTCCAGTCCAAGTTGATGATATACAAGGATCCTGAACTCACCTCCTCCCATAGACACATGGAATCTACAGTTACAGATGGAACAATTTCCTCTGAAAAACAAACAACAAACAAAAAGAAAACAAAAAACACCCAAACCAGCTGAATAATGCCTATGCATTGGGTGAAATAGAGAAAACTCACATAGAAGCAGGTAGGAGAGACTGAGACACAATTTCCCCATGACGCCCACCCTTAGTGTGGTGCCCCACAATCAGAAGGGAACTCAAAACCCCAAGCTTCTCATTGAGAAGTGAATGGTTTTTTTTTTTTTTTTTTTTTTTTTTTATTTTATTTGAGAGAGAGAGCACATGAGATGGGGGGAGGGTCAGAGGGAGAAGCAGACTCCCCGCCAAGCAGGGAGCCCGATGCGGGACTCGATCCAGGGACTCCAGGATCATGACCTGAGCCGAAGGCAGTCGTTTAACCAACTGAGCCACCCAGGCACCCGAGAAGTGAATGGTTTGAACTCCACTTCTGGCACGCCAACTTTTAAGACCTGTATCTGGAAGGTGAGCCACAAAACATCTATCTATCTTTGAAAGCTACTGGGGCTTGAGTCCATGAGAACTACAAGGCTATAGAGCACTAAGGAACAATTCTTAAAGGGCTATGTACACAGACTCACCCACTCCCAAAGCCCAGCACAGAGGTAGTCAACTGAAAAGTGCCCAGGCTTCTGTGAAAGAGGCTTATTTGCTTATCTTAAAGTATTAGCCCAGTGTGACACATATCTAGTCTACTAAAATATTATCCCATGATGGAGGCCAGTAGGCACCATCCTTGTGCTCTTTGCTTGCTCAAATGTATTGGTGTCTCCCAGAAAAGGGCTTGTACCCTCATTTGGCCCTCTGATCTTTGCAGCTGCTGCCCAGAGGACATCCCTAGGTCACCTGGCCCTGGTCAGTGGGACTTACACTTGTGGGTCCCACAGGTCTGTAACAAATAAAAATAGAGTTCCTAGGGGTGCCTGGCTGGCTCAGTTAGTAGAATACAGGACTCTTGATCTCAGGGTTGTGAGTTCAAGCCCCACGTTGGGGCTTGAACAGATGAACAAAGTAAGAATTTCAACAAAGAGAAATACAGAGCCTATTTGAAAAAAAAAAAACAAAGAGTTCTTAACCAGCTACCACTCCAAGGGCATGGTAAAAGGGCAACAGACTAAGATGCCCAATCTTTCTGCGAAAGAGGCCCATTATCTTATATTCAGAGCTGTGGCCTGAGGGGCAGGCTTCTAATGAAACACACATTTAACAGCTGAATGTCATCCTCTCCGGAGACCTTGGAGAGCAGGTGCTATCATTGGGCTTTCCTTCTGCCACTCTCTAGAGCTCAGTATCTTCCAGAGAGAAGCTTGTACTCATGTCTGGTACCCTGGTTTTTATGCCCAGTGCGTGGTACTTGAGGCTACTGCCCAATGTCCCTTGATCCCCTAAATCTGGTGGGCAACAGGGCTTGTGTTCCTTGGGTCCCAGGAAGGTGACTGCAACAACCAGAGGCAGTTCTTGGCTGGTTACTGTCCCTAGGGCACAGTGCAGAGAGCAGAGTGAAACACGTCACCAATCTCTGTAAACAGGCCTGTTTGCTTATCCTGGAGTTTCAGGCTGAGAGGCAAGCTCCAGGTTTGGCACACATCTTAGGGGCCTGCTGAGCTGCTTTCCAGGGATGGAGGCTGGTGGATGCCATCTTTGCGCTCTGCTTCTGCTTTGCTATAGGTTGCCAGTATCTCCCAGAAAAGAGCTTGTATGCTCATCTGGTGGCCTAACTCTTATAGCTGCTGCCCAGGGGACACCTCTAGATCATATGGCTCTGGTGGCTAGTGAGGCTTATGCTTGCAGTCCCACAGGACTATATTATTTGCATACTCTAAAAGCTGCTGCCCATGGGTCTTAACTTTCAATCGGTCTGAATCTAGGTGCTGACTGAGATCCTCCCTTTTGGGACACTGAGAGGTCTTAGCATACCCTCAACTACTGATAGCCACTAAAAATAAAGTAAGCTGCTTGGACAATCATAAAGGTGTCAGAAACAACGAAGAGCTAGGGCAAGGTTAAACAATAAGCTTCGTCTCATACATGATGCCCTTCCTTTGAAGTTTGGGAGATGTGGCTGTTTTATGTAACACATACAAACCAATAGAGAGAATCAAGGAAAATAAAGACACAGAGATGAATATGTTCCAAACAAACAAACAAACAAGATAAAACTTCAAAAAAATGTTAATGAAACAGAGATAAGGCTTTACCTGATAAAGAGCTCAAAGTCATGGTCATAAAGATGTTCATCAAATTCAGGAGAAGAACAGATGAACAAAGTAAGAATTTCAACAAAGAGAAAATATAAGAAGGTACCAAAAAAGAAGTCACAGAGCTGAAGAATACAATAACTGAAACGAAAAATACAACAGAGAAGTTCAACAACAGCCTAGGTGAAGCAAAAGAAAGGATCAGTGAACTTAAAGATAGGGTACTGGAACTCACCCAACCAAAGCAGCAAAAATGAAAAAAAGAAAAAAAGTAAAGAGAGCCTAAGGGACTTGTAGGACAACACCAAGTGTCCAACATCCACATTTAGGTGTTTCAGAAGAAGAGAAAAGAGGCAGAAAACTTATTTAAAGAAATAATGACAGGGGTGCCTGGGTGGCTCAGTCACTAGGCGTTTGCCTTTGGCTCAGGTCATGATCCTAGGGTCCTAGGATCAAGCCCCACATCGGGCTCTCTGCTCTGTGGGAAGCCTGCTTCTCCCTCTCTTACTACCCCCTGCTTATGTTCCCTCTCTCGCTGTGTCTCTCTCGGTCAAATAAATAAATACAATCTTAAAAAAAAAAAAAAAAGAAATGCGGACAGAAGACTTCCCTAACCTGGGGAATGAAACAGACATCAAGATCAAGGAAGCCCAAGACGTTTCAAAGAAGATGAACCCAAAGGGACCCATACCAAGACCCATTATGATTACAGTATCAAAAGTTAAGATAAGGAGAAATCTTAAAAGCAGCAAGAGAAAAATAACTTGTTACGTATCAGGCTATCAGAAGATTTTTCAATGGAAACTTTGTAGGCCAGGCCAGAAGAGAGTGGCATGATATATTCGAAATGTGAAAGAAAAGAAAACACCACCAACTAAGAATACTCTACCTGGCAAAGTTATCATTTAGAATGAAAGGAGAGAGGTTTCTTTTCTTTTTAAAAAGATTTTATTTATTTATTTGACAAAGAGAGACAGCAAGAGAGGAAACACAAGCAGGGGGAGTGGGAGAGGGAGAAGCAGGCTTCCCGCTGAGCAGGGAGCCCGATGTGGGGCTCGATCCCAGGACCCTGGGATCATGACCTGAGCTGAAGGCAGACGCCTAATGACTGAGCCACCCAGGCGCCCCAAGAGAGAGTTTTCAACACAAGCAAAAGTTAAGGAGTTTACCACTAGACTGGCCTTACTAGAAATGTTAAAGGGACTTCTTTAAGCTGAAAATGAAAGGGTACTAATTGGTAACAGGAAAACATATGAAAGTAGAAATCTAACTGGTAAAGGTAAATATATAGTAAAATTCAGAAAAATCTAATCTTGAAAGGCAGTGTGTTATGCACTTATAAAGCTGGTATGAGGGATGCCCGGATGGCTCAGTTAAGCATCTGCCTTTGCCTCAGGTCATGATCCCGGAGTCCCGGGATGGAGTCCCACATCAGGCTCCTTGCTCAGCAGGGAGCCTGCTTCTCCCTCTGCCTGCCACTCCCCTACTTGTGCTCTCTCTCTCTCTCTGACAAATAAATAAAATCTTTAAAAAAAAAAACCTAGTATGAAAATTAAAAGACAAAACTAGTAAAAAGAACTATACAATAACCTAAGAAATACACAAGACAAAAAGATGTAAATTGTGACATCAAATGGTGTGTGAGGGGGATAAAAATGCAGAGATTTAGAATGTGTTCAAACTTAAGTTGTTATCAAATTAAAACAGACTGTTACAAATATAACTTGTTTATGTAAGCCTCATGATAACCACAAAGCAAAACTGAACAGTAGATACATAAGATAAAGGAATCTATCCATACCACTATAGAAATATCAAATCATAAAAGAAAAGAGCAAGAGAAGGAAGGAACAGAAGGATTAAAAAATAACCAGAAAACAATTAACAAAATTAAAATAAGTACATACCCATTAATAGTTGCTTTAAATGTAAAAGGACTAACAACTCTAATCAAGAGACATAGTGGCTGAATGTATAAAAAAATAAGACCTATCAATGTGCTGCTTATAAGATATTCACTTCAGATGTAAGGACACAAACCAAAAGTGAAAGGATGGAAAAAGATACTCCATGCAAATGAAAACCAAAAGAAAGTTGGGGTAACTATACCAATTCCTGACAAAAAAGACTTTAAAACAAAGACTATAAAAAGAGACAAATATATTGCAAGATGATAAAGGGGTCAATCCAACAAGAAGATATAACATTTGTAAATATTTATGCACCCAGCACAGGAGCACCTAAATATAGAAATGAAATATTAACAGGCCTGAAGGGAGAAATAGACAGCAATACAACAATGGTACGGTACTTTAACACCCCACTTTTCTCAATGGATAGATCAACCACAAAGAAAATCAATAAATAAGGAAACGTTATTGACCTTAAATAAAACATTAGACTAGATGGACTTAACAGATATATATAGAACATTTGATCCAAAAGCAACAGAATACACGTTCTTCTGAAGCACACACGGAACATTATCCAGGATAGATCATGGGTTAATCCACAAAAAAAGTCTGAAAGAAGATTGAAATCATATCAGGCATCTTTTACAACCACAATGGTACAGAACTAGAAATTAATTATAAGAAGAAAACTGGAAAATTCACAACTGTGTGGAGATTAAACAACATGTTACTAAAAAACCAAAGGGTCAAAAAAGAAATCAAAAGGAAAAAAAAAAATAGGGGTGCCTGGGTGGCTCAGCTGGTTAAGTGTCTGACTCTTGGTTTCAGCTTAGGTCCTGATCTCATGGGTTGTGAGATAAAGCCCCAAATTGGGCTCCATACTCAGCAGAGTATCCTTGGATATTCTCTCCCTCTGCCCCTCTCCCTGCTCGCGTGTGCTCTCTCTCTCCCAAATAAACAAATCTTTAAAAAAAAGATACCTCAAGACAAATGAAAACGGAAATACAACATCTCAAAATTTACAGGATGCAGCAAAAGCAGTTCTAAGAAGGAAGTTCATATTGATAAGCACCTACATCAAGAAACAAGAAAAATCTCAAATAAATAATCTAACTTTACACCTCAAGGAACTAGGAAAAGAACAAATGATGCCCAAAGTTAGTACAAGGAAGAAAATAACAACAAATAGAATGAAATAAATGAAATAGAGACTAAAAAGACAACAGAAAAGATCAATGAAACTAAGAGCTGGTTCTTGGAAAAGATAAACAAAATAAACCATTAGCTAGACTTACCAAGAGGAGACTCAAATAAATAAAATCAGAAATGAAAGAGGAGATGTTACTGATAACACAGAAATACAAAGATTCGTAAGAGACTGCTACGAACAACTATATGACAACAAACTGGACAACCTAGAAGAAATGGAGAAATTCCTAGAAACATACAACTTTACAAGACTGAATCATTATGAAATAAAAAAATCTCAATAGACTGATTATGAGTAAGGTGATGGAATTAGTAATCAAAAACCTCCCATAAACAAAAGTGTAGGACCAGATGGCTTCACTGGTGAATTCTAACAAACATTCTAAGAAGAATCAATACTAAAACTTCTCAAACTCTTCCAAAAAAGAGAAGTAAAGGGAACACTTCTAAACTCATTTTTTAAAAAATTTTATTTATTTATTTCACAGAGGGAGAGACACAGCGAGAGAGGGAACACAAGCAAGGGGGAGTGGGAGAGGGAGAAGCAGGCCTCCCGTGGAGCAGGGAGCCCGATGTGGGGCTCGATCCCAGGACCCCGGGATCACGACCTGAGCCAAAGGCAGATGCTTAACAACTGAGCCACCCAGGTGCCCCTCTAAACTCATTTTTTAAGGCCAGCATTACCTGATACCCAAACCAGACAAAGATGCCTCAAGAAAAGAAAATTATAGGCCAATATGACTGATGAATATAAACGCAAAAATCCTCAACAAAATATTAGCAAACTGAATTAAAAAATACATACACCATGATCAAGTGGGATTTATTCCAGAGATGCAAGGGTGGTTCAACACATGTAAATTAATTAACTTGATACTACATTAACAAAATGAAGGATAAAATCATATGATCATCTCTATTGCAAAAAAAGCATAAGACAAAATTCAACATTTTATGATAAAAATGCCAAACAAGGTGGATATAGAGGGAGTGTATCTCAACATAATCAAGCCTATTTGTGACAAGGCCACAGCTAACATCATACTCATTTAAGATCAGGAACAAGACAAGGATGCACACTCTTGCCAGTTTCATTTAACACAGTATTGGAATTCCTAGCTAGAGCAATTAGGCAAAAATAAATAAATAAATAAAAGGCATGCAAACTGGCAAGGAAGAATAAAACAGTCACTACTTGCAGATGACATGATATGATATATAGAAAACCCTAAAGGCTCTACCAAAAAAACTGTGAGAAGGGGCACCTGGGTGGCTCAGTTGTAAGGGTCTACCTTCGGCTCAGGTCATGATCCCAGGGTCCTGGGATCGAGCCCTGCATCGGGCTCCCTGCTCAGCCGGGAGCCTGCTTCTCCCTCTCCCACTCCCCCTCCTTGTGTTCCTGTTCTCGCTATCCCTCTGTCAAATAAATAAATAAAATCTTAAAAAACAAACAAACAAACACTGTGAGAAGTAATAAATTTAGTAGGGATGCCTGGGTGGCTCAGTCGGTTAAGTGTCTGCCTTCAGCTTGGGTGGTGATCCCGGGGTCCTGGGATAAAGTCCTGCATGCAGCTCCTTGCTCAGCAGGGAGCTTGCTTTGCCCTCTGCCTGCTGCTGCCCCTGCTTGTGCTCTCTTTCTCTCTGCCTCTGACAAATAAATAAATAAAATCTTTAAAAAAATAAATTTAGTAAAGTTGGAGAATACAATATCAATATACAAAAATTTGTTGCATTTCTATACACTAATAATGAACTGTCAGAGAAATTAAGAACACAGCTGCCTTTACAACTGCATAAAAAAGAATAAAATACCTAGGAATAAATTAGACCAAGGAGGTACACTGAAAACTGTAAGATGCTGATGAAAGAAATTGAAGAAGACACAAATAAATGGGAAGCTATTCTGTGCTCATGGATTGGAAAAATTTATATTGTTAAAATGTCCATCCTAGCCAAAGCAATCTACAGATTCAATGCAATCTCTATTAAAATTCAAATGGCATTTTTCATAGAAATAAAACAATCTCAAAATTTGTATGGAATCACAAAAGACCCCAAATAACCAAGGCAATCTTGAGAAAGAAGAACAAAGCTGGAGGCCTCATGCTTTCTGATTTCAAACCATATATACAGAAATCAAAACAGTATGATACTGACACAAAAACAGACTTGCAGATCAGTGGAATAGAATACAGAGGCTAGAAATAAACCCACACAAACACGGTCAATTAATTTACGACAAAGGAAACAACAATATGCAAAAGAAAAAGAACAGTCTCTTCAACAAATTGTGTTGGAAAAACTGCACAGCCACATGCAAAAGAATGGCACTGAACCACTATCTTATACCACACACAAAAAATAACTCAAAATGAATTAAAGACTTGAATATAAGACCTGAAACCATAAAACTCCTAGAAGAAAACATAGGCGGTAAGTTCCTTAATGATAGTCTTGGTGGTGATTTTTTTGGATTTGACTCCAAAAGTAAAAGAAACAAAAGCGAAAATAAACAAGGGGGACTACATCAAACTAAAAGAACTGCACGCTAAAAGAAACCATTAATAAAATGAAAAGGCAACCTACTAAATGGGAAAAAATATTTGCAAATTATATATCTTATAAGGAGTTAATACTCCAAAATATATAAAGAACTAATACAACTCAATAGCAAACAAAAAAAAATTCCATTTAGAAAGGCAGAGGATTTGAACAGAAATCTTTCCAAAGACAACATACAGAGGGCCAATAGATACATGAAAAGGTGGTCAACATCAGTAATCATCAGGAAAATGCAAATCAAAACCACAGTTAGATCACTTCCCACCTATTAGAGTGGCTATTATCAAAAGATAAGAAATAACAAATGTCAGTGAAGATATGAAGGAAAAACTCTTATGCACTGTTGGTAGAAATTTAAATTGCAACCATTATGGAAAACAGTATAAAAAAATCCTCAAAAAAATTAAAATAGAATTACTATATGATCCAGCAATTCCACTTCTGGATATTTATCAGAAGGAAATGAAAACATTAACTTAAAATGATATATTCACCCCATTTTCACTGCAGCATTATTTATAATACCCAAAACATGGAAGCAACCTAAGTGTCCATCAATAGTGTATAAATACACTAGAATATTATTCAGTCATAAAAATGAGGGAAATCCTGCCATTTGCAACAACATGGATGGACCCTGAGGGTATTATGCTAAGTAAGTTACACAGAGAAAGACAAATACCATATCATCTCCCTTATATGTGAAATCTAAAAACATAGAAACATACAAACAAAAAATCAAACTCAAAGATACAGAGAATAGATTATGCTTGCCAGAGGCAGGGGATGAGGGTAGGCGAAATGTGTGTAGGTGGTTAAAAAAGTATAAACCCACAGTTATAAAAGAAATGAGTCAGGGGTGCCTAGGTGGCTCAACTGGTTAAGGGTCGAACTCTTTTTTTTTTTTTTAGATTTTATTTATTTATTTGAGAGAGAGCGCACACGAGAGAGGGGAGGGTCAGAGAGAGAAGCAGACTCCCTGCTGAGCAGGGAGCCCGATGCGGGACTTGATCCCGGGACTCCAGGATCATGACCTGAGCCGAAGGCAGTTGCTTAACCAACTGAGCCACCCAGGTGTCCCAAGGGTCGAACTCTTGATTTCGGCTTGGGTCTTAGCCTCAGGGTCGTGAGATAGAGCCCTGCATTGTTGGGCTCTGTGCTCAGTGGGGAGTCTGCCTGAGATTCTCTCCTTCTCCCTCTACCCCTCCCCTCCAGTAAACAAATCTTTGAAGAAAAGGAAGTTAGTAATGAGATATAAAGTACAGAATGGTGACTATAGTTAGTAATATTGTATAGCTGAAAGTTGCTAAGGGAGATCTTAAAAGTTCTCATCAAAAGAAAAAAGTTTTGTAACTATGTAGGTTGATGGATGTTAACTAGACTTGCTGTGATGATCATTTTGCAATATATACAAATACCAAATCATTATATTGTATCCCTAAAACTAATATGTTAATATGTCAACTATAAAAAAGGATATGTGTAATACTTACCCCTGGAACCCATGAGTGTGAATTTATTTGGAAAAAGGGTGTTTGCAGAGTAATTAAGGATATTGGGATGAGATCATTCTAGATTAACCAAGTAGGCCGTCAATCCAATGACAAGTGTCCCTATGACTAGAGGAAAAACACAGAGGCACGGGGGAGAAGACACAGAGAAAGAACAGAAGGCCACACAAGGAGGGAGGCAGAGACTGGAGTTATTAACTATAAGCCAAGGAATGCCTGGAGCTACCAGAAACTGGAAGGGCCAAGGAAGGATGCTTGCCTAGAGCCTCTATGAGGAGTGTGGTCTGCCTACATCTGGATTTTGGATTTCTGCCCTCCAGAACTGTGGGAGGATGACAGGATGATTTACTGTTGTCCTAAGCCACTAAGCTTGTGGTAATTTGTTACAGAAGCCCTGGAAAACTAATGCGATAGAAAACCAGCATCATTAAGTGTGGAAAGAAAAATTTCTCAACCCAGAATTTCAGGTCCAACTAAAATATCCTTGGAGAATAATGGAGAAATGAAGACACTTTTAGAAAAAAGAAAAAGAAAAAAAAAATTGTTGCCAGCAGAGATGCACTATAAGAAATGCTAAAGGAAGTTCTTCAGACAGAAAGGAAATGATACCAGATAAAGAACTGGATATTAAGGAAAGAATAAAGAGCATCATAAATAGTAAGTAACTGAGTAAATATAAAACTATTTTTCCCTCTGACTTTGAAAAGAAATACATAATAACATTTAAAGCTTAATGCATAATTTTGCCTTGTAAGGTTTATAATGTATGCATATGTAATACATGTGACATTTATGGTATAAAAGATGAGAAGGGATAAATGGATCCATATAGTTGCAAGTTTTCTATATTTTAGGTGAAGTGCTAAATAATAATTCTAAGTAGACTGTAAAGAGTTAAGGATGTATATTGCAAACCTTAGAGCAACCGCTAAGAAAATAAGGAAGAGGCATAGCTAAAAAGTTAAAACTTGGTGCTAGCTGGGTTGAGTGGAGTGCTTTAAGTAGGATGTGGCAGAGGATGATAAAGATTGTTCTGAGGAAAAGAAACAAAAGGGTTAGTAATAAAATTGCCTCTGGCAAAGGAGATTGGAATGGACACTGTAGTGGGTTGAATAGTGGTCTCCCCCCTCCCCCACCCCCACCAATATTTCTACCCAGAATGTCAGCATGTGACCTTATTTGGAATGAGGCTTTTTGTAGATGTAATTAGGTTAAAGATCTCAAGGTAAGATCATCCTGGGTTAGAGCGGGCCAATAATGGGTTCCTTATAGGATACAGACACGGAGAAACACAGAGAGAAAGAGAAAAAGGCCACGTGAAGACCGAGAAAGAAACTGGGGTTATGAGGCCACAAGACAAGGAACACCAGGAAGCACCAGAAGTTGGAAGAGGTAAGAAAGGCAAAAGGATGAAGGTGGGGCCTTACCTTATACTGTATTAAAAAAATGAACTCAAAATGGACCAAAGACTTAAATATAAGAGCTAAAACTATAAAACTCTTAGAAGACAGGAGAAAGCTTCATGACGTTGGATTTGGCAATAATTCTTAGGTATGGCATGAAAAGCATAGTCAACAACAAAAATATGTCAAAATTTATCTTTCATGCATCAAAGGAAACTATCAACAGAGTGAAAAGGTAACCACAGAATGGAAGAAAATATCTGCAAATTATATATCTTCTAAGAAATTAATATCCAGAATACATAAAGAATTCCTGTAACATAACAGCAACAAAAAGCTGAAAAAACAACTGGATTAAAAAAATGGGTAAAGGACTTGAATAGACATTCCTGCAAAGAATGCCAATAAGTACATGAAGAGATGCTCAACATCACTAATTATAAGAGAAATGCAAATCAAAACCGCAATGACATACCACTTCACACCTGGTAGGATAGTTCTCATCAAAAACAAAATAAACAACAATAACAAAACAAAAGAAAAAACCCCCAGAAAATTACAGGTGTTGGCAAGGATGTGGAGAAATTAGAACCTTGTGCAGTTGCTGGTGGGAATGTGAAATGATACAGCTGTTGTGGAAAACAGTACAGCACTTCCTCAAAAAAATTAAAAATAAATTACCATATGATCCAGAAATTCCACTTCTGAGTATATACCCCAAAGAAATGAAAGCAGGGATTTGAAGAGTTATTTGTACAGCCATGTTCATAGCTGCATTATTCGGGAGAGCCAGAAGGTAGAAGCAACCAAGTGTGAACCAATGGAAGCATGGATAAACCAGATGTGGCCTATACACGCAATAGAGTATTACTCAGCCTTAAAAAAGGAAGGATTTCTGACACGTTACAACATGGATGAACCTGAAGATAGTATGCTAAGTAAAATGACCCAGTGGCAAAAGAATAAATACTATGCAATTCACTTCATGAGGTACCTTAGTCAAATTCATGGAACCAGAAAGCAGAATGGTGGTTGACAGGGGCTGGGGGATGAGGAACAGGGAGTTAGTGTTTAATGGGTATGGAGTTTTAGTTTGGGAAAACGTAAGAAGTTCTGGAGATGGATGGTGGTGATGGTTGTACAACATGAATGTACTTAATGCCACTGTCCTGCACACTTAAAAATGTGTCAAATGATGAATTTATGTTAGGCCTATTTTACCATAGTTAAAACATTAAAGAAAAAGAAAAAAAGAAAGGAAGGACTCTCTCTTAGAGCCTTTGAGGGAGTATGGTCCTGCTCATAGCTTGATTTCAGACTTCTGGCCTCTAGAACAATAAGTACATGAACATTTTGATAATGACTAAACAGAATTTTATTACTACATCTTTAAACCAATAACTAAGAAATAGTTTGCATATCCATGCATGAATATTACTTATTGCTAGAATGAGATGATTTGGCATCAAATTTATTTTTAGGTCACATTTTTATAGATGTTAGTACTTAAAAGACTTGTTTGTACAAGAAGAATGAAAGTTGTCTCCTAGCAATGTTATACGACTTCTTTGGATTCCTTCAATGTTATTATGTTAAAAATCACATAGTGATTGGCCAGCAAAATTATTTTAAATTATCATTAAAACTTTTTTTTTAAAAGATTTTATTTCTTTGACAGAGAGAAACACAGCAAAAGAGGGAACATAAGCAGGGGGAGTGGGGGAGGGAGAAGCAGGCTTCCGTGGAGCAGGGAGCCCAATGCAGGGCTTGAAACAGGACCCTGGTATCATGACCTGAGCCGAAGGCAGACGCTTAATGACTGAGCCACCTAGGCACCCCAAATTATCATTAAAACTTAATTCAATCATCACTCAATTTTGTTGAGAGCAAAGTACTGGAAATCACCTGACTAGTAAAAGCATTTTTTCTATCATCACTGGAGAAATTCACTTTCTCAATTTCGGGAAAGCATACCTAAAAGTCTTTACCAAGAATTAGGAAATAATTATTAATTAAACCCATGTAGCAGAGACGATCCTAGGTACTTACACATTTCATTTCCTTTTTTCTAGGTGGACAGGGAGAGTATGTTGCTTGGCCTCCCTTGCAGCTTCTCCGGGCCGTGTGATTTGGTACTGACCACTGCACAGTGAGCAGGAATGATGTACTTCTGAGATAAGGCAGTTAATAGCTGGGTGACCCACCTTTCTGTCCCCCTTGCCCAGCCATATCGGAGACCATGAATTCCAGACGGTGTAACAAGATAGAAGGCTAGCTAGCCCCCCTTTGGACTTTGCATGAACAAAATAGGTGTGTTAAGACATTAGGTTCCCAGGGTGTGGAAATTTAGTAATGTGCCAGCTTGGCTAGGCTGAGCCACATTTCCCTGAATTTTGTTCCTTTGTGTTTCTGATTAGGGTGGGCCACAAGAGAGTAGAAGTAAAACTGAAGTCATTTTGGAGCCCATATACATTGTCATTGATCTGCTCCCATATCTCCTTGGTGTGAAGAGTGGCTGGGTCTGCAATCACTCCAAGTTCCCTTACAGCCTCCTTTAGCTTCCCTGATTCCTGGGCCATGGTTGGGTGTTCAGCTTTTTGACAAAGGGCTCCAGCCTCTGCAGGACAGCCACACCACCATCTCTGACCACACCAAGGTCAGAGATATGAGAACTGACAGGTTTCAGTCCATCCTCATGGGCTCCAGTTTGGCTTACGCTTGCTCTCACACATCTTATTTCCATCTTCCCTTCCTGACTGCCTGCCCCAAGGTCTTTAGATCCAGTGTCGACTGTGAAGACAACAGGCTTACAGAGATTGCTTAATTAGATTTAACAATTACATAAGGTCAATTTCTTGTAAGAAATCCCTTAATACACTCAGTGGTTCTGCTTCTCTGACTGAATTTGGACCGATACATAGGGTTGCACAGGATTAATTTGCTACTGTGGCATAGTGTATTCTATTTTGACTAATACAACTTTTCTTTACTTTCACTTGGAGATATCTTCTTTCACCTGATAAGTTTAAAAGGGTTGGGAAACACAAATATTAATTTCAATACATGTTTGCCAATAAATTAATTGGTGAAATGTTTCTATTTATGTGCTTTAAGTGTATCTTCCTAAAAATTGTAAAACTAAAGATATAACTCACCTAACATCTATTATTGAAAAAGCCAGTCTACACTATCAAACCAGTCATCCAAAAAGACTGTCAGAAAAAGTTTGGCTGTTTTTCAGTTCAAATAAATGTGCTAATCTGTATTTTATGATAACTACCTTATTTTTGATTCTATAGATGGATAAGACATGGAGCCTAGTCATATGGATAAATACCGTGCTGCTATCTTTAATAATTTTTTTAAAATTTATTTATTTTAGAGACAGCGAGAGAGAACATGAGTGGGAGGGGCAGAGGGAGGACAGGGAGAGAGAATCCCAAGCAGACTCCACACTGAGTGCAGAGCAAGACGCAGGGCTCGATCTCACGACCGTGAGATCGCAACCTGAGCCAAAACCAAGAGTCGGATTGCTTAACCAACTGTGCCACCCAGGCACCCCTTTAATACTTCTTACCACCATTCTCTTTTTTAGAGTTTCACAAGATTCTCCCCTAAGAGAACTTTGACATTCTGTTGGAAATGAATTAATTCAAAATTTCAGTGCAAGGAACCTGGCTGGCTCAGTTAATTGAGCATGTGACTCTTGATCTTGGGCTCATGAGTTCAGCCCTACACTGGATATAGAGATTACTTAAAAAAAAAAAAGGCAAATAAAAATATTTTAAAAAGTGGAGGCGCCTGGCTGGCTCAGTTGGGTGTAGCATGCAACTTTTGATTCGGGGTTGTGAGTCTGAGGCCCATGTTGGGCACAGTTTACTTAAAAAAAAACAAAAACAAAACAAAACAAAATTTCAGTGCACTATCCCACTCTATAATGTATCTGAATTCAAAAAACCCATTAGAGGTCAAATACACCATTTTAAAATGCCACTCTTTACCTTCAACAGTATTCAAAAGAAAGGGAAAGACCTAAAGCCCTACCAAGGGTTTATGGTGCTTTGATTAAAAGAGAGTTCACTGAATCCAATATGTTGAACTAGCTCACTTGCTCTCTCTTTCTGCATCTCTATTAGTTATCTACTGCTGTGTAACAAATTAACTCAAAATCTAACAGCTTAAAATAACAAATATTCATTATCTCCTAAGTCTCTGTGGGTCAGGGATCCACAAATGACATAGACCGTTGGTTCTGGCTCAGGGTCTCTCATAAGATCAAGATGTCGCATGGGGCTACAGTCATCTGAAGGACTGAATGGGGCAAGAGGAGCCACTTCTAAGCTGACCCTCTCACAGGCCTGGCAAGACAGTGTGGGTTTTGGTAGGTGGCTTCAGTTCCTTACCAGGTGGACAGCTCCACAGGGCTGCTTGAGTATCCTCATGACATGGCAGCTTGCTTCCCCCCCCCCCCCCAACCGAGAGAGTAATCCAAGAGAAAGCTAGAAGGATGCCACAACACCTCATGATCTAGTTTTGAAAGTCACATACCCTCACATCTGCCATATTCTTTTTTGGGAAAATTTGATATAAAGAACTGTTTATATTACAAAGCTTAAATAATCGAAACAGTATGGTACTGACACAAAGACACAAAGATCAATGAATCAGAATAAAGACACAAGATAAAAGCCTACACTTACATGCAATTAATCTAGGACAAAGGAGACAAGAATATACAATGGGGAAAAGACAGTCTCCAATAAATGGTGTTGAGAAAACTGGACAGCAACATGCAAAATAATCATACTGGACCACTTTCTTATACCATACACAAAAATAAACTCAAAATGGATTAAAGACCTAAATGTGAGACCTGAAGACGTAAAACTCCTAGAAGAAAATATATATAGGCAGTACCTTCTTTGACATCAACCTTAGCAACATTTTTCTAGATATGTCTCCTCAGGCAAAGGAAACAAAAGCAAAAATATTAGGATTATACCAAAATAAAAAGCTTTTGCATATCAAAAGGAAATCATCAACAAAATGAAAAGGCAACCTACTGAATGGGAGAAGACATTTGCGAATGATATGTCCAATAAGGGGTTAATATCCAAACTATAGAAATAAGCAACTCAATACCAAAAAAATTTGATTAAAAAAATGGGTGGAGAACCTGAATAGACATTTTTTCCACAGAAGACATACAGATGGCTAACAGATCCATGAAAAGATGCTCAACATCGTTAATCATCAAGGAAATGCAAGTCAAAACCACAATGACATGTCATCTTATACCCGTCAGAATGACTAGTATCAAAAAGAGAAGAAATGACAAGTGTTGGTGAGGATGTGGAGGAGAAGGAACCCGCTTACACTCTTGATGGGAATGTAAATTGGTGTAGCCACAGTGGAAAACAGTATTAAGTTTCCTCAAAAAAGTAAAAATAGAAATACCAATATGATCCAATACTCCACTATTGGGTATTTGCCCAAAGAAAATGGAAATACTAATCTGAAAAGATACATGAACTGCTATGTTTATTGTAGCATTTACAAAAACCAAAATATGGAAGCAACTTACAAGTCCACTGATAGAGGAATGGATGAAGATGTGGTATACATATACAATGGAATATTACTCAGCCACAAAAAAGAATGGGATCTTGCCATTTGGGACAACATGGATGGACCTAGAGGGTATTACGCTAAGTGAAATAAGTCAGAGAAAGACAAATACCATACGATTTCACTTATATGTGGAATCTAAAAAACAAGAGGGGTGCCTGGGTGGCTCAGTCGTTAAGCGTCTGCCCAGGGTCCTGGGATCGAGCCCTGCATCAGGCTCCCTGCTCGGCGGGAAGCCTGCTTCTCCCTCTCCCACTCCCCCTGCTTGTGTTCCCTCTCTCGCTGTGTCTCTGTCAAATAAATAAATAAAATCTTTAAAATAAATAAATAATAAACAAAAGAAACAAAGCAGAAAGAACTATTAACTAGTAACAGGGTATTAAGTACTAAGGGGCAAAGACAACGCTAAATACAGAAACAGCGGTTATAGGGAGCAACCACTACCTTTAGGGTTGAGGCAGAGTACCAAAGGAAAAAACAAACTTGGAAGAGCCCTCCCACCCCCACTGCTAGGCTGAGATTCAGACCTCACTGGGGAGAGGTTAGTTATGGGCCATTGGATGGTTGAAGTTTGCTGAGGTGCTACAGGTTGCGTCTGGCAGGCAGGAAACTGCCCACTGAAGTGTCACTGAGTTCACTGAGAAGCCACCCTCTGAATGTCCTAGCCACCTGTGTGTGTTTATGTTGGGAGCAGGGGGTAGGGGAAGGGGAAGGTATGGTTCTGCAAACCATTTGCTTCTGTATACCACAAAAGCAAGAAGGAAAATAAAGTATACCAGAACTAGGAAGAGAAGATCCTTCATTTGCCTGTGTTCCTCTAGGGCTCTCTAATGACAAAATTAAGTGTTGTGCCAGTTGGCAGAGAAGAAACATTCACAGGGTCCTAGTTGGACTCCAGTACTCCAAAGTATGTAAAAGAAGAATGGATTTTGGAACTGAGAGGCTATAAATTGGTAACGGCAAACATACGGTCTGAGGCACAAAAGTTAATGTGCTTGATTATCAAGTGCTCTCCTAGACTCCACTAAGTGTGTTTCATTATATATAGTATGTTTACCATACTGTCTTTGTACAATCTAAGCAAGTCTGAATTCTGAATGTTTTGGACCTCAGGGTTTCGGTTAAGGGATTGTGGACCTGACCACTTTGCTGTTAGCGGGTCTTGTAAACCCCAGAGCAGACCTATCTGAAAAACTGGGGGGAAATATGACTTAAGGTCGTCTGCCTTTCGTGATGACCAAATCTAATCACCAGTTGGCTTCCAGCCTGAAGCACTTAAAATCTGAGAATCTGAGTTCTTGTTTGACATAAGTAATAAAAGACTTGGCTCAGCTTGCCTCTCATATAGCTTGGGTAAAGCTTCTATCAATATATGACTTTTTAATCCCATTGAGCTCCTGGAATTTGACCTAAAAGTATTTTTTCCTCTTATGGTGGAATATGGTTTTAATAAAAGGACAGAAACCTTGAGTTATCTCCATTACAGTTCTAACGGCAAGGGTTGCAAATTCAAAACTCTCTACGGGTTAGGCACACAAATTGAGTGGAGCATGCAGATATAAGACAACAGGGAGCAATGGGGACAGGAGAAATCTATAGAGCACATGCTTCGTGTAAAAAAGGTAGTTGCTACTTAACCCCTGCATATTGTTGCCACACATAGCCAAAAAGCCAGATAGTCTGAGTTTTCAAGAGAAGATGCAAATTCAGACTTTAAAATGTGAAAATGTCAAATTTTAAAACAATAAAAATGCTGTAGGGTAAACATACATATTGGGGAATTCAGCTTGTGACTCCTACCCTAACCCTATGTGCTAGGTCCTGTGGCAAATGCTGGTACCTCAGGGGTCTTGGTTGGCTGTTACATTAGTAGTCCTCAATGAACCTTGACTTGGTATTCACAACCTTGCATAGTCCCTTCCTACATGGACTCTGGGCTTGGTTGTATGACTTGCTCTGGCCAATGGGACATTAGCAAGCATGGTGCGACCGAAGGCTTGATAATCATTTGCTCATTGGGGCTTGTCTTCTTGGAAGCCAGTCACCATGCAGAAGCTTGAGTAAGACACCAGGTGAAGAAGAGAGGCCCTAGAGGATGAGAAGCCATTTTGATGAGCTCCCAGCTGATTGCAGTCTCATGAGTAACCTCAGTATACTATGTGTGCCCAGCTGTGTTCAGTCAACCCACACAATTGTAAAAATAAACCACTGTTATTTTAAGCTACTAAGTCTTGGGCATGGCTTATTATGATACACCATATAACTGAAACAGAGGTCATTTATTCTAACTCCTGTTTTACTAACCAAGGCCCAGGAAGCGGAGGGGGCCTGGTGAAATTCAGACAGCAAGTTAGTGGCAATAACTTTCCAATTCTGTGCTCTTTCTTCCTATTGCTTTTCTTTTAATTCTTTTGGTGGAAAGCACCAGATAAGGACTACGAAACTTCAAACTCTATCAGCGTGGAACTTACACTGTGCCTTGCATGCATACAAATTACTGTAATAACTTGATCCTTAGAAATGGAAAGATTTCTAGGTCATTAAGTCCCCTCACTTGACAGGTGCAGAGAATTCAAAACACTAGAGAAAGAGAAAAGCAGTCTCTGATATTTGGAAGCTGGCCTGGTACAATTATCCAAGCTGTAATGTTACTAGATGATAGATGGCCCTCTTAGGTAGGCCTTGTGCTCTCCTGTTGAACAGAATTTCACAGAATGTAAACATCAAATGGGGCCATTCTCTGACTGTGGATAGATCAAGACAGAAATAAGATCACTCCTTAATTATATCTGAACGCAGATAAGTCACGAACAATGTCCAAGCCACAAAAAATGACCGAACATCCCCAATACTGATGAGGGGTTCCTGTTTCTTTAGCAATTATAGCTTCAGCCTCAATCTACTGGTCCCTTGTTCCAGGCATGATTGAGATGCTCAATCATAGAATTACCCCCACTTCCTGACAGCATCTAATCCAGAGTAAAGCCCCATTTCCTTAAACCCTCTCCCAAAACACGTAACAACTCTTACCCAGACGCCTATAATTTCTCATGGTGGGTATTCTTCCTCACTGTAACCAGTAATAAACTCAACTTGTTCAATCAGTATGTACCTGGTGGTCTTTGGTTAGCGGGCACTAATAGACCTGACAAAGTTCACACAGAGCTGAAGGCAGAATTCACTAGGAGTCTCCAGCTGCGATCTTTCTTAGCGCCTTCTCTTTTGGTTAATGTCTGTTTTCCCACCACTAGAATCGGAGCTGATTCCCAGTGCCTAGGCTGGTACCTGGCAGAGGTTGGAAGTTTAAAAAATAAATATATTCTGAACGAATGAATAAGAGGGGCTCAATATACACAGGCTCCCTTTCATCTGTCAGCTCCTCCCAGTTCGTGGTGCGTACAGACAGCACCACAGTTCATCTCCATAAACCCACTTTCCCCAACGAAATTTCCAAACCCCTCACTTCTGGGATGCCCGTACTCTCAGAACCTCTTCCTTGCCCGAGCTTCTCTCGCTTGTTGCCCCTCCCACACCCGAGCCCCAAGTCCTCCTAACGCATCTAGAACCCACCTGTCTTCATCATCTGTCCCTAGCACCAGACGCTCACGGACCCCCAGCGCCGCTACCTAGACGTCGACTAGGCACTGCAGCATCGACTGCGCATGTGCGGAAATCGGTCTCACACTCTGGATCTCTGACGAGTGAAGAGTTACCTCTGAGTTTCCGTCCCGGTCTCAGTCGCCTGGGGCTGCCAGGAAGTCAGGAGAAACTAGCCGGAAGGAGAACCCGCGCGCAGGGCTTTCTGGGACATGTAGTCGTGGAGTTCCCCAGGCCCTATTTTGAGGGAGCCCTTAATTCTTTAGGTTTGCACGTCCCACAATCACAGTGCAGTGCTACTTTTGCTCAGAATTCAGCTTCGGACTGCCAAGAGAGATTAGCCTGGTGTTGACTTCTCGTTCCCACAACGCTCTGCGGGGCCCCCGGCGCCTGCTGGGAGCTGTAGTCCTCGGTCTGCGTACTGCGTTCGCCGAGGGGGAGGGCGGAGCTGCCGGCGGCCCGGGCGGGCTGGCAGCTAGAGTGGGTACGATAGCCGCCTCCGCTTCTGCCGCCTCCGCCGTCGCCTCCTCCGCCCGGGCCGTTCGCTGCTGCGCGGGGAGAGCGAGGCGGGGCCGCCGGGGCCGCCATGGAGCCCGACTCGGTGATTGAGGACAAGACCATCGAGCTCATGGTGAGTGCGGCCCGCTGGACCGTTCTTCCGTCCGTCCGGCCCCGGGCGGGCCTGCCCACCTCAACGTCCGGCGCGAGGCGGGCCCTGGCCCTTCCCCGCCGCCTTGGCCGGGACCTGGGCCCCCGCTTTCCTGGCCTCGGGGCCGGCGCGGTTGCTCCAGATCCCTGGAGATCTCAGGCCGGACCTGGCCCGGCCCCCTCCATGCTCCTCGGTTCTCCTTCCTCCCTCTGCCCTATATCCGGGCCCATCTCTCGAAGGACCCTCGCTCGATTATGCTGTGGCCTTAGCTCACACTCGCTCTAGCATCTCATTCTCCTTCTCTTAGAAGGGGATTTTCCCCCCGTATTTCTCCGGGCCAGGCCTGCACCGCTCTTGGAAACCCCACTCAGGCCGAATGAGATGGTGGTGGGGGGGGGGGGGTACGGAGGAGATCGATCAGGGCCTCGGTCTCCGCATCCTAGTAGGGGTCTCAGCACCCTCTCCTCAACGTAGGGGTGTGTGGATTCCGGGATAGGCCCTACTGGGGTGGAGGTGGGGAGCTCTGGGGTTTGAGGCTGTGACGGATAAGGGGCCTCTTTCCCGGGCCCCTGTGGTGTCCGGCTTCTCGGACAAAGGGTTTCCTACTCCGCGGTGAGGGATGTTTGCATAGCAAGGCCCCAGGTACTCTGGATTCCATCTTCCAGGAAAGGGAAACCGTAACTTCGTGTTTTCCAGCGTTGCTTTGGGAAAATGGGGGAGGGGGGCTTTTCATCACTGCCGCCAGTTCTTTCTTACTAAAAAAAAGGGGGGGGTAGAGAATCCTAGGCCCCTGGGGAAGCGATCACTTTTCTATTACAAACCATTGGTAGCCATGCCAGACTCCCCGGTCCTACGGATACCCCAACCGCTTTCCGTTTTACGACTTGGAGCCGGAAGGGGTTTTTAGAAATAGAACTATCAGAGAGTGGCTATTAGAAGCGAAGAATTTGCTGCTTGGTGGATGATTTGGTGGAAGAAAAGAAACATGGCAGCTATTACCTGCCAATTTGAGCGTTGGGGAAATCAAACCGGGCTCTGGAGAGTTGGGAGGAGGAAGTCTTTACCTCAGCAAATGGACATGCCCAGGGTTTCTTCCTGTGGAAACCTTGACAGTTTCTTTGTATCTCTCCTAACACAGTAACAGCCTCTACCCCTGGGTTGAGAGGAAAGGTGAAAGAATCTACTTAACCCAGCATAATGTTTTCCTAGCCAGATTTCTCCAGTGTGAAAATGTTTATTGAGTCAGTGATTCCACTGGGTAGGGTCGGTGACATCAGAGCCACTTCCCCCATTTAATGCTATAAATAATAAACGGTGACACTGAAAGTCTGTTGGATAGCTGCATGGTTTCTGTGGATGATGGTATCTGGGGAGTTGAGATGCATGTTTTAAAAATGGAAGTACAGTGGCATAAACACACAGCTTAATATTTGCTGTCCTTTGCATAATTCACAGAACTAGACTTCTCCAGTATTCTTTTAAAACTAGAAGAAAAAAAAAAGCTTTGGTCGTTTCTGCTTTGTGTGCAGACATATGTGCTTGCTTTTTAAAGGATATTGTGTGAGTTTTTATTTGCTTTTCATTATTAAGTAATTTTTCCTTTTCAGTATAATTTACCAAACTATTATTGTAGCAAAGCCTCTGATGTTCTAGAAATTTTGTAGTGGGTTATTTTGGTAAAAATCTCTTATTGGAATTCCATATATAGTACATATTCTTACGGATCTACAATACATGTCCTCACAACTGAAGGAGTACTTCACATTGAAAAGTTGTAACTTGGTGCCTCTGAAATTGGCTGTTCTGTGCTCCTTCCATTGCCATTCTTTTAAAAAATAAAATGTCTTTATTTTCAAAAGAATTAGAAGAAGTACAATGTAATTCATTTAGTATTTTTGATTGTATGGTAAAAAAAAAATCTCTGGCCTAAATTTATTGGTTTCCCATGCTCATAACTTTAAAAAAGTTTTAATTGTACATGATTTTACTTGTTTATGATCTGAAAAGATATTTCAGCCTTTCAAGGACATTATAAACTGAGATTCTCAGAAAATTTAACAAAAAGATCAATTTTGAAATGGGTTTTCATATACGGATTTTGATATTCTCTCAAAGGGATACCCAGTTAAGACTCTTAGGCAACCCTTTTCATAACTGTGTATGTATTTATTTTAGTGTAGTAGATAGCACAGGTATTTAACAACTGATTTAGTAAATCCAGGATTGAATGTAGGAATGATAATGCCTTAAAATCTAATTGCATGTGGCTCTCTGTATTCACTGCATTTTAATTACAGTTTCCAAAACTAGGTTAAAAATACTTTTTACATTGGTTTCAAAATAACATAATTGAGAGAGAGGAATGGGATAAACTGATGGTATGTTGAAAGCCTTAAGCATGAAATATTTTTAGATTTTTATGAGTCAGCTTCACTACTCAAATATTTGTGATTGTGCTGCCTGTACCAGTTTGGTACTTAATGGTTAACAGGGTAACTTTCATTTGATATTCTAGAAAGAGTTATATTAAAGACAGGAAATAGGCTTTTTGATTATCTCCAACTTGTTAATCTTCATCCTTCCACTTCCTCTGATTTGATTCTTTTTCTTTTTTTTCTTGTACTTTTTTTAGTTTACTAAGAAATAAAGCTGGTGATAGCCTAATAATTAAATCTCCAAAATATGCCCTCCTCATTCCCCTTGTGACTCCTACTTTTGCCTCAGGCCCGGTCCACAAAGAGTGCTTCTCCAATTGACGCACCTCATCGGGTTCAGTCTTGAATATAGACTATAAACTCTTGATTAAGACAACTGAATTTATAATTGCTGATGGTAAATAATTTAACCACCAAATGACTTTCATGGCCTTATCTTGGACCAGTATTGTACCTAGTTTGTGGGACTGTTTTTGAAATTTCTGACTTTGGTAGAATGAGCATTATTATTAATGAGGTAGAAAAGTAGTAATCCAGTTGGAAGTATACAAAGTTTACAAGGCTATGTCTATTGTGATGGACTTCACTGGAAAGAAGGAAAACTGCATTATGTATCACATGATGTTTATCAATGCTTGAATTAGGAATATGAGCTGATGTTCGGCCCTCATTACTAGAAAGCACTCACACAGCTGCTAATTGGAAGAGAAAGATGGTAAGTTTTCCCTATTAGAAGATAGCAGAAATTGATGTTCAAGGTTAGGAAAGGTAACCCTGCTTCCTCTATGGGTGTGAGAGCATGCCCATCCCCCTCCCCCAAACACAAATTAGTGGACAGTTTATACTCTATTGCTGGCTGTTGGTTGGTTCCCCTCTTTGCTAAGTGACCTTAAGTGACTCATCTTCCTTTTGTGTTGTCTCTAAGTGGCTGTATTACTTGTTGAATTTAGTAATACAGGTAAAATACGTTGGACCTTATTAGGAAGGTCAGATGTCAGTGTTGTGTTTTAGAGCTGTTGAAGTATAGGCAGGCCACAAGGCAAAGGAGAAGTGAAGTTATGGAAAATTTTTCTCTTTTTTTCTCTTTGGATTTTTCCCCCCTTCCTGTCACTGGTTTTCTGAGTGGAGTAAGTAGGATTTAGACTCTTTTAAGAAATTGGATCTTAGTTTGTCGCTATCACTTATCCTTATCTACTCCTAAGCTTGTGCTGATTTACTAAATGCAGATTAAGTATACAAAGGTTTAAGTAGGATCTGAATGAAATAAACTGCATAGGTATTTATAGACTCATTTGCCTGCCTCAAGGGGCTGTGGCTCAGATATATCAATTTTGCTTCTGGTTTGGAGTAGGTTAGATGTCCCTTCAGAATTGACGAGGACAAACATGATCCTGTGCACGTGTCTTGGTACCCCTGTCTCTTGACTGCTCTAACCGGAAAACAGCTTGCACAGGAAAATCACTAGGCCATTGCATAGGTTCACAGAGCAGCACATACAGCCACTTGACCCTTCAACGACATGGGTTTGAATTGTGTGGATCCACTTATATACCTTTTTTTTTTCCTAGTAGGATAGTACTGTAAGTGTATTTTCTATTCTTTATGATTGTCTTAATATTTTCTTTAGCTTTATGTAAGAATACAATATATGATACATACAAAATATAAACTGTGTGTTAGTCACCTGGTTATATTATTGATAAGGTTTCCAATCAACAGTAGGCTCTTAGGTAGTTAAGTTTCTGGGGAGTCAAAAGTTATATGCAGATTTTCTGTTATGTGGGGGGTCAGTGTCCTTCACCTCCCATGTTGTTCAAGGGTCAACTGTATATCCCTCTGAGTAGTGCCGTTTGATCCTGAGTTTTGCGCTCTGAGGTTCCTGGGTTCCACCTGGTGGTATTTACACTTTAAGGGAAAGAAAGCATTTCAAGTCCTAGTAATTTCAATTCGAGACTCCTTTCTTCTCACATTACTCACTTATTCTGTATTTCAGCCAAACAGCGGACCAGGGTTCTTCAGATTTTGCTCACACTATTTTATTTTTTCCGTCAGCACTGATAGTAACTGACCAAGTCTATGTATTGAAGGCTACTGATGTTTACTAGAGGGAGCTAATAGTTGGCCAAATTGGCTTAGGTCAAATCTCAGCAGTTCTCTCTTGCACCTGCACGGAGATTGTCTCCTCAAAACACAATTTAGATGCTAACTCTTTTGATGTCAGTTTACCTTATGGTGGCACATGCCATTTTATTTTTATAGCACTGCCTACATGATGTTTACTGTCAAATGAACGAATTCTGGCACTCTGTATTTATCTGGTGGCGCTTAGCATATTCTGGGTTCGTATTATAGTTTCCTGTTTGTGTCCCCTATTGAATGATAAACTCTCAGTGCCTTCTTACGGTACATGTTCAGTAAACGTTGAGTTGAATTTTCCTGTTGATTGTTGACGTGCATTATTGCTGTCTGTCTGTATGGTAATTCTCACCTGTATCACTAATTCTCATAATAATCTATTCCTAACTCTTATGGGACTTACCATACCCTTCTGTGTATCATAAAAGCTTGTGATCCTGTCTGAATTTTCCTTCCAGAGGCTGTATTGTCTTTTGAATCCTTCATGATTCTTAGCACTTGGGTGTGCAATAGATACATTGACTTAATGTGAGGTGATTTTTTTTTTCATGCTGTGAAATGTTTTTAAGATTTCCTTTCGATAACTTTAAGACAAAGGTGTAGATGAATAGAGGAAAAAGGCTGATAAAGCAGAAGAGGAGGATGGTGTGTGGTATACAGACATCCATAGACATTTCAAAATCACTATTTACAGACTTACACATAGCAGATTGATTTATATACATTCCAGAGAGTGGTTGATAGCAAAGTATTGAGGAAACGAAATTCCTTTTTATATATGTTAATGTGAACTTGCCAAAGAGCCAGTAAGTTCTGAGGATTCTACCTTAGAAAAACATGATTTAGCAGCAAGGTTAAGGGCTTTAGAGGGAAGCACCCGAGTTTATATCTTAGCCCTGTCACCTGCTGGCTGTGTGACCTTAAGAAAGTTAACCTTTCTGTGCTATGATTTCATTATCCGTAAAAATAAGAAAGTGTAGGTTTTGCTCCAAGTTGTTGGGAGGATTATGGCAGAGAGGTATGTGAAAACACCTTGCAAATGCTTGTCTCAGCAACTGCTTGCCGTACTAACTTCCCCGCAAGTACGGGGACTGGGTTTTGTGAAGCACAGTCAAGGCAGATGGTGTTTTAATTTTTACCCCTTAGTTGTTCATGTATTTATTTGTGAAGCTTTACAGAGGCCTGACATTGAGTTGCTTTCAGCTCTCTGTTTAATGAGGTATCTTTAGGGGAAATGGTGAAATTTTACAGAATCAGTATTATCTTTGGAAATTTGGGAAGTGGAAGTAGTGTTACAATTACTAAGAATTGCCAGTTAAGCATAATTAGACCTGTACTCTACCTACAGACAGAACTCACCCAACTCTGTTTATAGAAGGTAGGAAGGGGACAGGGGACTGGTGATTAGTTCGTATTAACATTGAGCATTATGTTTGATCGGTTTAGTTTTGATGAGGAAATTAGGATTTTTGAGTTCTTATTCTTGTTTTAGCAAAGCTCGACCTTTAACACAATAAGCAGTGAGTATTATACAAGATTTCCTCCTGAGTTGTATCGTTATTCATTGAATTAATTGACAAAGGGGGGGAAAAAAAAACCTGTCGGTCAGGAATGTGCTTGTTAGCTTCAGTTAAGGTTCTGCTGATCACAATTGCCTAACAGGAAGTTTGTCTTTGTAGGCAAATGAGAGACAAACCAGGAAGACCTGACCGTCCAGTAGGGTATCTCTAACCTGGATCTTATTTTTGTTTTCACAAAATTCAAAGATTGCAGAGTTCTATGATGTCAGCAGGAAGCATTTTTAGGAAATTCCCTCTTAGGGTTAGTCAACAATGAAGACCACAGAATGGAAAGCTGTGAAGTAGAAACAATGGGATATTAACATGTAAAATGGAAAAAAAAAAGTCTGTGAGTAGAGAGATGGCTAAATATAATAATTGTAATGAATATAGGAAACCATTCTAATACTTGCCTCAGATCCACAGAAGAAAAATTAAGTTAGAGCTCTACTGTTGAGAAAAAGGAACTTGAGTCATTTTTAATTTTTATTTTTTTAAAGAGTTAAATTGAGAACGCTTAACCAGTTTTGGAATAATAAAATATATTTTGGTTCTGTGAAATGATCACTTGGGAGACTCAAAAAAAAGGGGGGGGCAGAGAACAGGAAGAACTCAGTCTTTAACCTCCTGGTCTGGCTTCTATTAATCTTTGTAGCTCTAGCATAAGGCCTGCCACCAATTAGGCATTCAGTAAATATTTGAAGGGAAGAGAAGAAAATTAACATAGTAATACAGGAAAAGGCTTGGTGATTCAAGAGGTTCAGAAATGAGTCCATTAGTCAGGCTGTGGTTGTGTTTTGCTATAATTGCTCAGCATTTTGGTTATAGCAGTAAGTTATACTTTGAAAAGCAGAGTGTATTCTTTCAGGAGTTAGCTACTAGCCATAGCTCACTAGCTGCTTTTATCAAAACTGGGTTTCCAGTTGATTCTTGGGCTTCAGGGTAGTATCACTTAATGGGAGAAGCTTGAGCACTCATTCTTTGCTTGAGATTTTACTTACGTGAGCTCTTTTAAGTTGTGGGTATTAGGATACTTCCATATGATTGTTATGGTGAGGCTAATCATAGACTGGTATTTCAGTCACTCCCATTGCTTTACCTATGATGTGATAGATCAGAACATCTTTAGTTACTGCCTGTGGACTATTATTTATTGACAAATCTTGGAATTCCTCCATTTCAACTGGATTTGAAATTCTTTGTCACAGACACAGTCTTTGATGCTAAACACAAAGACTTACTTGAACATTATAATGTGTCTTATCATTAATATTGTGAGCCTCAGAATTGCATGCCTCTGTTAAGGAAATGCTTTTTTAAGTGCCAAGATATGGAGAGAGAGCCCTTTCAGGATGGTTTAACTGGTTTAGTTGTATTTTAGGCTAGGCTGAACTATTTATTCTTTGGAATTTTTGTACTTCTCCATTCTGACGTTAATTAACTCAGGACCTTTGAGAGTAAAGCTCAGTTTCTTCTGCCCCAGGAATCATGGCCTTTCTGATCCTTAGACTTGGCAGGCTGCAGTGCTCAGTGGAAAGGGCATGGTCTCTACCACTTAGTAGATGTAGGACTTGGGGCAAGTTATTTCTTCTCATCTTTTTTTTTTTTTTGAGAATTAAATATAAGTAACAAATGTAAAGGGCCTGGCACATTAGTATTCCTTAAATAAAGGTAGGTATTAATTACTGCAGGAACATTTTGGCAGTAGGGTGGTAATTGAGGAAGTAGGCAATTTATGTGCAAGTAAGTTAACAATCTTTTGACTCCTCAAATTTTTATCTTTGTTATCCCGTTGAATGCTTTTTTTTCTCTCTCCCTTATATTTTGTTTATGTATTTGCAGGCTAATGGAAAAGTTGGTATGGTAGTAAAAGAATGTTGATATAATGTGTGGACTGGGCTTATGGACTTAAAGGTGTCATATAGTAAATTGTTTATTAGTGGTTTTTTTTTTTAATAATTTTCCTTAGTTTACCCAATCACTGGCCATTGTGGGGGATTGGCCTTTAATGAATCAGAAGTTTACTCTTAAAATTATGCCATGTGTTTTAAACCATCCTATATTTCAGGTGAGGGTTGAAGATTTGTATAATGTGTAGATTTGATGTCTTATATGTAGCAAACCAAAAGATTTCTTGCCAGGTGCCTAAATATCTTTACTGGGAGATAGTTGAGCCCTCTCATATCATTAATTTTGGGTGATATTTTTTGTAATGGTGGAGGAGCTGTCTTAGAAAATGGATAAGGAAGTTCATTGTAGCTGAACGGTCTGAGACAATTTATGTGGATAATAGAGTAAGTTTTTAGCTGCTCTCATTTGGAATTGCATAATTTATCATGAGTAAAAATTAATACTAGGGATGTTTCCTTCTTTGCCATATAGAATTTCTTATCCTTTTGTCAGCACAGAGGTGAGGAATACTGCTCCAGAACTTTTATCCCAAATAGCTGACTCAGGGGTTGTAACTTTTTTTCTGTGCCTCAGATCCACCACTCCATTGACCATTTCTTGGTGGCTGTCCTTTGCCGCTGGTGCCATGGTGGGTGTATGGATTGCTTTCTGTCTTTCAACAGTTACCGAAGTGCATGTTTGGGATTTTATTGAAGAAAGCTGGATACAGTAAACGGAAAGAATCTTGGAAGCTGCTTGACTGCTGTCTTTTCTCAGACTAGTCTGAAAGGGAATACCCCCATTCATTCTGGATTGGTGGATCTGAAGTACAAAATATTGTCCAGGTAAGCAATTACCCTGTATTGTTTTGTTATGTGGAACTCAACTCATTAAAAGAAACTTAAAGAAAATTTCTTTACTTTTTTCTATTGATAGAGAAAGGAAGAAATGTTATTTAGATATAGTGTTCATGTTTGGGATGGATTAGTGAAGGTGTCTGTGGAAGAATTGCTAGTAGACACTTTGTTTTAGTGTAAGAAGTGCAGTTATTTTTATTGTAGGCCCAATTGGTTTATAGTTACAGTCAAACAGGAAATACAGTAAACAAGGGAAATTTGGGGAATAGCTTATAAAATATGGACAACAGGTGATCATTTTAAGGTGTTATCTCATGATTTATAGCTAATACCTGGTCAAAATAGTTTTTGTAGTTACCATGTAAAGTAGTGGTGTTTTTATTCTTGGGACTCTTGGAGGTCCTTCTCAGGAAGATTTACTTACTGTAGTAACTGTTTATTGAGCGTCTGCTAAGTGCCAGGCACTGTTAGAGGCTCTTTACATAATTTCTTACTCAGTTGGCACATGCTTTACCTTATATTTTATTGTTAGTGAAATGAAGCTCATAAGCATTAAGTAAGTGCAAGTTGCCTGGGGGCATACAGCTAGTAAATGGCAAAGCCAAGCTTTAGGCTTGATTCTTTATGTTTCCAAAGTTCCGGCTCTCTCCATGTGACTGCATTTGCTGAAGTTTGTACTTCAGCTTCTGGATTTTCAAATTGCCCATCTGCAAGAGCAAGGTGTGGTTTTCTATGATGGGTTTCCACCAGGAAAACACATGATAGATCATTGTTTGGCATGGTATTTTTATATCTGGTGCTCTTTCTGCTTGGTGAAGAAATTAGATCTTCAGTCAGTTCATCAAGTGAACATAAAGGTAACTTAGGGAGTATAAGAGAGGCAATGCATTTAAATGTCAAAACATGGTTTATACAGGGAAGTATCACTTGCTCTAGTGAACTCGAACCTGTATCTTCTCAGTTCCTCCTTAGTTTTTGTTGGTTATTTAAATAGCTCAGTAGTTTATTATGTGGACTTCTTTTGATCTGTGATTTGTTAGCCTTACAAGTAAGATATTGTCTGGCAACTCTCTTGAAAACATGACTTTTTTTGGTATTTAATATACCCTCCAGATTATCCATTTCCTTTAATCTTAAAAAAATGTCTTTTTGTCATAGACTGATACCCTGGCTTTGTGATCCTTCTTGTAGTTTAATTCCTTTATATTTGCGAATGTTTCTCCTAAGTGAGCATTTTCTACACTTGTCATCTGAAGAGCTGTGAGGGTGGTGGTGGTGGTAGAAATAATAGCAGTTAACACTTCGTGGGCACAATTATAAGCACTTCATATGTATGAACTTTTTATACTCATAGTAACTCAGTGAGGTAGGCACCATTATTTCTTTACTGATGAGGAAACTGAATGATAGAGTAATTAAATAACAGGTCCAAGGTCGCATGTCTAGGAAGAGACAAAGATGAGGTATGAATCCAGGCAGTCTAGCTTCAGAGACTTCTAAAGTCTAGCTTCTAAAGTCTGTACTATATTGTCTTAGTATTGAGTGTCATCCAGTGATAAAAAGAGGGGTGGAAATCCTGAGGGCTAAAACTGAAATCACTGTAAAGAAAAAGGAAACAATTGTTGTGTCGAGTATCTACTTCTGACCTTTGGTAGAAAATAGCCTAGATCTCAGTTCCGTGTTAGCCATCCAAGACTATCAGGCTGTTTCCCAAGGTGACTCACAGTAGGGTTTGTTGGAGGCTATCTTCCATAATAGTGCTGTTCAGTGGAACTTTCTACGGTAATGAAAATGTTCAGTATCTGTGCTGTTCAATATGGTAGCCGCTAGTCACATGTGGCTGTTTTGAAATGTGGCTCTGGAACTGAGGACGTGAATTTTAAATTTTATTTAATTTAAATAGCCACATATGCAATTTTAGAATTTACCTTCATCCTGGGTCTGTTCATTGGTTTAAAACCCTGAGAAATCTGATCTGGTCAGCATGCTCAAAGCAACTCCTTATCCCAGGTATGGACCAGTATTAACCAGATGTGCAAGACTGATGTGTAAAGCCAGAATTCCAGTTTACTAGTTTATAATGGTATGTGCATGTTGGTATGATTAATGTAAACTTTTTTGATAGGTAGGTTTGCTTACTAGTTCCTAATTAATATACCAGTTTAAGTTTTTCAAATAAGAAACAGAATTAGAGGGAACTGAAGACTCAAGCCAAATACCTGGAATATTGTTTTTTTGTGTTTTTGACTTGACCTACCAGGTCAGAACATAGTCACGTGGCTTAGTTTGCATGGACTCAACCAGAAGAGTGAGGTATTTGCTAGACTGGAACTGAGACAACCTCATTCAGCTTACGTTAGGGATGGGTGGTTTTTCCCCATGGCGGAACCTTTTCCTTCAACTTCTCTCCTTGCTTTTAACTTCCCAAAATCTTTTCTGATTAAGGCACTCATTTTTAGACAAGTTTAGTACATTCAGTGTGAATGTACTCTTGACTTTATAGGTCTGGGAAGCCCTTCGTTTCCCTTCAGAAAATGAAGGAAATAAATGCCTTTTATCACTGTTATGATCCAGTTTGTATTCATTTGTGACTCTAAGAAGGCAGTTAGGTTTTTTTGCTTCCCTGTAGCCTCTTTTGACCAAAACAATATATTAGCTTATTTAATTTGGTCATATAGTGTGGGGTGGAATAAGAACATACTCATAAAAAATAAGCTAGGTGGTACGTTCTCTTTGCATTTTATCGTGTTATTAAATGAGCTTGTTTTAAGCTTGCTGTATCATTACTTTGAGACTTGCTCTTGTTTTTCTGCTCTGAAAGAAGAAAGAGTAATGTAACCACATTTGTATTTTAGGAAGTTAACTTTTCAGGTGTGTGCAAGATGGATTAAAGAGACTGAAGGCAGGGAGACCAGTTAGTTCAAGTGAGCAATGAGGAAGGCAAACCAAAGCATTGACAATGGGCATGATGAAGGTGGGGTGGACTTAAAAAAGATGTAGGTGGTAGGATCTACAGAACTTGGGGATTGGTTATTGGAGTAGGTGATGGATGGACTATAGTATGAATTTTTAGATTTTTGCCTTGGGCACCAGGATGGATGTTTACTATCTTTTCCAAGATAAGGACTATTAGAAGAAGGGCATACAGGGCATGGGAGAGGTGGAGGAAAAATAATGAATTTAATTTATAATGAAGTTGAGTTGTGTATCGTGAGTCCTCGATACTAGAGAAGTATCCAGTGGGAATATGAGCATCAGAGAGAGCAGGGAGGGAGAGAAAGATTTGGGAATTTTTATTTTGCTTCAGTGATAGCTCAATTTTACAAGATTTCTCAGAGTGTAGATTGAGGCATCTATGTATCAGTGTTTGGGAATGCTAACAAAGAAATGGACTATAACTAAGTTTACATGACCTTATGAGATCATATGTGATACTGATCAAGCATTGTTACCACTCTCCTTTTCATCTGAACCTGGATATTCCATTATAGTATATTCCCAGTCTGTAAATTAGCCTACTATGTTTGGGTTATGATTTTCTTTTTTACTATATGGCTTGTTTAATGGAGGTACAGTTTTTGAAATGTGTTTTTTAAAACTCCAGGTTGTCACTATGTATCTTATGGACATTTATGCAACTTAAATTCCATGCATCTGGTGACCAAAACAAGGGGAAAATAACCTAAACAGTGAAGGTTCTGGATAAAGTGTGACATGAGAAATTAAAATTTGCTCTTCTTTCAGCCTATCTCAATTCCTGACTGCTTCTCATCTAGCTGTGATGAGTTAAAAGACACATTTTTAATATCACAAGATGTCCTTTTTAATAAGGACAAGCCAGCTATTTTGTATACTAGTCAGCTGAAGAAACAGTGAACTGTTCAAGTGGAGTGAAAATTAGCTGTGTTGGAATTACTGAGATGGTGTGTCAATCTAGTGTGGCATGTATTTAAGGGATTTGTAAGGCAGATGTTTACTATATGCTATTTTCACCTTATGCACTGACTTCAGGCCCCAATTCCCAGGTGATCTGTAATGCATGGTTTTGGTAATGAAAGCATGGAGATATGAAGAGTTCATTTTAGCTACAGTAAATCAGTACTTAACAAAAAGGTTTTTAGGATACATTGTATGTGTGTATGCTACAAAATTCATAAAGTACAAAAAGGAGTAGACATTTCGGGTGCCTGGGTGGCTCAGTTGGTTGGGCGACTGCCTTCAGCTCAGGTCATGATCCTGGAGTCCCGGGATCGAGTCCCGCATTGGGCTCCCTGCTCAGCAGGGAGTCTGCCTCTCCCTCTGACCTTCTTCCCTCTCACGCTCTCTCTCTACCATTCTCTCTCTCTCAGTAATATAAATAAATAAATAAATAAAAATAAAAATCTTTAAAAAAAAAGACATTTAAAAAGAAAGTCTGCAGGTCTCCCATTACCTCTGGCTCCAGCTATTCAGCCATATTTTTGTGTAGCTTTCATATGTATATGTGTGTGTGCTGGACATATTCTTCTGCACCTTGAATTTTTTTAAATGTAAAACATGACATGGTTATCTTTCATATCAGTTCCCAAAGAGCTCCTATAATTTTTGAAGAGATAATTTAAAAGATGCAGGCTGATTTATTATAAGTGCTATAATTTGTTAAACCAGTCTGGACTGATACACATATAGGTTATTTCCAGTCTTTTGCTATTACATACAATGCTGTAAAGAATAACTTAGTGTAGATGTCATTTTACATGTGGAGAAGTATATCTTCAAGACAGTTTTCTAGGAGTAGGTTTCACTAGATAGATGATTTAAAAAATCTGATAGACATTGCCACATTGCCCTCCAGTTGTACTGCCACAGTATATACTCTCACAGGCTCTGCTGGAGAGTATTCTTTTTTCCTGATACTCTCATGGTGTCATGTGGATTTCAAGGTGATTGCTTTTTTAATTGTTCTCTTTTCCCCCCATAACTTTTTATTATGAAAAATTCCATATATATATATATATAAAGAGTTGGGGAAAACCCAGTACAACAAGCACTTGTATAGTCTTTCCACCTAGACTCAACAGTTGTTAAAGTTTTGCCATATTTTTATCATTTCTCTGCTCCACGCCTCCATTCCTCCTTCCCTGCCCTTGCCACTTTTCTCCCTTCCTCTCTCTCTCATCTCCTCCTGTCCTTATCTCCTCAAATACATATACTTTGTGGTCATTAAAAATTTGATAGTAAGTTGCAAGCATGACACTTCACCCTCTAAACATTCTGGCACCTGTCTCCTGAGAATAAGGATAGGCTTTCTCTCTAAAACTACACACACACAGAACCATGTACATATAGATATATATATCCATATATAACCACGTATTATGTGTAGTCATTTATATTTCATACATATATAAAACCACAATACTATTTTTATGTCTGAGAAAATGAAAATAATTCCATAAAATAGTATCAAATATTCAGTTAGATTTTCCTAATTGTCCCAAGAATGTCTTTTCTAGCATGCCACCCCCCATTTTGTTTTAAATGCCAGGATTCAAACAGAATACACCCTTTGTATCTGGTTATTATATCTTTTTAATTTCTTTTCATTTGGAACATTCCCTCTGCCCTTTTCCCTCCTCTCCTGGCATTGATTGTTTTTGAAGAGTCCAGCTCAGTTTCCTCTAGGATGTGCAACATTCTTCATTTGTTTATTTCCTCATGGTGTCATTTAACTTGTTTCTTTAGCTACTTTACTTCTTGTAAACTGGAAGTTAGGTGAGAACCTTGATTGCAACCAGGTTAAACATTTTGACAAGAATGCTTCATCATAGGTGAAGTATACTTTGCACTGAGTCATGTTGGGAGGCACTTGATGACAGGTTATCCCATTGTGAGCTATGCTAAATTTGATCCCTTGGCTAAGGTGGCAGTAGTCAGATCTCTCATTTATAAAGGTACAGTTTTATCCTCTGCTATTAGAAAAGAGTTTATGGGATAATATTTTGGAACCTTGTAAATATCCTGTTCCATTACAACATTTCACCCCGTGGTTTCGGCATCCTGATCCTGAAGTCAGTTATTAGAGTAGGAGTTACAAAATTGTGGTTTTCTATCATTCTGTCTACATTTATTAGCTAGCATTCACAGAGGCCATCCCTGTTTCTCCTCCTTTCTTTTGTGTACCATCATACTCTCATGGACTTTTTATTTATTTAGTGTGTTAACAATCAGTCTTTTTTTGTAAAGATTTATTTATTTGAGAGAGCGAGAAAATGGGGGGGTGGGAAGAGAGAGAGGGATAAGAATAGAATCTCAAACAGACTCCCTGCTGAGCACGGAGCCTGAGGCAGGGCTTGATCCCACCACCCCGAGACCATGACCAGAGATGAAACCAAGAGTTGGACGCTTAACCCCCTGAACCACCCAAGTGCCCCAGTAATCAGAGTCTTTATTGGTGTTCACATTGTCCCAGATTTGGCTAATGAGAGCCCCTTCAAGGTAGTGCCCTGCTTCCTTTTGATATGATCCCATTAGTCTTTGTGTGTTTCTTGGCTTTTTACTTTCTCTGCATTTCAGGCATCAACCACTTCTCCAAGAAGCTCTGATTCCTTTTAGTGGGGAATGGTATTTAAAAGTCCAAAGCCTTGTTGTTGGGTTGTCATTGCTTCTGGATCCTTTCGGTAGATAGAACTAAAGAATCTATTTAAAAAGAACCATGAGATCATATTAGTTCTGATGCAAATTTAATATTACAGGGATATTTTTCTAAACTTTTTAGCCTTTTGATTTTCAGAATCAAAGGGACCATATTGGTGTGTAATGGTTATCAAGTTGAGATACAAATTGTTATGTAAATAGGCAGGTAAATAACTTCATTCATTATTGAGCATGTACTCAAACAGGTACTCTTTGGTTATGTGGGGAGTACAGAACAAAACCAGATACGTACCTTGCTGCCAGAAGCTTACAGTCTTTTACATAAAAAACTACAGTAGTGTGAAAACTGGTAGGGATCATGAGAGGTAGACATACAATGTTTTACTCACCCTTAGAAGCCTGAGCAGAAGTTAGACATGAATATGGATGTATTGGGGAAGGGGAGGGCTTTCATAGCAAAGGTAAACAGGTGAACGATGGCTGGCAGGCAGGCAATGCTGTGTAGTGCCTTTCGGGCAGTCCTGTGAAAAATATTGGAGTATAACTTGTGTGGTGGGATTAAGGTAGATAAATTTGCAAAGATAGATTATAACCAAATTTTGGACTTTATCTTTAGGTCCTAAGTTATGAACTAGTAGCCTATATGGATCAAACTTCACAGATATTATTTTCTTTGGCCTGCATAGATTTAAAAAATTGAGATATGGGGTGCCTGGGCGGCTCAGTCGGTTAAGCGTCTGCCTTGGCTGGGGTCACGATCCCAGGGTCCTGGGAAAGAGCCCCGCGGGGGCAGGCTCCCCACTCAGCGGGGGGGGGGGGGTCTGATTATCCCTCTCCCTCTGCCCCCCCCGCCTGCATTCTCTCTCAAATAAATAAATCTAAAAAAAAATTGAGACATTTCTTATCAAAACACTGATTTCTGGTTTGTCTGAAAACTGGAGCTGAGGAGTGGCTGCCTTTTATTAGAGTCAGTTTGTGCTTTCCTGGTCCCTATAGCCCCTGTAAATCTGTCTTTATCTGTCTGGCCGTTACAAGCTTCTGAGCTTGTGTGATCCTGCAGGATTGGAGGTGGGGTGTGAGGGTGGGAGATGGGATTTGAGAGGAGAGGTGACTGAGAGCTTGAGCAAGATCTGTGCTTTAGAAAGATCACTCTGGCAGTCGGTTTGGAGGATGTATTGGAGCAGGGAGACCAATCCGTAGACTGTTGGAATATTCCAGGGGAATACAGGAGAGTAACAGATGGTGCAGAGAGGAGAAAATGAGACATTTTAAAATGTAGAGTGGTTAGATTGTATTGTTGGATAAGAGTATGTGTGTGTATGTATTGACAAGAATGTAAATCAAACTCTATTAAAACATGAAGTCCCGTTTTTAAAAAGCTTTGCATTCATAAGTTGGTTTCTGGAAGTTAACCACATGTTTTCATAATCTTTTGGTTAATTCTGGAAGACAGTGGTAATAGTTTCTTGCATTGTCACTGTGTAAAGTTTAGTTTTGTAATATGCCAATAGCATCTTTTGTCAAAAAATCTAACTCTGGCTTTATTTCTGAAAGTTGTGTATGAAGTGAGTGTATTGTGATTTTTTTTCTTAATTATAGAGCTAAATTACCAGGCAAAAAGGTTAGCAATGCTATATACTTATTTTTAGAGAGTTGGCTGCTTTATTTAATTTCCCCCACATTCTCTGCAAGAAGTTAATCCAAAGGATAATGAGTTAACATGGGACTGTCTGGTACACTTAAAATCACACCTATATTAAAACCATCTATGTTGTTAGTAAGTATTTTGGACATCTTGCCTGTCCGATTGGGGCATGACTTGATCCAGTTCCGTTGCCAATGCTATTACTCTAGATATTTAGTGGCACCACCAGCTTAGGCAGTCTGAGGGAGATAGACCTGGAGAACATGTAAGTGACAAGACTGGGAGTCAGAGTGACTCACGCTGACAAGCCATATCTGGATTCTGTGTAATAAGCTTCGGCCTCAAAGGGTGAACAAAGATTGGTTTAAAGGGTATTTGTATATACGTTTGTTTGTTTTTGTAACTTACATATAGTATAGAACACAAATCTTAAGTGTACAGCTGAATGAATTTTTACCTATGGAAACAGAACACTGTGTAACCACTACCCAAATCAAGGTATAGAACACTTCAAGATCACCTTGAGGGCTTCCTCATGTCTGTCTGGGAGAGGGAGAGGGAGAAGCAGGCTTCCCACTGAGCAGGGAGCCGATGCAGGGCTCGATCCCAGGACCCTGAGATCATGACCTGAGCCTAACCAAGTCAGTAACCCTCCCAAAGGTTTATTCTGGTCTTTTTCACTGTAGATTAGTCATGACTATTTTTGGATTTTTTTTTTTTAAAGATTTTATTTATTTATTTGACAGAGAGATAGCCAGAGCAGGAACACAAGCAGGGGGAGTGGGAGAGGGAGATGCAGGCTTCCCGCTGAGCAGGGATCCCAGGACCCTGGGATCATGACCTGAGCTGAAAGCAGACGCTTAATGACAGAGCCCTATTTTTGAATTTTATATAAATGGAATCATACAGCTTATACTTTTGTGGTTTTTTTCCCCCTCTGCTTGCTATTACATCTATGAAATTCACCCATTTTGTTTAACAGGTCTTTTTCCCTGTGCATTATTCAATTGTATATATAGTCCATGTTTTGTTTATTTTACTGTTGATGAATTAGTTGGATTGTTTCCAATCTTTGGCTGCTATATAACATTTCTAAGGTGGACATAAGCACTTGATTCTATCGGTTATAAAAAACCAGGATTGGAATTACTGGGTCATAGGATAGGCATATGTTCAGCTTCAGTAGATACTGCTAAACTGTTTTCCAAGTGCTTGGGCCAATTGACACCCCCACCTCTAATGTGCGGAGTTCCAGTCACTTTGATTTACACCCCCACCTCTAATGTGTGGAGTTCCAGTCACTTCGTTTTGCTAGTCCTTTTATTTTATTTTATTTTTAAAAAGATTATTTATTTATTTATTTGACAGAGAGCGATACAGCGAGAGAGGGAACAAACACAAGCAGGGGGAGTGGGAGAGGGAGAAGCAGGCTTCCCGCGGAGCAGGGAGCAGGGAGCCCAGTGCGGGGCTCGATCCCGGGACTCTGGGGTCATGACCTGAGCTGAAGGCAGACGCTTAACGACTGAGCCACGCAGGTGCCCTTGCTAGTTCTTTTAATTTTAGCCATTCCAGTAAGTGTGTAGTGGTATCTATGACTATGAACTATTGAGGTGTAATTTACATGCAGTAAAATGTGCTCATATTTTAAGTGTACTGCTTGAGATTTGAGAGCTAACCTCCCCCCCCCCAAAATTCTCTCACCTCCCTTTGCAGTTCCCCCACCTTCATCCCTGGCCTCAGGTAACCTGCTTTCTATAATTAAAATTAGTTGTGTGTGTTGTAGAATTTCATATAGGTTAATTGTATAGTATGCATATACTGCAAGCACTCTGTGTTTAGCTTATTTTACCCAGTGTAATGTTTTTGAGATTTATTCTTGTTGAGTCAGTTTTTCATTCCTTTCCATTGCTTAGCATTATTACATTACACAAGTATACAATGTTTTGTTTATTCATTCTCCTGCTGGAGAATATTTGGATTGTTTCCAGTGTTTGTTATGAATAAAGCTTGTGTGAACATTTGTGTTCAAATTTTTGTTTGGACATTTCTTTTCTCTTGGGTATACCTAGGAGTGGAATTGCTGGCATAGAGTGTAGATGAATGTTTAGTTTTTCCAAGTAACTGCCAGATCTTTTCCCATAGTGGTTGTACATTCTTATGACTTGCCCCACAATATATGAGAGTTTCAGTTTCTTTTATAGCCTTGTCAGCACTTGGCATTGTCAGTTTTAGCCATTCTTATATGTGGGAAGTACTGTCTCATTGTGGTTATAATTTACATTTTCCTTTTTTTAAGGATTTTAATTAATTAATTAATTAATTTGACAGAGAGAGAGAGAGAGAGCACAAGTAGGCAGAGTGGCAGGCAGAGGGAGAGGAGGCTCTCTGCTGAGCAAGGAGCCCGATGTGGGACTCGCTCCCAGGATACTGGGATCATGACCTGAGCCGAAGGCAGCCGCTTCACTGACTGAGCCACCCAGGCGCTCCTATAAATTTACATTTTCTTGATAACTAATGATGTTGATCATTTTTTCATGTGCCTTTTAGATACTGTCTTTAGAGAAGTATCCATTCAAATCTTTTGACCCTTTTAAAAAATTGAGTTATCTTTTATATTGATTTGTGGGAATTCTTTATGGTAGTCAGGAAACAAGTTCTTTGTCAGATACACATATTGCAGACATCTGTTCCGTGGCTTGCTTTTTCAGTGTCTTAATGTTGTCTTTTGATGGACAGAAGGTCTTAATGCTTACAAAATCGAATTACTCAGGTTTTTCTTTCATTGTAATTGGTTTTTGTGTCCCATTTAAGAAATTTTGCCTACTCTAAGGTCTTAAAGATAGTCTACTCGCAACTTTATGGCTTTACCGTCTTTTTTTTTTGACAGACAGAAAGAGACAGCAAGAGAAAGAGCACAAGCAGGGGGAGTGGGAGAGGGAGAAGCAGGCTTCCCACTGAGCAGGGAGCCGATGCAGGGCTCGATCCCAGGACCCTGAGATCATGACCTGAGCCGAAGGCAGATGCTTAACAACTGAGCCACCCACGCGCCCCATGGCTTTACCATCTTAAAATAATTGTAATTTTATGGTTGAGCTAGGGATCAAGATTCACTTTTCCCCCATATGGTTATCCACTTAGCTCAGTGCTGTTATTTACACATACATTAAAAAACTATTGAAAAATTGTTGAAGAACATATGAACATAAGAAGCTTATGTTTTGTTTTTTACAGTTAACCATGTTTATTATAGAAAAATTCAAAATAAAAATAATGTAAAATAAGAAACAAAAAGAATCAAAATTTCCCTTGATGACTGTTAATATTTGGTGTATTTCCCTTCCTTCATATACATAGTTTTTCTTTTATGTATGTTTCATATATATTTTTCACACATAAAATTGTTTTGCAAACTGCTTTTATTTATTTATTCTTATTTTATTTTTATTTAATTTTTTTTTTTGAGAGAGAACATGTGTGTGACTTGGGGTGGGAGAGGGAGAGGGAGATTCTTTTTTTTTTTTTTAAGATTTTTATTTATTTCATAGAGACACAGGGAGAGAGGGAACACAAGCAGAGGGAGTGGGAGAGGGAGAAGCAGGCTTCCCACTGAGCAGGGAGCCCGATGTGGGGCTGGATCCCAGGACCCTGGGATCATGACCTGAGCCAAAGGCAGATGCTTAACGACTGAGCCACCCAGGCGCCCCGGGAGAGGGAGATTCTTGAGCAGGCTCTGCACTCAGGGTGAGCCTGATGCAGGACTAAATCTCACAACCCTGAGTGATCTCTCCCTGAGCCGAAATCAAAGAATCGGACACTTAGCCAACTGAGTCACCCAGGTGCCCCTGCAAACTGCTTTTATTTATTTATTTATTTTAAAGATTTTATTTATTTATTTGACAGAGAGAGACACAGCGAGAGAGGGAACACAAGGAGGGGGGAGTGGGAGAGGGAGAAGCAGGCTTCCTGCTGAGCAGGGAGCCCAATGCGGGGCTCGATCCCAGGACCCTGGGATTATGACCTGAGCTGAAGGCAGACACTTAACGACTGAGCCACCCAGGCGACCATGCAAACTGTTTTTAAAAACAATATTTGTGGCATTTTTCTGAACCATTTTCTATTTCTTTTATAATATTTTGAAGGGGTGTCTTGTATATATGAATGTGGAAATGGCTAACTAGTTAAACTATTCCTTTATTAGACATTTAAATTCTTTAAAATTATTTCTAATTTATAGCAACTTTTTAAAAAAGATTTTATTTATTTATTTGACAGAGAGACACAGCTAGAGAGGGAACACAAGCAGGGGAGTGGGAGAGGGAGAAGCAGGCTTCCCGCCGAGCAGGAAGCCCGATGTGGGTCTCGATCCCAGGACCCTGGGATCATGTTCCAAGCTGAAGGTAGATGCCCAGTGACTGAGCCACCCAGGTGCCCCTAATTTATAGCAACTTAAAGCTGAGTTGTTCTTTCTTGTAGTTTAATCTTTGAACACATCTGTGAGTATTGGGATAATTTCTAAGGGGCGGAATTGATGGGTCAAAGGATATACACATTTTTAAGAACATGTGTATTTTATATGGCCAAAAGTTTACCCACTTTCTGTTGCTTATATGAACTTGACACAACAGACCAAATTCTCTCTATAAAAGTGCTGTTTTCTCCATGTTTATGCCATTTTAGAATATTAATAATTAAAAAATAATACCAGTTTGGTTGAAGAATTTAACAAGTTATTTCTGGAATTACTAGTGGTATTGGATATATTATGTTTGTGGCTATCTGTGTTTCTTTTGTGAAAAAAGGGAAATGTGTGGAATAGCTGTAGTTGTACTCTGTTGATTTAAATCCAGGTGCTTGGGCTGCCTGGGTGGCTCAGATGGTTAAGCATCTGCCTTCGGCTCGGGTCATGACTCCAGGGTCCTGGGATCGAGCCCCACGTCTGGCTCCTGGCTCAGTGGGGAGCCTGCTTCTCCCTCTGCCTCTCCCCCTGCTCTCTCTCTCTCTCTCTCTCTCTCTCTCTCTCTCTCTCTCTCTGTATCTCTGTGTCTCGAATGAATAAATAAAATCTTAAAAAAAAAAAAAATCCAGGTGCTTTTGGGGAATGTGGCAGAAGGAAGTCACCAGGGTGAGGAACTTCTGAGTTTGTTGTGGCTGGGACAGTGTTGCCTTTTTGTGAACAGAATGGCTATTTTTGGTAGAATCCAGCTGCAGAAGTATTTGCTTTACCCAGTGTACTGTCTGTGGCAAGCTTAAGCCAGTCCCTGCTCTGGCCAGACCCTGGCTCCAGATCCTCTTTATGAAGTACTTAGGGATCTGTCATGTTTGGCCTCATTCATTGCTTCAAGGACCCTCACTCCTGTTAATGCCTTCTTTGAGCTAGGAGGTGGGGTTCTACTGGGAATTCCATTCACTTTTTAGGTAGGCTTTTCTGTGTTTACATTCAGTGAACCCTATTTCTACTCCAGTTTTTTCTTTTTTTGTATTTTATAGAAATTCCTTGAAATGTCTTATATATGTGGAGGGCAGCCTAGCCAGGTTTCCAGTACCAGTGTACATTGTCTTTTGTTTTGACATTTCTTTCATAATGTCATTTGCACCAATCAGAAATCCCAACCTTCACACCTCTATTTCCTTCCGAAGTCTTGCCTGTTTTTGTTTTTTCCACTCTAGCTTTCTGCACTTAGTCACAGTCATTCCCCCACCCCTTCCTCCAGTGCCTTGACCTAGCAAGCATTGTCATCTGTTACTTGTTATCTGGAAGGCTTCACCCTGTTCTCCTTTCTTGCTTATTAACCCTTGTTTGTCTTTTAGAGCTGAGCTCAAGCATCAGTTCTTCACGGGTTGTGTCTGGGTCCCCTAGATACCCCTACAGGTTATATTCCCTTGTCATATTCTTACAGTGCTCCATTCTTTCCCTTTGCTGCTGTTAACATAATTGTAATTAATAAATGTATTGCATAATCCCCCACTAGACAGCTCCTTGATTAGAAAGTAATGTCTGTGGGGACAAGGATCATGTCTGTCATGTCATATTCAGCTCATAGCATATTCCCAGCATCTAGTACAGTGCATGCCCTACAGCTGCCCAGTTGAATGAGGGAATGAATTTGGGAGGGCAAATAAGAATTACTGTCTTGTATCAGAAGTTTGTATTTACTTTAAAAATGAATACATTTGGGGGCGCCTGGGTGGCTCAGTTGGTTAAGCGGCTGCCTTCGGCTCAGGTCATGATCCTGGGGTCCTGGGATTGAGCCCCACGTCCGGCTCCCTGCTCAGCGGAGAGCCTGCTTCTCCCTCTCCCTCTGCCTGCCACTCTGCCTACTTGTGCTCTCTGGGAAATAAATAAAATCTTAAAAAAAAAAAAATACATTTGTTCCTTAAATGCCTGGCATTTTCAGTTTCAGTATCATCTCTTAATTTTAAATGACTTGATTCTGAAGTTTATTTTTTATTTTTTAAAGATTTTATTTATTTATTTGACAGATACATACATAGCGAGAGAGAGAACACAAACACGGGGAGTGGGAGAGGGAGAAGCAGGCTGCCTGCCGAGCAGGGAGCCCGATGTGGGGCTCGATCCCAGGACCCTGGAACCATGACCTGAGCCGAAGGCAGAGGCTTAAAGACTGAGCCCCCAGGCGCTGCTTGATCCTGAAGTTTAAACTGCCACCATTAGAAACTCCTTTCAGGAGGTCAAAAGCATCCCGACTTTCCCTCTCTGCCTCTTGGCCCATTTTTAAACCTGTCATTGACTTCTAATCTGTCCAGATTATTTTGCTAATACTTCAGCTGTCATTTTGAAGGAGTTGTCAACTGCTGTAACTACTAATTCTTTTCTTTCTTTTCCTCCCCCCACTTCTGTGTGTGTGTGTGTGTGTGTGTGTGTGTGTGTGTGTGTGTGTCTGTGTCAGAGACTAATGGGATCACTATTTGCTTCTTTAGGTCAAATAAATTTGGTAAATTCCTCATATAATCTCCTCTTGGAAATTGACTTGATAATTGTCATTTTAATAATTTGTTTCCCAGCATTTCCCAAACTTTCTGACCCCAGAATGCTTCTCCTCCTTTATTTTGGTTCAAAACCTGTGGAATCCAAGAGCTATTCTTGACTATTTTTGTGCATTTCATCCCAACTTCTTGTATTCACCAAGAGTTCTCTATCTTCCTGCCAAAGTAATGAGGGAGGGAACTAGCACTTGTTAAATGCTAGATTTACATCTACTATTCCTTTTAACCTTCTGTAACTTTGAATGAAAGGTAGGCTTATTTTCCACATTTTAGCATGTGAGGAAATGGAGACTGGAGAAGGGAATTTTTTTTTTTTCCTCAAGGTTACATAGCGATTTTATCTATATTTTTCATCTGTCCATCTCTACAAAGCCTTGTGTTCTTTCTCCTCACTACCTTTTCTTTTCCCCTGGGGAAAGAAAAGAAAAACTCTTCTGATGATTTTAGAAGCTGTACCTCTTGCTATCACCTTAGTTCGGGGAGTGTTTGGTGGTAGTTGGACTCTCAAGAGCCAAAGGCCCAGGAGCAGCAAGGCCTCTAGGCTCTAACAGGTGGGCAGCAGCATATTCTAAGTATTTGGGGAGATGGAGAAGAGAAGGCCAAGAAAAGCCTTGGCTACCCTTCCCCAGACTGCCTTTGTAAGTTCTCATGCTTTCTTGCCTCCTTCATTCCAGGCTTACCTCATTCTCTTCAGTTCCAGTCTTTTCTGCTGGTATATGACTTTGTTGGAATTTTAGGTTGGCTTTTATCAATAACATAGGAGCCAGTATTTATTGGGTGCCTGCTTTAATGGATCTAGCTGTTCCTCTCTAGCCCTCCAAATAGCTGACTTAATTAAGGTCACATAGTGTTGGATCTGGGATCTTAACCTCACCTCAGTAAATTTTTTCGGAGGGAAAACCTACCCTAAGCAATTAAAATCTATAAAATCATGGGTTTGATGTACTAGTTACGTGTTTTTTTATAATATATATTTAAATTAAACATATGGCTACTAAACATTAAAACACCTTTATGTACCACCAAAAATCACCTTGAATACTAAACCTTGGAAAATGTTCCTGTAACCCACTTTTTGTCTTTATCCATTTATCCACGAATAGTTCACTATGTATCTGTAAAAGATGAGGACTTAAAAACAAAGCAAAAGATTACGAAAAACACACACAGCACACAATTCCATTATTATACCTAAAACTTTACCAGTGGCTACCTTGCTATCAAGTAGTCAGTATTAATATTTGCCTCCTTGTCTCATAAATAACTTTTAAATTAATAAACTTAATTTTCTAGAACAACTTTAGGTTTACAGAAAAATTGAGCAGGTATACTCTCCCCCCCCTTCAGTTTCCCCCATTGTTAACGTCTTACATCAGTGTGGTTAATATTGTTTTATTATTAACTACAGCCCCTGGTTTATACAGATTTCCTTGGTTTTTTTTACCTCATGTCCTTTTTCCACTCCAGGATCCCATCCAGGATGCTGCCTTGCATTTGGTTGTCATGTGCCCTTAGGCTCTTCTTGGCTGTGTCAGTTTCTCAGATTTTGTTTTTGATGATAATGACAGTTTTGAGGAGTTTGGTCAGGCATATGGTATTTGCTGTCTATTGAATTTGTCTTGTTTTTCTCATAAATTTGTTTTAATGGTTTTTTTCAATTCAGGAGCCAGACTGGGTTCACACTTTGCATATAGTTAATAGCCTCTTAAATCTTTTTAATCCATAAAAATTGCCTCTCCCATCTTTTTTTCCCCTAGCCATGTATTTATTGAAGAATTGGGCTTTTGTTCTGTGTAACTTTATAAATTTTGGATTTTGCTGATTACATTCTCATTAGGTCTATGTAATCTCTTCTTGGGATTTCTTGCAAATTGGTACTTAAGTCCAGAGGTTTGTTGGATTCAGGTTCAGTGTATTTCTGTATCAATTAAAAAACAAAACAAAGCACAACCCATGCTCTTTCCACGGTGTCATGGTGCTTTCTTATTTTTGTGATACTCTCTATCCTTTCCAAGTAGCTGATTCTTCAAGAAACATAGGACTCTTATGCATGTATATTTTTCTGAGTTAAAACTGCATAATTTATTGGTGGTAGATGGTGAAGCTGTAAGCTGGCTGCAGGAATGCCTGCATGTAGTTGTCAATTTTGCCAAGGACAACGATGACACATTTTATGGTATTGACAATCAGTTTTAGAGTATTATTCCTATAGTTTATTTTCAGCTTTCTTCTTTTTCTCAATTCAGATATGTGATGGCTTTTGCTGCTGTTAGTATATAGTTAAACCTTACTTTATCCCCCCCAAATTTGAATGATTACAATGACACCTGTAATGTAGGAAGATAAAAACAAAATAAGTGGGAAAATGAAGATGAAAGGAAAAATAAATGTAGGGAAATAAGATGAATGAAGGAATAAAGTTATGTAAAAATGCACAGAATAAGGTTAGTTGTTAGAGGAGGGGCACAGATTAGTCTCTGCTTGTAATAGTAGTGTTCTTTGGAGCCGTTTGCAGGAATTTCGTATTTTTAGATGCTGAATGTCTTTCTTTCCCTAAGGTTTTTTATTTATTTGGTGTTTGTACTTGGTAATGCCATTCTCAACTGCTTATTTGAAATGAAGTGCCTATAAAGATGTGGGTCAGGTTTCTCAGTGTTGGGTTTCAGAGCTCATTGGAAAATCAGGACACTTTTTTTCTGTTGTGCCTTCTTTGTACAGTCTTTTAGAGTTTTTGATTAGTTTATCCTATTATGTAGGTTTTCCTTTCTCTAGTATCTGGTAGAGGATGAATGAGATATTCTTGGAACATTTAGTTTTGAATACCTTTGTTTATCAGTAGAATAAAGTGATTTCTTAGGAAAGAAAAAAAGAATTTAAGAATGTTTCACCAGCAGAATACTGTGTCTTTATAACTTTGGCCATATCAAATACCTTTTTTGAGTTTTGCCTGTTGAATTTGAACTAAATATTTAAAGTTTGTTATGATTTTTCTAGTTAAAGTGGCAGAAAAACCAACTTAAAACTGGCTTAAGCCAAAACAAGGAATTTGTAATTTGAAAAATCTAGAGGTAGGTGTGGATTTAGGTTTCTTTCTCAGACTAAAAAGTGGTATCTCTGTAACCAATTCCAGACTTTCCCTTGTGGTCGCATGAAGGCATCAGTAGCTCTGACTTTCATCCTGATATGTTCAAGCTCAATGGGAAAAGAATCTCTTTTCTTGTGGCTTCCTGGAATTCGAATTTAGAACATGTGCCCACTCTTGAATCAATCACTGTGATTAGGTGATGTGGCCAAAAAACAAGTGTCCATCAACCCCTTAAAATTATAACATATTCTTCTCTGGCCCCCGAATCAAGTTTTTGCTCTGCATGTAAACTTTCTGGACTTTCCATGTTAATTATTTGATAACTTAACAAATATTTATTGAGTTCCTACTATGTACAGGCACTGTAAGGATTTAAAAACATTACACTGTAAATTGGTAAATTCCCTTACCAATTGCTTGTAAATTACTCTATTTTTTATAAATTATTATGGAAATAAAAGTTTGTTTGAAAATGAAGTATAATTTTTACTTTCATTTTTAATTTTTTATTTAAAGGTTTTATTATTTATTTATTTTAAAGAGACTTTATTTTATTTTTTTTTAGAGAGAGCTTGAGTGCACAAGCTTGGGGGCAGGGGGAGAGGTGCAGAGGGAGAGGGAGAGAAAGAATCTTAAGCAGGTTGCACACTCAGTGCAGAGCCTGATGTGGAGCTCAATCTCACAATTCTGAGATCATGACCTGGGCCGAAATCAAGAGTCAGAGGCCTAACTGATTCAGCCACCCAGGTGCCCCCTGAAGATTTTATTTTTAAGTAATTTCTGTACCCAAGAAGGGGCTCGAACTTCCAACCCTGAGATCAAGAGTTGCATGCTCTACCAACTGAACCAGCCAGGCGCCCCTGGAAATAAAGTACAATTTTTTTTTTTTAAGATTTTATTTATTTATTTGACAGAGAGAGACACAGCGAGAGAGGGAACACAAGCAGGGGGAGTGGGAGAGGGAGAAGCAGGCTTCCCAGGACCCTGGGATCAACACCTGAGCTGAAGACAAACGCTTAACAACTGAGCCACCCAGGTGCCCAATAAAGTACAATTTTTAAAAGAAGACTACTACTTTAAGATTATCCTGTGGTTTTGTAGACCAGTTTTTGGTTTATGAATTTGATTATTTTCAAAGTAATAGTAATATCACCCTTTCAGCCTTTTTTCTTTTCACTCACGTCCGAGTGTTGGTAGCTATTTCTATTGTTTATTTGTAGAATTTTAACTCATCAATGAAAAGAAATGTGGCTTAAAAAAACAGAAATGTGGCTCGTGGATTATTTTTCCTCTTAAACCCGGTAGGAAATGTCCCTGTGAGATTTGTCTTCTGATCCTCCTCTCAATTCTGTATTCTCTCAGAGTTAATGAAAAATTTATTATGATGGCGACATCTGTGTTCTGTGCTTTGTAGAATATCTTGGCGATGGCTTATAGCTGAGTCATTCATAAAGTTATTAAAATAGTGAAGTTGAACAGTGTTTTTGACAAAGAAGTCCAGTATCTCAAATATATATTTGGGCTTTCCATCTTAGACTTCATTGCTTCCTTTGTGTGAAGACTTCCAGAGTGTTACAGTCTACCCATGTTCATATGTACTCCTCCAAAAAGAGTCTGAAACTTGCAGGTTGACCTTACTGTAGCATGTGTTTTTATCTGCTGTCGGGAAGAGCTGCTTTCAAGGGGATGCACACGAAAAGCACAATGTGAGAGATTTAGAGGACCTGGGCTAGAAAAGCATTTTAAGAAGATGGACAGAATGCTCTGTAGAGTCCCTTTCAGAAAGCTCCAGAATATAATGAAATCTCTGGCTTCAAGCAGTGAGAACTCTCCTTTACCCAGTTGCCTGCAGGAGACAGACAGTGTGAAGGGAATCAAAGACATCCTGGCTGTGCAGCAAGCAGCAGGAGTCCCTCACTAAGGCAGCCTTAGCCCCTGGCTGAAAGACAGATTCATTTGTTCGCAGAGCCCAGTGGATTGTGAGGCACACAACTTCATTCTTATTTGAAACCAAGGTCAGCCTAGGATATGAGGACAATGGGCTATATGGGAAAGTAGAGCAAGGGTAAAGTTTGCTATAAATTTAATTAAGGGATGATAAAATGTACCCTTTTATGAAATGTTGGCTTTGACAACTCACTTTTCACGCTATTCCCAGCTAAAGAAGCAAAATTTTGACTACCATTGTTTTCTAAATAAGTCAGCATACAGTTGAATGTGTTTGTGTATGTATAAAATTTTAAAGATTGAGACTGCCAGCTTGGAATGTGTGCTTCTTTGGGATAGGGGCTTGTTAGGTCTCTGAAAATAAGTATATATTTGAGAAATGAGCAGTGTTTTGAAAATATTAGAGGGCTTGTTTAAATGGTGTAAGGTTTGAATTCAAAAGGTTTTGTTGTAGGATCAACTTTTCATTCTATAGATGCTTGTTCAGAGCTAATAATGAAAAGGAGGCATGGTAGAAGCTTTGAAAGTCTTTGGAAGTTTTTTTATTTTTGGTATTTTGGTGTTTTTAAAAATATCCTTAGTAGGGTTTAAGTTTTAATACTCTTGGAAGCAGTGAAACTGCATTTCTTTAAAATATTTTATACTTCTTTTAGGAACTTAACTGTTTTCATTAGTGAACTGGGAAATGGTATAGCTTTATTTCCAGAAACAATTTTGATATCACAGTATTTGGTCTTGAGAATTCTTGTGTTGTCTATTAAAGCATTTAGTGTACTGGCATGCTCAGTAAGCCTTTTTGAATGAATAATCAGTTTAAAATGAACAGTTAGAATAAGATTATAAGGTGGTCTGACTGTAATTGAGTCAGACCCTTTGTGAGTAGATAGAAGTCAAGACATCTTCCTGAAAGTGATATCTCTTTCTAGAAAAAAATGAGCATATCCATTATATCAGAGAAAAAAAGTTTTCACTTTCTGTACTCATGTTCTTTTAAAATCATGGCAAACTTTGTACTCTCTCACATGAAGGTAGGGCAAGGATTTTGATTTAGTGTATTGTAGGTCAGTCAGATCCTGTGCAGACATGTCCAGAAATTCTCTTTCTGAACTCTTAAGTTTCATGAGAGTTGGTAGAAGGACTAGGAAGGGGTCGAGCCAGGGCCTGTCTCTGTAATAGCAAGGAACGGGAAGTTGGATTAACTCAAGAGTGGGGCCTGGTGCTGTGGTATAGATAATGAGATCAGATGTCCCTCAATTCTCAGCTGATGTCTAAAACACAAGGTGAATTTTTAGTTCTCTCACCTGGAAGTCCTCTCAGGTGTCATGCAGTATGGGGTATGGATTGTCAGATATTTGGAAGTGGCATCCTCATAAGACAGAACACCAGGACCTAAGAGTTTTCTGGCTAAGTACCCTCAGCTATCTAGAAGCCTTAGGCATTGAAATGAATTTAGCTTAGTGTCTTTGTCACCTCACAGTGCAACCAAATTCTGATACCTAGCTTAACCTCATCTGTTCTCCACCTTCACTGAAGGGGAATAGACTAGAATCAGGGATTTGCTATGACCAGATCCTTAAGGAAGAGTGTGGAAGTGCCAATTACTCTGTTTTGAGGTGGCCTGGAGGAGAGAGGATTGAGAAACCTGAGTACTGTGTTGCCCATTTTCTGTCAGCTCATCTGAAAATCTATAGTAGACTCCCCCCAATAAAAAGTAAACTAAACATCACCTGTATTTAATTCTGGTATTTTATGTATATTTTATGTTTTATTAAATAAAAATGTAGGATCGTAATGAAAGTCCTGATTTGTAGCCTTTATTCATTTAATGTTTCTTGAACTTTTTCAGTGTATTGTAACTTTCCATATATTGTAAACTTTCTTCTGGGTCAGTAAATATATTCTTACAACGTGATTTTTATTTGGTGGACACATAACATTCTGTCTTCTGGAAGATCTATAATTTGTATAACCAATCTCTATTGTTGGGCCTTTTTTTCCTTTGCTATTATGACTGATGTTAATGATAAACATCTTCTTAGCTGTATTTTTGGACTTGTCTTTCTTTCTTTCCCTAGTATAATTTCCTGCCCTTGAAATTACTGAGTCAGTGATGTGCATGTTTTTCAGGTATTGAATATGTATTGATAAGTTGAACAGGAGAGGTTGTACCTGTTACACTCCCATCAGCAATATAGATGGGTGACAAGTAGATAAAATTTATAAATAGATGAGAAGAAATTGCTGCTCAAGGGAGTTTAATGTCAAGCAAAGGAAATGAGAGGCAGTATAATTTAGGGAAGAAAGTAGGGATATTGGAGTCAGAATTGCAAATCTGCTACTTTTGACCAGATAGCAAGTTATTTGCTGTCTGGTCCTCAGTTTCTTCCTCTTTAAAGCTAAGCTACCAGTCTGGACGGAGGTGGTGTGAGAGTAAATGAGACCACAATAGTTGTACAGTGTGTGGCACACAGTAGGCATGCTGAAATATGAATGTGCACCCCCCTTCCAGTTTATCCTTTTTTGTGGACTTTCATTTTAATTTATTGTTTTCATTGAAAATGAGGTTAAGCTTGTAGTTTAGTGGTCTCCCCTAGTTCTGAATAACTGTCCTCTTTGGACTGCAGATGCTAATTGACAAAGGCTCAGATGTACTTAATTTAACTGTTTAATTCTCTCCAGTCTCAGGATTTGTGGATCTTGGTAAACCCTTTTTGGATTGGGTTCAGACTGATCTGACCTGGAGCTTGCTGGGGGAATCTGTTCCTTTTTGGCAGCTGAATCTCAGACTGGGCCTAGTACAACTGAGGACCCATGTGGCTCTGCCGGAAATAGGTTTATTTTGTTACATCCTGTTCTCTGTCATGCTGCTTAGAATAGAGATTTTGCTCCCCCACCCCCATTTTTCTAATCCTCCATTCCAGCAGCTTCTGTGAGAGCTCTGAAAAACCTGGTGACATTTTTGAATCCTGGGTGGTAGTTGTAAAGTGGACAAGGATATTTTTTTCATTTGGAGTTACTCAGGACTAAGGTTACCACTTTGAGATTTACTGCTATTTTTGAGGGTCACTAGGTAAAATATTTTTCTAGCATTCCAGCATCTTGACACATCTTAAACTGCAGTTGTTTAAAATGGACTCAGCTAATTTTTGGGAAAATTTTTTATTTAAGTTGTCAAGTTACTATTTATAACGTATAACAACTTATTTAATTACTTATATAATTAAAGCATCACTTAGAATTATGCAGTATAATATTATTAAACAATTATCATAAGTACTAGATATTCATTGGAGAAAAATTCGAAAATGTGAATGGATAAATATTCAAAAAGAAAAATTACCTTCATTCGTCTACCAAAGATAACTGCAAAGATCCATTTTAATTTTATTAGCTTCAGGTTCTGGTATCTCATCTTAGATAATCATTCAGAATGAGGTAATTGGACTTTGGAAGATTTGTCTTTTAAATTATTATAGGGTTTAAGGAAATTTGGGCTCTGGCTTTGAGTCCTGATTTTATTCCTATTTAGTGATGTTTGAAGCTCGAAAACTTGCAGATAGTATCAGTTTTCCTCACTCTTACCCTTCTTTTTTCCTTCCTCCTTCCACTGCCTCCTGTTCCCCATACACTTTTCTTCTTTGAACATATATCCCAGCCTGAAAATGCTCTGTGGTGTATTATCTACAAATCTGTAGTTCTACTCTATAGTTGCTAAGAATTAAAGCAGTAACTTTCTTGGTTATATGTCACATGGTTACCATCAAATTCTGCTATAATAAAATACCATTATAAAGAAAAGAAAGTCTTTCACACACAGAGGCACTGGACTGGTATTCAGTTCTTTAAAAGGCTTTGGAGAATGCCTTTAAATTGTGTATTAACTTTTATTCTACAACCCGATTATTGTATTATGGTTCTTGGTTTTAAAAGCAGTACAATTTTTTGGTGAGAGTTTGCTTTTTCTTATAGGTTGCCGTCAAACATTTTAACAGCAGCAGCCTAGGTTCTCAATCTTAGGGGATGCTTTTAAAAGCTTTCTGTGGCTCTGTTTTCATTACACCACTGCTGCTTCTTGAAAAGCAACAGTCTGAGAATTCAGACACAATAGGGGTAGTTCCTGATTTGGATGTTTGTTTTTTTTTTTTTGGATGAATTTTTATATTTGCTTTATTTGCTTTGAGGTGAAGACAGCCTCCAACTAAAGGAATGGATACTCTGTAGCTTCACACCCAGGTTTAGAGAGCTGGAGTTACATAATCTCCTAGAGCTTGTGTGTTGTATGATTCTTCAGGGCCAGATCCCCACTCCTGGATAGAGATTCCCAGTGGAGAGTGTTATGGCCAAATAGTAACCATAAAATGGACCTTCTATTTCACTTCATCTGTTATTTGGTAGCCCCCATTTCATTATCATGGCACTGTTTGTTTTATATCCTATCCTATCGGTAGGGCATGGTGGAAGTTTTATTGGGAAAAAAAAAAAAAAGAACCTAGACTGGGCATGAAAATTGACTTTAGACATGTACTTCCAAAGGTAAGTGCCGGCCCTTGTATCTACTCTTTGTAGCCTGGCTGAAAGAAATTTGTATTGGTTGTACAATAAAAATGAGAGGCTGTCTTGTTAGATTCTCCAAGAGACTTCCGTTTCTAACTTCTCTTCAACATGCTTCTCTCCAACTTCCAAGGATCTTTCTTTGATGCTGGCTTGAGTTGGCTTGGCTTTGGCTTGATATTTTGCTTTGTCCCTGACTTTTAGTCTAAGAACCTCACCCTAACCCTTGCCAATATGTTGCATGACCTGCTTCTATCCCTCTGACAGATATGGTTGAAGCAGTATATATGCTGAGTTGCTGAAAAAAGCTCTTGGGCATGTTGATGATAAATTGGATTGCACACTTGGGAAGGATTGGTTGTTTACTGGTGAGCTATATATATAGCATACAGTATAAGGGCTATTGTCTATAGGATGAAGTCTCAAGTTTGATAGAGTGGTTTATGAAAGACCTCTGTGATTTGGCCTCTCAGCTTTCCCCATCTCATACTGAAATACTTTAGTAATGCTGAATTAATTGCAGATCCCTGAGTAGAATGTGCCATTTCTTAGCTCTTTGGCTTTGTTTATGCTATTTATTCTGCCTGGAATGTCTTTCTCTTTTTACCCTGGCTGCCTCCTACTCATCCGTTATGGCTTAGTTCAGGCATCCTCCTTCTTTGGGTGGGTTAAGTGTGTGTGTGTGTGTGTGTGTGTGTGTGTGTGTGTGTGTGTGTGTGTGTGTTACACTGCACATTCTCAAAATTCCCTCCTATGAACTCCTGGACTTAATTGCTTTTCTGTCTGCAGATGTAAGTTCAGATAAGTTGTTTGTTGAATGGAATAGTGTTTAAGCCACTTAGTTATCTCAAACATGATGACAAGAGTTAGATGAGGCTGGTAGTAATTCTGTGGGAGGTGGTTTAAATAAAAAAATTGGGATTTATAGGAAACCCCTAAATTTATATTTAAAAATATATAGAAAATAAAGCATATTTCTGAATCAGAGTGACATTAGAGAGAGATTGACGTAAAATACCTCTTTGGGTAGCTTTTAAAAGAATTGCCTCTTTGAGAAGGAATCAGGGCAGGATATTCAAAACAATCCCATCTAGAAACAGACCAAAGTAAGCTTTTGTGAGTTCTCCTTCAAGCCAGCCAATTAGAAGACAAGGTGCCTGCAACCACTTTTTCCTTTTGATTTGTGGTTCCTATGGCAATAGGAAGAGAGCCTAGGACATTTCTCTCCTACCTCTTTTAATAACTTTTTGCTTTTGAAAAATGCCAAAAGCTATTATTCTTCTTGTCTTTATTGACTTATAGTGTTTCTCAGCATGGTGGCCCTGATTCTGGTTTTTGATTGTACAGTGGGTATGACAAAATTAATGAACACTATCAGTTTTCTTGACTAATGCTATTTTCTTTGGCTGTAGACCCTGTAAATATAATCAATCTAATTGGATATTTGCAGTTAATATTAGAACATTGTGTGAAGCATTTCTTATTCCTTATGAATAATTCTAAATTAGAATACTAGTCATTACAAGTTGTTAAATGTGAAATCAGAGCAAACATTTCTTGGGGGTTTTCTACCCCTGAGAGCCCTCGCTTAAGTGTCCCCATTGTGACCCCCGTGGGTTTCTCTTGAGCTCGAGGCTGAAGTCTCAAGAGGAAAGAGGCTTAGTTGGTATTGTTGTTGGCTTAATAAGTAGGTCAATAAGCATTTGTTAAAATTGGTAAATACCCACAGTGTTAGGGTAAGTTTTTGAGACATATTTTAATAATGAGATAGTGTTCCTCAGGTTTAAAGAGAGAGACCAGTTATCTTTAAAAAAGGAAAAAAGAGAGACAAAATAGTCTACCTTGTGAATATAGCTAATATGACAAAATCTTTACATTATTCTGTTAAAGATGATAGATAATAGTTATTCTACAAGTCAACTTTGATTTCCAACCAGGTCCCTAAATTTAAAGTTAGAAGTTTCAAGAATCAGTTACTGCAGTGGTCCTAGCTGCATTTTAATGCTCTTAGGTTGATAAATGTGGAACTTTTATTTTTAACCATTATTTTCAAGTTAGATCAATGTCTTCTTGGTCCATTACACTTAAGAGGAGTCTTGTTTAGACTACTAGCAGGTACATCCTTATAAAAAGATGGGTGTATTTCCTAGAGTGGCATTTTCTGTTGTGTAAAGACTATTTTTCAGCACTGTGGTTGGTTTCTTAGCTTCACGGAATTGAGTATGAAAGTAAAGGAGTTCTAATACCTTTAATAAATACTGGCATCACTCTCTGTACCCCACAGTGTCTTTCATGGATATTATAAATTCTTGGAAATTAGATCTTGAGGGGGTTCTTATCTTTTCCTGAATGTATAATTTTAATATCAAACTTTTAAAAACATTTGTAATAAATGGCTACTATTTTGAAATTAAGTTTTCAGAAAATTTTCGTTACGTTGTTTTCCATATATTTGTAAGTATTAGGTCATTAGATGGTTAGGAAACTTTGGGAAGATCATTATTTTTCTTCTTTAGTTTCTTCTAAAATCAGGGGTGGAAGTGCAGACTAAATTGTCTTCCAGTTCTATTTGATTCTTTGCTTTGTTAAATATGAAAATGTGTCCCCCCCTTTTTTTTAAGTTTTGGATCCCAAGGCATTAGCAGAATCTAATCAGGGTATAGTATTTTTATGCCTTCATAGTTTTACTGTTTGAGTCAAATACATATTAAATCTTGCAGAGGGAACCTGTTTCTGTGGAATAAATGAAAATTAATTTGCAGGTGAACTTTGGTGTTAATTTGGTATCAGTTGTTGAATCCATATGTAATCCTTAAACTCCATTCTCAGATCTCAGTGATTCTGTGATTTGGATAATTACAAAGATTCCAAAAAGGAAACTTAAAATTGAACTATGGGGGTGTTGGGAATTTATTTAATTTAAAATAATCCATGTACGCAATGTATACAAATATAATGTGTTTGGGCCTTTTCTCTGCCCATCTGCTTCTGATGCATACTGATGTAAGTATTCTTTTAATAAGCATTTGCTAGATATCTCTGGACAGAGTTTGTTTTAGTGGAAAGAAAACAGATTTGCTTAGAGTCAGGCAGAATTTACTTCTAGTCCTAATTTTACTATCAGCCCTTGTTTTCTTGCTCCTTGAACAAGCTGCTATTTCAATAAATCAGGAACTTCTTTACTGATCCGTGGATTCCTCATCTTTAAAATGGAATAATGCCTCTCTTAAAAGAGATTTATAGAAAAAAAAAGCTTTTGTGGGGGTTTACTCTGTCAACTGGCTATCATATAACAAGAGCTTGATAAATGGCAGCTGTTTATATTATTATACAAACATTTATTCAGCATCTTTCGTGGCACTCTGTGAAAGTGTTGGGGTAACAAAATATGGATCCCTAGAGGATCAGTGATACATTTCTACCAGTATCAGTGATACTGGTAAACTTTCCAGTAAAGGCACATGTTGGAAATGTATGGTTGTTACCAAAAAGCTGCTCAATTTTTTATTCCACTTGATTCCTCCGTGGTTTTGGATTCTTTATATGCCTTTTCTAAATAATCTCAATATTCAGGGTGCCTGGGTGGCTCAGTCGGTTAAGCTTCTGACTCTTGATCTCAGCTCAGGTCTTAATCTCAGGATTGTGAGTTCAAGCTCTGTACTGGGCTCCATGCTGGGTGAGGAGCCTTCTTTACAATAAATAAATAAGTAAGTGATCTCAATACTCTAGTTAAATTATAGGAGAGATGTAACTAGTAAGTGGCAGATGCTGGAGAGGAGCCCAGGTCTATTTGATTTCAAACATAGCTGTCTTTGTTTATATTATAATTGGGATGACCACAGAATTTGTCTCCCAAACCAGAACGCTTTTGAGAATGAAAGTTATGCCGGGACAACCAAGTGTAAACCTGGATGGTCCAAGGAAAATGAGGATGTCTGACCATCCTAATTATAGCTAGGATAAACAAGTTTATGATGTTAAGTCTAAGACTTCTGGCGTATTTTGGTTAAATCCAAACACCCACCTTCAGTTAAAAAAAAAAATGGTTTTTTGCGTGGTTATTGTTTTTGCCATAGTAAACTAATTGACCATAGATTTGCAGAAAAAAGTACTTATCGAATACCATAAATAATCTAATGGCTTAAAAATACTAGCCACAATGCATATGTTCATTTTTATATTTTTCTTTTTTCTTAATTCCCTTAAAGCCGGCAAGCTTTTAGAAGAGAATGGGAATGGGTAAATGAAATAAGCCTTTAAGTTCTTGTGTCAGATGAACTTTGTAAAAAAAAAAAAGTCTAAAATTAAAATCATCATATTCCAAAGTTTTTCCTTTGGAAAGGCAGAGATGTGCATGTCACTGCAAAAGCAGATATGTTTTTAATCAGCTCTTTTATTGCCTGTATCTATCAATCTATCACTCATCTTTCTTATTCCTTTTGCCTTATGTCTCTAGGTGTCCTGTGATTTTATTTAGGGAAGTACAAAACTGTATCTACATGATAATTCAGATGATCAAAGTTTTTACAGTAGAAGCATCATATTCTTGTAGAATTAATGTGGGTTTAATAGACTAACGAAGGTTTGAAATTCTGGCTCTCCCCTCCTTTGCTGTGTGTCCTTGTGCAAACGATTTAACCTCTGAGCCTCCGTTTCTTTACTGTGGTGTGGGAATTAGAAAACACACTTAAAGTCCCTGGCACATAGTAGGTGATGTAATGATGGCAGTTATAATTACATGACTCAGACTAGAAACGGTTATTTTTATTGTTATAGTCACATTCTTACCATTAATCTTGTTGCTCATTCAGACCTTCACAGTTCCCTTTAGTGGGTTTTCATTTAAACATTCTCTCTCTCCCTCTTGATTCTGTTCACTGTGTCCTGAGGAATTAGTGGTTGGCAGCAGAAACCTCCTTTCTGTAGGACAGAAAGTGGGCCCTCTATCCCAGGGTTTCAGTAAGTTGTCTAGGACCACCATCCCTGACCTCCAAACTGCCAAGGGTGCATCCCCTGCCCAACTAACATTCAAGTTGCCTGTGTGAAGGAGTGATTTGTTGCGGCCTCTAACTGCTTCTTCTCTTCCTTCCTTTTTGTCATCCTGCAGTGTTCTGTGCCAAGGTCTTTGTGGCTAGGCTGCGCCAACCTGGTAGAGAGCATGTGCGCACTGAGTTGCCTGCAGAGCATGCCCAGTGTCAGATGTCTCCAGGTGCCTCTCTTCTTTCTTGTTGTAAATGTGTTTTTTACGTATGCCATGAACATTTGTTGAAACTTGCAGTAGTGTGTTTAATCCAATGTTAAGTCTGCTAAATGTTCTGTGTAACCCTCTGCTTTTCTCCAGCCTGGGTGCCCCACATGGAGGAGTTAGTACCAAGAGGGGCCTCTCAGAGAAAATGGGTCTTTGGCTGGGCCCAGTTCTACTCCTCTTTTTCTGCTCCTGCTTTTTATTCTCCCCTCCCCCCACCTTGAAGTTCTGATTCTCATGTTTAATAGTTGTGCATGTGCCCACAAAACCCTGACATTTTCCATTTGGCTACTTTTAACAGTTCTTTGTTGAGTTGGGAGGGTTTCATAATTAAAGTGGTGATTTTTCTATTTTGAAATTCATCCTTTTGGCATGCTTTCTCTCCCTCCTTCAAAAAAGGAGTAGGGAGGGAATTACTAATTGTATAAAATCTCAAATTGAAGTTTATTAAAGGTCACAGCTTTATGCTGCCCATAACTGTCGGTTTGGGCCACTTCCCAAAGGCCAGATCTGACACCTGTCCTCAGGGTCCACCCAGGTTTCCAGGCCGAGGCTGGCAGAGAATTCCACAGATAAAAGTAAAACTTTTTGGGGGGTGGGGAGGGGTTGCTCAGGAAAAAACTGTTAGCAGGAGTGTGGCCAGACTGCACTCACTTGTTGGGTTGGATTCTAAGGGGAGCCAAGGCAGAAAACATTGCGGCTTTATTGGGGAAGTTCTGTTTAGAGAAAACGTGTATTTAATTAAGTATGGTTTCAGTAGCAATATTCAGTTTTCATCACTGCGTATTCCACACAGTTTATTATATCTTTAAGAACCGATATGAAATTCCTGGTGTCCTGTGGAGACTGCTCTGTTTTAGGAAAACACTATAAAATGAGGAAATGAGTTAGAGGGATATTATTGATGGCATGGATGTCTTTACTGTTCTCAAGGTTATCTTTCTATTCATGTTTACAGTCTCTAAATGGAGCGGGGGAACCAGGAAGGAGGAGAATTTCTTTCATTTTGGGATTGTGTATTTTATTTACTTATTAGACATTCTGAGTAGCATTGGTGTGGTTATTGATTCAAATTGCTTTCTTTAGAAAACTGTACTGGAACCTCACTAACACAATTAACGAGAGAGTAAATTCAGTAGAAGATCCAGTTGTTATAGGAGTGTACATAAAAAGGCTGTACAACACTTAGGGTCCAGGGATTGGGTGTTGCAGTGAGGCTCCAGTGGAATGTGTATCAATTTTTGGAAAAACAGCTTCGCTGCATGCAATGTAACTTTAACAAAAATGTTCTTCAAATGGCAGATGTTGTTGCATGGACTCTCCTTGGTGCTAAATAATGGATATTTGCATGATAGTAATAGTGTGTTTTTCTGAAATGCTTATTACTTGAATGTTTAAAGTTAATTGTTAGTGGGGCGAATGAGTTTTTTCCAGAAATTTAAGTAGGGGAAGAATTGTAGTGCAGATTGAAGTGCAGATTCTTTTTATTGCATTCAGTTAAAAGTAATTGACCAGTGGGAAACATTTTTCAATATATTTTAGTATCAGTATTGTGAATTCTCTGGAGGTGGGGTGAGTGGGAGGAAATATGGGTTCTTACCTTGCTGAAATGGAAACCCAGATGTGTTCAAAGTTCTTTGACTTCTCTCTCCCAGGGAAAATCATTTAAGAGAAAAAAATGTAAACTTTGCCTTGACTGGACCTTGAAATACAGTGGAATACTGAATGATATTCACTGAAATGTGAATGGAGCAAATACTGTTTTTAGAGATATATTGGGAATTTTGTTTATTTAGGTTTTTGTTTTCTTTAGTATATAATTGAGAGTCTACAACACAGTAAAATGAAATATGTACTCAGATGATTTGGAATTAGCAAATCATTACTCTGTTTTGTTCCGTTTGTGAATGGAAAGTAAACATGTATTAAAGAACATATTAGATTTCCTTCCTGTCTACTCACTGGTTTTACATATTACTGTTTTAACACCAGTGTTCCTGCTCTCTACCTCCGGTCTCCACAAACAGTGCTGCAATTTAGTTGACTTAATTTGTGCTTGGGTTTTCAAAGAATGCCTGTTGATTTTATGCTTATTACATCTTTGGTTTATCACAAAGATGACTCTTGGCCTGACATTGCATACCTCTCAGTGAACCCATTGTTAAGAAGGCCTCAGAAGAGAATAGGTTACCTGAAGAGCCTGCTTGACTTTGCTTGGGCTCTGGAGTTGCATGACAGGGTCCTCCTTAAAATTCCCACACCGGACCCATTGCCAGTTGGAACTTGAGCCAATTACCTGTCTATGTGGCTGAATTAGTGTACCTTTTCAAAAGCAGAAATAAAGATAGTATTTGCCTTTAGGCATTATACAGTCCCTCCAGGTTCTGCTGTATGTGAGAAAGGAAAACGGATAGCTAAGACTGAAAAAATAAAAATCACTCATTTATCTCAATAAACTGTTAAAAAAATATATATTAGCTTTGTGACAACCCGGTGAGGTAGGTGTTATTATCCCCATTTTTCACATGTGGAAACTGAGTTTCAGAGGTGATATGTGTGATTGGACCCAAGTTAATACTACATAGCTGTGAAGTGGTAGAGCTGGCATTTGAACCCTAGCTTGGCCTGATTCCAAAATTGTTCTTTCCTCTGCTTGAATGCTGTTTCTAGAATTTTCCATCTTAGTTTTGTTGGTAAAAACTTTACTTTTGAGATATCTGGTGTGTGGCTTGTTTAGCCATTATTTATTTGAAAATGAAAAAAAGAAAAACCTGACAAATATTTGTAGGTGGAAAACATTGCATTCCCATTGCCAAAATGAGCCCTCCTGAATCTTAAAGCTAGTGAGGTTCCTGAATGGCTTTTCTGCAAGAATATTTACTGAGCATTTGGTATGTGCCAAGGCCTATCCTGGTGTTGAACACATAAAGATGAACAATACAGACTTGTTCCCTGCTGTGAAGGAGTGCGTTATAGTAAGCAGACCTGTGAAGGAAAATCCAGACTAAACTACAAATAAAGTCTGAGAGAAAGAGAGAAAGAGAGAGAGAATATGTGTATAATAAACTATGAAGTTAGCCAAATGTATGTGTGCTTTTAAAAAAATGTGAACCAGTTTAAACTAGGACTAACTCAACATTTTTTTAGAACAGTTGAACTGGAATATCTGGATGTCTCTGAACAAATTGAACTGAATCAATTTCTCAGTTGGTTCAGCTCTCTAGATTGAACCGGTTGATTGTTACATCCGATTATCAAGAGTTCAGGCCACGTAGAATATTTGCTAAGACTCTAAGACTAATCTGTCACAGGAGTAATATCAGTGTTAATAATAGTGTGTATCGTTTATTTTCCACTTTCTTTTTATGTGTCAGGCTCTAGGCACTAGGTTATTTCATTTAATCCTTATGGAGAAGTTATCTGTGATTGCTTTTTGCTATATGCAGTTATTGAACTGAATTGAGTTGCTTAAGGTTACACATTTATTAAAGTGGCAGAACTGGGTTGTGAATGTAGGTCTGGATAACTGCAAAGCCAGTGCTCTAGTCACCATGCTGTAGTGATAGTAACTTGGCAACTGCCGTTAGGTTGGAACAAATTCTCCTTTATTTCTAGTGTTAAAAGTTGAAAGCTAACGCACCTAGAATGGTCGAGGTTCCATGTAATGGACTGACAAATTTTCTTGGGAGTGCCATTTGCAAGCTTTCAGCTGGGGAGAGTAGTAGCGGTAAACTTTTCTCAAGGCGAGGACTGATGATTTGGATTGACAGCAAGCATCATGTGAATCAAGTTTTAGTGCCTCCTCCCTTCCAACTCTAGTGTGGATAGTGCTGGACAGTCAGTACAACTTTGTGAAGCTGCCTTTTCCTTTTTCTTTTCTTACTTTCAGTATGGATAGTGAGCCACAGAGGTTTAAGAACACTACAGTTGGAAAAGAACACTACAGTTGGAACTTGCCATAGGATAAAAGGATATTTTTTAGCTATGGGCTGTAGGTAGGTAGAAAGAATCCTAGCTCTGGAGCAGACAAACTCAGTTCTAGTCTTCTGCCTGCTACTTAATAGCTCTGTGACCCTAGGCAAATTACTTAACTTACCTGAACCTCAATTTCCTCATCCTTAAAAATAGAGATAGTTATATCTACCTACAGGATTTTGTGAAATAGAGGAAGGTAACATCTATCCCTTACTGATTGCTTGTTGTTGAGGGATGAAAATCCATTTCTTTCATTGCTTCTTCCTGGTTCCCTATTCAAGGAGAGGGAATTCCAGTCTTACAGTCTTGGATTCCATACCAGGGCAGGCTAAGAATAAGATAAAGGACCAGGCAGATGATAATGGCCCCTACTGTCAGCTGTTCTCTTTTGTTCTGAGCTGTTTCCTTATGTGAGACTGGCTGTTCCAACTCAATGTCTTCATCTCTTTTCTAATGAACATTGGGGATTTATCATTTCTTGTTGCATATCCTGAGGCTACTGTGAAGACTTGGAGTAACCTTTTGGATTGTTTAATGGTACAGTCTGTTATATTTTATGAACATTTAAAATTTTTTTCCTCTTTATAAGAAAATTTACAAAATATCATTACTAAAACAAACAAACAAACAAAACCCCAACCATTGGTAAACTCACCACCCAGAGAGAACATCTGTTGCTGCTTTAGGGTCTGTCTTCCTTCTGTTAGGCAAGAAGGAATCCATCAAATTGTGCAGGCTGTCTGTGTTATTATGGTGATGATAATGAGTATAACCAGTGGTTTTTCACATGTCCCTTGGAACCCCAGAGTTTGACTTTGGAGTCACTAGAGGGATAAAGAAGGGCCTTGCATAGTACTTACTCTGAATTTATCTGTATTACATAGCAGGGTTCTTTGTAAGATTTTATGTGAAAAATTTTACTGTGGAAATTCCCAAACATACAGAAAAATAGAACCATTCGACTCAACCTTGAACAATTTTCAAAATTAATGCTATTCTTAGTTCAACTTTCTTCTTCCCTAACTTTGTTTTTTGCCGGGGCATTATAAAGCAAATCTAAGATGGCCTAAAAAGTAAAGAGGAGTTTGACAAATCAGTTTCACGTCAACATTAAAAAAATTGTTCATAGACTTAAAAATAATATGATTGGTACTGAAAGTTAAAAAAGACATATAAAATTTCCTTAGACCCCAGATCTCACTTCCCAAAGTATCATGTATCAGTTTCCCAGGATCCTTGTAGACAAAAGCTTAAAAAAATACAAATGGAACCATACTATACATACTGTTTTTTAATTAATAACTTTCTCAATTAATAATATATGTTGACCATTCTTCCCTGTCGCCACATAAAACCCTATACAACCTTACTTTTTTATAGCTGCAATAATATTCCATTATATCATTTATCATTTAAAAAAGAATTTGGCCAATTCCCTATTGAAGGAACTTTAGACTTCAGGTTTTTTTTGTATCCTAGCACTCCAACTTTACTATTTTCATTGTACATTTATCTTAGGCTTGTAAGATTATGTCTGTAGAATAAACTCCTAGATCTGCAATTGCTTGATCAAAGAAATCAGTGTTTTATTGTTAATTAAATTATCTGTATATAGAAAAGTTTAATAATCTCTCCCTTCCAATCTCCCCCCGCACCCAAATGTTAACAGTTTTTTGTCTACCACTGTGTATTTGTTTTTTTTTTTTTTTTTACCTGAGGGTATATAACTATAATTAAGGGATTTCCCCTCCTTTTTTTAAATAGGGAGAATGGGTTCACCCTAGAAAAACTGATATAGCACCTTCCTTTACTTCCTTTATTTACTTAACACTGTATTACAGACATGTCCCAGATTTATAAAGTCTAAATAACTCTTTCATCATGGTACTTTTATCATTCGTAGATTTGGCGGGGTGGGGGTGGTGAGAAAGAAGAGTACAGTTTTTTTTTTTTCTTTTTTGAATTACAGCATATTATAGAAAAGTGCAGAAATCTTAAGTGTACGGCTCAGTGGTTTATCACAAAGTGGGCAGTGCTTTTTTTTTTGATAGGTATGGCTGAATTGTTTTCATGGAGGTTGGACCATTTTATTTATTTGTTTGTTTATTTTTGAGAGAGTGAGTGAGTGGGGTGGGGGGGTGTGAGGGTCAGAGAGGAGAGAGAGAGAGAGAGAGAGACACTCTTAAGCAGGCTCCACACCCAGTGTGCGGAGCCTGACACAGGGCTCCATCTCACAACCCTGGGATGATGACCTGAGCCAAAATGAAGAGTTGGACACGCAAATGACTGAGCCACCCAGGCATCCAACTTGGACCATTTTATAGGCTTCGAGTGTTCAGCGCACTAACGAAATCACATTTCCTATGGAAGAGACTCTCTATGGGAAAATTAAAACTACATCTTGTGTTACTAACAGTTTTAATTTATGGTTCTTAAAACAGAGTGCATGGTGATAAGGTTTAATAGCATAATTTGAGGACAGGGAAGCAAACAAATGGGATTCAGACCATATTAGAAAATATTTTTACCTTTTCAACAAAAATGTCTTATACATCATATAACAGACATTTATTATGTTACTTATAAAAATGCTGGTTTTATGTATTTCTATTGATTTATATTATTCCTTTTATGAAAGTAACACTTTTTCATTGCAGAAATCTTAAGAGAAATATGAAAAAGAAATGAACCATTCAGCCGTAATCTCACTTCATTTTAGTGTCCATTCTTTTTTTCTTGACATTTTCTGTAGATGTATTACATATATTTTTTGTTTCTTTGTTTATATATAGGCCCATACTCTGTATACTGAATTATAACCTGATTTGTATCAATATGGTTCATATTAAAGTCTCAATTTTCAGTAACTGTATAGAGTTTCATTATCTGAGTGTACAGTAATCAGTCTCTTTTGATGGACATTAAGGTCACTAAATTTTAGTGTCTATGATTAATTCCTCAGATTGTATCATTCATTGGAAAAATTCTGAGTCAAAGGGTACAGCCTTTCTCAGGGCTTCTAAATTTTGACCAAACTTGAATGAAAAAGATTCTAATTTACATTATAGTAGTTCCTCCATTATCTGTGAGGAATACTTTCCAAGACCCCCAGTGAATGTGTGAAACTGCAGATAGTACCAAACCCTATATATACTATGTTTTTTCTGTACATATATACCTATTACAAAGTTTATTTTTTAAATTAGGCACAGTAAGAGATTAACAAAAACTAATAATAAAATAGAACAATTTTAACAATATACTGTAATAAAAGTTGTGTGAATGTGGTGTCTCTCTCTTTCAAATTATCTTATTGTACTGTACTTATCTTCTTGTGATGAAACAGATGATAAAATGCCTATGTGATGAGGTGAAGTGAGGTGAATGATGTAGGCAATGTGACGTAGCGCTAGGCTACTGGTGACTTTCTGATGACAAGTCAGAGGAGAATCATCTGCTTCCAGACTGCAGTTGACTGTGGGTAACTGAAATTGCAGAAAGCGAAACTGTAGATAAGGGGGGACTGTTGTATTCTTAGCAGTGTCTGATCATAGTAGAGATACATGCTCAGTGTAGAAAACTGGAAAACATAGGAAAGCACAAAGACCAAATTTAAAATGTCATTGTTTACTCATTTGTTTTTCTTCAAGGCAACAGATATTTATGATGCTCCTTACTGTGTGCCCGGGGTTAGTGTAGGGGATGGATATACAAAACAGACAAGAAGCCACTCTGTCTTGAAACCTAAATTTTAGTGGGGGGAGAAAGAAAATGAGTAAAGCACATAACATGTTAGATAGTAATAAGTGCTATGGAGAAGAAGTGAGATAGGGCACTCCAAGATTTGGGGCTTTTATTCTGTATGAGATAGGAAGTTCTTAGAGAATTTTGACCAGAGGAGTAATTTGTCTTTCTCTAACATTTAACAGGATCTTTGGCTGCTGTGTAGATGATAGAATGAAGAGAGGAGGCAGGGAAAACAAATCTAAGGTTGGCTAGTGTATTAGGGTTCTTCAGAGAAACAGAACCAGTAGATAACATAGGTAGGTGGGTAAATAGATATTTCAGAGCATTGGCTCATGTGATTGTGGAGACTGGAAAGTTTGAAGTTTGTGGGACAGGCCAGCAGGCTGGAGACTCAGGCAAGATTTCTCTGTTGCAGTCTTGAGGCAGAATCTTTGCTCTTAAGGCCTTCAGCTTATTGGATGAAGACCATGTACATTATGGAGGGTAATCTCTTTACTCACAGTGTACAAATTATAAATGTAAATCACATCTACAAAATACCTTCACAGCAACATCTAGACCAGTGCTTGTCCAAATAATTGGCCACCATGATCAGATATCTCTTCTTTAGAGGCCTTCTCTGACCACCCAATGTAAAATAACTTCCTGCTTTTCACTCTGTTCCTTTACCCTGCTTTATTTTTTCTTCATAGCATTTAGCACTGCCTGAAATTATATTCCATATTATTTTTCCCCCTCCTGTTGTCTTTCTCCCCCACCAGAACCTAAGTTTCGTGAGAAAAGGGGTCCTGTCTTGTTCACTGTATGGTAAATATACCCATTTTCTAGAATAGTTCCTGAATAGGTATAGTAAGTTGGAATATGAAGGAATGGCTATCTTTAAGCTTTGTTAGGATTATCTGGTGTAGTTGTAGTTGCTGCCCCTAGCTAGAACTACTTTGGATTTTATTCTCTGTGAGTTCTTTGAATCCAAGTGTTCATGGGAGTTGAAAGAGTATTTTGAGTAAAAATTGATTTTGCTTTGAAGACTAGCTTGTTGTATTTTGGTTTTGTTTAAAAAATACTTTTTTTCTGGGGCGCCTGGGTGGCTCAGTCGATTAAGCGTCTGCCTTCGGCTCAGGTCATGATCCCAGGGTCCTGGAATCAAGCCCCACATCGGGCTCCCGGCTCGGCGGGGAGCCTACTTCTCCCTCTCCTTCTGCCTACGTGTGCTCTCTCTATATATCTGTCAAATAAATAAATAAAATCTTTAAAAAAATACTCTTTTCTGATTATAAAAGTAATACATGCATATTGTAGAATGTTTGGATGAGAGTGGAAAGGAAAATGAGAAATAATCCTCAATTTAGGAAGTGCCATTCTTACTATTTTGGTATATTTTCTCTCAGTATTTAATCTGTGTATATGTATATGTAATTTCATATGCTTATTTTACTTTATACTCTGTACACTTAGGGTGATTGTGTTAATGTTTTCCTATTACTAAAAATTTCTCATGACATAATTTGAAATTACTATGTAATGTATTGGATGACTGTCACGTTATTTGTCATTTTTCTGGGTGTTTAGAATCTTCATTTTTAATTGTTTAAAAATTAATCACCATCTTTGTGCATAAATCTTTGCCTTCATTTTGAATGACTTAGAATTTATTTCTAGGAGGCATACTGTATATGTCTTGTTAAATTTTTTCCAGAGAGTTTGTATCTCATTGTACCCACACTAAGATTAAATTTTATTATTTTGAAAAAGTTTAACAAGCCTGTTGAGTAGTATATTCTAAATTCATAAGCCTCTTTACAAATGGTACTTCTCTCTGAGCAGTTTGAGTATATGCTGAGTCAGCTAAGGGATGATGGCCTACTAAAAGAAGATCTAATACTACTGAATATGCTTGGCCAAGGAAAAGAACTCCAGATACATTTTTTTCGTGCTTTATGACCTTTAATTATAAGTATAAAGTCTTTCAATCACGTCACCTAGGGACCATTTTACCCACTGCTCTGTTTGGCAGCCAGTCTCTTGTCTCTCTCTTCAGCGATGGTGAGGCAGATACCCTTTCCACGGGGAAGAGAAATCCACGGTTTGTTGCCTTTGCCAATAACAAAAATGTTGGAGAGTCGGGTGACAAAGCTGTTGCCATTGGCATCTTTCACGTGAACCACATCAAACGAACCAGGGTGTCTCTCTCTGTTGATGATCACACCAATTCTTCCCAGGTTAGCACCCCCAGTCACCATACACAGATTACCAGTATCAAACTTGATGAAATCAGTAATCTTTCCAGTCTCCAAATCAGTCTGAATGGTGTCATTCACCTTGATGAGGGGATCAGGATAGCGGAAGGTGTGAGCATCATCAGTCACCAGATGAGGGATTCCTTTTGTCCCCACAAAGGTCTTTCTCACTTTGCACAATTTATACTTGGCCTCCTCAGGTGTAATCCGATGAACAGCAAAGCGACCCTTGGTGTCATAGATCAGATGGAAATTCTCCCCGGTCTTGTCAATGCTGATGACATCCATAAAACCAGCAGGGTAGGTTATATCAGTTCGGACCTTGCCATCAATCTTAATAAAACGCTGCATACCGATCTTCTTTACTTCATCTCCTGTTAGGGCATACTTAAATCTGTTCCTTAGGAAAATGATGAGAGGGAGACATTCTCGCAGCTTATGGGGACCAGTAGATGGGCAAGGAGCAAACACACTGGTCAGTTTATCCAGCATCCAATGCTTTGGAGCTGCTACATGCTTCAGATGCTTCTTGGGACCATGAGCCATGGCTGCGCTAGGCACGAAAAGAGAACCACCTCCTTCCGGTACCCGAGAAAAGAGGGTCAGAGGCTGCGCGCCCCAGAGACATTTTCAAACACATAGCAGCTGTGCCAGCCTGTGCCTTCCTATTGAGTTGCCTGGGTGCTATCTATGATGGACTTCAAAACTGAGATCAGTCAGTTCGAATGAGATTATTCAGAAAATACTTAAGAAAGTATAGAATCACTTGTAAATCTTGTACATATTTACTTACTGCCTACTGTGTACCATGTACCGTGTACCGAACCAACTGCCATTTTTTGTAGATAGGTTGTACATAAAGACTCTTTACCCTAATATAAGGGAGGTTCTTTCTCCCCTCTCTTTCCTTTAGAAAACCAGGAGTCATTTATTGGAGTCCTTATAAGATCTCTTATATTACAGGATGCTTCCTAGTTATTTAATTTGGAATAAAAGGCAAATGTTTAATCCTCTACCTTTAAGACAGCAGGATATGAAAACTTAAGGATTAAAGTATTGGTAGCAGAAGACACTATCACCTAATTAATTTCAAAGAAACGATTTTGCCAAAGGAAACATTGCCCCAGGGGATCTGGAAGAGTTCACAGGAAAGGGATGGATGGATGAACTACTAATTGTTGACTTTTAGTGAATGGTTGGGGAAGACATGAACCTCATTCAGTACTAGTTTGAGATGTTTATTGAGATCATCTGACAGTAGTGGTGAAAAGGAGCACAGAAGATTTCAGCACATTTTTTTCTGAGAGATAAGATCCCACAATTTGTTTTATTTTTATTTTTAAAATTCTTTAAACTAGGCTCCACACCCATCATGGGGCTTGAACTCATGACCCTGAGATTAAGAGTCACATGCTCTACCAGCCCAAGCCAGCCAGGTGCCCCTGATCCCACAGTTTGAAGTGTTGGGTATTAATGCACACCAGCTGTTGAAAGATTTTGCTTTTCATTTATTTTGAGACAGTTTCAAGCTTAATTCTCAGTACGATGCAAAGAACTTTTTGTTTCTCAAACTATTTGAAAATAAAGCTGACTGTTTTGTTGTGCTCTAATGTTTTAGTGTATGTTTCTTACAGAGGAGGTGGTTTTACATAATCCTAATAGGAGAATCAAATTAGTAAAATAACATTGACACATTACTGCCATCCAGTCTTCTAAGTTTCATCAGAGGTTCAATAATGTTTTTTGTTTTGTTTTGTTTTTTTCATAGCAAAGTATCCAGTTCAGAATGATGTGAAGTTGTCATACTTACTTAATTTCTTTCAGTCTTGAATAGTTTCTCACTCTTTGCTGGACTTTTCATGACCATGACACTTCTGAAGATTATAGATACTTTATTTTGCAGTATGTCTGTCAATTTGGGTTTGTCTCTTTCCTTATGATTAGAATTAGGTTATACATCTTTGAAATGAGTATCACAAAAGTCATGCTGTGTTCTTCTCATTGCATCTGATTATCAGGTGGTATATGATTTTGGTTTGCTTCACTAATGGTGATCATCTTGATTACTTCAGTATGGTGGTGTCTAGCAGCTTTCTTCACTGTAAAGTTATCCTTTTTTCCCTTTGTAATTAAATATTTTCTGGAGAGGTGTTTTGAAACTATATAAATGTGCCCTTTTCATTAGAATTTCAGTTTATTCATTTATTATATCAGTATAGATTTGTGGTTCCTATCTTATTCAGTAGTTATAATTTGTTATTATCATTATTTATTTTGATGGTCAGGCAGTTCAGTGTTTGGCTTGTGGATACTCTTTCAGCTTGGCTCCCATATTTGATCTGTTCTCATAATTCTTTAAACACTTCCTTACTTTCTGTTGCAACACAAATGTTCCAGGCTCATTTTGTATTTTCCTGTACTCAGTGCTGGGATGAGTCAATTCTCCAAGGAGCGTTGGTTACTTTTAGTGAAGAATGGTATTTAAATCTTGGGGTAGGTGTGCTTAGTGCTACTCGGATTGCTTTTAGGCCCTCTCAGCCGACCATGTTAGGTAATATATGTATAATTTTGTCTTCCTCTATAAAAAATATTCCCTCCGTTTCTATGTCTTAAAAACCATGAGTTCACAATATCTCCGATTCTAGTCAAATCTCATAGATTTCATTCTAGCCTTATGTAAAGTAACGCTTTTTGTTTTTACTTTTTTTTTTTTTCTTTAAGTAGGCTCCATGTCCAGTGTGGGCCCCAGTGTGGGGCTTGAACTCACAACCCGAGATCAAGACCTGAGCTGAGATCAAGAGTCAGATGCTTAACCAATGGAACCACCCAGGCGCCCCTGATTTTTGTTTTTATAACTCCCTTTTTTAACAGCGAGAAACCTGGCTTCTATTTTCCACAATATATTTACTCAGTCAGTTCTAGAATGTATATTAGGTAGTTTTAGAATTGCTCACCTATATCACTGAAAAATAAATGTACTAATCATACTGAATATTTCTTCATAATTAAAAAATAAGTCTTTTGCTTGTGGCTGTATTACTGAGTTTCAGGAGTCACTTGATTTCGTTTTTCCCCCATCATTAAGTGTGATTATATTGTTCATTTGAAGTATATTTAGTTTTATTTCTTTCTGCTCTCCTAATCCTTGTCGATTGTATTTTTTAGTACATAAAGCATTTAATGTACCTAGTTGTAAGAGTCAAAGCAACACAAGCAGATACAGTCTTCCTTTCCGTCCTGTTCTCATTCTTCCCTTTCTGTTTCCACTGGATAACCAGTTTCCTTAGTCTCTGGTTTATCCTTCCTGGGTTTTTTAGTGTACTAATGAACGGGTACACATAGGTATATTTTCTTCCGCTTATTTCTTCTACAAAAGGTGGCGCATAGAGAGGTACATAGCTACTCCTTTTCACTTTATTTTTTTTTTCACCTACAACTGTACCTTGAAAATTATTCTGTATCAGTCTATAGAGGCCTTATTTATTCTTGCTTAAGGATGCCGAGTATTCCGTTGTGTTGTTAGGCCATAGTTTATTCAACCAGTATCTTATCTATGAGCATGTAGGTTGTTTCCACTTTTTTTGAAATTATAAACAGTGCTCCACTGAATAACCTGTGCATATGTATTTTCATAATGTTATTTAATTGACAATGCATCTTCAGGGCTAATTCCTAGAAGTGGGATTGCGGGATCAAATGTAATTACAGATGTAATTTTGTTAAATATTGCCAAATTATCCTCCAAAAGGGTTGTACACGTTTGCTTTCCTACCAGACATATATGAGAATGCCTGTTTTCTCACTGGTTCACTGACAGAATATTTGCCAGTGTTAGGTGAGAAATACGTAGCTTTGATTTGCATCTCTTAAGAGTAAGTCCGAACATCTTTTCTTATTTAAGGGTCATTTTTATACCTTTCCCCATTTCCTATTGGGATTTTGGTAATTTTTACCCCTCAATCTAAAAGAAATTTTTAGGCATATAAGTCCTTTCATCTGTGACATATGATGTAATATTTTTTCCATCTTTTCATTTTCCTTTGGATTTTATAGTGTTAAAAATATTGCTGTGCAAAAGTTAAAAATTTTTATCTAGCCAAATTTTCCTATTTTTCCTTTTATTGCATCTGGATTTTGACTCATATTTAAATCACCTTACCGTACATCCAGATTTTAAAGAAATTCACACATATCTTTTTCCAGTACTTATGGTCTCTTTAAGTTTAAATTTTTGATCTATTTGGAGTCTATTCATGTATAATCTATTAAGTATGGCTCTAATTTTATCTTTTTCCAAATGGTTAACAAGTTGTCCCGGCGCTTCTTGTTAAAAAGATCCAGCAATTACACTTCGGGGAATATAAGGTATGGAAAACACAAATTCAAAAAGGTATCTGCACCCCCCAGGCCCAGTTGATAACAGCATTATTTACAGTAGCCAAGACATGGAACAACTTAAGTGTTCATTCGTGGATGAATGCATGTAGAAGTTGTGTTATATATACACAGTGGAATATTATTCAGCTATAAAAAATGAGGAAGTCCTATTATTTGTGACATATCATGGATGGACTTTGAAAGCATTATGCTGAGTGAAATGTCAGACAGAGAAAGACAAATACTGTATAATTTCACTTGTATGAGAATCTTAAAAAGCAAACAAACAAACCTCTCCAGACTCACAGAGAAAGAGATCAGACTTGTGGTTACCAAAGGTGGGGGATGGAAGGTGGAGGAATTGGAAGAAGATGGTCAAAAGGTAGAAACCATTAGGAATGTAAGGTGCAACACGATGACTGTAGCTAACACTGCTGTACAATATAGAAGAAAATTGTTAAGAGAGTAAATTTTAAGAGTTCTCATCACAAGGAGAAAAAGAATTTCCCCTTTATTCTTCTTTCTTTTTATTGTATCTGTATGAGAAAATGGATTTTAGCTGTTGGTGGTAATCATTTCACAGTATATGTAAATGAAACCATCTTGCTGTATGCCTTAAGTTTATACAGTGATGTTTGTCAATTATTTCTCAATAACTCTCAGAAACGCCAAAAAAAACAAAAACCACCCTTCATCATTGGGGTTTAACATTCCTTCAGTGATTGGTAACATATAACATGCCGTTCTTTAACAGTGCATACAATGATAAGACTAGTTTGTGTTTTTTTTAAAGATTTTGTTTATTTGTCTCAGAGAGAGAAAGAGAGTGAGCACAAGCAGAGGGAGAAGCAGACCCTCCCACTGAGCAGGGGGCTTGATGGGGACATGATCCCAGGACCCTGGGATCATGACCTGAGCCAAAGGCAGACGCTTAAGTGACTGAGCCACATAGGCACCCCAGGATTATTTATATTTAAAATATGTATGGTTTCATCTGTGGAACTAAATTAGAGGCAATATGGAACATTTAATGAAACTTGTTTGTAAAGCCTGTTGTTGGTCCTGGCTTTGTTTCAAGTGTCTGTATAGAATAAATAAAGAATAAAAAAATAAGTTACTCAGTGATGTGAGATGCCACTTTTATCATGTACTGAATGTCCATTATGTACTTGGGTCTATTTCTGGACATTGTGTTCTGTTAGACCAGGATTTGGCACACTATGGCTGGCTGGCCAAACTCAGCCTTGTTTTTGTAAATAACGTTATTTTGGAGCACAGCCGTACTCATTCATTTACATAGTGTATATGGCTGCTTTTGTGCTATACCAGAAGAGTTGAGTGGTTGTGACAGAGACTGTGAGGCTTGCAAAGCTTAAAATATTTACCTTTTGACCCTTTACAGAAAAAGCTTTCTGACCCTGCACTGAGGTGATTGTGTATACCTATCCCATAAAAGTACCTTATTTTTAATTAGAATGACTTATGGTAGTGGGTTTTAGTGCCTGGTAGGGCTGACCTCCCCCACCCCCTTGTAGCTTTTCTTTTTCCATGTTTTTTTTCCCTAAGTATTCTTATAAGTTTGTTTTCCCGTATGAACTTGAGTATCAACTTGCCTGCGTTTCCATAAGAAGCTTTTTATGTAATTGTTGGGCACGTGTCAAACATATAAATTGGGTGAACTGCATTCTTTGTAGTGTTGAATTGTCTTATCTAAGAATGAGTTATGAAGACTAGAATAGAGAAAATTTCAAGGAACTGGTCCACAAAAATGCAGCAGACCAGCTGATTTCAAGGGGAATTCTATTAAATCTTCAAAGGACATTATGGGCCAGAAGCTTCATGGATTGTTTTGTAGCATTGATTTTGAAGGGAAATGAATTATTTTTATGGGAATCATTTTTAGTTTTTTTCTTTTGATCAGAGACTATTGTTAGTTGATTTTTCTCCTTTATGGAATTTACTATTTATTTGTGATCTAAAATATCAGTTTTCATAAATTTTTCATGTGTGCTTGAAAAATAGGTTTAGTCTCTATAAACAGAGTGTAAAGTTTGATATCTCTAAGATTTGCCTACCTTCTTGGTTGTATTTATTCTTCTGAACTTTGTTTTTTGTCTTCCTGATCTGACTTGGACTGGGAGTAGTATGTGTTCATGTATTTTTAATCTATGTCTCTTTGCATATCTTCTACTTTCCTTTCATGATGTTTTTTTTCTTTTAATTTTGAAACTTTTTAAAAGATTTATTTATTTATTTTAGAGAGAGGGAGGGAGAGAGAGAAGGAGAGTGAGAGAGCTGGAGCAAGGGGAGGGACAGAGGGAGAGGGAGAGTATCTCAAGCAGACTCCCCACTGAACATGGAGCATGATGCGGGGCTTGATCTCACCACCTTGAGATCATGACCTAAGCTGAAATCAAGAGACACCTAACTGACTCAGCCACCCACATGCCCTTTCTTCTTTGTTTCTGAGTCATCTCTTGGTTACTGAAGAAGGGCTCGTGGGTACAGAATTCTCTGACCTGTTAACTTGTTTAAAACTGTTTTTCGATTGCCTTTGGATAGAACATCTTTGCTTTATGTACACTTTATTTTCTACAATGTTTTGAAAATGCTGCTCCACTGATGCCTTGCTTGGTATGCCTTTTTTTTTTTAATATTTTATTTATTTATTTGACACACAGGGAGCACAAGTAGGCAGAGCAGCAGACAGAGGGAGAGGGAGAAGCGGGCTCTCTGCTCAGGGGGCTCGATCCCAGGACCCTGAGATCATGAGCTGAGGCGAAGGCAGCCGCTTAACCAATTGAACCACCCAGTTGTCCCTGGTATGCCGTTTTTAAGAAGTTTGATGCTAGTCCAGTGCTCTTTCTCCTGTAAGGTTTTTTTTTTTTTGAATTAAAATTATTTGGACTGGAAACTGAGAAATTTCCTCTTTATCTTCAAAATCTAATAATTTCTGTAAGATACTTCTAAGAATTTAATTCTGTGGACCAATTTTTTGTAGTACCTGGCCACCTTTTAAACATGCAGTCAGGTTTCTTTTTATTTCTGGAAAGTTTCTGTGAGTTATAGTTGTTTCTTTCTTTCTTTTTTTTTTTTGACAGTTTTGTTGGTGTAATTCACATATCCTACAATATGCCCATTTGAAGTATATGATTCATCAATATTTAGTATGTTTACAGAGTTGTGCAACCATCACCACAATCAGCTTAGAACATTTCATCACCCCAAAAGGAAACCCTTTTAGCTGTGACTCTCCATTTTTCTTCACTCACTTAACCCTAGAACTTGATCCTAAAACTTGAATCCATAAAACTTGGATTATAGTTTTAAATGTTACTCTGTTTCATTTTTTTGTGTCTGTGTGTGTATATGTGCATATAAACTCCAATTATACATGAGATGGATCTTCTTTGTCTCTCATTTCAACTACTTTCTGTCCCATTTTGCTTCTTTTTCTTATTTCCATTCACTTAGGTTATTTCCCTGCTTTTCTTCAGTGACACTGCATTTTTCATTTGAATTTATCACTTTTGGGCATTGTAATTTACTTTCATTTCTGTTACAGTTTTGTTTCTCTTTCTTTGCTGAGTGAAATCTTGTTTCATTTCTTCCTGCTTTTGGTTAATTTCTGTTTTTGTTTTTGAACTTCTGATTTAAGACATTTAAAAAATAACATCAAAAGCTTTTTTGAGCAAAATTTAGTTCACTTTGGAGTAACTCTTTCCAGTTGGGTTCCCTAAGAGCAGTAAGGCATACCTGGTATATAATAAATTCACTTCTGTTATATGTAACTAATATGATAGTTATCTATGTATTGTCCTTCAGAAAATTAAATTGAAATCTTTCTCGTTGGGGTTTAATTATCTTGCTGAACCCCAGTTAAGAAAGGCTGATTTGTGGTGTTTTAGTTTTCTTCTGCTCTCCCCCTCCTCTCTCTGTCCTTTTATGTGTGGGTTGTTTTTTGTTTGTTTTGGTTTTTGTATAGCTGAAGATTGCTCATGTTGCTACATTTCTTGGGGCAGGGCTGGTAGTTTGAGGTTAAATTTACAAAATTCTTAGTTTAAGAACATCCTTTGTCAGTTTAACAAAGTGTAGTTTATTTGGAAGGTTTTTTGGGGGGATAGGTAGGGAGTAGGAGATTTTGTTGGGGGGAAGCTCTGCATCCTTGAATGTTTTAAAATTCTTTAATGTTACAGGATCTTAAAATCCCTCCCCTGGCATTTCTTTTTCCTTTAGTCATATAGTTTCCAAAAGATGCCAGCCTTTTCTCCCCTTTTTAAAAAGATAAATAAAGTTTATTTTTTAATGCAGTTTTAGGTTCATAGCAAAATTGAGTGGAAAGTATAGAGGGTTCCCATACATTTTCTGCCTTCACACATACACAACCTATCCAGTATTGACAGTGGTACTTTTACTACAATCTATGAACCTACATCCTCATCCAGACTTCATAGTTTACATTGGTGTTCACTCGATGGGTTTTGACAGATGTATAATGATACATACTCACTATTACAGTACCATATGGAATTGTTTTGCTGCCCTCAAAATCTTGCTCTGCCTATTCATCCCTCCTTTCCTCTAACCCCTGCCAACCACTAATCTTTTTACTGTCTCCATAATTTTACCTTTTCCAGAATGCCGTATAGTTGGAATCATATAGTATGTATAACCTTTTCGCATTGGCTTCTTTCACATAGTAATATGCATTTAAGGTCCCTTTGTGTTTTTTCATGGCTTTATAACTTATTTCTGTTTAGTGCTGAATAGTATTCCACTGTTTGGATGTACACAGTTTATCCACCTACTGAGGGACATCTTGATTGCTTCCAAGTTTTGGCAATTATGAATAAAGCTGCTATAAACATCTGTGTGCAGGTTTTTTTGTGGACATAAGTTTTCAGCTCCTTTGGGTAAATACTATGGAATGAATGCGATTGTGTGATCATGTGGTAAGAGTATGTTTAGTTTTGAAACTACCCAACTGTCTTCCTTTTTTTTTTTTTTTTTTAAGATTTTATTTATTTATTTGACAGAGAGAGACACAGCAAGAGAGGGGACACAAGCAGGGGGAGTGGGAGAGGGCAGAGCAGGGAGCCTGATGTGAGACTTGATCCTAGGATCCTGGGATCATGACCTGAGCTGAAGGCAGATGCTTAACCACTGAGCCACCCAGGTGCCCCTACCTAACTGTCTTCCTAAGTGGCTATACCATTTTGCATTCTCAGCACCAGTGAATGAAAAATTTCTGTTGCTCTACATACTCATCAGCATTTAGTGTTGTTCATGTTTTAGATTTTGGCCATTCTAATAGGTGTATTGTGGTATCTTGTTTTAATTTGCAATTTCCTAATGACATACGATGTTGAACATCTTTTTCATTTACTTACTGCCATTTTCTGCTCATGTCCTTTGCCCATTTTTAAAATTGGGTTGTTTCTTTTCTTATTTTTTTCAGGGTTCTTTATATATTTTAACTAACAGTTCTTTATCAGATGTATCTTTTGTGAATATTTTCTCCTAGTCCGTGGCTTCTCTTTTCTTGACAATGTCTTTCACAGAGCAGAAGTTTTTAATTTTAATGAAGTCCCGCTTATCAGTTATTTTTTTCATGGGTTATGCCTTTGGTGTTGTATCTAAAAAGTCATCACCATACCCAAGATCATAGATTTACTCCTACATTATTCCAGTCCTGTTGGTTGAAAAGACTGTCTTTGCTCCATTGTATTGTCTTTAGTCCTTTGTCAGATAGCAGCAGATTATATTGGTCTGTTTCTGGGCTCTGTATTGTCTCATTGATCTGTTTGTGTATTCTTTCACAGTACCACATCATCTTGATTGCTGCTGTAGTTTTATAATAATTCTTGAGGTTGGAAAGTGTCAGTCTTCTGGTTTACTCTTCTCCTTTAGTATTGTGTTAACTGTTGTAGATCTTTTACCTCTTCATATAAACTTGAGAATTAGTTTGTTGATATCCATAAAATAACTTGTTGGGATTTTGATTGGGATTGTATTGAATCTTTAGATCAAGTAGGGAAGAATTGACACCGTGACAATATTGAATGTTCCTATCCATGAACATGGAATATCTCTCCAATTATAGTTCTTTGCTAATCTTTCATCAGAATTTTACACTTTTTCTCATATAGATCTTATACATATTTTGGTAACTTTATACCTAGATATTTAATTTTTGGAGATCCTAATGTAAATAGTAATGTATTCTTAATTTTAAATTCCACTTATTCATTGCTGGTGTATGTGAATGCAAATGACTTTTGTATATTAACTCTGTGTTCTGCAACCTTGTTGTAATTGTGTATTAATTCCAGAAGTTCTTTTTGGTCAGGTTTTGTTTGTTTTTTTGTTTACATAGATGGTCATGTCATCTGAAATCAAAGACGGTTGCATTTCTTTTTTCCCCGTTGTATACCTTTTATTTCCTTTTTGTCTTTCTGTATTATCTAGGACTTCCACTACCACGTTGAAAAACAGTAATGAGAGGGGACATTCTTGAATTGTTCCTCATCTTAGCATAAAAACTCCCAAGTCTTTTACCATTAAGTATGATGTTAGGTTTAGGTTTTTTTGTAGATTTTTTTTATCAAGTTGAAGAGCTTCCCTCTGTTCACCTTTTACACTTTTTTTTTGCAGTTCTCATCCTTTTTTTAAAGTCCCTTATCTGTAATCAACTCTGATTGATCAGAACTCTTTCTCAGAATTTTCGTACTTAATGTGCTTTTATGTCCATCTCCATCTTCAGTCTGTTTCTTGTTTCTCTCTTTTTCTTTTTTGTACATTTTATCCTGAACTACTCTTGCTCTTCAGGAAGGTTTATGGCAGGAATATATTGGTGTCCCAGAATCTATTTATTTTTTTACTTATGTTCTCTTCCTTTTGGTTATGCTGAGGGCTTGAGTTTTATGCAGTTTCATTTGCCCTTTTAATTCTTTGTATCCTATGACTTTGCTACCATCACATATTTAACTTGTTTTGTGGGTTTTCTAGGATTTTCTGTGTAGACAGTCATGCCATCTGGATCTTCTCTGACATTTATGCTTTTATTTTTGATTGCATTATTGTACTGGCTATAACTAGTGAAATTTGTATGAAATACAAATATGAGAATAGACATTCTACTTTCGTTCTTGAGTACAAGGGGAAGTTTTCCATTTGACCATTAAATATGACATTAGCTATAGATGGGGGGGTGCACATGCATATGCATATATACATTCTTTATCACATTGAGAAAGTTACCAGAGAGTTTTTAATCATAAGAGGGTTTTGAATTTTGTTATATGCCCTAAATACTTGTATTGAAATCATCATATAACTTACCATCTTATCCTGTTAATGTGGTGTATTATATTGAATTTTTGAATATTCAGCCAGTCTTTAATTCTGGGAAAGCCCCAACTGATCATGATATATTAGCCTTTTTATATAATCTTGGATTTGATTTGCTAATATTTTGTTGAGGGTTTTTGCTCCTTTGTACCTGAAGGCAATAATGTCTTTTCTCAGGTGGTAGCATTAAGCTTATCCTAATAAAATGAATCACCCTCTCTGTTTTTAAAAAGAATATGAAAGATTGCTGTTATTTCTTCCTTAAATGTTTGCTAGTATTTACTAATCAGGCTGTTTGGGCCTTGAATTTGCTTTGTGGGTAAGTTTTTGTTTTTGATTTGCACTTAAAATTTTTTAGAAGTTAACTTTTTTGATGTATACCTTATAATAAAATTCATCAATTTTAAGTTTGCAGTTCATTTAGGTTTGACAAATGAATATAGAAGAACATTCACAGCAATCATGTTTGTCTGTTTTTTTTCTTGCGTTGTGTTTGAGAGATTTTGGTATCAAGGTAATGCTGGCCTCAATATGAGTTGGGCATGTTTCTGCCTCATCTACTCTCTAGAAGTTTCTATAGAATTGATATTACTTCTTTCATAAGTACTAAATAAAATTCACCAGTGAAGCCAATTTCTTTAATAGATATGGGGTTTCTGAGGTTATCTATTTCTTGTTGGTATTCTTGTATCTTTTAAGGAATTTGTCCCTTTCATTTGAGTTGTGGAGTAAATCAGTGTAAATTTACAATATTTCCTTATTTCCTTTAATGTCTACAGGATCTGTATTTATGTTCCTGCTTTTGATATCTGAGACTGGAAATTTGTTTCTTACCTATTTTTTTCCTTATCAGTCTGGCTAGAGGTTTATCAATTTTATTAATTGTTTCAAAGATTTGGCTTTGGTTTCATGGATTTTTCATTATTGTCTTTCTCTTTTCTATTACATTAATTTCGGATCTCATCTTTATTACCTCCTTCCTGTTGCTTATTTTGGGTTTAATTTGCTAATTTCCTTGTTTTTTAAAATGGAAGCTTGGATTATTGCTTTGAAGATGCATTTAATGCTGTAAGTTTCTCTCTAATTACCACTTTAGTAATACCCCGTAGTATTTAATATGTTGAGTTTTCACTTTCATTCAGTTCACAATATTTTCTTTTTTTTTTTTTTAAGATTTTATTTATTCATTTATTTGACAGAGAGAGACACAGTGAGAGCAGGAACACAAGCAGGGGGAGTGGGAGAGGGAGAAGCAGGCTTCCCGCTGAGCAGGGAGCCTGATGTGAGGCTCCCTGATCCGAAAGCAGACGCTTAACAACTGAGCCACCCAGGTGTCCCAGTTCACACTATTTGCTAATTTTCCTTGTGATTTCTTTTTTGATCCACATGTTATTTAGTGATTCATTGTTTGATTTCCAAACTTTGGGGGATTTTCTATTAGATTAATTTTAGATAAATTCTGTCATCCTAGAGCATACTTTATATGATTTCAGTCCTTTAAAATTTATTGAAACCTGTTTTATGGCCCAGCGTAACATTTATCTTGGTGAATGTTTGTTGTGTACTTGGAAAGAATGTGTTCTCTTGTTGGGTAGAGTGTTCTATAAATGTCAATTAGGTTAAGTTGGCTGATAGTGTTATTCAAGTCCTCCATATCTTTACTCTTTTCTGTCTGCTTGTTCTATGTATAACTAAGAGAGGAGTGTTGAAGTGTCCAAATATAAATTTGGGTTTGTCTGTTTCTCCTTTGAGTTGTGTCTGTTTTTTTTTCCTTAGATGTATTTTGGAGCTCTGTTAGACAAGGGCAAATATATTTAGGATTGTTATTCTTTTGATAAATTGACCCCTTTATCATTATGAGATACCTTACTTGATCTCTGATAACATTCTTAGCTCTAAAATCTCCTTTGTCTACTATTAATACAGATTTTCTTTGATTTTTAGATTTCCTTTGATTAGTCATTTACAGTATATATTTTTTCCTGTCCTTTTACTTTTTTTTTTTTTACCGTCCAAAGTATTTGTCAGTTGTTTATTTATTAAGACAAACTATTCCATAACCCAATATTTGTGTTTCATAGTTCAGGAACACAGGTCAGTGACAAACTTCAATGGAACTCAACCCAAAGAAATTCTTTACATTCCAAAATCACTTTGCACTCTGAAAGATACCAGCCTTCTTCATCTCCTCGAAATCTTCCATGGAATCATAATTTCTGTAGAAATCTGCATATGCCTTCTTTCTTGGTGCAGCCACAGCAAACTTATAGAAAGCTGCAACCCCCAGGGATACAGCGAACGCTCTAACAATATGAAATCGCAGGCGCTTGGCCAGAAGGCCTCGCGTCTGAGGTTTCATCAAAGCCCTGGAGGTCATGGTGGTTATTCTCCTCAACACCAACCTCAAGTCTGACGTCCTTCCCAGCTGATACAGAGACGGACCTGTCCTTTTATTCTTAACCAGTGTGTCTTTGTGTTAAAAGTGGGTTTCTTTTAGGTAGCATATAGTTATCCAGTTTCACAGTTTCTCCTTTTTATTTTGGAGAATTTTGACTACCTATATTTAATTAATTACTAATATGTTTGGTTTTAAATATTCCATCTTACTGCTTTTTATTTGTCCCATCTGCTCTTTGTTTCCTTTTTACTCTTTTTCTACCTTTTTTGGGATTCATTGAGTTTTTCAGTGAATCCATTTTCATCTTTACTGTTGGCTTATTAGACTTCATTTGCTTAATTTATTTTTTCATGGTTTGTTGTAGGGTTTACAGTGTGTGTCTTGAACTTGTCATAGCCTGTCTTAAAATAATAAGATACTGCTTCATGTATATGGAAAGACAGACCTTAAATCTGTAGACTTGTGCTTCCCTCCTCCCATCCTTGGTGCTATTGTTGTCTCACATTTTATTTTTACAAAGGCTATGATACATTGTTACTGTTTTTGCTTTAATCACTCACATGTATGTGTGTATATAATATTACTTCAGAAGCTGTTTATTGGTTTTTAAAAAAATTTTATGTGATAAAATACATATAACATAAAATTTACCATATTAATCATTTTTGAGTATACAGTGCAGTAGTGTTAAGCATATTCACGTAGTTGTACAACCAGTCTTGAGGACTTTTTTGTATCCACTAAACAACTCCTCATTTCCCCTAGAGGGAGAAGGAACAACCATTCTACTTTCTGTTTCTATGAATTTGAATACTCAGAGACTTCACGTAAGTGGAATTGTAAAGTATTTGTCTTTTTGTGACTGACTTATTTCACTTAGAGTGATGTGCTCAAGGTTCATCTGTGTTTTAGCATGTACAAGAATTTCCTTCCTTTTTAGGACTGAATAATACGCCATTTCATGTTTATATCGTATTTAGCAGTTGTTCCTTCAGTGGACACTTGAGTTACTTTCACTTTTTGGCTATTGTGAATAATGCTGCCATATGAACATGAATGTACAAATATCTCCTTGATATTTTGAAATTCTTTTAATTCTTTTGGTAGTATACCCCAAAGTGGTCTTGCTTACTCATATGGTAATTCTATTTTTGATTTGTTGAAGAAGCACCATTTAGTTTTCCATAGCCACTACACCATTTTACATTCCCACTAGCAATGTACAAGGATTCCAATTTCTTTACATCCTTGTTATTTTTTCTTGTTAGGATAGTAGTCATTCTGATAGGTGTGAGGTGATATCTCATTGGTTTTGATTTTCATTTTCCTAATAATGAGTGATGCTGATGAGTATCTCATAGTCTTTTTGGCCATTAGTATATCTTCTTGGAGAAGTGTCTATTGAGGCCCTTTGCCCATTTTGAATCAGGTTGTTCATTCTTTTAAGTTTTAGGGATTTTTTTTAATACATTCTGGATTTTAATCCCTTATCGGTTATGTGATTTGCAAATATTTTCTCCCATTTCACAGGTTGCCTTTTCACCCTGTTGATTATACTTTTTGATGCACAGGAGTTTTTAAATTTGATGTAGTTTAATTTATCTATTTGTACTTTTGTTGCCTATGCTTTTGGGATCATATCTAAGAAATCACTGCCAACTGGAGGGTCACGAAGCTTTTCCTTTATGTTTTTTTTCTAAGAACTTCACAGTTCTAGCTCTTATGTTCAGGTCTTTGCTCCATTTTGAGTTGATTTTTATAATGTGTATGGTAAGGGTCCAACTTCATTCTTTTGCATGTGGATATCCATTTTTCCCAACACCATTTGTGGAGAAGATTGTCCTTTGAATGATTTTGGCACCCTTGTCAAAAATCATTTGACCATATATGTGAGGGTTTATTTCTGGGCTTCCTATTCCATTGGTCTGTCCATATGCCAGCACTACATTGTTTTGATTACTATAGCTGTGTAGGAAATGTTGAAATCAGGAAGGGTGAACCCTCCAATGTTGTTGTTTTTCAAAATTGTTTTTGCTATTTGGGGGCCCTTGAGATTTCACATGAATTTTAGGATGGGTTTTTTTTGTTGTTGTTTTTTTACAAAAAATGCTGTTGGGATTTTGATGGGGATTACCATGAATCTGTAGATTGGTCTGGGTAGTATTGACATATTAACAATAGGAGTCTTGCGGTCCATGAGCACAGGATAGCTTTCCATTTTATTTGTGGCTTGTTTAAAATTTCACTCAGCAGAATTTTATACTTCTCAGGTAGTCAGTCATATTTAAAAAATTATAACACGGGGAAAATTATTTTATATATACCCTAACTTTTACCATTTTTCTCTTCATTAATCTGCATTCCTTCATTAGATCTAAGTTTACTTCTGGTTTTATTTTTCTTTTGTCTGAGGAACTTTAACATTTCTTCTAGTAGAGGTCTGAGAACTTGCCAAATGCAGAGTCCTGGGAGCCAAGTGAATGAAGTATATCAAGAAGGAGGAAATGCTCAATCTTACTAATAGGTCCAGAAATGTGAGCAGTAAGAATTGGCTATTGGAGTTAATAACTTGTAATATGATGTCTGTTTTCATGAAAAGAAATGATTAGACAGGGAATGAAACTCCGTTCAGACATCCATTGACTAAATGCACATTCTCATGGATCCAGCAATTCTAGGAATTTGATCAGAAGAGGTAATGACTTAATGTAGGCATGAAGGTTTCTTTGCAGTGGTGTATAAAGTAATAAAAAGTTTAATGTCCATTACTTCCTGTGTTGAGTAAGTAAATAATGAGATGAAGCAAGCTGGTAAAACCATTAAAAATGAAAATGTGGGTCGTCAGTAACCTAACATATGCATGACACATGGAAAAAGCAGTGATTCAAGGGAATGTTTCAAACAATTTTTACACATGTAGTTTTCAGTCTCTGTACCAAAACGCAAATGTTGTTTGTCTTTGGGCAGTACTTTGGTTGATTTTTTATTTTTTAATATGACTTGGATATTTTCTTTTGTGAAGTGCCTATACAAATGTGTTACCCATTTTTTGGTTGGGTGTATGTGTGTGTGTTTTCCTTATTGATTTGAAGTGTTGTTTTTGTTTTTTTTTTTCTCCTTAATATTCCAGATGTATTATCAATCTCTCAGTCTGTGGATTGCCTTTTTTTTCTTTTAAATTTAATTCTTTAAAAAAATTGAGAGGTATTTTACATATCATTAAATGTAGCTATTTCAGTAGTATGTAGTTCAGTGTTGCACCATCAGCATAAATCAGTTTTAGAACATTTTAATCACCTTTTCAATCTCTTAATCTTTCAGTGAGCAGAAACTATTTTAATAGAATTCATCATATTTTTCTTTCTGGTTAGTAGTTACGTCCTGTTTAAGAAAGCTTGCCTATTCCAAGATTATGTTCTATGGTTTCTTCTAAAGGAGAAGAATTACTATTTTACCATTACATTCAGATCTGCAGTCTATCTAGAATGGATTTTTTCCCCGCTTGGTGAGAGAGAAGGGCCTTGGTTTTCATTCAGGTTGAGTCATAATGTGGGATCCGAGTTTGGATGCTATTTTGTTCTGTTGATCAGTTTGTCTACCTTTGTCTCTACATAGCACTATTCTAGTTACTATAGCTCTATAATAGATCTTGATATCTCATAGTGTAAATTCTCCAGCTTAGTCCTTCCGGGTTGCCTTGTTTTTTTACATTTCCATATGAATTTTAAAATTAGCTCAGTTTTTGGGAGGGGGGAAAATGCCTGCTGGCATTTTGACTGGCATTGTGTTGAATTCATCATCTCTTACTCTTTCACGTTTTTGGTGGGTTTAGTTTTCTTTAAACAGTATAATGTCTAATTGGTGCTCAATAAGTGGTAGCTACTCTTCTTACAAATGTAATTCATTGCTTTGTAATTTCTTCGGGTAGGTTTTATGTTTGAATCTTATATTAGTCTGCCAAGTTATATTTAAACACAATAATATAAGAAGTGATTGTGATGCAGTATGGTATTTCTCTAGCTTTGGCTGACATCACTGATAGATGCTTTTATTTTTTTTAAATGATTAATAATGGAAGCAAAAAAGTAAAAATGTTTTTCTGATTTATATCCCCCCCCCCCCACTGAGCAGTGATACGTTGTAGGTGCTTTGTACATGTTATTTCTCTGTTCCTACAACATAGACAGTGTTATCCCTGCACTATACAAGAGGAAACTGAATCCAAGAGAGAGAAGTCAAGTAACTTACAGGAAATCAAATAGTTTGTCATTGTCAGAGCGCGGGAGTTTGCAGTGGGGGCACTGGGTCTCTACAGACCTGCTCTTTACACTTCAGCTGACTGACTCCCTCTGTGGTGCCATGACTCCGTGTCTTTTGAGCATTCTTCTACTAACTTCTTTGAAAGCACCTTGTTTTTCTGGCTTCCTTTAGTGAATATGAAACATTTTACAAGTTTTACTTTTGTAGTTCCCTTCGAAGTGTTAATAAGCACCAGGAAGCATGGAAGTGCACATTTTGCCACTCCCCTGTTTGCTTTCTCAGGGAGACTCCAGCAGACTTTTATCCATCCTTCTGTTGGACCTTTTTAAACAGTCAAATAATTAATGATGTGTTCTTCTTTTATTTAGGTAAATGAATACTTGATAAAGATGACTGCTTTTCTGAAAATAGATTTTTGTTTCTTAACCACTTTTTTGAGGGCCAGAAATTGTGTTGCATGGTTTTTTCCCCCCCACATCTTGAATCCTTGCTCATTGTAGACAATTTGGAAAATATGGGAAAGGAGTAAGCAGAAACAAAATCCTATATTTGTCATTACGATTCATAGGAAGATTATAATAACTCTAGCTAAGATTCATGTCAACAAATATTTATTATGCTTCTGTACTTCAGTAGTGTGTGAGGAATTATCCTAAGTGGTTAAAAATACAGAATGAATAACACAGCCAAGCATTTCTGCCTTTCGGAGGTTAAATTTGACTAAGGGAGCCCTTATAAGTGCCAGGATTCTCTTAAATTTTCTCACTCCCTCATCAGGGAGGCCTGTTTCCACTTCAGTTTTCTGGATGAGGAAGCAGGCATAGAGAGGTCGAATGATATGCAGCAGGATCTGACTCCTGCCTTAACTTTCAGGAACTAGTTTCTGTTTCCTTAGCCTAGAGCATACGTATCTGGGGTCTTGGCATAGAGTTTTTACTTTTTAAGTTTAATTTTAAAATCACTGTTCCTTACTATTAAAAAGAGATGTGCCTTTTAAGCAAATAGAAAATAAAATATACAGAGATAATATTGTTAGCATTTTAACACACCTTTTCTAGATATTGTTCTGAATAAATACTTTAACAGATTAAATTTTATTCATAAAGATGGAATCATACAGACTTATTTTGAAACCCCCCTGTTTTTAAATTTAAAATATACTTTAGACCTTCTTTCATGTCATATTCTTCTAAGATAGTTTTCCCCTAACTTTAGACAGGTGAGTATAACCTTCACAGTTTTTGACATATTTGCATACCATTTTTCTTTTTATCTGCTGCACATGTTTAAAAAATCTGCTTTCTTTTAAAGATTTAGAAAAGGGGACTATATCACTGCATGACTAGAAAACAAAGGTACTTGCTGAGACTGTATGAAATTTTAGGCAGTTACTGTTTGTTAACAGTAAACTGAATAGGAGGCCAGCTCCTTTTGTTAAAAACAGACAATTGAAAGTATTAAAGAGATGTAAAAATATCTTTTGAAATAATTAGAAGAATCGGAAGAAAGCTGAAAAGGTGGTAACTTTTGCAACATGGGATTCATTGTACTTTAATAAGTTTTTTTTTTTTTTAAGATTTGTTTATTTGACAGAGAGAAAGATAGTGAGAGAGGGAACACAAGCAGGGGGAGTGGGAGAGGGAGAAAAGCAGGCTTCCCGCTCGATCCCAGGACCCTGGGATCATGACCTGAGCTGAAGGCAGACGCTTAAAGACCCAGGCGCCCCTGTACTTTAATACCTTAACCAGGGATTTGCAGTGTTTTTAAGTATTTTCACAGCAAGAAATAAAATTTATGTTTGGAACAACAACAAAAAAATTTACATTTAGATTTAGTACATGTGAGCATGTGTTTGTGTGTGTAATTTATATATATATATATATACACACATATATGTATTTATATGTTTTATATATGTATTTGTGTGTGTAGAATATAACATACACTCCTATAATCAACCCAATGTATACTGTCTTCCACTGTGAAATATAAGACAGCATGGGAGTGGGTGCCTGGGGCTCAGTCACTTGAGTGTCTAACTCTTGATTTTGGCTCAGGTCGTGATCTCGGGGTCATGAGATCCAATCCTGTGTCGGGCTCTGTGTTTGACTTGACTGCTTAACAGGGAGTCTGCTTGAGATTCTCTCCCTCTCTCTCTCTATCCCCCCACTCATGCTCGTGTTCTCTCTCAAATAAATAAATAAATAAATAAATAAATCTTTAGGGGGTAAAAAGAAATCTAAGACAGCATGGATTGTAAGATATGCCATTATTTTACGTAGCATTAAGAAAAAATCCCACCATTTTTGATTGTAAGATGGCCATTGATTATAAGAAATATCTCAATTTCAGAGATTAAAATGTAAAAAAAGTATGTTAGAATTGATGAAATAGAGGATGTGCACTGTGTTCTATTTCATCTTTTTTAAAAAAATGGTTATCCATGAAATTGGTATTATAAACCACAAAATTGATACTATAAACCACAATGGGTTGCAAACTACAATTTGAAAAACATAATGAATCCTGACTCCTCTACTTTCCATAAAGATTATTATAGATGAGTTTTAGATGTAAGTGTTAGAAGGTAAAGTAAAAATTTCTAGGCTACTACATGGGAGAATATGTTTATGACTTTAGGAGAGGAAATATTTCTTAAGCAGGACGTAGAACTCACAAATTATAATAAAGGAAACAATGGATAAATTATACTTCATTAAAATTGATTGCTTCTCTTTATCAAAAGACTCCATTAAAAGAATGAAAAGTTAAACCCCAGATTAAGAGAAGACCTTTGCAATAAACACGTTTGAAAAATGACTGTAGAATATGTAAAGAATTTCTAGATAGCAGTAAGAAAAGACTAATTAAAAAATAGTCAAAAGCTTTTTTAAGAAAACTTTTTTTTTTCTTTAAAAGATTTTATTTATTTATTGGGCAGAGAGAGAGACAGCGAGAGCAGGAACACAAGCAGGGGGAGTGGGAGAGGGAGAAGCAGGCTTCCCGCTGAGCAGGGAGCCCGATGTGGGACTCGATCCCAGGACCCTGGGATCATGACCTGAGCCGAAGGCAGACGCTTAACGACTGAGCCACCCAGGCGCCCTAAAAAAACTTTTATTTGCTTTTATTTTATACCATATTTATTCCTGGGCCATAAGTTTTTGTTTCTTCAGTTTATTTTGGGATATCTTTTTCTTCTGTGCAGCCTACCTCTTCTGACTTAGGAACAGTTTGCTGCTTTTCAGTAAAGATCATCTTAGTGTGGCAGGGGGGTTCCACGAGTGGATTAATCTGACCATGAGCTCTGTAAGTTCTGTGCCACAGCTTGGGGGCTTTGTGTACCTGGATGTGCTCAATGACCAGAGAACGTACATCTAAACCCTTTTAGCTCAGCATTACTCTCTGCATTTTTAAGCATGTGCGGTAAAAATTCAGTGCTCCTGGGCCACCAGCCCTATATCTGGCCCCACTGTTTGGCCTGGGCACACCTAACATTGGTAGCGATGGAGTGGCACACATTGTTTCTGTCAGGTTCATCCTTATGATACTTGGTGGCTTTTTGTGGATATGCATACCTTTGATGGCCTGGGCAGTTTCACAGGTCTTTTTTAAAGTGAACATGAAGATTTGAATCTCTTGATTTGCACCTCTTGATTTGCATGCTTTTGTGGGGTTTTCTGGGTCAAGTGAATAGTGAACCATTTTCAGAGATCAGGTTAGGCCACTTACGGAAAGAGCTGGTACAAAGCTTTAAAGTGTCACTTTACAAAAGAAGATACCCAAATGACTGATCAATTTGTGAAAAGGTGTTCAACATCATTAGTCATCAGGAAAATGGAGATTAAACCACAGAGAGATACTGCTATACATCCAAGAGAATGTTTAAAATTAAGCAATAACAGCAAACAGAAAACCAAACCAAGCAAAAAAATACACTCCATACCTGCTAAAGAACAACTAGAACTCACATACACTGCTGGTGGGAGTGATTATTAGATAGAATTACTTTGGAAAAGTTGGAAGTGTATATACTTTATGACCTGGCTATTCACCCCTGCTGTAGACCTGATAGAAATATATACCCATGTACACCAACAGACATGGCAGAATTATTTTAAATGCCAAAAGTGGAAGTGTTCATTAGCAGTAACATGAATAAATAACTTTTGAAATAATATGTAGCAGTTTTTGAAAAAGAATGAACTGCCACTGAATTTAAGAATCTCAAATCATAATTTAAGCAAAAGAAGCCAGACTCAAAGAGTATTTATGATATGAATCTGTTTATTTAAAGTTCAAAAATGAATCTATGACTCTATGGTGATTTTAAAAAATAGGGGTTACCTTTGGGCATTAATGACTGAGAGGTAATATGAAGGAAGTGATATGAGGGAAGTATTTGGGGCCCTGGTGATGTTCTTTATGTTGGTCTGAGTACTAGTTACATTTGAGAATTAAGCCCTTTACTATATTATACTTCAGTAGAAATGTTTTAAAAAGAACTAAAAATGTCTCTTATCATATTTTTAAATGACACTCTGTTGTTGAACATTTACATTGTTTTCTGTTTTTCCATGTTATAAATTGTTGCAGCTACTATTTTATATAGGTCTGCAATTCCTTAGGATAAATTGCTATAAGTTAAATTATGTCCAGTGTTATGTAGTACTTTTTGAAGTTATATATTGATAAATATTCTCTGAAAAGTAACGATTTATAATCTTACCAGAGAGCCCAATTCCTCCTATACAGTATATAGAAATAAAAGTCGCTCATTTTTGGTAGGTGAAAAATTGCATCCCTTGTATGTGTTCATTTTTAATGGCCATTTTAATTTCTTGTTTAGAAATATCTGTACTTACTTTTTGCTTATTTGCCTATTAAGAAATTAGTTTTGGTTTCCTGATTTATTAGAAATCTTTATATAGGGACTCCTGGGTGGCTCAGTTGGTTAAGCGTCTGCCTTCGGCCTAGGTCATGATCCCAAAGTCTTGGGATCAAGTCCCGCATCCTCCCTCTGCCTCTGCTGCTCCCCCTGCTCGTGCTCTCTGTGTGTCAAATAAATGAATAAAATCTTAAAAAAAAAGAGAAATCTTTATATAGTAATTTATCATACATTATAATATTCCCCCAGTGTATTTGTTTCCTGTATTGATTGTGAACATTCATGAGTTTGAATTTTTTAATCTAATCAAATCTACATTTATTTCTATCTTTGGTATCATGTTTAGACAGCCTTTCCCCTGTTCCATAAATTTTTAAAAACTCCTGTGTGCTTGCTTTTAGTAGTTTTATGGTTACAGTTTTTCACACTTGATTCTTTTTATCCATAGTATATATTGGAATGTAATATGAGGTAGCATTTTAGTTTTTATTTTAAATACTTTTTTTTTTTAATTATCCCTTTCTCACCAATTCAAAGCTCTAACTTTATCGTATACAAATTTGTAAGTATAAGTGAATCTGTTTCTGGACTTCCTATTTTGTTTCATTGATCTTGGCTTTGCCAATTAAAGCACTACACTGCTTTAATTATTGTAGCTTAAAAATATTTTTAGTATCTAATATAAGCATTCTCCTCTTTTAAAAAATAATTGGTGGTGAAGAAAGGAAGAAAAATTTTACCCTGTATTCATTTTTCCAGGTACTTTAGTATGATACTGTACCTAGTTAGACATTTGAATGGAACTGCAGGTTAGATAAACTGAAACAAAACTTTCTGCATTATAGAAATCATGTAGTGGTGATTTCAGACTCCCAGTGAATTTACATTTTTAATTAATTTTTATTTTAATTGTGGAAAGAAAACAACTGGTTTGTTCCTATGTTTTGATATTTGTGTGGAGGGGCAAGAAGGTTTTTGATTGAGCTGTGTTTAATGGTGGCTGGAGTTGTTTTTAAAAAGTCCCGTATGCATAGATGTAATTGTGGCTCTCTTCCTTCTGAGTTGTAAGATTAGTATGAGAGAAGGGACTGCTTTTTTGGACAAGCTTGTCTAGTCTTTTTCCAAATGAATGTTTCTGCCTCTTTGGTGATCTCATTTCCCAGCAATGTGTTGGTAAGATTTAGGTTTAAGGGGGAAGCATTTTAGGCTACATTAGGGGCCTGGGTGGAATTAACAGTAACAACACAAAGGTGTTTGGTTTGTTTGTGCCAGTCATTGTTCTGTTTATCTTTGGAATTTATGGTACATAGTGACTGGTAGACTAGATTTCGATATTTCTGCTTGGCCTGATCTTAAATATACAATAATCTTTTCCTGATTTCTAACTGTATTTCACATTTCATCTGTGGCCTGGGATGCTCTATCAGGTTTTTGTTTTGTTTTGTTTTGTTTTTTTAATGTTCCATGGAAAGTCAAGTCTTTTGTTTTTTTATTTGGTCTCCTTGATATGTCAAAGACAAAAAGGTGTTTTAAAATTAAAAATAAAAAAGTAAAACTTTTTTCCTTGATGTATTTTGTGGATTTTATTCAGTATGTAAGAGTTCACATTAACCTCTTCATAAATTATGGCTTTTAGAGATTTTAAAAACTCCTTGTCACTCAGTGATCTGACTTGAATATTGTTCTCCTTGTGCAATAAAGACTTTTGCTTTCCTTTAATTTGAATTTTCCTGTTCTGTTTTTGCTCATTCCTTTTATTATTTATCCTTTGTGATTTTTGTTATGCTTACCATTGTGGGCAGGGGAATGCCCAGATTCAGTTTCATTTTATTAAAATTTGCTGGTTGCAGCCCATTAAATTAATATCATAGGCTACAACCAGCAGTTGGAAAACACCTGAGATGTGTTTTTCTGTATGGAAAGTACATTGATTTCTGAGTAGAACAGACCTAGATCTGAGTCCTGCATCTCTCATTTACTAACTGTGTGACTCTTAATCACTTACTTCTCTGTTCCTCAGTTTTTTTCTGTAAAATTGCAGTATATACATTCATATTTTTTTCTGAAAATTAAAAAGACGATGAATGAAACAAGCCTAGGTTAGAGACCCAATAAAGTTAGCTAGGAGCATTTTACATTATATACCTGTCATTCTTAATGCCTTAAATCCCCAAATTTTAAAACACTAGAGAAAATGGCAGAATGTTCACATGTTTTCCAGATCCTTTGTAGGGTTTTTTTTTTTTTTTTTTTGCTTCCTCTCAAGAGTAAAGATTATTTTTGTATGAAAATCTTACATTTTTTTTAAAGATTTTATTTATTTATTTGATCGAGCGAGAGAGCACAAGCAGAGTGAACAGTAGAGGGAGAGGGAGAAGCAGGCTCCCCGCGGAGCAGGGAGCCCGATGCGGGGCTCGATCCCAGAACCCCGGGATCATGACCTGAGCCGAAGGCAGACGCTTAACCATCTGAGCCACCCAGGCGCCCCAAAGATCTTGCATTGTTATAAGCATTTCTCATCATGAAACTCATAATGCAGAGTTTGCAGCTTTTTTAAAGTAGGAGATTTATTCCTCTTATATAACTCTTGAAGTAGAGAATTTTCCAAGTGAAATATATTCTGTTGGTGGCACCTACTGGCAAAGATAAATCACTGCTTAGAGCTTACTGTACCTATACACAAACTCACCTCATGCAGTAAGTAGTCTGGGAAAGATGATGGGGAATAGGAGAGGAATATATTGTGTTTACCAAAGTGGTCATTTCCTTTGTCTCCCAGAAGCATTGGTCCAGTGAAGTGGGAGGAGGAAGGACTTAGGCTATGCATTGCCTGTGGATTGCCTCAGTCTGGTGTTTGCCAATATGTGCTGAGCTATTGTTAAAATTAGGTATTATAAAAGGGAGGTGTCCGTGTCCAGCAAACTTGGGAAAGCTAGGTTAAACTATCTTAACCAGCTGTTAATTATGAGACATTTCTGAGCCTTCAATATCTTAACGAAGTGTGTTTTAACCTCGGGGTTAGGGAGGGAGAGTGCCAAGTGCTTTTGTAGCATATGGCATTTGTCAAACTTTATTAGACCCTGGGGCCCTTTTTTGTCTGAGCATCGAGATACTACCTGGAAGTGACCACTTTAGTAAACACAATATATTCCTCTCCTTTTCGCCATCATCTTTCCCAGTCTACTTACTGTATGAGGTGAGTCTTTGTGTGGGTACAGTCAGCTCTCAGCAGTGATACTCGTGGGAAATGATTCTCTGAACAGTATAGCTTGAGAGCAGCGTTTTCCCTCTGGCATCTTCTCTTGAAGGCTTTATAAGAGAAGGAACAGGCATTGGATTCTTGTAGTATTTGGTAGTTCTGAAATACCACATACTGGGATGTAGTCTATTGTGACGGGATCAGTACCGTTTCCTTCCTTAGGATGGTGCTACTACATAGACCACATCATTTGGCCATTGCAGTCTTTTTAATGCAGAGACATAGGCGTGTATATACACTAACTTTTGTGCGTGACTTAAAGGTATTTGTAGTCCTTACCACACCCCCAAGCCCTCTCTAGCAAAGAACTCCTGATTCAGATTCTCCCCAGTATGAATTTGATGGCAAGTGGATCTTACACCAGAACTTAGATACCTACATATTCCATGAATTACTTGGTGATGGTGATATCAGACTCCATTTGAAGAAATCATGGCTGTCACAGGGGCCAAAGGAAAGATGCCTGAAGAGAAAGAAAGGCCAGGTCTTAGATGGCAATTCAGTAAGTACAGCTTCCCAAACAGGCCACACCCTTAGAGCAGTGGCTCTCAAGTATTGCTGCTGGTACCTACCCCCTTGCTTCTGGCATCCAGCACACAGAGGCCAGGGATGCTGTGAACCGTCCTGTAGGGCACATGACAGCTCCCCCAAAAGACAGAATTCTCTGACCCCAAAATGTCAATGGTCCTCAAGTTGATAAGCCTTCAAGTCTAGCTGCTGCTTCCTGGATTGTGTGTTTCATTGGAAGTAGGATCAGAATAGGAAGGTCTGCATTTTTATTTACATGTAATGCTGCTTGGTAGATGTAGGAAGAAAGTGATGGTGATGAGAAGGGTAGGAAGTGCATAAGTCAGGTTTGTATTTCAAAGAACTTTCCTTTCCCAGAAGTATTGAAGACTTAATGAGGGTTTCGACTTTTAGATTGGCTTAACTCAGTTTCATCTGAGAGTGTGGATATAGGAAAACACCTTTCTTTTCTTCTGGCAGACTCACTGTTCTTTCTTACCTCACCCTTGAGCCTGTGACCTTGTGTCTATTTTAGTATTTAAGGAGTAAAAGTCAAAGTGATTACGAAAAAATTTTGGCTCTTATAAGAGAATTTTCTGTTCATGCCGTCCCTCCTTTCCGCACAGTCCCATGTTGTAGGCTGACAAAGATGGGCAGTAGGAGGCGAGTATGTTATACTTAGCAAAAGTGGGTATTTCCTTGCTCTCTCAGAAATATTTGCCCAGTACAGTGGGAGGAGGAAGGGATTATACCATGCTAGTGTCCTAGTCCGGTGTCTGCCAGTATGTGCTGGAACTATCACTAAGAGATATAAAAGGGGGATGTCCACGTCCAACAAACTTGGGAAAACTGGATTAAACTAATTTAACATGATTTAATTATAGGACATTTCAGAGCCTTTAGTATCTTACTGAGATATTTTGTGACTGTGTGTGTGTGTGTGTGTGTGTGAAGAGAGAGAGAGGGAGACGGAAAAAAGGGGGTGAGGTTGGGAGGAGAGAGCATGCACAGGAGCATACAGCATTTGTCAAACTTAATTAGACCCTGGGACCCTTTTCACTCTGAGCATCTCTTGTGTCACCTGGAATACTCCTTGGAAATGATCCTCTGATCAGTGTAGCTTGAGAGCAGCATTTTCCCTTTGGCATCTTCTCCTGAGGGCTTTATAAGAGAAGTTGAAAAGATATGTATGATGGGGAAGCTATTCTAGCCACCCCAGGGCTTTATTAAATATAATTTTATTAAATTGTATATCTTTATTCACTTTTATCAGGCCTTAAGAGAATAGTTGCTATTTTTATCAGAGGGGTTGTTTCTTTCTCAGCTATGTAAATAAACACCATTTCTCTGTTTTGGAATGAATGAAAGGAAGAATTAAACTGTAAAGAAGGTTGCTTCTTGTGTAGTCTGTGGGGACTTCTGACTTTTATTTCCTCCCCGAGTGAGGAAGGTATTTAGGTAGCTTAGGTCAGAATAGCTCTGGTGGGTTCAGACTCCTCCTGTATAACACAAGTTTTTAGTTTAAAACACTACATTTATGCATCCCTCATACATTTCCTGGGGTGCCTGAAAATGGGGGCAGGGACCTCCCATCTTTCCTCTACTCTGTATACTTAACTTTTCATGTTTCCAGCCATGCTTTCTTCTTCTCACTCTCTTAGAACCGAGGACATTGTAACCTTGCAAAGATGGCTTTGTAACTACCAGTCAGACCCAGAAGATGATGTACTTAGTCACTGTTGCCCCTTTATTCACTCCCGTGCCAGCTTTATTAATCCCAAGTCCTTCTAGATAGCAGTAAAAGGAAAATTACATGGAGAAATACTACTTTTGTTTTTCTATACTCCATCTTCTTCTTCCCATTCAGGATCATTAATCTGTCTTCACTCTAGACCTGTTTTGGCCCCTTGGACACATTGCCTTCCTCTCTAGCTCTTGGCTTTCTCATACAGGAAGCCTGGCCCTTCTGCCCCTCTCCCCCATTGCAGACCTTGGTGCTGTGGGGCTTACAAAATTTTAGTGAGGGAGCCAGTGGATTTTCTCTGTACGCGGCCATCTGGAGCTATTCTCTCAAAGTCTGAGGTTAGAAAAGTATGAGAAGTTAGCACTTGGGGAAAGTAGCATCTTCAAAGCAGGACATAAACAGATTTCTTTGAATACCAGTTACACATCAAGCACTGTGCTGGGGAGTCTCAGTCCCCACAACACTTTTATATGGTTTGTATTTGTCCATGGGAAAAACAGCTTGTCAAGATCATGCGCGCACACGCACACACACACACACACACACACACTGATGAGTGACCAGATTGGCATTCCAACGTCTCTCTGGTTTCAAGGCCTTTGACTCTTGTACTACATCATACTGTATCCCTCATCAGAGCCAGCAATGTGACCTACAGTGTACTAGTGTTCAGTGGTGTTTCTTCTGTCATTACCCACATTGGGTTTTTCAAACAAATTGTTTGAGAATACAGTATGGGTTTTAAGACTTGAAGAAAATAAAGGAAAAATAGGGAAATTTTGAGATAGGCTTATCCCCAAAGGCAATAAACAGAATCTTGTAAACATTGATAACTTAAACAGATCTGTAGGATCCTTTTGAATACTGCTGCGGAATGTTATAAATTTTATACCCTAATGTTAGAATTTTAGGTTTGGGAAGGAATCTTAGAGGGACTTAAATTGTTATTCCTTTCAGAGCACAACTCTCCCACTTTCCCTTCTCATTAAGTTTCCATTTAGCCATTAGGTAGGAGCTTCAAAAGGGAAAATCCAATCATGTATAATCTCCAGTTAATGGGCATCTATTGAGCGACTAGGTCACCAGAAAGATTACACAGTGCCTCTTTGTGCAGTAAACACAAAAATCAAAAGCTAATGCATTCCCAAGGCAAGCCAGATTGTTACTGGCTACCAGCATCCTCCTTTTCAGGGAAGAAGTTGGGGTACCCACCATGCTTGCTAAGGGAGATTGTGGAGCCCGTCCAGAAAAACAAAGTTATCAAGGGAGGAAAGAGAAAAGCAGAGAGGCTTCCAGAGCTTTGTCAGTCCTACTTGCTGATGATGGTTGGGATGGATTCCTGAATAGCAGACATTCTAGTAAATGCTTTGAGCAATCATCGAGAACTTAGTGGGTCTCTCGGACTTCTTGCCACAAGTGAAAGAGTTAACAGTGACGACTGAGGTAGAGCCTCAGTCCCAGTCCCATAATATAGCTGTTTTCTAAGCATGCCCAACCTTAGAAGTAAAGACTTTATGCTTACTTTTGTCCAGCCACTAACTGTATTGATTTATGAAAGAGGAGCACAACCCTCTTGACCCAAAATGGCACGTGTTAGTCACAAGCCAAATAGTTCTTGGGTTTGTGTCGATACATTCTAATTTGGGTTTCAAAATTATATTTTGGTGTAGTTATTTAGGGATTTGTAAAACTCGTCATAATTCAAATAACCTGTTTTTCCCCCCTTAGAACACTTCAGTTATGGAGGATCAAAATGAAGATGAGTCCCCAAAGAAAAATACTCTTTGGCAGGTAGGAATGACGCCGCACAGATAAGATAGCAGTTGACTTACTATAGATGAGATGCTCCCTCAGGTCGTGTCCTCCGTAAAAACAAGAGCTAAGCATTTTCCTTTGTGCATTTTTGCTAGTTTCAGAATTCACCCTAATTTATCTTCTGTTCCTTAGGGAAGTGTCATTATGAATAGTAAAGAATTTTGGGGTTACTACAGAGATTCTGAAGTGTCTGTAGGCTGAAATACTCAGTATATTGGCACAGGCTAAGCCGAAGGTGGTGTCCTTTGTCACCAGAATAGTACCATGCCATACCAGTGTGTGCACTGGTGACTTAGTCTCGCTACCCTCACCCTTCTCCCCCATTTCTTGTTAGTTTGCTCTTTCCCTTTAAACTCTGTTTTCTTCTCCTCTGGCTCTGTTTTAGTCTGCCCGGTTCCCTCCCAGTCCCCCAGGGTTTTTCTGTTTTGTTTTTTGTTTGTTTGGTTTTTTTTGCCAGTGGGGGCGTGTGGATGGTGGTATGTAAAGTTTCATGATTTGATCCTTTCATCAACCATTATGGTACAAATAACTTTTCCCTTCATAAAGACACTATTAAAAGCAAAACAGATTTTAAATAGGAAGAGAATAATGTGAAAATATTCTCTGGGTTCATTTTATTTGAAATAAAAGGAGTAGATTGGTTAGTAAGAATAAAGTATGCCCAACAAATTTAAGGTGGAAATGAAACAAAGCAAAACAATGCCAGGAAGATGCTTCTGGTCCCAGCAGGTGGTTAGAAGTAGAAATGGAAAATGTGCTGTAGAATTGTGCATTTGCCACTATATGGGGAACTGTGTGCAGACTGACTTCTGTTCCTCCTTCACATTTGGTATTTTCCAATAGGAGTCTCTTCATTTACTATTGATTTTTCAGTTCACAGTGGCTCCTAACACTTTGGCTTTCCGTTTTTCTTTCGTAAGTTCTGTCTTTCAGTCAACTAGTTATTGGTATGCCAGTGCTGCAGGGAAGCTGGGTGGTTAGGAACCCTTCTGTTGTAGATGAAATAATAACCCTTTTGCTTATCAAATGAGGTAATGGATATGAAAGTATTTTGTAAATTATAAAGCAGTACACAAATGCAAGTTGTTACCATCATATTTAACCTGTTACGAAAGAAATTATTTTGACAAGTTACAATGAACAAAATCTAGAAAGAAAAGAGGAAGGAAAACATACAGCTCTTTTTCTCACGATTAGGCACTTGTAGCATTTTTGTACGTATCCTTTACTCTGTCTTGTGTGTTCCCCTTCACACAAATAACTGTAATTATAATCCTGTATAAAATTGTGCATCTTGCCTTTTGTTCCTTAACATGGTTTCATAAACATGTTCTCTTGTTATTAAAATCTTACTTTATAAACCTAATTTTAATGGCTCCATTATAGTACCCTATGTAGATGCATTATTATTTGCTTTAGCCACTTGCCTATAGTTGGGCAGTTATTTCTAATTTTTCTGTTATAACATTATGGTGAACACCCTTATACTTAAAAGTAGCAAAGATGCTCCTTATGCCAGCAGATACTCATCACAGTGAAGAATTTTCATTTTTTTCTGACTGTTTTGAATGTTGATTTTTAAGGTCTGTTAGATAGAGGTCTTAACTACAAGCAGCATCAAAAATTTCTGTTCAATGCTGCCCTCTGGTGGTACCCAGTGTCAGTGAGCTCTCCTTCACCCAAGTGACAAGGGAGAAAAAGTGGTACTCCATGTCATTGAGCTCTTCCTCACCCAAATGACAAGGGAAAAAACATTCCTAGAGAAGGAGGTGGTAAGATAAATGGGGTGGGAGCCGAAAGCCTTCTGACTATACCTCTAAATGTGGACATAAAACTTGCTTCAGGCAGGTATGATATCTAAGATTTTAATAAGGAAAGCCAGACTTCTATGGATATTTATGGGATGGATTGAGTCCATTCTAATTTAGGGAACATAGTGATAACAAAGCTGTTGGTTCTTTCTGTGTGAAACTTCTGAGATAAGCTCCTAATGGAATTAATGCATGTTTGTAATATAACTCTTCAGTTATCAAAATTCTCTTCTATGCTAGTCTTTTTGGTATTACACATGAAGGGGCTATCAAAGGAGTGATGGGCAGATAGCTTGGCAAATGTTTGATAAAAACATAGAGGTAATTTTGTTTTTAAACAGGGATGTTATTGAGCCTTATAGCATCAGTGGCAGTTGTGGCTTCAGTCTAGGGATTCCTGGTTTTTGGTTTTGTTTTTTTTTTCCTGATGCTGTTGTCAGCTGCAGTGTATGTAGTTTTCATTTGTAGAACAGTGTACTGGTTTTGTGCAAGGACCATGTAGATTTGATGAGAAATGCACAGTTAGTATAGGAGTCTGTGGGATATCATAGGCCAACTCTATAGGATAAGGATCATTTCAGGAATATGTGGTTTACCTTGGGTGACTTTTGGAGTAGGTGATCAAACAAAGGGAGTGAAAGTCTAAACTTTTTTTGACAGCAGTTTAGTAACCCTGGATACATTTTGGAGATGGATTCAGTTTTTAGATTGAATTGCCTTCAGGTTTCTTCATTAAATAGACCAGTGGTTTTCAAAGTGTGTTCTGCGGACCAGCAGGGGCAGTACCACCTGGGAACTTGTTAGCAATGCAGATTCTCAGGCTGCATTCCAGACCAATAGAATCAGGGCATCTGTGGTGGAGCCGGGCAATCTGTGAGTTAGGAAGCCCTCTTGTTACTCTGATGCACATAGGTGTGAGAACCATTGGCATAGATGAATATAGCATTGACTTTGGTCTTTGGGGAAGTAAAACAATCGTTGCTACTTGGCCAAGTTGAGCAAGTTCTCTAAGATGGTTATTTAATAGCCACATGGTTTTAGAATAAGCTTTGGAGAATGATGACTTGAGACACCATTTAGCTTCATAAATAGCTGTAAATTTGACATTTACTTTAGAGACTAATTTGAGAACACAGGCCCTGAAGACATTTTAAATTACTTCATGAATGAATTAATGAAGGAATGAGTTTGACTTTAAGGTGTAACTGGCATTTTAAGATTAAATGCACAGGGTGAAAAAATGTTTCCAATGAAATACTAATTAGATTTCTTTTCCTTATCAAACCAATTAATTTTTTCTTTATTTTTCTAAAATAGATAAGTAATGGAACATCATCTGTGATCGTCTCCAGAAAGAGGCCATCAGAAGGAAACTATCAAAAAGAAAAAGACTTGTGTATTAAATATTTTGACCAGTGGTCTGAATCAGATCAAGTGGAATTTGTGGAACACCTTATTTCACGAATGTGTCATTATCAGCATGGACATATTAACTCTTACCTGAAGCCCATGTTGCAGCGGGACTTTATTACTGCTTTACCAGGTAACTGTACTTGTCTTTTAAAAAGCTGAGCAGTGGAAGAATGTCCAGCCCAAGGGCCTAGGTGGAGCTGAGTAGATATTTGTGAAATGCATGAGTGAGTACAGTGTGACTACAGTGTGAGTTTCTTTGGAACCATATTGTATTTTAATATATGGCACTTGAAAAGGAGTTATAATGTAGCATCTGTATAGGAAATGTAGGCCATTTCTGCGATTAATGGTGTTGGTCTTTGGTCATATTATTGTTTCACTTAATTTAAGGAGTTAATGCTATGCTGATAGTTTTGATGTAGTCTATATATAATCTGTATTTTGCCTTTATAAGTAATTTTTAAAAATATGAGACAATTTTTCCTACAGTGTTTGTGTTTAAGAAGTGTCCCAAAGTTTAGGATGTTCCTTTGTACCTGAAGTGACATTTAGGATAGGGGATGGCAAAAATATATTGGAAAAACTGATGGCATGTCTTTAGTACATTTTTTGAAACTTATTTCTGCATCTTCTCCCTCATTCTCTCTCTCTCTCTCTCTCCCTCTCTCTTTCCCTGTCTCCCTCACACCCACATACTCCTCTGGTTAAGTTTACTTTGATTAAAAAAAAAAAAAAGACTATTTTTTGGAATAATTTTAGGTTTATAGTAAAATAGACTATATAGAGAATTCCCATATTTTCCATATCTTCACCCCACTCCCCATCACCATCCCATCCAGAGTGGCTCATTTGTTATATAACACATAGGCCTACCTTGATACATCATTGTCACCCAAAGTCCATACTTTACATTAGGGTTCACTCTTGGTGTTGTACATTCTATGGGTTTTGGCAAATATATAATGACATGTATGTATCATTATAGTATCCTATAGAACGGTTTCACTGCTCTAAAAATCCTCTGTGCTCTCCCTATTGTATCCCTCTTTGACTTTTGATCACTCATTAATTCTCTCTTTTCTCTCTCTTTATCACTCCTCCTCTTGTTCTTTTAATTTTAAATATAAATTTGACTAGTAAGATAGATTTCACTTCTGAAGAGAATGGTAGCCAGAATGTTTTCATCTAATATGGTCAGTGTAGTCTAGAGGTTACAACTGCCATGCCAGGGTAGACCTACAAATGGCCAGGGATAAAACAGTGCCATTGCCACCAGCCCTAACCTATCAGAGCTTCTGGACAGCTCTTCAAAGAGTAGCTCCTCTCTTAGCCTGTCTGTGATTTACAGTGCATCAGGACTCCATATTCTAAGGATTTCCACAGCAGATAGGACCAGGGCTCGGGTCTCAGGGCAGCTTCGAATTTCTACTCTTTCTTCCAAAATGTGTTCATACAATGGGGAGTGTTTAAGGATATTTGAGAGTTAGCTTAGAAAATTTTGACTCTCCTATTGTTTTTATGCTAAAATGTAGTATTGTTTGCCCCATTTCATTCATTAGTATTTCTAGAAAAGAAAATAAGAACCCTCTCTTTCTAGAATTGTGTAGTATTTAATTGCTAAGAGGGATCTTAGCCATCCTTAATCCTCTTTTTCATTGTATAGACTGGGAAGCCAGTGATCAGAGAAATTGCATGAAATGACAAAGATCATACATCTTGGTTATTGTGTTGATTATGTGGGTGATGGTGGGGGCTGCTTCAAAAGTTAGTGCAAAGGCTGAAATCATTACAGTTAGGATTACTCTGGAAAATTCCTTAAATTGGCCCTAAGTATAGAATACATGTTTACAACCCAGTTCAGTAATAATTACTTTTACTTATGAGAGAGAAACAGATACGGTTTTAATTGTATGAGAGGGAGGGAGGGCGAAGGGGTTGGGGAGAGGGAATTATAGGTGGGTTTAAGTAAGGTGAGTGAACCTTTGGTGCAGCGTCTCTGGTTTGTGCAGTGCCAGAACCCAGAACCCCTGGCACCCAAGCCTTTCTGTGGACTGAGGTTGCATCTTACATCAAGAAAAAGGGCAGTTTTTAAAGTGGATGATTGTAATTGTTCCTCATAAGTGCTTTTAACTAAATGAAGTTATGGCTTCATTTTTCTCAGGCAAATCTGTTGTTTTTTTGTTTGCTTTCTACTGTTTTGGTTTTATTTTATTTTTGCCTGTAATTTGCTTCTCAAACATTTTAGAGTGCCAAGAAACTCACCTTATGTTTACAGAATATCCACGAGGTGGCACTGTTGAAGTTCTCTTGATTTGCAGAGTGTAGTTGAGAGGCAACCCCTTCTCTTGGGGAGTGTACGGTCTTGGAGAAGAGACAGAACAGATGAACATGTGTTATGTATATAAATATGGTTAGTATAATTGCATACAATTCAGTTTTCATTACAGCGAATTTTAAGGCATTGTCCATATCTCTGTTAAAGTGGAATTTTGTGGTATTGAATGTTACATGAAATGAACGGACCATTGGCTGGGACATGGAAATATTTTTGTTAAAATGCTATTTCTTTTAAAAGGATTTGATATGAACATATATACATATGTCAGTATATATCATACATATGAATCTAATAGCTGGGGACAAGCTGGCCTAGTTGATTGTGTTGGTGTCTAGTAGACTTGGATTAAAATTGGCGTTAGTTCCTTAACAAAGACCCTGCCTTAAGAGTATTAGGGTAGAAACAGGTCCATGTGTATGTTCATACTTAAATTTAATAATGTGTGGAGCAACTTTACTAATCACTGTTCTAGTTTGGTGTTTAACTTTTGCTGTAGATGATCTTGAGTTTCAAGTTTTTACTCTTTGAAATTGTCAACTTAAGACTTCTTTTGATTGTAGAAACCATTAATTCTATAAAAATTGTCTATAGTTCTCACTTTTAAATGCTTACTGTGAATATCATACCTGTCAGTATAGGGAAAATGGAAAATGTTTGTGGTCTCTGGCTCCTTTTGGTTCAGTGGAAAAAGTGATAATTATGATATGCTTTTCTAAAAATCATGGTAAATGTTTAGTCTGCGATGTCAATTTCTGCAGGCTAAGTTTGTGGTTTGTGAGAACTGTTGTTAAAGGGAAAATTTATACCATTTGAAGTAGAGGCAGATCGTACTTCAAAGAGGTTGATAAGCATTGGCGATCCTTTTGGTGAGGTATCTAAGCAATTAAGAATTTTGAAACACTTAGCTTCCTGGCCATGGTTTATTCATTTGTCTTATCCCCAAGTAAGGATGATAAACCGTTATGGACTGTAAATGTGACAGACTAGATCAAAGGTCTTGGGAGACATGGAAGAACCAGAGCGTAGCTAAGGCTTTTTAGGCTGGATGCAGGGCCAAAGACCAGCATGACAGAGTGGAAAGAGCTTGGGTGTTGGATTTACACAGCCCCTAAATTTGAATCCCAGCCCCTGCACTTAATAGTTCTACGAGCCCACTTTTTGGACCCTTGGTTTCCTTTTTTGTGTGGGAATAATAATAACACTTCATGGGATATTGTGAAGATTAAAAACAATGTATGTAATATGCCTGACATCTGGTGGGTATTCTGAGGATGGTAGCTTAAAAAAAAAAAAAAAAAAAAAAGGAAAGGGGAAAAAAAAAAAGCCCAGAGAGGCAGGAAACACCTGCTTCTCCGGAGGTAATAAGATTTGTTGCCAGGAAGTTTTAATTATTCACCCGCTAATTTCTGAATTGATTCATCCTGACATCATATAGGTAGGCGTTTGCACCACTTTGTTGGTACAACAACATGTTGGACTTTGTGACCTGAGTGTCATTTCACTTCAGTTCTCTCTGAATCTTTAGGTCAGTGTATTCCAAGTTAAAGACATCCATTGACGTACTGTTGCTGTCAGCAGTTGTATTGTTTTTTTCTTTCAGAAGGTTTCTAACTTCAGATTTTACAACTAGATCTGTGACTTGGAAGGGACAGCAGGAGTGGGTGGGAAGGGAGTTTCTTTGCAGCTGCTTTTCGAAATGTGTTTCTAAAATAATAAAAGGTACTATAATTGTATGATCTAAGCAGCTGTGTTAAAACAGGCTGTAGTCAAGGGCATTGAACTGACATTTTACAGTTGAGTTTCATTTTGGTATAGTGTTATTTACATGTTGAACTTTGAAATTTGTGCCTTTTAATTGTTTTAATTTACTGAAATTTTTCCAGACCTTCATCTGGTGCCTATAATTAGCAACAGAAGCACTTCCTCAGCATTGTGTGTGCCGTATTCTGGCCTCGTTTTCTGAAACCATAATGTGTCCTCTTGTTGCCTTGGGAAGGGGGGTGGTGATGGGAGATGGGGGAGTCTCAGCAGGATAGAGTCAGTGAGAGCCAGATATTGGTACTTAAAAGCAAAAACAAAAAAACCCTAAGCATTTCTTTTTTTTAAAGATTTATTTGACAGAGAGAGAGAGAGTGAGAGCAGGAACACAAGCAGGGGGAGTGGGAGAGGGAGAAGCAGGCTTCCCGCCGAGCAGGGAGCCCGATGCGGGGCTCGATCCCAGGACCCTGGGATCATGACCTGAGCTGAAGGCAGACACTGAACGACTGAGCCATCCAGGCGCCCCAAGAAATACTTAGTTTTAACACCTCAAAGCACTTTTTAGCCAGAGCAAATGGACCACCTTACTCAGTAACTTCTTTGTCCCAAATAGGCTTGAAACAAGGAAGTTAAATGGTCTGCATGGCTCTGGGGATAGCTTTTCTAAGGTGTTCAGATAGAGGTTGTGGGATTCCAATACCCTAAACCTTTAAGGGAATGTGAGTGGGCTTAGCACTTTGCTAGAGTGCAACATTTTCTCTGCAGAAAATAACAAAGAAGAGCAACATTGCTTAGCTTCTTTGACCAATGATATCAGCCAAGGGGATTTGGGTATGAGGGAAGGAGAACAGAGACTGACACTTAGCAAGTACCAGTTCTGTATCAGGCTCCTTAATAACCTCTTCCTGTTAACTTTCCCAACTGGTGCGAATCTTTGCACCAACTATAAGTAGTTCATAAAACGAGCATATTGAGAGTAGCTGTCTCAGAGGGTTATTGTGCAGATTATATCAAGATCATCCACTTCAGCCATTTAATACCATTCCTATTTTACGGAAAATGAGATCCAAAAAGGAAGACTGATGTGCTTCAACCCAGGTTATCTGACTCTGCAGCCAGGGCATTTACCAAGAAACTAAAACATGCTGCCTCCTAGAATGATGGTATGAATTTAAAGTATTATCCGAAGAAACGGAATCTCATAGATGTCATAGAGATGTTACTGAATTGGAGTGATGGCATTTTGAAAGAGGAGGAAATATGTGTTAGAGATTTCCTTATGCAGAAACTCAGTGATAGTCTAATGGTGAGCTATTGAAGGGGGAAAAAATCAAAGAGGACTAAAAGGGGTATCATGGCTATAAAGCAGTAGTTCCCAACTGTTTAAAATTATCTGGTGGCACTTCTTAAAAATACAGATTCCTGGTCCTCACCATCTAAAGATTCTGATTCAGTAGACCAGAAAAAATGTCCAGGGAATCTGTTTTTGTTGCTTGTTGTTTTTGTTTATTTGTTTTAAAAATCACTTGCCCTAAGTGACTTAATTACAACCACACAGGCTTCTGAGAACCAGCTCCTAGACCACCCAGGCAGGTGGAAGATTTGGATGCTGCTTCCCCAGTTCATAGTCAGACAATGGGGATATTGCAGTTATTGAGAAAGTTGCATTGAGAAAGCAACTATCTGATGCAATCTTGTCTCCTATTCATTTCCTCTCTCAGAGAGCAGGGGACTCACGAGGGGAATTGGTTAGGGGTGTGTTTATGATCAATTAGGAGGATTTGGTTAATGATATGGAAATAACCTAGATCTTGAAAGGTGACTGTGTTCTCATAGGACGTGTAGAAACTAGAAGATAGGTAAGTACCCAGAATTAGAAAAATTCAGAGAAGAGCTAGATCTATTAGCCCATGACTAGAGACACTAAAAGAAAATATGAATATAGAGGTCTGAGAGATTCTGAAATTTGAAATTCTTGTTAATGTGTTAGTCCTAGCAGTGGAGGGCTACAAGTAAGACTGTATGTGATTATCCATGGATTTCCCTGATTTTAAATGAAGATGGAAGAAAGGGGCACATGATCATGGAGATACACAAAAAGGAAACCAAAGCTCCTACAAACAAGCAGGCCTAAAGACATTGTGTGCCAGGATATTGACAGAACCTGTAGATGTGATTTTCAGAATTGTGGAACATTGAGAGGAAGCAGAGCTGCTGGGTATAGTTGTGCCCTTTACAGCTTGTACGGTTGTGTTTGGTAGCCTTGCATGATAGCACCCTGAGATGTGATCGATGAGCACTTTTCCTGGTTTTAAGAACTCGAAAAGTAGAGGTGGGTGTATTTGGGGGATGTTGGCTGATAAATTTGATGTCATACTCTAGCAGACCTTTAAAATGGATTATCAAAGTTAAATAATTTGCAGCCAGAAAGACTCTGTAGGGTTGTGTAAGCCTAGAAGGATGTATACAGAATGTTAGGAGCCCTTATCTCTGAGAGGATTTAGGGATTAAAAAGTTTTTGCTTATATGGATTTTATAATTTTTCTGTAATGAACTTGGGTTATATGTGTTTAAAAAAAGGGACACAAAGCAGCTCCTTGCCAACTTGTAAACAAAAAATGTGATACCAACTTTACGTAGTAAGCACCAGCAAGAGAATACAAAGTGTAGCCATACCAAATTCGCCTGACTTCGGGGTAGGGGAGGGGGGATAAGGTTATCAGATTAGTGGGTCAGAAGAATGATGTAAAAGGTAAAGGTGGTAGGGTTTTTATATGGGGCAGAGTTTCTCCAAATATTCAAACACTGAATAGAGAGAGATAGGCTGAACAGTGGTACATCCAGATGGTTACAGAACCAGTGGCTCAGTATTGGTATGTGTATTTCATGAATAGACCCACAGAAGCCTGGATAGAAATATCTAGAATCATGGGTGCTGTCCTTGGTTCTGACCCATTTAACATGTTTGCCAAGAACTTGGGATAAAGACTTACTGCATTTGACTATCATGCAGAATTTTGGTGTGGAATACCCACTCTTCTGGAGGACAGAATCAGAATTCTAGAGGCTGATGTGGAAGGGTCAGGTCAAGCCTCAAAGGTGAATTATAGCAAGGATAACTATAAATTCCTGCATGAAGCTGCCCTTCATCTCTCCATTAGCCATACAAATTTAGACCTGGGGGAATTTTTTAAAATAAATATTTTTGGGGAACAGGCTTAGGAATTTATTTTAACTTACTGCCATCTAGGAATCTACTGTGATAGAACTACTAGATAAAGGTGTTGTAATCTTTGCACCAACTGTAATATAATGACATGTACAAGAAAAGATCGTGGCTTCAGGGTAGTCTTCATGATCAGATCAGAGCTTGGGTATTAGATCTAGACCAGAGTAGGACAATTAGTATATGAAAGGCTTGTAAACCAGAGTTGACAGTAGAAAGTGTCATTCTCAGAGTTGAAGACAACATTAGTTTGTGAAGCATTTTAATGCATCATCTCATTTTGATATTTTCAAAATAGAGATTATTTCCCCATCTTATACAGATGAGAAAACTGAGCTCTGAAACTTTAAAGACTTACCGATTTCCTGCCAAGTTAGTGCCACTATATGGCTTCTATTTATCTTGAAAAAGAGAGCAAATATTAATCTTGTATGGTGCTTTGTTGTCTTTAAAATCTTTTCATAAAATTCTTTCATTTGATTCTTACTGGTGGTGTGAGAAAGGACAATGTTTACTAGTGATTACCATTTTATAACAGTAAAAGACCAAGGACCAGTTACATTTCAATATTTATTTCATGTCAAAGAACTGCTAGACTTGAAATTGAAATTTTCTGCCTGTATGTTTAGCATTCCCACCACTGCAGTAGGCCTGGGGGTGAGCTTTATTTTTTGTAGTTATGGAGGGCTTGACTAGAACCACAGGGTGGGAGTTTGCAGGTGGCCACAATGTTGACTGTGTTGACACCATGGCAGTGTCAGGCAGACTCTGAATCTTAGTTGTCTTTGGGAGGACCCTTGCATTGCGTTGGGATAAGCCTCATAAGGTTGAAGAATTTGTAGGCATATATGGTTCTTGCTTTTGAGGATTTTACCTCCATAGGATGGAGATGAAGAATGATTGACAAAAATACATCTAAGGAGACCTGACTTTAACTCTTAGATTGTCACTTAACTTTTCATAAGCTTTTTAAGCTGTGTCAGTGTTTCACCTTTTTTGTCTCCTTGGCTCCGAGGGATTCACATAGGTCATGTATTAAGAGGATGATTTGTTACGAGAGATGGTAGGTCAGAGGGGGAAAGAACACCAACTTAGGAGCAAGAGATCAGAGTTGCAGTGTAGGCTTTACTACTCTATAGTTGTGAAATCTTGAGAACTTTACTTCTCTGTGCCTCATCTGTAAAATTTGAGGAATCGTTATCCTGTAGTGGTTTTGTAAAAGAGTTATGTAAAAGAAAATGCAAACAAGTCTCTTTTCATAATATCTGACAAATAAATAGAAAACTGTCCAGGATCGGCTTTTACACGCAGGAACTGTTGCCATAAATTTATGTATATACATACATATATACATATACATACATATATACATACATATGTATGTGTATATATATTTTTAAAGTAACCTCTATGGCCAACCTGGGGCTTGAACTCAATGGCCCTGAGATCAAGAGTTGCATGCACTACCGACCAAGCCAGCCAGGCGCCCTGCCAGCAATTGTTTTATCTTAAAAACTCAGAACCAAAAAGAAGCGTATGTGTTTATGTACTCATGCACTTGTATATCTGCAGAACTTTTGATATTACTCAAGTATGTTACCTGCTTCAGGATTTCTTTATTCCTCTTCCCTTTACAGAAATGGTGACTGGTACATTTCCATCTCCCTTCCCATTCCTTCACTGCCTTTTCTATTTTGTAGAGCAAGGCTTAGACCACATAGCAGAAAACATTCTTTCTTACCTGGACGCCAGATCTCTGTGTGCAGCAGAGCTGGTATGTAAAGAATGGCAGCGAGTGATCTCTGAAGGAATGCTTTGGAAGAAGCTGATTGAACGAATGGTGCGCACTGACCCTCTATGGAAGGGGCTTTCAGAAAGAAGAGGGTGGTAAGTTCTTGGGTTGCTTGTTCCCTTGAAAAAAGTTCCTTGGACATAGGGTCAGTTTGACTGCTTAAATAAGCAGTTACACTTGACAAATGTGTTGGCCCATTTTTCAACAGGTGGGAAAGAGGAGTGGTCTGGAGTGGTGGTGGGGTGGGGTGGGAGTTAAAGCTGTTAGAATAATTTCTTTTGCAATGCATATTTCCTTTATAAGTATTAACCGCTAGGAAGTATTATATAGTTTGAATGAGTGATTTACCTTTTCAAACCTATGTATATATGGTTTTCCTTTCACATTATTCTTTTTTTTTAAGATTTTATTTATTCATTTGAGACACAGAGATACAGAGAGAGAGAGCATTGAGCAGGGGGAGAGGCAGAGGGAGAGGGAGAAGCAGGCTCCCTGCTGAGCCAGGAGCCCGATGTGGGGCTCAATCCCAGGACCCTGGGATCATGACCCAAGCCGAACGCAGATGCTTAACCATCTGAGCCACCCAGGCGCCCCCTTTCACATTATTCTTAAATGATGATACTATTACCAAAAGATAAGAAAAAAAGAAAATATAAGAAAGTCAAATAATGCCATTTTGCTATTTGTCATTGCTTCTGATCGAAGATGTGGAAGGCATAGTGGGCATGAGTTTTCAGATAACCCATTAACTTATATACAGCTTTAGAGCCGTGTACACCTCTGTAACCTGGCCCACTTAGCACAGAGAGAGTGTTTCCGATGGAAGTACGGCTTGCGGTGTGAGTAAGGGTTAGGGCTATATTTTCTTCATGGGAAGAAGTTTGATGTGTACCAAGTAAGCTTCATTAACATTTTTTATTAAATTATAGAATGAAAGGCTATATTAATATCTGTTGGGTGTTCAGAAAATAAAAGGCAGAGCTGGAAATTAAAGTACAACTTGTGTCTAATGTGTGAATTTAACGGTCAGAAACCCTGCTTTTAACTGAGTTGAAAGATACAGAATCTTTGTAAGTACCATGTTTAAATAAAATTCACCCTTTTATGTGCAAAAATGTAACATCTGTTTGTTTTTATTTGCCAGGGATCAGTACCTGTTTAAGAACAGACCTACAGATGGCCCTCCCAATTCATTTTATAGGTCATTATACCCAAAGATTATCCAGGATATAGAGGTAACTTTATGATTTATCTGTTTTATGGGCTCTTTGTGTCTTGTTCTCAACTTTTTATGTTGCCTTAGAGTGTTTTTTGATCTAGCAACATGGAGCTGGTAATTTTTTTTAAGTTGAACTCTTGAAGCAAATGTGTCATAATCAGTGTATAATCTGTAGCCATTCTTCAGAGTAGATAATGCCTGTTTGTAAAAAAATGATCTAACTTTTCTAAAACGTGAAATACATCTGCAAGGTTGCCAGTTAATTAAAACCTGAATCCAAAGTCAGCTTTTTATTCTGATTTGATAAATTTTCCAGAATCCAAGGCACAGTTTTTCAGGTCAGCAGTTTTACATTTTGAGCCACCTCGAGGGAACTGGAGAAGGCACAGTCTCAGTTTCCTCTGTAAATTTCCCATAACTTTTTTCATAAAAATGACTCAAATATGATTCTAAGCAATAGTTAAGTGGGTTTTATAGAGCATATTATGCTCCTGGACCATTTTGGATGTGAGTGTAACTTCACCAGACCAGTAAAACTCTGTAAACTTGATGAGAAACATTGGAGATGTTTGATATCATTCATGTGTTCTAATTAGTTCAGTTTTATTGTTTAGCTCTTTTCCTTGAACCAGGAAAGACATGCACAGGCATTTCTCATTAACTCTTTCACATGTGTTCTTGGCAGGTCTTGGTTACTTCAGTATTTCCTCCTTGGCGAAAAGTTTAGCCTTTGCTAGGCAGTGCTGTATCACCCATAAAGTTATACTCAGTTTCCCAAATGTGAAGTAATCCTCTCCCCCAGGTGATAGACATAAAAGTTATTGTGCCAAAATTCATTAATGGAGAAACATGTGCCTTTTGGGGAGTCCCCTCCTCCCCCTAGAAGGCAGATGTGAACTGATGGAATCATTAGGCTAATGGTAAATCTCAATGTGACTAGAATATCATATTTAAAAAACAAATCCTTGTCTTGAGTAGACAGCTCCCTAAAATGAGCTGTAAAATAATCTTTTAGGGAAGGCTAAATATATAAAACTTCTGCCTGACAAATCATAAAGTTTAGGAATTAGTTGATCTGTTGGCAGTTCAAACCTTAGAATAAATTGCTCCACGGTGTTGGAGCTGTGACACAGTGTTAACTTGAATCTTAAGTTGGGGTGTGTGTGTGTGTGTTTCAGGGGAGAGGGGCTGTCTCTTACTCCGAGATAGTTGTACTCAGATATTGCTTGTGCATATATATTAGAACCTATATTGCTTTTTGCTTTTTTTTTTCAACTGTTCTTTACAGAGTTATCTCCAAGTTTCCTTGAATAATTTTAGCAAGTCCTTTGTTATGAGGACAATGTTGAAAGTCAGTATTAATAAACAGGAACTCTGGAAGAACTTTGATCAGGCTGAAGATTTTGGTGACGTAGATTATTTTATTTAATCCTCGTGAGTACTGTTTTAATCAATAGTATGAACTCAGTATTCTGTAGCATGATAGCATGTGACACCACCTACCATAACCATTTCCTCAGGCTGAAATAATATTTTAAAGTTAGTGGAGGAGGCAGATGTGAGGGAAATGGAGCTATGGGGGAAAACCCTACTTGATACAAAACCTCTACATCATGGTGGTCTACCCAGCGGTTCTTAAACTGTGGTTTGGGAAAACCCACTGGTTGGCCACAAGAGTCTCCTCCAGATTTTTGTGGGCTAGATCTCTTAGTGTAAGGGATAATGTTTTATACTTTGGTATATTCACTAATAGTAGTAATAATAAAAAATAATGTATCACACATATAATAAGAGTGTTTACTTGTGCTAGATACTTGGTGAAGCATTTTATAATACACTTCATTTAACACTCTGAACAATGCCTTGAAAGGTAGGCCATGATTTTATTTAAAGTTAAGGAAACTGAAACTTAAGAAGGTTAAATAGCTTGCCCCAGATGACACAGCTAGTGAGTAACAACAGTCTGTGATCAACCTTGTATTCTTCTGCACTTAATATAGCTTTCTGTGTTACGGATCACTGGTACCTCATCAAAATAGAGTTCTTTACCTCTGTTCTGGGAGTATGTTTTACTCTGTCCAGGGTGGATGCACGTGTAAAGAGTTGTGTCAGTGATCTATGGACCAAACAAATGGAGACTCAGGGGCTTGGCTCTTGACCATATGGCTGGTATGAAACTCTTATGGCAGAACATAATAATTACAGTACCCTCTTTTGAGCCTTTGCAGTATACCATGAACTGTGTTGGTGACTTACATAGATTATTGCATTTAATTCTTACAAGGTACATATTATCCCCATCTGTAACAAGGGGAAGCTAAGACTAAGAGAAGAGATGGGAATTTAACTGAGATCTGTCTAGCTTTAGGCTTAGTGTTGTTGTTTGTCATTTTCAAAGTTGGAAAGTTCAAGAAGTGAAGGAGAAAGAGGTATGTTGTTGCATGCCTGTGGACTTTGCAAGGTGATCTTCTCATCTTTCCCCAATGGTGTGAGTACTCAGCATCCTTGAAAAAAAGGGTTTGAGTTAAGATAAGATTAATTGGCCTATTTTAGTTCCAGTTATGGGAAAGGTAGTATTTTAAAAGGGTTTTAATCACATTGCTAAAAGATAAATTACAACCCCTGAATGCTAAGTGGATGTTTGTGCCCCCTACCCAGTTGCCCATACACAGCTGCAGAGTCTGTGTGGTTCCCGTGTGCTTTGCAAAGTTGCCAGTTCACAACACCTTTTCCTCTTTCTTTTTCTTGCTCTGCTTTGACAGCTCTATTTCATGTACTGGGTTCTGTCATCTGTCCGTTCCCAGATTTGACTTTGATGAGCAGATGACCTTGCCCTTCCACGTTGACTTACAGAAATTGGCTAATTTTTAAGAAAGAAGTAGAGAATCTAGCTTAGTGTGGCCAATCCCCATTATTCAGGAAATAAAGATGTGAGAGATGAAGTCTGGGAGAATAAATTAGAATTCTTAGCTTTCTGCAAAAGTTCATCTCTCATGGGTGTTCTTGCCACACAGAGAGAAGAGAGGGTTTAGAGTACCTCTGAGGTGAGAAGGAATTCCTGGAAAGACTGAGGCACATTCCTAAAGGAAGCAGCCATATTTCCTCTACTATCTAGAGTCTCGGTTGTTCTTCTTCTTGTTACTGGTGAGCTTACTATTAGGTGCTTTGCTACAGTGATTTAATTTAGCTCTCAAATTAATCAAAACTGAGATTCTTAGTCCAAAGCTCATGCTCTTTTCATGCCCCCCCCTGCCCCCCACGTCTCTCAGGAGAGAGATGCAAGTTGTTATAATAGACTCCAGTCAATCAGAATTCTGTCTTGAACTTGGATTTTTTTCTGTTGCCATCTCGGAGTAGTGGCAAACTCTTTCATGTAATATGTCTTTTCCCTCTTTTTATTCACTGGATTAAAGCCTTTGAAGCACTCTCCTTGGAATAGACCACTGGTAAGATGATGGTTTGTTGTATCGCACCTTTTAATAAACCACATTTTATTCAGGGAAAGTGGGGAGCTTTTTTGTGGTTTGCAAACTTGATATTAATATTGTCCTGACCAGAAAATGCTGAAACTTGCCCACCCACCCAGTTGTGTTTAGGCTTCTAAAAATAATGTTATTCCTCCATACTCAGACATCTGTTTTCACTCTATTGCCAATTTAAATGCCGCTGTATACTCTGTGTATCATGGCTACTTTCCCAGTATTTTGAAACTTTGCACAGGGTAAGGGGATTTTACAAGTTCTCAAAAACACGAAATAGTCCTCTACAGTAGCCATATCATATGATGTCTAAGTGAAATGGCAGGTATCTGTATAATTAAAGAGGTACACCTGTGTATGCCCTATATCCCTGCTGCTGGAGTTGAAGTGGAATTGCATTGGAAGGCTGAGCCTCTTCCTGGGAATGGTTAGGGAGGGCTCGGGGCTAGCAGCGTTAAATATCAGCCTAGACCGAGACACCCATTCCTGACATTTTGGTGAGAAGATTTTCTTTGGTCACGGCCTACTCCTTTTGGTCAGTGTTCTCCGCAGACAAGGAAGAGCATCACTGCTATCATGTGAGGCACTGTGACGAGCACTTTACATACGTAATCTCACTTGATCCTTAGAACAGTTTTGAGGAAGTAGATACTATTTTTCCCATTTTTTACAGAGGAGGAAACTGCAGCTCAGACAGTCCCAGCTCATTTGCCAAAGCTGCTCACTGACTCAGGTATTTTCTATACCACAGTGGGCTGTCTTACATTTTTAAAGGCCTATTTATTTATTTAAAGTTAAATAAATAAATACCTGGCTTATAAACATTCTAGTAAGAGTTGAGGTCGTCAAATATGGTGGTAGGTAGTATTTGGGGCAGGCACAGTCAGCAGGAAGTGCTGCTTTCTTTTGTGGGTGGCCTGGGGAATTGAGAAGAGTGAAGTTTTAGGAATTACATGAGATTGGTGTTCAGCAAAACGATCAGCTCCCTGAACTGGTTTAGTGTCCCTTTCTTGGCATTTGGAAACAAACTACAAGTGTTTAGGGATTCAGGAACCTAATAATTTTTTTTAACACAGCCCTAAGTGGGAGCTTCCTAAAATGACCCATGAAGAATTATCTGGCAGTCCTTTTCTTTTAAAATTCAGAATTGTATTTTAGAAAATTAGTCTCTTTTCTGAATGTTGAGAAGCTAAGCCGTTTCCTATTTCTTAACTTCCATTCAACTTAGAAGAAGAGCCTGTTATCTAGCAGAGCTTTTGAGAGTTCCTGGCCTCTGCTTCTTGTTTGAGGGCCAGAGATCAAGGGTATGGCTCAGCCTTTCACGTCGGGTGGTGGTCTCTGTCCAGACTCTCCGGGAATGTGTGCACCCCGGGCTGACTACTGCCTCAGCCCAGCTTGTCTTCAGTCTTCTCTGTTGTATCTTTAGGTTTTTAGGTCCGGTAAAAGACTGTAATCAAGTCACCCAGTTCTAGAGAACATTTTCCGAAGAGGGGGAGAGCGTGTAGGAAATTCTTTTTGGTATGGGGATTCCTCTACTTCCTCTTTTTACATTAAATTATTTTTTTCAGTCTCCCATGTGATAGTCAGTGTACTTTTCCTTTGCATTGAAACATATAGAGTAACAAAGCTACTTACTGATTCAATATTTTAAAGCGATTGTTTTATAACTAAAAGCAGCTATATGAATTTAAAAAATAATCCAATATATATGTGTAAGATATATTACATAGTCAGCTTTGTAATACTTTGGGTTTATATGGAGTCATGCATTCTGCAGCAACTCTGGGCCCTCGTAGGGTGTGGCCCGAACATCAGTAACCACTGCCAGGAGTCACTGGCCGCGAGTAAGACTTGTTACCAATACATCTGTCTCCTAAGTCAGCGTTTTCCTGGTATACTTAGCTTGCTGAGGTGGCTCAGGCACTGTCTAAAAATATGTTAGTTCTCTAAGAGTGATTTTAAGTATTGAGTTCAGTTTAAGTAAGTTTTTTTTTTTTTTTCTGGACCCCTTTTCAGAAGGTTGCTTATACAGACAGATCTGTTATCTATGTCGGTAGCAGTAGCAGAAGTGGGGTGAATTATTTTTGTTTGTTTGTTTGTTTTGGAATGTGGTTTTATTTCTCACATTTTACAGACTTACTAGAAATGATGATGCTGCCTAAGAAGCTCTGACTTGGTAGCAGATGGGCAGATGAGTGTTCTCTCGCTCCTTGCGTCTCCATGGCCCCGCCTTCATCCCATGGGTGTTGGAAATATGTGATCCTGCCCTGTCTCAGGGCTGTACATAGGAGCCCTTTGAGGGCAGGGATTAGATTTCCAGGTTCCTGTGCTAAGTACAAAGGCCACAAATGATGGAACATTTTCCTTTTTAGGCATATGTATATCACCATCTCTGGCCTTTCATTTCTTTTTCTATGAAATGAGGACAATAATTTCGGCTTCAGAGTTGTGGTGATTAAATTAGCTATACAACGTTTAAAACACATAGCATAGTGTTACAAAAGCATAGTACCTGGCACATAACATTCAGAACATTTTAACATTTTAGAGCCCACAGAAGCACACTGCCTTCAACGTAAGAGGAAATACAGTTTGTTAGATGTCAGCAGAGCCACTAATTAAGTGCTTATCGTGAATGAAGTTGAGATTTGTCACTTTCCTTCAGCAAGACAACTAATTAAACTTTTAGCTACTCAGATAACTACTCAGAGATAATCTTTCGAACTGTATCCTTAACTTGGGTGTAACCAATTATTTTAGTCCAGTTTGCCGGCTAATTTCCAGGATTTGGAGTTTACGCTTTGGTTTTTCTTAGTAGAAATAGTGTCCTTTGATCCTGAAAATGCCTCATATCCACTACCAAGCAGTTAGGGCTTCGAGTGCTCTGGGCATGACCCACTTTGTCATTAACCTTTGCCCCCTGGGGTGAAGCCATAGTCCGTAGTCCATAGTACTGTTTATTTCATGTAAGTGTCCTACAGCACTTAGAGTTTTAATCACTCATTTGGCGCTCATATTTTATCTGGAATTGTTACTGATCTTATGCTCTATGTTCACTGCCTCAGTAGCTAGGACTATACTTCTTTATAGACATTGCATATTCTAGTGGAAAACATGGACTCTGTGTCAGGAAGAACTGGGTATACTTTCCCGCTAGTCCAGCTACTAGTTTTGTGGCCTCGGGAAATTAAAACTCTTTCCATGTTTGCAAAAGGGAAATCATAAGAACATCTTTCCAAGGTTAATGTGTGGATCGTTTAGCCAAATGAACATGTTTAGAGTCTGTCCAGTTCCAGATACCTGTGTGCCTCGAGCGGTAGCTCCCTTGAAAGCAGTATGCTCCGGGTCCTCTTCATCCCCAGCGCCTAGCGCAGTCAGTGTTGCGGAATAATGTAGCATCTTGGTAGATGTTACATGAATGATGAAAGAATGAGAATCCAGGGCAGAAACGTGCCATTCTTATTATTTAAAGGACCTTTCAGTCTGGTAGAAGATTAAAAGTAGATGCCAAAGAAATTTCTTTCTGTAGTAGTTGGCATGTGATGGTGGTTCAATATCCTTTCTCCATGATGAAGACAGTGCTTTGGATGGATACATAGATTGTCAGTATATGCTTAATGTTGATGGTTAAAATGTTTTAATTGGCATTAGAGAGTGACCCAGTGAGTTACTGTTTATTTGTATGTTTTGGGTGCAAAAGGCATTCTTTAAACATACTGAGTTCTGTCTAGGCTATTTTTTTTCAAACCCAGCTCAAACTCATTGGAAATCCTATGACGGTTGCCAGACAGTCAGGGAGCACTTGAGAAAAAACACTGTTGGGCTAATGTCTTACTTGGAAAAGAGCATGACTCCTATCCACAGACAGTTATGCAGACCAAGATGGGGTATCTGGTACGATGTTCCTGGAAGCAACACTGAAGTCTGAAGCCTAATAGAATAGTTGATTCACAAAAACTCATCTGTTTCCTCCTTCTCCCCCTAGACTATAGAATCTAACTGGCGGTGTGGACGACACAACTTGCAGAGGATTCAGTGCCGCTCTGAAAATAGTAAAGGTGTCTACTGTTTACAGTATGATGATGAAAAAATTATCAGTGGCCTACGAGATAATTCTATTAAGGTGAATGACTGTATTTTGTATTATTTTTAGAACTGTGGTTATGTGTTAGACACTATATCACCGAATCCCTCCGTTTACTCCAGATTGTTTTTTATCTGTTCCACTCCATCTTGGCAGCCGTCAGTGTGGTTCTAAAACACTAGAGCCAGAGTATTTCCCTATACTAACACCAGACCCCTGGATTGTCTCACTTCTTATCCTTCTCTAAGCACATTCACGTTCTGTCTTCTGTGTTTAGGTGCACATTGAAAATATCTCAGTATCACAGGGCTCTTGCTGACTTTGCTAGCTGGTGGAAGTGTTGCTAACTTGCCTGTAAATCAAAGTCATTACCCTTTATGGGTGCTGACAGAGGCTCAGATGATAACGCAAAAGAATGATAGAGCAATTTACATTTATATGTTTTAATTCACTTTTCAATAGATAGTAGATAAACTGGATCATTTCTCTGTGTTGAATGTTTGGCAGCTGATCTGACAGATTTTGTTTTATACTGTTTGTAGCTTATTTTCTCATATTTAAGAAAACATCATGGTTTTTTTTTTTAACTTTTTTTTTAAAGTTATAATTTGTATACAGGAAAATTCGCTCTTTTTGCTGTAAAGTTTTATGAGTTTTGACAAGCACAAAAAATTGTGTGACCGTAACAAAAATCAAGATATAAAACAGTGCCGTCATCCCCCAGAGTTCCCTTATTCAGCCCCTTTGTGTTTAATTCTTCCCCCTAGGCGCTGGCCTTTTTTTAAAATATTTTTTTCCTGCCCCTATAATTTTGCATTTTAGAGACTATCCTATAAAAATGGACTCACTTTTTGAGTCTGGCTTCTTATACTTAGCATGGTGCATTTGAGTGTCATCATTTAGCAATAGTTGATTCCTTTTTGTCGCCAAGTAGTAATCCACTTTATGGGTGTACCTCAATGTGTTTGTCCATATACCTGTTGAAGGACATCCATGTTTCCAGTTTTCACAATTATGAATAAAAACACTATAAATATGTAAATTTTGGTGAGAATATAGGTTTTCAGTTCACTTGAATAAAAACGTAGGAGTGGCATTACTGACTCGTAAGTGTATGTATTTCCTGCTAAGAAATGGCCAAGCTGGTTTTCAAATTTTATGTTCCTATCAATAATGAATGAGTGTTCCCTTTTTTATGCAACTTTGGCAGCCCTTGGTATTCTCAATTTTTTTTTCCTTTGATATTTGCCATTCTAATAGGTATGTAGCACACCTCCTTTTGGTTTAAATTTACATTTCCCCAATGGTTGATGATGATATGCATCTTTTCTTGTGCTTATTTCCCTTCTGTATATTTGTTGGTGAAGTATCTATTCAGATCTTTTGTCCATTTTTAAAATGGGTTCTTTGTTTTCATATTATTGAACTTTGAGAGTTCTTTACATATTCTGGATACAAGTCCTTTTTTTTTAGATCTGTTTTACGTTTTACAAGTATTTTCTTCCAGTCTTGTGTTTTCATTTTCTCGAGGATATCTTTCACAGAGAAGATTTTTATTTTGATGAAGTGTCGTGTACCATTTTTTTCTTTTATGGATTATGCTTTTGATGTCATATCTAGGAAGTCTTTCATGGAGCTTTTTTAATCTATAAATTTATGTCTTTCGTTCACCAAATTTCAAAAGTCTTTGTCCATTACTTTTTCACATATTTTTTCTGCACCATTTTCTTTCTGTTTCCTTCTGAGACTCTGTTACATAAATGCTAGATCTTTTGATATTGTCTTACATTTTCTCCAATCTTCCCCGCCCCCCTTTCTGGATAATTTCTGTTGGTCTCTCCTCAAGTTGACTGCGTGCTGTACCTCCTTCATAGAAATTCACAGGACAGAGTAGCATAGAAAGGCTCTGAGAAGGTCTGCAGTTAGAGACATCCAGTGTTGCCCGACTTCCAAAACATATTTGACCACAGAACTCTATTTTTATGTCATACTTACTGATAACCCTGATAATCTGTGGCCACAGGTTAATTAATGTAATTAATAATAATTTTGGCAACTATCCTTTAAGGAATAGATAAAATGGTTTGTAAGGACCTTGTCAAAGTGTAGGCTGGCCATGGGCTTACATTTCATTTACAGTGGATGTGTTTCTAAAGAATTCTATTTATAGAGGCATACCATGTTTAATTTAAAATAGGCATGCATTTGATTTATGACATAAACAGTAGAGCGGACGTGTTTTAGAGAGATCATCTAGACCAGTGGTTGGAAACCTTTTGTACTTCATTCTGTACCAATCCTGGATCACTAATCACTTTTTCAAAAAAAATTTTTTTATAAAAGTAGGCTTCGCACTGGGCGTGGAGCCCAGTGTGGGGCTCAGACCCACTATCCTGAGGTCAAGACCTGAGCTGCTATCAAAGAGTTGGGTGCTCAACCGACTTGAGCCACCCACGCGCCCTACTAATCACTCTTTCAAAATAACCAGTTCTAATAGGTCAGAAATTAGAAGCAAGCCTTGCTTTTGTAGAAAGATGGTTAAATGTCTGCAGCACTTGTTATATCTTGGCTATTTGCAGTAAACTTGAGGGATGCTGTAAATCATGATAGTATTATTTTACAAGGGAAGAAACAGGTCCACACAATCTATTTTTAACAATCCAATCTTTAAAAGAAAATGATTTCCCATCCCACATTATATGGGGACAGTATTGAAAACTTGGAAAATATTGGAAAGATCAAAAGAAGGGAGAAAAAGAGCACCCAGAGAACAAAACCAACTATTATTAACATTTTCTTCTCATTTTTCCTTTTTTAAATATGCATATTGGTTATGTCACTACATAGATGGCTTTTATTCTGGTTTTTAAAAAACCATTACTGTAATAAAGCATTCTGTTCTCTCATTAAAAACTTTTCATAGTTTAGTTTGAAATTTTTCTGAAATGTCAAACATTTTTTATTTTAAAATTTTTGTCAATAAACATAATGGGTTAGGGGTATGCATTTTTAAAGGCTCCTAATAGATATTGTCACATTGTTTTCCAGAGGGTGAGCCAACTCTTTTCCGAGTTTAAAAATTCCCTTTATAAGGCTGTTAAGTACAAGTACGATCGTTAGAGGGACAAAGTAATAAGCAAAATAGTACATCTATTTTGGAAATTATTCAATATGCCCTATTCCCTTTTTGTCATTTTCCACCTGTTTGACGTTTAACTGCTCTTATTTACTATAGCACAGGTCTGTTTTATTTTATGGTTCAGAGACAAACACATTTATCAGAATGTGATATGCTAAATCACTGTTTGTGGTTGATCTTGTCTCAATAGATTTGGGATAAAACCAGCTTGGAATGTTTGAAAGTGTTAACAGGACACACTGGCTCTGTCCTTTGTCTCCAATATGATGAACGTGTCATTGTGACTGGTTCTTCAGACTCTACAGTGAGGTGAGTGATTTGGCTTCACTGGTCTGAACTTACATATCTTCCATGAGAAGACTGAGATTGCACCCTTTTCTGGGATAAGCACACACATACTTTGTATATGTTTTCATATGCTGTATTTTCAAAACCGCTTTAGGTGTAGGTTTATTTGAACAAAGTAGGCTGGAAAGACCTACTTTTGTTAAGTAGGTCCTATTCCTATTGCTGTATGTTACAGAGATGGCAGTGTACTTTCATATAAAAGCACATTACCTAGTGTTAGGCTAGCTTTTTCCTGGGGGACCATGCTCCAGACATTTGAAAAAGTCACCAGCATGCTTAGTATCCTTTCTCGGACTTGGTGCTTTTAGGCCTATTTTTGCCATATAAGCCTGCGCCTGTCCTCCTTTGCTCTGTATGAACTTGTCCTCTTGGGAGATTGGGTTTACAGAAAAGCTATGGCATGAAAGGACTGCCGTTGAGAACCCTGTATGTTGTGGATGAAGCAGTAGGAATACTAGCTTTGTCCATAAAGCAGTTGGGTAAATAGATGAGTGTGGAAATTGACGAGACGTCATGACTCAACAGTCTCTAGTTTTCAGTGGATAAATAGACTCAGAGACCTGTCAAAGGTCAAGAAGAACCTTAAGCTTGGAAACTGTCCTCAATTCCCCAGCTGCCAAGCCGCCTTCCCTGTCATCTCAGACTCCCTGCAGAGACCACCTCCTTGAAGAATCATTTTTGTTGTCCTCAACACAAGCTTACAGGCACTGTCCCTGAATACCTAAACATTAAAACCTGGGCAGAGCCAGGATTGGCCTTCCTTTTTTGAAACCCTCTCAGTACTTCTCAGCAAATCGAATAATTGCTTCCGGGGGCTCCTTTTAAGCATGATCTTAGGTGTCAGATCCCAGTCACCAAATACAAGTGAAGCTTACACCTCCCCAGCCTCCTACCAAGAATGGGCCCAGGGCACAGACGCTGGACTCTGTTCCTGGTTGTCTTAACAATAACGCATTGGGCTTTTCTGTTCTCATCTAGAGTCTGGGATGTGAACACGGGTGAAGTTCTGAACACATTGATCCACCACAACGAGGCTGTACTGCACTTACGCTTCAGCAATGGACTGATGGTGACCTGTTCCAAGGACCGCTCCATTGCTGTGTGGGACATGGCTTCTGCCACCGATATCACTTTACGCCGTGTCCTGGTTGGCCACCGCGCTGCTGTCAATGTAGTAGACTTTGATGATAAATACATCGTGTCTGCCTCTGGTGACAGAACCATCAAAGTGAGTGTGTTTTCAGTCATAACTCTGCTTATTCCTGTCCCTATTAGAACACAGGGAAGGTAGAGGTGGATTTTGCCAACCTGGTACCTGGCAAGATCTTTATTCTCCTCCATTTGTGCTTGATCCCTTGAGGCAATCCCATTCTCCATGCTTCTGGAATCATAGGCAAGATAGGAGGAAAGGGTCATGGGTCCAGGATACAGAGCAGCCCTCTATTGCATGAAATGACACTGTTGATCACATTTTTAAGGGGAAGAGAACTAACCTGTGGAGCATGTGCTGTGTGCTAGGAGATTTTCATTACTGTGTCACTCTATCTTTTCCAGCACTCTGTTGAGGTAGATATTGCCTCCATTTTACAGAGGGGGCTCATAGAGTGAAGAATTGGGCCGACCACACAGCGAGTTAGTGGCAGAGCTGAGATTTGATTTATTCATTATTCACTTAATTTTGAGAACCTGCCATACCATAGACGCTGGGCTGGATGCTGCAGATATGATAATGAGTAAGACACATTCCTGCCTTCAAGAAGCTCAGCGTGTGGTGGGGGGCAGGCATGAGACAAACAGTTGTAGTCTAGGGTGATTCATAGGATGTGGTAGATGCACTGATTGCAGTATCCATATTTTTTTAATTTTAGTTTCTGTTTTTATAACAACTTTATTGAGATATAATTCACGTACCATAAGATTCACCATTTAAAGCCTGTGATCCTAAAGTGGCCTTTAGTATAGTCACAGTGTCAGCCATCACTAGTTTGAGAACATTTTCATTGCCCTCTGTAAAGACTTCGTACCTATTGGCAGTCAACCCCCATTCTCTTCTCCTGGTCCCTGGCAATCACTAATCTACTTTTTGTCCATGGACTTGCCTCTCCTAGACATTTCATATAAATGTAATCATATGATATGTGGCCTTTTCTGTCTGGCTTCTTGCACTTAGTGTAGTGTTTCCACGGTTCATCCATGAACATTGTAGCATGTATTAGTACGTCATTCTCGTTCTAATGACTGAATGAAATTCCATTGTGGATGTACCACGTTCCATTTGTCCACTCGTCAGTTGATGGACATTTTGGTGGTTTGCACTTTTTATTTGTTACGGATAGTGCTGCCATAAGCATTTGTGTACAAGTTTTTGCATGGACATAAATTTTCAGTTCTCTTGAAGGTAACTCTGGGTCTCACATTTTGAGGAACTGCCAAAACTTCTTTCCAAAGTGGCTACACCATTTTAAAATCCCACCAGCAATGTGTGAGTGTTTGGATTTGGCTCAGAAAACTTTTTTGTAAGCAGCACCAGCATTCTAGTGTCTAGTTCCTAGCCCCACAAATCACAAAGGTGGCATCAAACTTTGGATTCCATGGTCTGGAAGCTGGACAAGTAGGGTTTGTATGCAGTCATTGACTCACCGCTCACTCACACCAATTGGAACCAGATCACTGCCTGGAAGTCAAGAGGGTTCGGGCCTTTTTACAAAATAGCTGATGCATAATATCAGCCTGGAGAGTTTCTCCATATCCTTGCCAGCACCTGTTATTGTCTGTCTTTTTTATTACAGCCACCCTAGTAATTGTGCGGTGGTATCTCTGGTTTTGGTTTCCATTTCCCCAGTGACTAATTATATTGAGCATCTTTTCAGTGCTTCTTGGCCATTTTTATATCTTCTTTGGAGAAACAGCTATTTAAATCTTTCACTTAAAAAATTTTTTTTTTTATTGTTTAGTTGTAAAAGTTATTTATATATTCTGGTTACAAGTCCCTTATCAGGTAAATGATTTGCAAATATTCTCCTCTACCCTGTGAGTTCTCTTTTCACTTTCTTGATGATGTTCTTTGAAGCACAGACGACTTTCATTTTGATGAAGTCCAGTTTATCAATTTTTTGTATTTTGCTTGTGCTTTTGTTGTCATGTCTAAGAAACCATTGCTTAATCCAGGATCACAAAGATTTACTCCTGTGTTTTCTTCTGAGAGTTTCATAGTTTCACTTCTCACATTTAGCCCTTTGATCCATTCTGAATTAAATTTTTGTGTATCATGTGACTTAGGGGTCCAACTTCATTCTTTTGCATGTGGATATCTAGTTATCTTCAACTACAAATGCAGCTGGTAAAGTAATTCAGGGCACTTTGGTTGCTTTGCGTCTCCTTATTTGGCTTGTAATATATTAAGTGTGTCTGTGAACATCTAAGTCTTGCAGATGGTTTCACAAAAGAGGGATTATTTATTCCACATACATAATATTAGGAGTGATGTGTCAAAACAAATGGAGCTGTTCAAGAAACTATGCTGGAAAAGAGGAGGATGTGAAAGGTGAAACTTTTTCACATCAGTTACATTGGATTTGACATGTCAGCTGGCATGAAAACATAAAATCTGGCCCACACTTTTCCTTCTAGGCAAGTGAATGTCTGAACCATCCAGGAGATGTTCTCTTTGTGAATAGCTCAAGGTCTGGAGACTTCACAGCCTCCCTCTGTGTTTCATTCCTGTTTTATCACTCCACAGCCAAGAAAACTATATGCTGGCCAGTCTGTACCCCAGCCTCCGAACCATATTTCATAGTCAAGTATTTTGGTCATTCTTAGAAGCTCTGATTTTTTTAAAAAGGTATATTGTGAGGGGACTTTTCTGCATTTTCTTAAAATATTGCTAATCTGTTCTACAGGTCTGGAGCACGAGTACCTGTGAATTTGTTCGTACTCTGAATGGGCACAAGCGAGGCATTGCCTGTCTCCAGTACAGGGATCGGCTGGTTGTTAGTGGATCATCAGATAATACCATAAGGTGGGTAGAAGTTGGTGTGCTGACAGGGCAGGTCGATTTTTGCCATATTTTTGACTCCTCTCCCAGTCCTGATGTTTGAAGGACTTCAAGCCTTTGGGGATACTTCAAATAAGAGAAACTTTTATTAATCTGTTTGGCTCTGCATACTGAAGTGGGTAAACTGATTCCCCCAATACACATGTTTTATAACATCAGCTCCACCCAGGATCCCTTAATACCAGAACCCCTCAGAACAGAGGACGCTCTAGTCTGATTCTCAACTTCCCCTTACTTACAGCTCCTGTCTCCCTCACTAACAGCTGGGAGGAGTGTACTTTATCTGTCTGGCGCAAAGACCGCGCTACAGAATCTCCACTCTTGTTTTGTCTTGTATTTTATCTCCCTTTTTCCCTTCCAACACTCAGTGACCTTGCTTTCTGATAAATATGACTATCCTTAAACATTTTATTTATTAAGAACTTCCCTTAGGGGCGCCTGGGTGACTCAGTTGGTTAAGCGTCTGCCTTCGGCTCAAGTCATGATCCCAGGGTCCTGGGATCGAGCCCCACATCGGGCTCCCTGTTCAGTGGGCAGCCTGCTTCTCCCTCTCCCATTCCCCCTGCTTGTGTTCCTGCTCTTGCTGTGTCTCTCTCTGTCAAATTAAATAAATAAATAAAATCTTAAAAAAAAAAAAAAAACTTCTCTTAAATATCTATTCACCAGTCTTTAGTCACTTTCCCATTGTCCTAACATATGCCAGTAGGTTTTTTGTAACCAAATTGTTTAATGTTTGGGTAAAATAAAGATTGGATTCAAGATAATTTTTTAAAAGAAGGAAGGAAGGAAGGAGGGAATGAAACCACAACATTAGAGCTAAAACTGCTGTGAGTTTTCTTTTATCATTTTAAGATTTAAGGTATTCTGCAAGTCATGTGAGAACCTGTATCTTCGCACATTGTATTACTTAACTATTTCAGCAGTAGATAGTCCTTAATTTTCTCACTGGACTCTCTGAGGTTTTACAGAGTAGTAATGTATATTCCTTTATAGTTTATAGAGGGGGCTGCTTTGGAGTCAGTGGCAGTGCTGAATGGCTCTGTTCACAGTAGATTTAAAGAAGCCATCATCACTGACACTGACGAGGGGATTTGCTGAGGCTGGCTGTGCTCAAGTACTCACGGGGTGGATGGTAAGGGCTGCTGGTAGAGAGGCTAAGAAAAGGTTGTTACTGAATTAGTTTGCTAACTTTGTTTTGTAAATGTTAGTTTGCTGTGATTTCTTTTTGCAAACAATGTAGAAAAATGTAAAAATCTCAGTTTTCAGAATTGTTGTATATAAATCACACACCAAGGAAAAGGCTGGATGTAGTCTACGGGTTTATATTTCTGAGACACTTCTTATACCTAATGAGAGGCTCCCACTGGGACCTCATAAACTGGACAACCCTAGTATGCAGGATTATCTAGAAGGGGTGTCCCTAAGCCTCATCAGGAGAGAAAGACCACCATGCTGGTGCACTGGTTCTAACTTCAGTGGACCTCATGGATTCTAGGCCAGAAGTGCCTGGGGTGGAAGCCTAACCCCCCGGCTATACATAGTGTATCTATCCTCCCGTGACCCACACACATACATGCCTTTTTTTCTTTACTGCCTGTAGTCCGTGCATCCCCCGGAAAAGTCCCTGTTAGACCATTTGGCTACATGGTTTCATCAATTCAGACATCAAGAGAATGCCTAGGAACTAAATTTAATTGCAGTTTCTTATTTGTTGATCTTATTTGAATAGTAATACATGAATGTGATTTAAAAAACGGAATAAGGAAATACAATGAGAAGTAAGGCTTCTATCCAAATTAGTGTTTTTTGGTTTGTTTGTTTTTTTTTTTTTTATCGAAGTAATCTCTGCACCCACCATGGGGCTCAAGCTCATGACCCTGAGATCAAGAATCGCATGCTCTTCCAACTGAGCCAGCCAGCCGCCCTCCAAATTAGTGCTTTAAAATATACAAGTGGTATAAATGTACATACATATACTTCTGCCTGGATAGCATGGACTGGGAGTGAGACAGAAACAGAGAGGTCCAGGAGCGTGAAAATCACGTGTGGCACGGATACGAGCAACTCAAGGATAGTGTGAATCATGTGTGGGAAGCTGTTTCACAGAGGTCTGTTTTACTTCCAAGGCTATGGGATATCGAATGTGGTGCCTGTTTAAGAGTCCTAGAGGGACATGAAGAATTGGTCCGATGCATCCGGTTTGATAACAAGAGGATTGTCAGTGGGGCCTATGATGGGTATGTATTTCAGATTTTTAAATGCACTGCTGTCACTGTATCTAGAGGGCAAACGGGCGCTGTACATTCACCAGCTGTGTATGTGCCAGTTCTGTGTTAGATCCTTCCTGTGGTGATGGGCGGCAGATGTTACTACACTGCCTGGTCAAGTGAGGCCACCCAGGCCCAGAAGGATGACTGGTCTTGCCCCAAGTCCTACAGTAGCAGAGCCTCTGTAACTCCTGTGCTTACACTTTTAACCATTACTGTAAACTTTGGGAGTAGCTTAGATTGTGCAGGAATTCAGTTCTTAGCCTTAGCCCTAAGTTAAGCCAGCTCTGTGTGTGTGTGTGTGTGTGTGTGTGTGTGTGTGTGTGTGTGTGTGTTCAGTGATACATTTCCTTTCCCCGTTTGATTAATTGAACAAATACTCTTTAAAAAGCCACATGACTTTAAATGAGCAAATGGCAGCTGTAAACCTTTCAAGGTGACCTTATGTATACTTCACGAATGGACTAGTTGGTCTGTTTATGGTCCTATTATTAACTTAGAGCATTTGCTTAGTTTGAAGAAAGGTATCCCTGGAATTTCATGGAGAGCCCTAGCTTCTGTCAGCAGCACCTACTCAGCCCCAAAGAGCCCCCTGATTAATGAATTTGGTGACATAGATTATCAAGTCAGGAACTGAATTTAGATAGTCTGAAATTGTTTTCTTGTCTCCCTGAAAAAATATTTCTTCACAGGCTCAGCAATTCTGAGAATGTGGAGGTCCTTTTTTTCCCCCAAATCAAGTGTCGTTGGTTTAAATAACTTGTAAAAACATAAGCATGTTCTCCATTCGCTTTTCTAATAGCAGTTCAGATGCACTCCTTTCTGTCAAAGGAGGTGCTTGACAGTATATAAAATAGTAACTTTTCTACTAATTGCAATTTCCTTTTCTTTTCTAGGAAAATTAAAGTTTGGGACTTGCAAGCTGCTCTGGACCCTCGAGCGCCAGCAAGCACTTTGTGTTTGCGCACGTTGGTGGTATGTGATCTGTTGAAATGAGGGCGGTTCTTGGCTGGAGGATGGCTACCTGCAGATAGCCCGGCCTAGGTGTACCACGAGAAAGCTGTGGATCTCACAGTGTGCCTTCAGAGAAGTGCACCGTTTTGTTCATTTCGTTTAGCCAAAATCAGAGAATACTTGACATTTACATTACAGTGAGCTCTTTCCTAAGGAGCATTAATACAACTTAAAATGTGAAAGCAGGCATCCTCATTTGTAGGTGGATTGGTTTCCTCATAGAGCACAAAGTATTTCCTTCCTGTAGATTTGGGAGATTTCTTAATGTGGGTATCTGGTTACATTATATTTTTATAATACAGCACATGTTTGTATTATTATGATGGAATTTCCCCTCAGTCTATATTGTCTGGATTATTGCTTTGGCATATAAAACTATTTTATTTTTATATGTTAATCTTGCTTTAGCAACTTCGGCAGGCTCATTATTTCTAATAGGTTGGTTTTGTTCCATTGATGGGGAGACAGTTGTTTGAAAATACTGATAGATTGTTCTTATTTTCAGTAGCTTTACCTTTGATTTTGGTTTCTTTGCTTCTTGCAGTGATTAGAACATGCAGAACTATGGTTAGGGCCATTCTTGTTTTCTTCTTGATTTTAATGAGAATGCTTCTATTTCACCATTAATTTTGATTTTGGCTGTGGTGGAGATAGATGTTCTTGGTAATGTTAAAAACATTATCCTTCTGGCTCTGCTTTTTACAGTGTATCAAGCATGGGTATTTAATATTGTTGCTTACCTTTCCAAGATCCTTGGTGAAGAGATCACATAGTTTTTCTTCTTTGATATATTAATGAGCCAGGATCTCAGATACAAAGATTAATTCAAAGAAAAAGCTTAGAAGGAAAAGCCAAAGTATTTGCTCCTGGGGTGAAG